>NC_062264.1:2148067-6948067 GCF_916048215.2 Malus sylvestris | reverse complement strand
TGCATGCGAAAGGTTTGGCAGCTAGGGTTTCATAAATGGAGAAGATGCAAGCTTAAAGCCTTAAAGAAACTCTCTCTCTCTCTAAAAATAAACTCTAAACCCCCAAGAACAATCTAAAACCCTAGAAGTAAATATACCCAGGGAAATCTGATTTTCTATCAGCCAACTTGTCCTAATGACACTTGTCGACTGCAAAAGAGATCTAGGCAGATCAATGGCCAGAAAATGACTACCATCAGAAAAATGTCAGTCAACCCTTGTGGGCTGTCATAATCTGTGTGCCTAGACAGCTGGAATTCAGGGCGCAAATCTGGCTAGACAATTAAACTAGATAGAATGCAACACAGATAGAGATATGAGATGCACATGCATGAATAAACCTTTGACGTGCGGTGAGCCACGTCCTTGAATGTTTAATCCTAGTAAAAACATCTCATAATCAGATAATGTAGTCTAAAACTAAATTGAGCATGTGGTACATAAATACAATATTTGACAAGGAAAACCAAACACTTAATACTAGACTTTACACGCTCACCTACTAGGAACGTACCACATCCACGACATAGATGAGCCGAGCATAGGGAAGAGCAATTGAGACTAGCAGGTCATAACCGGGGGCAATGGGCTGCCCTGGCAGAGGCAAATTCAAGAAGAAGTAAACAAGCTCATGATTGAACAATTTCGCAGATTTCAGTGCATCAAGACCACAGACGAGACCATTTGTAGAGATGTGGCACACATGGGCAAATCATCTTTCAAGGATGAGATCGAGCAAATGGAGCCCCTGAGTAAATTCAACACGCCACATTTCACCCTATTCAAGGGAGACAGAGACCTGGAAAGGCACTTGAAGCACTACCGCAGCACGATGATCCTCTACAGAAGCAACGAACCTTTATTGCGCAAGATATTCGCCACTACTTTGTAAGGCGAGGTGCATGTTAGTTCCATACTTTGCCTCCACAGTCTATCTGGAGTTTCGACTAGCTTTGCGCAGTTTTCATTAAGGAATATTCATCCTACTGCTCGATCAAGAAAAAGTCCGATCATCTCTTCAACATAAAAAAGAATTTAAAAAAGTCGATCTGCAACTTTGTAAAGAGGTTCAAGACAGAGAAGGCGAAGATAGTCAGCTGCAACAACTCAATTGCCAGCATAGCCTTCCAAAAAGGACTCTCAGCAGATCATCCCCTATTTGGAGAATTGATCATGAAATAAGACATGACTCTAACAGACTCGTTCGCTTTAGTAGAGAAGCATACACTTTAGGATAAGGCCTGACAAGCAAAAAAACACCTAAGCAACCTTAGAATGAGTTCGAGACAACTCAGAAAAAAGATGGACATGAAGCAATCCAACGAACGAAGCGGGCAGGGGTCCAAGCGCAGAGACTGGTCCTCGATAAGAGGAGGTTAGGCTACCAAGAATTATACCAAGTTCTCAATCCTAATCAACCAGATCCTCTGCGACCTCAAGAGTGAGCCTTGGTTTAAGCTGCCAAGATAACTTAAAGGAGACACCTCCAAGCTAGTCACACAATCGACACTTGCTATACCTGGAGGGATTACCTAGAGAAGCTGGTGAATGAGGGTATATGTGACAGATACTTGGACAAGCCAGCTACGCAGCCTAGGAGGAACACAGACGTAGTAGCCTACCAAGACCATCAGAATCAACGACATTTTCGCTAAGTCTGAATACTTGGGGGCAACAAACAACTCCAAGAAAAGGAAGATCCAGCATGCTATAACAATCTCATAGGTTCTGGCAGTCGACGATACCTGGCCCCATCATTGGTTTCACTGAGCAGGATGCTAAGGGAGTTGACTTCCGCACGATGATGCTCTAGTAGTGTCTGTTCAACTAGCACATGCTATAGTCGATAAAGTAAGCCAGAAGATGACGTAAATACATCATTCTTAATCCCGAGCAGCCGGAGAAGACGACTAGAATCGGTTCACCACTAAGCCTGAAGGAAAAAAAAAAGCTTACGACATTCTTTAAGGAAAACCAAGACTTTTTGCATGATCACCCTCCGACATGCCTGACATTGATCCCAAGGTAGCCTACCACAAGCTATGTGTCAACCCCGTTGCTTAACTGGTGATCCAGAAAAGAAGACACTTCGCTATAGAACGAGTAAAAATAATTGAGGCAGAGATAAAAAAGCTACTGAAAGCTGGATTCATCAAGGAAGTGGCGCATTCAGTATGGCTAGCCAACATCATGTTGGTAATGAAGAAAAAGAAGGGTAAGTAGAGAGTATGCGTTGACTACACCGACCTCAACAAGGCTTGCCTAAAAGATCCATTCCATGTCCCCCGAATTGACTTACTGGTGGACTTAACTGTAGGGAACCAACTATTCAACTTCTTGGACGCATATTCCAACAACAATCAAATCGCCATGTTCGACCCTGACAAAGAGAAAACTACATTTGTGATTAAGCGAGGCACCTACTGCTACAAGGTTATGCTTTTTGGCCTCAAGAATGCAGGAGCTACCTATCAAAGGTTAGTAAACATAATGTTCAAGAAGTAGATTGGGGTTAACATGAAGGTCTACGTTGACGACATCATGGTAAAAGAAAAGCAGCGGTTAGACCATCTCAGAAACTTGGCAGAGACATTCAGTATCATTAGAAGTACAAGATGGAGCTCAACCCTGCCAAATGCATATTTAGAGTCTCCTTAGGTTGATTCTTAAGATATCTTGTAACCTAGCGAGGAAATCCAAAGTCTGACCGAACGACCAATCGCATTGAATTGTTTCATCTTGCGCTCAATTGATCGATGCAAGCCTTTGTTTCAAGGCCATTAAGAAGGTGCAAAGAGACAAGTGGGACGACGAGTGCGAGAAAGCATTTCACGACTTGAAGAGATATTTGACATCCCATCTACTACTATTTAAGCCGGAAGCAGCCGAGGAATTATACATCTACTTGGCAGTCTCAGACATAGTAGTAAGCTCTGCCCTTATATAAGAAGAGCTAGGGGCCCAACTGCTAGTATTTTACACTTCTAAAGCTCCCCTCGATGCAGAAACAAGATACTCGAGGATTGAAAAAATAATTTTAGTGCTAATTGTTGTAGCTAGGAAGCTCAGCCCATACTTTCAGGCGCATACGGTCATCGTCATGACTTAGTATCCCCTACAATTTATCCTATATGGTCCAAACACCTCTTAACGAGTCATGAAGTGGGCATTAGAACTCGGCCAATACGACTTGGTTTACCGACCCTACATGGCGATAAAAGCTTAGGCTTTGGTAGACTTCATAGCGGAGTTCACTCCCAGCCTAGAAGACGCAATAGCACAACCCAAAGGAGCCCTCTGAAGCAGCCAAACACTCATTGGCCGCACTAACCCTTTCTGACAAAAACTTTAGGCACCAGCACATCAACGGTTCATCCAACTACAAGGGTTATGGAGCAGGCTTGGTTCTCATCACCCCAAACGGCTCGATGCTCGAGTAGGCAATTACTATATGCTTTAAGGCATTAAAGAATAAATCAAAGTATGAAGGCCTTATTGACAGGCCTTTGGATGGCACAAGATATAGTAGTCAAGAAAGACATAATTTATTATGATTCTCAGCTCCAAACTACTGGGATGTATGCATCAAAACTTCCAAAGATGGCACTATACTTCAAGAAGGTACGAAAACATCTTGAGGCGTTTCAGACTTACACCCTCACACAAGTGCCATGAGCAAACAATGTTCATGCAAATGTCCTGGTAGCCTTAGGCTTTACTTTGGACTACCAGTTCAAACGCTCCATCCTAATCAAGTATTTGGGAAAACCGAGCATAGAAAAAAAAAACTAGCAGTCGAGATGTTACAAGTCAATACAACCCCAAGCTGGCAAAACTCTATCATTGACTACCTAGTCAAATGGACACTCCCTACAGAAAGATTGGAAGCTAGGAAGCTCCAAATAAAGGCAACACGCTATTACATGTGGAACGACATTCTAGTCCGAAGATCCTTTTTAGGCCCACATTTTCGCTGTCTAGCGCCTCTAGACGACTTGAAAGTTCTAAGCTCGATCCATGAAAGATTTTGTGGAAACCACTTAAGAGGACGATCCTTAACACCAAAGGTCTTCAACAGCGGCTACTACTGGCTCACCGTGCATCAAGACGCTAAGAAATTTGTTCAAAGTATGATAGCTGCCAAAGTTTCAAGCCTGTACCTGCACTGTCTATCATCAAGCTCTACTCGGAGACAGTCCCATGGCCATCCTGTAGTGGGCAATTAACCTGGTAGGGCCTATGTTGCCTGTTACTAGGGCCAAATGCATGATAATCGTGGCTACCTACTACTTCACTAAATGGGTAGAAGCCGAGCCCATGACCACCACTGCTCAATCAAACATAGAGCGCTTCATGTGGAGGAACATCATTTATCTATTTAGCATCCCACAATCTATCATCACGGACAACGGCCTGTAATTCGTGGGCAAAGACTTGGCAAAGTTATTCTAGAAATATGGCATCAAGTAGCACATGTCAATGCCTAGATATCCCTATGGCAACTGGTAGGCGGAGGAATCCAACAAGACAATCCTGGACTGCTTTAAGATATACCTCACAGACAAGCAGCAAAAGTGACAGACGAACTTCCAGGTAACCTAGGCGTATCGTATAACCAAACAACGAGCAACAAGTGAAACTCCTTTCTCCTTGGCATTTGGTTCAGAAGCAATCATCCCTCCCAATGTCATCATGTCGGGCATCGGCACCATACTGCCAACTTTGTTGCAGAATAGAAAGGAGATGGCCACAAATCTTTATCTGGTAGATGAAGAACGCAAGAAGATTATCACCCGTATTGCAGCCTACGAGCAACAGCTCATCTCCAACTATAACAAAAAGGCAAAGATTCGGCAGTTTGAGCTTAGAGATCTAGTCCTAAGAAAAACATTCATCACTGCCCGAAGAGAAGGCTCCAAAAAGATGAATCTTATCTGGGAAGGTCCGTACAAAGTTAGCAGAGCAAATAACAAGGGTATATACACTCTCACCACCATAAACGAGAAAGAGATCAACAAGCAGTGGAATACCTATAACCTGCAGATGTACTACACATGACTTCCTATTTCACCCTGTGCACTGCTCGAACGGAATAAAGCTCGAAGACTCAAGCAGCTCGACAAACACTACCTCGTAAGCCGATGACTATCTAGTTGTTACGTAGTTTCTACCTTTCAGCTAAGTTCAATATCATTCCTCTCATTTTTCAATAAAGATTACTCCTGCTCTCATTGAAGATCGCGCTAAATCAATGATGTATTGCAGAAATTGCACCCCTTAGGGACCAACTTTGCTCTCCTATTGGGAGAGGGTAAACTATACACTCTAAATATCCAAACGTGGATGGGTCGGACTGCCTTGGTGTAACTAGAGCACGATGGCCTACATTAACATCCCTAGAAGTAGCCACAATGGTCTTTTTCAAGGCTTAAGTAGATTGAAGGATTTTAGGCCTTTGGCTTGATTCGTGGAGACCTGAGCCTTAAAGACGAATGAGGCAAGCAACGTTATTCGCCCGTTGGACGGCTACCTATGATGATGGACCGTAAATTATGCATCCTTGATGTGACCAGTTACTGGCAACCCTCGATTGAGCATCCTGTACATGACCAACTAGCGACTTCATGTTACGAAATAGTATTCCCTCTACCCATTAGATGGACATCCCTTTTGACCATTCGTGATGTAACCAGCTAACATTTGCAACTCAGCATCTCTGGTGTAATACGTAGGTGATCTCTGCGAGGATATGGAATTCTAACTCTGGCCACATGTATGGGGTGTACGCGGTTGAGCATCCTTGATGTGACCAACTAGCATAAGTAGCTGAGCATCTTGTATATGATTAACTAGTAATCTTTGCGTATCCTTGGAAACCTAAAGTCGCTACCAATTTAACGAGCGACCTACAATTTCTAGAAGATCCCTGGGAACCTAAAGTTGTTGCCAATTAATGAGTAGCTTATGGTTTATGAATGACTGCCTAAGGTACACTCTTCGAGCAGTTAGCTGCATAAAATTATACAATCGAACAATCTTGTGAGAGGTTAACAGGTTAACGTGCATATGCACTACTTAGCGCAAAATAATCCTTTGGGTTCACACTGATTCTTAAAATATTGTGCTATTTACTACATAACCTACCGAATTGGTTACATAAAGTCCAAAACGTTCTTTCGAACCACTCCCCAAGAAATTCCATAAAACCATGCACTTTTGAAGCGAAAGGGTAGTGAATTTCATGTCCCAACAATCTTTTGTATGTTATGATGCAGGCCATGTAGCTTAAAGGATTGGAGAAATGATGACCAGCTAAGCAGCTAATGGGCATGGGGTAACAACACAAGATAAAGCTCAACAATTCAATGCCTTAGAAGATCAAAGTTAACAATCGAGTAGTCATGTCTGCTTCTGTAAGTAAGGCGTTTAGCTGATGACTCTCTTGTTAACAGCTTTGCAGAGGTTATAAGCCTAGATCGATAGTCACATAGGTCATGCAAGCTCGTCTGTTTATTAAAAAGCAGCACGCTTTGCTAACGACTTTGTGATTAAAGATCTAGTGGACCACCGATGCAAAGCATGCAACTATAGAGGTCATTTGGCTCTGCAAGTTAGCCGTTTCAAAAGATGCCACAAGCAAGCGAAGATTCGCACCCGACAACCCGAAGTTGGGGCTTAAAGCAATGGATATGGGCTTAACTTCTTTGTTCAAAGCAGCCTGCTTAGTTGTTCATTCTATGGCAAAAGCTTGAAGCAAAGTAAAGAGACAAAGATGAAGTAAAGCGAGAAAAAATAGTTTATAATTTTCTAGTAAATTGTTAAATTGGCACGAAGGCCAACATAATTCAAGCAAAGGAAAAGGCAAAGCAGGAAAGGAAAATAAAGTAAATCCTAAAGTCTATCTAAAAAGACTACTCATCATCAGCTTAGACATCTTCAGCAGCTGCATCTCTCCTAACAACATCAACCTCCCGTGCTTCATCTACAGCTGCCTCATCTTGGGCAGCACTGTCATCAGCTGTCTTTACCTAGGCAGCACCAGCTTCAGCCGCACCTACCTGGGAAGCCTGATCTTTAGCTGCTCCACTAACGACCCTTTCAAAGAAAAACTTAAGCAGATTCTCAGAAGAAATAGCAAAAAGCTTAAAGTTCTTATAGAAAAATGCATAGTGAGACGACATGCGAAATAAATGATCTATGTAGCCAAGCTTGTAGAAGTCAGCTTGACCTTGGGCAAGGACAACCTCAAGACTAGACTTCTCGCTCTTCAACTGCTTAGTCTCCTCAATCAGGTCAGTACGAGCATTATGCAACTCATCTAGTTCCTTATTCAGGTTTTCGCTGGCAGACAATGCTTCTTGCAGCTCCAATTCCTTGGACTCAAGTCTATTGATGACCTACTTGCTGGCTCCCTTGTCTCTCTCTCTGACTAGCAGGCCCTTACAACCCAAACCAATAGGAAAAGGCAGGTACCCAAGTTCTTCCATCTCTCTTACATCTCTCCCTCGTTGCATGGGCCTGAGTTTAACAACCTAAGACCCAGGTCCACGTGCCCCAGCACTGACCTACTCGGTCTAGCTGAGCCGCACCTGGCCCAGTTAGTTGAGTTGCCCCATGCAGCTGCCACGCAGCAGCCTATGACTACACACTTTCTTAAGTCTTCGACCCTCGTCGAGCCAAAATTCAAGCCCCGAGGCTCGGAAAAATCAAGAAGAAAGAGAAAATTAATTTTTTCTTACCTTGGAGAAGAAGAGAAGCAACATAACACAATTATTTGCACGTATAAGTGAAGAAGATTGCTAGGAGAGGGGGAACAAATATCCTTTGACTTTCTCTCTTTCTTGTAGGGTTTTAATTGCACTCTAAATTTATTTAACCCCCTTGCTTGATGCAGACTTAATAGGTTTTGGTGGCAATTACAATCCATTTCCTAGAAGAATTTAAATTCCAAATTAATAAGGCATTCTACATCAAATTAGGACACAAACTCCATTACGGCTTTGGGTTCCTGCATCTCCTGCCCTTTTTTGCAAGCAGCCCAGCAGGTGTGGGGGCATTTATAGAACAAAAAATAATCCCAAAAATCATGGAGCTGACATGTGGATTATTCCCCAAGAAAGACAAGACTACCCCTATTATGGAGCTGACAAGCAGCCCATCATGGAGCAGTTTTATTCACCACAGGCAGCTGAGGTCAAGCAGGAAGAGATCAACGACTGCTCAAGACACCCCTACCCGTAGGAAAACTCAAAGGTATTTATGATAGGATCCTTATTCTTAAATACATTCCTAATCAAAGAAGACCTATTTCAAGTAAGTAATCATAATCCCATTTATTTAGGATATTTACCAAATGACTCCAAGATATTTATTTACACACATATCTTGGAATATTCCCCTTAAACACAAGCCTAGGGCCCGAAAGGGCCGGCCCATCTCCTCCATCTCTTTTATAAATACACCATTTATCTCCAAAATTCAGGAGGCTTTTGCTACCCACAAACACTCAAACACATTCTTTTCAGAATTCTAACTTTGGCATCAGAGATTCTTCAGCCAAAGCCCCCCCCAAAAAAAAAAATTCATCGTAGATGCGTGAGACTTTTGGCCTTAATCTTAGGTGTTATTATTTTGCAGGTGCATTTTTGTCAAAGGAAGAGACGACGGAAATTTACATCCATAACTTAAACCACAAATTTCATGCTTATTCTCTTTCACGTGTTGTAGTTTTCACATTCTTGCACATTTGTTGAATTTTGGTTAAAAATGAGTGGCTACGTTTTTTCTTTATAATTATATTTTAGGGAATTTTGCACAAATACCGCCTAAACTTGAAAGCATATGCGCAAATACCACCTAAATTTTCAATTGTGTATTTTTACTACCTGAACTTTATTAATTGTTGGAATCTACCACCTACCGTTACTTTCCATCCACTTTGCCATTAAAGCATGTCACTTGGGGGGGGGGGGTATTTTCGTCAATTAACTCCATAGGGCTGGTTAGAATAAAATTGTCCAAGTCAACATGGCGCCAAAATTGGACGCATAAGTCATACTCCCAATTTTGTAAAAAGTACTTGATTTTTGCCTAAATTCATTGAGTATGCTATAGTTATGATTGCATAGTCTTAAAACATTTTAATGGTAACCTAACTGATGAACAACATCAAGCCTCTAACTGTGCAGATTAGGGGACAACTTGTGAACCAAAATTCTAGTTGCTATTTTTCTTAGAGAGGGTAAAATAATTGGTGTGGTGGGGAAATGATGACTATTCGGTGTTTTTGGTGGCATGTAAAACTAGTTTTTTCATTAGAATGATACATTCATGATTTTTGTAATTCCATAAGGTCTAAAAACAACATAAATCACCCATAGTAAACATGTGCTTCATCAACTATAACAAATAAGTTCTAGAAAATTAGGCATATACTATGTTTGTACCATACTTGACCAATCCCGAAACTACCAAGCACCAGTCAACTTCATACCTTCAAGGATCCACTGAGGGGTTCATGATGGGGCACCTCTGTCAAAACACAAGAGTTTCCCTCCAACCAGGAGGCCAATCACAGCACGACACATGTCAACGTCACTATAAAGTTCATAAAGTCCCACATCGACCGCGGACAAAAGTTGGAGACTCTCCTCAACTATAAAAGAATATCATTCTCCTACAACAAGGAGGATCCTTGGCACCCCTCTACAAGGAAAAACTAAACATAAACTTGGCTTACAATGGTATACTGGGATGGAATATCCAATTGAGCATATCCACGTCTTTGAATCTACCATGGCATACCGAAGACACAATGATAAGGAACAATGTCTTATATTCCCCTCAACTCTCTCTGGTGGGGCTCTCAATTGGTATTGTCGTCTTCAACTAATATTATGGATTCCTTCGTTGAGCTAAGACAACTCTTTGTGGCTCAACACATCTTCCAAGCTGATCGCTTACACTCCACTAATGAGTTATACACCATTTGTCAAAAGTTGGATGAGCCATTGAGTGAATATGATGGTTGCTTCAATCATGAGTACTCTTGTTGCATTGAGACAGATGATAAAACAACATTCAGAGCCTTCAGGGTAAGCATGCGTGAATGCTTCTTTAAGTACATGATCAATGTTAACAGTTGGAACACTTACTCTGAGGTGATGATACAAGCTTACAATCATGCCTTTATCGAGGTAATGACATACCAAGGGAACCCTCACATGATTAACCCCTACCAAGAAGTAGGGAGCGGAAGTCAAGTTCTACCAAGTGAGAAGGTTTTGGCCATCTAGACACCTATTGCATCCTCTCCTGCCTCACTTAGCTTCCCACTAAGTCACCAAATCTATTCATCTATTGGTAAGAGAAAGGATTTTTACTCTCAACAAGCTCATTACAACAAGAGTGATAAAGGTTCGTATTAAGACAACCAGGGGTGAACGTACCTTCAGCTATTATGACCATTGGGTCAAGCCTCACTCTTTCAAAATGGGGGACTAGGTGCTGAAAGGAATGCTTTTCCCATAAGGCATACGCATTACAAATGTTTTGACCTTCAACCGTTTGAGATCCCTTGTAACACAAGCCATTCAACAATTATTTAATGAAGAGGGAATTCAGAAAACTTCTTCTGAGTTTTTTACATTCCTAGCATTGGAACACTTGGTCTATGCTGACCTATCTCTATACTCTAACTCAAAGCTTCAGCATGCGTATTTGACATAAAGTAAGTGAAACTAAGTGTTACAACCAACATGGTTCACATATCCAAACAATGGATTCCTTCATGCATAGCAAAACATTCATAAGCATCACTCATGTCAATCAAGAAAACATCATACATTTCAACACATTCATACATAAGCCAACTGAGCTTCGAAGGGGTGTCAATATGCATTTTTCCATTCGACACTTGCTACAATGTGCCTCAGCAACTTGCCCTTATTTTCACCAACTAAGTGATGAAGGAACTCACATTCGTATCACCAACTAGGTGGTGAAAGATACAACTAGTACTTTAATAAACATTTTTGCCTCGGCAACTCATCACTCTTCTTACCAACTAGGTGATGAAGGAACTCACCTTCCTATCACCAACTAGGTGGTGAAAGATACAACTAGTACTTTAATAAACATTTTTGCCTCGGTAACTCACTACTCTTCTTACCAACTAGGTGATGAAGGAACTCATCTTCGTATCACCAACCAGGTGGTGGAAGATACAACTAGTACTTTAATAAACATTTTTGCTTCGGCAACTCACCACTCTTCTCACCAAATGGATGATGAAAGAACTTACCTTCTTTTCACCAACTAGGGAAGAACAGTACATTCTACACCTGTGGATTATTAGCATTCATAAGCAGTCGAAAATTTTCAAGTCGACGTGGCACAAAAATTGGACGCATAAGTCAAACCCCCAATTTTGTAAAAATTACTTGATTTTTGCCTAAATTCGTTGAGTATGCTATAGTTATGATTGCATAGTCCTAAAACATTTTAATGGTAACGCAACTGATGAACAATATCAAGCCTCCAACCGTGCAGATTAGGGGACAACCTATGAACCAAAATTCTGGTTGCTGTTTTTCTTAGAGATGGTAAAATAATTGGTATGGTGGGGAAATGATGACTATCCGGTGTTTTTGGTGGCATGTAAAACTAGTTTTTTCATCAGAACTATACATTCATGATTTTTGTAATTCCATAAAGTCTAAAAACAACATCAATCACCCTTGGTCAACATGTGCTTCATCAACTGTAACAAATAAGTTCTGGAAAATTAGGCATATACTAAATAGCAAAATAAGCTCTAGTAAGCTTAGGATTCATGTTTGAATCAATAGATCATAAAAAATAAAAAAAAATCGTCATAATGCCTAAATTTAAGTCTTAAAACAAGTCTTCATAATGCCTAACAAAGGGGGTCATTATGAAGACTTGAAATCATAAAGGGGGTCGAACACTTGTTAGTTTTTTTTTGTTTTTTTTATTGGGTTTAGTTTTTTAATTTTTTAGTTTTTTTTTTATATTTTTTAAGTTTTATGTGAGCTAGATTGACACATGGTGTCCAATCATGGTTCACGTGAGCACCACATCTTTAATTAATGGAGGTTATGACATTAAACTTAACGGATGTATGAAAGTATTCTAAAATTATGACTTTACGTACCAGACTGGGACGAAAAAAACTTCATGTATGAAATATTGAAAACCAAGAAACTTTAGAGTAGTAATCTAAGATTAATGCTTAATACTTTTACTCTTTCCTTCTATATCGTTACCGCTTTGTATCACTTCTCCATCCCTTTATCTTTTTTTCCCTTGGTAGTCATCCATGGATTGTTCTTCTATGTCACTATACTAGATAAAAATCACATTCCAAACAAGTACCAACCTATTGAAAATGTCACAACCATTAAGCCAAGTTAAAAATTTGTTAAATGAACTAGATTACTTTGTCACCAAAATCAATAGAAAGTCATGAAATTATAGCCTTCACAAACTAATGGTCATCACCACCCCCATCATGCCATCACCTCCAAATCAACGCAAAACCACAAACTCCACCTAACAACTCAAGACGCCAACATCAAGAAGAAGGTTATGGAGGTTGCTAAAAATGGTATGGACAACCATGATGTAGCCACTACCATCTTCACCATCACAAAGAAGTGTTGGAAAATATTAGTATTTTATGTTTATTTGATTATTTGGGTTTGGTTGTTAGTTTAGTAGGGCCTAGCCCATCCGAATTAGGGTTTCTAGGTTTTGTTCTTTATAAATATAGCTTATAGTTTAGTATGAATAATAAGTCACGATGTAGTCTCTTGGAGTTTTGTAGTCGTTTCGGCATTTTTGTTTGTTTAATAAATTTTTTATTATTTTGTAATATTGTTCGTCGAGCACTCTGATATTCAACTTGGTATCAGAGCAGATTTGAGTTTGATCATTTGGGATTTAATCTGCTCTTGATTGGTGTCAATTTGTTTGTATCAGTTTTGTTTGTCAGTTTACTAGGTATCAGTTTCGTCCGTTGTCTTCTGCTGTTTGTTTTTTTTTCTGCTTTAGATTCATCTTAAAAATTGTCGTTGTTCATTGTGGTCAAAATGTGTTTGCTTGTTCTTCGTGCAAAGCACCCGTAGTCGAATTTTTTCTTGTTGCCACCACCGCACTGTAATCTGCCCAGACAACCTAACCCGTTTGCTTCTTGAACCATGAACCCGCACCGCTTGTGACCCACTCACACTAGCATGTGCACGAACCATCTGCTACAATCCCTTCTGCACCAGAGACAAGGTCCCATCAAATCCACCTCACGACATCACTACCGTCCCTTGCGATCTAACTTGCATCACCACCTTGATCTGAATCTACACCTGCTGTCTGGAACCTGAACCCGTATCTGCATTGCAATCGGGGTCACCCCTGCAGTAAGCACTTGCTCTTGTTTTTCACAAGTTAAAGAAAGTCCCAGGAGAATTGAAAAAGTAACGAAGGAAAAGAAAATTGAAAGAGAAAAAAAAAAAGTTTTGCTTGCAGAGGAGAAAACCCCCAGCAAATAAAAAAAAAAGGACAAAGAATAGGAAAAGTGAATTTGTTTACCCGTGAGAGGGATTGTTTTGTTGGGCCAATTGTTGCCCACGGAAGAGTTTTGTTGGACTAACGATCACTCAAGTGTTTGTAATGGTGACCACTTGAGTGACATTGTGAACATGGTAAATTTGATTTTTTGCTTGTTTGCTTAGGTTGTTTGGAAGCTCACATTTGGCATTGGCATGAAATCTTGCACTGGCATTGACATTGGTATTTGGAATCTTGCACTTGCACCGATGAAATTTCATATTAAAATTGGCATCGAAAATTAGCATAATGGAGCTTGCATCCACATCTGCTTGTTGGCAAATTCATATCATGTACCGCCATGAGTATGACGAAGGTGTTAGAAAATATTAGTATTTTATGTTTATTTGATTATTTGGGTTTGATTGTTAGTTTAGTGGGACCTACCCCATTCGAATTACGGTTTCTAGGTTTTGCTCTCTATAAATATAGCTTATAGTTTAGTATGAATAATAAGTCACGATGTAACCTTTTGAAGTTTTGTAGCCGTTTCGGCATTCTTGTTTGTTTAATAAAATTTTTATTATTTTGTAATCTTGTTCGTCGCACACTCTGATATTCAACTAGAAGAACTGAAAATTTTACAAGTTGAGAATCGGTGAATGAAGAAATCACATGATAGAAAAAAATAAGCTCCTTTAAATCCTATCTGAATTTTTAACCCTGTTCTTTGTTAAGAGATTGTCCTCCTAATATAATTTCATATCATTGAATTTTTTTTTTTCATAATAAATAATCTATGTTTGAAATTTTAGATATTGAGGTAACTAGTAAAAAAAAAAAAAGAAGTTAAACTTATGTTATCATCTAATATATGGTTAAGATGGGTAATATGACAAACACATTTGTGACAAGTTTCAAAGTAAAATTTCAATTATTTAAGATATAATATGAGGATATATAATCAAAGTTGGGCAAGTTGTTTGACATTAATGGGACATGAAATTCAAGAGTGGAAGCATAAGCCTTGGTTGCTATTTGAACATTCAACGCTTCCGTTGGATGCAACCCATCAAAGAAAACAATTGTCGTCCTGTTTCTGTTCTCACGTGTTTCTCCACCTCTTTTACACAATACTCCATTTCCACCTGCATTTGTTAATTTGTTATTGCACCAGAGATTATATATATATATATATATATATCGACAGAGAAGCCTAGAAGAAGGTCATGAAATGATGAATGAAATGAACCTTGAATTTGAGATATCACTTTGCAACAGGGGTTGCTCGTGTCTTCAAAGCCTGTTGTAATAAAGGCACCAAAAAACATAAGTCATAACATTTCATTGTCTTTGTTATAAGGCGTTCGACAATGGTTTAGGTGAGTTTGAATCCTATACATAAGAATTAGACATCTTGAGTTTGATTCGTATGACATTATTGTTATGTGACTAGGTAAATGTGAGTTCTATCTATTAATATTCACCCACATTTGTTTTAGTTTGGTTATTTTTTGGACCGTTTGATGACCATTTTGTTGCCAGTTTTTAATATATTAACTCAAGAATTGGAATCACTCTCATATAATTTAATTTTCCGGTCATTTTTAAGATCGAGCTTCTAATTTCATATCTCTAGAGGATGATAGTTTCTAATTTCAAAAAGATTCAAAAGAATGATTCATTTAAGGAGCCTTACCCTTCACATAATTCTTCCTTAACCACCTGCATGCTTCCCTCATAGCAAAGCGGCTACATCATGTCACGCATGGTTAGAGATACGGGCTTCTTTTACAAAAGAAAAGCACCAAGTAATCAGCCGCAGAGCGTTTCACATTAATCCCTGAGAAGAAAAATACTATGCAAACAAACGAACGATGGATAAAATACTATGCAAATAAGAATACCGAACTGCTTATCTAATCTGTAAACAAAAGAAAATAATGCACTAATCAAAACGGAACCTTCTGTAGGTCAATTATATGACAACTAAATTATAAAATCTCTGCATCTGTTAAAGCACGGCGTGAAGACTATCTTGACTATGAATCTTCAATGAACTTGATATATTAAACAATTGACCCAAGTCTAATAGCAAGCTCTACTTTAAAGCATCATATAATATCATTTATAAACAATTTTTACACGATAACATAACAAAAATATATTGTCTTAATTAATGTAAGACAATGACTTCCTAGTTTCACTGTATTGAATTGGATAAATAGAACTGGAATACAAGAAGAAAACATATGTGTGGAAATGAGATTCAATTTGGGCCGGACTGTATAAGGGATGCAGTTGCCTTCTCCGTATTCCTCCCTGATGTTAGAGGCGATACTCCCGAAATTTGGAACGATGAAAATGAGGAGGGAGCTGGGGCTGAGTCTGCGGCAGTGGATAAAGGGCTGATATTACCGCTCACAGTCATGCTGGTTCCACTGGCAGACCCTTCGATGACAGCCCTTGGGTCTGGGGGGTTTTCAATTTCTGTAATTCCTTCCAGCATCTGCACAACCTTTCCCATCATTGGCCTGTGAGATGGTTGTTCCTGTATGCACCAGAAGGTTACCTGAATTGCTCTCTTCACTTGATCCATATCAACATCTTGGTCGACTAACCTTCTATCGACAATTCCCTTGATGTTACCCTTCTCAAATTCCTCAAAAGCCCATAAGGACAACTTCTTCCTATTTGTCGCCTCAGAAACTTCAAAATTCCTTCTCCCACTCACTATCTCTAGCAAAACCATACCGTAACTGTAAACATCAGATTTGGAAGTTATTGGAAGATTTGCTAGCCATTCTGGTGCCAAATACCCTCTAGTTCCTCTAACACGTGTCAAGGTTCGATACCTATGGTCCTTTGGATTAACGAGCTTTGCGAGGCCAAAATCTGACACTTTGGCATTGTAATTCTCATCTAACAGAATGTTCTCCGGTTTTATATCACAATGCACAATGCAGTCTCGGCACTCCTCATGAAGGTATGTGATCCCCCTTGCAGTGCCGAGGGCAACGTTGAACCGAGACTCCCAATTCAACAACTTTCCTGATTGCTCTTCTGTTGCAAAAAGGAAACTATCAAGGGACCCATTTTTCATGAACTCATATACCAGAAGCCTATGGCGCCCCTCAGAGCAAAAACCAATCAGCCTCACCAGATTCAAATGGTGTGTGCTACTAATTGTTGCAACCTCCATCCTGAACTGTTTCTCCCCTTGCTCAATCCCCTCAAGTTGCTTAACTGCAACAACAGTTCTATTAGCAAGAATGCCTTTATAAACAGTCCCAAATCCTCCTGCCCCAAGCTTCTCCTTGAATCCCTTCGTTGAGCGTTGGAGCTCCTTATACGAGAACTGAACCGGTGCACCAGAAGCATACTCAAGAAGCGCATATTGAGCAGACAATCCACCAAAGCTGCGACTGTTTCTGCAAAACCACCACCACAAACCACCTTCAAATGCCATCAAACCAAAGAGGGTGGCAATAACTACAACAACCACTATCCAAGCACGCAACTTCCAATCTTTTTTGTTGCCAGCAGTCCCCAGTGATGATGATGGATTTGGAACCACTGGTCCACATACCTTGATATATGAACTACTGGACATAGCTGGACTGTGATACCCGCTCAGAAAACCTGGTGTCTTGGAGTAACATAGCCCGGTGCCATCAGACAAAGACGTTGAAGCATCACAAGCACTACTTCCAAGACAATTCAACCTGCAAGCCGATATTCCCGCAAAGAAAATCTGCGACTCTGTCTCAGGAGGGTACGTCAAGAACCGAGTATGTTCCAAGTCCAACATAGTCACACTCTGAGGACAATCCTTAATCTCCATCTTCCTCTTACACCCTTTCCTGCTATCCTTGGGATCAACAAGCTCAAAATTAAGAGACATACATCCGCATACCGGATCAGAATCGTTATAACTACAAACTCCCATGTCCCCACAATACCCGAAAACCTCACACTGATCAGTAACAGCTGCCCATCTCTCTGTTACAGTCCCACTACCTCTAGTAGAGCTATAAATCCTAAGATTCCCATCACTCCCCAACTTCAAAAACCGCAAAATATCACCCGCTTCGGCATAATCACTACTATAAGCAACAATAGCATCAGTGGACAATTGTGGATCGGAAATTGACAGAATACCAATTGACCGCAATCCTAGAGTAGGCGAACTCAAATTCGTATTAACAGAAGAATTCAATCCCTGATTCCAATACACATTAATATCATTCCACAAAAGTGTAAGGTTCCCGTTTTTCACAAGCTTAAACGAGTACAACCCAGATCGCAAAACCTTACTCACAGTGAAGTTCTGCCCGGGGACGATCGAATCAGTGGGGTTGTCGAAGCTGGACCAGACCGTAACAGTGCCGTTTCGGAGTACCAAGTTGCCCGAATCGTCAATCTCAGCCGAAGAGACGCCGCGGCTGGTGGTGTTGGAGTCCCAGAGAGTGGCACCGGAGCCGTTGACGAGGCGAAGGGTGCCGGATTGGAGGAACTGGAGGGTTCCACCGGAGTCAACTACTTTTCCTGCACCAGCGGACCAGACGGGGACGCCGCCGGAGTAGGAGATGGCGGCGACGTAAGAAGGCGGTGAAGTGGGGGGGTCGGAGGAGATGAAGCCGAGGGAGAAGGTGTCGTTTGGGGAGGACCAGGCGGTGTTTGGGTTGGCGGCGGAGAGAGATGAGCCTGGTGAGATTGTAGTGGCGGCGGAAGCGGCGGAAACGGCGGCGGAGAGGAGAAAGGCGATCAAGAGAAGGTGTGAAAGACTGATGTGGGTTTGGAGCGCCATTTTTAGGTGAGCCTTGGATTTTGGGTATCAGTTCATTGGTGGGTGGGTGGGTGGGTAGGGGAGAAAGTTGGGTGTATTTAAGGAGGGAGGAGGAGGGAGGAGCGAGTGAGGTGAGGATGGAAAGGAAGACTCTGACTAACAAATTTGGGGGGAGGACGGCGTTTGACTAATGCGAGCTTAGATCTGCTGCTAAACGCCGTTAACATATATAAAAATATGAGGAAAACTCAAATTAGGTATTTAGATTTTCAAATATTTTTATTGACCAAAAAGATTTAGTTTTGTTAGTATTATGTCTCATCAAACTATAAAGCATTGATTTATTTGTTGGAAGTTCATTATTTTTCTCAAAGATTAACCTAAGGCAAATGGAAATGATCAACCGACAACAATACACTGCGTAAAATAATATTACCGAACTTTGCTTCCAAGTTCATCAATATTAAGTGGCACTAAATCTTTAGAAATGTTAACTTTGTAGCTAATGCGTTAGCTCGTCAATGCCTCATTGTTTTTGCTAGTCATATTTAAGAATAGCGTCTCCTAAATCTTATTGAAAACTTTTGAATAAAAAAAGTAAATTATTGAAAATCACTAGTACTCTTTTGT
Source organism: Malus sylvestris (assembly GCF_916048215.2). NCBI lineage: Eukaryota > Viridiplantae > Streptophyta > Magnoliopsida > Rosales > Rosaceae > Malus > Malus sylvestris. The sequence goes on along the minus strand of NC_062264.1, from coordinate 6,929,043 downwards.
GATTTTTTAAATGCAACTCCAACATTAACCATAACACTTTAAAATACCTACTGTGCATCTTAAATTTTTTATATTTATAAAAAGTAAGATAGTGTGAAGGCCAGGCGATGAGATTTTTATATTAGTAATAACAATTTTCAAAATAAATACCAAATCATTATTAAATTCCTAGCTTTTGGTTGTTGTGTTTTCCAGCCATTAATTCTTTTTTATTTAGGGAAGGTACTTTTTCAAGAATTGAACACGTGGGTTTGAGAAGAAAAAGTCCGGCCTCTAATGTGCGTTAACGGCGTTAGTCAAACAACAGGACGGAAGAAAGCGGTGACCTGACAAGACTTCAACATCTGACAGCGGTCGGATCTCTGTTTTCTCGGACTTGTCTCATTTTTTTATTTTTGTCGTTTTTCTTTTTCTTTGGGGGCCCAGTTGACCAATAAATCCTCTGCCTCGAAGCTAACCTGTCAATTTCAGGCTGCGCGTATCATTTGCGTTAGAGAAAAGGACATCATACTAACTAATGTTCTATTTTTTTTTAGGAAACTTTAATAAAAAAATTTTATATACGGTTCATTTTAACAAAAAATTATATTTTTATATTAAAAAATCAATTCTGGTACTATTCATTTTACCCTTTATTTTTTCTTTATCGTTAAAACTCAAAGTTTTCAAACCCTTTTCATTAGTTTTCCATTTTTTTTATTAACGTAACGCTCATCTTTGACTTCTTACTTTACTTACAATTTACAAACTTAATAAAAAAACTCGACCACAAATTTTATGCTTATGCTCTTACACGTTTTGTAGTTTTCACATTATTGCCCATTTGTTGAGTTTTGGTTAAAATGAGTGGTTACGGTTTTTCCTTATAATTAGAGTTTTGATTGGACCATCCTAATACTATATACGGTTTTTAAATTTTAATTTATTTTCTCCTAAACTTGTTTAATCTTTTAACAATCCAACGGTCAATGTGAATTTTTATTAAGTGCAATAATAATACAAACATTTTGTTTTATTTTCCATTTCTATTTAATACTTGCGTTAATCTCAATTTACTACCATAAAGTTGACATTTCATATATCAAGTTTTTTCATTCCTGTAAAGTATCGAAAGTCATAATTTTGAGAAATTTTCATACATTCGTTAAGTTTTCTATCAAAACCTTCGTTAACTGATGACGTGGTGCGTACGTGTTAATCTAGCCCACATGAATTTTCTTTTTAAAGTTTAAAAAATTAAACCTCCTCCCTCGACTCCTCCTCTCTCTTCCACTCTCCTTTGTCCTCTGTCCCCTTGATAATTTCTCTGTATTTCCTTCTACCTCACCCTCAATCTCTCTCTTTCCTCTCTCGGTTGGCAAAAGAGATACAAAAAGGTACGGTTTGCTCCAAGCACAAAGCTTTTTTGCTCCAAGCACAAAAAGGTACACTGTGAGCTGCTCACGAGCAAGCTCGAACAAAAAAATTTAGAGCTAAATCCAGTAGTGCAAGATCATAAAATAAAAACCCAAAAAAACATATAAAATGAGCAAAATAAAGTTATAAATATATTTTAAAAACCCCATTTTCAGATGCTTCTGTGTGTTCTCCATAAACCCTTTACATCTGGTCATTCTCTATCTCATGGCTTTTATTTAACAGTTTATTTTTTTAAATTTATGGGTTTTTCTTTTGGGTTTGGTGTCGCATGTAGAGTTAAATTTATCTGATATTTTATGGGTTTTATTATTTTTAGTGATTTAGGTTGAGGAGTTTATGCATTTTCCAAGAAACTGAGCCTCCAGCCAATTTTGAAAGCTCGAATTTGGTTGAGAATTGAGAGTAGATATTGAAATTTTGATTTTTTGAAGATAAGAATCATGGTTTACATGGGCGCTGAGTCTTTAGTTAATGAAGATTTTGACGAAAAACTTTACGGATGTATGAAAGTGTCATTGAATTATGACTTTAGGTACCAGATTGGGATGAAAAAAAAAACTATGAAATGTTGAAAACTGAGAAACTTCAGATAGTAATCTGAGATTAACCCTTAATACTTTTACTCTTTCCTTTTATGTCGTTACCGCTTTGTCTCTCTCCTCCATCCTTTTTTCTCTTTTTCTTTGGTAGTCCACTACTACGAAACCATTTATTAGTGTCACTATGATAACCGACAAAAAACATATATTACTGTTAGATATTAAGCAAAATCCGACAGAAAATGGATGCAGTGGCAGATATACTAAGCGACAAAATTGTCAGCATTAGGAAATGAATTTTCTATCGGTTAAGGCCCTAAAACAAACAGAACTTGTGTCGGATATATGCGACAATAAATACTAAACTATTGTCGGATATTATCAATTAATGTCTTTCCTGACCGCCAGGAAATTAAAAATACCGTCGGATTCACATCATCTTCATGTCGGTCCTAACCAATAGAAAAATTTTTAAAAAGTAAAATCTACTATTTCCATCGGTCACAATCGACAAAAAAACATTAATAATTAAAAAAAAAATATGAACCATTCTGTTTGTTTTTTAATTTTACATAATGAATAAAAAAATTTAATGAGTGAATAAAATAAACAAAGTTTGTAACAAACATAATATGTATTCAAATATAAATTAACTTACAATAATGTCTTTAGACTCCGCCATAACACATAAAGTAGACATTAAATAGAAATTAACCTAAAATATGGTCATCTGAATCCACCATAATACATAACTAGACAAAAAACATTTGTCCGAAGTAGATAAAGTGTCAGACATAGCCGTAAAGGAAAACCAACAAACCATTCAATAGAACCCGAGCCTTTTGCCAAACCTCTTTGTGCTCTAGAGCCTTCTGCCGATCCTCCATGTGATCCAAAGCCTTCTACCAATACTCCATGTGCTCCCATATACCTCATCACATTCTCATCAAAACTACTCGACAGCAATCCGGAAAACAAACCCAGGGATAATCCACCATTGAAAACACCTGGAGAAATATGTCAGTTACAGGGATAAGCTATCTGAGGTCGATATACTGGCATTGGATATTGCGCCTGAAAAGGCATATGCTGCATGGGATATGCAGTGGCTGATTGGGGGCCGAATGCTGTTTGATGCCTGAGAGCTGAGTAGTGGCCGCTGCAGATGTTGTGGAATAAGCAACATCAATATTTGTTGTTGCTCCATCATAATCTGCTAGTTCATTGCCTACTGCTGCTGGTTTACCAGCTGCTGCGAGGTCTTTAGTTTCTCAAGCTCAACCGTTACCGTCGCCAACTTTCTCGAGGCTTTTTCCTCCCTCATCCTCAATTAATTGTTCTCAACTACCACCTTAGCCAATGCACCCCTGGATGATTTCCTAGAAGACCTAACACTTGAAGAGCTTGTATATGACACCATCTTTGGTATCACCCCATGACTATAACCTCGAACCCTATTTCTAGTCTCATAACCCATCTGCTCAATATAAATATGTGTTCTAACCTCATAGGTGTCCTCTTCTCCATACTCGACAATTGACTGAATTTGACTCTCCATAGATGTCTTGCAATATAATATTTAAACAAACAATAAAAGATTATTACGAGTTGAAATATAGAAAAATAAATAAGATTCATAAAAACAGATTCATCAATCCAAACAGAAAAATAAACAAGGTTCATAAAAACATAGATTGTGTTTAAATAATGTGTTCTAACAAATGCAATACTATTGTTTAAATAATGTGTTAGAACATAGATTCATCAATCCAAATAGAAAGATGAATAAGAATTAAATACAAATAGTCAAAATCTGAATAGAGTTATAAATCATTTACCCCTCTCTGTTGTGATGATTCATCAATCCAAGAGTCATCTTTCCGGGTATGGGTAGCTCAAAAAAAAGAGATGGGATCCGGCTCCTTCCCATGCTTGTTCTTCTTTAAATATGTTAAAAGAGAACAACATATACACATTAACCCCACATTATGAATACAAAAATAAAAAAACACTACATATATTACAAATAAGCAACAGATAGAAGTTCCTCGCAAACCCGAGCAAACATTTTTGAACCAGTTGGATGGTTTATCGTTTTTAACTCTCGATTATACTTGTTTTTCTCTGCCACCTCATGAAAAGTAAATAAATAAAAAATAAAAAAATAAAAAAAAAACCTTATAAGACAAACATATTTCAATACCAAATATCAAATCATTAATTTTTTACCTTTGTTTTAGGATTATCCCAATACGCTAACATATCGGCCCACTGACCACCATCCACACCAGGGGGAGGTTCTAAGCGCTCATACTCTTGTCTTTTGGTGTAATACTCCGCTTTTAAACCATTACGGTATTCCTTGCATGCATGATCCGCAACATGGAGAGTCATGTTACGAATCAATGGCATTCTGTCACAGTCTTCATCAAGAAAAATGATATTCCCCTATATTCATAAAAACAAACATGTTAGTACAAATCCGAAATATAGTCTTGAAATATAGAAGTACAAAACGAAAATATATACTTTAATTCTTTCCCACAAAACCTCCTCATCATTTTCAAGAATATGTCTTGGATCCTTAACCTTCAAGGCTATCAATTTCGAAAATTAAGTGGCATTTTCACTAACACATTTCCCTGTTGAATCAGATAGACAAAGTTGTCTCCCTTTCCACTTCGGAATAGCAGCTTCGCGAGTCCTACGTTCATTTTGTTCCTCCATAGAAAAGGGAAAAGGAGTAAAAATGGGTAGAAGTGAAAATGGGTAGGAGTAAAAATGGTTGGAAGTGAGAATGGGAAGGAGAAGAACAACTGAAGTGAAAATGGGAAAGAGAAGAGAAACGGATGAAGTAAAAATGGGAAGTAGGTGAGGGTAATAAATGTTGTCGGTTATATCCGTTAGGAAATTAAAATCCGACGGAGTTTTTATGTTTTTGTCAATACAGTGCATTTATGTATGTCAGAACAGTGCATTTATAGATGTCAGAATAGTGTCGGTTATGACCGACAATAAAGTAAATAGTGTCGGTTATGACCGACAATAAAGTAAATAGTGTCGGTTATATCCGACAACCTAACTAAAAAGCGCCCGCCTATTTAATATGCATGTTAGGTTTGTGTCGGTTATAAACGACAAAAATATCCAAAAACCGTCACAAAATTTTCCTCCGTCGGTTTTTGTGCGCCTTTAATTTTTTTGAATCAAAGTCGTGGGAAATATCCCGCCCAAAATTATGTTCTGTTTGTGTCGGTTATATTCGATAGGGCCATGAGTGAAAAAATAAAAATAAAATTAAACCATGTGTTTTTAAATAACATTTTAAATTTTACCACACAAACTAAAATATTTTAAATAAAAGTCACCACACAAATTGAAATATAGTCTAATTAATACTTAAAAAGCATAAAGTAAATAATAAAACTATTCCATTTCATCTTCTATTAGGTCATCGTCGGCATTGACAAATCAGGGAACTGGGTAGGCAATGGTAATACTTCGTGAAAAGGAGTCTCTTCCACGCCAACCCTTGTATGCAAATTTTCATTGTCAAGTACACGATCATCCAAATCAAGTATGGCATAATCATCAAGTGCATCATTATCCTTCAATACGTTAAACAAATCTCTCGGTTGCGTTCGAACAACAACATGCCAATCTTTTTCAATTGTGTCCTCCACATAAAATGCTTGTGAAGCTAATATGAAAGGATCCTCTTTAAATCCCAATTGATTGAAGTTTACTAAAGTAAATCCATATTGATCGGTCTTCATACCTCTTGGACTTTCACTATTAACCCATTCGCACTTAAACAACATCACAGCTCGACCCTTGTCGCCTGCTTTGGTAGGGCCACAATATCTAACCTCAAACATGTCTATGACTTTGCCATAACAATTCACTTGTCCAATTGCACCAAAGACATTTGCAAGTACAAAGACACCATAATTTTGATTCTTATGCTTATCATCCACAGATTTTGTACGAAATCTGAACCCATGAATAATGTGACTTTTATATTTCGTCACAAACCTACTAGGATAATTGGCTAGCCAATGCAAGTCTTCAAATATCAAGATGTAATTAGCATGACATCTTGAATTAATCTATAATAAGTAAAGGGATAAAAGTTGACACGACAAATATAAAAACGTCATAATTAAAATGTACAATAAAAAAAGAAGAAAAAAGAAAGAAAAGTAATAATGTGACTGTTATATTAACTCACATGTTGCTTGAACCATTATGGAAATTGCTTCTTACTTAGCTCCTTAATTTGTCGCACTGTCAGCCTTGCTCGACGATGTTGATTTTTCAAGAATTCCTCATGTTGCCTAGCCAATTAGGTCCAAATATGCTTAACTAATTTTTCAAAGTAAAGACAATTGATAAAACATTAAGACGTATGACTAGATGTTCTTACCTTCTAAATGGGTTGACCTCATAACAATTATTTAGAATGTATCTGTGACACTGATCGAGAAAATTTAACTCGAGCTCCACATTTTCTCATGAACCCATATAACATTCTTTAGAGTAAAAAATTGATAACCCACCAGATACTCCACGTCCAATACCATCTTCATTTTGACCTCTACGAGTGCGACGAGACTTGACATCTCCAAGATACATGGAACAAAAGGACAAGCACTCATCCACCAAACATACTTCAATAATAGAACCTTCATGATGACCCTTATTACGAACATAGCGATTCAGTGTTTGCAAATACCTATAACTATAATACAAAACACAAATTATTATAATTACTAATAAAATTATCATTATAAATTAACAAATTTTATAAAGATTTGTTAATTACCGTTCAATTGGATACATCCATCTATATTGAATAGGCCCTACAATAGCTGCTTCATCTGCCAAGTGAACTGGGAGGTACATCATTACATCAAAAAATGCAAGCAGGAATATCTTCTCCAATTGACATAATGTCAAGGCAATTCTTGAATTCAATTGCTTGAAACCTTCCTCGGACTCTTTCTTGCTACACAATTGTCTGAAAATTGCACTCAACTCTAATAATATCATAGTAACAGATTTAGGCAAAACCGCATGTATTGCAAGTGAAAGTAACTGCTTCATTAAAACATGGCAATCGTGACTTTTCAATCCATGTATTTTTCCTTCATTCACATGCACACATCGTGACAAATTTGATGAATATCCATCGGGAACCCAAATAATAGACAACACTTCACAAAATGCAGTTTTTTCTTCTCTTTTCAACGTGAACAATGTTGGAGGTCGAAATGTTCTATTTCCTTCCCTACGTTGATGTTGTCCATGTCTTATGTTCAAGATTTCAAGATCTGCACGTGCAGCCAATTCATTTTAAGACTTTTTATCTATATCTAACAATGTTCCCACTACATTGTCACATATATTTTTTTTCAATATGCATAACATCAAGATTGTGTCTAATCAACAGATGCCTCCAATAAGGTAGTTCATAAAAAATAAATTTCTTCTTCCACTGACTTTTACTGCTTGTACTGCTCTCAGTTCATTTTCTGCGTTGCCCAACCGAAGCATCTTTCTTTGGTTTTCAAAAGTAAATCTCAAAGTACAAAGTTCTTCAAGACATTGTAAACTAGTCCACTACCTTAGTGCACTACTATGCTCTCGCCGACCATTAAAAGATGTGGTTTGCCTTCAAAACCTATGATCAACAGGAATAAAGCGTTGATGCCTCAAATAACAAATCTTACGACTCGCCGGCAAGTAAATATATTCTTTATCATGCATGCAATGTGGATATGTTTTATATCCATGTGTACTTCATCCTGATAATATTCCATAAGCCAGAAAATCACTTATAGTCCATAAGACGGTAGCCTTCATCGTAGAATTTTGGTTGGAATATGCATCATAAGTAGGAGTGCTTACCTCCCATAACTCATTCAACTCATCAATCAATGGATGCATGTACACATTAATCTCTTTAACGGGACTATGCAGTCCTGGTATTAACAGAGACAACAACAAATTTAGTTACTTCATACACATCTAGGGCGGTAAAATGTAAACTGAAAGCACCACAGGCCATGTGCTATGGTCTTGCCTCATTTTTCCAAAAGGATTAAATTCATCACTGGCCAACCCTAATCGGACATTTAGAATTTTTTATCCAAACTCCGGATATAAATTATCCAAATGCTTCCATGCTAAAGAATTTGAAGGATGTCTCATAAACCAATCCTTAAGACATTCAGTTGCGTGCTAGCTTATATGTTCAGTTGTATGCTTCGACATATACAACCATTGCAATCGTGGTTATAAAGAAAAATACCACATAACCTTAGCTGCGATTTTTTTTTCTAGAGCCATCCTCTTCATTGACATTTTTATATCTTGATTCACCACAAACTGAGCATGCGTTCAACTTTGCAGTGTCTTTCCAATAGATCACGCAATTATTGGGACACGCATCAATCTTCACATACGTTAAACGCAAGTCATTTATAAGTTTTTTTGCCTTATAACAAGATTCAGGCAAACAATCTCCATCAGGCAACATTTTTTTAATTAACTCGAGTAATGTGGTGAAGATCCCGTCCGACATTCTTACTAAACACTTGATCTGATACAATCTTACAACTGCCTCCAATTTTTTAAATTCCTTACAACTTGACCACAAATCTTAATATGCATCTTCAAGCAACTTGAAAAAAGTCTGGACCTCTTATGGACGCTTTTCCCTAGAAAGGGGTTCAGTAGATGGCCCAACACATTCTATCGTTAATAGTTGGACAAATACATCATTAAGAACATCATGAATACCAGTCAACCGATCTCCTATTTCAGTAGACGGCCCAACACCTTCTTCTCCAATCCTCGTATTTTGCTCTCCAATGAGAGGTTCCCCATGATGTCGTCACGAAGCATTTTTGTAATCTTTATCCATATCATACAACACAAGATGTTCGACAATAGTTTTTCTAACAAAAGTATATCAATTACAACATCTTTTGCAAGGACATCTAAACTTATCGGGGCCAGCACCATTCGCAACTGCTTAATCGAAAAACAAATTAATACCATCTGTATACACTTCCAAATTTCGCGATATTGTCAACCAACTCTTTTCCACGTTTTACCACTGTGCGAGAGCAAATTTTACGTTGAAACTAAGATGCCTACAATGTCACATCCCAGCCCAGGCGGATCATTTCCCGGGCTCGGTCCACCACCGTAGCACGATATTGTCCGCTTTGGGCTTACCATTCCCTCACGGTTTTGTTTTTGGGAACTCACGAGCAACTTCCCAGTGGGTCACCCATCCTGGGAGTTCTCAGACCTCCTTCTCGCTTAACTTCGGAGTTCCAACGAAACCCGAAGCCAGTGAGCTCCCAAAAGGCCTCGTGCTAGGTAGGGATGGGAATACACATTTAAGGATCACTCTCCTGGGTGATGTGAGATGTCACATACAATCTTTCAATCCCTATCATGTAGGCATAACTATTAGAAATTTCAATACTTATCTTTCAACCTCAAACTATCACAATTGTAATTTAATTTCCAACACCTATCACAGTAAAACAAATTAAAAAAAAACAATAAAAGGTTAACAAAAATATGTTTATCTACAATCTTGATTATTTATTAAATTTAAGTTTTGTATATCCTCATAGCAATTAGAGTGAAATATTTAATTAATTAACATAATATATACCTATATTACTAAATATTACCAATTTATGGTATATTAAATATTGTCAATTTAACATAAATATTTACAAATAATATTTATCTCAATTTCTTCATAACAATTTAAGTAAACAAAATAAACTAATGGAACACAAATATTCCTAATTTATCTTACTAATTGAATTAAAATCTCTAAATAGATAATCTTGTGTGTTAAACAAACAATTTAAACATCAAGAAATTCAATAATGAAACCTGAACTATTGAAGAATTCTGTCGTCAATCTACTCTTTACGTAGTCATCCAACTAAATAAAGCCCTTGCAAAATCAAATTAGAAAATAAAATAAGCCATGAAGTGGTTGATGAAGAAAGAAATAGAAGATGAAAAGTATGGAAGCAAAAGAAATGAAAAGCTTACTGTGAGATGAAGAGAACAAAAAGATTGAAGATGAAGAGAAGAAAGTCATGGAACTATAGCCTCTACCAACTAATGGTCACCACCACCCTCATCATGCCATCACCTCCAAACCCAACACAAAACCACAAACTCCACCCTACAACTCAAGCCACCAACATCAAGAAGAAGGTCATGGAGGTTTCTAAAAAATGGTATGGACAACCATGCTGCAGCCACTACCATCTTCCCCGGCACAAAGAAGAACTGAAAATTTTACAAGCTGAGAATCAGCGAATGAGGAAATCACATGAGAAGAAACAAGGTCCTTGAAACCCTATCTTAATTTTTAACCATGTTCTTTTTTTGGAGATTGCCTCCTAATATTGAGTGTTTTTTTTTTCCATATTATATAATCTATGTTTCAAATTTTAGATATAGAGGCAACTAGTAAAAAAAAGTTAACTTATGTTGTCATCTAATATAAGGTCTAAGATAGGGCTGTCTCTGAGATTTTGAAGGCCCTGTGGAAAATTTGAAAGAGGGCCCCTCCTTAAGATAGTTTAAATAAAATAAAAAACAATGTATTGATGCTAGAAAACATTCACTTAAATCAAAACAAGTTTTAACACTCACTGAATACAAGTTTACAAATGTCATTAATTATAAGTAAAAAAAGTTACAAACATAACCTTCACTAAATAATCAAAAGCAGTTCAGTCTTAAACAACCAAACATGAAAAACAAAAAACAAAAAACTCTAACTTTGAAGTTTCACTTGAACATATAATATTATTATATATATTATTTTTCAGGTGTTATTACTGGCACACAAAATATTTCATTGTATACCAAATTTTTATATTTAGAAAGGGAAAAAAAATTACTTTTATAAGCGGTGCACAAAGAGATTTTAAAGTATTAACAAAATCAATTTTTTTTTAATATAGAACATTATTACATAATATTAGATAACAAATTTTGGGAACCCTTCAAATTTGGGGCCCGTGTAACCGCACCTTTTGCTCCCCCTCAACATCCCGTTTGATCTAAGATGGGTAATATGACAAACAAATTTGTGACAAGTTTCAAGGAGAAATTTCAATTATTTAAGATAATAATACGAGGATATATAATCAAAGTTGGGCAAGTTGTTTGACGTTAATGGGATAAACATGAAATTCAAGAGTGGAAGTATAAGCCTTGGTTGCTATTTGAACATTCAACGCTTCCGTTGGATGCAACCCATCAAAGAAAACAATTGTCGTCCTGTTTCTGTTCTCACATGTTTCTCCACCTCTTTCGCATAATACTCCATTTCCACCTGCATTTGTTAATTTGTTATTTCACCAGAGATTCTGTATCGATAGAGAAGCCTAGAAGAAGGTCATCAAAAGATGAATGAAAAGAACCTTCAATTTGAGATTTCACTTTGCAACAGGGATTGCTCGTGTCTTCAAAGCCTGTTATAATAAAGGCACCAAAAAAAATAAGACATAACATTTTGTTGTTTATGTTATAAGGCGTTCAACAATGGTTTAGGTGAGTTCGAGTCCTATATATAAGAATTAGACATCTTGAGTTTGATTCGTATGACATTATTGTTATGTGATTTGGTAAAAGTGAGTTTTATCTATTAATTGTAGGATCATTTATTTTTTTATTCCTATTTTATGATTGGTTATTTTTTGGACTGTTTGATGACCATTTCGTTTTTAGTTTTTTTTTTTTTCACTTTTTTGAAAGTTGAAAATGGAAATCTTATTTGGTAACTACTTTCAGGTTTCTAAAAAATAAAAATGAAAACTGATATCTACTCTCTATTGAGTTTTCACTTTTTGGTTTTTTGAAAACTGAAATTACAAGATTTTAGTTTTAATGAAAACAAAAAACGAAATGATTATTAAACGACCCCGAATATCTGTCTCTTAGATAGTTGATCATTTATTGTATGGAAGAAGTGTAATTTATTGACTCAATAATTGGAATCATTCTCATATAACTTAATTTTCTGGTTATTTTTAGGATCAATTTTCTAACTTCATATCTCTCGAGGATGATAGTTGTTGATTAATCGAAACAAAATAAAATTCAGGGTTGAATTACCTGTGGACGTAGGATTCTGGATGATGTTAGTAATAATGTTATATGTATTGACCAAAGCAAAACTGAAGTCAGGCATATCACTTTTGAGAGCATCCAGCAGTGTCCTCAGTTGAGTGTTGTACAGATGAGCTGCTTGGTTCAGAGCTTGAGGACTGCCAATATAATTTGGCCTGTTAACAACAGGACTGTACCCTAGTGGATTTATCGACATTACCACAAATTTTCGACCTCCCAAAATGTACAATTTCTGCAAAACTAAATCGCTTTCATGATTAAAATTGTGTCAAAATTACTTGCTCAAACAAAATAGTCACACTATAAGGGATGATGTTTGAACACACGAAACTGACGCCCTTGACGACACATACTCTATTATATGTGAGATCTACATATAATGATAGGACTCACTTATATTAGAAAGTGTGTCAACTAGTGTGTTCCCTTTATTTGTCCAAATGATACTTACTAAGGTCTAATGATATTCTTCTTCCACCCCTTAAAAAAAATTATGTATCCAAATAGCTTTATTGATACGGTAATGCACCTTGAGTTTTTGAGCTAGAGATGCTATGAGAGTTGCTGTGAAGGTTTGGAGATCAATTTGCAAGTAGGATCTCTTGAGGAAATAGTTGAACATGTAATCATTCCCACCAACTCCCACAACAAACAAGTATCTTGGAAGAGATTGAGAGCTATTGCACGCCAGCTGAGCTTCTAACTCTGGCAATGTCACCTCCTCAAAGTCCCGGATTTGCTGACTCAAACTTATAACAATATTTCCCTGAAATATTAACTAGCTAGCTTAATGATTGATTATCTTAAATTCTTAATTTAAATTACTAACTATGGATGGTAAATATAACTTTAAATTAAATTTACTCGAATCGGAAATTTCTTGACTTTATATATAGGAAAATTACTTACTATATATATGAAATATAGAATCATTAATTTTGTCATACAGATCAAGCAAGCAGATGCAACTATATATAGGTCACTTGTGAAACACGTGAGTACTACTATTTGTGTATGGTTGTCAATCACATGTTGCATATGAATTTAAATCTTTTACTTACATGAATACGTCCCAGGTGGGTTGGCTAGTGTAGCTAATATATGTTCCAATCTAAGTACAAGATGTTTCTTTCTTTAATCTTGTTTCATCAAATTCAATGTCTACAATTATACGAATTGACTAATATTTCACAAATCTCTACCATAGTATGAAGGAAAAAGTGAATAGAGTCGAGATCAATTCAAGGTTTTTATAATGTACTCGTACAAATAGACAAATTCTTAGCGTAGAAGTTTACTCCCTTGAATGATGACCTAAAAGAATTAATGCACCCTTAAATATGTATATTGTTTATCAAAAACGTTGGATCAATATGTGGGTAAATATTTATATGAACTGTTTATCGAATTTCTTGTGTTCGACTATATAAAAATAACTAAAAATATTAGTATAGGTTCAGACGTACGTACCCCAACAAAGCCTGTATCATCTAAGATACCCGAAGAGCCAGAGGCATGGTTGACACCATGAACAATGTTAGACCCCTTGGTTGAACGGTCCTTAAATGGTGGGATGAAGGAAGGAAGCATCAGTTGTTCACCAAGAAGGTCAATCACATTTTTACCATTTGTGAATCTCCCAGAAGGTAATCCACTTGGGAAATCTATTCCATAAGGCAAGTAATCGGCTTTCGCCGTGCTTTTGAGGAAGTTATTGTTGCCATTGTCAACCAAAGAGCTTCCAAACACAAAAATGCCTTCGATCGTCGCTGCAGCCCCATGATCTTCTGTGAAATCACAATCGGAACCGATTGGAGATACAGAGGCAAACAATGAGAACAAAACCACAAGTGGTTTGTATGGTTTTTCCAGATAGTGGTATTGCATGGTAAGTGGTTGCTGCTATTATTTTTGTTACAAGGAGACAAAGGAAGGGTTTAAATTTGGCTTATTTCCAGGAACAAACTCTTCGTTTTTTCCCCAAAGTATGAGTAGAAGAACCCGGTGAACGGGTATTTGTTGACCGTAAAGTCTGTCTTAATTAATATTCACCCACATTTGTTTGAGTTTGGTTGTGCAATAATTTCTTCCAAAAAATGGATTTATGTATATTCACCCACATTTGTTTATGTTTTTGTTTTGATACAAGTAATATTAAATAAGCGGGGAAATCAAACATAGAATCTCTAATTTCAGAATAAATATTTTTAATTAATTGAATTACAAATTATTTGCATGCGGATTAAACTTATGCGCAACACATTCTCAAAAAATAAAATAAAGACGACTATTTGCAAAACCTTATGTATATATATATAGCTCATTTGAATCTCTTGCTCGTTAATTAAGGGTTTTTTTCATTTATTTTTTTATTTCATTTTATCAATTCTTGTTCAATTCAGAAATGGACCAAATGGTTCCAGTAATAAAAGATAAAAGAAACAAAAAGTCTTGGTGCTGCAATCTCACTTTTTGTGCTTTTCTAATTTGGTACAATAGTTTAGCCCCCACCCACCCTATCCTGACGAAGGTCAATGCAATTTATTACCGTTCCACATTAACGCACCAATACGACATGCAAAAGTTAATATAGCTAACTGTATGAACGTAATTAGTAGATTAAGCCTAATTGTTGGTATCGAAATTCGGACGGAGTTTTGGTTGTGTTCAACACGTATTTGTCTTGAGTGTTACTTTCAATCTCAGTACCACGAGATGGGTTGAGGGAAAGAAAGAATAGGCATGCCACTATTGGAGGCTGTCAATAGAGAGTAATGTGTATAAGGTTATGTTGTGTTTACATGTAGATCTAACTTCTTAACCAATTGAATGTGCACCAAATAGGACGCTGATTCGATTAAGTTCTATCTTATGTCTTGAGTGAATGAAGACTTCAAATCCAGTGCGAAATAAATGTATGCCTAAGTAATAACTGAAAACAAAAGTAAAACCAAGAAATTGGATGTAATCATTTCATGATGGAATCAAGATTAAAAACGTTTATAGAAGTGATTCTGGGTTGATGAGCCAACCTACATGACTTGAAAAGTTAATAAGACTTGAAAATGTAAAGAAAGTAGTAAATTCAAGCAAGATTGAGGCCATGTTAGGACAAGATAATGTTAAAGGAATCCACCAAGGTTACTGTATTGGATTGAACTAAAATTGAAACAATGCCTCAAAGAGGTGATTAGGGTGGTTGGAATTGCATGTGAATCGAGTTATACCATGGGGTGGCAAAGCTGTAAAAGTTTTTCAAATATCAGGGATTGTAGGCAGTATATACTTCGAAAGAAGACTTTGAGATTATAGCTGAAGAACTAGAGGTTTTGCTAAAGAGCAATTTAAGTTATGCTAAAAAGCAGTTGGGTTGATTGAAAAATCACTTGAGGTTTGCATAATCGTAGAGGTTGAATTTGACAAAGGTCCTGAGCTTGAGCCTTTGGCTCTATTTATGGACAATTGGGAAAGAGCAGCCTCAATCTTCTCATTGAGTTGTAGCAAGACTAGATCAGTCATTTGTCGCTGACAATGATTGTAATTCCTGGATGGTGGTCTTTAGCTTTGTCCTGTGGCATTTTGCATGATTACTGCAGTGACATTAGCTTGTCGAATAATGTGCTCATCGACATTTAAACAGATGAGATATTTCTAGGTTTGTTCGTCTACGTGGAAGACGCGCTTTGATGAGGGTCAAGCTGGAATCGTCAAATGGCTTTGGAGTTATGTGAGTTAGTCACCTGAGCCCTAGGATAGGATCTTGGTTGGGCCTTGAAGTTAGTGGGCCGTGTTGCGTGGCTTTGAGTAAATAAAAATAGATTGCCTTCCTAGTAGACCTTATTTTTATTTATGACCCAAACACAAACAATGTTTGGTTTTTTGACAAACGATAGCGCGTTAGTGGGTTAAATTGTTGGGAGAGAGGAAGACCAGTGCCGATTGAACCCTCACCAAAGTGCATAGACATGATTGATTTCTGTGTTTGGTTTAACTAAACGAACTTTTGCAGGTTGTTTTGGTACATTGATGCGGAAAGGTAAGCAAACTTACATTGTTATAGGTAAACTGATACAATCATACAGAAAACTGGGGGATTGGGTAAATATGGAGGCCAGATGGTAAATTTTTTAGCACAATAAATTCTCATTCACTGAATCTCATAGGGTCAACAGCTCTAATGATCCATGAATGGTGAATATCAAGGAATTAGCTTAACAAGGAAATAAAAGTGAAACAAATAAACAATGCATGGCTGATGTTGATGAACAGGATGAGTTGTGTTGAAGGTTCACTTGATGATAGAATAAACAAATAAAGCCAGAAAAATTGTTTCTCTTGGTGTGTCTTTTCCTTATCCAAAGCCCTTGTTATATGGTGGCTAGAAGAAGAGAAAAAAAAAACTGATATGGCCGATGTGAGATTATGTGCACCAACAATAAAACAGCCTCCGTATGAATAATATTATGATTTATTTTTTAATTTATTTTTAAACCAAATGATGTTGATGTTAATGATTTGATTATTACTTAAGAGTTGATTGACGTGCTTATTTCCTATTGGTAAAACATCATTTAGTTTACAAATTTGATTTAAAAATTTAGTCTATCTAGCATTACCCAATTTGAAAAGGATTTTATAGAAAGCAGAAGTGCTGTCTTACTTTGAGATTGCTAAGTTGATGATAAAAAATGGGATTGTAGTTTGTTTGAAAGTATTATCTTTAGTATGATGTTTTGAGTACAAAGATGCCAATGAACCAACATTTGTATGGTAATTTAACCCGATAGAGTCCCAAAAGAAAAAAGATTAAAACAAAACGAAAGCAAAGAAGAAGAACTAAAGGAGCGGTCACCGGTGAATACCACGGTTGCTTATGTTTGTCTTGGTTTGGTGTGTTCCATCCCGTGATATTCTCATGTTATTCTCTTCCTAATGTTGGAAGAAGCCAAGTTCGAATCCCCCGTCCCGTGAACAAATAACTGAATAGAATTAATAGTCTCAATGATTAAGTTACAACTTGAATGTTTTCTTTCCTACTTCTAACTTTGAGTGTTTTATTCCGCAACACTGTGAGTTCAGTTCATTCTTCATCAATCTTAATTTCTGTTAGGGTGTGCTATCCACACATCCGAAATTAATTCTCACACACCCCTTGTTAATTTCTGTCTGTTGATCTTCTTCAATCCATCCAATTGGACGGCAAAAAATTAGAAGGGTGTGTAAAAAGTAAAATGAAGTGTGTGGATATTCTGTTTCCTTCGATTCAATCCCCTCTACATCATCATAATCATTTTCTTAAAATGATATTGGCAAAATAAATTATTAATTAAGTCGATTTTAATTTAATTTTTATATTGAAATTGTGTTTTAATTGCGATTTTTGGCGCACACTATTGGACTTGAATTTATGATAACGCAGCTAGAAGAAGAGGTCTACTAATTCTTCAAACATTTGTTACAATTTAGTCATATGCTTTAACCATTCTGTTTAAAAGACAGTTTTCAGTTTTTAGGTAGCATGCCTTCGTGATACAATTTTTATATATTTCAAACATAATCTTTCATATAATTTTTTAGGGTAAATTACACACTACCTCAGGTTTGAGGTTTTGCACAAACTCATACAACATCTTTAAAGCATTTCACTTTCATACCTCACGTGCCATTTTATTTCAAAATAATATCTCCGTTACATTTTTCATTCATTAATCCGTTAAGTGATGACATGGCTATCAAGTGCGAGGACACAAATTTATAGTAAAGAATAAAAGTTGTTCTTTTGGTGCGGTTGGCCTATCGATCTCACTGAGAAAATTTGAGAGAGCCACCAACTGATGTTAAACTGAAGAAAATTGTTATTAAGCGTCGTTATCCTTTCACCTTCTCTAGAAAGCAGAAGTCTATATAACAATGGAGCAGGTAGAACAATTAAGAGAATCATGCTGTAGCAAGGATGGTGATCGCTCCAAAGGTAATCGCAGCTGCTACAATTGCAAGAACAATTGTCAAAACTGCATATGATTTTTTCTTCTCCGATTTGGGCAGAGTGCTTCTTGTTGTTCTGTTAGTCATACCCTCATTCCCACTTGTGTCGACCATGACCCAAGAATGGAACTCTGGAATTTCTCCACAGAGCTCATTGTTAGAAAGTAACGACTGTGTCAAGGTTCCCAATTTAGTAAAAAAATCAGGCATCTTACCTGAGAATTTGTTATTTGAGAGATCCAGAATTTCTAATTCCTTGAGCGTCGAAAGAGTTTCCGAAATAGGTCCTCGAAAAAGATTGCTGCTGAGATTCAAAGCAATCTGCAAAGACATCGGCATTCTTGGAATGTCACCACTTAAGTGATTTTCTCCAAGTTGGAGTTCCATCAGAGAATCCATGGAGGCAATACTGGCGGGAATGGAACCGCTCAGCTTGTTGCCTTGTGAGTTCATGTTAGTAAGATTCTGCATGTTTGAAACTGAAGGAGGTATTGAACCGTTGAGAGAATTCCAGCTAATATTCAGAATGGACAACTTGGGCAGTTGAGTAATTTGAATTGAAATTTCACCACTCAAATTGTTAAATTGAAGTTTCAAGGCTTCAAGACTGCTAAGCTTACCCAAATTCGCTGGTAAAGCCCCGGACAGGTGATCGTGAGCCAAATTCAGCGGCACCAAATTCCGGCAATCACCCAATTCAGGAGAAATCAATCTAGTCAAGTTATTGTTTTCCAGCTCCAAGTATGTTAGTTTTTTCAGTGTTGCAATCGTCGCGGTAGGTATTACACCATCAAGCGAATTGCTTCCCAGTCTCAACCTAACCAAGCTTGGAGATAGAACTGGTGGTATCTGTCCCTCCAATATATTATTCGACAAATCCAGTGTCTGCAGATTCGATGATGGCAACAGGTCCGATGGAATCAACCCACTCAGGTTATTATAACTGAGGACCAAGTTTTTCAGATGCTTTGCAATGCCACCAGGAATTGAACCACTGAAATCGTTAGAATTTGCTGCAAATCTCCAAAGGTTGGTGATACTATAAATGCTTTGTGGCATTCTGCCGGATAATCTATTAGCCAAAAGAATCAATACCTCCAACTTGGCGAGCTCTCCAATTCCATCAGGAACAATCCCGAAAAGCCGATTTTCGCTAAAATCAATCAGAGTCAAATTCTGATATCCCACAATTTGAACAGGGATAGGACCATCAAATACATTCACAGAAAGCTCAAGCTCCTCCAAAGCCTTGGACTTTCCGAGACGGGTTGGAACAGACCCAGTAAAACGGTTGAAGGTAAGGTTCAAGCTTCTGAGCTTGACCAACCCGAGCGAAGTCCAAAGCCTCCAACCCCGAAAACCCAACAACATCTGGCAGACCACCCACCAAATTGTTCACACTAAAATTGAGCATCTTTAACCCACCTGGCTTTCCACAATCTGAGAAAAAATCAGACGGAATTGTGGTCAGACGACACATCTAGAATCTGCAGAGACTCAATCCGGCAAACGAGGGGAAGGGAGTCCGTGGTGTTAATTTCTTAGAAAGGTTACGTTGTTTAGGTGTATTCCTTGATAAGTGATGGATACTTATAGATGAAAAGTTACATCTTTTTAATAAATAGAAATTGGATTCTATATAAACTCATGAAACTATTGGTATTAAATATAGAAAATTGTAGTTAATTTTTACTCTTGAGAAATAGGGTTTCCTCACTTTATTTTTCTCATGCGTCGTGTGTCAAATTCCGAGTCGTGTTTTGAGAGTACAGAATATATAAAGTTTGTCAAAGTCCGAAGATTGAAGTGCTTTAACTTCGGATTATAGATTGTTGAATCCTGAGAGATAGACGCCTACCGAACTACAAGCACAAGAGTAGATGCGAAATTCTATCTTTATGACATTGCATTTATGCAAGCATCAATCTCCAAGTTTGTCAGTTATTCTAACTTTCACTCTAGTTGTTTATATTAATCTCATATATAATTGATGTTGTGAATTTCTTTATTATTATTATCATTGGAATTATATTGTTTTTCCCATATTTTCTAATATTGCTCCAACACATGGAAGATAAAGAATGCCCGGACAGAGAAATCTGGATGACAGATGAATTGGTCAGGGGATTGCACCACAAACATGGGTTTGGTTCTTTGTTGACGTCCCATGGAACAACTCTAGTGGGAGTGCTGAGGTTGTTGGAGAGATGGATGGCGGTTTTCTGGTTTGAGGAGAGTTGAGAGAAGACCATGGGAAGAGGATGGTAGTAGAACAAGGACAATAAGAAATGGAAGTTGAAATACAGGACAAGAAAGGTGGTTTGGCGGCCATACCTGCTCATTTTTTGGCTACAAAAGATTATTGTCTTTGCACTTGCGTTTGGTTTTTTATTATTTATAAATATGAAGCGAAATTTGTATACTATATAGTCTATATGATTTTCAGGTGGGAGGAGGAGGTCAGAGAGAGAGAGAGAGAATTGCAGAGAGGGATGTCTGTTTGTGTTTGGGTTATGGGGTTTTTGAGGAATGGAAAAGTAGTGGTAAGTGGAAGGGACTAGACTATTGACTAACGGGTTCTTGTAGACACTTTTAGAATTCATAGTAAATAAACGAGTGGTCTCTTCTTTGTTGATGTCCCATGAAACTACTAGAGCATAAGCATGGCAGCTAGTTAAATCATCCAAGGTTGTTGCAATGAAGAAGAAGAAGAAGCTTGAAATGTATAAGTGTAGGAGTAGTTGGTATTCAAATTATGTAATGAACGGACAAGATTAAAATATCTCAATGGTGTGTATCTTGCCACGTGTTTAGTTAGTTAGAAGTTAAGTGAAAGCATGTGTGTTACACGTGATCATAGTCACGGTGCTTTGATGTATTGGCAACGGCTATATAGCTGGCTTTCAGCCGAGTTTCTTGGATCGAATCCAACGCAGATTTGAAGAGAGAAACGTACTCCTCTTCTTGAAAGTTCTTCTATGATATTCTAGCTTTGCATTCATTTCAATTTCTTGTTGAATTGATTACAATTACATAGAGAAATATAGCTCAAAACTCGATCAAACACTAACATTGTATCAGAGCCAGGTTGGATTTGAATCTGGGAGTGAACTATGAATTTGTAAGTGCTCATTTGGGTTTTCAACTCAGAACTCAGAACTCAGAAGCTAAAAATGGCTGGATCTAACATCGATCTTCGTGCACTAGTATTCACTGGAGTTAATTATGAATTCTAGTGTATCAGGATGAAAACAATTTTCAAGTCTCATAATCTGTGGAGTTTTGTTGAAGATGGCTCCATATTATCGAAGGAAAGGAAAGAGACGAATCAGAAGCAAGTCATTGCTAATTAGGATCTCATTTCCAGAGATGCAAATGCACTGGGACTGGTACAAGGAGCTGTGAGTGATGAGATCCTTCCCAGAATTGCAAATCAAGAAACTACAAAGGATGCTTGGGATGTTCTTAAGCAAGAATTCAAGGGTGATGCTCAAGTCATGGCTATGAAATTATAAGGTATTCACCGTGATTTTGAATATGCTAGGATGAGAAATAATGAATCTCTCCAATTATCTAGCTAGATTATCTAGTTTTGTGAACAAGATGAAGATGCTTGATGAAACCTTGCCAAACAAAAGACTAATTGAGAAAATGCTAATTAGTCTAACTCCAGCATATGATAATATTGTTTCTGTTATTAAGGGAACTAAGAAATTGGATGATATTGATCCAAATGAGGTTGTTGCAACACTGAAAGGATTTGAGCAAAGATTGAGGAGACATATTGAAGATGAGGGAGTGATAAGGCATTTAGCAATCTTAGTATCCAAAATAAGAGTGGATCACAAACCACTGGGTACAAAGGGAAGAAACCTTTCAAATTTAGGGATAAGAAGGGTGATTTTAAGGGTAATGATGGGTCTCAAAATGCTGTCAAACCCTGGTTTAACAAGGAGAACACAAGACAGGCATGTAAAATCTTTTGAAATATGCACTATAGTGAATGTAGATTCAAAGGGAAGCCTAAGTGTCACAACTGTGGTAGATTCAATCATTTTGCCAGAGACTGTAGAAGTAAACTAGTTCAACAGGTTCAAGTTGCACAGAGAATGGAGGAGGAAACCTCAATGTTCTTTGCTTGTAATTATGTTGCAATTGTCAAAAGTAAGCATGTTTGGTATATTGACAGTGGATTTAGCAATCACATGACTTCACATGAGTCTATGTTGATTAATCTGGACAAAAGTGTCTCAACAAGAATCAAAATGGGGAATGGATAGATTTTTCAAGCTTGTCGGAAATAAACCTTGGTGATTGAAACCAAGAAGGGCACTAGACACATTAAAGAAGTAATGCTTATGCCAGGACTGGATGAAAAATCTCCTAAGTGTAGTGCAAATGATGCAACATGGTTATTTTTTATTATTTGGAGATGATCAGGTTGCAATCTTTGAAGATAGGAGTTTGGAGAGTCATGTTGTTACAGTACAAATGACTGGCAATAGGTGTTTCCTATTGCTCATGGAGGATATGAATGGTTCTGCACTAAAAGTCAGTTGTGACGGTGATGCTTGGGAATGGCATAAAAGGTTGGGGCATTTGAAACAGATTGCAGTTGTTATCAAATAAGGAAATGGTGTTGGGGTTACCAAAACTCAAGAAGTTTTCTGGAGTATGTGAAGGATGCATTGCAGGAAAGCAGCACAGATATGCCTTCAGTAAAGAATGGACTTTGAGAGTAAGCAAGCATATGGAATTAATCCACTCAGATGTTTGTGGACCAATGCAGGTCACAACATTTGGAGAAAACGGATACTTCTTGACTTTCATTGATGATGTAACCAGAATGTGTTGGGTTTACCTTCTGAATTACAAATCAGAAGTGTTCAAAGTGTTCAAGAAGTTCAAAGCCATGGTTGAATTGCTAAGTGGCTACAAAATTCTAAAGTTAAAAGGTGATAGAGGTGGAGAGTACAACTCTCATAAATTTAATCAGTTATGTGAAGATTTGGGGCTGGAGAAACAATTGACAGTGGCTTATTCCCCATAGCAAAATGGTGTTGCTGAAAGAAAGAACATAACCATTGTTGAAATGGCTAAAAGTATGCTTCATGACAAGTACCTGCCTTATGAAATCTGGGAAGAAGTTGTTAACACAGCTGTGTACCTACTCAACAAGTGTCCAACCAAGACTGTGGAACACAAAACTCCTTCTGAAGCTTTCAGTGGCAAAAAACGAAGTATTCAACACTTCAAGGTGTTTGGATATATCTTCTAGGAAAGGTATATTTGTTGGATATGGGTAGATGAAGAAAAGAGACAGGATCTACAATTTGAGTACCAATAAGATATTTCTGTCAAGAAGTGTTGTATTTGATGAAAAGGGTACTTGGAATTAGAATGCAGAAAAATGTGACAAACTATCATTTCCTGTTAATCTCAATCTACCTAAGATTAATCATGGTATTCAGCTAGAATGGAGCAAGTGTGTAACACATGAATGTACCAATTCTCAAACTGAGAGTGGTGAGTTAAGCACAGCTAAAGCTACACCAGTCAAAGAGAGATCACTGAGTGAAATCTATGCCAAATGCAATGTAAGCATGATTGAACTAGAAAATTTCATTGATGCAGCCACTGATATAGCTTGGAAGAAAGCAATGGATGCTGAGATTGAGATGATAGAGAAAAACAAGACCTGGGAATTGGTTGACAGACCATTAAGCAAACCCATTATTAGAGTAAAATGGATCTACAAGACCAAACTGAATCTAGATGGGACAATTCAAAAGCACAAGGGAAGGCTGGTACACAGAAGCCTGTGGTTGATTTCAATGAAACTTTTGCTCCAGTTGCAAGATTGGATACCATCAGAACACTCATGGCTTTATCAGCTCAAAAGAAGTGGAAGTTGTATGAATTAGATGTGAAATCAACTTTTCTAAATTGAGTGTTACAAGATGAAGTTTTTATTGATCAGCCAGATGGTTATATTGTGCAAGGTGCAGAAGATAATGTCTACAAGCTTAAGAAAGTTCTGTATGGATTAAAGCAAACTCCAAGGGCTTGGTATGAAGAAATTAATGCTCATTTACATAACTGCGGATTCACCTGAAGTCCAAGTGAAGCAATATTGTATATGAAGTCAAGGGGAGAAAATGAAAGCATCATTGTCTCAATTTATGCAGATGACATTATCTACACATGTAGTAGCACTGAGTTGCTGGAAGAATTTAAGTGTGACATGATGAGAAGATATGAAATGACAGACTTGGGACTACTATATCATTTCCTTGGAATGGGAATTCTTCAATTTGAATCTGGAATTTTTATTAACCAAAGGAAATATGTAGTAAGTCTACTACAGAAATTTGGGTTAAAGGACTACAAATCTGCTAGTACTCCATTGGTGGTGAGTGACAAGCTCAAGAAAGATGATGAGAGTAAGAAAATAGATGAGAATGTGTATAGGCAATTGGTGGGAAGTCTTTTGTATCTGACTGTAACTAGACCAGATATTATGTTTGCAACTAGCTTACTTGCTAGATTCATGCATGGACCAACAAAGAAGCATTTGGGAGTAGCAAAGAGAGTGCTCAGATATATACAAGGCACTTTAGACTATGGAATTGAGTATGAGAAAGGCAAAGAATCAATTCTCATAGGCTACTGTGACAGTGATTGGAATGAGGATGAAACTGATATGAAAAACACATATGGATATGCTTTCTCATTTGGAAGTGAGGTTTTCTCTTAGGCCTCAGTTAAGCAGCATAGTGTAGTTCTGTCAACAGCTGAAGCTGAGTCACATGAGTGCAATTGAAGCAACCACTCAAGTTGTGTGATTGAGGTTTGTGCTTCAAGATTTTGGTGAAGAATAAGTTGAAGCTACTCCTATTTACTGTGATAATACAACTACCATTGCCATGACAAGAAATCATGTGTTCCATCAAAGAACAAAGCACATTGGAAGAAGGTATCATTACATTCAAGAAGCACTGCAGTCAAACATCATTAAGCTAATCTATTGCAAATTAGAAGATCAGCTTGCTGATATTTTCACCAAGGCACTTCCCAAAGATCGTTTCTTTGCACTCAGAGAGAAGCTTGGAGTTAAACCAGCTACCAGCTTAGAAAAGAGTGTTGGAGCATAAGCATGTCAACTGGTTCAATCATCCAAGGTTGTTGCAATGAAGAAGAAGAAGAAGCTCGAAATGTATAAGTGTAGGAGTAGTTGGTATTCAAATTATGTAATGAACGGACAAGATTAAAACATCTCAATGGAGTGTATCTTGCCACGTGTCTAGTTAGTTAGAAGTTAAGTGAAAGCATGTGTGTTGCACGTGATCATAGTCACGGTGCTTTGATGTATTGGCAACGGCTATATAGCTGGTTTTCAGCCGAGTTTCTTGGATCGAATCCAATGCAAATTTGAAGGGAGCAACGTACTCCTCTTCTTGAAAGTTCTTCTCTAATATTCCAGCTTTGCATTCATTTCAATTTCTTGTTGAATTGATTACAATTATATAGAGAAATATAGCTCAAAAATCTATCAAACACGGACAGAAACAGCAAAACTAGTAGGAGTACTGTTAAGATTGTGGGAGAGATTGATCATGGTGGTTTGTTGGTTTGAGGATAGTTGAGACAACACCATAGGAATAGAATTTTCCATGAATGAGGGGTTGCGTTGACGGGTTGATCACGTCAGTTGACTTACTGCATGAAGACTTGAGCTGAACTGAGACTAGTTTGAGTAATGTTGTCTTATCATTCCCCTTCCCTCAATGGGCATGGACTCTGGAAATGTAGATTGTGGAAAGCTTGACTAAAAGTAGGAGGACCAGCTTCTGTTCAAAAAGCGCTTTTGAGGAAATGATATGGAAATTCGACTAAACCTAGCAAAGCAAAACATATGTTGCGTTCAAAAAAGCAAAAATACGTTAAAGGTAGGACTAAATGATTTTTGTTTTAAAATATGTTAAAGGTAGGACTAAATTCAAATCAGTTTGGTCCTCTCATCATTTCCGAATCAATTTGTTATTAGAATATCAACTTAAAAGTTTTTTTTTTTAACAAACGATATTATCTACACTAAGGAGATGGGGGAGTGGGCTAAGCCTTATACTAGGTTTAACCATATGGTTCAAATTTGTCTTTTGCGAGAATCGAACCTAAGACCTCTCACTTACAAGTGAAAAGGAATACCACTAGACCGTATTACAAAGCGGCAAATTTATCTCTATCTTACTTGTAGCGTGAGCTTCGTCATCCTGCTTTGTATTGGCACTATTATGTGTTAATAGTATTGAAAATGTTTTGTGACTTTACAAGGAAGGAGTACGACAGCTCCTCCTCGATCCAAGAATGAAATTTAGAAAACCTTCCATTTCGTGGTTTTTGAGTTTTCTTAGGTCGAACTTGATCTCTTGGAGATCTACTAAGTAGCGTATTGTCTCACGTTCAAGTACAAAATATGAGTATTATATCTTTTTTTGGGTCAAAATGAGTATCATACCTTGGCCCATGCTTGTGTTATAAATTTACGTCTATTTTACTTGTAGTGTGAGTTCCATTATTCTACTTTGTATTGGCACTAATATGTGTTGGGAGAACCTTCGTACTACATATATGGCTGCTAATTTGGTATTTTTTAATCACACTAAACACAATAAATTATAAATTTGTATGTGAGCCGTGAGCGCGTGAAGATGGGCCTCTCACCAAAGAGCTTCACAAACTTCGGCTTCATCTTTTATTGGCCAAACTTGTCCTTTTAGATTTTCTTACTTTTTAAGGATCTGTGAGCCGTGAGCACGAAAAGATTATTTGTTCCACAAGTATTATACTTATATGTAAATTAGATTTTCTTACTTTTTAAGGAGTTCTAATCCTTGATTCACAAAGCTCCTGATGTATATATAAAGAGTTTACTTTATGAACGAAATCGACCGATTCAATATTTCTACATTAACGTGTTCAATATAATAGTACAAAATAAAAATAAATAAATATTTGCCGGACCAAATCAGACTGTCGATTCAGTAGGGCCAGATTTTAGTTTTCTAAGGGCAAATGTTCATCCCAAATCTTACCTTGTACAAGTGAGAGAGAGAACCAACTTTTACACTTAGACTCATTTGATACGAAAGAAAAAAAAAGATAAGGCGTTAACATGGATATTTGTGTGACCCGGCTCGACATTTGCCATATCATTATTTTGAGAGAAACTAGAGGAACTAAATCACAGTTAAATGGAAGAATAATTGACCCGAGCTTCATCACCCTTAGATGAGAGACCCTTTGGCGCGTCTAAGACAAATATATATTTGTGTTTATTTGTGTACAAGCTTATTCTCTTGCAACACAAATATATTAACACAAAAACCACGAAAAAGAATATACAACAATCTCCAAAGCTGAAGATGAGAGTGGGGCGGGAGGGAGGGGAGCTTTCGGAAAGACCAGGGTCGGTTTGGCTTAATCCTGTTATAATTTCCCTTTTTTGATCTTATTAACTCCCCCTCTACTTGTTATGGTTTAAAGTTTAGCTTTTTACGTTATTATGTATTTACGATTTAGTGGTATTCTTGTTGATTTAAATGACGAGTTGGATATTAAATTATTATGGAAGACGAAGCCCACTACCTCCTTTGCCCAAAAAAAAAAATACTTTTAGATTTAGGAACTCCACAACCGCAGCCCTTTTCTCCGACTTGGGGTCAGTGACAACCCATCATTCATCCCCTATGTTTCTTCACACCCCTCTCACTCTTTTTCCCGACCCCACCTTCCATGAATCATCTTACCTATCATCATCGCTCAACTATACTGGTGTTAAACTGAAGAAAATTGTTATTAAGCGTCGTTATGCTTTCACCTTCTCTAGAATGCAGGAGAAGTCTATATATATTGGAGGAGCTGATAGAACAATTAGGAGATCAGCTTAAAGAAGTGCCTTCAAACGTTGAGTTTTTTGTTAACAAAACGTAAGTATTGTTTTGTATATAAAGAAAATGCAAACGCATACGTCGAAGAATCTTCACATCATAATCTAACTAAAAGCAATCAATAATTTCTTTTTTTGACCAATTTGTATCCAGATAGTGGTATTGCAAGGATGGTGATCGATACAACAACAAAAACAGTAGCCCCAATCGCAAAAAGAATTTTCCCAGCACATGACATTTCTTTCTTCTCCATTTGGGGTGAAGTGCTTCTTCTTGTTCTGTTAGTCAAACCCTTGTTCCCACTTGCGTCGACCATGACCCACGAAGCGAAATTCGGAATTTCTCCAGAGAGATCATTGTTAGAAAGTAACAACTGTGTCAAGGTTCCCAATCCAGTAAAAAAATCCGGTATCATACCTGAGAATTTGTTATTTGAGAGATCCAAAATTTCTAATACACTGAGCCTCGAAAGAGTTTCGGGAATAGTTCCTTGAAAAAGATTGCTGCTGAGATTCAAAGCAATCTGCAAAGACGTTGGCATTATTGGAATGTCGCCACTTAAGTGATTTTCTCCAAGTTGGAGTTCCATCAGAGAATCCATGGAGGCAATGCTGTTTGGAATGGAACCGCTCAGCTTGTTGCCCTGTAAGTTCATGTTAATAAGGCTCTGCATGTTTGAAACTGAAGGAGGTATTGAACCGTTGAGAGAATTCCAGCTGATATTCAGAATGTTCAACTTGGGCAGTTGAGTAATTTGAATTGGAATTCGACCACTCAAATTGTTAAATTGAAGTTTCAAGACCTGAAGATGGCTAAGGCTACCCAACTCCACCGGCAGAGCCCCAGACAGGTGATTCTGAGCCAAATTCAGCAACGCCAAATTCTGGCAATCACCCAATTCAGGAGGAATTGATCCAGTTAAGTTATTGTTTTCCATCTCCAAGTAGGTCAACGTTTGATGTGTTGCATTTGCTGTAGAAGGTATCTTCCCATCAAGCAAATTGCTTCCCAGTCTCAACCTGACCAAGCTCGAAGATAGAACTGCCGGTATCTGTCCCTCCAATCTATTGTTCGACAAATCCAGAGTATGCAGATTCAACGATGACAAGAGGTCCGATGGAATCGACCCACTCAAGCTATTATAACTGAGGTCCAAGTTTTTCAGATGCTTTGCAATGACATCAGGAATTGAACCATTGAAATTGTTAAAATTTGCTGCAAATCTCCAGAGGCTGGTGATATTGGAAATGCTTTGTGGGATTCTGCCCGATAATCGATTGGCGGAAAGAATCAAAACCTCCAACTTGGCGAGCTCTCCGATTCCATCAGGAACACTCCCGGAAAGGCAATTTCCGCTAAGATCAATCAGAGTCAAATTCTGGTATCCCACAAGTTCAGCAGGGATAGGACCATCAAACGTATTCATAGAAAGCTCAAGCTCCTCCAAAACCTTGGATTTTCCGAGACGGGTCGGAACAGACCCGGTAAAATGGTTGAAGCTAAGGTTCAAGCTTCTGAGCCCGACCAACCCGTCCAACTCGGAGTCAATGCTTCCATTCAAGTTATTCCGAGCAAAGTCCAAAGCCTCCAACCCAGAAAACCCAACAAAATCAGGAAGACGACCCTTCAAATTGTTCATACTAAAATTGAGCAGCTTTAACCCGCCTAGCTTTCCACAATCCGAGATAAACCCAGGTGGGATTGTGGTCAGATGGTTGCCGGACACATCGAGAATCTGCAGAGA
Source organism: Malus sylvestris (assembly GCF_916048215.2). Taxonomy (NCBI): domain Eukaryota; kingdom Viridiplantae; phylum Streptophyta; class Magnoliopsida; order Rosales; family Rosaceae; genus Malus; species Malus sylvestris. The sequence continues at coordinate 6,899,218 of NC_062264.1, read as the reverse complement.
CTGAATCCGACAAACGAGTGGCAGAAAGTCCGAGGAAGATAGAAAATGCCCGGACAGAGAAATCTGGATGACAGATGAATTGGGCGGGGGATTGCACCGAACTCCCGTCCACAAACATGGGTTTGGTTCATTGTTGACGTCCCATGAAACAACTCCAGTAGGAGTGTTGAGGTTGTTGGAGAGATTGATCATGGCGGTTTTCTGGTTTGAGGAGAGTTGAGAGAGGACCATAGGAAGAGGAAGGTAGCTGAACAAGGACAAGAAGAAATGGAAGTTGAAATACAGGACAAGGGAGGTGGTTTGGAGGCCATACCTGCTCATTTTTGGGCTACAAAGGTTAGTATGCTACGATGTTTGACATGTACTGAATCAAGAATTCAATGACCAAGAATTCTATGGCAGTCAGGGATCATAGTAGAGAACCCCCATCGAAGAAAAGATTTATTTCTAGGACTGATTTTCTTCCCCATGCATGCATGTCAGGGACTAATATTGTTAGAGGGGAGAAGACGGTACTAAAGAAAAGTACAGGGGATTTTATATAAAGAAAAGTGAGAAGAAAATAAATTGTTAGGTTTTTGCGGATGTAACTAAAAGTAATCATATTTTTGCGCTATGGTGCAAATTTGATTTTTATCGATTTTCCTCTCCTAACAACCATCTAACGTACCAATGTTATTGCTCTACTAAAATAAAAATAAAAAATAAAAACCGTTTGGGTTTTTCGTCTATGGAAATTTGTGGGAAGGGGAAGAAATGTTGGGCATGAATGAGGAGAGATTCTTAGGACCGGCATCCAGACCACCTCATATGTCCAGCCTCCACAAAAAATAAACAACTCATGGCCCACCACTCTCTAATTTGAGACCCACCGCTACCCCACATTTAGACTTTAACACCCCCTCTCCCTCCTCTCTCTCTCTCTTTCTCTCTCCCCCCTCATGTCACATCAACCCGTGGCCGCCATCTCCGGGTGCCGTATGGAAGAAGTTTCTGTGAATGAGGGGTTGCGTTGACGGGTTGATCACGTCAGTTGACTTACTACATAAAGACTTGAGCTGAAATGAGACTATAGTTTGAGTAATGTTGTCTTCTCATTCCTCTTCACTCAACGGGCGTGGACTGTGGATTGTGGAAAGCTTGACTAAAAGTAGGAGGACCAGCTTTTGTTCAAAAAGCGCGTTTGAGGAAATGATATGGAAATTCGACTAACCCTAGCAAAGCATATGTTTGTTTCAAAAAAGCAAAAATATGTTAAAGGTAGGACTAAATGATTTGAAGTTGTGATATGGATTCAAATCAGTTTGGTCTTCTCATCATATCCGAATCAATTTGTTATTAGAATACCAACTTCAAAGTATTTTTTTTTTTAACAAATGATATTATCTACACTAAAGGAGTGATGCTGTGGACTAAACCTCACACTCTAACCATAATAATGTGGTTCAAATTCGCATTTGACAAGAATCGAATCTAAATCTTCTCACTTGTATTGGCACTATTATGTGTTAATAGTATTGAAAATATTTTGTGACTTTACAAGGAAGGAGTATGACGGCTCCTCCTCAATCCAAGAATAAAATTTAAAACCTTCCACTTCGGGGTTTTTATCTTAGGTCAAACTTGATCTCTTGGATCCCTACTAAGTAGCATATTGTCTCACGTTCAATTGCAAAATATGAGTATCGTACCTTTTTTGGGTCAAAATGAGTATCGTATCTTGGTCCATGCTTGTGCTGAAAATTTACGTCTATCTTATTTGTAGTGTGAACTCCGTCATCCTGCTTTGTATTGGCACTATTATGTGTTGTGAGAACCTTTGTACCACATATATGGCTACTAATTTCGTATTTTTTGCTCGCACTAAACACAGCGAATTTATAACTTATTATGTGAGACGTGAGACATGAGCTGTGAGCGCATAAAGATGGACCCTCTCACCAAAGAGCTTCATAAACTTCGGCTTCATCTTTTATTGGCCAAACTTGTTCTTCGGATGTCATTAAGTTTTAGATTTTCCTGCTTTTTAAGGAGCTGTGAGCCGTGAGCACGAAAAGATTATTTGTTCCACAAGTATTATACTTATATGTAAATTAGATTTTCTTACTTATTAAGGAGTTCTTATCCTTGAGTCACAAAGCTGGTGATGTATATATAAAGAGTTTACTTTATGAACGAAATCAACCAATTCAATATTTCTACATCAGCCTCTTCAATATAATAGTATAAAATATAAATAAATAAATATGTGCCAGACCAAATAAGACTGTCGATTCAGTATAGCCAGATTTTAGTTTTCTAAGGGCAAATGTTCATCCCAAATCTTACCTAATACAAGTGAGAGAGAGAACCAATTTGACGCTTAGGGCTCATTTGGTACGAAAGAGAAAAAAAGATAATGTGTTAACATGGATATTTGTGTGACCCGACCCTACATTTGTCATGTCATCATTTTGAGGGAAGACTCTTTGATGAGGGACTAATTCAATATTGGATGGGAGACTCGTTGACCCGCGCTTCACCACCCTTAGAAGAGAGACCCTTTGGCCCGTGTAACACAAATATATATTTGTGTACAAGGCTATTCTCTTGTAACACAAATATATATTTGTGTCCAAGTTCGCTGAACATTTTTCCTTTCTTCTTTTAACATACCTTGGAAATAGTTGTTTATCCATTCCAATCCAATCAAATCCTTCATACAAAACAGGACCTTAGGGGCAATTTAGCAATTAACTACGAGTTTTTAATCCAAGAAACTACAGTTTAAACTAAACTATCCAAACTTGATAATATTATCGACACATTTATTGGAAACGTAATAGAAAACAGCCTAGCATATTACAAAGTAATTCGACTCGTATATTAATTAAGTTCATACTTAGATTCATAATCCAACTTGATACGTAGTAGTCCATACATATATATTTTGGAGAGTCTGATCTGATCTGATGATAACCCTATATTTTGCATTTGGTCATTCGCTTAGTATTAGTGGGATAAACTTCAGTTTTAAGGGAAGAGACGAAGGCCTTGGTTGCTAGTTGAACGTTCACATCTTCCGTTGGATGCAAACCATCAAGGAACACAGGATTGCTTTTGTTTCCGCACACTTGCCCTCCCTTATTGCCCAAAATTCCAATCCCTCCATCATTTATTGATGCCACTTCACAACAATTGGTGCTAGCATCCTTGAATCCTGCAAAATTCCATTACTTTTTTTTTATGAGAAATGCTAAAGAGAATTTCTTAAAGTGGAACTCTTTATGAACTTGCCACCTCATCTTTTTGACACGTTGTTTTATAATGATGGCACGGGAATGCCACAAAAATGAGGTGGCGCAAGATTCATAAAGAGTCATACTTTTGATCAGAGGAGTCCAAATCTTCTGCATTTAGAACTCCTTGTGCTTCTCTGTGGCTTATTTCATTTGACACATGTCCTTTTAAATTTCATCACTTAAGGCCAGTTTGGGATTCCTATGCTTTTTTGAAAAACTACTTCTGTTGTATTTTAAAAATAATCAGCTGTAAAATAAAGCAGATGAGTTTTGGTTAACTGTATTTTAAAAGTGTTGTGAGTAAGAAAAGCAGTGTAAAAATCTTTGGTAAATTTTAATGTAAAGGTAATATAATTGTAAACAATGACAAAATGAACATAGTAGTAGAAGTTGGGAAGATGACAATAGTGGCGGGGACAATGGTGGTAATGGTGGTGGTGGTGGTGGTAGTGGGTGTTAATAGTGGGATGTGGTGGTTGAGGTGTAGAGGTAACAATGGTGGTGGCGGTGGTAGCGCCAGTGGTGGCAGTTGTGGTCATAGTGGCGGTGGTGACGATTGTGGTTATGGTGGATGTATGATGGTGGCACTAGTAGTGTGGGATGTGGTGGTTAGGGTATAGAGGTATCAATGGTGTTAGGCACATTGGTAGTGGTAGTGGTGGTGGTTGTGGTGGCATTTGTGGTTATGGTAGTGGTGGTGGCCGTGGCGGCAATGATGGTGGTGACGATGATGGTATGTTGGCAATGGCAACGGTTGCAGTTACGGTATGGTGGTAACAACAATGGTGGTTGTAATGGCGTTGATGGTGTAAGGTTAGTGTTTGTAATGGTAGGTCGTAGCGGTCACTTTATTCTCTAAGGGATAAAATATGTGTGGAAGGCTAAATAATGTCATTTAAAAAAAGTAATGAAGGTTGTGAACACGAAAATTTCCTGAAACGAAAGCGACAAGAACAACGTGCACAAAATAATATTTGTATTTGATGATTTTAGGTTACAATCTCTCTCACACATTTGATCCTCTGATTCGATCTCCATCAGTTGTGTATTTGTGGATGTGTGATTGATCCAAGGGCCGTCGAGGCTTGATCTTGGATGAATGTTCTTCAAGGGCCGTGGACTTGATCTTTGAAGGTGGATTTGAGCGGATCTTCAAGGAGCCGTTGGGGCTTGATCTTGAGGATGAGTGTTTCTTCAAAGGCTGCTGAGGCTTGATCTTGAATAATGGTGATGAACGGATCTTCAAGGGCTTTTGGGCTTGATCTTGAGGATGGTGATGAACGGATCTTTCAAGGGCTTTTGGGCTTGATCTTGAAGAACGGTTGGATGTGTGTATTTTGTTGATGTTGTTGATCCAAGGGCCGTTGGGGCTTGATCTTAAGATGAACGGATGATGAATGATGGTGCTTTCTTCAAGGGCCGTCGGGGCTTGATCTTGAATTGGTGGAAGTTCTTCAAGGGGCCTTTGGGGCTTGATCTTGAATTGGTGGATGATTGTTAATCCAAAGGGCCGTTGGGGCTTGATCTTGAGTTGGTGATTGTTGATCCAAGGGCCGTCGGGGCTTGATCTTGGAAGAACGATGAACGAGGAACGAAGAACACTTTCTTCAAGGGCCGTCGGGGCTTGATCTTGGAAGAACGATGAACGAAGAACGAAGAAGGCTTTCTTGATTCTTCGGGAACCTGGATGCTTGAGAGCTTCGGAGTTTCAGAGCTTCAGAGCTTCAAGGTGAAATATGAATTGGTTCCCCTAAATGAATGAAATTGGCTTCTATTTATAGAATTTTCCAAGGCCTAATTTTGAATATAATATTCCAGATGAAATAAGTCGTTTCTGCCAGATGTTGACACGTGTCTTGTTTGATGACTTTTCCGATGATTCTTGATTTTTTGTTTAGACACACGCTACATGTAAAATTTATGTAATACATGAGCGCTGAAACTTTGATTTATCGGTCAACATTTATTTACCGAAATTTCGATGTCTACAAATGCCCCCACTTCAAGGCGCGTCGTAGACATGTGCTTGTCATGTGTAGGAGATGTGTTTTGAAGTCCCTTATTGTAGATGTCGATCCAAAGGCCGTTGGGGCTTGATCTTGAATTGGGCTGGAAATTTCTTCAATGGCCGTTGATGCTTGATCTTGAATTGGGTTGGAGATTTCTTCAAGGGCCGTCGAGACTTGATCTTGAAGGTTGAAATTGGACCACAAGGAGCTTCATGTGGTAGATGATCTTTGGCTTTGGTAGTGGATGAATCGACACGTATTTTGTTGCGCTTGTTGACTTTCCACAGCTTTGATCTTGAACTGGGTTGGTGGATTTTCTGGATTCCTCCAATTGTTGGTTTTCCACAGCTTATTCTTGAACTGGATTTGATTCAAATATGGTGGACGCTTGATCTTAAATCGGGCTTGTGATTTCCTCAAGGGCCGTCGAGGCTTGATCTTGAATTTGGCTGGAAGCTTCTTCAAGGGCCGTCGAGGCTTGATTCTTGAAGGTTGACTCGAACACATGGCAAGCAGGCACGAGGTGAAGGTGACGACTTGTTGCCTTGTTCAATCTTTCTAATTCACACCTGAGCAGTTTGGTCAATGGTATGATCTTCAAGATTGATGGGCTCTTCTTCCAGTTGGTGACTTGATCTTTAAGGATTTGATTCAATGGTGGTGAATCGGCACGTGCAGCCCACAACGCCTAGCGAGTCGACCCAAGAATTTGAGGGTCAAAACGAGTCCACTACCTAGAGTGATTGCAACCCTGATGATATGAGATACTTTTGATTTTGAAGAAGTAGCGGATGAATCAGCATGTGCTTTGTTGCACTTGTCTCCACATGCTTCAAGGTATCATTTTCATTTCCTTTATCTGTTCCTCAGGCGGATGTGGCAGCTTCTCGAGTTCTTCATCTCAGACTCATTCTGCTGAGTTGACTGTGCAAGCTGCATTCTTCTCTGCTTGTTTCTTCTGCACGTTGTCTCCACGTGCTGCAAGGTATCATTTTGACTTGCCTTATCTGTTCTTCAGGCATATGTGGCAGCTTCTTTGGAAGTACAACAGCAGTGGAAGACGAGTACTCGAGAGCGGTGTTAGGTAGGCAATCAGGGAAGGGTTCCAAGCAGTTGGTTCCTTACCCGAGTTTGAGTGGAGGTTCCGACATATTGCTTTCTTTATCCTTATCTTTGCAGGTAAGAACAAGGACAAAGGAAAGGACAGGGAGAACGCATGATATGAGATACTCTTGCTTTCTACCCTGGTGATATGAGATACTTTTGCTTTGGTGTCATTTGTTTGCAGAGGTACCCCAAGGAATAATGAATACTGAGTGACTCGAGAGGCTTCGTTGGGAAGCCATTCTCGGAGATGAAGAAAGGTTCTGTCTGTCTGCCTTGCTATGGAGGCAATGCTGTTGGGAATGGAACCGCTGAACTCGTTGCCCTGTAAGTTCATGTTAATAAGACTCTGCATGTTTGAAACTGAAGGAGGTATTGAACCGTTGAGAGAATTCCAGCTGATATTCAGAATGGACAACTTGGGCAGTTGAGTAATTTGAATTGGAATTCCACCACTTAAATTGTTAAATTGAAGTTTCAAGACCTGAAGATGGCTAAGGCTACCCAACTCCACCGGTGAAACCCTAGACAGGTGATTCTGAGCCAAATTCAGCAACGCCAAATTCTGGCAATCACCCAATTCAGGAGGAATTGATCCAGTTAATTTATTGTTTTCCATTTCCAAGTAGGTCAACTTTTGATGTGTTGCATTTGCTGTAGAAGGTATCTTCCCATCAAGCGAATTGCTTCCCAGTCTCAACCTGACCAAGCTTGGAGATAGAACTGGCGGTATCTGTCCCTCCAATCTATTGTTCGACAAATCCAGAGTATGCAGATTCAACGATGACAAGAAGTCCGATGGAATCGACCTACTCAAGCTATTATAACTGAGGTCCAAGTTTTTCAGATGCTTTGCAATGCCATCAGGAATTGAACCATTGAAATTGTTAGAACTTGCTGCAAATCTCCAGAGGCTGGTGGTATTGGAAATGCTTTGTGGGATTCTGCCGGATAATCCATTAGCCGAAAGAATCAAAACCACCAACTTGGCGAGCTCTCCGATTCCATCAGGAACACTCCCGGAAAGCCGATTTCCGCTAAGATCAATCAGAGTCAAATTCTGGTATCCCACAAGTTCAGCAGGGATAGGACCATCAAACGTAATCATAGAAAGCTCAAGCTCCTCCAAAACCTTGGATTTTCCGAGACGGGTCGGAACAGACCCAGTAAAATGGTTGAAGTTAAGGTTCAAGCTTCTGAGCCCAACCAACCCGTCCAACTCGGAGTCAATGCTTCCAGTCAAGTTGTTCCGAGCAAAGTCCAAAACCTCCAACCCAGAGAACCTGACAAAATAGGGAAGACGACCCTCCAAATTGTTCATACTAAAATTGAGCAGCTTTAACCCGCCTAGCTTTCCACAATTTAAGATAAACCCAGGTGGGATTGTGGTCAGACGGTTGCCGGACACATCGAGAATCTGCAGAGACTGAATCCGACAAACGAGTGGCAAAAAGTCTGAGGAAGAGAGGGAATAGCCGGACAGTGAAATGTGGATGACGGATGAATTGGTCGGGGGATTGCAACGAACTCCCGTCCACAAACACGGGTTTGGTTCTTTGTTGACGTCCCATGAAACAACTCTAGTAGGAGTGTTGAGGTTGTTGGAGAGAAGGATCATGGCGATTTTCTGGTTTGAGGAGAGTTGAGAGAAGACCATGGGAAGAGGATGGTAGCAGAACAAGGACAAGAAGAAATGGAAATTGAAATACAGGACAAGTGAGGTGGTTTGGCGGCCATACCTGCTCATTTTTCGGTAATTGATTCTTTATTATGTAAAAATATGAAGGGAGATTTGTGTATTTAGTTTATGTGATTTTCAGGTTGGAGGAGTAGGTCAGAGAAAGAGAGAGAGAGCGAGAATTGCATAGAGATGTCTGGTTGGGTTTGGGTTTGGATTATGGGGTTTTAGAGGAATGGAAATGTTGTGGGAACGGGAAGAAGAGAAAATGTTAGGCGTGTTGGTTGGAGAGTGGAGTTGACTGAACTATTGAGTAATGGGTCTGTTCGCGTCAGGAATTTCCGTCGGGGATGTTTCCTGGCCGACGAGCACACAGCTCCCCGGGAGGTTGACGCCGGTTGAGGGCTGCTGTCGGGCTTTTGCTTCGCTGTCGGGCTTTGTCGGGCAAGTCTCGTCGGGCAAGGCTTGTCGGGCAAGGCTCGTCGGGCAAGGCTGAAAGAGAAGGACAAAGTTAACTTTGAAATGTGCCTTTGTGGGGCCTTAGGTGTAGGCCTTGAGGCTCACAATCAAGGTTAACTTTTAAGTGCTCAGGCGTGCCACTGCCATCTTTAGTATGGCAAATGTGAAATAGATGTCGAGTTTTGGTTGTATATGTATATATCCGAGAAACCGTGTTAGTTATAACAGGTGCCTTTGTGGGGCCTTAGGTGTAGGCCTTGAGGCTTCCTATTAATAACTAAACCAGTGCTCGAACACATCATATTTGTTCTTGTGAATGCATGAGTCTTATAACTATTATACTTCTGATTACCCGAGTTGGAGAGGTAGAATGAACCCAAATAGGTGCCTTTGTGGGGCCTTAGGTGTAGGCCTTGAGGTTTCCCATTAGAGTTCGTTCTTATACTCAAACGTTCTAGACCGTAGAACGGAATGAATCCAAATAGGTGCCTTCGTGGGGCCTTAGATGTAGGCCTTGAGGCTTCCTATCAGAATCCTTCCCGTGCTTAAGCGTTCTATGATAATCATAATGTAATAGAAATAAGACTAGGAGGTAGGTCGATTACTTGCGCCCCAAGTAACTTCGGACTTCTCGTTTATCAAGGATTGTCATGGATGGGTTAAGTCCACATAAGATTCTTTTTTATGCCTTGAGGCCAAGGACTTTTAACTAATCAGATTTACATGCCCGAGGGCTTAGGACTTGGATCTGGTTTGAACACTGAAGATATATTCAAATCGGATCCAAGTACTGAGAAAGCCTTTTAATAGTTATCTTGCTAGAAATAACTTGAATATAACTGGAAGTATACAACATATTGCTAGGCTAATGAATGAAAAGACAAAAAACAAAGAAGGTCGGGCAAGGTTTTAACCTTGTCGGGCAAGCCTGGTCGTCTTGTAGGTTCCTATCTTTATGGTTTATCAAAGGTTTGAAAGCCTCAGGGAGGGAGAGAGATTTACAAAAGATGAATCGATACTACATCAAGTTTGAACAAGGTAGCAGAGCTATTACAAGGGTTTGAGTGAAGGTTTATCCCGCGAGGGATGAAGGCTTGTCCCGAGAGGGATGAATGTTTGGGCTGACTACAGCTTCGTTTTGAAGGCAAATCTGGCTTTGAGCAGAGTTTGTGCTTGCATTTGTTTGTTTGATTGAATGTTTTTATTCCTGGTTTCTCTTTCTTCTTATATAGACAACTCGGCTTGGTCTCCTGTAGCCGCAACCTTGCCCGAATGCGGTTTGGAGGGTGATGACTCATCAGCTTTTTTACATGTACTGCCATCATAAAGTACTTTATGGGCTGTGTAGCTGATCAGTCTATACCACTTGGCCTTTGGGTAGGTAAGCAAGTAGTCTTCATGAGCTGCACCAAGTCAGAAAAGGCCCTTTCTGCCTTCTGGGCTTTGACTGGGCTTCAGCTGTCTTCCCTTTCGGGCCTCCTTTTGGGCCAGCTCTTTTCTTGAGCCCAAAGTTCAAGTTTTGATCCTAACAGGGTCTCTTCTTGCCAAGGCACTTTTAGACTTCAGAGTAAATAAACGAGTGGTCTCTTCTTTAGCTTAAAACTCCAAATTCATCGGTCGACCTAGTAAATTACGATTTTACCGCAAAAGTGGTTGTTGTCACATAAACAAGTGGTCTCTTACGAGTGATTTCTGAGTAGGGTCTTCTTGTTATGGGTACCATTATTAGTAAATCACGGAGTAATTTTAGTATGTGAAATACGCACACATATATATTGGGCAACTTTGCTACAACAATATTTTGAAAAGTCAGCATTTTGAAAATTTTAAAATTTGTTTTATTTAAAATTTTCTTTTTTCTTTTAACATAACTTGAAAATAATTGTTTATCCATTCCAATCAACCAATCCTTCATATGAAACGAGACTTTAGGGACAATTTAGCAATTAACTACGAGTTTTTAATCCAAGAAACTACAGTCTAAACTAAAATCTCCAAACTCGATAATATTATCGACACATTTATTGGAAACGTAATAGATTCATAGAAAACAATCTAGCATTTACAAAGTCATTCGACTCATATATTTTAATTATGAGCACCAAACAATAAAACAGACTATATTGGCTGAATAATATTATAATTTATTTTATTTAAGTCCCACAGTGATGAATGTTCGTTTGGTGATAGAATGTTCTATCTTTTTATTCGATTAATATTTTCCAGGGCATACAGAGAATGATGTAACTGTCCATTGAGATCGTTTACAAGTGTCAAATGTCGAGTTATATTGTCCTGTATTCTAATTTCTAAGAGATACATGTTCACTTGTATATTGCTCTAACGACAATGGAGTTTAATCATATATTTACTTGGTAGCTATAGGTTTGATGGAAGTCTTGGTTGTTACATATATATTTTGTGCTAGGATAGCACCAAACCAAATGGAACCAACTCAAGCTAACCCACAGGAAATTTTCAAATGAAAATGCAAGAACAAAATATAAAAGACACCAAGATTTTAACGAGGTTCCTCAACAGTCAGTGTAACTGGAGTACGTCCTCGGAGCAGTAGGAGCTCACCCAATAATCCACTATCAACCAAATGGGAGTTTACAAAGTGTTGGCAATCTCACAACCCAAAAGCCCAATACACCAAATAGCTCTCACACACCAAAGAAACAAATAGAGAAAGAAATATAATGAATAATTTCTTCTCTATACATATAGCTCAAAGCTATTACAACAACAACTACTTTGGTTGATGATTACTAATCAAATGAAGCAGCAACTTCTTCTTCTGTTTGGGCTCTCTGCAACTCTCCCTCCTCTCTACAGAAAATAAGCTCTCTATGTCTAGCTTCAAAGGCAACAACTCAAAGTCTAGAACCAAAACCCACGGGTGTTAAAGGTAAAAGAAAAAGAAAAATCTTTTCACCCAAAACAAGGAAGAGACACAATGATGTTGTCCATCTTTTCTCTTTTCAACAAACATCATCATGTTGTCTTTTTTTTCTTTTGTTTTGTTTAATAGCCGAAAGGTTTTTTGGACACTTGTGGCCATTAATTCAACAATCTCCACCTTGGTCAAGTTCCGAAAAACGCCATGATAAGCCAACCAACACAATTAGCACACAACATCACTCCCGAACACTAGCAAGAGAACAACTCATGCCGAGCCAAATGCTCCAAAACTTCTACTGCTCAACGCCTTCTTTATATAGGCATAATGTGAGCCAAGTTCAAACAGTGAACAAACTTGGCTACACCAACAACCTTAGTCAACATATCAGCGGGGTTGTCTTTAGTTGGAATCTTCTGGAGAATGATTTCCCCTTCACCAACAATTTCACGAACAAAGTGATAACGCACATCTATGTGCTTGGTCCTCACATGATGAACCTGATACTTAGCCAAATAAATGGCACTCTGACTATCACAATGTACCTCCACCTGCTTCTGATCAACCCCCAAATCTCTAATCAGCCCATGTATCCAAATGGCCTCCTTTATAGCTTCAGCAACTGCCATATATTCAGCCTCTGTAGTAGACAAGGAAACAGACGACTGCAAAATGGACCTCCAACAAACTGGTCCTTCAGCCATAGTAAACACATAGCCTGTAGTAGATTTCCTTCCATCCAGATCACCTGCATAATCTGAATCAACATAACCAACTACAAAATGACCAATACCAAAGTCATCCCTCTCAAAGCATAAACCAACATCTCGAGTACCATGGAGATATCTTAATATCCACTTAGCTGCTTGCCAATGCTCTTTACCTGGATTATGCATATATCGACTCACCATGCCAACTGCATGAGCAATATCCGGTCTAGAGCATACCATTGCATACATCAAACTACCAACCAAATTTGCATATGGTATATTTTTCATTTGCAACTTCTCTTTATCATTTTTAGGACATTGTAGAGAACTCAATTTAAAATGAGGAGCCAAATGGGTACTAACCGGTTTGGTTGAATCATGAACTCCAAACTTCCGAATCAACTTCTCAAGGTATTGTCTTTGATTCAAACTGACCAAACCCTTCTCTCTATCTCTAGTGATCTCCATGCCAAGGATCTTCTTCGCTTCACCAAGATCCTTCATCTCAAACTCATTCTTCATTTGCTTCTTCAATTTTTCAATCTCTTCAACATTTTTTGAGGCAATCAACATATCATCAACATATATCAACAAATAAATGAAAGACCCATCTTGCAATTTCTTGAAGTACACACAATGATCATATTGACTTCTAGAATAATTTTGGCCTCTCATAAATTTATCAAACCTCAAATACCATTGCCTTGGAGATTGCTTCAAGCCATATAGTGATTTCTTCAATTTGCAAAACAAGTTCTCCTTCCCTTTCACTATATACCCATCCGGTTGACACATATAAATCTCTTCATTCAAATCACCATGTAGGAAAGTCGTCTTCACATCAAGTTGCACAAGCTCAAGATCATATTGTGCAACAAGAGCTAACATAATACGAATTGAGGAGTGCTTCACAACCGGAGAAAATATTTCATTGTAGTCAATGCCCTCCTTTTGTGCATACCCTTTAGCAACTAATCTTGCTTTAAATCTCACATTGCTTTTCTCATCAGCATCTTCCTTCTTGGCATACACCCATTTGCAACCGATAGCTTTCTTGCCCTTAGGCAATTTAGCTAACTCCCAAGTCTTGTTCTTCAAGAGAGAATTCATCTCATCACCCATGGCATTGCACCACCTCTTCTTCTCCTCACTCTCAATGGCTTCCTCATAATTGGATGGAATCTCTTCAGTGATAATAGGAAGAGCAAAAGCAACATAATCATTATACTGAGCTGGCTTGGTAATTTGTCTATTTCCTCTGTTATTGGCAATAGACTCTTGAGATGAAACTTGCTCTTCAACTTGAATAGAATCTTCAAGTTCAACTTCTTCAACATCCTCATGGTCTCCAACTTCTTCACTTGTAGTGGCTTCGACATCAGCGGAAATAGGATTTGAAGTACCAGAGGCAACTTTCTCAAGCTCCACCTGTTGGGCATTTTTCACATTCTTCTCAGAGCCTTTGTACATACTTTCTTCATCAAATGTCACATCTCTGCTGATTACAAGTTTTTTCATCTCTGGGCACCACAACCTGTAACCTTTGACACCACTACTAAAACCAAGAAAGATAGCCTTTTTGGCTCTAGGATCAAGTTTATTTTTAGTCACATGAAAATAAGCAGGTGAACCAAAAATACGGATATAGTCATAATCAGAAGAAGGTTTTCCAGTCCATACCTCCATTGGTGTCTTACCCTGAACAGCAGCTGAGGGTAATCGGTTGATGATGTGACATGCATAATTAACTGCCTCTGCCCAAAATGACTTGCTTAAACCCGACTGAGACAACATACATCTAACCTTCTCAAGCAAGGTTCGATTCAATCTTTCTGCAACTCCATTTTGTTGTGGAGTTCCCCGAACACTGAAATGTCTCACAATTCCTTCCTCTTTGCAAACTTTAAAGAAAGGATAGGATGTGTATTCACCACCATTATCCGATCTCAAAATTTTAATCTTTTTCCCAGTCTGGTTTTCAACCATTTTCTTCCAACCCAAGAAAATGCTCAACACCTCACTCTTGTGCTTCATAGTGTAGACCCAAGACCTTCTTGAATAATCATCAACAAAGGTCACGAACCAATGTCTACCACTCAAAGAGGGAGTCTTTGTAGGACCCCAAACATCCGAATGCACATAATCAAGAATGCCCTTCGTCTGATGTACGGCAGTACCAAACTTCACTCTAGTTTGCTTCCCCAAGACACAATGCTCGCAGAAATCAAGCTTACAAGTCGTGGCACCTTTTAGAAGACCTTGTTTCACAAGCCCTTGTAGAGCTTTCTCACCGGCATGGCCTAATCTCATATGCCACAATCTAGTAGTATCTGAATCAGATGTGCCTATATTTTCAGAGACTACAGATGCTTCACCTGTCACAGTGCTTCCCTGCAATAAATACAAATGGTCACATCTAGGAGCTTTCATCACAACAAGTGCACCATAAGTAACTTTCAATGTCTGTCCATCTGAATGAAACCTGAAACCCTTGGATTCCAAAGTACCCAAAGAAATAAGATTTTTCTTCAAATTCGGTACATACCGAACACCTGTCAACTCTTTAACCATACCATCATGCAACTTCAAACGAACTGTACCAATCCCTTTTGTTGTGCAAGGATTGTCATCTCCCATGAACACAACGCCACCATCAAACTCTTTCAAGCTTGAAAACCAATCCTTGTGAGGAGTCATATGATGAGTACAACCCGTATCCAACACCCACTTAGTAGCACAATCAAATGATGAGGAAGTGGTTAAAGCAAAATCAAAAACATCTGTTTCAACCTCAACAACATTGGCTTCAGAACTTTCTTTTCCTTTGGTCTTCAACTTAGGACAATCTTTCTTCCAATGACCCTTATTATGACAAAAGGCACATTCATCCCTTTCCAAAGGTTTTCTACCTTTAGAGTTTCCCCTAGGTCGAGACTGTGATTTTTTCTGCTAGAAGATGACCTCCTCTCCGATGATCTACCTCTAACAAATAAAGCTTCAGAGGTACTATCATGATTTTTATCTCTATGCCTCATTTCATAATTCATCAAGGCATTTGACACATCTTCAAATTTCACAGTTTCTTTACCATTCATAATAGTTGTAACAAAATGCTCATAAGAGTCCGGCAAGGAATTCAACAATATTAAGGCCTTATCTTCATCCTTAATGTCCTCATCTAAATTTAACAAGTCGGCAATCAACTTATTAAAAACATCAAGGTGTCTAATCATGTTTGTACCTTCTTTGTATTGGAAGCGGTAGAGCTTTTTCTTCAAGTGTAGCCGGTTCTCTGCACTCTTCGTCATATACTTGTCTTCCAATTTTTGCCACAACACACTTGCTAATGTCTCCCGCATCACAAAATACTTCTGAGTTTTTGCAAGGCACAACCGAATTGAAGAGCAAGCCCACAAATTTAATTTCTCCCATTCCGGCTTCGACATAGCTTCCGGCTTCTCTCCCAAAGCAGCAAGTAGATCTTGTTGAGCCAACACATCTTTGACCTCACATTACCACATCCCGAAGTTGTTTGTGCCATCAAACTTTTCCACTTCGAACTTTGCATTTTGCACCGTAGTTCTTGCAAACCCGGAGCTGCTTCCAAAAGGATTTTCATCTTGCCCGTCTGACATCTTTGGCAACTAGACAGTACCCAAGAGCAACTAGTGCTCTGATACCAATTGTTGTGCTAGGATAGCACCAAACCAAATGGAACCAACTCAAGCTAACCCACAGGAAATTTTCAAATGAAAATGCAAGAACAAAATATAAAAGACACCAAGATTTTAACGAGATTCCTCAACAGTCAGTGTAACTGGAGTACGTCCTCGGAGCAGTAGGAGCTCACCCAATAATCCACTATCAACCAAATGGGAGTTTACAAAGTGTTGGCAATCTCACAACCCAAAAGCCCAATACACCCAATAGCTCTCACACACCAAAGAAACAAATAGAGAAATAAATATAATGAATAATTTCTTCTCTATACATATAGCTCAAAGCTATTACAACAACAACTACTTTGGTTGATGATTACTAATCAAATGAAGCAGCAGCTTCTTCTTCTGTTTGGGCTCTCTGCAACTCTCCCTCCTCTCTACAGAAAATAAGCTCTCTATGTCTAGCTTCAAAGGCAACAACTCAAAGTCTAGAACCAAAACCCACAGGTGTTAAAGGTAAAAGAAAAAGAAAAATATTTTCACCCAAAACAAGGAAGAGACACAATGATGTTGTCCATCTTTTCTCTTTTCAACAAACATCATCATGTTGTCTTTTTTTTCTTTTGTTTTGTTTAATAGCCGAAAGGTTTTTTGGACACTTGTGGCCATTAATTCAACAATATATAGACTAAAAGTTGTTCTTTTGGTGCAGATTGCCTGTCGATCTCACTGAGAAAATTTGAGAGAGCCACCAACTTGTCCCATAATTTCCTCAAGGTTGTGGAAATCGTGGGGCACGATCATCGCTCAACTGGTGTTAAACTGAAGAAAATTGTTATTAAGCGTTGTTATCCCTTCACCTTCTCTAGAATGCAGGAGAAGTCTATATATATTGGAGCTGATAGAACAATTAGGAGAGCAGCTTAAAGAAGTACCTTAAAAAGAAAATGCAAACGCATACGTCGAAGAATCTTCACATCATAATCTAATTAAAAGCAATTAATAATTTCTTTTTTTGACCAATTTGTATCCAGATAGTGGTATTGCAAGGATGGTGATCGATACAACAACAAAAACAGTAGCCCCAATCGCAAAAAGAATTTTCCCAGCACATGACAATGACATTTCTTTCTTCTGCGTTTGGGGTGGAGTGCTTTTTGTTGTTCTGTTAGTCACACCCTCGTTCCCACTTGTGTTGACCATGACCCAAGAACGGAAATCCGGAATTTCTCCAGAGAGCTCATTATTAGAAAGTAACAACTGTGTCAAGGCTCCCATTCTAGTCAAAAAACCAGGTATCTCACCTGAGAATTTGTTATTTGAGAGATCTAGAATTTCTAATCCACTGAGCCTTGAAAGAGTTTCCGGAATAGGTCCTTGAAAAAGATTGCTGCTGAGATTCAAAGCAATCTGTAAATTCATCGGCATTCTTGGAATCTCACCACTTAATTGATTTTCTCCAAGTTGGAGTTCCATCAGAGAATTCATGGAGGCAATACCGACGGGAATGGAACCGCTGAGCTTGTTGCCTTGTAAGTTCATGTTAATAAGACTCTGCATTTTTGAAACTGAAGGTGGTATTGAGCTGTTGAGAAAATTCCAGCTGATATTCAGAACGGACAACTTGGGTAGTTGTGTAATTTGGATTGGAATTCCACCACTCAAATTGTTCGATTGAAGTCTCAAGACCTCAAGACTGCTAAGCTTACCCAACTCTGCTAGTAAAGCCCCGGACAGGTGATTGTGAGCCAAATTCAGCAGCGCCAAATTCCGGCAATCACCCAATTCAGGAGAAATCGATCCAGTCAAGTTATTGTTTTCCATCTCCAAGTAGGTCAACTTTTGATGTGTTGCATTTGCTGTAGAAGGTATCTTCCCATCAAGCAAATTGCTTCCCAGTCTCAACCTGACCAAGCTCGGAGATAGAACTGGCGGTATCTGTCCCTCAATTCTATTATTAGACAAATCCAGAGTATGCAGATTCAACGATGACAAAAGGTCCGATGGAATCGACCCACTCAATTTATTATAACTGAGATCCAAGTTTTTCAGATGCTTTGCAATGCCATCAGGAATTGAACCATTGAAATTGTTAGAATTTGCTGCAAATCTCCAGAGGCTGGTGATATTTGAAATGCTTTGTGGGATTCTGCCGGATAACTTATTGGCCGAAAGAATCAAAACCTCCAACTTGGCGAGCTCTCTGATTCCATCAGGAACACACCCGGAAAGCCGATTTCTGCTAAGATCAATCAGAGTGAAATTCTGGTATCCCACAAGTTCAACAGGGATAGGACCATCAAACATATTCATAGAAAGCTCAAGCTCCTCCAAAACCTTGGACTTTCCGAGATGGGTTGGAACAAACCCAGTAAAATGGTTGAAGCTAAGGTTCAAGCTTCTGAGCCCGACCAACCAGTCCAACTCGGAGTCAATGCTTCCATTCAAGTTATTCTCAGCAAAGTCCAAAGCCACCAACCCTGAAAACCCAACAAAATCAGGCAGACGACCCACCAAATTGTTCACACTAAAATTGAGCAGCTTTAACCCGCCTAGCTTTCCACAATCCGAGATAAACCCAGGTGGGATTGTGGTCAGACGGTTGTCGGACACATCTAGAATCTGCAGAGACTCAATTCGGTAAACGAGGGGCAGAAAGTCCGAGGAAGATAGAGAATGCCCTGACAGAGAAATCTGGATGATGGATGAATTGGATGAATTGGTCTGGGGATTGCACCGAACTCCCGTCCACAAACATGGGTTTGGTTCTTTGTTGACGTCCCATGGAACAACTCTAGTAGGAGTATTGAGGTTGTTGGAGAGATGGATCATGGTGGTTTTCTGGTTTGTGGAGAGTTGAGAAAAGACCATGGGAAGAGGATGGTAGCAGAACAAGGACAAGAAGAAATGGAAGTTGAAATACAGGACAAGGGAGGTGGTTTGGCGGCCATACCTGCTCATTTTTGGGCTACAAAGGTTATTATGCTACGATGTATGACATGTACTGAATCAAGAATTCAATGACCAAGAATTCTACAGCGGTCAGGGATCATAGTAGAGAACCCAGATCGAAGAAAAGATTTATTTCTAGGACTGATTTTCTTCCCCATGCATGCATGTCAGGGACTAATATTGTTAGAGGGGAGAAGACAGTACTAAAGAAAAGTATAGGGGATTTTATATAAAGAAAATAAATTGTTAGGTTTTTGCGGATGACACTATACTGTTAGACCGAGTCGTTAGTTGTGTGAAGTCCTGTATTTGGTTTCAAAGATTGTTTGTTTGAAGTCTTGTATTTGGTTTCAAAGACTTCTCTCTTCGGAGTTGGATAGGCTTAGGACTTTATGTAACTAGGGTTTTCAAACCCTAAATGTAATCTGTATGTTGGCTATAAATATACGCAACCTAAGTCTTTCTGGGTATGCAAAGTTGATGTGAAACAACCCTCTTGTCAAAGATACAAAATCTGCAGTTCTTAAGTTTGTTTATGGTACACAGAGCCTTTTGAGTCCAACGACAACGATCCAAATTTTTTTTTTCCAATTGTCCACTACCTTCTACTATGTTGTCAGAAGTTAACACCAATGCCACCAACTCCAGCAACAACCTTATCCCTACCCCACCACCTACAATCAATCCTTTTTGCTCCGCAATGACCACCATCGTTAATATTAAGCTGGACCGAACCAACTATCCTTTGTGGTTGGCACAGATTCTTCCTATTCTGAAGAGTCGAGATTTGATGGGATACGTGGATGGCTCCTGTGTTTGTCCTACAAAGCATCTCGCTGGAGACATAGCAGTTAATCCCGCATACACTAGCTGGGTGCAACAGGACCAAATGATCCTTAGTTGGATCAATGGTTCCCTCACCGCCTCTGTACTGTCCACCGTGGCAAGCAAACGCATTTCGCGTGCAACCTGGGAGGCTCTGGAGCAACGCTATGCGTCATCTTCACAAAACATAATCTTGTTCTTACGAAACGAGCTGCTACAAACCAAAAAAGGTGACCTCTCTGTTGCTGATTTCCTTGACAAAATGAATTCTATTTCTGATAACCTTGCCCTAGCTGGCAAGCCTGTTGATGATGATGAGTTAGTTCAGATTATTCTTAATAATCTGGGACCGGCTTTTGAAATGACTGTGAATGCTGCGCAAGCATGTGATACTCCTATCACGTACCCTACTTTGGAGGCTCTCCTTCTCACTACTGAGAGGAGAATGGTGGAACAGACTGTTCCTTTGGTTGAAACTGCTCCAGTGAATGCATATGTCGCTACAAGAGGACGTGGTGGAAGTTCTCGAGGCGCGGGCCGTGGTGGTGGTCCGTCCAATCGTGGTTCTTCTCTATCCCAGCGAGGGGGTGCTCCTTGCAACGGAAACAACAGTAACAACAATCAACGTGTGCAGTCTGCAGACAGGTTTGGATGTGAAAGTGGCCGCATAACGTGCCAGATTTGTAGAAGAGAAGGGCATCCAGCCCTTGACTGCTACCAACAGATGAATGCTGCATACGAGGGGCGTATCCCAGCCCAGCGTCTCAGTGCTATGGCATCATCTCCACTCCCACTTAATCGTCAACAAAATAGGTCTTGGTTACTTGACACTGGGGCGAATGCTCATGTGACTCCTGACCTTCATAATTTGGTGAATCCCAAGGAATATACTGGTAATGAAAATATTGGAGGTGTAGGTAATGATTCTGGACTATCTATTGCCCATTCTGGTTCGACTAAAATTAAGACTGATTCTTGCTCCTTTAACCTAAATGATATCTTACACTGTCCTTTCGCCTCAACTAGCCTAATTTCTGCCCATCGTTTTACCCTTGATAACCACTGTTATATACTTATTTTTCCATCTTTTTTTGTTATAAAGGACCTCAAGACCCAGAAGACGTTTTTCCAAGGGAGGTGTGAGAATGGGTTATACCCATTTCCAAATGGCGGTGGATTATCCAAACGTTTCTTGTCTGCATGTTTTGGAGTTCGAGTGTCTGCACAGAAGTGGCATGCTCGTCTTGGTCATTCTGCGTCTACAATAATAAAGTTTTTGATTTCCAATAAACAAGTGCCAAATAGTGGCACCTCTGATTTACGTTTTTGTCATTCATGTCCTTTAGGCAAGAGTACCAAATTGCCTTAAGTCTTCCGAGTCCGTTTCAAAGTTTCCGTTAGAACTTTTGCATTCCGATGTTTGGTGTTCCCCCATTGTTTCAATTGAAGGTTATCGTTATTACGTATTATTTGTTGATGATTTTTCAAAATATTCGTGGGTTTTTCCAATGAAAACTAAGTCGGAAGTGTTTCACATTTTCATGAAATTCAAAGCAAAAGTTGAAAACATGTTCAATCGTTCAATCAAAGTAATTCAATGTGATGAAGGTGGCAAGTATACAAGCCATATGTTTCATGATTTTCTTGCAAAGCATGGCATTTGTCAAAGGTTTTCATGTCCTAAACATCCTGAACAAAATGGTCTCGCCGAGCGCAAACACCGTCATATTGTAGAAACAGCCATAGTCATGTTGTCTCATGCTCACATTCCTTCCCACTATTGGGTTGATGCGTGTCAAACAGCCACCTACATCATAAATAGGCTTCCTACTCGAGTGCTTGGTACAATGTCTCCCTATGAAAAATTGTTTTGCAGAAAACCACAGTATGATTTCTTTAAAGTGTTTGGGTGTAGGTGTTTCCCTTGGCTACGCCCTTATACACAAAACAAGCTCAAACCCAAGTCCAAATCGTGTGTTTTCTTAGGATATTCCTTGGATCATCAAGGCTATAAATGTTTGGATTTATCCACGAGACGGGTCTATTTGTCTCGCCATGTCCTATTTGATGAGGACTCCTTTCCGTTTCAGGATTCCACACCTCCAAAGGAAAACGTCACCTCAGGTAACAATTCCACCCCAGACTTACTGTTTGTTTTTCCTAATCTTCCTCATTCCTCTTCTCTAAACCCTCACAGCCAGCCACCTGACGCCGTGTGTCAATCCCCTCTCCATGCTTCTACCCCAAACCCTACCTCACCATTACCTGCGTCCGTGTCCCAACCTAGTCCACCTGAATCTACATGCTTACCCATTGTTCCACCTAACCCTAGTGCGTCTATCTTACCCTTAGGCTTACCAACTGAGCAAGAATCTGTCCCAGCCTATGTTCAACCAGCGCAGTCTGTGCATGCGTCACCTCCAGTTCACTCTATGACCACTCGTTCTCAGGATGGCATCCGTAAACCTAATCCCAAGTATGCATTGCATGTGGTAACTAATGACCAATTTGTTGAGCCTACGTGTTTCAATCACGCAGTTAAAAAAGACGAATGGAGAGATGCTATGGTCAAAGAATTCAATGCTTTACAACGGTGTGGGACGTGGAATCTTGTTCCTTACAAACCCAACATGAACGTGCTTCCCAACAAGTGGGTTTACAAGATTAAACGACGCGCAGATGGTTCGATAGAACGTCACAAAGCCCGCTTAGTGGCGAATGGTTTTCATCAAAAAGAGGGCGTTGACTATGGTGAAACGTTTAGTCCTGTGGTAAAGCACAGTACGATTCGGTTAGTACTTAGTTTGGCAGTTTTGAATCATTGGCCAGTGCGTCAACTCAATGTCCAAAACGCATTTTTACATGGTTACCTAACAGAGGATGTGTACATGAAGCAGCCCATTGGTTTTGTCGATCAACAGTATCCTAATCATGTGTGTAAATTACAACGGAGCTTGTATGGTTTGAAGCAAGCACCGCGAGCATGGTTTTAACGTTTCTCGGATTTCTTGCTACATTTGGGTTTTCAGGAATCCAGCTGTGATTACTCACTGTTCGTTTTCAACCAACGTGGAGTGTATTTGATTTTATTAATCTATGTGGATGATATTTTGCTTACAGGAAATAACCCCCGCCAAATGAATCATTTAATTCAACAGCTCAGTACGATGTTTTCGATGAAAGATTTAGGGCCTCTACATTATTTTCTGGGTGTTGAAGTTTCCTACATGAAGAACTAGATGCATCTTAGTCAAACTAAGTATGCATTGGACCTCCTTCAACGAACCAAATTTGTTGATGTTAAACCTATTGCTACTCCAGTTCCTGCTGGTCAAAAACTGAGCCTCTGTAATGGGGACCCTCATCCTGATCCCCACACTTACCGCAACATTGTTGGTGCGCTACAATATCTAACCATCACCCGTCCTGATCTTTCTTATGCCGTGAACCAGGTTTGCCAGTTTATGAATGCTCCAACTAACATACATTGGACGGCTGTGAAACGCATTCTTCGTTACGTCAAATCTACACATGATCACGGCCTTCTCTATAAACCTGGAAATATGCATCTCCATGCCTTTTCCGATGCTGATTATGCTGGAGATCCTGACACGAGGCACTCCACAGGGGGTTTTGGTATATATCTGGGCTCCAACTTGGTTTCGTGGAGCTCCAAGAAACAGAAAACGGTTTCCAGATCAAGCACGGAAGCTGAATATAGGCAACTTGCCTACACTGCTGCTGAAATATCATGGCTCCGGTCTTTGTTTCGTGACTTACAACTCCCTCTTCTTCGTCCTCAAATCTGGTGTGATAATGTCTCCTCCATTGCATTGGCGTCGAATCCTGTTTTCCACTCTCGCACGAAACATTTGGAGGTTGATTATCATTATGTTCGGGAAAAAGTGGTTCGTGGTGAGCTTCTTGTTAATTTTATCTGCTCTCGCGATCAGGTGGCTGATATGTTCACGAAAGGGTTGTCTTCCTCACGGTTCAAACTACTGGTTTCCAAGCTTCCAGTTGTTCCTCGTCCTCTCAGCTTGCGGGGGGATGTTAGACCGAGTCGTTAGTTTGTGTGAAGTCCTGTATTTGGTTTCAAAGACTGTTTGTTTGAAGTCTTGTATTTGGTTTCAAAGACTTCTCTCTTCGGAGTTGGATAGGCTTAGGACTTTATGTAACTAGGGTTTTCAAACCCTAAATGTAATCTGTATGTTGGCTATAAATATACGCAACCCAAGTCTTTCTGGGTATGCAAAGTTGATGTGAAACAACCATCTTGTCAAAGATACAAAACCTGCAATTCTTAAGTTTGTTTATATACTAGTAGCTAAAAGCAATCATATTTACGCACTATGGTGGAAATTCGATTTTTATCGATTTTCCTCTCCTAACAACCATTTAACTTACCAACGTTATTGCTCTACTAAAATAGAAATAAAAAAGAAAAACTGTGGTTTTTTCGTCTATAGAAATTTGTGGGAAGGGGAAGAAATGTTGGGCGTGAATGAGGAGAGATTCTTAGGACCGGCATCCAGACCACCTCATATGTCCAGCCTCCACAAAAAATAAACAACTCATGGCCCACCACTCTCTAATTTGAGACCCACCGCTACCCCACATTTAGACTTTAACACCCCCTTTCCCTCCTCTCTCTCTCCCCCCTCCTTCACATCAACCCGTGGCGGCCATCTCCAGGTGCCGGATGGAAGAAGTTTCTGTGAATGAGGGGTTGCGTTGACGGGTTGATCACGTCAGTTGACTTCCTACATAAAGACTTGAGCTGAAATGAGACTAGTTTGAGTAATGTTGTCTTCCCCTTCACTCAACGGGCGTGGACTGTGTGGATTGTGGAAAGCTTGACTAAGACCTAGTTTGGGAGTGAGGTGCTTAAAAAAAAAGCACCCATGAAAAAAAGCTGTGAGGGTTTTAGGTGTTTGGTAAACTGAAAAAAAAGAGCTTATTTTGGAAGCTGCTGTGAGAATAAGCTGAAATCAAAGGAAAAATCTGAAGCTGCTATTTGCAGCTTTGGAAAACTGGCTTTTTTTCAAAGCACATGGAGCTACAGTGCTTCTTTAATGAAAAGACCCACTATTAGATTGCTTTTTTTTCCAAAAGCACTTTTACAAAAAAGTTTACCAAACACTCTACTGATTTATTTCACAGCCGCTTATTTTCACAGCAGCTTTTTTTCAAAGCACAGCAATACCAAACCAGCCCTAAAAATAGGAGGACCATATTTTGTTCAAAAAGCGCGTTTGAGGAAATGATATGGAAATTCGACTAACCCTAGCAAAGCATATGTTTGTATCAAAAAAGCAAAAATATGTTAAAGGTAGGACTAAATGATTTGAAGTTGTGATATGGATTCAAATCAGTTTGGTCTTCTCATCATATCCAAATCAATTTGTTATTAGAATACCAACTTCAAAGTCTTTTTTTTTTTTAACAAATGATATTATCTACACTAAAGGGATGAGGCTGTGAAGTAAACCTCACACGTTAACCATAATAATGTGGTTCAAATTCGCATTTGACAAAAATCGAATCTAAATCTTCTCACTTGTATTGGCACTATTATGTGTTAATAGTATCGAAAATATTTTGTGACTTTACAAGGAAGAAGTATGACGGCTCCTCCTCAATCCAAGAATAAAATTTAAAACCTTCCACTTCGGGGTTTTTAAGTTTTCTTAGGTCAAACTTGATCTCTTGGATCCCTACTAAGTAGCATATTGTCTCACGCTCAAGTGCAAAATATGATTATCGTACCTTTTTTGGGTCAAAATGAGTATCGTATCTTGGCCCATGCTTGTGCTGAAAATTTACGTCTATCTTATTTGTATTGTGAACTCCGTTATCCTGCTTTGTATTGGCACTATTATGTGTTGTGAGAACCTTTGTACCACATATATATGGCTACTAATTTCGTATTTTTTGCTCGCACTAAACACAACGAATTATAAATTATTATGTGAGACGTGAGCCGTGAGCACGTAAAGATGGGCCCTCTCACCAAAGAGCTTCATAAACTTCGGCTTCATCTTTTATTGGTCAAACTTGTTCTTCGGATGTCATTAAGTTTTAGATTTTCCTGCTTTTTAAGGAGCTGTGAGCCGTGAGCACGAAAAGATTATTTGTTCCACAAGTATTATACTTATATGTAAATTAGATTTTCTTACTTATTAAGGAGTTCTAATCCTTGAGTGGAGTTCTAATCCTTGAGTCACAAAGCTGGTGATGTATAAATAAAGAGTTTACTTTATGAACGAAATCAGCCAATTCAATATTTCTACATTAACCTCTTCAATATAATAGTATAAAATATAAATAAATAAATATGTGCCAGACCAAATCAGACTGTCGATTCAGTATAGCCAGATTTTAGTTTTCTAAGGGCAAATGTTCATCCCAAATCTTACCTAATACAAGTGAGAGAGAGAACCAACTTGATGCTTAGGGCTCGTTTGGTACGAAAGAGAAAAAAAGATAATGTGTTAACATGGATATTTGTGTGACCTGACCCTACATTTGTCATGTCATCATTTTGAGGGAAGACTCTTTGATGAGGGACTAGTTCAATATTGGATGGAAGACTCGTTGACATGTGCTTCACCACCCTTAGAAGAGAGACCCTTTGGCGCGTGTAACACAAATATATATTTGTGTACAAGGCTATTCTCTTGTAACACAAATATATATTTGTGTCCAAGTTCGCCGAACATTTTTCCTTTCTTCTTTTAACATACCTTGAAAATAGTTGTTTATCCATTCCAATCCAATCAAATCCTTCATACGAAACGAGACCTTAGGGGCAATTTAGCAATTAACTACGAGTTTTTAATCCAAGAAACTACAGTCTAAACTAAACTATCCAAACTTGATAATATTATCGACACATTTATTGGAAACGTAATAGAAAACAGCCTAGCATATTACAAAGTAATTCGACTCGTATATTTTAATTAAGTTCATACTTAGATTCATAATCCAACTTGATACGTAGTAGTCCATGTAAACAACAACAACAGTGTAATACAATACACTAGCCCAAGATCAACACACAAAGATGAAAAGAAGAACAAGCTAAAAAGATGAATAAAAAAACTCCAACTTCTATTTTCTACACACACAAAAAGATCTAGTACAGGGAGGAGGAAAGGCACAACTAGTGTCTTTTCGTTTCTTTCTAAAGACTCCTTTTTTTTTCTCTCTCTCTCTCTAAGAGACAATAAAGCTGGACCTAATAAATAATACCAAAAAGATAATTCTAGACACTGCCAGCACATACAAACAAAAGACAAAAAATACATGGCTATTTAGATTCTTCAAAACATCAACTTTAATGTTTAACACTCCCCCTTAAAGTGATGTTTTGGAAACAAGTCCAAGCTTCACACGAAGAGCTTCAAATGGTCCCCTTGAGAGAGCTTTAGTAAAGATGTCTGCAACATTCTCCTTGCTGCTCACATGTTCATTCTTAACGGTTCCATCAAGAACCTTTTCACGAATGAAATGATGCTCGATCTCAATATGCTTGGTCCTAGCATGGAAAATAGGATTTGATGCAAGCTTGATAGCACTCTGATTATCACAAAAAAGAGTAGTTGATTTGCCACAAGGTTGATAAACATCCTTGATGAGTCTTCGTAGCCAAACACATTCTTGAGCTGCGAGTGAGGCAGCCTTATACTCCGCTTCTGTAGTAGAGAGTGAAACTGAGTCTTGTTTCTTGCTGCACCAAGAAACACTTGTAGAGTCACACAAAAATACATAACCTGATGTGGATCTTCTGTCATCCATATCTCCTCCAAAATCAGCATCTGTGTAACCATTCATCACAAAGCCAGCACCTATTTTGTAAAGAAGTCCAAAATCAAGTGTAGAGTTTACATACTTCATAATATCCTTTGCAGCTTCTAAATGAGGCTTTCGAGGTTCTTGCAAGTATCTACTAACAATCCCAACAGCAAATGCAATGTCCGGCCTTGTTATAGTCAAGTAAAGAAGACTACCAACAAGAGCACGATAGGTTTTAGGATCTGGAAGAAGTGATCCTTCCTTACGCCTTAATTTCTTATCTTTGTCAAGGGGAGTAGAGCGTTTCTTGGACAACTTGAGCCCAAACCTTTCAACAAGCTTCTGAGCATATCCTTGTTGTGACATAAAAATTCCATTTGCCATGTTTTGCACTTCTAAGCCAAGAAAATGACTTAACTCACCCAAGTTCTTTATATCAAATCGAGTAGATAGTTCCGCTCGAAGCTTTGCAACCTCATTTTCATCACTTCCAGTAACTATCATCTCATCCACGTACAAGAGAACAACCATATGCAGATTCCCATGTTTCTTAACAAATAAGCTTGAATCTGAATCTGAAGCACGATAGCCACAAAACTACAAGAACTCAGCTCTTTTTCCATACCAAGCACGTGGCGCTTGTTTCAACCCATAAAGGGCTTTCTTTAGTTTGCACACATAACCTGGATTGGTTTGGGATACATATCTGGTTGGTTGCTGCATATAAATATCTTTGTCAAGATCTCCATATAAAAATGCGTTTTTAACGTCAAGTTGCCACAACTTCCATCCTTGACACGCCGCCAACGAGATCACCACACGAACAGATGTCATTTTTGCTACGGGACTCAAAGTCTCTTCATAATCATCTCCATAGCTTTGAGAGAAACCACGAGCAACTAGCCTAGCCTTAAATTTGTCTATGCTTCCATCAACTCTTCTCTTCAATCTGTAAACCCACTTACATGTAATAAGATGCACATTTTTCAGGTTGCGGCACCAAATCCCATGTCTCATTCTTCATAAGGGCATGCATTTCTTCATCCATGGCTGTCCTCCATTCTTTGACATCTTTGGCTTCTTCATAATGAGAAGGTTCTGCTTTATCAATTGGACCTGCAAAAAAACAAGAATAAGTACTTGTAAAGTTTTCATCTCGAAACCTTGCCGGTTTGGTGATGGTTCTTTTTGGCCTCTGATTTTGTTCAACTTCTTCTTGCTCTAGAGATCCCACATCCTCCATCATTTCAACATTTTGCAGACTAACACTCCCCCTTTCACCTTGCTCACTGATAAGCTCATATTTATATATATTTTACATAAAATTCACTTGTCTTTTCTTAGTTAGTTCCTTAAATTTTTTAGCTATTTACTATGTTTTTGTGTTTTGTGTGATTTATCAAGCAAAGAAAAGAAAAGTAGCACAAGTGAGATATTAAGTGACAAATTCGTCAAAACTGCCTGTGCAGATTAGCTGACTTTGGAAGCATGTTACGAACAGCTCAGAATGAATGAGAGAATGAGCCTTATATGCTTGGAAAGCTACGGATGTCTATTTTCTGGAGAAATTTACAGATTCTTAATATCATTTTTCTAGAAGAAGGTATGGGCATTGTAACACTGAAAGGATCAGAAAAGGGCTGAGCAGATTTGCCTAATAAAATGATGAAGAGCATGTGTGTGTGCTAGTGTGACAGCTTGTAGATGTGGAAATAATGATAACATGGCAGCACACACATGGGAAAGAAAGGAACATGGCAGCAAACACATGCAAAGAACATGGAGACAACATCATACACACACATGGGAAAGAAAGAGGACACCCACATGCAAAGGAAAGGAGAAACATGGGCAGAAAATGGGTGGATTGGTGGCTGAAATGATGAAGCATGTGTGTGCAAATGTAAAGGGAAACATGGATAGCACACACCCATGCAATCTGCACATGCAAAGGAAATGGAGTGGTCCTCTCCCTAGCCTATAAATACATCCACCATTCCCCTTCCAAAAGAATCCCATCTTGATCCAAAATCACACACACACATCATCTACACAACTCTCCACTCTTTGCCACATTCTCCATCCAATCTAAACCTATCCATGATCCTTCCATTCATCCATAAACATTCATAGACACTTGTGCCGCAACAAGGTGGGGAAAAAGAAGGTCTTTGGCGTTTCAAGCTTGAAGATTGGAGCGTTTTAGGTGTACTTCGTTCTTGCTTTCAATGTCTACTTTATTATTTTCTAATTTTGTTGCAATTATGAGTGGCTAAACCCCTATTTAGTTAGGGGGGAGTTTGAAGCCATGAACATGCTTGAGATATGAATTGATTTCTTCCAATTGTGATTTGATAAGTCGTGATTGCAATTCAATTATCTATTTTATTCATAACTGATTCTTGTATGTTTATTAAGGATGCATACTTAGTTTTCATGCATGAATTAGATGTTAGAATATAAATGAGTTTCACCTAATCGTTACAAGTTTATATTCATGAGTAGTGAAGGTTGTTTGTCACAATCGTGTTAATTGAATTCTTGGCAAATGTATCATGCATTCATAGTTACAATTGCCTCGTCAACACTTATGATTTTCATTGAACGTAATGATCTCTGATTGTATCTCTATTATGCATTCATATAGGGGACTTTTAGAGAATGATTTGGGTTGTTGCATGCATTCATCTAACTCAATGAGTAAAGGAAAATCTGAGGGTTAATTTGTGCATCACGGTTAATCTGGGGTGTTGAGCATCATAGTTTATTCAAAAGCAATTGGAAATCGATTCATGTACAAATGTGTCATGTGTGAAGAACGGACCTCTAACTAATCCATCCATCATCTTATTTCTCAAATTCATTTTATAATCTGCCTAGTTTTATAACTTGCTTGTTTATTTCGAATTCATCCAAATCAAAACCCCCATTTTACTTTCTTGTTCCAAAGTGTTTAAAATCTGTTTTGTTGTTTTTGAGTCAGTTTAGAGGTTTTAGCAAGCCCTCTTAATCCCCGGTTTAGAATGATCCCTACTTGCATTTATACTACAATTTGACAACAAGAGGGTTTAATTTGAGTGCTTAACTTTCATCGCATCAAATTTTGGCGCCGTTGCCAGGGATTAGCAAACTTTGCTAATCCCTCGTTGTTTCTTTTTATTTATTTTCGTGTGTTTTTATTTTAGTTTGCTGATTGGGTTTATTTCTTATTTTCAGGTACTAGTTTATAACTCGTAGTTCTCAACATATTAGTGCAAACATCTCGGAGTTCGACGGCGATTTTGAAAGAACTTTGAGAAGAAAGATGAGGCATCCAGAACCTAGTGAACCTAGTTCAAGTTCAGAGGCCGAATCTGAATTTGAAGAAAAAGAAGAAGAAGTCATGGCAGCAGACAATCGTACAATCAAAGAACTCTCGGTCTCGGGGTTGGCCAATGCCGCACCCCTTTGCATTCAATACCCCATGGCTGCTCAAGGCAAGACCAATGAGTTCGAATTGAAGTCAAGCTTGTTGCATCACATTCCTAAATACCATGGGCTGTCCATGGAAGATCCAAACAAGCATCTTAAAGAGTCCGAAGTGGTTTGTTCGAGCATGACACCCATCAATGTCGATGGGAACATTTTGATGATGAAGGCATTTCCATTCTCTCTTTTGGAAAGGGCTAAAGATTGGCTTTATGAGTTAGCACCCGGAATGGTCACTTCTTGGGAAAGCATGAAGAGGGCGTTTTTAGAGAAGTTCTTCCCCACTTCAAGAGTCATTCTCTTGATGAAGAAGATTAGTGGGATTCAACAAAATCAAGATGAATCGTTTCCCACATATTATGAACGTTATAAAACTCTTGTTGTTTCATGTCCACAGCACCAAATGAAGGAGGAGCTGCCCATTCAACACTTCTACGAAGGACTCCTCCCCATTGAACGTCAAATGCTAGATGCATCGGCGGGTGGTGTGTTGGTTGACATGACTCCAGTGGCTGCCAAGACTTTAATTGCAAACCAAGCACACAATGCACAACAATATGAGGGTGTTGGACAAAGAGAAGGCCCACGGTAACATAGTGTGAATGAGGTAAATGCAATTTCTGAAATTCAATCACAACTTGCTAATCTTACCTCTCTTGTGTCTCAGGTTGTAATTGGGTCAAAACCACAAGAAAATCAAGTTTGCACCGTATGCTCCATCCAAGGGCATCCATTCGAGAATTGCCCTCAGTTGATCGAGAATGGTGGATGGGAATCTGCCAATGCTATTGGATTCCAAGGCCAAAATCAAACCAGATACGATCTATACTCAAACACATACAACCCCAGATGGAGAGATCACCCAAATATGAAGTGGAGAGAGCCCCAACAACCTACACAACAAGGGGGATTTAGGCAAAACCCCCCTGGGTTCCCACGGCCATATCAACAAAATCAACCACCCCCGGCCCAACCGAGAACAGGTTCGTCCATGGATAATGATCAACTTGTTCAATTATTAACCAATGTGGCGCAGGGCATGCAAAATCAAGCCAAGGAAGTGGAAGATTTGAAAAAACAAATGGGACAAATGGCTGAGTTCATGGGGCAATTCAGTAGAGAACAAGGCAAGTTACCCAGTTCAACAAATGTGAATCCAAAGGGCGGATTCGAATCTGCCAAAGCCATCATGTTGCGTAGTGGAAAAGAAGCTGGAAGTGAGTCCGACACTCCCAAATTTGCCTAAAAAGAGGACGAAAGGCTGCAAAACGAGAAAGGGAGCACTAGCACACCCACGGCAAGGATTGGGCAATCCATACCGCAACCCCTTACACCTTCTCCACATCCTAATTAGTCCAAATCAGGTAAGATGGGTCCAATTTCGGTTAATACTAACCATATTCCACCCAATGTACCCTTTCCTAGCAGATTTTTGCAAGCCAAGAACGAAGAAGAGGAAAACGATGTTCTGGAGACATTTAGAAAGGTGCATGTCAATATCCCACTCCTTGATGCTATAAAGCAAATCCCGAAGTATGCCAAGTTTTTGAAGAAGCTTTGTACAACAAGGAAACGTATTCGGGAGAAAGAAGTGGTACATGTAAGCGAGAATGTCTCCGCAATGTTACAAAGAAAGCTGCCACCCAAATGCAAAGATCCGGGTAGTTTCACAATTCCTTGTGTAATTGGTAATACAAGGTTTGAACATGCTATGCTAGATCTAGGTGCATCAATTAATGTCATGCCATATTCTGTTTATGCATCTATGAATCTAGGAGAGCTTAAACATGATGGTGTTGTTATTCAACTAGCCAATAAATCTAATGCTTACCCGAAAGGAGTTTTGGAAGATGTGTTGGTGCAGGTAGACCACTTAATTTTTCCTGCAGATTTCTATGTGCTTGACATGGAGGATGCAGCCCACTTTCCACCATCATCAATCTTGCTTGGACGACCTTTCATGAAAACAGCTCAAACCAAGATTGATGTGGCTAAGGGAGCATTAACAATGGCATTTGGTGGTGATATGATTCACTTTAAAATTCCTGAATCTAATGTGAATCTTACTGATGTTCGTTCTTGTTTTGCCATTGATGTAATTAAAGATATAGGGCAAGAACCTTCAGCACCAACCATGAAGGATGAATTTCCAACCATCAACGAAGAGGGAATTGGAGTGGAGCACAAACAACACACCACTGACCTCCAAATGCATAATTTGGCCGAAAGCACATTTGGAAAATCTGTTGACAGTGCTGCCACTTCATTGCAACACATTGGTAAGCCATCTATTCCAATTTCGATTCCCATTTCAACTAATAGGTTGTTACCTAGTATGGTGCAGGTCCTCAATCGAATCCAAGCTGGTGGGAATGAATACATTGACTTTAGGATGCTCAACGCCCCAATCAGGAAAGATTACTATTCCCTTCCATTCAGAGAGCCAATGTATGAGTATTTTGAGGAGCAAGCCATGGAGGACATACCCCTCCATACCGTGGGTCCTATTCAAGCTTAACTGGAGGTATCGTCTGGCTGCAAGGCGTTAAAGCAAGTGCTTCTTGGGAGGCAACCCATGTATTCAAATAAGGACGATTTTTGAATTGCTCCACGATTGGTTTTGCGTTCCTAAAAACCTTCCCTTTTTTGCAATTTTATTTTGCCATGTTTGTCATATTTATTTGTTGCTTGTTTGATTGTTTTTTTTTTTTTTTTTGTTGGTATAGGTTTATGTTTGAAACTTTGACAAGTAAACAAAGTATTTTTACATTAATTTTCGTGGAAGAGGAACATTAGGTAGAAAGGTAGAAAAGTACAAGAAGGTGCAAATAAACAGTAAGGAGTCTTCATTGGCCAGGAGGTGCCTCAACATTCGACGGAGCTCCAGAAAGACGAAGCACCAGAGATTGATTATCCGGAGCCTCAACACTTGGTGAAGCGTCAGAGGACGAAGGCAGAAGTTGCCGCTGGAGTAACGCCACAAACCTCTGATGATCACTCTGAATCCGCACTTCGGACTCCTACAGCTGATCAAGCTTCCTCTTCATGCTTGTTGAGTAATTAGTTGCGAGCATGTGTAACTCTTTATTCTCATGCCTAAGCACTCTGACCTCTTGCCGAAGACTAGCCACTTCAGCCATCAACGACTCAACCTGACAAGATCGAGCAAGAAGGCGCTGGCCCATGTTTGATACTGAGCCTGCACATCGGACGTTGTAGGCCAGAGAGTCCTGAACAGCCAGTTTATCGGACCGCCTGGAAAGTATCCTAGTGTCTCTAGGAGTGAGAAGATTTCTGGCCACCACCGAAGCGGTTGTATCATTCATCATCATGGAATCCCCAACTGTAAGAGGACCATTTGGGGATACGAAGGATGGCTGCCAAATGTTGTTTGGAGAAGATATGTCACTATTTTCCCCGACATTCAAGTTAAGGCGATGGTCAGAAAGGCAAGACATATTCGAAGGTGTGAAGAAAAAGAAGAAGTCGGACAAATCAAGTTCTTAGAAGTACAAGTAGGGAGCTTCTACAAGCGGAAAATTCAAGTGTGCTTTGGAATGTGATACGTGCCTTTCTTTAAAAATCAGCACTCGATGGAACTTCAGAAATCGAAGAGGCAAGCTTAGAGATCGAAGAGACGTTTGCTTTCTCAAAAGCTGGGCTGCTCAGAAACCACGGGCCGATCTCAGAAATCGAAGAGGCACTTGCTTTTTCAGATGTGTCATCACCTGTCACATGCAGAGTAAGCTTTGCGGAAATCACGGGCAGTTTGTCGAAGCGCCGATTCCAACCATCTGCTTTTACAGACGTGTCAACATCTGTCACATGCAGAGTCAGCTTTGCGGAAATCACGGGCAGTTTGTCGAAGCGTTTTTCCAGACATGTCAACATCTGTCACATGTAGAGTCAGCTTTGTGAAAATCACGGGCAGTTTGTCGAAGCGCCGATTCCAGATATCGAAGAGGCACTTGCTTTTCCAGACGTGTCAGCACCTGTCACATACACAGTCAGCTTTGGGGAAATTACGGGCAATCTGTCGAAGATTTCTGGTGAAGTAGAAAGCACGTGAAGTTTATTGTTCAATCATCCAACGGGTGTCGACAAGAGTGAAAGAATAGTATCGGTTATTAATTCCTATAAATGTCGTCCTTCACCCTCCATAGCAAGGCAGACATACATAACCCTTCTTCATCTCCGAAAATGCATTCCCAACGAAGCATCTCGATTTACTCTGTGTTTCTCATCCCTTGGGGTACCTCTGCAAACAAGTCATCAAGAGCAAAAGTATTTCATATCATGAAGGTTGAAAGCAAAAGTATCTCATATCATGCTTTCTCTCTGTCCTTTTCCTTGTCTTTGTGACAAGGAGAAAGCGAGCAATCAGCCAGCACTTCGTGTCAATCTTCCGATCTAAGAACCGACTGCCTGGAACTCCTTCCTGATTGCTTACCTAGCATTGCTCTCGAGTGCTCATCTTCAACTGCTGATGTACTTCCGAAGAAGATGCCACATATGCCTGGAGAACAGATAAGGCCTTGAAGCATGTGGAGACAACGTGCTAATTCATCTTCAAGATCAAGTCTCCTTTTCCTTGCTAAGAAGTTCCCCATCCCAGTTCAAGAATAAACCTGTGGAAAGATACTTCTTAAAAAGCAAAAGTATCTCATATCATCAGAGTCAAAGGCAAAGATATCTCATGGCATGTTTTTCCTTTACCCTTGCTCTTGCCTGCGAGACAAGGAGAAAGAAAGCAATCGGTCGGCACTTGGACAGATTGAACAAAGAAACAGACCATCACCTCTACCTCGTGCTACCTGCCATGCAGAAGAAACAAGTAGAGAAGAATGCTGCCTGCAGACTCAATCAACCCAGCAGAATGAGTCTGAGTTGAAACCAAGAGCTCGAGAAGCTTCAATAACATATGGATTCATCAGTCACCAAAGAGCAAAGCCTCGCCGTACAAGGACATCAAATCACCACCACCAATCAAGTCTCCTTTTCCTTGCTAAGAAGTTCCCTAGCCCAGTTCGAGATTAAAGCTGTGGAAAGTCAACAAGATCATCTATCCATAACCAGATTTGCGTTCTTAAACTCTACTCTGTCTGGTTTTTACTTTGCCATACTTGTCATGTTTATTAGTTGTTTGTTTGTTTGCTTGTTTTTGTGTGAGTTTATGCCTGAAACATTGAGGACAATGTTTGATTTAAGTGTGGGGGGTAACCAAGTTGTTTTGCATGAAATTCATGGGAGTTTATCACCCATTACTTCTAGTGTTGTTCCTTGTTGTTTTTAAGTGTTTTTATGTTGTTTTGGAGTGTTTTAGTGTGTTTTGACATAAAAATCCGAAAATCTCATAAAATTTTGAAAAATTGTTTTGAAAAACCCAAAAAGAGTTGTTTTTGTGTGTTTATTTGTGTCTTAGGATACCTTTCAACACAGTGATGAGGAATTGGTTTTTAATTGCATGACTGTTAAAGAGAGTTATAAACATGGATGGAAGTTTGATTTACTCCTTGGTTTATGCTTGGTTGTGGTTATAATTTATAAATTCACATGCAATCATAAAGGAAAAAAATCTGTTTTTGTAACATGCTTAAAGGAAGGAACTCAAAGTAACGCTACAACCTTGTGAGACTTGAGCCTAAAACGTTTATTTGGAGAGTTAATAATCTGTGCATTGTTGTTTTCTAAAGTCGTTGTATGATCTCGTTATTCTTTGCTTGGTTGCTACTTAGAAGGCGTTTCATCATTTAGTTCCAAATGCTAGAACTCATGCCCATTTCATTCAAAGCATGCTATTGATTTGCATAACACATATTCAAGATGAAGTTGTATAGTGACCACCACAGCCAAATTGTCGTGCCCTATTTCATTATGTGTTTAAGTTTAACCCCGTTGAGCCTTGTGTAGCCTATGTTCTTTGTTAACCCACACTATCCTCACCTAGACTAGATTAGGACCATCCATACCCTTGTTCTTGAAGCATAGTAAAACATAATTTAGAAGGAATTCCTTTTGTTGAACTTTTGCAGAAAAACAAGTG
Source organism: Malus sylvestris (assembly GCF_916048215.2). Taxonomy (NCBI): domain Eukaryota; kingdom Viridiplantae; phylum Streptophyta; class Magnoliopsida; order Rosales; family Rosaceae; genus Malus; species Malus sylvestris. The sequence continues at coordinate 6,862,328 of NC_062264.1, read as the reverse complement.
TGGGGGAAGTGATTCTTGTGTGTGTGTGTGTGCCAAAGTCCTTAATAAGGCATGGGTAGAAAAGAAAAAGAAAAAAGAAAAAGAAACATTCGTGGAAAATAGAATGAGAAGAAGAAAAGTTGTGAAAAAGAGCTCTAAAGTGTTGTTTGTTGAAGAAAGGGTCCAAAACATGGAATTCGGCCCTAAGTGTTGCTTGAATCTTCCCGTTGTGTTTAAAAGTTAATTTCTGCATTATTGAGTGAATTCCAAGCGTTTATTTCATTACTTTGCTTGCTATTGCTTTCAAAACGTTTATTATCCCTATCCTTTCTTTGTTAGCCATTACCCTTAAACCTCGTTGCAACCCTTAACTTCATCTTGAGTGTTATGCGTTTCAATATGTGGAGTTTGGAATTGGTATGAGCATATGATGTCACTGGTTCTTGCATCTAAGTAGTAGCATTCCATTCATGAGATCATATCTAAACATGCTTATTAATACTAGAAAATGCTTTCTTGTTATACATATATGTGAATACTAGTTTTCATGTTTACATCAATCTTTTCACATGTACCTAGTGCAGGGTGTGTAGTCAGAAAATCTGAGTGAAAATTGAGTGCATATCTTGTAAGGAATTGAGCAAATCCTCTAAGGCATGTTACTACATTCAAAACATCGTTTTAATTGGTTAAATGTGAACTAGTAAGTGGTGACTGTGATGAAGTATGTGCTTAAGTGTTAAGTTGACGAAAATCTGTGGGAATGATGATTTTTAACTTGTCATGTGCGTTGGAAATCCCTGAGGCAAACGTTGGAAGGTTTAGGTTGTGTTTTGTTTTCTTTATTTTGCTCGAGGACTAGCAAAAGCTAAGTGTGGGGGTATTTGATAAGCTCATATTTATATATATTTTACATAAAATTCACTTGTCTTTTCTTAGTTAGTTCCTTATATTTTTGAGCTATTTACTATGTTTTTGTGTTTTGTGTGATTTATCAAGCAAATAAAAGAAAAGTAGCACAAGTGAGATATTAAGTAACAAATTCGTCAAAATTGCCTGTGCAGATTAGCTGACTTTGGAAGCATGTTACGAACCGCTCAAAATGAATGAGAGAATGAGCCTTATATGCTTGGAAAGCTACGGATGTCTATTTTCTGGAGAAATTTACGGATTCTTAATATCAGTTTTCTAGAAGAAGTTATGGGCATTGTAACACTGAAAGGTTCAGAAAAGGGCTAAGCAGATTTGGCTAATAAAATGATGAAGAGCATGTGTGTGTGCAAGTGTGACAGCTTGTGGATGTGGAAATAATGATAACATGGCAGCACACACATGGGAAAGAAAGGAACATGGCAGCAAACACATGCAAAGAACATGGAGACAACATCATACACACACATGGGAAAGAAAGAGGACACCCACATGCAAAGGAAAGGAGAAACATGGGCAGAAAATGGGTGGATTGGTGGCTGAAATGATGAAGCATGTGTGTGCAAATGTAAAGGGAAACATGGACAGCACACACCCATGCAATCTGCACATGCAAAGGAAATGGAGTGGTCCTCTCCCTAGCCTATAAATACATCCACCATTCCCCTTCCAAAAGAATCCCATCTTGATCCAAAATCACACACACACATCATCTACACAACTCTCCACTCTTTGCCACATTCTCCATCCAATCTAAACCTATCCATGATCCTTCCATTCATCCATAAACATCCATAGACACTTGTGCCGCAACAAGGTGGGGAAAAAGAAGGTCATTGGCGTTTCAAGCTTGAAGATTGGAGCGTTTTAGGTGTACTTCGTTCTTGCTTTCAATGTCTACTTTATTATTTTCTAATTTTGTTGCAATTATGAGTGGCTAAACCCCTATTTAGTTAGGGGGAAGTTTGAATCCATGAACATGCTTGAGATATGAATTGATTTCTTCCAATTGTGATTTGATAAGTCGTGATTGCAATTCAATTATCTATTTTATTCATAACTGATTCTTGTATGTTTATTAAGGATGCATACTTAGTTTTCATGCATGAATTAGATGCTAGAATATAAATGAGTTTCACCTAATCGTTACAAGTTTATATTCATGAGTAGTGAAAGTTGTTTGTCACAATTGTGTTAATTGAATTCTTGGCAAATGTATCATGCATTCATAGTTACAATTGCCTCGTCAACACTTATGATTTTCATTGAACGTAATGATCTCTGATTGTATCTCTATTATGCATTCATATAGGGGACTTTTAGAGAATGATTTGGGTTGTTGCATGCATTCATCCAACTCAATGAGTAAAGGAAAATCTGAGGGTTAATTTGTGCATCACGGTTAATCTGGGGTGTTGAGCATCATAGTTTATTCAAAAGCAATTGGAAATCGATTCATGTACAAGTGTGTCATGTGTGAAGAACGGACCTCTAACTAATCCATCCATCATCTTATTTCTCAAATTCATTTTATAATCTGCCTAGTTTTGTAACTTGCTTGTTTATTTCGAATTCATCCAAATCAAAACCCCCATTTTACTTTCTTGTTCCAAAGTGTTTAAAATCTGTTTTGTTGTTTTTGAGTCAGTTTAGAGGTTTTAGCAAGCCCTCTTAATCCCCGGTTTAGAACGATCCATACTTGCATTTATACTACAATTTGACAACAAGAGGGTTTAATTTGAGTGTGTAACTTTCATCGCATCACTCACCAACATGTGAAGTATGATGAACACTAGGAGGATTGGAAGACGAAGGCAACTCAATTACAATAGGTTCTTGAGTGTTGTCGTCGGTTGATTCATTTTTCTAGCCATAAAAAGAAGAGATTTCATCAAAGATCACATCCCTTGACACAACACAACTGTGCGTCTCAAGATCCATACATCTCCAACCTTTTTTTCTTTCATCATATCCCACAAAAATGCATTTTTTTCGCCTTCGAATCTAGCTTCCCTCTCTTAGAGTCAGGCACATGAACATAACAAATTGAGCCAAGCACTTTGAAGTGTTTTACACTAGGCTTATCACCAAATATCAACTCATATGGAGTTTTCATATTATTCGGACTGAGGGGCAACCGATTAATCACATGGACTGCACACATCATACTTTCTGCCCACAAGGCTTTCGGCAAGTTTTTAGCATGTAACCAGCTTCTACATGTCTCCGTCAAGTGTCTAATCTTCCGTTCAGCAACTCCGTTTTGCTGCGGAGTTTCAGCACAGGATAATTGCCTTCTTATGCCAAATTGTTGACAAAATTTGAAGAAGCTTTCGGAAGTAAACTCCCCACCATTATCTGTACGCAAGCATTTAATTTTCAAACCAAGAACACCTTCCACAGTCTCCTTGAACTCCTGAAACTTGGAGAGAACCTCTGACTTCTGTTTTATGAAATAGACCCATGTAAATCTTGAAAAATCATCAACAAGAATTAGCATGTAGCGAAAACCAGGGAAGGAATGAGTTCTAGTTGGTCCCATAACATCACCATGAATGCATTCTAAAGGAGCTTTGCTTCTAGAATTAGATTTGGCAAAAGGAAGATGATGAGCCTTGCCAAATTGACATCCTTCACAAATGACTTTGCTGGGAAAAATTGAAATATTAGGCAGCCCATTTACAAGATTTTTCTGAACCATCACCTTCAATTTTTCCATATTAACATGCCCTAACCTAGCATGCCATAAGGAAGCATTTTCATTGCAGCTAACTTTATCAATATATGATGAAGAGGCAGATAAAACAAATGTATCTTTTACCCTCATACCGGTATGGACAACATCAGCTTTTAAAATTTCTATATTCCGGAGAAATTTCACATCTTTTGGTCCAAATAAGACAAAATTACCAGCATCCACAGCATTAGGAACAGAAAATAAATTTTTCTTCATCCCCGGAACATGGAAAACATTTTTCAATGTGATAGAATCATTACCTCCATCATTAATGATCACAGTACCTTCTTTTTCAACTTGGTGCACTGTGTTGTCGGCTGTCACCATTGCTTCATTTCCTTTGTGCGGCTGTAAATAGACAAACTTTGACTCATCACCTGTCAAATGATGGCCACAACCGGAATCCACAATCCATTCATCTTTAAAGTTAATAGCCATGGCATCAATGGTTGAAGTTTCTGCTAGAAAACACTTCCCCCAGTTTTCTTCATCTTCTGAATTGCTAGAAATACGAGAGTTGCCATTTGTTTCAGCCACATTTCCTTCGCTCATTTTAACTCTACAGAATTTTTGAATGTGACCAAGTTTTCCACATCGATGACACTTGAGAGGCCTTTTATCTCTTTGATTAAATGACTCTTTAGGTGCAGCATCAAATTTCTTGTAATCCCTTTTATCAAACTTAAAATTCTTCTTTTTTCCAGTAAAAAGAGCATCTCCGGAGTTGTTCGAAATAGACACTCCAGCCATTTGGCGAGCTAGAGACTATTGAGATGACAACAAATTCTCAAACTCTTCCAAGGTGGGTTGTCGATCCCATCCTTGAATTGAAGCCACAAAAGAAGTGTACTCCTTTTTTAAGCCACGAATAATGTGTCTCCTTATTCGAGCTTCAGAGACGGGCTCATTCGGATCTAAAAGGGAAATTTCGGAACACAAGTTCTTAATCTTCAAGAAAAATTGAGAAATTGAAAGGTCACCTTGACTTGAATTTGCCAATTCATTCTCCAGCATCTGTAGCCTCCCAATGTCCTTTTTGTTGAATAGTCTGTCAAGAGTCTCCCAAATGTCATTGGCAGACTTGCACTTGATGATATGTTCGAATAACCCATGAGAAACAGATCTCTTCAACACGAACTCGGCTTTCGCATTAGTCATTACCCACCATTTCAAGTCATCGGCATCTGCACCGTCTTCGGGTTTGGTTGTGTACGCTCCTCCAACAACATCCCATAAATCTTCACCAACTAGATACGACTCCATACATGATCTCCAGATCTTGTAATTTGATGGATTGAGCAGCTCTATGCCGAGCCCAGTAACCCGACTTAAAGATTCCATCTTTTGGAGCAACACCAGCTGATCTTCTTCACCAAGGGATTCAAGCAAACAACCAGTTACCACCTTTGTGGCTCTGATACCATGTAAACAACAACAATAGTGTAATACAATACACTAGCCCAAGATCAACACACAAATATGTAAAGAAGAACAAGCTAAAAAGATGAATAAAAAAACTCCAACTTCTATTTTCTGCACACACAAAAAGATCTGGTACAGGGAGGAGGAAAGGCACAACTAGTGTCTTTTCGTTTCTTTCTAAAGACTCCTCTTTTTTTTTTTCTCTCTCTCTAAGAGACAATAAAGCTGGACCTAATAAATAATACCAAAAAGATAATTCTAGGCACTGCCAGCACATACAAACAAAAGACAAAAAATACATGGCTATTTAGATTCTCCAAAACATCAACTTTAATGTTTAACAGTCCATACATATATATTTTGGAGAGTCTGATCTGATCTGATGATAACCCTATATTTTGCATTTGGTCATTCGCTTAGTATTAGTGGGATAAACTTCAGTTTTAAGGGAAGAGACAAAGGCCTTGGTTGCTAGTTGAACGTTCACATCTTCCGTTGGATGCAAACCATCAAGGAACACAGGACTGCTTTTGTTTCCGCACACTTGCCCTCCCTTATTGCCCAAAATTCCAATCCCTCCATCATTTATTGATGCCACTTCACAACAATTGGTGCTAGCATCCTTGAATCCTGCAAAATTCCATTAATTTTTTTTTTACGAGAAATGCTAAAGAGACTTTCTTAAAGTGGGACTCTATAAACTTGTCACCTCATCTTTTTGACACGTTGTTTTATAATGATGGCACGGGAATGCCACAAAAATGAGATGGCGCAAGATTTATGAAGAGTCCCACTTTTGATCAGAGGAGTCCAAATCTTCTACATTTAGAACTCCCTGTGCTTCTATGTGGCTTATTTCATTTGTCGACACATGTCCTTTTAAATTTCATCACTTAGGGTCAGTTTGGGATTATTGTGCTTTTAAAAAAAAACTGCTTCTGCTGTACTTTAAGAATAATCAGCTATAAAATAAAGTAGATGAGTTTTGGTTAACTATATTTTAAAAGTGTTGTGAGTAAGAAAAGCAGTGTAAAAATATTTGGTAAATTTTAATGTAAAGGTAATATAATTGTATACAATCACAAAATGAACATAGTAGTAGAACTTGGGAAGACGTCAATAATGGCGGGGACAATGGTGGTAATGGTGGTGGTGGTGGTAGTAGTGGGTGTTAATAGTGGGTTGTGGTCGTTAAGGTGTAGAGGTAACAATGGTGGTGGCGGTGGTGGCGGTGGTGGCAGTTGTGGTTATGGTGGATGTATGATGGTGGCGCTAGTAGTGTGGGATGTGGTGGTTGGGGTATAGAGGTATCAATGGTGTTAGGCACAATGGTAGTGTTGGTGGTGGTGGTTGTAATGGCAGTTGTGGTTATGGTGGTGGTGGTGGCCGTGGTGGCAATGATGGTGGTGACGATGATGGTATGTTGGTAGTGGCAACGGTTGCAGTTACGATTATGGTGGTGACAATAATGGTGGTTGTAATGGTGTTGATGGTGTAAGGTTACTGTTTGTAATGGTAGGTCGTAGTGGTCACTTTATTCTCTAAGGGATAAAATGTGTGTGGAAGGCTAAATAATGTCATTTTAAAAAATTAATGAAGGTATTACAACAATTGAAAATATTTATTAAAGGCTTAAGTCCGTTTTTTATTAAAACAACTTTTAAAAGCAACCTATATGCTGCTTTTAAAAGTTGATGTCTAAAGGTCATTACTTTTTAAATAAGCAGGTTATTTTACTTTTACCAAACACTTTTTTTGCTACTTAACTTTAATGTGAAGCAGTTTATAGTGAAAAAAAAACAATACCAAACGAGGCATTAATCACAACTTAACATCGTTCCCTATTAATACATAAATTTAAAATAAAAAAATAAAAATAAAATAAAAACAGAAAAGACAACCAACCAGTGCACCCTTTTGAGCTTCTGCATTCACATTTATGCATATCACACCTCCCCTCCCTTCCCGTGCTCTCTCGCTCAAGAGTCTCCTTAGCATTTTTCTTTTTTTTTTTTACATATAAATACATGCTCTTGGTTTACACGTGTACGAATTGTTTATGGGCAACTTCCAAGCAGGGATGAATGCTAAGAACATCATCATATATGATAATTTATTAAAGAGTGTTTATGTGTCTCATGTTGATCATCTTATTTTATTTCGAAGACAAAACCTCAGATGGATAAAGACGTGAATGAATGTTTGGAAAAGAGATCTCTATACGTACCTTTGGAGACGGGATTTTTGATGATCTTGTAGGAGTTGACAAATACAAGAGCGGAGCCCGGTCTCTGTGTTCTCATAACATCAACCAACGACTTCAAGTGAGTATTGAAGAGATGAGCTGCCCAGCCGGTTCATTTTCTGCATGCACATTATTTGTTGGTCGGCTCATCCGCACCATAGGATTACACCCAATTGGATTTCTTTGACATCGTCACCACAAACTCTCGAGCTCCCAAACTGTGCAACTTCTGCAATCATCACCAAATTGATGACATATTTTTATGCATATAATTCTTGTCTAGCTTGTGAATATAGAAAAATAATTTCTTTTCTCAAACAAAAAGAAAAATCTTGCAAAATGTGGTGAAGTTATTACTTTTACAAGCCAATTTGTTTTTTTTTTTTTTTGAGTGGAAATTTTCTTTCATTTCATTTGTTCCAAATTAATCAAGTTGGGAAGTTTCACACACTTTATAACATCTTGTCCATCATACAAAGTAGTGATTGGAATGATGGACTATCAGAAGCAATATTGGGCTTAAACCTTGGATTTGGCTTGGGTCTGTGATAATTTAATATATAATTAAAATATATTTAATTGTCAAAAGATGGACCTTGGGCTCGGACTCTAATATTAAATTTAATAATTAATTTTTTTATTTTAAATTATTTTTTAATCAATAGAGTCTGAGACGATGAAAGAACGCCAAAGAGCAACACACACCTCTGAGCAAATGCCTTCCAAAAGTTGCATCCCATATTCATACTTATTGCAAACAAGCATATGTGCATTATATATATATATATATGTGTGTGTGTGTGTGTATCCATCTGCATGCATGACATTTAGAACAAAGAAAAAATGAATTCTCCTTTTAAATCCCAAAACCTTATTGCTGAAAGAATTACAAAGATATTCGCCAAAAGCCAAGTTTTTCGGTGCTAAAATTCTAGTTTGATCATTGAATTCTAGTGAATCAAACGTCCATCGAACTACAAGCACTGAGTAGAGACAAAATTCTATATGCAAGCCTCTATCACTATTTTTATTTGTATAATGTATCAATGTAATTTCAAATACGTATAATCACTCACGGATAAGACCTTGTTAAACATCCACGAACCACACCCGGTGATTCAAAAGTCAGTAACGAGAGCTCCTTTTATACGAGCGATATTACAAGATGGAGATTCGATATAGAAACTCGAGTGTAAAGCTAAACACTATTAGCCACTTAAGGTATAACTCTTTAACAATGTACGGAGGGCGTGTAGGTAGAGAAAATTCAGTGTGTTGGGTTTGAGTGATGAACTTTATGTTTGTCTATGTATCCTCCAACAATTATCAAATAGTAGTCTATCTGATTGCACTCCATAATATACTCGTATATAAATAAAGCTTTACTAGCTACCATAAAAGGTGAAATCTTAAATGTTATTTTTACATGAAATGATCATATATATGCAGGTTGTAATACAAATCATTGAAAAGCCTTGTAAGCAACAAGGAGGCCTCGTAGATTATTTTTCAACCGATGACACCAGGTGAAATAGATCTAAAGATTAAATGTTGTACTCTATTTGTAACGTAACAATATTTATGTCATTGATGGTATATTCATGTTCTTCTGACATGAAATTTATACTCTCAGTACCGGCTTGTATTTGGGTTACAAGAACATATTTTCTCCTTGTCGTGATTGAAAGATTAAGGGCTAGTTTGGTATTGTTGTGTTTTGAAAAAAAACTGTTTCTGCTGTGCTGTGAGAATAAGCAGCTGTGAAATAAAGCAGCAGAGTGTTTGGTAAACTTTTTTGTAAAAATGTTTTTGAAAAAAAAAAGCAGTATTATAGTGTTTGGTAAACTTTTATGTAAAACAGATGTGAAAAAAAAGCCGGTTTTTCAAAGCTAGGTTTTGCAGCTTCTTGTTTTTGGCTTTTTCACCCAAAACTGTGAAAAAAAACTGAAGCTGAATGTTTACCAAACACAAAAAAACTCCCAGTTTTTTTTTATATCAGTTTTTTTCAGAATCACCTCAGTACCAAATCAGGGCTAAATATGAGGGGTGTGGTTGTTGACTGTAAATGGTTCTTCTTGACTTGGTCGCTGTTTCCCGACATTGAAATAGACATATTACAGATTACAAATACTATATCATCTACTACTCATCAGATTATTTACTACCTACGGCTGACCCGTTTTGTTTGGAACTATGACCAGTAGCATACGTTGGAACTGTATGCATTAAACAAAAGCTAGCTAGTTAGGAGTTCAAATTTTCTCCACTCGAACAGTTTGTGATCTCCAATTTCATGACATTTGTCACTCACTTAGTCCAACTTAACAGTATCACTTCTTTCCTGTTAAATTTCAAGGGTAATACTAGAGAAACTAAATTTGTAGACAAAATTTGATAAACTAATTACCTGAAAGTTGATGATTGGATTATTACCTAAACATTGATAAACGTACTCATCCTTATTAGTGACATATCATTTTGTTTACAAATTTTGTCTTTCTAGCATTACCCTTTCCTCAAATTCATAGTCACACACCGAGCAGTCCTTTCGTTACCCTCCATAGCTTTGCTGATATTGGGCACATCACCACTAGTCCACCATTCTCAATAACAACAACAAAGTCTTATTCCATTAAGTGAGGTCGGCTATATGAATTATAGAACGTCATTACGTTCAGTTTTGTGCTATGTCTTCTATTAGATCCAAATAGTCAAAGTCTTTTCTTAGAGTCTATTTTCAAGTATTTCTATGTCTTCCTCTATCCTTTTGGCCCTAAGCTTCTGTCTCGTAATCACATCTTCTAACCAGAGCGTCTGTATGTCTTTATTTCACACGTCCAAACTCCCTTAACCGATTTTCTTTCATCTTATCTTCAATTTTGGCTACTCCTAATTCACCCTCGTTACTAATCTTATCTTTTCTCGTGTGCCCCTACATTCAACGAAGCAATCTCATCTCTGTTTCACTCATTTTGTGTGCGTGTTGATTCTTCATAATCCAATATTCCGTGCCATAAAGCATTGCTTACATAAATGGAAAATGATAGAAAAACTTGAGGAGTGAGGGGAAATACCAAATTCATGGTTTACGTAGAAAGTTATAGGAGGTGGGAATAGGGATTTTTTTTTTTGCAAAGTATGTGGACTTTTCTAAGAAATAATCATAAGGGAGAAGGAGAGAGAGGATGAGGAAGATGAGAGGGGTGGTGATGTTGATGAGGTGCAATGGTGGTGGTCGGTATTGGGTGGATGGGTGGGTGGGGGCGGCTTTTTATTTTATTTTATTTGAACAAACGATATAATCTACATTAAGAGTAAGGAGTGATTTAGCCTCACAATGAGTTAGCAATAATATAGTTCAAATTCTCTTTTGGTGAGAACCAAACCTAAAACCTCTTTCGGTTTAAAAAAAAAAACCTAAAACCTCTCACTTACAATGGAAGAGAAATACCAATAATGTGGTTCAAATTCGTTTTTATGGTTTTTCTTCTTAGAGTTTTATTTTTTATTTAGAGATAGTGACATTGTTAAAGTAAGAGTTAATGAATGGACAAGTGTCACGAAATAGATAATACTTAGCTACCTAGTAGTGAGTATTTCATACACTTAGGTTCTTCGTTTTTTATGAATGGACATGTGTCAAAAATGAGTTTATACTGTATTTAATAGTAAGTATTTCATACACTTAGGTACTTCATTTTTTATGAATGAACATGTGTCAAAAATGAGTTTATAATGTATTCAATGGTAAGTACTAAATGTTATCCTCACGAAATTAAAAAGGCTACAAAGAGACCACAACCTCTTTTAAGTGCAGAAGATTTGAACCATCTTTTAACTGGTCCTTATTCAAAAATCAAAAGTGGACGTATTGGATAGGGAGTTGTACATAATTCAGCACAAGCCCACTTGTGTAGAGATAGATTCCGTGTGGGCCACCACTAGGCGGACTACATCCCAAAGAAGTCGCACAAATTTCCCAGAATCGTAGAATATTATGATCCTCTCTTGCCTTTACCAACTACCGCCCATAAATATAACACTCTCCTCCGCTCTCTCTCTCTCGCTGAAAGAATCAACGCCACCAGCCACCACCGCCTTAGCAAGCTTCCGCATCAAACTCAGAACACAGAAGGTCTGTATGTCTCTCAGATCTCAGATCCTTTCTTTTACTTCCATTTATTTTGTTTGATTACATCTTACAAAAGCGTTTTTATTTTATTTGCATATGTTGATCTTTTTCTGCTTTTGTCTATTTCAATTTTGGTTTACTGTGTTCTGGGTGTTTATCAATTGAATTGCTCTAACTCCCAAATATCTTGGAATTCATGTTTATTCATTTGCCTGTGGAATAATCAGATAAGGGTTTTCTTTGATTGTTCTTTGGTTAGCAACATAAGATCTGGGGGGTAACAAATTGTTGCTGCTAGGAGGATTGTGGGGCTGGATTTTCAATACACAGTGTTCGAATTTAGAACTTGATTCAGTTTCTTAATTTGGTTTTATATCCTTATTTGATTAGAATCCTAATTGCATTCTATTTCCGGGGTAGGAAGTAGAAGCCTAATGTACCTTATTAGTATTATTATTCAGAAGGGTCTTTTGGTGCACGGCTATTGAAGTTAGACTCTGAAGAGTAAGTGTATAAGTGCATGAAGCCTTCTTTCCAGGTGAGAACCTTTGTAATGTTCAAGGTGTACAAAATTCTTAGGGGTGGTTTGGGAGTGAGGTGCTTAAAAAAAAAGCACCCATGAAAAAAAGCTGTGAGGGTTTTAGGTGTTTGGTAAACTGAAAAAAAAAGGCTTATTTTGGAAGCTGCTGTGAGAATAAGCTGAAATCAAAGGAAAAAGCTGAAGCTGCTATTTGCAGCTTTGGAAAATTGGCTTTTTTTCAAAGCACACGGAGCTACAGTGCTCCTTTAATGAAAAGATCCACTATCAGACTGTTTTTTTTTTCCAAAAGAACTTTTACAAAAAAGTTTACCAAACACTTTGCTGATTTATTTCACAGCCGCTTATTCTCACAGCACAGCCGCTTATTCTCACAGCAGCTTTTTTTTAAAGCACAGCAATACCAAACCAGCCCTTAATCAGTTAGAAAATAAATAGAGGAATTTTAACTTGAAATAACTATTTTAAAAGAATTAGACAAGCGATATGAAAATCTATAACTAGTTGTGCATATACGTGTGAACAAATACTTGACATACTTTGAAACACTAGAACACAACAAACAGAAGCAATGGCCATGAGTTCTAGTGCTACATTCCATCATATCCTAACTCATAATTTTGTGAGAGTCACATTATCATATCTTTCTTAGTTACCTTTAACCATATTATTTTGATTTTCCTCTTTCTCTGGCACCAACCTTCATTATTGATTAGGTCACTTTTGATGCATCTATTGGGGCACTTATTGGTCTTTGTTAAACGACCACCGTGATAAGTTCTCTCTCATTTTGTGTTCAACTGGTGCTACTTCAATTTTTTTTCTCTCTGAGATCATCCAAATTGTTTCTCTGCCCCCAGACACATCCATATAAACATCCTACTTCCGGCACATTTTTTTTAGGGTATTGTTGTTGGCACTCCAAAAATTTCTTTGGCCACTCCTCATTAGTGTATTTTTCTTTCTAAATAAGAAATATAGAACGTTTGGAGTGCACAATGAGATTTTTGGAGTGCCAATAACAGCACCCTTGTTTTATGATGTTTTATTTTCTAACTGCCTAGACACATTATTTGCCATATAGCATATATGTTGGTTTTAATATTGTTTGACCAATTTTTTCTACGGTTTTGGTTTTAAAATGACAAGGCAATGGAAATCAAGGATCGTATACTTTAATTGCACAATTTTCACCAAAGTTGGGGGGAGAGGGGTGGGGTGTGTGTGTAGATGTAGATACGGTGTGTTTTGTGTTTGATTGCTGCTTGTGACCAAAAAGTAATATATAGATCATTAAATATCATTTTCCTTAAGAATGCCTTACGACTTAAAGTTTCTATCATCCTAAGCTCATGGCAATCATAGGCCACACCGACCTTATGTCGTCCTGCATCTTTTTAATCTCACAGTTGTCAACACTATTAATTGAGTTCCTTCATGTGACATTTAAGCTAAAGCAATAACCTCTTGCTCAACAGTTAGCATTGCTGCAAATGATGAGTTCGATACCTTGGCCCTTTGTGTGGCTTATCGTTGTATCAAAAAGCACTACTAGAAGATAAGAACTGGTTATGTACTGCATTGAATAATAATATTCCAAGTGCTTGTCTAGAGCAGGAACAAAAACAATGTAATTCTATTAAGCTATCATCAAGATTAGAGTCAATGGTATAGGAGCTATGAACTGAACCGTACTGACTTGTTGTGAAGGACAGTTATTATTTTCTCTTAGTGTTTCATTTAGCCAGCTAACATTTTCTACTTTTACTGTTTTGTGGTCCTTCAAATATTCACGTGCTTCTCTGAGTGTTATATTAAGATTTCCCTATTTCATTCAGTTTATTCCTTGTAGATGCATCAAAGGATGATGATGCTTTTCATTTGTATATTTTTCCTTTGATAAATTGAAAGGAATGGGCCTCCTTTGGACCTGCGGTACCTGGACCCTTTACTTCATGCATGCATATTCATGCAACTAAGACATGACTGTAATAAAGGTGTAGTGTAGCTACCAGATGATCCAAATAAGTACGAGATTTTAAGAAATGAGCAAATATCATACATGGTCATTTACGCACATTCAATGTTCATAACTGAGTTCATATAACAAGCTTGGCCTTTAGATTCTAAACTAATGTTTTGAAAGAGAAATCAAAGTGCAAGGCGTATGACTGTTGAAACTTAACTTGATTAACCCTTAGGTGAGGTCTGGCAACATTATGGGTTATGTATTTGTAGTTACCGAGTGAACTTACAGATGTATTTGACCAAACCTTCATAGTAATAGTTCTAACTTAATTTTGTTGCGAGTGCTCACACACATAAGATGAGAGAAAATCTATTAAGATGGTTTGGACATGTGAAACGAAGACCTACAGACGCTCCGGTTAGAAGATGTGATTACGAGACAGAGGCTCTAGGCCAAAGGGGTAGAGGAAGACCTAGGAAGACTTGGAAAGAGACTTTAAGAAAAGACTTGGACTACTTGGATAAAACGGAAGACATAGCACAAAACCAAGCGCATTGGCGTTCTAGGATTCATAGAGCCGACCCCACTTAGTGGGATAAGGCTTTGTTGTTGTTGTTGTGTTGTTGCTCACACACATAAAGAAGCGTTGTGCTGAATCAATGCGTAGTTTTGGCACTCTATTCTACGTTGCTTATTTGTTACTTTGTGATTGCATGTCCTTATCATAATCTTTACAACATGAGAACAATACTCACCCTTCAAAAGCTCAAGAATACAGCTTTGATCTCTTATACAACTTGGCATAATGTGCAGTCCCCAGTTTCTAATGCTTCGGTTACCTGGTCTTTTGCATTCCTTGGATACAGAATTTACTTGTTCTCTATGACTACTAATAGTCTAGTAGTTGTAAAAACAGTTTACATCTTTTAAAAAAAAGTTTCTTCATTTTTTGCTTCCATCTGTATTCTTCTCTTTTAATTGTGTGCTATTTATTAATCTATCATCTAAATGGAATGGGCTAACTTTATGGTTCTATCTTGATGTAAATTGCAGATTTGAACTCTGCAATCGGTGGCAGGTTGCAAGTCTAAATATGAGTTTGGCATGCCTTGTGTGCAGTGTAGAAAGTCCGTCACACTCTTTTAGGAGTTACTCTGTATCGAGCACAGAAAATGATGGAAGATGTTCTGCTATTGCCAACTGCTTAACACGGAGGCCATCTCTTCCATTGCCAAGACATTCCAACATTGCATCATCCAAAGTAACCCCGCAACCAACTCTTTCAAACAGCGGTTCCATACCAGGTACCCCAAGGCTAGTTCGAAGCCGGGCTGTGAGAAGGGATATCGTGAGGGACTGGAACTTTGACGAGGTTGTGATGGGGCGTTAAGAGTTTTCCAGTTTGACTGGAGAAAAGAAGGCTCTTTCCATGGTATAGTTGTAGGAGACAATCTTGCAGTCTATTTTTGTTAGATATGGCTACATTGAACACACTTTTCCCTCTGGGAAAGTTTGTCCATTTGTAACCATCGAAAATCGTCGCGTTTGTTTATAATGTCCTTGGCAGATCAGTCGTATCGAAAACCATTTAATTATGAAACTCTAATCAAACATACTAACAATTGATGTGTTTCCGAAAATGAAATGTTGGTGATGAAAACCACATGATTTGAGAGATTTCTGTTTTGGACAATACTTCAAAAGAGACCCGAAAGAATGCAAAGTACCCACATGTCCGGATTATCTTATACTTTAGATTTCTTGTTTTTAGATTTTAATTTTTGTGCTTGAGAAGTAAGATTAGTTTTTGGGGAAAAGGAGTGATGATGAAGGGCAATGGGAGAGAAGGAAAGAAATGAAGGAAAATGCATGAAGGCAAAATACATATCCAAATCGTATTACTTGACCTCATGTAAAACTATTTGATTCTTACTTTTAATTTTTAAAATGATCCAAGTTGGACCCTGCTTGTGTAAAAACAAGTCCAAAATTGAATCGACATTTTTTATGTGTGGGTGATCTGGCCTAGACTATCAAGGGTTGCTGGTCTACAATGAAGCACATATTCATAATTTCACATCTATCTAACCCTACAAAGGAATAAAACAACGATTGTTGTATTGGCTTTGTTAGACATAATTCTTTTGTATAGAACACATAGAGATCCTTTTATATTGTTGTTTTGTTATACGACATGATTGAAAACAAATCTGTTTGACCCGTAAGAACTAGACCGTATCAAACAGATCTAAATGAGTCGATTCCACTAATAAAAATGCATAATTCATACCAACTTGAACTCATTTACAAAAAAAAAAAAAAAAAAAAAAAAAAAAAAGGCAAGTCCGGATCCACCAAAAATGGACCCGGCTCGACCCAAGCCCGCCCCTAAAATCGTTCTTGTTTTTAGATTTTCACTATGCATTTCTTCAACAGCATTCCACCCCTCTGTAGCATTCCTCGTTTCTCCCTTAATTTTTTTCTTCTATATCTAATTCAAAAACTGAAAATTATTAGCTACAAACGAAATTATGATCAAACAGGTCATAAACTGCGTGATACCGCATGTGCCCGGACGGTAGTAGCATTGAGGCTTAGTATTCAACCGCTAAATTGCGCGAGCCACGCACCACGCGCCACCGAGGCTAGTATAGTCCAACAGTAAATTCTAAAGGAAGCTTCGGAAGTGCAGGATAAAATAATAATATGATATAATAGACCTGGGATCCTCCAAGACATGCAATTATGGGCTCTTGCTTCATGTTGATGTGCCTCGGTGGACATGTCCCCATAACGCGCTTAATTTATACCTATTATTCACCAAACTCTACAAAACTTGGACTTTTAAGTATTAATAAACAAGCCACTTAATGTTATGTATTTTTCATCTGTAAGTGAGAGGTTTTATATTTGATTTTCATCAAAAACGAATTTTTTTATTGTTGAACAAACGACAAATGATATTATCTACACTAAGGGGAGGGGGTAGGCTTAGCCTCACAATGAGCTAGTAATAATGTGGTTCAAATTCGCCTTTAACGAGAATCGAACCTAATACCTCTTATTTATAAATGAAGAGGAATATCACTAGTCGTCAAAGATAAATTTGAATCATATTATTGATAGTACATTGTTAGGTTTAGCTAACTCTTTCATCTCTTTAAGATAGATAATATCGTTTGTTAAAATGATTGAAATCAATTTAAAATGACATTAAAAAGTTGAAAGATTTTAGATGCTGAATCCAATAAACAACATAAAAAATTAAATTATAATTTAAGTCTTTGCAATGAATTTAATTAGTTGATCAATGCCTGTGTGTCTAAGTACGGGTTTCATTTTCATCGATTTCCTTATGCGACCAAACCAAAGAGAAGGAAAGCAAAAGGCATGGCAGTGAAGGGCACCGCCACAACGACACCTTCTTCATCCGTTTGCTCTGTTCCCACTCTCTTCTTCGCATTCACTCTCCTCTGCGCTCTCTCTCTTTCTCTCTTCTTCCTCTCCAATCCTTCTCCTTCTTCCTCTCCTTCTCCTTCTTGCTCATCTTTCATTTCCCTAAACGCCCCTCTCTCTCCCCAAAATTCCCTCAAAGTCTACCTAGCAGACCTCCCCAGATCCCTCAACTATGGCCTCCTCGAAAAGTATTGGGCTTCCGGCCCCGATTCCCGCCTCCAAACGGACACCGACCACCAAATCCCAGACTCCCATTTGCCCAAAAACCTTGAATTTCCACCCTATCCAGATAATCCATTGATCAAACAGTACAGCGCCGAGTACTGGATTTTGGGGGACCTGATGACCCCTCCGGAGCACAGAACTGGGTCGTTTTCCTCCCGGGTTTTCGATGCCGACGAAGCCGACGTTGTTTTCGTCCCCTTTTTCGCGACCTTGAGCGCAGAATTGCAGCTGGCTACGGCTAAAGGGGTGTTTAGGAAGAAGGCTGGGAATGAGGACTATGAGAGGCAGAGGCAAGTGGTGGACTTTGTGAAGAACACTGAGGCTTGGAAAAGGTCAGGTGGAAGAGACCATGTGTTTGTGCTTACTGGTATGTTGGCTTTTTATTTAATTTTTTCGTTGGGATTTAATTGCTATTATTTAAATTCGATTTGTGCTAATGGCCATTGAGTAATTGATGGGATTGTTCACTGGTTTTGATGATTAGGTGGTGATTTTGGTGTGATTTCTGTGATTATTTATGTGGGTCTGTAGATTTAAATGTGTTCTAGTATTTGCAATGAATCCATCTCCATTCTCCATTTGATCCTTGGAATTTAGAAAGTTTGGTCCTTTTATCAAGACGTTGCGATTTTCAAAGTTTTATTTTCTTGGATACCATTTGATCAATTGGAGGTAACTGGGAGCACCATTAAAATGTTAAGAGAACAATGTAAATGTAGTATATGCTATAGCAGCTTATGATTTAGTCTCTGGGTTTGTAGGTTGTGTTAAAACTTGAAGCATTTTTGGCAGACCCAGTGGCAATGTGGCACGTTCGAGCAGAGATAGCCCCGGCGGTCCTTCTCGTTGTAGATTTTGGAGGGTGGTACGCACTCGAATCCAGGTCATCAAACGGTAACTCATCAGATGTGATTCAGCACACACAAGTGTCACTACTCAAAGATGTCATTGTGCCCTACACCCATCTACTTCCCCGATTGCAACTGACAGAAAATAAGAAGCGTCAAACGCTACTTTACTTTAAAGGAGCTAAACATAGGCACCGGGTTAGTATGCTAGATTTGAATCTTACTTCTCCCATTGTATCTGACATATGACATGATTTTCATTGCCTTTCTTTTTTGACTGCTTGTAACTCATCACTTTGTAAATTGCACTTTCTTCCCCGGTTTCATCACTGAACTGACATTGTTGAAACTGCAATTAGTCTTAAAATAGTTTGTTTATATTGTTATGTGGCAAACTCTTGAAGTGCCACCAGATACACTCTTTTTATGTCCTAATGCATTGCGTACATCTCATGTCATTCATCGCTGGGTTGTCGTAAAGTTTAACAATCATTATAATGCTTTATGTGATATAGGATACTATGTTTGTGACCTAATCTTGGTTGGCATAAAGCTAACTTGTCTATGTTGTGTAATTATTTTAGCAACATAACTGAGTTTTCTGATAACAGGGAGGCTTAGTTCGAGAAACATTGTGGGACTTGTTGGTTAATGAGCCAGATGTTATCATGGAAGAAGGCTTCCCTAACGCCACTGGGAGGGAACAGTCCATAAAAGGGATGAGAACTTCAGAGTTTTGCTTGCATCCAGCTGGGGACACTCCCACTTCATGTCGGCTGTTCGATGCAATGCAAAGTCTCTGTATACCCGTTATTGTCAGTGACAACATAGAACTTCCTTTCGAAGGGATGGTAGATTATTCAGAGTTTTCTGTTTTTGTGGCAGTCGATGATGCGTTGAAACCGAACTGGATTGTGAGCCATCTTAGGACCTTTACTAGAGAGCAGAGGGATAGATTTCGTCAAACAATGGCACAGTTTCAGCCCATGTTTGAGTATGACAATGGTCATCCTGGTGGCATCGGGCCAATTCCTCCCGACGGTGCAGTGAACCACATGTGGAAGAAGGTTCATCAAAAGTTGCCAATGATCAAGGAATCAATCGTTCGTGAAAGGAGAAAACCTCCCGGTGTTTCAGTTCCACGCCGTTGCCACTGTACGTGACTTTTATAGGCCTATACTTATACATAATTGTATCTCTTGTTGTGCAATAGCCTTTGTCATAATTTTTTCTTTTTATTCTTTGTGAGAACGGTAATTGGTTACAAATTTATTCACACACAAATTATATTCCTTTCGTTCCCTGTAAGCTTCCTTTACTTTTATAAAGTTTATCAACATCTAGAGACTAAAAAAGTATCCCTCGGCAGCAAGAAAGGTAGCCAATTCCCCTTCTCTTAGAAGGAAAGGACACAAACAAGACACTAACTACAAACCCTACCACAAGAGGAAGAGTGTTGGTCACCCTCCTAGGCGTTGCCGGATAATAACAACCCGCAACATCATAATGCGAAGCTGCAAACACTAGAAACGCGATTACTGAAAGCGATGCATGGAAGTGATCAGCCCGTCTCAACCTTTGATCGGAGGGCAGGCATGGTTTGTTCCGGCCGCCATTGAAAGTCTATGTCACACGAAATGTTGCCCAAAATCATTGCAATGTCTGTGTTTTGTGTCCTAGTTTTGACAAAACATAAATGGATGGTTTTGTTATGTTAACAATGGTTGTTGCTTCAACTTCAAGAATGTTGGAGTTATCCTTGATGTAATTCTAGAGGGTCAGTTATATAATCTAGGTTCTTGCTTCTGCTAAAGGCTTTGTGCACAAGGTTCTTTATCATGGGATTCTCCAATTTTGGCCAAAGCCGCATGACGCTTGGCCTCGAGGGAAATCCGACATGCCAGTCGAGGAGGGGCAGTGAGGGGCGAAAACAGATATGACATCCCTCTTCGATTCACTGCTCATGTGGCTATGCAAAGGTTGTGGTGGAGATGGATTATGAGGATGGAAGGTAGAGAAAATAGATGGGGAGAGTGGAGGTACGGGTTTGAAAGGGACGGTAGGGAGAAGGAAAAGGTGGAAAACTATAGACAATAAAATAGCCAAATTCGACAATAAATGTTAGGGAAGAGGCGAAGATTACCTAGAATACCTGCCACCGACTCTTAAAATGGCAACTATAGAAGGCAATTGAGGGCAGAGAACGGGAGAGTGAGAAAGTTTTAGAGAGAAAGGGCGAGGAGGAGGCTAGAAGGAAGAAGGTACAGTAAAAAAGAGGGGGCGAAGGAGACGGGAGGAGGGCTAGAGGAAGAGGCAATGCTGAATGATATTCTTGTTCACTTGTAACTGAAAAGTCATATGTCGAATTTCATAAGTGACGAATTTGTAACAAATTTATTCCTTCCACTCTTAGTGGAAATAGAATGTATTCCTTTGGTTCCCGGTTAATCTTCCTTTCCCTTAATAAAGTTTATCAACAACTAGAGTAAAAGGCATCCCCCAGCAGCAAGAAAGGATATCCAATTCCCCTTCTCTTAGAAGGAAACAACACAAACAAAACACTAACTACAAACCCTACCACAAGAGGAAGACTGTTGGTCACCCTCCTAGGCATTGCCGGATAATAACAACCCACAACATCATAATGCGAAGCTGCAAACGTTAGAAACGCGATTACCGAAAGCGATGCATGGAAGAGATCAGCCCATCTCAACCTATAATCGGAGGGCATGCGTGACCTTTTCCGGCCGCCATTGAAAGTCCATATTCCCCGAAATGTGGCCACTCCGTAGTATAACCTGCCAGTTGCTGTTTTGAAGCTATCGGTGAATGTAAAGAAAATGCAGGATGCTGCTGAAAGAGCGATGAAGAAACCCGTCAGCCAGCGGTTGAAAGGGGTGCATACGCCGTCGTTGGTGAAGAGAGGAGTGAAAATGGTGAAGGAAAGAATGGGGGCTGTGGGCAGGAGAGCATTGAGACGTGCAGTGCCACTTAGTATTGCATTCATAGCAAACATGAAATTGGATTCGTTATGTTGATCGTCATCATGTTCTTCAGTGCTTTCAATGAGGTCTTGGATGATGGAGTTGTTGTCCATCGTTTCTCAAGGAGGCAATTGCTTCTGAGGCAATTTAGATGGAAGGGATTTTATAACAACCGCCCTGCAGAAAGGGAGGATTCTTTGTTCAAGTGAGGGGGACAAGCAATTCTCTGTTTGTTAAGTATTGAATTTCCTGTTGGAAGGTTTTCTTTGTCGACTCCGTTTGGAAATGCTTCTCTAAAGAGCATTTTTGCTCAGATTCACTTTCAATAAAAGTGTTTTTATTTGGAGTACATCGAAATTTTTAAGATAAATTCAAGTGCTTGCTTTATTAAGGATACACATAACATATGTTTCTTTCATAAAGCACTTCAATTGTTTTTAAAGTTCAATGTCAAGCATTATCATAAGCACTTTTGGTGAAATGAAAGTGTTTTTAGATATAATAACGAAAAATCACTTTTGGTTAGTGTTTGTGGGTTGTAAAAAAGCATTTTCAAATGTCTTTTTTTTTCTAAACAAGCACCTACTTGAAACACAAGCAAGACTCTCCCTCTAAAATTTCTCATCTTCTCTCTTCCTCGCCAAGGTCTTTACCCACAAACTCTTCCCAGCCGTCGGCCCCTCCTCTTAATTGGGGTTAGTGTTGTATGGGCTCCCCTGTTGGGCATTTTCCCTGGTATTTTATTTGGTTGTACTCTTGCTTGCTTGGTTGTTTTGGTATGTCTCGGACTTTCCCAACCTTGTATTAGCCTTTATTTAATGAATTTCACCTGACCGAGACATCAAACAACAACAACAACAACAACAACAACAACAAAGCCTTTTCCCACTAAGTGGGGTCGGCTATATGAATCCTAGAACGCCATTGCGCTCGGTTTTGTGTCATGTCCTCCGTTAGATCCAAGTACTCTAAGTCTTTTCTTAGAGTCTCTTCCAAAGTTTTCCTAGGTCTTCCTCTACCCCTTCGGCCCTGAACCTCTGTCCCGTAGTCACATCTTCGAACCGGAGCGTCAGTCGGCCTTCTTTGCACATGTCCAAATCACCGGAGCCGATTTTCTCTCATCTTTCCTACAATTTCGGCTACTCCTACTTTACCTCGGATATCCTCATTCCCAATCTTATCCTTTCTCGTGTGCCCACACATCCCACAAAGCATCCTCATCTCCGCTACACCCATTTTGTGTACGTGTTGATGCTTAACCGCCCAACATTCTGTGCCATACAACATCGCTGGCCTTATTGCCGTCCTATAAAATTTTCCCTTGAGCTTCAGTGGCCTACGACGGTCACACAACACGCCGGATGCACTCTTACACTTCATCCATCCAGCTCGTATTCTATGGTTGAGATCTCCATCTCATTCTCCGTTCTCTTGCAAGATAGATCCTAGGTAGCGAAAACGGTCGCTTTTTGTGATCTTCGCTAGATTGCTCCGGTCATTAGTGTGGATAAGTATATAAATGGATAGAGATAGGAAAGCAAACACAAGATGTACGTGGTTCACCCAGATTGGCTACGTCCACGAAATAGAAGAGTTCTCATTAATTGTGAAGGGTTTACACAAGTACATAAGTTCAAGCTCTCCTTTAGTGAGTACAAGTGAATGATTTAGTACAAATGACATTAGGAAATATTGTGGGAGAATGATCTCGTAATCACGAGACTTCTAAGTATCGGAGTGTGGTGTCATCTTGACTTGCCTTATCTGTCTCATAGGTAGATGTGGCATCTTCTCTGGAAGTACTCTTCCTCCATCCAGGGGTGGTATCTTTAACTGGTGGAGATGCACAAGGTAATGTATCAATTTCACTTGAAGCTTACTTGTAGTTTCAAGCTTGGTCAAGCGCGATACAAACCATGTAGTAGGAGTCCCCCAAGTCGCCGAGCTAGGGGGTCTGCTGAAAGAGGTGACAGACAAGGTAAGCAATCAGAGCTCCGACCGATTGTTCACCTTCTCCCCATCTTGCAGCAGCATGAAGGATAAAGAGAAGAAAAATGAGAAGAGATGATATGAGATACTTTTGCTTTTGAAGAAGTAACTTTCCACAGGCTTATTCTTGAACTGAGCTGGAGGGTTTTCTAGTTTCCTCCAGAGTATAAGGCCGACTGAAGAATTTGAGGGTCAAAACAAGTCCATCAAATCTAGAGTACGTTCCACCCTGCTGATATGGGATACTTTTGCTTTTGACAGAGTAATGGATGTATCGGCACGTGTGCTGTTACGCTTGTCTCCACATGCTTCCTTGTATCCTTCGCACTTGCCCTATCTGTTCCTCAAGCAGATGCGGAATCTTCCCTGGAAACATAAGATGTTGAAGATGAGTACTCGAGAGCAATGCCAGGTAAGTAATCAGGTAAGGGGTTCCAGGCAGTCAGTTCCTGGCTGGAAGCTTGATTCCAAGTGCTGACTGATTGCTCTCTTTCTCCTTGTCTTGCAGGTAAAAACAAGGCCAAAGGAAAAGACAGGGAAAAAGCATGATATGGGATACTCTTGCTTTTAATCCTGATGATATGAGATATTCTTGCTCTAGTATAGCTTGTTTACAGAGGTATTATCGGGGGGAAAGAAAGCTGAATATTTCGAAAGGCTTCGTTGGGAGTGCCCTCTCAGATATGATGAAGGGTTGAGCATTTTTGCAGGTCTGCCTGTCCGTTGGGGATGGAGGTCGACATATATAGGAGTCTCCCTAACAACAAGTAGTAATGCTATTCATTTACCCTGCTTGGTCATAGCACGGTAGTGGGAGCTGCCAGTTTCACATGTTTTAACTCTGTCAGAGCACTTTGAAAAAGTGGTCTGTGGTATCTGGCTCTCGAGATTCGGAGAGCGATGCCTCTTCGATTTTTGAGAAAGCAATCATGCTGGGGGTCTGGTTCTCGAGATTCGGAGAGCAGTGTCTCTTCGATTTTTGAGGAAGTAATCATGTTGGGAGTCTGGCTCTCGAGATTCGGAGGGCGGTGCCTCTTCGATTTTGGAGCAAGCAATCCTGTTGGGAGTGTTGTCTCGAATGTGAGTAAAGGTTGGGCATGTTTGCTAGTCTACCTTGCCCCGAAGCACAAAGGTTGACACACAGGGACTTTCCAATTATCTAGCAATGGTACTGTTCCTTTACCCTCTCTTCGCTTTTGAGAAAGTAGTCATGTTGGGAGTCTGGCTCTCGAGATTCGGAGGACGGTGCCTCTTCGATTTTGGAGCAAGCAATTTTGTTGGGAGTGTTTTCTCGAATGTGAGTAAAAGTTGGGCATGTTTGCTAGTCTACCTTGCCACGAAGCACAGAGGTTGACACACAGGAACTTTCCAATTATTCAGCAATGGTACTGTTCCTTTACCCTTGTGGGTAATAATATGGTAGCTAGACCTTCAAAATTTATGTGTCTAAACTTTGTTAGTGCTGTTTCTTTGCTATTTTTTTACCTTTCTTGGTCAGAGCGATGTAGTGGGAGCTGCAAGCTTCACGTGCTCAACTTTGGCAGAGAACTTTGGCAAAGTTATCTATGGTACCCATGAGCTATTGTTGCGTGTGGGAAGTGGGTGATTGAACAGTAAGATTCATGTGCTTTCTACTTCACCAGAAGTCTTCGACAGAATGCCTATAATTTCTGCAAAGCTGAGTGTGCGTGTGACAGGTGCTGATAAGGCTAGAATAATAGGTGCTTCTTCGATTTCTGAGATCGGCCCTCGTGGTCTCTGAGCAGCCCAGCTTTTGAGAAAGCGAGTGCCTCTTCGATTGATTTGGAGAACGATGCCTTATCGATTTTTTGAGAAAGCAATCATGCTGGGGCTCTGGCTCTCGAAGATTCGGGGAGCAGTGTCTCTTCGATTTTTGAGAAAGTAATCATGTTGGGAGTCTGGCTCTCGAGATTCGGAGGGCGGTGCCTCTTCGATTTTGGAGCAAGCAATCTTGTTGGGAGTGTTTTCTCGAATGTGGGTAAAGGTTGGGCATGTTTGCTAGTCTACCTTGCCACGAAGCACAGAGGTTGACACACAGGGACTTTCCAATTATCCAGCAATGGTACTGTTCCTTTACCCTCTCTTCGATTTTTAAGAAAGTAGTCATGTTGGGAGTCTGGCTCTCGAGATTCGGAGGACGGTGCCTCTTCGATTTTGGAGCAAGCAATCTTATTGGGAGTGTTTTCTCGAATGTGAGTAAAGGTTGGGCATGTTTGCTAGTCTACCTTGCCACGAAGCACAGAGGTTGACACACAGGGACTTTCCAATTATCCAGCAGTGGTACTGTTCCTTTACCCTTGTGGGTAATAATATGGTAGCTAGACCTTCAAAATTTATGGGTCTAAACTTTGTTAGTGCTGTTTCTTTGCTATTCTTTTACCCTTCTTGGTCAGAGCGATGTAGTGGGAGCTGCAAGCTTCACGTGCTCAACTTTGGCAGAGAACTTTGGCAAAGTTATCTGTGGTACCCATGAGCTATTGTTGCGTGTGGGAAGTGGGTGATTGAACAGTAAGATTCATGAGTTTTCTACTTCCCCAGAAGTCTTCGACAGAATGCCCATAATTTCCGCAAAGCTGAGTGTGCGTGTGACAGGTGCTGACAAGGCTGGAAAAGTAGGTGCCTCTTCGATTTCTGAGATCGGCCCTCGTGGTCTCTGGGGAGCCCAGCTTTTGAGAAAGCGAGCGCCTCTTCGATTTCTGAGATCGACCTTCGTGGTCTTAGAGCAGCCCAACTTTTGAGAAAGCAAACGCCTCTTCGATATCTGAGATCAACCCTCGTGATCTCTAAGCAGCCCAGCTTTTGAGAAAGCAAACGCCTCTTCGATTTCTGAGCAGGCGCCTCTTCGATTTCTGAAGCTCCGTCGAGTGCAGATTCTTATAGGGGCTGGCATTAAGTTCCAAAGCACACTTGAATCTCCACCAGTAGAAGCTTCATTCTTGCACTTCTAAGATCTTGATTTGTCCGACCTCTTTTCTCTTCAACACCTTTGAAAATGTCTGGCCCCTCCGACCGTCGTTTTGACTTGAACCTTGTTGAAGAGGCAGCCCCGCCTTCTCCAGACAACATATGGCGCCCATCCTTCGTCTCCCCTACTGGTCCTCTTACCGTTGGGGATTCTGTGATGAAGAATGATATGACCGCTGCGGTGGTGGCCAGGAACCTTCTCACCCCCAAAGATAACAGACTACTTTCCAAACGGTCTGATGAGTTAGCTGTTAAGGATTCGCTGGCTCTCAGTGTTCAGTGTGCAGGTTCTGTGTCTAATATGGCCCAACGCCTATTTGCTCGAACCCGCCAAGTTGAATCATTGGCGGCTGAAGTGATGAGTCTCAAACAGGAGATTAGAGGGCTCAAGCATGAGAATAAACAGTTGCACCGGCTCGCACATGACTATGCTACAAACATGAAGAGGAAGCTTGACCAGATGAAGGAAACTGATGGCCAGGTTTTACTTGATCATCAGAGATTTGTGGGTTTGTTCCAAAGGCATTTATTGCCTTCGTCTTCTGAGGTTGTACCGCGTAATGAAGCTTCGAATGATCAACCTCTGATGCCTCCTCCTTTTAGGGTTCTGTCCAGTACTGAGGCTCCAAATGATCCCCCTCCGGTGCCTTCTCTTTCTGGGGCTCTACCGACTGCTGAGACTTCTCCTAAGCAACCTTTGTGAAGGCTCCCTCTTGTGTGTTTATTTTGACTCATGTATATGTACATATTTGTAGCTTATCGGGGATATCAATAAATAAGCTTTCCTTCATTTCAACGTATTGTGTTAAATACACCAAAGCCTTCTTCGCTAAGTTCTTTGAATTTTCTTTTGTTGAAGCTTGTATGTTGAAGCTTTCTGAGTGGAGCATGTAGGTTGGGGTAGTGTTCCCTTAATTTCCCGAGTGAGGAAAACTTCTCGGTTGGAGACTTGGAAAATCCAATTCACTGAGTGGGATCGGCTATATGAATCTTAGAACGCCATTGTGCTCGATCCTGAGTCATGTCCTTCGTTAGATCCAAGTACTCTAAGTCTTTTCTTAGAGTCTCTTCCAAAGTTTTCCTAGGTCTTCCTCTACCCCTTCGGCCTTGAACCTCTGTCCCATAGTCGCATCTTCTAATCGGAGCGTCAATAGGCCTTCTTTGCACATGTCCAAACCACCGTAACCGATTTTCTCTCATCTTTCCTTCAATTTCGGCTACTCCTACTTTACCCCGGATATCCTCATTCCTAATCTTATCCTTTCTCGTGTGCCCACATCCAACGAAGCATCCTCATCTCCGCTACACCCATTTTGTGTACGTGTTGATGTTTCACCGCCCAACATTCTGTGCCATACAGCATCGCCGGCCTTATTGCCGTCCTATAAAATTTTCCCTTGAGCTTCAGTGGCATACGGCGGTCACACAACACGCCGGATGCACTCTTCCACTTCATCCATCCAGCTTGTATTCTGTGGTTGAGATCTCCATCTAATTCTCCGTTCTTTTGCAAGATAGATCCTAGGTAACGAAAACGGTCGCTCTTTGGTATTTCTTGATCTCCGATCCTCACCCCTAACTCGTTTTGGCCTCCATTTGCACTGAACTTGCACTCCATATATTCTGTCTTTGATCGGCTTAGACGAAGACCTTTAGATTCCAACACTTCTCTCCAAAGGTTAAGCTTTGCATTTACCCCTTCCTGAGTTTCATCTATCAACACTATATCGTCTGCGAAAAGCATACACCAAGGAATATCATCTTGAATATGTCCTGTTAACTCATCCATTACCAACGCAAAAAGGTAAGGACTTAAGGATGAGCCTTGATGTAATCCTACAGTTATGGGAAAGCTTTCGGTTTGTCCTTCATGAGTTCTTACGGCAGTCTTTGCTCCTTCATACATATCCTTTATAGCTTGGATATATGCTACTCGTACTCCTTTCTTCTCTAAAATCCTCCAAAGAATGTCTCTTGGGACCCTATCATACGCTTTTTCCAAATCTATAAAGACCATGTGTAAATCTTTTTTCCCATCTCTATATCTTTCCATCAATCTTCGTAAGAGATAGATTGCCTCCATGGTTGAGCGGTCTGGCATGAACCCGAATTGGTTGTCCGAAACCCGTGTCTCTTGCCTCAATCTATGCTCAATGACTCTCTCCCAGAGCTTCATTGTATGACTCATTAGCTTAATACCCCTATAGTTCATGCAATTTTGTACGTCGCCCTTACTCTTGTAGATAGGCACCAAAGTGCTCGTTCGCCACTCATTTGGCATCTTCTTCGTTTTCAAAATCCTATTGAAAAGGTCAGTGAGCCATGTTATACCTGTCTCTCCCAAAAGTTTCCACACTTCGAAGAGTTTCCAGTACTGAGGCTCCAACTGACCAACATCCATATTTTATTGGATTAGCAATTTAGCAGTATGTAAAGACCAAAACAAGCCCACACATAATCTACTTAATACACCAAATGCAGGGTTTTAACCAAATTAGCTTCAAGCCGAACTGAAGAAAAGCCGAAAGAAATAGAAATCGGAAAACACAAACAAAACTCGAGTAAGAGCAATAAATTGTATAAGATTTGTCACTAGCTTGTATTTTGCGCACTTCCGGCACTGAAAATCCGCGAGTAGCATTTACAGATGTACTAGAAACAATGTCGTCAACAACAATAATGGCTACGATTCACTGATTCCAATTTACTCTCAGCTTTTCGACCACCGCAACTCTATACCTTCTTAAAAGGCTTTACAAAAAAAAAATTATACTTCTAGCTGAATATTGTGACCAAAAGGTCTGAAACCATCCCCAGAAATTTGCCAAAAATCGCACAATAACAGGGCAGAACTGGACGATGAACTATTTACAGTAATAAAGCTGTCAAAAGGAGCAGCAGTGATATATGTCGATGGGGAAAAGAAAAATGATGATACCGGATAAAAGGCTGGCTTAGGTTGACAAACTGTTTAATCCGCCTTTCCTATGGGATTTTGAATGAGATGAATCATCATTTCCAACAGCACATTGGTGAAGGGTCAGAGGATTCTGGTGAGCACCAATCATCAGGGACGCTCAAGAAATGCTTAGACATGAACTTTCTGAATCGCCTCTTGTACTCTTTTGGAGAGATGACAGTCGGCAAGACATTTTTTGGCACAAGTGAAGACTTCACCCATGTCTCTAGTTGCTTGTCCCATGTATACTGCCTAAGATAATCAATAATGCCACATACAAGCTCACGGCGTTCACTATCTACTCCCACAAGCAATGAATAATCCATGACATTGATTGACTGAAAAATTTAAGAACAAAACCATATCAGTTTATGGGCGGAGGTTATAATAGAATTAGAATAGAATTGCAGCCAATGAACAATAAACCGGGTGGAAGAAAATTAAATGTAGAATTAAAAAAATTATCATAGAACAGAAGATACCCCTTCTAGATAGGCTAGGACCAGTAATATCCTCTGCCGTTATTAAAGGAATATCATAAGATCCGGAACTACATACAAATGGAGTGAAATATGTGCAACTCACATTGAGGAAAGTTGTGTCATTCCACACAGCCCGCTGCAATATACGCTTTGCTTTGTTACTAACATACAGTGGAGATGAGTTCATGTCATTGACAAAGTTCTGATCCAAAAGAACCTCTCCGGAACCATCAGTAGCAGAATTGAATCGAGCATGTAGAGCACCTTTCAGATCATACTGGCGAGTGATGTTCCGACCAAAGGTAAGATTCTCCATGACCATCAGATCATGCCTCATCTCTTTCCCACTTTTTGTCTGTCTCACAATCACCTACATAGAAAAATTTTAGTACGCAGAAAGAAACAATCCACCAATGGAAAGAAAATCAAATGCTACAAACCTGATAAATCCCAAGAACTTTCGCAAGGCATGTTTGATTCCCATTGTCAAAAGAAAGCTTTATGTGCTTGAAATACTCATCAGAAAACTTCATAAATGACTCAAATTCTGTCTTCTTGATTTCTTTAATTATCAACCTGTCATCAAGTGTTTTGGCAAAAAAGGATTTGCTCTTCCCACCTTTAGCATCCCAGTTTCTGCAACGGCTAAGGGAAGCAATATAATCAACTTCAGATTGGAAGCATCGATTGCGGAGATCACGAAATTGATTGGCATATGGACATATTACAGTATATTTATCCTTGCCAAGTGATTTTGAAACTCCAACAGGGACTACTGGGTTAACAGTTCCAGGCGAAACCAGAGAATCCAACAAATTCAACCCATCAAAACTGGAGAAGCGCGACTCATCTGAAGAAATGCTTGCCATATTATGGACAGAGTCTAAATCTAACGAACCATTTGAAGACCAATGCAGGGTAGTATTAGTGGGAAGTCGAGTCAGACCGTGTAAATGCTCAAATGTTCTCGCAGCAACTCCACTCTCTCCCTTGCCATCGTCAGCAACAACCTCTGTTTGTAAAGGTAGATCTTTCAATATGGCCAGTGCACAAGCAATCATACTCGACAGTTCTCCTTCATAGTCTGACACAATATGATTATCAGTTCCAAGAGGAATGTGCAGCATTTTCCCTTCTTCCGTGATCAGCTGATACGCTGTGGGTAAGTGCTCTGCAGTATAGCTACTAATTGTTTCAAACTTTGAAAAGAACACTCTCTGTAGATCTCTCACGCCAACTTGACGAATTTCGGAGAACGGTGCCCAAAACCAGTCATGTGAACCTTCCAAGTCGAATGATAGTGAACGGTAATAAGTACCTTTCATTGATAGATTTGAATCAGCAAAAGCACCACAATCCACATTTTCTGCTAGCTGATCATTCTCACAATGATCATAGCTGGAGCCATTTCTCAGATTGGACCCCTGCCTGGCCAACCGTTTTGGGCTTGAACCATCCACATTCGGTGTTTTGAAACCCTCAGCCAAATCGGACACATCAACTGGATCAGCTCCATTAGATTCTTGAACAGGACCTTCAATTGGAATGTCTTCTATTGGAGATCCATCAGCATCTGCAGCTGTATCCAATTTGACTTCTAATTTGATACCAATATCCGAATCAACTTTTTCTGGCTCTACCTTCTCAGAAGCTCTAGAATGGATCATCATAGGATCTAGTGACAGTAATGAATGCAAGCGCTGTTCCCAAATGCAT
The DNA here is from genome assembly GCF_916048215.2 of Malus sylvestris. Classification (NCBI taxonomy): domain Eukaryota; kingdom Viridiplantae; phylum Streptophyta; class Magnoliopsida; order Rosales; family Rosaceae; genus Malus; species Malus sylvestris. The sequence goes on along the minus strand of NC_062264.1, from coordinate 6,830,732 downwards.
GCTTCAAGGAGCAGTTCCCACAGTACTCTGTTCAAGCTAAGTAGTTTGTAGGCAGCCTGGTCCAAGTTCTCAGTCTTGGTAACAGCATTCTTGAGCACTACCTGTTTTTGTAATTAGGATCCGGTGAAAAGGATGAAAAGCAAATTTCCTACAATTGAATTTACTACCGAGAACAAAAAAAATTCGTGAACTAAAGAAGTTCATGAACTAAAGATTTATAAGCAGACAAAGCTCACATCCTTCATAACATCATTCTTAAATGTTTAAAAAGGAAATCGTAAAAGTTCAGTTTAAAACAAATAACAAAATGAATTCAATGCATCTGAAAAGTAATAATTTTTTAAAAGGACAACAAATCTGTACAAGAATGTCATCCTACATACAAATGAGAAGATCCAGACCAAATGTCCGTACACAAACAAATTAGGCAATTATTATGGAAATAATAAAGAACACTCGAGCAATACAACCTTTTTCACAGATCACAAAAGCCATTACAGAAGTATGGGCAATGTTAGCAACATACTGTAACAAATGCATTCACATTCAAACAAAGACTACCAAGCAATCCTTTCTGCAATACAACAACAACAAAGCCTTTCTGCAATACATGCCACAAAATTAACAGGACAAAAAAATGTATAGAGAAAGGTGACCTCGAACTCAGATTTTTCTTGCTTTAGCATCTCTTCGATGTCAGAGAATTCTTTAAATGAGCCTCGAAGTTTCAAAGTCAACCCATCAAACTGAGATCTCATCTTCTCTAAAGAGTTGGCAACCTCTTTGAACAAGTAAATCAATTTCATGTACACCTGGATTGAAACAAAAAGGTCACATCCAGTGCAAGGAAATAGGAAAAGGTTAGGTAAGAGAAGGCTAATGTTTCTGCCATAGGCATATGACATAATAATGAATCATCAGAAATCAAAGAAGCAAGCAAAAATCAGAAAATAAATATACATTTTGAGTTTCTTTCATAAGCCAGTCTTGTCTAATTGAACTGCTGAACGGAAGCTTCAGAGGAGGCACAGAAACAGTATAAGTCGTGACGGGGGAACACTTGAACAGAGCAACCATAGGGCCTAATCTGCAGAGTGTCCAAAAATAACATAATAAGGATAAAAAAAAATAAAAAATAAAGTGTATAGTTGCTTGCTTGCAGACTTAATATAAAAGTAGATACACCAAAATATACTAACAGATCCAATCCAAAAGAATATGCAACTTTTTCCCATGATTTTATTCTAAAAATTAAAATAACCATAAAAACAGAATGTAGCACAGCATCAAAATGCTTTTTAACCTAGGAAATGTCTTCCCATGCACCAGATAAGTGCCAAACGCAACCTCCCATAGTGCATAATCCTAAGTAGATTTCCCCATGTAATTGAATGGAAATCCTTTCATAAACTAGAAGGTTTGAAAATACACTTGAAGTAACCGCTGATATAAGCAAAAAGTACCACTAGATGAGAGCGAATAAATTTATACCCAAAGAAGTAGAGAAAGTCCTTCTGCAAAGAATGGCCGCAGCTAGAAAATAAATTAGACAAAGATGGGTTCGAGAAATTGAGCTCCAGGAAATTTCCAAATGATAGACAACGAGCAGAAGTGGAAATCAATACTCTTTTTGTACACTTTGAGATTCCATTCCTAGATTTACATTTACCACATCGACTCCACATCCAAAGTTTCCCTTCTGCTTCACCAGGCAAATGCACTTCTCCAGGGAGCCGTTTAACTCGGATAGTAAGCTGCTTGTTACGATGTGCATAATAGTAGAAGTGAGCTTCTGGAAGTTCACCACATGATGTGCACTGGCTTTGCTGCAGGATACAAGTTTCATTCAGTCCCATCTTCAAAAATGCTTTTTTTTTTTTTTTTTTTTTTAAGTTTGAAAAAAAAATCAAATCCTTAATGTAAAGGAGGAACTGATAGTCAGTACTTGAATGACTGAAAACATTCCAGAAAACATATATACATAATGGGTTAGGATCCGGCGACACACCTCTATGACACATTTTGACACATTTTTTGTGGGGCCCACTCCGTAATGTATTCAACGATCCAACCGTCTATCTTTTATGTCTTACCTCAAAGATCATGACTACTAAAAAGCACCCAAATCCGAAACACATATGACCATTGGATTAATTTAGTGTTCTTTGTAGAACCGTATTCGTCCATCCTCTTCACTACAAATGAATGTCTTAATGGTTTTGGATTTGTCCAATTTTAGCAAGGATGATCAATGAATGATGCATTGAAATATAGACGATTCAGATCCTTGAAAAAAGTTACATGGGAGCCACAAAAACATGTGTCAAAATGTGTGTCCCCGGATCCTAACCCATACATAATAACACATTGGACCTAACCATTTACGACATACCATGCAACAAGTAAATGTCAGTAAAATGCCTAAGGTTAGAGATATGTGCAACCTGATTGAGTAAATTATCTTGAAGAAACTTTCCGATGGGGATATCGAAATTCTTGTAGAACATGATATGAGAAAAATGGCTCTGCTCACAAACAGTGCCTCTTAAAGCATTTTGGCTAGACATCAAAACCAAAATACTCTGAGAATCCAACACAGTGCTGATTTGGTTCTTACTTTTCATTTGATCTTCACTATTTCCACCATTTTCTTTCACCTCAAGAGACGCTTCCGAGCATGTAAATGATGTCTGATTATGCCCATTAAGTGATCTCTCTTCGTGGAAACTACCTTTATCTTCAACATCACAATGATCAGTTGCCTCGGGAGTTGTACAAGCAGAAACAGATCTTGTGATCGGGTCATTCAGTTCTCTTCCACTGAATCCAAAGTATGAAGAAAGAGACTGATAAGAAGAAGATGCTTGAGGAAAATTCTCCCCTATAACTTTCCTTAATGATGCTGAAATGGACGAGAAGCCAGGAAGTACAGCAGGGTTGTAAGATGCATCGGAAGTGGAACGGCCTTCAAATTCCAAGGTAGAATCGTGGGAACATCCTTCATTAAATCCATTGGAACTGGGAATATCAACTGTATCAGACCCAGTTTCAGCATTAGTCTCTGTATTCTGATGAACACATGGGTTAATAGATCCTAAATTAAGGGTTTCTTTATCAGTGGACAAATCAGTTTCTACATCAGCAAATGGAAGTGTAGAGAACATTGCTCTCTGGTCAACAAGGAAAGCAGTCTCATGAATTAAATGATACGCCAGAATAACTGCACACTGCACTACACACTTGACCTTCTTCAATTCATCACTCTGTGCTCCTTTCAACAAAATCTGTAGGGTAAATTCAAGCACAGTTATTCATATGAGATGCTAAGCAGTCTACAAAAGTTTTCATTCTCTTACGAAATTTGACAAAATGCTTATCATATGTTTGCTAGTGTCAGATCACAAAAGAATGTTCAAGAAGTCCAATGAAAAAAGAGTGGTCTGAACTCTGAACCTAGGCAGTTCAAATTTAAAGTTATGACTCAATAAAAATGATGGAGAAAGAAGGCACATTGAGTGAATTAAAGAAGTTGTAGGGCTCTGAAATTGTAGATTAAAAAAGACATTGACTGAGTAAATATAACTTGAGATGAGATAAATATTTTCCGGAAATACAGCAGCTCCTTCTTTGAGCAGTAGTTCCCAGTATGGCACTATTTTTAATAATAAGTGTGAAAAAATAAGATGCAATTATTTAAGTTAAGCTTAAGCTATTTGAACGTGAATGTTACAGAAAGAACAATGCAACATGTAAGAATCAAATATTATACGGAAAATTCATATTCAAAAGGACTTTGGAGTGTCATTAAAGTATTCAACACTGGAACATGTGTGTATAGATCATGCAAATATCAGACTAAAATGGGGTGGATTATTCACTAACCGTACAGCCAAGGCGTGTAGGACAGCCCTCAATAAACATTAATGTTTTACTTGGGACCTTTCCTCCACCTCCAGCATGTTCCTCTTTAAATTTTTCAATGTGAAAAGAGTCGCACTTTTTTAGCTTTTCGCTCGTCATTGTATCTGATGACAAAATTGGTGATCCAGTACAACGAGCAACTCTCTCTAGGCGATGGAGCTTCATGTCAAAGATCAGTGTCATTCCTTTGTCAAGAATAGACTCTTGAATATCACGAGAAACAGTTTTTTCCACTAAAATCACATCTGGATGGCACAGTTCTAACATTTCAATGACAAACTTCAGATAACCCTTTTCCTGTTAGCAAGAAAATATGAGAACATGTAATTGTTTACTGCCCTGATATAATGACTGAATTATTATCCAGTTACCTGTTCCATTGAATCAAAGGATGACAATCCACTTGAAGACTGACCAAGTATTCCCTTGATTAGCAACAACCTTGGGTTCTTGTACTTGGTCGACATATGCTTGTGTGCAGCATGCCTTTTGAAGACCAAACCTTTCACTAGTTGACTGCAGTGGCATACACACATTTACATTTTCATCTCCCCAGATGACAAGTATTCTCAGAATGTGCTAACTAAAATTAATAGTGAGGTGATTATTACACTGTTGAATTGCATCTCAAAAGTCTTAAAAATCGATAAAATGAAACAATAGAACTTTTGGGTGGTGATTCTAAGCAACCAACCAGGCAAGCATTCCCTATATTAAAAAATACATCTAATGAGTTAGAAGGCAAAAATTTAATTATCTTTTTCAGGAATTCTGTAATGGAAAGGAGGAACAAGATGCAACATTTTTTATTTATTCAAGGAGAAATAAGTTTTTTTTTTTTTTATAAAGATTATAAGTTGTAGTTGTAGATGAAGTCGAAATAGCTGACTCTTCAACCTCATATAACTTTGAGAGAAAAAAAAAAGAAGAAGCTCAGGTTGCATTTAAAAATTTAGCAACAGCAGTTTTCTAAAGAAAAAAATCCAAAACATGCAGCCATGATGCTTTCAATGAACATAAAGATATCGACAAAGATAAAAATACCTAAATTTAAAAAAAAAAAAAAAAAAAAAGATGAAGATAATTAACAATTAAAAACTGAAACGTAAAAGAAAACCAGTTGTTTATTACTGTCACCTTTGGCTGCGAACACCAGTTGCGATGCATTTTACTTTCACGTAGCCATCTGGATCCATTGCTTTACCAACAACAGCATCAGGTTTTAAAAATGAAGCAGCTTCCCATGACAAAGAAGCAATAATGTCCACCCAACTTTCACCACCCTCCCCCAAAGATGCAACACCCACGGATTTAAGTAGCTGACTGATCAGGGCTTTAAACTTTCCATTTATCACTGCTTCCATTGCTCTTTGTTTTTCCTCTTTAAACCTATAAATCCCACTTCCTTCATCTCTATAATGACTCAAAGAACTCGGTTTACCCCATTTCATGCCATCACCACATTCCTCTTCATCGTCATCATTGAAAGCAACACTACCCTCCATGTCATCCTCTGGATCATCAGGTTCAGGGGGTTCCCATATCTCAGCATTCGTATCATCTTCGAAAGAATTTGAGTTCTCAATTCCATCACTATATGAACCAGTGTTTGCATTAACATTACCTTTTGCTTCATGGTCATCGCTTGTCTGCATAATCTGAACATCTCTTACTGTATACACATCACTGCCACAACTACTTTCGCTCAGGTTGATTTGCCTCTGTTTTTTTGATCTATCAAGTCCATTTACCGGATGTCCAATGCTTGAGTGTTGTAATCTCCCATTAGACCGACAAATGAGATCCTCTTGAGAACTGCCTGTCATGTTTTCCTCTTGAATACCCCTAAAGGAAATTAAAGTAAAATATTGGTCATGCAAAGTACTTTGGAAAGATCACTGTAACCAGAAACAAATTTTAAAAGGAGGGTACATACCTATTGCATGCAGCTAGGTACACAACTGTCACTGCTTGACAAGGAAGTTGCTGGACTGATCATTGGCATTGTATATAAAATTGCATTACCCTGCTTGATAGATTCTCGCTCCTGTTTCTATGCACAAAATTTGCAATACTGACTGGGGCATCCTGTACCTAATGGTAATGATTTCAAATTCTCCTGTTTGATCTTCTTTTCCTTGGACTGTGTCACTGCACCACAGTAGTGACACATACCACACACCCAATTCCAAAAGGAAACCGAAAACGGACTTCTAATTAGTCACCTATTTGGTTCAAACAAAATTAAGAGGAAAAATTAAACAATAATACAAGGAAAAACAGGAAAACCAGTTACCAATCGTATCTTCGCTTGTTGAAAATCTATGTTTAACAGCCTGCTAACAGTCTAAACACTTTAAAGATTGACCATTAAAAGTTTAAGAAACCGGGATTCTTTTATGGTTATCTGATATTTCTAAACACGAATTCTAGTTACAAGGATCAATACAAATCGATTCATAATCAGATTATACTACAACAAAACAAGGTGATGAACATGCACACATACTTACATCACCCAGTGAAAAAAAAAAGAAAAAGAGAAGAAGGTTGAACAACCAGTCCAAATAATATGAAAGTCCAAATAAACCAAATCAAGATTAAAATTTGGTCATCAAATAACCACATGGTACTATATAAAATGAATATTCAAACGGAAAACGCACAAATCTTCCTAAATATTTTTACATTAAACCGAAACCAAAAATTAGGTTTGTTTCTGTAAAAAATAAAAAAAATAAAAATAAAAGATGCAAAAATAAATAAAAAAAGAAGAAGCAACAAGTGAAGATAAATACCCAATTCTTGAATGAATTCCAGCCTTCACCAAGAGAACAGATTATGAACAAATCATACGAAAAAACTGATTCAGAAAATTGATATGCAAAAATCAGAGAAAAGCCCCACAAACCCAACAAAGAATTTGAAGTGAAAAAAAGTGATCCACTAAATAAAATCATCAATCAAAATCTCATGTTTCCAAAATTAAAAACGCCAAGATATTCGACAACTGGACAAGATTATTACACATACAAAATAAAGAAATAAACTATTTATTAATAATAAAAACCTACCATTTTCAGCGCTCAAATAATTAAACAAGAAAAAGAAAAATGAAGGAATAAATTGATTACTTACTGTTAAAGCAATCGGAAGGAACAAAGATGGCTGTCTGCTGCGACATCCATACGATCCCAGACGCGTGTATTTGAAAAGCAGAAATCGAAAGCAAAGAATTGTAGAAGGGAGTGAAGAAGTTGGTGGTGGTGGTGGTGGTGGTGGTGGTGGTGAGAGTCCACAGAGAGAGTCTGTCAGACGCGGAGAAGAAAGACTCGGACTGGAGCCGTAAAATATGGACAGAGGAAAAAGGGGGGATTGTCAAAGAAGGGATTGAATTGAAGGAGAAAAGAAAAGAAAAGGAAGGAATTGCATTGAATTTCCTACAAGTGGGGTCCATGCAAAAGTGCTTACTAGCTGTAAAAGAATTCTTTTTTACTTTTTCAACTTTTATTACAAAATGATACTCCATCGTCCATATATAATAAGAAAATACATGATGTCACTGTCTAATGATATTTCTTTATGAATGTAAGTAAACGGTATCATAGAGATGATATTTTAATCCGTCAAATTTTATTTCAGAACTGGTTCAAGTGGTTCGATTTTAGAGATCAAGTTTCAGGCATTTTACGAAGTAATCATTGTGCGAATTTTTCAATTTCGTATTCGGTTAGTGTTACTCAGAATTGTCAACTTCACTGTTTAGATTTGTCTTTGGTTCATGTCGGCTGATTTTAGTCGGTTGGAGTTGGAACTACAATTTATATTGAGTTTGAATGACATGACAACTTAATCCATTTAAGGCAACCATATGAAGAATTGCTTGTCGCCATATTGATTGAATTAAGAATGCAAGAACTCTGTATTGAGATGATATTTTTTACTGGGACTTGCGGTTTGTGTAGCATTTGGGGAACCGACTGCTGCTTTTGTTTGTGCTCAATAATCGCACTCCCCGGACATGAAATATATGTGAAAGTAGATCAAAACAATCACTGAGATCATCCCATACTTAATTGGTGTGTAAGTGTAGAATTATGATGCTTTGAATTAAAAATTTATATGATTAAAATAAATATAGGATTTGACATAACTCATTGAGTACAAACCCTAGACCTGATTCTCAATCACCGCCCTTTGCTCTTGCTTGGGGTCGACAGCAGCTCGCTACCCCCTTTCCTTTTTCTCTCTATTCCTCCCCCTTCCCTCCCATCTCCTCTACCCTTTCCTCTAATCTTCCCCTCCCATCTTCTCAACTCTTTGTTGCACTTAACTCATTGCATAAGGCAAGACATCTTCTCTGTTGTTTATATATTGATAAGATTCAGCACTGTGTTATTTGCCGGCACTGGATTGGCATGAAATTTTTTTTACCTTACTATGGATTTGGGGTCATCCCTATACATTCCGAGCGGATCCTTTCCCTGATCCTTGAAACGATGCTTATCTTGTTGTTATGCTGACACATGTAACTTATCACCCCAAGACAAGGCATGTCCTCAAACGGTTATGTCTTTACTGTTAGTGATGATAGGATTTTTACCGTCTACACAAATAGGGTCAAAATCACATGAAATACTTGCAAGAGTACAAGGATGTAGTATAGATGTTCATGCAAGGTCATTCTCCACAAGGACTATTTTAATGATTTATGTAGAAACAATTCCTAATTAACTACTTAAAACTGAGAATTGAGAAAGGTGATTTTGGAACTGGGTAATATTAAATACGAATTTTAATTAACAACTAATAGTAAATTCATCCAAAATTAATACAATAAAAGAAAAGAGTTTTAATACCAATTTATAAAAGCACTAGGGTTCCATCGCCTAGCAATCCTATGTATTTTTACCAATTACTTATGATCTACACATGCCACTTTGAAGGTTAAGTTTTCCTAATTTATATTCTACTTGGAACCTTCAACATAAAACATATATCTAACATGCAATTCGTCCGGACGTTCAGGTCAAATATGAATATAGAGACTCATTATGTTTTATGAAAACTCTTTGAAAAACCATACAACCTATACCTGGCATTTTCAACCCGACTCGTTAAAATTAGTTTTCGGGTGAATGATAAACGGGTCGGGTGGTTAACAGGTCAACCTGTTAATCACCCGTTAAATAACGGGTCATTTTGGGTGAACCCGCGAAACCCATTAACCACCCGTTTCACCCATTATTAAGGACTTTCTTGGGTGCGATCCATTAGAGTGATAATGCTTTCCATTCTCTCTGTCCTGGAAATCAAGCATAAAAGACTCACGGGCCCCATGATAAGCCACAGTGGAGACTTTGTCCTTCCTCGCTGTTGCAGATCGATCACTCCCACCATCACCTTCGCCATCTGAGCACCTTCTTGGGCTACCTATGGCAAAATGACCATCATTTTGTGATTCATCCTTTCCCATGAGGTCCCTACGTATTGATGTAAGCTTATCAGGATTCAATATTCTCATAGTTGAAGATGAGACAGATTCTATAGGTGGATTTGGTTTTCTCAGAGCCAGAGATTTTGGAGGAGCTTGAAGTTGCAGCCACACTGCGAGCAAAGCAACACAAAAGAACAAAGAGAGAGAGAGACTCAGAGATAGGCTTAAGAGTTAAGATGTTCACCGCTCTCCACCTCAAGGCTCTCGAAGCCCATAATCCTGCCGAAGCAAAACTTTTTTTTTTAATGAAATGTTACCAAAAAAACAAAAAAAAAGGGTTAACGGGTGAAACAGGTTGAAACGGGTGACCTGTTAGTTTAACGGGTTGGGTTCGAGTGTCCTGTTACCTTAACGGGTTGGGTTCGGGTGGCCCGTTAAATTAATGGGTCAAGTTGAACCCGACCCATTTATAGGTCTAATACAACCCTTAAGACGTGGTGTTTATCCTAAGTGAAATTACAATTATTAATCACAAAAAGCCAGCATCAATTTCAGAGAACCTTCCAACCAAAATTGCATCAATTTACTTTTCTAAATATCCTAATGGTGATTAGGCATTAAGACAATTAGATAGTTTAAAACAATAATCAATAATTCAAAGTATGCATGCAATCAATCATACAACAACAACAACAACAAAGCCTTTTCCCACTAAGTGGGGTCGGCTATATGAATCCTAGAACGCCATTGCGCTCGGTTTTGTGTCATGTCCTCCGTTAGATCCAAGTACTCTAAGTCTTTTCTTAGAGTCTCTTCCAAAGTTTTCCTAGGTCTTCCTCTACCCCTTTGGCCCTGAACCTCTGTCCCGTAGTCACATCTTCGAACCGGAGCGTCAGTCGGCCTTCTTTGCACATGTCCAAATCATCGGAGCCGATTTTCTCTCATCTTTCCTACAATTTCGGCTACTCCTACTTTACCTCGGATATCCTCATTCCCAATCTTATCATTTCTCGTGTGCCCACACATCCCACGAAGCATCCTCATCTCCGCTACACCCATTTTGTGTACGTGTTGATGCTTCACCGCCCAACATTCTGTGCCATACAACATCGCTGGCCTTATTGCCGTCCTATAAAATTTTCCCTTGAGCTTCAGTGGCCTACGACGGTCACACAACACGCCGGATGCACTCTTACACTTCATCCATCCAGCTCGTATTCTATGGTTGAGATCTCCATCTAATTCTCCGTTCTCTTGCAAGATAGATCCTAGGTAGCGAAAACGGTCGCTTTTTGTGATCTTCGCTAGATTGCTCCGGTCATTAGTGTGGATAAGTATATAAATGGATAGAGATAGGAAAGCAAACACAAGATGTACGTGGTTCACCCAGATTGGCTACGTCCACGGAATAGAAGAGTTCTCATTAATTGTGAAGGGTTTACACAAGTACATAGGTTCAAGCTCTCCTTTAGTGAGTACAAGTGAATGATTTAGTACAAATGACATTAGGAAATATTGTGGGAGAATGATCTCGTAATCACGAAACTTCTAAGTATCGGAGTGTGGTGTCGTCTTGACTTGCCTTATCTGTCTCATAGGTAGATGTGGCATCTTCTCTGGAAGTACTCTTCCTCCATCCAGGGGTGGTATCTTTAACTGGTGGAGATGCACAAGGTAATGTATCAATTTCACTTGAAGCTTACTTGTAGTCTCAGGCTTGGTCAAGCGCGATACAAACCATGTAGTAGGAGTCCCCCAAGTCGCCGAGCTAGGGGGTCTGCTGAAAGAGGTGACAGACAAGGTAAGCAATCAGAGCTCCGACTGATTGTTCACCTTCTCCCCATCTTGCAGCAGCATGAAGGATAAAGAGAAGAAAAATGAGAAGAGATGATATGAGATACTTTTGCTTTTGAAGAAGTAACTTTCCACAGGCTTATTCTTGAACTGAGCTGGAGGGTTTTCTGGTTTCCTCCAGAGTATAAGGCCGACTGAAGAATTTGAGGGTCAAAACAAGTCCATCAAATCTAGAGTACGTTCCACCCTGCTGATATGGGATACTTTTGCTTTTGACAGAGTAATGGGTGTATCGGCACGTGTGCTGTTACGCTTGTCTCCACATGCTTCCTTGTATCCTTCGCACTTGCCCTATCTGTTCCTCAAGCAGATGCGGAATCTTCCCTGGAAACATAAGATGTTGAAGATGAGTACTCGAGAGCAATGCCAGGTAAGTAATCAGGTAAGGGGTTCCAGGCAGTCAGTTCCTGGCTGGAAGCTTGATCCAAGTGCTGACTGATTGCTCTCTTTCTCCTTGTCTTGCAGGTAAAAACAAGGCCAAAGGAAAAGACATGGAAAAAGCATGATATGGGATACTCTTGCTTTTAACCCTGATGATATGAGATATTCTTGCTCTAGTATAGCTTGTTTGCAGAGGTATTATCGGGGGGAAAGAAAGCTGAATATTTCGAAAGGCTTCGTTGGGAGTGCCCTCTCAGATATGATGAAAGGTTGAGCATTTTTGCAGGTCTGCCTGTCCGTTGGGGATGGAGGTCGACATATATAGGAGTCTCCCTAACAACAAGTAGTAATGCTATTCCTTTACCCTGCTTGGTCATAGCACGGTAGTGGGAGCTGCCAGTTTCACATGTTTTAACTCTGTCAGAGCACTTTGAAAAAGTGGTCTGTGGTATCTGGCTCTCGAGATTCGGAGAACGATGCCTTTTCGATTTTTGAGAAAGCAATCATGCTGGGGGTCTGGCTCTCGAGATTCGTAGAGCAGTGTCTCTTCGATTTTTGAGGAAGTAATCATGTTGGGAGTCTGGCTCTCGAGATTCGGAGGGCGGTGCCTCTTCGATTTTGGAGCAAGCAATCCTGTTGGGAGTGTTGTCTCGAATGTGAGTAAAGGTTGGGCATGTTTGCTAGTCTACCTTGCCACGAAGCACAAAGGTTGACACACAGAGACTTTCCAATTATCCAGCAATGGTACTGTTCCTTTACCCTCTCTTCGCTTTTGAGAAAGTAGTCATGTTGGGAGTCTGGCTCTCGAGATTCGGAGGACGGTGCCTCTTCGATTTTGGAGCAAGCAATCTTGTTGGGAGTGTTTTCTCGAAAGTGAGCAAAGGTTGGGCATGTTTGCTAGTCTACCTTGCCACGAAGCACAGAGGTTGACACACAGGGACTTTCCAATTATCCAGCAGTGGTACTGTTCCTTTACCCTTGTGGGTAATAATATGGTAGCTAGACCTTCAAAATTTATGTGTCTAAACTTTGTTAGTGCTGTTTCTTTGCTATTCTTTTACCTTTCTTGGTCAGAGCGATGTAGTGGGAGCTGCAAGCTTCACGTGCTCAACTTTGGCAGAGAACTTTGGCAAAGTTATCTGTGGTACCCATGAGCTATTGTTGCGTGTGGGAAGTGGGTGATTGAACAGTAAGATTCATGTGCTTTCTACTTCACCAGAAGTCTTCGACAGAATGCCCATAATTTCTGCAAAGCTGAGTGTGCGTGTGACAGGTGCTGACAAGGCTAGAAAAGTAGGTGCCTCTTCGATTTCTGAGATCGGCCCTCGTGGTCTCTGAGCAGCCCAGCTTTTGAGAAAGCGAGCGCCTCTTCGATTGATTCGGAGAACGATGCCTCATCGATTTTTGAGAAAGCAATCATGCTGGGGGTCTGGCTCTCGAGGATTCGGGGAGCAGTGTCTCTTCGATTTTTGAGAAAGTAATCACGTTGGGAGTCTGGCTCTCGAGATTCGGAGGGCGGTGCCTCTTCGATTTTGGAGCAAGCAATCTTGTTGGAAGTGTTTTCTCGAATGTGAGTAAAGGTTGGGCATGTTTGCTAGTCTACCTTGCCACGAAGCACAGAGGTTGACACACAGGGACTTTCCAATTATCCAGCAATGGTACTGTTCCTTTACCCTCTCTTCGATTTTTAAGAAAGTAGTCATGTTGGGAGTCTGGCTCTCGAGATTCGGAGGACGGTGCCTCTTCGATTTTGGAGCAAGCAATCTTATTGGGAGTGTTTTCTCGAATGTGAGTAAAGGTTGGGCATGTTTGCTAGTCTACCTTGCCACGAAGCACAGAGGTTGACACACAGGGACTTTCCAATTATCCAGCAATAGTACTGTTCCTTTACCCTTGTGGGTAATAATATGGTAGCTAGACCTTCAAAATTTATGGGTCTAAACTTTGTTAGTGCTGTTTCTTTGCTATTCTTTTACCCTTCTTGGTCAGAGCGATGTAGTGGGAGCTGCAAGCTTCACGTGCTCAACTTTGGCAGAGAACTTTGGCAAAGTTATCTGTGGTACCCATGAGCTATTGTTGCGTGTGGGAAGTGGGTGATTGAACAGTAAGATTCATGTGTTTTCTACTTCCCCAGAAGTCTTCGACAGAATGCCCATAATTTCTGCAAAGCTGAGTGTGCGTGTGACGGGTGCTGACAAGGCTGGAAAAGTAGGTGCCTCTTCGATTTCTGAGATCGGCCCTCGTGGTCTCTGGGGAGCCCAGCTTTTGAGAAAGCGAGCGCCTCTTCGATTTCTGAGATCGGCCTTCGTGGTCTTTGAGAAGCCCAACTTTTGAGAAAGCAAACGCCTCTTCGATTTCTGAGATCAACCCTCGTGATCTCTAAGCAGCCCAGCTTTTGAGAAAGCAAACGCCTCTTCGATTTCTGAGCAGGCGCCTCTTCGATTTCCGAAGCTCCGTCGAGTGCAGATTTTTATAGAGGCTGACATTAAGTTCCAAAGCACACTTGAATCTCCACCAGTAGAAGCTTCATTCTTGCACTTCTAAGATCTTGATTTGTCCGACCTCTTCTCTCTTCAACACCTTTGAAAATGTCTGGCCCCTCCGACCGTCGTTTTGACTTGAACCTTGTTGAAGAGGCAGCCCCGCCTTCTCCAGACAACATATGGCGCCCATCCTTCGTCTCCCCTACTGGTCCTCTTACCGTTGGGGATTCCGTGATGAAGAATGATATGACCGCTGCGGTGGTGGCCAGGAACCTTCTCACTCCCAAAGATAACAGACTACTTTCCAAACGGTCTGATGAGTTAGCTGTTAAGGATTCGTTGGCTCTCAGTGTTCAGTGTGCAGGTTCTGTGTCTAATATGGCCCAACGCCTATTTGCTCGAACCCGCCAAGTTGAATCCTTGGCGGCTGAAGTGATGAGTCTCAAACAGGAGATTAGAGGGCTCAAGCATGAGAATAAACAGTTGCACCGGCTCGCACATGACTATGCTACAAACATGAAGAGGAAGCTTGACCAGATGAAGGAAACTGATGGTCAGGTTTTACTTGATCATCAGAGATTTGTGGGTTTGTTCCAAAGGCATTTATTGCCTTCGTCTTCTGGGGCTGTACCGCGTAATGAAGCTCCGAATGATCAACCTCTGATGCCTCCTCCTTCTAGGGTTCTGTCCAGTACTGAGGCTCCAAATGATCCCCTCCGGTGCCTTCTCTTTCTGGGGCTCTACCGACTGCTGAGACTTCTCCTAAGCAACCTTTGTGAAGGCTCCGTCTTGTGTGTTTATTTTGACTCATGTATATGTACATATTTGTAGCTGATCGGGGATATCAATAAATAAGCTTTCCTTCATTTCAACGTATTGTGTTAAATACACCAAAGCCTTCTTCGCTAAGTTCTTTGAATTTTCTTTTGTTGAAGCTTGTATGTTGAAGCTTTCTGAGTGGAGCATGTAGGTTGGGGTAGTGTTCCCTTAATTTCCCGAGTGAGGAAAACTTCTCGATTGGAGACTTGGAAAATCCAAGTCACTGAGTGGGATCGGCTATATGAATCTTAGAACGCCATTGTGCTCGATCCTGTGTCATGTCCTCCGTTAGATCCAAGTACTCTAAGTCTTTTCTTAGAGTCTCTTCCAAAGTTTTCCTAGGTCTTCCTCTACCCCTTCGGCCCTGAACCTCTGTCCCATAGTCGCATCTTCTAATCGGAGCGTCAGTAGGCCTTCTTTGCACATGTCCAAACCACCGTAACCGATTTTCTCTCATCTTTCCTTCAATTTCGGCTACTCCTACTTTACCCCGGATATCCTCATTCCTAATCTTATCCTTTCTCGTGTGCCCACACATCCAACGAAGCATCCTCATCTCCGCTACACCCATTTTGTGTACGTGTTGATGTTTCACCGCCCAACATTCTGTGCCATACAGGCTTCGCCCTAAAAATACAAATTAGTTACGCATATTCATAATTGAAATCATAGAGAATATTATTAGAATGAATAAGAATGAAAACACCTTGAAGTAGAAAATCTGAAAGCCTTTAAAACCCTAGCAATTACTCTATGTCTCCAAAGTTCATAAAAGAAAGTGTTCTATAAAACTGAGAACGGCAAAGCAATATATCCTGCTATGCCATTGCACAATCCCTAAAACCCAATCTTTTATTCCAACTAGGAAACTGAATAATAATAAAATATCTTAGAAAATAAAGTCCTAATTAAGCTAAAAGAATCTGCCAAGTAACTGTCTAGCCATGTTTTAGCCTCAAATATCCTCCAAATCCCATCCATATTAGCTTGTTTTGAAGATTGGGACGTTCTGAACACATCTCTAGAAGGCCATGAATTCATCCGATGTCATCTTGGGCTCCAAAAACACAATTCAAGCACAAAACATCAATATTCCAACACCTCGCACTACTCCTTTATTTTATTGCCATAAAATAACCGTTTAATGGAAAAATGTGATATTCTAACACGATCAAGCTAACTAACTCATGAATGTTCTTCAACTAGAATTACTCCAAAATTCGTCCATCATTAAATATACAATTCAAAGTATCAAAATTCTTTCAAAATATTAACCAAAATATACTAAGAATAAGGCTAAATATATAATATAAAATCTACTCATCAAGTGATACCGTAATATCTTGGAGGTCCACAAATACAACTTGGTTATGTCTTTACTATGCCACACATGAGAGATATGGTTAAGAGTTATTGTTGAGCTTATTCGAAGCACTTGCAGTTTTTCATCCATCATCAAGTCTTTGTGACGATCTGTGAAGACAGTATTGTTGTATCGACCTAGATCAAGACATGATACATCAACAAAGTCAACATCAAGTTTATTATGCCCTTCTCATTACCAAAGCATCAAAATATTCAAGTCAAGAAAATCTGATCCCAAAAGAACCTTGCTGACATTTTCATGAAGTCATTGCTGATGTCAACCTTCCATAAGCTTGTTCGAAGAATTGATATGTGTAACTATCTCATTTGCAACTCTAGTAGTTCTCAGAGGGAGTTTTGTCCAACTCAAGGGGTATCCTAAAGTATACTCACTTGACCTTAATGTATTATTTTTCACTTAGATCATGAGCATTTTTCCATTATGTTTTTGCTTACTTGGATGAAGTGTAAGAGTGCATCCGGCATGTTGTGTGACCGTCGTAGGCCACTGAAGCTCAAGGGAAAATTTTATAGGACGGCAATAAGGCCGCGATGTTGTATGGCACAGAATGTTGGGCGGTGAAGCATCAACACGTACACAAAATAGGTGTAGCGGAGATGAGGATGCTTCGTGGGATGTATGGGCACACGAGAAAGGATAAGATTGGGAATGAGGATATCCGAGGTAAAGTAGGAGTAGCCAAAATTGAAGGAAATATAAGAGAAAATCGGTTCCGATGGTTTGGACATGTGCAAAGAAGGCCTACTGACGCTCCGGTTCGAAAATGTGACTACGGGACAGAGGTTTAGGGCCGAAGGGGTAGAGGAAGACCTAGGAAAACTTTGGAAGAGACCCTAGGAAAAGACTTGAGTACTTGGATCTAACGGAGGACATGACACAAAACCGAGCGCAATGGCGTTCTAGGATTCATATAGCCGACCCCACTTAGTGGGAAAAGGCTTTGTTGTTGTTGTTGTTGTTGTTGTTGTTTTTGCTTACTTGACGAGGTGTTGACAAGGCACCCACATCAGAATGGTCATACCTTTGTGTGTGTGTTTTTACTACTTACATCTTAAAAATCTTAAGTATTGACATGTTGCATTAACTCATCTTTTCTCCTTATACTATGGGTTTATCACATTAGGTTTTACCATGGGCAGATTTTGATGAGACATACTCTTATATGCAATCCCCAATAGAGACTCGTGTTTACTACTTGTTCTTATTAGACGAGACGACTTCATCAACTGCTTCTACATCATCCATGAAGATCTGATGTGACAACTACTTAGGTATTTATACACTTAAGAGGAGTGTCGTGATATTAATTATATCAACACAAGGCAAGATGGTGGTCGTTTACGACCCATTTACTCGACGAGCGAACGTCAAAGTCCACAGCCTATTGGCTTACGACATTGGAGCCATCATATGCACAAATTGTCCCATGATTGCCTCTGCATGAAAGAAGCTCGCCCCTAAGGTGAAGGGTGATGATAGAGATAAGGTGAAGGGTGATGACAAAGATAACGATAAGTGTATTTTTTTTTAAATTTATTATTTATACTAATTTTACTTATTTAGTGTATTTTTTAAACTAACTTTTTTTTTTGTCTATTTCAAGTTAACTTCGAGATCGACATGGAAGAGTCGGCTATGCTTGGGTACATAAACCGGGTGAGGGCTGATCGGTTCAAGGAGTGGAGTTCAAAGCTGCATAAGTACTACAAGACTTATGCATCTCGTGTTGAAGCTTTGACAAATCCACTCCCAAAACTTGTGGAAATGATAGACGAGTGGCACTAGCTCTGCTGTTACTTTCATAGCCCGATATTTCAAGTAAGTTTTTTAAATTTCATTTCAATTTTCTATTTCTTCAATATAATTAATTAAATTTTTTTATTCACAACGTAGATACCGATGCTAAATAACACTCCTCATGCCCTTCTCCATCCCGCTCTGCCGCACACTCTCTCTCCTTTTAGTAAAATAGGCCACAACAATAATTAATTTTTTTAATTTTAATTTTTTATTATCCACATGGACAAATTTGGCCTCCATGTTGGTAAAAACGTGGGCTCAGAATTTGCCACATCAATTTAACAAATAATGGGTAAATTACATAAAACTACCTCAACTATTGAGTCATTAACAGTTTCGTACCTCGTCTTTAAAAAGTTTCAATTTCATACCTCATCTACGAATTTGTTGCAATGTCATACCTTCTATCAGTTTGTCTATTAATCCTCTGTTAAATGCTGACGTCGCTAAAGCGGGACTCACTCTTTATTAAAAAAATTAATTAAATATTAAAAAATTAATGAATTTTTTAATTCTCAAAAAAAATATTGGAGGACCCACCAGTCCACCCGTGTCCCCCCTTTTCTTTTTCTTCTTCTTCCCCATCCACCCGTATCCCCCTCCCACCCCCAACCTGCCTTCACCACCCATTCCCTCACCCTTTCTTCCCCTGCCCCCTTATCCCACCCAAAACCCAGATCCTTTCCCTGCAACCCCCAACCCCTTCCCCACCCACACCAACATCTTTCCCTCCCAGACCCACCACCTCCTTCTTTTCTTCTTCTTCTTCTTTTGTTCTTCCCCATCCACCCGTGTCCTCTATCCCTAACCCTCCTTCACTACCCCATCGTCGCCCTCTCTTCCTCCATCTTTACCTCCCTCCATCTTACCTATGGATCCCCTTTCCCTTCATCGATCTGGACCCAGACGCATGAAATGGCAACGTTGACCCGAACCCAGACCGGGTGTTTGTCGGGTTGGGCGTGTTCAAGAGCGGCGACTCGGCGAAGCGGGCAAGGTTTACTGTGCAGGCGGTCACGCACTCTCAGGACCCGGATATGCTAACAGAGGTGAGCTGCAGGTTGAAAGAGGCGATGGTGGGGTTTAAGGGAGTGTTTGGATGGATTAGTGGGTTTAAGGGACTTTTTGGGTGGATTGTTGATGTGGTGTTCCTCGTCGGCGTGGATATGGGGAAGAGAAGGCGGCGGTGGCGTGGTGAAGGAATGTTGGGGGTGGGAGGGGGGCACGGGTGGATGAGGAAGAAGAAGAAGAAGAAGGGGGGGACACCGGTGGACGGGTGGGTCCTTTTTTTTTTAGAATTAAAAAAATTAATTAATTTTTTAATAAAGAGTGGGTCCCGCTTCAAACCACGTCAGCATTTAACAAAGAATTAACAGACAAACTGACGGAATGTATGATATTACAATAAATTCGTAGATGAGGTATGACATTGAAACTTTTTTAAAACGAGGTACGAAACTGTTAATGACCTAATAGTTAAGGTAGTTTTGTGTAATTTACCCAATATTTTAATGTAAGTATAGAAACTAAATATTGTTTGAAAATGAGGTATGGCATTTTGCATCCGAACTTAAAAAGACAAAATTTTATTAGTGCACATAGTTAATTTCATCAATCATGATATACATTGACGTATACCAATATTTTATTAAGTTGAAACTAAATCTGATATGTTGTTACCCAGGAATTGTAATAAGATTGGTATTACTCCATTTCTTTATTATGTTCTGAGGATACCACTGCATGAGTGGATTTTTCACATTAAAATAGAAAATTGGAGGGTCAAAAGCTTAGTGACGCTGCCCAATGTCATTTCAGCCGCAATGACGGCTTTTGTCTACATTTTCCGGTTTTCCTCGACGGCTTTTGGCTTAAAAGTTTTAAATTCTTTTTTACTCCCTTTCTCAATTCTTCACTTTTAAATTTCATGTGAGTAGCATATAGTCTAATATCTTAAGTTTTCACACATGCGTTTAGAGCTGTTTGATTTTAAGCTAGTACTTATATGTTATGGATAATTACTTTTAATCATTTAAATTCAGAACAGAGTAGTTAAGGAGAAATAT
The DNA here is from genome assembly GCF_916048215.2 of Malus sylvestris. Taxonomy (NCBI): domain Eukaryota; kingdom Viridiplantae; phylum Streptophyta; class Magnoliopsida; order Rosales; family Rosaceae; genus Malus; species Malus sylvestris. The sequence continues at coordinate 6,810,584 of NC_062264.1, read as the reverse complement.
TATATTCATTAAAACTATTCAACACATCTCAAAATGTTTGACGAAAACACAAAAAGCTTGATGATACGATATATAATTATTTTCCGGTAAGGCTAATGGCAAATCATTTTTCTACGATTTATTCTACTACTCAGGACATACACAAACCTTCATCATTTTCCAGACTCCCAGTGATTTTTTCTCTCCATTTCGAGAGTAATAAACTAGAAAGTCCTCACTTGCATATGTTTTTACCGAATATCAAAGTAGTAGAAATTCTAGATGAAAAGTCAGTTGGATAAGGGGAAATTTTTTTCATGCATGTGGCATTAAATGCCACGAGCCTTGAATGATCTGGATTGAGCTGGATTATTTCATTTGGTTCCGTGAATTCAGGTCATCTAAACTCAAAACCTCTAATGGCTATGTAGCACCGAATTGACCTCTAAATGATCTTTGTCTTTCATTACTGTAACAACCCGTCCCTAATTTTACGATTTTATAAATCTAAAAATGTAAACTCACGAGAATACCCTAGAGGCAAGGGTATTGATTTTCGTTGATCGCTAGTTAATGACGCGTATGAACTATTACCTTACCGTATTTCAAAAGTACTTGGCGGTGTGAATGCGTAGACGCATGCAAAAATTTAATTCGGAACTACGACAGAGGTTTAACGGAACTTTAAATTTTAAAGTACGTTGGTAAGGGTTGTTATTTATTATTCTATTCATTTCTTATAGTTATTGTTATTTTTATTATTTGAGGTGGTTAGAAAAATGAAGAGGGAGGAGGAAAGGGAGAAGCTGCCTGATGGCAGCGAAGGAGAGGGGAAGAAGAGATCACAGAAGGGACCAAGAGAGAAATGGAGGAATGAGGAAATGAGAGAAAGAGAGAAAGAACCAATTAGACAGGAGGGAATGGAGGGAAAGGAGGGAGGAAAAGAGGAAGGGGATCGCCCAGACCCCTCGTGACACACCCCAACCCTGATATTCCCCGAATATTAGGATAGACACGTGGTGGCCAACACCCGAGGGTGACGAAAGACATTAATTGATACAAAAGCTAAGAATAAGAAGTAAATAAGGGTTATGAATTTAAATACAATGAGTTAATAATTTAAGAACGTGTTCAGAGCCTACAACTAACTAGAGCTCTAAAAGAATTAATATAAAATTGAATAAATAAGAGGATGTGGGTCCTACACCGAGAGGACTCGAATATGCCAATGCGAAAGCGTTGACATCGGGATCGTATGCCTCGATTCTAAATCCTGAAAGGGGGCGCAAAACAAGGGTGAGTGGACCAAGTTTATATACATACATAATACAAAAACAGTTATACACATACTAACCCCCAAGGTTTTAATAATGAAAACTACTAGTGTAATAAATGATAGGTTTCTCTAAAAACCCTAGCATGCCATAAACATCTCAAAAGACATATCGCGGAAACCAATGCATCAATAGTCTCACAGGTCGTCTCGTAATCGCGGTATGCTGCCAGTAAGATCACTGAATAATAATATTCCTAGCCCAATGCCTGCACCTAAGTCTTTGTGCCCGTAGCCAAAGATAACTCCCTCCTAGCCCAATGCATGTCTCCATGTCCCTCAGCCTTTCGCTAGGGATTATTTCTCCCAGCCTAACTGCTAATACCAGATCCTCGCCCTAGGCGGCATAGTGTTCACTAGGTATGCACAAATAGTTACGCCTCTAAAAAATAACCACTTCATAGTATAAAGTCATACATCGTCTATACTATAAAGAGGGGTTTCAAAAACATGTTCTAGCATCCTATCGTCATCCATTAGATAGTCTACCAGTTCATGGTTTTTATAGAAAATACTATATATTAAAATATAGCTCAAAATAGGCCAACAATTAATTCCTCACAAAAAACACGAGACGAAAATCAACATATTCAATAAACATGCTTAACATAAAATCAAATCATAAACTCGTAAGGCATGTTATTCATTTATGCAAGTTAAACTATAAAATCATGTAATTTTAGAAGGGGTCCACTCACAGTACTTAGCCGCCAAAACTGCGCCACTAGCGAAGACGGAAACGTCACAATAATTGCCCCTAAGCACATAAATAGCACATTTAGTCAAACTCTACTCAAACGATTTAATTTGGGAAAACGGACATCGGAAACAGATTCAGGACGTCAAAATTAGTCTAGGAGGGGTCTCAGACGAAAACTAAAGGTCAACCCGAAAGTCAAAGTCAATAGTCAACTATCAATGTTGACCAGGTCAAAGGTCAACTGGGTCAACGGGTCAGTCAATTGGGTCAGACTAGGTCAACGAGTTTAGGGCTTGGATCCGGATTAGGGCTTAGGTCCAAAAGCCCAAAAGGTTTAGCGATTAGGCTTAAAGCCCTTATCAGAAAATGGCCCATGGGGCCCTATTTGATTTAAAACAAATTAAATAAAAGAAAATGGGTTTTGGGTTGGGCCAACTGCCAGAGGCTCTAAAGAATATGGTCCGAAGGCCTTTTGAGCTTTAAATCAATTAAAATCAAAATAAAAAGGGAACGGGTTGGATTATTGGAATGGTTCACAACGGGCCTAAAGCCCGTAGGTTTTGAAAATGGCATGAAGGCCTGATCTCGTCGGGAATGAACATCGGAGCTTCTACAACTCCGATCGAATGAAAACGAGGATCCTAGACTCCGATCTAAGTACCAAACGAAAGCACAAGGTGAGATGAGAAGTTTACTACCTTTGGTTCGCCGTAGAATGGTCGGAGGTGAGCGAAAAATCCTTTGATACCCACAGTTTAGCCAGAAATGTGTGTTCCTTCCCCCAAGTCAATTTCGTTCTAAAAACTTGTAATTTAACGAGATAAACTTAATAAATCTCATCTAAACTTCACACTAGAACGAAAAGAAAGGTAAAATCAAACTTACCAAACCGGAAAATCGAAGGAATCTCGCTAGAGAGTTCTGGGGTTTGTTGCCCTTATAGCCAAGGGAAAGAGAGAGTGAGAGAGAGACAATGTTTTATGATGATGATGGGTTTCCTCGAGCAGGTATGCAGTTGGGTGTGTGTGTGTGGTCACGGGGATGAGATTTAAGAGATGAAGGATTCGAGAGAGAGGAAAATGAGTGTGCAGAGAAAGAAAAAAGAAAGAAGGGGTTACAGGGTAGGAGATAGAGAAAGAACATGAGGGTTGATAAGGTGCTGCCACGTGGAAACTCAATTGGGTAAAGAAATATGGACTAAATTGATAATTTCATAAACATTTTGGGGAACAACGAAATTATACATATATTTTGGGGTTGGGGTGTTACACCTCAACCTACACCAAACCTTTCAACCCGGTTATATTTCAGGCCAAATTATGTCATTTTTCAGGTGAAATTCACCCATCCAATACTTTTAAATTACTCCATAACCTTCCCTCTTCTTTTTCCACCTGAAATTATAATGAAATTGGTTGTATTTGGGGGGGGGGGAATCTCGATGGGAACCATTGGTGCCGTAAGGACTCTCGGCCGAAATCCATGGAACCTGAAATGATTCCCTACAATTGACACCACCAATAGACTTCCCTTGAGGTCTAGACAAAGCCCAAACAAGCTTGGGGGTGGCGGAGCACCGGAGGTGATGGATCGAAGTCACCCAAATCAAGGGTTTCTAGTGGGTTTTAGCAAAATTGGGGCTTTTCCAGGCCAAATTGGACTTGGTCGCAAGTATGAAAGTTGCTCTACTCACTGAGATCTTCATTTTTGTGAAGTTTGAGAATTTTTAGAAATGGTTGAATTTTCCGGCGAGTCAGGGCTGCCGACCGCCACCCACGGCGACGCGTGGCCAGCGGATTGAAGATGTCGTTCTAAGTCATTTTAGATGCCTAAGTTCATAGTTGATATCCATATGATGTGAATGGATTATTCTGAACCTAGTTTGATTAAGGTATATCACTTGATTATTATATGAATTGACGATCCGACCGTTGGATCGTTACTAAACTTTAATACGTGATAACACATAATATTTGAAGATTATAGGAATTGATGGATCGGGAATCCAACTTGCAGATTTTCCCGAATTGGATTTACAAGTTCATAAAATAAACGTTAACCGCCACCTTGTTTTGGCAATTAACGAAGATCTAACCGTTGGATCACAGTGAAATTTTAGGATAATGTTTTAGAAGTATAATGTGGATCTTTGGAAGTTTTTGATCGGAAAGCTGAAGAGCGGATCTTCTGGATCGAGTTACGTAGAGTTATGGACCCTACCTTCGATCTTTGACCGACGGTTGACTTTTGATCAATTGGTATTAAATCATTCTAAAACGTCTTTAGGGATGTGTTTTATGTAAGTTACATGATCTATGGATAAGGATTCTGAGATGTGGTTTGAAAATTGTCCTAGGCACCATTCGTCCGGGACGCCTCGATGTACATGCTAGGAAAATGGTAGGGCGGACTCTAGGTGAGTGGATCTTTTCCTTTTTATCGTGTGTATATATATATATATATATATATATATCCTATGGGATTTAATTTGTTCAGAAGAAAACAATTGACAAGTCTCATGTTCTTTACTAAGAGCATAAGTTTTTTCAACTGTTTTAACATGATGTTCACTCCTGAGAGGCTACTAACCATTTCTTTTTGTAAATATTTTTACTTGAGACTTTGGGGATATTCCATTCTCTAAAATCTATACTATCATCAGTTTGAAAATCAAGTTTTTGTTCTTCATTAATTATGTCTGGAATATTGCCTAAACTAGATCTAGAGCTAGTGCTGGCCATTGAATTAGATCTAAATAATCTACTCATAAAATCACAAATCAAACAAGCAAAATACAGAAAACTTAATCTGATTCACCTTCCTCTTGCGCTAGCTAAACCCTTTCCCCGCTCATGCGATCCGCTCATGCCTATCCTGGGTCTTATTGTTTGGAACACGTCTTACTGTTTGGTTGGGGATTTAAACAAACGACTATGAGGACTGACATATAAGATAAACCGTGAATTGAAAGCTTGAATTGGAACTTACTTTGCATATTATGAAGATGCTAATGCAATTACCACTCACTTGGCTCTGATACCAAATGACAGAAGCCAAATAAATATATGGATATGAGAAGCTCAAGATATTTGATGAGAATCAAGTCAGGATTTATAGGGAATCGGAACTCAAATGAATCACTTATAATTACATAAATAATTAAAATCAAATTGAAAATAGGTGTAATGTTCATTATAAAGTAATGAATTAAAACTAATGATGCAGATATTTATTTGCAAATAATTTTATTTAAATTGGAAACCAACTTACAATTTCATCTACTGACGATTGATAAAGAAAACGATGGAGCGCGCAGGCATCCTTGATTGAAAATTAAAATACAAGTGTTTGATAGTTTTGGTGAATGGAGAATGGAGATGAACTATGACTTCTGTTCTTTTTAGAATTCGCAGAGAGTCTCAGCTTGTTCGACGAATGTCCTCTCCTTCTGTGAATTCGCCCCTCTTTTGTAGAGAGAGGGATGATAATTGAGATCCGGGAATCCCGCTCTGCATGTGCTGTATGCTGGAAAGGTGCCAAAGGCTGATGAAATTGTTGGACCACTGTAGAATCACGTTTCTTCTTTTCTTAAATGAAATGATGGCTACTGCTGATGAATAGTGAAAAAGTGATTTTACTATTCATGAATAGTAAAATGTCTGGAATGATTGTTGATGACTGCTACTGCTTTTGATGTCTTATTCTGATAATTATTACATGGTAAAACTGTTTATTCACATGCTGATTACAAATCAAATGGGTCCTGGTAATCCTGAAAATCTGCCCATAGGGTCTTCTGGCTGGCTGGATTGGTATGATGTTGTGATGAAGCATCTGATGAATTTGAACTTGAATCTTCGTCTTCATATTCACTATCTAGTAAAGCTGCTTTTGCTATAAGTTTATCTGCCATTTTCAATAATTGTGAGGATTTCCCTTTCTTCTTCGAACTTGAAGTTTTTGATGATTTGGATTTTCCTTTGAGATATGATGAAGGACTAATGTTTGATAGTGATTGGGTATTTTCTAGGATTTCTGGCAATGCCTGTGTCGATGTTGTTGGTGGAGATATCTTTGGAACATGTGTAATTGGAAATTCTGATGAGACTAAACTGACAATTTTTCCATAGTCGAATTTATCCCACCACTTGACCCATCTGGCTCTATAAATTTCACCAATTTCATACTCATAATTCCATTTAAAAATCCAAAGGACTTTATATCTAGCCATAAATAATGAAAGAAGGGTAATTCTATCATTGAAACGGCTTTTGTCAAAATGCTTCTGGAAACCAGATGAAAGGAATTCCATGAGTTCTTTGGGTAGTAGGCTGGCAGTTGGGCCGTGAGCTAACCACCAGTTTGGAAACCAAGCTGGAAAGTTCATCCTGAAACTTTTATCAAATGTAACAAACCACGAATGACTAAAGTCAGATGTTTGGTGAAGAAATATGTTGTTCCAGGCTTGGATGTAGTCAAAATAAATGTATTTGTTGTTTGGGATGAGTTCATGTTTGGTGTGAAGTTGTTTGGTATGATAGAGGGGGAGTCCCCAATCTTGTTCGGTAAGAAATTTGCCAATATGGAGTGAGTGGTAAAGAAGTTTAATTGGATGGGTGGTGCTGTAAATGAGTTTAATGGAAACTCCTTCGGTCTCACTGAGAATGGCTTGGTAATATTGGAGGGTTTTGAAAGCTTCAGTTGGGACATAGTGGAAATTGGGGGGCAAGATGGCTTTAACTATTTTGTCTGGCGATTGCCTTTTGTTAATGTGATTTGGAATGCAGAAAAGTTGTTCCATAGGATGTTTCTTAACATATGGGAATGTTTTAGCAAAGCTCGGTGTTCTTGGGGTTGAATGTGATGGCATTGATGAATATGGGTCATATGGGCTGGCTAATGCCGTTTGGTAATTTGGTCGAAATTGGCCAACGGTTGATTTGAAGGAGATCCTAAGGGAACAAATCTGTTGGTAATGGCTAGTGCCGATGATGATGAATCAGGAATAGATTCCTGTTTTACTGGTGGTGGAGGTGGAAGAGTGGCTGGAAGCCTCCTCTGACTATTGCTGTTTTTCCCTGACATTCTTCCCCTACAGAAATTCTCTAGTTAAAAAAATCTGGAATGCAGTTATGGCTGCCTTTAATGTATTCAATGTCAAAATAAAAAATGCTTAATATGGCTTGCCATCGTGCAAAAATCTGTTTTGATGCAATGTTTTGAACATCTTTTTGTAAAACATGTTTTGCAGATTTGCAATCGACACGAACTAAAATTTTTTTATTTAATAAATTATCTTGAAATTTACTAATGCATAATACAATAGATAGTATCTCTTTCTTTATAGTACTATAATTAGTTTGTGCCAGATTCCAAACTCCTGAATGGAAACGAACAATTTGTTCAGAAGACTCAGAAGAAGTTTTTTGTTTAAGGATACCTCCATAACCTGCATCAGATGCATCAGTTTCAACTATTTTAAAAGAGTTGGGAGTTGGAATGCCAAGACAGGGCAATGTCTTAACATGAGTTTTAATCTGTTTAACAATGGAAGTATGAATGGTAGACCACGCTGGAGGATTATCTTTAAGATGATCAAACAATGGTTTACACTGTTGACGAAGATGAGGATAAAATTCTGAAACGTAATTTAATGATCCAAGGAATCTTTGAAGTTGGGTTTTATCAGTGATCTAATCTGGAAATTTATCAGCAAATTGAATAACTCGATCTATTGGTTGGATGGTAGACTGATGGATGTTATAACCTAAAAATCTAACATTAGTCTGAAACAGTTTAATCTTAGAGGCTGATACAACTAATCCATTGGACTTAATAATTCTAGCAAACAAATGCAAATGTTTCCAATGTTCGTCTATTGACTTTGAATATATAAGCACATCATCAATATAAACAATCGAAAAATGGCTACATTGATTAAAAATTTCATTCATAATATTTTGAAATTCACTTGGTGCATTCTTTAAACCGAAAGGCTTTACATTCCATTCATAATGTCCAAAATGAGTTACAAAAGTTGTTTTGTATTTATCATTTTCATGAATTTGAATTTGTCGAAAGCCTGATTTCATATCAAAGTTTGAAAAAATAACTGCTTGAGAAAGTCTCTTTATCAAATCTCTTTTGTTGGGAATTGGATACCAAATCCATTCCAAAACTTCATTCAATGGTTTATGGTTAATAACTAATCTGGGAGTTCCTCTTTCTAATTCTGCGTTTTTCTGAACATAAAATGCAGGACATGACCAAGGTGACTTGCTCTTACGGATAATTCCTTTATTAAGAAGTTCTTGGATTTCTGTTTTACAGAATTTCATGACTTCTTGACTCATTTGGATAGGTCTAGCCTTAGTAGATATCTTAGATTCATTAAACTCTTTTATATAAGGAAGTTTAACTATGTGTTGTTTACGGTGCCAAAAAGCATTGGGGATATCAGAACAGATTTCATTAATAAGTTTCTTTTGAAATTTGTCAATTGTTTCTAACAAAGTTTTATTTGTTAGCTGTTCTTTAATTCTTTTGTGATTGATTTCTTCTTTTAAGAAATTAATGTGTTGTGACTTATTAGTGATAATACTAATAGTTTTTTAAATACTATTTTTTTGTAAATGTCTTAATTTTTTGAGATCTGTTTCCAGACATAACTCAAATATGACCTTTTGTTCTAAGACTCTGGTGGTAATCCTATTGTGATGTACCTTAAAAGGATATATAAGTGTTAAAAATGGGAGACCTAAAATAACTGGGTCAAAAATATTTTTTATTAGAACAAATGGGGTTTTGAAACAAACATCATTTTGGCAAACATGTGCTTTTGGTATTTCATATTTCAAATGCATTAGTGACTGGTTTGCAGCACTAAGTATTTATGTAGACTTATGAAAATATTTAGTAGGTATTAACCATTTTTGAATACAATTCAAGTCTGCACCTGAATCGATTAAAGCTATGGTTTCTAAATGAAAATCTTCAATTATTATTTTAATTTTAGAATACCATTTTTGAATTCTTATTTTGTCTAAAAGACTTAAGACTAAATTCTCTATGAATTGAGAACATGTATCTGAACTGGAGGAAGAACTGGCAAGTTCTTCATCATGAGGATTTACAAACAAATGTGTTTGAACCTTACTAAGTTGTGTTCGAACTTCTATATTTTCGGATTTTATAAGCCTAATTTCTTCTTTGATTTTATTAATTTCCTGCTGGAGATCTTTGATAGTAATTTCTTTTTTAGTCTTATTAAATCTTTCTAAGGTTGTGCTAAGAGAGATTTTGGGAGTAGAATGAATTTGGCTAGTGCCTGGTTCGTCTGAGGAAACTAATTTCTTTAGTTTTTTGAGATAAAAAGATTTAAGTTCTGGGTCATCGACTTTACTTATTAGTTCAAGTAGAAAATCTTCTTGTTCTTCTTGTTTATTAAGGACTGAGATTTTGTTATTGCAACAAGAATCTACACATCCTACCTTGATATTTGGAGATGAGCTATTGCTCAATGAATTATTACTGGAAGAGGATAATTCCAAATCATCTTCTGATTGACTATGGTCTGTATCTTTTAATTCCAAAACTTGGATTAATTGAAGTTTTTCTTCCTCAGAGATCTTCAACTGGTTGATAGTTTTCTTTACTCTACATTTGTTGGCATAATGACCAAATTTGCCACACTTGTAACATTTGCCCTTTTAGGTTTGGTCTTTTGGAAATTTCTTGGAAGGTTTCTTCTCCCATTTTGAATGTTTAGGTTTTTCATAAAAATCATTTATTTGAAAATCCTTATTTTATTTCTGTTGTATTTAGAATATCTTTTGGAATATTTTGTTGGATACCTATTGTAGATATCTGTCCTTTTCTTTTTGTTGGAAGGAGAAATAGGGGGTAATCCGTATTGTTCACAGAACGTTCCTAATTCATACTTAGCGATGGATTTATCTTTATTAACTTGTTTTGAAATTTTCATATCGATACACATTTTCAAGCCTTCTTTCTGGATAATATTAATTATATTTTCATAAGTAAGGGTATGATATGGTATGATTCCTTCTTCGTTTACTAAAACATTTCGGATTTTATGTGCAAAAAGATTTGGTAATCCATTTATAAATTTTTCTTTCCAAAATGGTTGATTACTGTCTTCTCTGACCATGACTCTAGACATCAATACATCTTTGTACCATCTAAAGTCGCTTAGAGTTGGACATCTCAGATTGCTGAGTTGATCATGAATCCTAGAGGTGACATTACTAGGTGTTCCTATGAAGTGTTCTATGATTGTGAAAAGAAGTGTGTTAATTGCGTCAGGGACGCCTTGTCCAATATGTTCATAAAAAATTGGTATTCCTTCTTCATCTTTTTTAACAGCATTTAAAATTTCATTTCTGGATTGTTCAGTGAGATGTTTCTCCCACCATGAATGAAGCATTCCAGTGAATCCAGTGACCAAAAGGTCGACGATTTGGGAGTGGCTGAGATTATGATTGGTAATATAACTATTAGCAACCATGGACATATGTTAGAGCTTATTAAGAAGCTCTTGTTCTGACAAACCATCTATATTCCATTCATAGAGTTTATCAGAAGAGACTGAGAATTGGTTTTGAATGTTTCTTTCTTCAAATTGAATATCAGGAGGGGTTGGTCTGGGATACCAGTTTTTTGTAAGAGATGTAGGATTGATGCGTCGATTTTTAATTCTTTTGAGTTCAAGGTTCTGAAAAGCTTGTTCAACTTTTCGAATGGAATATATACCAGTGTCTGGTTCAGAGGATGGAAGTGATGATTCTGATTGAGATTCATCAGGATGATTTATGGTTTGGATAGTTTTTTCTTTCTTTAATTCAAGTAATAATTGATCAATTTTTTGACTTGTGGAGGTTGAGGATGATTTCAAGACCACTGCCTTTGAAGGGGATTCTGAGAAATGTACTAAAGGTTTTTCTTTGATTTTTGAGATAGAAAGGTTATCAATCTTTGTCTCAATTTTATCTAATTGTTTACCAATTGTATGAAGACTCTGGGAAATGTACTAAAGACGTTTTAGAATGATTTGATACCAATTGATCAAAAATCAACCGTCGGTTAAGGATCGAAGGCAGGGTTCATAACTCTACGTAACTTGATCCAGAAGATCCGCTTTTCAGCTTTCCGATCAGAAACTTCCAAAGATCCACATTATACTTCTAAAACATTATCCTAAAATTTCACTATTATCCTAATATATATATATATATGTATATATGTATATATTGGTAAATGCTATGACATGGTTGAGTATTAGATTGCATCATGGCATATCAATGTATACTACCTATAAGTAATTACTGTGAATGCTTTGAAGTGCAAAGAGGAACGCAAGATATATATATATATATATATATATATATATATGTATATATTGGTAAATGCTATGACATGGTTGAGTATTAGATTGCATCATGGCATATCAATATGTATACTACCTGTAAGTAATTACTATGAATGCTTTGAAGTGCGAAGAGGAACGCAGGACGCACAGGTAAATTCAGATGAGTTTATAGTGTTACTTGAAATGATCGAGTTATGGCATGACTATATTTATGCTTTAGGCAACTCCAACCTTGTCGTACAGGTTGTAATGATAGGCAACTTCGACCTTGTCGTACAGGTTGTAGTGATAGGCAACTCTGACACTATCGTACAAGTTGCCCATAAGTCGCACATGTTATAATTGATGCAGTTAAAGCTCATAAACCTGCACCCAGATGTTAGTGCTCCCGCCCGTGGCCAGGGCACAGTCCTTCATGTGATGTTCACCTTACGCTCACCTTGGATCCAAGGTAGATGCACAGTCCTATCATATAGACCATTACTGGTGGTTCCGACTCTAGGTGACCCGCGATTATTCGCACAGTCTTCACGTGATCGTAGCACTTAAGCGTGCTTATTTATACCCAGTCTTGTCGTACAAACCACTAGAAGTGGTTTCGACTCGTGTGCAGGGATATGTGATGAGCTATGGGTTCAACCGTACAGGCCACAATAGGTGGATTCAGCTGAGATATTACTTGGATATTAATTGATGAGATATGGATAAGTCGTATAGGTCACTATAGATGACTTCGACTTATGAGCTAGCATTGATTAATGAGATATGGATAAGTCGTACACGTCATTATAGGTAACTCTGACTTATGAGCTAGCATTGATTGATGAGATATGGATAAGTTGTATAGGTCACTATAGGTGACTTCAACTTAGGAGCTAGCATCGATTGATGAGATATGGATAAGTAGTACAGTTCACTATAGGTGACTCTGACGTATGTACTAACATTGATTGATGAAATATGGTTGCAGTCATACAAGTCACCATAGGTGACTCCTACTGGCGTGCTAGTATGGGGTATTAAGCACATGATTATTTATATTGCTAATGAGATGATGTGTCGTGGTATACTTCTGGATTTACTATTAGTATTCTTTTGATTTCATACTTATATGTAGTATGATTTTTTGGAAACTATACAGGTTTTACGGCGAGGGGTTACTACCTTTTATAATTGAAATGATTTTGGAAATCTTTGTGTTGCTCACTCACACTTTCTATTTTTGCACCCCCCAGGTTCTAGTAGCAAAGTTTCGTATCGACGAGGACTTGTGACACTCCCCAGTTCAGGTGGCTCCTTATGATGGTGTAATTATTATCTTACCTCACTATACTTTTCTTATGCTCTATATCATGTGTGAAATGGCTCCAAAACCGTTCACCATACACTCGTGTATATAGGCACTTTTAGGTTTAGATTTATTCACATTTTACACATTATCACACTTTATGGCTTTGTCACCTTCCAGGTGTCGGCCAACACAGCTCGATTTGGAGTCCTAGTGGACATTCCGGGTCGGGATGTGTCAGTTTGGTATCAGAGCATAAATTGGGCAGTATTGCATTCATCACACGCGTGATGCAAGTATTCTTAGTTCTCAAGTCTATCATTATTCTTTCGCCGTTAGTATTAATTCTTTTGAGATTGGAAATTTCATCTAGTTTTGATTTCTTGGTAGTATCTGGTAGAATATCACCTATTAGAATTCATGCGAAGTCTATTTTTGTCAAGACTCTAGAACTGTCTTGCGCGACGATTGTTCTAAAGTGGTAGCAATTGACAGAAGAACATTTTGGGGAAATTACTTTTGGTCCCTGGTAGTTTTAATAATTTGTGATGTTACTTTTCGATTATCAAGAAACCTTATTAGTTCATTCTTAAATTCGACCTTTCTACTTCTTGGTTTGAGGCAATAACGGAATTGTTTAGTATTCCAGCGTAATTCATCTTTTTATTTTTATTTTATTTTTGAAATTGTTCAACTCTTTGATATTTTAGTCTGTGTCAGTTATGGTTGTACTCTCAGTTTTACCTCATGCTGTTAAAAGTAATTGGGTTGATTTTGAATCACTAGTATATTCCTTATGTTATTTAGGATGTTGATTAACTGTCCAAGAGGACCGTTTAGACATTGACATTACATAATTAATCCAGATACCTTGTACTCTAGATCTCTTGATCTTATCTTGACGCTCAAATTCTTGGGTGTTCTGTTAGCCTTATCGACATGATTTCACTCTTGGTTAGTGAGGAATTCATAATATATCAATTTGGCGGGCGCGTGCGCTAGTGATCAAAACCCCATGAGAGAGCAGCAACCTTTCTAGACAAGTGCAACAGTTATTTATTGGTTTTATGAAAGAGAGATTTGGGCTTACGAATCTGTTGAGCCTTTTTGGGTATGTTGGTCATTTCAGTTTCCCGAAAGTAACACAATAGGGCCTATGAAAGCGGCGTTTTGTGTGTCAATTATTTTTGAGGACTTGTGGGCGGGGTGTCTTTTGGGGAGTAAAGGGTTCAACCACAAAACGTACCATCTATTATATAGCATTATTATACCTACAAAGAGAATGAAGGTTTGAGCTTGAAAGCATGAAAGAGGAATAATTACATTCCAACCGCGACGGAATGTCATTTTCTCCTTGGCACAAACGTTCTAACTTGATTTCTGCTTTATGTGTGTGTGTGTGTGTGTGTGTGTGTGTGTGTGTATCTTATACTCCTATCTTTGAGTGTAGTACAACAATGATTTTAAATTTTGGGGACGAAATTCTTTAAGGTGGGTGGATTGTGACAACCCATCCCTAATTTTACAATTTTATAAATCTAAAAATGTGAATTCGCGAGAATACCCTAGAGGCGAGGGTATTGATTTTCATTGATCGCTAGTTCATGACGCGTATGAACTATTACCTTCCTGTATTTCAAAAGTACTTGGCGGTGCGAATGTGTAGACGCATGCAAAAATTTAATTCAGAACTACGAACAGAGGTTTAACAGAACTTTAAATTTGAAAGTACGTTGGTAAGGGTTGTTATTTATTATTATATTCATTTCTTATAGTTATTGTTATTTGAGGTGGTTAGAAAAATGAAGAGGGAGGAAGAAATGGAAAGGATGCCTAATGGCAGTGAAAGAGAGGGGAAGAAGAGAGCATAGAAGGGACCGGGAGAGAAGTGGAGGAATGAGGAGAGGAGAGAGAGAGAAATAACCAATCAGACATGAGGGAAATGAGGGAAAGGAAAGAGGAAAAGAGGAAAGGGATCAGCCAGACCCCCTCAACCCACGCCAAACCTTTCGACCCGATACTATTTCTGGCCAAATTATGTCATTTTTCAGGTGAAATTCACCCATCCAATACCTATAAATTACTCCATAACCTTTCCTCTTTTTTTTTTCCACCTGAAATTATAATGAAATTGGTTGTATTTTTGGGGGGGGGGGAATCTCGACGGGAACCATGGGTGCCGTAAGGACTCTCGGCCGAAATCCACCAAACTTGAAACGATTCCCTCCAATTGACACCACCAATAGACTTCCCTTAAGGTCTAGAACAAAGCCTAAAAACCTTGGAGGCGGCGAAGCACTAGAGGTGACGAATTGAAGTCACCCAAATCTAAGGTTTTCAGCGGGTTTTAGCAAAATTGGGGCTTTTCCAGGCTAAATTGGACTTGGTCGCAGGTATGAAAGTTGCTCTACTAACTGAGATCTTCATTTTGTGAAGTTTGAGAATTTTTAGAAATAGTTGAATTTTCTGGGGAATCGGGGCGGCCGACTGCCACCCGCGGCGGCGCGTGGCCAGCGGATTGAAGATGTCGTTCTAAGTCATTTTAGATGCCTGAGTTCATAGTTGATATCAATATGATGTGAATGGATTATTCTGAACCTAGTTTGATTAAGGTATATCACTTGATTATTATATGAATCGACGATCCGACCGTTGGATCCTTACTAAACTTTAATATGTGATAACACATAATATTTGAAGAGTATAGGAATTGACAGATCGGGAATCCAACTTGCGGATTTTCCCGAATTGGATTTGTAAGTTCATAAAATAAACGTTAACCGCCACCTTGTTTTGGCAACTGACAGAGATCCAACTGTTGGATCATAGTGAAATTTTAGGATAATGTTTTAGAAGTATAATGCAGATCTTTGGAAGTTTCTGATCGAAAATCTGAAGAGCGGATCTTCCGGATCAAGTTATGTAGAGTTATGGACCTTACCGTCGATCCTTGACCGACGGTTGAGTTTTAATCAATTGGTATCAAATCATTCTAAAACGTCTTTAGGGATGTGTTTTACGTAAGTTACATGATCTATGGATAAGGATTCTGAGATGTGGTTTGAAAATTGTCCAAGGCACCGTTCGTCAGGGACGCCTCGATGTACATGCTAGGAAAATGGTAGGGCGGACTCCAGGTGAGTGGATCTTTTCTTTTTTATTGTATAGATAAATATATACATGATGGATAATTTCAAAGATACTCTTAAATTGAATTAAGTAATTTGTGCCATGTCATATATATGTATATGTTCTAAAGTACCACGAGATGGTTGAGTTTAGATTATGTCATGGTATATCCATATGCATGTTACCTACAAATAATTATTGTGAACTACGATTGGCTTGATCCTTGTTTAGGGTACGTAGGTAGTCTAACGAGACGTTAGATGCGACCATACAATAAATGAGATTAAATAATCAAGACAAAAGCCTTGTTTGGGGAATTGAGCAATGTGATGGAATTTGGTGAAAAAGTGAGATGTAACCTTATGACTTTGGTGGTTAAATGTTGGTCAAAAATCAATGTGTGAGGAATTGAGAGATTGAAGTAAAGAATCATCAGTAATGATAGTTAATTAAACTAATATTTAGTTGGACTTGTTCCTGATAATTATTCCCGAAATAAATAGTTCGGGAGTGGGGCGTTACAGATTATGCATATTTCGCCATGTTATATATATGTGTGTGTGTGTGTGTATATATATATACATATATATATATATGTAGTTGGTAAATGTTATTACATGGTTGAGTATTAGATTGCATCATGGCATATCAATATGTATACTACCTGTAAGTAATTACTGTGAATGCTTTGAAGTGCGAAGAGGAACGCAAGACGCACAGGTAAATTCAGGTGAGTTTATGGTGTTACTGGAAATGATCGAGTTATGGCATGACTATATTTATGCTTTAGGCAACTCCGACCTTGTCGTACAGGTTGCAATGATAGGCAACTCCGACACTATCGTACAGGTTGCCTATGAGTCGTACATGTTATAATAGATGCAGTTAGAGCTCATAAACCTACACCCCGGTGTTAGTGCTCCCGCTTATGGCCAGGGCACAGTCCTTCACGTGATGTTCACCTCTCGCACCTTACGCTCACCTTGGATCCATGGTAGGTGCACAGTCTTGTCGTACAGACCACTACAGGTGGTTCCGACTCATAGGTGACCCGCGATTATTCGCACAGTTTTCACGTGATCGTTGCACTTGAGCGTACTTATTTACACCCAGACTTATCGTACAAACCACTAGAAGTGGTTCCGACTCGTGTGCAGGGATATGTGATAAGCTATAGGTTCAGCCGTACAAGCCACAAAAGGCGGATCCGGTTGACATATTACTTGGATATTGATTGATGAGATATGTATAAGTCGTAAAGTCACTATAGGTGACTCTGACTTATGAGCTACCATTGATTGATGAGATATGGATAAGTCGTACAGGTCATTATAGGTGACTCCGACTTATGAGCTAGCATTGATTGATGAGCTAGCATTGATTGATGAGATATGGATAAGTCGTACAGGTCACTATAGGTGACTCCGAATTATGAGCTAGCATTGATTGATGAGATATGGATAAGTCATACAGGTCACTATAGGTGACTCTGACTTATGATCTAGCATTGATTGATAAGGAATGGATAAGTTGTACAGGTCACTATAGGTGACTCCGACTTATGAGCTAGCATTGATTGATAAGATATGGATAAGTCGTACAGGTCACTATAGGTGACTCCAACTTATGAGCTAGCATTGATTGATGAGATATGGATGAGTCGTACAGTTCACTATAGGTGACTCCGACTTATGTACTGGCATTGATTGATGAAATATGGTTGTAATCGTACAGGTCACCATAGGTGACTCCGACTGGCGTGCTAGTATGGGTTATTAAACACATGATTATTTATATTGCTAATGAGATGTTGTGTCGTGGTATACTTCTGGATTTACTATTAGTATACTTTTGATTTCATACTTATACGTAGTATGATTTTCTGGAAACTATACAGGTTTTATGGCGAGGGGTTACTACCTTTGATAATTGAAATGATTTTGGAAATCTTTATGTTGCTCACTCATACTTTCCATTTTTGCACCCTTCTAGGTTCTAGTAGCAAAGTTTCGTATTGACGAGGACTTGTGACACTCCCCCGTTTAGGTGGCTCCTTATGATGGTATAATTAATATCTTACCTCACTGTACTTTTCTTATGCTCTATATCACGTGTGAAATGGGTCCAAAACCGTTCACCACGCACTCGTGTATGTATGCACTTTTAGGTTTAAATTTATTCACATTTTACACGTTATCACACTTTATAGCTTCATCACCTTCTAGGTGTCAGCCAGCACAGCTCGATTCAGAGTCCTAGTGGACATTCCGAGTCGGGGTGTGTCAGTTACGCTCGTTTTGACTTCTAATATATATTATTATATATATATATATATATATGCAATTTAACTATATTGTCCCTTAAAGTGGGTTAATCAATTTCCAACTTCCTATACAAGAGGATTATCCACTCTTTGGTGTTTAGACTCTTTAACCAACCCATTCACCGAAAGAAAAAGACTCATTAACCAACCAATATATATAATATCTTAATATTGCAAATTATAGCGGTTTGGTCTGCTGGGAAAACTTGTACAAGCGAACAACTTTTGAAAGGCCCATTGTTTTGCTTGTCATTTGCAGGATGCTTGTAAGTGATGGAAATTCAAAGGTTTTCTCTCTTTACCACGTAATATCATTGTAAATTGTAATAGTTAGATCAGCAAGTTTGTAGCAGTTAAGCTTGACTAAGCTTTTTGGATAGTTTTTATAACGACTTGTCCCGGATTTTACGAAAGACGGAACATCAAGGGTAATTTTGTAATTTCATGTTTGGGAGATATTAGTATTTTTGCCTTTAATGGACCTTGTTTTGTGAGCCACTAAGGGCCCACATGCTCCCTTATCTCCTGGCAAGACTACGATACCCTAACCCCATCTTCCCCACCTATTTCCGTATCTAGAAACGAAGGGATGGACCTCAAGCTCGTTGGTCTCTCTCCCTCTGCACAGTGAGGCACTGTTTATCGTCTCCCCTGACGAGTCATGGTAAGATAGCGTCGCTCTTGACAAAGGGTAAGGTTTTAAACTATTCAAATTGTCTTTCCCTCGTCTTTTGTTGAAGACTAACTCATTCATGCGTGTTTTGGATGTCAAAGCATCGCAGAAACTGCTCAGGGAGACTTCCACAGATTTAAGTGAAAACCCAAGGCTTCCAAGCCATTTTTCGGCCACGGCTTGCCACGTGATAAGTATAATATTCTTCCTTGTTCCTTGGGCTTCAATTTGGTATATTGAATGACTAGTTTTAGTCGAGTTTTGGGGATGAATAGAGCTCTCCAAGCTCCGCCTTTCTTCTTCGTGGAAACCGGCCGACCCATGGCCTGAAATCTGGTCAACCCGACCTGACTACCCTGGACCCAGATTTGAACAAAATCTGACTCGAATCCGACCCAATGGAATATTCTTCAAAATATTCTTAGAATATTCTCTAAATATCTTCCTTGTGCTGACTTTTATGAAATTTGTCCGGGACCATTTTTAGGGTAATTCGATGCCCTGATTCCAAATCAGAACTCCGTTATCCCAAATTCAATTGTTTTAGTAGGGTTTTAATTATTTGGTCCCTTTATGTGCTTAGGTGCATTTATTAGTGGCGATTTTGTCCTCCCTTGTTCAAACAGCCCTTCGGCGACGAAGTATCTGCGACTGGACCCCTTCCAAAATGCATGATTTAATTATTAAAAATGTGTACATGAAAAGCATGATTTTATGACTATGTTTTATGAAACGTTTAATGAGTTACTGGATTTACGCTTTATGAAATATTGTGCTTTATTGAATTTACATTACTGAGATATTTATGAATATGATTTATTATATGATGTTTAAGCTATTGAGCTCCGATGAGATATATTTTGGAAAGATTATGTTTATGATTTTTTGTGCTTACTTAGTGGATATTCATTTATATATGCCTTCGAGCGGCGATGTAAGGCCTCGGGCAGAAGATTTATATATGCCTTCGGGTTGGCGATGTAGGGCCTTCGGGCGATTGTGATACCACTACTAAGCACACTATATACGATATATGTTTTATGAAGGTTTTATGGCATGCTAGAGTTTTCAAAAAACCTATTACTTATTAGCTATATGAGTTTTTTCTAAAATTGGGGGTTAGTACGTTTGAAGAGTAATTGTTTTAGTATTACTATATATATACTTGGTCGATTCATGCTTTGTTTTGCGCCCCCTTCAGGACTTAGTATCGAGGCATACAATCCCGGAGTTAGGGCATTCTCGCATTAGTATCTTCGAGTCCTCTCGGTGTAAGACCCATTCCTTTGTTCATACATTTTCATAATATTCCTTTTACAATATTCTTGATTAGTTATATGCTCTGAACACGTTCCCACATTTGCATATTTATTATAGTTAAGTTTACGTATTTTATTTTACATTCGTTCTTTCTTCATATTTTTTACATGCACGTTAATATGGCTTCATCACCCTCATGTGTCAACCAGCACGTGTCTACCCTAGTGTTTGGAAGATATTGGGGTCGTGCGTGTCAATTTGGTATCAGGGCCTAATTAATTCAGAGCATGCTTAAGATCTTCTTTTACTGTAGTAGTGTGTCGACCTTGGCATATTTGGATGTCATGACTTCTTGATTTGGTGCCTTTCGGCACAGTTGTGCAAATCGTTTTCTGTTTGAATTGTCACATTCTATTTAAAGTACAAAAATTTGTGTCGAGATTGTGCCTCATTGATGACGAAATTTAATGATGGACGACATTTAACAACGGACTGATACTTTACGACATGCATTCCCTAGGAATGGCAGGCAGAGTCGAATTTACATTGAAGTGACGTAAAATGGAAAAATCTCAGTGAAAGGAAGTCTGGTTAAGACCAGTTGAAGATCTGAAATGAGGATGATACTCTACAACTTGCATTCCCTAAGAATGGCAGGCAGAGTCATATGTTTATGGAGATTGCTCGAAACATCTGAAGTTCGTGTGGAGAAAGTGAGTAAGCACTAGTTGTATACGAAGTTTAGCAAGTGTCAGTTTGGTTGGACCAAATCAATGTCCTCGAGCTTGTTGTTTCCGCTGAGGGAATTTGTTGGGATCCTTAGAAGATTTCTCGATGATTGCATATCCTAACAAGTGGATGAATGCTCCATCGACTTTCATGAACCTAATTGATCGGTTATTCCAACCATATTCTGATGGGTTTGTGATTTTTTTATCAATAACCTTCTTGTCTATTCTAACAACGAGGTCAAGTTCACTAATCATCGACAGTCAGCTTTACACCAAATTCTTCAAACGTTGATTTTGTTTAGATTAGATATTTTTCTTGGGAGACTCTATTGTAGCAGACGTTATTCTTATCAATTTCCAAAAAGGTTGCGATTGTTGAAAATTGAAAATCCTTACAAGGTGTTGTGAAATACAAAATATATTTGGTCTTGTCAATTTCTACCAGCAGTTCTTAACCGGTTCTTTGAGCATAGCCTTATTTCCTTTTAGGCTAAGAGACAAGTCGATTTTGTTTGAGATGTTGAAAGTGAATGAAGTTTTTGACAACTGAAGTATTGTCTCACCTGATCATTGTTCTTACACTTTTCGATGACATCGATAAATTTCAAATTCTACAGTGATTTTTTATTAAATGTTTGGATGCACGCTGATGCAGCACGACTGAGTAATGCGTGTGCCTCTTGATGGTTGGAACCGCATGAAATGAACCATCCTATCTACGACCTTGAGCCAATGGTTACCATTTTACTTGAAAACCTAATGACATCTTTTCCTTGTAGAAATTTATGTGAGACGAAAGTTGGGAACATAACTTTTTGGAGTTTGGAACATTGTCTTACTCATGCTCCTGTCTATGCTTTTCTTGATGTTGGTGGTGAGTTTTAAGTCTCTTGTTTTGCATCCTTGTCACTTTTAGGGTTGTTTTCTGATGTAGCATAGGAATGTCATCGCCTATACTCCCAGACATCTCAAACCTCACGAAAAGAATTATACTGTTCATGACTTAGAGCTGGTAACAATTTCTCTTGCTATAAAATTTGGTTACGTTTTCTCTACAGCAATAAGTGTTTTACCTTTTATAACCAAAGAAATTGTAGTGTGTTTTTACACAGAAGGAGTTAAGTTTGAGACATAAGAGATGGATGGAACTCATCGATGATTTTGATTGCACTTTTGAGTATCATCTTGGTCAGGCAAATGTCGTAATTGATGCTCTTAGTCAGAAATCCCATGGATAGCTTACATGCATTCAAGCTATCCATGTCCCAATATTGTTTTCTCTTCAAGGAATTGGCCTTACGTTGGTGCCCGATCTACGATGAGTATTGGCGGCTCACTTCTAAGTCAAACTTGTGTCGGTAGATTTCGGGTAAGAATCTCTGCGAGTTTGATCAATAATGTGCGAGTTTGAAGGAGCAAGTGTCAGATGACATGAGATGGGATTTAAAAGTCTGACAAGTTGGAACTTTGTTGATAAGAAACAAATTGTTTTTGCCTAAGGGTAATGAAGTTGTGAAAAAGGAAAATTTTTTATCAAGCTCACATTTCAGCGTATGCCATACATGTTGGCAGTACGAAATTGTACCACTATTTTTGTCCATTTTATTACTGGTATTGTACAAATGGGATATCGCTGAATATGTGAGGAAACGTCTAATTTACTGGTAAATGGAAGTGGAGAGATGGAGGTCTCGAGCTTATCTCAATTTCTTTATATTCTGGTTTGGCGGTGGGAAGAAATTTCCATGGTTGTCTTTTTTAAGTTGTCGAAGACCCACTGAGGATGCGAATGGAAACGGGTGAATGCCACCATAGATTTATTGTACAAACCACCTTGTATACGTGTAAACTGATGATGTTTCAGTATTTTTTTTCGATCAACTCACTCAGCATATTATCTACCAATCCGTGAAGACTATACTTTTGACCGCTTGGCATAATTCTTCATTCTAGACTTCGTTCGACTGACGTCTTAATTAACATCGATTTCAACCGTAATCCCACATTCACCTCCTGGTATTAGAAGGCATTCTAGTCAACTTTGGGTTCATGTTTACCCTACAACACTTCATATCATTTCTAAAGCAGATAAACTGTTCATGAAAACCACTTAGGTTCGAAAGTTTTAGCTGAAACCATCAGTTATTCAATCACCCACTAACACCATATCGAGCGAATCATTACCACTGGTGATTGAATATCCCTAAGATTATCATTGTAACAAGTTGTTGTGAATATCGGAATGGGAAAAAATCTAAGTTTCCACTTATTAGATTACTTTAGACTACCAATCGAGTCGAGTCCGCGCTCAACCATCTCGACTTGCCACCACAGAATCAAGTTAGGTACTCACACGTGTTCTTGCATCAAGTTACGCATTCAATCCAGTTATTTTATACTCTAGATTTGATGGACTTGATTTGACCCTTAAATTCTTGGTTGTTCTTTTAGCCTTCTCGACATAGCCTTTTGCTAAATCCAAGAGAAATTTTCGATGAATCAGCTCACTTAGGCTTTGTGAATCACATTGTTAGGTTATACGGTGTGCCGTCACTATTGTACCTCATTAGGATGCACGTTTCACTTCCAAGTCTTATGAAGTGGCCATAGGTACTTAGTTGTTATTCAGTACCACATTTCATTTTCAGACTATTGGCCAGTCTGAACAAACTATCCAGACCTTGGAAGACGTGTTGTGTTCATCCATTCTGTGGTTTAAACATGATTAGAAATTGCACCGATCTCTATTGAGTTGTTTACAACTATAGTTATTATTTTCGGTTTGGGTATGGCATTATTTAAGACATGGTAAGAGAGATTTTACAGGCAACACTTGTTAGACAGAAGAATATTGCGAACTGGTATTCGAATGATCAAAATTTCAATATGGGAAACTATATGCTTTAGATGATGTCGCCTTGGAGTTTGGACAAAATGGTAATTTTGCACCTCGAGATTTACTACTTGTTTATCGAGACAACAATGAATTGTCGATATTGCGAGCTGCAAACTGTAATATCGATGGCTTATTCGTTGGGTTCGTTAAGCAAGTGAGTAGGTAGACTCATCTACGGTAGTAGTTACTAATTAATTATTGTTTGGGCTCGACCCAAAGACACACACACCTATTTTCAGAGTACGTGACATTACAAATGCTTGGGCGAGACCCATTTTCATTTTCAGTTTTAAATTCAATACAAGTTTTTGGCTTCTATGTTAATACATATCTATTTTGACGTTATCTTACTATACGTACATATTTTTGACCTTACGATATTATATATTTTCGACTGTATTTTGTTATATACAGATATGATACTACTATTATATTGTTCGGAAGAAAGTATGAGCTTGGAGGTATAAAAGAGGAATCATTGCAATCTGATCGCAATGGAGTGGCATTCTCTTTTATGCAACTGCTTTGACTTGTTTTCTTCTTTATATATATTCTTCTTCCTATCTTCTAGCATTTATGTATAGCAAGTTATTTCAAATTTCGAAGACGAAATTTTCTTAACGGGGGTAGATTGTAACGATCCGTCTCGGATTTTACGAAACAAGGAACGTCAAGGGTAATTTTGTAATTTCATGTTTGGGAGATATTTTTATTTTTGTCTTTAATGGACCTTGTTTGTGAACCATTAGGGGCACACATGCTCCCTTGTCTCCCGACCCTCTCTCTCATTTCCCTCTCTTTTCTTTCTTTCCCTGGACCCTTTCTTTTCTCTAACTCCCTCATCTCTCTCATCTTTCCTTCTCTGGTTACTCTCTAGCTACAAATTTCTCCATCTTGCTTTGAGTTCACTCATAGTCCCTCTTTCAAACTCTGTCACATCTCTCGTCCCTCTCATTCTTCTGAAAGTGGAGACACCAAGCTACCCTAACTACACCAACAAGACTATGATACCCCAACCCCATCTTCCCTACCTATTCCCGTATCCAGAAACGAAGGGACGAGCCTCGAGCCCGCTGGTCTCTCTCCCTCTGCACAGTGAGGCACTCTTCATCGTCTTCCTCGACGAATCACGGTGAGATATTGTTGTTCCCAATGAAGGGTAAGGTTCTAAACCATTCGAATCGTCTTTCCCTCGTCTTTTATTGAAGACTTACTCATTCGTGCATGTTTTGGGCATCAAAGCATCGTAGAAACTGCTCATGGAGGCTTCCTCAGATTCTAGGGATAACCCAAGCATTCTATGCCATTTTTCGGCCAACTCCGGCCATGGCTGGCCACATGATAGATATAATATTTTTCCTTGTACCTTAGGCTTCAATTTGGTATATTGAATGACTAGTTTTAGTCAAGTTTTGGGGATGAACGGAGCTCTCCAAGCTCTGGCTTTCTTCTTCATGGAAGTCGGCCGACCGATGGCTTGAAATCGGGTCGACCCGACTAGACTACCCTGGACCCAGATTCGAACCAGATCTGGCCTAGATCCAACCCGATCCGGACCTGATGGAATATTCTTCAAAATATTCTTAGAATATTCTCTGGATTATTCTTAGAATATTTCTGGAATATTCTCTGGAAAATTCATGGAATATTCCTTGCATTGACTTTTATAAAATTTGTCTAGGACCCATCTTAGGGTAATTCGACACCCTAATTCCAAATTCGTGCTCTGTTTTTCCAAATTCAATTGTTTTAGTAGGGTTTTACTTATTTGATCCCTTTATGTGCTTATGTGCGTTTATTAGTGGCGATTCCATCCTCCCTTGTTCGAACAGCTCTTTGGCGATGGAGTATCTGTGAGTGGACCCCTTCCAAAATACATGATTTAATTACTAGAAATGCATACATTAAAAGCATGATTTTATGACTATGTTTTATGAAACGTTTCACGAGTTATCGGATTTACACTTTATGAAATATCATGCTTTATCGAATTTACGTTACTGAGATATTTATGAATATGATTTATGATTTAATGTTTGAGCTATTGAGCTCCGATGAGATATATTTTGGAAAGATTATGTTTATGATTTTATGTGCTTACTTAGTGGATATTCATTTATATATGCCTTTGGGCGGGCGATGTGGGGCCTTCGGGTGGAAGATTGATATATGCCTTTGGGCGGGCGATGTAGGGCCTTCAGGCGAAAGATTTATATATGCCTTCAGGCGGGCGATGTAGGGCCTTCAGGCAGAAGATTTATATATGCCTTCGGGCGGGCGATGTAAGGCCTTCAAGCGATTGTTACACCACTACTAAGCACACTATATACGATATATGTTTTATGAAGGTTTTATGGCATGCTAGGGTTTTCGGAAAATCTATTACTTAATAGCTATATGAGTTTGTCTAAAATTGGGGGTTAGTACGTTTGAAGAGTAATTGTTTTAGTATTACTATATATAAACTTGGTCCACTCATGCTTTGTTTTGCGCCCCCTTTAGGACTTAGAATCGAGGCGTATAATCCCGACATCAGGGCACTCCCGCATTTGTATCTTCGAGTCCTCTCGGTGAAGGACCCATTCATTTGTTTGTACCTTTTCATAATATTCCTTCTACATTATTCTTGATTAGTTGTATGCTCTGAACACGTTCCCACATTTGCATATTCATTATAGTTAAGTTTACGTGTTTTATTTTACGTTCGTTCTTTCTTCATATTTTTTACATGCATGTTAATATGGATTCGTGACCCTTGGGTGTCGGCCAGCACATACCTACCCTGATGTTTAGAGGATATTGTAGTTGGGTGTGTCAATTTTTACCTTTCAACACCCTTTAGCTAGTTGTCACCATCTGATAATAGCATTTCATGTAACTTGGAGGTGTCAATCCTATTATTTGGAGGTGGCATCACCCTTATCTATAAACTTAGTTGGCAAGAGAGTTGAGCGCTCACAGGAGCTTGACGTAGACAGCATGCTCTCATAAGTTCACTATAATTATTTAATTATTTGTTGGCGGGTTTCTTTGTATGTGTTGTTCGGAAAAAATGAGGATTCAATGATTATTTGCTCCCCGGAACATATGCATGAATGGTGGCACAACCCATGCAAGCCATCCTTTTAGTCGCAATTCTTAGACAATATGTGGCAAATCCTCCTCCTAACCATTTAATTTACTTCAACCATGAGTTTTAACTGGGGTTTTGAGTGGCTCGTGGGAAAGAAAAAAAAATATGGGAGAGAGAGAGAGAGAGAGTGTGTGTTAGTTGAGATTGCATGCAAAGAAGTGCACATAGAGAGTGATAAAAATACAGGAAAGAGAGGAAAATATATGAGAGATTTTTAAGTGTGACCGGTATACAATATGGCACATCATGTGTCACTATACAAATGATGGAATATATGTGCTAAAAAGTTAATAACTTAAAAAATAAAATTTTCCACAACTTCTATTAAAACACGTGGTGTACCATTTGTGTTCCCGTCACAATGAAAATTTTCTTGAAATAAAGGATGTGATATCAATGTGTGGGACCAATGTGTGGGACCAATGAGTGGTTTATATAGTATGTTCTAAAACTTTTTATTTTTCGATGACTTGAAAATTTGGGATTTTTTTTCTTTTTACAAATATATCTCTATCTCAAGTCAAGCATGGTTGATTTCGTGTATTGTTTTGATGAGAACATATACATTATGTGTGTAACTTTTGTGCTTATTCACAGAACATGAGAACTTTCATTAGTGTTGTATTATTCTGAGGGATAAATGTAAACTGCACACAAGGAATATTAGCGGTCACGTGGGAAATTACATTTGTCACAGCCCGTCCCGAAATAAATTTTTCGATGGTGTGATTTGTCTAGAATACCCTTGGATGTTGAGTCTCCATGGCTAGTTGTATCCGAAAAGTAGCAAAAGAGGTATTAGGAGAGTCAAAGGGCTTTGCCCCACACCAAAAGGAATCTTGGTGGTGGAATGAGGAGGTACAAACAAAGGTGAAGGCTAAGAAGGAATGTTGTAAAGCCTTATACAAGGAGAGGACCGATGAAAATGGTGAAAGGTATAGAAAAGCGAAGCAAGAGGCGAAGAAAGCTGTCAGAGAAGCTAAGTTAGCGGCTTACGACGATATGTATAAACGACTAGATACCAAAGAAGGAGAGTTGGATATCTATAAACTAGCTAGAGCAAGGGAAAAGAAGACAAGGGACCTAAACCAAGTGAGGTGCATCAAGGATGAGGATGGAAAGGTTCTTGCTACAGAGAACGCGGTTAAAGACAGATGGAGAGGTTATTTTCATAATCTTTTCAATGAAGGACATGAAAGGAGTGCTTCTTTAGGGGAGTTGAGTAACTCAGAAGAGTGTAGAAACTACTCTTTTTATCGTCGAATCCGGAAGGAAGAAGTGGTTGTAGCTTTGAAGAAGATGAAGCATAGAAAAGCAGTAGGCCCAGACGATATACCAATCGAAGTGTGGAAAGTTTTGGGAGAGACAGGTATAACATGGCTCACTGACCTTTTCAATAGGATTTTGAAAACGAAGAAGATGCCAAATGAGTGGCGAACGAGCACTTTGGTGCCTATCTACAAGAATAAGGGCGACGTACAAAATTGCATGAACTATAGGGGTATTAAGCTAATGAGTCATACAATGAAGCTCTGGGAGAGAGTCATCGAGCATAGATTGAGGCAAGAGACACGGGTTTCGGACAACCAATTCGGGTTCATGCCAGGGCGCTCAACCATGGAGGCAATCTATCTCTTACGAAGATTGATAGAAAGATATAGAGATGGGAAAAAGGATTTACACATGGTCTTTATAGATTTGGAAAAAGCGTATGATAGGGTCCCAAGAGACATTCTTTGGAGGATTTTAGAGAAGAAAGGAGTACGAGTAGCATATATCCAAGCTATAAAGGATATGTATGAAGGAGCAAAGACTGCCGTAAGAACTCATGAAGGACAAACCGAAAGCTTTCCCATAACTGTAGGATTACATCAAGGCTCATCCTTAAGTCCTTACCTTTTTGCGTTGGTAATGGATGAGTTAACAGGACATATTCAAGATGATATTCCTTGGTGTATGCTTTTCGCAGACGATATAGTGTTGATAGATGAAACTCAGGAAGGGGTAAATGCAAAGCTTAACCTTTGGAGAGAAGTGTTGGAATCTAAAGGTCTTCGCCTAAGCCGATCAAAGACAGAATATATGGAGTGCAAGTTCAGTGCAAATGGAGGCCAAAACGAGTTAGGGGTGAGGATCGGAGATCAAGAAATACCAAAGAGCGACCGTTTTCGTTACCTAGGATCTATCTTGCAAAAGAACGGAGAATTAGATGGAGATCTCAACCATAGAATACAAGCTGGATGGATGAAGTGGAAGAGTGCATCTGGCGTGTTGTGTGACCGCCGTATGCCACTGAAGCTCAAGGGAAAATTTTATAGGACGGCAATAAGGCCGGCGATGCTGTATGGCACAGAATGTTGGGCGGTGAAGCATCAACACGTACACAAAATGGGTGTAGCGGAGATGAGGATGCTTCGTTGGATGTGTGGGCACACGAGAAAGGATAAGATTAGGAATGAGGATATCCGGGGTAAAGTAGGAGTAGCCGAAATTGAAGGAAAGATGAGAGAAAATCGGTTACGGTGGTTTGGACATGTGCAAAGAAGGCCTACTGACGCTCCGATTAGAAGATGCGACTATGGGACAGAGGTTCAGGGCCGAAGGGGTAGAGGAAGACCTAGGAAAACTTTGGAAGAAACTCTAAGAAAAGACTTAGAGTACTTGGATCTAACGAAGGACATGACACAGGACCGAGCACAATGGCGTTCTAAGATTCATATAGCCGATCCCACTCAGTGACTTGGATTTTCGAAGTCTCCAACCGAGAAGTTTTCCTCACTCGGAAAATTAAGGGAACACTACCCCAACCTACATGCTCCACTCAGAAAGCTTCAACATACAAGCTTCAACAAAAGAAAATTCAAAGAACTTAGCGAAGAAGGCTTTGGTGTATTTAACACAATACGTTGAAATGAAGAAAAGCTTATTTATTGATATCCCCGATAAGCTACAAATATGTACATATACATGAGTCAAAATAAACAAACAAGATGGAGCCTTCACAAAGGTTGCTTAGGAGAAGTCTCAGCAGTCGGTAGAGCCTCAGAAAGAGAAGGCATCGGAGGGGGATCATTCGGAGCCTCAGTACTGGACAGAACCCTAGAAGGAGGAGGCATCAGAGGTTGATCATTTGGAGCTTCATTACGCGTTACAGCCCCAGAAGACGAAGGCAATAAATGCCTTTGGAACAAACCCACAAATCTCTGATGATCAAGTAAAACCTGACCATCAGTTTCCTTCATCTGGTCAAGCTTCCTCTTCATGTTTGTAGCATAGTCATGTGCGAGCCGGTGCAACTGTTTATTCTCATGCTTGAGCCCTCTAATCTCCTGTTTGAGACTCATCACTTCGGCCGCCAATGATTCAACTTGGCGGGTTCGAGCAAATAGGCGTTGGGCCATATTAGACACAGAACCTGCACACTGAACACTGAGAGCCAGCGAATCCTTAACAGCTAACTCATCAGACCGTTTGGAAAGTAGTCTGTTATCTTTGGGAGTGAGAAGGTTCCTGGCCACCACCGCAGCGGTCATATCATTCTTCATCACGGAATCCCCAACGGTAAGAGGACCAGTAGGGGAGACGAAGGATGGGCGCCATATGTTGTCGGGAGAAGGCGGGGCTGCCTCTTCAACAAGGTTCAAGTCAAAACGACGGTCGGAGGGGCCAGACATTTTCAAAGGTGTTGAAGAGAGAAGAGGTCGGACAAATCAAAATCTTAGAAGTGCAAGAATGGAGCTTCTACTGGTGGAGATTCAAGTGTGCTTTGGAACTTAATGCTAGCCCCTATAAAAAGCTGCACTCGACGGAGCTTCAGACATCGAAGAGGCGCCTGCTCAGAAATCGAAGAGGCGTTTGCTTTCTCAAAAGCTGGGCTGCTTAGAGACCACGAGGGTTGATCGCATAAATCGAAGAGGTGTTTGCTTTCTCAAAAGTTGGGCTGCTCAAAGACCACGAAAGTCGATCTCAGAAATCGAAGAGGCGCTCGCTTTCTCAAAAGCTGGGCTCCTCAGAGACCACGAGGGCTGATCTCAGAAATCGAAGAGGCACCTACTTTTCCAGCCTTGTCAGCACCTGTCACACGCACACTCAGCTTTGCGGAAATTATGGGTATTCTGTCGAAGACTTCTGGGGAAGTAGAAAACACATGAATCTTACTGTCCAATCACCCACTTCCCACACGCAACAATAGCTCATGGGTACCACAGATAACTTTGCCAAAGTTCTCTGCCAAAGTTGAGCACGTGAAGCTTGCAGCTCCCACTACATCGCTCTGACCAAGAAGGATAAAAGAATAGCAAAGAAACAGCACTAACAAAGTTTAGACCCATAAATTTTGAAGGTCTAGCTACCATATTATTACCCACAAGGGTAAAGGAACAGTACCACTGCTGGATAATTGGAAAGTCCCTGTGTGTCAACCTCTGTGCCTCGTGGCAAGGTAGACTAGCAAACATGCCCAACCTTTACTCACATTCGAGAAAACACTCCCAATAAGATTGCTTGCTCCAAAATCGATGAGGCACCGTCCTCCGAATCTCGAGACCCAGACTCCCAACATGACTACTTTCTCAAAAATCGAAGAGAGGGTAAAGGAACAGTACCATTGCTGGATAATTGGAAAGTCCCTGTGTGTCAACCTCTGTGCTTCGTGGCAAGGTAGACTAGCAAACATGCCCAACCTTTACTCACATTCGAGAAAACACTCCCAACAAGATTGCTTGCTCCAAAATCGAAGAGGCACCGCCCTCCGAATCTCGAGAGCCAGACTCCCAACATGATTACTTTCTAAAAAATCGAAGAGACACTGCTCCCCGAATCTCAAGAGCCAGACCCCCAACATGATTGCTTTCTCAAAAATCGAAGAGGCATCGT
Source organism: Malus sylvestris (assembly GCF_916048215.2). NCBI lineage: Eukaryota > Viridiplantae > Streptophyta > Magnoliopsida > Rosales > Rosaceae > Malus > Malus sylvestris. The sequence continues at coordinate 6,778,876 of NC_062264.1, read as the reverse complement.
TCTCCGAATCAATCGAAGAGGCGCTCGCTTTCTCAAAAGCTGGGCTGCTCAGAGACCACGAGGGCCGATCTCAGAAATCGAAGAGGCACCTACTTTTCTAGCCTTGTCAGCACCTGTCACACGCACACTCAGCTTTGCGGAAATTATGGGCATTCTGTCGAAGACTTCTGGTGAAGTAGAAAGCACATGAATCTTACTGTTCAATCACCCACTTCCCACACGCAACAATAGCTCATGGGTACCACAGATAACTTTGCCAAAGTCTCTGCCAAAGTTGAGCACGTGAAGCTTGCAGCTCCCACTACATCGCTCTGACCAAGAAAGGTAAAAGAATAGCAAAGAAACAGCATTAACAAAGTTTAGACACATAAATTTTGAAGGTCTAGCTACCATATTATTACCCACAAGGGTAAAGGCACAGTACCACTGCTGGATAATTGGAAAGTCCCTGTGTGTCAACCTCCGTGCTTCGTGGCAAGGTAGACTAGCAAACATGCCCAACCTTTACTCACATCCGAGAAAATACTCCCAACAAGATTGCTTACTCCAAAATCGAAGAGGCACCGCCCTCCGAATCTCGAGAGCCAGACTCCCAACATGATTACTTTCTCAAAAATCGAAGAGACACTGCTCCCCGAATCTCGAGAGCCAGACCCCCAGCATGATTGCTTTCTCAAAAATCGAAGAAGCATCGTTCTCCGAATCTCGAGAGCCAGATACCACATACCACTTTTCAAAGTGCTCTGACAGAGTTAAAACATGTGAAGCTGGCAGCCCCCACTACCGTGCTATGACCAAGCAGGGTAAAGGAATAACATTACTACTTGTTGTTAGGGAGACTCCTATATATGTCGACCTCCATCCCCAACGGACAGGCAGACCTGCAAAAATGCTCAACCCTTCCTCATATCTGAGAGGGCACTCCCAACGAAGCCTTTCGAAATATTCTGCTTTCTTTCCCCCCGATAATACCTCTGCAAACAAGCTATACTAGAGCAAGAATATCTCATATCATCAGGGTTAAAAGCAAGAGTATCTCATATCATGCTTTTTCCCTGTCTTTTCCTTTGGCCTTGTTTTTACCTGCAAGACAAGGAGAAAGAGAGCAATCAGTCAGCACTTGAAATCAAGCTCCCAGCCAGGAACTGACTGCCTGGAACCCCTTACCTGATTACTTACCTGGCATTGCTCTCGAGTACTCATCTTCAATAGCTTATGTTTCCAGGGAAGATACCGCATCTGCTTGAGGAACAGATAGGGCAAGTGCGAAGGATACAAGGAAGCATGTGGAGACAAGCGGAACAGCACACGTGCCGATACTTCCATTACTCTGTCAAAAGCAAAAGTATCCCATATCAGCAGGGTCGAACGTACTCTAGATTTGATGGACTTGTTTTGACCCTCAAATTCTTCAGTCGGCCTTATACTCTGGAGGAAACCAGAAAACCCTCCAGCTCAGTTCAAGAATAAGCCTGTGGAAAGTTACTTCTTCAAAAGCAAAAGTATCCCATATCATCTCTTCTCATTTTTCTTCTCTTTATCCTTCATGCTGCTGCAAGATGGGGAGAAGGTGAACAATCAGCCGGAGCTCTGATTGCTTACCTTGTCTGTCACCTCTTTCAGCAGATTCCCTAGCTCGGCGACTTGGGGGACTCCTACTACATGGTTTGTATCGCGCTTGACCAAGCCTGAAACTACAAGTAAGCTTCAAGTGAAATTGATACATTACCTTGTGCATCTCCACCAGTTAAAGATACCACCCCTGGATGGAGGAAGAGTACTTCCAGAGAAGCTGCCACATCTACCTATGAGACAGATAAGGCAAGTCAAGATGATACCACACTCCGATACTTAGAAGTTTCGTGATTACGAGATCATTCTCCCACAATATTTCCTAATGTCATTTGTACTCTAATGTCATTTGTACTAAATCATTCACTTGTACTCACTAAAGGAGAGCTTGAACCTATGTACTTGTGTAAACCCTTCACAATTAATGAGAACTCTTCTATTCCGTGGACGTAGCCAATCTGGGTGAACCACGTACATCTTGTGTTTGCTTTCCTATCTCTATCCATTTATATACTTATCCACACTAATGATCGGAGCAATCTAGCGAAGATCACAAAAAGCGACCGTTTTCGCTACCTAGGATCTATCTTGCAAGAGAACGGAGAATTAGATGGAGATCTCAACCATAGAATACGAGCTGGAGGGATGAAGTGTAAGAGTGCATCCGGCATGTTGTGTGACCGTCGTAGGCCACTGAAGCTCAAGGGAAAACTTTATAGGACGGCAATAAGGCCAGCGATGTTGTATGACACAGAATGTTGGGCGGTGAAACATCAACACGTACACAAAATGGGTGTAGCGGAGATGAGGATGCTTCGTGGGATGTGTGGGCACACGAGAAAGGATAAGATTGAGAATGAGGATATCCGAGGTAAAGTAGGAGTAGCCGAAATTGAAGGAAAGATGAGAGAAAATCGGTTCCGGTGATTTGGACATGTGCAAAGAAGGCCGACTGACGCTCTGGTTCGAAGATGTGACTACGGGACAGAGGTTCAGGGCCGAAGGAGTAGAGGAAGACCTAGGAAAACTTTGGAAGAGACTCTAAGAAAAGGCTTAGAGTACTTGGATCTAACGGAGGACATGACACAAAACCGAGCGCAATGGCGTTCTAGGATTCATATAGCCGACCCCACTTAGTGGGAAAAGGCTTTGTTGTTGTTGTTGTTGTTGTACCCTTGGATGTTGAGTACGTTGTGTGATGTTGTGGTTTGAGTTTGGGTTTTAGACTAATCTAAGTTTTTGGAACTTAAAATTTGTGGTTGTTATTTGTTGTGATTGGCTGCAAACTGGACCACACATACACACATCAACCCATCCCGTTGACTCTCTCTCCTTCCTCTCTCTCGGATTTCTTCCATTCTCCGTACAAGCGTACAGACAAACTTCAAACCCTTTCTTCCAATCACGGATCAAGGTTGTGAAGGTAGTCTTTATGATCCTTGTGAGCTTAGGAGCTCACTTATACCCTTGGTTAGACGTGAAGACCTCATTTTCCCGAGAACCCGATAACCTAGTTTTAGGTTACTATTCATGCAATCATAAATGTGAAGTTTTTAGGAGATTTTAAGCTGCCATGAAGCTTTAGGACATCTTCGCAAAGCTCGGAGAAGAAAAACGAAGTGTTTTAGACGTCGAGAAGTTGAGTTTGGCAAGTTTCAAGTTTGGCCGGATTATCAAGGTTTCTCTGGCAAAATCCTATAGATTTCAGGGCTTTAAATTGGTAAGGTTTTGTTCTACTCGTTGTAAGCTTCATTTTGTACAAATTTCATAAATTTTGGTTGAGAAATGAAGAAGATATTGAATTTCTAAAATTTTCCAATTTTCGGCGATCGCATCAGCACCGATGTCGAACTCCGGCAAACTAAGGAAGAAGGAGGAGAATATTTCATCAAAGTTGACAGAATATTCTAACGCCGTCAGGTATAATTAACGGCATATTCTAGTTTTTAACAGAATATTCCCTAACAGCGTTAACTATTATGTCCCCTGTGCCAGGCACGTGCCTGCGCGTGGGCCACGCGTCTGGTGGTGCTTTGGCTGGCGCGTGGGGTCATGAAATTTTTTTCTAAAAATATGGGGATGTTCCTGAGGTTAAGGAGCTCATGGTGGTATATTAAAATACCTCATTTGAGCTTTGTATGAGAAGTTATTTCCTAGTTTTGTATATATGCCTTAAATAATGTTTATTCAGTTATTTCGCATATAGGTGAGACTTATCCTGAGAACGAGCGCCATCAATCGAGGCTCAGGGGCTACGACCCTTCGACATATCAGTGAGTGGGCTTTTGCTTTTCCATATATACCTATATACTTGAGATTTTTCCCAAAAAATGAATTTGAATGATTATACATTTTGAAATGCCATGCAAAGTATCTGCCTATTTTATTTATGAATTAGTAGTTGTATATATTTATGATTGGTGTTGCGGACGCACAGGTAAGTGCCAGGTAAGTTCATAAATTAAAGATATGAGGTTACTTCAATTATGTGAGATATGATGTGATGTATTGAGAGCTCATAAACCTACACCCCGGTGTTAGTGCTCCTGCCCAAAGTTAGGGCATAGTCCTTCATGTGATGTTCACCTCCCGCATCATATGCTCACCTTGGATCCAAGTTAGGTGCACAGGCTTGTCGTACAGACCACTATAGGTGGTTCCGACTCGTACGTGACCTGCAATCATTTGCATAGCCTTCACGTGATCGTAGCACTAGAGCATATTTATTTTACACCTAGTCTTGTCATACATACCACTTTAGGTGGTTCCGACTCGTGTGCAGGATTTGATATGATATGATTAAGATTGGTTATGAGCTATAAACTCAGTTGTGCAGATTAAGTTAGAGGGATTTGGCTGATGTGATATCTGACATTAATATATTTTGTCTGGATTACTTATGGCATTGTATTGAGATACTTTGGCATGGTATACTTCTATGGATTTTCATCTTGAGTATGATTTCTAATACAGCTTATTATTATTATTATTATTTTCTGGGAAATTATACAGGTTTTACGGCGAGGGGTTAGAACTTTTGAGAAATAAAATGATTTTGAAAAGCTTTGTGTTTGCCCACTCACACTTTCTGTTTTGCACCCCTCCAGGTTTTAGGTAGAAATGCTTTGGTGGCTCACGGGGATTTCGACGGTGGTTCTGACAGAACATTATAAATGTGGGATCACCCTTGGACGTTGTATCATTAGTACTTGTCCTGTTTGACTACACTTAGGCTATTTATACTCTGGTTGTGTATTTCACACGTAATCTCGCATTAGCACCTTATCTTATCTAGTACTCTAGTTGATTTGGTTCTTATTTATTCGTATTTCCTCTGCTTCCGCATTGTGCACATGGCTACGTCACCCTCACGTGACGGATGAGTTATTTGGCAAGATAGGGACTAGATGAGCTGAGTTTGTGGTAGACTACAGACTTTTAAAAATAAAAGAAAATATTTTTTGTACACTTATAAGGATTTCGGTTATTTGTATAAAAGAAATTTATTTTTAATTCCGTATTCTATATATTTTTATTTTTATTTTTACTGTTATTTGTGCATCGGATGTGGGATTTATTATTTTTTTTACCATCCATGAGTCCAAGGCGTGAAAGAAATCGAATTGTATAAAACAGATGAAAGAAATTGGTAAACGTATTATGGACCGCCTATTTATTTGCTCAACTTGATTTACTAAACGACCTTAGTTTTATTTTATTTTTTGCAGAGATGATTGTGAACACGGAAAATTCCTGAAACGAAAGAGACAAGAACAACGTGCACAAAATAATATTTGTGTTTGATGATTTTGGGTTACAATCTCTCTCAAATTTGATCCTCTGATTCAATCTCCGTAAGGTGTTGATTTGTGGATGTTTCGTTGATCCAAGGGCCGTCGAGGCTTGATCTTGGATGAACTGTTGGATTCTTCAAGGGGCCGTGGGCTTGATCTTTGAAGGTGGATTTGAGCAGATCTTCAAGGAGCCGTTGGGGCTTGATCTTGAGGATGAGTGTTTCTTCAAGGGCCGTTAAGGTTTGATCTTGAATAACGGTGATGAACGGATCTTCAAGGACTTTTGGGCTTGATCTTGAAGAACGGTTGGATGTGTGGATTTGTTGATGTTTGTTGATCCAAGGGTCGTCGGGGCTTGATCTTGGATGAACGGATGATGAACGATGGTGCTTTCTTCAAGGGTCGTCGGGGCTTGATCTTGAATTGGTGGAAGTTCTTCAAGGGCCTTTGGGGCTTGATCTTGAATTGGTGGATGGTTGATCCAAGGGCCGTCGGGGCTTGATCTTGGAAGAACGAAGAACACTTTCTTCGAGGGTCGTCGAGGCTTGATCTTGAAGAATAATGATGAACGGATCTTCAAGGGCTTTTGGGCTTGATCTTGAAGATAGATGATTGTTGATCCAAGGGCCGTCAGGGCTTGATCTTGGGATGAACAGTTGTGTGGATTTATTGATGTTGTTGATCCAAAGGGCCGTTGGGGCTTGATCTTAGAATGAACAATTGTGTGGATTTGTTGATGTTGTTGATCCAAAGGGCCGTTGGGGCTTGATCTTAGGATGAACAGTTATGTGGATTTGGTGATGTTGTTGATCCAAAAGGGTCGTCGGGGCTTGATCTTAGGATGAACAGTTGTATGGATTTGTTGAACACTTTCTTCAAAGGCCGTCGATGCTTAATCTTGAATTGGTGGAAGTTCTTCAAGGGCCGTTGGGGCTTGATCTTGAAGGAGGAATTTCTTCAAGGGCCGGTGGGGCTTGATCTTGAAGGAGGATTTGACGAAGAACGAAGAGGGTTTTCTTGATCCTTCGGGATTTGCTTGAATTTGGGAGGTTGGATGCTTGAAAGCTTTAGAGTTTCAAAGCTTCAAGGATTTTGGATGTGTGGGGAGTATTCTCTTCCATTTTGGGAGTAGAGAAATGTATTTGTGAATTGGTTTATGATACCTTGATGTAGAAGCCTATTTATAGGCTTTGAGAATGAATCACCACCACAAAATATTTTTTTCTTTTCCAAGCACCATTGCCTAATTTCCCACTTAATACAATTTTAAACTTGAAGTGGTAATTTTATGGCCTAATTTTCCACTTAATATCATTTTAAACTTGATATGTGCATGCTTTGTCATTGCCCAAAATGAGAAGAAAACCTTGTTTTGATCTTCAATGGATTGAAATGTGCTTGCCTTGTCATTGCCCAAAATGAGAAGAAAAACTTGTGTAATCCTCCAAGGGTATTTCTTTTTATTTTGTTGAGTCACACACCATGTGTACAATTTGTATGACACGTGGCATATGCCATGTATGCCTTGACACGTCAAAATTTTAATGCGTTGGTGAACATTTATTTCACTGCAATTTCGATGTCTACAAATGCCCCCACTTCAAGGCGCGTCGTATACATGTGCTTGTCGCGTGTAGGAGATGCGTTTTGAAGTCCCTTAATGTAGATGTCGATACAAGGGCCATCGAGGCTTGATCTTGAATTGGGTTAAAGATTTCTTCAAGGGCCGTTGAGGCTTGTTCTTGGACTTTGTTTGAAATTTCTTCAAAGGCCGTCGAGGCTTGATCTTGAAGGTTGAAATTGGACCACAAGGAGCTTCATGTGGTAGATGATCTTTGGCTTTGGTAGTGGATGAATCGGCACGTATTTGTTTTTGCGCTTTGTTGACTTTCCACAGCTTTGATCTTGAACTGGGTTGGAGGATTTTTTGGATTCCTCTAATTGTTGATTTTCCACAGCTTATTCTTGAACTGGATTTGATTCAAATATGGTGGACGCTTGATCTTGAATCAGACTTGTGATTTCCTCAAGGGCCATCGAGGCTTGATCTTGAATTTGGCCGGAAACTTCTTCAAGGGCCGTTGAGGCTTGATTCTTGAAGGTTGACTCGAACACATGGCAAGCAGGCACGAGGTGAAGGTGACGACTTGTTGCTTTGTTCAATCTTTCTAATTCACACCTGAGCAGTTTGGTCAACGGTATGATCTTCAAGATTGATGGGCTCTACTTCCAATTGGTGACTTGATCTTTAAGGGTTTGATTCAAGGGTGGTGAAACGGCACATGCAGCCCACAACGCCTAGCAAGTCGACCCAAGAATTTGAAGGTCAAAACGAGTCCTCCACCCAGAGTGATTGCAAACCTGATGATATAAGATACTTTTGATTTTGAAGAAGTAGCGGATGAATCGGCACGTGCTTTGTTGTGCTTGTCTCCACATGCTTCAATGTATCATTTTCCCTTGTCTTATCTATTTTTCTAAGAGAATGTAGCATCTTCTCGAGTTCTTCAGCTCAGACTCCTTCTGCTGAGCTGACTATGCAAGCTGCATTATTCTCTGCTTGTTTCTTTAGGCAGATGTGGCAGCTTCTTGAATTCCTCAGCTTGGACTCCTTCTGCTGAGCTGACTGTGAAGACTGCATTCTTCTCTGCTTGTTTCTTCTGCACGTTGTCTCCACATGCTGCAAGGTATCATTTTCACTTGCCTTATCTGTTCTCCAGGCAAATGTGGCATCCGAGTTTGAGTGGAGGTTCCGGCATATTGTTTTCTTTATCCTTGTCTTTGTAGGTAAGAACAAGGACAAAGGAAAGGACAGGGAGAACGCATGATATGAGATACTCTTGCTTTCTACCATGGTGATATAAGATACTTTTGCTTTGGTGTCATTTGTTTGCAGAGGTACCCCAAGGAATAAGAAACACTGAGTGACTCGAGAGGCTTCGTTGGGAAGGCATTCTCGGAGATGAAGAAAGGTTATGTATGTCTGCCTTGCTATGGAGGGTGAAGGTGGACAGTTATAGGAAATTCTTTAGTACCTGTAGAGGTACTATTCTTTTACTCGTGTCAGCAACCAATGCATGATTGATCAGTATGGCTTCACGTGCTTTCTTCTTTATCAGAAATCTTCGACAAATTGTCCATAATTTTCGTCAAGCTGAGTGTGCATGTGACAGGTGTTGACGAGGATGAAAAAGACTGGCGCCTCTTCGATATCTGGGATCGGCGCTTCGACAAATTACCCGTGATTTCCGCAAAGCTGAGTTTGCGCATGACGGGTGCTGACGAGGCTGAAAAAGACTGGCGCCTCTTCGATATCTGGGATTGGCGCTTTAACAAATTGCCCGTGATTTCCGCAAAGCTGAGTTTGCACGTGACGGGTGCTAACGCGTCTGGAAAAGCAAGATGCTTCTCCGATTTCTGAGCTTGCCTCTTTGATTTTTGAATTGGCCTCTTCGAATTCTGAGCTCGCCTCTTCGATCTTTGAAATCCCGTCGAGTGTTGATCTTTATAGAGGCACGCAATTTGTTTCAAAGCACACTTGAATTTTCACTTGTAGAAACTCCCTTCTTGCACTTCTAAGATCTTGATTTGTCCGACCTCTTCTTTCTTCAACACCTTTGAAAATGTCTGGACCCTCCGACCGTCGTTTTGATTTGAACCTTGGTGAAGAGGTAGTCCCGTCTTCTCCAGATAACATATGGCGCCCATCCTTCATATCCCCTACTGGTCCTCTTACCGTTGGGGATTCGGTGGTGAAGAATGATATGACCGCTGCGGTGGTGGCCCGAAACCTTGTCACTCCCAGAGATAACAGACTACTTTCCAAACGGTCTGATAAGTTGGCTGTTAAGGATTCTCTGGCTCTCAGTGTGCAGTGTGCAGGTTCTGTGTCTAATATGGTCCAACGCCTATTTGCTCGAACCCGTCAAGTTGAATCATTGGCGGCTGAAGTGATGAGTCTCAAACAGGAGATTAGAGGGCTCAAGCAGGAGAATAAACAGTTGCATAAGCTCGCACATAGCTATGCAACAAACATGAAGAGGAAGATTAACCAGATGCAGGAATCTGATGGTCAGATTTTACTTGATCATCAGAGGTTTGTGGGTTTGTTCCAGCAACATTTACCTTCGTCTTCTGGGGTTGTACCGCGTAATGAAGCTCCAAATGATCAACCTTTGGCTCCTCTTCTTCCTGGAGTTCCGCCGAGTGGTGTGGCTTCAAACAGTCAACCTCCGGCGCCTCTCATTTCTGGAGCTCTGCCGAGTGATGAGGCAGCACCTGATCGTCCTTGAAGATCCCCTCTTGTAAATTTGATTTGATTTGATTTTTTTTTTTTTTGTAAATACATAATAACATATGTATTTATTTATTTATTCTTTTGTAATAAAATTGACTTTCTTTAATAAAACTTTTATATTTTTTTTTATTTTGATATGACTTAACTCGAAATTGAATGTTCGAGCCGCCTACGTACCCTTCCAAAGAAGAGATCAAGCCATAACGTAGTTCAAATGAGTGATGAATTTAACAGTGATTTTGATGATGATTTTACCGTACACAGTTTATGCTCTTGCGGGCCAGGAGCTTTGGTGTTGCCATTTATGCTCGTGCAGACCAGGAGCGTTAATGTCGCCTTTTATGCTCGTGCGGGTCAGGAGCGTTGATGTTGTCTTTTATGCTCGTGCAGACCAGGAGCTTTGTGCCATGCAGTTTAGACTCGTGCGGGCAAGGAGCTTTCGTTCGTGCAGTTTAGGCTCGTGCGAACAAGGAGCATTGGTTCGTGCAGTTTAGGCTCGTGCGAATAAGGAGCATTGGTGTTGCCTTTTATGCTCGTGCAGACCAGGAGCTTTGTGCCATGCAGTTTAGACTCGTGCGGGCGAGGAGAATTTGTGAATTTTGTCAAGCAATTTTGGAGAGGCGTTCCTCACAATCTTCATAGCAAGGAGCCTTGATCGAGTGATTGAAGAAGTCTTTGGGAAAGAAATCGCGCATCGTGATGGGGATGGACGATCTATGTGTCGAAATTTCATCATCTTCAACACGTTCACGTTGCTTTGAAGGTTGACAATAGCTGCTTTGCCCCCTTTCCGATTGACGGACTTGTGGAGGAGACGTATGCTTCTTGTGCAATTTCTTAGGAGTGACTTGAGTCCATCCTTCAACTTTGCTTGTCTTGGAGGATGCCCCATGAGGTTGAGGTAAAAATTTTGAGTCGGAAGAGCCAGAAGTGATGGTGGTATAGTTTGACTTCACCACATCGTCAAGATCTAGCTCGATGATTCCTTTCTGAGCCAGCTTCATGATGAGATCTTTCAGCACGAAGCACTTTTCTGTCAGATGACTGATGAAGCGGTGGAATTTACAGTACCTTGGACTGTCGGTGCGATTCATCTCTTCTGGCCGTCTGCACTCAGGCAAGCCGATCACCTTCTTTTCCAGCAATTCTTCTAACATGGCAACCACATCAGAGTCGGGGAATGGATAAGTTTTCTCCTCAAGCTCCTTCAAAGTGCGTCTACGCATCTCTTGATCACGAAAGGCTTTGGCTTGAATCGCCTTGCCTCGTGTAAGGATTTTGACGGGAGCTGTGTTGATTGTCATTGTTTCCTTGGTGGATTTCCACGTAGCCTTCTCCACCTTTGTCTCAAGAACTTTGTCGTTCTTGTAGTCGGCGATCGGTTTCTTCTTCCCATGATGGGCGATGCTCAACTCCATGTCATGGGCGCGGGTGGCCAATTCCTTGAAGGTCCGTGGTTTAATGCCTTGAAGGATGTATTGCAAACCCCATTGCATGCCTTGGATGCACATCTCGATTGAAGAGGTTTCCGAGAGCCTGTCTTTACAGTCGAGGCTTAGAGTGCGCCATCTGTTGATGTAGTCAATGACTGGCTCGTCCTTCCATTGCTTTGTGCTCGTCAGTTCTAGCATGCTCACAGTGCGGCGGGTGCTGTAGAAACGGTTGAGGAATTCCCTTTCCAACTGTTCCCAACTGTTGATGGACTCAGGCTCTAGGTCCGTGTACCACTCAAAGGCGTTTCCTTTCAGCGAGCACACAAACTGCTTGGCGAGGTAGTCTCCCTCCGTCCCCGCGTTGTTGCAAGTTTCGACGAAATGTGCAACGTGCTACTTTGGGTTTCCTTTTCCATCAAACTGCATGAACTTTGGTGGTTGATATCCCCTCGGCATCTTTAGGGCATCAATCTTCTTTGAATAAGGCTTTGAGTACAACCCGGAGGTATTTGAGCTCCCTTCGTACTGTGCCTTGACGGTGCTGGCAATCATCTCTTGCAACTGCTGGATAGAAAGAGATCCCATGAGTGCCGCTTCTTGGTCTGGCTCCGGCTTCACATCGATTCTCTCCACCGTAGGCTCATCTTCTGGGTTAGGGTTCTCGCCGTCCTGTGGCTCCAGTCGACTGACGAATGCAGCGATTTGCAAGTCTTTTTCTTCCACGGTTCGGGTTAGCCTTGCAATTGCTTCATTCATTTGAGCCAGTTGTTCTTCGATTAAGGTAACACCGATGGTCATGACTTGTGCAACTAATAGACGTGACTTTCCTTTAGACATCCAAGATGCTGACGAAGAACGTCGTTGGTTGTTTTGGGATGTCATCTTGTGTGCCTCAGCAGCATGCTTCGGTGCCCCCAACGAGGTCAGGTTGATGACAGACTCACACCTTTGATGCTCCCTTTGCTCTTTTAGGGGGACCAACTTTGAAGTGGCGTGTTGAGGAGCGATTGTGGCGCCAATGGATTGTCCATTTGCGGCAGAAGTGCTTAGGATCCTTCCCTCAGTGATTGCGAGAACGGCTTGTCCCTTGCTTGATGCCATTGACTTTGAGGTGTGTTTGGATTCCTTGAACGGAGAAAGAGATGAGAGGTAGAGATTGCCCCACTGGGTGTGCCAATTTGTGAACACGGAAAATTCCTCAAACTAAAGAGACAAGAACAACGTGCACAAAATAATATTTGTGTTTGATGATTTTGGGTTACAATCTCTCTCAAATTTGATCCTCTGATTCAATCTCGTAAGGTGTTGATTTGCGGATGTTTCGTTGATCCAAGGGCCGTCGAGGCTTGATCTTGGATGAACTGTTGGAAGTTTCTTCAAGGTGTCGTGGGCTTGATCTTTGAAGGTGGATTTGAGCGGATCTTCAGGGAGCCGTTGGGGCTTGATCTTGAGGATGAGTGTTTCTTCAAGGGCCGTTAAGGTTTGATCTTGAATAACGGTGATGAACGGATCTTCAAGGGCTTTTGGGCTTGATCTTGAAGAACGGTTGGATGTGTGGATTTGTTGATGTTTGTTGATCCAAGGGCCGTCGGGGCTTGATCTTGGATGAACGGATGATGAACGATGGTGCTTTCTTCAAGGGCCGTCGGGGCTTGATCTTGAATTGGTGGATGGTTGATCCAAGGGCCGTCGGGGCTTGATCTTGGAAGAACGATGAACGAAGAACGAAGAACACTTTCTTCGAGGGTCGTCGGGGCTTGATCTTGAAGAATAATGATGAACGGATCTTCAAGGGCTTTTAGGCTTGATCTTGAAGATGGATGATTGTTGATCCAAGGGCCGTCGGGGCTTGATCTTGGGATGAACAGTTGTGTGGATTTATTGATGTTGCTGATCCAAAGGGTCGTTGGGGCTTGATCTTAGAATGAACAATTGTGTGGATTTGTTGATGTTGTTGATCCAAAGGGCCGTTGGGGCTTGATCTTAGGATGAACAGTTATGTGGATTTGGTGATGTTGTTGATCCAAAAGGGTCGTCGGGGCTTGATCTTAGGATGAACAGTTGTATGGATTTGTTGAACACTTTCTTCAAAGGCCGTCGAGGCTTGATCTTGAATTGGTGGAAGTTCTTCAAGGGCCGTTGGGGCTTGATCTTGAAGGAGGAATTTCTTCAAGGGCCGTTGGGGCTTGATCTTGAAGGAGGATTTGACGAAGAACGAAGAGGGCTTTCTTGATCCTTCGGGATTTGCTTGAATTTGGGAGGTTGGATGCTTGAAAGCTTTAGAGTTTCAAAGCTTCAAGGGTTTTGGATGTGTGGGGAGTATTCTCTTCCATTTTGGGAGTAGAGAAATGTATTTGTGAATTGGTTTATGATACCTTGATGTAGAAGCCTATTTATAGGCTTTGAGAATGAATCACCACCACAAAATATTTTTTTCTTTTCCAAGCACCATTGCCTAATTTCCCACTTAATACAATTTTAAACTTGAAGTGGTAATTTTATGGCCTAATTTTCCACTTAATATCATTTTAAACTTGATATGTGCATGCTTTGTCATTGCCCAAAATGAGAAGAAAACCTTGTTTTGATCTTCAATGGATTGAAATGTGCTTGCCTTGTCATTGCCCAAAATGAGAAGAAAAACTTGTGTAATCCTCCAAGGGTATTTCTTTTTATTTTGTTGAGTCACACACCATGTGTACAATTTGTATGACACGTGGCATATGCCATGTATGCCTTGACACGTCAAAATTTTAATGCGTTGGTGAACATTTATTTCACCGCAATTTCGATGTCTACAATGATCTTTACAAAGTGTTTTATAATATGAAAAATTATGATCATAAACACAAAATTGTATTAATTGGACAAACAGAATTTATTTGAGTAAAAATATCTACTCAACCTTGAGTAGTCGAGCATCTTTCTTTAATTATAGATGATTTGACCCAGCACCTCATACACAAGTCGATGCAGCATGACAAAAAAGCTGGTAAATCAAAATTGAGAATGAGGATACAATACCACAAACATTATCCCTTGTAATTCAGTTCTCACCATTTTTCCCCTATAGTTTTTTTTATTCTTTTAGAAGCTCTTGTAGTGTATTAGTTGTAGCAAATTAAGGACAAGAACGATTTCTGTTTTTGTTTTTTTGAACTTTGCGAGTGATGTGTATGGTTTTAGAGTAATGCTATTCTTAAGTTGATGTGGGCATATCCAACTCATATGCTACCTAACGTGGTATTAAATTGTGGTATAAAATTCTGTGGAAACTAGACATCCAAAACTTCCCAACATACGTGGCAACGATGCACAAAATCCAGTTAGTCCTGATGAATTTCTAACAGCCCAACAAATATGACAATTTGCACAAGAAGTTCCAGCTCCAGTTGCAATTTCCAAACAGCAACCTTTAATTTGCACATTGAACGTCCAATTAGACACTGATGATTTGGTTGAAATACTTCTTAGACTTCATTTCTTCCCAGCTTTGACCCTTTTAGCCTTAAAATCACCATATTAGCTCCAAAGTCATCTCTAAGGTCGATTATCTACTAAACACTCATTCGACAAATTAAACAACCAATTTCACAAGAAAAGCATAGCAGCATAAAATGTAGGAAATAAGGGAATAGTACATGTATAAAGATGATGTCATCAAGTTTCAATGTGATGAGTTTTTGTATCCAGATGATAACTCGGGGTGGAGTTCTTTCAAAGTGAAGGAGACTGATGTACAATAGCTAGCCGAGATGTTCATGGAGCAACTTGACAAGCAGACAACAAAGTAAACTCGATTTTGGCAAATTTATGGTTTTAAGTCTCAAGACTTGTTTTCCAGAAATTTAGATGCTAATTTTTGGATTATCGACCTCGGGACCATTTTGCCAGAAATATGTATTCCCAAGTTTCTTGTATTTCCAAAGTTTCTTATATTTTAGGAGCTAATTAAGATTTCCTAAGACTATATAAACAACTTTTAGGGTTGTAATTCAAGCGTCTTTGAACTATTATCAATACACGTGAGTTTCTCTCTATTTCTTCCTAGTGGATTCTAGGATTTGCTAGTGGATTGTAGCCTAAGGGTTATCGTTCGATTTCATCATATATTGTGTTCCGTCAATTTGTCATTCCTTGTTTCTTATTAATTGTTGCAAATTAAGGACAATAGTTGTCATCTGTTTTACTTAAAGCATATGTAAAAGTAAATTAGACTTTTCGGAGGTAGAAAAAATCATGTGACTTTCACATGCTAAATTCGTTGAGACATACCAAAATTAAGTTGTTATATGATGGATACAATCAAAGAAAGAGAGAGATATAGGGAGAGCGACAAGGGAAAAAAAAATTCAAATCTAATAATTGGCTAGGAAAAAGGAAAAGCAAGAAACTCGTGATGATAAGCAATATACAAATTAACTCCCTTGCAATACAACTTTTCTTCTGCTCATCCATAGACTCTAAACTACAATTAAATCCTAAACAAATTAATCGTACGTAGTTAAGAAAAATCCAGTTGCACAAGTTAACATGCATCCTCATAGGGCCGGCCGTGACTTAGGGCGAGCAGGGCGACCTTCCAGGGCCCAAAAAAGTCAGGGGCACAAGTTAGTTAACATTGTTCTTAGCAAAGATCTCCCCATGCATGCATATAATTAGCTAGCAGTGGCAGAGCCGTCGCAAGGTGGAGATCTGAAGATGAATACTAGTTAGAGGGAACATGGTAATACTTCCCTTTACACATGCACCTGTAGACTATTGGGCATGACTCTGAAGTGGAGCACTTGAAGCTCACCATCACTCTTTTACATGGAAAGCACGGTCCGCACGCATGTGAACAGTCCGGCAACCTCGATCCGCTTTGGTATAGGTCCTTCCTCTCTTCTTCCTTTCCTCTTTCCTCGTCTCCTTCCTCGCTTCGGTACAGGCTCTCTCTGTTACCGGCTGCAACTTCTCTTTGAAGGTTTACTGAAGCATCAAGGGAGACAAATTAATTACAAAAATACGAAATTTGGTTTAGACCTAACACGTATAGGATAATGATAATACATGAGTGATTATACATACGAGGGACGTGAGGAGGCCAAACACGTAGGCTTCTGCCTATCGTAATTAGCATGAAGAAAACCACAAGTAGGAAACTTGTGTGGGCTGCAACTCCAACAGACAATCTCTTCTTCATACTTTCTTTGTAACTTGTAATTCTTATAGTGACTGAAATTAACTACACAAATACGAGGAACTACTCAGTAGCCTGAGAAATAATAAACGGTGAATATATGATTTTAAGAAATCGAAATGGTAAAAGATTGTTTAAAAAGTCAAACCACTTGATAGTTTGGACTACTGAAGGCAAATCCTGAAAAGAGATTTCCTTACGAAGGAGGAAGACTTAAAGAAAAGCTAAACACAGAGAGATAATAAGAGGAAGAAGTAGAAGGTGCACGATGAGGGATATCCAAGGGGGTAAATATATACAAAATTATATAGGGAGAAAAATATTAAATGGAAAATAGGAGGGAGAGGGAGGGAATGGTTTTAAATGTGGCAGGAGAGAGGAGGGGACATCTGTTGCACTTCACATGATCCACGGCCATCTTTTCAATTTCAAGGTATCACATGTTTTGGCAAGTTACCCAATTTTAACATAAAGTCTCAGATTTTGTAGTGTCCATAATTGATGATTTCAAAAGGACAAAATTTGAAACTTGTACTGTTACTTTACATATATTGGATACTGAGAAGTGAGAAGTGCATGTCTAAAATTACACTATTGGGTCACAGAGTAGCCTGTACACAAACTCAACAGCTATGCAGCTCTCTTGGTAGACACAACTTTAAACAAAAGGTAAATTCAGATTAGTATCAAGACTTAGGTTTTAAGGAAAAATACCGTGTTTAAGGAAAAATACAGGTTCCTGATTGACATAACTTTTATCACAAATGATTCCTGAAATTGACCCACCCCATCAAGATGATCCCTAAAATTAAAAATCAATCAATGTGGTCCATAAAATTGAGTGTCACAAATCAATGTAGTCCTTCCGTCATAATTCCGTTAAAAATTCTGTTATATGCTGATGTGGCAAATGACATGGCACACTTTATATTAAAAAAACTAAAAAAATATTATTAAAAAAATCATTTAATATATATATTTTTTCTTCTTCTTCTCTTCTTCTTCTTCTTTCTTTCTTTCTTTGTGGGTTGCAGGGGGTGGGGGGAAGACGAAATTGGGGGTTTTTTTTTTCCTTTCTTCTTCTTCTTCTGGGTTGCAGAAGGGGGCCCGGGGGGGGATGACGAACATGGGTTCTTCTTCTTCTTCTTCGGGTTGCAGGGGGTGGGGGAGAAGGGGACTGGGGGGTTTGACAAACATGGGTTTTTTTTTTTAATAATTAATTATTATTTTAACATTTAAAAAATATTAAATGATTTTTTTTTAGTTTTTAATAATATTTTATTAGTTTTTTAATATAAAGTGTGCCACGTCACTTGACACATTAGCACATAACAGAATTTTTAACGGAGTTATGACGGAAGGGCTACATTGATTTGCGACACCCAATTTCAAGGACTACATTGATTGATTTTCAATTTCAGGAACCATCTTGATGGGTGGGTCAATTTTAGGGACCATTTGTGATAAAACCAAGTAGGACTTAGGTTTTAAGGAAAAATACAAGTCTAACTAAATATGGGGTGTGCCATCCACACACCCGTATTACTTCTCACACATCCCTTGTTAATTTATATCATTTGATCTTTTTCAATTCATCTGATCTGACGACTGAAAACTTGAAGGGTGTGTGGATATCACACCCCACTAAATATTAAAGGATAGTCGCAAACTTTATTGCAAGGTGACCAGTTATTAAATAAAAGATGGGGGAGATTTCCATCTTGTTTCAAGCTTATTTCTTTTATATTTCAAAAAAGTCTGTTAGAGCGTGGGTGAAATGGTTTATGGTTTTAGAAGGTTCGTCAAGGACTGGTGTTGATAATTTTGGGTTAGAGTTTTAGCATGTCTTTGGTAGGAGCATAGGGCTTAGGGCTTAGGGCTTACTTTAAAAAGAAAAAGCATTACGTATGCATGTTAGCCGCAATTCAATGGGGAAGTTAATGGCATATATGGCCTTTTGATGGTTGGTTGGAGAATTTGCCATTTTAGCTAACAAAGTAGATTGATTTTTTAATTAGTAACTAAATTAAAAATATGGTATTTTAACTAAAAGCTCGCTTGAACAAAATACATATAATTTATACTAGCAATCTCACGTAATGGTGGTTTGGAGAAAAATATGGAAGAGAAGTGTATTGGAGGAAAATATGGAAGAGAAATGTATTCATTTTAATATGTCAAAAATACTAATTTATGATATCCAAAGACAAACAATTGAGGTCGGTAGTATTTGTGTATGCTCTTCGGGATTGTAACCGGACGGTGCATCTTGTGACTTTTTTTGTGTCATGTAATTGTGGTTTTCATAGATGAGATCGGTTTGAGCCTATCTAATTATTCAATACGTTAGCATCTGATGTAAAAGATTGTCATTCAAATTTAATAAAGTTCACAAGTTATCGTTTGAACAGAGTGGTAACCTAGCTACGCGACGGTGATGGCTTGCGGTTTCGGGTTTATAGGCTTGTGGTATCATTACCCACGATGATCAATTTAGTTTTGGGGCTTTCCCGTTTGGAGTTCAATTAAAACCTGAAACCACAAGCCATCACCAGTTTTACAGCCTACTTCCAACCACTATTGGCAACCAAAAAGCCTGATTCCTTAAACGAGTAAAATATTATGAATAATTTAAGAAAAATATTATCAACAAATTACACAGCGTAATCGTAGAGAGAGAGGTGTTCGTCGGCGCCTTATGGCAGGCTCTCCTAGTAGGACACTCAACAAAACAAGTTTTTTCAGGAGAGAGCCACCTTAATTCGGATAACACCGAATAATGTACAAGCAAGATCCACCAAGCCGGCTACATATGATACACTGCATTTGGAAAGTCCGGTTTTCTGCATTTCCGAGATGCAAAACTCAAGAACCTGCATCTTGTGCAGCTTCACTAACTTGATTGCCCATTGGTGGATCTGAATTAACTTTGTCTTCTGCTACCGGAGCAGAATTTTCTTCATCTGTTGCTAGCTCGGAAGAGTCCTTTTGGTCAGTTGAAGCAGGAACAGACTTCGTTTTCTCTGGTGCTGCAGGTACAATGTCCATTTCATTTGTCCTAGAAGGAGCAGAGTCCATTTCATCAGCTGCCGGTTGACGTGCTGTCAGCGAAGTTTGAATCTTTTTCTCTATATTTGTTTCAGCGCTTTCATATTCGGAAATGAGATCCATGAATTCATTAAGCAATCTCTGTACTTTTCTATTTGAAGCCATTGCCGGAAGGATATCTTCTCGTAAAAGTTTATGTTTCCTCATTCCCTGCAAAAGCAAAAACACAAGTGAAAAACATGTATAAACAACCTTCCAAAGGCTTAATAAAAAAGCTAAAGCCTAGTAACAATCGGGTCGCAAAGATTGGATGGCAATTGTTAAGAGTATGTGTCATGTTATATACACCATTGAAATTTCACCCTGCAATCAACCAAACTGCATGTGATAGTACCCTAGATTTACAAATTGTTCACACATACTGCTTAACCCTCACCATGCAACCAGACTGAGTAAAAGCAGCAGAAATTTAGACTCAAGAAGAGTATCATTAACGCCATATAACAGAACAAATGGGGGGAAAAAAACACTAGGGGAAAAATGGGTTGAAAAATAGCAAAAGACACCTAAAGAACTGTACGGAAAGCCTTACAAGCACACAAGGATCCCATGCCGAGTTGTTTAAATCTAAAGCTGTATCGTCCACCATCCCAGTTGGAGGTCCAAGAAAACTCTCACACACTTCTCGTAAACGAGACTCATCTGCTTCCCTGAAATCAGCGAAAACAAAAAGTCATAATATATATATATATATATATATGCACACACATTGCTGCAGAAACTAAAGTTATTATGCATCAAAAGTTTTAAAATTGTTAAACATCCCACACACACATATACATATATAATGTTGGCATCACATCTTAAGAGCAGACATTCAGAGCCCCCATGCAACAACATCCACTGCATGGACATAAAATATACCTCATGTTTCAAGATACCAAATTAGCGTTAAATTTAAAAAACCAAATTCACACCTCATGTTTTCTGCCGTATAAAGGGTAAAAGATGATGCCAACAACAAAAGAAAAAGCAGAAGCATAGCATACGAGTATTAGTTAAGAGAAGAACCACCAAGGAACATTATAATAATAAGAGTACTCAACATTAGTCGAAATATATGCACATATAGCACAAAAGAGGAGCAGCAGGAGTGCAAGGACATATAGGTCTTCCTATATTTAATAATACATGCACAATAGAAAATAAATACCTTGCAAGGAAGCGTATATATGATAGAAGGCATTGGCGATAATCTTTAGCTGACTTTAATGCTAGCGAGGAAGCTAACTGAGCCTCCAAGTGAGCACGTGTCTGCACTCCATCGTCTGTTACCCTACAGGAAAGTAAAACAGATCAATTCCAAAAGCAGGATACTAGACTGTAGTATGCACGTCAGCAAATATTATAATCTTAACAATTCCATGTTTATCAGTACAAACCTGCTCCAACCTGGCTTTCTGGCCACATATTTCCTAACATCAACTTGCAAAGCAGCCAGCTCACCACCCTGAGCTGAACCCGAATGCCAAGAGCTTGCAAAATTTGACCCAGGAAAGCAGTCATCTGCAACCCTAAGCCAACACATCAGGCTAATATCAAAGAGGAAGGCATGGCGAGTGGCAAGAACAACAAGAGGTGAACCAGATCTTGATAGCTTTGCTGATATAACTTTGATCACACCTGGAAAGCATGGATAAAAAGATCAGAAATAAAAGGAGAAAACAATACCAACAGCCACAGTGGCAAGGATGTTAAGCACATCTAGACTGCATGCTGACAAGACATAGGTTATGACTATCCGCCAACTAGAGATCCAAAGAGACACTTCAAGGGTTGAAAAGACGAGTGCAAAGTGGTACCTGCGTCTTTTGCAGATGGGTTTGGGTTTGAAGCGACCAGAGATGCCAATGAGTCATGGAGGAGGCAATTCCGCTTTAATAGATCCCATACATAAAAGGATCCTTTTCTTGTGACCAAAAATAATTTCCAGCACTCGTCACAATCTATAAATATTGCTGCAGATCCTACCATCATAGTTGGCATAGCACGCCTCCCACACTTTGTGTACACCTACTCAAGGGAACCAAAAATGTCGATGTCGATAAGTTAAATAAATTCAACCACTTATAACAAGCTTGGTGGTAGTATATTTGTATCTAAAAATCTATAATGAACATAAATGGCATGATGCTTGTCAGAATAGTTAAGGAGATTGAACTCGCATGTGAGAATTAGGACCTTTGGGTATTCCGGCCCCTTGAATGAACCATACGCCCAACCAAGAGCTTAAGCCAACCACTTGTTCAAAACCCTTTTTTTTTAATGGATTTTCTTAACTACCTTGAAAGAAAAAGAATGCTAAGTTCTGACCTATGGTACATTAGCATCTTTGTCAGTTACAATCACTTAAAAATCAAATGCTGCAAAGGAAATAAAATGCTATAGCTTCAAGGGTAATTCAATATAAAAGATTGATTAGAAAGAACAAGTTGGCATCAGAATCCTAGTACCAAGGTGTTTGTCATAATGTATGACCAAGTCACTGTGCAAAGAAACATTTTAGTAATAAGTACGCTAAACTTTAAATGGGATATGTGGAGTGCAACCGCCTAGAAAACAAATCGAATTATATTATGCAGAGTTTTGAACTTAATGAGAAATAAATCTACTAATAACACTTGGTGGAAAAAAAAACGAAGAAAAAGGAGAAAACTTGTATGTATACAAGTGTAAAACATATAGATTTTCACCTGTATGCATCCATCTTCACACCCAACAGCCCAGAAGTTTGCGTTTCCAGCTAAAACAGTGACTTTCCCCGATATCCTATCTGACCAAAGAGTTTGCAACCCTCTTGTGCAAGTAATTTCTGTTTCTTTCATGATAAATGTATTTCCCATGCCAACAATGTCGTTTGCAGCGTGTTCCCGAGGTCGAGCTTCCAAGCAAATTGGTACATTGCCTTCTCCTTCTTTCCTATCTAGCACCCTAATTGAAAGAGTGGAACATGAAGAACCTGCCGAACTAGAAGCCTTCAAATTCCCCGACTGTTCCACAGCTATGCTTTCATCTCCACCTGTGGAGGCAGGAACCTTCTCAATAACAAGGCTTTTGGTAATCATAGCTCTAGCAGTTACCCCATGTCCCTCCTTTATTTCAGCGCTTCTGCCAATTGCTCCCCTAATAGATGTTTCTTTGATGCCACCATCAGCTGCAATTAACCCATTCTCATCATTTTTTTTATCAGAAGGCATAGAAGGGAAGTCAAGTGCCTGGGTCTGAACCCCAGCAGAAATATTTTCCTGCTGCAGAGGTACCCCAACTGCTTCTGGAATAATCCTCTTTCTACCATCAGGGCGTCTATATTCCCTCTGCTTCACAGGACTGGAAATTCTGGCAGGCATCGAAACCTTATTTAAGCCATCTGCAGAAGTTTTTGTTGCAACCGTTGCATCAACAGAAGGTTTTACAACTGTCTGGTTTTGCTGAACATCCAGAACCACTTTTTTGCTTGGGGCTTGCTTAGCAGATGCTGCTTCGAGCAATAATTGAGCTGGGCTTTCAGCTAAATTTGCTTGCCGACCCCTAACATCGCCATAACGGTTTCTCTTCAATTCATCCAGTTCAGCATCACTTAAACGGTTGCCAAGTTCTTTAACATCAAAATGGAAAGTTGCCACTGAACCATCCAAAGAACACGCAAAAAGTGAATAACCATCAGGGCTCCTGTTTCAACGAGAAAAGAAAAACACATTATATAAAGGAATAAACATAAAATGAATAAAAAAGGTCGTACCCAGTGCACAAGGCTCCCGCTTTACGCAGGGTCTGGAAGAAAATGAATAAAAAAGCTAAATTAAAATGATACAGAATATGAAAAAGTACTAACTGGTAGATATTTATAGGAAAACAGAAACCATACCAGGATAAATCCACAACACTTTGAGTAAAGAAATGCTTTGCTACGAAGAGGGGTCGGGGACTTGCAGTAGTCCACACTGTTATAGTCCGGTCCTGACTCCCAATAGCAATGACATTATAAGGTTGTGGTTCTTTCTCTTTTCCTCCTGTCTTTGAAGCACCATTAGTCCACCCAACGGGTGCAGCTTTTTCCTGAGCATTGGAAACGTTCCTCCTAAACATTGAATGGTTAAACTTCACTACAATCACAGGGGCATTATGTCCTAAGAAGTCAAATGTAGCAGACCATTCCCCTCTCTCTAGAACAGGGGCAGAATGCCTTGGTTTCTGGAATCCGTGAGTGGTAGTAATGAAGTGGCCACAAGGGGACCATCCCAACCGCCTGAAAAAGGTAGATCCAAGCTGAAGAAACACAAGCATGTTAGAAAATGATATCTGAACTTGTATAAAGAAACCACAGTGATACAATTGACATACTGATTTTTGCCAATGGCCGTCTGTCCTGTGCACAAGACTCCAGTCACTTGTTCGCCAAATAATTACAGTCTTATCATCTGACTGACTTGCTATGAAGGAGCCAATAGGATCCCAAGTAACTCCTTTAACCAGGCTAGAGTGACCCCTCAGAACAGCAGTGCAAATACCATTGCTCATGTTCCAGATGTGTACAGTGTTATCTAAACTTCCACTGGCCAACATCGAGTCATCTGGAGACCAATTAAGATCCACCTACTTTAAGCATGGAAAAACAGCACCTCAGTAAGACAATACCCACCAGGAACTATAAAAGGATTCCATAGCATTCATTTAGGAAAATTTATATAGAACACAACTAAATTATCCATGATTTTTTCTTTGGTAGGGCAGCTGTATTCATACAATCCCAATTCACTGTAGCTCAAGATAATCCCTGGAAAGCAAGATGACTTTATTTTTTGAAAACAAAAGGTGGATCATATTCATGAAGCAAACCATACTCGATTTCAACAAACTATAAGATGAAAGAATTTATTTAGGTGGTCTGACTCCCAAATAGTAAAAGCAATGTCATTACCACATCTGCAGTATGCCCTCTCAAAGTCATTGCAACTTTCCAATTTTCAAGGTCAGGTGGCTCTCCACTGCCAAACTCAGTGGTTCCTGAACCAGGCTTTCTTTCATGAATTAGAATCACTTGGTCATCTGATCCTGATGCAACAAACCGACCATGCTTAGCCCACCTAACACAATTCACAGAACCAAAGTGATCACGGAGAGTTGCGAGTAGCCTCTGGGCTGATGATTCTTCATTATCCAAATCCCTGCCAAGGGATTTCATGTTCCATACCCGCACCTAATTGGTAAAGTGGGGAGGAATAAATCACTTCCGTGGTATAACAAATGATATCATGTAAATTATTGCAACAAATGTTAACATAAAATAAATATAAACGTGACTATGACCAAACTTGTCTAAAACAAGATATCTGTCAATGACATTATGTTGGTGTTCAAACACCATGTGCAATAAAGAATTATAAAACATAGTTTTATGAAAAATTTGAATGTATGCACACAATGCCATCAATATTATTGACGCCACACTTTCAAGTATTTGGAGTGAGTTATTTTTCTAATTTTTCATGGAAAAGTATTTTCAATGAATTCTAGTACTAGAATATGATAGCACAAATACAATGACTGTTAGGTTTTTCCAACCCATGATAAGTTGTCCTATAAGGAATTATAGTCTTAGAGGATTAAATTGTTTTTCCAATTGGAGTTGTTTACCCAATTGGAGTTAGTTTCTCAATTGGAGTAGGATTCATAACTAGATTCCAATTAGGATTAATAATCCTTATTGAAGAAGACCTTTATTATGTCTATATAAAGGGGCTATTGTACTTGTTTTGAATTGAAGGGAGCAAAACAACCACTCAAGGGATTAGAGTGAGAGAATATTGTAAAGTGTGTGCGAGAGAAAAAAAAAGAGATAGTGTATTTCTTGTTCTTGTTCTTTCAGGTTTTTCGTCAAGTCCTAGTTCTAGAGATTTGGCAAGATTATTGGTTGTACTCATTATTGATATAGTGAAAGATTGTTGTTGTTGTCCCGTGGATGTGGGCACAAATTGCCGAACCACGTAAATTCTTGGTGTTATTTATCTTGGTTATTTGTTTTCGATTTCCGGAGTTTGTTCTATTTTTCCCATTCTTAAATGCGATATTCTCAACAAGTGGTATCAAAGCCAGGTTTGGCTGATATCCATTTAGAATGGAGGGTGAAACCTGCTTTAATTGGGTTACGTGGAAATTAAGAGGAGGACATGCTTTACTGAAGGTGTTAAGATCAAGCCAACAAGTATGTCTGATGCTGATTGGACCAAGATGAAGATAAGCAATGTTTTCTGGCAAAGAAGTCTATAATTGCCTTTGCCAATGACGATGGTAGTTCTGATCAGGGGGAGCCTGGTCAAGAGAAGTTTGGTCAAGTAATTTTGGTCAAGAGATGTTCGATCACATGGAGTTTGGTCATGGGTATTGCGATCAGAGGGAGCTTGGTCAAGAGAAGTCTAATCAAGAGGGTCTTGGTTAATGAGTAGTTCGATCAAGGGGAGTCTGGTCATGAGTAGTTCAATTAGGGGGAGCGTGGTTATGCGAAGTTCGATCAATGGAGTTTGGTCAAGAGGAGCAATCCTATTTTTTGGTATACCTTCCTCATGGATTGTTAGGTTTTTCCAGCCCATGATAAGTTGTCCTAAGTCTATAAGGAACTATAGTCTTAGATTAAATTGTTTTCCCAATTGAAGTTGTTTTCCCAATTGGGGTTAGTTTCTCAATTGGAGTAGGATTCATAACTAGATTCCAATTAGGATTAATAATCCTTATTGAAGAAGACCTTTATTATGTCTATATAAAGGGGCTATGGTAATAGTTTTGAATTGAAGGGAGCAAAACAATAAATTGTATACCAGTCAAGGGATTAGAGTGAGAGAATATTGTAAAGTGTGTGTGAGAGAAAAGAAAAGAGATAGTGTATTTCTTGTTCTTGTTCTTTCAGGTTTTTCATCAAGTCCTAGTTCTAGAGATTTGGCAAGATTATTGGTTGTACTCATTATTGATATAGTGAAAGATTGTTGTTGCTGTCCCGTGGACGTAGGCACATATTGCCAAACCACGTAAATTCTTGGTGTTATTTATGTTGGTTATTTGTTTTCGATTTCCGGAGTTTGTTCTATTTTTCCCATTCTTAAACACGATATTCTCAACAATGACATGATTTACTTTAGGTCCAGAACACTATAAATAATTAAGGAAATAAAAAACACGAAGTTTATTTTATATTTGTTTAACTTTAAGAAAGAAAAACATATATTGTCAGAAATAGCTTCATGGTCTTAAAGAATGCACTTAGCATGGACTACAACTAAAGTGGAGAGACTTTGAGTAGATGAGTTATGCCATACATGAGATTCTACCTCGAACTATTAATGTTTTTCATCTATTGCATTTTAATTTCAATAGCGAATAAATAAAAACTAGTAATGTACAGACAGCTCAAGAAGGACGTCAATAACCATTTTTGAAATACGAAAAACTTAGTTTAAAATAATTAAAATTAAAAAAAAAAACAAAAGGGTATCATACTAGTAGACAAGAAACATAAATGAAAAATAAAAAATAAAAAATATTCAATAAGTTATGCTCTAAACCGTTAAAATGATGCAGCCCTACAAACAAGTTATGCTCTAAACCGTTAAAAATTATATATTATCCTTAGTTTATGGATTTAAAAGTTAGTCTGCATCCTGCTGCGTAGATTTAGAATGGTGGATTTATATTTGACTACATAGTTTAATTTGTTTTCATCAAACGTTACGTAACATAAAAAAATAGTTTTATCTATCACCGATTCGGATGAAACCACAGTGTGATTTAAACAATAAAATTAACCACCGTTTTCCTGTGTATTTGAGCTCTGCCAATTTCAGTTTCTATTTTTTACTAACACAACACAATTCCTAATAAGAACTCAGACCCCTTCTAAAAAAACAATCCAAACACATCATTAGATATACATTACAACCTATTTCCTACATTTCCTAAGCAAGAGTAAAAGGAGGTGAGGAATTGAACCTTGTGATCACCCCCACCAGTGGCAAGCCTAAGTCCACCAGGTTGAACGTCAATGGAGAAAATTTGCATTCCCTCATGTCTGATCCAGCTGGGCTTCTCTGCAATCATCTCTGCTACTTATTTCCAGAACCTGACAAAACAATACCACCTGATGATCCCAAAATTTCAGACTATCGGAGAAAAAAAATGACACATTTGAGTTAACAAACCAAAAATATAAGCCAATAAAACAAAAAAACCACCTCCTTACTTGACATCATATAAAATAGGTATGCAAATTCATGGTTTTTAAACCAACATAAGCCCTATAAAGTGCCTCACAAAGGGCCAGCTAAGACAAAGAAACAAGATCTCGCTCAAGAAAGGATTTTAACTTGTTGCCTTGGCATAGCACCAAGCAAGAAGGTTATGCAAGATTCAGTGGTTTGGAGCTGGAAAACCCTACATTAATGACGTATAATAAGCCAAACATTAGTGTTTGGGCTAGAGGAGTAAGGATGAGAAAATCAAGGGATAACTGCTCTTGGAAAATTGCAAACCACGATGAATTTTTTGCATCATAGGAAATATTTTTTGGCTCAATACTTTTTATTTGCGTAGGAATAGAAAGGATAGAGTTGTTAACATCATAGTTATTTACTCATATGCTTTCTGATTACAAGAAGATTAAAGAGCACAAAAACACACATCATGCAGGATTCAAAATTTGATATACAAAAGAGTATGTTTGTGAAAGGAAGCAACCCTAGAAGATCCCTTCTTACCAAGAAGCTTAACACGAATTCAATTGAAAACAAACTTGAGGAAACCATAGAGAAGCTTATTCATAACAAGGAAATCCTCAGATTTCAATTCCACAGTAAAAACAAAAAAACAAAAAAAAAACAAAACTCCCTGTGCTGCAACGTTGAATCTAAATTCAAAGCTGACAGATCGAAGAACGCCACAAAAGGTCGATCACAGGCCAATAAGTAAAAAATACCCATGAAGCATTGTACCTAGAATCCGCAAGAACCCTAAAAATTAATATTTCAAACCCGTTTGGAAACCCTAGCGTGGGAATTAGAGTCTGGCATCAAAACAAACGAAATGACGAGCACCATTGAGCACAAATCGATCAAATTACAAAACCATTGAACCTAAGTTTACAGAACTGAACAAATCGCCCAACAAAATGGAAACGAAAAAACACAGAAAAAACAAAGGCGTATAAAAATCAATAAAATAAGGAAGATTGAGAGCATTTGAAACCCTAGAATCGAAAGTTTTGAAGAGATTGCTTGCTTACCTTTGTGTGGCAGAAGAGGCTGGAGATTTGAGACAGATTGGGAGGCTGGAGATTTGAGACAGATTGGGAGATTCGAGAGATTCTGAGAGAGTGTTGTGAGAGTGAGGTCCTTTCTTTCTTTCTCTTATGCGAGAGTGGACGTTTTAGTGTTGAAGGCTCTTTTGCAGGCGAGGGAGTAGACGTTCATTACAGAGACGCGAGGGTGGACGAGGTCAATTTCAAAAAACATTAAGGGTATTTCTGGTATTTAAACAACGTTTTCAATTTCCATCCAAAATTTCGGGAACGGGATACTCTACCATTTTGAAATTCAGAATTTTCAGAATCGAAAAAATATTGGAAGTTGCGAACATAATTCAAAAGTTTATATATGTTACAAGTATTTTAGGGCCTATTTGGTATCCTATTTGAAAATTTTTATCATTTTTCAAAACATTTTTTATAAACAATTTTCTTTAAAACTCAAAAACTTGATTGGTTTGCTATTTAAAAATTTTAAATCTTACGACTTAAACTAGACAAATAGATCTAAAAAGAGTGGGTCACAGGAGAGAGAAAGAGAAGAGAGGAGGAAAGAAAATAAGAGATGATTGAATGAAAGAGAAAGAAGAGAGAGGATTGGACGGGATAGAGAGGAATAGGAGTGAGAGAAAGAACCGAGAAAATGAAAAAAGAGGATTGGAGGATAGACGAAAAAGGTAATAACAAAAGGAGGAAGAAAGAAGAAAATAGAGAGAGAGAGAGAGAGAGAGAGAGAGAGAGAGAGAGAGAGAGAAGTGAGGAGGGAGAAAAAAGAAAGGAAATATTTTAAGTTTAAAACCTCTAAAAATTAACTTTTTATGTTTTTAAAAAATAAACTATATTTTTGAGTTAATTTTGAATTCAGTTTTTTAAAATAATCCTACCAAACAAGTTTTTAAGGCCTAAAACTTGAAATTTGTTTTTGAGTTTAAAAAGTTTGAATTCAAATAAAGTACCAAACAAACCCTTAGAGCATGTTTGGTATTCTACTTGAATCCAACTTTTTAAACTCAAAAACAATTTTCAAGTTTTAGGCCTGAAAAACTTGTTTGGTAGGATTATTTTCAAAAACTGAACTCAAGTCTAACTCAAAAATATAGTCTATTATCTAAAAACATAAAAAGTGAGCTTTTAGAGTTTTTAAACTTAAACTCACTCATTTCTTTTCTCTCCCTCCTCCCCTTTCACTCCAAATATATCTCTCTTTTCTTCTTTCTCTCTTACCCTTCTCTTTTTTTTTAAACTTTTTTCGTCTCTCCTCCAATCCGTTCTCTTCATTCTCTCGATTCTTTCTCTCACTCCTCTTCCTCTCTATCTCCTCCGATCTTCTCACTTCTTTCTCTTTCCTCCGATCATCTCTTACTTTCTTTCATCATCTCTCCTCTTTCTCTCTCAACCTCCTTTTTATGGATATTTTTGTCCAGTTTTAGTCGTAAGATTTAAAAATTTTAAATCACATACCAAACAAGTTTTTGAGTCTTAAAGAAAATTGTTTTCAAGAAAAATTCTTAAGAAATGTTTTGAGAAATTATAAAAATTTTCAAATAGGATACCAAACAAGCCCTTAATATTCTTGAACTTTTTGGCACATGTGATTTTCTACTCTTATTGATAATTAGTATAGGATAAAGTGTCGATTTAGTCATTGAACTATCACCTCAACGAAAATAAGATTGCTGAATTATTTTTTAGGGTCAAATAAGTCCCTAAATTCATTAAAAATTGCTAATTTCATCTTGACTATTCAAAGCTATTTTATCTAATTTTTTGTCAACCTAAGTTACTAGACACAATTTGGAGTGTAATACCGCACTTTTCTCGCCTATAAGCCCTTAACATTTCATATAGGTTGCGAATCTAACATTCAATTTACTCTCCAAAGTTAACTCCACACACTATTTTTTAATGTAAAATCACCAATCTACTCTTTGATGTGTATCACATGCAAGTAACGTGACTCAAACTCGCGGAAAATTGAGTATAGTAGCTTTGAATATAATATTATAGCTGTAATTGGCAGATTTTTATAATTCAATGACTGATTTTTCTGAAGAAAAAAAAATAGTTTAAGGATCTAATTTTCACTTAGATGATAATTCAGGGACTAAATTAGCAGTTCACTCCTTAGTATATGTTATGCAAATTGATTTTGAGGCATATTAGTGTGCATTTTACTAATGTATGTTAAAATCGTAATTTGCTATATTTACATTTTTTCATCTCACTTTTATACGTTAACTTAACCATTAACTTTTCTCTGTTAACTGATGGCTTGTAAAACTTCAACCCATTAATTCATGTTAGGTGAGCTCACAAGCATGTATGATTCTATCACACAATATGCATGTTGTATATAATAAAGGGAGTTTTAACGAAAAACCCGCGATACTGTTCACTTTAATGAAAAACCAGATTTTTACACTAAAAAGTCAAACCTGGTACTATTCACTTTACCCTTTATTTTGTACTTATCGTTAAAACTCAAAGTTTTCAAGTCTTTTTCATTAGTTTTCATATAATAAAATGGCCATGTGGATACTAACAATATTGACTATGAGCATTGCCCATGATGGTTTAGTATATTTATAACGTGCAACTTTAATCGTGATCATTCACTATTATTTTACAACAGCGAAATTTATTTGTGGTAAAAAAAATTAATTTGTACTTTTTATAATGTGCTCGTAAGGGCCGTGGTAAAATTATCTTGGTAGATGAGTTGTTGTCTTGTAGTGCATTCTCAAGTGTTGGTAATACTCACCACTTTATTTATCATCATTAAATGAGTTTGAATTTTGAGATTTATATTTATTCACTACACAGATCTCGAAGTTTAAACTCAAACAACTATGATAAATAAAGTAATGAGTATCACATTTACTTAAGAATGGTGAGCAAAAATATTTGTGCCTTATCTTAAGGATTAAGGGTATGCATTAATTTGAGCTTAAAATTTCTGCACTTATTACAATATGAAAACCAGAAGGTGATTTTTTTTTCTTTTTTCTTTTATCACGAAGATAACTTTCATTACATTAAAAACTAGTACAGGCCCAAAAAGAATTGGGTAGACAACCTCAGAACAATAAAAATCCTACTCTCAAGCAGCAAAGCCAAACTCAGAACCGAGAAAATAGACACCAGATCCAAGTTCCCTTCACGAACTTCTGCAAATATATACAAACAAAGTAACATATGGATAGAGAGTGGGGTTAAGGGGTATGTAAAATAACCAACACTTTGCCTCGATGGGGATCCAACATAACAATTGAAGGAGGGGGAAATAAGGGAGGGAAATGGATCTAGTATCCAATATCTGATCGGAGCCCGTCAATCCGGGGACATGGTGGGATGAGGATGAAGTATCACAACTAGGGAGAGGGGAGGACAGAAAAATAAAAGACATAAAGCAATAAAAGCAGGTGAGGGGCATAAAACTAAGGATAGTTGAGACTTGGCTAAAGAAAAACTGAGATTAAACTCAAAGGAGAACCAAGAATAAAAAAATGAAGGGAGAAAACTGGAAAAGGTGAAGGAAGATGAGGAAGGAAGCTGAAAGGGGAAAAGAAACAAATGAGATGAAAGGGGAGGAAAGGAGAAAGGGCAAAGGAGAGAAAAACTCAGGAGAAAATAGGGAAGAGAGAGGATAGAAGAAAATAAGGAAGGAATGAAGGAATGAGGGGTGGATGACGGCGGCAAAAGTTATTGAGATTGTGGTTCACGAAGAGAGTTATAGAGAGAAAATGGGAGACATTTTAGAAAGGTGGATTTTTTTTTTCATGTTGGCTGTATAAGGTCGTGGTTACCTTGTGTCACAATGTTATGTGGTTATTAAGTGCAAGCTTTAGGGCTTTGTTGTGAAAATAAGTGCAAGCTTTAGGGCTTTCTTGCATTATGAGGTCACCAATATGAGGCTTGTTTGAACTTCTTAAAGAAAAGAAATAAGAATCGGTGCCACATTGTACTACAGTGTAGTGATATTTCTCTCTATTTGTAAGTGTGAGGTCTTAGGTTCGATTTTCGACAAATGTGAATTTTAACCAAATTATTGTTAGTCATTGTGAGGCTTTGGCCCATTCCTCCACCCCATTGGTGTAGGTAATACCGTCTATCAAAAAAAAAAAATTGGTGACTCAGAAACAATTAATTATGATATTTTTAAATTTTTTTTATGGAATATACATATCAATATTTTTGGATTTTCAAAGTCCGTTCAGATGCTTCAATCCTTCATCTCATATTCCGTCCAAGCTCTCATTGTATTCGTCTTTCTTCTTTCTTTGTTGTACATATGTTTGAGGCTTTTTTGCATTATGAGGCCACTGGTTTGAGGCTTGTTGGAACTCTTTTTTTTTTTTTTATAATTTTTATCTTTCCTGATGTGTTTTTTATCATACGTTAAGATTGAAGGTGAGTATCTTAATATTTTGGGTAATGTTAGGTAGACTAAATTTGCAAACTAAATGATGTGTTATCACTAAGAAATAAGCACATTAGTCAACATTTAAGTAATAATCGAATCATCAACTTATATGTCATTTAGTTTACAAAATTTAGTTTACAAGTGTAATCTCTATAACATTACCCTGTTATTTTATTTTCCAATAAAGCAATGAATTTACTTCATTTATAGTCGTGGTCTAATCTCATCTATTTAAAAATAATTCACTTCTAATAAAAGCGCTTTCAACCGAAATCATTCACGAGTGTCTGACCATGTTTAACATTTTAGCTATTTTAAAAGGAATTTCAAAGAAGCTACTTAGTACTGGTTTAGTGGTATTCTAATAAAAGCGCTTTCAACCGAGTGTTTGACCATGTTTAACATTTTAGCTGTTTTAAAAGAAATTTCAAACAAGCTACTTAGTACTAGTTTAGTGGTATTCATGTTCAATTGTAAATGAGGAGTCTTAGGTTCAATTCTCACTAAAGACGAATTTAAACTATACTATTGCTACTCATTGTTGTTAGAAGGAAATTCATAATCAACTAAAAACACTTATCTGGAATAGAACCTCCATTGAGCAATCTTCTGAATGTTTGCATCTCTCCTTGTATCGTTACAACTCTATAGCGTAAACAAATGATCATCCACTCTCTTTCACTCACCTTATCACAACTCTATTCAATGGGGCTAGAAAGATTATTTCTGTGTGTAGAGTGTGAGAGCAGGGACCTTTGTTATATAGTAAAAGAGGTGGAATCCGAGTAGGAAACTTCCCATCATGTAATTCTACTCGAATAAGACTTTTATCACCTAAACTTTAGTATTCATATCTGAATAGGTTTACTAATTGTATCAGGATTACTTTAGCTATAAAATCCTAATAATACACTCTCTTTATTAGCATACAAGTATTATTGAAATCAATCTCTGCAATCCTTAATCTATATGAGATGTTACATACAAGTGTGTAACTCTAATATAGCCTTACATTCTCCCACTAGAGTCAAGACTTGTATACAAAAGACTCAAAATCGAATATTAAAAATTGCTCTTAATGGCCATGAGATCAAAACAATAAAATCCATGATAAACAAACTTCC
Organism: Malus sylvestris; assembly: GCF_916048215.2. NCBI lineage: Eukaryota > Viridiplantae > Streptophyta > Magnoliopsida > Rosales > Rosaceae > Malus > Malus sylvestris. The sequence continues at coordinate 6,744,657 of NC_062264.1, read as the reverse complement.
GTTATGAGCTAATATCCATAAAGAACAAGAGGGAATGACATTTTACAAATTAAACACTAACCCCAATATTACTGTCATGAAATTAACAAACACATGAAGCTACAACAAGATGTGAATGAATCAATGCATATTATTAGTCTTATAAGTGCAATATGTGTATCACTAAGCATTTGGTCACCTTAGGGTTGGTTTGGTATTGCTGTGCTTTGAAAAAAAGCTGTTGTGAGAATAAGCGGTTGTGCTGTGAGAATAAGCGGCTGTGAAATAAATCAGCAGAGTGTTTGGTAAACTTTTTTGTAAAAGTGCTTTTGAAAAAAAAAGCAGTCTGATAGTGGATCTTTTCATTAAAGGAGCACTGTAGTTCTGTGTGCTTTGAAAAAAAAGCCAGTTTTCCAAAGCTACAAATTGCAGCTTCAACTTTTTCCTTTGATTTCAGCTTATTCTCACAGCAGCTTCCAAAATAAGCTTTTTTTTTAAGTTTACCAAACACTAAAAACACTCCCAACTTTTTTTCATAGGAGCTTTTTTTAAAATCACCTCAACCCCAAACTGGGGCTTAATGACTGAAACCACAGTCAAACTGCAATACTTCTAAAGAAGCCTTTATAATTGCATATCTGCTACAACACTCAAAAACACGTACCACTCACAAAATACCAATGGTCTGGTCCATTCTTTAATTTTCAATTTTGTATGTATGTCAGTCAAGATAACTCTCAGTTCTGCTTCTTCCTCCTTTAGTTATCACCACAAGACAGACTAAGAAACTCAAAGATCCCATGCTATAAAGAAAACAGTTCGTCCTCTTGTAAAAATCAAATTCTCATTTTTTATTTTCTCTTGGCTTTTACAATGGAAGCATTCATCTTTTATTTTATTTAGAAAACTTCATTTTAATCCCTAAAAAAGATGAGTTTTAGATTATAACCATATGTAAGATTAAAATCCAATTTTAGTCCCTAGCACATTTAATCATATCATTTATTAGTTGTATTTTGATGTTTTATTTTATCTTTTTATTTTTATTTTAATGTATTAATTACATTTAAATTTAATTTTTATTTCATTCATCATAATATATTTTAATGTCTACATTTAGGTAACTAAATTTTTTATAATATATATTCCGATAACAATTTTGTATGTTCTTCATTTAGATACATTAATACATTTGAATATTTTGGTATATCTATCGGTACAAACATGTAGTTACATTGATTCAATATAATGCATTTCGTTACGTACACTTTGATACACACATTTGAGTATTGACTTTTAGGTACATTAATTCAATTATTATTTCGGTAAATACATTTAGGTACATACATTTTGGTATTGATATTTAGGTACATACATTTTCGGTATTGACATTTAGGTTCGTACATTTTGGTACATACATTTCGGTATTGACATTTAGGTACATTAATTCAATATAATACATTTCAGTACATACATTTAGGTTCATTATAATATATTTCGGTACAATCATGTAGGTACAAATATTTTGGTACAAAAAAGTCAATTTTATATATTTTGGCACAATCATTTCTGTATACTTATGTATCTACATATTTTTGTATCACAATTTTTTTTTAATATTTTCTCATTTACGTTCGTTTCTAATTAAAAAATTAAATATGTGCATATTAATAAAATTAAAATTTAATATGGAGAGATAAAATAAAAATACACATTAAATAAGAAAAATTGAATGTAAATTTTGATAAAAGTACACTCAAGGGATTAAATTGAATATTTAATCTAGCATCAGGTTTTTTTTTTAAATTTTAATCTTTTGCAAGGACTAATGTTCAAAAACCCCAATTTTATTTTATTTTTAATTTTCTGCTAGCAATTGAAAAGTATCAGGCTTTTATTATTGTTGGGGAACCTGGATGTGTAAAAACTACAGAATCCCTCGATACCTTTATGAGGCCGGATAACAAAAAACAGAATCTCAACAATGCATATTAGTTTTTTTTGTTGGTTTTCCTATCCCACCTAGATATGAACACAATTTTTAAATAAGAGCTAAAGTGTCGATTTCAGCATGGCAAGTTGTATCCACTATATGTTTGAAAGCACAAAATTTATTTCTTGATTGAAATCTAAAACATGTCGTGGACTCTGTTTATAAATTTAAGGGTTTACCGAATAGGTTTTAGTCATATTATAAGCAAGGTTCTAAAACACGTTAGGCATTAGTTTGGTGGCAGGCAGGAGCCTAGCGCTTAGGCGGATTTATGTAAATTTATTATATATCTTGTAAATAAAAGAATGATAAAATGCAAAAATAGAAGTAGAAGAATACACAAAGTACATCCATCCAACAAGTTCAATATTAAAAAAACAGTAAACATATAATCATAATGAGGAGTATTCTTAGATGATAGACTAAATTATTCTTGTTCATAATCCTTGCATTGGATTAGACATAATATCTAGTTTATTTCGTTTCTTTGTATGTATCCCCTCAATAATGCTTCAATTCATTTCACAATTGGATGAACTTGTAGTCAATCCATAATTTGCAAATTAGGTATACCATTTCCATAAGTATACCACCATAAAACTAAAAAAAAAACAAAAACACACACACACACACAATTAATTAAAAAAAAAAAAACCACCTAACTTGCCTAGGTGCTACCTAGGACCGCCTAGCTCCAGATTGATATTTCGAAACGATTTTCCCTAAATCGAGGCTGGCCTTCACCGCCTAGGCCGATTTTTAGAACACTGATTATGAGTGTCTTTGATACCATATGTTAGAAGGAAATTTATAATCAACTAAAAACACTTATTTGGATTAGAAACTCCATTGAGCAATGTTCTGAATATATGCATCTCTCCTTATATCGTGACAACTCTATAGCGTAAACAAATGATCTTCTACTTTCTTTCACTTGCCTTATAACTACTCTATTCAATGGAGCTAGAAGAGTTATTTCTGGGTGTAAAGTGTGAGGGCAGAGACCCTTGTTATATAGTAAAAGAGGTGGAATCCGAGTGGGAAACTTCTCATCATGTAATTCTACTCAAACAAGATTTTATCACCTAAACTTTAGTATATATATCTGATTAGGTTTACTAATCGTATCAGGATTACTTTAGCTATAAAATCCTAATAATACACTCTTTATTAACATACAAGTATTATTGAAATCAATCTCTGCAATCCTTAATCTATATGAGATGTTACATATAAGTGTGGAACTCTAATATATTCTTACAATTGTTAGTTAGGGAGTGTTCGGACACAAAGCACAGATCGCCCGCGCAAACATAGAGAGGTAAGCGGTACACGCAGGAAGGAAGGGAGTCCTTGTCCATTGGGCAAACTTGTACTTAGCAGGTAGTCGTCTCCTCCTCAGGTACTGATCATAATTCTCAATCATATCCTCATCATCCAATTCCTTCAGCTTCTGCAACATCAAAATCCAATACGTGAGAAAAGATTGAATCTTTTGTTTGGGAACCAGGGATCTGGATTTTCATCGGCCATGTCGATGCTCGATTCCTTCTTCAACAAGGGCTTCAAAGCCGCCAAATGGTACCCCGTCACTCATCTCTCTCTCTCTCTCTCTCTCTCTCTCTCTCTCTCTCTCTCAGTTTGTCTCTTTTTTGTTTTTTTTTTCCGTTTTAGTTTCGTCTCAATTTTTATTGAGATCGAAATCTTGGATCGATTTGGTACTTCTGTTTGTCTGTTGAGGAAGTGTGAGATTTTACAAAATTTTATTTTCTTGGAAAACCCATTTGAGTATGATATACTGAAGATTTTAAGGTCGCGGGTTTTGAATTATTTGCGTTCTGTGGATGTGCAATGCAACTTTGAATTTTGTGATTTTGTGATTTTATGCAAGTGTGTATTTCTATGTGCAGCAAAACCATGCTGAAATTGACAATTCCGCGGATAAAATTGCTGAGGAACAGGAGAGAAATTCAGATTAAACAGATGCGCCGCGACATTGCCAAGCTTCTTGAGACTGGCCAAGAGGCTACTGCGAGGATTCGGGTAATACATCTCTTTTCCTTATATTATCTATACTAAGAGATTCTGCTACTTATGGAGTATATGAGTTGGGTACCCTTATTAGAAAGTATGAAGAGAAAGTTTAGTTTGGGTATTTCTAACGATCATTTCGTAATGTTGTTATTGATATTTACATTTCAGGTAGAGCATATTATTAGAGAAGAGAACATGATGGCAGCTCAGGAGATCCTTGAGCTATTTTCTGAGCTTATTGCTGTCCGCCTTCCAATTATTGAATCACAAAGGTTATTCTCTAAACTGATGATTTGCTTGTAACATGTTCCTGTTCAGTTTCTATTTCTGATTGTTTTTCATAAAAAATAATAATTTTAACCCAACCTTTTGGTTTAGCATTTCTGTGGTCAGAACCCTAATCTGAAATTGTGTCAATATCTCATATTTCTCTCTAGGGAGGGAACATTTTGAGAACTGTATATATTGTAAGTCTAAAAACTGAGATGATTTGGGGAGAATGGGTTATAGTGCATGCTGCTATGCCTGCTATCTTTTTTAATGGCTAACTATAGGATGGTTAACTTGGTTTCACCAAATCAAATTTAAGTCAATGTTTGAAAATTTGGAAAATATCTATACATATCTTTTAGTATGGTGAAAGAATGACTGTCAGTGGATTGTATAAAGAAGGAAGATTTAGTTTTAGATTGATGTTTGCTTCCACTTTCTGTGTAGAATCTCATTCTTAAAAAGCAATTGATACGTTGTAATCCCTTATAAACTTGCAAGCAATTCAGCAATGTGTTAGTGAAAAATCTGGGCTGATCTAGGGTGCATCTCTTGGATTTAGTAACAGGCATGTCATTACAGAAATTATGAACCAGTATGATTTAGAAAAAGAAAAAAATAGAAATTTATTGTTAATAATCCTCAGTCCATAGTCTACTCATTGTTTCTTTTCCTTGGGGGAGAGGGATGACTTTAAAAAAAGACCATTGTTGCTAGAATAAAGAATAAAATTTCTCTTAATCAATTAATTAAATGAAAGGATTTTTTATTTTTTTTAATACTTGAGGGATTGAGCACATGACCTCTAAAATCCCTTTGCTCCCCCCACGATACATGTTTCCCCACCCATATTTTATCAAAAAGTTTTATTGGACTTTTATCACTATATGTTATTACTTTAGGATAATCTAAATTAGAAAATAATGCCCATGTTTTTTATTTTGACACCTAACTATATTTTCTGAATAACTTCTTTTCTTTCTTCTTTTCAAGTTTCCTTACAAGACCAAATAAGGCTCTGTTAGTTGTTAGTTGTTAGTTGCAACTTTGCGATAGATTGATGTGACTATTTTTTCTTCACGGAACACCTGACAAACTTAAATCTTCTTGGAGAAGAGCCTTATAAACCACATGTTATTAGCAAAAAGGGCAAATGGCCCCTGCATTCCAAGTGGGTGTTAACAGAAGCAACCTCTTCAGACTAAGACAAAAGCACACATTCACAAACACACCCATCATTTTGAGATGTACATGGGTGCAGAGGTAAACTCGTTAAGAGAAAATTATAGATGAGAAGAAGAGTCTGCAATGGCATAGCTACATAAATTCTTACATACGAGGCGTGGGACTTTGGATATGATGATATGGTTTCTCATAGCATTTTTTAAGTCAAGAATACATCATTTTGTTACTTAATTTTTAGTTTTTAGTGTCTGACTAAGCTTGTAAACTAGCCTATGTTTCTCATGGTAGGCAGAAATTTGGCTGCTGCATTTTGGGTTAGATCAAAAAAGCTTTTTGAAATAATTTGAAAGTGCAATGATCATATTTTCTTTTTCGTCTAATCAATAATATTACATGTTTGATTGGTTAAAGGTCTGAAGTCAAACATTTTTGAGTTTTTGGGAAACCCAAACTTAGTCCTTTAATTCACTTGTTTGTTGCCCTGTAAAATAGATATGCATGAAATAGATTCACTTATTTGCAGTTCCATAGAAAACATGCTGCTAACAGGCTTTCTCTCTGTCAGCTTGTTCTGGGTTTCTAGTTTCATATATACTTAATTTGTCTTCTAGAAATAGTTGGGGAGAGAAGAGAGAGGAAAAGAAAATTTGAGAACTAGTGATTGGTTTTTCTTCTTGTGGAATACAAGCACTTTAGCTCTGGACAGATGTATAGGTTTGTACTTTTCTTCCCAAATTGTTACAAATAAATTATGAATACCATCTCTTACCAATATATTCGAGTAACCGAACAGAGTTTGTCATTCAAGGATTGCAATTCAGTCACTAAACCCATCAAATGCTAGCGGGGAGCACTGTCTGCTCTCTAACCGGTGGTTTATTGTTGTGCTTCTGGAATATGGAGTTCAATAGTATCAGTTATAGGAAGTTTTGTTTGAGTTTCATATTTACTCTGTCCTTGTTCCTTGATGGAGGATCAGATGAACCTATTATGAAATTTCTGACTGTACTAAGACTTTACGAACTGTTGTGGCGATCCAGATGGCATACCATGCATTATACAACCCCAACCCTCATGTATCCCGGGGAATTCGATTAACTCACATTGCACTTCCACATAACCCACCATGTTATTTTACTGAGGTAGCTTGCGACACGTGCACTTCTAGCATCACATAGCTTATTATCTCGGTTAGTCTGTGTACCTTGGTCCTTTACTAGATTCATATGGTTGATTATTCTCAAACATTTGTCGCATTAAGTGTTGTCTGTGATACTTCATTTACCTTTTTGGCATTAAAGTTTGTTGAAGTCGACACAAAAAAGTTGGTTAAGTTTTGTAATTACATACATTTTAAAATTCACATACTTTATTTATAACTTTTCGTTTGGTACAGGGAATGCCCTATAGACTTGAAAGAAGCAATATCCAGTGTGTGTTTTGCTGCGCCAAGATGTGCTGATCTGCCGGAGTTGCTGCAAGTTCAAATGCTATTTGCTTCAAAATATGGGAAAGAATTTGTAGCAGCTGCAACAGAGCTCATACCGGATTGTGGTGTCAATCGCCAGGTTTTTATGAACTTTCTTTTTGTAGTGTACTCCCTTTTTCTCCCATGATCTTTTGGTCAACTAAACTTGCAAGGGTGTTGTTCATTATATTTAGTTTCCTACTATGTGTTTGTGACATTCGGTTTTGGTACAGTTGATAGAACTGCTATCTGTTCGTGCACCCTCACCTGAGAAAAAACTGAAGCTTCTGAAAGAAATTGCTGAAGAGCATGACCTGGATTGGGATCCTGCTGCATCCGAAGCTGAAATTTACAAACCGCATGAAGATTTGTTGGTAAGCATATATGCCCCTGCTTGGTCTCATTTTTCGCTTGTCCTTTTTCCCTATTTCCTTTTCACCTATGTCTGCTTAAATCTGTCCTCTCATTGTCAGAGTGGTCCGACACAGTTTGTTAGTGGGTCTAAATTGCCCCTTCCTAAAGAAAAACATGATGAAACATTGCAATACAGCCCAGATCAAGACCAGAAGGAACTGTCTGATTCTGATGACGGTTTGGACTCATTAGACTTACCTGAAGTACCCAAGCAATCACTACGACCAAGTGCAAATCCAGCCTCAGCACCAGCAATGTCTCCTCCTTTACCAACCCATCCACACCCTGAAATTGATCATGACTTGTCAAAGAAATTTGGGTCCGTTGAAAGTCAATCTAAAGAGCCATCCTTTGAGTCTGGAGAAGTGATGGAAGAAAGATCAGTAGCTAACAATCAGGAACAGTCTCATGTCTTGGTTGGTGCTGTGGAAGATAAGCAGTTTTTGCCATTTATTTCTTCCCCCTCACTTTCTTCTGCGTCATTTTCGACAAGACAAAGCAATCCACCACCAAATCTTTCAAGAACAAGAAGTGAGGTCAACGTCGATTTGCAGGATGTGTTAGCTGCTGCTCAGGCTGCTGCGGACTCTGCAGAACGTGCAGCCACAGCGGCTCGCTCGGCAGCTAGTCTTGCACAGGTCAGAATCAACGAGATTACCAAGAAAAAAAGTGAAGTCGTCCCAGAAACTAGCTGTGAAAACCCATTTCATGTGGACGTTCCTAATCAGTCAGATACAAGAGAAAAACCAGACTCCAATCATCTTATCCCTGATGGTGGATCTGATGGTGTAATAGATTCTCCGGTACCCCATCCAATCCATTTATATGGCCAGGGATCAGAGATATCAAATGCTTCGTCTATCACTATGGAACCACTTAATGTTGATTTTGATTCCGCACATTCCAATGACCATGCTTCTGAGCATGAACCTGTTCGTCATCAGCCTCAGAGATTGGCTTCAATGGGGGATGACTCGTACTTCTCATACCCAAACTTATTTACATCGCAAAATTCAAATGTCGGATCTGATGCTCAGTCTTCTACAGATAATCCTTTCCCATCCCAAGGACACTGAGGTATGAGTATTTATCGTTTTATTCCACGGCTCAATTTCGCTTTCTTAGATCTTGCTGAGCAGGGGATATGTTTGTACTATCACACAACTTTTGTTATATGGTGTATTCAATTATTTGTAATTTTGTATAGTAGTGCAGTGTACTTGTTTATGTAAGTTGAATGGGTGTGAGTTTGTGCCTTTGATTCTGTTGAGGTGTTCATGGTCGAGAATTCATGGTATGTAGTCTTGGTTACATTTGGGATAGCAATGTACCAATTGTATTGCTGCTCGAAATAATTAGATATATGCAATAAAAAAAAAAGTTTCTTGATATCTTATTTACTGTGTAAACAGAAATTTGAACTTGAGTGCAAAAGAGTGGCAAACCACGTACATAGAAATAATTATGATATGAACTTATGACGGCAGAAGTCTGGTCCTTTTTCTCTGATAATACCCTGTATTATGCCAACTATATAGCAGTGGTACAAGACAATATTTTAAATGGAAAACTAACCAAAAACTCCAAAAAAACTTTCCTTTTAATCATCAGGATAGAAGTTTTCAAAAATGACAATCATGCCCTTCAAGCATTTGTACAAGATGGCTTAGTATTCAACAAAATTCACGTGGTTTCACCAAAAGAAGACAAGGACTGATAATTGCAGAAAATGTTGATGCACAAAATTCGGAAGATCATGGACCAAAGTAAATCCAGCCGTGAATCACACAAACGCACAAAAACACAAAGATGTATCGTGGTTCACCCCAATGTTTGTGTTACGTCCACACTGATGTTGATTATGTATGTATGTATGGATTACAATGGATCGGCAAGGGAGCTCTCTGTGGATGCAGCCCTTGCCATTTTGCTCTCTGTTTGGATGAGAGGGTATTGCCCTCTATATTGTGAGGCATGTGAGATGAGAGTCTTTGTCTGGTTGTCAGGCTTTGAATGTTGAGTCCTTAATGAGGGTGAGGGATAGTCCCTTTTATAAAATAAGGGCTCCCTCCCCTTTTACATTTGTCATAGACCTAGGGATGAGGCCCAAAGACGAGGCCCAATATATGGTACCAACAGAAAACATTGGGATAAAAGGAAAAGGTGGCAAATATTTCAGCAGCCAAGATAACATAGATTCACATGACCTCCTTTAAAGTAAAGACAAGTCCGTTAGTTTTCAGAAACAGTGCTAACAGCTTTCAGAAACAGTTTGCTATCATTACTCAAAAAAGTTGTAAATAGTTGAAATGTTATTTTGTCTTTCAAGAATTAGATCTTGTATATAAGGGAGTTTTTCCTCCCATGCAGAACACACCTCAACCACTCAGTACCTGAACACCCTACTCTCATACTCACATCATCTTCATACTCTCAAGCATCTGTAGTCTTCATAGCATCATTGTAAACACTTCCTTATAAACACTTTCTAGTAAACAACTATCTTTGTAAACATTCCATATATCAATAAAAGTTCACGTGTACATATTCAAGCAATCTCCAAGTCTTAAGTAAGCTTTATTTTCTTTCTTTAGTATGCTTGTTTAATTAGACTTTTAGTCCAAAACAGGGAAATACTATTGTAGTTATATTATTAACCAACTAAATTGACGATTGTTCGAGCACTCTGTTATAGTTAAATGCTTGCCATACAAATAACTGGACATTAATCATGGTACCTCCGAGTTATTCGTACCTCTGAGTTCAGCCGTTAAGGCCTTATACTTGTACTGTGAGTGGCCGTCATGCTGAAACATGTTGAGTTCCATGTGCAAGGTCTTATGTCTAGTTGTTATAATGGCCATCCAACTATTTAACCGAGTCTGCATTGCGAATTTGGTATCAGAGCCAAGTTTAGCATTTTAATAGTATAATTATAATAGTAAAGTACCTTGAGGACGGAAGTCATTAACACAACTCACAACTGATATCACACTTGTTTATTTTGCATGAACAACATATATTATTGTCCTTGTAGACCTTGTCAGCCATAACCACCAGGTATTTATTGTTTCAAACACCTAACTATAAATAGCATAAAGAGAAGATTAGCATATATATCCAAAAGAATAAGCAGGACTTTGAAGAAGCAAAAGTTTTATCTTGGTTATCTTGAACATCTTTCATTTATTTGTAAATATAATAACACAGAAGTACAACATAAAGTTTTAGAAGCAAAAAGAGCAACATATCAAGCTTTAGAGACCTTGAGAAAAGAAAAAGAGTTTCTAAGAAACCAGTTAGCAATAACTTTATAGAAAGGTAGACTGTAGTTTATGATAGATTATCTTAATTTAGAAATTAGTGAACCTCAAAAAAGAAAAATAACATTAGACCAAAATAGTTTAGTTTGTTATTTTCCATTGAGAAAGCATAATCATATTTTGCATAGTGAAGAAAATCCACAAGTCAATAGTATTGTAGATCTTATTATTAGTCAAGCAGAAAACATAAAATTAGAAAATAATTTGTTAAACCAGTTGTTAGAGCATTTTCAGAAAAATTCCATAAAAATAATTAGAAAAAATTTAGATTATATTACATCTCAGTTAGAAGATAATAATAAAAATATTCAAAGGTTTCCTAGCAAAAGAGAGATAAAAGAGCTTGTTGATCTCTTAGATAGTAAGCCAAAACAAGTAGAATTTAGATCATAGAAATAGTTGAGCAGTTAAAATTAGAAGTTTAAAAAATTCAATTATTACAAAAGGAGTTGAGTGAACAAGTAGATAAGTTGCATAATAAAATAGATAAATTATTAGTTTAATGACAAATTCTATAACTAGCAAAAAATATATCCAAGCTTTGAAAGAAATTAGTAAGTTAGATAAAGAACCAGTAGGTTTAACAGATTTTTCAACACAAGTATCCAGTAGTAATATTCCCGTTAGGCAAAATAATTTAATTATTCAATTAGTTTTAAGTTTGGCTGAAAAATTAGATCAAGTTGAAGAACAAATTGCAGAAATAAACCAAGTTTTACATAACGCATCTTCATCACTTCCACCATCTTTGCTAGATAAATTAGAAAATTTAACTTTAAGTGCAAATAATAATAGAGGACCTAAGCTAAATCCTTTTGATAATAGAAAATGGAACTCTTTAGGAAAAAAGGAAAAGAAGTAGTTAGAGCTACAGATATTTATCCAAATGAAGAAGAAGCACAAGAATTTATTCGAAGAGGTTTTGAGAGAACACAGAAAAATAAATATAACTTGTATCAATTAGGTTTATTTGAAAACAGAAGTAGAATTGTAAGTAGCATCAGTCAACATGAAGTTAGCTGTACTGATAAAGATGTGACGACCCGTCCCTAATTTTCATATGTAATTTCTCCCCGAATATGTAATTTAACTATTATGCCCTTATTGGCAAGTGACGTGGACTTATTCTTATCCATTTCCCTTTTTATTTCTCGCTATCGCATTTAATTGTACACGTTGTTGCGGGTGTACGAAAATACTATTATGAATAGATTTTCGATACTCTTTTCTATACAAAAGTCTAAAGTCTATCCCTAACTTCTACCTAGTCCATCCCGTGCACCCTTATCCATTATTGACTCCCTCACTTATCCCATCTCTCCCTCATTTCTGTCCCCCAATCAGAAAAGCAACCTCACATCACTCTCTTTCTCTTCTCTTTCTCCCTCGCCGAGCTCCCTCTTCCTCTCTGCAACCTTTACAAAAACACACCAAAACTCATAAACGTGACAAACCATCTACACCATTGTGTTCATCTCAGTCCCACGATCACAACCATGTCCCTGAAATCTGGTGTAGACGAGTTTTGACTCACCAACTCGGAAGGTCGACTTGGCGAGTTTGACATAACGATTTTTAGGCCATTCATGACTTAGGTAAGCCTCGAGAAACCCTTAGAACCTTCATTTCACTTCTATGGGTTGATATTGATCTCTTGTTTGTGTTTTGAATGTATGGTTTTACCCAGAAAATTCAAGAAGAAGAAGAACTTGCACGTTTTTCAGTCAAGGACCATGACCGTTTGGTCACTTTCAACCCATTTTTGCGGTCAACCTCGACCACATTTGGGCTCCTACTAGGTACAAACTTGTTCTTTATATTCCTAACTTCATAATGGCTTTTGAATCACTGAGTTTGGTTAAGTAACGAGTTAGAAATCAACTCTGGAAGTTGGGAAGAAAATTTCAGTTTCTGGAAAATTTGCAACTGTGGTCATTTGGCCACTTTCAGGCCAAATTTCTAAATAACATGGACCGTATTCAAACTTTCTGTGAATTGGGATCGATACATCACATTCCTAGCTTTAATTTGGCTTTTGTAGAAGTGAATTTGGTTGAGAATCGAGCTCGTTAGAGCTCTGGAAGTTGGCTAAAAATCTGCAAAAACTGCAGAAAATCGCGAGGAAGGTGAGTACGCCTGTACTCACGGGCGCGTGGACGCGCGTGACCATTTTGTGCAGCCACTTTGGGCGGGGTGTCCGACCTCCAGTCGACGTGTGGTCGCCACGTGTGTGTTCGTGTCGTTAAGTAGATCGATTTCATATATTTAAACCCTAGGTTTGAGCAAACTATGGGAGTTTTATTTAGGTTTCCGTTATGTGCTTTAATTAATGTTATTTTAGTTATTTCACATATAGGGGAAACTTATCCCGAGGATTTACAAGGCCAAGTTAGGTTCGGGGGCTACGACCCAACAATGTACTTGTGAGTGCGCAGTTGTTTTATACCTATACATATTTATAGTTTCCATAAATGCGTATTTACTTCACTTTTACGCTTATATTGCCAAGTATCGTTATTGTGATATATATTGTGATAAATGCTGCTATATGGCTGAGATATTACTGTCATGTCATTCATACATACTTATATACATGCTCATCTTGCTGCATCCTGGTGTTAGTACTCGCCCCAGGGCCAGGGCCAGTCTTTCACGTATATGTTCACATCCGTACCATTCGCTTGCCTTGGATCCAAGTTAGGTGCTAGTCTTGTCGGGTAGATTGCATTAGGCAATCCGACTTGTATATGATGTGCTTCTGCACCAGTCTTCACGTGATCGTAGTACTAGAGAATATTGATTACACCCAGTCCTGTTCGTGACAGAAACTATATGTTCGAACTTGTGTGTCAGCTTAGATGGATGAACACTTAATTATACTTGATTATCACATGATTATTATTGTGGTATTTGATACATCATTACTTGGCATATTCCTGGTTATATTACTGCCATAATATTATCAAATTACTATACTTGAGTAGTATGTTTTAAGGAAACTATATTTGTTTTACGGCGAGGGGTTAATATTTTCAAAGTTAAAGGTTTTCTTATAAGCATTGTTTTGCTGACCCACTCAACTTTGTTTTTCGCCCCTCTAGAACCTAGATAGCTGTACTCTTGGCAGCACTCGAGGAATCTCGGCAGTTCTGATATTTTATTCTGTTTAGACGTATGAACTTATCACTATTATGTAATAAGTGTACTTTGGTTGTTTTGACTACTCTTCTGTAGTCTCACTGTCTATTACGCTTTGAATAATTGTAGTGGGTTCAACTCACGATTGCGCACTCTTTCACTGTTTAGTTCTAATTAGTTTTAATTTTATTCACTTTTTGCATCACTTACCCTTATGGTTACGTCACCTCACGGTGATGGCCAGCATGCTTCGACCTTTCCAGGTCGAGGTGTGTCAAAAGAAGTCACACTTAATTTAATTTGTAAAGAAGCAGTTACTTATTTGAGAAAATCACGTTTTAGTCAGATTCATATAGGAACAATATTAATTGGAATAGCAGGATTAACCAGAGCACAAGTAGGCACAAAAGCATTAGTATACATATATGATGATAGATGGGATAATCACCAATAAGCAGCAATAGCAACAGCTAAAGTAGACTTAAGTTCAAACTTAGCAGTCATAGGTTGTATTCTAAATTATGTTAAGACGATTAATGAATTTAGTAAATATATTAAAGTGAGCATAAGAACGAAAAATTATAATATGAAAGGAGAGTATAAAAATTTGTGTATTAGCTTAATGTATATAGGTAAAGTGTCTGATAGATATAATCATAAGTTTAATTTAGAGTTTCAAAATTTAGTTCAAACATTTGGTAGTAAACATGTAAATATGATAGAAGCAAAACCTGTAGATAATAGCTTTTTAGAAGGAACTCAGTGGACATTACCTAATTTACAAGTAGCAACAAATAGACAATCAGATAAAGTACCAATATATGAAACTAGTACAAGTCAAGCAACAATTAGGTTTAGTAACTATAAGCAACTAGAAAAAATAGAAGAAGATGAAAGTGAAATCGAAAATGAGAGTATACATATGGCTTTTGATAATTTAGATATTAATTTAGTTGAGCAAAACTTTGATCATATTGTAGATAAGCTTATATAAGATATTGATCATTTAGATGAAGAACAATATTTGGAAAAATATAAGACATATGATTTAGGACTACATAGAATTTCAGACGAAGAGATGAAAAATTTAATCTTAGAAATAGGAGTGGAACATATTTTAGGATCAAAAGAATATAATAATTTATTAGAATTGAAAGCATAATGTAATGCAGCATAAGAAAGTAGTACATTAAGAGTAGAAAATCCAGGACACGCAAGTAGAACTGATCAACAATTTTTTAGACCAACAAAAGAACAATATAATGAAAAAGCAAAAGTAGATTATATAGAAGAAAATATGATAAAACCTAGAAAAAATAGGATTCCATATTTGAGAGGGTTAGAACAAATTAATATAGCTGATAATATATTAAATTTAGATAATGTAGATCCATAAGATTGGGAAAGAACGATTGAGAGATGGGAAAAATGTTGCGTACATGCAGCATTAATGTTAGATTTTAGTAATTCACAAAATATGTTAGATTACTTTGAGCATACTTTGGATGGTTTAGTTTTTTATTATTTCTAGTCATGGAAAGTCCAAAATCCAGAACAACATCAGGTAGCTAAAACACATTTTTATATTGATGATGGTTTTGTTACTTTGATTAAACAAGAGTTTTTAGATCATAATAGGTTAGATGACAGAAGCAAACAAGAACAAATAAGAGCAATTAGAAATTTAGAACAATTACAAATTTGTGATTTACAGTATATAGCAGAGTATACCACAGATTTCTTTAAATATTTAGGAAGAACAGGTAGAATTAGTGATATTAATTTATTAGATACTTATATGACAAAAATAAAATGACCAATATGTGAAAAGATTTGGAATAAATGGCAAAAGCATCCAAAGAAGAATGATATTGCAATAGGACCTAGAATTCAACATGTATATGATATACTTAGACAAGAGTGTAGTCAAATAAAAGCTAAGAGATAAATTAGGAAACAATTTTACATGAGTTGTAAAAATATAGATGTACCACAACAATATAGTTGCCATAAGAAAAATAAGCATAAGAAAATATACAAAAGGAAATATAAGTCATATAAACCTTACAAACAGCATACGAATTTCAGTATAAGACTTTCAAGAACATATAGGAAGAGAAAATATATTCCAAAACAATTTAGAAAAAGAAGTGGCAGACCTTGGATTAGAAAATATAAAGCGCCAAAAAATAAGAGTAGCTGTAAATGGTATTCATGTGGAGAAGCTGGACATATTAGACCTAAATGTCCAAAATTAGGTAAACAGTTGAAAGAAAAAATTACATTTGATGGAGTTGTTTAAGTTAGAAGAAGATGAGGATATTCAGTTAATATACAGTTTAGATGATTTAAGTGATAATGAGAGTATTTATAGTATAGAGAGTATTAGCATGATAGATTCAGACTCAGAATATTCAAGTAGCACAAATAGTGATCTAGATGAGTATATGTGTGCATTCATAGAAGAACAATATGAAGAAGAATATAAATACATTAATTTAGGTTGGCCAGAAAAATGTCATAAGTGTAGTAAATTAGTTGCAAATAAATACTATAATACATATTCAATATTATGTGAAAAGTGTTATAATAATAGGTTATTAGAAGTTAATTCAGCATAAAATACTAAAATATTAGAAAATATTGTTCATAGTATAGAAAAACCAAAAAAATAGTTCTTTAATTACCATAAATTGTGAAATAGAATTAGTAAAAGAACATAAGATACAAACAACGGCTATGATAGATACAGGGAGTACAAAGAGTGTCATAAGAGAAGAGTTTGACACACCCCGACCCGGAATGTCCATTAGGACTCCGAATCGAGTTGTGCTGGCTGACACCTGGAATGTGACGAAGCCATAAAGTGTGATGATGTGGAAATATTGTGAATAAATTTAAACCTAAGAGTGCCTAAATACCAGAGTGCACAGGTGAGCGGGAATGAACCCACTTCACACGTGACATTAGAGCATAAGCAAGTACAGAAAAGTGAATTAAGAATCGTACCCTCGAATAATCTCCAATACTAAGAATCGCCACGTGAAGGGAAATTTATGAGATTTCTAGAATGGGATTTCATAATGACTATCATGCATATTCAAATCAAATTTAATATACGAAAGCAGCGGAAGCATTTAAAACATATTATCAAATCTATAGTCATGCAAATCCCCTTCAAGGTTCATAGGTTTATATATAATGCATCAAAACATTTTAAAGAATCAAGAACAAAGTGAAGGTTAGTCTTATACCTCTTGATCTAGACTTGAGACCAAGGATGGACCACCTCCAAGCCCTTCGCTCCTTGAAATCCTTGAGCCTAGCTTCCCTCCTTGCCTCCTCCACTTTGTTACAATGAGTGCTCCTAGGTTCTCTTCAAGTTCCCAAAGTAGGAAACCTCTAAAGATCCTCACCCACTAGTGTAGTGAGAAGGATGAAGGAATAACCAAAAGGGTGTAAGAGATGTTAGTAAAAACCCCCTTTGGTGGCCGGCCTTTGTGTAGTTAAGAGAGCTATTTTTCTTTTGCCTCTTTGTTGTTTTAACACACAAAAACCCTAATGAACAATATCTTATAAAGTTGCTTATATAGACAAAAAGAAAACCTAGTCAACACTTGACTAAATATCTCTCCAAAACCCACATAATATGGCCGGCCCTCTTGTGTTGTTTTTGGGCTTTGGGCTTTTATTATTTCAAGTCATCCAATGCTTGAATAAAAGCCCAATGGGTTTAGGCCCAATGGGTTTAGGCCCAATGGGCCTAATTAAACCCGAACGTTTCTTTAAGCCCAAAACGATCTTTATCGCTTTTATGATTTCTCTAGACTTTTCTAAATTAATCACAACACATAATTAATCCAATTAATTGTTTCCATCATCCATTAGTTACTCACTACAATAGTGTTGTGGTGAACAATCTTTTAGGTTCTAATTAGCAAGGCAGTGAGGTGATTGGGATCAATCCAATTGCTTATATTTAATTCAATCACTTAGTGAATTAAAACATCATTTTAATTCACCTTTCTTCTTTGACGACTACATTTAATCATCTAGAAGAACTCACAAGCTATGAGTGACATCTAACCATATGTCATAGCTACCCAAGCTAATGTAGAAGTTTATTCGAAGAACCTAGTCAGTTGGAATTACAATGTAATTCAATCATTCTCTAATACAATACTCTCAATCACATCATTAGGGTATGGATATATCATGTCAAACCCCTAATGTGATTATTCCTTCTTATATGATCCAATTGAGTCGTATAGGAACGCTTTCCTTTATTACGCTCGATACTTCGGCCGAAGATTCCCGAATCATATCTTAGAGTATTCTTCCTCTCTTATCGAGGATTAGAGATTCCTTGTTGCGCATACACTTGCCTTCATGACTAAGTGGCTTAACCCCAACTATGCCGTTGACATTCTATTAGAGTGACGTTGACATAATCAAAGATTAAGTACTTAACCACAAGACAACGACGATGCCTCAGGTCAAAGGATTACTTACATTATTCCAACCATTTGAGTTACTTGCTTGACATGTGAGTAGACCTCCATGCAAGTACTCTGATTCGATTGTGTTCAGTGAACTCATTCCCTTAATGAGCACCTACATACTTGTCTTAGTGTCACAACACGAATGGGATGAGACTTTCCATCCTTCCAATTGAAGCGGACACAGTATGTACCGGTCTAAGCATTGTCAGTATCCCTCCGACAATCCAACGACCAGGAACCTTTTGGACATAATGGTTATGTGAAGAAGGTCTCTGTAGTCTAACATCATTAGATTACTTCTTCAATCGATCCATTGTCCATGGATTCACTATTCAGGACATATATCGTTTATTGAGATAGTCCTAATTAGTATCTTTGCCATTTGATGTATAAGAATCATCCATACATCGATTCATTTGTCCTGAAAGATTTCTTCCAAAGATTGTCTTTCAGGGCATATTTCCAACACCACGATTCCTCGACGATAAGAAAGCTCAGCTAAGAAGACCTAGAGGATGAAGACAAGATAAATGTGAGTGGCCCAATAAATAAAATTTTAATAGAAACCATATAAATTTCTATAACCTTTTGCTATAACATCTGTATAATTTCCAGACTTAGAATAAAAAAAAAAAAAAATATATATATATATATATATCAATTTAAGTCACGCTTCACATATTTATAATCATATGCTAACTTATAGCATATTCATCACGTCTGCTAGCTCATCACGTATTCACCACATATGCTAGCTCAACACGTATTCACCACATATGCTAGCTCATCACATATATTCATTATATATATGCTAGCATTTCATCACATATCCCATCATAAATATATGCTAGCAATTCATCACATATCCCATCATAAATATATACTAGCATTTCATCACATATCTCATCAATCATGGCTGGCATGTAAGTCGGAGTCACCTCTAGTGACCTGTACGACATATTCATATCTCATCACATATCTCATCAATCATGGCTAGCAAATAAGTCGGAGTCACTTCTAGTGACCTATATGACATATTCATCAATCATGGCTAGCATATAAGTCGGAGTCACCTTTAGTGACCTATACGACATATTCATATCTCATCACATATCTCATCAATCATGGCTAGCATGTAAGTCGGAGTCACTTCTAGTGACCTATACGACATATTCATATCTCATCACATATCTTATTAATCATGGCTAGCATGTAAGTCGGAGTCACTTCTAGTGACCTATTTGACCGTGTCGGAGTTACTTGAAACATAAATGTAGTCATACCATAACCACATCAGTTGAACTAATACCGTAAACTTACCTGAACTTACCTGAGTGTCATGCGTTAACCTTTGCACTTCAGAGCGTTCACAATAATTATGTGCAAGGAATATACTTATGGATATGCCATGATGAAATCTAAACTTAAAACATTTCATAATATTTCTAGATATATAAACATACAAACAAATGGTCTAGGATGCATAAACTGTAATGCCCCATTCCCAAACTATTTACTTTTGGGAGTAATCATCGACGATAAGTCTAATTAAACACTAGTTAAATTAACCATCAATTAATTCCCTTTCCTTACTTCAATTTCTTGATTATTCATGCAATGATTTATGATCTACATTTAACCACTAAAACATAGGGTCAAATCTTATAATCTTTCCACCAATGTCCCTCAAACTACTCAATTTCCCAAACTAGACTATTGTCACGATTATTCGTTCTCATTTATTATATGGTTGCATCTAACGTTTTGTTAGATTGTCTACGTACCCTAAACAGGGATCAAGTCATTCATAGTTCACGATAATTATTTATTGTAATACGCATATGGATATATCACGATGAAATCTAAACTCAACTATCTCATAGTATTTTATAACATATATATATATATATATATATATATATTTGTCATGGCATAACTTTCTTAGTTTTTATTTAAAAGCATTTATAGAATTGGCACATAATTATATTTTTGCTTTGTTTTTGGAAAGGCACATAATTAAAACTAAACAACACTTGATTAAAAATGTAAAACAGGTTAGCCCGGTTCAACTCGACCCATTTTAAAAAGAGTGGTGATATTTCCACCCGTTGTCTTATTTCCCCACCCATCATTTAATGAAAATATTAATAACATATTTATCCTTTTAAAAGAAGACTCTTAAACCCCTATTTATTTCAGTACTAAAATTTTGAAAAGACAAAAAATAATTTAAAATAATAAATAAATAATGGTGGGTGGGGTGTGATATCTTTGGGGGAAAGAGGTTGGGAAAGATTTGGGTTAGAATTGGCCGAAAGGTTGGTGGAAGGAATGAGCATGTCCTGGACGAAGGCGAGAAACTTCAATGGAGAAAAAAGAGAATTGAGTGTGAGATCTGCGGTTTTGACAAAAAATGAGGAAGAAGAGTGGTTTGGGGATCCGGGGTCTTTGTAGGGCGACGATAGGTGTGAAGGAGATGATAAATGTCTAGCTCTTAGGTCTTGCATTTTCTTTCATTTTTTCTATTTTTATTTATTTAATTATAATATTATTTAAAGATATATTAGTGTTATTTAAAAAAAATATTATGGTTATTTTGGGAATAATGATGGTTGGGGAAATAACATTTTACTTTTTTAATTTTTTACGGTGGGTGAAATTATCATGTGTGTGGGAAAATAGGACACTGGGTGGGCCTAGTAGCACTCTTTAAAAATTAAAAAAATTAAAAACCTAAAAGCCCCTTCCTTTATTCCGCTTTCTCTTTTTCCCCATCAGATCCTCTCTCTCGCTTCAAAGCTCCTAACTTCTAAACCACCAACCACCCAAACTCCAGATCAAAATCAACCCTACCTTACCCGAGCATCATGCACCCGCCTCTCAAAACTATCTCCCTGATTTCCAACCCGTCCCGATTCACACCCAGACCCGTATCTGGATTCACCACATCCGCCTGCACTATCCCGATCATCATCACTCCCTGCCTCGCTTTCAGCCTCGCCTGCTCTATCGCCGGGAGTTTGTTCCACTCCGGCTTCCATGCGCACGACAGCATGATCCCTGCTGTCTCGGTCATCCCGTACTCGTGACCCACCACTGACCCGGGGTCTTATCTCTGCAAAATATATACCTTTTTCTCTACAAACGAATTTTTTTCTATCTGTTTTGGGAATAGAAATCGAAAAAAATAAATTTAATTGTTTTAACTTAAAGAAATCGTATTGGGGTTTTGGTTTAGAGGGAGCAGAATGGGGCGGATGTGTGGTTGCCTCTGATGAGGGCTGATGGTTTTAAACTTTTAAAAGGGAGTTGCAGATCTTGGAGTTGTGAGGAGGAAGAAGCCATGGCTGAGTTTGGGGTGTGTTCGTCGCAGGAATCTCCTGGCGGACGAGCACACAGCTCCCCTGGGAGAATGGCGTCGGTTGAGGGTATCTGTCGTACTTCTGCTTTCTTCTCGGACTCGCTCGGGCAAGCCTTTGTCGGGCAGATCTTGGTCGGGCAAGACACACTTCGGGCAAGGCTCGTCGGGCAGTTCTGAAAGAGAATGACAGAGTTAATTTGAAAGGGTGCCTTTGTGGGGCCTTAGGTGTAGGCCTTAAGGCTCGCAATCAAGATTAACTTTGTCGTGCTCAGGCGTGCCACTGCCATCTTTAGCATGGCAGATGTTGAATGGGTGTTAAGCTTTAATTGAATATGTATACGCCCGAGAAACCAAGTTAGATATAACAGGTGCCTTTGTGGGGCCTTAGGTATAGGCCTTGAGGCTTCCTGTCAACCTAAACCAGCGCTTGGATGTATCATATTTGGTCTTTTATGGTTGCCAGAGTCTTATCACTATTATACCTTTGATTATCTGAATCCAAGAGGTAGGACGAACCCAAATGAGTGCCTTTGTAGGGCCTTAGGTATAGGCCTTGAGGCTTCCCATCAGAGTTAATCCTTATACTCGGACCAACTAGACCGCAACATGAAATGAAGCTAAATAGATGCCTTCGTGGGGCCTTAGGTGTAGGCCTTGAGGCTTTCTATCAGAATTCACTCCGTGCTTAAGCCTTTTCTACGAATCAAGATATAATAGCAACAAAACGGAGAAATAGATTGATTACTTGCGCCCCAAGTAACTTCGGACTTCTCGCTTATCAAGGATTGTCGTGGATGGGTTGAGTCCACATAGAGTTCTTTTTTATGCCTTGAGGCCAAGGACTTTATTGATCTTTAAATTACATGCCCGCGGGCTTAAGACTTAGATCTGATTTGAACTCTGACGCGATTTAGATCGGATTCAAGTGCTGAAGACTCATTTTCATTATGACTTTGCTAGAAATAACTTGTATATAACTGGGAATATATAACATGTTATTGTGCTTTTAAAAGAAAGAAAAGACAAAGACAGAGCAAAGATAGTCGGGTAAGTTTGAACCTTATCGGCCAAGGCTGAACTTCTTACAAAATCTATCTTTGTGGCTCTGTCAGAGGTCTGAAAGATTTTAGAGGGGTTGACGGGGGAGAAGAGGATACAAAATGAATCGATACCACCATGAACAAGGTAGCAGAGCTATTACAGGGGTTTGGGAAGGTTTATCCCGAATGGGATGAAGGCTTGTGCTGACTACAGCTTCGTTGAAGGCAAATCTGGCTTGAGCAGAGTTTTGGCTTTTGTTTGTTTGTTTGAGTGTCCTTAATTCTGTCTTCTCTTCCTCCTTTTATAGACGACTTCAGCTTGGGTTCCTGTAGCAATAGCGGTGCCCGAATGCGGTTTGGTGATGACTCACTAGCTTTTTTACATGAATGCCACCAATAAAGTACTTTATTGGGCTATGTAGTGACTGAATAGCCTATCCCCTGTGGTCTTTGAGCAGGTAAGCAGGTGGCCTTTGTAACTTGTGCCCAGCCGAAAGCCTCTTTCCTGCTTCCTAAGTTTTCCTCTGGGCCTTGGGTTTGGGCCGACTTTCTCTCTGGCCCAAAGTTCAGATTTTATCCTAAACAGGGTGTGGTTAATTTTGATCCGGAATTTGGGTGGCTGGTGGTTCAGTGGTTCGGAGCTTCGAAGTGAGGGAAAGAGAAGAGCTGAGGGGAATAGAGGAAGGAGTTTACGTTTTTAATTTTTTTAATATTCACGTGGGCTTATATTGGCATGTGGATCTCATTGTCCATGTGGAAACGAAGATCCTAATGAAAAACTTAACGGAGCTATGAAAGAAACGAAAAAAACTTAAGTGTATGAAATGTTCAAAACCAAAAAACATTAGGTACTAAACTGAGACTCATTCTTAAGACTATAACGAGGAATCTAGCGGAGACTATCCTGGATAGCCTCCAAGAGCATTTCCCCGTCCAAGTTTGAGGGGAGTCATTTGCCCTTTCTCGTTGAGATCCAGCCCATCCGCCCCTTCTCGTTGCGATCCTGTCAGATTGAAGGTGCATATAAATTGTGATACATATAAAATAATAATACAAAAGAAATACATAGAGGTTGACACAGGGATGGAGAGTGCGTGCCTGTCAGATTGTTTGATTATTTGACACATTAAGGCTAGCCCAACCTAACATTAATTAAGGAAAACTAATGAAAAGGGTTTGAAAACTTTGAGTTTTAATGATAAGGACAAAATAAAGAGTAAAGTGAATAGTACCAGGATTGACTTTTTAGTGTAAAAATGTGGTTTTTCGTTAAAGTGAACAGTACCGGAAGCTTTTCATTAAAATTCCCTAAAAATTAGTGTAGAATAACGTATAAGAAAATGCACACAAAATGAAGCCGAAACACCAAAAACCTAAAAACTATTTTAAAGTTATTTTCAATTTTACGATTTTGTTTTCATTCATTCTTTTTTTTTTGTTTCTTCCCTTCACTCGTACCGTCCTTTTTCATTTCTCTTCAGTTGCAAAAAGTTAATACTAAAAAATAAAAACAATATAGTGATCAAGTGGATCTTAAAATTCAAAGAAAATTGAATAAAAATGAGAATATCTAACGCATGCTGCACTAATAATTTGTGATAGGGCCATTCGAAAATGCTTGTCTAACACACACTTATGCTGAAATTGTGCTTTAGCGGTTGTATTAAAGCACATCAATATTTTGATAAAAATACAAGTGATACTTTGATAAACATTAGAAATAACTCGTGAAAAAAAAAGAGAGTATATAACAGAAAGTAGTCCAAATACATTTTAAAGAGTAATGTTATTCATACCATGTTTTTATACCATATTTCTATACCACTTTAGGTGAAATCTGATGTGGACAGTCACATCATTTGAAAATTTTGCAAAACCCAAGGAAATGAATGAGAAAGATTCATCGTATATCACAATCATCATTTAATTAACGAGTTTTTTTTAATTATTAGTTTATTAAATAATGAACTAAATTTAAAAATCTAATTAATTTAAATGATGTGGCTATCCACATCAAATACCACCTTAAATGATGTGGCTATCCACATCAAATACCTTCTAAGGTGGTATGAAAATATGATACAAAACATAGTATGAATACCATTCCTCAATTTTAAAATCTAAATGCACTTCTAATTTTATCCAAAAGCGCGTTCAAGCACATAAAAAAAAAGCAAACACTTTAGTAATCTAAAAACGCATTATATTATTTTAAAAACACTTACGAACAAATTTAGGGAACTTTAACGAAAAACTTTCGGTACTGTTCACTTTAACGAAAAATCACATTTTTACACAAAAAAAATTAATACTGGTACTATTCATTTTACCATTTATTTTATCCTTATCGTTAAAATTCAAAATTTTCAAACATTTTTCATTAGTTTTCATTAAATTTAACACGTGTAAACTCTAATAAGAAAAAGTTTCTCCTATAAAACATAGAAAATAAAGGCTATCCTTTAAAAGTTATCCACGCGTCAAATCCATTATCTCGGTATCTCCTCCTCAAGATATAAGTGGCTATGAACTTCAAATTCCGGATAAAAGCTCATCGCATCTCAACCGTCAATCCCTCTCCTTCTCCCCCATCCCAACCGTCCGTCCATCCTCATTTAAATCCCCAAAAGGTCCAAGCCACTTCTTTCCAACAAATCATCAGAAAAGAAAAAAGAGAGAAGAGAGCCACCCAATTCCACCTATGGCTGCCCTCCAACACACCGCAATCTCTCTCCAATCCAAAACCACCGCATCCCCACCACTCTCCTCCGCCCTCACCCCGCGAACCACCACTCTCGCCTTCTCCTTCTCCTCCACCTTCTCCCCCATCCACCTCAAACTCTCCGCCTCCACCCTCACCGCCCGCCGCACCGGCTCCGGATCCCTCGGCGCCCGCATGAACGCCTCCGCCGCCGCCAGCTACGCCTCCGCGCTAGCCGACGTGGCGAAGTTGAACAATACCCTCGAAACTACCAGCGGCGACGTGGAAAAGATCGAGAAGTTCTTTGGCGAGCCGTCGGTGTTCGACTTCTTCATCAACCCGACCATCGACCTGGAGAAGAAGCGGCAGGTGCTGGACGACATCGCCAAGTCGTCGGCGCTGCAGCCGCACACGATCAACTTCCTGAACATCCTGGTGGACGCCAAGCGCATCGACCTGATAAAGGAGATCGTGAAGGAGTTCGAGGTGGTGTACAACAAGATAACGGACACTGAGTTGGCGATCGTGAGCTCGGTGGTGAAGCTGGAGTCGCAGCACTTGGCGCAGATAGCGAAGCAGGTGCAGAAGCTGACGGGGGCGAAGAATGTGAGGATTAAAACGGAGATTGATCCGAGTTTGGTGGCGGGGTTCACAGTGAGGTATGGGCAGTCCGGGTCCAAGCTTATTGACTTGAGCGTGAAGAAGCAGCTGGAGGAGATTGCGGCGGAGCTTGATTTGGGTGACATTAAGCTCAATTTATAACTCCACATTTGCTCTTAATATTTTATTTTTTTAATTTTAATTTTTTTGGGTTAATGTGTAAAACCATATTTTTGAGTATATATACATGTCATATGTATGTATGCTTTCTTCTTGGGGAGTTTGACATGGATTCAGGCAAATTTTGAAGGTTGTTTTTGGTGGTTTAGTTAGTTTGAACCTTTTAACTCAATGGACATCTTTAACGAAAAGCTTTTAGTACTCTTCACTTTAACGAAAATCATATTTTTACACTAAAAGTCAATCTTAGTACTAATTATTTTACCTTTGTTTTAAAACTCAAAGTTTTGAAATTTTTTTCATTAATTTTCCTTTAAATCATTGTATTTGGTGATTTTGCCCTTAACATAGTCTCTTGGTTCAATTTGATTATTCAATTTACCGGCAAAAATAAAGAGTGTGCGGGTCCCAAACTTTTACGTCTTAGCTCAGTTCTTAAAAATGACTCAAACCTAACAAGACTCTCTGCTTAAAGAATAGAGAAAAGAATGCGCAACCTTACTTTTACTTTATAAAAAAATTATTTCTACGATTCAAACTTATGATATTCAATCACAAAAGAGCAATTTTCAGTACACGGCCTTGAATATTAAAAACCCACATGTTTGTGCATATCATCAAACTACCAAAAATTTGGATGAAAATTCGTGAACCTCGGTTACCGAATTAATCGTAAATTAGGGTGAAAGTTCATGCATCAATTGGTCCAATACCTACTTTCCCTCCTAAACTTCTGGTCGTCGCATCGGATGATCTGAAGAGAATCAAATGACAAAAATTCACAAGAAGTTTGCGAACAACATTCTAAATTAATCCAAAGCAAATTTCAGCTCCAACTACGGGACTTGAACGTATAAACGGACAGTGGACCGCACGTAAGTACGGAGAGCATAAAGATAAAAAGTGCCACAGCTTCTTATATGTATATATAAATGAAGGGCTTTGTCACACTGCAGCAGATGATACAAATTGCACCTAACTAAAGCAACTCATATGCACAAGTGTAATGAATAAAATGCAGAATGGACTTATAAGATACATTAATCGGGATAGCTATCGTCGTTCGGAAAGAAAGAAAAATGTAGGTTAAAAAATTAAGTAGAAAATAATTCCTCCCTTCCTCCTTTTACCAGCGTCTACAGCACGAAGGTCACCTTGGACCAGATAACTCGACTGCATGCAAATTTTCGGTTGAGTCAACAATCCAGTCAGAATTTGGGTGAGGAGCTAACTCCACTTCTTGGCGGAGCACTTCGACCTTTTGCCACTCATCCCATCTTTCTGCCAACCCATCACCTTCAAGCATCCTTACAACTTCCGACATCTTAGGCCGGTCCATTGGGGAGCCTTGTGTGCAGAGCAGTGCAACTTGAATTAGCTGCTCTACCTCAGCCTCCACATAATTACTCTGGAGATCAGGATCAACCAGCATTTCTAGCTTTTTCTCCTTCAGCAATCCTTTCACCTGGAAAAGCACTCATCTCTGTTAGAAGTTGTAGAAATTTCGTATTCGTCTCTCTTGGCAATGCGGAGAAGCCCCACAAAGATTGTTGATAATTCCTCAATTAAATCAAAAGAGAAGAGAGGAGTTACGCAAGGCATGCGCATGAATGGGGAAAATATATGAAACCACAAAGCAAATACAAATTTTTTGTCATCTGACTCAACATATACCAAATATGACACTGGATTGAACTTAGACGACACAAACATACGGAAACTAGTCAGACTGCAATTCTCAAGACTTTCTTTAAAGTTCATTAAGCATTCCTACCCTACCTTAGGCTGATACTCTCTCAATAGCTCTTACTTCCATTCTAAGATTGGATATCATTATCAAGAAATCAGCTTGTTGGTTTCTACAGGTTTACACAAGGGATAAAAAGCTACAATGCAACTTCACAGCTACAGTCCAAGAGAATGTTCAACTGCGGCAGCAGATCACAGCAACAGCGGCAGAAGCAAATTGAAATCAGAAAAATGAGTAATAATGGAACAGATACATACCCAATCAAGCAACATGACATCATCATCATTTGCAAGGCGAGCAAGATCAAAAGCCCTTTGACCAGTAATAAGCTCCAGAAGCATGATACCATATCCAAAAACATCAGTTTTCTCAGATGACTTCCCAGTAGACAGGTACTCTGGAGCTATATGTCCAATTGTGCCACGTACAGCAGTAGTGACATGGGTGTCTTTGTAGTCCATAAGTTTAGCCAACCCAAAGTCTCCAACAACAGCCTCAAACTCCTCATCCAGCAGAATGTTCGCAGCTTTCACATCACGATGAATAATCTTCGGATCACAGTGATCATGCAAATAAGAAAGACCCCTTGCAGATCCCAGTGCAATTCGCTTCCGACTTGGCCAATCAAGAGGTGGTTGGTTTGGAGGGCGTTCTAGAATAATGCACAAATAAAGCATGAATATGACAAGGACATAGAATGGGACAATATACATTAAGAAAATAATAAGAAAGTGGAAACCAGGGTTAAGAATTTAATTTTTTTTTTCAGGTTATAATTAAATAAACAGCACATTGATGTGTCAAAGAAAATTTCCAAAGTAGAGTATCATCCTAAAAGTTTTCTAAAATGCAATGAAGCTATACCTCTTAAACATGAGGCAACACTCCCATTAGCCATGTAAGGATAAACAAGTAACCGCTCGGTTGGTGTCATACAGAACCCACGTAACCGAAGAAGATTTCGATGCACAGCCATGCTGATCATCTCTACTTCAGTTTGAAACTGCAACTCCCCACCAGGGGTGCGCTCTTCTTTCAGTCTTTTCACAGCGACTAGAGAACCATCTGCTAGGCGCCCCTTGTAGACCTTACCAAATCCACCTCTCCCCAGAATGTTTTTGTTACTAAAACTATCTGTCGCAACTTGTAATTCTCGCAAAGAAAACCTCTTGAGCTGCCCAAGATGTACTTCAGGATCCTCCTCAGCTGCAAGAGATGAAGGTAAGTTTTTAAACAAACTATTGAACTGAAAGTGATTCATATTTCAGTTTAATTACTAACCAGGTACATCAAAGAAAAATTCTTGTGGCTTCCTCCGGCGCCACCATGCAAATGCAATTGCAGGGGCAGCAAATAGTAAAGCAGCACCAGCAGCAACTCCACCAGCTATAGCCCCAGTGGCACTATTACCTCCTGATGTAAGATGAAATAAAGATTAGATACCAGCCACTCGCAATTTTATAAGCCAATAAAAAGGTTACATGCAAACACTTCACCATATTTATAATTTAGAAAGATAGTGCAGTTCATTCAATCTCTGGAAGCCTCGAATGACAAGAACACAAGTAAAATGATGAAATCTAACAACTAAATATGCAATGACCGCCTTTGCAGAGAATGAATGCAATAAAGCCTCCCATAGGTCAGCATTCGCATTCTTAACCAGGGAAAAATATCGAGAAAAAAAAATAGTACAACAAAAAGAAAAGAAAAAATACTGTCCAAGTAATGTATAAAATTGCAACCACTATAAACAAAACTAGTAACTCCTTGCAAGAGAACTTAACAATAATAACCAAGCTACATATAGATGTTAAAACTTAAAACATTCTAGTCCAAGACTAGGTAGCGCCATGCTGTCGCTTCAGGAAGAAACATGCTACATGGATCACCTGAACCCCTGAAATCTAATAGTCAACAACAGGAAGAATTACCTGGTATTGAAATTGGCGGGGGTGGGACAAATGGTGGGGGAGGTGAAAATGGAGGAGATCCTGGGCAGGGGCGACCAGTTACTGGGCCACATAGATTCATGTTGTTAGCAAAACTGCAAATGGGAGAGAACATTCATTCAGAAATCGTCAACAATAGAGTCAGAAAATGCAAGAAAAGTTTGTACATTAACAAGAAACCTTATGGGAGTGAATAAAGAAAAGGAGCCATTGTCTGGAACTACTCCTGAAAGACCATTATTTGATAGATCCCTGCATTTTGAAAGCAATATCAGAGCATAGAATCTTGCAATGAACAATACTAAACATGAGATGTGACGTGTGTGAGAGACTGGGGTCAGATTGGCACTCACAGTACTTGAAGTGAAGAGATATTAGTCAATGACATGGGAATCGGACCTGCCAAGCTGTTGTTGTTAAGCCGCCTATCCTTGCACAAAGGATTTCAAGAAAATACATGGTAAGATCAACAATCAATCAACGAATATTCCTCATTTGAATCAATAATAGACAACAAAATAAATAATTTATGCTAGTCTAACAGAACAGCACAAGCACAATGTTTTATATATGTTTGGACTGAAATGTTTGTACACTTGTTTGTATAATATAATTATGATGATTTTATAACACCACCTGATTTGATATATGTTTGTGTTCGTGAAGGCCCACAAAGATTGAACTTAGGCTCGTTTATACAATCAACATCCCAGGGATTTTCTATGCTCACGGAACCCTAAACCTTTATTTTGCTTCATCTACAAATGAAGTGCATGGATTTGTTATTTTATCACTGAATGTACCTTTTCAAATCCAAATTTAGAATCTTAAATGTGAAGCAGCTCATTTCAAAGTATCATGGCATATATTATTTTCCTTTCTTCCATTTACCAAGATGAAATAATATGGCAATAAATATTTACAAAATATAATTGTATTTTTCCAGGCAAATAAATATTTCTTTCAATCATTGTTAGGTCATGAGGCTTCAGAATACAAGCCAAACATGCATGACATGGTACTTATGTCTACAATATGGGCATTAAAGAAATAAGGTAAAAGATAAGTATACCCACAGGAATCGTAGTTTTGACAGCTTGCCCAAGGTGTCTGGGATTGGACCTGAAAAACTATTCAAATAAAGATCCAAGCTCACCAAGCTGGTTAGGTTCCCCAGTTCCCTAGGAATTGGTCCACTTATGTTATTACTGTAGAGTTCCCTATCATAAAGGAAAGAAAAAGATAAGTTTAAAAGATAGTTTAGGAAAACTGTGCAATACTATCAGATGGTTCAGGCAAACAAATGATATGAAAAATCTAGATTGTGATCTTAAAGCGTGTACGCCAAGAAAAAAATAACAATGTTAGATAGTATTAATAAGTTATTTCCAGATAATCTGCCAAAAGAACCCAAACATTTCCTTCGGGTCTGGGTCTGGGCATACAAAGATGTTATTACAATATGGCTTTCCCCCAAGGATCAGCTGCAACAAACATCTCAAAGAATGGGCAGAAGATAATCCCAAAATCAAATATAAAGTTGTACATAAATAATAGCATGCAAATTTTATCCACTGTAACAAGTAAGCTATCACTGAAACTAGTCTAATATCATAGTACACAGCTACTGACAAACAATATTTTTGATCGGGATGAGAAGCAACCAAAAACAAAAAACCAGTTAACAATTTCGCAAACACTGAACGAATGTTCGATGACAAATTTGAGAACATTCCCACAAATACATAGGGGACTTAAATACTGTGAACTAAATAAAACTTGACTACCAATAGGGGAAAGATCTCTACATGGAGCCACATCTCATTGTTCAGAAATGGCGAGCTACCAGAACTGTGACAAAGAACTTTCAAAGTTTCTGATAGAAGCTTGCTACAAAAGTCTAAATCAATAAATATATTACAATTTTGGGTTGATCTAAACTGGTCTCAACTTGATTACAAAAGGTTGTATATTTTGCAGCTCATGTCAATATCTGGTTTGGTTTACTTTTCATCCAGGTATAAAATATACAAGTTCTAGTAGTCATAGAAAAACCTCCTTTAAAATAGACAACACAAGTGCTCATAAGGACAATAAGTGTGATTCTGCAAATGATGAATGCAACCACATATGTTATCCTGCTAACTGGGCAAGAACAGGTTGGCTGATCAAAAAGCTTGCACTTGCTTCCCCCGCCCATGTCTATACTCTGAAATGATTAGCTATTTACATTATCCTATGCAGTATGCAATCATGAGGCTTGCTTTATATTATCAACAAGCTGTGCTCCATAAGTTCGTCTAACTATCAAGCATCATATGGTTGAATTGATTCAACTGTGAAATAAAAAAAAGGTACATTATGACATGTGTGTCTAGGGAATAGTTGCTTCAAAGTGAATTTTCCATATAGATTCATCTATTAAATTAAATTTTGGACCTATCAGAATATATGGATTGTGCTAAAGATTCAAGATTCAAAACGAATTTTTATCTGAAGCTAAGTTAGCGGCTTACGACGATATGTATAAACGACTAGATACCAAAGAAGGAGAGTTGGATATCTATAAACTATCTAGAGCAAGGGAAAAGAAGACAAGGGACCTAAACCAAGTGAGGTGCATCAAGGATGAGGATGGAAAGGTTCTTGCTACAGAGAACGCGGTTAAAGACAGATGGAGAGGTTATTTTCATAATCTTTTCAATAAAGGACATGAAATGAGTGCTTCTTTAGGGGAGTTGAGTAACTCAGAAGAGTGTAGAAACTACTCTTTTTATCGTCGAATCCGGAAGGAAGAAGTGGTTGTAGCTTTGAAGAAGATGAAGCATAAAAAAGCAATAGGCCCAGACGATATACCAATCGAAGTGTGGAAACTTTTGGGAGAGACATGTATAACATGGCTCACTGACCTTTTCAATAGGATTTTGAAAACGAAGAAGATGCCAAATGAGTGGCGAACGAGCACTTTGGTGCCTATCTACAAGAATAAGGGCGACGTACAAAATTGCATGAACTATAGGGGTATTAAGCTAATGAGTCATACAATGAAGCTCTGGGAGAGAGTCATTGAGCATAGATTGAGGCAAGAGACACGGGTTTCGGACAACCAATTCGGGTTCATGCCAGGGCGCTCAACCATGGAGGCAATCTATCTCTTACGAAGATTGATGGAAAGATATAGAGATAGGAAAAAGGATTTACACATGGTCTTTATAGATTTGGAAAAAGCGTATGATAGGGTCCCAAGAGACATTCTTTGGAGGATTTTAGAGAAGAAAGGAGTACGAGTAGCATATATCCAAGCTATAAAGGATATGTATGAAGGAGCAAAGACTGCCGTAAGAACTCATGAAGGACAAACCGAAAGCTTTCCCATAACTGTAGGATTACATCAAGGCTCATCCTTAAGTCCTTACCTTTTTGCGTTGGTAATGGATGAGTTAACAGGACATATTCAAGATGATATTCCTTGGTGTATGCTTTTCGCAGACGATATAGTGTTGATAGATGAAACTCAGGAAGGGGTAAATGCAAAGCTTAACCTTTGGAGAGAAGTGTTGGAATCTAAAGGTCTTCGCCTAAGCCGATCAAAGACAGAATATATGGAGTGCAAGTTCAGTGCAAATGGAGGCCAAAACGAGTTAGGGGTGAGGATCGGAGATCAAGAAATACCAAAGAGCGACCGTTTTCGTTACCTAGGATCTATCTTGCAAAAGAACGGAGAATTGGATGGAGATCTCAACCATAGAATACAAGCTGGATGGATGAAGTGGAAGAGTGCATCCGGCGTGTTGTGTGACCGCCGTATGCCACTGAAGCTCAAGGGAAAATTTTATAGGACGGCAATAAGGCCGGCGATGCTGTATGGCACAGAATGTTGGGCGGTGAAACATCAACACGTACACAAAATGGGTGTAGCGGAGATGAGGATGCTTCGTTGGATGTGTGGGCACACGAGAAAGGATAAGATTAGGAATGAGGATATCCGGGGTAAAGTAGGAGTAGCCGAAATTGAAGGAAAGATGAGAGAAAATCGGTTACGGTGGTTTGGACATGTGTAAAGAAGGCCTACTGACGCTCCGATTAGAAGATGCGACTATGGGACAGAGGTTCAGGGCCGAAGGGATAGAGGAAGACCTAGGAAAACTTTGGAAGAGACTCTAAGAAAAGACTTAGAGTACTTGGATCTAACGAAGGACATGACACAGGATCGAACACAATGGCGTTCTAAGATTCATATAGCCGATCCCACTCAGTGACTTGGATTTTCCAAGTCTCCAACTGAGAAGTTTTCCTCACTCGGGAAATTAAGGGAACACTACCCCAACCTACATGCTCCACTCAGAAAGCTTCAACATACAAGCTTCAACAAAAGAAAATTCAAAGAACTTAGCGAAGAAGGCTTTTTGGTGTATTTAACACAATACGTTGAAATGAAGGAAAGCTTATTTATTGATATCCCCGATAAGCTACAAATATGTACATATACATGAGTCAAAATAAACACACAAGAGGGAGCCTTCACAAAGGTTGCTTAGGAGAAGTCTCAGCAGTCGGTAGAGCCCCAGAAAGAGAAGGCACCGGAGGGGGATCATTTGGAGCCTCAGTACTGGACAGAACCCTAGAAGGAGGAGGCATCAGAGGTTGATCATTTGGAGCTTCATTACGCGGTACAGCCCCAGAAGACGAAGGCAATAAATGCCTTTGGAACAAACCCACAAATCTCTGATGATCAAGTAAAACCTGACCATCAGTTTCCTTCATCTGGTCAAGCTTCCTCTTCATGTTTGTAGCATAGTCATGTGCGAGCCGGTGCAACTGTTTATTCTCATGCTTGAGCCCTCTAATCTCCTGTTTGAGACTCATCACTTCAGCCGCCAATGATTCAACTTGACGGGTTCGAGCAAATAGGCGTTGGGCCATATTAGACACAGAACCTGCACACTGAACACTGAGAGCCAGCGAATCCTTAACAGCTAACTCATCTGACCGTTTGGAAAGTAGTCTGTTATCTTTGGGAGTGAGAAGGTTCCTGGCCACCACCGCAACGGTCATATCATTCTTCATCACGGAATCCCCAACGGTAAGAGGACCAGTAGGGGAGACGAAGGATGGGCGCCATATGTTGTCTGGAGAAGGCGGGGCTGCCTCTTCAACAAGGTTCAAGTCAAAACGACGGTCGGAGGGGCCAGACATTTTCAAAGGTGTTGAAGAGAGAAGAGGTCGGACAAATCAAGATCTTAGAAGTGCAAGAATGAAGCTTCTACTGGTGGAGATTCAAGTGTGCTTTGGAACTTAATGCCAGCCCTTATAAAAATCTGCACTCGACGGAGCTTCAGAAATCGAAGAGACGCCTGCTCAGAAATCGAAGAGGCGTTTGCTTTCTCAAAAGCTGAGCTGCTTAGAGATCACGAGGGTTGATCTCAGAAATCGAAGAGGCGTTTGCTTTCTCAAAAGTTGGGCTGCTCAAAGACCACGAAGGCCGATCTCAGAAATCGAAGAGGCGCT
This sequence comes from Malus sylvestris, assembly GCF_916048215.2. Taxonomy (NCBI): domain Eukaryota; kingdom Viridiplantae; phylum Streptophyta; class Magnoliopsida; order Rosales; family Rosaceae; genus Malus; species Malus sylvestris. The sequence goes on along the minus strand of NC_062264.1, from coordinate 6,709,259 downwards.
CGCTTTCTCAAAAGCTGGGCTCCCCAGAGATCACGAGGGCCGATCTCAAAAATCGAAGAGGCACCTACTTTTCCAGCCTTGTCAGCACCTGTCACACGCACACTCAGCTTTGCGGAAATTATGGGCATTCTGTCGAAGACTTCTGGGGAAGTAGAAAACACATGAATCTTACTGTTCAATCACCCACTTCCCACACGCAACAATAGCTCATGGGTACCACAGATAACTTTGCCAAAGTTCTCTGCCAAGGTTGAGCACGTGAAGCTTGCAGCTCCCACTACATCGCTCTGACCAAGAAGGGTAAAAGAATAGCAAAGAAACAGCACTAACAAAGTTTAGACCCATAAATTTTGAAGGTCTAGCTACCATATTATTACCCACAAGGGTAAAGGAACAGTACCACTGCTGGATAATTGGAAAGTCCCTGTGTGTCAACCTCTGTGCTTCGTGGCAAGGTAGACTAGCAAACATGCCCAACCTTTACTCACATTCGAGAAAACACTCCCAATAAGATTGCTTGCTCCAAAATCGAAGAGGCACCGTCCTCCGAATCTCGAGAGCCAGACTCCCAACATGACTACTTTATTAAAAATCGAAGAGAGGGTAAAGGAACAGTACCATTGCTGGATAATTGGAAAGTCCCTGTGTGTCAACCTCTGTGCTTCGTGGCAAGGTAGACTAGCAAACATGCCCAACCTTTACTCACATTCGAGAAAACACTCCCAACAAGATTGCTTGCTCCAAAATCGAAGAGGCACCGCCTTCCGAATCTCGAGAGCCAGACTCCCAACATGATTACTTTCTCAAAAATCGAAGAGACACTGCTCCCCGAATCTTCGAGAGCCAGACCCCCAGCCTGATTGCTTTCTCAAAAATCGATGAGGCATCGTTCTCCGAATCAATCGAAGAGGCGCTCGCTTTCTCAAAAGCTGGGCTGCTCAGAGACCACGAGGGCCGATCTCAGAAATCGAATAGGCACCTACTTTTCTAGCCTTGTCAGCACCTGTCACACGCACACTCAGCTTTGCAGAAATTATGGGCATTCTATCGAAGATTTCTGGTGAAGTAGAAAGCACATGAATCTTACTGTTCAATTACCCACTTCCCACACGCAACAATAGCTCATGGGTACCACAGATAACTTTGCCAAAGTTCTCTGCCAAAGTTGAGCACGTGAAGCTTGCAGCTCCCACTAAATCGCTCTGACCAAGAAAGGTAAAAGAATAGCAAAGAAACAGCACTAACAAAGTTTAGACACATAAATTTTGAAGGTCTAGCTACCATATTATTACCCACAAGGGTAAAGGAACAGTACCACTGCTGGATAATTGGAAAGTCCCTGTGTGTCAACCTCTCTGCTTCGTGGCAAGGTAGACTAGCAAACATGCCCAACCTTTACTCACGTTCGAGAAAACACTCCCAACAAGATTGCTTGCTCCAAAATCGAAGAGGCACCGTCCTCCGAATCTCGAGAGCCAGACTCCCAACATGACTACTTTCTCAAAATCGAAGAGAGGGTAAAGGAACAGTACCATTGCTGGATAATTGGAAAGTCCCTGTGTGTCAACCTTTGTGCTTCGTGGCAAGGTAGACTAGCAAACATGCCCAACCTTTACTCACATTCGAGACAACACTCCCAACAAGATTGCTTGCTCCAAAATCGAAGAGGCACCGCCCTCCGAATCTCGAGAGCCAGACTCCCAACATGATTACTTCCTCAAAAATCGAAGAGACACTGCTCTCCGAATCTCGAGAGCCAGACCCCCAGCATGATTGTTTTCTCAAAAATCGAAGAGGCATCGTTCTCCGAATCTCGAGAGCCAGATACCACAGACCACTTTTTCAAAGTGCTCTGACAGAGTTAAAACATGTGAAACTGACAGCTCCCACTACCGTGCTATGACCAAGCAGGGTAAAGGAATAGCATTACTACTTGTTGTTAGGGAGACTCCTATATATGTCGACCTCCATCCCCAACGGACAGGCAGACCTGCAAAAATGCTCAACCCTTCATCATATCTGAGAGGGCACTCCCAACGAAGCATTTCAAAATATTCAGCTTTCTTTCCCCCCGATAATACCTCTGCAAACAAGCTATACTAGAGCAAGAATATCTCATATCATCAGGGTTAAAAGCAAGAGTATCCCATATCATGCTTTTTCCCTGTCTTTTCCTTTGGCCTTGTTTTTACCTGTAAGACAAGGAGAAAGAGAGCAATCAGTGAGCACTTGGAATCAAGCTTCCAGCCAGGAACTGACTTCCTGGAACCCCTTACCTGATTACTTACCTGGCATTGCTCTCGAGTACTCATCTTCAACATCTTATGTTTCCAGGGAAGATTCCGCATCTGCTTGAGGAACAGATAGGGCAAGTGCGAAGGATACAAGGAAGCATGTGGAGACAAGCGTAACAGCACACGTGCCGATACATCCATTACTCTGTCAAAAGCAAAAGTATCCCATATCAGCAGGGTGGAACGTACTCTAGATTTGATGGACTTGTTTTGACCCTCAAATTCTTCAGTCGGCCTTATACTCTGGAGGAAACCAGAAAACCCTCCAGCTCAGTTCAAGAATAAGCCTGTGGAAAGTTACTTCTTCAAAAGCAAAAGTATCTCATATCATCTCTCCTCATTTTTCTTCTCTTTATCCTTCATGCTGTTGCAAGACGGGGAGAAGGTGAACAATCAGTCGGAGCTCTGATTGCTTACCTTGTCTGTCACCTCTTTCAGCAGACCCCCTAGCTCGGCGACTTGGGGGACTCCTACTACATGATTTGTATCGCGCTTGACCAAGCCTGAAACTACAAGTAAGCTTCAAGTGAAATTGATACATTACCTTGTGCATCTCCACCAGTTAAAGATACCACCCCTGGATGGAGGAAAAGTACTTCCAGAGAAGATGCCACATCTACCTATGAGACTATTAAGGCAAGTCAAGACGACACCACACTCCGATACTTAGAAGTTTCGTGATTACGAGATCATTCTCCCACAATATTTCCTAATGTCATTTGTACTAAATCATTCACTTGTACTCACTAAAGGAGAGCTTGAACCTATGTACTTGTGTAAACCCTTCACAATTAATGAGAACTCTTCTATTCCGTGGACGTAGCCAATCTGGGTGAACCACGTACATCTTGTGTTTGCTTTCCTATCTCTATCCATTTATATACTTATCCACACTAATGACCGGAGCAATCTAGCGAAGATCACAAAAAGCGACCGTTTTCGCTACCTAGGATCTATCTTGTAAGAGAACGGAGAATTAGATGGAGATCTCAACCATAGAATACGAGCTGGATGGATGAAGTGTAAGAGCGCATCCGGCGTGTTGTGTGACCGTCGTAGGCCACTGAAGCTCAAGGGAAAATTTTATAGGACGGCAATAAGGCCAGCGATGTTGTATGGCACAGAATGTTGGGCGGTGAAGCATCAACACGTACACAAAATGGGTGTAGCGGAGATGAGGATGCTTCGTGGGATGTGTGGGCACACGAGAAAGGATAAGATTGGGAATGAGGATATCCGAGGTAAAGTAGGAGTAGCCGAAATTGTAGGAAAGATGAGAGAAAATCGGCTCCGGTGATTTGGACATGTGCAAAGAAGGCCGACTGACGCTCCGGTTCGAAGATGTGACTACGGGACAGAGGTTCAGGGCCGAAGGGGTAGAGGAAGACCTAGGAAAACTTTGGAAGAGACTCTAAGAGACTCTAAGAAAATACTTAGAGTACTTGGATCTAACGGAGGACATGACACAAAACCGAGCGCAATGGCGTTCTAGGATTCATATAGCCGACCCCACTTAGTGGGAAAAGGCTTTGTTGTTGTTGTTGTTGTAGACAAAACTTTAGAAAAAAAGAAGTAAATAACTCGTAAAAATTTATTCGAAATGCTTTTATATTTCTAGAATTTTCAATACATGTTTGACATCTTCTATGCGAAAATGTTTAATTTTCAATCGTAAGCCTTTTCTACATCCATATGATCTATTAAAGTAGATCGGTTTTGCCCATATAATGAAAGCATTTCTAGGTCCATGTCATTTTAAAGATACTTTTGAGATTGAGTAGAATAATTTGCAATAACTTAACTGTACTCATCAACTTGGGAAACCTCATTTTGTTTACCTTTACTTTTATAACAAAATCTAAATGAAGGCCTATCCCAACACAATGCCACCTTTTTCTTTAAAGTAAGCCCCAACCCATCACCAACCTTCGTAGTCAAGGTTTAAGGGCCTACTACTTACTGTTAATACTTCTCAAACTCTCATAACTTTAAGTCCTTCTGTTAAATAGATACCAGTACATCTAACTGAACTAGAAAAAATTCAAAGAGCAGGCTAAGTTCTTCACCATCATAGTGCTTGATTTACGTTTATTTGACGTAACTGTATTTGCACATCAAGTTTGCTAACCAATCTGACAACCATGACCCTAATTCAATGTATTAGTATTGCCAGTGAAGTAGCTCAACGAAAGGTCTTCCAAATGGAGAGAATATAGTGCCCCCAACAACCTGATAGCCCATGGCCTAGGCTCCACCATGGCGCTAAGCTGATAACTACATTCTTTCATATGCATTACAATCAAATAACTATGTATTAAAGCAAATGGAATGAGTATAACTACACTAGGACAAACAATACTTAGGAAAAGAATGAAAGCAACAGCGCAGAATTAAACTACAAAGTAACTTACAAATACTGTAAATTCTTGAGAAGGCCAAGCTGTGGAACAAGTTGACCAGACAAGGCTGCGTTTCCAAGATCACTGAGATTACACATATAACAAATCATGAAGAGTATTCTTCTGAAAGGGAGTGATGCAAAAGCAAGTTCTTTAAAGATGTCAGGACTGAGAAAACATACACTCTTATGACACTATTTTCATTGTTGCATGTAACATGAAACCACGTACAAGGGTTCACAAGAGTAGGATCCCAACTTTGCAGGACATTGTTGGGGTCCTCCAAGTTGGTCCTTAGATTATGCAAGGCATCGCCTGTTTGTAAAAACAAGAAAAGCAATTAGTTGCGGACCACAAGCCATAAACACACTAGAAAGTGGTAACCTATCAGACCATAAAGTTTGAATTTTGAAGAGCACGCCATTCTAGAATATCAAGAACGAAATATAAAACCATCATGCAGAAAAAACATATAATCCATAGAGATACAAATTTGTGGGACTCGATGTGCAAGGCAAAACTCAAGCCTCACAATTGATCACAAGCAGAAACATATGATTGAATTCAGGTTTACAATCATAAAGTTCTGTGGGTACAACACTTCATTAACTACGAAAGGCAACTACTACCCTCAAAGTCTTATTGACTCATATGACTTACAAAATAGATAGAGGTTTTACACAGAAATCACACATCAAAAGGCCATAACTGGGAAATCAAATAATGGCACTTAATATCAATTGTAGCAACTGAAACACCAATACAAGCCGTAAAATAGTACGATTCTTCAAGGCTTTATCACATTAAAGTTCAACTTCCACTTCATTATATTTAATAGTTTTCAAAGCAAATTGAAAGCTTAAGAAAACACTCTAGTATTCAAGATTCATAAATGGCTTTCAAGTCCCAGTACAAGGTAAGCGACTAAGTTTAAATAAGCATACCAAATTCTACCACGCATTAAATTTTACAGCAACCTATTTCCAGAAATTCATAATATGAAGAAAATAAATAAATTTATTAAATTTTTTGTACTAAAAAGATAACAAATTATAAAGGAAAAAGAATGAGAAAAAGGAAAATCAGCAAAAGTAAAGCTAGCTGAAGAAAGCAAACAAGCACAGACCTTCCATATTAGCAAGCACCATTGTCATCCATAGTGGATGAGCTACCAAGATCAACCAGAGACAAACTGAATTCCCAACCCTTCTCTCCATTTCTCTCACTTGCTTTTTACAAGTCTCAGATCCAAATGGTATCTCAGCCCCAAACACACCATCCCAGAAACCCCCCAAACCCACCCCAACTCACTCAGATTACCAAATCCCAGCTCACAAATCTCACCCTAACAACAAACCCACCATTACCCACTTCCCCAAATCACAAAAATCACCCACTCTACCAAGATCAAAACCCTAAGATCTCACCAACAAAAACAACCCACCAATTAAAAAAAAAAAATCACAGATTTGCAACCATTCCATTCGCTTTCTCTGCTACCCTTTTCGCCAAACCTCCCCTTTTGCTCCCTCTCCCTCTCCTCTCAGCATTTGCGTGGGATTCTTATTTCTTAATAGTTATCTCTCTCTTGGTTTTTTAATTTTTTTTTTCTTTTTCTAATTCCGCTTTTTTTGAGTGAGGCGTGCGGACACACAGAGAGCGATGAGTGAGAGAGAGAGTGTGGAGTGAGAGTGCAAAAGGCAGGTAGAGGAGAGCTGCCCGAACAGTGCTGACCGGTGCCCGGTGGCAGACTCAAAACGCCTTCGCGCTCGTATCGTGGAAAGGGACGTGACCGTGGGCAGGGCAACCCCGTTTCTCAGTCAAATCCTGGGCTTGAGTACGTGGGGGCCCACATCATTAGCCACCTCAGATTCGGTCCAACACGTAATTTTATTTGATCATCAAGGAAGTGAAGTGAAGCCGAGCAGTCGTATTACAACACAATTTTATTTGATTACGACATTACTATTATTTTTTTATTTTCTTCTGGATTCTGAGTTGTTGTACACTTTTGTATTGTGTCACAATATTTATGCACGTTGGAATTATTAGGCTCTATGTATCCCTGACAGTGTTTTCCTCTTTGTGGCAACCAGGTCTTGATTTAACCTACCTAGGTAAAAAATGAAAAGAAAGGAAACATGCTAAGATAAAACTAAATATGGGCTTTGAAAAGTTTACGATAAAGTAGTGTTTGTCAGTAGTCGGATAAATAACTTGGAGTAAAGAGAATTACTTCGAGAGTAATAAGATTACACTAAATGATAAGTTTGTTCTATATAAGGTAGCTGAAAGATAAAACATAAGGACGCTCAACTCACAGCACAAAAAGACTTTAAAATTTTGTAGCCTACCTTTTTTAAGTTCCTTTTGTAGTTCAGCACATCTGCAATTGTATTTATGTTTTAAGTATTGATTTCTTTTAAGAATACTTCATTCCAAAGCACTTCAGCAACTAGCAAAACTTGCTTGACTAGCAAGAGAGTTTGCAAGGAATAGGTGTAAACGTTCCTTATCTCTTGTGCTTAGCATTTCTTCAGGTTATTACTTTGTTGTTGGATATTTAATTTCCTTTATGTTCTTACATTTTCAAGAATCATGAAGAAGAGTGCACTTTGAATGGTTGCTCAATCATGATCAATGCTTGGAGTGACCCAAAAAAAGAACCGTAATAAATTTGTATGTCAATTGCAAGGAAGGCACACCATATTTGTTTGTTATAAGGAATGCTCTAGTGAAGCACACACCGGGGAATACATCTTTGAATATGTTGACAAGTGTGTTGAAAATTGGGCTTGAAAATGTAGTTCAAGTAGTGACCGATAATGCTCTAACAATATGGCGATGGGCAACGTGATGAAGAAAAAGAGGCCAAACATATTTTGGACATCATGTGCCACTCACTCTTTGAATCTCATGCTTCAAAGGATTGGTAATCTCCCTAGGTTCAAAGGAGTTATTGACAAAGTAAAGACTTTCACTATCTTCATTTATGCACATCATAAAACTGTGGCATTGATGAAGAAGCATACAAAGAAAAGAGACATAGTGAGACATAGTGAGGCCTGGAGTCACTAGATTTGCAATTTTTTTTCCTCACAATGCAAAGCTTAAGTGATAAGAAAAAAGACTTGAAGATTGTGGTTGCTAGTGATAAATGGGAACAATGCAAACATTCCAAGAGTACAAAGGGGAAAACAACATATGCTACCATAGAGAGTGCATAATTTTGGAATGGGGTCTCATTTTGCTTCAAAGTGTGTGAACCTTTATTTAAGGTACTTCAAATTCTGGATGGGGATAAAAAGTCATCAATGAGGTTATTGTATAGAGAGCTACAAAAAGCAAAGAAGGAGATTAAAGAGGCAATCACGAACAATGAGGCCAACTACCAACCAATTCATATTGATGGAAAAAATTAGTGAGCGGCTTGATAGTCCATTAGATTTGGTGGGCTACCTCTTGAACCCTTATTACTTCTTTAAAGATCAAAGCATACAACATGATCCAATGTCATGGATGAGATTTTTGCTTGTGTTGAGAAGTTCTTCCCCGATAACTATGAGGTCCAAAACCAAGTGATAAATGTCGAGATGCACAAGTATAGAGGAAAAGAAAGTGGATTTGGAAGACATTTGCCTAAGATTGGATCTGTTGAGAATGATGACAACTATTATCCAGATATGAATATTCATTATTCACATATGCTTATTTTTTATCTATTAAATTTAGCTTTACTACTTATTTTTCTTTACTAATTGTGTGCTTTTTTTTCTTCTTTAGTTGCATGGTGATATAATTATGAAAAATTGTGTACCTAATTTGCAAAAGATGACTATAAAGATTCTCTCATTGATTACAAGCTCATCAAGTTGTGAGAGAAATTGGAGCACTCTTTAAGGGATACATACAAACAAAATGAATAGACTAGATACAATAAGGTCAAATAATTTAGTCGATGTCTAATTCAATGCAAGGATCATGAACAAGAAGAAAAGAGAGAAGGAGACGAAAGTGGACATACTACTTGCATGATAAATAGTATGGCGCAAGGATGGATTGTGGATGATGGTGATGAAGAACTTGAGCTTGGTTTGGAAATTGATGGAGAGACATCAGAGGTGGGTATTTCCCTAGAGCCTTGGAGGAGTTTTAGAAATGTTGAAGTAAGAGAACCTCATGAAGAAGATTTTGTATCAAATGAGGACACGAAAGAAGAAGAAAAAGATGATGAGAAGCTGAATTTGAGTCCGACACGGAGATAGTCTTGGGGGGATATGGACAAGAAGACATTGATGCCTAGCTTTGCAACTTTGTAAGTATCTTATATTATTATATTTTCTTATTCCTCCTATTTTGCATTTTATGTGTTTTCAAATTGTGAACTTGTTGGATACATGTATGTTTTTAAATTTTGGACTTGTTGGATACATGTACTTTATTGTATTCTTCTACTTCTATTTTTTCATTTCATCATTCTTTTATTATCTTATCCATACTAGTATAGCTGGAATCTTATAAGTAATTCTCTTCATCATCTTTTTTTGTTGTTGTATTGATTATAACCAACCGATATATAATTGAGATAACATATTGTATGTTATTTATTATTTTCTGTTGCGTATTTAAGCATTCAAATTAAATTTATCTCAATGATATGTTTGAATCCCAACAAACAAACCGTGCGAACTTAAATTTAAAAGAAAGTTATAGAGCATTTAATGTTTCCAGCATAGAATATTACCCATGCATGCTTATAAGGAGAAAAATGGGAGAAAGAAAGGATGAACATTGCCAAAAATATAAGCCCCTCCAAAAGCCAGATGCATGAAATTTTAGGGCAGAGTGCTATTTTTTTATTAGCACCTATCACCAATATAGGCGTAATGGGAAACAGTAAGGTGGAAGCAAAAAGAATGATTTGCTAAATAAACACAATTAAAAAAGAAACACTTTGTGGAGCTTAAAGACCCTAGAATCCATAGCTCTAGCATAACTATTCTGCAGTGAGCATGCCATTCTCAAGTTGCCAAAAATAAGCCTTTACATCACCTCAAGCAATCCTCTTCCATATTCTATTTTTTGAACCACCAAAGCCAAATCTCTTAAACATCAATCTCAAGCTATTACACATCACTAATCAATTAGAAAACGCTCTTCTTGATATCTCATATTGATGGGAAGAAAGACCTTGAATGAGCTTACAAGTAAGTTAAGCTACTCTCCATATTGACAATTGCTTTTATGATGAAACCTCAACTTTCTTCAATAAAAATGCACGCTTTTTACTCTGCAACCAATCTTTTTACACCGGAAACTACTACCTTCCCTCTCTTAACTCTTATAGCACTTTCATTTTGAAAACTATATATTAAACTCATCTAAGAAGGGGGTGTTGAAGATCTTAGAGAGAGAAAGATAATGCATCCAAGCTTCCACCCAAGGGTGTCCGAAGTTGGTCGAAAAAAGGCAAAAATACCATTAGACTTGAAAAAACTATGGAGGCTCAATTCACCTCGTACCGAGGCTTTCAAGGTTAATTATATACTCAATGTCAGGTTGTATATGAAGGCGAGATGAAGTGAATAGGGTTGTCTTCATTGGAGCTTTGTTGGATTTTGGCTGGATTAGTCAGAATATGTATTCAAGAACTTAATGTTTTCAACGTGAAGAGAGAGTGGTGGCAGAAGTAGTTGTTGGCTATATATAGTTGTTGGGTCTAGACCTATCATTTTTATACTTAACCCGTTAACCCAATCCGACTCACCCGTTAAAATTAGTATTTGGGTTAATGCTTAGCTAGTCGGGTTGTTGCTCAGTAAACTTGTTAAATAAGAGTCACTTTGGGTTAACCCACGAAACACATCAGCACCCGTTATTGAGGGTGTCTTGTGTAATTTCAATGAAGACTTTACAAAAAGAGAAAAAAAAAAAAACCCTTGCTGACTCTTTGTCTCACACTCTTGTTTTACTCTCTAGTCTCTATCTACTCTTCATCCACTTCGTTATTTGGCAAAGGTCACTCACCTCTTCAACCTCTCTCTCTCTTGTGAAGCTCTGTTAATATTTTCCTGTTTCTGGTGCTTTTGAGAGGCAGCTGGCTGTCCTATTCTCTGTTTTGCGTGCTATCAGTATCAATTGAAAGTTTAAAACCTTCGGATTCTGTGTTTCGGTTTCTTTTCAGCTTGGCTTGTTTTCTTTTGTCTTGTATTGGCTTGTTCTTTGCTTCATTTGAATTCAATTCACCATGATTTTAATCATCCATTTGAATTAAAATGAAATTGGTAAGTTTTTCAATTAATTGAGTAGTTCTTTCAATTAATTGAATATAGATGAATTGGGCTAGGAGGATGGTAGAACATGGTACTAAGTCCAGGTTGTGAAAGCTTTGATGAATTAGAAATTTTGAGCACATAAGAAAGTTTTTGCAGGATCTAACATTTACTTACTCATCTGGGTAAATTTTCCAGGCAGGATGAATATCTTGTACCTGAACTCAAAAATTGTAGTTGATCCTTCGATCTGTACTACTATAGATGTTAGACTGATAGTTACTAAGGAAAACTAATGAAAAGGGTTTGAAAACTTTGAGTTTTAATGATAAGGACAAAATAAAGGGTAAAGTGAATAGTACCATGTTTGACTTTTTAATGTAAAAATGTGGTTTTTCGTTAAAGTGAACAGTACTGTGGGCTTTTCGTTAAAACTCCCTAGTTACTATGATTTTGATTAGTGTTGGGTTGTAACTTGATTACAAGGTTTTATCATACAACTATTGCCAACTGTAACTTGTAAAACATACCAACTTTGCATTTGGGTACTTTTAAACGTGTTGGACCTCCATACTTGAAATCTTGATTAAAATATGTGTAATATGAATGGAAATGTAAAAATCAAAAAGAAATTGTTAGTGGGTGTTAACGGGTGACTCACTAGTTTAACGAGTTGGATTTGGATGACTTATTAGTTTAAGGGATGGGTGTGGGTGACCCGTTAACTTAACAGATCGAGTGAAATTCGGCCCAAACCCAATAAATTCAACCTGTTTATAGGTCTATTTGGAGCCATTGGGAAAAGAGTAATGCTATTCATACCATATTTTTGTATCATATTTTTGTATCACATTTTCATATCCCCTTAGGTGACATTTGATATGGACAGCCACATTATTTGAATTAATTAGATTTTTAAATTTAGTTCATTATTTAATAAATTAATAATTAAGAAAAATTAGTTAATTAAATTATGATTGTGGTATACGAGGAGTCTTTCTCCTTCATTTCCTTGAATTTTGCAAATTTTTCAAATGATGTGGTTGTCCATATTAGATGCCACCTAAGATGGTATAGAAATATGGTATAAAAACATAGTATGAATAACATTACTCTTGAGAAAAAGAAAAAGAAAACTGTGCAGCTTTAACTTATATATATAATTTTGGAAAATAGATCACGACTCATGGAACGATCCATATTAGAGCCAATAATCAAAGATCGACTTAAGATCAAACTTCTTATATGGTTGTTCACCCTAAAAACTACCAAGCCTACGTGGCGCGCATGCCGAGTAATCTATGAGCTAACTACATCCTTCGGTTGTGTGCGGGGCGTGCCAACTCGTCGGCCAAGCTCAACCGAGGAGTAAAATATGTTGATGTCGCGTTGGGTGCGCTGCTGACTTCTTGATCTTGTGACTGCGGCCGAGGAAAGAACTTGTCTCAGCCTTCGGGTTCTAAAGCCTGAAGACAAGGCTGCTAACTTAGAGAAGTTCAATATCAAATTCGGCTTCCAATGTGCCGAATGTAGTAACTCATAACATCTCACTTCGCCGAGAAGGCTGATGAGATGACCTCGACAACAAGGATTTGGAAATCCTTCTCGACCGAGACTTGGATAGGTAACCAATCGGCCTCGACGCAGTGCTGTTTATGCCAACTGAAGATGCTGCGAGATCGGCTGATTCTAAGGCGACAGTGCTGTTTATGCCAACAGTGCTGTTTATGCCAACTGAAGATATCACCAGTTGCCTCCACAGTGCTGTTTATGCCAACTGAAGATGTGTCGGCGAAAAAGAAAATAAAAAAAATCTCAAAGTTGTTGAGAGAGTTTGCGCATGACAGTTTTGTGTGTTGAATTGGAGGTCCTCTTCCGTTGCACCGAGTCTTGTATTTATAGGAATGAGTATGCGGTTGGTAATTTTGTGGACTCCAATTCCACCTCTACCACCTCCTCCCCGTGTTAATACACGATATCACCGCCACTTTTTAACTCTTGATAAGCCAATCCCTTTGCTAACAATTATCACAACCTGAATCGGTGATAGCCAGGCTCAAAATTTCAAATACCTGACCACGTGCATACATGGTGATGACTTTGGGAAACAATTCCAATAATTCATGGTATGCCATCCTTATCTCCTGCTCATCCCATGCATGATATAACTCACGTGGCATATCCCTATTTGACCGACCAAGTGAAAATATTACAGATGCCTCCTCAAGTTGAACCCCATCGAGTATATCATTGGTGAAATTAGACTTCTAACTGCCGTAGACTACATGATAAGATGAAATATAACTATAATCATGTTGGAGAAAAAGTCTATTTGTTGATGTAAAAATACTTTAACATAAACTCCAAGATAATCACTCTGATGGATAATATCTTGATAATAATTAACGTGAAATAGATTAAAAATATTTGTAATTCATTTTTCATCCGATGGTTGGGAGCTATGCCCACCTAACGGCCGATGATGTAATTTTGGGTCCAAACAATAGTACACCAATGTGTTTTAAAATATAATCTTCTTTTTAAAAAAAAAACATCTTAACATTACTCTTTAACAAATGTCTTAATGTTCCTACGTACATACTCTCAAAGCACTCAATTTGGCCTAATGATGATCTCTATATTTACCCCTCTAATTTGGCGATCGAGTCTCTCTATCTTTGCATGTGTGCGCGTATTTTATTATTAGCAGCAACTTGTCCCACATAGAATATGTCAGTTTGTTAAAAACACATTAATTAAGTTATCGTGATCTAATTAGCCGCAATGATAGATTAGAGAAAATATAATATGAGATTAGGTGGTGACAATTAGTTGAATACAATTCATCCGACATTCATATATATTCTTTGATAGAGTATGTTGACATAGCTGTTAAGTAGAAGTCGTTACATACATATGTTAGCCCGATTTGAGTTCCCACTTCCCACTGGTCATACTTTTGCTTTGAATGGATAAAAAAAATGAACCATCTGCACTAGTAAATTCCAAAGTCTAACTAGAATAAAACATGAACCCTCCTCCCACCTCATTGTTTGTGAAGGCCGTTCCCACAGAAAGACCAAACACACAATTTGTTTTTTAATCTTTATTTTTCTATGAGGCCTCTTTATCCATTTATTTTAAGTTATAGTGGAACTTAACTCAAGACTTTGAATTCAAAAGTGAACGTTCTTGATCAATTAAATTATAGATTTGTCATTGTTTTTTAAAGGTATTTGTTTTATTTTAAAATGACAAAATTTTAAATTACTTTAATTCACAGGGAGAGGAAATCGAACATACGAATGCCACGTGACATGATAGGCATGTTGATTCTTTGCCAATAATATTAAGATTTAATAGTATTCCTCTTCATTTATAAGGAGAAAGTAACTGACGTAGCGAGATATATGATAAGAGAAAATAGAAAGAAATTCCATCCAGAATCCACTAGGAAAATAGAGGGAAAACTCTAGTTTATTGAATAATAGTTGAAAGATAAAAATTCCAACACCCAAGAGGTTTAAATATTACGTGTCCTAAACATAAATTCAAACTGTAGAAGGACATAACGTTCAAATAGGAAATAAAATGAACAGTTAAAAAAGTACTGAAAGTATTCCTAAAACTTTCGTGTTGTTTGGGATGGTAAACGAAGGATTTGGCCAAAATTGCCCCTATATCACAAGCAAAGTTGCTAAGTATTGTTTCTCGGGTCATTCTCATTCAAAACGACATATTTTATGTCCAGGACGGTTTTTGAGATTTCGGAGGTCATGTGTGAAATTTATCAAAATAGCCTCTCCTTAAGATAATTTTTCAAAAAAAAAAAAAAAGGACAATGTAATGATGCTAAAAAGTAATAACTTAAATCAGTAGGACTGACTCTTGTAAGTTTGAATCAATAGGACTGAATCAGATTCAACACTTACATATTGCCAGTTTGATAATTAATTATTGCTAACGAATTATTTATCACATTGTATAGTATGAAACCTGATTATTTATTGGATAAATTGTTTTGGGTCAATGAGAACCGCAGATTAATTTATTGTGAAGGAAGTGACAAAGTCCATGCATGAACGATCTATTTAATGGGAGGGGAGGGAAGAAGAAACTAAAGTAAATCAAGGAAGAGATCATAAACACAAAACTGGAAAAATCATCGACGATAGTGTCAACACAGGAGGAGATGATGAGCACTACTACTGATGATGTGGAAGTAGTTGTATTCGATGCTTATTACAAGCCCAAGCTTCGTAGTTCATTCCTTGAAGCAACAATAAGAGCTCTTTTCAAGTGTTTCGGTGCTGAGAAGATAGAACAAGTTGCGGAGTGCCCAGGTAAGACTGCAGAAACTTCCGTTGCAGATACGCCAGTTTCCAATGATCCACCCGCAAATCCAGAAGCTGCTCCTACTCCTGTTGAAACAGACCCGGAGAGTTCGGTACGGTTCTCTCTCTCTCTCTCTCTCTCTCTGCTGTTGAAATAATGTTCTAATTAATTAATTATGTATTACACAGAAAGCTCCTATCCTTAAAAGTAGGCCAGGCCTATCTGACGGGTCTGGTGGTAAGATTAACTAGAGTCCCCAGGACCTAACGCAAATGAATTGACGAGCTGCAGAGCCTGCTACATGCAAATTAATCGTCCGCGCACGTATTGTAATACTGGAGAAATTATGTAGACAGTAGACACTGTTTATCTTTATTTCTATCAATTATAAATTTTCTTTCTGCATTAGGTTTGTTGGATTATGTAGTCCTTCTTTTCCTGTACTCTGACAAGGAGTGCATTAATAAGTTTGTACAAGGCATGATCATGCGATGTAGTACATATATAATGTAATGTGTTGATTTGTTTAGTTACAAAATAAAAGAATTTAAGGGAGGTTTGAGATTAAATTATCATTTTTTTATTTTAAATAGTAATTAAGGGTATTAATCAATTAGTATTTTGGATTAGATACCCATTTAATGAAATGTTGCACAAGAACTAATATAAACGCAACTAAATCTCAATGTTAGTTATTTCGTTATCTTGTCACCCATACAATGGCAAAAATATCCTCATCTAGTTTTTAGTTAGCACCTCCTCCAATTTGTATGTTGCCCATTTTCATTCATATTTATATATTTGGGAGTTTGGATAAAAGCAGAAGAGGAGGGTGTTAGGTAGTTAACATCCAACACTCCGTTTCAATATCGATCCCTATAATTTATAGATTCAAATGTATAACTCCAATGCAGAGTCATAAATGTTTATAAACCTCCAAACTCAAATAAGTTGTAAAATTTTCGTATGTGCACAACATAATGTGCAATTAAAATTTTTTTTTTTGTTTTTATTACATGTGAGGAAAACATATACATATCATGTTGAAAATTAACCGTGCATGGCACAGTCCAACAATACGTAAATCACAACTAAAATCTCAACTCTCAAGTTGCCCTATGTACTACCCCTTATAGTAAAGTAACACACCCACACCCACACCTTCTCCCCTCTTTCTGCCTCCCTCTTTTAAAGTATAAATTTTTTTTATATATGCAAGCATATATTTATATTGTGAAATTGAAAAAAAAATCTATTTACACACTTGCGTTCACATATAATAACAAAACATAAATAACCTCTATGTAGTTCTAAAAAATTATGGCGCCTCTTTTTCCAACGCTACATCTTGACATGCTCTCTAGTAGGATAACTAAAATTTGAATTGATATTAACTACGACTATATACAAGTTTTATTCTATAAATGATATTTAACGACTATTAACGATAGCTATTCTTTTTGGACCATATAGATAAATCTCACAAATTAGTCTAGCGCGTAGAATCTGATGCTTTGGCTTACACCCAAGTACTAGGTTTCTTTTAGTACATAGAACGATATTAAAAAATACTTGGATTAATTTAGAGGGATGAGAACTTGCCTGTAAGAGAGCTTGCTCTCACCAACTAACCTAAACCACATATATATTATATATTATATAAATGCACAATAATAGTGGAAAACATGGACATTTAAGCAGAGAGTTCAAACGGCAAGCCAAACGAAATTAGTGAAAACTTGGCAAATATATAACAATTTCTCTCTAGAGGCTAACTTTCAAATTTGAATTGAAGATTTTCTGTGATTGGAGATCAATATCCAAAAATAGTCCTGCACAACGCTTCTCTACTTAATGAACTGTAGTTGGTGCTAAAGGCCTCGTTCTCCAGCACTGGTTTTATATATCTCAATTCCAGTCAATGAATGCTCGAGAACCAGTCCCCTCTTTTCTCATGTTTACATATTCAAAACCCTCGTTGAAGTTTGATCCTCAATAATCCTTTAATATATGGAACAATCTATAGGCTGAAATGCATGTATTATGCAGTTGACAACTGCGCAGAAGACAAAATGAGAAAGTCGCCAGTTAATGTCATTCTTCTCCGGTCGACTTATTCCGAATTTTTAATTTTTTTTATTATGTATTAACTACGTACCCACATGCACTTTTATATCCGAAAAAGAATACGCTGATTAATTTGGATTCGCACTGCCATTGGTCGTATACTTTGTTCTTCCAGAGGAATGGATTCCAATCAACATTACCCCACATGCATCATGCATGCATACACTTACCATTATATATGACCAGAAACCACAATTTTATTGGAAAATCATAAAACCAATCATCTGGTGCCAATGGTATACAACATTTAATAGGATATTGTACCCAACTACTTCTGCAAGGTTTGTATGTATGTATTTGGCCTTTTGTTCTATGTGCTGGTTGGTTAATAGTATTTGCACTTGCAAAAACTGAAGTCATGCTGCCTGTGGAGCAAAAAATAATTAAGAAAAATATGGAGGTGATACGTGGATTTTTAGGTAAAAAAAACAAGATTTCTATGCACAAGCAGTGGATGATCATCCCTCAATCAAGTCAAAAGTGCCCAAAATAGGTATTTATTCAAAACTTAATTCATCCATCCTCATCAAATATTCTCCACAAGATAACCCCCAAATCATTCATTTCTAAATTATATGCTAATTAATTGATTAATTACCCAATTAATCTATTAATTAGCTAACAAATCATGAATCTCACCCAAAAAACCATCCAAGTGGCCGGTCCATCTCCTCCCAAAGGGGCCGGCCACACCCCTATATAAACACCCTCATTCTCTCCAAAACCTAAGTTCTACACTCTTACTAAATTCTCCAAACACTTTTCCCTTAAAATTCTAACTTTGGCATCGGAGGTTCTTCAGCCAAAGCCCTCCCCCCCTTTCATCGTGGGCACGTGAGGCTCTTGGCCTTAACCTAAGGTGTTGTTTGTTTTGTACGTGCAATTATGTCCAAGAATAAGGAGGAAGAAATTTGCATCCACAAATTGGTGCTTTCATTGAGAGTTGAGTCACACACTTGTAGAAGACTCTCGCATCTAAGGTTTTTTGTTTCCCTGCTTATTTGTAGATTTTTCGTACGTTCTTATTCTTGGAATTTTTATTTCTAAACATTCTTCGATAAAACGTAAAAGAAAAGTACAATGACAAGAGATTCAGAAACTTAGATGAACGGAAATTCCAACGTTCAAGGATTAGGATCGCGGCGATCTACGAGGCTCAACACAACAATGAGTGGAGCGGCACCACCCCCACGGGGCACCACCGTGGCAACCACCACAACAACCACTGTCACGCCCCGATCCCGACATACGTCCAGGATCGACACGTGACGTTACCAAATACTCGTATTACTCACATACCCCGCCTCTGGGATATGGACAATGCACAACTCAAGATTCGAATTTCATGATAATTTTTCTTATACTTTATGGCTGCATCTAACCTCCTCATTAGACTGCTTACGTACTCTCAAAAGGGATCAAACCATTCGTAGTTCACCAATCGTCAACTCTAATCTTTTCGTAAAATACTTCTAACAGAAAATCATAATGCACCATATTACACATCAACCTTACGTCAAACAACAATTATCATCTTTCATACACGCATGAAACCCATTCTCACACAGATACTTTCCAATTCATCCATCATATAAATCACTATGTTTCACAGAATACCGCAAATCATAGTATGTAACATATCAAAGAACCAACGAAGCACAATGTTATTCTCAAGTCACATTAATCAATTACTCTAATCATAATAATCTCAATCATACCCAACGTCATTCCACAATCACATCAATTAATTAATCATGAATCAAAGATACATGATCTTAGCATTTAATTGTTTAATCAATGAATGCAGTAACATATCATTTCACAAATTTAACCAAGGAACTCTAACAACTCCGAATGAGTCACCCAGACATCCAACGGTTCATTTGAAACAAATCACAATAGCTCATAATCATAATCTCATACAACACCATGAAAAGTAGGGTTAGAGCGACACAGTTCGGCCGAAGCCTACATCTCTGAAGCTGAAAACAAATCCAAGGGACTAAGACACCAAAGGGATTCCGGACCACTCAACGGAATCTCGGAGTACCATGCATATAGAACCGAACCATTCGATGAAATACAAGCTGGATACGATTCCGGACCATCACTTAACGGAATTACAGAATAGAAGGGATTCCAAACCATCACTCAACGGAATCCAAACAAGCATATGATTCCTCCATCAAATGTATCAAGTACAACTAATCCTCCTTACTTCTAGAATGCATATGGTCCCCCTATGGGGATATACCAAGCAGGACCATTAGTGACCCCCCAGCGCGGATTAACCAAGCAGGGTCAAGATAACCAAGTAGGTAGTGAGTCCCCAACGCTGATTAACCAAGCAGAGTCATACCTACAGAACTGTTAGGCAGTGATCACTCAATGCGGATTAACCAAGCATGATCACCCCTAAGTATAAATGGCCATAAGGATCGCCTAATGCAGATTAACCAAGCGCGATCCATAATTAGTATGGTCCCCCAATGCGGATAAACCAAGCCGGACCAGCCATACACCACTTCTACATGATGTAGTCTCATCATCACACCTTATACATAATTATACGCATACATGCTATCGATTTTGCATATCAACTAGCATCTAGTCATATGGAGCACAACACAAGGAATTCCCTCTATTACTAATTCTACTAAAAATCTAATAAAGTACCTAACTCATCTCCTGACTTTCATCTCCATCTCATGCTAGGTAATAGTGCCAAGTTCAAATAAGTATTTAGTTGGCAATCATATCCAAATAATTATCAAACAATATTTAGATCCCATAATTGTCATAACATTCTTCATAATTATCATTCACATTATTAAAAGTTAATTAAACACATATATAACACAAACATCATCAATACACAAGCCAAATCATATTTAATTAGCATAGGTCTATGGCTAAATATATAAAATTCACATTTCAATAGAAATCATATTTATAAGATCAATTCATATTAACAAATGATACTAATATAAGAAATTAAGATAATAATCATATTTCATATATTCAAGTCGCTATCTAACCAATGTAGGCCCACTAGACTTCACTTAGTCCCCCGTAGTACTAATTTTAGTAATTAGGACGTTTCAAGACATGTTGATCAAAAGTCAACTTTTGATCAAAGGTAGGGTCCACAATTCTACACAATTCAATCCGGAAGATCCACGCGTTGAATTTAGGATCCGTAACTTTCCAAAGTCCATATTATACTCAAATAACAATATACTAAAATCTCAACACAATCCGACGGTCGGATCTCCGCCAATTTCAAAATTCAAGTGGCGGTCAACATTTAATTTTACAAACTTAGAAATCCAATTAGGGAAGATCCATACATTGGATTCTCAATCTGTAAGTTTCTATGATCCAAATATATTATGTTCTATCACGCATTACGGTTTGGTGACGATCCAACGGTCGGATCGTCGAATCATATTTTTGACCTAACCACGTATCGTAATGAAATTAGGTTCAAACAATCAAACCATATCATAAGGATATCAATTATGAAATCAAGGCATCTAATTGAACTTAAAAGGACATCGTCGGCTCACTGGCCAGGCTGCCGCCGCACGCGCCGCCGCGGGTGGCGGTCGGTCGCCTCGACTTGCTGGAAAATTCAACTATTTTTAAAAATTACCAAAAATTACAAAAGTGAAGATCTCAAAGAGTAGAGCAAAATTTATACCTGTGGCCAAGTCCAATTTGGCCGAGAAACACTTCAAACCTGCCGAAACCCTAGAAAAGGGTGTGCTTTGATTCGACTTCCAATCGAACTTCGACACCTCCAACATTGCTTGGGCTTTGTTCCTAGGGTTGAGGGAAGTATTTTGGTGGTGGTCATGGATGGTGAAACTTGCCGGAGCCACCAAGAAAAGGGATAAAGCCGTCGGAACACCCGTGGGTTTGTGGCTTTGAACTGAAAAAATGGGAAAGAAGTTAGGAAATATAATACTACCAGGATGTAGGGCTCATCAAGGGCTTTCCATGGACACCAAGATCACCCAAAACGGAGTTCGTATGAAAGAGAAATGGCCGGGTAAAAAATGGTGGTTCGCGGGTCAAAAATGACCCATTTCGGGTCCCTCATTTCCCCTCATTCTTCTTCTCCTGATTGGGCAGCTCCTAACCTTTTATAAATCTGATTAGTTCCCTCCCTCTTTTAACTTATTGGTCCCTTAACCCAAATATCTGATTGGGCCTCTTTCCCACAAAGTGGGAGTCTAAATAATTCCTAAAATCTATAGTATCACAACTTTAAACTCCCGTAACTATACCGTTATAACCCGAATTCGCAAACGGCTTTTGCCTATGTGTTCATGATCTCGAAATCTAATCAACAATATAAATTGTGACCTCGAATAGTCTACGGATTTTAAATAATTAATTTCTCAAAAAATAATATAAAAACTCAATAATACCAATACTTATTATAATAATGAAATCTAGGAACGGGATTTCACAACCACCCTCGACAAGGCCCACGACGACACAACCATGGCCCAAGCCGTGCCATTCAATCCCACATAGGCCCAAGCCCAAGGAGAGACGGTCGGCCACTTAAGCCCGACGTGAACCCAACGCGTTGCCAAGCCGAGCCCTAGCCTGCCTTTCATCCACATGGGCCACACGCCGAGCAGCCCATTCCCGTGGCTCAGCCTACTCTTGCGGCCCAGCCTGAGCCTCCTCATGTGGCCTTCCAAGTGGCCTAAATCGGTCCAAGATTAGTTCAGCCATCCCGGTTTCAAATTTTAGAACCTACGATTCAACCGGGGGCATTTTCACCATATTTCTCCGTAGATTTGACATTTCCCAACTCATCTCGTGCCCGGAGTCTACCACACTTCCACTGCCCAGGGAGACACATTCCTTCCAAGCTTTTCCAACCCAAATGGAGAACAACACTTGTATTGACAAGTCACAAAATTGACGAGCACCCTTGCACAGCAGACGACCTTGGTGAATCAGCTCTTGCAATGCACTGAGATGCAACGTGCCCCAAATGAGGTGTCCCGAAGTAGGACAAGGGCAGACAAAGAACCTCTCTAGCAGTGTCCTGGCAAGCAGCCACTCGACCAGCCACGAACCGAGCGTTTGGGCAGTGTACACTATTGATTGGGCCCCTAAGATAGCGTATGCTCCTGTTTTAGCGCAGAGAAGGGTGTGCACTTTTAACTAGGCCCATGGATGAGCATATATTCACGGATGAGCATACTATATGTGGAACAACATTCTTACCCGAAGATCCTACACTGGACCACATCTCTGCTGCCTAACGCCTCCCGATGACCTAAAAGCTTAATCCACGAAGGCGTTGATGGAAATCACTCTGGAGGCCGATCCTTAGCGTAAAAGGTTCTTAACGCAGGCTACTATTGGCCTACCATGCATCAAGACACTAAGAAGTTAATGCAAAAGTGCGATCGTTGCCAATGCTACAAGCTGGTACCAACATTGCCTGCCAACGAACTACACCCACAGACGAGTCATTGACCATTCATATAGTGGGCAATCGACTTGGTAAGGCTAATGCCATCCACTACCGGGGGCAAAGGCATAATGATCATGGTAATCGATTACTTCACGAAATGGGTAGAAGCAGAGCCCATGACAACCACGGCTCAGACGGACATAGAGCGCTTCATATGGAGGAACATCATTTGCCTATTTGGCATCCCTCATTCCATCGTCACCGACAATGGCTAACAATTCGTGGGCAAAAATTTGGCGAAGTTCTTAAAAAAATATGGCATCAAGCAGCACATGTCCATGCCAAGATATCCTCAAGGCAATGGGCAGGTCGAAGCATTCAACAAGATGATTCTTAATTACCTCAAGAAATCCCTCACCAACAAGAAGGGAAAATGGCCAGACGAACTCCCCGGATGTTTATGGGCATATCGCACCACCAAAAGATGAGCAACCGAAGAGACTCATTTCTATTTGGCATTTGGCTTAGAAGCAATCATTCATCCCAATGTCATCGAGCCAAGTATCAGCACTCTATTGCTAAGTATTGAGCAGAACAGTAACGAGATGGCCACAAGCTTAGATCCGGTAGAGGAGAAGCGTAAGAAGACCATCACCTGCATCGCAGCCTATAAGTAGCAGGTCATTTCCAGCTACAACAAAAGGGCCAAGATCCGGCAGTTCTAGCCCAGAGATCTAATCCTAAGAAAAGCCTTCTTCACTGTTTGTAGATAAGGCTCCAAAAAGATGGATCTTATCTGGGAAGGTCTGGACAAGATCAGCAGAGTAGGCAACAATAATAGCTACACCCCTGCCACCATGAACGACAAAGAGATCGAAAAGCAGTGGAACGCCTACAATATGAGGAAATACCATACGTGACCTCCCACTACATCAAAGTAGGGATGGGCACGGGTCGGGCCGGGCCCAAATTTAGAGGGACCGGACCGGACCTGCTTAAATAGGAAACTGGCTGGGTTGGGCCGGATATTGCAAATCTGATCACTGGAACCGGACCTAACCCAGCCTGTTTGAAACGGGCCGGTTCGGGATGGGTCCACGGGTCATTCTTATTTTTTTTTCTATTTTTTGGCAATTTTTTATCGCCTCCCAGAGTCCACTCACTCATCTCATCCTCCCGATCTTCAACTCGCTTATCGTCTCGGCCAAGTGCAGCCCAACCCAGATCCATACCCGCTCCACCATCATCGTCAGATTTACCATCACTACAACCTTCCTCTTGCACTTGTCGAGCACCTCGAAGCTCTCCACCCTCACATCTGCCGCATAAAACCTAACAATCATTTCATAAATACCACTACCAAACTCATAAATTTAATTGAAGTATTTTAAAAACTCTAGAAAATAAATACTAAATCTCAAATAGAAACGTAAAAAAAAACCATAGGTTAAACGAAGAACCCTCAAAAGCTCAGAAATTTAAACGGATTTTTCACAAATTTGAATAAGATGTTCACATGCAATAGGCCTAGAAGGTACTCAGGTGTTGATGAGTCATTTGAGACCAACATTGAGGCCAGACATCACCGAAATCATCATTTGCAGCAGCATGCTTGATTTAGATTAAAGAAGTCAGCGACAATGGTAGTGGTTTGTGAAATTGCGAGAATCCAGTGGTGCTTTGTGAAAATTGGGGAAGACGAGAGGAAGAAATGGGTTTAGCTGGGTTTAGGGAAGGTGAGATGGGGGGAGAGAGAGAGACTATGGGAAAGAGAGAGAGATGGAGGAGATCGATATAGATGAGATCGAGATGGAGGAGATCGGGAAGGATGAGATCGACATAGAGGAGATCGAGATGGAGGAGATCGAGAGAGATTGAGAGATGAGGGAGGAGATTCAGACTAGACTGGGGATAAGACTTGAACTGGACTCGGGAGAGAGAAAGGGTGAGGTGAGGGTGAGGCTTGAGTGAAAATGCCTGGGCCTGAGAAGGGTAATAAACAATAGTAATGAATGGTCCGTGCCAGGGGCCCGTTTTCTCTAACTTTTAGAACTGGCCCGCCCTGTTATTTACCAGGAATCGGCCCGGCCTGCCCCTTTTTGCATTTATAATTTTTGGACCTGCCCCGTACCCACCCCGAACCTCAAGGATCTGCCCCGACTCGCAGGTCTAGGACCCGTTTGCCCACCCCTACATCAAAGCCCCGAAGACTCAAGCAGCTCGATGGGCACCACTTCGTAAGCTGTGGACTATCCAATTGTTATGCAGTTCCTACCTTACAGCTAAGTTATCATTCGTTTCACTCATTTTTCAATGAGGAATTCAGAAGTAATCTACAATTTGGCTTGGCTGCAAGCTTACAACAACTGATCACTCCTACAGTTCAAAAGAAGACTGCGCCCTTCTTAGGGACTCATTGTAGGAATTGTACCCCCCGATAGACCATTCATACTCTTCAGTGTGAGAGGATAAACTAATTTCTCTCAAGTGTGAGAGGGTAAACCGATTCCCCGACACCCACATAGGTCTGCTCTCCAAGGCGGAAGGATAAACTTACACTCCGAATATCCAAACGTGGATGAGTCGGGCTACTCTAGTATAACTAGATGCACGATAGCTTGCACCAGGATTCCTAGAAGTAGCCACAATGGCCTTTTTCAAGGCTTAGCTAACTGAAGGATTTTGGGTCTCTTGGCCTAATCGGCAGGGAACCGAGCCTTAGAGACGGATGTGGCACATTACATAATACGCCCTAGGGACGGCTACCTTGGAACTCTAGAGCTGCTACCGAATGCACTAAGGTAGTCTACAGTTTCCAGAAGACTGCCTACGGTTTGCCCTTTGAGCAGTAAAGCCGCGCT
Organism: Malus sylvestris; assembly: GCF_916048215.2. Classification (NCBI taxonomy): domain Eukaryota; kingdom Viridiplantae; phylum Streptophyta; class Magnoliopsida; order Rosales; family Rosaceae; genus Malus; species Malus sylvestris. The sequence continues at coordinate 6,683,525 of NC_062264.1, read as the reverse complement.
AGACTTATACAACCGCACATTCTTATGAAAGGTTAAACAAGCTAGCGTGCATATATGAAGCTTTATCCACTGTTGACATGCTACGTAGTCGATAAGCTTCACCTTTGCCAAGCACTGAATGACTTACACCAAGTCCTAAAGTGTTGTGATACTTCTGAATGACTTACACCAAGTCCTAAAGTGTTGTGATACTTGCTACGTGTTGATGCACAAAATCAGTGAGGACTTTGGTACAACAGAAAGTGTTAAGTTTGTGACCTTCGCTAGATTGCTTCGGTCACTAGTGTGGATAAATATGTAAATGGATAGAGACATGGAAGCAAACACAACATGTACGTGGTTCACCCAGATTGGCTACGTCCACGGAGTAGAGGAGTTCTCATTAATTGTGAAGGGTTTATACAAGTACATAGGTTCAAGCTATCCTTTTGTGAGTACTAGTGAATGATTTAGTACAAATGACATTAAGAAATATTGTGGGAGAATGATCTCTATTTATATAAAAGAGTTTCTAGTTTCATTTTGACATTGACACGTGTCGTGTTGTGATTGGCTTCTGATGTTGACATATGTCGCGCTATGATTAGCTTTTGATGTCGACACGTGTCGCGCTGTGATTAGCCTTCTGGTTGGAGGGAAACTCTTCTGGGTCCTTGACGGTATAACGTTGACCGGTGCTCAGTAGTTTTGGGATTGGTCAAGTATGGTACAAACAGTGTTCCCCTAAGTTCTCGAGCGAGGGAAGATCCTCGGTTGGGGACTTGCAAGATCCAAGCCATTGAGTAATCACGAAACTTCTAAGTACCAAAGTGTGGTATCATTTTCACTTGCCTTATCTGTCTCATATGTAGATGTGGTATCTTCTCTGGAAGTACTTTTCCTCCATCCCGGGGTGGTATCTTTAATCGATGAAGATGCACAAGGTAATGTATCAATTTCACTTGAAGCTTACTTGTAGTTTCGGGCTTGGTCCAAGCCATTGAGTAATCATGAAACTTCTAAGTACCAAAGTGTGGTATCATTTTCACTTGCCTTATTTGTCTCATATGTAGATGTGGCATCTTCTCTGGAAGTACTTTTCCTCCATCCAGGGGTGGTATCTTTAATCGATGAAGATGCACAAGGTAATGTATCAATTTCACTTGAAGCTTACTTGTAGTTTCGGGCTTGGTCAAATGTGATACAAGCCCTATAATAGGAGTCCCCCAAGTCGCCGAGCTAGGAGATTTACCGAAGGAGGTAACAGACAAGGTAAGCAATCAGACTTCCAAGCAAGCAACTTGGATCGGAGGTTCAACTTCACCTTTCGGTTGATTGTTCTCCTTCTCCTTGTGTCATAAACAACAACAAGGATAAGGAGAAGCAAATGGAGAAGACATGATATGAGATACTTTTGCTTTTGAAGAAGTAACTTTCCACATGCTTATTCTTGAACTAGGCTAGAGGGTTTTCTGGTTTCCTCCAGAGTATAAGGCCAACTCTAGAATTTGAGGGTCAAAACAAGTCCATCAAATCTAGAGTACGTTCGACCCTGATGATATGGGATACTTTTGCTGTTGACAAAGTAGTGGATGTATCGGCACGTGTTCTGTTACGCTTGTCTCCACATGCTTCCTTGTATCCTTCTCACGTGCTCTATCTGTTCATCAGGCAGATGTGGTATCTTCTCTGGAAGCATAAGATGTTGAAGATGAGTACTCGAGAGCAATGCCAGGTAAGTAATCAGGCAAGGGGTTTCAGGCAGTTAGTTTCTGACTGGAAGCTTTATTCCAAGTGCTGACTGATTGCTCTCTTTCTCATTGTCTTACAGGTAAGAACAAGGCCGAAGGAAAAGATAGGGAAAAAGCATGATATGGGATACTCTTACTTTTAACCCTGATAATATGAGATACTCTTGCTCTGGTGTGGCTTGTTTGTAGATGTATTATCGGGAGGAAAAGAAGTTGAGTATTTTGAGAGACTCTGCTGAGAGTGCCCTTTTAGATGTGAAGAAAAGTTGAGCATTTATTTATTTATTTGCAGGTCTTCCTGGCTGTGGAGGATGAAGGTCGACATATATATGAGTCTCCCTAACAACAAGTAGTAGTGATATTCCTTTACCCTTCTTGGTCATAGCAATGTAGTGGGAACTGCAAGCTTCACGTGTTTTAACTTTGTCAGAGCACTTTGAAAAAGTGGTCTGTGGTATCTGGAAAGCTGATGTTGCGTGTGAAGAATGTAGACAATCTTTATCCAAGGAAATCTGGCTCTCGAAGTTCAGAGAGCGGTGCCTCTTCGATTTTCGAACAAGCAATCTTGTCAGGGATCTGGCTTTCGAGATTCAGAGAACGGTGCCTCTTCGATTTTTAAGAAAGTAATCCTGTTGGGAGTCTGACTCTTGAGATTCGAAGGCGGTGTCTCTTCGATTTTTGAGAAATCAATCATGTTGGGAGTCTGGCTCTCGAGATTCGGAAGGCGGTGCCTCTTCGATTTTTGAGCATGTAATCCTGTTGGGAGTCTGGCTCTTGAGATTTAGAGAGCGGTGCCTCTTCGATTTTTTAGAAAGCAATCTTGTTGGGAGTCTGACTCTTGAGATTCGGAGAAAAGTGTCTCTTCGATTTTTGAGAAAGTAATCCTGTTGGGAGTCTGGCTCTCGAGATTCGGAGGGCCGTACCTCTTCGATTTTTGAGCACGTAATCCTGTTAGGACTATGGCTCTCGAATTCGGAGAGCGGTGCCTCTTCGATTTTTGAGCAAGCAATCTTGTTGGGAGTGTTTTCTCGAATGTGAGTAAAGGTTGGGCATTTTTGCCAGTTTGCCTTGTCACAGAGCACGGAGGTTGACACACATTGGGACTTTTTGGTTATCAAGCAGTGGGGCTGTTCCTTTACTCTTGTAGGTAATAGTAGGGTAGCTGGACCTTCAAAATTTATGTGTCTAACCTTTGTCAGAGATCTTTGGTAAAGTTATCTGCGGTACCCGAGGAGCTGATGTTGCGTGTGGAAAGTGGTGCCTCTTCGATTTTTGAACCAACGATCCTGTTGCTCTTTCTTTTATAAGGGCACCAATTATGTGCAAGAAGTACATTTAGAGAGTTATTGCTTGTAGGAATTTTCCCCTTACTTCAGAAATTTATTGCACCTCATTTCTCATTCATCATTTTTGAGAATGTCTGGCCCAACCGACCGTCGTTTTGACTTGAACTTTGGTGAAGAGGCAGCCATACCTTCTCAAGACAACATATGGCTTTCTTATCCCCTACTGGTCCTCTTACTATTATGGACTCTGTGATGAAGAATGATATGACCGCTATGGTGGTGGCCAGGAACATTCTCACTCCCAAAGATAACAGACTACTTTCCAAACGGTACGATGAGTTGGCTGTTAAGGATTCTCTGGCTCTCAGTGTTCAGTGTCCAGGTTCAGTGTCTAAGATGGCCCAACGCCTATTTGCTTGAACCCACCAAGTTGAATAATTGGCGGCTGAAGTGATAAGTCTTAAACAGGAGATCAAAGGGCTCAACCATGAGAATAAACAGTTGCACAGGCTTGCACATGACTATGCGACAAACATGAAGAGGAAGCTCGACCAGCTGCATGAATCTGATGGTTAGATTTTACTTGATCATCAGAGGTTTGTGGGTTTGTTCCAAATGCAGTTATTGCCTTCGTCTTCTGGGGTTGTACCGTGTAATGAAGCTCCAAATGATCAACCTTCGGTGCCTCCTCCTTCTGGGGTTCTGCCGAGTACTGAGGCTCCGAATAATCACCCTCTGGTGCCTCCTCTTTCTAGGGCTATGTCGACTGCTGAGACTTCTCCTGAGCAACCTTTGTGAAGGCTCCCTCTTGTTTGTTTATTTTGATTCATGTATATGTACATATTTATAACTTATCAGAGATATCAATAAACAAGCTTTGCTTCATTTCAACGTATTGTGTTAAATACACCAAGGCCTTCTTCACTAAGTTCTTTGAATTTTTCCTTTTATTGAAGCTTGTATGTTGAAGCTTTGTGAGTGAAGCATGTAGGTTGAGGTAGTGCTCCCTTAATTTCCCGAGTGAGGAATACTTCTCGTTTGGAGACTTGAAAAATCCAAGTCACTGAGTGGTCGTGAGACTTCCGAGTATCAAGGTGCAGTAGCATATGGTAGGAGTCCCCCAAGTCTCCGGTCGAGGGAGTTGACGAATGAGGCATTTCCTTTCTAAGTGGTAGCCCAAAACTCCTTCTTCATATATATTTGTTATGAAAGTTGTTAGGCCCAAAGAAGATGAGGCCTAGGCAATTTTTTTTTCGAAATTTTTTTTTTCAAACTTTTTTTTTTCTTTCAAATTTTCGAATTTTTGAATTTTCAAATTTTCGAAAAAGAACTTTGGTGTTGAAGCTTTGTAGGTGAAGCTTTGAGGTTGAAGCTTGTTGGGTACCATGAACTGATTTTGCTTCACACTATCTTGATCAAGATAGTGTGAAGCTTTTGTAGGTGAAGCTTTTGTGTTGAAGCTTTGTAGGTGAAGTTTTTGTGGGTGAAACTTTTGTGGTGGGTGAAGCTTTTGTAGGTGAAGCCTTTGTAGTGGGTGAAGCTTTTGTGGTGAGTGAAGCTTTTGTGGGTGAAGCTTCTGTTGGTGAAGCTTTTATGGTGAAGCTTTTGTGGTGGGTGAAGCTTTTATGCTTTTATGGGTGAAGCTTTTGTGGGTGAAGCTTTTGTTGGTGGAGCTTTTATGGGTGAAGCTTTTATGGGTGAAACTTTTGTAGGTGAAGCTTTTGTAGTGGGTGAAGCTTTTGTAGTGGGTGAAGCTTTTGTGGGTGAAGCTTTTGTGATGGGTGAAGCTTTTGTTAGTGAAGCTTTGTTGGGCACCATGAATTGATTTTGCTTCACACTATCTTGATCAAGATAGTGTGAAGCTTTTGTAGGTGAAGCTTTGGAGTTGAAGCTTTTGTTGGGTACCATGAATTCATTTTGCTTCACACTATCTTGATCAAGATAGTGTGAAGCTTTTGAGAATTTGTAGTTGTCCTCCATTGATGAAGCTTTTGTTGGTGAAGCTTCTGTGGTGAAGCTTTGTTGGGTACCACGAATTGATTTTGCTTCACTCTATCTTTATCAAGATAGTGTGAAGCTTTTAAGAATTTGTAGTTGTCTTCCATTGATGAAGCTTTGTTGAATTTCCCTTTTTTTTTTTGGGGAAACTAGAAATTTGAAAATGTGGGAGAGACAACATATACAAATTTTGCTTCCACACTGTTGAGCAAGAGATTGTGATGTAAGTCACACCTTGTAGTAGTCAAAGGTTTGGATGAACCATATAAATTGAATTTGCTTCAAACAGTCTTGAATTTGCTTCAAAGGTTTGAGAATTATACTTGCCCTCCATTGATGAAGCTTTTGTTGGCACCATAAATTGGTTTTGCTTCATACTGTCTTGATCAAGAGTGTGTGAAGCTTTTGATAATTGTGGTTGAACTCCTTTGATGAAGCTTTTGTTAGCACCATAAATTGGTTTTGCTTCACAATGTCTTGATCAAGAGTGTATGAAGCTTTTGAGAATTGTGGTTGCCCTCCATTGATGAAGCTCTTGTTGGCACTATAAATTGGTTTTGCTTCACACTGTCTTGATCAAGAGTGTGTGAAGCTTTTGAGAATTGTGGTTGAACTCAATTGATGAAGCTCTTGTTGGCACCATAAATTGGTTTTGCTTCACACTGTCTTGATCAAGAGTGTGTGAAGCTTTTGAGAATTGTGGTTGAACTCCTTTGATGAAGCTTTTGTTGGCACCATAAATTGGTTTTGCTTCACACTGTCTTGATCAAGAGTATGTGAAGCTTTTGAGAATTGTGGTTGCCCTCCATTGATGAAGCTCTTGTTGGCGCCATAAATTGGTTTTGCTTCACACTGTCTTGATCAAGAGTGTGTGAAGCTTTTGAGAGTTGTGGTTGCCCTCTATTGATGAAGCTCTTGTTGGTGCCATAAATTGGTTTTGCTTCACACTGTCTTGATCAAGAATGTGCTAAGCTTTTGAGAATTGTGGTTGCCCTCTATTGATGAAGCTCTTGTTGGCACCATAAATTGGTTTTTCTTCACACTGTCTTGATCAAGAGTGTGTGAAGCTTTTGAGAATTGTGGTTGAACTCAATTGATGAAGCTCTTGTTGGCACCATAAATTAGTTTTGCTTCACACTGTCTTGATCAAGAGTGTGTGAAGCTTTTGAGAATTGTGGTTGAACTCCTTTGATGAAGCTCTTGTTAGCACCATAAATTGATTTTGCTTCACACTGTCTTGATCATGAGTGTGTGGAGCTTTTGAGAATTGTGGTTGCCCTCCATTGATGAAGCTCTTGTTAGCATCATAAATTGGTTTTGCTTCACACTGTCTTGATCAAGAGTGTGTGAAACTTTTGAGAATCGTGGTTGCCCTCCATTGATAAAGCTCTTGTTGGCACCATAAATTGGTTTTGCTTCACACTGTCTTGATCAAAAGTGTGTGAAGCTTTTGAGACTTGTGGTTGAACTCCTTTGATGAAGCTCTTGTTGGCACCATAAATTGGTTTTGCTTCACATTGTCTTGATCAAAAGTGTGTGAAGCTTTCTACGAGTTGTAGTGTTTGCATTGTTATAGAGGGGAAATGTCTGAAGCAGATGCAAGAGGGCTGAATAGCTTGATCTTCGTATGCCTGATAGGAGCATATTTATGTGACTGAGTTAGCTTGTTCTCATGCATTTATGTTGTTATTTCTTAGTTAATTATGTATTTTAAGCTATTTTCGTATGTTTGTAGGTCCATAGGCCTTATGAAGCAATAAGATGCATTTTCGTGCATTTTTGAGCAATTTTGGGCTTGGAATGAATAGCACATGCATGGAGCAAGGTGGATGGATGAAATTGAAGACTAAAGAGGCTAGGAATGTGTTAAAGAGAAAGAAGAATTAATGTAAAAAGGACAAAGAGCTCAGCCACAAAGGGGTGTCACTCCACCATTCACCTTTCCATCATTGCCGTGCACCACCATTGCACTCCCTTTGGATTCCTATGCTGTGCATCACCATCCATGTTCCCTCCATTGACTCATTTGTTGCATCATTCCACCTCCATTTCCTTTCTCTACCATGTGCACAATCATTCATGTTCCCTAGCTGCAACACTAGTCCATTTTACCCCCATGCTTTGCATCATCACTTATCTTTCACCTTTGAATCATTTCAAACACCACTCATTGCACTCAATTGCTACACCATTCCTTGTTCCCTCCATCATTTCAGATTTCATGCATCATTACATTGAATTGCTACACCACTCCATGTTCCTCTCCATTGCCATGCACTTCCTCTATAAAAGGAAGTGTGTGTAACATAAATTTAGTCCATACTTGGTTAGAGCATTCACTCCCATTTCAATGCAACCTTCATCCAAACACATCCATTCATCTTCACATCCATTCTTCCATACAAACAAACCTTCAAACACTCACCAACACCTTGTGCCGTAGCAAAGGAAGGGAAGGAAAGTGCTTGGACGTGCTTGCTGTCCAACTTGGATCGTTGGAGTGTTGAGGTGTTTTCTTTCTTTTGTTTCTAATGTTTAAATTCATTTCCTTTCGTTTTGTTGTAAATATGAGTGGCTAAACCTCTTTTGGCTAGGGGTGATTTCAAAGCCATGATTTGTGTGCAATGTAATTTGATAAATTCCAGTTATGAACTCTTGAATCGTGAATGCAATTGGCTTAACTATTTGATTGATAACGTATTTGTATTTGTTAATTAAGGGTTGACACTTAATTGGCATGCATAAATCCGTTGCTAGAATATAAGGAAGTTTCACATAATCGTTACAAACTTATATTCACATGTAGTGAAGGTCGCTTATAAACGATCACGTTAAGTTCAATTCCTAGCATGAGTGACATGATGTCATAGTTACAAGTGCTTTGTCAATGCTTATGATTTTCATTAAACGTAATGATCTTTGATAGTATCTCTAGTATGATGTCATGTAGGGAACTTTGGAAGAATGTTTTGGGTTGTCGAATGATGTCATCCAATCCAATAAAACAAGGAAAATCTGAGAGTTAACTAGTGATGTCATGGTTAATTTGGGGCATTGTCATTCATAATTCAATGAAGTAGTAACAGGAAATCGAGTTGTTTGCATGCATATCATGTGTGGAGAAAAAGCCTCTAGCTATCCCATCCATCATCTTATTTCTCAAATTTGTTTTACAATCTGTCTAGTTTTTCATACTTGTTTGTTTGTTTCAACTTCGTCCAAAACTCAATCCCCCTTTACTTTAGTTTGTCTAATTAGTTAGAATCTGTTTTAATTTGTGTTTTTAAATGTTTTGATTCAAGTAAAAGTCAATTTTCGTCCAAAGTCATTCCTAGTGTCTAGTTTAAGTTTATTTAGTTGTTTTAAGCTGTTTTGAGTATTTTAAGTTTGCTTTGAGTCTTGTGAGTCTTGTTAAGTATTTTTAAGTTTAGTTTTATGTTTTTGAGTCAGTTTAGAGGTTATTAGCAAGCCCTCATAATCCCCGGTCCAAAACGATCCCTACTTATACTTATACTACAGTTGTCAAAAGAGGGTTGAATTTGTGTGTTAAGATAATTTTCGCATCAATGCCATGCACTGAAGTTGTTGTTGGCTTGTAATAAGACTTTGTTGGTGACTATAACTCTTGTTGGGCATAAATGCTCCCATAGTTGAGTTGTCAAGCTTGAGGGTTTTTTATTATTTGTGAATGCTAGGAGTTCACATGTATAAGTTGTACCACTCGTCTTCTGGTAGGTGGAATGAATGGTGAGTTGCTTTCATCACTTGGTTGGTGGTACGAAGATGAGTTCCTTTTTCACCTAGTTGGTGGCATGAGTGGCAAGTTGCCAAATGATATTAGAGTACGAGTTGTACATTTCATCACCTGGTTGGTGGCATGAATAAGAGTACGGGTTGTACATTTTATCACCTGGTTGGTGGCACGAAGATGAGTTCCTTCTTCACCTGGTTGGTGGCATGAGTGGCAAGTTGCCAAATGATATTAGAGTACGGGTTGTACATTTCATCACCTGGTTGGTGGCATGAAGATGAGTTCCTTCTTCACTTGGTTGGTGGCATGAGTGGCAAGTTGCCAAATGATATTAGAGTACGGGTTATACATTTCATCACCTGGTTCGTGGCATGAAGGAGAGTACGGGTTGTACATTTCATCACCTGGTTCGTGGCATGAAGATGAGTTATTTCTTCACCTGGTTGGTGGCATGAGTGGCAAGTTGCCAAAAGATATTAGAGTACGGGTTGTACATTTCATCACCTGGTTGGTGGCACAAAGATGAGTTCCTTCTTCACCTGGTTGGTGGCATGAGTGGCAAGTTGCCAAATGATATTAGAGTACGGGTTGTACATTTCATCACCTGGTTGGTGGCATGGAGGAGAGTACAGCTTGTACATTTCATCACCTGGTTGGTGGCATGAAGATGAGTTCCTTCTTCACCTGGTTGGTGAGAATAAGGGCAAGGTGTCGAGGCACATTGTAGCAAATGTCGAAGACACAAAGTATGTTGAACCCTTTCGAAGCACAGTTGGCTTATGTATGGATGTGTTAGAATGTATGACGTTTATGTATGAATGTGTTGGAATGTATAATGTTTATGTATGAATGTGTTGGAATGTATGATGTTTATATTGATTGATATGAGTGATGTTTATGAATGTTTTGCTATGCATGAAGGGATCCATGCTTTTGATATGTGAATCATGTTGGTTGTAACACTTAGTATCACATACTTTGTGTCAAAGTATGCATGTTGAAGCTCTGAGTTGGAGTATAAGGGTAGGTCAGCGCAGACCAAGTGTACCAGTGCTAGGAACGTAAAAGACTCAGAAGAAGTTGTCTGAATTCCCTCTTCTTTAAATATTTGCCGAATGGCTTGTGTGACAAAAGATCTCAAGCGGTTGAGAGTCAAAACATTTGTAATGTGTATGCATTCTTATAATAGCGTTTCCTTCAGTACCTAGTCCTCCACTTTGAAAGAGTGAGGCTTGGCCCCATAGTCATAGTAGTCAACGGTACGTTTACCCCTGGTTATCTTGATACAAACTTTTATCCTTCTTGTTGTAATGGGCTTGCTGAGCTGAGGGTAAAAATCATTCCTCTTACCAAGAAACAGATACGTTTGGTGACTTAGCGAGTAGCTAAATGAGGCAAGAGATGATGCAATGGGTGTCTGAATGGCCAAGATCTCCTCACTTGGTAGAACTTGACTTCCACTTCCCATTTGTTGATAGGGGTTAACCATATAGGGGTTCTCTTGGTATGTCATTGCTTCGGTGGAGGCGTGGTTGTAAGCCTGTGCCATCACCTCAGAGTAAGTCTTCCAAGTGTTGGCCTTGATCATGTACTTGAAGAAACAATCACCTAGGCCTGTCGTGAAGGCCTTGAGGGCGATCTTGTCATTTGCCTCAGCGCAGCGAGAATACTTATAGCTGAAGCGACTGGCATACTCTCGTAGTGACTCGTCCAGCTTCTGACGAATAGTGTACAAGTCATCTGTAGAATGCAAGCGATCAGTCTGGAAGATGTGTTGAGAGAGAAACAGTTTCCTCAGTTCCTCAAATGAGTCTACTATCTCAGGTGGAAGACTGCAATACCAGTTTAGAGCTCCGCCAGAGAGGGTGGAGGGGAAGAGAAGACATCGCTCTTCGTCGGTGTTCATCCGATATGCCACGGTGGACTCAATGAGGTTAAGGTGTTTAATTGGGTCATCCCTTCCAATATAGAGTTGTAAACCAAGTTTTTGTTTTGTCTTCGCTTGAAGGGGGTGTCAAGGATCCTCCTTGTGAGAGGGCCAGGCTTGGGTTGGTTCCAGTCAGGTATCTCGGCTTGACGTTCAGTCTTCAACTTGTTTACTTCTTTAAGGAGCTGTAGGACAAGGGGGTCCTGAATGGGGTCATGTACCACTGGAATTTTCTTTCGTAAGTCTCCATCGCCTCTTGGAAGTAAGAAAGTTTGAGGAAGGGCGTGTGGTTTTTTCTTGGACTCGCGGTACTAACTTCTAGGGCGAGTCTATCGGAATAACTCAGAGTCCCTTGTACCTTCATGTTCCTCTGGGACCGGTTGTTCCTTCCCTAGATTGGCAACTGGCCTGGGTCGTGGGAGGGGACCGAGTCTTTCAAAAACCCTTAGGTCATTGATCTTCGAGCATATGTGGAGGGGATTCTCTCGACGTTGCTTTATGAAGTCTCGGCAGTCATGATAAACGGCTTTTGGTCTTTCCAACCCTTCTGCAACGAGGTGTCTTCCTCCACTTCTCCTGCTTCGGGTCGAACCATCTGGGTTGAGAGAAGTCTCATGTTGATCAATGTTTTGATGATTAGCTCGCTTCTCATCAGGGATACCCATGTCGAAGGGAGGTGACCCTCCGTGTTGAGGGGTACCCAGATGATGGTTGATGTCCACAGGGGCAACGAGCTCGCGTGTTTGAGTACGCCTAGTTTCGTGGAGCGTCTCAAAGAGCCTTTCATACTACTCCTGGAGGACCTCATTCTTCATTGCTATCTTGTTGTTTTGAGCTTTTAGCTTATCGACTTTAGCTTGAAGAGCAACCATTTTTCCTTCCTTCTTTTGTTGCTTCGCACTAGGTGCAAGAGGGGTGTGATTTTGTGTGTTGTGGCTTCCTTCGCTCCCCATGTTGGAGAGGGATGCCTGGTCAAAAGAGAGTGTACAAATGGTGGAAACCAGCTTGGCAAAGTTGAAGAGAGTGGGAATAAGTGTCGTTCCCACATACGGTGCCAAATGTTGATGCACAAAATCAGTGAAGACTTTGGTACAACAGAAAGTGTTACGTTCGGGACCTTCACTAGATTGCTCCAGTCACTAGTGTGGATAAGTATAGAGACATGGAAGCAAACACAACATGTACATGGTTCACCCAGATTGGCTACGTCCACGGAGTAGAAGAGTTCTCATTAATTGTGAAGGGTTTATACAAGTACATAGGTTCAAGCTCTCCTTTTGTGAGTACTAGTGAATGATTTAGTACAAATGACATTAAGAAATATTGTGGGAGAATGATCTCTATTTATATAAGAGAGTTTCTAGTTTCATTCTGACATTGACATGTGTCGTGTTGTGATTGGCTTCTGATGTTGACACGTGTCGCGCTATAATTAGCTTTTGATGTCGACACGCGTCGCACTGTGATTAGCCTCCTGGTTGGAGGGAAACTCTTCTGGGTCCTTAACGGTATAACGTTGACTGGTGCTCAGTAGTTTTGGGATTGGTCAAGTATGATACAAACACTACGCAACCTATGGAATTGGAGAAAGCCAAGGTTAGCAGCCTAGTGGTTATGTAGACTTGTCTGCTTCTGTAAGTAAGGTGTCCGGCTGTTGACCTTATGGCTAACAATTTTGCAAAGTTCTACACCAACACATATGGTTGCATAGGCTACACGGCCTATCTTCTTATAGAAAAGTAGCACGCCTGCCACTTGTGTATAAAGTCTAAAGGTTTAGGCATGAACAAAAGAAGTGAAGATGGAGAAAAGTGAAAGAAGCAAGTTTATTAAAATTTCTAGCAAAATTGATAAACGACTAGCAAAGATCGAAAGAGTTCAAGCAAAGCAAAAGCAACAAGGAAAATAAAGAAAATCCTAAAGACTACATAGAAGGTTACTCCTCAGTAGCTTAGATGCTCCACGACTACTCGGTCGCCACACCTTTAGCAGTGGCACCATCCAGCGCTTCATCCCTGGCTACCCCAACCTGGGCACTAACTTCTTCAACAACTTCACCAATGGAAGCCTTAAAAGTAAAGGCAAGCAAGTCTTCTAAAGAAATAGAGAAGGTTTGGAAGTCTTTCCCAGCAAACTCGAAGTCAAACGGCCTACAAAAGAGATGATCTACATAACTCAGCTTATAGAAATCGGCATGACTCTGAACAAGCGAAGCTTTGAGCCTAGCCTTCTCACCTATCAGCAGCTCGTTCTCCTCTAGCAGACCAACACTAGAAGGACACACTTGGAAGCAAGTTTTGTCCTCGTTGCCCCAACAGATTTTACATAGGAACAACATGCACTAGCACTTGAACACCACCTTTTACTACGTGTCACATGGCCTTAGCCGACCTTTGCTCATAATTTAACTTTAGAGTGGTCTAATACTGGTAGTAAAGCATCTTCTGCTGCATGTAATATAGCCTCAGCTCCAAAGCTCTCTACCGTGCCTTCACGACGCAACAATGCGACTCAACGACAACTTCATGGCTCCCTATTGCGCTTTCACGCCTAGACTAGGTGATGCAACAGAGCGGCCCAACGACGCCCCGAAGATAGCCGAGCACGCCCTAGCCGCGCATGCTCCACCCGATGGAGACTTCTGGCATTTGCATGTCGACGGCGCATCCAACTACAAAAGTTTGGGAGCAGGCATAGTCCTTGTCACACCAGATGGTTCGATACCCAAGAAGGAGATCGCTCTAGGCTTTAAAGCATCTAACAATGAAGTAGACTACAAGGCCCTACTGGCAGGCCTCTGAATGGCAAAAGACTTGGCGGTGAAAAAGCTCGCAATTCATTTTGATTCTCAGCTAATCACTGGCTAGACTACTTGAGACGTTTCAGAATTACACCCTTACTTAAATTCCGCAGACAAACAATGCTTATATGGACGTACTAGCCGGCCTAGGCTCTGTCTTTGACTACCAACTCAAACGCTATATTTTGGTGAAGTATCTAAACAAGCCAAACATAGAGGTAGAGCCAGCAGCCAATGTGTCATAGGTTAGTATAACTCCAAACTGGTGAGATTTCATTATGGACTACCTGGTCAATGGCACACTCTATATGGAAAGATTGGAGTCTAGAAAGCTTCAAACAAAGGCAGCACACTACTACATGTGGAATGGCATTCTAGTTTGAAGATCCCATACTAGACCACATCTTCGCTGCCTAACGCCTCCCGACGACCTAAATGTTCTAAGCTCAATCCATGAAGGTGTTTGTGGAAATCACTCCGAAGGTCGATCCTTAGCACCGAAGGCTTTAAATGCAGGTTATTACAGGCCTACCATGCACCAAGACGCTAAGAAGTTAGCATAAAAGTGCGACCGTTGCCAAAGCTATAAGTAGGTACCAACACTGCCTGCCAGCAAACTACACCTGCAGACGAGTCTTTGACCGTTCATGCAATAGGCAATCAACTTGGTAGGGCCAATGATGCATGATGATCGTGACAACCGATTACTTCACCAAATGGGTAGAAGCATAGCCCATAACAACCACCACTCAGACGGATATAGAGCCCTTTATATGAAGGAACATCATTTGTTGATTTAGCATCCCTCAATCCATTGTCATCGACAACGGCCCGCAGTTCGTTGGCAAAGATCTGGCGAAGTTCTTCCAAAAGTATGGCATTAAGCAACATATGTCCACGCCGAGATATCCTCAAGGTAATGGGCAGGCCGAGGAATTTAACAAAACGATCATCGACTGCCTCAAGAAATCCCTTTTCGACAAGAAGGGAAAGAGGCCAGATGAACTCCCTGGATGTCTATGAGCATATTGCACGACCAAACGACGAGCCACCGGTGAGACTAATTTCTCTTTGGTATTTGGTTTAAAAGCAATCATTCCTCCTAATGTCATTGTGCCAAGTATTAGCACTCTACTGCTAAGCATTGAGCAGAATAGTAAGAAGATAGCCATAAGCTTAGATCTGGCAGAAGAGAAGTGCGAGCAGACCATCACCAACATCGCAGCCTACCAACAACAGTTTCTTTCCAACTACAACAAAAGGGGCATGATCCAGTAGTTCCAACTTGGAGATCTAGTCCTAAGAAAAACCTTTATCACTTCCCATAGAGAAGGCTCCAAAAAGATGGATCCCATCTGGGAAGGTCCGTACAAGATTAGCAGAGTAGGCGGCAAGGGTAATTACACCCTCTCCACCATGAACTACAAAGAGATCAAAAAGTGGTTGAATGCCTACAATATGATGAAATACCATGTGTGACCTCTCGCTACATCAAGGTCTGAAGACTCAAGCAGCTCGACGGGGCACCACCTCACAAGCCGATGACTATCCAGTTGTTATGCAGTTCCTACCTTACAACTAAGTTCTCGTTCTTTTCGCTCGTTTTTCAATGAGAAATTTAGAAGTAATCTACAACTTGGCTCGACTGCATGCTTATAACAACAGATCACTCATGCACTTCAAAAAAAGACCGTGCCCTTCTTAGGGACTCATCGCAGGTACTGCGCTGCCCTGATGGACCAACCATGCTCTCCAATGCGAGAGGGTAAACCAATTCCCCGACACCCAACTGGGTCAACTCTCCAATGTGAAAGGATAAACTAATTGCTCTCCAGTACGATAGGGTAAACCAATTCCCCATCACCCATATGGGTTTTCTTTCCAATGAGGGAGGATAAACTTTACACTTTGAATATCCAGATGTGGATGAGCCAGGTTGCCCCAATATAACTAGGTGCATGATGGCTTGCGCTAGGATTCCTAGAAGTAGCCACAATGGTCTTTTTCAAAGCTTAGCTAGCTGAAGGAATTTGGGTCTCTTGGCCTAATCTGCAGGGAACCGGGCCCTATAGATGGAAGGAGCACATTACGTAGTACGCACTATGGATGGCTGCCCTGGAACCCTAAAACTGCTACAGAGTGCACTACGGTAGCCTACGGTTTCCAGAAGATTGCCTATAGCTTGCCCTTCAAGTAGTAAGCTGCGCTAAACTTATACAACTGCACGTTTCTATAAAAGGTTAAACAAATTAGCACGCACATGCGAAACTTTTTCCATTGCTGACATGCTACACAGTCGATGGACTTCATTTATGCCAAAGTGCGGAATGACCTACACCAAGTCCTAAAGTGTTGTGATACTTGCTACGCAACTTACGGAACGACCCACACATACTCTTCTACTTCTGTAAGTAAGGTGTCCGGCTACCGACCCTATGACTAACAACTTTGCTTATAGAAAAGTAGCACGTCTGCCACTGGTTTATAAAGTCTAAGGTTAGGGCATGAACAAAAGAAGCGAATATGGAAAAAAAACAGAAGGAAGCAATTTATTAATTTTTCTAGCAAAATTGATAAACAGCTAGCAAAGACCGAAAGAGTTCAAGCAAAAGAAAAAAGCAATAAGGAAAACAAAGAAAATCTTAAAAACTACTTGGAAGACTACTCTTCAACAACTTGGACACCTCATGGCTACTCGGTCTCCACACCTCTTGACTCTTGAATAAGTGAATCCTCAAACCCAGCCTTCTCACCCTTCAGCTGCTCATTCTCCTCGAGCAGACCAGCACGAACCCACTGCAACTCCTCCACTTCATTCTTCAGATTGTCGTTGATGTTCAAAGCACATTGGAGTTCTAACATTTGAGGTTTAAGCTTGTCAACAACATTCTTGAAGTGGAACACTTGGTCATAAGCAATGATCATTTATTCATCCTTTGCATAAACAGCAAAGCGGAGTTTAGAGACGGCACAATCGAGGTCTTAAATCTGAGGTATGTAACACTCGTTTTCCTTATCTGCACTTTCATACTTAACTTGGATCCCGTCAAGCCTAGTCTTCAAATTTATGATCTCTTGGTGAGCTGTCTCAAGCTGTAGAGAAGTGGGGGCAGAGATATTAGACCCTTTCAAAGCGGCAAGCTCAGATTCTAACCTCTTGACTTTCTTGGCCAAAGAGTAAGCTTCGGCTGCCACAGTCCTTGTCACATCTTTGGCAGCCTTGGTGTTCTTTTGATCAAGGAACATAGACTCGACAGCTAAAATTGCCGTTTTCTACATCATAGCTAGCAGAGTAGTCCTCCATACTCGGTCCTATGCTTTGCAAAGGAACTTGGGCCAATAACCCCTTTGACACAATCAATAAACTTGGCACACACATCCATATCTTCAAGCAGATCTGGTTTGAAGAGTGCACAAATCTCAGTATCTTCTTCAGAAGTAGAATTAGGGGATTTCTCACAGCTGCCCATACGAGCAGTTTCCTCCTTCCCAACAGGCGAATCAGTCTCAACAGCAGCAGGAGTAGGCATTGGCGCCACTTTAGTAGCATAGTCCACCTTATCACTTTTCGTAGTAGCAAGCCTTTCCAAAGGTGAACCAAACTTAACTCTCAACAGACGCCTTGGCACTGATTTCGGCAATAGGGGCACGATGGAACCTCTATGCTTAGCAATCTTATTTGCAATTAAACTAGCCATGCTTGGCATGGCAAGCGTCACTGGCTCAGATATAGTAATCTCATCTTTCGTCCTCTTGGAAGAAGTCAAGTTAATCATAAGCCTGGGGGCAGCTGGCGAACCCTTACGAGTAGCAGAATAAGTCTTCAGTTTTTTCTCAACCAGTATCTCTTGGGCAGGTAGGGAATATCTCTTTTTTCCATCTTCATTCGTAGTAGGCTTCACAACAGCGATCGAACGAGCCAATGCATCCGCCTTGATCCTCTTTATCTTCTCTCTCAGGAGCAGCCCACATTTCTCCTAGTGAAGAGGATTATGCCGCCAACGCCATTCACGGTACTCAGCAGGGGAGCTTAACCTAAGCTGGCTTTTCCCTCAGCAGGCAAGAGGCCTGCATGCCTAGCATTCCAGCAGCCCATGAGACTCGTGACCTTCTTATTTCTCTCAATCACCGGCTTGGCCCGCATCAGGTCCAAGAGCCCAAAGGACATGAGTCATGCGACTCGCCTAACACTGTGCCCCAGCGTCACGATCTGCCGCCCCAGCTGCACAGTTGCCCTTGGCTTTAGCCAAGTTGAGCAGCCCAAGCAGTGGTTTCTGCCACAACATTCCTCGGCCCATGCCGAGACAATTGTTGGCCCTTGCTAGCCGACGTGCCGCACCACCCTAATGGGTGCACCGCCATAGCATTATCTAAGAAGATGACAAGGAAAATTAATTTTTTCTTACCTTGGTGTGGCACAGAGAAGACAAAGAAAGCAAGGAAAGACTATCATTTGCATGGGCCAGTGTAAAAGATTGCTAGGGGAAGGGGAGCAAATATCCTTTAGCTTTCACTCTTTTGTAGGGAAGAATAAATTTCTTTCTGAAGTTGATTTAATAATCTACTTAAGGTAGACTTATATAGACTTTAGAAGTAATTTATTTCCCTTTCCTAGAAGGATCTAATTTCCAATTAAAGAGGGAATCTACATCAACATAGGAAACAATCCTATGTTTCCTAAAGCAAGAAGATCTTTACACCTGTTACCCTTTCCTATGAGCAGCCTAATAGGTGTGAGGGCATTTGTGGAGCAAAAAATAATCGAGAAAAATATGGAGGTGACACATGGATTCTTGGGTAAAAAGGCAAAATTACCCTCGAGACACACCAGAACTCCTACGCGCAAACAGCGGACAATCATAACTCAATCAAGGTCAAAAGTGATGAAAATAGGTATTTATTAAAAACCTATTTCATCTATCCTTATCAAATCCTCCCCACAAGATAACCTTCAATTATTCATTCAAAATAGGATTAATTTTCTAATTAATTAATTAATTTTCTAATTAATTTTCTAATTGATTGCAAGATATTATTTTGACATAATATCTTGCAATTACACCCAAAAACCACCATAAGTGGCCGAATCCCTTTTCTCCAAATACACACCCCTATAAATAACTCATATTTCTCCCAAAAACCTAATTCCAACTCTCTTGCAAAATTCTCCAAATTTCTCTAAACACTTTTCCCTCAAATTCTAACTTTGGCATCAGATGTTCTTCGGCCAAAACCCCCCCCCCCCCAAAAAAATTCATCGTGGGCACGTGAGGCTCTTGGCCTTGACCTAAGGTGTTAATTGTTTTGCAGGTGCATTTTCGTTCAAGAAAAAAAAGGCGAAAATTTGCATCAACAATGGTGACACTTGTCACTAGTTAGTTAAGTCTGTTAAAGAACAAAAGTTAGTTAGAAGGTATTGTAGTAATTGTTGATGTAAGAAGAGTCTCTATAAAACATTGTGTGTAATACTCTTTTACATGGTGTGAAATATACATGCTTTACATTTCTCAGATTCTCTCGCTTCCTCTCGCATTTCATCTTCTTCTTCCTTAGTTCATTTGTTCATCTCCATCGTACTGTTATCATGGTATCATAATAGGTTGTGTCACGTGTGAAGTCAAATGTCCACGTCACCCTGTTGTGTTGTCCATATGTTAGGCTTGAAAATTCGCCACAAGTGAGGGAGCGTGTTGAGAATGAAGGGGAAGTAATAGCTATAGTGTCATAAGATAGTGACACTTGTCACTAGTTAGTTAAGTCTATTAGAAGAACAAAAGTTAGTTAGAGGGTATTGTAGTAATTGTTGATGTAAGAAGAGTCTCTATAAAACCTTGTGTGTAAATACTCTTTTACATAGTGTGAAATATACAAGGTTTACATTTCTCAGATTCTCTCTCTTCCTCTAGGATTTCATCTTCTTCTTCCTTAGTTCAATTGTTCATCTCCATTGTATTGTCATCAAATTGTATGCATCACTTGGCCCATAAGATAGTACACTAATTAATGTGATTTTAAATTATGGTGACACTTGTCACTAGTTAGTTAAGTCTGTTAGAAGAACAAAAGTTAGTTAGAGAGTATTGTAGTAATTGTTGATGTAAAAAGAGTCTCTATAAAACCTTGTGTGTAATACTCTTTTACATGCTGTGAAATATACAAGCTTTACATTTCTCAGATTCTCTCTCTTCCTCTCGCATTTCATCTTCTTCTTCCTTAGTTCATTTATTCATCTCCATTGTACTGTTATCATAGTATCAAAGCAGGTTGTCTAAATGTGAAGCCAAATGGCCACACGTGCTCCACGTCACTCCGTTGTGTTGTTCACGTGTTAGGCTTGAAAATTTGCCACAAGTGAGAGGGTGTGTTGAGAATAAGGGGGGAGTAATAGCTATAGTGTCATAAGATGGTGACACTTGTCACTAGTTAGTTAAATCTGTTAGTAGAACAAAAGTTAGTTCGAGGGTTTTGTAGTAATTGTTGATGTAAGAAGAGTCTCTATAAAACCTTGTGTGTAATACTCTTTTACATAGTGTGAAATATACAAGCTTTACGTTTCTCAAATTCTCTCTTCCTTTCGCATTTCATCTTCTTCTTCCTTAGTTCATTTGTTCTTCTCCATTATACTGTTGTCAAATTGTACGCATCACTTGGCACATGAGATAGTATACTAATTAATGTGATTTAAAATTGCGGTTTCCTTAACTACTCTATAACAAATGCCTTATTCTTGCATCCTCTGAAAGCATTCAATTTGGTCTAACAATGTTCTCTAAATTTACGCTTCTAATTTGGCGATCGAGTCTCTCTATCCTTGGATGTGTGGGATTATTATATTATTAGCAGCAAGGAATCCCATATAGTAGTTAAAACATTAAAGGAAAACTAATGAAAAGGGCTTGAAAACTTTAAGTTTTAATGATAAGAACAAAATAAAGGGTAAAGTGAATAGTACCAGGTTTGACTTTTTAGTGTAAAAATGTGGTTTTTCGTTAAAATGAACAGTACCGTAGACTTTTCGTTAAAACTCCCAAACATTAATTAATAGAGTTATGGTGATTTAATTAGCTCAGATGATAGATTAGAGAAAATATAATATGAGGTTAGATGAAAGATTAGAGAATAAATAATATGAGGTTAGGTGGTGACAGTAGTATGAGCTGAGCTGGGGTCAATGAGTTGAATACTCTTCATCCGACATTCATATTCTTACTTTGATAGATTAGGTTGACGTATAGCTATTAAGTAAAGTCCGTTACATGTTAGCCCGATTTGAGTTCCCACTGGTCATACTATTGCTTTGTTTAGATAAAAATTTGAACCACATGGACTGGTCAATTCCCGACTCCGGTGTCTAATTAGAATAACAACATGAACCCTCCTTCCCCCTCATTGTGAATTGTGAACAAGACCGTTCCCACAGAAAGACCAAACAGCAAACACACACTTCGGTTTTTTGTTAATCTTTTATATATCAATGAGGGCTCTTTATATATTTAAACTAATTGATGAGGAACTGAACTAAAGACCTCGAGTTCAAACGTGAATATTTTAAATCAATTGAATTACATATTTTAAAGATGAAATTTCTTTTATTTATTTTCTTAAAAAAACAAAATTTTAAATTTTATTTCATAGGGAGAGGAATCAAACATGAGTGCCATGCATGCTGATTCTTTGCCATAATATTGAGATTTTGTAGTTTTCTCTCCATTTATAAGTAGAAGGTGACTGACGTAGTGGGATATATGACAAGGAAAATCGAACGAAATTCTAGCACTACAATCCACAAGCAAGCCCTAGAGTTCACCAAAAAAAAAAAAAAAAAAAAGAAAGAAGAATAAGAGAGAAAACTCTCATTTATTGAATAATAGTTGAAAGATAATAGGTTGAAATATTATACCTCCAAAACATAAATCCAAACTGCAAAAGGACTTAACGTTCAAACAGGAAATAAAATGAACAGTTAACAAAGTACTAAAAATATCCCTAAAACTTTTAATGTTTAGTATTGTTCCTTGTTCATTCTCATTCAGAACGACATATTTTACGCTTGATTCTGACGTCAACGCCCGTGCTTGCATCCCTTGGATCTTTCTTCCAGTTTTGCACCTTCCGACATGTTCTTCAATCTTCTTAGCTATTTGTTCTACATTAGTGATGGACTTTAATGTTTCTTTAAAGTTTAGAATTATTGATTGAGTTGTTCGAGAAATGAACGGTGAAGATTAACTTTAAGAATGACTTTAGGAAATCGAACGGTGAAAAACTACTAGGTGGGTACGTCAGATTCAACTCTTATGAATTGTGAGTTTGGTATTTAATTATTGCTAGCTAATTATTTATCACGTTGTATAATATAAAACCTAATTCTTTATTCTTTATTTTGGGTCATTAGAATAACAGAATAATTTATTGTGAAGGAAGAGACAAAGACCATGGATGAACGATCTAATTAATGGGAGGGAGAGGGAAGAAGAAACTAAAGGAAATCAAGGAAAATATCATAAACACAAAAATGGAAAAATCATCAACGATAGTGTCAACAAAGGAGGAGATGATGAGCACCACTACTGATGATGTGGAAGTACTTGTATTCGATGCTTATAAGCCCAAGCCTTGTAGCTCATTCCTTGAAGCAGCAATGAGAGCTCTTTTCAAGTGTTTCGGTGCTGAGAAGATAGAACAAGTTGCAGAGTGCCCAGCTACAACTACAGAAACCCCACTAGCAGATATGCCAGTCTCCGATGACCCACCCGCAAATCCAGAAGCTGCTTCTCCTCCTGTTGAAACAAATCCGGAGAGCTCGGTACTTTTCTCTCTCTCTCTCTCTCTCTCTCTCTCTCTCTCTCTCTCTCTCTCTCTCTCTCTCTCTCTCTCTCTCTGCAGTTGAAATAATGTTCTGATTAATTAATTAATTATGTATTACACAGGAAGTTCCTATCCTTACAAGTAGGCGAGGCCTAACCGACGGGTCTGGTGGTAAGATTAACTCGACTTCCCAGGATTGATGAGCTGCAGTCTGCCACGTACAAATTAATCGTCTGCCCAAGTATGGCAATACTGGAGAAATTATGTCGACATTAGACATTATTTATCTTATATTTACCAAATATAATTTTTTTTTCTGCATTTGGTTTTCTGTATTATGTAGTCCTTCTTTTCCTGTTCTCCAATAAGGAGTACATTAATAAGTTTGTACTAGGCATCATCATGCGATGTAGTACATATGTAATGTAACGTGTTGATTTGTTTAGTTACAGAATAACAGAAATTAAGGGAGGTTTGAGATTAACTTAGAGTGATACTAGAACTCTAGACTCATCCTATTGTCTTATTTTTCCATCATCGTTATAATTTCACCCACCATAAAATTACGAAAAATCTAAAACTATCTTTCCACCATTATCCCTTAACTCCCTACTAGCTTAAGTTGTAAAATGTAAAAACAAAAAGACTGAAAAACTAAAAATGCAAACCAACAGCCACAACACCACCCACCCCAGCCGACGACAATAAATCAGGCACAATCCCTGCTGGAGGCATCTCCTTTTCTTTTATATGTTGCCCTTGTTTTCTTCTTCTCTTTTATTTCCCCTTTGTCTTCCTATCTCTCTATCTATCTCCCCACACTAAATCTATATTTAACACAATAAACATCAAAACTGAAATTTCTTACCACGTTTCCTGTAGCAATTGAAAATTAGAAAGAGAAAAAGGATGGAGAGAGTATGGGGGAGAGAGAGGGGGACGGAGGAGAGATAAATGGGAGAGAACGAGAAAGAAGGGGGAAGAGAGAATTAAGGTTGGGGTAGGAAGGCAGATGAAGGAGGGGGAGGGGAGGAAGAGGGAGAAACGGACTAGGCTCTTCATCCCAATTTTAACTTTTTTTTATTTCTTTTTTTGCCAGAAATATATTAAATTAGTTTTAAATAGGTTTTTAAAGTCTTTTGATAAATGATTAAATTTGTCATTAACGTTTTTATTAACAGGCAGATGGAGAAATAGGACATGTGGGTGGCTTTATTAGCACTCATAACTTATCATCCTTTTCATTTTTAATACTAAGAATACCGATCAATTTAGTAGTTTGGATTATTTTTTTTTTGTCAAAAAATAAATTTGTTAGATTAGATCTAATTAGATTAGGGAGTCAACGAGTTTAAATTACGTCATGGTACAAAGGCAACACTCCTCTTTACTACTATAATAGAGAACCACTTGCAATTTAGTAGTTTGAATTTGATACTATTTAATGAAACGTCGTACAAGAAACTAATACAAACTATAGAGTCATAAATATTTATAAACCTCCAAACACATAAAGTTCTCAAATTTTCGTAAGTGCACAACACAATGTTCAATTTAAGAAACTATTTATTTTCATTACATGCGAATAACATATACATATCATGTTGAAAATTAACTGGTAGATGAATTGAAGAGTGCATGGCACAGTCCAACAATATGAAAATATTATGAACAACAAAAAATAAAACGAGAGGGCAGAAAAGATCTCAACTCTCAAGTATTCCCCACACACACACATATCTATTATCCTTTATATTAAAGTACATAAAATATTTTTTTATACAACAATATACTTACACCAAGAGATTGAAAAATAAATTATTACAATAAGAATAAAAATGTTATGTTCTAACAATACTCAATAGCACACACTTGCATCCACATATAATAATTAAACATCATCATAGTTTTACTTTTACTCTATAATGGAATAACATCATATAGTTATAAAAAAAATTACGATTCACGTTGAATAAGTTATAATATTTTTTAGTTATGTCTTAAGAAACTTATCTTCACATAGTAATAATTGTCAATAAATCCAAAAATAAGGAAATGTATTAACTTAAATTGGTTAAAGATTGCATTGGTTTTATCATATGTGTATTTATGAAATTCACTTGGAAAGATTAGCATTCAAAAAAGCACTAGATACATGCACCTCGCATGCGCTAACTTTTAGAGATTAGGTGTCTCAATTACCAACCGTTACATCTTCACATACTCCACTTGTAATGCTGTTCTTTGAATTCGAACAACTTTCATTAAGGACAACTCGGTCAAAAATATTTTTTAAACATCATCACTCCAACTTCGTCTCTCTCTTCCTGTCAACCCTGCAGCATTGCATGAACGGTGGAACAACAACTTCTCCGGCTACTCAACCTAGAATCCAACGAATAGAAGCGGCGTTGAGGGGAAGCGAAAAGTGCAATCGCACAGGGTCCCCAAATTTGAAGGGCCCTCAAAATTTTTTGGTATCTTATATTTATATGTAATAATGTTATATATTAAAAAAATACTTTTATTAGCACTTTAAAATCTTATAATGCACTTTTATAAGTGTAAAATTTTTTTTTCTTTCTAAATATAAAAATTTGGAATGCACAATGAAATATTAGGAGTGTTAATAACAACACCTTAAAAACGGTTTTCTTTTCAATTTTATTAATTATATAATAATACTATATATTCAAGTGAAACTCCAAAGTTAGAGTTTTTGAATTCTTTATTTGGTTGCTTAAGATTGAACTGTTTTTTATTATTTAGTGAGATTATATTTATAACTCTTTTTACTTATTTAATGACACTTGTAAACTTACAATCAGTGAGTCCTAAAGGTTGTTTTGATTTAAGTTATTACATTTTAGTACCTATGAAGATTATGAAAGCTTCAATGCTATGTGTTCTTGAGAACTTTACACAGAATGTATACGAAGAGAAAGAGAGAGAGAGAGAGAAAGAGAGTAAGAGAGATATTTTGATTTCTTGATTGTCAAGTTATGGTTACAATTATTGTTATATAATCTTTCTTTTACTTAGCTTCTAATCTTCCATCTCCTTATCCCAACTATATTCTAACAACTTATAACAGCTCATCCCTTTAATCTATTGACAAGTGTCACTTGACTTGACCCTTGATCTTCTCTTCACTTGGATAGCTTTTCTTCAGTTGTATCTTCACTTGGATCCTTATATCCCCCCTCAATCGAATGCCGAAGAGAACTGAGCATGAGATTGCCACAGTGCTGGTGAAACAAAGGAGTTGACAATCCTTTTGTAAGTATATCAGCTGATTGGTCCGCAGAGAAGACATGTTGAATCTGAAGATCTCCGCGAATGACCCGTTCCCGTACAAAATGATAATCGATCTCTATGTGTTTTGACCTGGCATGAAACACTGGATTAGTGGAAAGTGCAATCGCTGAGATGTTATCATAATAAATCAGTGGAGGATTTGAAAGAGAAACATGTAAATCACAAAACAATTGTCGAATCCAAGCCAACTCGGCAGCTGTAATGGCTAAGGCATGATACTCAGCCTCTGTGGAAGACCTGGAAATTGTGTGCTGCTTCTTGGATGACCAAGAAATCGGATTTGAACCAAGAAATATAACAAATCCTGAAATAGACCGGCGATCATTGGGATCCCTAGCCCAATCTGCATCACTATAAGACTGTAAATGGAGTGATCCTGGCGTGAACTGAATACCAAGGCTTGATGAACCTTTGAGATATCGAATGATTCGTTTAACCGCAATAACATGAGACTCCATAGGGTTGTGCATAACCTGACAGACTTGATTCACGGAGAAAGCAATATCGGGTCTAGTAAATGTGAGATATTGAAGGGCACCAACTATGCTTCTGTATTGCTCAGGATTATGGTATGGTTTGCCATCGTCCTTAAGTAACCGATGATACGGTAAACAAGGTGTAGCACAAGGTTTACAATCTTGCAAGTCAACCTTCGCAACTAACT
Organism: Malus sylvestris; assembly: GCF_916048215.2. Taxonomy (NCBI): domain Eukaryota; kingdom Viridiplantae; phylum Streptophyta; class Magnoliopsida; order Rosales; family Rosaceae; genus Malus; species Malus sylvestris. The sequence goes on along the minus strand of NC_062264.1, from coordinate 6,657,243 downwards.
CATTGATATACTTTGTTTGAGAAACAAATAACCCTCATGAGGTATAACTAATCTGTAACCCCAAGAAATAATTCAGTTGGCCCAAGTCCTTCATATCAAATTCCTCTGTGAGACCATTAATCACAGTTGAAATAAGTTCAGAGCTACTGCCAGTAAGTATCACATCATCAACATATAGCAACAAGACTACAGTACCTTTGGATGAATGTTGAACAAATAGTAAGGGATCAACTTGAGAAGCTTTGAATCCTAAGCCAGGTAAAAAGCTTGTAAACCTGTCATTCCAGGCTCTAAGAGCTTGTTTAAGCCCGTATAGAGATTTTTGTAACTTACACACATAATGAGGAGGATGATTTGCACTTTGAAACCCTGAAGGTTGTTCCATATACACCTCCTCTTGAAGAATGCCATGTAAAAAGGCATTTTTTACATCCATTTGTTTGAGAGGCCAATTGAACTGTGTAGCTAAAGCAAGAATCAGTCTTATAGTAGTAGGCTTCACCATAGGGCTAAAGGTTTCACCGTAGTCAATCCCTTCTTCCTGACTGTATCCCTTCACAACAAGCCATGCCTTATATCGAGTAATACACCCATTTGCATCCCTTTTAATCCGATATACCCATTTACAACCAACTAGGTTCTTATCAGGTGGCAAAGGAACCAGGGACCAAGTCTTGTGAGTATGCAAAGCACTAATTTCTTCTTTCATAGCTGCTTGCCATTCTAAAACATGAGAAGCTGCCTTGAAGGTTTTTGGTTCTGTGATGGAGTCCTGAGAAGAGCTTAAAGAGGTAGACAAAGAAGAGCAAATTCTTGAGGGTCGTGGAGATAGGAGAAATCCCAAATTTGCAGAAACACACAGTAGCTTTACAAAATAGAGGATTAGAAGAAGAATGGAATGCTTTTAATTGAGGGTGCGGAAGCGCCAAATCTCGTTCTTGACGATGATACCATATGAAGATTATGAAAGCTTCAATGCTATGTGTTCTTGAGAACTTTACACAGAATGTATACGAAGAGAAAGAGAGAGAGAGAGAGAGAGAGAAAAAGAGAGTAAGAGAGATATTTTGATTTCTTGATTCTCAAGTTATGGTTACAATTGTTGTTATATAATCTTCCTTTTACTTAGCTTTTAATCTTCCATCTCCTTATCCCAACTATATTCTAACAACTTATAACAGCTCATCCCTTTAATCTATTGACAAGTGTCACTTGACTTGACCCTTGATCTTCTCTTCACTAGGATAGCTTTTCTTCACTTGTATCTTCACTTGGATCCTTATAGTACCAATATATTGTCATACTTAAAAAAAAATATATCTTAAAAAGGGGCCCTTTTATAAATTTCACACAAGGTCCCGAAATCTCAGAGATAGCCCTGCCAACGAAACCGAGGCGAGTTCGATGTATTTAGGCAGTATCTTGGTTTCTAGTGAGATTTTCTGGGTATCTAGGTTGTTTTTGAGTTGAAAATCGAAGATTCTTAACCCTGTTCGTGCATGATTTCCTCTCCCCAGTTTTTTTGGCAGAACCCGACGGTTTGTGAGACCATTTCCGGCCAACTCCGACCATGGTCAGTCTTTAAATTTGTTTTAAAAAAATAAAAAATCACAAGTCCCGGTCATAGTCCTGGCATTGGCCATCAAGAGCCACCTGGTGCACTACTATGATCTGCATGTATAGGTTATATAACCTATTCAACAAAGACTACAAAAACAGTTTTATCTTTCAACTTATATTTTTTAATACCATACTAAGATCATAAGATGTCTCGATGCATGTATGGGTTCCCTTCAGCCCTATGGCATCGATGAGTTAGGGTTTTCCATATCAAGGTAATGATTTGCATGCCATATGGTATTATGTTATCTAGCTATACGCGTATCGAGTTTGTTTATCATTGATTCTTTCTCTGATAAAATTATTTTGATTACTTTGTATTCGAGAAGATTTTTAGATGTTTGACAGAAAGAATTTGAAAGTACTATGAGTTATAGAAGAATATTTAAATTTGTTTTGAAGTAGCATTTCCAAGTGTATTTTTAGGAAACAATTATTTTTAATAAAGTTTTTGTTGTGTTTCTAATTGATGTCCAAGAATTCTTCTGGCATGATAACTCACAAACATGAACTAAAGCTTATGGGCTCTTATGAAATCTTGCTGAGGGGCAGGGCCATGTCTGGCCCTAGTGTAGTTCCGCCTCTTGACACTAAGCCTATGCTTACATTATTATACTAATGATCATTTCACCAATATACTCTTATCAACAATTAGTACACAAAATCAGTTTTATCTTTAGTATTGGCTTTGGAGGAGAAAATTGCAGATGTTAAAGTTAGCAGTAAGAAGCCAATATTGAGGAGGAAAGAACGAACCTGGTTAAACCAAGCACGACGAGCCTGTTTGAGACCATAGAGAGATTTATAAAGTCGGCAGACATGGTGAGGACAAGCAAGGTCAATAAAGCAAGGGGGCCGAGCCATGTAGACATCTTCTTGAAGAAACCCATGGAGAAAGGCATTTTTGACATCCAGCTGACATAACAGCCAATCCCGAGAAATAGCCAAACAAAGAACAACGCGAACAATGGTAGGTTTAATTACATGGCTATATGTCTTGACATAATCAATAGCAGGCCGCTGATGAAATCATTTAGCCACAAGACTGATAAGTTTAGACACATGTCATTAGTAGAATAAGGGTGTGTGCCATGTCAGCAAAATACAGTTGAGAATTGTTGTTGGTTGCTGAATGGTTAAAAGTTAGTTAGGTGGATAAAGATGAGTTGACAAGTGTAAAATGCTATGTATAGCATAGCTTGTAAGCCTTTAGATTCTTACGAAGTAATTTGAAAAGTTTCTACATTTCTCTCTCTCTCTCTCTCTCTCTCTCTCTTTGCTATTTTCTCTGTAAACCTTTATACATATTTCTTCATTTCTTTATCAGATTCATAGTGTTAATATGGTATCAAGAGCAATCGGTTATGTTGTGGGCTGGGTTATCTCAGGTTCATCGGCGCTGAAGGTTTGATCTTCTTGGGGTTCGTTGACGTGCTTGGGTTTTTTTGGAATTTGAGTCAGTGCATCTTCATTGTCTTTGCGAATCAGGTTCATGTTCCGATTCTCTATCATGCTTTAATTCTGTGAAGTAGTAGATCTAGTTTGTTTGCGGCACGAAGCCATTACTGTTGGTTTTATTGTTGGGCACGAAGCCATTTCTGTGAATGTTTGTAAAAGATTAGTTGATTGGAAATTGTGGGCACGAAGTCATTTATGTGAATTTCTTTGAAGAGTTGTTGAAATTTGAGGGCACGAAGCCATTTCTGTGAATTTCTTTGAAGAGTTACTGAAATTTGAGGGCACAAAGCCATTTCTGTGAATGTTTGTGACGAATAGTTGAATTTATGTGACCACTGTTAGTTAAAATTTGAAGCATTTCTTGCTACTTTGTTCTTCTTGAAGGGTTGAAGAGATAATTGTTTCTTGATACGACTGTTAATCTAACAAATAGCGATGCCATCTTCATCTGTAAAAATTGAAGGGCTTTTGGGAATGTTGACAATTAAGTTGAATGACAAGAAATTTTCGAAATGGGTGCTTCAGTTCAAATATGTTCTAAAAGGATATAAGTTGTTTGATCACTTTGATGGGTAGCTTTCATCTCCACCAAAATTTGTGGTTAGCACTGATCGTGGTGTTACAAATGAAATTTCTGAGGCATATACAGAATGGGAAGCTGTTGATCTTGCTTTCTTGAGTTTGTTGATTATTACATTGACTGATGAATATATTGAGCATGTTTTGGGATCTAGGATTGCTCATGAGGCCTGGACTAATCTTCAAGATAGGTATGCTTCTGTTTCTAAAGCAAGGGTGAATGCGTTAAAGACTGAATTTCAGACCACGCAGAAGGGTAGTGACTCTATTGATCAATATATGTCTAAACTTAGAAATATTAAAGATCAGTTAATTGCTGCGGGAGAATTTGTAACTGATAATGATTTCATTATTGCTGCTCTGTCTGGTTTACCAAGGGAATATTCTGTGATTAGAACAATGATTTACACAAGAGACACTACTATGTCCTTAAGGGAATTTAGAGAGCAGTTACTATGTGCAGAAAGGGAGGCTGAGTCTGTGGTGAGTGGTTTATCTCAAAATTTTTCTGGAATGTATATGCAAGGGAATGTTGCTTCTTCACAATCTACAATGGCTTAGGGTCATCAAGTAAGTCTGATGAGGTTGTGTATAGTACTGGAGGGATTCTTACACGGATTCTAAATGCAGTTCCATCTTTTGGAGTGCCAAATCAGGGAGCATCATCATCTAATTCTGTAATGCATCCATCACCAATGCCAGTGTCTAATATTCAGTATCCATCACCATTTCCTAGTACTCAGTATCTTATGGTGCAGCCTCAACCTCCAGTGTATCCTGATTTCTCTAATGTATCACTATTTCCAAGTAATCAGTTTCCTATAGTGCATCCTTAACCTCAATTCTATCCTGATTTATCTAATGCATATGGCTTTGTTGGGAATACCAATGCACAAAGACAGTATTCTAATTCCAATACTGGTACAAGACATGTCTATGGTACAAAACCAAATGGTAATGGTACCTTTAGATCATCCAACTATGGTGGTAATCGTGGGAATACATTAGGCGGAAGATAGAATGGTGGAAATTGGCAGTCATGGTCTGGAAACACTGAAACTAGGCCAAATATTGTCCATGAATGTTAGATATGTTCCAAGAGGGGGCATACAGCTCCAAATTGCTAGAAGAGGTCTACCAATCTGAGTTCAAGTGGATCAATTCTTGAGTGCCAAATTTGTGGCAAGCGAGGTCACAGTGCATTAGATTGTCATCACAGGAACAATTTTGCCTATCAAGTATCTGCACCTACTCCTACATGAACTGCCATGCAAGCTCAAGCTCCAGCCAACTTTCTTCCCAATGACTTATGGGTCATTGACACTGGAGCATCACATCACATAACAGCAGATCTCCATTCCTTGCAGCAGGTTTCTCCATATGAGGGTAATGATAAAATAACAATTGGCAATAGGGAAGGTTTGCAAATCAAATATATTGGTTCTACATGTTTGAAGACATTACCTCATTCATTACTTCTGAGAAATGTCTTACATGTTCTAACTATTGTTGTTAGTCTATTATCTGTCAAACAAATGTGTAAAGACAACTATTGCTGGTTCATATGTGATGATACTAACTTCTATGTGCAGGACAAGGTAACCAAGGCTGTAATATACCATGGAAGGAGCAGTGATGGTGAGTTGTTTCAGATTTCGATCAAGATGTTTTAAAAAAAATTTAGTTTCTCCAGTTCAAAAGTCAGTTGCTTTGCTCTCAAGCTCGGTAAACCCAGCTGAGATTAAGGGGGGAAGATAAGTGTAGACACATGTCATTAGTAGAATAAAGGTGTGTGCCATATCAGCAAAATACAGTTGAGAATTGTTGTTAGTTGCTGAATGGTTAAAAGTTAGTCAGGTGGATAAAGATGAGCTAACAAGTGTAAATTGCTATATATAGCATAACTTGTAAGCCTTTAGATTCTTACGAAGTAATCTGAAAAGTTTCTACATTTCTTTCTCTCTCTCTCTCTCTCTCTCTCTTTTTTCTCTCTGCTATTTTCTCTGTAAACCTTTATACATATTTCTTCATTCTTCATTAGATTCATAGTGTTAATAAAGACGAGCTTTACATTGTTCGGCAGAGCCATCAAGATTACGTTTGATACGGAAAACCCATTTGCAACTAACAATGTTCTGATCTAGATGAGGATGGACAAGAGACCATGTTTGATTACGCAAAAGAGCATTAATTTCCTCCATCATGGCAAGGCGCCTGTGTGGATGTTTAGAGGCTTGTAAAAAACATGTAGATTATTCAGTTTCAAGGGAGGCTAAAAGAGCATGTGGAAGAGGATACTGGACAGTGCCGTCAGTGCAAGTTTTAGGTTGAATAATCCCGTCACGAACCCGCGTGATCATAGGATAAGTGGAGGTTGTAGTCGAGGAGGCAAGCTGGTGTAGAAATTGTCACAGGACTAGAAGGTGTTGCAATTCTGTGCACGGTCTCAGAGTAATCTGACATATGAGTGTTCATAGGCCCAGTGAGCATGGTTGAAGAAGTAGGCACAGGTAGGGAAGGGAAATATTGAAGAAACCTAGGACATAAGAAAACCTAGACTAGTGTTACCATGTAAAATTATGACTCCTTGTATTCATGTGTGGAAAATATTACAATATATAGGAGTATATTAATCCCTATTGAGGTAGAAATCTTACACTAATCACAATTGGAACTTACATTCCTAATTACATGCTACAATAGCAGAAAGAATTTCAGATTAATTAAAGATAATCTAACATAATTCATGCAGTAACTGGAATTGAGATATATAAAATCAAAGCTGGAGAACGAGGCCTTTAACACCAACTACAATTCATTAAGTAAAGAAGCGTTGTGCATGCCTATTTTTGGATATTGATCTCCATTCATATAGAAAATCTTCAATTCAAATCTGAAAGTTAGCCTCTACAAATTGTTATATATTTGCCACATGTCTTAACTAATTTCATTTACCGAAGCAATGATAAGGAGCGTCTAAGGCCGATATTAGAAGATAAAGAACATTCTTTGGTGCTCCGCAGTCGGAAACCTTGACCTCGAGTAAACAAATTTCGAGGGTAATCTCGATTACTGGAAGTAAAAAATGATCGATCCACTCTCAAGGCTGCTTGGACCATACCCTCATAAGAGTCATACTGCATTATTGACATATAAAGGCAGATCTCATCAGATATAGCAATGTCAAACTGATTCATCATCTTATGGGTTTTCATAAACGGATGGGACATGTTTCACCAAACGCCTGAATTTACAATTGAGTTCAGTCAATGACATATTCCCTGGCAAAAATCATAAAATTCTTGTCTCTTGCTAGCTTTATATTGGGGACTTAGAAAATAATCTTAAAAGAGTTCCCAAAAAGTTCTCCATGTCTGACCAACTCGACCACGGTCAGTCCTTGAATTGGTAAATTCTTGGTCTCTTTTTCCTTAGCTTCATTTTGGTTTTTAAATCACTGGGAATCCCAGCATTCTCATTTGTTGGGTCCGGCGACCCGTGAGCCAAATCAGGTCAACAAGACCCGCCACCCAATCTGAGCCTAAACCCATTAGCCCAATAACCAAGCCCAAAACCCTTGCCCCAATAACCCATAAACCCGGATCCAACCTAGGCCTAACCCAACAACCCAAGCACATATACGACCCAGATCCGAGCCGACCCAAGCCTAATACCCAATTCCACGATCGGCGTGTGGGTCCAAGTGTGGGCGTTGCCATGGCCGGTATTGTGCTATGTTGCCGTCTATGACGGCGACCACAGCAGCATAGGTGAATTTTTCAAAAACCTATCGTGGCATGTGGCTTCCCAGGCCGCCGCCTCGTGGCAGCCTGTGTGGCAACGGGTGGGGGAACCCGAGATTTCTCCTCATGTTTTTCAACATGTTGAATCCAAATCCTCTGTCCATTTTCCTAAATTCCATAGTTTTGGTAGAGTTTTATTGATGTGAAAATTATGTTGACACACAAATTAAACCCTATTGATGACAATTGTAGTAATGATGCAAGTACGGATCATTCTAAACTGGGGATTAACTAGGGATGCTAATCAACACAAATAAGACTCAAAAACACTAAACTAGACTCTATAGACTCAAAACTAACTTAAAACACTAAAAACAGCAAGAAACAATAAAAAAGACTCAATTCTAGACCTAGCAAGTGATTTGGACGAAAATAGAACTTCAAAGACTCAAAAGACTTAAAGAAAACACGTTTTGACTCTAAAAACAAGATTTAAAAGCAAGGGGATTGGTTTTGACGAAATTTGACTTTAAAACATAAACTTTGAAAATAAACTTAATGAAAACGATTTTTATGAAATAGAATGGTGAAAGGCTAGTTAGAGGATTCCTTCTCCACACATGAAACATATGCATACGAATCGATTTCCAGTTACTCTTTCAACAAACCATGAATGACAATGCCCCAAATTAACTAGATTGCACCAATTAATTCTCAGATTTCCCTAGATTCATTGAATTGAATGGAATACGCATTACAACCAAATTATTCTTATCAAGGACCCTAACTATGGAATACGCATGATAGAGACACATATCAAAGATCATTAAGTTCAATGGAAATCATAAGCATTGACGAGGCATTCATAACTATGGGATACGCATGTTACTCTTGCCAAGGATTTACTTAACACAATCGTGACTAGCGACTTTTACTACTTATGAATATAAGTTAATAACGATTAGGTGAAATTCCCTTATACTCTAGCATCAAATTCATGCATGCGAACTAAGTATGCATCCTTAATTAACACACAAGAACAAGTTATCAATCAAATAGATAAGTAAACCACATTCACGATTCATGAAATCATAACTGGAGGAAATCAAGTCACATAAAACATATGATCATGGCTTTGAATTCCCCTCTAACTATAAAGAAATTAGTTCCTCATGTTCGCAAATAAACAAAGATAAATAAATTTAAACATTAACATAAAGATAGAAAACACCTAGAATCGCTCCAACAATCCAAGCTCCTTGAATGGCATGCACGGCTCCAGATTCCTTCCTTCTTCTCCTTGCAAACTCACGGCACAATGAGGGGTTTTGGGTGAACGATGTAGTGAAAATATGGTAGAGGGTGGTGAATGAAAGGGTGCGGCATAGGCTTGTATTTATAGGCTGAAAATCCCATCTCCTAGATAGCCAAGGACAAGGTTTTAAAGGCCTAATCTGCATAGGATAATAACATACAATCCTATAAGGAAAACAAGTCAAAAACCCAAAAGGAATGGGAGATAGTGTGCGGCACAAAGAGTGTGAAAGGATAAGGCTTCTAGAAACCAAAATCCCAAGGGAAATAGGTATATGGTGCGACACATATCTAAGGTTCTAGAAAGACAATGCAAGGCAGATTTCTAGGCTTCTAGAAAGGTTCCTAGGCGCCATCTTTGTAGGATAAGATTAGGTCTTCTAGAAATCCCATTTTAAGCATCCTAATCTAGTTAGAAACCCTCCTAAGTGGCTGGAATGTGGATAGTTTAGGATTAGGATAAGATAGGATAGGATAAGGTTTGTTTGGATAAGATAAGCTAAGATAAGGTTATGGATGAGGTTTTGGATAAGATCCTTCTCTTGAGCTGATTCTTTGGCTTTAATTCTTCTTCTTCACATAGGAAACCTTGCTTGAGTAGGAAACTTCATGTGTCTAGGAATCCATCTTCAATTAGGACTCCTACATTGATTAGGAATCCTACTTCATTTAGGAATCCTTCACTTAAGCCCTTTCCTACTTCAACTAGGAAACTTTGTATCTTCAATTCTTCAACTTCAAAACACATTCCTAGCTTCATCAATCCTTCAAATTCGTCCATCCCTTGTGCTTCATGTGCATGAACTCCATTCTAGCCCAATTTTGCTCCAAAATGCTCCAAATTGCATCCTTTTGCTCACTTTGTCTCTAAAACTTGAAAACACATGAAAATAGCTTAAAAGACTAATTTAACTAAGAAAACACAACATAAATGCATAAGAACTAGCTAACTAAGGCGCATAAATATGCTCCTATCATTTATTAAATGCCCTCTATTTGTGTTTAGATGCATAAGTTGGAAGTGATGCATTCCTCCCTAGTTTGAGTGACTTTCCAGTAGAGGAATATCTATGAGTGGATCCCTTCTTAATTTGCATGTTTTTTACACTAAGGGATCACAATAAAAAATGATTTTATCCTAATATTTTTACTCACTAGTAGCCATCATTTTGCTATAAAATATATTAAAAGATGGTTTTCGAGCCCGTGCTCATAATGAGTTTTTTTTTGCTGCATTTCATAGGGATTCCCAGAAGTCTGGAGAAAACTTTGCATTTCCTTTTATCCCGACTTCTAGCATGAAACATGGTGTAATCTCATATTCACATTCCAGTGGCAAGAAATAGGACATTGAAAAAGAGTTGAGTAGTTCTCCAGATGTTGGGTCTGATGAAATTTTTTAGGAATTTAAGGATGCATTTTCCGATTTGGATCAAAGATTGAGGTGGATAATTTTTCATTTACATTTACATTAGAAACTTTTGAGGAACTGGAATAGACTTAAATCATCTCCAACCAAAGGATCCAGAGGGCCCAAAATAGCCCGAAAACCGTTTCCAACTGAAGGCTAGGCCAAAAGGCTCATGGGCCCCACAGGATAAAAAAAGGCCAAAGGGCCAACCGGCTGGCCAAACCCAGCCAACCAGCTAGCCCCGGACCAGGCCATAAATTTGAATGCAACGGCTAGCTAACGTCAGCGTGCCGTTATATTTGAATTTTTTTTTTAACAAAAAATTTAAAAATTCTATTTTTTTCCCTATAACTTCCTAAGTCATTAAACAACATTAAACAACATAAAAGTTGTAGTTTTTCAATTTAAGTTGTTGTAGTTTTTAAATTTAAATAATAGATTATGTTTGGCCCTATGACCCTTTTGCCGTCGGTTGGAGATGATTTTTTTTTTCATAGGGCTATGTTTGGCCTATGACCCTCTGGCCCCTCGGTTGAAGATGGTAAGAAATATGGTCTTATACTGTTTATTAAAATATTAATTTTTTGGAGGACCAGAGTTCTAAAACGAGCCATTTGGCCCTCATTCAATTGGAAATGGAGGATTGCAAAGCTCTACTCAATACAATCACTGAAGCAAATATCACCCACATTTGTTGAAACGCAAACGATGCTGCTCACCGCCTTGCAAATGTCGGCCTATCTTTGATGCAAAGCTATGAATGGATCTGTTCCCCACCTAGTATCATAACTGATATACTTGTTGAGGACTGTACGTAGTTCTTTGTTTAGAGATGGATCAACCTTTGTAATGCAATTATTGATGAAATGAAATCTACTATCGTATCTTTTCAAAAAAAAAAAAAAACTCTATGGATTTGAATTTATGAAATTCTGTGACTTATATGTAATTTTGCTTTGAATTGTGTATGATTCAATGAGAACTTTTGATGTGTTTGTGATAAAAAACCAAGCCTTAGCCCATTAAGTTGGGTCGACTATATAAATACTAGAATGCCATTGCGCTCAAGTTTGCGCCAAGTCTTCCGTTAGCTCTAAGTACTCCATAACTTTTGATGTGTTTGTGATAATAATGCTTGTGTTTTTTCATGCTAGAATTGCTATTCGAATGCGAATTGCACTTTGTTGTTGATGGTTCCGCTTATTATTCAGATGCTATCGAAACTATAGGGATGAATACTAATTTGTTATGAATAGATGGTTATTTTCTTATCATTTGATATGAATAGGGAGAAAAGTAAGCTTACTTGTTGTCGATTTTCACTCTGTGACAGACGAAATCAAAGCATTCATGAAACTTAAGCTATAGGTTACTTGACCCTTTTTTTCTTATTCGGTTAAAATCCAATGCAAAAGAAAACAACTTGATCTCGGAAAGTAATCATGTTTCCTTTTGTTTTATGAGTTGATTGGTGTCTTATTTTCGATTTTTTTTTTCTATCTTTTAACAGGAATTTTTTTTTATAACAGTTACCTGTTACGTCCTGCATCGTCTACTAGTTAGGACTTGGTTTGGATGACAGGATTTTGAGCATTGACCTAAGATAATACACACTTCAGAATGCCTCTTCGTAGTCCCAAATTAATTGTAGTTTTCCTGTTTGATATACCCTATTGATGTCTCTCAGAAAGCCTCCGCTTCCCCTTCTCCTTCTCAACAATGTCTCTTGCATGAGGAATGCCCAACAAATCTTGAGAGACGTAAATGCCTCAGTTCACGATGGTAGAGCACTCGTGCTGATCGGCACTAATGGCTCGGGCAAGTCTACTTTCCTACGCATGTTAGCATGATTTTCTCGTTCTTCTGCTGGTCAGGTTTTGTAGAATGGACATGACATCACAGATTCGGGAGTTTTCCACCAGTACAAGCTTCAACTTAACTGGCTCTCCCTTAAAGATGCGTTGAAAGAGAAGTTCACAGTTCTTGACAATGTTCAGTGGTTTGAAGTTCTCAAAGGCAAGGAAGGGAATTCACTGCTGGCTTTGGAGCTGATGGGGCTCGGGAGACTGGCAAAGGAGAAAGCGAGAATGCTGTCAATGGGGCAGCGGAAAAGGCTGCAGGTTGCAAGGGTTCTGACAATCGATAGGCCAATTTTGTTGCTTGATGAGCCTTCAGTTGCATTGGACACTGAAGGGACAAAGCTGCTCGAGTATATCATCGCAGAGCATAGGAAGAAGGAATTGTGATTGTGGCAACACATTTGCCAATTGACATTGAAGATGCAACGTATTTGAGGCTGCCTCCGAGGTTCCCGAGGAGGATAACTCTCGTAGATATGCTCGATCGTTCGGACCTATTTCTTTATCATTGAAAAATGCAAGTATGCAACTATTTTACAAGTTTGTTATTCATGCTGTGAACGTTTGATTTGCTTATCAATTTTGTTATGGCTGCTATTGTTTTCAGTCTAGCCAAATTGCATAAGCATATGAAATTAACGGAAAATTACGACCAAAATTGGAGATATTTTTCAAGTGCCAGGTATTTAAGTGGTACTTCATATCATTATACAAGTGAAGGAAATTATATATTTATTTGTCTCTCCACTTATATTATAACAAGTGAAGTGTCCCAATTGAATACCGTGCACCTAATTTTTTTTTTCCTTCCAGAAATTGAGGATATTTACATAAATTAAAGTTTGGGGAGATCCAATGCAAATTGATAAGTCCAAAGATAAGGGAAACTGAAAGAGATTCTCTCTGAATTTCTGTGTCTGGAGCCTAAGAATCTCGAAATTAGGGTCATTTAAGAGAGAGAAAAAGATCTGGGCCATTCAAATTTTTTGAGTTTTGTGAGGTGAGCTAATGTGATGGAACAATAAGAGTCGCTGAATTAAAATTGAGTGGATAAAATCTCTCAATCCACATATTCTCAACACAAAAATTCAAAATTGATCTCAATCCAAGGAAAACAAGTTCCAAAATTCAAAAATGTTGTAAAAGCTGTATGGTGTATGCCCACATCCCACATGCATTAGTATACCCACATCCCACATGCATTTGGAAAAAGGGGAAAAGGATAGTGATATATTTGTTGTTATGTAATATTGTCAAAAGTAGCTATCATATCATCTTTGGATGTTATCATGGGAGTAGCTCTATAAATAGGGCGATCCGTGTGTTATCAAAACACACACTGCAAAAGAAAGAATCAAAGAAATAATATCAGTATATATCTCTCCCTCTCTTTATCTGTCATCCTTTGTGTTATAGCTACTAAAGTTATAGTGTGATATTTTGTGCCTGCTTCGCTCCTGTCTTTAGCAAAGGTTATTTATCTATTTTTTGCCTATTTATAACACGTTATTAGCACGACTCTCTAAACATTTCTCATTTCCCTTTGCCGAAAGAAAAAAAAATGTTTCCTCCTAGGATTTTACTGTTCTTCTTCTTCATTTGCCTCACCTGCTGGATATACCCTCGTGAAGAACTATTTGCACCTTGCCTACTTCTCGTTCTCAATTTAACAATTACTTATATATTTGATTTCTTGTTTGGTGTAGTTCCTGATTACTAACCTAGTATTTATTTATGTTAATTTTACTGCGAGCAAAGATGGTGCGGTATCATTGCCCATCTTGGACTACATATTTAATTTTACTGCAATTTTAGGTGGTGCGGTATAATTGTCCACCCTGCATATTTAAATTTGTCTGCTATTTAATTTTACTGGAATTTTAGGTGGTGCGGTATAATTGTCCACCCTGCATATTTAAATTTTCCTGTAGTTTGAGTGGTGCGAAATAATCGCCCATCCTATACTTACTTCAATGAGAATGGTGTGGTACAATTGCCCTTCTCATTAATCATGTAAATCTGTTTGGGCCCAAAATAATAGTTTGGGCCGAGTATAGAATCATTCTCGGCCCGGAAGGCCTTGCGACAAGAATACCATGGATCATTCAAGTACGTGGGCCTCCAAACCTAGGCCGGCTAGGTCATAACGCAAGAAGTCGAGTCCTAGTGCAATAAGGAGTCTCGGCAGGACCCGGAAGTGAATCCGGTTCGGTTGAGGACTAGGTTCACAGTCCTAGTGAAAGTAGGACTGGTCGAGTTGGTGCTGATCAGGAGAAGAAGACCTAGTCCGAGTAGGTTTTTACTCGACCTTGGGGGGAGCCATTGCTATAAATAGAAGAGGTTGCGCATCATTCAAACCCCCTGCAAATCAATACAAAACTGCCCTGCGCAAACTCAACAACTTGAGATTTTTTCTTTCTTTTTCGCTGACACATCTTCCGTTGGCATCAACAGCACTGTGAAAGCAACCGGTGATATCTTAAGTCGGCATAGATAGCTCTGTCACCGTAGAATCAGTTGATCTCGCAGTATCTTCCGTTGGCATCAACAGCACTGCGGCGAGAGCGGTTGATTACCTATCCAAGTCTCGGTCAAGGAGGATTTCTGGATCCTTATTGATTGAGGTCATCTCATTAGCCCTCTCGGCGAAGTGAGGTGTTACGATATATCGAGCTCGGCGCTTTGGTTGCCGAGTTATTTTATGATTGGATATTCTCAAGTGGGATTTAGAGTTCGGCATTCGGACGGCCGAACCACGTTCACCATTAAAACTTATATTTGCTTTGAGTATTTGTGCCCTTACACTCTGGTGTCGATTCGGCGTGAGTTTACTCTGACGAATAACATCACTGTGACTGAATCCGACGACGACAACTCGTGAACTTCGTAAGAATAGTAACCTTGTCTTCAGGTTCGAGAGCCCAAAAGGTCGAGACGTGTTCCTTTCTCGGCCACAATCGCAAGACGCAGAAGTCAGCCGCGCACCCAACGCAACATCAACAAAATTTACTCCTCGGCCGAGCTCGGCCGACGAGTTGGCACGCCCCGCATTCACCGAATGACGTAGTTAGCTTATAGATTACTCGGCCTGCGCGCCACGTAGGCTTGGTAGTTTCTAGGGTCAACATTTTGGCACGCCCAGTGGGACCCAGTGCTAGACTACGAAGTTCATGCCAATTGAAACACGATCGGTAAAAAAGAAAACAGCTATGGGAAAGTCGACAACCGATCTACCAAATCAGAACGCAGGACACCATGTGCCACAAGCGCAGAATCCCATCAGCGCCGTGACACCTGAGTCCATGAGCGCAACTCGCCGAGAGAGGGAAGTTAATCTCGGCGGTCAGGTTCGCAGTCTTGAAATTCCCGACAGGAACACTTGCGTTCTCAATGAAGGAGTAATAGAAGATTGTGACGAAGACGGTGGCGAAGGATCCGATCCACCCACAAGGTCGTTTCTCCGAAAACGGCTTGACAAGCAATCTCGGACAGTTGAACAGACATTGAGTCGAGGATCGATAAGCTTCATGACGTGATACGTAATTCCAGTGAAGCACAAACCAGATTACTCGAGATACTGGTTAGTAAGGTCAGCGATGGTAGAATTTTCGATCTCGCCCAGCATTTGCCATCGAGGAATAATCTGTTATCAAGTGCACCGGTCGAGCCAATTCCTGCTCGGCTCAGGTCGCTTCAATTGGAAATAGGAGGAGGGTCGAATAGTAGGTCAGACGGATCCGACCAGAGAGCGGAAGTAACGCCCGTCGATATAACTGAAGTTCAACGGATGATCGATTCGGCCATGAAGAAAGGGCCGAAGTTCCCTAAGTTTATACACCCGTATCCAGCTTACGTGGAACAGGTCGAATACCCTAGAGGTTTCAAGATCCTGGATTTTAGCCTTTTTGCCGGAGAATCATCCTTATCCTCGTTAGAACATGTAGCTCGTTTCACCACACAGTGCGGGGACGTTAATAGTGACTTTCACAAGTTGCGACTTTTCAATTTTTCGTTGACCCGCTCAGCGTTCGCCTGGTATATTAACCTCCCACCGAACTCCGTCCAGAGTTGGGAGGAGTTGGTCGAGAAATTTCATGAGCAGTTTTATCGGCCGGGAATGGAAATGTCAGTATCCTCACTGGCAAGGATGGCTCAGGCGTCCGACGAGTCACCAATGGATTATCTTACTAGATTCAAATCAGCTAGGAATTGGTGCCGAGTGCCTCTCCCCGAAGTTGAATTCGTCAGACTTGCTCTGAACGGTCTTGACGTCGAATACAAAAAGAAATTCTTGGGGGGCAAACTTTCGGGATATGTACGAATTGGCCCAGCATGTCGAGCAGTATGATTATTTGCTCCGCGAGGAAAAGATTTCGAAAGCTCCATCCCAGGGGACGATTTACAAGAACCCTACTGTCAGTTATGCATCAACCGAGGATGAATGCGTTAGTGTGGATGCAGCTGAGATAGTGATAGATAAGCCATACGTCTGCAAGGCACTGACTCAAGTTGATTCTAAGGAAGTCAAAACCCGCTCAGCTACTGAAGGAGCACTGAAACCGTCGAAAGTTTATACTTTTGATATTACAAAAGCCAATGCAATTTTTGATCAACTATTATCAGCAAGGATCATCAAACTTCGACCTGGGCACAACATTCCCAAGGCCGAAGAGCTTAAAGGGAAGATATATTGCAAATACCACAATTCAAGCAAACACACGACAAACAATTGTGTCGTGTTTCGAGACAACGTCCAAAGCTGGATTGATAATGGCAAACTGAAATTTCCAGAGAAGAAGATGAATGTTGATACTGACCCGTTCCCCACGGCAACAGTAAATATGGTTGATGCGTGCCTACCTAAAGACAAAGGGAAAGGGAAGGCCGAAGATGTTGCGACGCAACGCTTTCGGAATCAGAATTCTCGGCCACGTTTCATGGCCGATTTTCGTTCAAACAAACCGCCCACAGCTTTAACGGGACCCGCTATTGTCAAACCTATGATAGATTATACCACCGATGAAGACAGTGGGACAGCGGTTTTGTGCAGTAAATGTATAGCAAAGGTCGGTAGTGAGCCAGAGGAGAAGCCCTCTTCGCTTATAACGGAACGACCTACGGCCGCAACCCAGCAGAAGGTTGCCGACGTAGGCCAACATCAAGGGGTTTTTGATAGGCTCGGTCCCAAAGTGAGGATGGAAGAGGCACCTTCAGTCAGGCGGCGTCTTGATTTTAATGACTCATTTTACGACGAGGACTACTATAAACGTAATTCTAGCAGTTCGGAGTCATCGCGGAGCCAAAAAACTTTCAAACCTCCCAAACCTAGCGATCAACGTTGGTATACATATCATTCCTCGAAAGGCGTTTACACCGCACTGTCCAAATCCCAGAAGCGCCGACACCAAAGGATAAATTGCATGGCCCGCCGACAAGCGGCCCAAGAAACTTCGGCTCCTCAATGGCGGCCGAAGGACACAATTGTTACTGATGATGAACGACCACCTCCAGCTATTATGACAGAGTTGGTTCAAGGAAAATGGCTGGTCAACCGAGATATCGAAACCACGTTCGAAGAGGCTGATAAACGGATCAAACTTCTTCTTCAACCGGGAGAGATGAAGGCACGCCTCGAGCATTTCAGGCAAGAGGCCGAAAGCAAATTAGCCCCGCCGGCTATACAAGAACCTTTGATTAAAATTCGACGGAATTTGCACCCACCGTTCCTCGGGGAGGCTTTGGAGTACATGCGAGAATTCCATAAGAAACATTCGGCCAATGATCTGTATGGCTTGCCGAAGGCATGTCAGGATACAATTGATTTAGTCCTGATTTGTCCTGATGCCGAGCGAATTATTCAGAATACCTCAGACCCAGGATTGAAAGCAAGATTCCAGCACATACGAGAAGCTCGTGTCCTTGGATTTGAAGTCGACCCATACACTGATATCGATGCAGCTGACCTTCCTTTCTCAATGGAGGACCTTCAGTATTTACGATATCACTTTGAAGTATTCTCGGCTGTTTCTCTCTTCAGCCTTACGACCGATGAAATAGCACGTGTTGCGCGATTGGATGCTTATCTCGACACCAGGGATGCCCGGATACACTACCAAGAGCAGGCTCGGATCTTGACCCCAAGCACACTGTCGACTTCAACCTCACCTGAGGCAATTACGCAGAACCAACAAGCTGCCGAAGCAACAACACAGGATCAAACCCTTGAAGAAGGAGCAGAAGAGTCTCTTTGTCCAACTCTGACAACAACGGAAGCTGTAGTCGCCGACCAGACGAAAGATGAGGTTAACGAGGAGGATCCTAACCCGATGGGCCCATCCGTCTTGGATAACATGGAAATCAGTATGGTCCATGTGTTACCCGCTGCTTTTCAATCCAGCACAGCTCAGCCAAATTTCCTCGATGGTGATGTAGTCGCCGAGGAAGCCGGCCATGTTGATTTCGTATCCGTTGCTGAAGCTGACTCTATAACAAAAGATGACAATATCAAAGCAGCTTTGGCCGAATTATTTCCTCGTTCACCATCGGCCAACCTCCATCATTTAAAGCCATTGTATGTGACGGCCCATATCGAGGGATATCCAGTTTCTAAAGTTTTTGTCGATTGTGGAGCTACTGTCAATATCATGCCTATGAACATCATGAAGGCCTTACGTCGCTCTAATGACGAACTTATTCCGTCAGGGATCACAATGAGTAGTTTCGTCGGCGATAAATCCCAAACCAAAGGTGTCATTCCGCTGACAGTGAATATTGCCGGTCGCATTCACATGACCGCCTTTTTCATGGTCGATTCTAAAACCGAGTATAATGCACTCCTCGGTCGAGATTGGATTCACCAAACCAGCTGTATTCCTTCCTCATTGTATCAAGTGCTCGTTTTTTGGGACGGCAAATCGATCACTGTTCACCCGGCCGATAGCCAACCCTTCGAAACCAACATGATCCAAGCACGGTACTATGATGACCACGTCGGCTATATTACTTTGCAAGGCTTCAATGATGAAGGACGGCCGACTCGGACTAGCCAACTTTCTCCCCGAAGCTGATGTTTGACGCCGATCGGGAGGAACGAAGGGCCGCAGTTTCATCTACTATGGAACGACTGCTGGCCCATTGGTATACTATATCTCAACAACCAAATTCGGGCGTTAACCTCGTCGAGTCCCTTGCCGAAAGAAATAATGGTCCTGTCTTATCCCTTGACAAAGTTCGAGCCGCCCCGATCGAGCTCGAAGATCATCAGCCCCAAGTTAAGGACCCCCTGGAAGAGATTAATGTTGGGACGGCCGACGACCCACGGCCTTTGTTTATTAGTGCATTACTTCCCCAACAAATGAAGGACGAACTTCGTGCCTTGCTTACAAAGTTTAAAGATTGTTTTGCTTGGAGCTACCATGAAATGCCCGGCTTAGATCGCACTCTTGTCGAACATGAATTACGTATTAAGCCCGGATGCAAACCTTTCCAGCAACCACCTCGTCGATTCTCGACCGAAGTACAACTTGGCATCAAGGACGAACTGGTTCGACTTTTGAAAGCTGGGTTCATTCGGACAGCTCGATATGTGGAATGGTTGGCGAATATCGTTCCTGTCTTAAAGAAGAATGGTGCACTACGCATCTGCATCGATTTCAGAAATCTGAATCTGGCAACTCCCAAATATGAGTATACAATGCCGATTTCAGATCTATTAATTGATGCTGCGGCGAATCATGCGATCTTATCCTTTATGGATGGACACGCCGGGTACAACCAAATTTTCATTGCTGAAGCCGATGTGCACAAAACTGCTTTCAGCTGCCCGGGGGCACTCGGCACTTACGAATGGGTTGTTATGCCATTCGGCCTCAAAAATGCCGGCGCCACATACCAACGGGCGATGAACACCATATTTCATGACTTAATTGGAACCATTGTCGAAGTCTATATTGATGATGTTGTGATTAAATCAAAACAACGGCGAACTCATGTGGATGATCTCCGACAGGCTTTCCTTCGTATGCGCCAACACAATCTCAAAATGAATCCTGCCAAATGTGCATTCGGTGTGTCGGCCGGTAATTTTCTCGGTTTCTTGGTACATCACCGTGGGATTGAAGTGGACGAAAATAAAGCACGTGCAATCATCAGTGCTCCACCACCGACTACGAAGAAACAGCTGCAGTCCTTACTCGGCAAGATAAATTTTCTCCGCCGATTTATAGCTAACTCGGCAGGAAAAATGAAAGCGTTTTCCACACTTTTAAAACTTAAGGACTCGGATACATTTGCGTGGACGAACGAGCATCAGGCGGCGTTTACACAAATCAAAGTCTCCCTCACAACACCACCTGTCCTTGTTCCACCTCGGCGCGGTAAACCCCTCAAACTAT
Source organism: Malus sylvestris (assembly GCF_916048215.2). Lineage (NCBI taxonomy): Eukaryota > Viridiplantae > Streptophyta > Magnoliopsida > Rosales > Rosaceae > Malus > Malus sylvestris. Next base: position 6,636,866 of record NC_062264.1, on the reverse strand, counting down.
ATATCTCGGCGGCTGAAGAGTCCATCGGCTGCCTCCTTGCCCAAGACAATGATGCCGGGCGAGAGCAGGCTATTTTTTACCTCAGTCGAAATCTTAATCCACCAGAGATCAATTATTCCGCCGTGGAGAAGCTCTGTCTTGCCGTGTTCTTCGCCGCCTCCAAACTCCGGCATTACATGCTTCCGTCGGTCACACAAGTCATTGCCCAGACCGACGTTATCCGGTACATGCTTACCCGGCCAATCGTAAAAGGGAGAATTGGGAAGTGGACGACGGCGTTGTCCAAGTTTAGCCTACAATACGTGCCTCAGAAAGCTGTCAAAGGCCAAGCATTGGCCGATTTCCTGGCTCACCACCCTTCCCCCTATAGTTTTGGGGACACTGATGTCGAAATCGGCATGGTTGAAACACGCGACAACTATTGGACGATGTATTTTGACGGGTCCAGTACTTCATCCTCGGCCGGCGTTGGAGTTGTCATTCAATCTCCTAATCACGATCGTTGGTATTTTTCGCTTAAGTTGGATTTTGACTGCACCAATAATCAGGCCGAATATGAAGCCCTAATCATCGGCCTTGGCCTCCTTCATGACTTGCGGGCCACCCGTGCCCTCATCCTCGGCGACTATGAGCTTGTGATTTAACCAACTTAATGGGTCTTTTCGCTGCATGAGTTGTACCCTGGCACCCTACCACATGGTTGCCAGCTATTTGGCTGAGTCCTTCGACGGTATTACGTTCGAACATGTTTCCCGGATCCATAATACCGACGCAGATGAGTTGGCTCAAATTGCCTCTGGTGCACAACTCCTGGGGGGCAAGCTAGGCCGAGAAATACCGGTGTTACGACAATTATACCCGGCCTTGGTCAACCAGCAAATCCTCCGGCGCGACGATGTCATACGCACTCGAGTCATGTCTTTACCTTCGTTGCTAGACCGACAAGATACTATAGAGGTTTGCACCGTCGAAGCAACACCAGATGATTGCAGAAAGCCCATTATGCAGTAGCTTGACAATCCCAATGGAAAACATAGTCGCAAGACACGAGTCCACGCCACGAACTATGTCACGTACCAAAACGAGTTATACCGAAAAGGGGAGGATGGATTGCTACTGCTATGCCTCGGTCCCCAAGAGGGTGCTCGGGCGATCACAGAAGTCCATGAAGGGGTTTGTGGAGCTCATCAATCTGGACGAAAAATGCGATGGTTACTTCGACGGCACGGCTATTTTTGGCCGAGAGTACTAAAGGATTGTATCGAGTTTGCACGAGGATGCGTACAGTGCCAAATCCACGGGCCTATACAAAGGGTCCCGGCAGAATCACTGGATTCGGTCATTAAGCTATGGCCGTTTAGAGGATGGGCCATGGACGTAATCGGTAAAATCACGCCATCTTCTGGAGCTGCTAAGCATGCATGGATAATAGTTGCAACTGATTACTTTACTAAGTGGGTCGAAGCAAAATCATATGCCGAGTTAACATCTAAAGAAGTTTGTGACTTCGTGGAGGAACACATTGTGACCCGATTTGGCGTACCGGAAACGATCATAACCGATAATGGAACAATCTTCACAGCCGAAAGGTTTAAAGAGTACACGGCAAATTTGAAAATTTGGCTGGAACAGTCCACACCGTATTATCCACAGGCAAATGGGCAGGCCGAGGCAAGTAATAAAGTGTTGATCGGCATCCTCGAAAAAATAATAAAAGAAAGGCCTGGCATGTGGCATTTAAAGTTGAACGAGGCATTATGGGCATACCGAACGTCGCCCCGATCGGCGACTGCAACAACCCCATATGCATTAACATACGGACACAATGCAATGTTGGCAGTCGAGTTAAGTATAAATTCGTTGCGATTGATTGAACAAAGTAGTTTGTTTAGCGCCGAATATAATCAGTCCATGAGACAAGAATTAGAAGATTTGGAAGAAGGGCGACTTGACGCTTATAACTTACTGGTGGCACAAAAACGGATTGCCGAGCGAGCATATAATCAAAAGGTGTGACGGAAAACATTCGGCGAAGGTGAATTGGTTTGGCAAACGATGTTACCCGTAGGACTAAAAGATCCTAGGTTCGGCAAGTGGTCGCCAAATTGGGAAGGACCGTTCGTTATACATAAAGTATACGGAAAAGGGGCGTATCATCTTAAAGACCGGACCGGTTTGGTTCACAGATTACCAATCAACGGGAAGTTTTTGAAAAAATACTACCCAGTCATGTGGGAAATGCGGGAATAGAAAACCATTTCATTAAGATTGATAAGCATATACAAAATGAGCAAGTCGGTCTGTTTACATTCAAAGACATTCAAGGGGAAGGGGGTAGAAGAGTGCTGAGCAGGGCCTTCAACTCCAACCACCGCACCTCACCCATGATGACCTCAGCCTGCCGATTCTTCTTGTCCAGCTTCAACCGCTCTACCCGTTTTGTGGTCGCCACATACTCGGTCAGGCAATCTTTTCCGCCCGACTCGAAGTCCTTAGCAAGATCGGAGGCAATGGCCGACCTACGTTTCGCTAGTTCCGCCATTTGACGGTCAAGCTCGGCCAATGCTTATCCTTTTGCCTTTAGGGTGTCGATTTTCAGACGGAGAGTGTCTTGGACGGCCGTGGCAGCTTGCAGGTCTTGTTCAGCCTTTAGAGCGGTCTGGAAGATACTAAATGTCTCCCGAACCCGCTCCAAGGCCGACGATGCCCGAACGATAGCATCTCCGCTCAGACGACCGTCAGCTCCGAGGTCGTTCAGACATGCGCCAAGCAGATCAAGACCATTGCGCTCGAGTACTTGCGACGCTGAAAGCGACAAGATTTCTCGCAACTGAGACAGAGCGGTTGAATCGGCAGCTTCAGTCATGGGAGCCGAAGGACCAGAGCCGGTAATTGTGCTGGAGAGGAGGGCTTTGAATTCGACCTCCCACGAAGCCTGCACATACAAATTAGGTTAAGCTCAAAAGAAGTCATGACAAGGATAGCAAGAAAGTTGCGTTTTTTTTAACCTGCCGAGAGGAGACCTCGGCCATGTCTCCAGGATTGTTGCTCGAACCCAAAGAACTCAATGGCCGAGCCTAGTGTCTTAGATTGCTTCTCAGTTCACGCGGCCGATGGAGGTTATCTACGTTCGAGGGCCACTGAGGCGGCCAAGAAATATAGATAACGCCCTTCGGCGCGTAGAATTTTCGGTGAAAAGAGTGTACAGGCACCTGACATTTAGTATTTTCCTCGTTTAGAATTCTAAAGCAGAAAAGCAATCAAGGAAAGACGGTAGAGGGTACTTACGAAGGCCGAAGTAACCTCCTGCGGAGGAATGTGGAAGCCCTGGTCTTGAGGATGAACGGGCGTTTCCGCTGTTGCCTCGGGTTCCTCGGCCGGTCGTTTGCCACAGTCGACTGTGGAGGGGCCAACCGGGACAGCCGCTTCGGATGAGGGAGGGACATCCTGGTCCTGAGAAGGAGCCGGGGGTTCGACCACCGCTGTTGGTTCCTCGACCAGACGCTTGCCACGATCAACCGTGGAGGGGCCGGCTTGAACCGCCATCTCGGACATTGGAGGAGGTTGTCGGTGAGTATGAGGATGATTTGCCAACGGGACCTCGTCGCTCCCCTCACTATCTTCCAGAATGAAGACCGAGAGCTTTGGATTTTTAGGGGAAGTTCCCTGGGTCGTAGAACCGCTTTTTTTGTAACAGGTGCCTCCTCGACAGAGGGGGGCACAACTGGTGTACCGGCCCCAGAAACAGGCCACGCTTGAACTATCTCTGTGGCTGGAGCTGGCTGTTTCTCGACCAAGGGCTGGCCGACGGCAGGAGAAGGGGAAACACTGGGAGTCGTCACCCCCGTAGTTTGACTGGAGATGACATGGATCTCCCGTGCGCCCTTCTTTGCCAGCTGTTTTACCCGCTTGGCAGGCGGCGGAGGTTCGACAGCCGGCTCGGCCTCTTGGCGAGGCCGTTTGTTCAGCACGGCCCGACCTGCGGTCTTATCCTTCTTAGCCACGACCGATTTTTTCTCGGCCGTAGCCGCGGCAACTGCCTCCACTCTTCTCAATGGCCGACTACCTAAGAGGATAAAGGCAAATCAGCAAGGCAAATCAGCGAGGCAAACCAATATCCAAAGTTAAAGGAGAAGGGGAGAAATGAACAGTTACCTTGAGCTTGGGGGGCCGAGCCCTTTTTAGGTCGTTCACCGAAGAGTTTGTTCAACACATCTTCGACCGGAGCACCAAAGAACGCCTGGGTATAATCTTCCCACCAATCACCGAAGGTGTCAGTGTAAAGAGTTTCTGGGGTGGCCGGTCGAAGGCGAAATTTTTGGCATTGCTCTTGGAACTCCCTCGCGACGGTTTTGCATTCCTTCTTCGAGGAACTGGGTTCACGTCCACGGCTTAGGACTGTTCGGGAGGAGAGAAGAGGGACCGGGCAGCCTTGGAGGTAGCCGAGCTGTCGAGCAAGGAAGTTAGGATGGTACACTTCCCAACCCGCTCGTTTCCCATCACAGCCGAGAGGAAGGTCGCGAGTGAGCACGAACGACCCCTAAGACTGACGAAGGTCGGCATCTTCCCCCGCGCCCCACATGGATGTGGGTAGCCTAATGGAGGAAGGATAGTCTCGACGACGACATATCAGGAATTCGTCGTTGGAGAGGTCATCAAGAGCGAAGAGGTACCTAAATACCTCTTCGGCTTGGTGAGGGGGTGTCGGTCGGGAGGCCAGCTGAGGTCCAAGCGCCTCCGTTGGCGAGAAATCGGCTATGGCCGGCCGAAGGGAGGCGAAATAAACTTGTAACCAGAGTTGGAAGACCCAGAGGGGACCATTCTGGTGTGGGTCGATCTTGTGAAGGGTCACCTCGGCCAGGCAGCGAAAGAGATGGGCGAGAATGTTGGAGCTCAGTGACAGGACGTGACCACTAGCCAAGGCCTCGGCTACCGGCATGTTCTCGACCAAGAATTTGTTCGACTTGGTACAACAAATGTACTTGTTGTACCAATAGAAGAGGAAAGCTTCATGTTCTCCTTCTCGTAGGTCCTCTTCTCCTCGGCCGGCGAAATGGAGATAGAGGGTGTTGTAATTGAAGAAGTTCTTGTGGAGCTTCTAAATGTCTTCTTTCGACGGGATTTGACCTTCACGGTTCAACGTCTCGAAAGCCCGTCGATCAAAAAGCGTCTTCAGGTCAACATTCGACGGGTACCCAGAGAGGGCCGCATCGATGGGGATCCCAGTTGTCGAGGTGCCCAAAATGGCGGTGACATCAAGAATGGTGGGGCCGATGGGACCAAGAGGAAGAACCATGGTGTTGGTGGCCGAGCACCAGAAGCACAAGGCGGCTAGGAGAAGCTCCTTGTCGGGAACGACATCCATTGACGAGAGGAGGATGGCGTCGTAGATGCCGAGGGCCTTCCATTGCTCGCCGAAGAGCCTTTCTATTCGAACAACCCAGGCTGCCCAGGTTGTGGTTGTCGAGGGCCAGGAGCCTTGGGGTTTCGCCGCATCCTATCTCGACCATTCAAACCCTTGGAGCAAGGGTGTTAGGCAGTGCTCCTGGAGAATGCCAGTAATAGTCAGCGGTACTGCCGCCTTGAAAAGAGGACCCAAGATTTGGTGGGAAGTGCTCATGTCACTTTCAAACCGTATGGTTTTGATCGAGCTCCGATCAAGAATTTTCTGATGCTGGTCACATTCCCTGGAAAGCTTAGAGATGAAGGACGCCATTGTAGGAAGGAAGTACGGCGTAAAAAGTTTTCTGGGTTGGGGGATTTGAAGACGAATACCTGGGAAGAAAAATGTGCTGGAGAACAAGGGCAAGAAATTTCGGAGTGATTTTGGAAGCGTAAAGTATGAATGAGGGATTTCAGTATTTATAGGATTTTGGCAGGAAGGGCAATCGTTGGAAATTCAAAACAGAGGGCAAAATCGACCGAATGAATTGCTGATCATGATGAACATTTGGGAAATGCTGTTGAGAAGACCGAAGGTCTCAGGTATTGGGGGCGCACGATTGCGTGTGATGGCGAGATTAATGGCGAAAGACGTTTCGACGTCTGCACGATGACAAGCGGCTCGTAGATTGAGGTAGAGTGGCTAGAAGGTCATGATGGCACGACGGTTCAGGTGGCCGCACGCCTTAGACGTCATTATTGGGGTTGGTCGTGTTAGAAGACGCCACGTGGCGAGTTGGTTAGCAGGACCAAGATCGTGCAATCGTGCTCAATAAATGCGCCTTGGAATTAGAGCACTAGGGTTCTGAGGATTACATTCACTTCTTCAAGGCCGAACCTCGGCCAACGAATTCAGGCCGAGGACCTCAGAAGCGAGGGTGCAATGTTTGGGCCCAAAATAATAGTTTGGGCCGAGTATAGAATCATTCTCGGCCCGGAAGGCCTTGCGACAAGAATACCATGGATCGTTCAAGTACGTGGGCCTCCAAACCTAGGTCAGCTAGGTTATAACGCAAGAAGTTGAGTCCTAGTGCAATAAGGAGTCTCGGCAGGACCCGGAAGTGAATCCGGTTCGGTTGAGGACTAGGTTCACAGTCCTAGTGAAAGTAGGACTGGTCGAGTTGGTGCTGATCAGGAGAAGAAGACCTAGTCCGAGTAGGTTTTTACTCGACCTTGGGGGGAGCCATTGCTATAAATAGAAGAGGCTGCGCATCATTCAAACCCCCTGCAAATCAATACAAAACTGCCCTGCGCAAACTCAACAACTTGAGATTTTTTCTTTCTTTTTCTCTGACACATCTTCCGTTGGCATCAACAGCACTGTGAAAGCAACCGGTGATATCTTAAGTCGGCATAGATAGCTCTGTCACCGTAGAATCAGTTGATCTCGCAGTATCTTCCGTTGGCATCAACAGCACTGCGGCGAGAGCGGTTGATTACCTATCCAAGTCTCGGTCAAGGAGGATTTCTGGATCCTTATTGATTGAGGTCATCTCATTAGCCCTCTCGGCGAAGTGAGGTGTTACGATATATCGAGCTCGGCGCTTTGGTTGCCGAGTTATTTTATGATTGGATATTCTCAAGTGGGATTTAGAGTTCGGCATTCGGACGGCCGAACCACGTTCACCATTAAAACTTATATTTGCTTTGAGTATTTGTGCCCTTACACTCTGGTGTCGATTCGGCGTGAGTTTACTCTGATGAATAACATCACTGTGACTGAATCCGACGACGACGACTCGTAAACTTCGTAAGAATAGTAACCTTGTCTTCAGGTTCGAGAGCCCAAGAGGTCGAGACGTGTTCCTTTCTTGGCCACAATCGCAAGACGCAGAAGTCAGCCGCGCACCCAACGCAACATCAACAAAATTTACTCCTCGGCCGAGCTCGGCCGACGCGTTGGCACGCCCCGCATTCACCGAAGGACGTAGTTAGCTTATAGATTACTCGGCCTGCGCGCCACGTAGGCTTGGTAGTTTCTAGGGTCAACAAAATCTTAAGCCTAAAGTTTCGAGTGCTTATTATTTTAGCCTGAAGATTAAATTGAAAAATTTGTAAAAACCATAAGTTCTAAAACTATATTCCTCCAGTAATACGTATTATTGCAAGTTTTTACACATCTCATTTTTCTTTCAGAAAAGAAAATGGTGAACTTGACAAAGCTTGATTTTGTTGTCTTGGACATTACTGGGAAAAACTATCTTACCTGAGTAGTGGATACCAAGATCCATCTAGAGATAGGGAATCTTGGAGATTAAGGAAGAAAACAGTGCATCCTCTCAAGATCGGGCGAAGGCCATGATCTTTATTCGTCGCCACCTTGATAAAGGACTAAAGAGTGAGTACCTAACAGTTGAAGATCCATTAGCTCTCTGGAATCCATTGAGAAACAGATACAATCACTAGAAAACAATGATTCTTTCAAGAGCTTGTTATGAGTGGACTCACTTAAGGATCCAGGATTTTAATTCAGTGGTTGAGTACAATTCTGCTATGTTCAGAATTAGCTCCCAGATGAAGCTCTATGGGGAAACCATTACTGAGGAAGATATGCTGAAAAAGACTTTCAGCACTTTTCATGCCTCCAACGTGCTCCTGCAACAACAGTATAGAGAGCGAGGCTTCACTGAATACAACTAATTGATATCTGTGCTCCTAGTAGCTGAACAAAACAATGAGCTCCTGATGAAGAATCATCAGTCTCGACCTACTGGATCGGCACCATTCTCAAAAGGGAATGTTGTTTCCCTTAAAGGGAATACCACATCCTCTCGTGGCAATAATTATAAACGAGGAGAAGGGTGTCGAGATCAATTTCCTTAACCAGGCTAGACCAATGGATATACCTGATCCAGTGCTCAACTTATCAGGGCAGTTGAACACAACCCACCTAGATGCTTCAGACTTCATTATGGAAAGAGGGAATGAAGTGTACCGGTCTGATTGAATCATTTATATTTGATGTATCTTTTATTCTGAACATGTAGTTTATAACTCACATTTCAATTCAATAAAAGTGGCATTTCAATTTCCCTTTCATTATGAATAAGTTGTTTTTAGCTGTGATCCCCTTTACTCAGAAAGCATGGATAAAAACTGTGGTTATTCTCAAAACATAAGAAATGGCAGAGATATTTGTTTTGTAGACAGCGCAACCACGCATACTATACTTCGTGATCGAAAGTATCTCTCAAGATTAATGCTTACAAAAGTAAGGGTAACAATAATATCAGGCTAATCAGATGTAATTGAAGGCTCAGGGAAAGCCCATATTATGTTACCAAGTGGAACAATATTGTCCATACAAAATGCGTTGTATGCTACTCGATTTAGTCAAAAAATTTTGAGTTTCAAAGACATACGTTTAAATGGATACCACATTGAAATGAAAAGTGCATAAAATGTGGAGTATTTATGCATTACCTCCAATGATACCCAGAAGCATATATTGGAGAAGTTGCGTAGTTTGTCGAGTGGATTATATTATACATACATAAAGACAGTTGAATCACATACTGTCATGAACTAGAAGTTCATTGATTCAAAAGTTTACATGTTTTGACATGACCGTCTGGGCCATCTAGGATCCACCATGATGCGTAGGATCATTACCAACTCTAATGGACATCCATTGTTGAGCAGACACATTGATATCTCAAATGATAACCCTTGCAAGGCTTGTTCTCAAGGGAAGTTGGTAATTAGACCATCACAACTAAAGGTTGATACTAAATCCCCTTCATTTTTGCAAAGAATTCAAGGGGATATTTGTGGGCCTATTCAACCATCTTATGGACCATTTTGATATTTTTTAGTTTTGGTTGATGCATCTATCCTATGGTCACATGTTTGTCTCTTGTCTACTCGAAATGTAGCTTTTTCGAGACTTCTTGCTCAGATAATTAAGTTGCGAGCATAGTTCCTAAATTACCCCATTAAGTCAATCCGACTTGATAACGCTGGTGAATTTACGTCCCAAACCTTTGATGATTTCTGCATGACATTGGACATTAATGTTGAACACCTTGTTCCTCATGTCCATACTTAAAATGGTTTAGCCGAAACATTGATCAAGCGGCTTCAGTTAATAGCTCGCACTCTGCTCATGAAAACAAAATTGCCAGTTTCTGCATAGGGACATGCCATCTTACATGCTACATCATTGGTTCAATTGAGATCTACAGCCAACCACCAATACTCCTCAGTACAACTCGTGTTTAGGCATCAGCCTAATCATTTCACATTTACGAGTTTTTGGTTGTACAGTTTATGTGCCTATTGCACCGCCACAACACACTAAAATGGGACCTCAGCGCAGACTGGGAATTTATGTGGGTTTTGATTCACCATCTATCATTAGATATTTAGAACTCTTGACAGGTGATATATTTACAGCTCGTTTTGCAGATTGTCATTTTGATAAGACAGTATTCCCGTCATTAGGGGGACAAAATACCATTCCAGAAGAACGGCAAAAGCTGACATGGGATGTTCCTACCTTATCTCATTTTGATCCACGAAGCACTCAATGTGAAAATGAAGTGAAAAGGATCATTCACCTTCAAAGTATTGCTAATAATATGCTAGATGCATTTAATGATGCTTCAAAAGTGACAAAGTCACATATACCAACTGCAAATGCACCTGTAAGAATGGATGTCCCTATTGGACAAAATAAAGTGGTAGCGAATGAATCATCTGGTGCACGCCTGAAGCGTGGCAGACCCCCAGGTTTAAGAGATTCAGCCCCTCGAAAGAGAAAGACGAAGGCACAGCTAAATCCAAATGAAGTCATTAAAGAAGAGAAAATAATTGATAAATCCCCAATTCATGATTCTGAAAAAGAAAATATCATTGATGAGACACATGTCCCTGAAGAGACAGAAGTGCATGAAAGCAAAGAAATCTCCATAAATTATGCATGTATTAATGAATTGTGGGATCGAAATGAAATAATCATCGACGACATGTTCACATTCTCAGTAGCCAGTGAGATCATATTAAGCGATGATATTGAGCCCTGCTCTGTTGAACGAAAAATCATATTTTTACCTTTCTCTGGTACTATTTACTACACCTTTATTTGTCATTTTTCATTAAAACTAAATTTGTTTTTGGACTTTTCATTAGTTTTCCTTTAAACTTAATCCCTTTGCCTACCAAACATAGGACTACACTTATAATTAGTGTAGTCTAGTCCAATAAAACTTAGTGAGCCCAAACAAGCACCACCTTAGGTTGAGATTTTGGTAATGCTCACGCTGTTAAAGGTAGTTTCGTAATTTTAAAATTATAATCAATCCATGAGTGTTGTGGTTGACTTTAGTGTCAATGAGAGATTGTTAGATATGTATACCTTAAAAGTCAACAATAAGATGCAAATTTAGATAATACAAATTATTAGTATACTAATTTAATCAGAGGCCAAAATCAGTGTTAATGATATAGTCTCATTGGTTGTTACAAAAATGTCACTCTTACCACATTTTACATATATATTCCATTTGTACCATCTCTCTAATAGAGATGGAACCCGCGTGTGTTGGTGGGCATTACTTCTATTAGATAGGTCTTACAAATGCGGTATGAAAAATATGATAAGTATAGCATTAACTCTAATTGTTTTATGCCTAAACGGTAAGTCCATTGTAATCAGATTCAATAAACATTTTCTCTTGCATGTGGTCCAATATCCTATTGGATAGCTGTTGAGCTTTCACTCATGTGTCTAGAGTTCGAAACTTCTCATCTCCTAAATTATTACAATAGTTTCGAACCATCCCCCTCCTCTCCCCTTAATAATAATATATATATTTTCTAAAAGAGACCTTTTCTCTAACTATCATATCTTAAATTGTTTCTAGTTGTAGTATTATCAGATAAATAATGGATAATTTATAAAAAAAATCGACACACATTATACTCAATTAGGAGAGTGGGTCGTTTCAAATTATTCGTGTTAGAACATAAACAAGTGTGTAAGTTCTCAATAGAGATAAAGTGCCCTAGACAAAAAGTTCTTGCATGTAGTTTAATAAATTACAAGGGAATGATGAAATTACTTAACAAGATTAATCAAGTTGTCTTTATTAATTTTATTGACAAGTCGTAATTAGATTTAGGCCTTCAAGTAGTTTCGGGTTTCGGAGGCTTATTGGGCCCGGAACAATTGGTCTTGCCTTAAAGTCATAAGATGTGACTTAGATAAATATAATGGCCAGAAAGGCCCACCAAACAAAAGAGGCCGGTTTTATTTTCATTGAGTTTTTTTATGTAGTTTTCAGGGGACAAGTATTCATACCACTTCTAAGAAAACCTTTGAAGTTTGAGTTTCTCTGAATCAGTGAATCTGAAATAAAAGGGTACACACACACACACATATATATATATATGAGCTAAAATCGGAAGACACTCATATTTTTACACATATTTTTAATGTGCAAGAGAATGCATAATTCAAAATATATATTAATGCCTTTCTGAGACAATATTTCTGCATGTCACTCTAGAGAATAAGTTGATTATTAGTCAGAGATAATTTCTTTTCGAACAACACAATCACACAATACAATATCACATACAAACTTAAAAGCAGACCCCAGAAAAAATAAGACTGGAAAAAGAACTTAAAAAAAAAAAAACACAGAGAGATGACCTATAAATATTTAATTAACAGGCTTGTTAACCCAAAGATCTGCCCACTGAAGATGGAGGGTGTATAAACACGAAGAACTGAGACTGATCAATTAGTTTTTCCACCTTCCCCTGTGCTTAGTCCAGGTCTTTCTCGAGTGCTCACATTTATCCTTGTAACTGCAGCAGCTTCCTCCTGCACATTAAAAAACACATATTTTGTGCATTACCGTAACATGATTTATCTCTATAATTCAAACATGGGTTTAGTGGTATTTTTTTTTCTCCAATATTAAAAGATGTCTCAAGTTCAAATTCCGCTCCAAAGTTAATTCATCAAATAAAATAAACGAAAACAAAAACCCACAATGCATGTCTACAATATATGTGTTATAGAGAGAGAGAGAGAGAGAGAGAGAGAGAGAGAGAGAGAGAGAGAGATTAACTGCAGTTTCTGTAGCTGATGAAGATGGAGGATCACTGTATGTCATCAGAAGTGATGGAACTGCACCATCAAGTAGCTGTTCTGAGATTGGAGGAGTAATTTTCTCGGGGTTTATTTCATCAGTGTCTCTCACCTCCTGAGATTTAGTCTCAATGCCCAAACACTTGAAAAAAGCCCGGACGGCTTCTTCAAGGAAGTGGCATGGAAATATATAGTAACTTCTCTTCTCCATCAACTCCTCCACCTCATCAGCTGATACTTCATGCGACTGTGAGTACTCCATTTCAACAAATATCTTCTTCTTCCTCCTTTGACTCTTGCAACCAGCTTCACCTACTCCTTTTAATACCCTGGTTCTGCTCTCCCTTCAGATATCACTTTAAATAACTCTGTTCGTTTCAATTCTGATAGATGTACATAATTACCCTTCTCTTTTATGTTCTATTACATAATAAGGACTTACATGAAATGAGTTAACCATCAATGTGTTGTCTCAAATTCTTCTTATGCATTGTGTTAGTGGTCCGAAACACCGGGGCTGGCCTTGAGAATTTGGGGGCTCTAGGCAAGCCTTCGAAGTGTGGCACTAGAGTTCTTTGACTTCCGACCATTTGAACATTGATATGTATAAAAACAAATTTCACCTAATACATGAAAAAATCTATTTATACATCAAATATCATTAAAAATCAACATTTAGCATTCAACTCAATATTATGCCGATTAAGTCTTAAGGAACAATAAAACCTAATTGACGAATATAAGAAATTCACAATTCCCAAATATATCTACATAAACCAAATAACAACACAATAATAATATCAAACCATTGGTCCATCACCATACCATGGAAAAATGTCTCAATAACTCCAAAAAGATAAAATTATAAAAAGAAATAAAAAAAGATAAAATTTTCTCTTCGATTACCTTATCAATTTGCAATCGAGGTGTTTGTTTGGGGAATGCAACAAAGGCTAAAGGGTTTAGCTGTTTAGCGTCTGGTGTCTGGCGATCTGGGGAGGGCGACAAAAGAAGTAAACAAGTTTGTCTTTCAAGTCAATAAGAACAAGTTTGAGTCGCTTAACATTTCAATTTTCACGTACAAAGCAGGCTTGCTATTTTTTCTTCAATTAATTATATAAAATAATTAAATCTTACAAATTTTAGGCTTAGCCGTTCAGCCCATCGGCTATTGCATTTAGACAAAGACGTAAAGTTTGTAAACTTTTTATTTGAATAGACATAATATTTGTAATATTAATTTATATAATATATATAAAAAAATAAAAAATTTGAGGGCCCTAAATGCCCTATGTGGTCTCCTTACTCTAACTACTCTCAGACTTAGTTATGTGAGACGCCACAATAACACTGTGACCATATTGCATAAAAGTGTGTCCCCCTCATTTGCACCTTCATCACCAATTCACCATTAAATTAAGTATAAATACATGTTTTTATGTATGTTATAGATTTTTCAGTAGTCACTTTCTTCGAAATCATCACAAATTTAAACATCGAAGAGTGCACTCTTTTGGAATATCAATTACAGATCCTAGCCTTCACATTGTATAAATTTTATCACATAACTTTTCATAACGCTTCATAAATAAAGAACAAGTGGTAAATTGTTTGGTAGACAAATTTTCTGATCAATACTCTACGTCTCGAATTGAAACAGTTCTCTTCTCAAAAATCTCCATCATGGTTTTGATTAAATCGAATATATGGGAACCTATGTGCCATGCAAACCTGCGGGAGTGTATCTATTGGGTGCCACCATTTTTAATTTCTGACCATTTCGTGGTATTTTGCATACCAATCAGGTGCATCAGAACTTGCTTGTCATAAATGGCACATAAATGTTCATGCTCCTTTTGATTATCCACATTTAATGTAATTTGACTTCCCTGTCAAACATGTAGATCTGCTAATCAAAACAAACGTAAAATTTGACGAAATCAAATTAACTTGTTTTAATTTTTTTTGCCTCATTTGTTATAGATGATGAGATTAGGTAAGACTATATTAAAAGCATTTGAAAGAAAAAATGAATGACAACTTCCTTATTTTGTCAATTGAAGGTTATTCGTGAAGAAAAAATTGTTAATTTTAATTCTATTATTTTTGCAAAGAATAGTAGGGATATCTTTTTTTCTTGAATAACTTTCAACTTGAACAAATATGAAAATAGTCATCCATTTCTTTCTTCAAAATGTCTTCAATATAATGAATAGCCTTATCTAAGTCAATCCTCTTTAACAAACGCCGCCTAATATTTTTCATATGTGCGTTATGCAGCCATGCAGAGAATTAAACGAACGTGGAATTCTCGTCTTATTTTTACTTTTAACAGCTCAGGATAGTGTGTTTATAGAAAACTTGTTTCACTCTTAGGAAAAATATTTTTGATCGTTCAACTTAAATTTTTAAGGGAAAATTTTTGTAATGTCATATGAACTTGTACGCATTTTTCAATTTGTCATAAACTAAAATTTTAAGCAATTTGTTATACCAACTTTTTGAGATTAATTTGTTATCTCTCCCTAACTCCGTTAAGTTTTCTATCCAATATAAGTCACGTGTGAGCACATGACCTTGTGTTTAGGGTTATTCCGGTCATTTTAATACCTTACTTACCTTTTATTAAGTTGTATTCGACAAAAACTGTAGGGTTTCTCAGGCAATGGAACAATATTTTCGATATGATAGCAATGAAATGATCATGCAATGCACTCTATTCTGGTTATTCCAAATATGTAGTGATACACAAGTGGGAGTTTGCATTTTAGCATGTCATGAAGACATAATTTCATACGGGCTCTATAAATGAGAAACAGGTTGACGTTTTGTGCCATAAATGGAGTTGCAGATACATATGCGCTAATTAAATAAAAAATTTAAGTGTTTGTACTAAAAAAAAAAAAAGAGTGGTGTTAAGCTCACCCCATTGTCTTATCATTTCACCCACTTTAAAATGTAAATTTCAATGACAAATATCTCCTCTTATAAAATGACATTTAAGGACTTAAACAATAACCACTAACATTTTGCCACATCAGCATTAGTTGAAATAGCAAAAGAGAAAAAGGAAAAAAATAATTTAAAAATCCACCCTATACAAACCCAACCAGTCCACACCAGCATGGCGGCATCAATGACAGCTCCCCCCTCTTCAAATTCTATTTATTGTGTATGTAGAACTCGCTGTGCTGCTGTCTGAGTCTATTCGGTCGAAGCCATTGACAACGACCGTGAGTAAGAAAAAGAACATTCTAATCGTTTTGTACCCGTACCTGCGAAACCCTTTTCCTGGCTGATATCTTGTACAGTAGCCAAACTAACTGTGTCAACGACAACGGAGATTAGTCAGGCTTCCTAGAGAATCAGGTTCGGTTTCTACTGAACTTGCCCTTTTGTCTTCTCTGAAAATTGGTTTTATATCATATTAGTAGCATGAGCCTCTTCCTATGAGTAAGATGGGCTTTTTCTATCCAAGAACGAACAAGGGAAACAACATTAATGTATTCCTTCTTCAATCATTGTTGCCCTAAGCCAAGGAGCTTGCTATCTCATCCCATGGTTGGTATTTTTGAGATAAATATTTACATACATATTTATATATACATATTACAGAAAATAAAATTTAAAGAACTTAAAGATATTTAAAAGGTTATAATTGGAATCAAGGTGGGTGGGAAAAGAATGATGTTATTATTTACCTTTTTAAAGTGGGTGAGAAGATAAGACAATAGGATGGGCTTAGTACTACTAAAAAAAAACTTGTGAAAAGATGTTAAAATGACCTAAATAACCCCAAACACAAGTTCATATGACATTTCAAAAAGGGTTTAGGTTAATAATATCGTTCTATAACCCCAAACACTCTAAAGCCATGGTTGTATGGTTATCTTTCTTTTAGAATAGTTTAGATTAATAATATCGTTTGTAATAAAAAAAATATAAATAATAAAAAAGAAAATAAAAGTACAACAACAATATACTATAAATAAGGATGAAATAATAACCAAAGCAACGGGTGGTTGAGAAACTAGTTTACATAACGGAAAGTCGTCTTCAAAACCCTTAATAAAATGAGCATGTGCATTGCATTGTATTATTTGTATATATTCCAAATTTCCAAGACATCCACATCCCTAATTGGTGTGAGCAACTCCACGCCACACCGGATTGTCACGGTAATTGGGCAGTTATTGCCCAAAAACTCAAGAACCTTGCTCCAGCCCACACGAAAAAGTCAGGCATTTCATGGGCCCTACACTGCCGGACCGCCCAACCAGGCAATTCTGACCCGACCGTGCGCCCGAGTGGTCTAACGTCATGCAAGAGGCGATGGGCTCGAGCGAGGCAAAGGACCCGACTTGTCGACAAGGGAGTTAGCGCCGTCTTCTTCCACTCTGACGTCGCTGCCGACGAATCATCAAAATGAATGACAACTTTCTTACTTTGTCCAAATTGAAAGTTAGGCATGAAAAAATAATTGACCCTTTTACTCTTACTATTTTTGTGAAAGTACTATTGTTGTCAACAACCTTTAGTCAATATGGACAAAATATGAAAATTTTCATCCATTTCTTCATTTAAAACACCTTTAATGTATGAGCAACTGTATTATAATTCCACCTTGAGGTTAGCATTGTATCACTCAACAATATTTACCATCAAATGCAAGGGCCTCTTCATCGTTTATCAATTGATAATTGAAAAGTTGAGCATCCAATTCCACCTTGATAGAGAAAAACTCGACATGTATTGACATTTCAATCCCAAGTAGAATGCTGAAAAACTCTTGATATTTAGAAAGCTAATTATAGTGCAAACAAGGATCATTGTCATCCATAACAACGAATTAGCACACGTCTATTAGGTAGTTAATTATAAACAGCCATAACAGCTACACTACTAACTCTTGGACCATGTATATATGTTATCAAAGGAATATGCCTTGTACAACTTATATACTTGTCTTTTGTCAATCTAATGTTCTGCTAAGATTTTCTTTTGTTAGTATCATATTATATTGGGCCTCGTTACTTGGGCATCCAGACATTGAGCCCATGATTCATGTAAAATGAGAGGAGGCCTTAGTCTATAAAAGAACCTCCTCACCCTCACAATCCTCAAGCCTCACTCTGACATTACAAAGCCACAAGGCTCACAAACAGAGAAACTCTCTCAAACTCTCTCTTTCTCTGGGGACTCTCCCTCACACTTGTAACTCATACATACAGTTAGAGAGAAATACAATCAACATCAGTGTGGATGTAGCCCAAACATTGGGGTGAACCACGATACATCTTGTGTTCTTTACTTCCTTGCAGATTCACGGTCGGATTTACGTTGTTCCAAGACCCTTCCGGTTTTGTGCATCAACATTTGGCGCCGTATGTGGGAATCGATACGAAAATTTGTGTCGGTTCTCTTTCATTTTTTCACCTCCACCGTGAATCTGTAAAATCACAAAGCTATCGACACTCCAAGCACCGGCACCTACACTCCGTGTTCTCGAAGATCCAGTAGAAGTAACATTTGATGCTGGTTTAGTCAATTCAAATGATCTTATGCTAGCATTTCCTTTTGTTGTACATGTAAGCAAAGTGTAAGACCTCGAAGCCAATTCCAAATTCTTTTTGGCAAGCAAATGTAATCCAGTAACAGGGTCATCTTCAGCTAGCAGCGGATCCAATTTTCGGTCATCCAAACAGGTGGCAAGCACGGTTCTGGCATTCCTTGCTTACCCCATGCTTCAATAACTTTGATGAGACCAAGCTCGTCGAAGGTAGAGCTCAAAGTGGAGGGCAACCTGGGCACTCGAGTGTGGTCGTACGAGGCATGTTTTGCTCAACTCTCAATCGTAAAGATCAGGGAAGGACAAGGTTGGCCCCGCCGACCTTTGCGGCTACGGCAGCAAGAGAATTGGTCCAAACGGCGACGTGGGCCCTCCTCCAAAAACCAAATTTCAAGCTTTCAATTCTTAAATGGGTTCTCTTCGTTTTCTTCTCGTCGGCCATTTCCACCTTAGAAGCTCCCAGTTAGAGTCAAAAGGTCGGTGATTGTTTTTGCAAAGAAAAACAGTAACTAGAAGAAACAAGAAAAAAAAAAATAATTCTGGAGAGAGAGAGAAAGCAGACGACGACGTATAAGACTGTCCAGAATGATCTCCTCCGTCACCTCCTCCTCGTCCGCCATTAACAAAACCTCATCAACCCTTTACTCTCACATTCCTCTCCAACTAAACGTTAATCCCATCACCATCACCCGGAGGAATTTCATTTCCCTCACCAAATCATCATCCTTTCCCCTCAAACATTTAATCTCCATGAACAAGCAATATCTCTCTACCCTTTCCAGCTCCAGATCAGACAACGGAACATCCTTTAATCCTTCTTCCCAGGGAGCCGAATCATTTTTCAGGGCAGTGTTAGCTAGCATGGAGGCTGTTTACTTAAGTAGAAACCCAACTGAAAGGCAATCTTGGAGCTTGTTGGGTCGGCTTCCGATGAACAAATTTACTATGACCATTTCGCATTCAGGACTTTTGGGGTGAATGGTTATGGCATTGATTCCATGGCCAAAATTTTCATGGATTTTGGGTACACGCCCAGGGAGGAATTGAGATTCCCGGCTAAAAAATTGAGAGCATTGTGGTTTTCTCTCCCCAGTGTTCCCATTCCTCAAGGCGGCAGTGGTGTGAATGGGCCTCTGCCGAGAGTTTTCATATCCTAGCTTCTTGTAGATCAGATGGGTCGCGAGGGGGGTGTTCGAGGTCCGAGTTGGAGATAGCGCATTTGCTGCTCTATTTAAGGCACAAGCCATTTAAGGCCACCATTTTCATTGACCGGTGCGAGCTGGTGGACGATCGGGATGTTGATTCAATTAGGGATAAAGCGAGCTGGTGGACGGTCGCTCCAAAGCAGGTGGTCGGTTCAACCAGCCGGGTCGAACCCTAATCCAGCGCATCGTCTAGAACTTCCTCTCCGTTCTAATCCGTCGCCAGGGCTTCTTCCTATTTGCTCCTCTCCATTACATCTCTGACATGCTCCGCTACATCAAGGTCATTCGTACGGATCCGGTTACAGACCCGCCACCGGGCATGGGAAACCAAGCACCGGCCAATGATTAAACTCCGAGGGGTGCAGTCATGTGCTCACATGTCGCAAAAGCAGAAAGCAGAAACAAAAGTAGAAACAAAAGCAAAATCAAAGCAGAAACAAAAGTAGAAACAAAAGCAAAATCAAAGCAGAAAAGAAAAGAGAAAAGAAGAAACAGAAACAAAAGCAAAAGCAAAGCAGAAAAGAAAAGAGAAAAGTAAAAGCAGAAAGCAAAAGCAGATAAAAAGAAGCAGACATAATTACGGTGGTGATGGCATGCAGAAAATGGAATTATGGGCGTGACCCATTGAGCAGAGGGTCGGATTTATTTTTGAATGATGTGATGTATTTTTCTAATCTTTTGGAGACATCAGTATAACCCCATCAGAGGGTAATAAAAAATAAAAAAGGGCAAGCCGAAAATAATGGGCTGGAATGTTATGTAAAGGGCGAAGGCCCATATGCCCAAAAGAGCCAGGCCCTCTATTATCACTAACCAGGTGATCAAAAGTACGTCCAGTATTACAAAAAAATTATTCGGCAGCCCGCCGCTATTATCACTAACCAGGTGATCAAAAGTACGTCCAGTACTCCAAAATTATTCGGCAGCCTGCTGCTATTATCATCAACCAGGTGATCAAAAGTACGCCCAGTACTCCAAAATTATACATGAGCATCACTCAGGTTAATACATAAACATTCATAAGCATCACTCATGTCAATCATACATAAACATTCATGAACATCACTCATGTCAATATTCATGACCATCACTCATATAAACATTCATGAGCATCACTCATGTCAATCAGCTTCAAAGCTACATTTACAGAGCTCTAGCTTCGAGAGCTCCAGCTTCGAAAGCTTCATTTACGAAGCTCCGACTTCAAAGCTGCATTTACAAAAGCTCCAGCTTCAAAGCTTCACTTTTAAAGCTACATTTACAAAGCTTCAGTGCAGGGTATACAAATACCGCCTCAGAACAACCGCCACTTCGGCCCATACATGGATTCAATTTGAAGTCTCTAGCCAACAGACCCTATTGACTGAAGACTTGGGGGACTACATTATGTACCATATATTGGGCTTCCGTAACTGGGCCTACATTATGCAGCCTCGCAACATGTGCTACTTCTAGTTGAGCATCATTTCAGATTGAGCACTGCCTTATCTCGAGTATCAGTTCTAGATGATATCTAGTTACTTCGGCCCACACATGGACTGAATTTCAAGTCTCCAGCCAAAAGACTCTCTTGACTGAAGACTTGGGGGATTACTGTTAGTACCATATTATATTGAGCCTCGTTACTTGGGCTTCCAAACATTGAGCCCATGATTCATGTAAAAGGGGAGGAGCCCTTAGTCTATAAAAGGGCCTCCTCACCCTCACAATCCTCAAGCCTCACTCTGACATTACAAAGCCACAAGGCTCACAAACAGAGAAACTATCTCAAACTCTCTCCTTCTCTAGGGGACTCCCTCTCACACTTGTAACCCATACGTACAGTTAGAGAGAAATACAATCAACATTAGTGTGGATGTAGCCCAAACATTGGGGTGAACCACGATACATCTTGTGTTCTTTACTTCCTTGCAGATTCACGGTCGGATTTACGTTGTTCCAAGACCCCTCCGGTTTTGTGTGCATCAACATCTTTCATTAATCCACTAATTTGTGTGGATGTTTAGGCCACGTAACGTACATCATTGGATTGGAATGATTAACTCTTAAAATTCGAGGTATATTAAAGGAATTAGACGTAAGGGCAATGTTTTCTTTTTCATTCTATCTTTTGGGAGAGAAGGGAATTGAAAATGATAAGCATCTTTTGATAAGTAATCCATCTTATACTTTAAAGTTGAACAAAACTTTCTTATTTCTTCATCCCGAGTTATTCATTCCAATCCACATGAGGACTGGTTGAAACCTTAGAGTACTCCTTTTTTTGTTGCATTAATCATCTAAATAAAACACTCACAACATGTTCAAAAGGTTTAATATACTCAAGGGGCTTCCTATTCAGTATACTTAGACGCTTACTGATGCATCATAACAAGAAGCAACGCTAATGCCGCCCTTTTATACCTAAACAACCCTAACATCATTAGGCACCCAATTGGAAGCAACAATGAAATTAACATAATCCAAAAAATTATCTGAAAACTTAACACTTTATGATCAGAATTTAGATAAAAAATGGTTATAGGTCTGTAAATACGAAATTCCTACAACAAGGAAACAAGAACACGCGTACAATGTAATAAATTTGTATTAATGAATGAATTAGGATTACAATTTCTGAGCTTGATCATGTGATTTGATCTTTGATGATGTGTGTGTGGTTGATACAAGGGTTGTAGAGACTTGATTTTGGTCAACAAACGCCACAAGAGTTTGGCTTGTGGCATCGAAGGAACTGTTACTGGCTAGTGTAGGTGGTGCTTGGTGGTTCTTCATGAGAGCGGTGAAAAGAACTTTCTGGTTTCCCTAAAGGTTAGGACTCGTTTTGTTTCTTTTATGTCCTAGAACTCGATTCAAGGGTGATGAACACTTTATCTTGAATCGGGCTAGAATTTTCTTCAAGGGCTGTGTAGGCTTGATCTTGAACGAAATGGGACCACAAGGAGTTTCAAGTGATGGGTGATCTTTAGCCTTAGTGTGGATGAGTCAGTACGTGTTTGTTATGTTTGTTGATTCTCCATAAGCTTGATCACAAGTGTTTTGGGTTTTTGAGCGTATGAGAGATTTATGGATGTTTGGACCCCTCCTTTGTCTTTGGAACTTCATAGTTACAAGGATTTCCATGTCTTGATTAAGGCTTGATTTGATATTGATTTTGAACTTGACTAATTGACTAAAGAACCATGACTTGATTTGGGCTTAATTCGTGACCAATTTGATTTAATAAGATAATCTTCTATTTTTTGAACTATAATCAGATAATCTTTGATTTAATAAACAATCTTTGGTTTAATTAAATAATCTTCGATTAATCAAATAAATCAATCACCTTCCTCCTTAGTTTGGTCATCCTTAATTTGGCCAACCTTCCCGATTTGGCATTCATTTCATTTGTTGATTATTTCTTTTAATTTAAATCAATTAATTTGTTTGATTTAAATTAAGGTTATTTAAAAATAATTCCTTATTTATTTTCTAGCAAAATGTCGACACGTGTCACTCTTGATAACTCGTTCGCTTTCGATGACTATGTCAACTTGTGAGACACACGGTGCGTGTCACATAAGCCCTGGTATGTCAAAGCTTTAATTTTATTTGTGGGTATTTATTTCACTGAAATTTACATGTCTACAAGGTCTTAGTAAAGAAGTGGGCTGCACTCGCCTTTGATACAACATATACCATTAGACTGATTCCAAGCCTGGAGCCCGAATCTACATAGGATTTCTCTGTTTTGGCACTTGTTGAACCGCTCTTCAATCATCTTTGTAATTTGTTCTACATATGTACTGCAACTCTTGAGAGATTTGGTAAAAGCTTTACGAATATATGGACGGAACTGGTAAAAGTTTTATGAACCATCTATCTATTTGTTATAATTAATTAATTAATTTTTTACATAAATGATTTTTGCAAAGTGATTTACAATATGAATAATTCCCTTCTCTAGCATAACACACCATAAGCAGACACCACTCCCCTCCGGAGAGGAGTGGTCAACTACCTCATCACAACATAGCTCCATGCAGTCCTAGAGATCAAACAATTTCCTACACAACTCCATGTTAAAGAATACCTTTACATGCAAAGTTTAGTCATTATCCCTTTGACAAATACCACACCAAGTTAGTCAAGTTAGTCATTGGAATTAATTATCTAGTCAACAAAGAGTTTGGTGGGAATGGCCAGGTGGCAAATTATTTATTGGTAAATGGGCCACACTCATGCCACATAAGCAAATTTAACATAATAGTGTTGTTGTCACATCCCGGCTCGGGCCCCCACGACATCCCGGGCCCGCTCCACCGCCGTAGCACGATATTGTCCGCTTTGGGCCCCGACCACGCCCTTACGGTTTTGTTTCTGGGAACTCACATGAGAACTTCCCAGTGAGTCACCCATTATGGGATTGACCTCGCGCGCTACTCTCTTAACTTTGGAGTTCCTATGGAATCCGAAGCCAGTGAGCTCCCAAAAGGCCTCGTGCTAGGTAGGGATGAGAATATACATATAAGACTTACAGGATCCACTCCCCTGGGTGATATGGGATGTTACAGCTGTAGCAATATTAGAAAATATGAAAATAACACAAGAATTCCAATCACAATAATCATAAAGAAAATCACAACATCAATCGTATACAAGATTAATATAAACAACTACAGATAAAGTTAGAAAAATTGACAAACTTGGAGATTGAGGCTTGTAGTTCGATAGGCGTCCGTTTTTCAGGATTCAACAATCTATAATCCGAAGTCAAAGCACTTCAATCTTCGGACTCTAGCAAACTTTATATATTCCGTACTCTCAAGACACGACTCAGAAGATTTTTAATAATGAGAGAGACAATAAAGTCTTGGGGATTAAACCCTATTGCCAACAAGCAATGGCTATGAACTTTTATAGAACTCAGAGCCTTGTTTTATGTAGAGATGTAACTCAATATCTCAACAACAAAACATATAGAGCCTTTGCAAAAGGTACGGCAACTCTTAATAAAACTATATATCATTTGAATGAAGCCTTTCACTCAAATTTCAACAATAACTACCTATTAGCACACTCATTTAGACAAGTGAGATTTTATTTTTATTCAATTATGGAAATTATAATATTATATAAACAAATAATTTCCAACAATCCCTCACATGAATAAAAATTTAGGAAGAATTTGAGAGTATAGGCGGATAAAAGATGCATCGGGAGAGGTGTCTTTTGGACTTGATCCTACCCTAATGAATACTTATCATATTTACTTTGTGACGTAGTAGATGTGGAAGATCTTGAACTGTTCACGGCAATAGTAAATCGAGACAATAAGCAACACACATCACTAATCCTAATATATTACAGTTCATACGGTTGTGTTCATTTTGGTCCTGAACAAATCCTGGATTCATGAAGCTATATAGAATTTAGCCATCTCATTCTCATAGAAGCGACCCACTTCTACTCTCACATAGGTGCCCATTGATTAAGAATACTCTGCAATATTCCTCTTATTAATTTATAAGATATCATTGTCATTAAGTATAAATATACAACCTAAAACGTCTGCAGACAACACACTTCTTCCACCATATGAATGAGGTATGTAGTGTGTTAACTTATTTGAATCATGCCTAACCAGTTTGCCTATTGAACTTAGACCATGAGATCTCCAATCAACTAAATTAGGTTTATGTCCGGCTAATTTATTGGTTATGTTGGCTTTAGCCTCATTCCTCTTGATGATCAACTTACTCTTTAATCAAACCTTTAATAATTGGTACCACTAAGGTTGACTACTCTTATGGTGTGCACTTCCATATTATGAAATTATATTTCATACGAGAATAGTTGTTTTCCAATGTTAAGTCCTCGAAACATATGTTAAGACTTACACAATAATTTGCTAACACTAGGAAGTAGACTTCCTCCCTCATTTAAGGTATCTATAGAAGGTCTATAACCTTGCCATACCTTAAACAATTACTCATTACAAGAGATGACATTTTGATTGTCTCATTCAATTAGCAAATTACGTTTTTATTCTTTGTAAGCAAATCTCATATCTCAAAATAGATAAGATACCCACAATTCGTCGATAATTGTGGTTAATTTCTAACGTTATTGTTAAATGGATCATGTTTTATTCTTTAAAAAGTGGGAAACAACTAAGATAGACCTTATGTATCTATCTTCCTAGGCCTTCATGCCTCACTTGCCATTATGGGAAAAGCACTTCTTGGCTTTTATCCTTTCCTTATTATGACTAAATTGCATGACCATTCATATGCTTACTTAATAAGCATCATCATGTCTAATTTAATTTTGCGAGATGCTCCACACATTTTCAGTGTATCATCTTTTCCTTTCCAAAAGACCCCCACACTTTCAGTGTATAATTTCTCTCAAAGGAATTTCCTTTGGTTTTATCCATGACTAGCTTGGCTTATGAGCAAAACTCATTTTTTTTTTGTCACATTTAATTATTAATAGTTGAACAAGACATAAAGAAGACTAAATCTTTCACCATCATCCTCGTGAAATCCAATTATCCCAAATGACTTGGTTGGTTAATTTCTTTCACCAAATCTTTTGCCTGAATGTAATAAAACCATGTACATGTGGTTTGTAAACAAGGCATAGATCTTTAAAGATATAATTAGGCTTTCCAATTATATCTTTGGCCTTTGATCTCACCTATGGATATCGTCATCCCCATTTCATTTCAATGACCTTGAAATCAATAGTCCTCTTTGTCACAAACCAAAGTTCTTAGCTACATATGGACATCAAGAGGGCTATCTTCTCTATCCTGAAGAAAGAAATATCGCATTGTGGATTAAATGCATCAATTTAGATTCATTCCTTTATGAAAAAAAGAACTCATTGTACAAACTGGTATATCACTCTAACCGTTCTAAATTTGCAGATAAAGCAAATTTTTGAATCAAACCATTTCACTTGGCCTTAACCGTCACCTCCTTTCTAATAGAAAAGTCAATGCCAAACATACTTTCCAGATATTCATGAATGATGCAATTGAATCATGAGAGTCACATATGTGAAACAAAAGATTCATGAGAATCGCAGTGCAACATATATTATCAATAGGCTTATTATATTAACACTCCACTTATTGTTGAATAAACCTCACATACTTAATACACCTTACATTTGCTTTTTTAATTAAAAATTATCTTGATACACCCCACATACTTCTCCATAATACCCTCATAGTCCACATTCTCAATATACACCTCACATTTTCTCCATACACCCTACCTTTTCTATACACCCCACATTTTTCAAATCTTATAACACTCATTTTTAAATGTCTTATGATTTTGTTTTTCGTTCATTTTTAAACGGCTTAGTTGGCTCATTGAACCGTGACTCGAGTTTACTGCTTCACCATTCGAATCACACTCTAACATCTTAGAAATTAAACGTCTTATGATTTTATTTTTCGTTCATACTCTATTGTTCAGGCAAGGGCTTGCCTGTGTAGCATATTAATTTTCAATGGTGATTTTGATACATGTGAACTTTTAAGTTGTGCTTTGATGTAGTATCTTACGAAGCAATATTTGACATGTGTAATGAAACCAAAAGCTCTTACGAATTTGTAGGCATTTTTCATATGAAAAATTATGGTTTGCTAACAAATTTTATAGCTATCGAATATCTGTGTTCATCCAATTTGTAGCATTCATGCTTCCTAAATGCTCTATACTTTCTATTATGTTAGATAAACTAGTTGAAAATAACCATAAAAAATGGAGAGTGGGAGAATTTTGATAGTTGAAGAAGATAGATAATAAAAGTGATTTGTGGTGTATTTTTTAAAACCTAATAAGGTCAAAATTGTCATTGCATAGTAGGATACATAAATAATTTAGTATTAAAATTTAATGTGAGTTGCATTCAACATTTTGTGGAGTACTAATATAAAAAGCCTTATCAATATATCCATGTTTTCTTTGAAAATATCTCAAAACGCCAACTAAGCAGGTTTTTTTTTAAATTTTTTTGTTTGCGAGACTTTGGATGCAGTCCCTAGCTATGCGTATTCTTTGACTGAAACCTTGTTGGTTTTCAATTTTTAATTGAAGTCCCTAAAATTAATGTGATAAATTTATTTCTATGTATGTTATTATATCTTTTAAATTAAAAATTGAAATTTATAGTTGTTTATATTAATGAGATTTTAAATAAAAACCCATAATTTGTGGGATTGAAAATTTTAGAATATAAATTATACTATTGTGCATGTGTATATATAGAAACATGGGTACATTCATCAAAATTAACCAAAAAATTATTGTACCAAAACATGGGTACATTCTTCAAAACCACAAAAAAAAAAGAAAAAAAAAAGAAAAGATGTTATGCTTAATAACATTAGTAAATTTCTTGGATTAAAATTGACATGGTTACATTCTCAAATCAAAGAAAAAAAGAATGTACCCATATAAGTTTAAAAATGGATTAGAAAAAAATTGAATAGATTTTATATAAAAAAAAAATGGTACATTTTACATATAACAAATTGGTATATTTAAGAATGAGTACATTTTAAGATTAAAAATTTGAAAAAAATACATGAATGGGTACACATAAGAATAAAAAATTGAAAATATTTTTTAAAAAAGCTAATGGGTACAAACTTATTCTAATTTTTTATTTATTTGAAAATGTTTTGAATTGAAAATTTGTTCGAAGTTTAATAAAGGTGTAGCATTAAAATTCTAAATCAATTATTAATTTTTATTTAAAAAATTATGTAACTGACATGTAAGTTCATTATTACATTACTGCTAAAGACTGGAATCAAAATCTGAAAACAAATCAAGTTTCAATAAATGAACATTAGTAATTAGGGACCAGATACTAATTTTTTTAAAATTTTTTTTAACTCTTACTGCTACTCTTGAACATAAAAAAAATAAACCAATCATGATAATCAAAGAAAATTTAGAATAGCCATATTTGATTTCAGCCCCCAACCATGAACCGCACTAAACTGATTGGTTAAAGCACCGAATACCTTTTCATGGAGATATCCAGGTCACTTATCAGTAACTCATGAAATAATTTAATTTCGTTCTTTGAAAAAAAACACTATGGGCATCAGCCCATATGACAATTCAAATTTTAACATGGTGGTAAATGGCCAGAGACATCAATACCCTCTCTCACTGTCAAATGTAGAAAGGGAACTATTATTGGCACTCTAAAAATCTCATTCTACACTCCTTACAAGTGTATTTTTCTTTCTAATTATAAAAGCACACATATCTATTTATGTAATTTTTGAAGTACCAATAACAATTTCCATGTAGAAATATCTATTTATTAATTTTCTTTTAATCTCATACGCATGGCAGATACATTTTAGTGAGAATAACCAGGCCAAGAAGGCATATATGTTGTAACATACATATGCAAACAATGAAAGCACACATATAACTGCCAGATGAAAACCGAAAAACATCTTCCAGTATATACACAACGTAATTACCGCTGGTGTGGCAACATACAAACATTATTGTATATATCAAGCACATCAAATAAACTAATATACATCAATATGCACATAAAATCCAGTCCCACAAATTTTCCAAAGCAAAATCAGAGTTTCTTCTACTTAACGTTTAGGGCTATGTTCAATGTTACTGATTTTAACTTCTTTTATTACGCACTTAGACTCATACTCTCTAATATTGCAAGAGAAAAAAAATTTCTTTAATGTTGGAGTAATATTAGAAAATTTGAAAATAACACAAGAATTCCAATCCCAATAATCATAAAGACAATCACATTAATAGTATACAAGATTAATATAAACAACTAGAGATAAAGTTAGAAAAACTGACAATTTTGGAGATTGAGGCTTGCATAAATGCAATGTCCTAAAGACAAAATTTCATCCCTACTCTTGTGCTTGTAGTTTGGTAGGTGTCCGTCTCCAAGGATTCAACAATCTATAATCTGAAGTCAAAGCTGTGGAGCAAAAAATAATCAAGAAAATTATGGAGGTGACACGAATACTTTTGGGTGAAAAGGACAAAATTACCCTTGAGGTACACCGAGATTCCCACACGCATGCAATGGACAATAACGACTCAATCAAGGAAGAGTCAAAGGTGATCAAAATGGTATTTATTCAAAACCCTCTCATCAAATCCTCACTCAAAAGGTAACTCCCAATTTTCCTATTCAATTTGGGATTAATTGCTAAGTTAATTGCAAGATATTATTTCACATAATATCTTGCAATTACACTCATAATTTGACCATATGTGGTTGGCATCTATTCTCCAAATATGGTCGGTCACTCTCCTATAAATAGGCATGTTTTCCCACCAAAAGGCTAAATCATTCTCTACCCAAAAATTCCCAAACACATTCTCTTTCAAATTCTAACTTTGGCATTGGAGATTCTTCGACCAAAGCCCCCTCCATTCATCGTGGGCGCGTGAGGCTTTTGGCCTTAATCTTAGGTGTTATTATTTTGCAGGTGCATTTTCGTCAAAGGAGAAGATTGCAGAAATTTGCATCCACAAATTGGTGTTTTCATTAAGAGCCTTGATTCACACACTTAAAGAAGACTCTCGCATTCAAAGTTTCTAATTTCTCGTTCATTTGTAAATTTTTCGTACATTCTTATTCCTAGAATTTTTTATAAAGTTCTTTGAATAAACATAAAAGAAAAGTACAATGACTAGAAATTCAGAAAACACAACAAACGGAACTTCCTACATTCAAGGATTTGGACCATGATGATCCACGAGGCTCAACGCAACGACGAGTAGAGCGACACTACCCCCACGAGGCACCACTGTGGCAGCCACCACAGTAGCAACCACGATAGCAGCCCTTGCCTAAGCCCACAGTGAATGCTTCACCTTGCAGCCTCAAGCCTAGGCTTGTGCCACTTTGCAGCAGCGAGCCTAGACCCACGCCACAAGGGAGCCTAGCACAACCTAACTTGAGCAGGCCTAGAACCAAGCAGCTGCGGCAGGAGAAGTGGCCCAGCGCGCTTCCTAGCCGAGCCCAGACCCAGCATCTACGTCCATCACACGTAGGGTAGCCCACATCAGTGGCCCAACCTGCTCCCGCGACCCAATCCGAGATCCAACCCATTCCCGTGGCCTTCTGAGCAATCCAAAATGGTCCAAGACTGGTTCAATCGTCTCGACTTCAGGTTTTTGGATCGACGATTGAACCGAGGGTATTTTCACCCTATTTCTCCACAAATTTGACATATCCTAACTCGAATATTATGCCCGGAGTCCATTACACTTCCACTACTCAAGGTGACGCATACCGTCTAAGCTCTTCCAACCCAAATGGGGAACAACACTTGTCTCGACAAGTCATAGAGTTGACAAATGCCCTTGCGTATCAAACGACGTTGGTAAATTAGCTCTTGCAGCGTGCCCCAGATGAGGTGTCCCAAAGTAGGACAAGGGCAAATGAAGAACCTCTTCAGTAACGTCCCAGCAAGAAGCCACTCGATTAGTCACGAAATGAGCGTTCTGGAGGGGTACACTCTCGATTGAGCCTTTGAGATAGCGTATACTTTCGCTTTAGCACGCGGAGGAGCGTGCACTTTTGGTTAGGCCCATGGACGAGCATACACTCATGGTTGGGGCCACACTCCGATAATCAACATGAGCAACCTTCCAGGTGAAGTGTTCATTTACTGCTAGGCCCGCAAGAAGCATTATCCACCTCACATTGGAGTAAGCAGCACGACGGACAGAGAGAATCAATCACTCAATCCGGCTCAAGTTCAACTGGAAACCTGCGAAGAACTTGCTTGCCTGCTAGGAACATACCACATGCACTACAACCATGACATAGACTAGATGAACACATAGAAGAACACCATCAATCAGCAGGTCAAGACCGGGGGCTGCCAAGAGTTCCGCTACCCCAACAAAGGAAAAATTAAGAAGACGTAGAGAGGCTTTTGATAGAATGATTGCACGATTTCCAACGCAACGAGGTCACTGATGAGGCGCTATGACAGGACAAGACCAACATAAGCAGGTTACCCTTCACGGACGATATCAAGCAGGCAAAGCCTCCACGCAAGTTCAGCATGCCACATTTCACATCTTTCAAAGGAGATGAAGACTCAGAATGACACCTAAAGCACTATCAAAGCGCATTAATCCTCTATCGGAATAACGACGCTATCATGTGTAGGGTATTCGCCACTACTCTACAAGACAAGGCTCAAGATTTGCTCCACACTTTGCCGCCATAATCTATCCGGAGTTTCGATGAGTTTTCTTTGATTTTTACCAAGGAATATTCATCCTATTGCTCGATCAAGAAGAAGTTCGACCACTTGTTCAACATGAAGAAGAGCCCAAAGGAGTCACATACGACTATGTAAAGAGGTTCAAAGAAGAGATGGCAAAGATAGTCAAATACAATGACTCGATAGCTAGTGCAGCTTTCCAAAAAGGACTCCCAGTAGACCACTTATTGTTCGAAGAATTGATTATGAAAGAAGATTTAACTCTAGCAGACTCTTTCTCTCTGGTAGAGAAGCATGCATTTAGGGACGAAGCTCGGCAAGCAGACAAGGCACCTGAGTAGCCTTGAAAAGAATCAGCAATAGCTCAAAAGAAGGAGGACGGGAAGCAGTACAACAACAAAAGCAGGCAGGAGGCCAAGCGCAGGGATCGATCTTAGACCAAAGGAGGCTGGACACCCAAGAACTACTGTAAGTTCTCGATCCCGATCCACCAAATCCTCCACGACATCAAGAGTGAACCTTAGTTCAATCTGCTAAGCAATTAAAGAGAGATACCTCAAAGTTGGACCATACTAAGTACTGCGCATTCCATCGAGGTCTCAGTTACACAACTGACGACTGCTACACTTGGAGGAACTACCTAGAGAAATTGGTGAAAGAAGGCAAGGTCGACATATACTTGGACAAGCCAGCTGCGCATCCTAGTATAAACGTAGATGTTGACGAAGAACCGCCAACCAAGACAATTTTGATTAATGGCATTTTCACAGAATCCGAGCACTTAGGGGCCACCAATAACTCCAAGAAGAGAAAGATCCAGCAGGCTCTACTAGTCTCATAGGTTTAGGCAGTCAACACCCAACCTGGACCCATCGTTAGCTTTACCGAGCAAGATGCTGAAGACGTTAACTTTCCACATGACGACGCACTAGTGCTATCTGTCCAACTAGCCCATGCTATAGTTGACAGAATGATGGTTGACAGTGGAAGTGTAGTCAACCTACTTCAGCTCTCAGTAATTCAGAAGATGGACCTGGAAAGCACAATTATACGCCAAGCGGAGGTACTTACTGGATTTAATGGACACACCTCAATTGCCATCGACAACATTACACTTGACATGAGAACACCGCCAGTTATGTCAAAGCAGATGTTCACAATAGTAAGCGACCCGTCTCCCTACAATGGGATTCTAGGGGGACATTGGCTGATAAAGCTAGATACCGTAACCTCCGTCAAGTATAAAAAAATCTGATTTCGCATCCCGGGATGAGGAGTTGGAGAAATCAAGTCTGACCAGGCCACATCTCGACGATGCACTGTGCAAGTACTAAAGGTGTAAAAAAGAAGACTTTCCACCAAGGTCTAAAGGGACGACGAAGCTACCAAATAGTAATTACAACGGACGAATCAAAAAGTTGGTGTCCAAATCAACGTGCTAGCATAAGAGACGGGATGAAAGCCCAAAGAGGACGCTGAGCACATCATTTTTGATCCCCAGCAGCGGGAGAAGACTGCTAGAATCGGCTCACATCTGAGCCCGAAGGAAAATGTGGAATGCATAGCTTTCCTTAAGGAAAAACGTGATGTCTTTGCGTGGTTACCTTTCGACATGCTCGGCATCAACCCCAAGATAGCTTGCCACAAGCTGCACGTTGACCCCGCTGCCAAACTGGTAATTCAAAATATGAGACATTTCGTACCCGAACAAGTGGCGATCATCAAAGCGGAAATCAACAAGTTATTAGAGGTCAGATTCATAGAAGAGGTAGCACACTCTGCATGGCTTGCCAATGTCATGCTAGAAATGAAGACAGAGAAGGGCAAATGGAGGGTTTACGTAGATTACACTGACTTCAAAAAAGCATGCCTAAATTATCTTTATCTAGTTCTTCGAATCGATCTACTAGTAAATTCAACTTCCAGGAATCAGTTGCTTAGTTTCTTGATGCATACTCCGGCTACAACCAAATAGCCATGCACGAGCCCAACAAGGAGAAAACCGTGTTCGTGATCGAGCGAGGCACTTACTGCTAAAAGGTCATGCCTTTTAGCCTCAAGAACACGGGAGCCACTTATTAACGATCGTTAATAGGATGTTCAAGAAGCAAATTGGAGTAACCATTGAGGTCTACGTTGACGACATCATAGTAAAGGGCAAGTAACGATCATACCACATCGGTAGCTTGGCGGAAACTTTCGATATCCTTAGAAAGTATAAGATGAATCTTAATCCCGCCAAATGCACATTCAGAGTATCTTTAGGAAGATTTTTAAGGTACCTAGTAACCCAACGAGGAATTGAAGCACATCCCAAGCAGATCCGAGCAATCTTAGAGATAAAGTTTCCAACTTCCTTGAAGGAGATCGAAAGCTTAACCAAAAGAGCAGCCGCACTTAACCGCTTTCTTTTGCGGTCCACCGATCGATGCAAGCATTTTTTCAAAGCAATCAAGAGGGCATAACGAGCCGAATGGGATGATGAAGGCAAAATAGCTTTCCAAGACCTGAAGAAGTATCTTAGATCACCTCCCATACTATCCAAACCGGAAGCAGTGGAGGACTTATACATCTACTTGGTAATCTCTATATGAGAACAACTAGAGGCCCAACTACTGGTATTCTACACTTCTAAAACTCTTCTCGAAACGAAAACCAGATATCCAAAGATTGAGAAATTAATTTTGGCGTTAGTTGTTGCGGCTTGGAAGCTCAGACCATTTTTGCAAGCTCATACAATCATCGTCATGGCTTAGTATCCTTTGCGATCAAACCTACATGGTCTAAACGCTTCTCAACAAGTAATGAAATGGGCGTTGGAACTTGGCCAATACGGCTTAGTTTACCAACCTTGCAAAACGATAAAGGCCCAAGCCTTAGTAGACTTTATAGCAACATTCACACCTAGCCTAGGCAACATGACAGAGTGACCTAACGACACCCCGGAGGTAACCGAGCATGCCTTAGCCACGTTTGCTTCACCCGATGAAGACTTCTAGAATTTTCATGTCGACGACGCATCCAACTATAAGAGCTCAAGAGTAGGTGTGGTCCTTGTCACTCCAGACGGTTCGATGCTCGAGCAAACAATCACTCTGGGCTTCAAAGCATCCAACAACGAAGCATGAGTATGAAGCCTTACTAGCAGGCCTCCGAATGGTAAAAGACTTTACAGTGAAAAAACTTGCAATTCATTCTAATTCATAGCTAATCACCAACTAGTTTACTGGGGAGTATACGACAAAATATCCGAAGATGGCACAATACTTAGAGAAAGTATGAAAGCAACTTGAGGCATTTCAGACTTACACTTTCACTTACGTTTCGTGGGCAGACAACGCCCACACTGACATGCTAGCTGGCCTAGGCTCCGACCTTGACCATCAATTGAAATGCTTTATTCCGGTGGAATATCTAAGCAAGCTGAGCATAGAGGTGGAGCAAGTAGCCAAAGTTTCACAGGTTAGTACAATTCCAAACTGGTAGGATTCCATTATAGACTATCTAGTCAATGGCACACTCTCCATGGAAAGATTAGAGTCTAGAAAGCTCCAAATAAAGGCATCACGTTATTACATGTGGAACGGCATTCTCGTCTGACGATCCTACACTAGACCACATCTCTGCTGCCTAGCAGTTCTTGACGACCTAAAGGTTTTAAGTTCAATCCTTAAAGGTGTTTGTGGAAAAATCTCTGAAGGTCGATCCTTAGCACATAAGGCTCTTAACACAGGCTACTACTGGCCTACTATGCATCAAGACGCTAAGGAGTCAGTACAAAAGTGCGACCGTTGCCAACGCTACAAGATGGTACCAGCATTACCTGCCAGTGAACTACACATGCAGACGAGTCCTTGGCTATTTATGCAGTGGACAATCGACTTGGTAGGGCCAATATCGCCCGCTACTAGGGGCAGATGCATGATGATCGTGTCAACTGACTACTTCACTAAGTAGGTGGAAGCAGAGGCCATGAAAACCACAATTCAGATGGACATAGAGCACTTCATATGCAAGAACATCATTTTTGAATTTGGCATCTCTTAATCCATCATCACAGACAATGCCCTGTAATTCGTAGGTAAAGATTTGGCAAAGTTCTTCCAGAAATATGGCATTAAGCAGCACATGTCCACGCCAAGGCATCCCTAAAGCAATGGGCAGGCTGAAGCATCCAACAAGATGATTCTCGATTGCCTCAAGAAATCCCTCTCCAACAAGAAGGGAAAATGGCCAGATGAACTTCCCGGATGTCTATGGGCATATCACTCAACCAAATGATAAGCAACCGGTGAGACAGCTTTCTCTTTGACATTTGGTTCAGAAGCAATTATTCATCCCAATGTCATCGTGCCAAGTATTAGCATTCTACTGCCAAGCATTGAGCAGAACGGAGATGAGATGGCCACAAATCTAGATCTGGCAGAGGAGGAACCTGAGAAAGTCATCACTCGCATCGCAGCCTAGCAACAATAGTTCTTCTCCAACTACAACAAAAGGGCCAAGATCCGGCAGTTCCAACTCGGAGATCTAGTCCTAAGAAAAGCCTTCATCATTGCCTACAAAGAAGGCTCCAAAAAGATGAATTCCATCAAGGAAGGTCCATACAAGATCAGCAGAGTAAGCGGCAATGGTATTTACACCCTCGCCACCATGAACGATAAAGAGATAGAAAAGCAGTGGAACACCTACAATCTGAGGAAGTACCATGCGTGACTTCCAGGTACATCAAAGCCCGAAAACTCAAGCAGCTTGATGGGCACCACCTCGTAAGCAGAGGACTATCTAGTTGTTATGCAGTTCCTACCTTACATCTAAGTTTTCGTTCGTTTCACTTGTTTTTCAATGAGAAATCCATAAGTAATTTATAGCTTGGCTCGGTTGCATGCTTACAACAACTGATCACTCCTGTATTTCAAAAGAAGACCACGCCCTTCTTAGGGACTTATTGCAAGAATTGCCGCCCCTTGGTGACCAACCATGCTTTTTAGTGTGAAATGGTAAATTAATTCCCTGACACATACATGGGTTTGCTTTCCAATGCGGGAGGATAAACTATACACTCCGAATATCCAAACGTGGATAAGTCGGGCTACCCAAGTGTAACTAGGTGCACGATGGCTTGCGCCAAAATTCCTAGAAGTGGCCACATGGTATTTTTCAGGGCTTAGCTAACTGAAGGATTTTGGGTCTCTTATCCTAATCTGTGGGGAGCCAGGCCTCAGAGACGGAGAAGGTACATTATGCAGTACGCCCTATGAACAACTGCCTTGGAACTCTAAAGCTGCTACTGAGTGCACTAAGGTAGCATACGGTTTTCCAGAAGACTACTTACGGCTTACTCTTCAAGCAGTAAGCCGTGCTAAACTTATACAACTGCACATTTTTATGAAAGGTTAAACAAGTTAGTGTGCATATACGAGGCTTTATTCACTGCCGACATGATAAGCAGTCGATAAGCTTCACCTTTGCTAAGTGCGGAATGATTGTTTAGATCTACACTCATTATTCTAAAAATCTCCGCCTAGGCTCTAAGTGGTTGACCACCACCCCGATTAATGCCTAGGCATTTGAAAATTAAGAAATGGCGCTTAAACCTGCTGAGTAGCCCACCTAGACCTTCTAGTCACCCGCCTAACCTGCCCAAACCCACCTAGCCACCTGCCTAGGTTGCAAGTCAGTTAGATAGAAAATAGATAACTTTTTCTTTGCATTTTATTGTTTCGAATAAATTGTAAGAGACTTATTGAACACTTAAATAAACACACATTATATGTTTGCTCCTCATGTTTTCATTATGTTCCAATACTTCATAATATATATGTCATTCTATTTTCTAGTTTATGATGAAATGATATATATATATATATATATATATATATATATATTAAGTATAAACATACACTTATTTACCCAAAATACAATAGATTTACTTAAATCCGCCTAGTCCACCTAGGCGCTTAGGCGCTAGGCCCCAGCCCCCAGCTCGTTGCCCGACTAGCGCCTAACGTCTATTAGAACCTTGTCTACACTAATTTCTAAAGTGTTGTGATACTTGCTACGCAACCCACGAAATTGGTTACATAAAAAGCAAGGAGTTATCTTGGACCTGTGCCTACGAAATTCCATACAACCATGAACTTTTGATATGAAAGGTTAGCGAATTTCATAATCCAAAAATCTTTAGTATGTTATGATGTAGACTACACTACTCAAAGGATTGAAGAAAGCCAAGGTTAATAGCCAAGTGGTCATGCAGACTCATTTGCTTCTATAAGTAAGGTATCTGGCTACCGACCCTATGGCTAACAACTTTGCAAAAGTTATACACTAACACCTACGACTGCATAGGCTACGTGGGTCTGTTTGCTTATAGAAAAGTAGCATGCTTGCCACTGGTCTAAATGTCAAAGGTTGGGTGTAAACAAAAGAAGCGAATATGAAGAAAAATGAAGGAAAGAAGTAAGTTTATTGAATTTTCTAGCAAAATTGATAAACAAGTAGCAAAAGCCGAAAGAGTTCAAGCAAAGCAAAAAGTAACAAGGAAAACAAAGAAAATCCTAAAGGCTACCTAGAAGACTACTCTTTAGCAACTTGGATATCCCATGACTACTCGGCTGCCACACCTTCATCAGCCGAGATGCCCTCAACAGTGGCATCATCCAGCATTTCACCCCCAGCTGCCCCAACCTGGGTACCAATTTCTCTGACTACTTCACCAATAGAAGCCTCAAAAGTAAAGGCAAGCAAGTCTTTCGGAGAAATAGAGAAGGTCTCGAAGTCTTTCCCAGCAAACTCAAAGTTAAACGGCCTACCAAAGAGATGATCTACATAACCTAACTTGTAGAAATCGGCCTGACTCTAGTGAAACCTCGAGCCTAGCCTTCTCACCTTTCAGTTGCGCATTCTCCTCAAACAGAGCAACACGGACGCGCTGCAGCTCATCCATTTCCTTCTTTAGACTTTCGTTGATCTTCAGTGCACATTAGAGTTCTAACACTTGGGGTTCAAGCCTATCAACAATCTTCTTGAAGTGGATCACTTGATTATAAGCAGCAATTAACTCTTTATCTTTTGCGTAAGTAGCGAAATGAAGTTCAGAAATGGCACGCTCAAGATCTTGAATATGAGGTATGTAGCATCCAATCTCATTCTCTGCACTTTCATACTTAACTTAGATATTGTCAAGCCTAGTCTTCAAGTCAACAATTTCTTGGCGAGTGATCTTAAGATGTAGAGAAGTGGGGGCAGAAATATTAGACATCTTCAAAGCGACAAGCTCAGACTCTAACCTCTTAATCTTCTCGGCAGAGGAATAAGTTTTAGCTGCCATAGTCTTTGTAACCTCCTTAAAAGCTTTGGTATCTTCTTGGTTAAGGAGCATAGACTCGGCTGCTAGAATTGTCGTTTTCTACATCATAGCAAGCAGAACAGTCCTTCTATATTTGGTCGTATGCTTCGTAAAGGAACTTGGGCAAATAACTTCTCTAATGCCATTGACAAGCTTGGAACCCATATCCATCTCTTCAAGTAGATCTAGTGTCAATAGCACACAAATCTCAGCAACCTCCTCAGAAGCAGGCTTGGTGAATTTCTCACAACTGCCTACGCGAGCAGTTTTCTCTTTCTCAACAGGCGAATCGGTATCAGCAACAAAGAGAGTGGGCCTTGGCGCCATTTAGCAGCAAAGTCCACCTTATCGTTCTTCATAGTAGCAAACCTCTCTAAAGATAAACCATACTTAGCTCCCAACGAACGTCTTGGCACAGATTTCGACACTTGAGGCATGACGAAACCTCTATTTTGAGCAGTCCTATCAGTAATCGTACTAGCCATCTTTGGTATGGCAAACGTCACTGGCTCGGATCTAACAGCTTCATCTTTCTTCCCTTTAGAAGAAGTCAAGTTAATCACAAGTTTATCAGCAACAAGCCGACCCTCACGAGCAGCGGAGGAAGTCTTTGGTTTCTTCTCAGCCAACATCTCTTGAGCAGGTAGGGAAAACCTCTTTTTTCCACCCTCATTCAAAGTAGGCTCCACGACATTGATCAGGCGAGCTAACGCCTCTGCCTTGATCCGCTTTATCTCCTTTTTCGGGGGCAGCCCACCTTTTTCCAGGCGAATAAGACTAAGCAGCCAAGGCCATTCATGGTACTCAACAGGGATACCTAGAGCAACATGCACCTTCTTTATATCTGGATAAGTCTTGGTAGTTGAGCCAAACTCCGAATCTACATAAGCAGAGAAAGACAATCAATAAATTAGAGAGCAGCTAAGGAAAAGCACAAAGCAGCTTAGAAAATAAGCAGTATACTTACCGGTGATGAAAATCGTCGGAACATGTAGCTCAAAGGAAGAATCAGACTCCTACTCTCCACTTATCTCCAAAGTCTCTTTGGCCCAATCATGATCTCCCTTGCTCGAATGATAAAAAAGCCTATGGCAGGATCACAGCTGCCCAACTCCCTCAATATGGCTTATGTCAAAGAAGTGCTAGAATTAGTTGACAGTTAGATCCAAGTTAAAGAATTGGCTTAGATTGAGGAATCCAACCATTACACGGACCACATTAGCCGGGGCACACTTCATGGAGCAAAGCACTTCTTGGAAGAAACGCAGTATAGGAGAAGTAAATCCCAACACGAAGTAGTAGGGGTGAAACTTGATGGTTCTTTGAGCCCCACTACATGGCTCACGGCTGCTACCTTCCTTGACACGCTTCACACTCACCCCAGACGAAATGACGTGCCTATATGCTTCAAGAAAATCTCTGAACAAGTCATCAGAGCTAATTTGGAAATAAGCAGCCTTGAAGTAGCCCATTTTACTCAAAGACATGCCTTAACGATACAACGATGGCTTGAAGAAGACATGCTCGAAGAAATTCTACAAAGATGCAAGGAAGAATCGTTAGACGGCTACCAAAAAAAAAGGCATCAGACTTCATGACCCAAAGATAGCAGTCAAGGGAGCCCAACCTGCGCTGGCTCCGATCTCTCCCTCTCGACCAAACACACCAGGCAGCCCAGCGCACAAGGAAGCCCAACACGCAAAAAATTTCAAGCCTTGAGGCTCCCAAAAAATTAAGAAGACAAATAAAATTAATTTTTTCTTACCTTGGTGCGGCGAGAAGACAAAGAAAGCAACGAAAGACTTGCACGGGCAAGTGTAGAAGATTGCCAGGGGAGGGGGAACAAATATCCTCTAGCTTTTTCTCTCTTGTAGGGTAAAATAAATTGCTCTATGAAGTTAATTTAATCATCTACTTAAGGTAAACTTAAATAGACTTTCGAAGTGATTTATTTCCTTTCCTAGAAGGATCTAATTTCTAATTAATGTGGGAATCTACATCAAAATAGGAAACAATCCTATGTTTTCTAAAGTAAGAGAAGATTTCTACACATGCTACCCTTTCCTGTGAGTAGCCCAATAGGTGTGAGGGCATTTGTGGAGACAAAAATAATCAAGAAAATTATGGAGGTGACACATGTACTTTTGGGTTAAAAGGACAAAATTACCATTAAGGCACACTATGATTCCCGCGTGCATGCAACGGATAATAACGACTCAATCAAGGAAGAGTCAAAGGTGATCAAAATGGTATTTATTCAAAACCCTCTCAACAAATCCTTACTCAAAAGGTACCTCCCAATTTTCATATTCAATTTGGGATTAATTGCTAAGTTAATTGCAAGATATTATTCACATAATATGTTGCAATTACACTCACAATTTGACCATATGTGGCTGGCCTCTATTCTCCAAATAGGGCTGGTCACTCCCCTATAAATAGTCATGTTTTCCCACTAAAAGGCTAAGTCATTCTCTACCCAAAAATTTCCAAACACATTCTCTTTCAAATTCTAATTTTGGCATCGGAGATTCTTCAGCCAAAGCCTTACCCATTCATCGTGGGTGCGTGAGGCTTTTGGCCTTAATCTTAGGTATTATTATTTTGCAGGTGTATTTTCATAAAAGGAGAAGATGTCGGAAGTTTGCATCCACAAAAGCACTTCAATCTTCAGACTCTAGCAAACTTTATATATTCCGTACTCTCAAGACAGGACTCGGAAGATATTTAATAATGAGAGAGACAATAAAGTCTTGCGGATTAAACTCTATCGCCAACAAGCAATGGCTATGAGATTATAATATTATATAAACATATAATTTCCAACAAATAGTTGGAATTCATGTAAAGTGAAGCGAATATTGAGCTTCAAGGTGTAAAGTGACAATATTTTTGTTCCAAGAAGACAAGTAAGATTAAGTTTGAGTTTCAATGGGCATAGTAAAAAATAAGCCTTAGTGATGTAATACATTTTTCGTACTTCATGTATAGTATTGTACAAACTGTTGGAATATGATTATGATAACATGGTTTTCACAATATGTGTAATCATATATGAAGGTACACCATAACATTGGTGTACTAATATACATATAATTGTACTGAAATAGGTTAATTATTTAATAAAGAAATAATATAATTATGTATTTATTTATTTATTTAATTCTAAAAGAATATGAACAGTTGTATTTCAATGTGAAAGGTTCTAACTTCCCCTGGAGAAAACAACTCATTCAGAAAGGTTATTTCGATCTCTATATATTTGTCAAAGCCTTTTCTGTCTGATTCATTCAATTCCATTCTCACTCTCTATTCATATCCTTCACATCATATTGTAATCGATAATCTAAACGACATCTGTTTCCGATCCAGTGAACTACTCAATTTCCATCATTGGCCTCAGAGCCAAGTTTTCATGAATCAAAACAATTTGCCTAGTTTTTATCCGAGGACGTCTCGAACTACATTTGAGATTTCCTTTTCATCAAGTAACGAATCCAACAACGTTCCTACTAAGTTTCAACTTGAGAACAAATTAGGGAAGAGGATGTTGTTGGATAAGGAAAATATTCAACTGGTTTTGATCGAAAAGTTCAGAATCGGCATCTGAGAATTTTCTTGCAGAACCCAAAACTCACAAAAATTCCCAAACGTTCAAACATTATAGCCTGTCTGAAATCCCATCCTACAACCCGTTTGAACCTAAGCCTGAATTAACCCAATAATTCAAACTATATTCCCCCACACCATTTCATTCGGCAGAGAACAAAACTTAATCTTCTATTGAACCATTTCAGTGTTCAAATTCACTAAGTTCACTTCCCGACTATAATTACCATTATTAGAATTTGAACGAATTACATCCAGAGGGTTTATTTAGTCCTATTAGAACCTAAGAAAACCCATTGTAGTGGGCATCGTTGGTTGCAAAAACCAAACCTGCACAGAAACCTAAAGACCTGCAGCGTCCCATTGAACCCATATTTTTTGAACCTTTTTCTTAAATTTGGTCACAAAACCCAAGAGTCTTACCTACACCATCGCGATTGGTTCGTAGTCATTCGCTGACTGCTTCAAATTTGAGACTGAACTCGCGCTTTTTGCTGCTTCCTCCGCCTTGGTCTCGCCTTCTGCCGTGGATTCACCGCAGCACTCCATTGACCCATAACAGGCAGCATCATGTTCTTGTTCAACCAACCATGATCTCATCCTCTCGCGGCAATACACAACACCAACAGCAATGATTTCCTCTAAGATGAATTGTTTTCGCCGTTTTTTATTACCCATCGAGCTGTGGAACAAATTTTCTTCAAAAGGGGGAACGATCACATCTTTTTCAGAAGGAGAAGCGTGATTCACAAAGTCCAAATCAAGGAAGAAACTCCTCCATTATTCAAGATTCCATGGTTCAAAGAAATAAGGAGATTTTCTTTTAGTCCTGAGCACTGTGATAGTGCACGTGAAGGACCAGGAAACAATAATAAAGATTATTGTCCATCAGAAAGTCAAATTCGCAGGTCTTTAGGTGGGCTCATCTTCATGTAGGCCCAATTCGAGAAGCCACCTGCAAACTTTTTCTACAACCTTGGCAACTCCCTTCAATTCAAACTCAGGTGATATTAATTATGTTTACCCTAATAATTCCACTTATAGGGTTGATTTGTGGAATACTTTGAATAATAGTCACAAAGATCAAAAGTGGAAGTAAGGGTTTAATTTTTAGAATTCTAGAGTCAAAATACTTAATTATTTGGATCAATGTAATACCCGTTACGGTTTTATGTATCTTGATTTCCTACAAAGAGAAATTTATACTACAAGAAATTTAAGAGGACCAAGACCAATAAGAATTGAAAGAGAATCCAGTAGACGAGAAAAGATTGCTTTTGTGCACAAATATAGAGGAAGAATTGATCACACCTAGCCAAGTAGACAAGAAATAAATCCCCGAACCTTCTATCGACGTGATCGGCTGAACAAGTACTTGTCTTTCACTGATTGGACAAAGCCTTTGTGAATGTGTGTGGTATCTGCTACTAAAAATAAATAAGTTTCTATCTTTTATTTTATTTTTAAGTCTTTAATTTATTAAGAACATTTAGTATTTGTGGCTTGTAATAATTAAAAGTACACTAGTAGTATTTGTATTTGTATTTAAGTTGTATTAAGTATTGTGTTTGTTTTGTAATTTTTTGAGCTATGGCAACTAAATCATCCAAATCCGAAGTTTTTAAAATAGAAAGGTTGAACAATGTTAATTATCGAATATGGAAGAGAATGATAACTTATCTTTTAACCCATGACAAGACTTTATACACTATCAAGGACGAGAGGCCCCTTGGGCCCTCTCAAGTTTATAATAAATGGGTGGAAGATAATGAATTGGCTAAGGTCACAATTCTAAATTACATGGAAGATAAATTAATACCTCTCTATGAAGAATATGATTCGGTCAAAGAAGTCATGGATGTATTTGAAAAGAAGTATGGTTCCAAATCTCAAACATACATTTATTTATTGCTTGAGAAATACAATGGGACAAAAATGGAGGAAT
Organism: Malus sylvestris; assembly: GCF_916048215.2. Taxonomy (NCBI): domain Eukaryota; kingdom Viridiplantae; phylum Streptophyta; class Magnoliopsida; order Rosales; family Rosaceae; genus Malus; species Malus sylvestris. The sequence goes on along the minus strand of NC_062264.1, from coordinate 6,592,384 downwards.
CTGATTTTATGGTCGTTCATATTACTAAAATGGAGGTAATGGCAAAAGACTTAGCCAATGTTGGCCATCCAGTTTCTGATAAAATGCAAGTTAGTGTTCTTCTTGGTAGTCTCCCAAATTCTTGGGAAAATGTAGTTAGTTCCATGACTTATGGTCAAGTGGAATTAACGATGGATACATTGCATGCAATGTTGGCTATTGAAGAAGTTCAAAAAAAATTATAGGAAAAAGAAAATTGGACAAGGTAGAGCCAACCTCGTCATAGCAGAATATTCTCATAAAAACAAGCAACACATGCACAAACCACATAGTAGTAACAAGCGCCCGAACTTCAAGAAGTTTGGACATTGCAAGCAGAACAAGTTCAAAGGAAATGAGAGTGCATGTTACAACTGTGGACAGACTGATCATTATAGGTACAAGTGCCCAAAATGATGCAAGAATAACAAAAAACCTAAAGAACTGATTTTGATTGTCTCCGAAGCACTAATTGCTGAAGATTAAAGACAATGGTGGATAAACTCAAGAACAACTTGTCATGTATGCAAGGACAAAAGTTGCTTCATCAATTTTAAGGAGAAAGCACTAGGAGAACATCATCTTTACATGGGTAACAATACTTATGCCAATGTTTTGGGTGAAGGAGATTGCAAGATCAACAATAGTAAATCTATCATTGTGCTTAAAAATGTTCTGTTTGCACCAAATATAAGGAGGAATCTTGTTTCTGTCCTAGAAAAGAAAGGTTTTGACACATGGTTCATGAATGGTGCTGTCATTATTGGAAAAAAAAAGGTTATATTTATGTAAGGGGAATAAGAGTCGATGATATGTACTCAGTTTGTATTAATAAAAGTATTTCTTCCGAGTATGCCTTTGTCTCTACCGTTGAAAAGTTGTCATATTTATGGCGTTTATGTACGCATGAGTAAAAATGGAATGTTTCCTCAAGTAAATGCACATGATTTTGATACATGTGAATCATGTGTTAAACGAAAAATGACTAGAAAATCATTTTCTCAGCATTGGACTTCTAGAAATTTACTTGAGATAGTGCATACAAATTTATGTGGTCCAATGAGGACTAAAACCCATAGAGGAATGAAATATTTTGTGACTTTCATCGATGATTATTCCCGTTGTGGACATGTTAACTTCTTGCAGCATAAAAATGAAGCCTTAGACAAATTTAAAGAGTTCAAGGCAGAAGTAGAGAACTAATTGGGAAGATCCTTAATAGTGATAGAGGTGGAGAATTTGAAGCCTTTAATGATTTCTGCAAAGAGAATGGTATAAGACATAATTATAATATGCCTTATACACCGCAACAAAATGGAATCGTAGAAAAAAGAAATTGAACTCTAATGGGTATGATGTGAACTATGATGTCTTATGCTGACTGACCTCTACATTTTTTGGGTGAAGCTTTGTCTATTGCAACATATATATTGAATAGAGTTCATACAAAGGCGAAGCCATTGATTCCATATGAATTATGGCATGGCCGAAAACCCGATTTATCAAACTTAAAAGTTTGGGGTTGTAAGGCGCATGTCCTCATTCAAAACCATTAGTAGATAATTTATAAGCAAAGACTTTGGAATGTAAATTCATATGATATTCTGATAATAGTGTTGGATATAGGTTTTATCATCTTGAGAAAGGATTGATCAAAAGTAGAGATGCTACTTTTATCAAAACTACTAATTTGGTTTATCCAATACAAGAATTGAAATCTTTGGAAGAAGAATAAAATTCTCCTACGGAAGATCAAGATTTCCATCTTGATTCAGACTTGTCTCATGATCATGACATAGACAATGATCAAGTGGGAGACATAAACATGGGTGATCATAACAATGTCGATCATGACAGACACATGGATGACAATCATGATATTATCATGGAACATATAAATAGTGGGAGAAATGATCAAATTAGTGGGAGTAAAAGAAAAGGGGAACCATTTAGAAGATTGAAAGATCACTTTGTTTTCAATCTTGAGGAGGTAGATCATTTAGTGGGAGATCCAAACCCCGGGATTTATAAAGAAGCAATTGATAGTTTTTGAGTTTGAAAAATGGCAAGAAGCCATGAATGAAGCACTAGATTCCATAAAGAAAAATGAAGTTTGGGAATTGGTTGATCTACTTGATGGAAGAAAGCCCATCGGTTGTAAGTGGGTACTTCATAAGAAGTACAAATCAAATGGTACCTCGGATAAGTTTAAGACTCAACTAGTAGCTAAGGGTTATACTCAGAAACCCGGTATAAATTTTGTGGACACTTACTCTCCAGTTGCGAAGTTTACATCCATTCAGATTCTTATGGCAATTGTTGCTAGAATGGATTTAGAACTTCATCAATTAGATGTCAAAACAACATTCTTAAATGGAGATTTGAAGGAAGACATCTATATGATTCAACTCGAAGGATATCATGTCAAAGGACATGAAAACAAAGTCTACAAATTAAGAAAGTCGTTGTATGGCCTTAAACAATCATCAAGACAATGGTATTTAAAATTCCACCAAGCCATATAGAAATGGGCTATAAATAAATCCATTAGGTCATTGTGTTTACTCCTGGGAGTGCCAAGTTAATTTCTGTATGTTGTCACTATATGTAAATGATATCTTACTTGCAAGTAACTCCATAGATATGATTACAAAGACTAAGTCATATCTGGGATCCAAATTTGAAATGAAAGATATGGGAGAAGCATCTTATGTTCTAGGAATTAAAATTACTAGGGATAGAGATGCCAAAACGCTCTATTTGCAAGCCAATTTGTACACATGTTTGTAAAGGAATGATGCTTTCCAAAAATATGTGTCTAGTACAGAAGCAAGACATCATTGATGTGCAAAATGCTCCTTATGCCCAAGCAGTTTGAAGTTTGATGTATGCTATGACCAACACAAGACTTGACATATGTCATGCAGTTGGATTAGTAAGTAGATATCAATCTAACCCCGGAAAGCAACATTGGATGACAGTAAAGAGAATTAATAGATATATAAAAGGCACTCAAGGTATGAAACTTTGTTTCAGACTAAATGATTTGGATTTAGTTTGTTATTGCGATACAGATTTCACAGGCGACTTGGATGACATAAAGTCAACAAGTGGTAACATTGTCTTGTATGGTGGAACGGCTGTTTCTTGGTTAAGTAAGAAACAGGGCTATGTTGCAAAGTCTACAATGGAAGCATAATATATCTTGTAGCACAACAGTAAGTATTGCAGTATGGGCTAAACGCTTTATTGATAATTTAAATATGAGTATACCTAAAGAGCCTGTCAACATGGAGGGAGGGAGGTAAGGCCCATTAGGGGCACATGCTCCCTCTCATCCCTTTTTTTTTTTTTTTACAAATTATTTAATTAATCATTTCCATTTTTTTTGCTTTGCAGATTATTCAATTAATCATATTAAAATAGTGAAAATCCTCTTTTAGTTTTTAAATGCCCTTCCGTCTTGTATATTTTTCTCACATACTAATGTCTAAATCTTGTTGAGTTGCATGTATTTAATTAATTAGTACAAATGAGCTTTAGATTGTAAACAATTAAAGACAAAATTAGACAATAGAGTAATAAAATTAGGCATTTTGTAATTAATTTTTTCAGCATTTGTAAAAGAACTAGCTTTATTTGTCCAAAAAAGAAGCTCAAATTTTTTAAGGTGCCCCCTCTTAGTTAAATTTCTAGCTTCGTCCCTGCTCGTCAATATGTTTTGTGTTAATAAGTTCGCCATCTTTCTAATAAAAAGTGGAGCAAATAGTTCAAAAGGAAAACTCATTGATATTAAATATCACTATATAAGAGGAAAGGTAAAGGTTGACTACAAACCCTCTGAAGAGATGGTGGCCAATCCAATGACCAAGAGATTGTCTCTGGAAAATTTCCGAAAGCATGTGACTACAATGGGTTTGCAAAACATCTGGATGTGTTGTAGTGTGGACATGTGGCGAGCATTGTTGTATGGTTTCAGGGATACCTGAAACATGGACAAGTAGATGCGACTCTGTCTGGTTCTTTAGTACTTGGTTGGTTAAAGATAGATGGCACTAGCAAGGTAACCATGTTATAATAAATCATCTTGAAAGTAAAATTCGTTATAAGCTTCAAGAAATAATTTATATAGCACTATGGCGTATAGTGCGGGACCAAGTCGTCATTTGTAACCGGGTATGAATTGTTTTTCCTAGTTACTTGGGTATGATGTCATTTTACTAAAGAGTAAAATGATATCAAATAAAGTGGAATGGTGCGCACTAGGTAAAGAAGCCACATATTTGATGTTGCATTCAATTTGTTTATGATTAATACTCTTAAGAAACAAATCAGAATGGGAAACCATTTATGTCATCATAATCAAGTGGGAGATGTTGGAATATGATTATGATAACATGGTTTTCACAATATGTGTAATCATATGTGAAGGTACATCATAACATTGGTGTACTAATATACATATGATTGTAGTGAAATAAGTTAATTAATTAATAAAGAAATAATATAATTATATATTTAATTAATTAATTAATTCTAAAAGGATGTGAACAATTGTATTTTAACGTGAAAAGTTATAACTTCTCCTGGAGAATACAACTACTTCAGAAAGGTTATTTCTATCTATATATATTTGTCAAATCCCTTTATGTCAGATTCATTCAATTCCATTCTTAATTTCTATTTATATCCTTCACACGATATTGTGATCAATAGTCTAAACGACATCCGTTTCTGATCATATGAAGTACCCAATTTCCATCACAAACATGGAATGCTATAAAACACAATCCCTCTCTTTATTCTGCCATAACAAAGCAGCTGATTCTCCCTTTGTCGTAATAGTTTGTCAATACTTCTTTTTTCGATCAGAATCAGCGTCGGTTATATAAGATAGAAAGAATACTTTCTGTATATTTCATTTCTTAATCAGGAAGTAATACATGAGAGTTTATATACACTTTGCTAAATAAGCTTAGTTACTAATGACCCCAGATTAATCACTAACAGTGTGATTAACAACAAAAACACATATGACTAATTTCCAGCTGTTACATAACAGAAAATATCTAAGAGCGAGGTGTCCCTTTATCCTCCCTCAAGCTAAACGGAGGAGACCCGAGAGAAAGCTTGGACTGTAACAACTTGAATCTGGATTTGGGAAGTGCCTTGGTATGAATATCAGCAACTTGATGATGAGTACTGACATGTTGCACTTTAACCAGATTGGCTAAAACAAGTTCTCTTATATAATGGTAATCAATCTTGACATGTTTCGTTCGAGCATGAAACACGGGATTGGATGCCAAAGAAATGGCAGAGACATTGTCACACCAAAGGTGGGGCACCTGTCGAAGTGGGAAATGGAGATCATGAAGAATTTTGCAGATCCATGTCAATTCTGCAGCTGTGTGAGCAAGAGAATGATATTCAGCTTCTGTGGACGATCGAGCAACGGTATGTTGCTTCTTTGCACTCCAGCTAATCAAGTTAGGACCAAAATACACACAATAACCACTGGTTGATCGTCTGTCAAAGATGCAGCCAGCCCAATCAGCATCAGAAAATGCGGTAAGATGTAAGGAACCTTTCTTGAACCACAGACCTTGATGAGCTAAACCTTTGAGGAAACGTAAAATTCGTTTGACTGCTTGAAAATGTGATTCTCGGGGACACTGAAGGAATTGACAAACTTGGTTGACAGCAAACGAAATATACGGTCGGGTCCAAGTGAGGTACTGTAAAGCACCCACAATAGATCTGTACTTGGATGGATTATCAAGTAAGGGACTAATGTGATCCAACTTAGTTGTGCTAAGTGGACTGGAACATGGTTTGCAACCATCCATATGAGTTTTAACAAGCAGATCATGAGCATATTTCCCTTGAGAGAGAAAGAGACCTTCAGTAGTTCCTTGAATCTCGAGACCAAGGAAAAAATGAAAAGGACCCAAATCTTTAACAGGAAATTGAGTGCTGAGCTGATGAATGAACTTTTGACAAGCAGATGAATGTGGACCAGTAACTAGGATATCATCAACATACACTAGAACAATAATCAGAGAGGGTTTGTGTTGAACAAAGAGAGAGCAATCAGATTTAGAGTTTTCAAATCCAAAAGAGATCAGAGTCTGAAAAAGTTTATCATACCAGGCCCGAGGAGCCTGTTTCAAGCCATAAAGAGACTTGTTAAGCTTGCAAACATAGGAGGATTTGGTGGAATCAATAAAGCCAGGAGGTTGCTGCATGAAAACCTCTTCCTGAAGAGTGCCGTGAAGAAAGGAATTACTGATATCCAGTTGATTAAGAAACCAGTTTTGTTGGACTGCAAGAGTGAGTAAAATGCGAATGGTGACTGGCTTTGCAACAGGACTGAATGTCTCCTGAAAGTCAACTCCTTCTTGTTGATGAAATCCCTTAGCGACAAGATGGGCTTTGTATCGATCAATGGAACCATCAGGTTTTCGCTTGATTCGAAAAACCCATTTACACCCAACAATATTCTGATGAGGAGAGGGAGGTACAAGAGTCCAGGTACCAGTAGTTTGTAAGGCTTGAAACTCTGCAGACATTACTTGCATCCAATGATCATGTTTGGAAGCCTGTAGGTAAGTGGTAGGAACAAAACTGCTGGAATCAATTGGATGTTTAGTTGCAGCCAATACTTTGGGTTTAAAAATACCAGCCTTGGACCGTGTCACCATTGGATGAGTATTAGTAGAGACAACAGGTAGTGGAGAAGCAGCAGAGAGCTGAGAAGGAACAGGTGGTGGAGAAGCAGCATGTATCGGAGAAGCAGTAGTTACGTGTGAGGGAGTGGAATGTGGAGATGAAGATGTGATGAGTGATCTGGAATAGGTACAGAGTGAGCAGGGCTACCCATGGATGAAGAAGCTTACAGATGAGAACTTGTTGTTGAAACTGGAAAAGGTAGTGTAAAAGGAGATGAAGCAGCGGAGGATGCAGATTCCAATGATGCAGGACCCTGAGATGGTGGAGAATGCTGAAAAGGGAAATGATCTTCATTGAAAAGAACATGTCGGGAGATGTACAAACGATGTGTTTGAATATCTAAGCACCTGTAACCCTTGTGCTGCAAACTATAACCAAGAAACACATAGAGAGAACTTTTCCCAGCAAGCTTAGATGATACATAAGGTTTGAGCCATGGATAACAGCTGCATCTAAAAGTCTTAAGCTTGGAATAATCGGGGACTGTGTTGAAGAGTAACTCCCAAGGAGATTTGTCCAAATTGGATAAAGGCAATCTATTAATGAGATACAAGGCTGTAGAGAAAGCTTCAACCCAGTATCTGTGAGGAACACTGGAAGCTACTAAAAGAGTTCTTGCAGTTTCTGTGATATGGCGGTGTTTACGCTCAACGCATCCATTTTGCTCAGGAGTGTGAGGACAGCTGTATTGATGAGAAATACCATGGTGAACAAGAAAAGAATTAAATGCAGAACATGTGAATTCACCACCAGAATCTGATCGGAAAGTCTTGATTTTATTGCCAACCATATTTTCAACATATGCTTTGAAACTGACAAATACAGAGAAAACCTCAGATTTTGCTTTCAGAGGAAACAACCAAGTGTATTTAGTGAACTCATCTACAAAGAGCACATAATACTTGTAACCACTAACAGAAAGCACTGGAGCTGGCCCCCAAACATCACAGTGAACCAACTCAAGACTAGCAGATACAACACTAGTACTAGAAGAAAATGGTAACTTGTGATTTTTGCCTATAGCACAATCTGTGCAAAAGAAATTTACAGATTTAGCACCACTGGAAGGAAGGGAAGCTTTATTTAAAATCTTCCGAAACATTGCTGTAGAAGGATGCCCAAGCCTCCTATGCCATGTCTGGAGTGTAGCCTTAGTACTAAAAAATGTTGAGTGTGGAGAGGTGGAAGGAATGCCTTGGAGAGGGTAGAAACCATCTCTAACTAGTCCTTGAAAAAGCATCCTCCCCGTAGAGCGATCCTTGATTACAGAGCCATCAGAATCAAGAGTTAAAGCACACTTGTTATCTTTTAAAAACTGATAAGCAGAGAGAAGATTGAACTTCATCATGGGAACATGTAGAACATTATTCAAACGAAATGTAGCTGATGGTGTTTTAAGCACAGAATGTCCAGAGTGATGAATAGACATACCTTGCCCATCACCAATATACACTTTCTCTTCGTCAGAATAGGGAATAGGGGAATGAATAGCAGAGATATCATTGGTGATATGAGATGTGGCGCCAGAGTCAATAAGCCAAGTAGGAGAGGTAGATTTAGATGTAGTGTGCACACACATAGCAGCTAACTTGGCAGGATGTATTTTGCCAGCAAAAGCATGATTCATCCTTTCATAACAATCAAGTGCTTCATGCTCAAAAGAATGACAAATTTGGCAAGGATTTTTACCACCAGAATAGGTATTATGACGAGAAAAGCCACCAGAATGAGAGCGATTACCAGAGTTATTGCGGAAAGAGCCAGAGCCACTGCTGGGATGATTAGAATTGCCACGAAAGTTATTGAATGATTTGGAAGAGTTACCACAATAGTTACGCTGAAAGGATCATTTGCCACGATTATTCTGAAATCTGGGAGGAGTATTAAACTGCACTCCATAAGCTTGTGGAAAGGAAAGTGGTGTAGGAAGAAGAGGACCCTGAGATTGAGCAGCAAAGGCCTGAAAAGGTTCTTGAGCAGAAGAGACAGGGCCTTTCTTTTTGCGATTCATGAATAATTCCTTGTTAATCAATAGACCATGAAGTTCATCCAGAGTAGTTGAGGAAATGCGTAACATAATAGAATCAATGAAAGATTAATATAAGCCATTTAGAGTGACATCAACGAGATCATGATCAGAAACTGGTGAACCAGCCGCCATTAAAGCATCAAAAATACCTTTGATGCGCTGTAGATATTCAGAGATCACCTTGAGCAATAGTGTGTAAACGAGATCGGAGTTGATGAATGTGAGCCACATATACTCCCCCGAATCGATTCTCAAGATTAAGCCAGAGATCGCGGGAAGAAGTCACACCAACAGTAAAGGGAATAATTTCTTCAGAGAGAGTAGAATTAAGCCAAATCAGTATGTTTTGATCTTTCTCATACCAGGCTTCATAGGCAGGATTAGGAGTGCTAGTAGAACGACCAATCGCATCAAGAAGATAAGGCGGTGGACAAGGCTCGGAGCCATCAACGAAGCCAGTGAGTTTATAGCGCCGGAAGATCGGAGCAAAGAGAGCTTTCCAGACGAGGTAATTGTCATGTTTCAGCTTCGTAGGTACCATACAGCTGATATTCTGGATCGTGATCGAAGAAATGGACGAATTTGAGAAATTAGGGTTCATCGCAGAGAAATTGGGGGCGACGAACTCAGTCGATGCAGGATTCGGAGGAACAAGATCAGGAGAAGAAGTGAATGACGCCATTGTTGCAGAATCAAGAGAGAGCTTGAAGATCGAGAGAGAGATCGTGAATCGCTCAGAAAGAAGATGAGAGGATCGAGAGGCGGTGAAGCAGAGAGGCGAGTGATACCAAGAGAGAAAGAATACTTTCTGTATATTTCATTTCTTAATCAGGAAGTAATACATGAGAGTTTATATACACTTTGCTAAATAAGCTTAGTTACTAATGACCCCAGATTAATCACTAACCGTGTGATTAACAACAAAAACACATATGACTAATTTCCAGCTGTTACATAACAGAAAATATCTAAGAGTGAGGTGTCCCTTTAATATACATATATTCTCTTGTTTTGGTTTCTGATGCTATATGATAAGCTGAATGCTGTGGATTTTTTGCAAAGATATTGTCAAAAAGTTCATTCTGTAAAATTCATATGTAATCAACATGTTTTATTGAATTCAGATTAGTTTAGAGGAGATCAAATACTTCGTTTTTTCTCGTGCAACATGCATATATACTATATAGGTAGTTCCGTGTGCATCCATGTTAATTCAAAAAGTCTTGCATATACATGTACAAAAGCACTCGTTTATATAAAATTAAGTTGGTGATGGTGAATGAAGATTTCAGATCCCGGGTTGTAGGATTATAATGTGTCGCGCTCTGTCTATCTTTAATGCAAACAAGCAGCACGACACAAGTAGTGAAATATTTTATACACCTCGTGGCTCACAACAATGAATTAATATTAGAATGGAAGACATATCTAACTCTCCCATTAAGTAATTAGGGATATGGATGTCGAGAAATATATAAAATGTAATGCACATGCTCATTTTATTAGACTTTCTGTTATGTAAACTAGTTTCTCCACCACCTGTTTGCGTCCATATCCATTGTTCTAAATATCCCCGTCTAGACGCTAGGCCCCAGCCCACCGCCCCGATTAATGCCTAGGCCCCAGCCCACCGCCTAGACCATGTCCATACCGGCGGGATAGTTATCCAATATATAGATGAACAATATTTTTCACTTAAACACTGAAATTTTGACAATATTAATTAAATGGATAATGAATTTTATTTGATTGATTTGTTGCAAAATTAATTTTTGAAGGTGATCTTAAAAGTAGATGATTTTGATCATCAAGTAACAATGTACAATGCAAAGATAAGCAAAGAGGATAAAACGAAAAAGTTTAAGTGAGAAAGTTGCTAGTATTGTTTTTATTAGCTATCATTCTCTATCTAATATTTAGACATATATGTCTACTTGTGCGATATATATATTCTAATTCAGGTAAGCATTGGGTCCTTCTCTGTTCTGTAGTGGCAGAAAAACACTTACGTATATGAACTTTGTTGCGGTTCAATTCTCACATATTCTACTCATCTAACAACTAACTATTTAACTCACTAAGGCTATCTTCAACCGAAAGAGGGCCAAAGGGCCATGTTTATCCCTATAGCCTTGCAATAAATTATTTTTTAATGAACAGTGTTAAACCATATTTTATACCATCTCCAACCGAGGAAGCCAAAGGACCATAGGCCAAAACATAGCCCTTTGACAAACAACCATCTCCAACCAAAGAGAGCTATTTTTTTAGCCCCCTCAATAATTTATTATTTTAATTGAATTAATATGGTTAATTAAATTAAACTACCATATTAAAATAATATTTTCGAACATAATTTGAGTGTCACTTGTTGATAAATGAATAAGCCTTAGGATTTCTTATCTTTATATAATCTCAATAATTTTTCGGATATGATTTCGAGTAACACGTGTCGCTAAAGTGAGTAACTCTCCAAATTTCTTATCTTTATGTGATCCCAATATTTTTTCGGATAGGATTTCGAGTGACACGTGTCGCTAAAGTGAATAGCTCTCCAGGTTTCTTATCTTTATGTAATCTTAATAATTTTTCTGATAGGATTTCGAGTGTTATGTGTAGAGATATAATTGGTTGTGCAAATTAGTTGTGCAATAGAATGTGAAGAATTGAAATAAAATGAGCTATAAGATAATATGGAATGGTGAAAATGATGTGAGAAATGGTGTAGGAATGACTTGGGTATTTATAGGAAAAAAATTAGAATTTTTTTCTCCAAAAAAAATAAAAATTTCAAATTCCAACGGTAACCTGACGCCACCTAGCCGTTGCTAGCTGGCGTTAGGGGTGCAACTCGGGCGGGTTGGAAGGTCAACCCAATCCTAACCCAACTTTTACAATTCGGGCTCAGGTTCAAGTTGGGTTTCATTTGGGTTCATTTGGGCTTGGGTTTAATTGGGTTAGGGTTTACTTGGGTTGGGTTCGGGTTGCCCAACTTTTTTCAAATTTAATCTTGTAACAACTTAGTTTCCAAGAATTTCTGAAAAAATTAAGCCAAGTAGCATCAAAGCTAGCTAACTTTAATTTCATAAATCCATCTACTATACAGCTTTAGGATTTAGAGAATACAAATATGGGTTAACTAATCAAAGCCTCTTATTCCCTAAAAGCTTAAGTAATTATAAGGGACAATTTGAAAGAAGTCCAATTTTATAGCCAATCTTTTGAAATAGGTCCAATTTTTAGTGACTTTTGATTTTTGAAATAGGTCCAATTTTTAGTCCAATTGGACCCATATAGAAAGCGCGTTGGTATTTGGATTTGGCTCACTTGGATGTAGTATGAGCATTAATTGATATGGGTTACAATTTGTATAGATTGAGTTTGTTTAGTCGAGTTTGGTTGGGTTGGAGATGGACGGGCAAATGATCAACCCAACTCAACCCAATCAATGAACGGGTTAAAATTGGGTTGGGTTCAGGCGGGTTATAACTAAAAAAAAAACCACTTGTTCGGGTTTAAAGTTGGGTTGAACATGGGAGGGTTCAGATTTGAGGGCTGGCTGGCTGGATATGGCCATGGCTTGCTGGCTTGATTTCATATTTTTGGCCCAGTAGGGCCCACAAACCCTTTGGTCTAGCCCTCGGTTGATTTTCATGTCAAAACGAGCTATTATGATCCTTTAGCCAGGTCGGTTGGAGATGGCCTAATGTTATCACTCTACTAAAAAAAGTCTAAGTTAGATTTTTCCACTCTCTCCCGGACACTACAATAAGAAGTATTATTTTTATATAAATTAAAATAAAAATAAAAAAAGTAGAAACCTTGAGGAGTCCTTAATCTGTTTAATAATTCTAAATGGCTGTTCTTGAAAGACAAATGACAAAAACTCGATTCTTGGTTCTTGGAAAGCCAAAGTAAAATGCAAAATCCCATATTTTAGACAAACAAGAGGGAGCATTCACAAAGGTTGCTTAGGAGAAGTCTCAGCAGTCGGTAGAGCCCCAGAAAGAGAAGGCACCGAAAGGGGATCATTCGGAGTCTCAGCACTGGACAGAACCCTAGAAGGATGAGGCATCAGAGGTTGATCATTTGGAGCTTCATTACGCGGTACAGCCCCAGAAGACGAAGGCAATAAATGCCTTTGGAACAAACCCACAAACCTCTGATTATCAAGTAAATCTGACCATCAGATTCCTTCATCTGGTCAAGCTTCCTCTTCATGTTTGTAGCATAGTCATGTGCGAGCCGGGGCAACTGTTTATTTTCATGCTTGAGCCCTCTAATCTCCTGTTTGAGACTCATCACTTCAGCCGCCAATGATTCAACTTGGCGGGTTCGAGCAAATAGGCGTTGGGCCATATTAGACACAGAACCTGCACATTGAACACTGAGAGCCAGAGAATCCTTAACAGCCAACTCATCAGACCGTTTGAAAAGTAGTCTATTATCTTTGGGAGTGAGAAGGTTCCTGGCCACCAACGTATAGGTCATATCATTCTTCATCACGGAATCCCCAACGGTAAGATGACCAGTAAGGGATAAGAAGGATGGGCGCCGTATGTTATCTGGAGAAGGCGTGGCTACCTCTTCAACAAGGTTCAAGTCAAAATGACGGTCGGAGGGGCCAGACATTTTCAAAGGTGTTGAAGAGAGAAGAGGTCGGACAAATCAAGATCTTAAAACTGCAAGAAGGGAACTTCTACTGGTGGAGATTCAAGTGTGCTTTGGAACTCAATGCCAGCCTCTATAAAAATCTGCATTTGACGGAGCTTCAGAAATCGAAGAGGCGCCTACTCAGAAATCAAAGAGGCGTTTGCTTTCTCAAAAGCTGGGCTGCTCAGAGACCATGAGGGCCGATCTCAGAAATCGAAGAGGCGTTTTCTTTCTCAAAAGCTGGGCTGCTCAAAGACCATGAAAGCTGATCTCAGAAATTGAAGAGGCGCTTGCTTTCTCAAAAGCTGGGTTGCTCAGAGACCACGACGGCCGATCTCAGAAATCGAAGAGGCACCTGCTTTTTCAGCCTTGTCAGCACCTGTCACATGCACACTCAGCTTTGCAGAAATTACGGGCATTCTGTCGAAGATTTCTGGTGAAGTAGAAAGCACGTGAATCTTACTGTTCAATCATCCACTTTCCACACACAACATCAACTCATGGGTACCACAGATAACTTTTCCAAAGATCTCTGACAAAGTTTAGACACGTGAAGCTTGCAGCTCCCACTACATCGCTATGACCAAGAAGGGTAAAAGAATAGCAAAGAAACAACACTAACAAAGTTTAGACACATAAATTTTGAAGGTCTAGCTACCATATTATTACCCACAAGGGTAAAGGAACAGCACCACTGCTGGATAATTGGAAAGTCCCTGTGTGTCAACCTCTGTGCTCCGTGGCAAGGTAGACTAGCAAACATGCCCAACCTTTACTCACATTCGAGAAAACATTCCCAACAAGATTGCTTGCTCCAAAATCGAAGAGGCACCGCCCTCCGAATCTCGAGAGTCAGACTCCCAACATGATTACTTTCTCAAAAATCGAAGAGACACCGCTCTCCGAATCTCGCGAGCCAGACTCCTAGCAGGATTGCTTTCTCAAAAATCGAAGAGGCACCGTTCTTCGAATCTCGAGAGCCAGATCCCCGACAGGATTGCTTGTTCGAAAACCGAAGAGGCACCGCTTTCTTAACTTCGAGAGCCAGATCTCCTTGGATAAAGCTTGTCTGTAATCTTCACACGCAACATCAGCTTTCCAGATACCACAGACCACTTTTTCAAAGTGCACTGACAAAGTTAAAACACGTGAAGCTGGCAGCTCCTACTACCGTGTTATGACCAAGCAGGGTAAACGAATAGCATTACTACTTGTTGTTAGGGAGACTCCTATATATGTCAACCCTTCCTCATATTTGAGAAAGCATTCCCAACGAAGCCTCTCGAAATACTCAGCTTTCTTTCCCCCCGATAATACCTCTGCAAACAAGCTACACCAGAGCAAGAATATCTCATATCATCAGGGTTAAAAGCAAGAGTATCCCATATCATGCTTTTTCCTTGTCTTTTCCTTTGGCATTGTTCTTGCCTGCAAGACAAAGAGAAAGAGAGCAATCAGTCAGCACTTGGAATCAAGCTTCCAGTCAGGAACTGAGTACCTGGAACCCCTTACCTGATTACTTACCTGGCATTGCTCTCGAGTACTCATCTTCAACATCTTATGCTTCCAGAGAAGATACCACATCTGCCTGAGGAACAGATAGGGCAAGTGAGAAGGATACAAGGAAGCATGTGGAGACAAGCGTAACAGAACACGTGCCGATACATCCACTACTTTGTCAACAACAAAAGTATCCCATATCAGCAGGGTCGAACGTACTCTAGATTTGATGGACTTGTTTTGACCCTCAAAATCTTCAGTCGGCCTTATACTCTGGAGGAAACCAGAAAACCCTCCAGCCCAGTTCAAGAATAAGCCTGTGGAAAGTTACTTCTTCAAAAGCAAAAGTACCTTATATCATCTCTTCTCCTTTTTCTTCTCTTTATCGTTCATGCTGCCTGCAAGATAGGGAGAATGAGAACAATCAGCCGAAACTCAAAATCAAACTTATGATCTGGGACTGATTGCTTGGATCTCTGATTGCTTACCTTGTCTGTCACCTCTTTTAGCAGATCTCCTAGCTCGGCGACTTGGGGGACTCCTACTACATGGTTTGTATCGCGCTTGACCAAGCCTGAAACTACAAGTAAGCTTCAAGTGAAATTGATACATTACCTTGTGCATCTCCACCAGTTAAAGATACCACCCCTAGATGGAGGAAGAGTACTTCCAGAGAAGATGCCACATTTACCTATGAGACAGATAAGGCAAGTGAAGACGATACCACACTTCGGTACTTAGAAGTTTCGTGATTACTCAGCGGCTTGGATCTTGCAAGTCCCCAACCGAGGAGCTTCCCTTACTCGGGAACTTAAGGGAGCACTGTTTGTACCATATTTGACCAATCCTGAAATTACCGAGCACCGGTCAACGTTATACCGTCAAGGACCCATAATAGTTTCCCTCCAACCAGGAGGCCAATCACAGAGCGACACGTGTCGACATCAGAAGCCAATCATAGTGTGACACGTGCCAACATCGGAAGCCAATCACAACACGACACGTGTCAATGTCAGAATAAGGCTAGAAACTTTCTTCTATAAAAGGAGACCATTCTCCCACAATATTTCCTAATGTCATTTGTACTAAATCATTCATTTGTACTCACTAAAGGAGAGCTTGAACCTATGTACTTGTGTAAACCCTTCACAATTAATGAGAACTCCTCTACTCCGTGGACGTAGCCAATCTGGGTGAACCACATACATCTTGTGTTTGCTTTCCTGTCTCTATCCATTTACATACTTATCCATACTAATGACCGGAGCAATCTAGCGAAGATCACAAACTTAATACTTTATGTTGTACCAAAGTCCTCACTGATTTTGTGCATCAACAATCCTTAAGTCCTTACCTTTTTGCGTTGGTAATGGATGAGTTAATAGGACATATTCAAGATGATAATCCTTGGTGTATGCTTTTCGCAAACGATATAGTGTTGATAGATGAAACTCAGGAAGGGGTAAATGCGAAGCTTAACCTTTGAGAGAAGTGTTGGAATCTAAAGGTCTTCGCCTAAGCCGATCAAAGACAGAATATATGGAGTGCAAGTTCAGTGCAAATGGAGGCCAAAATGAGTTAGGGGTGAGGATCGGAGATCAGGAAATACCAAAGAGCGACCGTTTTCGCTACCTAGGATCTATCTTGCAAAAGAACGGAGAAGTAGATGGAGATCTCAACCATAGAATACAAGCTCGATGGATGAAGTGGAAGAGTGCAGTCGGCGTGTTTAGTGACCGTCGTAGGCCACTGAAGCTCAAGGGAAAATTTTATAGGACGACAATAAGGCCGACGATGCTGTATGGCATAGAATGTTAGGCGGTGAATCATCAACACGTACACAAAATGGGTGTAGCGGAGATGAGGATGCTTCGTTGGATGTGTGGGCACACGAGAAATGATAAGATTAGGAATGAGGATATCTGAGGTAAAGTAGGAGTAGCCGAAATTGAAGGAAATATGAGAGAAAATCGGTTACTGTGGTTTGGACATGTGCAAAGAAGGCCTACTGATGCTCCGGTTCGAAGATGTGACTACGGGACAGAGGTTCAGGGCCGAAGGGGTAGAGGAAGACCTAAGAAAACTTTGGAAGAGACCCTAAGAAAAGACTTAGAGTACTTGGATCTAACAGAGAACATGACACAAAACCGAGCGCAATGGCGTTCTAGGATTCATATAGCCGACCCCACTTAGTGGAAAAAGGCTTTGTTGTTGTTGTTGTTAGCTTATTAGCGTTGGAGAAATTTCACCCTCTCCACATCAAGTAAGGAATAACCGCGGATTGCGGTGGCGATTTGTAGCGAGTGACAGCGTGAGCCGAAAGGAGGTGAGTGTGTGAGTCTAAGATTTGCAGTCGGGAGAACTGACGAGTGATGCAGCATTATTTGATTTAGTCTTTATTGAAATTACACAACACTCCCAATTATTAACGATTGTTAACGGTTCACAGGTAGACCTGAAATTACTCATTATTTAATAGGCGATTAATGGGTTCATCCACTAACGACATGAACCATTAAGCATTCCACCAAAATGCTAATTATAACGGGTGGGCTATGCCAGGTTAATGAGTTGGTCTAAAATGTCACCCTTAATTTCTTCCACTTATATTATAACATGTGGAGTACTGCTTGAATACTTCTTATTATATTATAACATGTGACGTACTGCTTGAATACTCGACATGGAGTACTGATTGAATAACCGACACATGAAGAAATCTCTCCTAGAGAGTTTAGACTTAGAGTATGGAGGTGGTGAAAAACAGGCATATATGTATATTATTAAATTCTAATTTGAATTTTTGTTGGTAAACTGGAAATAGTATTCTAGGGCAAAGGCCAACAAAGTACAAATAGCAAAATACACAAGCGGGCCCAGTTACAAGATTATCACAAAGCAAAAATGGACCCCAAACCAAAGCCCAAAACAACAGTTTTGAGCCCAGAAACAGACAAAACAAATAGAAAACCCCTACATTCCTGCAACCATCGCCGTCATCGACGCATAGCCGAGAAACTGCTGTAGACCAAAACTTCAACCTAACGCCATAGATCCAGCCAATCAAATCCGCAAGAGTGAAGGAGAAGACGACTCCAACAACATCCAAAGACCACCCCAAAGATCAGCACAACAACTAGAAATAGAAGGAAGCTAGTGAGAGATAACCCACCAGCAACAAAGCCACCGAAGACAAATCCATGAGAGGTGGTGGTGCGAACACCCGAGCCGAAGCTCTACGCACTTCCCGGGAGAATCACGTCAAAATGCGTTGATGGTCCAAAGGGCCGGTGGCGGAGGGGGAATGGAAAAGTAGAACTAACCTCACACACAGGCAAGAAGAAACTCTCATAGCAGGAAGAGAAAACTTCTCACAAGACGGAGAGAAGCCTTTACTTTTAAGAGTGTTTAGCTATTCTAATTTGAATTTTTTACAGCATGTACGAAACAAGGAAGGGTAAGGAATGCACAATTGTTTGGAAGTACATTTATTTGCATGCAAAGCGCTTTGTTTGAGTTTGAAACGTGAAATCATAAGCGTACATGTTCGTCCTGGTACATGGGGTGGGGCACAAAGCAAAAGAATATGGCCTGCATGTTAATCGCCTGAAATTTCTATAGTAATATTTAACACAATCATATATATATGACCATATATGGTACATACTGCGAGCTTTACAACTACTGTAATATCTTTTAGTTGGTAGATTTCTTCTAAAGTTTTAGTAATGAATATTGATCACGTTATCACAACCCATACATTTGAAGAAATACATATATAAAATTTGCTTCTTCTGATAAGGTTTAGCTACTATCTATATAACATATAATTTGTCCACGTATAACTTGGACAAAATTAAAATTATTCACCAGCCTTGCAGTACACTCGCTATTTGTCCATACATACATACATACATATAAATATATACACATAACTTGGACACAGGAAAAAGTATATTAGTATCCTTTGCGGTCTTGCTATATACACACACATAATATTGTAAAACTAAAAACTAGATCAATACATATTGGTTACTAATAAGAATTTTGTAGATGAAGTGTATAAAATTACTGTTACATTAGATCGTGGCTACGTAACACTGAACAAACTCATTCTCTAAAGGGATTCAATTTTTTTCTTTTAGAAATCAAGACTAGTTGTGGGGCGCACTCGATATCAAATTTTAATGATATGAAATGTCTATTGTCCAAGTTGTATTTCATACATCATCTTTGTAAAATATTAATCAAATAAAAAAAGTTTGCGACATTTAATTGAGCTCGAAGAAATGGTCGAACACTATGTTTTAAAAAACATTGAAATTTCATAATGACATCCTAATGAGTAAGTTGTTTTTTATTGAATTGATTTTTCTGCAAGGATGATTTATGAATGTAGACTAATTGATGATTCGGGACAGTTAAAATTCAATACAAAAGTGGGCTTCACAACTCGTCTTTATTTTTACATATAAACAGGATTCCCGTTAGAGAATGGGTCTGTAATAGTAAATACACTCAATGAAATATCTCTTTACATTGCAACGAGACATTTTGACATAAAGTTTCGTATTGGTTCGTAGAGTGAATACATACCAACTGTTGTTGACCGAAGAGAACAAATATCAAATTGTGTTAATAACTAATGCGTTTGATCTGTCCCATATATAGTTGATTCCACCTGTTTTTTTTTTCATTTGAACCGAGAGTAAAGTTGGGAGCAAGGGAATGCATTTTGGGCAGGCTAGCTTTGTTACCAATTAATGATGAGAAACATTTTACATCAGAATCAAGATCTGTTATTAAGGCCATTAAATTACTTGGATGACAAAACTCTGGCTTCAACTAAGCAAATGAAGCATTCTGCGTTTGTCAAACCTTAAAAGTTTACACGCTTCCTTTTGATTGGATAACAAAATCCTTACATAGTTCAATCCAGGCAGGTTTGCCAAGGCGGCTCTTAGAAAATCAAATCAAATTTCGGTCTTTATTTATATGAAAAGCAATGACGCGTCTAAGGATATCCATCATCACACTTTTGTATAATGCGTGCACTCCATTGGCACACTCAGAATATTGCAATAGGACCAGAAAATTAGCCAAGCAATGGCTGCTATAGGCTTAAGAGCATGGAATATTTCAATGCAATTCTTTTTTATCATGTCCCAATTTTTAAAGGGAATGGCTAGATACATTTTCCTCTTATTTTGTTTTATTTCATTTACCATTTTGCGAAGTGGTTTGGAAATTATAATTAGGGTCGGTCTACAATACCTTTTAAAGAAAATTGTACTGGTGTCTTTTAATTTGATGGATGATTGTGTACAAAAACGTTAGAGAGAATTATGTTCTCCATCTCCAATACAAAGGCATATGAGATGGATTTACAAATTTGTACTTAATAAAAGTCATTTTACAAAACCATTCTCACATGCTTATGTAATGGTTGTGGATGACATTTTGTATTCCCTTTTTGTCATCCATTCTTTAATATTCTAGCTTCAATCCCTTGAGTTGTAAGTTCCTCACCCAAATATATCCTTAATTATTACCGAGTATAGTCATTATACGCCACACTCCAGGTCATGCATGTCCCAAATAGTTGCCAAGATTCCAGTGGTATATCATCAATTCACATGCATCCTTATCAAAGGAAATCATACATATAATATAATATAAAAACTCATGGGCACGCATTATGTTCATTGTCAGTGTAAACTAATGAAGGTTACTTCTGATTGTAGCTTATACGTTCATTGACACACCCCGTCCCGGAGGAGGGCATGCTGGCCGTCACGTGAGAGTGACGTAACCATTTACACAGTTCGAAAGCTTAAAGATACAATTACTAACTTAAAGATACAATTACTAAGATGAAACACCCGAGGGTGAGTCATACTTTTGTGAATTCTGTCAGAACACCGTTGGATTCCTCGTGGCCACCAAAGCTCTGCAATCTAGAACCTGGAGGGGCGCAAAACAAAATTGAGTGGGTCAGTAAAACAAAGTCTTTCGAAAACCTTTTATTTAAAACATTTCTAACCCCTCACCGTATAAACCTGTATACTTTCCCAGAAAATAGTATATATACATATGTATATACGCAACATCAAACTCAACTCAATTTCATCAGCATAATATCTCAATAATGACATGCCATGCCCAAAATATAATCAAAATGCATCAATATCAATCAGGTGAAATAATATATCAACCGGAGACCCTACAATGGTCCTGTACGGCTGGTTCTAAAGCTCAACATCCCACTCAGCCGGAGTCACCACAGTGACCTATACGGCCCTGCCGGAGTCACCAACTATGACCTGTACGGCACTACACTGCACATCACTCGGAACTACGTATAGTAGTCTGTACGATGATAGGTGTAATAATACGCTCTAGTGCTTCTCTCATCAATCATCAGCACGCATAACTAAGGTCACCCACTAGTCGGAATCACATCTAGTGATCTGTACGACTAGCATGTCGGAACCCTCACATGGTCTGTACGACATCCACCTACTTGGATCCAAGGCGAGCGTGCGGTGTGGTGAATAACAATATAAGCACTAACACCTAGGTGCAGCTTAAGAGCTTTCGATGCAATTAATATAAAATAACTCAGCTGAATAATAATAAAACTCACATGTGCGTCCACCGCGTCAATTCATATATATAAGCATCAATTATCAATCTAGGTATCTCAACAATTGCATGCATGGCAAATTAATTCATAACTTTCATATAAACGCATTTTCTGGGAAAAATAGTTGTATATAGGTAATACGAAAACAAAACTGCCCACTCACCTCGAGTTCGCCCTACAACTCCCTAGCACAATACGCCAAGGCGTCATGACGATCGGCGCCTAAAACAATAATCAAATCCAACCTCAGAATTCATATCGATAGAATATATAACTTATATAAAATACGTCACTACGTAGTTCGATCTGGAAGATCTGCAACTCAGATTTCAAATCCGTAACTTCCAGAGGTCCACAATATACCTCTAGGACAACCTCCTAAAATTTCATCACCATCCAACGGTCGGATCTCCGTCAATTTCTAAAACTAAGTGACGGTTAACATTTTATTTTATGAACTTACAATTCCAATTCCGAAAGATCCGTAAATCGGATTCCCAATCTGTAAGTTCCTATAATCCTCAAATATTACGTATTACAACGTATCAAAGTTTGGTGACGATCCAACGGTCGGATCGTCAAAGTCACATTTTCACCTATATGCAAAATAACCATAAAACGTTATTTAAAGCACCTAACCAACAATTCGTAATAACGTTCTCATACGGTGCTCAATTTGGGTATATAAACATACCACAGTGATCTACTCGACGTCACAGACGTCGACATATTTTTAGAAAAATTTTTGGACCCAGCACGCGCCCCCACGCGCCAGGACAAGCACGGGGACACGCGCCCCCACGCGCATCATCCCCAACCTTGGTTTGCCGGACTGGTTTTTCCGGCGGCCATTTTCTGGCGAGTTTTAAAACTCTTCGTTCTCCTTCGTTTTTCACCCATTTTCTTCGTATTTTATATCAAATTGAAGCCCCAAACATGAAGAATCACGATAGACTAGTTTAAGGCTCTAAAAATCAAGAAATCTCACCGGAAAATTCCCAAGAATTTCGGCCAAAATGGAACCACATGATCCCGACGTCCAAATCCTTCAAACGAAGCACTCCGAGCCTCCTTAGGACTTCACTAAGCTCACTACAAGCTTAGAATTCCCTGAAACACGACATTTTACGTGTGCATGAACAGTAACTCAAAAATGGAGGTTCGGGTTCCACATGATTTCGAGGGTTTCACTTCCTAAAACTAGCACCAATGAACTCAGAACGTCGAAAGGATGAAGATGCATACCTTGGTTGCCTCGATCCGCCGAGTTTTTGGAGGATTTGGGTGTGTGCCGTACGTTTTGGGTGTGTGTGTGTGAGAGATCGTGAGGGAGAGAGACAGAGAAGACACGGGGAAGGAGAAGGAGAGAGAGGTCCTTTTTGTGGTCCAAACTAATCCACACCATCCATTTTCATCCTAACCATACATAACAAAAATCAAACTTTCAATTTTATCCAACTTACTAATATATTTCTTTTACCCTTGCATAATATTTGAACCAATAAAATCTCACACACACGTACCTTAGAACGTCAAGGGCATTTCCGCCATTTCACATTCCCGTCAAAAGTACTTCCGGGACGGGCTGTGACATTCATGATCCACAAAAGGAGGAGAAAAAAAAAATTAGAAATGCATGTGTGATTTTGGTCATGTATTTTATTTTTCTCCCTGTTGAGATTCGAAGGGATTTCAGTAGAGCTATAATTTCATTTCATGGAGTTTGATAAATTAGTTCTAAATGTTTCCCAAAGAGTCCACTTACTCTTGAGTAGATTCTCATAAAATTTCAAGGGGTTTTTATCATAGATAGTCCCTGAAATTGATCCCTCCCATTAAGATGGTCCCAAAAAGTGAAAATTGATCAATGCAATCCCTGAAAATAGGTGTCGCAAATCAATGTGATCATTTCGTTAGAATTTCTTTAAAAATTTTGTTAAGTGCTAATGTGGCATATAAATAGGTCCCACAAATATAATAAATATTACCATGTGAATAAAAAAAATCTTTGAATAATAAAAAAAACATTTTATTTTTACAAAAAAAAAAATTGATTGTTCACCATCTTCTCTCCTCTCCCACCGAGCAACCACTACAGCCCCACACCACCCTATCGACTGCACCTCCAGGTCAAGCGACACCTGAGAGGTTTCAGTTCTATTATCAGCGCTGGAGAGCACGGGGACCGCAAGAACAGGGGTGCGACCCATTGGACTGGTTGGAGCCCACGGTGCTGATACGATCACAAGACGAGAGATGTAGGTTGGGGAGGGCATGTGGTTGGGCTTGAGTGATCAGACAGGTGAAGGTGGAGGTGGTTTCATTAGATGGCGGGGAAAGGTTGGGAGTAGAGGAGGAGCAAGAGGAAGACATTGGTGGTGAGAGGGTGGTGGGTTTGGTGGTCAATGTTGGGTGGGTGTGGAGGTATATTGTAATACCCTGGAAAAATTTAAATATGTGATTATGTGGAAAAACTTTATCGATAAGTGGAAATGACGAAAATGCTCCTAGTTGGCTAAACGTAATTTTATGAGGGCATATTTTATCCTCATATATTTTATCGTATTTCTTGGCATATTTGGATAGAACTCGATCCCATGAACGGATAGGCACAAACCGTTCGTGAAGCGGAGTTATAACAAAAGAGTTATTAACGTTTAAATTTAGGGACATTTTTGTATTTTTGACCCTCATTTAGAAGCTCCAGATTTGTTGAAGCTCTGGTTAGTGCCACATGTGTGGCTGAAGGAGAGAAAGGAGAGAAGAGGAGGATCATATTGCCCAATGAGAAAAGGAGGAGATGGGGGGAAATGAGGGAGAAAGGGAAGAGAGATAACCAGATTCCTTATGACCCGTCGACCCGACCCGACTGGATTCTCCAATTTCGGCCACCGATGACGACGGGGCCGGTGTCAAATTACTCGTCTCTTCAAACCCTAGTGATACCTTCATCAATTACACCAAAAAACTTACGGGTTTTGGCCCCTCTTCACTATGAAACCCTCGGTGTCGCCGGGGTTCATCGACGACGATTCACCATTTTTGAATGAAATCCTGTCAATCTCCACCACCATTAGACTTCCCTTGAGCCCAGGAACAAAGCTCAAGTCTTGGTTGGGCGGCGGAACACCAGAGGTGAAGGATCGAGACCACCATTTTCTAGGGTTTTTCGACGACGGTTTGAGGCCAATTTGAGGTGCTTCTTGGCCGAATTGGACTTCGGCCCAAGTATGACAGTTGTTCCTTTCATTGAACCCTTCAACCCTGTAAAATTTGGTAATTCTTAGAGTTCATCAGAATTTGGGATTTTCCGTTTGCCGAAAACCGCCACGCGCGGCACCGCGTGGACAGTGGGCCGATGCTGCCTTTCTAATCTAATTTTGATATCCTGAATCTATATTTGAAATGCAATTGGTGTGAATCACTTGTTTGAACTTAGTTAGTGATTGTTGGTGACTTGAATGATTTCAGAAATGAGTTAGAAATTGAATTTGTGAACTACGCATGGCTTGATCCCTTTGTAGGATACGTAGGCAGTCTAACAAGATGGTTACATGCAGCCATAAAATAATCCAAATTTATTATTGTGCTGGATTTCTTTTAAGGAAAGAAATTATTATGGTTATTAGCGTGGAATTTGGTCATGTATTTATTTTGGCCTATCACCGGATTTTAGCTTCCAAATAAGAATTTTTGGGTCGTTACATATATGCATATGGAAATTGCATTGTGTGTTTTTACAGGGCTTGGGTTGCTAATTGTGTCATTGTAGGAGTCGGGGTTGGGTATTTGGGGAGGGGAAGAAGATGATGAACATTCATCTTCTTCTTTTTATTTTTAAGTTTTTAATTATAAAAAAATAAAAAAAACTTATTTAAATATTTTCTAACTCACATGGCAATATTTAATTAGATTTGTTGGATCCAGTTATGTGTCACATCAGCACATAATAGAATTTTTAACACAATTAGATGAAATGACCGCATTGATTTGTGACACCCATTTTTAGGGACTACATTGATCGATTTTCAATTTTAGGGTCCATCTTGATGTGATGAGTCAATTTCAGGGACCATTTGTGATAAAAACCCAATTTCAAGAGAAAGAAGTTGAATTTGTTTAAGCACTGTGAAATCTCTCTGAATCCATCAATTTTTTTTAAGTTACTAAAAAAGCACTATCAATATGGAAATGGAGGTTCAAAAGATCATTTTTAAAAATAGTGTTTGTCCCAAGGTTTGTATTTCGTATTAATTAATTCACTTTGGTTGGTACGTCGAACTGCATTGATTATTTTAATAAGATATACTAATATGTATATTAGATAATATTGATTATGTTGTCAAGCTATTGACCTGACTATGTCCTTGTATAACAGTCTATGATAGGAACATATTTATGCAACTTAGTTAGCTTGTTTCTTGGCATTTACTTAGTTTAATTCTAGTTATTTTAGTACTTTAAGCTATTTTCGTGTGTTTGTAGGTTCAAATAACAAAGTTAGCAACAAAGTGCTATTTGGAGCATTTTGGAGCATTTTTGGGCCAAGATTGGATAGTGCAAGCATGGAGACATGAGGATGGACGTTTTTGAAGATTTGAAGGCTAAAAATCAGCATGTGTGTGTGCAAGTGTGTTGACCTACAACTCCAAAAATCCACCTATCCACCCTTCACCATAACTCACCTATATCCATCCACCACCATAATTTACCACTCATCCATCAAACCACACTTTGTGCCGCAACAAAGAGAAGAAGGAGGACCCTTGGACGTGCTTGGCATTCAAGTTGGATTGTTGGAGCGTTTTTAGGTGTTTTCATTCTTTTGTTTTCAACGTCTAAATTTGTTTATCTTTGCTTTGTGAGTATGAGGAACTAAACCCCCCTTAGCTAGGGGGGAATTCGAAATCATGTTCATGCTTGCAATATGATTTGATTACCTTCAGTTGTGATTTCATAAGTTGTGAATTCAATTTGTTTAACTGCTTAATTGATAACTTATTCGTGTATGTTTATTAAGAGTGCACACTTAGTTTGCATGCATGAATATGATGCTAGAGTATAAGGGAGTTTCACCTAATAGTTACAAACTTATATTCACAAGTAGTGGAGGTCGCTTATAAACGATCGCGTTAAATAAATTCTTGGCAGGAGTTTCATGCTCATCATAGTAACAAATGTCTTGTCAATACTTATAGTTTTCATAATGCTTAATGATCTTTGATTGTATCTTTATTGTGCTGTTCACGTAAAGAACTTTTGAAGAATGCTTGAATTGTTGTATGCGCTTTCCCATCCAATTCAATAACTTAAGGAGAACTTGAAGGTTAATTTAAGCGGACTTAATTAACCTAGGGTGTTGAGTTTCATGATTGATCGAAAGAACAACTGAAAATTGGTTTATGTGTAAGTATGTCATGTGTGGAGAAGAACCTCCTAACTAGCCTTCCATCTATTCAATTTACTCAAATTCGTGCAGATTTCATTAGTACTTTAATTTACCTGTTTTGTTTTCAAATTCGTCAAAACCAAAATCCCCTTTACTTTAAAGTGTTTCATTAGTCAAAATCTGTTTTGATTTGTGTTTTTAGGTGTCCCAAAAGTGTGTTAGAGTCCAAATCTGCCCAATTTGTGTTTTTAGGCAGATTTGAGCGTTTTTAGCTTGTTTTGAGTCCTTTGAGTTTGTTTTAAGTTCTTTGAGTCTAGTTTAGTGTTTTTAACTTTGTTTATATGTTTGTAAGTTAGTTTAGAGGTTTTAGCAAGCCCTCCTAATCCCCGGTTTAAAACGATCCCTACTTGCATTCTTTACAACAATTTGACAACAAGAGGGTTTAATTTGTACGTTAAGTTAATTTTCGCATCAAATTTAATTTTCGCATCAGTCTACATTGACAGTGTAATATGATATTTACATTTTAAATACTAACTTTGTCATAGTAACATCATTAGGTGTTATTAACTATAACCTTGCCATTATTATCCAACTTTGATAATTTTTTACTATTCTAGTGTAACCTTGAACTTTTTTGTGATTTAGGTGGTAAATATTAATTTCATGTTGTAACACATGTAAACGTGAGGGTACGGAGCCTAAAAGTGAAAAACGATGATGTATAATTTAATGACTTCCACTAGTAATTTTATTTAAAGAGAGGGTACCAACATAATCCCATTATAACTGACTATCTTGTAGGCTACTCTTTGAAGTAAGTTGAGGTTCCACTATATATAAATGAATTGATAATATGGGACATGCAAGGTCTATTATTTCCCAAATGTGAGATTCAAACTTTGAACATGTCCCACACACAGTGGTGGATCCAGGATTTTAACATAGGGTGGTCACAATCAGTGTTCTAGAACTCGGCCTAGGTGGTGAAGGCCCACCCCGATTTTGGGCAAATTGTTTCGAAAAATCGGTCTAGAGCTAGGTGGTCCTAGGTGGCTCTTAGGCGGAGGGCTAGGCGGTTTTTTGGAATATTTTTGGAATGTGATTGGAAAATCATGATCTTTAGCTCTAAAAGGCTCCATCAATATATATGCTCTTCGGACCTCATCTCGAATATTTGGAGGATAATCCCTTTTATTTGACTACCAAAATAAAAAAATGAGTACAACTACATAATGTATAATTCTTGTCATGAATGCAAAACTATCAAAACTCTTGAGATTTACATAGATAAACACTATGTTGATCACTTGAGTGACAAGTCCTCACAACGTGCACTAATAAATAAACCAAGCTCCCCAAGAAAAACTTGCATAACCCTAATTAGGGTTTTGGCATCAAAATGAAGAATGGAAGATGTTTGCGAACCTAGAGGCTAATCCCTAATGCCAAGAAAGATACAAGCCCAATAGGTAATAGTAAGCAAGAAGAATAGCGATGAGGAGGGTAAGTTAAAAGTTTATTTTAATTTTTTTACGTAAGTTAAAAGTTTATTACTGGTTGGAAATGTTGAGGAATCCCACTTAATTTAATCTTTTCCTTTTTATTAAAGTATCTAAATTGTTTTTTACTTTAGAATGATACAAAAGCCCATCACGTGGAGTGTAAAAGATGTCCAATCACAATGAAATGCAGTAGACAATGCTTTTTAAATTATTTTTTTATTGGCTTGGCTCAAAACGGTGCATTTTGGCCAAGTCATTTCAAGTCATTTTAAAACAAAAAAGTCATCTTCTTTCTCGTCCTGCAACAAAACGAGAAGTGCATCGGCAGCCATGGCTGCTGTTCTCCACCACAACAACCTAGACTTGGGTGGTCCTCGGAGGTTTCAATAGCCCCTTATGTGAGCTTCTGGGTGGTCTTAGGACCACCGTGGTCCCTTAGTAAATCTGCCCATGCCCACACGTGGTAAATTTTCAAGCCTAACATGTGCCTTGGTCCCTTAGTAGATCTGCCCATGCCCACACGTGGTAAATTTTCAAGCCTAACATG
The DNA here is from genome assembly GCF_916048215.2 of Malus sylvestris. Taxonomy (NCBI): domain Eukaryota; kingdom Viridiplantae; phylum Streptophyta; class Magnoliopsida; order Rosales; family Rosaceae; genus Malus; species Malus sylvestris. The sequence goes on along the minus strand of NC_062264.1, from coordinate 6,563,365 downwards.
TGGAGAACATATTTGTGTGCATACATGTATTCATTGGACTTCACATAGAGGTCAACATGTAATGATACCATGAAAAAAAAATTGAGGTTTTACCATAAAACCAATTGACAATATTATAAGTAACCTAACTCTTTATAGTAAAGCACAGACAATGTCAATTTTTTTCCAATATGAATGTTTAGTCTTTTTAGCTCATTTATAAAAGAAGAAAATAATAAATTAAATCAAAAGGTAAATCATTTTGTCACATTTAACTAGTAAATAGATTATCTAAGTCGCTCATTGCTAACCAAATAACTAATGAAAAACTAATGAAAATGGCTTGAAAAGTTTTAGTTTTAATAAAAAACAATGTTATAAGTTTTGTTTAATGATTAGTACAAGACCCATATTAAAATAGTCCAACTAAAAATGGCCCAACTATAATAAAGGGTAAATTACATAGTAAACCTTCAAGTTTGAGGTCTATTACAACCTCATACAACATCTTTAAAACATCTCACTTTCATACCTCAAGTACTATTTTATTTCAATATAATACATCCGTTAAATTTTCCATCCAGTAATCCGTTAAATGCTGACATGGCTGCCACATTTGTGCCACATGGCCAAAAAAATAATTTTTTAATTTTTTTTAAAAAAAAAAACCTAAATCTTCTAAATAAATAAAATAAATAAAAAAACCAAAAACCAAACCCCACTTCATCTTCCCTCCCTTCTTCCCCCCCTAAAAAAAAAACCCAACCTGCAACTTGCAACCCAGAAGAAAAAGAAGAGAAAAAAAAAAAACAAAAAAAACCCATCTTCATCTTCCCCGACCCCCCTTCCTTACAACCCACCCCTTTCTTCCCCCTCCCGTCTTTCCCAAACCCACTGCACCCATCCTCCACGCCCTCCTCTGCACCCACCCTTGCACCCACCGTGCACCCACCCTCGCACCCACCCTCTTCCCTCCTCTACACACCCCACTCTTTAAATCCATACCTATTGGGGAAGATGGAATTTGGGTTGCAGGGAAAGGGAGATGGATTTTTTTTTCTTTTCTGGGTTGCAGGTAGTGTGGAGGGGGGCTTGAGTGAGGTGGGTCGCGAGGTTGAGGGGTGCTACGGTGAGGTTCGTCACAGAGGGGGGGTGGGGGGGAGGGATAATCGCTGGGGGTGGGATGGGGGATCTGGGGAAGGGATAATCGTTTGGGGGGGGTGATGGGATCTTGGTTTGGTTTTTTTTTTTTTTTTAAATTAATAAAAAAAATATTTTGGCCACGTGTCACACATTTGGCAGCCACACGGCATAAATGTGGCAGCCACGTCAGCATTTAACGGATTAATGGATGGAAAATCTAACGGGTGTATTATATTGAAATAAAATAGTATTTGAGGTATGAAAGTGAATGTTTTAAAGATGTTGTATAGTGTTGTAATAGACCTCAAACCTGAGGGGCTACTATGTAATTTACCCTATAATAAATTATGATTTGTCAATTTTACCCCTAACTTTTTTATTTTGAGTTCCAGATTTTTGTCGTTAATGGAGTTCATCGTTGTTTTGCAGACATTCTTCTTTTTCTTTGAAACAAAAATATAGATCGTCATGCTATTTAATTTATATTTTGTATTATTTCATTGAAATGTGATTGTCATTATTATTCATAGTGTATTCGAAGTACTGTTTTTCAATTTTTCTTCGTCAGTGGAGTTCATCGTTCATTTCTCCAGAAAATAAATTTTAGATCTGCATGCTATTCAATAATAACGACGAGTCACTGTTTCTAGACTGTAAAAATAAACTGTTTCTGGAATCTAAGTCACTGCTTCTGGAATATAAGTCACTGTTTCTGGAATCTAAGTCGCTGTTTCTAGATCCAAATGAAATAGATTTCTTAAATGTAAGTTAGAAAAGAAATAGTGAAATTCACTGTATTTGGATTCAAAGCAAAATAAGCATCATGTTTCTTAAATATAATCAATTGATGCATGAAAGAAAAGAAACAGTCAAAGGTTAAAACATAAACTATTTTTGGAATCTAAGTCATTGTTTCTGGAATTTAAATCACTGTTTCTGAAGTTTAAGTCATTGTTTCTGGAATTTAAGTCATTGTTTTTGGATTTTGGTTCTTTTCTTTCCAAATACAATGTTTGTTTGTGCACAGACAAAACAAACACTGTATCTAATTTTTTTTTCCAGAAATAGTGTTATGTTTTGAGTTCTCCAGAAACCGTTTTATGTTTTGGTTTCTACCATTAAACTTCTTTGAACTTGTTTCGGCGGCTTTGTTTTGATGAATGCTTCATTTTTCAACTTTGATTTGGTTGTTTTTGAAATGGGGGAATTCGATTTGATAGGAAGACAAGGAGTTATTATGGCAGTTTCGTGCTAGGTTGAGGTTGCTGACAATTAATAAAAAAAAGTACAACAAGGTGAATTTAAACAGAAGACCTTGTAATATCTGTAGGTCAAAGGCAAGCAATCTCATGGCCTTCATCCTTTCACAACAAACACATACCAAACAAACACTGAATTAAGCAAAGGTTTTCGACAATTCACAACAATACCAAAAATTAATGTCTACAACAATGCAGGCATTTCATCAAACAGTTTACAGGCAAACTCTCATACACAAACAGAACACTCACAAGGTAATCGAAATCACTGCAATTCAACGCCCGATTTCACTGGATCCAATTTTCGATCCCCTGTCTTGCTGCTGTCGTTGTCGTTCTTGGCAGGGGTTATGGTGGCACGGTGGTGGACACTAGTTTTGGATGATTTTTTATTAAACTTTGAGCCCTTTTGGTTAAATAACATTTTGGGATGTTTTTTAGTTAAATATTTGTTGGCCCAGGCCCTTTTCGTTAAAGCTCCCAATAACTAAATGATTACCTCGCATTTCCCAGTCGGGTTCCTTAAACATGAGCAGTTTTCATCTTCATATAACGTGGAATTGTAATAAAATATAAAGAATATAGAAGATTAAGGTAGAAAAGGACAATACTATGTATATAGATAGTATTAGCGAAAGTGGTCCCGCACGATGATGTGGGTTTTAAAACCGTACAAAACATGTAAAAAATTATGAATATATATACGATAGTCAATACTATTTACAAATATGTGAAAATCTACTCACAATTCTGTCTACAATAAGGACAAAATAGGAAATAATTTTGTCTTATGTACTACAACCCTATTTAATCGTCAAACATGTTTATCATGTGTTCAAAAAGTACACCATCTATCTATTAAAAATTTGCGACATGATGGATTGATGATAAGAGTATCTTCTATATTGTTGTCAATTGTTTTTATGCATATAATGAAAGTGAGGACTTGAAGCATGACCAAAATAACACTTCTATTTACAATTTCCTTGGTGGCCACATCAGGCTTCACCAGTGTAATAATTCCAAAACTGAGTGTATAAGAGGTGATTGTGGTAGAAAAAACCTGTTGTCTTCAGTCTTGATGAATTTTTACCAACAAATCAAGCCTTTGATCAATGACCAAAGCCACGTGCCTACAGAGGTGGGGGGAGGAGAGTTTGGCTAACTAGGTTTCCGATGCCTAAATCAGTTTTTTCTGAAAAGTGTGAGTTTAGGGCTTAATTGCATATCAAAAGCTTACAAGAAATTGGTGGAGAATGGGATACTCATAGCGAGATAGTCGACTACATGTGTCGACGTTCAGTTGGCCAAGCTGCGTCATCTGTTGGAATTATCTCATGAAATCCTTGAGAAATTATCCCAAAGATATTATTTAATTAATAATTTCTTGGAATTATCTCGTGAAATCCTTGATTGGATTTGATGGTGATTTCTTACTTGATTGAGTTGGTATTCAATGATGAGAGTTTTAACGATAGGATTTGGTGATTAATCTTACCTTTAATACCTTTGACTTTTCTCCTTACCATGTGCATGAGCTTGGAGAAGTCGTAGTCAGCAGCTCATGTCTTCTTGAGGTTGAACCATGCGTGGAACGGAGTACGTGGGCCTTGCCAATTTAATGAGGACATTTTCATGTTTTGTTGGTAAAAGTCCACTATCATCTCCATAATTTTTTGCTTCACAAATGCACCTACACCTGTTGCGCTACATGTAAGAGGAGTAGGAGGTGTAGAAGTTCTAAAGTGAGTGGGTCTGCCAAAAATGGGTTCTTTGACTGAGCTTCAATCTCCTTTAAACCCTCACCAAATCGTACATGCAAGACATGAATCTTGACCTAGTGAGTGAGATTGGTGGTGGTTTGGGGTGTTTCTCGGTTGGGGGTTTTTTTTGTGTGTGTGGGTAGGGGGGGGGTGACTTGTGCAGCTCTAGAAAAGAAGGGGTGAGATCGAGCAGAAGTGTGAGAGAGAGAGAACGATGCTAAGAAAGTGAGGAGACAACAAAATGAAATGGACGGATTGTTTACGAGCAAAATGCCAACAAAAATAGACGATCCAAATTCATTTTCAGAAGTGCACCGTGCTTATGAACAATGCTTTAGAATATTTGGATTTTAGTATATAGATTGAATTTCTCGTCTTTTGAAAACAGTAAAGGAGTAGTACGAGTGACCAAGCAATTTTAACAAATAAAATTGTGGCGCAGCTGTCCGAAACAAATAATACTATATCTGATCATCTACGAGCTATATAGTCCTTTTGACTTTAGTAGAAGTGTAGAACTAAGTTGTTTTAGGTTTAATAACAGTAACAACGGGCCAAATGGCTGTTTTTCTGGATTGTCGGTGCTTGACCCGGTATATATTATTTTTTTGACGAAAATATAGTCGTCTAATTTTAGTAATATAAAGCCTGTTTACGGAAAAAGCCTGTTTATACACCGTGAATGTCATTAAGTATAATGTAATACGAAAATGGAGCAGGTAATGTAATGAGAGTGCATTTTTGGACTCAACCCTCAAGCCATGAGCAGGTCAACTGCCTATTTGATCTTCATCAAGAGGCACGTGATTTCATGGCAAAAGAATATATATGCATACTACCTTGCAAAGTTACGATCCAAGCCAAGGATTAGCAGGTCGTTATTCAAGTTGTTCAATTAATTAAATTAGATGATACTAATTTCCAGGTCATACATAAAGTTTATACTCGAGAGGCTAAAAATTCTTAATTAGTTTAGACTAATTTGAATTAACTTCTAAAGAAAGTAGGAGTTTCACCATATGGATATAAGAAATTGTCCATCTATTTATAAACACATTCAAGGTTCGTTCTTTCCCAAGGTGGATTCATATACTCTCAACACGCCCTCCTCACCCGTGGCGAATTTTCAAGCCAAACGGGTGGACAACACAAATGGAGTGATGTGGAGCACATGTGACCATTGAATTTCACACATACGTAGAACAACCTGCTCTTATACCATGAAGAAAATTTGGGTTCTAACCATAAAACCAATTGGTAACGTTGGGAGTAACACCCGGCTACTTATAAGCATATGCAATGTCCCTTATTTTTTCAATATGATGAGATTCATACTCTTAACACTTCATACATAAAATTTGTTAAATCCATACAGTAGCAGTACTTAATTGAAAAAAAGTATACAAGTTATATTACAAGGATTCAAACAGTACTATACCAAGGAATTGAAAAAAAAAAAAAAAAAAGGAAAGGGGAGGGAGAAAGATTCAAGGACCAATGTTAGTCTTGTTATTCAAGTATTAGGGCCTAAAGTTGTTACCAGCAAAGCATAGTTGCATTAGAATAAGCACCTATGTTTTTCTTGCCTTGTACACTTCGTTTTTCATGTGTTAGTGGTTTTTTTTATCGGTTAGGTACGTAAAAATAAAAATGTTCAATCGTGGGACGGAGTCGTATTAACTAATCAAATAAGCAACTTGCTACGAAGTCTTATTCTATAAATTGCAGTCGAGAGGAGATCCAACTCGCAAAACATCTCAAGGGCGACCTGAAGGACACAGGGTGGATAGTTAGGTTTCAGACAAACATCCGAAAATGGGGAACTATAACAACATGGGTTTCCTGGTCTTAGCTCTTGTAGGGTTTATTTTCCTGAGCAAGGCTAATGGCGCTATCCATTATTATGATTTCATTGTAAGTGCTTGCTACATATACTGCATGCAACTTTTTATTTTGAGAGGTGATATATTTGATTCTCGTTAATGCCGAGTTCAAACCAAGTTAGACTGTTTATTTTGAGAGGTGATATATTTGATTCTCGTTAATGCTGAGTTCAAACCAAGTTAGTATCGTTTGTCCAAGTCCCTCACTCCTTAGTGTAATATGTGGGTGTATATAAGAAAATGTCTATTTTTTTATATTTACGGCATGGTAATATGGGAACTTTTTTTTATATGTTTTTTGGTTTCTATTTTTGTGATGAATATATAATCAATGTTCTCAGATCTTTTCTGGGTATTTCACTCAACAATGTTATTGACTAGTTAGTATGATATTGTGCAGGTGCAAGAAACAAATTTTACTAGGCTTTGTAGCACAAAGAGCATCTTAACTGTGAATGGAACTCTTCCAGGGCCAACTATCACTGTTAACAGAGGAGACACCGCTTTTATCAATGTCCACAACCAAGGATATTACGGTCTCACCATTCACTGGTAAACTTCGCTCGCAGCCTCCCCTAATTGCAGACCAGCTAGCGCTCTGTGTGTGTGCGTGTTTTTTGGACATTGACCAAGAGTCATTGTAGTTGAAAGATAGAAAGCTTAGCTTGGTAGATATTGAATACGACTTGGCTGCTGAACATTTCAGCAGGAGGTCCTGCTTACACCCAATTCCGGATGGATAAGTGTCCATAATCAAAACTTGGATACTTGTCCACCCGGGATTGGGTGTAAGCAGGACCTCCTGCTGAAATGTTCAGCAACGAAGTAGCGTCCATAGATATTTTACTAAAAATGAAAAAGAACGATGAATAATAAGTTCGGTGGAAAAATAATATGGATACTTGATAACTAGCTAGCTATGTTCGTTTAGAATTTAGATCGATTGAGACTAATGAATAACTAATTAATACAATGGTAGTGTAGCCCTCTTTACTTTTAAGTAGAATGTTTTATGTTCGAATCTTGTAAATAGCAAGTCTGATAACACTTTGTTTGCTCACCCCACCCCTTAGAATATTATATATCATTGGACAGAAAATAAAAGAACTCAAGGACTGGAGGGTGAAGGAACACCTTAAATTTGGGTCTTCTGACTTTTGTATACGTTAGATGAATTCCCATCAATAGTTAAAATTTATTTTTGTATTGTTGTGTATCCATAAATGGGGGTAAGGCTAGCCGACATTCACCTCTTCCAGACCCTGCGTAAAGCGGGAGCCTTGTGCACTGGGTACGACCTTTTTTATTGTTGTGTATCCATAGAAGAATTTGTTTGTATGACTTTTAGCTTGGTTTGTTTCTGGTTTCTTAAACAAAAACAAAAACAGAACCTTCCAATTTAAATTGACTGCTCAATATGTTGTTTAATTTGTATAGGCATGGAGTGAAGCAACCAAGAAATCCATGGTCAGATGGACCTGAGAATATCACTCAGTGCCCTATTCAACCAGGAACGAACTTCACGTACGAAGTTATATTCTCTAGTGAAGAAGGAACATTATGGTGGCATGCTCACAGTGACTGGACACGCGCCACCGTCTATGGTGCCATTGTTATTCTACCGGCTGCCGGCACCACTTATCCATTTGCAACACCAGATGCACATGAAACAGTTATTCTTGGTACTTTCACTGTTTTAATTTCTATTAATGTTTTTAACTACTTAGTTATGACTATGTTACCATTTAGGCGTATAAAATTGTGGATTGATCACAATGCATGCAATTACTTAATACATGTACTACCTAACGGTCATATATGATCATATATGATATTCTCTCTTTTTAGTTGTATATCTAACCCGTTAAATGATGAATGTATTAAGCAAATACATGTACCCAAGCCAAATCCTGTTTTTAGTATATGTGAATTTGAAATACAAGGGTCGATAACATCTCTATTGTGAAAGTGATTTATTTTTGTATGTCTAAATAACTTTATTGATTAATTGTTAATTGCAAGTATCTTACTGAATATAAAATGAAAAGATTTATTTATAGGGAACTTTAATGAAAAACTTCCGGTATTGTTCATTTTAATGAAAAACCATATTTTTACACTAAAAAATCAATTATGGTACTATTCACTTTACCTTTTATTTTGTTTTTATATTTAAAACTCAAAGTTTTGAAGCTCTTTTTATTAATTTTCCTTTATTTATATTCCAACCTCCACGTTACTTTCCGTATTGTCGGATCTGTTCATTCTGGTATACGTACTTAATTTATGGTTTAGTGGTTAAGTAATTATCAGGGCTATCTGGTCTCATCATTTGTAGAACATCACATGATTCGAAGAATGACATGACTGGGATTTGGGATGTAATGCGTGTACTTTTTATTCCATAGAACCTTCCAAAAGACACGCTCATTCTCTTTCTTTGTATTCATCGTTGTAAAGGCATTTTTATTTTGAATAATTCCTTCTTTATTTTTAATAATTATATTAACATACAAAAGTCGTTATTTGTTATTCTTTCTTGCGTTTGCTTACTTGCCTGCCATAACTACAACGTGATGTGGCACGCCAGATCAGAAAAAATGAACTTTTCTTCTTATTATGAAAAAATAAACTATTATTGTGGCCTTGTGGGGCAAAAATGTTACATCTTACAGTTGAACCATCGGATTTATCCAGAGTAGGTAAATTATTAGATTGTAAAAAATATATTAATATTAAAACTAAGCATCCAATTTCGATCATCTGCCTGCAGGATCATGGTTTAAGGGAGATGTGATAGAAATAATAGAAGAGGCTCTCTCAACAGGTGGCGATCCAAACATTTCAGATGCCTTCACAATTAACGGACAGCCTGGAGATTTATATAGTTGTTCCAATGGTAATACTAATTAAAGATCCAGCTTAATCTAGTTTAATAATATAAATCTTATCTTATTTATTCTTTCTTTGTTATTACTATATATGTTAGTTCTAAAAGCAAGAGTTATCGGTTTCCAATTAGAGTTGACATTGAGGATGATAGTATATAAATTATAACACTACGATCCGCATAAATCATGAAGACTAGAAGGTGTCTATGTAATATTATAACATATAAAGACATACAAAGAGATGCTCATTGGCTTTTCTGACTTCTTGTTCAGTTGGCAAAACATATTGAACAAACGATGGAAAATCATTATTCAAACTTCGCTTTTTCTGTAACCAAATCACTATTCATATTTGGTGCATGTAGTTTTCTTTATTTACATCGAAGTGTTTGTCAAGTATACAATAGTTTTTTCTTAAAATAAATTTTTTTTTTTTCAATTCAATTATGATTGCAATTTTTCGTATTGCTTAGTAGTTCGGGCTATTGAAGAAAAATTGCAACCCTAATCTATCATCTTTGGTTAGTCAAAAAACCATCTTATAAAAAAGAACATCAAATTTCTTAAAAACTTAATAGACATTTTGATTTCGTCCAGAATAGAATATATATATATATATATATATATATATATATATATATATATATATATATATATATATATATATTGCATAAAAAATTTCAAAGGAAAACGGCTCCCAAAATTAAAAGTAAGTTTAGCTTTATTTGGTCTTTGCAAGTAAACATTAAGCGATAAACTCTCTATACGTCATCCCAAAATAATCTCCAAACTCCAAATACGTATCATCCGCTGGTACAGTACTAAGTGTTTTGATTCCTCCTAAACATAATATATTTCTGCAACCAACATAAACTTTCACGTGCATCATCCGTTAGGGTTTGTAGTGATTTTTGTAAAACAAGTACAACTTAATGGATTTCGTGTTATTGCATGCAGAGACAACATACCGATGGATGGTTGATTACGGTAAGACCTATCTTCTTCGGGTAATTAACGCGGTGATGAACGAAGAACAGTTCTTCGCCATCGCGAACCACAACCTCACAGTCGTAGCACAAGACGCTGCATACATAAAACCTATAACCACCTCTTACATCATGATAACTCCAGGCCAAACCATGGACATTTTAGTCACCGCAAACCAACCTCCCAGCCATTATTACATGGCTTCTCATCCTTTTATGGATGGAACTGGAGTTTCACATAACAACAGCACCACCACTGCAATTGTTCAATACAACGGCAACTACAGCACCCCATCAACCACTCCCTTTCCAACCCTTCCGTTGGAAGCCGATGACACAGCTGCTGATAACTTCACTAAGCAAATCAGGGCATTGGCAAGCAAAGAGCACCCTATTGATGTCCCATTAAAAATTCATTCCAGGATCTATATGACTATTGCAATCAATGAAAGAATTTGTGCCAATTCTTCATGTAAAGGCCCGAATGGAAATGCGCTTTCTGCAAGCTTAAACAACGTCAGTTTCGTGATTCCATCTGTTGATGTACTGCAAGCATATTATCGGTACGTACTAGTTTTTTGTTAATTATTGGTCATTTTCCGTAATTATTAATTAAGTTGTGATAGCTGCTATTGCTACTATTTTCAGTCATGTGTGTATGTTTTCCGGAATAGTAGGTTTCGGTTCATGAAGTTTGGTTCAATTAATTAAGAAATGCATTAATGCCTTCCAATGTGGGAGAAATTTCTATAACTACGTACGGGAACACCAACCACATGTATCATTCTATGTGTGACAATAACAGTAGACACGGTTGATATGTTCCACTTTTAGGATATATCAACAAAACATTTATTTATGAGTTATAATTTGAATGAACTTGTAACATCACGTGACCATGTTCTAAGGACACTAAAAAATTACGTAGTTGCACTTTATATTCTGGTCAATGATTGGTGGAAGTAACTAGTCTCATAAGAAACGGAGAAAAACCAAAGTAAAACTCCCATATTTGTCAATTAACAATTTGATTAACCTTATTTATTCCTAACAAAACTTAGACCTTATTTCTTAATTTGTACAGGGGTAACAATGGAGTCTACAGAACTAGTTTCCCAAACAAGCCACCTAATGCTTACAACTACACTGGAGACGTGGGTAACAACACAATATACCCGAACTTTGGTACGAGGGTGAGAATGATCAAATATGGTGAAGGAGTTGAGATCATTTTCCAAGGAACCAACGTCATCGCACCTGAGAACCATCCAATGCATCTCCATGGTTTCAGCTTCTATTTGGTCGGAACTGGTTCCGGCAATTTTAACCATACAACATCGCCCAAGACCTACAATTTGGTTGACCCCCCAGAAGTAAACACCATTGCAGTTCCAAAGAATGGATGGGCAACCATCAGATTTAAAGCCGATAATCCTGGTAAGTTCTATAATTTTGAGCATCATGCTATCACCGTCACTATGTTACACGCATATAGTCTTTCTAATGCTAGTGAACGACTGTATTTTAGGGTCTAGTACTGATAATAAATACACAACGTTTTATGATATGGTTGGATTTGTTACACATATTGTGACCATATCGCTCTCTTTTATAGCTATCTAATTAATGTGCATTTTACATGTTTGAGGTATTAGGTGCTTAGTTAAGAGGAACCACGAAACTAATTGATTATGATTTTGCAGGAGTGTGGTTTATGCATTGTCATTTGGAAAGACATTCCAGCTGGGGGATGGATACTGTGCTCATAGTGAGGAATGGAAAGACCAAAGAAACCAAAATTCGCCCACCGCCTGCTTATATGCCTCCTTGTTCCAAGTCTTAGATAATTTAAAATTCTTTCTTTTGCTTTCTTTTCTTTCATTGATCTCAATTTAAATTTGTGTATTTAACTTTTACTTGTGAGAATAATTGTAAGATTCAAGTCTTTGCCTTTGAGTGATTTTATATATATACTAGTCATCCTGAAGTAGTAAATGGTAGTTTAACTGCTTAGGACTGATATTATGATCAATATTTCCAAACCCAAACCTCCTTCTTATAGTAAAACTGAAAATGTTAAAGAGCTACATGGCTAGTACTGCTTAAGCCAAGAGTACTAGCCCGATATATATGCTAACAACTTCAACATTTTCGTTCTCAATCTCTTTTCAGCTCTCATTTTCATCTTGAATTGTTGCTTGATGATCAGAGTGTAGCAGTAATGTTCAAAACATGAAATTTTGAATCTAAGGAATAAAAGTGAAGCGATGGGTTTTGGTTGCTTTCGGCAACCATCGCTAATTAAATTTGAATTGGCAGATCACCATTTCAAATTAATTGGCTGCCACCTTTTGGTTTTGGTAGCAGCCACCCCTTGGAATTTGCAGAGACTGGTTGTCTCTTCTTGGTTATTAAATAAGTGTCGTTGATCACTATTGCATATTAATCTAACGCCTAGCATTTGTCCATAACATCACAACTCTTCGATAAAGAGTGGTGATTATTAATCAAAGCAGTGCTTACTGCTTACGAACAGGTGTTGCACATTTTAAAGAGACACGAGAACCTCTATAAATAGAGGTTGTTTCCAGCATATTTGACATAACTAAAAAGTTCTGGTTCTCCTTGAAGAATCCCGTTGTTCTCTCTTTATAATATTCTCATACAGTCGTGCTCTCCAAGGTCCTCAGTTTGAGGTGTTGAATTGTAAGTTGTGAGCTGTTTTTAGAAATAAGCTTTGATCTTAATTGTGTATTCACTTAGTCTAGAACATTGACAAGTGTAAAGCAAAGTAATGCAAGGCTATGAATGTTATGTGTGAGAATCCTAGATTATGATGGAATTGTTGCGAGTTATATATTATAGTTAAAGTGTAAATAGTAGTTTATTGTCCCACATTGGTGAAGTACATATGTAATACCAATTGTAACTCATATATATACTTCACTTTGGAGATTAATGAATATATAAGAAATTTCCAAATATTGTCATACATATTTTTGGTATTTACCAAGTTTAGTTTAATATTGGTATTTACCATGTTTAGTTTAATATTGGTATTTACCATGTTTAGTTTAATATGGCATCAGAACAGTTCGCTCTTGGTGACCTGTGTGCTTTAATTTTGTGCCCACATCTTTCGTGATTTCTTTCGTTGAAAAAAAAAAAATAGTGTCACGCTACAGTGTGCGTGAATAGTGATCCTCTACAGTGCCGTAAACAGTGATTGCTACATTGCCATAAATAGTGCTTTGCTGCAGTCGTGAACAGTGATTGCTACAGTGTTCTGGTAAATTATTTTCATTCCGCTACGTATCTTTTGTGCATTTATTGTTCATGATTTTGTTCAATGGCTTAATATAATCATAGTGTTGTTATGCATCTTGGTGGAACAAATAAATGAATAATTGATACTAGGGCCACTGATCATGTGACTAGTGATCCTAGAGTGTTTGATGAGTTATATGACTATGTTCATGATCTGTATATTACTAGTGCAAATAGAGCACATTCCCCTGTGAAGGGTGAAGACACTATCTCTCTGACTCCAACCTTATCACTAGTCCGTGCTTTACTTATTCCTGATGTTAAGTGCAATCTTTTGTCGGTAAGAAAACTTTTTGATACCTTATAGTGTTCTGCTCACTTATACCTTACATATTGTTATTTTCAAGATATTCAAACTCAGAAGATGATTGGTCGTGGTAAAATAATAGGGGGTTTGTACATCTTGACTATGGAGGATACTATTATTTCCGGTTCAAATACTCATCAAGTTTTAAGTGCTAAAGTGGATGACAGACATCAAATTTGGTTGTGGCATCGACGATTGGGACATCTATCATTCAGTGATATGAAGCATCTATTTCCTTTTTTGTTTCACACTTGTAGTGATTCAGAGTTCAAGTGTGAAACATGTTTCATGGCTAAAAGTCATCGTGTTTCCTTTCCCGTAAGTGATTCTAAAGTTACTTTGCCATTTGATTTGATACATTCTGATGTGTGGGGTCCGGCGAAAGTTACTTCTAATAGATTACGTTGGTTTGTTACTTTTATTGATAATTGTACTCGGTTAACTTGGGTGTTCTTGATGAAGAATAAGAGTGATGTTTCATTACTTCTTTAAGAATTTTGTACAATGGTGTCTACTCAGTTTCAGACCAAAGTTAAGGTCTTTAGGTCTGATAACGGAGGAGAATATGTGAACCACACTTTTGCATGTTTTTTTCGTGATCAAGGTATTATTCACCAGACGACTACTCCGTTTACACCCCAAAAAAATGGTGTGTCCGAACAGAAGAATCGTCAAATAATAGAGGTTGCTCACTCCTTGATGTGTGATAAATGTGTTCCTAATCATTTGTGGGGTCATGCTGTTTTGGCTGCTGTGTATTTGATTAATCGTGTTCCAAGTAGGGTTCTTGATTTTCAGACACTGCGTGATGTGCTACAAACACATGTTTATCTTGTTTCTGTATCAAAGCTTCCTCCGAAAGTGTTTGGGTGTATTGCATATGTGTATGTCTACTCTCATCAGCGGAGTAAACTTGATGCATGTGCTCTCTGATGTGTCTTTATTAAGTATGATAACAATAAAAAAGGTTATAAGTGTTATCATCCTCCGACTCAAAAAACTTATATTACCATGGATGTCACCTTCTATGAGGAAGTTGCGTATTTTGTGAAGCCTTCTTCCGACTCTCCACTTCAGGGGAAGAGGGGGAGTGAAGTGCATATTCGAAGAGATTGTATGGATGATGTGTTACAGGTAAAGTTGGGAACAGAACCTATTATATGTTGCGTGATACTGATCAGTCGGCTACAGATAGTGATCGGTCACCTGTCATTCCCGGAACTATTTCTACTAACGACAGATTAGATGTGCCCAGCGAGCTGCTTGCTAGTATGTCTGACGAATTACCTTCTGATGATCGGTTGACTACTGCTGATATGTCTAACGAGTTGCCTGATGGTGGTTCGTCCAGTGATGATTCTTTAACAATTTGGTACAAGATGGTGGCATACATGAGGTAAATTTTGACGATTCTTCTACTTATCAGTTGCCTCCACGAGTTAATCGTGGAAAACCTAAAGTACAATATGAGCTTGATATGCATGCCAAAGCCAAATATCCTATCAACAATTATGTGTCTACTCATCGCTTTCCAAACCATATGCATCTTACATATGTCAACTATCTAGTGTATCAATTCCAACAAAATTTCAAGATGCTTTGTCTGACCCTAAGTGGGTTGATGCCATGAAATTGAGATGAAAGCTTTGGAAAAGAATTATACTTGGGATTTGGTTCTTTTACCAAACGGGAAGAAAGCCGTTGGGTGTAGATGAGTGTTTATTATTAAGCACAAATCAGATGGTTCTATTGACCGGTATAAAGTCAGATTAGTAGCTAAGGGTTATACTCAAACGTATAGGGTGGACTATCAAGAAACTTTTGCTCATGTTGACAAACTTAATACTGTGTGTGTTCTTCTGTCCTTAGCAGCAAACCAAGATTGGCCTCTGCTACAGTTTGACGTTAAAAATGATTTCCTTCATGGTGATCTTAAGGAGGAAGTTTATATGGATCTCCCACCTGGTATTGGAACATCTCCTGAAAAATGTGTTGTATGCAGGTTATGAAAGGCTTTGTATGGTTTGAAACAATCTCCTAGAGCGTGGTTTGGGAGGTTTACAAGTTTAATGAAGAAGTTTGGGTATATTAAGAGTCATTCAGATCACACTTTGTTTCTAAAGCAACAAAATGGTAAGCTAACTGCATTGATTATTTATGTTGATGACATGATAGTGACTGGTGATGATCAGAAAGAGATACAACGCCTTTAAAAGTACCTAGCTACTGAATTTGAGATGAAAGAATTGGGTGAATTGAAGTATTTTCTTGGAATTGAGGTTGCACGATCCAAGCATGGTATTTTTCTGTCTCAACGGAAGTATGTTCTTGATTTGTCAGCTGAAACAGGTATGTTAGATTGCAAACATGTTGATACTCCGATTGAGCAGAATCATCGTCTGGGCTTATTTCCAGATCAAATTCCTACTCTTAAGGAACTATATCAGAGGCTTGTGGGGAGATTAATTTATTTGTCTCACACTCGTCCTGACATTGCTTATGCAGTTAGTGTGGTAAGTCAGTTTATGCACTCACCTAGTGAAGCTCATATGGATGCAGTAGGTACTTGAAGATGGCTCCTGATAGAGGCTTGGTTTTCTCCAAGAATGATCATTTGAACGTCGAAGGGTATACATATGCAGATTGGGCATGTTCTATCACTGATCGACGATCTACATTTGGATACTTTACGTTTATGGGTGGTAATTTAGTTACTTGGAAAAGCAAGAAACAAAAAGTGGTGGCTAGGTCAAGTGCAGAAGTTGAGTTTCGTGGTATGTCTCATGGTGTATGTGAGTTGTTGTGGTTGAAAAAATTGTTGAGAAACCTTGGGTTTAAACCCAAGGGTGCTATGAAACTTCATTGTGATAACAAGGCTACTATTGAGATTGCTCATAATCCAGTGCAACATGATCGAACAAAACATGTGGAGATTGATCGACATTTCATTAAGGAAAAATTGGATGCTGGAATTGTTATGTGTCCGTTTGTGGGATCTGAAGATCAACTTGCTGATGTTCTTACTAAGGCTGTGTCTAATAGTGTGTTTTCCAACTCGCTTGACAAGTTGGGCATGCGTGATATCTTTGCACCAACTTGAGAGGGAGTGTTGCGAGTTATATATTAGTTAAAGTATAAATAGTAGTTTATTGTCCCACATTGGTGAAGTACATATGTAATACCAATTGTAACTCCTATATATACCTCACTTTGGAGATTAATGAATATATAAGAAATTTTCAAATATTGTCATATATATTTTTTATATTTAGCATGTTTAGTTTAATATTGGTATTTACCATATTTAGTTTAATAGGAATGAGTGGCTGAGATATTTGATTGTAATGAGAATATTCCAGCAGTGTAACTAACTGGGATACTGAGCATATATTGCTGTAGCCCCACGTTTTTCAGTGTAGAAAATGAAATGGAAACATTCCTCTGCTAATTTGCAGAGAAGAGAGAATCAATCCCATTCTTTTCTTCTTCTTCTTAGATCATCATTCTTCTTCGAATTACTAGATCTGCATCTCAGAATTAACAAGAACACTAACATGAGGATCAAATGTGTATTACTCGAGTCCCTTGTAGAACTTCTTTCGGTGTTAGGTTGATTTTCGTAAGTGCAAGACGCAGATTAACAATAGTAATTACTACGTAACTTGAATAGATATATTTGTACAACTGTAGCGAGGGCAAATGAAGTCTTAAGAAAAGGGTAATTACTAATTAAGTAACTTGAAGCAAAACTCCTTCTAGCCATAACCCATAAACACTGAATAGTCTATTTTTTGTGATAACCTATATTATAGACCAACTCTACAAAAAATCAACCAAATCAAAAAATCATTTAACAGTTTGATTAACGCTGGTGTTTAAGTGACAAATATGGTTCTTCTATCCATTAGATAACTAATAGATGACTAAATGGTTTCAGATTTAGTTAAGTTTTTACATAGATGATCTTTAAAGGACGATCTAAAAAGTAAACAGTTTCGATCATTAAACAACATTGCAAGATGAGAAAGTTTGTTACTAATTCTTTTGGGCCCTCTTCAAATTCAATGAGAATATTAAGAAATCAAACCATCTTTGCAATATTTTTTTTTTTTCAATAAGGGCAGTTTTACATTGTTCCAACTTATTTACATCCAACCTGAATGCTAAATAGTCTTAAGGTGCAGGTATAATATACATATTTTGTGAACTAGGGCCGAATAAACAAACTAAATAGAGACGGATCTAGGAAGAGCCAGCCCATTGGACTCAGCAGTCAAAACTAATGACAACTGAGAAAGGAGGAAAATCTAACCAATGGAGGACCAATCTAAATGCAAGATAAACTGGGGTGCCCGATCCAAAATTTTAGCTTAGATTTGCAAGATTAATTGGAAAAATATGTCAACCTTTAACTGTCAATATATATATTTATTAAATCTATTAACTTCTCATTAGTTTAGAGCTGTTGTAGCTGTTGTAGAGAAAAATAAGTTGACAAAGAATGAGGGAATTATTATTAGAGAATTTTATCTATTACAATGTGAGGCATTGTCATCTTTATATAATGTGTGCCTATTCTGGCATATTATACAAATATCCCTAATTCAATAAGGAGAATCAATTACCTAATCAATTGAAGAATGAATGACCTATTCATTTGATGAATCAATGACTCAACGATTACACTAATTAGTGGATAGACATAAATGTCCTGCAACACTCTTCCTTCGACGTTCACAAATTGCTTAGCTGAGTAATCACTAGAATTCCAAGTTAGTGCCCCGTCTTCGTCTCTCTAAAATATGTAATGTTTTCTAGGCGATCCAAAAAAATCCAAGTAGGGAGAAAAACTAGTAATTGGCAGGGAGAAAACTCCGTACTTATGATAATTTCTCCCCCTGAGAATGACAAAACTCATTAGAAGGACTTCCATGACTTCAGGCATGCTCAAGTACGTTTGACCATTACTGTCAGGTTGGAAGACCATAACTGGTGTCTTATTAAAAAAACTTTTCTAAGCAAAACCCAACACAATGAAAACTTCGCAATGGACAAAGAGTACCCAGGTCGTGCAACATTATATTGGGATGCTTTCCCTTGACTAACACACGGCTAGGTGCTTCCCATGAATACTAGCATCAATGAGATTCCTTACGCTAGCTTTGAAAGCCTACGTAGCCCAATACCTTTAACGTGCTTCTAGAATAAGCTTTTAAGCAAAAGTTTGGTATATAGGTCAACATGGTTATCTTGGGAACCAATATAACGGACTTCAATTGTCTTCTCTTGCAATTGTTCGTGCGAGAAGTACAATTTGGGTGATATGTGTTTGGTGGCATCACCCTTGATAAAACCTAACTTCGACTAGTTAATACATGCAATGTTGTCCTCATAGATGATCGGTATGTCGTCAGTAGCAGAGGTTAACTTACATGCACTTCAAATATGCTTAATCATAACTAGTAGCTAACTACACTCATGGTTAGCTTCATAAAAAGCTATGAGTTCAACATGACTAGTCAAGGTAGCAACTAAGGTATGTTTCATAGAACTCTAAAAAATAACGGTGTTTCTGATGGTAAAGATATAACCCGTATGGAAATGTGCCTTGTGCGGGTCTGATAGGTACCCAACATCGGCAAACATAAGAAGAAGCGCACCAGACTTCGGGGATGCATAGGTCTAAAATATGCCTATATCCATAGTACCATTAAAGTATCATAATAAGTCTTTGATGTCATTCCAGTGGCAGTGTGTTGGCACGAAATTGTATCTCTCCAAGAGATTCGCACCAAATGAGATGTCTGGTCTCAATAACACTAAGATAGAGGAATCCTGGCCTCAAGATCTCTTCATCTTCTTTCTTAGAACGAAAAAAGGTCTTTCTTAGGATCCAAATATCGAACGACCATGCGAGTACTAGCTGACTTCTCTTTTAGGAAGTTAAATCGTCATAACACTTTTTGAGTGTAGTTCAATTGGTGGACTAAGATCTTGTTTTCATAGTTGTGGACCCTAAAAACTACAAAGCCTACGTGGTGTGCAGGCCGAGTAATTAATAAGCTAACTACGTCATTTGGTTGTATGCTGGCGTGCCAACTCATCAGCTGAGCTCGACTGAATAGTAAAATGTGTTGATGTTACGTTGGGTACGCTACTGACTTCTTGATCTTACTATTGCAACTGAGGAAGGAACACTCTCGACCTTCGGGTTCTAAAGCTTGAAGACAAGGCTACTAGTTCTGCGAAGTTCAATATCAAATTCGGCTTTCAATGTGCCAAATGTAGTAACTTGTAACACCTCACTTCGCTGAGAAGGCTAATGAGATGACCTATGCCAATAAGGATTCGAAAATCCTTCTTGATCAAGACTTGGATAGGTAACCAGTCGTCCCCGTCGCAGTGCTGTTTATCCAAACTGAAGGTGCTCCGCGGTCGACTGATGTTACGGCAACAGTGCTGTTTATCCAAACTGAAGATGTTCGCCAGTTGCCTTCACAGTGCTGTTTATCCAAACTGAAGATGTGTTGGTGAAAAAGAAAATAAAAATCTTTAGATGTTTGAGAGGTTTCGCGTAGAGCAAGGGTTTGTGCAGGGCAGTTTGTGTGTTAAGTTGGAGGTCCCTCTCTCCGTCGCAGAGCATCTGTATTTATAGAGACATATGTGCATTGGTTGATAAGCTGGTATAAGCTTCTGCCATGTATTAGAACTTTTCCACTGATTGCGTCAGATAAGCCTTACCACATCAAATCATTGTACTCAGCCTTATCACATCAAATCCCAAGATAACTTGCATGCTTGGATTTGATCAACTAATGCCCATCAAAACAACCATCAATCCACGTACACCGTTGTGGTTGGTTGCTTTATGGAGATAATCATCAAAAACTTGTGGGACATAACTACATGGGAAATAGCTCCCAACCTTCCACGTATGTGTTGACTTAAAGAATTGCAAATGAATTGCAATTCTACCATTCTTATTTAACATTATCCCATCATGACTCAAAACCTAGCCTAGCTAGGCTTTCTATCTTGTCATAATTCCATCACCCATCCATGCATCATGATCCCTATTTAATGAATTTCAAATTCATTTTAAATTCATTTTAAATTCATCTTGACTACTTGTCAATTTGTCACCACCACCACACGCCAAATATCCCAGACTAATTTGAACTGTACCGCTTCCTTGGGGATATAATCTGCATCCTATCTTTAAGAATATGCCAAGATAATTCATACTAAAAGATAATTATTATGATAACAACCATAATATTATCCTTTAACAATAACAAAATTATCTTCACTTTTCTATCTGACGGTTGAGAGCTATGCTCACTCAACGACCTTGATTACACAAGCCGATAGTGTAAATTTGGGTCTAAACAATAGTGCTTGATTTGCAGGCATATACATACTAAGTCTTACCTAGATTCTTCATCTCAAATTCCTTCTTGAAGAGCATATCAGTCATTTGGATCTCTTCTAGAGTTCCAATGATGTTCATGTCATCGACATATACTACAATTATCACGAAACTAGAATTTGTGGTCTTAGTGAATACGCATGGGCATAATTTATTGTTCACATATCATATTTTGATCAAATACTTCAACCATATAGTGAATGCTTCAACTTAATTGGAAGTGTGTTCCATAGATGGGAACACATTGATTTAGGTATAATCAATCCTACTAGGACTTTCATAGAATTTTCAAATCTAAATCTTTATAAGGGTACGCATTGACCACGTTCATAAGCTGCATACTCAGTAACTACTAATCCGATTAAGTAACGGAACGTAATAACATTCATTATGGGAGAATTTGTCTCCTCCTATTTAATCTTAGAGCTTCGTGAGAAACCTTGCACCAGGAGACGGCCCTTATATTGTACGACCTCATTATGAAGCCTATATGTCCGAGGGTGCTGGAATAACTAGTCCAAACACGTGACGTTACATTATAAAATCAAGTTTAAATTGGATAGCTTTTTCTGATTTTGGCTAGTCGAATCGAATTTGCACTTCAACAAAGGATCATGGTTCAATGTCGTAGCTTTTTACTATTCCAACGGCCACACCATAAGCATACACATCATTGATGATCAAAAGAGGACGCACTAAGAGGCAAGGATGGTCAGGTGCCCTTCTAAATTCCAGTGAATCTCAATAGATAACTTGGATGTTGCCCATTTGAAGGTTGGAGTTGGCCTTCATACATGCCATCCAACTATTTGATAAAATGCCTCAAAGAAGGTTTGTCTTCTTATTATTTTACTTTTGAATATTACCTTGCCAAAACAACGTCATTTTGAGCCAGTTACTCTACTGAAAAAAGCAGTAGCAGCAGCCAAAAAAGAAAAAAAAAAGATTCCCATTTGTAGGATGCAACGAGCCACAAACCCCAGTCCCACACTCAATTCCAAATTTCCAAATCCCATTTTCAATTTCCCAACCCCACCAAACTCAATCCCTAACGCCCAAACTCCTTCCATCCCACTTTGGCGATCATTATGATGACCACTCAAATTTCATCTTTCAAATTTCAAATTAAGTTCTTCATAACTTATTCGAATTAATTTTCTTTTATGAATAATTAAAAATGATCATTGATGTGAATCATATATGGTTTTTATTTAGATAAATTGATGTGTGGAATTAATTTGTCACTTTGATGAGATAAATACATAGTTGTCTCTTTGTATGGATGTTTGAGTCTGAATGATTCATTCTCTGCTTTTGATTAAAAAAAGCTAATTCGTTTTGCTCAATTTTGTCAGAATGAATTTTCTACCTATCAAGTTTTGGCACTTCAATATTAACTTGGGCATTATTTCTTGATATGTGTTCGAGTAGTGAATTTTCTTAATTGACAGAAATTGCTACTGCTTCACTGAAGGGAACCTTTTCTGCTATGAATATTGTGAAAGGTCCATTGCGTAATCGAATGGGAGATCAATGGTTGAATGATAGCATGATAGTTTATATTGAGAATAATGTTTTTTTTCTTCCATTGATAATGAAGCTGTAATGCAGCATTTTAAAAATATGAAAACACGTCGTGGACAATTGTAAGTTGTATTGTTATTTGTTCTATGTGTTATGAATGATGGAGCTATGGTTAATTTTTAAGGTTATTATATGTCTAAGAAATGTTTGTGAACTTTTACATATGACCCTCCAAATAATTTTTCTTGGATATGCCATTGTCGATGATGATCTTGTTTCGTTTCTACTTATCTTCCAGACAAGTATCTCAAAGTTCTCTGGGTTGGGATTCTTAGGTCTTGTCCAGGACATTACCATGATCCAAAACAATGTCAACTTGTGGAACTATAACGGTAGTGACCAAAGGACCAAGACACTAGACATGTTCTTCTTGAACACGACATCCGACCAGGATGAATTTAGGAACATCATTCCTTACAGGGATATTGGCAATAGGAATGTGTAATCTTATGATTGTCGCGAGAGAAAAATGGGCATATAGCATATTCTAAGCAATGCTTTGAAGGTTTAGGATTCTAAGCACTTCTCTTTCACATTCGGTTCGGGGATCAAGATGAGTCAAAGTGGTGGCAAACCACGTCAATTCTTGGCATTCTTCAAGAATACAAGTGTGACCTTCTTCGCTTAATGAAGAGAAGGTTGACTCATCTGTCACGCTTTTGAATTCAGGGTCGATGGAAACCTAACACTTGGTACACCCAAAAAAATTAAAATAAACGAAATATGGAGTTGAAAATAAACTTCTCTAATACAAATAATTTGAAAAACCTTACAAGGTGTAGAAAATGAGTAGAATATTTAATCATAATGAATGTAAAACCAAACTAAAGGTTGTTTTGCAAGAAAACTTCGGTTTCTATGACACACCCCAACGCAAATGTCCATTGGACACCAAAACCGATGCTTGTTGGCCATCTCCGAGATGGGTGAGAAAGCCATGATATGCATGAAGTCATAACTAAATTATTAAATATTAAAATCTACCGCAAATTCGGCAGAGCTTCTCCTAAAATAGGGATAAGGTCAAATCAAACCACATGCAGATAATCGCATTTGTTTCAACACATCCTCGAAGAGCCACACTTAATGGGTGTCTGACCCTTAATCACATGCATGAGAATTGGTTAGAGAATAATTACCAAATACAAGTTCTTAAATATCACTACAACAAAATTAGCTTATTATGTCAGTTAGTGGTGGCAATTTTATACTGTTACTCGTAAGATAAAATGTTTTCCGACAACATGTTTAATAAGTGTCAAAAACAAAAGTATTACTGTCAGTTATATCCAACAAGAATAATGAAGTGGGCCTTTAACTCCATTAGATACATTTTTTAAATAATTTTAACCAATTATGGCGGATATTTCTGACATGAGCAAGTAATGTGTCAAATCTGTCAATTATTTCTGAATTTTTTATACTAACTTTGGCGGTTATAACCGACACAAATATTTTCAAATTTTTTATACTAATTCTGACGGTTATATCCTACACAAATTGTGTCAAAATATTATATTATTTTCAATTTTTTTTAAACCATTAATTTTGATTAAACTTTCTTAAAAAATATTATATTATATTAAACAAACACGTAAGAGTTAATGTTATACTTCCATTAAGTATAAAACAAGATTTATCCATTAGTGTAAATATTTTAAATTGAAGATCGAATTCATTCATTGCATTCTTATAGGATCGAGGAGTGTAGCTATAGAACATCATCAAAATCGGAGCTAAAATAACCGTTAAATTAAGATTTTTCGTTTATAACCATCGAAAACTTTTGTTCCGTTACCTAATCTCTGAATGTTTGTTTTTTGCGATTTTTTACGTATGCGATCTTAGAGTGTGTACAAACAAGTTTGATAGTTGGATCGTTGAAAAACATTTGGTAGATTGTGTATCCATCAAAACGGTAGATTAAGCAAACACTTACAGTTAATGCTATACTTCCCCATCAAGTATAAAATAAGATTTTGTGGTATCCACTAGTGTAAATATTTTAAATTGAAGGTCGAATTCGTTCAATGCATTCTTATAGGTTCGAGGAGTGTAGCTGTGATCAAAATCAGAGCTAAAATAACCATTAAATTGTGATTTTTCATTTATAATTGTCGAAAACTTTTGTTTTGTTACCTAATATCTGAATGTTTGTTTTTTTTGCGATTTTTTATGTATGCGATCAAGGAGTGTGTACGAACAAGTTTGACGGTTAGATCATTGAAAAAAGTTTCGTAGAATGTGTATCATGTCAAAATGGTAGATTAAAAATAAACACTTGTGAGTTATTGTTATACTTCCATTAAGTATAAAATAAGATTTTGTGGTATCCACTAGTGTAAATATTTTAAATTGAAGATCAAATTTATTCATTGCATTCTTATAGGGTCGAGGAGTGTAGCTATAAAAAAAATCATTAAAATTAGAGTTAAAAAAACCGTTAAATTGTGATTTTTCATTTATAACCGTCGAAAACTTTTGTTCCGTTATGTAATATCAGAATGTTTGTTTTTTTACGATTTTTTACGTATGCAATCTCGGAGTGTGTACAAATAAATTTGACGGTTGGATCATTGAAAAAAGTTTCATAGAATGCATATCGCGTCAAAATGGTAGATTAAACAAACACTTAGAGTTAATATTATACTTCCATTAAGTATAAAATAAGATTTTGTGGTATCCACTAGTGTAAATATTTTAAATTGAAGATCGAATTCATTCATTGCATTCTTATAGGGTCGAGGAGTGTAGTTGTAAAAAAATCATCAAAACTAGAGCTAAAATAAACGTTAAATTGTGATTTTTCGTTTATAACTGTCAAAAAATTTAGTTCTATTACCTAATCTCTGAATGCTTTTTTTTTTTTTTTTTTTTTTTTTTTTTGCGATTTTTTACGTATGCGATCTTGTAGTATCTACAAACAAGTTTGATGGTTAGATCATTGAAACTAGTTTCGTAGAATGCATATCTCCGTTAAATTTGCCTAAATTTTGAAGTGGGAAAAGTAATTTGTGCTAAATTTTTATTTATAATTTTCAAGTATTGATTAGACAATATTTAGTTTTTGTGATGACATTTTCATTGTACAATTATCTTTTCGTTTCTTTATCGCATATTTTACATGGGTTATTATCTATTAAACCAAATAATTATTTATTTAATTTTTAAAAACGTATTCTATTTAAATGCATATTATTTATTTATTAAACCAAACAATTATTATTTTATTTTTTAAAATCGTAACAAAATTTTGGGGGGGAATTTAAAATTTTGGGAGGGAATTTTGCTGCCATTTTTTTCTATCGGTTATAACCGACAGTAATGAATTTTTTTTATCGGTTTATATTTAAAAAAAAATGTTTATGTCGGTTTTAACCTACAGTAATGAAAATTTTCCAAAATAAAACCCCTCCATCTCTTTCTTGTATTGGTGCCTTCTCCCTTCCCCCTTCCTTCCCCCTTTTCTCCTTTCCTCATTTCCTTCCCCTTCTCTTCTCCCCTTCTCCTTCTCGCTTCAATCACCATGGATGAACAATTCGAGGAGCAACATTCTGAAACCAGTACGTATTAAATTATTTGTATTACATTCAGTTTGTGTTTTAAATTTTGATTATGTTATTAAATCGAGTTTGTATTTTGAATCTTGACTTGAGATACCTTATCAAATATTATGCATAAATTGAAAATTGGTCTTTGCTGAGAGCTTTTATGTAGGTTTTGTTTTTGTAAATATGCATCACCAATGGTTTTTTTGTTATTATCAAGGAGCAATGCCTCAATGGAGAACTCGGAGTTGTGGAATCTCAAATTGTATATTTTTCCTCTGACAAAGGATTGGTGCTTGATTAAGGAAGATGAAAAGGAAGTCGAATGTAGGTATATTTTTCTTTTTTTTTTACAAATTGTTGTTGAGTGCATAAAGTTATACTTTTATGCCTCTTTTGCTTATGTTTTTGACTTAAAATCTCTATACATCACAAGGTATTTTTTTGTTTGTATTGTATTTCAAGATGAAATATTTTCAAGCTTAGCTACCTTGTTTATGTTTGCTTTCTGTTGAGAATGATAAGGATGACTGCCATATCTTTTTTCATTCATTAGCAAGATGTGGTTAGGTTCAGAACTAATCATGTAAATTGATTCCATGAAGTTCTAGGATAAATGCCATGTTCTAAGGTTCATGTGATGTTCATAATCCTCTTCGTTCATAATGAGTTTTTAGGTGCTAAATCTGAGTATATGCCATGCTATGTTGCACCTGTAAATATAAGTTTATATGTCATGCATCTAACATGCAAAGTAAGAGAGGATTCATACAATCTAGTTTATTCCTTGGTAAGCTTCGTTCCCGTTGGTATGGTTCATTTCCTGTCACTAATGTTTATCCTCATGGTGCAGTGGACATTCAAAATATCCAGACAAGGAACACTTTCAAAGTGAATGGCCATCATCTTAAGCCATACTATGATGCTTACAAACCAATTCCTGAGGTCGCTAAGACTCTCCATCAACCACCACCATCAGCTACTTAACCTTCACATCATGTTTTGCCTAGACATAAAATAAAGCGCTTGTTGGGAGGCAACCCAACTAGGTTTTTTTTTCTATCCTATATTTTGTTTTTGTTTTCTGTTAGTATTTATACTATGCCATTCTTCGCCATACTTTGCATTGCATTCATTTCATTCATTTGTAATAATTAAGGACAATGCTTTGTTTAAGTTTGGGGGTGTGTGGTATTGAACTTTTAGGTTGTTTGAGTCATGATTAGAGTTATTTGCAATTAAATAATGGTAATGTACATGCTTAAGTTAGTCTTGCAATCATAACTTTGGCCATGCTTTGAAAGTTGTTGTATCTGCTATATAATACCACTGCTCTCAGTTCTAAGAATACTTGTGAAAAGTTACTAGTTCAAGCCTTAGAAGAAGGATAGTGGAAACTGCCTTTTGTGAAATTTTGAGCCTATTTGCTTCTTTTAGAGGGATTAAACTGTTTCTACTCCTCCTATCATTTTCTTTCAAATTATGATCTCATTATTCATTTTTTATTGAATACTAAGAGTTATTCTCTTTTGTGGATGCTTGTGCTTATTATCACCCATGAATGAACTCATTGAGACGATGTTAGGCTGTGCATGTTTTAACTAGTAAATGGCCTAATTCCCTACCTTTGTTGTGTGAGACATTACCCATTTTGAAGCCAAACACAACCATATCTTTCATCATCCACACTAAACTCTAACCATTTTCTCCCTTAATAGCCATTCCCTATAGCTTGGGGAATACCAAAGTGATGAAGACAAATATAATGCTCGAGCTTTAAACTAAGAAAATGGCGTATATCGAGGTAACATGGGCTGGAATTGCAAAATAAGAAAAAAAAAGGAAAAAGAAAACATTTTAAGAAAAAAAGAAAAAAAAAAGAGGAAGATGCAATTTCTAAATCCATGGGTCTTGGACGCCGAGAACAAGTAAAGAAGATCAATTCAAGAGGAAAGCATGCTGGTTTTGTAAGGAAGACACTTTGGTATATCTCAAGTGAGTATTCCTTATCCATCCTTTCATAGCCCCTGCCCTAAAAACCTTACATTACAACCTTATGAAAGACCTAGTTGATCTTTAAAGATGTATTCATGGGTGTTAGTAAGTATGTGTGTTATCCTATTCTTAGTATTTGATTCCTTTCATGAGATCTATCCAGAAAGTTCTTTTGTTTCTAATTAAATTATGTGTGAGAATATCTTGCTTTCCATTACATAACCTCACTCACATATACTTGTTGAGAGCAAGCCCTAAGAATCATGTGAAAGAGTGAATATGTGAGATTAGAGTTGAGACGAATCTTATCTTCCTTGCTTGAGCTTGTAACTTAGTAACAAGTTGAATTTGGGCTAGAGCACCTCACTAACATGCAGATTTGATTGCTGGAAAGGTGAAGTCAAAGTAGGATCGTAAGGCATAGTTGAGCTTTGATTCTTAGTATCTTATTTCAAAAGTGCTCTAATCGTTGTTTTGTAGGTTGTTTAGGATGTTTATGGGTATCATCACTGTTAAACCCTTAGGAGACACAACTCCTCCTACTAGGGATGCCTAGAGGTTTGAAGGCTTGATGCATAAGCTGAATGCATTCATCTCACCAACGGAATTGGTCTTAGATTAACTTATGTTTGTCTTTTGTGTTGCTTTTGTTGCTTTTAGTTTTGGTTTGCTCGAGGACTAGCAAAATCTAAGTTTGGGGGTATTTGTTGAGTGCATAAAGTTATACTTTTATGCCTCTTTTGCTTAGGTTTTTGACTTAAAATCTCTAAGCATCACAAGGTATTTTTTTTTTGTTTGTATTGTATTTCAGGATGAACGTAAGGGCTTGAAGAAATCATCTTATTTTGAATATTGTAAGAAGTGGCCCAAGATCCTCCAGAAAAGGCCCTTGCAGAACAGCCAACTTGCAAGCTTTGCCCCGAAGTGCTCAGATTAAATTAGAAAATGGCCATACATGGTTGGAAAGTCCTGGAAGTCTTCATTCTGATGGTCTTTACAACTTGTGATTTGGAGGTTTCGACAAGAAGTTATGACAGAATAAAGAGGAGATGTTCAGATACAAATTCTGATAACAACTAGTTTTCAGTTACTCCTATACTAAAAGCTATTTGTAATGAGCTATAAATGAGAGTCAATTCAAGGATATAAATGTGTCAGATGTTAGAAAAACTCATAAGTCTTTTAATATGAGAAACAAGATAAGAAAAAAAACAGAAAAAAGACAGAATCTGGGGAGAGCAGGAATCTTCAGCCTTGAGCAGTTTCTAGGTTCTAACTTTCCTAATTTTTTATGTATTTTGTTATGTTTTTAATTTAGTTTATGGATACTTAGGGCTGCTTTGAAGCTCTAGACATGATTGAATTAATGTTATGATGCAGTTTTAGTTTATCAATTTCATTTGCAAGCTAGAATCAGTTTTTTGTTTCAATTATTTCAAGCACATATTTTCAAGCTTAGCTACCTTGTTTATGTTTGCTTTTTGTTGAGAATGATAAGGATGACTGCCATATCTTCTTTCATTCATTAGCAAGATGTGGTTAGGTTCAGAACTAATCATGTAAATTGATTCCATGAAGTTCTAGGATAAATGCCATGTTCTAGAGTTCATGTGATGTTCATAATCCTCTTCGTTCTTAATGAGTTTCTAGGTGCTAAATCTGAGTATATGCCATGCTAGGTTGCACCTGTAAATATAAATTTTATGTATATGTCATGCATCTAACATGCAAAATAAGAGAGGATTCATACAACCTAGTTATATGCCATGCTAGATATGTGAACATCTTAGTTGTGCATTTGAAAGGGATAAGTTAAAAGATCATATCACTTATTCAGGAATGTTTAGGGGAAGGCCTTTATTTATTTGAAGTCAGATTTAAGTCCTAAAAATATTTCTAACATATTCCATGTCTTAGGTTTGTTTTTAGATAGTTCTAAGTTTTCCCCTTTCTTTATGTCTTTATTTCTTTTCCAAGATTACTCAAACCCCCAATTTTAAGTCATAGGAGTCTTTAACTAATGCTAATTTGTAAGAGTCAAAGGTTTTACTAAGTTGTTTCTCAGTCCCTATGGTTCGACACCCTTACTTGTGCCGCTATACTATTCTTATATTTGCACTTGAAAGGAACTTGAACAATTATATAATTAGTAAAAGATTATAAACATAATTAACGAACATATATATATATATATATATATATATATGAGTATACGTTTTATTTTTAGTATTATTTATTCAATTATTAGTTTTGTTTATGTTTATTTAAATTGTCCTTTTTATATTTTATTATTATTAATATATTTGTTGTCGGTTTTATCCGGCAGGGAATGCTCTTATTTATTCATTATTAATAAATTCTCTGTCGGTTATATCCGACACAAGTTCTGTCGGTTTTATCTGACAGAGAATGCTCTTATTTATTCATTATTAATATATTCTCTGTTGGTTATATCCGACACAAGTTCTGTCGGTTTTAGAGTATTTTCTGTCAGAAAATTCATTTCCTAACGCTGGCAATTCTGTCGCTTATTATATCCGCCACTGCTTTTGCTTAATATCTGACATTAATATACGTTTCTTGTCGGTTATCATAGCGACACTAATAAATGGTTTCATAGTAATGTATGTTGTGTGATGCGAAAATTAACTTAACACACAAATTTAACCCTCTTTTGACAATTGTAATATAAGTATAAGTAGGGATCGTTCTGGACCGGGGATTAGGAGGCTTGCTAATAACCTCTAAACTAACTCAAAAACATAAAACTAAATTTAAAAACACTTAACAGGACTCACAAGACTCAAAGCAAACTTAAAATACTCAAAACAGCTTAAAACAACTAAATAAACTTAAACTAGACACTAGGAATGACTTTGGACAAAAATTGATTTTTACTTGAATCAAAACATTTAAAAACACAAATTAAAATAGATTTGAAGCACTTTGAAACAAGAAACTAAAAGGGGGGTTTTGATTTGGAGGAAGTTGTAACAAACAAACAAGTATGAAAAACTAGACAGATTGTAAAACAAATTTGAGAAATAAGATGATGGATGGGATAGCTAGAGGCTTTTTCTCCACACATGACATGTATGCAAACAACTCGATTTCCAGTTACTACTTCATTGAATTATGAATGACAATGCTCCAAATTAACTGTGACATCACTAGTTAATTCTCAGATTTTCCTTGTTTTATTGGATTGGATGACATCATTCGACAACCCAAAACATTCTTCAAAAGTTCTCTACATGACATCAAAATAGAGATACAATCAAAGATCATTACGTTTAATGAAAATCATAAGCATTGACAAAGCACTTGCAACTATGACATCATGTCACTCATGCTAGGAATTGAACTTAACGCGATCGTTTATAAGCGACCTCCACTACTTATGAATATAAGTTTGTAATGATTATGTGAAACTTTCTTATATTCTAGCATCGGATTTATGCATGCCAATTAAGTGTCGACCCTTAATCAACAAATACAAATAAGTTATCAATCAAATAGTTAAGCCAATTGCATTTACGATTCAAGAGTTCAAAACTGGAATTTATCAAATCATATTACACACATAATCATGGCTTTGAAATCACCCCTAGCCAAAAGGGGTTTAGCCACTCATATTTACAACAAAATGAAAGGAAATGAATTTAAACATTAAAAACAAAAGAAAGAAAACACTTAAACGCTCAAACGATCCAAGTTAGACAACAAGCACGTCCAAGCACTTTCCTTCCCTTCCTTTGCTACGGCACAAGGTGTTGGTAAATGTTTGAAGGTTTGTTTGTATGGAGGAATGGATGTGAAGATGAATGGATGTGTTTGGATAAAGGTTGTATTGAATGCGGCAAAGAGTGGAGAATTGTGTAGATGATGTGTGTGTGTGTTTTGGATTGATATATGTCTCCCCCATGGTGAAGGGTGAATGGATGTATTTATAGGCTAGGGAGAGGATGTAGTGGGTGGTGGTAATGAGTGGATGTAGTGGTAGGTGAATGTGTTGGGTGGTTGAAATAAGTGGATGTGTTGGGTGAAATGAGTGGATGTAGTGGTAGGTGACTGGATGTGTTGGGTGAAATGAGTGTGCTAAAATGGTTATTTATAGGGAGAGGATGATGCACAAACTTCAAATTTCGTCCATTCCTTTTGCTCCAAGCATATGCTATCCATTCCATGCCCAAAAATGCTCCAAAATGCACTTCTTTGCCACATTAACCCTTTGGACCTACAAACACACGAAAATAGCTTAAAATACTAAAATAACTACGAACTAACAACATAAATGCCAAGAAACAAGCTAACTAAGTTGCATAAATATGCTCCTATCATTGTGTAAATACCATACTTAGTAAAATATGTCAGAGCTGCTGGAAAGTACTTAACGTCGGATGTGATCACTGCTACGACTACTGAATCTTGAGGGGGTGCAAAACATAAAAATGTGAGTGGACGAAAAATAAAGTTTTCCAAAACGATTTTATTTTCTAGACATACTAACTCCCTGTTTTGAAAACACATATAATACTACATATAGTTTCTGAAAATCTAAGCATGCCGTAAAAAACTGAAATCTATATATTCCTGTATATACCGAGTGCTTATCAGAGACATATATACTGAGCTGATACTTACCAGTGGCATGACATACAACAACATCCACTAGCTGTAACTAGTGGAAATTAGATAATACAGTCAGCCACTAGTTGTAGCTAGTGGAAGCTGGATAATATAATCATGTCATTGCTGAGTAATCTCAAGGC
The DNA here is from genome assembly GCF_916048215.2 of Malus sylvestris. Lineage (NCBI taxonomy): Eukaryota > Viridiplantae > Streptophyta > Magnoliopsida > Rosales > Rosaceae > Malus > Malus sylvestris. Next base: position 6,530,499 of record NC_062264.1, on the reverse strand, counting down.
AATTACAAGTTGAGAATATATAATTTCATAAATCACAATTCTAAAGATATAACATGAAATCAGTATAATTCGTAAAATATAATTGAAAATTCATATTTATCTAGGCATGCTTAGAATTTAGATAAATAAAACATTTCTAAAATAAAAGTCCACTCACTAATTGTATATGAAGTCTTCCTTAAGTTGGGTCTGTCCTTTAAGGCTTCTACAACTGCTTGCATTTGAACATATAAAATGGCATATTAGTAAAACTCATTTAAAACGTTTGAATTTGAAAAAGTGGTGTGCAAATTCGAAATCAGTGCGTCAAATTACCCTAGGAGGGATTCGGGGCCGAAAACTAAAAAGTCAATGGTCAACGTTGACCATTAAAGTTAATAGTCAAACCAAGTCGGATCCGAGCTGACTCGAGCCACTAGAGCTTACCCTACTCAACGGAGTCGAACCTAAGCTACCAAAAAAGTTGCTGGTTTCAAGAAAAATTCAAAGAATTTTCCCAGCTTCGTTCTCACTCAATTCTCAACCAAATTATGTGATCCATACATGAAAATTAATCTACTCGATGAGACGAACATAAAAAAAATGGTTTGAGGCCTTACCTCGGATGAATTTGACAGGAAATTGGCTATGAAAAAAGCCTCATTGCCGAGCTCTGTGAAACGGTGTCCACAATTTTAATTTTTGAAGAAGAAGACTGTGGGACCATGACTTTCCAAGGCCGGAGTAAGGCTAATCTAAATACAGTTATCTAAGAAGTCTGGTCATGGATTCACTAACTTCATGCAGAGCTGTATCAAATGGAGTAGTAGTCCCACCATCACCCTATTCCAAGGCATTATGCGAAGTCCTAGCGACTCCACTAGATGACCATGCTTCCCAAGACAAGAGATTTGATTCGTATATGAACATTGTCAGATCCTGTAAGTCTTAGAATTCCTACAATCTAGAAATTGGCTTGCGTTGCAAGTAATCACAATTCCTAAGAGGATGCACTATCTACTCCTAGATATCCTCTAGGATTCTCTTGACTTAGAACGAGGATTCTTTCGTAAAAAGGTCTCTCTTCCCACGGTATAAATACACTCATCTAGGGTTCATCTATGGTAACACAATCTAAACACTTCAATTTTCTCGCCCATTGCTCAAGTCTTGAATTATTCACTAACTTGACCATCGGAGAGCCTTTGGCGGGTGTACTCCCCCCTCTCCTTGTCTCGTGCTTGCTTATGGTTGTTTACTATTTTACAAGTTGCTTGAGTTTGTGGTCACAAATTTGGTTCCAACAGAGACCACTATTGGACTCATGGTGATGAAAGGAAGGTGGTGGTGATTTTAGAATGCCATGGTGAGCTTTGGACTACAGATGTGCACTCATAGTGCAACACAATTAACGGTAGGGTTGGGCATGGGCCGAGCCTAAATTTGGAGGAACCTGGCCCTACCAGTTTTAAAATGTAATGGCTCGGGCCGAGTTGGGTATAAGTATTTTAAGTTTGGGAACCCGACCTAACCCAGCCCTTTTTTAACGGGCCAGTTTGGGACGGGTCCACGTGTCCAACTACATTTTTTTTTCGATTTTGGGCATGCTGGCACCAGCCCTCAACCCCAGTTTTCCATCACAAAGTCCGCTATATAAAGGCATCGCCGCCGTCTGCTTGCCATATCTCAACGATCAACAAACCACATATTTTCAAAACATGCGATTCATCTTCTACTTCCTCTCCCTATAAATGCAAGTAAATTATTTAACTCTCCCAACTAATTTGATTTGCAACTGTAACCCTTCTGATCTGGGTTATGCAGGGGATCAAAGACCAGGCTTCCCAGAAAAAATCAAATATTTTTCAAGCATTTCTCACGCCCTAACCTAAATCCCCAAATAGAACAAATTAATAAAAAAAAAATCTTCATATGAAATTTTGAATTCATAAAAAAAATTAAATAAAACTGAATCCCTAATTAAGCTAAATTCTCAACATTTTTATGAATTTTTCAAGCAAATTAACTGAATCCCTATTTCCTAAATCCCTAAATTCAAATTCAGTACAAAAATGAAATTAGATGCCGAGAAGAAGAAGAAAAGTAGGAGCCTGGGAACGTTGTCCTCCTCACATATCCAAGATGGCTGGGACAACGTTGTCTACCTCACCGACGCCTACGATGAGTTCCGGTCCATCGTCCGATGTTCGTTGCTGCCGCTCAGTTTCTCCACAACCATTGATTTGCAACGATGCAGTAGTTACGACTCGACGACTGGGACTAACGGCACGGCTTCTCCATGGAACAAGGTGGTTTACGAGGCGGTTATGGAGTGTCGTCAGAGACTCAACGTCTCGGAGTCGGGATATAGAGAAAGGGAGGATGAGGGGATAGTTTGAGTGAATTGCGTTTGATAAGAAGATAGAGGGTGATAGACAGATAGATGGTAGAGATTTAATTAGGCAATGAACAGTCCGGGCCGGGGGCCCCTTTTTTCCAATTTTTAGAATCGGCCTACCCCGTTATTTACTAGGAACCGACCCGGCCCGCCTCGTTTTATATTTATGATTTTTGGACCGGCCCCAAACCGCATGGAACCACCCCGACCCGCGGGTCCATGACCCGTTTTCCCACCCCTAGTTAGCGAGTCCACTTGGGCTCGGGTTTTGTTGAGACTTTAAACTCAAAATGAATTAATTGAGTTCATGCCACATAAATGAATTATTCTTATTTGCATATTCTTCTAAAATATGGAATTGGGCTTCGACATGAAAGCAAAAAATTATGCATTCAGCTAGAATGCGCGAATATTGTATTAGACTGGAACACTAATTTGGGCATTCGATTTGAATGCATGGGATGAACTTCTGGGCGTCGGGTTGGAATTACTTCTGGAAGTCAATTACCAATAAAGTTGCTAGGATTTTTTTGGCAATGGAGATTGGGACATCATTTTGATCCTCCAAATATGATACACACATGTTTATAACGAAAAAAAAAAAAATCACATCAACCATTTTGGATTTATAATGCACAAAATTAGATTTAAGGGGATTCATGCGTCATGTTGATGTTTAAACACATAATAATGAGTTTGTCATGAACTTGAAATAATGAAACGAAATACTTACTTCAAAACTAACATATGATCCTACTCTCAAAATTCAGAAAGCCTGAAATTTTGTTACTAAAAAGTGAGAAAAACCAGTCAGCACATTTATGACGAAATTGGTCGCGAAAGATCTTCAGCAGTGGCTTGACAAATCTATGGCAGCATAAGGCTTTTGCAGCGGTAGGGAAAGGATTGCACCAATAGAGTGATTTTGCAGCGGCACGGATTTTGGCGATGAATTCTTAGGTTGTAATAAAGTCTTTTGTGATGACTTGTAAGGAAGTTCTAAATTTTTTTTTGCGGCTAGGGTGGCCGCAAAAGAAATATCTAGAATTTTGAGAGATTATTTTCTAGTGGTTTTGATTCCGTTAAGAGAAAAAGTGTTGATAATGTGTTGGAGAGGGAAATAATTTGAGAGAGGATGAGGGAATTCGTATTAGAGAATTTCATCTGTTACAATGTGACGTATAGCCACCTTTATATAGTGCTATGGATATCCTAACAAAGTACAAAATGTCCCGATTTCAATAGGGAGTAATAATTGCCTAATCAATTGAGAAATGAATGGCTTACTCATTTGAGGAATCAATTGAGCAACGATTACACCAATTAGTGAACGAACATAAATATCCTCCAATAAGAGCTTCATTATATCTCACATTTGTAGACAATGCTTGTACATCATGCTTTGTTAGAATGTTGTCAAAAAATGTGTAGAGCAAATTGACAATATGAATATCAACACATTTATGACAAACAGTTTATTTATTTAATACATTTAGATAACTAAACAATTACGGATTCAAATAATTTTAGGATTGATTTTCAAATAAAAATTAAAAAAATCAATTATTAAATTATAAATTTAAATATTGCAAAAACTGAAATATGTGAAATCTCCACAAAAGAACGCAACTATTATCCATTTCAAAAAGCCCTATAATTGAGGTGCATGAATCAAAGTAGAACTTCTGAGGAAAAAAAAAAAATCAAAGTAGAACTTGGGCTAAAATAAACTTTTCGTCAAGATAATACCGAAATGAAATAAATCCTTCGGGCCCACACAATAGCCGCTTTTTCCTTTCCAAACAGTTTTATTCCCTTCTTTCCCTTTGTTTTTCTTTTCGGCTTGCTCCTTTTCAATTTTTTGGTTTAGTTGTGTTACTTTGGACTTTCAACTTTTACATTTATACTTTTCTGGAATTTTCTGTTTTTACCATCAGTGTAATCTCTCACACAAACGATTCTCAGTCAAAGAAAGCGGGTTTAAAATGAAGATACCAAAATTGCCATGAAAGAAAAGTGCAAGATAAGAAGAAGAAAAAGGAAAACTTTTATCACATGGAGAAATACCGGAAGCTTGCGACAAATTTTATTAAAACAAATACAATAATTTAAAGCGTTTCTAGTGAAGGGGTGCAAATTTGAGATGTAAGGACCACATATATGTTTACGGGAGATGTTTTATCCTCAAAGAAGAATGTACATTGTTTGAAATAAAAACAAATTAAAGACTGAAATTTTACAGAATTATTTGCATTTTTCAGCCAAGATGAGTATTTTATTTTCATTTGAAATTGTCTAGTAAAGAGATTTTCGATCAACCAGAGATGTAATGTGTTATATGTCCCCAATATGCTTCAAGTATTTTAATACATTGGGAAAACTAAATAAGCTCTTTATAAGTTCGAATCAATACTTTTAGAAAGTTTCCATGAGGGTAATTTGCCTACGTGTATAATACAAGAGAGTCACTGTAACCCTATTTGCAAGTAGGGGATGTTATTTCCCTAAGAGATAGGGTCCACAATACAAGTGGTCCCATCTCCCTAGCATTTTCCTTGCAAGTATAAGAACCCCACCCAACAAGGTTACAAGAATTAACAAGCACCTGCATATATATTCTAGGAGATCGAGCAGAGATTGCACTCTGAAAATGGAGTGCTTATTCAAAACAACGGGCTTCTTCTTCTTAGCTCTTATGTCTACTTTGCTCCTCCAAACTCAGGTGTTTTCCTGCTTGGCTCAAGGAAACGTTCATTCCTATGACTTTGTTGTAAGTCGATTTCCCAGCTTTGTTCTCGCTGTCTTTTATTAATTTTCGACTTGTTTGTAACAAAATGTTGACAAGGTTATAAGGACATGAATTTTCATGCTAATGATCGCATTACTGAGTTCAAATTTTATATATGGACGACAATCATTGAATAAAAAGAATTCTTTTCTAATTATATATTATGTTTTTTATCTGTGATTGCAGCTCAAGGACACAAACTTTACAAAGTTATGTAGCACAAAGAGTGCATTTACTGTGAACGACAGTTTTCCGGGGCCGGTGATTCAAGCTCAAAAGGGAGATACGGTCTATGTGAATGTTTACAATCAAGGAAGATATGGTGTCACTATGCACTGGTAATTAAGAAAGAGTGCTTGTTTCAAATGATGTTCACTGAATATTAATTAGATTTTTGTTTTTTAAGTTGTATATGTTATTTTGTAGGCATGGGATAAAGCAGCCTAGAAATCCATGGTTCGATGGACCTGAGTATATCACACAATGCCCTATTCAACCTGGAACAAATTTCACATACCAAATCCTACTTTCATCCGAAGAAGGTACATTGTTTTGGCATGCTCATAGCGATTGGTCTCGGGCCACTGTACATGGAGCATTTCTCATCTTGCCAGCAAATGGAACCAGTTATCCATTTCCAAAACCAGATGAAGAACAGGTTATTGTATTTGGTATGCAAAAATCTTCTACTATCCTCTCTCTTGTGCAATTTTTAGATTTTCTTTGTTAGCTTAAAGTTCAAAGCTATATTTTATAAATTAAAGTCGTACATCTTACTTTGTACTTGCCCCTCCTATTGTTCTTACGCAGCATCCTGGTATAAAGATGATGTAATGACATTGCTGGATGAGACCCTCGAATCTGGCGGACTAACAATGTCATCAGATTCTTATGTAATCAACGGCGAACCAGGAGATTTTTACTCATGCTCCAAAGGTACAAATTTAATCTGAACATAGAACATAACAGTCTCTAGAATTTTTTTCCACAGAACTAATTAATAATCTCTAGTAATTTTGTATTGCAGAAACGACATTTCGAATGTCTGTTGATTATGGAAAAACCTATCTTCTCCGCATAGTCAATTCGGTGCAAAATATAGACATGTTCTTCGCCATTGCGGATCACAATCTCATACTCGTGGGTATGGATGGTTCTTATGTCAAACCTATAGTTTCCAGTTACATAATGATCACCCCAGGACAAACAATGGATGTTTTAGTCGCAGCAAACAAATCTCTTGGGCATTACTACATGTTTGCCAGTCCTTATTATGATGGAGAGGCTGATGACTTTGACAAAAGTATTGCCAGCGCCATATTCCAATACAACGGCAACTACACTCCTCCTTCATCGCCCATCTATCCAACCAACATTCCCAGTTTTTATGACATTGGTTCTGCTAGCAACTTTGTGAAACAATTCAGGAGTTTGGCATCTGCAGAGCACTCGATTGACGTTCCACTGAATGTCACCACCCGAATGTTCGTAACAGTTTCCATAGGCATGTTGCATTGTCCTAACAGATCATGTGCTGGGCCCGAGGGAAATAGGATTTCTTCTGGGTTGAACAACATCAGTTTTGCCAACCCTGCTGTTGATGTTTTGCAAGCATACTACAGGTACTATTACCTTTCACACTTTTAGCATGATATATAACTGTATACTACATCTAATTAAATGGTGCCATTTGATGAGCATTTTTCTTTTTTTTTTTTTGGACGATAATAATGATATATATGTAGTTGAGATTATGCAGATAAATCGCAATCGCCGCTCTACGTAATGGAGGTCATAAGTGCGAATCATTTCAATTGTGTTCTCCCGATATAACAATTTTCATTTGTCACAGGAACATCAGTGGATATTACGACGCAAGTTTCCCAGACGAACCGCCCAATCTATTCAACTTCACCGCAGAAGAAATGAAAGCAGACAATTATAGTATTACTGATCGGGGTACCAAGGTGAAGATGCTGGATTATAATGCCACAGTCGAAATAACATTTCAAGGAACCAATGTTATGGACTCAGCAGAGAATCATCCAGTTCATTTGCATGGATTCAGGTTTTATGTCATTGGAGCTGGTCTGGGAAATTTCGATAATGTTACTGATCCATTAACATACAACTTGATTGATCCACCTGAAGTTAATACCTTCTCAGTTCCTAAGGATGGATGGGCCACCATTAGATTCATAGCTAACAATCCAGGTATGCTCTTCAATATCTGATATATTTATGTTAATATATAATTAATTAATGAAATATATGTTATTAACATGAAGTTTTTTTACAGGAGTTTGGTTCATGCACTGCCATTTTGATCGACATATGAGTTGGGGCATGGGAACTGTTTTCATAGTTAAGAATGGAGGAAGTGATGAGACAAGTATGCGCCCACCCCCTGATAACTTGCCTACTTGTGTCAAAAATTCACTATTTAAAACTTCCCACCAGTCAATGTTACGGTTGGGAGAGTAAGAAAATTTACAGGAACATTAAAAGTTCTATTATCTACGCATTATAAATAGGCTATAAATATGTCAGCAATGTCGGATTTTATACTATGTTATTGCAAAAAAAAAAAAAAAAGATTCTTTACTATGTAGTTCGATCAATGTATCTTATTTGTAGACTTGTAGTAGTGCTACACCACATTCTTATTTAATTTATGTTCTAAGACCATCTTCAATCGAATGGGCTATATTTAGATTTCGTTCAAATTATAGCTATGCGAGAAATTATTTTTTAATAAACAGTGCCAGACCACATTTATATACCATCTCCAACCGAAGATGACTATTTTTTAGCCCCCTCAATAATTTATTATTTTAAGTTTGTTCTTTAATTTTAGAGAACTTTAATGAAAAGCTCCCGATATTGTTCATTTTAACGAAAAACCATATTTTTACACTAAAAAGTCAATCCTAGTACTATTCACTTTACACTTTATATTGTCCTTATCGTTTAAACTTAAAGTTTTCAAGTCATTTTCATTAGTTTTCCTATAATTTTATTGGTTAATTAAATTAAGCTACCATATCAAAATAAGGTTTCCAAATATATTTTGAGTGCCACTTGCCACTAAATGAATAAGCCTCCGGACATATTTTGAGGCCACTTGAACGTGTGACCATTTGAAAATTACCGAAAAAATTAAAGGAAAGATTATTGGAAGAGGTAAAAGAGGGGTGTGTATGAAAAGAGTGTTTGAAGTGAATAGAATGTGAAGAATTGAAATAAAATGAGGTAAGATAGTATGGAAGGGTGAAAAGAATGTGAGAAATGTTATAGAAATGTTAAGGTATTTATAGAAAAAAAAATTAGAATTTTTAAATTTTTTTTTCGGTTGGAGATGACCTAAAATTTACCTTAATATGAAGTAGTGCTATATAACTTTTAGGAAATCTCCCATTGCAGATCCAAATGTCTTTTTTGGTCGGAAAATTCTCTAATGGCAAAATGTAAATTATACATCTTCAACAAAAATAAATAGAATCCCAAAATTTACATTCTTTTTTTTTTTTTTTTTACATTTTTTGGTGATGGGTCCTATTAATCAAAGAAATGAAATTAAATGGAATCTTAAATATCCCTTTCATTGGAGTAGAACTTTTATTTATATCCATCAGAAATGTAAACTGAAACGTAAATATGGTTTTTGCCTCTCAAATTTGATGGGAGATGCAAAATGCCTTGATAAAGGCGTTTTACATTTTTTTTCTTTGTGTAAGTAAAATTGTATATTTGCATCCTTTTTTAATCTTTAAGAAGGGTTGTCCATTAATCAAAGAGAAAAATAAGTGAGATCTAAATTTACATCTCCAATCGGAGTGGAAATCATTTTACATTTTTAGGAGATGTAAAGTGAGATGTAATGTGAATTTTACATCTCAAATTTGCATCTTTCTATTGGAGATGCTCTATTTATATGACTAGTGTTGTATGCAAAGTTATATTTAATATAAAAATTAATGTAAACTACATTTTTATTTATGTCTTATGACTACAAAGCGCATTTTACACCTCATCCATTGGAAGTTTTTTTGTGGCCAAAAAAAATATTTAAAACACCCAGACCATTTTGCATATCCTATTAGAGATCCTTAAAATAATTGAAGCTAACCAAACTTTCCAGACCAAGGATAATATTCTCATAATATTTATCCATCATGGTGGAAAAGTAATAATAATTGAGAGCCATTTTCTAGTTCAATGGTCCTGTTTGCATTGAGTTGTATATGTGTAATATTGAGAAGGCTTCCATGGAAATGTGAGAAAGGGATTCCCGGATCAAAGGCCCGGATCACTTGATCCGGTGGTTTTAGTGGAAGAGATCCGGAGATGATCTCTTTTTTTTTTCGAATATCAAGGGATGTGGGATCCACTACACATCCATCCCATAACAAATTCTCATTTTTTTATTTATAAAAAGTGTGGATTCCTTCCTTTAAAGACCTCTCAAAGACTCTGTATATATGTCTATTACAATGCATTCAACATAATACAATATTTAGAGCATATTTAAATCAATTTCTGAAAAGGGTAGATCGTTATGTCTCTTACTAACAACTACTTATCAGTTGGTTAATTGTAAGATTTGTTGATTTTTGTTATGGTGTTTTATAATTACCTATATTTCTATAATTTTGGAGTCTCTTTTTCAAAATATACAAGAGTCTGGTTTCTACACTACCATTTAGAGCGTCAACTAACATGGAGAATGAACACCGTCTTCATTGTAAAGAATGGAAAGCACAATAAAGAAAAGTTGCTGCCTCTCCCACCGAGAATGCCTCCTTAATTAACAGTTTGTCCAAAACTGCATATTTCATAACCATATTACGGACATATAGAATTCAACTTACTTACAACCAGTTTGGGCTAGATTTGTCCCTTGCATAACTCCCCTCATCTTGCCCATTCGGCAAGGTTTGTTGCTTGGTTTGAATGGTACCTTTGTGGGGCCTTTGTTAGGCCTTGAGGCTCACATTCAAAACTAACATGAGTCTGAGTGTGCCACTGTTCTTTTTTCTTTAACAGATTGTTTTCTTGATTATTCAGTTAATTGTTTACTTGTGCCACAAGTCACTTTAACTCCTTGGTTTATCAGGATTGTTCACAGATGGGTTAAGTCTATACTAAGTTCTTTTCTTGCTTTTTGATCAAGGACTTTTATTTATAATATTATATGTTTGTTTATAAAGGAGTTCAAGGTCATTCAAGTTAATTTCTTTGTTATCAGTTTAGGTCAACAAGGAAATAAGAGTGTTTAGTTTGGTAGGATTAATCATAGATAAAACTTTAACAAAAGTAGTTGGAAATGACATAGAATCTAATGAAAGAGGCATAAACCACATATCTACTTTATATAAGTACAAATAAAGTAGACTTGGGCAAGATTACAACCTTGGCGGGCAAGGTTCGTCTCCTTCCAGACATTTCTTATTGTATTTTACAGAGATTGAGGCCTTTGAAAAAGGAAATATAAACAAGGTTTACTAAAGGGATTCATTACTACAATAAAGGGAAAGGTAGCAGAGCTTCTAAAAACAAAAGAAAGCATTCTATGGTAAACCTATGATTGAAAAAGACAGGAGTGGACAAACTAAAACTTTCTGGTTTCACTGTTGAGAGTTGTTTTTTTGATTGGTTGAGTGAGAGTTTTCTGCTCGCATCCTCTGTTTTTTTTTTAATAGACTTCTTAGCCTGAGTGTCCAAGCCTTCCCTTTTGGTGATGGCTTCTAGAGCACGGTGAGTCATCATTTGCTTGTTAATTACCTACCCATGCCATGGAAAAGTGCTTTTTGCTAAGGGTAAGCTGCCTTCTATTACTTGTCATTCCTCACATAGGCATGTTGCTTATTAGTTGCTAGAAATGGTTTTAAATTGATCATGGGCTGCCACCTGTCTTAGCCTAATTCCTTTTGGATTTTTTTGCACGCCTGGGCCTTCAATTGCCTTGAGCCAATATTAAATATCCACCCAAACAGTGCCCCCTTTAATCATTATTAAGTTTGCTAATCAAGACCTTGATAATGATTAAAATTAACTGTTTGCCAAAACTGGGTATTAGCGCCATTTAACTAGCCATTCTAAATAAACTCTTGCACTAACCCACGATTTCCAATGTTAACTACCTATCCATTATAAAACTTCCACTTTACCCATTTTCAACCATTACCTTCCACAAGCTTAATCCCTAATGCCAGCAAATTTTCTTGAATCTTCAATCCTTTCTCGACTTAGTTCCTGCTACCTTCTCCACCCTTTGAATTTAGCAATGGCTCCCAAATCACGTCCTGCATATGAGTCTAGCGAGGGTATCATCACTTTTCGTCGCCGTCTCAACGGCTTTAATCGCTCTCAGGCTGGTCTTAATCTCATAATTTTCTTCCTTGAAGATAAGGCACACTCTCTAGGACTTTCCTAGACCTCTAGGGTCCCTATTGCCGTAGAAAGCAACATGCCCACCAAGGAGTGGTTCACTTCTAACCCTTATAAAGTCGAGGAGGGTATATCAGCTGCTAAATGGTCAAGTTTCTAGAGAAGCTTCTCTTCCATGACCGACATAGCTTGTTCAAGTGGGTGGACGAGATGAAACCTATCTGCTGAAATAAGAAGCAAATGGCATCTACTAGCTAATCATGATGTCCAAGATCATCAGCTCTTGTCAACTGCTCTTATTTTCTAGAAATATGGGACCAACACATTCGACTTCAGGATATGGCTTATGACTCCAACTATCTTAGACATGGTTCAGGTGTTTGGGCTAAGGTCATCAGGCAAGTTTATGGACATTACCCATGACTGGTCATCCCTCTCCCAGCCAACTGCTGAGAATTTTGAAGCCTCAACGTTCATCACCAGCTTGGATTACAACTCCACGACTTTCAAAAGTTATGGGACTTCCTTTGTGGGCTTCATCCCATTTGCCAAGAAAATGTATAGTCCGCCTTCTCACACTGCTGACCCAACTCAAGAGCATATGTACTTCTTCCTTTATTGGTTGGACAAGCATGTGTTCGCTAACAAATCCAAGGGAATGAAGTTGAAGTGGATCCCCTTTGGTGGTGGCTCTGCACTTTTTTGATGATGTGACCACGGGTCCTTCATCTTTGCCCATTCTACCATTTGCTCTATGAGATAACAATGGGCCACATTTGAGACCAATCTCAACGGAGTAACCTGGATGATCCAGATCTGGCACTAGTGGTACTTTCCCGAATTTCCAGCTTTAAACATGAAATTTCCTAAGAGAACAGCTCATACCCGAATTCTAGTAGAATTTCCAGCTACCAGCCACTCAACCTTTTCTTGCTTCTACTTCTTTAAGGTCTGCAGAACCAGGATTGATCTTGAGTGGGGTGCTTTAGTGCTCAGGATGTACCCTTAGTTCTTGGACAATCTCTTTTAAAACTCTTTTGGGGAGAATGCTAGCAGTTTCTACAACAAGAAATTCATCAGCTGCATATACCAAAGAGATTTGGCTTAGGGAGTGGAGAGTGACATAGCTAGCTATGATCGCGGCTTGGAGGTCTACCACCCTAACTTTTGTGGCAGGTAGCTAGGATGTAGGCACACTATCCTAGTCATTTTCTTCGACTCAATGCATTGTGGAACCTCTTATCGCTTCCATTCTCCTTCTAAGGCCACATTTCAGGCAAGCAAGCGCAGCTTGGAGGTAATGACCAAGATCACTCACAAGCCCACTGCTCTCAGCTTTGAGTGCACTACTCTGTTTACCTCTTAGTGTAAGGCCAAGTGGTCTAACAAATATGGCAGAGACATCAAAGAAGCCCATGATAAGATCTTTGGGTAGGTCTTCTTCCAGTATCTCCCCAAAAAATAAGAATTGGAGAGCTAGAGTGAGGCTAGTAACGAGAAAAATCAACTCATGTTGATAGGTAATTATCTTGCTATTCTCTTTCTTTGATTATATGATTTTGACTTTTTTAGTGCTTACTTTATTTATTTAATTTTGCAGCCTTGGCCAATCTTGATGAAGCAGCTCTCGAATAAACTGAAGAAGAGGCTGCTGATATCTTAGTTCTTCAAGAAGCTGCTACTGAAGCAACTAGGTAAGGGGCTGGTTCGAGCCAAGCTCCTGGAGAAGCTGAGAACATCTTTGAGATGTTCAGTGAATTTGAGATAGAAGCTAGGCTTGAGGCAAAGACCAGAACTTCTTGTTAGGCTAATCTGAAGGTGGTTGAGTCTTCTGTTTCAAAGCCCGATAGAAGATCTAAGGTTATACGAGATATTCTTACCCTAAAAGCCACCCTAACCAGGAAAAGAACTAGGTCTCAGACCTTTCAAACCTTCCATCTATTCTTGCCATCCCAACTGAAACAGGCAAGAAAAAACAAAAGTCTACAGTAAGTGTTCTACTTTTGACTTTCTTTATCTGTCTATTTCTTTGTAGATGTTGAACTTATTGCATCTTCTCTTAGGTCATGTTACTTGTAAGAAGATTGATTATCCTCCCAATGAGGTGAATGCCAATGTGAAAGGGCAGCAAAGTGACAAGGAGGTCATCTCCAAGATCTTAGAGGAGTTAAAGGTAGGCACTGCTTGAACACTCAATGTTTATTTCCTTTTTTAAAGTTTATCCTTCAAACTTAACTCTATTTGGTGTTTTCAAAGCAGTCCTCTAAGGTAGAAGAGACTTCTCAGGATAAACCCTCTTCACCTCCAGCCGAACATGTGCATGTTTCTCCTCCTTAGGCTAAGCCTTCAGATGAGCTTGTCGCATTCAAATTCCTAAGTTCCAATTTCTGACCTGATCCTTGCTATTTTTAGGTAAAGAAGAGCATTCCAGCACCTGCAGATCAGCAAGCATCTACCCCTTCTTCTTCTTAGATTCCTTTAGTCATAACAGTGACTCTCACTTCCCAATTCAATCCTTCAACCAGCGAAATGCTTCATTTTGTAGAGGATGATACCACTTCTGTAAGTTTTTGTTTTCCTGAGCAATTTTAAAACTTAATATCTTTTAACTTTGAACTAATGTTTTGAACTCTACCTTTGTCAATCTTCTCATCTCTTAGAAGCTACCAAGTTTCCAACATCAGCTGCTAAGGAGCCTATAATCCTTAAGATACCAATTGTCTCAGAGGTGACCAGTCTTAGTGTCTCTTTTCCTCTTACTTCAGCAAGCCAGCCGTCTTCTCCCAAGGCAGCTACAACAAAAATTCCTTTAGTCAAGGTTCAAGGTCTAGCTAAGGTATAATTAACTTACCAACTTGTCTTTTTTTTCAATTTGGTTTAAGATTAGCCTTCTAACTTGTCATTTTTGCATCTAACAGGCTTATAGTAAGGGTTCTGGCAAACCTTCTCAGCCCACTGTGAGTGAAGTGGCCCTTCCTCAACCTCTTTGGGATGTGGAGCTTTAGGGATTCCAATCCTTAGGAGGTGGTTGTTACCGGATCCTTATCTTCCGCTGATGCTACTGCTGTTGAAATTCTCATTAATGCTACTGCTAGTGGTGCTGGTGTAATATCCCCATCGTGGGCTTCTTTCCTAGCCACAACTTCATTACTCGAGCTAGTTAGACAATTCGAGCAAATTAAGACTAAGCTAAGATCCCCAAGGTGCCCCTCTAAGCCTCAACACATCCAAGAGCATCGCAAGATTTTCAGAGAATGGATGCGAAAGGACTTTTCTGCCTCCTTCAGTCTCAATTCACTTCAAGATGCTGAGAAAGTTGTAACTAAGTTGTATCAGCTCAATCAGATGACCAAGGTGCAGTATGAGTCATTCATCTCCTTCTTCGAGACCTTAAGGGCTTTGAGGGATCAACACATTAGGGTTGAGAGGCAAGCTAATAAGGTGAGGTGCTATAAGGAGAAGCACACTCAGACTTCAACCAATATGCAGTAACTGGTGGAAGAAGGGTTTGTTATGGAAGATAGGATCACGGTAGTGACTGCAGAGATCCAGAAGCTAAAAGAATAACTTTTTGCCCTAAAAGCGGAGCAAATGACTGTCTCTAGCAAGTTGTTTAAGAAGATTAAGGAGGTGAAGAAAGTGCACTAAGAGGTAGAGGAATCTGAAGCCCATTTAGCCAACAACAATATAGCTTTAGAAGAGCCAAGTCGCATTTTTACCATAATGCAGACTTACTATTCTAGGATAGCTACCTTGGCTAAGACCATCTTCAATCTTTGGGTTACAACCTAAAATTTTTAGCCCATAAACAACTTTTCTAGACCAACCCTTCTGACCTAAATTTTTTAGCCTAAGATTATTAAAGCATAAATTTAAGCTAATTTTTTCTTTCAAAGTAATTTTAAAAAAAAATTATGTACACTATCATAATTTAATTATATGAACATTTTAACCTAAAAATATTTAAATTCCGATAAATATTGAAAAATCACTCAATTTGGATGAATTTTGAGTTAAATAATTTTTTTAATTATTTTAGCCGTTAGATCTTTTTTTTTACCGTTAGATTTGATTATATTCGACCTCAGCCGTTGGATTCAATAAATCCTATGGGAAATTTGGCTTTTGTTTGACTTTAGCTTTTAGCCCACACATTTAGCATGGGTTAGGTTGGGTTAGGTTTGGGCGGGTGGGGGGAATAAAACTTAAAACATACCATTTAGCCCAAGGTTGGGTTTTGTTTAACACTCTTTCCAACCTTGGGCTAAAAGCCAAAATACCCCATTTATTCCCCCCTCAAAATAGCACCTAACCCAAGCCAAAACATTGGGCTAAATGCCAAATGCTAAACCTGGGCCAAATACCCCCTCCCCTAGATTTAGCCCACACACATGGACTCGCCCAAAAAATACCCAGTCTCGGCCCGCTCGCTCGCCGACTTGCCCCACGTGCCTTCAGCGCCGGACAGCAAGGGGCCCACTGTCAGGGCCACTGTCGGCCACATCCCCGAGCTCAACAGCTCTTTTCCGCATCCTACGGTAGGAATTTTAAGACTGTTGGTTGATCCAATGATCCAGATTCAAATTTTTTTTTTAAATGTGTTTGTACCATACTTGACGAATCCCGAAACTACTGAGCACCGGTCAACGTTATACCGTCAAGGACCCAGAAGAGCTTCCCTTCAACCAGGAGGCCAATCACAATGCGACACGTGTCGACATCAGAAGCCAATCACAGCTCGACACGTGTCAACATCAGAAGCCAATCACAACACGACACGTGTCAATGTTAGAACAAAACTAGAAACTCTCTTCTATAAATAGGGATCATTCTCCCACAATAATCTCTAATGTCATTTTGTACTAAACTATTCACTAGAACTCACAAAATGAGAGCTTGAACCTATGTATTTATGTAAACCCTTCACAATTAATGAGAACTCCTCTACTCCGTGGACGTAACCGATCTGGGTGAACCACGTACATCTTGTGTTTGCTTCCCTGTCCCTATTCATTTACGTACTTATCTTCACTAGTGATCGAAGCAACTAAGCGAAGGTCACAAACCTAACACTTTCTGTTGTACCAAAGTCCTCGCTGATTTTGTTCATCAACATTTGGCGCCCTCTGTGGGAAAGACACTTACTCCCACTCTCTTCAGCTTTGTTAAGCTGGTTTCCACCGCTCGTACACTTTCTTTTGGCCAAACATCTCTCTCCAACATGGGGAACAAAAGAAGCCATAGCACACAGAATGACACCCCCATTGGACCTAGTATGAAGCAACGAAAGCAGGAAGGAAATAGAGTTACTCTTCAAGCTAAAGTCAATGAGTTAGAAGCTCAGAACAACAAGATAGTGATGAGGAACGAGGTCCTCCAGGAGCAGTATGAAAAACTTTTCGAGATGCTTCACGAGGCTAGGCATGCTCAAGCACACAAGCTCGTCGTCCCTGCTGAGGTCAACAATCATCTGAATGCCCCCTAACACGGAGGGTCACCGATATCTAACACGGACATCCCTGATAGGGATCGAGCTACACATCAATGTGATAATCAACATGAGACTTCTCTCAACCCAGCTGCTTCAACCCGAAGCAGAAGGAGTAGAGGAAAACACATCCTCACAGAAGGAGTGGATGGATCAGAAGCCGTCTATCGCGATTGTCGAGACTTCCTAAAGCAACGTCGGGAGAATCCCATCCACATAAGCTCGAAGATCAATGACCCAAGAGTATCTGAAAGACTCGGTCCTCTCCCACGACCCAGGCCAGCAGTTAATCTAGGGAATGGGCAACAAGTCCCAGAAGAACATGAAGGTACAGGGGACTCGGAAATGTTCCGACATACTCACTCTAGGAGTCAGTGTGACGAGTCCAAGGAAAACTCATGCTATCTTGATCAAACTTTCCTACTTCCAAAAGGCGATGGGGACTTACGGAAGAAAACTTTAGTGATGCACGACTCCACTCAGGACCCCCTCGTCCTACAGCTCCTGGAGGAAGTAAACAAGTTGAAGGTTGAACGTCAAGCCGAGATACCTGACTGGAACCAACCCAGGCCTGGCCCCCTCACAAGAAAGATCCTCAACACCCCCCTCCAAGTGAAGACAAAGCAGAAGCTTGACTTACAACTCTATACTGGAAGGGAAGACCCGATTGAACACCTTAACCTCTTTGAGTCCACCATGGTATACCAGAGACACACCGATGAAGAACGATGCCTTCTCTTCCCCTCCACCCTCTCTGGCGGAGCTTTCAACTGGTATTACCGTCTTCCACCCGAGATGGTAGACTCATTTGAAGAGTTGAGGAAATTGTTTATCTCTCAACACATTTTCCAGACCGATCGCTTGCATTCCGCAGATGACTTGTACACTATTCGCCAGAAGCCGGACGAGTCATTACGAAAGTATGTTGGCCGCTTCAGCCATGAGTATTCCCGCTGCGCTGAGGTAGATGACAAGACCGCCCTCAAGGCCTTCACGGCAGGCTTACGTGACTGTTTCTTTAAGTACATGATCAATGCCAACACTTGGAAGACTTACTCTGAGGTGATGGCACAAGCTTACAACCATGCCTCTGCCGAGGCAAGGACATATCAAGGGAAACCCCCTACAGTCACCCCTTATCAGCAAATAGGGAGTGGAGGCCAGATCCAACCGAATGAAAAGACCTCAACCTTCCAAACAGTAGCAGCACACCCCCCGGCCTCATTTAATGCTTCGCCAAGTCAGCAGACATATCAATCCTAGGGCAAAAGGAAAGATTTCCATCCTTACCAATCTCATTTTAATAAAAAGAATAAGGGGCACTATCGCGATAACTCAGTATATCGTCACAATAACACCCATCCCCAGGCAGTCAACGCATTGGGCCAATCGTGTGTCAAGACAGGCCCTACCCCGAGGTATGAGACATACACACCTTTGAACGCTACATGCGCGGCCATCTACCCCAGTATAGCTTACCTGATACCAAAGCCAAAGCCAAGGCAGCCAGATTACAAGTCCACGAAGAACACGGGCGTGTTTTGCTGCTACCACGAGTATAATGGCCATGACGGCGAGAAATGCATCATCCTCCGTGATCATATCGAAGCTTTGGCACGTGAAGGAAAAATTGATCAGCTCCTTCTTCACCCTCAAAGGGATAACCGTAACCAACGCCAAGTGAATGTGATATACTCCATAAGCGGCGGCACACCCATGTCTGAATCTTCCAATAGGGCCATGAAAAACAGTGAACGAACTTTGAGACATGGCCATCAAGTGTTTGAAGTGGAAGACATCAGGGGAGGCAAGTATCAAAAACCTAACTGGGATCTAATATGTTTCTACCCTGAGGAAGAAAAAGGTATCATCTACCCTCACAACGATCCGCTGATCGTAGAGGCTCACATAGCAAATTTTGATGTGAAACGAATCCTGATAGACACAGGTGCTTCAGTCAATATCATGTTTGCTGAAGCTTTCAAGGCGCTTAATGTAGTTGAACACTTGCTCGATAGCTCGATTTCTCCTCTGATAAGCTTCTCTGGCGATATCGTGTAACCTTTAGGGAGTATACACTTACCCTTCACCATGGGTACAGGCCCCTACACAGCTACTATTACCACTAACTTCCTAGTGGTCAATTGCCCGACGGCATACAATGTCATCTTTGGGTGCACAAGCATCAATGATCTCAAGGCCATGGTATCCACACATATGTTGTTGATGAAGTTTCCAACCCCTTTCGGCAATGGATACATCAGGGGAGATCAACTTAGTGCTCGATCATGTTACAACACTTCAGTTAAGCAATAACACCTGCATGTCCCCAATGAGACCCTCTCTATACATAACCAGGTAGTAAAGACCAGTCCAGATGAAGCAAACTCGGATCTTCATGATGGCAACAGTCAACCCGACGACCCTCGAGATGACTCATTCACCCAGCAAGCACAACCCGCTGAAGAGTTAGAGAATGTCTCTATCTCCAAAGACCATCCAGATCGCATGGTGAAGATTGGCACCACTTTGTCACCACCCCTTCGGTTGTCGCTGATCTCATTTTTACAAGAGAACGTCGAGGTCTTCGCTTGGTCATATAAAGATATGTCGGGCATCTCTCCCGATATCATCTGTCACCACTTGAGTATTGATCCCAAGACCAAACCAGTCAAACAGAAGCGAAGATCTTATGATGTTGAACGATACGAAGCGATGAAAGCAGAAGTTGAAAAACTCAAGGACATAGGCTTCGTCCTTGAAGTCAATTACCCAACATGGGTAGCAAATGTTGTCCTTGTTAAGAAAAATCCGACCAAGGAAAGTCTTCTGCTTCAAAAGATCTTGTGGAGAATGTGTGTCGACTACATCGACCTAAACAAAGGATGCCCGAAGGATAGTTTCCCCCTTCCTCTCATTGATAGACTTATAGACTCTACGGCAGGGTGTGAGCTCTTGAGCTTCATGGACGCTTATTCAGGATACAACCAAATCCTCATGAACCCCTCAGACCAAGAACACACAGCCTTCACTACTGACAGGGGACTATATTGCTACAAAGTCATGCCCTTCGGTCTAAAGAATGCAGGAGCAACTTATCAGAGACTGGTCAATTCAATGTTCGCCGAACAGATTGGGAAGAGCATGGAAGTTTACGTTGATGATATGTTAGTCAAGAGCAAACATGCTGACCAACACATCACCAACCTATCTGAAACTTTCACAATTCTAAAGAGGTATCGAATGAGGTTGAACCCCAACAAATGTGCCTTCGGCGTGGGCTCTGGCAAATTCTTTGGCTTCATGATTAGCCAACGAGGCATTGAAGCTAACCCCGAAAAGATCAAAGCAATCCTCGACATGAAAGAGCCAGTAACTTCAAAAGACATCCAAAGCCTTACTGGCAAGGTGGCAGCCTTAACCAGATTCATCTTTAAGGCCACAGACAGATGTGCTCATTTCTTCAAAGCACTCAAGGGAAATAAGAAGTACATTACATGGACGGAGGAATGTGCCAAGGCATTCAGGAACCTCAAAGAGTACATGAGTAAAGCCCCTCTGCTCTCCAAACCAGAAGTTGGTGACACTCTTATTATCTATCTATCGGTTTCGGCTTCAGCAGTCAGTTCTGTTCTTATTCAAAATAACAGTGGTGTCGAACGGCCCGTCTACTATGCTAGCAAGGCCCTACAAGATGCGGAGACACGATACTCCAACATTGAGAAATTAGCTCTAGCATTGGTCATGTCTGCTCGAAAACTTCGCCCTTATTTCCAAGCACACGCCATCATCGTGCTTACCAATCACCCTCTTCAACAGATACTCCAGAGTCCTGACACGTCTGGGCGAATGATCAAATGGGCGATAGCATTGGGTGAGTTTGACATCTCCTACCAACCAAAACCAGCCGAAAAGGGTCAAGCAGTAGCAGATTTCATCGTCGACTTCACATATCCTGTTGACATTGCTTCTACACCTGAAGCAATAGCTTCATTACCATCGGAAGCTCAGAAGGTAGAATCAACAACCCCAGCATGGAGTCTGTATGTTGATGGCTCATCCAACCAACAGGGCTGCGGAGCAGGATTAGTCATCACTACCCCTGACAAAGTGGCGATAGAATACGCTCTTCGTTTCAAATTCAAGGCATCGAACAACGAGGCCGAATACGAAGCCCTTCTAGCAGGCTTACGTTTGGCCAAGCATCTTGGAGTTAAACAAATTGATATCTTCAGTGACTCCCAATTAGTGGTCAACCAAGTCACGAACAACTTTGATGCTAAGGATAGCTCCATGGCAGCATATCTTGCGCAAACACGACTTTTGCTCAAGCACTTCCACTACCAGATCACCCAAGTTCCTCGAGCGGCAAACAGTCATGCAGACGCTTTGGCCCGCCTTGCCTCGGCAGTGGAAGACAAGATTGGGAGAAAAATTCATGTCGAATTGTTGGCAGCACCAAGCACCATAGTCGCGGAAATGTGCAATTTACAACAAGGAGATAGTTGGATCACCCCAATTTATAAATTCCTTGCCCATGGCACCCTCCCAAATGACAAAGTCTAAGCTAAGCAGATTCGATACAAGTCTGCTCGCTACCTGATCATTAATGACCAACTCTACAAGCGCGGTTTTACCCTGCCCTACCTAAGATGCCTTACACCTGCGGAGGCGGAAATTGTCCTTCGGGAAATACATAAAGGAGTCTGCGGAGATCATGCTGGGTCTCGATCCCTAGCACACAAGACTTTTCGCCAAGGATACTATTGGCCAACACTCCACCAAGATGCCATCAGAATATCTCGCTCATGTGATAAGTGTCAACGCTACGCAACTATCCCTCACTCCCCTCTCGAGCCGCTCACTCCTATGATCAGCCCTTGGCCTTTCGCCTAATAGGTACTTGATTTGATCAGCCCAATGCCTGCAGGGAAGGGCAAGGTCCGCTATGCAATCGTTGCAGTTGACTACTTCACAAAGTGGGCTGAAGTAGAACCCTTGGCAACCATTACTAAGGGAAAAATAGAAGACTTCGTATGGAAGAACATCCTCTGTAGATTCGACATTCCCAATGCGATAGTCATGGACAATGGGCTGCAGTTCGACAACAAGAAGTTCAAGATGTTCTGCTCTAAGTTCAACATCAACTTATGTTTTGCCTCTCCAACCCATCCCCAGTCTAATGGACAAGTCGATGCCGTTAACAAAATAATCAAGGGCACTCTGAAAACTAGCTTGGACAAAGCTAAAGGTTGTTGGCCAGAATTCGTACCCCAAGTTCTTTGGTCATACCGCACTTCATATCGGACTTCCACAGGAAAAACTCCGTTCTCACTTGCTTTTGGTATAGAAGCAGTTGTCCCGGTTAAGCTTGAGCAAGCAACATACCGAATCCAGAATTACATGCAGAGTGAGAACGACAAACAACTCACCCTCAACCTGGATCTAGTCGAGGAACACAGAAATCAGGCTCACCTGAGGAATGTCGCCTACAAGCAGCGCATTTCCAACTACTACGACTCAAGGGTCAAACCTCGCTCTTTCAAAGTGGGAGACTGGGTACTGAAGAAAAGATTACTCTGTGATAGGGTCCCGAGTGAAGGAACACTCAGTCCTAACTGGGACGGACCGTTCGAGGTCGTTGGCATCAGCCGCCCTGGCTCCTACAAGCTCAGAAACTCCGACGGCAAGACCCTTGGCCATCCATGGAATGCTGACCACTTGAAGTACTATTACAAATAGACTCACATTGTACAAGTGTTAAGCTACAGCCGTTCGGCATCCTATGTAACAAAGACCATTTGGTATGAATTCAATAAAGAGGTGATTTAGCCAACTCGGCCATAAACTCTTTTACATTCTGAGCAATGAAACACTCAAGTGTTGAAGCTTCAACGCAAATGTTTCCAATACAAAAAAAATCTAAGTATGTGTCAACAAGACAATACAAAGGATCTACATCATACATTCCAACACATTCATACATAAACATCATACATTCCAACACATTCATACATAAACATCATACATTCCAATACATTCATACATAAACATCATACATTTCAACACATTCATGCATAAACATCATACATTCCAACACATCCATACATAAGTCGACTGTGCTTCGAAAGGGTTCAACACACTTTGTGTCATTCGACATTTGCCATAATGTGCCTCGACACCTTGCCCTTATTCTCACCAACTAGGTGATGAAGGAACTCACCTTCGTACCACCAACTAGGTGATGAAATGTACAACCCGTACTCTAATATTATTTGGAAACTTGCCACCCTTATCACCAATCAGGTGAAGAAGGAAGTCATCTTCATGCCACCAACCAGGTGATGAAATGTACAACGCGTACTTTCCTTCATGCCACGAACCAGGTGATGAAATGTACAACGCGTACTCTCCTTCATGTCACCAACCAGGTGATGAAATGTGATGAAAGGTGATTAAGGAATTCACATTCGTACCACCAACCAAGTGATGAAAGCAACCCACCATTCATTCCACTAACCAGAAGACGAGTGGTACAACTTGTACATGTGAACTCCTAGCATTCACAAATAATAAAAAACCATCAAGCTTTACAACTCAACTAGGGGAGCACTTATGCCTAACAAGAGCTATAGTCACCAACAAAGTCTTATTGCAAGCCAACAATGGCTTCAGTGCATGGTATACGAAGATCAAGCTCTTCAGCCCTCTTGCATCTGCTTCAGACATTTCTCCTCTGTAACAATGCAAACACTACAACTCATAGAAAGCTTCAAACGCTCTTGATCAAGACTGTTCGAAGCAAATTCAATTTATATGGTTCATCCAAACCTTCGACTACTACAAGATGTGGCTTGCATCACAATCTCTCGCTTAATAGTATGGAAGAAAAATTTGTATACGTTGTCTCTCCCACATTTTCAAATTTCTAGTTTTCCCAAAAAAAAAAAAAAAAAAAAAAAAGAGGAAATTGGAAATTCGGAAATTCAACAAAGCTTCATCAATGGAACACAACTACAATCCTCAAAAGCTTCGAACTATCTTCATCAAGATAGTGTGAAGCAAAATCAATTTATGGTGCCAACAAAAGCTTCATCAATGGAGGACAAATATCAATCTCAAAAGCTTTGCACTATCTTCATCACGATAGTGTGAAGCAAAATTAATTTATGGTGCCAACAAAAGCTTCACCTATAAAGCTTCAACACCAAAGCTTCACCTACAATACAAAATTTCAACACCAAAACATATAAAAGCTTCACACACTCTTCATCAAGATAGTGTGAAGCAAAATCAATTCATGATGCCCAACAAAGCTTCAACCTCAAAGCTTCACCTACAAAGCTTCAACACCAAAGCTTCATCAACAAAGCTTTTAAATATATATATATATATATATATATATATATATATATATTATTTTTAATTTTTATTTTTTCGGAAATTCGAAAATTCAAAAATCCGGAAATTTGAAAATTCAAAAAAAAAAAAAAATCCAAAAAAAAAAAATTCCCTAGGCCTCCTCTTCTTTGGGCCTAACAACTTTCATAACAAATATATATGAAGAAGGAGTTTTGGGCTACCACTTAGAAAGGAAATGCCTCATTCGTCAACTCCCTCGACTAGAGACTTGGGGGACTCCTACCATATGCTACTGCATCTTGATACTCGGAAGTCTCACGACCACTTAGTGACTTGGATTTTTCAAGTCTCCAAACGAGAAGTTTTCCTCACTTGGGAAATTAAGGGAGCACTACCTCAACCTACATGCTTCACTCACAAAGTTTCAACATACAAGCTTCAACAAAAGGAAAAATTCAAAAAACTTAGTGAAGAAGGCCTTGGTGTATTTAACACAATACGTTGAAATGAAGCAAATCTTGTTTATTGATATTTCCGATAAGTTACAAATATGTACATATACATGAATCAAAATAAAAAAACAAAAGGGAGCCTTCACAAAGGTTGCTTAGGGGAAGTCTCAGCAGTCGGTAGAGCCCAGAAAGAGAAAGCACCGGAGGGTGGTTATCCGAAGCCTCAGTACTGGACAGAACCCCAGAAGGAGGAGGCATTGGAGGTTGATCATTTGGAGCTTCATTATGCGGTACAACCCCAGAAGACGAAGGCAATAAATGCCTTTAGAACAAACCCACAAACCTTTTATGATCAAGTAAAGCCTGACCATCAGATTCCTGCATCTAGTCAAGTTTCCTCTTCATGTGTGTAGCATAGTCATGTGCGAGCCTGTGCAACTGTTTATTCTCATCCTTGAGCCCTCTAATCTCCTGTTTGAGACTTATCACTTCAGCAGCCAATGATTCAACTTGGCGGGTTCTAGCAAATAGGCGTTGGGCCATATTAGACACAGAAGCTGCACACTAAACACTAAGAGCCAGAGAATCCTTAAAAGCCAACTCATCAGACCGTTTGGAAAGTAGTCTGTTATCTCTGGGAGTGAGAAGGTTCCTGGCCACCACCGCAGCGGTCATATCATTCTTCATCACAGAATCCCCAACGGTAAGAGGACCAGTAGAGGATATGAAAGATGGGCGCCATATGTTGTCTGGAGAAGGCGTGGCTGCCTCTTCTCCAAGGTTTAAGTCAAAACGACGGTCGGAGGGGCCAGACATTTTCAAAGGTGTTGAAGAGAGAAGAGGTCAGACAAATCAAGATCTTAGAAGTGCAAGAAGGGAGCTTCTACTGGTGAAGATTCAGGTGTGCTGTGGAACTTAATGCCAGCCTCTATAAAAATCTGCGCTCGACGGAGCTTCAGAAATCGAAGAGGCGTTTGCTTTCTCAAAAGCTGGGCTGCTCAGAGACCACGAGGGCCGATCTTAAAAATCGAAGAGGCACTTCCTTTCTCAAAAGCTGGGCTACTTAGAGACCACGAGGGCCGATCTCAGAAATCGAAGAAGCACCTGCTTTTTCAGCCTTATCAGCACCTGTCACATGCACACTCAGCTTTGCGGAAATTACGGGCAATCTGTTGAAGATTTCTGGTGAAGTAGAAAGCACGTGAATCTTACTGTTCAATCACCACTCTCCACACGCACCATCAACTCCTCGGGTACCACATATAACTTTGCCAAAGATCTTTGACAAAGTTTAGGCACGAGAATTTCGAAGTTCCAGCTACCCTACTATTACCCACAAGGGTAAAGGAACAGCACCACTGCTTGACAACTGGAAAGTCCCTATGTGTGTCGACCTCCGTGCTCCGTGGCAAGACAGGCTAGCAAGAACGTCCAACCTTTACTCACATTCGAGAAAAGACTCTCAACATAATTACTTTCTCAAAAACCGAAGCGGCACCGCTTTCCGAATCTCGAGAGCCAGATCCCCGACGAGATTGCTTGTTCGAAAACCGAAGAGGCACAGCTCTCAGAACTTCGAGAGCCAGATTTCCTTAGATAAAGCTTGTCTGTAATCTTCACATGCAACATCAGCTTTCCAGATACCACATACCACTTTTTCAAAGTGCTCTGACAAAGTTAAAACACGTGAAGCCGGCAGCTCCCACTACATTGCTGTGACCAAGAAGGGTAAAGGAATAGCATTACTACTTGTTATTGGGAAATCCCTATATACATCGACCTCCCTCCTCAACGGATAGGTAAACCTGCAAAAATGATCAACCCTTTCTCGCATTCGAGAATGCACCCTCAACATAACCTCTCGAAATACTCAGCTTTATTTCCCCCCGATAATACCTCAGCAAATAAGCCACACCAAGAACAAGAGTATCTTATATCATCAGGGTCGAAAGCAAGAGTATCCCATATCATGCTTTCTCCCTGTCCTTGTCTTCGTCCTTGTCCACACCTGCAGGACAAAGAGAAAGAGAGCAGTCAGTCGGAACCTGAAATCAAACCTCCAATCTGGAACTGACTGCCTGAGACCTTTGCCTGGTTGCTTACTTAGCATTGCTCTCGAGAACTCATCCTCAACTGCTGTCAAGGTCATGAATTCCACCGGCACATACCTCATGACAGTTGATTAGATATTGGCTCTTTACACTGAAGCTGCCAAGCGTGGATGAGTCACTATGAAGGAATGTTCTGAAGGACGATTTAAATGCAAAGGTTGCACACCACTTCTGCCATGCAAAAGATTGAAGCAGAAGGTTCAACGGTGAGCTGAAACAGATCACTACAGCACGACACCTTTCCATACCACATTCATTATTCCGTCAACAGCAAAAGTATCCCATATCATCAAGGTCGAACGTACTCTAGATTTGATGGACTTGTTTTGACCCTCAAATTCTTGAGTCGGCCTTATACTCTGAAGGGAACCAGAAAACCCTCCAGCACAGTTCAAGAATAAGCCTATGGAAAGTTACTTCTTCAAAAGCAAAAGTATCTCATAGCATCTCTTCTCCATTTGCTTCTCCTTATCCTGGCAGCTGAATGAGAGACAAGGAGAAGGAGAAAAATCAACCGGAAGCCAAAGTCGAACCTCCGATCCTGGGTTACTTGCTTGGAAGTTTGACTGCTTACCTTGCCTGTCACCTCTTTCGGCAGATCTCCTAGCTCGGCGACTTGGGGGACTCCTACTATAGGGTTTGTATCGCACTTGACCAAGCCCGAAACTACAAGTAAGCTTCAAGTAAAATTGATACATTACCTTGTGCATCTTCATCGGTTAAAGATACCACCCATGGATGGAGGAAAAGTACTTCAAGAGAAGATGCCACATCTACATATGAGACAGATAAGGCATGTGAAAATGATACCACACTTCAGTACTTAGAAGTTTCGTGATTACTCAATGGCTTGGATCTTGCAAGTCCCCAACCGAGGAGCTTCCCTCACTCGGGAACTTAGGGGAGCACTGTTTGTACCATACTTGACCAATCCTAAAACTACTGAGCACCGGTCAACGTTATACCGTCAAGGACCCAGAAGAGCTTCCCTTCAACCAGGAGGCCAATCACAATACGACACGTGTCGACATCAGAAGCCAATCACAGCTCGACACGTGTCAACATCAGAAGCCAATCACAACACGACACGTGTCAATGTTAGAACAAAACTAGAAACTCTCTTCTATAAATAGGGATCATTCTCCCACAATAATCTCTAATGTCATTTTGTACTAAACTATTCACTAGAACTCACAAAATGAGAGCTTGAACCTATGTATTTGTGTAAACCCTTCACAATTAATGAGAACTCCTCTACTCCGTGGACGTAGCCGATCTGGGTGAACCACGTACATCTTGTGTTTGCTTCCCTATGCCTATTCATTTACGTACTTATCTTCACTAATGATCGAAGCAACCAAGCGAAGGTCACAAACCTGACACTTTCTGTTGTACCAAAGTCCTCGCTGATTTTGTGCATCAACAAAATGTTATTTTAAAATACATTGAATCCAACGGCTGAGATCAAATATAATCAAATCTAACAGTAAAAAAAAGATCTAAATCCGAAATTTAAATCCAACAGCTAAAATAATTAAAAAAAATTATTTAACTCAATAATTAACCCAAAAACTCTATAAATACCTATGTATTTGTTCAAACATCCACACAAAACTCATTTTTCTCCTACAATTCTTTCAATTTTTCTTTCTACCATTTCTTTCCATTTTCAAATTGTTCAACATGGCGAGAGAGCATATTAGAGGTCGTAATTGGACCTGTGAGGAAGATGTTGCTTTATGCTAGGCATGGGTTTCTGTTAGTGAAGATGATGCAGTTGGCACAAATCAAAATAAAAAGGTTTTGTGGGATAAAATCATTGCAAAGTTTTCAAGAAAACTGTAACGACGGTGGGAGGGACGGTGGTGGTGTTTATGATCAGTGGAAGACTATCAACAAAGCATGCACTTTATGGAAGGGAAGCTTGGAAAGAGCCATGGTTGGCATGGCTAGTGGAAGGAGCGCCATAAAAATTGTGAGTTTTTTTCTTTATATTTTATTTGTCATGTACATAATATTATTTTGCAACAAATTGTTTTTATGTATTTTTAGCATAGGGTGACAAAGCAATGGAAATTTACAAGTCAAAAGTAACACCAAAAAATCAAGTTTTTAAGTTGCAACATGCTTGGGACGTACTCAAAGATTGTCCGAGGTGGAGAACTGATGCGAACCAACAATGGGGAAGATTATTTCAACGTGAAGCCACACTGACAAATGCCGGAGATGACGGTGTCAATGAAGATGTCGATAAAATGACCCCAACTCCTTCTTTTACAAGGCCCCCGAGAAGAGAAAAGCAAAAGGAAGCAAAGAGAAAAGGGAAGTCCCAAGATCCTTCGAGTGGACACATTGCTACCGAAATTGCAAAATTGAGCGAAACCCATAGGGCACGCCAAGAAGAAGCGGCCCGAATGTGTTTGCAAATAAAGGAAGAAGGGGATAGGAAGCAAGAGAGGTTCGAAATAAATTTGATGATGGAGGACCTCAACAAATACACTTCAGAGAGGAAAAAGTACTTACGTGGTATGCAAAGGGAAATTTTGCAAAGGGATGCCAGAAAGAGTATATTTCAAGAAGATAATTCATCTCAAGGCTATATCCCAAGTCCACCATCACCAAATCAAGATGGTGGATATCAATATTAAGTTTATGTAGTTTATGAATTTTCGATTGTATTAAGTTTATATGGTTTATTTGGTTTATTAATTGTCGTTTGTATTAAGTTTATGTACTTTATTAATTGTTGTGTGTATTAATTATTGTTTCTATTAATCTAGATGCCTTCAATAATTATTGTACTTATTATTCCACACTTTGATGTAGAATAGATGCCTTCAATAATTAAACCTCCATTCAATAATTTATCCAACGTACTACACAAAATACTTTGCACAAGAAGACACTTAAATTTATTACTAGAAAATACGATCATAGTACACTTAAAATTATTACATAAATGCTTAACCAACATCATCAACATTCACCTTCTTGGCGCCATACATGCTCATCCAAATCCTTACGGAATATGTCATGACCTTAAGGAGGTTGAATTCTATTTAAACGTCTCATATACTCACTCAATGTGACCCTATCTTGTCGGGTCTCATATGTGGTTTCAGTGGGATATTCAACATCTGTTGCAATAGCTCTCACATGTGTTGGTTGGTCATCATTCACATCTCCGTCTAAATCTTTTTCAATTTCAATGTACTCATCTTCCACAATCATGTTGTGTAAAATTATCCACATCATCATGATTGAATGAAGGTCTTCGGTATGGAAAATTCATACATGCCTTCTAACAATGGCCCATCGAGCTCGTAGGATCCTGAACACTCTTTCCATATCCTTCTTGTAAGACTCTTGCCTCTATGAAAATAATTTCTTCTTTGCACTATCGGGA
Source organism: Malus sylvestris (assembly GCF_916048215.2). Taxonomy (NCBI): domain Eukaryota; kingdom Viridiplantae; phylum Streptophyta; class Magnoliopsida; order Rosales; family Rosaceae; genus Malus; species Malus sylvestris. Next base: position 6,500,125 of record NC_062264.1, on the reverse strand, counting down.
TGAGAAAAACTTTTGACAAAGGTAGACCAACTAGGATAAATACCATCAGTTAGGTAGTAACTTAGCTTATACTAGGATAAATAATTTCTTCGTTGATATCGTTGTTTGATCCAGGAGTGCCGAAGAATGCATGCCAAATCCATGTGTCGTAAGACGCCACATCCTCGAGCATGATGGTTAGCTTGTTATGACGGCCCTTGAATTGGCCAGCCCAAGCAGTAGGACAATTCTTCCACTCTTAATGCATACAATCGAGACTTCCTATCATGCCAGGGAAGCCTCATTTGTCTGCTTTACGTAGAAGCCTCTTCAAGTCTTCTTGATTTGGCTTGCGGAGGTATATGGCTCCATATATGGCTTAAATTGCCTAACAGAAATGCTTTAGTTTCTCAATAGCAATAATCTTCGTAAGTCGGCAATACTCGTCAGTTGAGTCTGCAGAGCACCCATTAACTAGCATCCAAAATGCAAATGTGAGCTTCTGATGAGATGATAGACTTTGTCGGCCTACGACATCTATCTTCCTTGCAAAGTAGTGGTCATGATTGACAACTGCATTCAGGGGTGGTTTGGGAGTGAGGTGCTTAAAAAAAAAGCACCCATGAAAAAAAGCTGTGAGGGTTTTAGGTGTTTGGTAAACTTAAAAAAAATGGCTTATTTTGGAAGCTGCTGTGAGAATAAGCTGAAATCAAAGGAAAAAGCTGAAGCTGCTATTTGTAGCTTTGGAAAATTGGCTTTTTTTCAAAGCACACGGAGCTACAGTGCTCCTTTAATGAAAAGACCCATTATCAGACTGTTTTTTTTTTTTTTTTTAAAAGCACTTTGACAAAAAAGTTTACCAAACACTCTGCTCATTTATTTCACAGCCGCTTATTCTCACAGCAGCTTTTTTTCAAAGCACAGCAATACTATGGGCTGGTTTGGTATTGCTGTGCTTTGAAAAAAAGCTGTTGTGAGAGTAAGCAGCTGTGCTGTGAGAATAAGCGGCTGTGAAAAAAATCAGCAGAGTGTTTGGTAAACGTTTTTGTAAAAGTGCTTTTGGAAAGAAAGAAAAAAGCAGTCTGATAGTGGGTCTTTTCATTAAAGGAGCACTGTAGCTTTGTGTGCTTTGAAAAAAAACCAGTTTTCCAAAGCTACAAATAACAGCTTCAGCTTTTTCCTTTGATTTCATCTTATTCTCACAGCAGCTTCCAAAATAAGCCATTTTTTTTCAGTTTACCAAACACCTAAAACCCTCACAGCTTTTTTTCATGGATGCTTTTTTTTAAGCACCTCACTCCCAAACCACCCCTAAACCAGCCCTCAATATGCTTTCAAAAAGCTCTTTCCTCATCCGAAACCTCTTCCAAAAATCATGAGCAGGAAATCTTGGACGTTTAATGAAATAATCTTTCAACATTTGGTCATGACACTCTTCTCTATCAAGCTGCACCAATGAACGCCTCGTGACAGAACCACGATGGCTAGATTCGGCATGGTGCTCCTATTGCATAAGCGAGTTTGCAAGCTCAGCTTCAGCGTTGATCATTTCAGCATCCTTAATGCCAAGCCTTGCTTGGTATTGTGCCATTTGCATTACCTTACTACACCTTATTCTATCACTCATTGATGAGATATTGAGGATTTTTAGGAAATAAAAACACTTTGAAAGTTGAAAGATTGGTGAATATAGAGGATGATTGAAGGTTGAAAGATTGTGTGATCAACTGATATTGGACCTGTGTTTATATAGAGGATGAAAGTTGAACGGTTTGTGAAAGTTGAACAGTTGGTGAAAGTTGAACGATTGGTGAAAGTTGAAGGCTTGCTTTGTGAAAAGATTTAGTGATTTTTCAATATTTATCGGAATTTAAATATTTTTAGATTGAAATGTTCATAAAATTAATTTACAATATTCTACATAATTTTTTTTTATAAAAAGTTAATTTATAAAAAAAAATTAGCCTAGTTTCATTCTTTAATAATCCCTGACTAAAATTTTAGGCCAGAAAGGTTGGAGCAGAATAAATGTTTCTAGGCTAAAAACTAAATTTTTTGGGCTAAAAAATTTGGCTTTTAGCCCTAGGGTTGGAGATGGTCTAAGGATGTAAACTTGTAATATAGACCTTTTGTACTCTCTTAATTATTGAATAAAAAGATTTTCCATTGTTCTGCTACTTTATTTGCTTATTTACAATTTTCCTACCCAAAAGCAACTTCTTCAAATACATGAGGAATTTCATACAACACCTCTAAGTATCAAACTTCATCAATATAACAGTCTCTAACATCCCAAAGAGTTGGGTAATACTTCTTCATGAATTTAGCATTAATTGGATGTTTCTGTAAATCTCCTTTTAGATCTGCCAAGTAATATGCCCCTTTATCTAACACTTTGATGATTGTAAAAAGGTCTTCCCAAGTAGGACTCCACTTCCCAAATCATCTAACTTGGGCTCCTTAAGGTAGAACTATTTTCTACACTAGCACTCATTCTTAAAAAAAACTTCAATTTTACCCTCTTATTGTAGGCTCAGGCAAAAGATCTTTTCCCTTCTTGGATCTTGTTTAGAGCCTCAATTTGGGCAACATCTAGATCTCCAATCCCCTAACACATGGCCTGTACAAACTCATCACTATGTAGACCGAACTAGTTCTGCATCCTTAAAGAACTTACATTAATTTCTATAGGAAGCACTGCATCTTACCTAAATGTTAATGCATAAGGAGTAGTTCCAGTTCCTGCCCTCTTTAAAGTTCTATAAGCCCAAAAAGTGTCTCCCAAATTCTTATGCCATTTTTCTAGGGTGTTTGCAACCATTCTCTTAATGATGTTGATTAAAATTTTGTTGTTGGCCTCTACTTAACCATTAGACTGGGATAATAGGGGTTGGACTGGATCATCTTTATCTTGAACTTGGCCGCAAAGTCTATTAATGAAAGGTCCTCTGTCTGTGACAATGATTTCGGGTACCTCATACCTATGTGAAATCTTGGTTTCAATGAATCTCTTGACATCAATTGAATTAATAGTCTTCAGAGCTAAATTAATAGTCTTCATAGCTACCCATTTGGTAAAATAGTCAGTTACCACAATTATAAAGGTGTGCCCTTTGCTGGAAGCTGGATATATTTACCCGATGAAATCCATAGCCCACCCTCTGAAAGGCCATGGCTTTATAACCGGATTCAAAGGTATTGATGGAATATGTTACAAATGACCATGTCTCTGGCATTCTTCACATCATCTAGCATAAGCCTTACAGTCTTTCTCCATGTTGGGCCAGAAATAGCCATATCTTCTCAACAACCATTTCATCTTTGTTCCTGTTTGGTATGCTTCACAGATTCCCTCATGTACCTCAACCACTACTCTCATTGACTCTTCCAGACCCAAACATCTCAACAAAAGCCTGTATGGGGTTTTCCTCAACAGAATTTCTCCTCACATAACAAATTTAGTTACCTGTTGTCTGGTTTTCTTGTAAGTAGGGAGAGAGATATCTTTTAAATATTGGATAATAAGTGCTCTCTAATCCTCTAACTCTAGTTCTTCTGTCATTGTATCCAAACTGAATCCTCTCTCAAAGATAGAGGGAAGACTCATTGTCTGTATTTCTACTTTTATCTTAAGTGTTCCTTCCTGGTCATATGCTCCAGATGCTAATTGTGCCATCTCATTGGCAGCCAAATTTAACTCCCTGGGGATATGATTAATTGTGGCTTCACGCCCCCAATATTCCAATAATTGCGTGACAGCTATATAATATCATGCCATGATGATATGCATACACTTGTACTTTATATTCAGTTGATTAATCACTAACTCTGAATCTCTAAAGACCTCTATTTTTCTGCCTTTAATTTTATCAGGATTTCTAAGCCAATGATCAATGCTTCATATTATGCTCTGTTGTTAGTGATATTGTCATATTCCAAGAGAAATGAAAAACAATGGTAAGCACCTTGTGTGCTAACAATGATTATCCCTGCACCTGCAGCCTGCTGTGTGCATGATCCATCAAAATATAGCTTCCATGGAGTGATCCATAGGCTGGATATTCTTTTTATCTCTTACTGGATCCAAACTTCCTTGACCGAATTGCCTTCACTTGGTGGAAACCAAATACTTGCAATTTCCAGAGTTCTAGGAATATTGATCAACTCCCCTTCAAGTTCTTGGTGTTCTGTCAGAAAGTCTACTATTATTTGCCCATTCACTGCCTTTTGAAGCACATATTAGAAACTAAATTCTGATAGGGCCAGAATCCATTTCCCAATTCTTCCAGTCAGGTAGGGCAGCATCTAATGCCTCAGTTTATTGGCAGTAAAATACAAGGTTCAACATAACTTCTCCACTGAGATAGTATACTAGTTCTTTTCCTCCATTATTTTGAGCCAACAAACTCCCAATAGATTTCTCCAGCGCTGATACGTAGAGTTTCAAAGGCTTCCCCCTCTGGGATGGGCATGAGAACTGAAGGATAAGCTAGGTAGGCTTTTACCTTATCAAAGGTCTCTTGGTGCTGAAGGCCCCACTCAAACTTATCTTATTTCTTCAAACTTAACAAAAGAGTCAAAGGTTAGATCTTGCCCGCCAGGTTAGTAATGAATCTCCTTAAAAAATTAATCTTTCCTAGCAATCTTTGCAGTTGCACTTTGTTGGTAGGTGCAGATGACTCTATTATGGCTTTGGCTTTATTCTTGTCCACTTTCACACCTCTTTGATGGACCAAGAACCCCAAAAAGCTGCCTGATCTAACTCTAAAGACACACTTTCTAGGATTCATCTTTGACTTGTACGTTCTCATCCTTAAGAAAGCTTGTCTGAGATCTTCAAAGTGTTGCTCCTCAGTTTTAGACTTCACCACAATGTCATCAATGTATACCTCCATGCTATGCCCAAAGAGATCATGAAAGATAACATTTATCACCCTTTGATAGGTAGCTCCCGCATTTTTCAGCCCAAAAAGCATGACAACATATTCATAAGCTCCTATGTGTCATGGGCACTTGAATGCCATTTTATGGATGTTTTTTTTAGCCATTTTTTATCTAATTATATCCAGCATTATCATCCATAAAAGACAATACTTTGTGTTTTGCTACTGCATCAATGGATAGGTTGGCCATAGGCATAGGGTATTTATCTTTACGGGTTGCTTCATTTATATTTCTATAATCCACATAACATCGAATGACATTAGTTTACACTTTTAATGCAGGTACAATGTTGGCTAGCCACTCTACATACTTTGCAGTTCTAATAAAGCTTGCCTTTACTAGCTTCTCAATTTCTTCTTTAACTCTCTCTTCTATCTCCTTTGACATCATTTGTGGAGCTTACTTTAAAAGCATATACCTTCCTTTATAGGCATTCTGTGTTCTACCATCTTAGAATCCAACCCTAGCATTTTTGTGTAATGCCATACAAAACAATCCTTGAACTCATGCAAAAGATCAACTATTTTTGCCCGATCTATGGGTTCCAAAAATCCACTAAGTTGTATTGGCCTTGGATCTTCCTTCATCCTTAAATTAATGGTTTCCAAGGGATCTTAACCCTTAGGTGTTGGCATATCGAGCTCTGTAGACAAAAATTCCATTGACTTTAGGGCCTCGGGCATATCATCAGGCCAATCCAAGTCATATATACATTCCACCATGTGTACAACAACTCTTACATTTTCTTCAAAAAACTCTCATTCTTGGTTATATTTAGTGCCTAAAGCTCATTCTTCCCCCTCTATCATTACTTTGGCTGAGCATTGCTTGATTTCCCTTATTTCTCTTCCATACTTTAGCAGTCTCTTGATTAAAGGCCTAACTGATACTACTTGGTCTTTCTTCTTCTAATCTATCATCATTGGTGGTGGTGGGGGGCTAGGATGATGTGGGGTATATCACATTCCTCCTTAGTAAGCAACAGTCCTTGTTCCAAGAGTTTCTAGGCCGTCACCTTGGTAGGGCGACCATTATGATCAGCTCCTGAACACTGTAAAATCCCAACATTGGGATTGTAGAAGTTAGCCTCAGCAATATTGGATGTGATAAGAAATGGTCATGATTCGGCCTTTACTATCTCCTAAAATCACTACTCTACATTAGTTGATTCATGATAGATAACAACTTGTTGGTGCAAGGTAGATGGTATAGACAAGCTCTGGTGTATCCAATCTCTTCCCAGCAAAGCCCCATAAGTATAGGTAGATGGTATAGACAAGCTCTGGTGTATCCAATCTCTTCCCAACAAAGCCCTATAAGTATAGCTACTGTCTATTACAAAGAATGCCATCATGATCTTTTTGGATCCCAGATCCACTTCCAAAGGCAATATACCATATGTTTTAGTAATGGCTTTAGAAAAACTAGACACTGTAAGGTCTGTTGGAATAAGGTCTTCTTCTCCCCTGCCTAGCCTCTTCATCTGCTTAAGTGGTAGCACATTGACAGCTACCCTTCATCTATCAATACTCTTTTAAAAAGAACCTCTTCCAAGTGATCAGTCACTTAGATGGGTTTTAAATGGTTTGCCAACGCCAAACATGGCTTTCTAAACACCATTTCATTAGTATAAACCCTCTCGAGCACTTTTTGCAAGGGGTCGGGCAAGACTACCACTCTTGGTTATTCTCTACTAGTTTCTTCAAGGTTTACGATGGCCATCATTGGTTCTTGTGAAAAATAATCTTCTTGCATCACAATTGGTTGATCTAGCTTAACACAAAACATGAAAGACAACGCATAAGTCATGTTAACATGGAAGTTGCTAGGTCCAGGTGACCTTTCCTTCTTATCCCCAATTTGGCACATGAACTGATCCATCTAAGCTTGTGCTTCTTCATTTAACATCAACTCTGGTGCTTCATCTTTTTCCACTGTATTGAAATCCAGCAACTATTCTAGAGTTCCAAAAGGCATGCCCTCTTGTCATGGTGGAGGTACCCTTCTTTCAAGAGATATTATCCCAAAACGAATAGGCATTGGGTTCCAGCCTGGTGTAGGTACCATAACCATGCTTTCTTACATTCTCCTCAACACCCTATATTTCCCAGGATGAGGAGTCTGAGGAATATGTTCTCATCTTCCTTCAGTCTTATTGTTAGCCTTTTCTATCTCCCTCATGCTTCTCTATCTTAGCTGCCTCTTACTTTTTTGAATAAACTTTTCAAACTTAACATTCTCATAGCCTTTTAACACAGTAAGGATTTGTAATGAATTCATATGAGCTTTGTGCTATCTATACACCCTTCTTATCATGGATGTCCTCATCTCTCTCACAGGCCTTTTGTCATTCCCTACCACATACCATTTTTGACCCAGTCAGGCTGAATTTACTTTTGTGACTAGTGGCATCGAGATCATAGTCATTTTTGTCCTTCTTGGTCTTGTGTTACCGTGACTAGTTGAGCAAGGTATTTTAATATCCATCCAATGTGGCAACCTTCCACCCTATCTTCTACTTCTTCAGAAGACTTGAAATTTCTAAATGTTTCGGACAAATTCTTAGGTTCTGAATCTCCTCCTAGCCTGTGAAACACATTCTTCGAGGTTTCTTTCTTTAACTCATATGTTAGGAGGTTAGCCCTGCGGGCTTCTTGTTCTTCTTTCTCCTTTTTTTTTTAGCTAATTCTTGGTTAATAATGGCACCTGGTGTTGGCAACTCCAACTCACATTCATATTGGCACTTGATACACAACACTACTCCCTTAAACACAGTCGCTTGGGGTCGATCAGGCAACCCCCTACTTCTTTCAGTAAGTCTATCTGTACCTCCCCTTTCTCCTTCTATATTCAGGGTAACTTTCCCTTTCCCATTCTCCACCCAATTGTTGTTTATCAAATTAATTAGGGCTTTAGGGAAAGGATCTATGTCAATCATCATTTTGGCCTGAGGCTTTTCTAGTTGTGATAGATGCCAAAAACAGGTACAATCGGTGCCAAAGACCAAATGCCGCAAACCCCCATCTTTAATGAGGAGATCTTTGATGTATGGGGTATGGATTTCATGGGACCCTTTCAGCCCTTATATGGTTTTACTTATATTTTGCTAGCCGTTGATTATGTGTCGAAATGGGTGAAAGCCAAAGCCACCCATACTAACGATTCTAGAGTGGTGGCAGATTTTATCAAGGCTAACATCTTTTCCAGATTTGGCATGCCGAAGGTGTTCATAAGTGATGGAGGCTCCCACTTTTGCAATCGCACCATTGAGGCGCTGTTTAAAAAGTACAATGTGAAGTATCGGGTTTCCACGCCATACCACCCTCAAACAAGTGGCCAAGCCGGAGTCTCGAATAGAGAAATCAAGCAAATCTTGGAGAAGACTGTTGGGCCAAATCGAAAGGATTGGAGCTTGCGTTTAGATGATGCACTATGGGCATATTGCACTGCCTACAAAACACCTCTAGGGATGTCTCCATTTCGACTAACCTACGGCAAGCTGTGTCACCTACCTGTGGAACTGGAGCATAAATCGCACTGGGCTGTGAAAACATTCAATTTGGACTTAGATGCTGCTGGAATGAATAGGAAGCTCCAACTAAATGAACTTGAGGAGATACGGAATGAAGCCTATGAGAATGCACAAATTTACAAGGAGAAAACAAAGGCGTTTCATGACAAAATGATTCGGGAAAAAACATTCTCAATTGGACAAAAAGTGCTACTATTCAATTCCCGTCTACGATTGTTCCCTGGCAAGTTACGGTTTAAGTGGATTGGGCGATTTGTTGTCACTAATGTTTTCCCCATGGTGCAGTCCAAGTTAAAAGCTTAAGGAACGGCGACGAATTCAAAGTGAACGGGCATCGCCTGAAGCTATACTATGAAGGTGATGTGGGGCAGATTGTGGAAGAAATCACACTCAATGTCATGTGCCCTATCCAAGCTTAGAAGGAAGTTTCGTCCGGCTGCAAGACGTTCAAGCAAGCGCTTCTTGGGAGGCAACCCATGTTTTGCGTTCCTAAAAACCTTCCATTTTCTGCAATTTTATTTTGCCATGATTGTCATTTTTATTTGTTGCTTGTTTAATTGTTTTTTGTGTGGGTTTATTTTTGAAACATTGACATATATGCAAGGTATTTTACATTAAAATTCATTGAAAATGAAGAGGAGGCAGAAAAATACAAAAGGGAGCCTTCACAAAGGCTGCTTAGGAGAAGTCTTAGTAGTCGGCGGAGCCTCAGCAGTCGGCGGAGCCACAGAAGGAAGAGGTATCAACGGTTGATCATTTGGAGCTTCACTATGCAGTACAGCCCTAGAAAATGAAGGCAAATGTTGTTGGAACAAACCCACAAACCTCTGATGATCAAGTAAAATCTGACCATCAAATTCCTGCATCTGGTCAATCTTCCTCTTCATGTTTGTAGCATAGCTATGTGCAAGCTTGTGCAACTGTTTATTCTCATGCTTTAGCCCTCTAATCTCCTGTTTGAGACTCATCACTTCAGCCGCCAATGATTCAACTTGACGGGTTCAAGCAAATAGACGTTGGGCCATATTAGACATAGAACCCGCACACTGCACACTGAGAGCCAGAGAATCCTTAACAGCCAACTCATCAGACCGTTTGGAAAATAGTCTGTTATCTTTGGGAATGACAAGGTTCCGGGCTACCACCGCAGCGGTCATATCATTCTTCATCACTGAATCCCCAACGGTAAGAGGACCAGTAAGGGATATGAAGGATGGGCACCATATGTTGTCTGGAGAAGGCATGGATGCCTCTTCACCAAGGTTCAAGTCAAAATGACGGTCGGAGGGATCAGACATTTTCAAAGGTGTTGAAGAAAGAAGAGGTCGGACAAATCGAGATCTTAGAAGTGCAATGAAGGGAGTTTCTACGGGCAGAAATTCAAGTGTGCTTAGAAACAAACTGCTTATCCTCTATAAAAATCAGCACTTGACAGGATTTCAAAGATCGAAGAGGCAAGCTTAGAAATCGAAGAGGCCAATTCAAAAATCAAAGAGGCTCTAGCTTTCTCAAAAGCTGTGCTTGCTCAGAAACCACGGGCCATCCTTTATTCCAGATTTGTCCGCACTTATCACATGCAACCTCTGCACTCGACAGAGCTCAGAAATCGGAGAGGCATTTGCTTTTCCAGACATGTCAGCATTTGTCACATGCACACTCAGCTTGCGGAAATCACGGGTAATTTGTCGAAGTGTCAATTTCAGATATCGAAAAGGCATTTGCTTTTCCAGACGTGTCAGCATCTGTCACATGCACACTCAGCTTGCGGAAATCACGGGCAATTTGTCGAAGCGTCAATTTCAGATATCGAAGAGGCATTTACTTTTCCAAATGTGTCAACATCTCTCACATGCACACTCAGCCTTGCAAAAATTACAGGCAATCTATAGAAGATTTCTGGTGACGTAGAAAGCACGTGAAGATTACTATTCAATCATCCAACGGTTGCCGACAAGAGTGAAAGAATAGTACCGGTTATTAATTCATATAAATGTCGACCTTCACCCTTCATTGCAAGGCAGACATACATAACCCTTCTTCATCTCCGAGAATGCCTTCCCAACAAAGCCTCTCAAGTCACTCAATGTTCCTTATTCCCTAGGATACCTCTGCAAACAACCCATCAAAAGAAAAAGTATTTCATATCATGAAGGTTGAAAGCAAGAGTATCTCATATCATGCTTTCTCCCTATCCTTCTCCTTATTGTTGTTTTTCACCTACGGGACAAGGAGAAAGAGAGCAATCAGCCAGCACTTGGTATCAATCTTCCGATCTGAAACCAACTGCCTGGAACCCCTTCCTGATTGCTTACCTAGCCTTGCTCTCGAGTACTCATTTTCAACATCTTATGCTTCCTCAAGCTACCACATCTGCCTGGGCAACAGATAAGGGAAGTGAAAATGATACCTCGAAACATGTGGAGACAATGTACTAATCCATCCTCAGCTAAGGACAAGGAGAAAGAAAGCAAATGGTCGGCACTTGGAAAGATTGAAGAAAGAAACAGACCATCACCTCTACCTCATGCATGCCTGCAGTGCAGAAGAAACAAGCAGAGAAGAATACAGACTGCACAACCAAGGAACTCTTATATCCCTCGCTTAGAATTCCAAACCAGTTCGAGATCAAAGCTGTGGAAAGTCAACAAGATCATCTATCTCCAAAACCAGATTTGCGTTCTTAAACTCTACTCTGTCTGGTTTTTACTTTGCTATACTTGTTATGTTTATTCATTGTTTGCTTGTTTGCTTGTTTTTGTGTGAGTTTATGCTTGAAACATTGAGGACAATGTTTGATTTTTAAGTGTTGGGGGGGGGGGGTAACCAAGTTGTTTTGCATAAAATTCGTAGGAGTTTATCACCCATTACTTCTAGTGTTGTTCCTTGCTGTTTTAAAGTGTTTTAAGCTGTTTTGGAGTGTTTTAGTGCGTTTTGACATAAAAATCCGAAAATCTAGTAAAAATTTGAAAAATTGTTTTGAAAAACCCAAAAAAAAAAAGAGTTGTTTTTGTGTGTTTATTTGTGTCTTAGGGTACCTTCCAACACAATGATAAGGATTTGGTTTTTAATTACATGACTGTTAAAGAGAGTTATAAACATGGATGAAAATTTGATTTACTCTTTGGTGTATGCTTGGTTGTGGTTATAATTTATGAATTCACATGCAATCATAAAGGAAAAATCAGTTTTTGTAACATGCTTGAAGGAAAGAACTCAAATGAATGCTACAACCTTGTGAGACTTGAGCCTAAACATTTATTTGGAGAGTTAATAATCTGTGCATCATTGTTTTCTAAAGTCGTTGCATGATCTCATTATTCTTTGCTTGGTTGCTACTTAGAAGGCGTTTCATCATTTAGTTCCAAATGCTAGAACTCATGCCTATTTCATTCAAAGCATGCTATTGATTTGCATAACACATATTCAAGATGAAGTTGTGTAGTGACCACAAAAGCTAAATTGCCGCCGTGCCCCTATTTCATTATGTGTTTAAGTTTAACCCCGTTGAACCTTGTTAAGCCTATATTCTTTGTTAACCCACACTATCCTTACCTAGCCTAGTTTTAGGACCATTCATACCATTATTCTTAAAGCATAGTAAAGCATGACTTAAAATGAACTTCTTTTTTATCAATGTATTGCAGAGAGCAAGTGTGGGGGAAGTGATTCTTGTGTGTGTGTGTGTGCCAAAGTCCTTAATAAGGCACGGATAGAAAAAAAAAAAGAATTGAAAAGAGTATGAAAAAGAGCTCTAAAGTGTTGTTCATTAAAGAAATGGTCCAAAATATTGAATTCGGCCCTAAGTGTTGCATGAATCTTCCCTTTGTATTTAAAAGTTGATTTTGCATTCTAAAGTGATAGTGTCTATTTCATTGCTTTGCTTGCTATCACTTTAAGAACGTTTGTTATCCCTATCCCTTCTTTGTTAGCCATTACCCCCAAGCCCTGTTACAACCTTTGACTTCAATCTTGAATGTTGTGTGTTTCAATTTGTGGATTTCGAAATTGGTATGAGCATATGGTGTCACTGGTTCTCGCATCTAAGTAGTAGCATTCCATTCATGACATCATATCTAAACATGCTTAATAACTCCAGAAAATTGCTTTCTTTGTTATTATGTGAGTCCTAGTCTTTCGTGTTTACATCAATCTTCTTACATATAACTAGTGTAGGGTGTGTAGTCAGAAAATGTGTGAAAATAGAGAGTATCTTGTAAGGAATTGAGCAAATTCTCTAAGGCATGTTACTACATTCAAAACATCGTTTTAATTGGTTAATTGTGAACTAGTAAGTGGTGACTGTGATTAAGTATGTGCTCGAGTGTGAAGATGACCAAAATTTGTGGGAATGATAATTCTTAACATGTCATGTTTCATTAAAAATCCCTGAGGCAATTGTTGGAAGGTCTAGGTTGTGTTTTGTTTTGTTTTGTTTGTTTTGTTTTGCTCGAGGACTAGCAAAAGCTAAGTGTGGGGGAATTTGATAGGAGCATATTTATGCGACTTAGATAGCTTGTTTCTTGGCATTTATGTTGTTAGTTCGTAGTTATTTTAGTATTTTAAGCTATTTTCATGTGTTTGTAAGTCCAAAGGGTTAATGTGGCAAAGAAGTGCATTTTGGAGCATTTTTGGGCATGGAATGGATAGCATATGCTTGGAGCAAAAGGAATGGATGAAATTTGAAGTTTGTGCATCATCCTCTCCCTATAAATAACCATTTTAGCACAGTCATTTCATCCAACACATTCACCTACCACTACATACACTCATTTCACCCAACACATCCATTCACCTACCACTACATCCACTCATTACAACCACCCAACACATTCACCTACCACTACATCCACTCATTTCACCCAACACATCCACTCATTACCACCACCCACTACATCATCTCCCTAGCCTATAAATACATTCATCCACCCTTCATCATGGGGGAGATCAATCCAAAACACACACACATCATCTACACAATTCTCCACTCTTTGCCACATTCAATACAACCTTCATCTAAACACATCCATTCATCTTCACATCCATTCCTCCTTACAAACAAACCTTCAAACACTTACCAACACCTTGTGTCGTAGCGAAGGAAGGGAAGGAAAGTGCTTGGACGTGCTTGCTGTCCAACTTGGATCGTTGGAGCGTTTAGGTGTTTTCTTTCTTTTGTTTCCAATGTTTAAATTCATTTTCTTTTGTTTTGTTGTGAATATGAGTGGCTAAACCCCTCTTGGCTAGGGGTGATTTCAAAGCCATAATTATGTGTGATATGATTTGATAAATTCCAGTTATGAACTCTTGAATCGTAAATGCAATTGGCTTAACTATTTGATTGATAACTTATTTGTATTTGTTAATTAAGAGTTGACTTAATTGGCATGCATAAATCCGTTGCTATAATATAAGGAAGTTTCACATAATCGTTACAAACTTATATTCACATGTAGTGAAGGTCGCTTATAAACGATCGCGTTAAGTTCAATTCCTAGCATAAGCGACATGATGTCATAGCTGCAAGTGCTTTGTCAATGCTTATGATTTTCATTAAACGTAATGATCTTTGATTGTATCTCTATTATGATGTCATGTAGGGAACTTTTGAAGAATGTTTTGGGTTGTCGAATGATGTCATACAATCCAATAAAACAAGGAAAATCTGAGAGTTAACTAGTGATGTCACAGTTAATTTGGAGCATTGTCGTTCATAATTCAATGAAGTAGTAACTGGAAATCGAATTATTTGCATATATGTCATGTGTGGAGAAAAAGCCTCTAGCTATCCCATCCATCATCTTATTTCTCACATTTGTTTTACAATTTGTCTAGTTTTTCATACTTGTTTGTTTGTAACAACTTCATCCAAATCAAAACCTCCCTTTAGTTTCTTGTTTCAAAGTGTTTCAAATCTGTTTTTGTTTGTGTTTTTAAGTGTTTTGATTCAAGTAAAAGTCAATTTTTGTCCAAAGTCATTCCTAGTGTCTAGTTTAAGTTTATTTAGTTGTTTTAAGTTGTTTTGAGTATTTTAAGTTTGCTTTGAGTCTTATGAGTCTTGTTAAGTGTTTTTAAGTTTAGTTTTATGTTTTTGAGTCAGTTTAAAGGTTATTAGCAAGCTCTCCTAATCCTCGGTCCAGAACGATCCCTACTTACATTCTTTACTACAATTGATAAAAGAGGGTTAAATTTGTGTGTTAAGATAATTTTCGCATCAATAGCACATGTCCACATCCATGGTTTCAAGTGCTTTGCCATTATTCTTGAAGTTTGGGGCCTTGGGAGCAAGGTTAAGGCGCTTTTAGGCTCTGTTTCCTCCCTTAGATAGGCCTTGGCTATGTTGACCTTGAAGGGCTGCTTTTAGCAGCCCCTACCATGCCTATGTTGGTATTTTGGGCATTGGTTGGTGTTATAATGTGCTTCAGGCACAGCAGTCGCTCCAGTAAGTCGAGCTTGATGATTTTTCATCAACAGCTGATTCTATTTTTCAGCTAAAAGTAAAACAGAGATTAAATTTGAAAACTTAGTGAATTTCTAAGCCCTATATTGTTGCTGCAAGACAATATTAGTGGTAGAGAAAGTCGAATAAGTCTTCTCTAGAAGATCTCTTTTAGTCAAGGTCTCATTACAGAACTTGAGAAGTGATCGGATTCGACAAACTTTATAATTATATTCATTAACAAACTTAAAGTCTTGGAAGTGCAGATGTTGCCAGTCATGTCTTGCTTCAGGCAAGAATATGTCTTTTGGGTGATCAAAGCAATCAGCCAAAGCGACCAAAGTGCTCGGGGATCTTCCTCAGCAAGGTACTCGATTTGCAATGTGTCTTTGGATGGAGATCATGGAAGTGGATTTCTCAACTTCGCCAACAATGTTGTCCTCCATCTTTAACGGTGGGTTGAAAAATCTTTACATTGAGGTGGAGCTTCACATCTTGGACCCACTTGAGGTAATTTCTTCTAGAGACCTCTAAAGTGGTGAACTCTAGTTTGTTCAAATTCGACATGTCCCTATCACAAAATAAATGGATAAGAATGTGGTTAATATAATGGAGAAAACAAATCAATCCATTCATATAGGAGTAAAATATTCAAGTTCTAATAGACATTTATTGGTTTAAATTTACATGAAAAAACTTCGGGTTTTCATAGGTGATGTTTTTAAGGAAAACTTCAGGTTCTCAAATAAGGCATGTTTCTAGAAACTTCAGGTTTTGAAAGAATTATGAACTTCAGGTTCATATGTTCTTGTAGACAAACACAAATATATATACAGAAATATGCAACAAGAAAATATGCAAATAGATCTTCGGGTCTAAAGTTATAATTGAAGTGTGGGTGAAACGTTATAAAACCCAAATTGTCTAAATGAAAATAAACAATTAAATTTGAGGCCCAAAAATAGGGACCAAAGCCCAAGGGTGGGCTGAGTAGATTTGGACCGTGCGACCCAGGCCCAGGCCCAAAAACATGGGATGGGGATATAGGTAATAGGCCTAAGAACAGAGGCCCAAAAAGAGCTCTGATTTAGTACGACGCAGAGCAAATTAGAACTATAAGTCCTATACGGAGGTGTGCTTCGCTTCTTTACAGCGTCTGTGTAACTAGGGGACGTAATCCTATGCATCGCGGCACATGGGAACATTATAACCATGGAGGGGATGTGATCAGGTGTGTCTCGGTGGAGGTGCACCGACTCACCAGCTTCGGGCTGGGATCTGGTGTGGTTTTATGCACGGGGACACCATAGCCCTACAGGCTGTTGTCACATTTGGGCTGAGCCAATGGCTTGGGACATTGTAGGCGAGCAAAAAAAAAGATTATCAGGCTGACAAAACCAATGCCCAATTAGGCTCGGGTTTGACCAAAAAAACACCACAGCTGCGCTAGGTGTGGTCACCGAGGACGAAGGCCGGCGCTACCGCTTTAGGTGGTCATGTTTTGGAAAAAAAAATCTCAGGGCGAGTTCGTGAATCAATGGGGATCACAAATAATAACGGAGATAGAAAATATCTCAACATTTCAATAAATAAAAAAAACCAAGCAATTTAAATAAATTTTTGAAAAGAAAAAAAAATATGATGAGATTTGAAGGAATCTCAGTCAATGAACATCGGTGGACGAGCTTCATGCCATCGGGACTGTGACCCAAGGTCAAGGTTGGGCTGCAGGCCCACCTATGATGGTGGAGACACCATGGAAGGCGTCAAGTTTTTTTGGGTTTCAAACCAAGAGCCCATGGCTCCGGCTTCGTGGTCCCGTAACTCAGCTCAGCCACACAGGCTGTAAGCCTAGTTCTGGTGGCTCGATGCGACGCAGCTTGGAAGCCAGCGGCTCGCAATGTGGGGTAGTGACAGGATGGGTTTTGATAAACCCTAATTTTTTAATTTTTAGATTATAAATGAATTCAATTGCATACATATTCAACATATAATTCAATGCATGAGCATATATTTGATGCAATTCATGGCAAATATCAAATTCACATAAGTCAACAATTATGGATATAATGCATACATAATTTATGTAGAATCTAAAATTCGAAAAATGTAAAGTTGGGTCACGCATTATGGTGAATGTTCATGCTATCAGGATTGCAAAAATATTGAGATAAAAACTGTTGTTTTGAAAGAACCTGATTGCGTGATGATATTGATGAACTGATTTGATGCAGAAAACTTCCACGTCAGATTCCTAAGTATAGCAGTAAGAGCGTGCTGATAACGTGTTGTGGCTCATTTTAATCTGACAGGGAAGAGGGGGCCGACAGCATAGAGACAAAATAGATAGAGATGTGTTTGTAGGGTTGTGTAAAGGATGTGTTATTCCCCCTACACAGTGCCTTTATTTATAGTAATAAGGGAGGGAAGAATCCTTTTTCTCCAAGGAATATAAGTCCTAATAGGAAAGAATAACTAGTATCAAATCCAATCTAGGATTTACACAATCACACTTAAATAAGAAGTTTATAACACTTTTTATAATTTTTTTATTTTCTAATTAATTGTTATTAGAGGTTTGAAAAGCAATATATAAAGGAAAGCAGTTCGGTTAAGATTATTAATAGTTATATTCAAGGTTCTAACAGACGTTTGACGCTAGTTGGGCAGTGGGCTGGGACCTAGGTGGGAGCTTAGACAAACTAGGCGGATTTAAGTAAATTTATTATATATTGTGTAAATAAGTGCCTATTTATATTTAAAAAAAACACATAATTGTGTTGTGATACATCAATTGCAAAATAAAATAACATACAAATTATAAAGTAGAAGAACATATTGCAAACATAGGTAACAAGCATATAATGAGTATTCATCAAAGTATTTAACAAGTCTCTTGCATTTTCTTGACAAAATAAAATGCAAAATGAAAGTTATCAATTTTCTATCTAAGTGAGAGTCGCGACCTAGGTGGGTTTGAGCAGGCTAGGCGGGCGCCCAAGCGGGCTAGGTGGACACCTAAGCAGGTCTAGGCGCACTTTCTTAATTGTCAAATGCCTAAAGACTAAGGCAAGGATTTTTAGATAGTGGTTATATTTGGAAAGTGATTCTATATACACTCAATACTGATCTTTTTGGACACCCAAATCAATATGTAATATAGTTCTTATTTATAAGTTTTTGTTTTAGGATTTTAAAGAAGGTTAAGTTTTCCATATTGTAAAACATTGTGGGTGTTTGTTTCAGAGAAAGAGAAGAATAACTTGGGTTTTCTTAGAAACACGCACTGTTTTGAAAATCTCCACCTAGTGCCGCTTAGGTCACTGCCCCAATT
The DNA here is from genome assembly GCF_916048215.2 of Malus sylvestris. Taxonomy (NCBI): domain Eukaryota; kingdom Viridiplantae; phylum Streptophyta; class Magnoliopsida; order Rosales; family Rosaceae; genus Malus; species Malus sylvestris. The sequence continues at coordinate 6,481,900 of NC_062264.1, read as the reverse complement.
AATTAGTAGGCATCTGAAAATTAAGAATGGGCGTCTACACTTGCTTGGACACCTGACTAGGCCGCCTAGACACTAGCCTAGCCCACCCAAACCCGCCTAGGTCACTACTGTCACTGGGACAGAGTATACATAACTTTCATTTTGCATTTCATTTTTTTAATAAATTGTAAGAGACTTGTTGAATAGTTAGATGAACACACATTATATGTTTGTTCCCTATGTTTTCATTATGTTCTAATAATATATAAACTATATGTCATTTTATTTTGCAGTTTATGTGTCCCAATGAAATTATGTATTTTTAAAGTATAAGAATACACTTATTTATACGATATATAGTAAATTTACTTAAATATGTCTAGTCCGCCTAAGCCCTTGCCTAGCCGGCATGGCGCTAGGCCCTAACCTTAATTTGACTAGCACCTACCATCTTTTAGAACATTGAAAACACACACACGAGCGCGCGCGCGCGCACACACATATATATATATAGGTGTCCAAGGACTTTTATTGGGGCCGACTAAAGTAATTGTCCATGTCATGACATATAGAAGTCTTTTTAATAACAACAGTGAAGTTTATGTTAAGTTTCATATGGTAAATATGCTCTATATAAATAAAGAAATAAGTAGATCATCCTTTATATCATTGCTTTTTCTTGCACCTGAGTTGGGGAATGGAAACTTTTATAGTGAAGAATGGAGGCGCTGGTCAGAGTAAGGGCTCATTTGGAAATTTTTTTAAAATGTCTAAAAATGTTTTTTATGAAAATATTTTTAGAACCAATCCTTATTAAAAATGCAATTGAATCGTGAACAAAGGACTTGAAGTGCTTCCTACAAGAAGCAAATTTGGAACCCAAAAATATTTTTACTAAAAGTGTTTTTAGGCATTTAAAAGCACTTTCAGATGAACTTTAGTATATGTGAAGCCTCTATATGACGTTCCTCTAAATTCTCGTATACAAAAGTTTGATGCAGTTAATAAAAGAAAATGCAGCAATTATAATTTGATTAATGTGTTTGCAATATTAATCAATTTTGCGTGATTCAAACACACAAAACCCCAGAAATCTTTGTTTTTTATATTATGCAAAATTCACTTAATTAATTAGTTAAGGCATTTGAAAAATTTGTGTCTATAATGACAGAAAAATACGAAGTAATATATTAGAGCGATTATTGAGGGATGAGCTTGTACACCGTACACCTCTTTCCTACACAATTACGGGAAAAACAACATAATTAACCAAGACAGCCTCCGCTGTTTTATTAAACCTTAGCTCTACTTACTCAGAAGCTAGTCCTTCGATTCGAACAGCCACAGCAGTGAGAGGGTTCTTCATCTCACATGAAAGCTTCAACACCTCACTTAAATCAACCGGGCTATCAGCCACATCTTGAACCCATGTGAAATGGTGCACCAACTTAGCCACCCAAAGGCTCACTGTCACAAGCCCTAAGGTTTTACCAGGACAAGCCCTACGACCTGCCCCAAATGGTGCAAGCCTAAGGTCCCCTCCTCTCACGTCCATGTCAGTACCACCCTCACTCTTCAAGAACCTCTCTGGCTTGAACACCAAGGGATCTTCCCATATGTTTGGGTCATGGGTAATGGCCCACATGTTGACCATGGCCGTTGTATTTGTGGGAACCACCATGCCGTTGCTGAGCTGGACATCGGACGTTGATAGCCGTGCCCATGATAGGAGGGGCCCAGGAGGATGTAAACGTAGAGTCTCGGTCACCACTGCTCGGAGATAGGGTAAGTTAGCAAAGTCTGCTTCTGTGAGAACTTTGTTTCCTACAACTAGTTCAAGTTCATGGCGAAGCTTCGCTTGCACATCCGAGTTCAAAACCAACTCAGCCATGACCCACTCAGTCAAAAGTGCAATTGTATCAGTCCCACGAAATATCAGCTCCTGTAATTGATATAAAACAAAGCTGGTCAGAATTAATATGTAAAGTATGTATCGCTGAGGAGAGTAAAGTTAGAGATGTACCCTATTCATTGTTTACCTAATGTATCATTAATTATGAAGAGTAATGTTAGAGAGTATGTCAGTGTAGTGTGTTTAAACTTTAAATGATATTAGCCTATATATACACTATATATAGTATTAATTGTTTATCTAATTAATACAAAAAAGTAACTAAAAAAATGTAGTAAAAGTAAATGTGCATTTTCATACTGAACAGTAACGTTTATTTAAAATTAAAGAAAGTATGAGTAGAAACTTTATACGAACCCATAAGACGGCCACCATGTCATCAAGTTCAAGCTTCTCCTCTCCATCCATAGAAAGCAAAACATCAACAAAGTCCGAATTATTGCACACCCCTTTGGACCTCCCAATTCTGTGCTCTTCAATAATTTGCACAACCACCTCTCTAACACGAGCAACAAGAACCGAGCCACGATTCTTGATACAGAAAGGATCGTAAAAGTTGTTGAGCCATGGGAGATAATCAGACCAATTGAAAGCACCCAAAAGCTCAAACCCTTCTCTTACAATCTCATGCAACTTTCTAACCTCAGCATGGTCGCATGTTGCATCATACCTCTTGCCGAACACTGTCCCCATTATGTTGTTGAGAGCAGCAGTCTGAAGATGTTTTCGCAGACCAACAACTCCTCGTAGCGTTTGTTCATTATGAACGGACCTCAACATGATGTGACAGTCCATGTGTCGTCCAGCTTCGTGTGCTGAAATACGTTTAGGAGTGAAGAGATGAGTAGACGCAATTTTTCGCAGAAGTCTCCAGCATGGTCCATTTGGTGCAAAACCAATGGCTCGGCTGAACATGAGACACTTAGCGGATTGCTTAATAGGACGGTTGGCAAAGTGGGAAGAGGTTAGAATTTCTTTAGCAATATCAGGGTCAGAGGTAATAACAGCAGGGGTTGTGCCCAAACTGAAGGCCATGAGTTTAGTGGCAGCTAGATTAGAAGACAAGCATGCCAAAGTACGATGAGGAAGACCATGACTCAAGTTGAATAGGCTGCCAAATACAGGGAGGCCTCGGGGTCCTGGTATTGAAACTCGACCCGTTTGGGTCCTTCCATTTTTCCAGGCTATGCCTCCGCTGGAGAAAGCCCAGGTTAAGAGACTGAGAGATAGAAATGATATAAACGCGGCCAAGCAAAAGAATCGAGTGAGCAAGGTTTGTGTTCCCAAATGTGAAATTATTTCAAGTGAAAACATCCACCAGCTGATGATTGGGTCCATTGAAGTTGGAACTGAGTCCATTTAGAGTTTGAAATGGTCGGATAGATAGGAAAGAGTGGTGGGAATTGGTGAGAGAGGATGAGATCGAGGTTGGTTTAAATAGGTGTTGCTAGGTGTAGCATGAGAAGAAGAAGTGGAAAAAGAATTAGGGTGTCCAAAGAAAAAGTGTTAGGGCTGTGACTTCCGTGAATAGGGGGTTTGGATCGACATATATGGCGTGCATGGGTGATCACATCATGGCAAATATATTTTTAAAATTAACAATCAAAGTTATAATTGCACACTTTCGAGAGCCAATTATTTGGCATATCTAGGACAATCGAGGAAAATATATGTTTTCCATGAAAGTGAGGAATTTTTCATTATAATTGGAACATCGGTGGTATATCAAGTGTTTTTATATAAGTGGTGAAAATTTTTATTTTTTAAGTTATTAAATTTTGAGTTTTTGAACTTTAATCCTTCAAGAAAATTAAAATTTAATAAAAACCTAGTGTTAGATTAGATATTGATTTTAGTCCCTTAATGTGTACTTAATTCAAATTTATATTATATTTTTGTTTTAATATTTAATAGATATCTTATTTAATGTCATTACATTAAATTTTAAATTTATTATTATACACATTTTAATTCATTAATTTTATTTAACTTCCTCTAATTAGTGTACCTAAATGTTCATCTCATAATGTATTTTACTAATTTAGTGTACCGAAATGTCCGTACATAAATATATTGTAGTAAATTAGAGGCACATAAGAAAATATGCAAAAATATAAGTGTACCGAAAATTCCATACCTAACTATATGATACTAAACTAGTGTACCAAAATGTCGATACCTAAATATATTATACTAAACTAGTGTACCTAAATGTCCGTGCCTAAACATATTATACTAACCCAGTGTACCAAAATGTTCATACCTAAATATATTGTGATGAATTAGTGACACATAAGAAAATATGCACAAAAAATAAGTGTACCCAAAAATCTCTACGCAAATATTTTCTTATATAAGATATTCACCATAATGAGAATTAAAATTTATAATATTTTCATAAAATTTAATTTATGAACACCATAAAATTATAAATAAATAAAAGAGACATTGAATACATATGCTAGCATTTAATAGAGTCTAGGAACTAAAATCTAATTTTAATCTTATATAAGTTATTTTTCTAAACTTCATGTTATTTAGGGATTAAAATCTAGTTTTCTATTAAATTTTTAATACATATATTCTACCATTTATATAATGACACATGATGTAGCACTCCGTATTTTAGTCATATTGAAAAATCTCTCCATGAAAGTTGACGGGGAATCATTATTGAACTTTAGTTTGATAAGTGGAATTGTGGTGTGCATTGTAGCTTACAATAATATATGCTTTTCGTGGAAGTTGATTGAGATTCATTATTGAACTTTAGTTTGGTAAGTGGAATTGCGGTGTGCATTGTAGCTTGCTATTGTAATGTAAAAGCATTTTCAATCAAGCTTCTTACTTTTAACTCAAATTACAAAATGGCAATTTGAGGTATACCACCTTGTTAGCCGACATGGAAGAATATCTTCTCCGGATTCATTTTGTGGGATCTTTAACCGTTCATTATATATCATGCGGTCATTTTTTATCAGATACTATAAATAAAAAAAAGTCAAATAATTTATAACCGTACAATACACGATAAATGACTAAGATGTGAAAATTCATAGGATCTCTACAAAGTGGATTCGGATGGAATCCAATTCCAGCCGACATGACATGCAAGGAACAAAGTCACAGTAGGTTTGATTTAATTAGGCCTAAATTGTAACGAGTTCCTAGGAGAAATTTTTTTTTAATAATAATTTTTTATTATTAAGGAGAGGGATCTTCCTATAATTTATGAGAAGGGAAAGTTTTAAACTCTTGAAGTATAAGTAGAAATCCAATACCCTATTTACCAGAATAATATTATTCTAAGTTCAAGTTATTGTTTCTAGATAATGCAAGCAATTATTTTTGTTGTGAATGGTATTTTATAAATATGTGTGATTGTGTATACTTAGAGCAGTAATCTCAGTATGATTTGAAGATCAAATCTTCATATGCTTTGTATTATTTGTAAAGGCAAGGAAGCTCATCATGATTAGCATAAATTAAGGCATTAGACATAAGGAGTTACACACATAATTCATCAAGCCCTTCTCTCTTTTTCTTTTCTCTAGCTGGCCCTCTCTATATTCGCTCTCTCAGTAATTAGTTTCCCAACATGTTATTAGCACGAATGGCTTTTGATGTTGTGCTTTGGAGTTTTGGCCCAACCTTAACAGTTTTAACCTATAAAATAGGTCTTTATAATGAGTCCAAATCTCCTGCACCCAAATCCCTCTGTGGACTATTTCAGAGGTTGACACATGTTCATCACTAACTCTGCTTTAAATATTGTTAACTATCTGAAGAAAAAAAATTAAATATAAATAAATAAAAGCGAGATTTTAGATGCGGTCCCTATGAATATTCTTTAACTGAAACCTTGTTGGTTTTCAATTTTTCATCAAATTCTCTTAAATTAATGTAATAATTTATTTCTATGTATGTTACTATATTTTTTAAATTAAAATTTGAAATTTATAGTTGATTATATTAATGAGATTTTAAATTAAAAATCATAATTTGTGGGATTAAAAATATTAAAATATAAACACACTATTGTGTGTGTGTGTGTGTGTGTGTGTGTGTAAACATGGGTACATTTATCAAAATTAACTGCAACATCCCGTCCCTAACTTTACGATTTTATTAATTTTAAATGAGTGAATTGACGAAATGCCCCTGGAGGTAAGGATTTTGACTTCCGTTGACCATCGTTTAGAGAGACGTTTGACTTATTCTTTTAGCATATTTGTGTAGTACTCAACGATACGAACGCGTGGGCATAAGAGGAATTGAATTTGGAGCTACGACGGAGATTTTATGGACTTACAAAGTCCAAGGGCATTTTGGTAAATTCATTATTCTAGACAAACTACCCCATTTATTATTTTAATATTTTTCATTGTATGATTTTTCTGCATGGTACGACCCACCCACGTGGGTCTCATATCCCCTTTGTCCCCATGTTCTCTCATCCTCACTATCTGGGATATCTTTCTCTTCCGCTCTCTCTCAAACTCTCAACTTACCCTCTCTTCTTCCTCGCCAAGCATCAAGAGGGTGCAACTACCTCGAACCACCACCACTCGTTGTCTCCGGCGAGCCAAACCTTCAAGCCACCACCAAATCTCGACACGTCGATGAAGGTTATCAATGTTCTAGCCCAAAACTAGAACCAAGGTTACAAACTTGAACCCCAGAACTCAACCTCCATGTCTTCCGACGAGGACCTCGCGGATTTCAATGCGGGTGAGTCTCTAAAATAACCCAATCTTTCTACCTTTTCTAAAGTTTTGGTGGGGGTTTTAGCACAAAAACAGCACAGGGGAAATTTCCCTATATTTTCCGGCGAACTCGAGAGTGTTGCAGTCTTTTCCGACCATTTTCAGGCCACAGCATAACCTAGTGATGGTATAATTTCATTCCTCTTCTATTAAGCTTCATTTTGGTAAGTAGAATGTGAGAAATGGTTGAGATTTGAGGCTAAACAAAGCCGGGAAGTTTCCCGGCCAAAAATCTAGCTTTCTCCTCGTTGGGTCCAGCGGGCACTATGGAGCCTGCTTGTCCAAATGGGTCAACCCGACCTAATTAAAATAAAAAATGAAAAATAAAGCCCAAACCGGATCCATGGACTGGCCCCTAAACCTGATCCGACCCATTTCTAAAATGGACCTAGAATATTCCTTGTGTTGACTTTTTCAGAATTTTCTCGGAAACTCTCCTAACCTAATTTCGACGCCCAGAGTCAATTTTTGACATTCATTTAGTGAAATTCTAAAGTTTTAACATAGTTGACCACCAAGGCAGCTCGGTTGACTTTTAAGGTTGACCGTTGACTTTTTACAAAATTTGCCCGGGGCCCTTCTTAGCATATTTCGACGCTCTAATTCCAAATCCGCATTCCATTTTCCTAAATTTAATCATTTTAGTTGAGTTTTACTAATGGGTCCCAATATTATACTTAGGTGCAATTACTATTGGAGACTCCAGCTTCCTAGCTTGAACGGATATGACACGCAAGTACTTGTGAGTGGGTATGTGCTTTTAAATATTATATATTTATTTAGTTTCCATTTATACATTTGAAACAGGATTTCCAACGTATGCCTAGATTAGACTAATGTTTATAAGATTTCGCGAAATGACGGAATTTACGAAATTATTCTAAATCCTGCAGGATGCACAGGTATGCGTAATATTATCAGATGGTTTAATTATATTTGTGGCCATGAATAGTGTTATGGTTGATTTGAATTATCAATTTACCATTATATGATTATAATTATTTTATCTGCTCATCGTGTGCTACACTGGTGTTGTACTGGCTCGAGCCCGGGCCAGGGCCAACCTTTCACGTGTATGTTCACATCGCTCCGTACGCTCACTTTGGATCCATTACAGGTGCCAATTATGTCCTAGATTGCTATAGGCAATTAGGACTTGTATGTGATGTGCATAGCGCCAGTGTTAATGTGATTGTAAAACTAGAGCGTAAATCATTATTACACCCAATCTTGTTCATGTCAAAATACCTCTACATGAACTTGTGTGTCAGCATGTGTCAATGAGCACTTGATGTGATATATTTATTTCTACGAGATATTGTGATTACTAGAAGTTAAATGCTTATCTACAACTTTTGTGACGTATTGAAGTCTTGAGATATTGCAGGCTACGATAAGTATTTTCATATTATACGTAGTATGTATATTTTGGAAACTATACTTGTTTTATGTCGAGGGGTTATAATGTTTTCCAAAAGGTTTTTATAAAACTTTATTTTTAGGCACACTCACCCTTGTTTTTCACCCCTCCAGGTATTAGTGGCAGAGCTTTCTTATCGACGAGGATTTCTGGAAAAATGTTGTTGTGGGAATACTACCGACGGTATAATTCCTCTTTTACCTTTACTATACTTTACTTATGCTCTGACATTACGCGTGAAATGGATTCATTCCCGCTCACAAGGGCACTCTTGTATTTAAGCACTTTTAGGTTTAAATTTATTCACATTTTGCACATCACTACACCTTATGGCTTTGACACCCTCTTGGTGTCGACCAATACAGCTCGATCCAGAGTCTAGGTGGACATTCCGGGTCATGGTGTGTTAGTTTGGCTTCAGAGCATAAGTTTGGGTAGTATTGCGTTCATCACACGCGTGATGTAAGCATTCTAAGTCCTTGAACCTAATTTTTGAATCTTGCCACCTTGTCGAGCACAAAAAAATATGTTAGCTTTTCCTAAATTTGGGTTACTTAGACGACATATCAACCTTCTAAAAGAACATTTTGGCGACCGCCACTAGAATTAAACAAAGAACCTCGCTGATGAAGAAAATCTTGTTTTGGAATGAGTTGATGGCCCTAAATCGGGGCTAATATATCGATAGTTGTGTATCACCAGATAATTACCAATCAATCCATCAATATTCTCAAGCCATCATTACCAAACCTTTTGAAATGGGAAACCCCAATTAGTTTTTATTCTTTGGCAGACCTATTAGTATACCACCGATTGGAATTCCTACGAAGTTTTTCTTTTCGTCAAGATTCCAGAAATGTCTTGAGCAACAACCTAGTGCTAAAGTGGTAGCACTCAACGGAAGAACTTCTGGGGGACAGTCATTTTTGGTCCCCCAATGGCATTAATCCTTCAGATGTCCTAATGTAGTTCTAAATGTTCAAGAGGAAGATTAAATCTCTTTAAGTTCATTCCAAGGTAAGTTATTAGCAAATTCCTTTTTCCGATCTTAGGACATTCTAACCAACACTAGTTCTCAAATTTCCTTTCGATGTTGTACTCGTCAATTCAATAAGTATAGGCATGAGAGTGCAAATTGTTATACCTTCGAGTAGCAGTAATCAATTTTCCCTAGAATCAATGAAACCACCTATTAGGACCAATTCCTTACCAATCATTCGAAACCATCTACCTGAGCGGGCTCTAACCTGTAATCAGCCTATGGTGGCACTACTAATTGACAATACTGTCTAATATCTATGAACTGTCAACCAGAATTCAAGCGATATAATTTATGATACCGGACACATGTAATAGTATATGGGAGTGATACATTTATGCCAAAACGCCAGTTCATAGTTTCAGGATAACGAACAATTTCAAAATATCTTAAACGCATTAATTAGCGGCGTGATTGATAGACTAATTAACAGTGACAACCTAAGCCGAAGAAAGTAAAATTGTGGAAACTTAGGAGCAATTAGGAGGACAATAAACTCACAATTCTGTTAACCATTTTACCCATCTAGGTAACCAGAACATTCTCGACCAGTAACCTTTCTAATCACCTTCACAGACAAACATTAGAAATGAAGCACGAGTTAATTCCCGCTGTATGAGCGAATTAAGTATCGAGAAAGTTGTGAAGACCTACTAGTACGTGTCAGAGAAATGAAGTACTATGGTACGTTTTGAGGACATAGACCTTTGGCGTTATTTCTCAAAATTTACCTGAGATACCATTGAAGCGAGAAGTATAATGCACCATCGATCCACTTTCTTATACTACAACAATTTTCCTTGTATCTATTCAAATGACTCCTACATCATTGAGAAAACTTAGTTACAAAAGCTTACATATTAGGAATTTACCCAACCAAACACTTTATCTAGGGAACCTTAAAACTATTTGCGAAGGTGAAAGACTGAACCTAAGGATCGTACCTAGATTTTAGCAACTCAATCGAGTGGCGATTAAAACCATTAACCTATACTTCGAACTGATGGTCTACCCGACCAACTTTTGGAACTCGGGTTTTCTTCCGTAGCTTGTCAAATTCGTAGTGATCTTACCGATGACTTTCTCACCTACCCTAACAACGAGAGCAAATTTTCTAAACACCGATAGTCAACGTTATACCAAATTGCTTAACTGTTAACTTTGATTAAATTGGTACTTTTGTTGGGAGACATGATCTCAGTAGACGATATTCTTTTCTTTCTCCCAAAAGGTTGTAGTGGAAGAAAGTTGAAATTTTCACAAAGTGTTGTGAAATTCGAGATATTTTTGGTCTTATCGATTTTATCGACAATTTGTTAGCAATTTTTCGGCTATAGTGTTTTTGTAACATCTCACATCGCCCAAGGGAATGGATTCTGCAAGCCTTATATGTATATTCTCATCTCTACCTAGCACAAGGCCTTTTGAGAGCTCACTGGCTTCGGGTTCCATCGGAACTCCGAAGTTAAGCAAGTTCACACGAGAGCAATCCCAAGATGGGTGACCCACTGGGAAGTTCTCGTGTGAGTTCCCATAAACAGAACCGTGAGGGCGTAGTCGGGGCCCAAAGCAGACAATATCATGCTAAGGTGGAGTCGAGCCCGGGATGTGACAATTTGGTATTAGAGCCAATCCCTAGCCAGAAGTATACCGATGAGGACATCGGGCCTTTAAGGGGGGTGGATTATAACATCTCACATCACTCAAGGGAGTGGATCATGTAAGCCTTATATGTATATTCTCATCTTTACCTAGCACGAGGCATTTTGAGAGCTCACTGGCTTTGGGTTCCATCAGAACTCCGAAGTTAAGCGAGTTCGCATGAGAGTAATCCCAGGATGGGTGACCCATAGGGAAGTTCTCGTGTGAGTTTCCATAAACAAAACCGTGAGGGCGTAGTTAGGGCCCAAAGAGGATAATATCGTCCTACGGTGGAGTCAAACCTGAGATGTCGTGGGACCCCGGGCCGAGATGTGACAGTTTTCCTCACTTATCGACCAAGGAAAGTTAGTTTAGTTTGGCATGTTGGATATGAATAAAATTTATGATCTCTAATAATGAAAATTGTTAGAAATGATCTATGAGTTTGTCCACCGTAAATCATTTTGGTCTTTCTGTGTAAAATTTATTAATATCCTCATTAAGTGGGAGGGATTGGTTTGACAAAAAAAATACCCTTTAAAAGGTCGTCATGTGGTCGCTCACATTACAATTTAACAAGAATATTAACAGATTTTTTACCGTATGATCAAAATAATTTATAGTGTACAAACTTAAGAACCACTTTTATCGATATTCGTTGTCAAAAATTAAAGTGATAAGTTATGCCAATCTAAATTTAAAAAATTAAAAGGACCACTTTTCTCTTTTTGGACAATCCCTCCCATTACTGTTTTTCTGTTCACGAGTTTATATTTCACGGATTACATTTGTTGAATTTAAAAAATTAAAAGGTGATCACTTGCTTAAAAACTGCTCGTCTTCATACTTATTCTTAATCAATTCTCGTAGTCCGCCTAAGTCGGCTTTTGTAATTGAATCACAAAAATGCACGCTCTGACCAGATTTCAAAGAGAGTGGCAATTATCAAGGTACCTTTATACTTTGCTAACCATGTATGAAAAGATCAATGATGCGTGACGTGTTTCTGTGTGACCCTCACAAGTGTGCGACATTGGTGTTATCAAAGGATGTAGATTTTCTGGGCATCACTCGAGCACATATTACGACGTTCCATGGTGTCATCTTCCTCACCAAATCCATGAATGTAGGGCTGACATTCTCATTTTACTTATTAGCTTTTTCTCATTTGCAATATTGCATGCAATTAAAATCGTATACATTCTAGTTCATCCTTTAAGACTCAAGAAAAAAAAATCAACCAAATAAAAAAAACATTTAACTAAATAACATGGTTAGTTTATTTACCGAATAACCATTAGACGGCCAAACATTTTCATGTTTGACAATTTTTTTCTTTAACCCACTATATCGTTTTAGCAAACAATGGTTGTTTCGTTTTTAGTAATGCTAGGAAAACTATGTTCTTGATACTAAATTTTAGTTAAACACACTACCATCAAATCCTATAGTGTTAAAATGGTGACAATATGATTTCTCCAGCATTTTACTTCTTGGCCTTCATAAACCACCTGTGACCTAATAAGTCTTGAGTACCAATATCTTTTGCACATTACACGTATAGTCTCGCGAGCCGCCCTTTGCAATAAGCAAATATTAATTATGGAGTAATGCTAGGCATACCATATTTTTTTAAATCAAATTTGCACACAAAATGATGTGTTCGTAAATTATTGAATTATTAATTAAGTATCGATTAACGTGCTTATTTCTTAGTAGTGACATATCATTTGATTTTCAAAGAAGTTGGCTTTTGAAATACAATCACATAAGCAAATATTAATTATGGAGTAATGCTAGGGATACCATATTTTTTAAATCAAATTTGCACACAAAATGATGTGGTTGTAGACTATTGGATTATTAATTAAGTGTCTATTAACGTGTTTATTTCTTAGTAGTGACATATCATTTAATTTGCAAAGTTGATTTAAGAATTTGATCTCTCTAACATTATCCAAATTAGGAGTAAACTTCCTTTTCTGTTAATCCTTTATTTATTTATTTTCAAAAAACCTCGACAGTACGAGGCTAATTTTATTGATATTGAAAAAAATAGATACACATAGCTAGGGGGGACATAAATCTAACCCCACATAATACAAGAAAAAAAAGATTAAAAATACATGTAAAAAGAAGGACATAAACTTTACCCCTCTAAAAGCAAAAACAACAAAGATACAAAGAAAAGAGGGGGGACATGAAACTTAACCCCTCTAAAAGAAAACCTAAAGGTTTAAACCTGCAAAACAGAACAAGCAACATCACAAGGTTAGGAAGAAAAAAAAAACCAGAAAATGAGACAAACCAGTATGTCAAGATGCACATTAATTTGAGAAGCGGAAGCTAGGAAAGCCAATATAGTCTAAAAATAACGCAACTAGAACCACCAACGAAGGGGAATCATGCCATACCAAAGTTGAAGAAGACAAGCCCATGTTAGCAAAATTGTCCGCAACCACATTGCCTTCGTGATATATGTGAGAGGCATAGAAAGTCATCTTGCGAACACGGTCCAAACAAATAGACCATTATGTACGAAGAGGCCAAAGAAGATCAAAATCAGTCAATTGGAGACCATAGATAACACTAGAAGAGTCACTTTCCCGACAAAGACAATGTCAACCCCGCTGATATGCGAGCTTTACACCAATAATTATTGCTGATAATTCTGCAAAAAAAAAACAAAAACACAAGTTTTGATGACCAATTCCTTGGCAAAAACCACCAAGAAACTAACCATGGCAATCTCGAAACACTCCCCCACAAGCAGCAGGACCAGAATTTTCAATTCTGTTAATCCTAGTTACCTCTTGTTAATCATATTTAAAAGGGGAAAAGCTACTTGTGTTCTACGATTTGCACCTTGCACGTGGGACATGGATATTATCAAGGAATGTACATCTTCAAGAGGCACACACACCAACTATATTATTCTAAATTGTTTGTTTACTAGGTCTAGGACTAGGTGTATAATTTCATTTAGGTTCATGGTTAGCCGAACTCATTTATTTACAAGTACTAGATTGTCACAACTCGTAAAAGTGAAGAAAAATGAATAATAGTTTGTGATTATAGTACTAGATCGCCACACTTCATTTGTTAGGCCTTATTGATAATGATTTTTAAAGTTAGGGACTAAAACTAGATTTATAAAAGCATCCCGGTTATAATGAAAAAATAATCTTCTTTAGGTCCTTAAGTCTAAATGCCCCTTATTTCATTTACAATAATATTAAGAAAACTATGTTCTTGATACTAAATTTTAGTTATACACATTACTCTCGAATCCTATAGTATTAAAATGTCAAAAATATGATCTTCTTAACATTTTTCTTCTTTACTTTCATAATCCACCTATGACCTAATAAGTCTTGAGTACCAATATCTTGCACATTACACGTATAATGCGACTATTAAATTTAACTAATCGAGTCTCGAGAGCCGCCCTATGCAATACAATCATATTCAAATGAATTAATGATTTTGTTCCGCAGAAGTTGGCTTTTGAAATACAATCGTATAAGCACGCTACGTACCCAGATTTCAAAGACTACATCATGAGTTAACTTTCTTTTCTGTTAATGCTAATTACCTCTTGTTAATCATATTGGAAAAGGGGAAAAGCTGCTTGTGTTTTACGATTTGCACCTTGCACATGGGACATGGATGTTATCAAGGAATGTACATCATCTAGAGGCACACACACCAACTATATGTTATTCTAAAATATTTTTGTTGGGGTTAACATTTAATTTTGGGCTTAGAGGAGAGAAAGCCCAAAAGAGTTCAATAAGAAGAGTTTTGCTCAAAGCCCAGCACCAAGCCTTGATATCCACTTCAGGACAACTTGATGACTCTCGATTAAATGCAAAGATTGGGTGCTTACAAAGGAAGTGACAACCGATGGAAATCCACCAATTCTCAGCCCAAAAGCACTTTATGGATGGCATAGCATGTAAATACCAAGGGTTCCCTACCCTGCAAATTACTTTCGGGTAAGAACAAAAACAGCACAAATCAAGTTAACTCATCTATAAAATGGGGGAAGAGTGCCCAGAGATAAAGACACTCAACCAATCAAACAAATAAACATACAACTTGACTCTCAGCCAAACAAATGCCCAGAAAGCCGTGCTTTGTCCAGACTCTGCACCCTTTTAGCCTTAGATTTCCTTAGAAAGACATCTTTTGTCTATGCAAAAGCTCTGCTACCTTTTCCTAAATGTTGTAGTGTCGATCTCTCGTGTATAAACTCTTTTCCAGTCATCCCCTTTAGTATTCAATCCTTTGTAAACTACAAAGAGAAGAGACCGCAAGACGTTTAACCTTGCCCGACTCTATTTGTTTTTGTCTTTCAATTAATATATCTGGTGTTATAATGCATTCCCTAGTTTATATTCAAGTTATTTCCAGTCCTTTGATGACTCAAAGCCCCATCAGTTCTCAGATCTGGTTCACTTAGTGGTTTTATCAAGATTGGAATGAATTAAACTGATGACTTAATCAGATCTGGACCTTCACCCCTCGAGCATACAAGATAACTAAAAGTCCTTGATCTCAAGGCATAGAAAAGAACTTAACGTAGACTTAACCCATCTACAACAATCATTTGATAAACAAGAAGTCAGAAATAACTTGGGGCGCAAGTAATCGACTTAAACACACTTGTTCTACATCTGCCATACAGAGATGGCAGTGGCACACCTAAGCACCTAGTTGGTTTTGATTGCGAGTCTCAAGGCCTACACCTAAGGCCCCACAAAGGCACCTTTCAGAACTAACTTTGTTCTCCTCTTGCAGTATTGTAACAAACAGGAGCCCGACAATCAACCAAAGTGCCGACTCCTCGGGGAGCTGTGTGCTCGAGCCATGGACGCCTACCAGCCAGATTTCCTGCCCGAACAGTTTCGTTTACTGGGTGTATATTCATTTAGGTTCATGATTAGCCGATCTCATTTATTTATAAGTACTAGATTGCCACAACTCGTAAAAGTGAAGAGAAATGAATAATTGTTTGTGATTTGCCACACCTCACTTATATACTTGTACTTTTGATTGAGCATACGTTGTTCGGCAACCCGTGTCACACGCTCCCGAGATCATTTATAATCTACAAGTTATTTTCGCATGATTATGGATCATATAACATAAAGAAGTACAATATTAAATTGAGAAACATAAAAAGAGGGTGCATAAATCATCTCCCTATAATCTATTGTTCTTACAAAAATACACCATACTTTCACTCTTTCAAAAGGCTCTCAACACTAGTACAAAAACATATTTGCGCGACGGAGCAAATTGCATCACACAAAGTATGTTTACACAACGGTGACAACAAAACGTCACGCAAAGACATTTTGCGCAACGCAGACTGACGTCGTGCAAAACAGTTTTGTGCGACGTCAGTCTGCATCGCACAAAACTGTTTTGCGCGACCTATGTGAACCTTCGTCGCACAAAGCTATTTTGCGCGACGAATGCACACCTTCGTCGAGCAAAACAGTTTTGCGCAACGTCAGTCTGCTTCTCACAAAGTTAACAAATTTTTCAACACTACTAAATTTGTTTTGTATAGGATTTTTGTATACGAATATCATTGAAGAACAAATTTAAAGGTGTTTTCTTCAAATTGCATATGGGATTTTTGTATAAGTACCTTTGCCTACTTGCTATGCCCTTTTTAGTAATGGTCGAGTTTTGTGGGATTGAATTTTTAATTAATCATTATTAATTTTACCTATTAAAAGGAGCGAGACTATAGATATATTGTTGAAGACTTGTTTTGGCTTCATTTGGAATTAGCATTTGAATACTTTATGGGGGTTAACTTATATATTTACACGGAAGAAATTGTAAATGTTGGTTTCCCTTGAAATTTCCTTCATTTGTGCTATACGGTTGAACTGAGGGTAAATCCAATGCACCTCAGGTAATTAAGAATTATATTGAAGTAAAGTCACATTTATTAAGTAGCTTTAAATTTATTTATTTTGTTATAACACTTAAGAAATTGAATGGTATATATATTTATTAAGTAGCTTTAAATTTATTATTGTAGTTCGAATCGGGTTTTTGTTAGAAAAATATATTATTTTGTTTTATGTAAAAAAAAATTGAATTTGAAAGGAGTAAAGTCACATTTTCAGTAAATTTTATAGTATTTTTTTTAAATATAACTTGTGCGACGTCACAATTGAGTCATTGTGCAAATACATTTTGAGCAACGCACCACTATGTGTTACGCAAAGACTGTTTGCGCAACGCACTTACCAATGCGTCACGCAAAGGTTGTTTGCGTGACAGACCAACCAATGCGTCATTCAAAGGTTGTTTGCGAGACGAGCAAATTGCGTCGCGCAAAGTGTTTTTGTGGTCCACTAGTGTAAATATTTTAAGCTGACGATCGAATTAGTTCATTGTATTCATATAGGATCGAGGAGTGTATTTTCAAAAGAAATCATCAAAATCGAAGTCAAAACTACCAATAAATCGTGATTTTTCGTTTATAACCTTCGAAAAACTTTGTCCCGTTACTTGATCTCTGAATGTTTGTTTTTTACGATTTTTGGCACATGCGATCTCGAAGTATATACAAACAAGTTTGATTATTGGATCGTTGAAACTAGTTTCATACAATGCATATCCCATTAAAACAATAGATTCACTAACACTTGGAGTTTATTTATACTTTCATTAAGTATAACATAAGATTTTGTGGTATCCATTAGTGTAATATTTTAAATTGAAGATCGAATTACTTCATTGTATTCATATAGGGTCAAGGAGTGTAACTGTAAAAAAATCATCAAAATCAGAGTTCAAATAACCGTTAAATCGTGATTTTTCGTTTATAACCATCGAAAAATTTTATCCCGTTACTTGATATCTGAATGTTTGTTTTTTGCGATTTTTGGCGTATGCGATCTCGAAGTATATACAAACAAGTTTGACGGTTCGATCGTTGAAACTAGTTTCGTAGAATGCGTATGCCATCAAAACACTAGATTCACTAACACTTGGAGTTTATTACTTTCATTAAGTATAACATAAGATTTTGTGGTATCCACTTGTGTAAATATTTTAAATTGACGATCGAATTAGTTCATTGTATTCATATAGGATCAAGGAGTGTAGCTGTAAAAAAATCATCAAAATCAGAGTTAAAACTACCGTTAAATCGTGATTTTTCATTTATAATCGTCGAAAAGTTTTGTCCCGTTACTTAATCTCTGAATGTTTTTTTTTTACGATTTTTGGCGTATGCTATCTCGAAATATATACAAACAAGTTTGACGGTTGGATCGTTGAAACTAGTTTCGTACAATGCGTATCCCATTAAAACAATAGATTCACTAACACTTAGAGTTTATTTATACTTTTATCAAGTATAACATAAGATTTTGTGGTACCCACTAGTATAAATATTTTAAATTGAAAATTGAATTAGTTCATTGTATTCATATAGTGTAACATCCCACATCGTCCAGGGGAGTGGATCCTCTAAGCCTTATATGTATATTCTCATCTCTACCTAGCACGAGGCCTTTTGGGAGCTCATTAGCTTCGGGTTCCATCGGAACTCTGAAGTTAAACGAGTTCGTGCGAAAGCATTCCCAGGATGGGTGACCCACTGGGAAGTTATGCTCGCGTGAGTTCCCAGAAACAAAACCGTAAGGGCGTGGTCGGGGCCTAAAGCAGACAATATCGTGCTACGGTGAAGTCAAGCTCGGATGTGGTGGGGTCGGGCCAGGATGTGACATATAGAATCAAGAAGTGTAGCTGTAAAAAATCATCAAAATCGGAGTTAATACTACCGTTAAATTGTGATTTCTCGTTTATAACCGTTGAAAAGTTTTGTCCCGTTACTTGATATCTGAAAGTTTATTTTTTGCGATTTTTGGTGTATGTGATCTCGAAGTACAAAAAAGTTTGACAGTTGAATCATTGAAATTAGTTTCGTAGAATATGTATCCCATCAAAATGATAGATTCACTAACACTTGGAGTTTATTTATACTTTCATTAAGTATAACATAAGATTTTGTGGTATCCACTAGTGTAAATATTTTAAATTGAAGATCGAATTCATTCATTGTATTCATATAGGATCAAGGAGTGTAGCTATAATAAATCATCAAAATCAGAGTTAAAATAACCGTTAAATCGAGATTTTTCGTTTATAACCGTTGAAAATTTTGTCCCATTACTTGATATATGAATGTTTGTTTTTTGCGATTTTTGGCGTATGCGATCTCGAAGTATATACAAACAAGTTTGACGGTTAGATCGTTAAAACTAGTTTCGTACAATGCATATCCCATCAATTTCAATGGTATATATATTTATTAAGTAGATTTAAATTTATTTATTTTGTATGTATAATACTTAACTCCGCCTGTGTAAGTTTATCTTATATTGCCGGTCCCAAGCCCGAATAAAGGAGGAGGGGGAGGGCGTCAGGTAGTCGACAGCCGGCACTTCTGGTTTACGTCGAATCCTTATGAAAATGAATCCAGAATGAAATCGCGCTAAAGCTAGGGCGTCACCCGTAAGTAGCGCGCTGTGTGGCCCGAGCACAGTGATAAGTGAGCAAGGGTCGCTGTATCTCCATCGGCACCCGGATGCAGTGTTAAATGAGCAAGGGGGCCATAGAAACTTCTTTTCGAACAACTCCACTCAAAGTTGTTTGGGAGCATATGCTCCTATCAATTTTACACAGGACACACAAAAGAAGTACTTTGATCCTATTAGACGGGGGAGGTTGAAGAAGCTAGGACAGAAGGGTAGAGTTCAAGAGAGTAGAATGCGTTTAGGAACGTGAAATATAAGAACCCTAACGGGAAAATCTATGGAAGTAGTGGAAGTTATGGTGAGGAGAAGGATAAATATTATGTGCCTACAAGAAACTAAGTGGGTTGGTCTTAAGGCAAAGGATCTAGAAAACTCAGGGTTTAAACTCTGGTATTCGGGCACAAATAGAACGAGAAACGGTGTTGGCATCATCGTGGACAAGACCTTGACACAAGATGTTGTAGATGTCAAGAGGGTAGGAGATAGAATCATGGCAATCAAGATTGTAATAGGACAAGAACTCATCAATGTGATTAGTGCGTACGCACCTCAAGTAGGGTTGGATACGAGTTCGGAGGAGAAATTTTGGGAAGACCTTGGAGACTTGGTGCAAGGAATTGCTCAGACGGAGAAGTTATTTATAGGAGGAGATTTAAATGGACAAGTGGGCAAGGAGATAGGCAACTATGGAGGTTTTCATGGTGGCCATGGTTTTGGGGAGAGAAACGAGGATGGGGAAGCTATCTTGGATTTTGCAATGGCATATGATCTCTTCTTAGCCAACACCTTCTTTAAGAAGAGAGAAGAACATGTGATCACCTACAAGAGTGGGTCGTCAAAAACACAAATAGATTTTCTTCTAATGAGGAAAGGGGATCGTATAACTTGTAAGGATTGCAAAGTTATACCGGGAGAGAGCTTGGCTAATCAACATCGCTTGTTGGTGATGGATGTACATATCAAAAGAGTGAGAAAAAAGAACAAGACTTGGAAGTGCCCAAGGACTAAATGGTACAACCTAAAAGGAGAAAAACAAGCCATTTTCAAAGAGAAAGTAATCACCCAGTGTGTGTGGGATAGAGAGGGGGAAGCTAGCCAAAGGTGGGATTCCATGGCTAGTTGTATCCGAAAAGTAGCAAAAGAGGTATTAGGAGAGTCCAAGGGCTTTGCTCCACACCAAAAGGAATCTTGGTGGTGGAATGAGGAGGTACAAACGAAGGTGAATGCTAAGAAGGAATGTTGTAAAGCCTTATACAAGGATAGGACCGATGAAAATGGTGAAAGGTATAGAAGAGCGAAGCAAGAGGCGAAGAAAGCTGTGAGAGAAGCTAAGTTAGTGGCTTACGACGATATGTATAAGCGACTAGATACAAAAGAAGGAGAGTTGGATATCTATAAACTAGCTAGAGCAAGGGAAAAGAAGACAAGGGACCTAAACCAAGTGAGGTGCATCAAGGATGAGGATGGAAAGGTTCTTGCTACAAAGAACGCGGTCAAAGACAGATTGAGAGGTTATTTTCATAATCTTTTCAATGAAGGACATGAAATGAGTACTTCTTTAAGGGAGTTGAGTAACTCAGAAGAGTGTAGAAACTACTCCTTTTATCGTCGAATCAGGAAGGAAGAAGTGGTTGTAGCTTTGAAGAAGATGAAGCATAGAAAAGCAGTAGGCCCAGATGATATACCGATCGAAGTGTGGAAAGTCTTGGGAGAGACAGGTATAGCATGGCTCACTGACCTTTTCAATAGGATTTTGAAAACGAAGAAGATGCCAAATGAGTGGCAAAAGAGCACTTTGGTGCCTATCTACAAGAATAAGGACAACGTACAAAATTGCATGAATTATAGGGGTATTAAGCTAATGAGTCATACAATGAAGCTCTGGGAGATAGTCATTGAGCATAAATTGAGGCAAGAGACACAGGTTTCGGACAACCAATTTGGGTTCATGCCAGGACGCTCAATCATGGAGGCAATCTATCTCTTACGAAGATTGATGGAAAGATATAGAGAGGGCAAAAAGGATTTACACATGGTCTTTATAGATTTGGAAAAAGTGTATGATAGGGTCCCAAGAGACATTCTCTAGAGGATTTTGGAGAAGAAATGAGTATGAGTAGCATATATCCAAGCTATAAAGGATATGTATGAAGGAGCAAAGACTGCCGTAAGAACTCATGAAAAACAAACCGAAAGCTTCCCCATAACTGTAGGATTACATCAAGGCTCATCCTTAAGTCCTTACCTTTTTGCGTTGGTAATGGATGAGTTAACAAGACATATTCAAGATGATATTCCTTGGTGTATGTTTTTCGCAGACGATATAGTGTTGATAAATGAAACTCAGGAAGTGGTAAATGTGAAGCTTAACCTTTGGAGAAAAGTGTTGAAATATAAAGGTCTTCGCCTAAGCCGATCAAAGACAGAATATATGGAGTGCTAGTTCAGTGCAAATGGAGGCCAAAATGAGTTAGGGGTGAGGATCGGAGATCAATACCAAAGAGCGACTGCTTTCACTACCTAGGATCTATCTTGCAAAAGAACGGAGAATTAGATGGAGATCTCAACCATAGAATACAAGCTGGATGGATGAAGTGGAAGAATGCATCTGGCGTGTTGTGTGACCGTCGTATGCCACTGAAGCTCAAGGGAAAATTTTATAGGACGGCAATAAGGCCGGCGATGCTGTATGGCATAGAATGTTGGGCGGTGAAGCATCAACACGTACACAAAATGGGTGTAGCGGAGATGAGGATGCTTCGTTGTATGTGTGGGCACACGAGAAAGGATAAGATTAGGAATGAGGATATCCGAGGTAAAGTAGGAGTAGCCGAAATTGTAGGAAAGCTAAGAGAAAATCGGTTACGGTGGTTTGGACATGTGCAAAGAAGGCCTACTGACGCTTTGGTTAGAAGATGCGATTACGGGATAGAGGTTCAGGGCCGAAAGGGTAGAGGAAGACCTAGGAAAACTTTGGAAGAGACTTTAAAAAACGACTTAGAGTACTTGGATCTAACGGACGACATGACACAGGACCGAGCACAATGGCGTTCTAAGATTCATATAGCCGACCCCACTCAGTGACCTGGATTTTTCAAGTCTTCAACCGAGAAGTTTTCCTCACTCGAGACATTAAGGGAACACAACCTCAACCTACATGCTTCACTCACAAAGTTTCAACATACAAGCTTCAACAAAAGAAAAATGCAAAGAACTTAGTGAAGAAGGCTATGGTGTATTTAACACAATACGTTGAAATGAAGCAAAGCTTATTTATTGATATCTCCGATAAGTTACAAATATGTACATATACATGAGTCAAAATAAACAAACAAGATGGGGCATTCATAAAGGTTGCTTAGGAGAAGTCTCAGCAGTCGGTAGAGCCCAGAAAAAGAAGGCACTGGAGGGTGATCACTCGGAGCCTCAGTACTGGACAGAACCCTAAAAGGAAGAGGCATTGGAGGCTGATCATTTGGAGCTTCATTACGCGGTACAGCCCTAGAAGACGAAGGCAATAAATGCCTTTGGAACAAACCGACAAACCTCTGATGATCAAGTAAAATCTGACCATCAGATTCCTTCACCTGGTCAAGCTTCCTCTTCATGTTTATAGCATAGTCATGTGCGAGCATGTGCAACTGTTTATTCTCAAGCTTGAGCCCTCTAATCTCCTGCTTGAGACTCATCACTTCAGCCGCCAATGATTCAACTTGGCAGGTTCGAGCAAATAGGCGTTGGGCCATATTCGACACAGAACCTGCACACTGAACACTAAGAGCCAGAGAATCCTTAACAGCCAACTCATCAGACCGTTTGGAAATAAGTCTGTTATCTTTAGGAGTGAGAATGTTCTTGGCCACCACCGCAGCGGTCATATCATTCTTCATCACGGAATCCCCAACGGTAAGAGGACCAGTAGGGGATAAAAAGGATGGGCGCCATATGTTGTCTGGAGAAGGCGCGGCTGCCTCTTCACCAAGGTTCAAGTCAAAACGACGGTCGGAATGGCCAGACATTTTCAAAGCTGTTGAAGAGAGAAGAGGTCGGACAAATCAAGGTCTTAGAAGTGCAAGAAGAGAGCTTCTACTAGTGGAGATTCAAGTGTGCTTTGGAACTTAATGACAGCCTCTATAAAAATCTGTAATCGACGGAGCTTTAGAAATCGAAGAGGCGCCTGCTCAGAAATTGAAGAGGCGTTTGCTTTCTCAAAAGCTGGGCTGCTTAGAGACCACGAGGGCCAATCTCAGAGATCGAAGAGGCGTTTACTTTCTCAAAAGCTGGGCTGCTCAAAGACCACGAGGGCCGATCTCAAAAATCGAAGAGGCGCTTGCTTTCTCAAAAGCTGGGCTGCTCAGAGACCACGAGGGCTGATCTCAGAAATCGAAGAGGCACATGCTTTCTCAACCTTGCAGAAATTACGAGCAATCTGTAGAAGATTTCTGGTGAAGTAGAAAGCATGTGAATCTTACTGTTCAATCATCCACTTTCCATACGCAACATCAGCTCATGGGTACCACAGATAACTTTGCCAAAGATCTGTGACAAAATTTAGACACGTGAAGCTTACAACTCCCACTACATCGCTATGACCAAGAAAGGTAAAAGAATAGCAAAGAAACAGCACTAACAAAGTTTAGACACATAAATTTTGAAGGTTTAGCTACCATATTATTCCCCACAAGCGTAAAGGAACAACACCACTGCTGGATAATTGGAAAGTCCTTGTGTGTCAACCTCTGTGCTCCGTGGCAAGGTAGACTAGCAAAAGTGCCCAACCTTTACTCACATTCGAGAAAACACTCCCAACAAGATTGCTTGTTCCAAAATCGAAGAGGCACCGCCCTCCGAATCTCGAGAGCCAGACTCCCAACAGGATTACTTTCTTAAAAATCGAAAAGACACTGCTCTCCGAATTTCAAGAGCCAGACTCCTAGCAGGATTGCTTTCTCAAAGATCAAAGAGGCACTGTTCTCCGAATCTCGAGAGCCAGATCCCCGACAGGATCGCTTGTTCGGAAACCAAAGAGGCATCGTTTTCTCACCTTCGAAAGCGAGATCTCCTTAGATAAAGCTTGTCTGTAATCTTCACACGCAACATCAGCTTTCCAGATACCACAGACCACTTTTTCAAAGTGCTCTGACAGAGTTAAAACACGTGAAGCTGGCAACTCCCACTACAGTGCTATGACCAAGAAGGGTAAAGGAATAGCATTACTACTTGTTGTTAGGGAGACTCCTATATATGTCGACCTTCATCCTCAATGGACAGGCAAACCTGCAAAAATGCTCAACTCTTCCTCATATCTGAGAGGGCACTCCCAACGAAACCTCTCGAAATACTCAGCTTTCTTTCCCCCGGATAATACCTCTGCAAACAAGCTACACCAGAGTAAGAATATCTCATATCATCAGGGTTAAAACCAAGAGTATCCCATATCATGCTTTTTCCCTGTCTTTTCCTTTGGCCTTGTTCTTACCTGCAAAACAAAGAGAAAGAGAGCAATCAGTCAGCACTTGGAATCAAGCTTCCAGTCAGGAACTAACTGCCTGGAACCCCTTACCTGATTACTTACCTGGCATTGCTCTCGAGTACTTATCTTCAACATCTTATGCTTCCAGCGGAGATACCACATATGCCTAAGGAACAGATAGGGCAAGTGAGAAAGATACAAGGAAGCATGTGGAGACAAGCGTAACAGGACACGTGCCGATACTTCCACTACTTTGTCAACAGCAAAAGTATCCCATATCAGCAGGGTCGAACGTACTCTAGATTTGATGGACTTGTTTTGACCCTCAAATTCTTCAGTCGGCCTTATACTCTAGAGGTAACCAGAAAACCCTCAAGCCCAGTTCAAGAATAAGCATGTGGAAAGTTACTTCTTCAAAAGCAAAAGTATCTCATATCATCTCATCTCATTTTCTTCTCTTTATCCTTCATGCTGCCTGCAAGATAAGGAGAATGAGAACGAAATCAAACTTCTGATCTGGGACTGATTGCTTGGAGCTCTGATTGCTTACCTTGTCTGTCACCTCTTTCAGCAGATCCCCTAGCTCGGCGACTTGGGGGACTCATACTACATGGTTTGTATCACGCTTGACCAAGCCTGAAACTACAAGTAAGCTTCAAGTGAAATTGATACATTACCTTATGCATCTCCACCAGTTAAAGATACCACCCCTGGACGGAGGAAGAGTACTTCCAGAGAAGATGCCACATCTACCTATGAGACAGATAAGGCAAGTGAAGACGATACCACACTTCGGTACTTAGAAGTTTCGTGATTACTCAGCGGCTTGGATCTTGCAAGTCCCCAACCAAGAAGCTTCCCTTCCAACCTGGAGGTCAATCACAAAGCGACACATGTCAACATCGAAAGCCAATCACAACACGACACGTGTTAATGTCAGAACAAGGCTAGAAACTCTCTTCTATAAAAGGAGATCATTCTCCCAAAATATTTCCTAATGCCATTTGTACTAAATCATTCACTTGTACCCGCTAAAGGAGAGCTTGAACCTATGTACTTGTGTAAACCCTTCACAATTAATGAGAACTCCCTTACTCCGTGGGCGTAGCCAATCTGGGTGAACTACGTACATCTTGTGTTTGCTATCCTGTCTCTATCCTTTTACATACTTATCCACACTAATGACCAGAGCAATCTAGCGAAGGTCACAAACTTAATACTTTCTGTTGTACTAAAGTCCTCACTGATTTTGTGCATCAACAATCCTTAAGTCCTTACCTTTTTGCATTGGTAATGGATGAGTTAACAGGACATATTCAAGATGTTATTCCTTGGTGTATGCTTTACGCAGACGATATAGTGTTGATAGATGAAACTCAGGAAGGGGTAAATGCGAAGCTTAACCTTTAGAGAGAAGTGTTGGAATCTAAAGGTCTTCGCCTAAGCCGATCAAAGACAGAATATATGGAATACAAGCGGGATAGATGAAGTGGAAGAGTGCACCCGGCGTGTTATGTGACCGTCGTATACCACTGGAGCTCAAAGGAAAATTTTATAGGACGGCAATAAGGTCGGCGATGCTGTATGGCACAGAATGTTGGGCGGTGAAGCATCAACACGTACACAAAATGGGTGTAGCGGAGATGAGGATGCTTCGTTGGAGGTGTGGGCTCACGAGAAAGGATAAGATTAGGAATGAGTGGGTTGGACATGTGCAAAGAAGGCCTACTAACGTTCCAGTTCGAAGATGTGACTACGGGACTGAGGTTCAAGGCCGAAGGGGTAAAGGAAGACCTAGGAAAACTTTGGAAGAGACCCTAAGAAAAGACTTAGAGTACTTGGATCTAACGGAGAACATGACACAAAACCGAGCGCAATGGCGTTCTAGGATTCACATGGTCGACCCCACTTAGTGGGAAAAGGCTTTGTTGTTGTTGTTGTTGTTGTTGTACGTATAATACTTAAGAAATTTGATGGTATGTATATTTATTAAGTAGCTTTAAATTAATTATTGTAGTTCAGGTCAGGTTTTTTGTAGAAAAAATATATTATTGTGGGTTTTATGTAAAAAAAAAAAGAATTTGAAGGGAGTAAAGTTTCATTTTTAGTATGTTTTATAATTTTTTTTTAAATACCTTGCGCGACGCCACAATGTGGTCGTTGCACAAAACCACTGTGCGTGACGTCAAAATGTATACATGCGTCGCGCCATTTGTGATGATTTTAGTAGTGCAATTGTAAACAATAAGCGTTTTTTTTTTAAATTTTCCCAAATGGAGGTGCAAACCGTGCAATTGAAAAACAGTCGGTTTCTCTTCCCTCTCTCTCACTCAGTCTCTCTTCTTCCTGTAGCTTCCTCCTCATTGCTCATCCTCATCCTTCCTCCTCATCGATCATCTCAGCCACTTCCGACTGCAAACCGTGCCATAGATTCATCTCAGAATTAGGTATCTATCTTTTCTTAATTCTTAATTTGTCTTCTTTCTAAGGTCAGAATCAAGCTTTAATGCCTTAATTTGAAGATTTTGGTATTGTAATTAGACTCAATTTGAAAAATTAAATTAGAAATTGGGGGTTTTAGTGTTAAATTGAATTTTAGTGTTAGGATTCAATACTGACTAAGTCCTTCAACGGTACTGGTGGATTCTTCACCCTCTGCAACCAACCATATATTTCACCATATAATTTATCAAAACTCATTTAGTTATAACACACAGAAGAACTTTAAGTTCCAAGTATGAACCTTCATTTAGTCGAAATTGAGAGGCAAAACTTAAAGTTCTGTAATAGTTGAGGAAAGATTTATGGGCAGTGACATTTTTATGTGATTTAAAATATTCAAAACATTTCTATTGCTTGAAGAATTTGATTTGTTATCCAAAAGATTTGTATGTTTCCCCTCAGTCATTTGGCACACTTCACTTTTCGGCGTTTTCGCTCAAGAAGAGTTGCATATAGTTCAAGTGTCATGTAGTTTTTTTTTTTTCAATGAAGTTTACATTGTTTAATTTCCCAGATAGATTTAAGCATCGGTTTCAGGGATATTGTGTGATTTTCTTATCTTTTGATTTATACAAGAGAAATTTCCCGGAGGAGGAGGAATAGATACCTTAGATGTCACATCCCGGTCCGGGCCCTCACCACATCCCGAGCTCGACTCCGCCGTAGCACAATATTGTCCGTTTTGAGCCCTGACCACACCCTCACAGTTTTGTTTTTGGGAACTCACAAGAAAACTTCCCAGTGGGTCGGGATTGCTCTCACGCGAACTCGCTTAACTTCGGAGTTCCAATGAAACCCGAAACCAGTGAGCTCCCAAAATGCCTCGTTCTAGGTAGAGATTGGAATATACACATAAGGCTGATAGGATCCACTCCTTTGGGCGATGTGGAATTGTACTCACCACATCCCGGGCTCGACTCCGCTGTAGCACGATATTGTCCGCTTTAGACCCCGACCACGCCCTCACAGTTTTGTTTCTGGGAACTCACACGAGAACTTGCCAGTGGGTCACTCATCATGGGATTACTCTCGTGCGAACTCGCTTAACTTCAGAGTTCCGATGGAACCCGAAGCTAGTGATCTCCCAAAATGCCTCGTTCTAGGTAGAGATGGGAATATACATATAAGGCTTACAGGATCCACTCCCCTGAGCGATGTGAGATGTTACAATAGAAACTTCCAATGAGCTAAAACAGTGTTGGTCTAAGCCATCTGGTAAGTTTTCATTGCATTTCGAAATCATTGGTAATTTCATATGTTGTTTATTGCAATGATCCAGTAATTAAGATAATATTTCTGCAAGAGATGGGCAAAAGGGGATCAACAAAGGATGCACAACTATGAAGCTAAACATTATGGTTAAAAATCTTGATATGAATACCACTTCCATGTCAAGATTTAAGAAACAAAAATTGCTGCTTTTCAAAATATATTGATCATTAATTGTCACCTAAGTTGTATCCCATTTTCTTTCACAATCTAAAGATGAAAACATAGGATTCATAGAGACTACTCAGACCCCCAAAAGAATCTGATGCTTTAGTTCAACAATATATTCAAGACATTAATATTTTTGAAACAAAGAATCATAATCTCGTTAGTAAAAAAAGCTTGATCAATTTCCTTGGGCCATGCCATCCTCAACTGTATTCTTACCTTTTATAAGAAAAAAAAAACGATAGAAACAAAGAATCATAAACAGAGTAGGGTAGTATAATCTCCACAAGAGTAGGGTAGTATAATCCCCTTGTGGCATATGGATTTTTTTTTCTCTTTCTTTTCTGCCCAGAAAACATGAGTGTTGCTTGCTTTTAAGATTGTAAATAACAATTAATTATTGCACTACGATGTAATGCACATACATAGCTTAATTACTAATTCACTTTTCTTTTCGATGGTGGTTAACTGCTAATTATGTTATGCACTTGGGTTCTTGTTGTTGCATTGGATGCCTACATTGTTGTCATGGATTCTCAGTGAGGTAGTGAATGAATTGTTTGCATTGTTTTTTCCTATCTTTCTTGGGTAATGACATGAGCTTAACTTCCTTCTAGTGTGTGTACTATGGTTTCTTGCTTTCTCCAACCCTTTTATTCTAGGGTTGTATCATATAGTGAGTGGACCTCTGTTTCAGTAGGTTTTTCATCTCAATTTTAGCTCTTTAATAATATTCAATTTCTCAGATATGTGGAGTCTGGAAAACACAAGGTAACACTAGTGGATTGAAGAAACTTAGTGGATATTTCTTTTGTTGTCTTATCTTCAATCTGAAGTGTGATTGGCAGTCGCATGGGATATTTAACTTGTAAGGGTCTTCAACCAACCGCTGGCTAATGAAGAAGTAGACTAACTATGTTGGTTGACCTTCCATCCAAAAAACCTTCCGGTTTTGGTTCTCTTTCGACAATGTGTCTAGTCAAGCTCCATTTAATTGGAGTCCATACTTGAAGGGTCTCAGAGCGAACTAATTTTGGTCAAAGAACTAGGCTATCTAGCCACAATCTAAGCTTATAGTGTGGTAAACTCTAGTATTAGCACGTCATTGGCATAATTTCATATTATAATCAAAGTTGGATGAGGCCTTCAGGCCTCTTACACATGCTGTCATGATATCTTCAATGTAAGTACAACAAATAAAAATACGACTCCACTCAAAGTTGTTTGGGAGCATATGCTCCTATCAACTTTACCCGGGACACACAAAAGAAGTACTTTGATCCTATTAGACGGGGGAGGGTGAAGAAGCTAGGACAGAAGGGTAGAGTTCAAGGGAGCAAAATGCGTTTAGGAACGTGGAATATAGGAACCTTAACGGGAAAATCTATGGAAGTAGTGGAAGTTATGGTGAGGAGAAGGATAAATATTATGTGCCTACAAGAAACTAAGTGGGTTGGTAGTAAGGCAAAGGATCTAGAAAACTCAGGGTTTAAACTTTGGTATTCGGGCACAAATAGAACGAGAAACGGTGTTGGCATCATCGTGGACAAGACCTTGGTACAAGATGTTGTAGATGTCAAGAGGGTAGGAGATAGAATCATGGCAATCAAGATTGTAATAGGACAAGAACTTATCAATGTGATTAGTGCGTACGCACCTCAAGTAGGGTTGGATACGAGTTCGAAGGAGAAATTTTGGGAAGATCTTGGAGACTTGGTGCAAGGAATTGCTCAGACGGAGAAGTTATTTATAGGAGGAGATTTAAATGGACACGTGGGCAGGGAGACAGGCAACTATGGAGGTTTTCATGGTGGCCATGGTTTTGGGGAGAGAAACGAGGATGGGGAAGCTATCTTGGATTTTGCAATGGCATATGATCTCTTCTTAGCCAACACCTTCTTTAAGAAGAGAGAAGAACATGTGATCACCTACAAGAGTGGGTCGTCAAAAACACAAATAGATTTTCTTCTAATGAGGAAAGGGGATCGTATAACTTGTAAGGATTGCAAAGTTATACCAGGAGAGAGCGTGGCTAATCAACATCGCTTGTTGGTGATGGATGTACATATCAAAAGAGTAAGACAAAAGAACAAGACTTGGAAGTGCCCCAGGACTAGATGGTGGAATCTAAAAGAAGAAAAACAAGTCATTTTCAAAGAGAAGGTAATCACCCAATGTGTGTGGGATAGAGAGGGGGAAGCTAGCCAAATGTGGGATTCCATGGCTAGTTGTATCCGAAAAGTAGCAAAAGAGGTATTAGGAGAGTCCAAGGGCTTTGCCCCACACCAAAAGGAATCTTGGTGGTGGAATGAGGAGGTACAAACAAAGGTGAAGGCTAAGAAGGAATGTTGTAAAGCCTTATACAAGGAGAGGACCGATGAAAATGGTGAAAGGTATAGAAAAGCGAAGCAAGAGGCGAAGAAAGCTATCAGAGAAGCTAAGTTAGCGGCTTACGACGATATGTATAAACGACTAGATACCAAAGAAGGAGAGTTGGATATCTATAAACTATCTAGAGCAAGGGAAAAGAAGACAAGGGACCTAAACCAAGTGAGGTGCATCAAGGATGAGGATGGAAAGGTTCTTGCTACAGAGAACGCGGTTAAAGACAGATGGAGAGGTTATTTTCATAATCTTCTCAATGAAGGACATGAAATGAGTGCTTCTTTAGGGGAGTTGAGTAACTCAGAAGAGTGTAGAAACTACTCTTTTTATCGTCGAATCCGGAAGGAAGAAGTGGTTGTAGCTTTGAAGAAGATGAAGCATAAAAAAGCAATAGGCCCAGACAATATACCAATCGAAGTGTGGAAACTTTTGAGAGAGACAGGTATAACATGGCTCACTGACCTTTTCAATAGGATTTTGAAAACGAAGAAGATGCCAAATGAGTGGCGAACGAGCACTTTGGTGCCTATCTACAAGAATAAGGGCGACGTACAAAATTGCATGAACTATAGGGGTATTAAGCTAATGAGTCATACAATGAAGCTCTGGGAGAGAGTCATTGAGCATAGATTGAGGCAAGAGACACGGGTTTCGGACAACCAATTCGGGTTGATGCCAGGGCGCTCAACCATGGAGGCAATCTATCTCTTACGAAGATTGATGGAAAGATATAGAGATGGGAAAAAGGATTTACACATGGTCTTTATAGATTTGGAAAAAGCGTATGATAGGGTCCCAAGAGACATTCTTTGGAGGATTTTAGAGAAGAAAGGAGTACGAGTAGCATATATCCAAGCTATAAAGGATATGTATGAAGGAGCAAAGACTGCCGTAAGAACTCATGAAGGACAAACCGAAAGCTTTCCCATAACTGTAGGATTACATCAAGGCTCATCCTTAAGTCCTTACCTTTTTGCGTTGGTAATGGATGAGTTAACAGGACATATTCAAGATGATATTCCTTGGTGTATGCTTTTCGCAGACGATATAGTGTTGATAGATGAAACTCAAGAAGGGGTAAATGCAAAGCTTAACCTTTGGAGAGAAGTGTTGGAATCTAAAGGTCTTCGCCTAAGCCGATCAAAGACAGAATATATGGAGTGCAAGTTCAGTGCAAATGGAGGCCAAAACGAGTTAGGGGTGAGGATCGGAGATCAAGAAATACCAAAGAGCGACCGTTTTCGTTACCTAGGATCTATCTTGCAAAAGAACGGAGAATTAGATGGAGATCTCAACCACAGAATACAAGCTGGATGGATGAAGTGGAAGAGTGCATCCGGCGTGTTGTGTGACCGTCGTATGCCACTGAAGCTCAAGGGAAAATTTTATAGGACGGCAATAAGGCCGGCGATGCTGTATGGCACAGAATGTTGGGCGGTGAAACATCAACACGTACACAAAATGGGTGTAGCGGAGATGAGGATGCTTCGTTGGATGTGTGGGCACACGAGAAAGGATAAGATTAGGAATGAGGATATCCGGGGTAAAGTAGGAGTAGCCGAAATTGAAGGAAAGATGAGAGAAAATCGGTTACGGTGGTTTGGACATGTGCAAAGAAGGCCTACTGACGCTCCGATTAGAAGATGCGACTATGGGACAGAGGTTCAGGGCCGAAGGGGTAGAGGAAGACCTAGGAAAACTTTGGAAGAGACTCTAAGAAAAGACTTAGAGTACTTGGATCTAACGAAGGACATGACTCAGGATCGAGCACAATGGCGTTCTAAGATTCATATAGCCGATCCCACTCAGTGACTTGGATTTTTCAAGTCTCCAATCGAGAAGTTTTCCTCACTCGGAAAATTAAGGGAACACTACCCCAACCTACATGCTCCACTCAGAAAGCTTCAACATACAAGCTTCAACAAAAGAAAATTCAAAGAACTTAGCGAAGAAGGCTTTGGTGTATTTAACACAATACGTTGAAATGAAGGAAAGCTTATTTATTGATATCCCCGATAAGCTACAAATATGTACATATACATGAGTCAAAATAAACACACAAGAGTGAGCCTTCACAAAGGTTGCTTGGGAGAAGTCTCAGCAGTCGGTAGAGCCCCAGAAAGAGAAGGCACCGGAGGGGGATCATTTGGAGCCTCAGTACTGGACAGAACCCTAGAAGGAGGAGGCATCAGAGGTTGATCATTCGGAGCTTCATTACGCGGTATAGCCCCAGAAGACGAAGGCAATAAATGCCTTTGGAACAAACCCACAAATCTCTGATGATCAAGTAAAACCTGACCATCAGTTTCCTTCATCTGGTCAAACTTCCTCTTCATGTTTGTAGCATAGTCATGTGCGAGCCGGTGCAACTGTTTATTCTCATGCTTGAGCCCTCTAATCTCCTGTTTGAGACTCATCACTTCAGCCGCCAATGATTCAACTTGGCGGGTTCGAGCAAATAGGCGTTGGGCCATATTAGACACAGAACCTGCACACTGAACACTGAGAGCCAGCGAATCCTTAACAGCTAACTCATCAGACCGTTTGGAAAGTAGTCTGTTATCTTTGGGAGTGAGAAGGTTCCTGGCCACCACCGCAGCGGTCATATCAGTCTTCATCACGGAATCCCCAACGGTAAGAGGACCAGTAGGGGAGACGAAGGATGGGCGCCATATGTTGTCTGGAGAAGGCGGGGCTGCCTCTTCAACAAGGTTCAAGTCAAAACGACGGTCGGAGGGGCCAGACATTTTCAAAGGTGTTGAAGAGAGAAGAGGTCGGACAAATCAAGATCTTAGAAGTACAAGAATGAAGCTTCTACTGGTGGAGATTCAAGTGTGCTTTGGAACTTAATGCCAGCCCCTATAAAAATCTGCACTCGACGGAGCTTCAGAAATCGAAGAGGCGCCTGCTCAGAAATCGAAGAGGCGTTTGCTTTCTCAAAAGCTGGGCTGCTTAGAGATCACGAGGGTTGATCTCAGAAATCGAAGAGGCGTTTGCTTTCTCAAAAGTTGGGCTGCTCAAAGACCATGAAGGCCGATCTCAGAAATCGAAGAGGCGCTCGCTTTCTCAAAAGCTGGGCTCCCCAGAGACCACGAGGGCCGATCTCAGAAACCGAAGAGGCACCTACTTTTCCAGCCTTGTCAGCACCTGTCACACGCACACTCAGCTTTCCAGAAATTATGGGCATTCTGTCGAAGACTTCTGGGGAAGTAGAAAACACATGAATCTTACTGTTCAATCACCCACTTCCCACACGCAACAATAGCTCATGGGTACCACAGATAACTTTGCCAAAGTTCTCTGCCAAAGTTGAGCTCGTGAAGCTTGCAGCTCCCACTACATCGCTCTGACCAAGAAGGGTAAAAGAATAGCAAAGAAACAGCACTAACAAAGTTTAGACCCATAAATTTTGAAGGTCTAGCTACCATATTATTACCCACAAGGGTAAAGGAACAGTACCACTGCTGGATAATTGGAAAGTCCCTGTGTGTCAACCTCTGTGCTTCGTGGCAAGGTAGACTAGCAAACATGCCCAACCTTTATTCACATTCGAGAAAACACTTCCAATAAGTTTGCTTGCTCCAAAATCGAAGAGGCACCGTCCCCCGAATCTCGAGAGCCAGACTCCCAACATGACTACTTTCTTAAAAATCGAAGAGAGGCTAAAGGAACAGTACCATTGCTGGATAATTGGAAAGTCCCTGTGTGTCAACCTCTGTGCTTCGTGGAAAGGTAGACTAGCAAACATGCCCAACCTTTACTCACATTCGAGAAAACACTCCCAACAAGATTGCTTGCTCCAAAATCGAAGAGGCACCGCCCTCCGAATCTCGAGAGCCAGACTCCCAACATGATTACTTTCTCAAAAATCGAAGAGACACTGCTCCCCGAATCTTCGAGAGCCAGACCCCCAGCATGATTGCTTTCTCAAAAATCGATGAGGCATCGTTCTCCGAATCAATCGAAGAGGCGCTCGCTTTCTCAAAAGCTGGGCTGCTCAGAGACCACGAGGGCCGATCTCAGAAATCGAAGAGGCACCTACTATTCTAGCCTTGTCAGCACCTGTCACACGCACACTCAGCTTTGCAGAAATTATGGGCATTCTGTCGAAGACTTTTGGTGAAGTAGAAAGCACATGAATCTTACTGTTCAATCACCCACTTCCCACACGCAACAATAGCTCATGGGTACCACAGATAACTTTGCCAAAGTTGAGCACGTGAAGCTTGCAGCTCCCACTACATCGCTCTGACCAAGAAAGGTAAAAGAATAGCAAATAAACAGCACTAACAAAGTTTAGACACATAAATTTTGAAGGTCTAGCTACCATATTATTACCCACAAGGGTAAAGGAACAGTACCATTGCTGGATAATTGGAAAGTTCCTGTGTGTCAACCTCTGTGCTTCGTGGCAAGGTAGACTAGCAAACATGCCCAACCTTTACTCACATTCGAGAAAACACTCCCAACAAGATTGCTTGCTCCAAAATCGAAGAGGCACCATCCTCCGAATCTCGAGAGCCAGACTCCCAACATGACTACTTTCTCAAAAGCGAAGAGAGGGTAAAGGAACAGTACCATTGCTAGATAATTGGAAAGTCCCTGTGTGTCAACCTTTGTGCTTCGGGGCAAGGTAGACTAGCAAACATGCCCAACCTTTACTCACATTCGAGACAACACTCCCAACAGGATTGCTTGCTCCAAAATCGAAGAGGCACCGCCCTCCGAATCTCGAGAGCTAGACTCCTAACATGATTACTTCCTCAAAAATCGAAGAGACTGCTCTCCGAATCTCGAGAGCCAGACCCCCAGCGTGATTGCTTTCTCAAAAATCGAAGAGGCATCGTTCTCCGAATCTCGAGAGCCAGATACCACAGACCACTTTTTCAAAGTGCTCTGACAGAGTTAAAACATGTGAAACTGGCAGCTCCCACTACCGTGCTATGACCAAGCAGGGTAAATGAATAGCATTACTACTTGTTGTTAGGAAGACTCCTATATATGTCGACCTCCATCCCCAACGGACAGGCAGACCTGCAAAAATGCTCAACCCTTCATCATATCTGAGAGGGCACTCCCAACGAAGCCTTTCGAAATATTCAGCTTTCTTTCCCCCCGATAATACCTCTGCAAACAAGCTATACTAGAGCAAGAATATCTCATATCATCAGGGTTAAAAGCAAGAGTATCCCATATCATGCTTTTTCCCTGTCTTTTCCTTTGGCCTTGTTTTTACCTGCAAGACAAGGAGAAAGAGAGCAATCAGTCAGCACTTGGAATCAAGCTTCCAGCCAGGAACTGACTGCCTGGAACCCTTTACCTGATTACTTACCTGGCATTGCTCTCGAGTACTCATCTTCAACATCTTATGTTTCCAGGGAAGATTCCGCATCTGCTTGAGGAACAGATAGGGCAAGTGCGAAGGATACAAGGAAGCATGTGGAGACAAGCGTAACAGCACACGTGCCGATACATCCATTACTCTGTCAAAAGCAAAAGTATCCCATATCAGCAGGGTGGAACGTACTCTAGATTTGATGGACTTGTTTTGACCCTCAAATTCTTCAGTCGGCCTTATACTCTGGAGGAAACCAGAAAACCCTCCAGCTCAGTTCAAGAATAAGCCTGTGGAAAGTTACTTCTTCAAAAGCAAAAGTATCTCATATCATCTCTTCTCATTTTTCTTCTCTTTATCCTTCATGCTGCTGCAAGATGGGGAGAAGGTGAACAATCAGTCGGAGCTCTGATTGCTTACCTTGTCTGTCACCTCTTTCAGCAGACCCCCTAGCTCGGCGACTTGGGGGACTCCTACTACATGGTTTGTATCGCGCTTGACCAAGCTTGAAACTACAAGTAAGCTTCAAGTGAAATTGATACATTACCTTGTGCATCTCCACCAGTTAAAGATACCACCCCTGGATGGAGGAAGAGTACTTCCAGAGAAGATGCCACATCTACCTATGAGACAGATAAGGCAAGTCAAGACGACACCACACTCCGATACTTAGAAGTTTCGTGATTACGAGATCATTCTCCCACAATATTTCCTAATGTCATTTGTACTAAATCATTCACTTGTACTCACTAAAGGAGAGCTTGAACCTATGTACTTGTTTAAACCCTTCACAATTAATGAGAACTCTTCTATTCCGTGGACGTAGCCAATCTGGGTGAACCACGTACATCTTGTGTTTGCTTTCCTATCTCTATCCATTTATATACTTATCCACACTAATGACCGGAGCAATCTGGCGAAGATCACAAAAAGCGACCGTTTTCGCTACCTAGGATCTATCTTGCAAGAGAACGGAGAATTAGATGGAGATTTCAACCATAGAATACGAGCTGGATGGATGAAGTGTAAGAGTGCATCCGGCGTGTTGTGTGACCGTCGTAGGCCACTGAAGCTCAAGGGAAAATTTTATAGGACGGCAATAAGGCCAGCGATGTTGTATGGCACAGAATGTTGGGCGGTGAAGCATCAACACGTACACAAAATGGGTGTAGCGGAGATGAGGATGCTTTGTGGGATGTGTGGGCACACGAGAAAGGATAAGATTGGGAATGAGGATATCCGAGGTAAAGTAGGAGTAGCCGAAATTGTAGGAAAGATGAGAGAAAATTGGCTCCGGTGATTTGGACATGTGCAAAGAAGGCCGACTGACGCTCCAGTTCGAAGATGTGACTACGGGACAGAGGTTCAGGGCCGAAGGGGTAGAGGAAGACCTAGGAAAACTTTGGAAGAGACTCTAAGAAAAGACTTAGAGTACTTGGATCTAACGGAGGACATGACACAAAACCGAGCGCAATGGCGTTCTAGGATTCATATAGCCGACCCCACTTAGTGGGAAAAGGCTTTGTTGTTGTTGTTGTTGTTGTAACTTGCGTGTTGTAGGCCACTTTGTTTGCTACACTTATTTTAATAATAAAAATATGAAATAGAGCTCAGTTGCACATAGAGAAGGCATCATGATTGCGACCAAAATAATCAAGATACACATAAACGAAACATATGATCCCATTGGTTTAAAGTATAGTTGACATCTTTAATTAGTATTGTTTCTACTGTTACACTACTGCTTTATATATATGTGAACAAATACAAGAAAGGATATGATATTACTTTGGCTGCTAATTGATTAGTTTCAAATGCAAGAAAGGATTAGTTTCTAATGTTATATTTTTATGGTTCAAAAAGTGTATAGATGTCGTAGTTGATCACTCGTCATCGGAGTGTGACCAATGTGCCTCCCGCATTATCAGCATCTACTGCTCTAGGCGTGAGTGCTCCATTGATTAGGAAGCCTACACCCCTTACTGAGGCTACTCCTACGGCATCCCAGGTGCCCATATCATCGACGTCATCAGTGTTGGTTCAGTTGCTCATTGCATGGCGGCCTCACCGGCGCCGCTGCGAGCCGAAGCCTTCTGATCACACTTTCTTGGCATCTAGAGTCGAGGGTGGGGCCCCCCAGCCAGGTAGCTTTTTCTAATTCTCACTACGTTTTTTTTTTCATTTTAAAACTATTATTTTTATTATTGTGAAAATTTGTTGGATTGTGAAACAGGTGGCTCCTCTTCCAGATCGACCAGAGGAGAGGTCCTGAAGAAGGAACTGACAACCCTAAGAGGTCAGCTTGCGACCCAGGGTGAGCAGATGAGTATTATTGTACGGGCCTTACAGATGTCTGGCCTCCAAATTCTGATGCCAGCACCTGATCTTGCTCCACCTTTGACCTCTTAGCCACTTTGCCCAACCAATACCCAGTAGCTTGATGTATAAAACCTAGAAGACTACTTGTTGTAGTTTTTTCTTTGAGTGGTGTTAAGCCCACCCCAATTTCTTATCATTTCACCCTCTTTAAAATATAAACATTAATGACAAATATATCCTCTTATAAAATGACATTTAAGGACTTAAACAATAACTACTAACATTTTGCCACATCATCATTAGTTGAAATAGTAGAAGAAAAAAAAGGAAAAAAAATTAAAAACCCACCTTATTGTACAAGCCTAACCAGTCCACACCCGCATGCCTCCCTAACGATGGCATTGATGCTAGCTCCTCCCTCTTCAAAGTCCCTTTCTCTCATGACAGATGACAACCTTAATCTAATTCCAGAGGAATGGAGATTGTGTACAGCCTTAATATATGGGTGGAGCCGTGAAGGTGGGTGGTTGTGAGGCTATGACTGTACTATGAAGGGTGGCATAGGGTAGGGCATAAGTGTTAGTGTGGCTGAAGTTTTGGGGGTCATGGTGTTGTTGGGCTTTTGGAGGTCTGATTTTTTTTTTTTTTTGCAGCGAATGGCGATAGTTCCGTCTTTGAAGGTCAATCTGCCTCATTTCAGTTCCTTTGTCTCTCTCAAATATCTTCAGAACACAACCCTCAATCCAACAAAAATAATAAGGGAGCAAGCAAAGTCATTCTCAATGCACATGTACCAAAGTGTAGCAACGCATTGACATACTCATATTTCTTGTCCATGGTCTGATATTCAATATTTAATTGGCACTCTAACTTGGTTTTTTATGATGATATATATGTACCAATACCTCTTTTGCCATCTCCGTCCCTCTTCGAGCTTGACCCAAAAAAGAGGTGACTATGGACCTTCCATGTCTACCTTGATGGATTCTTGTTGGTTGTTTGAATTACTATTTAATATGTCCCATGGTTGGTTTTTTTCTTGAGATAAATATATTTTACATGTGTATATATATATATATATATATATATATATATGTATATATATTTATATATACATATTACAGAAAATAAAAATTAAAGAACTTAAAGATATTTAAAAGGTTATAATTGCAATAATGGTGGGTGGGAAAAGAGTAATGTTATTATTTACCTTTTTATAGTGGGTGGGAATATAATGTGGGTGGGAAGATAAGACAATGGGGTGGGCTTAGTACCACTCTTCTTTTTTGTTCAGACATCTTGTATGTACATTTTCATTTTCATATATTTTATAATTAAATACTTTTTCTTGGTTTATTAATTATTGTTTAGAATTAAATTACAATATTTATTAAAAATTAAATAAATAAAAAATTTGCCAAAAAAAAAAATGTTTGCCACGAAGAAGTAACATGCGTCGCGCAAACCCTACTTTCACTGCCTTGGCGCACGACAAAGGTTTCATTGGGCTAATTTTCAGGCAACGTTTTTTGACTTTGTGAGATGAAGGACCTGCATCGTGCAAACTGTTTTTTGTACTAGTGTAAGTATTCATCAACTTGATATTATGTCTTTACGTTGGACTACAAGTTGGAATAGTGTTTCAATTCTGAAATTTTGAATTCAACCCTGAAATTTGAATTCAAATCATTTCCGAAAATGAATGCATTTAGGGTACGTTTGTTGTACCGGACTATCTCGGATTGGACTAGCTTCAGGGACTAAGTTGGACTGGCTTAGATTAGACTAAACTAGACTAAGTGAAGCGTTTGGTGCAGTGTTGAACTAAAAAATAAAATAATTAATAAATTATAATATTTAATATTTAATATATATCTAATAATATTTTATTATGAATTCAACATTTTCCTTTTAAAAATTCTAAACACTCTCTACAGTTCTACCTCTCTCTAGAGAGTACTTTCTTCCTCTTTGGTTTCATCGCCCATTATTTCCTTTCCTCCCATATTTTTTCCTTAAAATGCTTCAAA
This sequence comes from Malus sylvestris, assembly GCF_916048215.2. NCBI lineage: Eukaryota > Viridiplantae > Streptophyta > Magnoliopsida > Rosales > Rosaceae > Malus > Malus sylvestris. Next base: position 6,441,086 of record NC_062264.1, on the reverse strand, counting down.
GTTCAATTCCATTTTTTTTGCAAAACACTTCAAAACCAATTTCCTGCAAAATCGTCTCTCCTCCCTCTCCGTCTCTCCATCTCTTTTTGGGCTTTCTGGGTTCGATCTTCTGGGTTTTTTTGTTTCAATTTTTCTGGGTTTTCTGGTTGTGGGAAGCAGGGAAGAAGGAGATGGGAGGGGCAAAGCAAAGCAGAGGTAGCAAAAGACTCGTCTTTGTTGTCGTTCAGGTTAACCCATATGGCAAAAGCCCCCAAATCATCGACCCAGATGCTAAAAGGGCGCTGGGTTTACGGGACGACGGAGATCAGAAACAAAAGTTTTTGGTTTGGTCACTGGAGAAGAGGGGTTGATGCTGCTCATGTGGGTTCGTGGGACGCTGCTTGCAAATGAGGGAGATGAGACTAGCAATCCCGTTGTTTTTGGGGGGCCTTGCTAAGACCTCCTAGTGAGGGATTTAATCGAGGCAAGTCATATTTAGAATAGGAATGTGATTGTGTAAATCCTAGGGAATCTGGGAAAGTAACTTATATTCCTATTAGGATTAGATTACCTATTAAATATTGTAATCCTAAAGGGAAAGGTTTTACCCTTCCTACTACTATAAATAAAGGCACAATGGGGTGAATCAAACACACCTCACAATTAAATCAATCTCTCTTCTCTCTCAATATTGTCGAACCCCTCTCTCTCTCTAAACCCTAGATCGTTCAATCAAATAGGCCTACAACATGTTATCAGCATGCTCTTGCCAGAAGCTGAGGAATTAAAGCATCGTTGGAGGAGGCTATCATCCACCAAATTCAAAGGCTTATTCATTTTCTGCTAATCAGGTATGCTTAAAATAAAAGAAGATATTTGAAACGTCCACGAAGCATGAAAACATTCCCCATGATGCATGAACCCCTCTATGTTTATATTTTCCTTTCAATATATATATATTGTATATGTTCATATATTTGTTAATATATATAAATTTGTTTCATGCATCACACAATTAAATTGTTATATGGAATCTGTGAGTCAAATTATATAAATTAAATTAGAAGCATGTTTAAGGTTTCCTAAACCCTAAGGGATTTTGAAAACTATATGGGAATGGGATATGGTGCGGCATACCACCGCACCATCACTATGGACACAGCATCAGGCCACAGCCTGGATTTCAACTCAGTAGGGCTTGAAGCCCCACGCTCAAAATGCTACCAATCTAGATTGGCTGGGTCCACTCTTGCACACCACAGCCTTTATGGTTGCTGGGCTCATTGTCTGCCCCGGCCTACATCCAATCCAGCCCAGTTGGCTGGGATTTTCCCATGGCCCGCATCCCATGTAGCCAGCCCTAGCGGTTGGGCTTCCCGTGCCAAACCCACAAGCTTTTGAGCTTGCTCCTGTGCCCCTTCCCTCGGTCCAACTTCGAAACCTAGATGCAGCTGGGGTTTCCCTTCCTCACCCGTGGCCTGCAGCCATCACTCGAGGTCCTTTGAGCCTTACCTTATGCTTAAGGCACCCAAACACGTGCCATATTACCCACCACACTAAGCCCAAATTATTTTGGGGCTATATTTTCGATCCAATAATATTATTTTAATATTATTTTAATATTATTTAGCTTCTACAATCGAACCTGTATGGCCCGATTTATTGAATTAATTAAAAGTGACCTGCAGTCTATTAATCTGATAATGAATCCAAAATTATTGACCTGAATATCACTTTTGGACATTAACGATTCAATAATTTATTTTTATACTTTGAACCGTCACATACTTTCGTAGTAACGAAGCTATCACACTTAAGTTCCCGAAGAACCTCAAATCCACTATATCCAAATTAGTATATTGCATTCTTTGTTTCTTGCAAGAACCTCTCATTATGAACTAATTGTTCATAAAACTAAATTGAACCTGTAGTTTCAAATTTAGTGCCTTTGAAACCCGTAGTTTTCATTCAAAACATACCACATGAAACTCGTAGTTTTCATGCATAAATTAAACCATTACATGTCTATAGAACCTGTATGTTCTACGATACATGTCTATGGCTTACCATATGACTAATCACGTTTCTACCTCCGTTTTAGGGACATGTCGAACTTGAAAAAGCTCGATTTCTCCGTTCTAGAAGTCTCTGGAAGAAACTATCTGAAATGGGTTCAAGATGTGTAGCTCCATCTCACTGCAAAGGGTATTAGAGCCACCATCGAGGCACCTATCACCGAAAAACCTGTTGACGAAGCTCAGAAGGCTACTGCAATGATTTTCATCCAAAGACACATTCATGATGCACTGCAGATTGAGTATCTCGCTGAGGATGACCCACGCACCCTCTGGTTTGCTCTGGCCGACCGTTTCGATCACCAGAAAGGCATATACTTGCCTAAAGCAAGACACGACTAGCAGCATCTTCGCTTCCAGACTTTAAGTCCGTGAATGAATACAACTCTAAAGTTTGTAAAATCCGTTCTCTGTTGAAATTCTGCGTGGAACTAACCGAATCAGATCTCTTGGAGACAACTTATTCGACCTTCCATGCCACCAATATTGTCCTGCAACAACAATATAGGGCACATAAATTCACCAAGTTTTCGGATTTGATTCTATTTTACTTCTCGCTGAAAAGCATAATCAACTTTTGATGAAGAATCATCAAGCTCGACCCACTGGCTGCGACATATTCTAGCAGCCATAAATGACGAAAGAACCGTCGTGGCCATGGCAATGGATGGCAAGCCCAACCACGGGCCCAAGGTCGATAGAGTGCCTCACCTAAGGGAAGAAATGTGACCCAGCAGCGTCCACCACTCGCCCCTAAGGTCCCAAACTTCAAGAACAAGGGTAAAACTCCCGTTCCGGCTGCTTCTACTGAACTAGACATGTGTTATTGCTATGGATCAATGGATCATTGGTCACGCGTATGTCGAGCTTCCCCTGAGGCTATTGCCAAATATCATTCTCGTCGTGAGTCTAACTTTGCATATGTGGATCATTCGGAAGATGCAACTACATCAATGGAGATATCGGATTTCCATGAGGCGTTAGCACTTATGGATGAATAAATTAGCCATGTTTTTAGGGTGTTTACCCCTAGTAGCTGAACCCACTAGGAGTGGCCGGCCCTTCCCCCCCTATTTTGCTATGTTTATTGTTTAATTTTGAACAATTTTTCTATGTATTAGGAATAATTTGTTTGGTTTTGGTTTGTTTTGAATTATGGATTGTTATTTGAATGGATATTATTTTATCGAATTACTTAATTGAATGAATGGACTTATATTTATACATGTGACCAATTGAATCAATTTATTTCTAGGTATGTCTAGTGGGGAAGTTAGTTGTCTGCCAGATAGTGCAACCACGCATACCATCTTGTGTGAATGATACTATTTTACTAACTTAATACCCAAGAAAGCTCCTTTGACAACACTCTCATGCCCATCCAACATGATTGAAAGATATGGAAAGACACGTATCATATTGTCTAATGGTACAATTCTGACCATTAAGGAGGCATTCTATTCTCCACATTTCGGAAGAACGTTGCTGAGTTTTAGAGATATTCGAGATAATAAATATCATCTTGAAACCACTGAAGATCATGGTTCTGAATTTCTTTGTATCACTTCGCATAAATATGGCCAGAAGCATATTCACGAGAAGTTGGAACGCTTGCCCAATGGGTTGTACATCACAACCATTCGCGACATAGAAGCCCATAGTGTGGCCTGCCATATGCTTGAGTTCCCGGACACTTTGTTGCTTTGGCATGATCATTTGGACATCTTGGACATGACATGATGCATTGTATCCTCAAATCTTCACACGGGGCATAAGTTACATCCCTATGTTGGACTCCTACCATGCAAAGCGTGTTCTTTAGGGAAGTTGAATACTATACCCTCATATACAAAGATTATTCACGACCCCCTTAAATTTCTTCAGAGGATTCAAAGGGACATTTGTAGACCAATCCAACCAACCTGTGGCCATTTAAATATTTTATGGTGTTGGTTAATGCATCGACAAGATGGTCACATGTTTGCTTGTTGTCCACACATAATGCTGTGTTTGCTAAACTCCTACCTCAAATCATTAAGCTAAGGGCTCACTACCCTGATTATCCGATCAAATCAATTTGACTAGATAACGTTGGAGAGTTTACGTCACAGACTTTTGACGATTATTTCATGTCAGTAGGAATTAATGTGGAACATCATGTGCCCCATGTTCACACCCAAAACGGCATGGCAAAAGCTTTCATAAAGCGCCTTCAATTGATAGCTCGGACTTTGGTTATGAAAACCAAACTGCCGGTATCTACCTGGGGCTATGCAATATTGCACGCAGCTATGTTGGTCTGCCTGAGGCCTATCGCTACCCAACCACATTCACCGTTACAATTGGTCACTGGATACGAGCCTGACGTCTCGCATTTAAGTGTGTTTGGGTGCGCCATTTATGTGCCAATAGCACCGCCGCTACGTAGCAAAATCGGTCCTCAGAGAAAAATGGGAATCTATGTCGATTATGATTCGCCATCAATTGTTCGCTAGTTAGAACCCTTAACAAGAGATCTCTTTACCGTACGTTTTGCAGATTGTCACTTTGATGAGACAGTCTTCCCATCGTTAAGGGGAGATAAGCATGCTAACGTTCCCGTAAAACGTCACGAATTTTCGTGGTATGCTCCTACTAAGTCTCATTTAGATCCCCGCACTGCCTAGTCTGAAACTAAGGTGCGTCAAATTATAGATCTTCAGAGTATTGCTCAAAGCATGTCGGATGCTTTTAATGATCTAGCAAAGGTGACAAGATTACACAGACCCGCTGCAAACATACCTACAATAATAGATGTACCCTGTGTACGTCAACAACCCACCTGGGAAGGTTGGACCGTCCCCAAAGATGGGAAGGCCGCACCCTCCACTCAGCAAGGTACATTGGCGGCTAGCCAATCATCTGCTCCGACCCTGAAGCATGGCAAACCCCTTGGTTCAAAGGATTCATAACCCCAAAAGAGGAAAATGGCACCAACTAGTGACCCTAGTTTGAATTCGACCATCACTCACTTATCTGTTCCAATGCATGAGGTTAGTCTAGATTACAGTGATGTTTCAGATGAAACATGTTGGCCTCCCGAGAATCGTGAGATTTCGGTCCACTACTCAGTATTGGATGAGGTTTGGAATAGGAATGAGATGATCGTCGACGATGCATTCGCATACTTAGTAGCTACTGACATCATGCTCAACGATGACATTGAACCACGTTTCGTCGATGAATACCGACGTATAACCGATTGGTCAAACTAGAAATAAGCAATCCAGGTCGAACTCGATTCGCTTGCGCAACGTAAGGTATTTGGACCTATCGTTCCTACACCATCACGTGTGAAGCCCGTTGGTTACAAGTGAGTTTTTGTGAGGAAGCGTAATGAGAATAATGAAATAGTGTGATACAAAGCACGCCTTGTATCGCAAAGCTTCTCTCAGCGCCTAGGGATTGATTACGATGAGACGTATTCCCCTGTAATGGACGTTATAATGTTCCGCTACCTAAACAGTTTGGTAGTTTCCAAAAAACTGAATATGCAGCTTATGGACATGGTTACCGCGTATCTCTATGGGGATCTAGATACATAAATTTATATGAAAGTTCCAAAAGGACTTCCATTGACTGGTTCAAATAGTTCTAAACCATGGAACACTCTCTCAATTAGTTTAAGAAGGTCACTGTACAAATTAAAACAATCCGGGCATATGTGGTATAACTGTCTGAGTGAATATTTGACAAGTCAGGGTTATGTGAACAACAAACTATGCACATGCATGTTTATAAAGAAGTCACATTCCGGATTTCCAATCGTTTTAGTTTATGTCGATGACATGAACCTCATTGGGACTCCTGCAGAGCTTGAGGAAATTGCTACACATTTGAAATCGGAATTTGAGATGAAGGATCTTGGGAAAACTCGATATTGTCTAGGTCTGGAGATCGAGCATTGTTCGGATGGAATCCTAGTACATCAATCGAACTACACCCAAAAGGTGTTACGACGTTTTAATAAGGATAAAGCAAAGCCTTCGAGTACACCCATTATCGTTCAAACTCTAGATGCTAAACGAGATCCCTTCCGTCCAAATGAGGATAAGGAAGAGATTTTGGAACCCGAAGTTCCTTACCTAAGTGCAATTGGGGCTTTATTGTACTTGGCTCAGTGCACTAGATCCGACATCTCCTTCGCTGTGAATCTATTAGCTAGATACAGCAATGCGCCCACACGCAGGCACTGGAATGGTGTTAAAGACATTTTCTGCTACCTCAAAGGTACTACGGATTTGGGTTTGTTCTATACCCTTGAATCTCCAAGTGTTGCCGCCCTCTATGGCCCTCGGATTGATTCTCTCCTTGTTGGTTATGCAGATGATGGATATTTGTCTGATCCACATATAGCAAGTTCTCAAATAGGTTATGTCTTTACGGTTGGAGACACCGCTATATCTTGGAGGTCTACCAAGCAAATGCTAGTTGCGACTTCGTTTAACCATGCTGAGATTTTCGCCCTACATGAAGCATCACATGAGTGTTTTTGGCTGAGAGAAGTTATGGAACATATTTGAAGCACTAGTGGTCTTACATCAATCATTGACCTTCCTAGACAATCTTTGAAGACAATGCAGCATGTATCGAGCAGATGAAGAAGGGATACATCAAGGGAGACAATACCAAGCGCATAGTGCCGAAGTTCTTTTACTCACACTAGCAGCAGTAGCATCAGAACATTGAAGTCAAGCAAATCCATTCCCAGGACAACCTGGCCGATCTCTTTACCAAATCATTGCCCAAGTCTACATTTCAGAAACTCGTCCAAGGAATCGGTATATGTAAATCATCTGAGTTGAATCACTTGTAGTTCTTTTATTTAGAAGTTATGTCTAACTCAAGGGGAGTGTATAGAAGCATACTCACATGATCTTAATGTACTATTTTTCCTACGATTAGAAGCATTTTTTCCCACTGGGTTTTTGCTACCTAACGAGGTTTTAATGAGGCACCTATCCTAGGATGATCATACTCCGTTGAGCTTACTACCTTCGTCCAGTTTGACGTTCGTTTTAGACATTATGCATACTTATCACTTTTCTCCTTAGTCTATGGGTTTTCCCCATGCCTTGGATTTTACCGTAGCGAGGTTTTGTAAGTTTTACTACAAATGCATACGTCACTTAAATTTGAGACTCACGATCACCGGTTGTGCCGATGACTTCATCAACTATTCTACCTTATCTGCTGAAGATCTAATGCGATGGTTTGTTGAGTATTTACATACTCAAGGGGAAGTGTTGCAGTCATATTTAAAATAGGAATGTGATTGTGTAAATCTTAGGGAATCTGGGAAAGTATCTTATATTCCTATTAGGATTAGATTACCTATTAAATATTGTAATCCTAAAGGGAAAGGTTTTACCCTTCCTACTACTATAAGTAAAGGCACAATGGAGTGAATCAAACACACCTCACAATTAAATCAATCTCTCTTCTCTCTCAATATTGCCGAACCCCTCTCTCTCTCTAAACCCTAGATCGTTCAATCAAATAGGCCTACAACAATTTGAAAATTTAATACGGAGAAACGTTGTTTTCAATCCGATCCATTCGAATTCACCTCTATCCATACGATAATAATGTGTATTTTCAGCTCCATCAGAGCAAAAGCACATAACATGTCAAAGCACGTAATGAGGACTTCTTTGATATATCTTTGACCCATTTCGCATTTCCCAAGTGTTTCCCTCTTTTTAGTTGGTCCGGGCGACCTAGAAGAATATTTTGTCCTTCTTTGGTAGGAATGCGCGGGCATGCCACCACGTGGTTAAAAATGGCCAACGAAGAAAAGACGTGAGCATGATTTGTGTTTGCACCTTCGATGGGATTCTAATCAAACAATTGAACGGTTGAGCAAGAAATCTCTCTTCTCGGTCTAGGTTCTTTATATATCGAGTGAGAAAGTAAAAGGAATTGAAAATAAATGTAAAATTAATCTACTTGCAAGAAAATAAATTAAATGATGAACGAGTGCATAGAAAATAGAGGTGCTTTGTGATTAAATAAAATTGAAGAATACAAGACAGAAAGTAAAGTGCGTAAAATAGAGAATTGGAAGATGAGTGCTTGAATAAATTGCAATAAAAAAGATAATTGTGATAACAATGAGTTAATTAAATTGCATAACGTAAAGAAATTGAAGGACAAGTGGGGGAAGTAAATTGCATAAAAGTAATCTAGACTAGGCCTACGAATGCTAGGACAGAAATTGAAGAGAAAATAGAATGATAAGTTGTGTGTTTGGTCAGGTGTCCCTTCCCTTCTCTTGAATTTACATATTTAATTTATAGAGCAACATTGGCCCTGGACTGGCCATTTGTTTGGCCCGTGAGTCTTGCTCATTTGAAAAACCTTCCTTCCGCGACCACTCTAATCTTGGGATATGATGTCCACTAAATCAACTCATTTTGTAGTATTCATTCCTTTATGGATTGATTGAACTCGATCCTTGCCTTTGTGAACTTCTCCATGTGTTGATCTCCTCCATACCTCTTTAAAAAGACCGTGAACTCTTCTTCTTTGGTGAATCATGGACCTTGATTGCCTTGGATTGGATATCAATTACTCTCCAGACCTTGGTCCTTGCCAATTATAGATTTTCCACTCGAAGATCTTCTTTAGGCCATCATGGCATTCTTCATTTCTAGGCCATGAGCCTTCATAAATATTTAATTTAAAGTCTTATGGGACCAATCATGTGCCATTATCGAAGTTGTGACTTTCAGATTAGAATGAATTGTGGGAACGACTTAAGCTATGCTTGAGACCTGATATATGTTTAAGAAGAAAAAATGTAATTTGTTTTTAGAAAGAGATAAGAAATATGAAAATTTGCTACTTTATCCCCTTTTTGGTATTTGGTTTCACTTTTGATACCTCTCCCACAAAATTTCTCTTTTGATCAAGTTTGCCTCTGAAAAATCCATACTGCCTTTCATTGATCTGTTTGACAGTCAACATGCCCTTCATTGATCAAAAACCACAAAAAAAACGCGGCAACACCCTACCAACACTCTTAAATCCATTTTCAGATCCATTCCTTTAGTTGCTCCGCCTTGAGAATCAAATTTGAAAAGGTGAAGAACATTTGGCACACCGTAAAGTAGTGGAGTAAGCTTTCGATTGCTCCACCTCTCTCTCTCTCTCTCTCTCTCATCCAAGCCAGTGTAAGCATGTCTGTATAAAATTGTTGGATACGAATATTCCTTTGGGGGGTAGAGAATTATACATGTTTTCGTGTTTGGTATTTAGTGCATATAAATTGTGTTGATGCACAAAACCGGAGGTCTTGGAACAACGTAAATCCGACCGTGAATCTGCATGAAATGTAAATGACATAAGATGTATCGTGGTTCATCCCAAGGTTTGGGCTACGTCCACACTGATTGTATTTCTCTGAGAGTATTTGTGAGGGAGAGAGTGTGAGAGCTTTGCTCTAGATATGAGAGACTTAGGGTTTGTGAGGGTGAGAAGGCCCTTTTATAGAATAAGGGCTCCTCCCCTAATTACATATTTGCCCCTTCCTTTATTACATAATTACATTTAAGTCCCCTGAGTATTTATACGAGGTCTAAATACGAGACCCTAAATATGGTATAAACAAATTGTATGATTGATTTAGTTATCTGGATCTTATGGCACATGTAGTATAGAATACCGGTTTTGTGTGTTTCTAATTCTTGTGATTAATAGAGAATGCGGATCATGTTTGTAGTAATCTCTCTCTCATCTTGCTTTAGCTCATTATTTGATTTTTCGATTTGAAATTTGGTTGTGGTGGTTGTGGAAAGAAGAAGGAAGGGGTTCTTGAATGAATTATTGTGATAGTGGGGTTCCGAAATCATAAAATAGGGTATATCAGTGGAGTATCATTGGGGTATCATCACATTGTTGTTGTGGTAGAGTTGGTTTATAATCATAAAAGGAGTATCGTTGGAGTGTCATTGTGGAGTAATTGCACTGTAGTTATGACGTCCTTGTAATGTTGTTATTTGAGTGGAGGTTTAACGTCGAAAAGAGGATTGCCATTGGGTTTCGTTTGGGCGTCACTGCTCTTTTCCCCCTTTCTGATTAATGAAGGGTAGTATGGACTCTTCACATGCAAATTTGATCAAAAGACTAATTTTGTGGGAGAGGGATCAAAAGTGCAACCAAAACCCAACAAGTGATCAAATTAGCTAAGTTTCCTAAGAAATATGTCTTGGTTAGTTGGTCGGAAGACGGTTTTAAATTATTTCTTACAATTAGTTATTTAAGGTATTAAAAGGTTAGGGAACTTTCAAAAAATAATATTTTACATGCAAGGGAGTTTATCCAAGCATTGTCAAATTACTTAGTAAGTCGCAATATATGTTTGGAGGACTTAACATTAGTAACAACTACTCCCCGACAAAATTAATTTCCATACGTGGTTATGAGTTTTGTAATGGCCATATATAGTGATTAGTCAACCCAGTTGTACTAATAATTCGTTGTATTCTCGGAGACAATTACCGATCAACCACGAGCACCGTAGTATGGCGTAAAATTATGTCAAGGAAAAAACCTCTAACACTTGCCTCAATCAATTTTCAGATTTTTCTAATTCATTATGTCATCTTCATTTAACATTTGGTTGATCATGTGCGTGTTTTAAATTTTGTATCTAATCTGTATGATAATTATGAATTTTATGGGTGATTAATATAGCAATTAGACCCTACTTTTTCAACAAATTCATCACAAACTAACGCCGGCCAAAAATTACGATTAAAAATCAAGAGGAAGGCGTGGAATGACGGTAGAAGTGGGAGAAGCTTTGGAGAAGTATGTGAAAGAAAGATGAGATTGGTGATGCTGTCTGCACAAACTTATCTAGTTGGTGTGCTGCAACAAAATTCAAGGTTGATGCTCAATTTGTGTGTTTAATCTTGATGGCTACTCTTTTTAGAGATCTAACTCGCCACACTCGATATGATTGTAGATGCTTTTAAAGACTATTTTGGGACATTTTCATCCTAGAGTATACTTTTTTTTTTTTTTTTTTTGCGACGAATGATAGAATAATCTACACTACAGGAAGGAAAGAGGGTTTAAACCTATGACGCAATGAGTTGAGAAAGAAAATCTTATTCACCAAGATAATCCCCCACTTCATACAAAAATATATTATTAGTACAATATTTTCATTGCATACGTTAGGCCAGTTGGTTAAACAGCGTTTTACCCAACCCCCTAAACCAAATTTGAATCCCTTTCCCAAAACTGAGCATGATGTGTAATGCATCATCACAACGATTATGCATCTCGGCGGTCTAATGATCTTCAAACGCAAAATATCAGATTTATTCAAATACAAATATTGACCACAACCTTTAAATACAAATTGTTGGGAAAATAAAACATAATCGACCACCCTGCAAGCAAATTTGTAAATGTTCTTATTCCTTGTTCGCCGGGCATCGAGTCATACACCCTCAATACTTCCAAGTAACTGTAAATAACAAAACAACTGAGGAGAAACCAAGTGACGATACAGATGATGAAGCGATCCATGAAGCTTTCATAGACGAAACGATACGTCCACGAGAAATTTTTGTAGTATCTGAATAAACCTCGAGCAAAGTACATAACGTTTGGAGCAAAGGATTGTCAAAAGTGAAGCAACAAATTTTAGCTGAGGGAACGTAAATTTCAATGTTGCGATACAAACAAAATTTTTCTATTCTAACTAATTTACTGACTAGATTAGAACACAAGCTTGTGTAGGCTACACGAATATGGTAGTACTCCTGCACTGCAGATCCTCTGAATCGACTCCTTACGTGAACATACTGTTACAAACAATCAAAATCGATTGAATCAATACCATGCCTTTTGTTGCTCTAGCAAGCAAGTTGGTGCCTGCACATGTAACAACTTGCTGCATCAAAACTGCCATTTATGACTCTGCTACGATGGCTGAATCTGATCTCGCCGAAGCAACTGTTGGAGCTTTATTACTTCTTGTTGCTGTTCCGGAGACAATGAACTCAGTTTTTCCGGTGTTAGGCTCAAAACTTGTTGTAGTAGAGCAGACTCCACCCCAGGGTGAAGCTCAGACTGAGAAAGATTAACCATGATGTCAGATACTCCAGATCAAATGGAAAATTGGAGCAGTATCTCTTATCCGGTTGTTTTTCGAGAAGAACAAAGTTTATTTTAATGAACTTCATCATACAAACAGTGAAAAAATTAACTGCATACTATATAGTAAATTGCATCAAGATTCTGGAGCAACCATCTCACAAAATGCTTCAAAACTAAAACAGGAAACTGAAAATACATGCATTCACATATGACCGAAGCACAAACTCTAGGCACATGTTAGATACTGTTAATATGTGCTAGCATTCTAAACATTCTTTTGGAACAACTTTTAAAAAAGCTAAAATTCCAGAAAAGCACAAAAATGTGAATTTCTAAACTCTCAAGACGACCTTTCAATCCTCACCTCAACCTCTTTATACTAATTCAAGAAATACTCTCACTCCCTATTAATTGCTGGCCCCTGTGTAACACCAAGCAAATCTCCATACCCCGAACTTATTCTTAGCACCTGCATTATCAATGTCAGAAGAGCCTGTTACTACATTCACAAAACCCAACTTCCTATCCCTCTCACCTTCCTCCTCTATCCATCTGCATCTTCCAAGGAACATCTTAGGTCTATAATATGGACTGATCCTAGGCACCAAAACGAAACTTATCCATTATTCTGCTCCATTCTACAATGGTATATGGCTCATTGAAACACCCAAATTAATATGCTTAGGAATTCTAAAGCGCAGAATTGATGACACCTAAGACATTGATCATGTAACATAAAGAGGGTCAAAGACAACTAACGTAGGAATCCAAAATAGACCTAGAATACAAGTGTAAATTACATTAATTCCAGGTAACAAACAAGCACTCAATCATGTAGTGCCTGGCACTTGGATGAGCTTATTTATCATACTAAAAAATTGGCTCTTGCATCATTAAATCACTTCTAAATTCCTTCTAAGTATTTATGTTATATACGCTGGTTCATCAAGAACCCACAAGTAAAATCCTATCATACTAAAAAGTTGGCTCTTGCATCATTAAATCACTTCTAAATTCCTTCCAAGTCTTTATGTTATATCCGCTGGTTCATCAAGAACCCACAAGTAAAATCCTTTGAGGTGTTGATTAATCACTACAGATGATTTAAACCAATAGTTCAGTATCCAAATGACTTTCTTTTCCGAACCTCCATCCACTAGTTAAGAGAAAATTAGCCCCTTTATCAGAGAGAATTTTGTAATGCTTAAGCTACAAAGATATGGGGAATGTCACAAAACTTTTCCCCAATTGGCTGAGAATATAAAGTCCCACATTGTTTTCTGTCTATCTAACATTTCAATTCATAAAAATCATATGCCTTTGCACTTGGTTTTTCTATTAGATACTGTAGAAGCAACAAGATATCAGAACAAGCAGTTCGTTAGGTTTCAGGCCTAATTTTGTAAAACATGCTCCACATCACAATATAAGGGAGAATATAAATTCATGTGAGCGCACATGTGAGGGGATGTGTTGAGCATATCAATTCTCACATCAGGTATTCTAAGGCTTATATTTCAATGTATAAGATTTTAGGACTCCACCTAATGCCAATTGGTTAATACTTTTCAGATGGAGGCACAGGCCTCAACATAATCTTAATAAAAATTTGTGCCAGCAATTCATGATACCAAAAAAATCAGTGTCACTGAGCAGCAAGACAACTTTTCTTTTCACACAAAATTTTCCAGTTTCAAGACCAAACTAGCTGCAAAAATATGAAAAATAAACTGGAATAAAGTAATCACCAGGGAAGATATTACCTGAGAAATCTGTTTCTCAGAGTGCTGTACTTCTTCTGACTTATGAACAGGTTTCGCAGGCAAAGCATGGGGCAATACAGACCCATTGGCATTAGGCACATTAAGACCCACTCTTGACAAAGAGCTACCCCTTCCATCATCCAATTTCATTAGCTTTGAAGAACGCTTAACTGATTCTACAGAATCATTAACCATTTGAAAGGATCTGTCCCTGTTGATTCCCGAAGACATTGAAGAGCCAGGCTGTAACAAATAAAGCAAAGTTAGATAACACAAACAATGACAAAAACTAAAAAGCTAACTAAAAGCACAAAACGATGGAGGTCAGATAATTTTTTCACACCCTAGTCCTCTAAATTTTGTAAACACAAACCTTCATCCAGAAATTTTATAAAAGTCAACTAAAATACAACACAACAAACATAAAGTTTCTGTTCAGCTTAACTAAGTATTCTATCCGTCTTTGCAACCAATCCTCTTTTTCAATCAAACGTAGACATCAAAATCGAAATTATCACAAGTACTATAAAATATGGCACCTGGAAACTGGCTTCAGACACAGGACGAGGTAAAGAAGAATGCTGTACAGTAGCAATTGGATTAACCATATGAGTGTTAAGGCCAAAATTTGCACGTCCAACCTGACCCGGGTGCTGTAGTAAAGAAGGCTGCATTTTCTGGTTTGAACTAGAAGAATTTGTAAGCTGAGTTTGGGGTCGAATGGACAAACCACTTGAAGACTGAGGGTGTATGGGAGGAAGTGTTGGAACTCCAGATTGCCCCAGCAATGAGGCCTGTTGCAAAACATGGTGGTTTGCATGTTGTGGAAGTGGCATTCGAGGGTGCGTGGGTTGCTGTTGGGGTGCAGAAAACTGGCTTCTAACCAATGGATTTTGAGGTACAGCAGAAAATTGGCCTTCTTGCACATTGGGCACCAACCCAGACTGCAAGGCCTCGTTGAATGGAGGCTGTGAGGTATGACCTGAAGATTGCCTGATATTTGGCATCTGCAACTGAAAAGGGAAAGTCAAAGTCTTACCATTAATAAGTTAATTAAGCACAAGTACTTAACAATATTGATATGACAACAGTTCCAGGTGGAGAAACGAACCATTTGTGGGCTCACCATTCCAAGCATTACTTGTGCCTGAAAACAAAGTTAAGATATCAACACTATAACAATTTAGCAAAAGAAACAGCACAAAAGCACAAGCGGAAAAGGTTATGGAGTATGTTGGCCCTTCAATTTCCAGTGGGAATCATCTAGATCATTAGCAGGTAACCAAAAGCATGACAGGGAAACAAGAACGCTTCTACTTCAAGACATAGATACTCAATGCAGATGAATGCGGATGTTATATGCTCATAACTGCAATGTAAACAGCTTTTACTCCATGCTTAATGGTATGTTCTAAAAGAGAACTTAAACTTTCGTGTCCCTGCTCTGTCCTCCATCTAATCAACCAATATCAATTGGTGAGCTGTTAACATGTGCCGAGGCGCCGGGAGAGAGGGGGGGGGGGGGGGGCAATAGGGAACGGAGCTATTAAAACATCATCCAAAATGAGAATAAGGTAAATGTAACAAACGAATAACGCAAAGCCTACACACGGTGGTCATTCCAATATGCTTCATTTAGTAAAGAGAGTCCCAATTTGACACAACAATTTGTCTCCTTTTTACAACTAATTATTCAAACAACTTCACCTTCTGTAGAAAGCATGTCTGAAGGACCTCCCTAGACAAGGAAACCAGAAATATACAGCTCAATCAAATCTACTCTTCCGGGAAGTTTATGGTCAAACATCAGGAAAACCTCTCAAACAAAATTACGTATTTACAAAAGAATAATGCATAAAAGCTTTAACAAAAGGGTAGTATCAAAAAAGAAATTTACTGATTGAAATTTGTACCACAAAAACACTAATACAAATAGTCAATATTCACCTGGAAGAGGGCTTTTGGCAACTGTGGCCTTGCAAGCAATAGTTGACGAGCTAGTTCCTTGTTTTGTATAGCCATTACCTATAATTAGAAAAAGTATGAGAAACATACCAAGATGGATCCAAAATAAAGAAATAAGCTTCTTCAATTTCTAACCCTGAGTTCCGCCATAATTTGATTCAACTGACCCCTAGACATTTTGGCCAGATGAAGTGTCAAGGGATCATTTGGTGGTGCCAATTGATTCTGCAAGCCACTTTGAGCTGACTGCAAACCAGCCTGAGCACCACCTAGAGCTCCTGCCATGACGGTAGCTGCAGTAATAGCAATATGGAGACCAATTGGCTGATGTTGAAGAGATTCTGCATGAACAGATGGTCCCCCTAGTTTTTGGGGGTCTATAATGTAACCAAAAGAAAAAGATAGCACAATTCAGACTTCTCTTAAATCAAATAATAACTCAGTAAACAAGAACAAGAAAAAAGAGAAGAAAACTAACCAACATTAGCAGTCAGTCCTGGTCCACCACGACCCTGCAAATGGAGAAAAAAATTACCTTAAGCTTACAATAAAACCAACATTTATACGCACTAATACATACGCAATCCTGGCATAACCCCCTATTCAACTGTCACTACTAAGATGATTTATGTCACTCGTTTGGTTTATTGGCCACATTTCCAAGGAAACAGTACTATGACTGATCTCAAAAGAATACAGAACATTTAAAAAAAGGAGGGATATAGAGTGCAAACAATCTTGAAACAGATTAACCGACTAAAATAAGTCAGACAAACCAAAGAAAACAGCCAAAATATAAGTGTAGTCCAGCCCTTTTAGATACTGTTAATTTCAAACCAATGGTCAAGTAAACAAAGTGTTGGACAATCCAGGTCAGACTGGTCATCCAAGAATTTAGAACCTACAAAATATCCTTCTAGCTTGGTAAAGCCACTTCTAATAATAGAGTGGGGACAGTAAAAGGAAAAAGACTACAGTGGTGCTAATTAAATGACTTCAAGAAATTTAGAAAAGCAAAGAAAATGGGATAACACTGCAGCTAAAAATCTCCTATTCACCTGTTCTCGACTTCTGTCAGTGCCTTTGTCATTTTCAGCAAAATCAACTCGTAATTGCCGGCCATTGATTTCATAACCCTGAAGATTGCGACGAGCACTTAGAGCAGTCTCTTCATCCTTGTATTCGCAAAACCCATAACCTTTTGGTTTCCCAGTCTCTCTATCAATAACTAGTCTGAAAGAAAAAAAAGGTTGCATAGAAAAATATATTAAAAATATTCGGCTACTTAAGTTTGGCTACTTGCCATGCAGTACACTTACTTCACAACCTAAAAAATATTGTAACATCAGCTACACGAAAATAGCTAGCTAATACAACTTCGCCTCTAAACTCACTTTAAAAACTGTAGACAGTTATAACGTATTTAACATCCTAGAGCATATAGCTTCACTAGCATAAGAAGGACAACCTATTGAACATCCTTTGAAATTCAACTGCATCTAAAGTATGCAAGGTAAAGATTATGTTGGTTTTTTCTTCTGAACAACGACAAATCGGTCTCTAAGTGAAACGTAACAGCAAAATTAAAATTGAAATGGACAGGAAGAAGAGGGTTCGTAAAATTGTAAATTTGTGATTAAATTATATTGTTTTTTCTTCGGAATACTGATAAATCAGTCTCTAAGTAAAACATAAAGCAGAATTAGAGTTAAATTTTAGGGTTTATGTAAAATTGTAAAGTTTGTGATTGGGATGGGAGCCAACTGACTGACCTGAAAGATACAACAGGACCAACCTCCTGGCAGATTTCTACAAGCTGTTCCTCAGTGGCATCGTAAGGTATATTCCCCACTGCATCACAAATAATTCAACCACAGAAAAAATAGCATCACAAATAATTCAACCACAGAAAAAATAACATCAGAAATTACCCATATAAAATTTCAACCCAATTTCTGCATAACCCTTAAGAAATGGCATTCGGACTCAATTGAACTCGTTGCAATTGATTTCGAATCAAAATCGAAGCCGCAAGATTTCATAGCAAAACAAAGAGAGGATGAATGAATGAACGAGAGAGAAAGAGAGAGTACCAAAAACGCAGCGGTGCTGAGAAGCGGCCATGAATCTCAAGAGGAGAAGAAGAAGAAGGTGAAGCGCTGCTTCATCTTCTTCCCTCTTAACATCCTTTTCTGTTCTTCGCTTTCAGTGTTTGCGATTAACTCCTCTCGCCGAGACGAACTTGGGAATTGTGAAATTCAGGGAATGCGAAGTGAAGAAGAAAGGGCTAGCAGCGGCAGGCAATTGCAGACAAGGTCGAGAGAGAGGAATGAGAGAGAGGAGATCGATTTGGTGGAGGAAAACAGAAGAAGCAAGAAACTGCTGTTTTTGAATGTTTATTGTCAATTGGATTTTTTGTCTTATTTAGGATTAGGAGTGAGGAATAATATCGGTGATATTTGTAGGTATGATATATTAGGCCTAAAAAGTTCTTAGGCCTCGTTTGGCAGCTCGGACTGTACTGACTATTTCAATCGGATAGGATAAATAATCGTCGGATAGGACTGACTAAATTAATCGGGCGTTTGGTGTTGCATCGGATTAATTTATACATCGGATAATAGGTCGGACTATAATAAATTTTTTAAATAATTTCACAGGATAAGTGTTGTTAAAATGAAAAAAAAAAAAGGAAGAAAAACAAGTGAGAAAAAAAAAATTAAACATCATTACACAGACAAAAATTAACAAATAAAAATAAAAAAGGAAGAGAAAAAAACCCAGATCTCTTCCCAGTTCCCAGTCGTGTCTTCCTATCTACACCATCTTCCCCACACATCAATTCCCACCCTCCCATATGAACCCACTTCCTCATTTCTTCAAATCTCCCAAAACCCACATCGATTCACCAACCAAAAAAAAAAAAAAAAATTCCCAGAAATTAAATATTTTCAATGCTAATAAACCAAAATTTATCATCGGAGCCTAGCTCCCTTCCTTGTCGGAGCCCAGCTCCCTTCCTCCTCCTCGTCCTTCTCGTTGGAGCCTAGATCGGAAAATTTGAATCATCATCTTCCTCCTTCAATCCACGGAAGTATTGTTGTTCTGTCAGAGATCGAAGGCGAACGGAGGAGGTGGGAGGTGTGTGTGTGTGTGAAGGAGGAGGGAGGAGGGAGGAGGTAGGAACAGAAAGAAAAAAAGAAGATGACAAAGATGAACTTGAGATCCAGACGAGAGAGAGCAGGCGGGTGAGATAGTTGAAGGAGAGTCATGCGAGAGAGGAACGAAGTGAACAAGAGAAATCTCACCTGACTAAATAATACAGAGGTTTTGGACGGGATTCATAAGCGGGTGGGAGGGGTATAAAATAAGTGGGGCCGGATTAAATAATCCGGTGCTTATTTAATACGAAGCTCACCAAACATTCGTTTCGTATTATTAATACTATCCGATGGTCTTATACGGTGTGCAAAACGAGGCCTTAGTGTTTTGTTTTTTAAAATTACGAGTTCAAAACCAAATTATTATGACATGTTCATTGAGTGGTTTAGCCCAAATTTCCTGCTCTTAGTACAAGTATTATTATATATAAGTTGGTGCCAATGATTTTGGATATGACATACATAAATCATAAAGAATGAGAATAAATATAAAGGTTTGTTTATCTCATATTCATTCATTCTCATACACCCTTATCCTTATTGTCATACCAAATAAGTACATTTTAGCTCTTGCGTTTCACGTGTTTATCAAAATACGCGTGAAAAATTATTTCTCTTCTTTAATTTTCTCAGGTGTTTACTAACACATTAAATTAGAAAAGTATGAGTTTCCCATTAAATTCATAATCGACCACTTGAAAATAAAGCCAGAATTGATATTAACAATGTTTATAAGTTCTACGAGTCCTTCATTCTTATGTTTTGGTTACGTGAACATTCCTCTGGTTCTTAACTTTTCATATGTTTACTAAGTTATGAAATTAAATAAAGTGGGTTGTATTTAGAAATCCGCGATCAAATATCTGTGTTTTTTCGATTGATAACTTACCTCATTACTTATGTACTAACCTTCTTTCACAAGCCTAAACGTGTGCTAGTTGACATTTAATTTGTTATGAAAAATAACAAATGAAAGTAACAACCCAATAAGTGAATTTATGCTGAAATTACTATTTTAACCTTAGTTAATCAATAGTAATGCTACAGTGTTCTAGATAAGAAAATCGCAAAATATGGTATTATGAATGATTCACAGACAAAAATAATGGGACACAAATACCCAAACGTTATAATATTATGAGCCATTCAATGTGTGGATGGCCAACCCACTACATCCCACTCATCTCACTCTACATGTCCTTCCACAAGGAGCTGCCACTGCTTGCTTTTGGTGCTCCTGCTTTACCTATAAATCAAAGGAGATACGAAGAGAATAAAAATAAGAGAAGAACGGAAGAGAGAAGCCAGAAGGCTCGTGGCAGAGAGAGGAAAAAGGGAGGAGAGAATAGAGAGAGTTATTTTTGTAATCTTATTATTTCAGATTATAAATGAAAGCATCAGTACTGCCCCGAGGACGTACTCTAGTCACACTGACTGTAAATGAACCTCGTAAATTTTGTGTCTTTTTTATTTATTCTACTGCACACACCGTCTTCCACTGCACACACCGTCAATTTTAAAACACGTTATCAGTACGAGAAGCTCTCGTGTCAGTGGAAAGCACAATGCCACAAATCATGTTCACCTCTGTCGCCTGGAATCTCACAAATAAGAAAATCATTTCATTTCATCCTAAAATCTTTGTACTACTGATTTTCTTGAAGCAAATATATATATATATATATATATATATATATATTGTTGTATGACTATATATCATCCTTTACAGAAGCAAAAGAGTACAGACTCAAAATTCGTAGAGAATCTGATAGCCATGTAAACAGCCTCGGAACTTCAACTTGCAGAACTCGGATTGAAATATTTTCTTCTTCAACGTTGTTCGTCCGCCCAGTACCTACAACATATCAAATTTGCAGAAAATTCCAACGGTGCGATCATCGCAGATGCCTGAAATGCCAAACCAGTTTCCAATTTCCGCAGAAAATTGGACAAGCACCTTATGAGTACCAAAACTCTATTTCGGTATCTCAGATCGAAATTGTTTCTTCACGAAAGTTGTTCGGTATCCTCTTATCCATATCATACTAAAATTTGAGCTAAATCTAAAGGTTTGATCTTCTCATAGGTTGCAGACACACTTGACTCCAAAACTTATGAGAACCGTTTTGACTTTTTCAAAACTCACGAAGGAGGAACACCAATTGAAACTTATTATTACTATTATTTCCTGAGTAACCAAAATGACTTCAGAACTGTGAAATAAAAATAAAAATAAAATGAATCAAACAAAAGAAAGTGGCAGACTAAGAAAAAACAAAAAACAAAAGATGAGGACTTAATCATTGCATTTTCTGTTTTGGCATATTTATGTGCATGGTGTTGGTTTAAAGCCCTATCACAAGTTTTGTTTATTTACAGTGGGTAGAATTATTACCCTTTTCTTTAAAGCTTTGATATTTATGTGAATGGTGCTGAATCAAAGCCCATGTCACAAGCTTTATTTACTTAAAAGCAATTTATTTACCATGGCTGGAATTACCGCCTATTGCTTTAATTTATTTATTGTACTTATTTTTGTTACGATGAGTACATACTAGACCCAAAGTTTCTTGATCAAATCAGAACCTGAAGTTTCTTGATCATCATCACATAAAATGATTAAACCTGAAGTTCTATCATGCAAAAAGATCAGGAATGAAGTCCCTAGATCCTCAAGATTGGACATGAAGTTCCTTGATGAGTACCTTAAGTTTGAAGAGCTGAAGTACCACAACTTAATTGTAATGAAGGTCATGAGAATCCCAATTCATAGGCTATTAAATAAGGACCAGAAGTTCCTTGATTTATGTAAATGATGATATAATGCATATTCGCTGGAGAGTTTACATCTCGAAGTTTTGATGATTATTGCATGTCATTGGGCATTGATGTTGAACACCATGTTCCTCATGTTCATACTCAAAATAATTTAGCATAAGCATTTATTAAGCTGATGAAATTGATTACCTGCGCTCTAGTCATGAAAAAGAAATTGCAAGATGGGTAAATACCATTTTACATAATTCATTATTAAGTTCGGTTGAGATCAGTTGCCAACCATCAATATTTCTCAGTACAACTCGTGTTTGGGCACCAGCCAAACATTAACATTTACGAGTTTTTTGTTATATTATCTATGTGCATGTAGTACTACCACAACGTACTAAAATAAGGCATCAATACAAACTGGGAATTTATGTTGAATTTGATCCACCATCTATCATTCAACATTTGGAACCCTTGATTGGGGATATGTTTACCATGCGGTTTGAAAACTATGATTTTGATAAGACAGTTTTCCCGCCGTTAAGGGGAGAAAATATCATTCTAGAATAATGATGAGAAAAGACCGTTCCAGAAAAACGAAGAGAATTTGTCTTATTTTGATTTATGAATCAATCAATATAAAAACAAAGTGAGAATGATTAAATGATGCAACGATATGCAAGTCAAATGCCAAATGCATTTAATGATGCAACGAAAGTGATAACATCACATATACTTGCTGCAAATGTACCTACAAGAATTGATGTCCCTGTTAGACAAAATAATGAGGCAGTAAATGAGTTATCTGTTGCACACTTGAAGCGTGGCAAACTCTCAGACTCAAAATGTTCAAGCATTAAAAAAAAGAATATGGCACTACTGAATTATTGCATTCCCGAAGCATAATTGTTGCATGTCAGAAGCATGACAGTCGCCACATGGATACACGTCCCAGAAAGGACAATCCGCGGACATGGGAATGTTGATGTCTTATGCATGAAGCATGATAGACGTATAGATTCCCAATGATTCAACTCCCAAAAGTGGAGATTAAAATCCAAGCTCTATAACACTCCAGAGGAGGTTATGATCCACATTCTCTAAATTATGACTATTCTGGAAGAGATATTGTTGATGCACAAAACCGAAGGGGTCTTGGAACAACGTAAATCCGACCATGAATCTGCAAGAAAGTAAAGAACACAAGATGTGTTCACTCCAATGTTTGGGCTACGTCCACACTGATATTGTATTTCTCTATTTGTGAGAAGATTGTGAGGGTGAGAGCTCCCAAAGAAAGAGAAAGAGTTTGAGAGAGCCTCTATTTAAGGGATGTGAGGCTTCTCCCATTGTGAGGGTGATGAGTCCCTTTTATAGAATAAGAGCTCCTCACTTATTACATATTTGCCCCTTTATTTATTACAAATTACACTTGAGTCCCCCGAGTATTTATACGATGTCTAAATACGGAGGCCCTAAGTATGGTATAAACAGTAGTCCCCCAAGTCTTCAGTCAAGAGAGTCTTTTGGCTAGAGACTTGCAATTCAGTCCATGTGTGGGCCGAAGTAAGTAGATGTCGTCTAGAACTAAATACTTGATATGAGGCGGTGCCCAATCTGAAATGATGCTCAACTAGAAGTAGCACATGTTGCGAGGCTGCTCTACTTGTGGCTTATGTTGCCTTGGTTTGCTCGGCTTGTGGCGTTGAAGGTGAGGGAGTTCCTTTTATAGAATAAGGGTTCGCTCCTCAATACATAAATGATGGGCTAGAGTTAATGCTCGCGGCGAGGCGGTTTCTCAGCGGGCGGCGATGCTCTCTAATGATGATGAGGGAGTCCCTTTTATAGAATAAGGGCTCGCTCCTCAATACATAAGTCATAAGCTAGAGTTGATGCTCGCAGTGAGGCGATTGCTCAGCAAACGACCATGTTCTCTAATGATGGTGAGGGAGTCCTTTTTATAGACTAAGGGCTCGCTCTTCAGTACATGAATAATGAGTGTTCTCTAATGAAAGTGAGGTCCCTTTTATATAATAAATGATCGCTCCTTAATACATAAATGATGGGCTAGAGTCCCCCAAACATTTTTCATGTGGCCCAGTTGTGGAAGCCCAATATATGGTACATAGTGTAGCCCCCTAAGTTTTCAGTCAATAGAGGTTGTTGGCTGGCGACTTTAAATTCAATCCATGTATGGGCCAAAATGGCGGTTGTTCGGAGGCGGTATTTGTATACCCTGTACTGAAGCTTTGTAGGTGAAGCTTTGAAAGTGAAATTTTGTAGCTGGAGCTTTTATAAATGAAGCTTTTAAAGCTGCAGCTCTCGAAGCTGGAGCTCTGTAAATGAAGCTTTCAAAGCTGATTGACATAAGTGATGCTCATGAATGTTTATGTTGATTGACATGAGTGATGCTCATGGATGTTGACATGAATGATGCTCATGAATGTTGACATGAATGATTGTCATGAATGTTTATGTATGATTATCATGAGTGATGCTCATTAATGTTTATGTATGAATGACATGAGTGATGCTCATGTATAATTTTGGAGTACTGGACGTACTTTTGATCACCTAGTGGGTGATAATAGCGGCAGGCTGCCGAATAGTTTTGGAGTATTGGGCGTACTTTTGATCACCTGGTTGGTGATAATAGTGGCAAGCTGCCAAATAATTTTGGAGTACTGGCGTACTTTTGATCACCTGGTTGGTGATAATAGCGGCAGGTTGCCAAATAATTTTGGTAATACTGGATGTACTTTTGATCACCTAGTTGGTGATAATAGCGGCAGGCTGCCGAATAATTTTGGAGTACTGATGTGAAAATTATCTTAACACACAAATTTAACCCTCTTTTGACAATTGTAGTACAAGTATAAGTAGGGATCGTTCTGGACCGGGGATTAGGAAGGCTTGCTAATAACCTCTAAACTGACTCAAAAACATAAAACTAAACTTAAAAACACTTAACAAGACTCACAAGACTCAAAGCAAACTTAAAATACTCAAAACAACTTAAAACAACCAAATAAACTTAAACTAGACACTAGGAATGACTTTGGACGAAAATTGACTTTTACTTGAATCAAAACACTTAAAAACACAAACTAAAACAGATTTGAAACACTTTAAAACAAGAAACTAAAAGGGGGGTTTTGATTTGGATGAAGTTGAAACAAACAAACAAGTATGAAAAACTAAACAGATTGTTAAACAATTTTGAGAAATAAGATGATGGATGGGATAGCTAGAGGCTTTTTCTCCACACATGACATGTATGCAAATAACTTGATTTCCAGTTACTACTTCATTGAATTATGAACGACAATGCTCCAAATTAACCGTGACATCACTAGTTAACTCTCAGATTTTCCTTGTTTTATTGGATTGGATGACATTATTCGACAACCCAAAACATTCTTCTAAAGTTCCCTACATGACATCATAATAGAGATACAATCAAAGATCATTATGTTTAATAAAAATCATAAGCATTGACAAAGCACTTGCAACTATGACATCATGTCACTCATGCTAGGAATTGAACTTAACGCGATCGTTTATAAGCGACCTTCACTACATGTGAATATAAGTTTGCAACGATTATGTGAAACTTCCTTATATTCTAGCAACGGATTTATGCATGCCAATTAAGCGTTGACCCTTAATTAACAAATACAAATAAGTTATCAGTCAAATAGTTAAGCCAATTGCATTCACGATTCAAGAGTTTATAACTGGAATTTATCAAATTATATTGCACACATAGTCATGGCTTTGAAATCACCCCTAGCCAAAAGGGGTTTAGCCACTCATATTTACAACAAAACGAAAGGAAATGAATTTAAACATTAGAAACAAAAGAAAGAAAACACCTAAACGCTCCAACGATCCAAGTTGGACAGCAAGCACGTCCAAGCACTTTCCTTCCCTTCCTTTGCTACGGCACAAGGTGTTGGTGAGTGTTTGAAGGTTTGTTTGTATGGAGGAATGGATGTGAAGATGAATGGATGTGTTTGGATGAAGGTTGTGTTGAAATGGGAGTGAATGATCTAACCAAGTATGAACTAAATTTACGTTACACACACTTCCTTTTATAGAGGAAGTGCATGGCAATGGAGGGGAACATGGAGTGGTGTAGCAATTGAGTGCAATGATGCATGAAATCTGAAATGATGGAGGGAACAAGGAATGGTGTAGCAATTGAGTGCAATGATTCAATGTAATGATGCATGAATCTGAAATGATGGAGGGAACAAGGAATGGTGTAGCAATTGAGTGCAATGAGTGGTGTTTGAAATGATTCAAAGGTGAAAGTGAAGTGATGATGCAAAGCATGGGGGTAAAATAGAGTGGTGTTGCAGCTAGGGAACATGAATGATTGTGCACATGGTAGAGAAAGGAAAGGGAGGTGGAATGATGCAACAAATAAGTCAATAGAGGGAACATGGATGATGATGCATGGCATAGGAATCCAAAGGGAGTGCAATGGTGGT
Organism: Malus sylvestris; assembly: GCF_916048215.2. Classification (NCBI taxonomy): domain Eukaryota; kingdom Viridiplantae; phylum Streptophyta; class Magnoliopsida; order Rosales; family Rosaceae; genus Malus; species Malus sylvestris. The sequence continues at coordinate 6,414,726 of NC_062264.1, read as the reverse complement.
GCACGGCAATGATGGAAAGGTGAATGGTGGAGTGACACCCCTTTGTGGCTGAGCTCTTTGTTCTTTTTACATTAATTCTTCTTTCTCTTTAACACATTCCTAGCCTCTTTAGTCTTCAATTTCGTCCATCCACCTTGCTCCATGCATGTGCTATTCATTCCAAGCCCAAAACTGCTCCAAAATGCACCAAAATGCATCTTATTGCTTCATAAGGCCTATGGACCTATAAACACACGAAAATAGCTTAAAATACATAATTAACTAAGAAATAATAACATAAATTCATGAGAACAAGCTAACTCAGTCACATAAATATGCTCCTATCAAGTACTGGGCGTACTTTTGATCACCTGGTTGGTGATAATAGCGATAGAGTGCCGAATAATTTTTTGTAGTACTGGGCGTACTTTTGATCACCTGGTTGATGATAATAACGGTAGAGTGCCGAATAATTTTGGAGCCATAGAGCCTGGCTCTTTTGGGCATATGGGCTTTCGCCCTCCATATAACATTCTAGCCCATTATTTTGGGCTTGTCGTTTTTTTTTATATTTTTTTTTGTTTTTTTTATTATTATTACTCTCTGATAGGGTTTATACAGATGTCTTCGAAAGATAAGAAAAATAAATTACATCATTCAAAAATATATCCAACCCTCAGCTCAATGGGTCGCGCCCATAATTCCCTTTTCTGCATGCCATCACCACCGCAATTATGTCTGCTTCTTTTTATCCTCTTTTGTTTTCTGCTTTTGCTTTTACTTTTCTCTTTTCCACCACACCTCTCTCTTTTGCTGTTGTGTTTTCTCTGCAACTTTGAAGCTTGCCTCGCTTGAATCGACGAATAGAACTCATTGGTGACAGCTTGCACCTCTCTTTTTTGCTTTTGTTGTTCTCTTTTCCACCGCACCTCTCTCTTCTGCTTTTGCTTTTTGCTTTTATTATTCTGTTTTCTGCTTTTGCTTTCGGCCTGGTTGCTGCTGGGACCTTGTAGTGGGATGGTAAACAGCTTCAGTAGTCCCCCAATGTTCAGAACAATCTCAGGCCCCAAACTCTACTTTGCGACCCGACCCACCTCTCCGAACCTCAAATTCACCGATCCTTCATCGCTATCCGCGGTGATAAACTTTGAGACATCGTTTTCAGCTGAAATTACAGACAACCCAGACAGGTCTGCCGGCAAAACGCCGTCGTCTCTTTTCTCCAAAGCCTCCACGAAGCTCTTGAGTACGTCGTGAGCGAATATGCCCACAAGCAAAAGATTCCGCCCTCTGTTTCTCCCGAGAATTTCTCCTATTCTCCTCGAATTCTAGTCCCCGTCAGTTAAAACAGTTCAGGTCGGGCGACCAGGGCCTGGGTACTCAGCTAAGTTGCAGAGAAACAAATGATGGTGGCCTCTGGAGCGTGGGTATATCAGAAGATGAGGAAAATGGAGTAAAATTGCAAGCTTTATTTCTGAGCTCCGAAACCTCGCTTCAGCGAAAACCCGACTGACGACAGGGTCGTCGAGAATCGACAGAATCAGGTGCTGGAGCTCCACTTTAATGGCAGAGAGCGAGGACTGCTGCGAGAGCTGGTGGTATAGGTGGTAATTTTCGTGCTGCCTGCGCTGGTTGGCTTGGGACCGTTTGATGGTGGCCAAGAACGAGTTCGAAATGGGCGGGTCGTTGGCGAGCTGGGTTGAGGAGACCCTGTCGAGCGAGATGCTGAGGCAGAGCTCCAGAGCCTTGAATTGCAGTTGGGGCGAGTAGGCGGAGTTGTTCACTCCATTGGCCAATGAGGGACTGAATTTCACTTTCAAAGAGAGATTAAGGAGAGAGAGGGAAAGGGAATTTCAGATCCAAACAAAGAGTTTCAGATCCAGAGACAAAGGGAAACAAAAAGCAGATGACTTTTCTGCTTGTTTGCCGAGAAAATGGAGAAGTTCATCGACTACTGAAGCTCAACCACCATTATTCCAAAGCTTGGATCCGAAAACTAAAATCTGGGTTTTGCTCTGCAGTGGAAACTACAGAGACCCAGCAAGAAGAAAATGGGTGAATAAAGCAGCTATAAATGTAGCAGCTTAGAGAGAGAATCTTAGGATTTTTAGAGAGAGTGGTGTTCTTGGTTTTTGTGATTTTTTTTTTTTTTTTTTTTTGGTAAGAGGATAGCAAAGTGAGAGATAAAATATTGGGTTTCTTGGGGTTTTTGCAAATTTTGCAAATTCACGGCGGAGGTGAAAAAATGAAAGAGAACCGACATAGTTTTTCGGGTCGTTTCCCACAGACGACGTCAAATGTTGATGCACAAAATCAGTGAGGACTTTAGTACAACAGAAAATGTTAAGTTTGTGACCTTCGCTATATTGCTCCGATCACTAGTGTGGATAAGTATGTAAATAAATAGGGATAGGGAAGCAAACACAAGATGTACGTGGTTCACCCAGATTGGCTATGTCCACGGAGTAGAGGAGTTCTCATTAATTGTGAAGGGTTTACACAAATACATAGGTTCAAGCTTTCCTTTAGTGAGTAGTAGTGAATGATTTAGTACAAATGACATTCGGAAATATTGTGGGAGAATGATCTCCTTTTATAGAAGAGAGTTTCAAGCTTTGTTTTGACATTGACACGTGTCGTGTTGTGATTGGCTTTTGATATTGACACGTGTCGCGCTATGCTTGGCTTCTGATGTCAACACGTGTCGCACTGTGATTGGCCTCCTGGTTGGAGGGAAACTCTTATGGGTCCTTAACGGTATAACGTTGATCGGTGCTCAGTAGTTTTGGAATTGGTCAAGTATGGTACAAACAGATAGTATAATGCCCTTGAAGAGGCAATGGATACCCAAAGAAATTAAAAGTTTTTATGCATGCGTATGCACATGAGAATATGGGATCACTGATTGATGATAACCAATGGTAATTTTGGTTTTTACAAGTAGCTACTAAATTCATCAATGAGCTGTATTGATATTGAGTTACGTTCTTTTGTTTGTCGAAAAAAGGAAATATTATTTCCCAAAAATGGAGAAAGGCAATTCCATTACAATCTTGTAAGAACGTGGAAAAATGGATTTATATATATGTATATAATACAAATAGCCAAAAGATGTTAAACATATGGGCATTTGTAATACAATACACTCACATAATATGACACAATGTTACTAATTGAAACCTGAAATTATACTCTTGTAAACAAGTTCATATGAATAGAGAATTATATACGCAGGGTTATAAGTCGCCCACATCATATCTCCATAAGTAAATCCCTCAAGTATACATGGAAGCAAATTGCTCCGTATAAATTCCAAAGGAAAATGTGTCCTGAAGTGTAGAAAATCCCTGAAAGATTCAGATTGCTTGAAGAAAGCCCTAGAAAGGTAAAGCATAAAATATGTACTTAATACCAATGGATGGTATAAATTACTTTAGTGAGTACTATCATTATGATATTGTTGTAACATACTAAAATCTCTTGCAAGAGTCGATAATATTAGGTTGAGACTCCTAAAGAATCTAAAAAGTTTATAAAGTGTTAAGAGAAATATTGTCTCGAGCTGTAGATCGAACAATATGCCAACACAAATCTTATCCATGATGTTTATGGTATTAAAAGAACCATATGTATTGAAGATCATGAGTTGAACACTCAAGTGGTTAATTAATATTTAGACACTAAGAAAAATCATTCATCCTCGTGAGGAAAAGATTAATGGATGTTTGGTCCAGAAGTACCACATCTTAGTGAAGTATATGCTTTATTGTATTTAGCACAATATACTGAATGAAATAAAGCTTATCTATTAATATCTCCAAGAAATTATAGACATGTACATACACATGAGTTAAAATGAACAAACAGGAGGGAACCTTCACAAATGTTGCTTATGTGAAGCCTCAGTACTCGGAAGTACCCCAGAAGGGGGAGGCACCGGAGGTTGATTATTTGGAGCCTCAGTACTTGGTGAAACTCCAGACGGTTAAGACAATGGGTGTCTTTGGAATAAAGACTTGAACCCCTGATTGTCATTTTGAGTTCGACCTTCGGATTCCAGTAGCTGGCTGAGCTTTCTTTTCATGCTCGTCGAGTAATTATTTGCAAGCATGTGTAACACTCTATTCTTGTGCTTGAGCCCTTCTAATCTCTTATTTAAGACTTGTCACCTTAGCCATCAATGATTCAACTTGGTGAGTTCGAGCAAGTAGGCGTTGACCCATATTAGAAACAGAGCTGCACACTGAATACTGAGATCCAAAGAGTCTTGAACGGCCAACTCATCAGACCGGTTTGAAAGGATTCTGTTATCCTTGGGAGTGAGAAGATTTCTAGCTACCACTGTAGCGGTTAGGTCATTCTTCATCACATAGTCCTTAACCATAAGATGACCATTTGAAGATAAGAAAGACATGCGCCATATATTATCCTGACACGGCTCGCCTATATTAGTCCTAAGACTCAAATCTAAGCAAATGTTAGATGGGCAAGCCATTTTTCAGAAATGATGAAGAAAAAAAGAGGTCAGATAAAATCTCAGAAGTGCAAGAAGAGGAAATTTCTGTAGGCAACAACTTTCTGAGTGTATCTGAACAAAATTGATATATTTATTAAAGAAGAGGCAACAGGGTCACCTGTTCAAAAATCGAAGAGACACCGCTCTCTGAATGTTAAAAGCCAGATTTTCAAGATAAAGTTCATCAACATTTCTCAAACGCAATCTTAGCTTTTGGATATCACGTGCAACTTTGTCAAAAATCTCTGATAAAGTTGAAAACGTGTGAATTTCACTATTCCAACTACAACACTGTTGCCGATAAGCGTGGATGACAAAGCCACATCCACACCACTGCCTGCTATTGGGGAAATCCCTATATATGTCGACCTTCATCCTTCATGGCAAGGCACGCATCCAAAACTCCTAACTCTTTCTCATTGCTGAAAATGCATCTGCAACCAAACCTCTCAACATACTCAGTTTTCTTTCTCTCCAAGAATACCTCTTCAAAACAAGTCATATCAGAGCAAGAGTATCTCATATCATGCAATCTCTCTATCCTTTCCTTTGTCCTTGTTCTTACCTGCAAGACAAGGATAAAGAAAGATCAGTCAGAACTTGCAATCAACCTTCCGTTAAGGAGCCGATTGCCTGGAAACTTTCCTGATTGCTTACCTAGTACTGCTTTCGAGTAGCCATCTTCAACTGTTGATGGAGCTAGGTCTCTAGTCACCAAGAAGTGATGAACCATCCAAATGCAAGGGTTGCATTCCACTCCTGCATTAGGGGACAAATACTACAAGAGAAGATGCCACACATGCATGAGGGAAAACCAGTGAAAATATCACTTATGCTAGGGGAACAGGTAAGGCAAGTAAAAATGATATATTGAAGCATGTGGAGACAAGCACAACAAACACGTGTTGATTAATCCCCGACAAAGCCGAAGATCACTTGCCACGAGAAGCTCCTCATGATCCAATTTCATTCAAGATTAATCCTCGAAAGTCCTTGAAGAAATCACAAGTCCAATTCAAGATCAAGTGTCCACCACCCTTGAATTAAATTATGCTCTAGATAAAAGGAGTAAATTCAGACATTTGATGCAAGTCTAGCAGAAAGCCCTCCAACCCAGTTCAAAAAATTGTATGTGGAAAGTCAATAAGTACAACAAATGTGTTACTACTCATCAGGGGGAGCATCCAAAAACAGATCAAGGTTTTAACGAGTCAATTGAAGACTTATGGCCATCCAATGGGGAGTGTTATAATATTATGAGTCATTCAATGTGTGGATGGCCAACCCACTACATCCCACTCTACATGTCCTTCCACTAGGAGTTGCCACTGCTTGCTTTTGGTGCTCCTGCTTTGTCTATAAATCAAAGGAGATACGAAGAGAATAAAAAGAAGAAAAGAACGGAAGAGAGAAGCTAGAAGGCTCGTGGCAGAGAGACGAAAAATAGAGGAGAAAATAGAGAAAGTTATCTTTGTAATCTTATTATTTCAAATTATAAATAAAAGCATCAATATTGCCCCGAGAACGTACTCCAGTTACACTGACTGTAGAAGAACCTCGTAAATTTTGTATCTTATTTATTTATTCCACTGCACACACTGTCAATTTTACAACACCAAAAAAAATAAATATTGAAGTGACAAGAAAAATAGAATTATAATTACTATGGGTAATTTTGTAATTTCGATAAAAACAGAGATAAAACTGTACAACGGTTCCCGCACTTGTCTTCTCCTCCAGGCTCAGGTACCAGTATCAGACGATATATACAAGAGCAGAAGGGCAACCGCTCATTTGGGACTAGCAACCACTCTCCGCCATTTTAACGGGCGGAGACTTTCCATCCAAACATTTTCTCCGCCATTTTAACAGTCTAAGGAGTTTTTCCGACGAGGGTACGCTTCACCAGAATTCTAGGGTAATTTTTCTCTCCTGCAAATCTCCTTTCGTCCTTTTGGATAAAATATTCAAGTTTCATCTTTCATTCACAAGTGGTTGTAAAATATAACGATTTAGTTGCTTCCATGTCTACTATTTTTTGTAAGCAGGCAGCAGATACTTCATTTGTTTTCATTTAAATGCTGACTGACTGCATTCTGGTATAATATAATGTGTTGGGCTGCATTGAACTTGTTTCGAAACTGTCCTTCCCAAGCCCGGGAGAGGGAATCGGAGTGTGGAAAGTGTCTTTGGTGTTATGCATAACAAGTGTTTGAGGAAAATCCTCAAAGGAAAGAAGAAAAACAAAAACTAGTTAATTAGGAGCTGAAATTTTGAAATTTTGAAAATCCTCAAACAAAAACAATTTTGTTTGTTTTGTTTTGTTTTGTTTTATAACTACTTGGCTTATGTTATTCATGAATCAATTGCCTTTAATTAAATGAATTATCTTTAGTGCTACTTTAGTTTACTACTTCCCGGAAGCAATTGAAGAAAGACTTTTGGTCTAATATGATTGCTAAAATCCTAATCCTTATAGTGTATCAGTTAATTGTTTGGATAATTAAGATTTTAGTATAGATTACAGATTTACCTGGGAAGTGTTACGGAATTGGTGCTTTTAGGATGATGTTGGAGACCCCACCGTACTGTGTGGACTGTGCTCATGTTTATATTTCCTGTATCATATTTTGAGATATGAATTTCTGGCTTTTTTTTCGGACATAATAGTATTTTCTTTTCGGTTACAATAATAGTTGTTTCTCTGAATTCCATGGATTATGCGAAATTCAATTTAACCGCAGTACTTACATGCTGTAGCAAAATGGCTTGGTTAAAAATGCTATTGTAAGTTGACAGTTACGTAAATTTGTGGTCATTGGTTAGGGACCTTGTTAGTTAGTCAAAGACAGATAGTATCTTACGACTTATAATGCGGACTTAGGGTACCTTGCTAGATTTTTTTAGAATGTGAATTATGATCGGCTTGATCCCGTCACAAGTAAGCATTCTAACCCAAAAGTTAGATGCAGCAGTAGAATAGAATAAACGCTACCCTCTATCATGACTCAGGGTTCGCAGGGTGACAATATGTGCTCTAGACTTAAGAGTTTCTGTGGCTGTTGTTATCAATGGTAATTGGTGGTGAACAAATGATTCATTGGGGCGAAAGCTTATTTTTTATTATTATTTGTTTTAGTTTTTGAGTTACAGAATGAAGTGTGTCTAGATTTGCCATTTCAAATGACTTCCAAATATCTGGAATAAGAAATGACCTTCAAATATTATTAGCGTCGTTCTTGGCTTCCAAATTTATGTTAGCATTCTAATGCATTGCTTATAGTCACAGTTAAACCTAGAGTTATTTGTAATTCCCACAATGGAGTTTTGGTAATTTTATGTATTATCTTACGTTGTATTATTTTAGTGTTTGATTGGCAGAAATAGATCAAGGGTAAACAAAAGGAGAAGGTAGACGACGGGGCTCTACTCTGTCAAGAAACTTAAGAAAACCTGCTTCATTAGAGTCCCATGTGCAGGCTTGTTTTCAGATCCTTACCATGTAAGTCTCTCTCCCAGTATAGAGGTGAATTGGCCATTCTAATCTTCAATCCTTCACAGCTTCCAGATGTGGATCATAGCCATTTTATTAGAGCCATGTCATCGTTATCTCCGACATCGTCATCAGTTGCAACTCCATCCCATAAGCACATTGCCCAGCTTTTATTAGACCAAAAATCAGCAGCCCAAGCCCTCGAAACCTTCAAATGGGCCTCCAAACTCCCCAAGTTCACACACTCTCCCTCCACTTACCGAGCTCTCATCCACAAGCTGTGCACCTTCCACCGCTTTGACACCATTCACCAACTGCTTGATGAAATGCCCACATCAATTGGACAGCCCCCGGATGAAGACATTTTTGTCACCATCATTCGAGGTCTTGGCCGTGCCCACATGGTAAAACAAGTGATCAAAGTGCTTGACTTGGTTTACAAGTATGACCAGAAACCTTCTTTGAAAGTATTCAATACAATACTTGATGTTCTTGTGAAGGAAGATATAGATATAGCCAGGGAGTTTTACAGGAAGAAGATGATGGAAAGTGGCATTGACGGCGATGGTTATACTTTTGGTATCTTGATGAAAGGACTTTGCCTGACGAACCGAATTGGTGATGGTTTTAAGCTTTTGCAAGCAATGAAGACTCGGGGAATCACCCCAAATACTGTGGTATATAACACGTTGCTTCATGCGCTTGGCAAGAACAAGAAAGTTGGTAGAGCGAGAAGCTTGATGAATGAGATGGAAGCACCGAATGACGTGACTTTTAATATTTTGATATCTGGGTATTGTGGAGAAGAGAATTTAGTGCAAGCTCTTGTTCTGCTAGAGAAGTGCTTTGGTTTGGGGTTTGTGCCTGATGTTGTCACTGTAACTAAGGTGTTGGAAATTCTTTGCAACAATGGCCGTGTAATGGAGGCTCTCAAGCTTATAGAGAGAGTGGAGAGCAAGGGAGGACTGGTGGATGTGGTAGCTTATAACACCTTGGTCAAGGGTTTTTGTAGATTAGGGAAAGCGAAACTCAGTCTTCGCATTGTGGAGGAAATGGAGAAAAAGGGATGCCTTCCAAATGTTGATACTTACAATGTCTTGATCTCTTGTTTTTGCGAATCTGGGATGTTGGATATGGCTCTAGATCTGTTTAAGGATATGGAAACAGATGGTATCTACTGGAATTTTGTTACGTACGATACATTAATTAGAGGTTTGTGTTCAGCAGGAAGGACGGAAAAAGGGTTTGAAATTTTGGAACTAATGAATGAGAGAAAACACGGTTCTGGGGGCCAAATCTCTCCTTATAATAGTGTATTATACGGGTTGTATAAGGAAAATCGTTTAGGCGAAGCACTTGAGTTTTTAACCAGTTTGGGGAAATTATTTCCCAGAGCTGTTGATAGAAGCTTGAAAATCTTAGGTTTCTGTGAAGAGGGCGCCACATTGAATGCAAAGAAGGTTTATGATCAGATGATTACAGAAAATGGAGTTCCAAGTGCTATAATCTTCGACTGTCTAATCCATAGATTTTGCCAAGAAGGCTCTGTTCGCGAAGCGTTTGACCTAATGAACGAGATGATTGGTCATGGTTACATTCCTCTTGCATCGACATTTAATCCTCTGATCAATGCGTTTTGTGACAAAGGGAAAGTTGGTAGTGCACTGAAACTTGTGGAGGACATGGTTGAGAGAGGTTGCTCACCAGATGGTGGAAGTTATGGTCCGTTGGTAGCTGTTCTTTGCCGGATGGGGGATTTTCAGAAAGCTTTGAGATTGGTTTTGCAGATGGTACAAAGGGGCATCGTTCCAGATTACTTTACATGGAATTCATTGCTTCTTTGTTTAAGTGAAGAGACTGTATGGTTGAAAGGAAGAAGTGTAATCGATGTAAATAGCTTGTTACACCATATTATTGACAATTAAATGCTTGTCTAACATGTATGGGCGAGATACAAGAAAATCAATGCATATCGACGATATTTATCGATGCAATACATAAATTTTGTCGGAATACATTACAAATTTTGAACCTTAAATTTTTTGAAAGAAATTTTTCTCTAATTTCAACTAAATCTGAATAAGTTGACATACTCATTCTATTGCAAATTTCCATAATTTTCTTCAAAGATGATATATTCATCGATATTTTCATAAATTTGTAAGTAGATATTTTCACCTATGATATTTTAAACATTGGCTAAGGTTGACTTTTTGGTTCATCATGGGTTGTTGTACTGTTTGCAAAATTGTTATACAATAAAATATTTATGTGTATTGTATTTACCCGTGAAACACTTAGAGCAAACTAATTGCGCGATAAAATGTCTTAACTGACAAGCCTTAATAATCTTTAACATTACTTCACAATTTTTCTATAGACATTCTCAACAAGCCTCTACAAATCATAATTGTTGACATATGTTAACATAAACCTTTAACAGATGTTGACAAGAATCCACAAGTTCCGACTACCTTCGCATACCAATACAACCACACAGAACAAAAAAGAAGAATCAAATGAATAATGCAACCCAGAACAAATAACAAAGTAAATAAATAAAAGAAATATAAATGACAATAATAATAAATAATGCAACTAAAAATAAATAAATAAACAAAATAAATAAATAAATGAAGAATGGATGACAATAATAAATAGATGGGCTCCACCATCGCATCGCAATCATCGATTTGCCGATCCCTGCATCCAAAGGACGTAACTAGGGATGGGCAATGGTTATGCGGGCGGGTAACCGCGGTTAATTTACCCATAACCGTTTTACTCATACCCGCATAACCGTTTACCCGTTGGGTAATTGCCTAAACGGTTATATCCATACTCATAACCATTTATAAACGGTTAACCATACCCATAACCGCATACCCATTTAACCGTAACCGTTTAATACCCGTTTACCCTTTTTAACCCATTTATCATTTCTTTTTTTTACCATAACCCATTTTTCACCCGTCTACATGTTTTTTAACAACTTAAAAATTTAAAAAAAAAATTGTCATAATATTAATCCCTCCAAGGATTTTCTAGCTTCTGCTTGTTGTTTGCCTTGTGTTGGCTTTCTGTTTGGTTGGCTTCTTAGCCCAGGTTTTGTTGTTCCAGTTTTCAAAAAAAAAAAAAAAAAAAAATAGAAAGATGCAGTATTCAAATTGAAGAGAGATGATTGTTGGGTTAATAACCCAACTTTCCATCTCCTGTCAAACAGCCCCGTATGTGTTTGTGTGTGTGTATATATATATATATATATTCTCATCCCCTGTCAAACAGCCCCGTATGTGTTTGTGTGTGTGTATATATATATATATATATTCTCATCCCCTGTCAAACAGCCCCGTATGTGTGTGTCTATATATATCTATATATATATTTATTTATTTATTTATTTATTTTAAATATTCAACATTACATATATAAAATAAATGGGTAAATGGTTACCCGTTTATAACCACGGTTAATACCCATAACCACCCATTTAAATTTTACGGGGTTATACCCATAACCGTTTAATTATCTAAACGGTTACCCATAACCGTAACCCTGAAATTTAAATGGGCGGGTAACCACGGTTATCCATAACCGCGGGTATTTTGCCCATCCCTAGACGTAACCAGGATTCTGAGAATCGGTTAAGCTGTATTCTAAGGTTAATATTTATTGAAACATTACCAAAGTTGCATCAAGTTTTTTACATTTCCAAAGTTGCAGTCTCGGTATACGACTCTTCGAAGAATTCTCTGGAATTGGATCCTATCCGAATTCATTTGATGAGGATATTAGAATTCTTACATCTTAATCATTCATCGTGTATTGTGCGGTTAGAAATAATTTGATTTTTTTTATTTAAAATTAAACAAAAATAATATTTGACGAAAATTAGCCGCACGATGTGCGATAAACGGTTAGGATGCCAAAATCCCTAAAATCCTCACAAAATGGATCCATAGAGGAACATCTTCTGAAATCTCTAATAACTAATGTTTTTAGGCATATATTTTATAATATCAAGTATTAACACAGAAATTGATGTTAAATTTGAAGGCAATTGTTATTTACATTCCAAAAATCTCATTATGCACTCCAAACTTTCTATGTTGGGAAAGAAAAATATACTTATGAGGAGCGTAGAATGAGATTTTTGGAATGTCAATAGCACTTCTCAATTTTAAAATGGTAACTCATGTTTTTGACATAATATTTTACAAAAAAAACTATTCTTATCATCTAGTTGTATTATCATTCGTACTATTTTTTCAATAAAGATAAGACCTCACCTACTGGTGGGTCCTATCTCTATTAGAGGGATGATACAAATGATAGTAGCACGAAATGATAGAGAGTCTGTTAAGATATTTCCCTATTATGATACTTACTTTTGTTAGCAATTTGGATTAAGGGTAATGCTAGGAAAACTAAATTTATAGACAAAATTTACAAACTTAATGATGTGTAACCAATAAGAATAAACATATTTATCAATTCTTAAGTCATAATCAATCATCAACTTTTATATGACTTACTTTATAAATTTAATCTTTCGACAAAAAAAAAAATTATAAATTTAATCTTTCTAACGAGATAAATGTCAACACGTATTATTTATCTCTAATGCATTGCATCACAATTTTGAAGGCGTGAAAAGTTGAAAACAGTAGCAGTGTCCGACCTCGTCAACTCCATCATCCATTCCGTTATTCACGCCCTTTTCCAAAACAAAAACCACACACACTTTGTGACGCTCAGGGTCTCAGACTAACCTCCTCCTCCTCCTCTTTCTTCAAAATCCAATCCATTTCTTTTTTTTTTGGTCAATAAATCCAATCCATTTCAATTCAATCGCGCAAGTCACCACCCACACAGACAGAACCACCACCCTCTCGCCGTCTCTCCGATCACATCCCATCCCAACCAATGGATCCCAACCCCTCCAAATTCCCCATGCTCTCCTACGTCATGTCCCATCTCCCCTCCTTGGCTCCCAAGCCCTCAACACCCGCCGCCCCTCCCCACCTCTGCACTATCCGCATCGACCCCCATCCCTCCGACCAGCCCCCCATCCTCAACCAGATGCCCCACCTCTCCGACCCCAAAGTCCTCGCCGCCATGCAACGCGCCGTCGCCGACGTCTCCCAGACCCGTTCCGCCCTCAAGACCCTCGGCGACCGACCCGACCACGAGCTCGTCGACACCGCCAAGGTTAGGCTCCGCGAAATCGACTCCGATTTGGCCAAGAAACTAGAGGAACTTGTCATCTCTCCCCGCCCTAATGACTTTGACAGGCTCCAGTGGCGGGTTCGCCTGGCCGACAAAGAGGCTCAGTTCCGCGAGGCGGCGGAGAAGGACAAGCAAGGCTACACTGCGATTCTGCAGCTCGATGAGTTGCACTCCGCCTACGACAAGCTTCTCAAGGACGCCGAGCAGAGGCTCGTCAAGATTTACGAGTCGGCCATGGCTGGGGTCGTGGAATTTGATGAGGAGAAGGAGGAGGGCGGTGATGAGGGTTTGACCAACGACCAAGTCCCTGAGGAGGTGGCTGGGATTCTGCAGGAGGCCTCCCGGACCACTCTGGATCGGGTCAACCTCTCGGGGCGGCAGTTACGGTTCTTGCCCGAGGCCTTGGGCTCCATCCACAGTTTGCTCCTGCTGGATCTTTCCAGCAATGAACTCAAGGTTTGATTTGGTTTGATTTTGTTTCGATTCGGTTCGATTAAGTTATTGATATTATGATTAGATCAGGAATTAAAAGAACATTTTGGACAGGCTATTCCTGAGTCAATAGGTGGATTAGAGAAACTTGAAGAGCTAAACGTGTCTTCAAACCTTTTGGAGTCACTGCCGGAATCAATTGGGGCATTGCAAAAGTTGAAGGTGCTGAATGCCACTGGGAACAAGCTAAGTGCCCTTCCTGACTCTATCTGTCAATGCAGGTAAAGAAATTTATTGTCTTTAATCCATTCGAATTTCGAGTGGGAAATGGAATGATTAGAAATTTGGTTTTGTGAAATGTGATTAGGTCGTTGGCGGAGTTGGATGTGAGCTACAACGGCCTCACATACCTGCCAACCAACATTGGTTTTGAGTTGGCCAATCTACAGAAGCTTTCTATCCAGTTGAACAAGATTCGGTCTCTTCCTACCTCGGTTTGTGAGCTGAGGTCTTTACGCTGCTTGGATGCTCACTTCAATGAGCTCCGCGGCCTTCCTCTGGCCTTTGGTCGGTTGACCAATCTCGAAATCCTCAATCTCGCCAGTAATTTTACCGATCTAACTGAGCTACCCGACACCTTTGGTGATTTAATCAACCTCAAGGAACTTGATATCAGCAACAATCAGATTCATGCTCTTCCAGATACCTTTGGCCGCCTTGACAATTTGACCAAACTGAACGTGGACGGGAACCCTCTTGTGGTTCCACCCTCGGACATAGTTCAACAAGGTGTGGTAGCTATAAAGGTTTTCATGGCCAAGAGATGGTTGGAGATACTGGTGGAAGAAGAAAGGAAAAGCATGCTTCAGGTTCAAGATCAAGAAGAAACAGGATGGTTGACGCGCAGCACTTCCTGGTTGAAGGACTATGTTTCGGGTGTTTCTGAGTATCTGGGGTCTCCGAGAGCTCCTAGAGATCCTATTCTTGACCAGCAGCTATGATTTCATGCAAGGGCTCTTTGCCGCACGTAATTTGTGCGTACTTTTTCCTTTCTGTTTCTTTGTTTATTTCGTTTTACTTGTATTTCCTGCAACTCTTCTAGCTTGGAAAAGGTGGAAGCCTCGACAAATTTTCTTCTTTCAGTCCTCAACGGTTGTGAGATAGATTTCGGATTTGCTTTCAGGCCTTTCATCAAAGCATATTGCGTATGGTGAGTTTTCTTGCGAGTCGGAAATTTGTACAAGTGTGAATTTTGTTGAGAAAGTGAAGGTGAATCAATGAGAGGAAGATGTGGGATCAACATAAGTGTTTTCTTCTAGCAAGGAGTATGACATTTTTACTCCTTAAAACTTTAATTTTGTTTTCCTCCTATCTTAAAACACACAGAAACACAAAACATCAGAATATGTGAACCTTGGTCACTTGTTTTATCTAGTTCATTACGTGATCTTTTCAAATAACTAAAGGGAATTTACTTAGTACAATAGTTATTTGATATTTTTTTTAAAGTTTAAATCTTGTAAATGGTAAATTCAATACAAGTTTATTCTCTTGACTTTTTAATATAAAATGTGTCGTATCAAAATTAGAATAACTATAAAACTTGCTGGTTTGTCGTCCCATCCATTCTCCCCTACATTCAAGGGTTAAAGCTTGGGGACACGTTAAATTAGGTGGATAAATGTTTAGGCTAAGAAGTTGAAAAACAAAGCGCCTATATCAAAACGCCATTTATCCGAATAGAGTACTTTTATATTCAATTTCCGCTAATAAAAGGAAAGCATGAAACCACTGTATGCATTATTATACACAAATCATATGGGCTTTTTTTAACTAGGATCGATACAATTAGACCTGTACAATTTCCGCTAATTTGTGAACGAGTGTGCTGTGCAAGTTTGTGCACGCTAATTTGCGACCGAAAAATTCATGTTAAATTTCCTATTTACTTTTGTAAAGGAACAAGGAGCTAAAACTCATCCTCTACAACCAAAATTCAGATAGATATTAGAATCCTATGTTTTCATAATGATTTGAGATCACTTCCCATCAACTTTCCGACGATGAATATAAATAATTATATGTTATATATATGTATAGCAGCAAAACTTCCCACTTGCAGACTCAAGCGGGGAGGCATCTCCCCGGCGGTCTGAGAGTTGCCATCAAAACCCAAAAAATGGCACATAGTGCTACAAGAACCGGAAGGAAGAAGAATCCCCTCCTTATGCCTGCTCTCATAGTTTCAGAACCATTACCTGCTGCGACAGTTGTACTTGCCGTATTAATTCTCAACCTACTGAAGCTAGACATCCGTTCGAAAGCACGATTCACCAAAGCACTCTCTGAAGCAGATGCAGGAGTGGTAGGTATAGACTCCACAAATGCCCAAAGAGCAGAAGAGAACTGACTTGTAGCACCTGCAGCCTCATTGCCGCTTTGATTTTCAGTTGCTCGGGAAGGAAAATTTGAAGATTCATATACCACACCTAGACAATGCCAGATAGGAACTGCCTATATTAGTGACTACTTATAGGAGTTTATAGGGACATTCCAATTTACATCAAAGGGAACAGCACCATATAAAATAACTAGAAGTCAGTCATGCCAACCACTGCAATCAATAATACATTAGCAGAAACCAGCTTAAAGAAGAGTTCTCGAAGCTGAAAACCTGCACTTAATAATACATATGCAAAAGCATCGACTATTCATCTTCATTGTTATATATACCTGAGGTTGAATACGAGATAGATCCCTGGTTCGGTTCTGCTCTTTCAGTGTTTGTCCACAGCTGATTGTTCATCTGAGCTAATTCTGGATTCAGCATATGGTTAACCTGGTTTTCAGCTGCTGGATTAGGTTGTAAGTGGTATTCAAATTGGTCTACAATATTATTCCCCTGTGAATTCATGTACTGATGATGAGAAACATTTCCTTCATCAATAGGCCCCAAGTCATGAAGAAACATGGCTGCATCATGATACAAGTCAAATTCACTTAATCCATCTAGCTCTCCAAACTGCAAGTCATCCACGGGATTCAGAGTATTTGGTACAGTAGGTTCAGGACCAAGGAGATCATCCATCTCCAAGAAATCCTCTTCATGCAGAGCAGGAGGACTGTGCTCATAAATGTCAGGAACAGCTGTGGTGACTTCAGATGCCTCATGCGATTGCATTTGCAAGGTAGCTGACTGTGTCAAATCAAAGTTGGCCTCCACATTGCATTGCTGCACATTTGGATTGAACTCTTTGATAAGTTCTGGACTGAAAACTTCCCTGGAGTACAGATCAACCAGACCACTTTGGGTATCGTCTTCGCTAACAACCTACAAAATGAAATTGCATAATGTTAATTACATGTTCTCGATGACAGAGATTTAATGCATGCAAAGAAAATTTAAAAGTACAAAATTTCTTTATTTATGCAATCACCCCTTATCAGGTAACATCTAAACCAGTTCCATCAGCCTCTAAGATACAAAAATCTTATCTTAGCCATATTTTTCAAATAGTCTGCAATAGCCATAAACAACTACCCCTGCAAGAAAATAAGGGAGTAGAGTAAGGAGGGAGAGATTACCAACCTGGGGTGCTGTGTAACCGTACCCATTCATTTGTGGCAGCACAGCCTCATCAGCCATCTGTTTCATGAATTCCTCGATGTCATCTAGTGCATAATGGACTTCACCATTGCCTTTCACATTATCAATAGAAACAACATCTACAGCTTCCTTCACTGAGATTTGGCAATCAGCAGAGGTCTTGATTACTGGGGATTCATCATCAACCCAGTCTTCTTCCCTAAATGGCGCCCCATATTGCTCGCCATTTTTGGGACCAGGTCCACTTTTTTTGTAAACCTTGTAGAGAGCATAATATTGCTAAAACAAAGGAAGAACAAAAAGGAAAGTTTTAGTTTACAGAATAAAAAAATTCAAGACCATATTGAAAAGGATGTTATTCCAATTAATACCTGTACATTCTGGCATCTCTTGAGCTCTTCTTCATCCATGGTATACTCGTGCATCACCCAGTCAGTGCGCTCCCCACTAGGTGCACGGCCTTTGTAATAAACTAAGGTCTTCTTCAATCCAACAGACCGTGAATAACATACAATATTACGATCCTTTCCTGTAGTTTTCCAATACCCGTGTCTGGTTGCCCTACTTGATCTTCCTCCATTAGGGTATTTCCGATCTCTAGGACTGAAAAAGAACCATTGCCTGTCTCCAGTTTTCAACAAAGATAGTTCTGCATATCATATCACATTATAACATTAACTAGTTAGTAACCAAATTCAATCAACAAAAAATGTGATCTCAAACAACAAAAATTATGAGAGCAAAGCAGCTATCTAATACATAAAGCTAAGATTAGCAAAGATGAATTAAAATTAATAAAAATCAGAATTATTCAAAACCATTTCCATCCCAAACACAATCGGATTAACAGACACATCTACTTGGAATTTTAAGGATGGGATTTGTAAAATTAATGAATATCAAAATCATTCAAAACCATTTCCATCCTAAACGCAATTGGATTTAACACACACATCTACTTGGAATTTTAAAGTTGGAATTTATAAACCAATGGCTAAGAACAAATATTAAATTACTTTGCAACTACGCACTACAGACATTATAGTAGTTCATTTGATTAGATCATAGAATATATCACCATAGCATCCTGCAAAATTCGAGTAGCGTGTGTCGAAACAAATCTGAAAAGGAATGAAAACCCTGTTAACCAAACCCATCAACAATAACCAAAGTATAAGTCTAACCAATCGTAGCAAACCAAGCCAACCCGACAAAGCGATATCCAGTCAACAAATCAAACAATACTCCAAAACCCATCAGCCAATATGAATATACAGCAAGTAGAAGCAAAGCAATCTAAAAAAACCCAAATCCGCAATGATCCAAACAATTAAAATTAGAGTTTAAGAATTCATGCACCGATTGGAATTTGATCAAAAAGGTTGACTCAATGATCAAGACTCTATCACCTGTTCTACAGCAATCAATCATCCACACAGAAGCTTGACTTACACAAAGCCGATTAAAAAAACAAAATAAATACCCAAATAAATAACCAAACAATCAAAACCCAAAAACCCCATATCAAAAATCATACAAAAAATCAAGGCTTTCACGGAAAAACCTCTAAAACCCTTACCGGGAAGTTCCTCAGGGTCCCACTTGTAGACGTCAGTCTCGGCGATGACGTCAATCTTGAGCCTCTTCTTACAGATCTTCCGCTTTAGATAGTAGAGGACAAGCTCCTCGTCGGTGGGATGGAACCGAAACCCCGGCGCGGCAAAGTGTCCATCGCAGAAAAGCGCGGCTGGATCGTCCTCCGTCACCATCGCTTCCTCTCCAACAAAATAAAAACCCTCAAACAAAGAAAAATTGAAAAACTTGAAGCACAAATCAATCGATCAGAAGCAAGAGAGAGGGATGTGGATAGAAAGAGAGAAGACAAGTCCTACATAATCACAGTAGGACTCTCCTAGGGCAGAGGAGAGAGAGAGGGGATGGGGGTGGTGGTCAATGTGAATTGTCAAAGGAGGAATAGGGCGGATGAGAAGAGTTTAGTAGTGAGGGGATTCAGAAGTTTCCTTGAACTTGCGTTGCAGCTTGGCAATTTTTTATTTTATTTTATTAATTAAACAATTATTTTTTTCCCTTTGTGTGCGTGATAATTGATATGAAGCGTGGCCCGGGGGTAACTGGGTTAGACCATCTCTAATAGTGTCTTATAACCTAAAATTTTCTTTTTTTCCTCCCAAAACTCACTCCAACCCAAAACCTAAACCAAACCTAAAAGGAAGACAAATACCAATCACAATTTAGCCCACACAATAAAATGGGACCCACGGGTGAAAGTGAAAAGTGGGCTGCGAAGCCCACACCCTACAAACCCAGACGCTGAACACGCGTCACACGCCCAACAATTTCCAGCCGAGGCCCACCCCACGTGGGTTGTCAGCCTCAGCGTGTCATGTACACTGTAGCCCAACGACTACTTTTCTTCATCCAACGGCCAATGTAATTGGACCGTTGGTTAATCCAACGGTCAATGTTCAAATATTTTTTTTTCTAGTTTTATATTTATATATTTATTGAATCCAACTGCTTAGATCGAATATAATTAAATCTAACGGTAAAAAAAAGATCTAACGGTTCAAATTTAAATCCAATGGCTAAAATAATTTAAAAAAACAATTATTTAACTTAAAATTCAACAAAAACTCTATAAATATCTATGTATTTGTTCAAACATCCACACAAAACTCATTTTCTCCTACAATTCTTCCAATTTTTCTTTCTACCATTTCTTCTCATTTCCAAATTTTTCAAGATGGCAAAAGAGTCATAATTGGACCTTTGACGAAGATATTGCTTTATGTTTGGCATGAATTTCTATTAGCGAAGATGGTGCCGTTGACACGAATCAAAATAGAAAGGTTTTGTGGGGTAAAATCATTGATAAGTTCCATGAAAACTCCAACGTCAGTTGAAGGGAAGTTGATGGTGTTTATGATCGGTGGAAGATTATCAACAAAGCATGCACTTTGTGGAAGGGAAGCTTGGAGAGCCATGGTTGACATGCCTAGTGGAAGATTATCAACAAAGCATGGACTTTATGTAGTTTATGAGTTTTCGATTGTATTAAGTTTATGTGGTTTATTAATTGTCTTTTTTTTTTTTAAGTTTATGTGGTTTATTAATTGTCTTTTTTTTTTTTAAGTTTATGTGGTTCATTAATTGTCATTTGTATTAAGTGTATGTGGTTTATTAAATGTCGTTTGTATTAAGTTTATGTGGTTATCATGATTTTCATGTTTGATTTAGTGATTTTTCAAAATTTCTTTAATTGTCATTTGTATTAAGTGTATGTGGTTTATTAAATGTCGTTTGTATTAAGTTTATGTGGTTATCATGATTTTCATGTTGATTTAGTGATTTTTCAAAATTTATCGGAATTTAAATATTTTTAGGTTAAAATGTTCATAAAATTAATTTAGGATAGTCTACATAATTTTTTTTTAAAGTTAATTTAAAAAAAATAGACTTAATTCATTCTTTGATAATCTCGGGCTAAAATTTGAGGCCAAAAGGGTTGGAGTAGAAAAATTATTTATGGGCTAAAACCTAAATTTTCTGGGCTAAATATTTTTAGGTTTTAGGTCACCATTGGAGATGGTCTTAGGGTGTGGTGCAGTTACATGATTCGCTACGAGTCTCACGGCAGTCCCGTCACTCCCGCACACGACGTAGACCAAGACTACGACAATGTCACCGCCGTAGATCAGATCTGGGAAGATGTAATGGAGTCTCAGGATGACATTTGAAAGAGTCCGTTGACTAAATAGCTGCAAGACTCGCCGACATAAAAGCACGAGTTAAAGATCTGGAAGGAGCCCATGGGTTTAAAAGATTTGGGAGGAGTGTCTCTCACTTCTAAGGATGGTAATTGAACCTGTCAAATCTGATCTCCACAAGTAACCGATCCAAATGGTTTGGTTTCGGGCATAAAATTTCGGGTATTTTATGGTTATGGGTAATCGTTGGGTAAAATTTTCGGTTTCGGGTTTGGTTATGGTTATTGGGGTATCCGCTCTAAACCTATACCCGAAACCGAACCATTTTATCTATGAATAAAAAATATATAAATTTTTATTATATGAAAAGGGGTTGTTAATAATCATGCATTGAAGCCTCACAGATATGGAGGTGAATAAGTGTGAGGAGTCAACTCTGCATGATGTGAACATGGAGGAGGAGATGAGGAGAAAGCAACAACATGCTCAACAAGAGGCCTATGATGAGGACGATGACATGCCTGGTGGTGCTCAGAGGGTGTAGTGCGCCCAACAGTGATGACTGATGCTAGTTTTTGAAAACTTGTACAAGTTAATAATATAAATAAATATATAAATATCATAATGAGGAAAATCGTTTCCTGATTACAAATCTGTCACCCAACGGGTTCGGTTATGAAGAAAACTTGTTCAGGGATTCTACAGGCTTGGGTTCAAGGAAAATAAACGGGTTTAGGTATAGGGATGGCACATCCGAATCCAATCTGCCCCATTGCCATCCCTACTCACTTCAAAGAGGCATTGGCTCAAGCAACAAAAACCGTTGATTGGAGTCTTAAAATGTTACCCCGGCGTCCTGTCCCCGAAACACACCTCTTGGAAGGTTCAAGATCTCCGCCCCTTGGAGGTAGAAACCTTGCCAAGAGTAAACTGCATATACGGCAAACAAAAATATTGAAAAAACACCAAAAAGGAAACAAAGACGGCATGCAAGAAGCCTAGAATGGTGGCTTCAATCAACAAATCGATGTCCATGGACTAGAACATCTTGATGTTCTCTAATCGAGACCTGGAAGACATCTATTCACCCTTTGATGATGTCGTCATCGTCAAGATGCAAATCTCCAGTGCCATGGTCAGCCATGTCTTGGTGGACAATGGATCAGGAGTGAATGTCCTCTTCAAGGATGTTGCAGAAAATATGGCAATTCTTGATAGCCACAAAGGAATGACCACCCTCCACACCTTCAAACGAGCACCATTCAATCCTTAGGAACGATAAAATTGGTAGTTTAGGTAGAGCCCTACAACCGCTTAATGACCTTTCATGTTATGGACTGCCCCTATTATCGGCCGAAATTAGTTACACAAGATGAAAGTTATTCCGTCTAGCTACCATTAACTACTCTAATACCCCGCTCCAGACGGTGTAAAGGAAATAAACGGAGACCAATCAGCAGCGCGCTGCTGCGCTGTCGAAAGCATGAACATGATCCAGAAGGGAGAACGGAGTTCTAACACTGCTTTAGATGAATCAACATAACAATCACAGTCGAAAGATCAGTAGACGAGCTATAAAGAATTTGACCTGGATCTCAACCTCGAGGATGACAGCAATTCAGCTTAAGGCTTTCTATAGGAAAATGGTTGGTAATATGTTATACTTGACAACTACTAGACTTGATATAATGTTTGCAGTTAGCCCATTCTCAAGATTCATGCACAGTCCTACAAATGAACACTTTGGCACAACTACAAGGGTGCTAAGGTAAATTCAATGTAGCACTATCTACAACAGAAACTGAGTAAGTGAGTGCATCAGAAGTCATAACTCAAGCAATTTAGCTTAGGTTTGTCTTGGAAGATTTTGGTGAATTGCAAACTGATGCGACACTATTGTATTGTGATGATACCATTGTCATTGCCATGACAAAGAATCTAGTGTTTCATCAAACTTTTAAGCATATCAACAGAAGATATCATTTCATTAGGGAAGCTTTGCAGAATAATGTGATTAATCTGAGGAGCATACATATTCACCAAGGTTTTGTCTAAGGATAGGTTCAACTATCTCAAATGAATGCTTAGAGTAAAGTCAGCAACAACCTTAGAATGGAGTGTTGCAGGATAAAGATGTTGCTAGTTTGAATCAAGGTGGTTGCATCACAATGCAAATCAGCATTGCTAGGTTTTTAGCTTAACTGTTTAAGTGTTAATTCAAGTGAAATGGTTGGCTAGGATTAAACATCTAAATGATGGATAGTGTGTCATCTGTCCTAGTTTGTTATTTTTTTAAGTAGCACCTTAAGCTACATGTGAGCTAGCTTACACGGCTCAAGCATGTGACCTTTAACTGTTATATTTGTCATTTTCATTCATTCACACCTTATGTACGTGTGTGTGATTGAATGCTGATATAATCGAATCCAATGCAATAGAGAGAGCAACATACGCTCCATTTTCATTCAAGCACCATTGTTTTTCTTGTTGTTGTTCATATTTCCAGCAAACTCATACACAAACCATATCAACTATGGAAATCAATAATAACTCTAATAACTCTAATGGGGTGAAGGTACTCATTCTTGAACAAAATATGGTTTGTAGTTTCCAATACTTGCCAGCAAACAATAAGAACTTTGCCAAGGAAATTTCAATAAATAAATAAAAGGGATCCCAATTATGAAAGCTAGTCAATCAATCCAAAAAATAATAATTTATCCAGAAAGCCTCGAACAATCATTAACCTGAGAAGGTGAAAGTAAGGAAAGCAAAAGAATGAAAGAACCCAATTATAAGACCAAAGACCAAAGTATCTCATGTCGTTACCAACAAACCATGTCATACCTTGAAACAGGATTTGCCTAGCTTTGTGAATACCATTCTAAGCAGCTGAAGACGTATATTTTGTTTTAACAACTAATAAATGATCATGCCGTATATATTTAGAAGAAACAATTTGAACCCATCAGTTATCAAGCTTGGTCAATACTTTTCATCCCAGCTTAGCTAAAGTTGCAAGATTAAAACAATGATCCATCTTATACCTAAGCACCCATGGACTTAGGCATGCTAACATATCCGTCATTATAGCGGGCCTTTGCCATTATTGCGCCAAAAGAAATTTTCAGCTTATCTATCAAGGGCATTAGTAATTTTTGTCAGACACGAGAAACAAGACATGACATGATTGGGAAGACTAAATACATTAGACTAAATATGAGTAAGATTCTCATCCCTATAACGCAAATTACTTTCGGAAAACTTTTACTTAACTTTAATAAGAAATTCTTTTGCATTAATAGAATCTTTCCAAAAAATAATATTATGAACACCTAGACATCTTCCTATAAAGCCTCTATGTTGAATACCTAGGCAATCGGTAATTTGAGACTTAGAGGAAGTAGAGGGATTAGGGGAAAAATAAATGGTAATCTTATGAAAATTGACTTGTTAACCTGATGCAATTGCCAAAATATTTAGAACTACACAAATATTCCTAGTAACAGTACTAGAGGCTTTAGCAAAGATTAAACAATCATCAGCAAACATAAGAGAAGAAACTCAGTACCCCTAGAAAAGGATAAAATCTGCACATGAGATTTAGAGTTTTGGGTGAGACAATCCAGGTGACAAATCAGAGGCTCCATGCAAAAAAATAAAGGAAATGTTTTTACTCATCATCCTATCTATCATCATTAGATGAGTTTAAAGTTTGAGATCTGTGAGTGGATAGACACAAATCTCAAAATTTAAGTTCATCTAATAGTAATAAATAGTGTGGTGAACAAAAATTCACCCAAAAATAAAAATATATGGGTGATTTTGTTTAAAATCAACAAAAAAAAAGTTACAATATATCAATAATATTTATTTTAATTATAAATAGGTCAACCATGTATTGTGATACTTAATGCATTTAAAATAAACAAAAATTACAAAATTTGCCATTACAGCTAGCGTCCACTTCAAGTCACACATCATTTCTCATATTTCTTATATTTTAGAATAGGTAAATACCGATTAAGACATTACAACGCTGTCTTTGTTTCTTGATTTTGTTTTTACATTTGGATTCAGACACTGTGTGGTAGCGTCTGTTTCCTAGTTTCGCTTTTTACATCATTCACATGCCTCATACGTTTTACCCCTTGTGGGAATCCACATTTTTACATTTGGATATAGACGCTACAATGCAATGTCTGTTTTCTGGTTCTATTTTTTACCTTTGGATTCAAACGATGTGTTGCAATGTCTGCTGGTTTCGTTTTTCATCATTCACACACCTCCTATGCTTCACACCTTGCGTCATTTCTGATTTTTTTCATTTTGATTCAGACGCTGCAACACTGTATCCATTTCTTGGTTCTAAATTGCAAACCGTCGAACTCTATGCTCTCTCAGCTTACCGTCTCTTGCTTAGCAAGCTCTTATGGTTGATTAGACTAGCTCTCTTCTCTGTGGTGGCTTGAACAAAAAATTAATCTTCTGTAACATATTTATATACCGAATTAGGACGTTCTATATGTTTCCTATGTCTTGGAAGTCTTGCTTACAGACGATGTTATCGACAACGTATTTCTGCCATTGCTAAGGGTGTCGACCCAACACCACATCTACCTTCCCAATCACTTGCTAATCGAAGAACTGTTGTCTATCGTCATCTTTGCTCTTCGATGAAGAAGAGTGGGGTGGTTCTGACATCTATGTGAGCCTTAGATTTTGAGAATTAGGTGGTGGGTGGGCAGACTCCTACATGTAAACGAAGAGCACGATAGAAAGAAAGAGAGAGAAAGATAGAAGAGTCCAGTCTAACTATTTATATGGGCTTAAAGCTCATGTGACATTCATCGTTGAACTGTGTTTAATTAATAAAAACTAGCATTTGCTTACACACTCTGTATGCATAAACACATTATTTTAGAAAATGAGAAGGAGAGAGGGAGACAAAGAGAACTTGGGGGAGTGAAAGGTTTTTGTTTTTGGTTTTTTAATTTTTTTAATTTTTAAATTTTTTAAAATTTTAAATATTAGATATATTTTAACATCACTTATAGGTGAGGCTTCAATAAAAAACAATAAAATTTATACCTGTGAAATTACATTATTGCCCATCATTTTTTTGTGTGATAGAAGAGTAAGTAGTCTTTTCACTTTCTTTGGATTGATAAAGAAAGTTTCATTAATTAGTAGAGATATGTAATTGATTATGTTCAAAATAAAAATATGTTATTGATATATGACTAAATAGTACATTTTTATTGATTTTCTCGGCTAAATTAGCTAAAATATAATGGGATAAAGGATCCCCTGACAAAAATAGTAGTAACTATTAAAAGATAAATGCAGCAGGGAAAGAGAGAGAATTATTGATTGGATTTTCTCGTCTCCCAAACAAGATCACAGAACCCTGTTTTGTACAATTTTAAATCCTTTTGGAATCTCACAACTGTCAACAGCAAAAGAGAGTTTCTGCATTGCTGTGCGCCAAACAGGGCGTTAGATCTGAATGAGAACCCACATTCTCTGTAAGTCGGTCCAAAAACCTATTTCTTCTCCTGCTCTCAATTTGCATTTCAATGTCTTTGTGGTTTTCTAAGTATTTGGGTTATTAAGAATCTTTCTCTGCTCTGTTTGGTTTCCGAGAAAATTCCAAAAGGAAAATTTGAAGTTTAATAACTTGTGAGTGATTGATTACTGTCGGGAAACAATCAGAAACTCAGGCATTTGCTTATTCCTTGATTTTTAAATTTCAGGGTTCAGAGAATGTGCATTCGAATTCTAGATCTTCAACGGTAAATGTCGTGTATTTTTTTTGGGGACTAATAGTCTAATATATGATATAAGCTTGAATTGGATTCGAAATTTCGAAGAACAAAAAAGATGGCGTTTTGGGAAGGTTATGTGAGTGATGAGGCAATGGGGACCTTTGCCCCAATTGTGGTTTACTGGTTGTATGCGGGGGTTTACCAGTTGTTGCCGCCTTTGGACAATTACCGGTTGCATACAAGAAGAGAGGAAGACGAGAAGAACTCGGTGCCTCTCCCCTCTGTCGTTAAAGGTGTTTTGCTTCAACAGCTCGTCCAGGCCACCGTTGCTCAGGGGCTTTTTTTGGTCAGTTACTTCAACTTGAATTACGCCAATTTATGCTGAATGCACTTCATTTTCATATGTGCCTACATAATTAATGAAATTAGTATCAAGTGACTAATCTCAAGAATTAGAAATGACCCAATTGTGGGCTGTTTGAGAAATTGCCTTTAGATGCACTGATTTTGAAAGTTGCTCGGTGCAATATACAGATCTTTCCCCTTGTATTTTGTTTGGGCATAGATGTTTTTTGGGTTTACCTTGGACATGTTGTAGATGCTTTAGACACAAGCTACCCCACTTGAAGTCTCTTAAGGCTTGACGATGTCTTGATCTTTTCTTGATTGTCTTGGTTCCATGGTTCCATGGTTCCATCTAGACTCTGGCTTTAAACTTGATGTTTTATGAGTCTCCAAATTTCCCCTCTCATTTGATGTCTTTGCTCCTGCATATCGTTGTTGGGTACAAATACATGATGTGTAATTTGTGATCCTACAATCCTGGATTTTATATTCACCTGTATTTGTAGCATTATTTGGTGAAACACTTTACCACAACCTTTGCCGATGGGTTCTTCAACAAAATAAATAGATAAATGGTTAAACCTTAGACAATGGGTGGCTTTAAACACTAGCTGCCTTCCATACCTACCAAATGAGACTATTGAAGAGACCTGTTAATTCTACAATTTTGTAGTCATGAAACACTGAAACATGGAAGAGAAACTTAAAAAAGTTGAGTATGCTTTGAAAGGATGCTCCTTTAAATTTTCCCGGGATCCTCGTGAGGAACCCGGGAATCCGTGAATCATATCCATTCATCGTACAACGTGCGGTAAAAAATCATTTTAAATATTTTTATTTAAAATTAAATACAAACAGTACTTGACAAAAACTGACCGCACAATGTACGATGAATGGACATGATTTACGGATCTCCAAGATCCTCACCAAAAGGATATGGAGAGGATCATGTTGGGTTCAACAAGAAGCGAATAGATAATTTAGAGTCTAGCCTAGCTCTGTTCCTAACGGGGTAGGTCTCATATGTCATTTTTCTCCTTTATAAAAGGGACACACCTGAGGCACCATGGTGTTAGTTGAGTAGTTTTATTGCCTTACATTTGGTGTATGGTTTACCTTATGTACAATTTGGACAAGTGATGTAGCGTTGGCAATTGTACGTTAACCAATTCATATTTCGTTATGATCTATGACTCAGAGTAGGTCTTTATCGTAAGAATGTCTATTTCGCCCCAATGATGGGTAAGACCAATACATTTCTTACCAATTTTCTGTCTTCCTAACTTTACCTCAGCTTGTTTTGATTTCATTTCAACATGTCCTCCGTTATTTTTAAGAGTACTTGGATCTAACGGAGGACATGACACAAAACCGAGCGCAATGGTGTTCTAGGATTCATATAGCCGACCCCACTTAGTGGGAAAAGGCTTTGTTGTTATATTGTAGTGAACTGTTAGGTCCTCTATTTGTCCAAATTTGGAAGGTCCTTTCTGTCAACTCTTATCCTGACTAAATAAGTTCATGCACTTTTGCTACAGTTGACCTCGAGGGCGAATACATCAGCGATCACAATTCAGCCCTCCGTACCTATGCAGATTATCCAGATTGTTATTGCAATGCTAGTAATGGACACATGGCAGTTCTTTGTGCATCGTTACATGCATCAGAATAAGTTTTTGTACCGCCATGTCCACTCTTAGCACCACAGACTCGTTGTTCCCTATGCAATTGAAGCCCTTTATAATCACCCGCTTGAGGGTCTCTTGCTCGACACTTTCGGGGGGGGCCTTCTCGTTTCTAGTCTCAGGGATGACAGCACGAACGGCTGTTATATTCTTCTGCTTTGCCGTGATTAAAACTGTTGATGATCACTGTGGGCTTTGGTTGCCTGGTAATATATTCCATCTTTTATTCCAGAACAACACCGCTTATCATGACATACACCACCAACTTCAAGGCTTGAAGTACAACTACTCCCAGCCCTTCTTCCCGATATGGGATAAACTTTTTGGCACCTGCATGCCATATAATCTTGTCAAGAGACCGGAATGGGGGTTTGAAGCAAGGGCAATGAAGGCAATGAAAGACTAGTTGACTTGAACCACAACAGTTTACTAATTGAAGCTCACTCCACACCACGAAATTATATTGCTGAGGCATCGGTCATTCATGGAAATCTGAATTAGAATCGTGATATCGAGGCTACATTCTAGGCTCTAGCATGAGGGTTTTGTCGTTCTGAGTTAGTCCTGTTTTGGTTGTGTCAGCAATTTTCTATTTGCTTGGTTGTGTTAATTCCACCAACCTGCCTTTTGCATTGTAATTGTGAGATACAAGCCTGTCCAGACCTGCTTGATGTACACCCGTTTGTATGTGGCGTGAAAATATTACATAATTGTCTTCAAAGAATTCAATTAAACCGACACCCCATCTGATCCGAGCTAACGTGGATGCCAGAAAATCCACGCATAAATACGAATCACAGTATGTTGGCACATTAAGAAAAATACACCAGCACCAATGTTGTGCAATGCTAAGCTTCATGATCATCGAATATACAGGGTTCTTCAACCTAAACAAATTCTTGAAGACACTGGTAGACAACCTCCTGTTTTTATTCAGGCATAAGCTTCCAATTGAGACTTACTGTAACCAATTGCAAACGTCCAGACGCGGCATCAGAGAGGCTTCAAACCCTTCAATCTTATTCTTCTACACTTGAAAGCATATGCTGGTGAGTTTTCATTTTTGTTAGACAATTTTTAAGCCTCGTACCATGCAATCCGGTCGTATGATCAACAAGAGATAACTGAGCGAAATTTCATTTCAGGGTTTTACCACCCCAAATCTGAGACAGAAATCACAAAACAATGTATAGCAAAAGGGGTGTGCTATCCACACACCCCTTTTTACTTCTCACACACCCTTTGTTAATTTATGTCCGTTGATCTTCTTCATTTCATCCGATCTGACGGCCAAAAATTAGAAGGGTGTGTGAGAAGTAAAAAGGATGGTGTGGACATCACACCCCATAGCAAAATTGTGTTTCTGTGGTGCTGCAGCTACAGGGCCACTAAGAAGGCTTCACTGCATTCGGAATCTCCAATTTAGCTCATACGAACTATGAATGTCACCAATAATCTCTGCAAGAGCACAATCCTTCTTCAAATCTATGAAACCGGGCTCAATCCCTCACAATTATTTCCCGGTTATAAACCTTCGTAATAAGTTTGATCACAACATGGCAATCGTCGCATATTCTTAGGTTCTTAATCACTTGAATTGATGTCCCCTCACTGGTACTAATCAAACCAAAAGCCACAGCCAATTTCTCGTAGTGATAACTCAATGCATTTTCTTTTTCCTCCTCCCCTATATCATGCAGCATATTATTGGTCTTGGCCGCATATCCATAGGCTTTAATCCTGAACATGATCTCATCTAGCTTTGCATAAATCTCACGCCGATTAACATGGCTCTGGTCACCATTCACGAACTTGTGTATCACACCTTCCACTTCTATGTAACCAAAACCCGGTATCTTCTTCACATCTCTTCTCTTCATGGCCTCCCTCACCCTGCCCACATCGTCCCATCTCTCTTGAGACACGTAAACATTTGATAACAACACGAAATCACCACAACCCTTAGACCCCATCTCAATCAGTTTCTGAGAAGCCAGTTCTGCCATCTCCACATTCCTATAAGTCTTGCTAGCACCAAGTAAAGTTTTCTAGAATACCACATCAGGAAACATATGCATAGAATTTATGATCTCATAAGCCTCTTGAATCCGCCCAGCTCGTCCCAGCAAATCAACCACAGTCCCATAATGCTTGACATTAGGGGCAACATCATGCCCCGCCATTGAATTAAATAACCTAACCTCATCTTCCACCAGTCCGGCATGGTTGCAGGAACACAAAGCAGCAAGATACGACACTGCATCTGGGTACACCCCGTTTTTATCCATCTGTCCGAAAAGATCAAGTGCTTCACCATTTCCATGCATAGCAAACGCCATAATCATCGTATTCCAAGTTATTAAATTCTTCTCACATTTCATATTCTCAAATACCCAATACGCTTTGTTCTCAAAGCCGCATTTTGTGTTCATATCAATAACCACATTGCAAACAATGACGTGCATATCAAGCTTCTCATCCATTATATAGGCATGTACTTTTTCTCCTCTTTTGAGTGCCCTCAATTGCGAACAGGCGGAGAGCACACCGAGAACCGTGACTTCATTAGGCTTCAAACTGATAAGATCATAGAATGTAACAGTGCATAAAGTAAAGGAAAGAGGTAAAGAAATAACTAAAACATCTTGATTTCATTTCATGCCTTTCCGAAAATGTGAGAGGGGCTTAAATACAACCCTAAAGGAGGAGAGATCAGATTGGAACAAATCTCCATCGTCACAACATTTGGATGAAACCAACTTCTACACAAATAAGACAAAAGACCACAAGGGTGGGAATTAACAGCTGTCTAATAA
This sequence comes from Malus sylvestris, assembly GCF_916048215.2. NCBI lineage: Eukaryota > Viridiplantae > Streptophyta > Magnoliopsida > Rosales > Rosaceae > Malus > Malus sylvestris. The sequence continues at coordinate 6,383,128 of NC_062264.1, read as the reverse complement.
TTGTAAGGTCCTAACAATCCTGCCCCCTAAGAAGGAGCTTGTCATCAAGCGTTGAAATCTGGGAAACAATCGAGAATGAAGGCAGCATCCTCCCAGGTAGCATCATGGTCAAGAAGGCCCATCCATTTGATAAGCCAACGTGTGACAGCTGAGTTGCCTCTCTTGATCATGCCACGCTGCAGAACCTTCTCCGGCGTCTAGGTCACCAGCCCCGTATCTGACAAAGGTGGAAGCGCAGTCGATGCAGCCACGTTGGAGCCGAGTTTTAGCTTGAGAAGCGAGACGTGAAATGTGGGGTGGATGCAGGAACCATGAGGCAGGTCCAAGGTGTATACAATTTTCCCTATGTAAGCGAGGACCTTATAAGGCTCGTAGAATCGGGGTGCCAGTTTGGGACAATTGGTGTGATGGACAAAGGATTGGCGGTAGGGTTGTAAGCGGAGGAAGACCCAATCGCCCACTTGGAACTCGCGCTCCGAGCGCTGTTTGTTTGCGTAATGGCACATACGATCTTGAGCTTGCTACAAATTAGCACGGAAGAGGCGGAGCAAAACATCTCAGTCCCGAAGAGAGATGTCCACGAGGTGGACTGAGGAATAGCCTGGGAGATATGAGGAGACGTGAGGTGGAGGGTAGCCATACACAGCCTCAAATGGAGTCATCTTGGTGGCTGAGTGAAAAGTGGTATTGTACCACCACTCCGCCCATGGCAACCAGTCAACCCAAAAGGTGGGCTTGTCGCCGACGAAGCTACGCAGGTAGTGTTCCAATGTGCGGTTTAAGACCTCGGTTTGGCCATCAGATTGGGGGTCGTAAGCCGAACTGCGACAAAGCTGTGTTCCTTGGAGCTTGAAGAATGACTCCCAGAAGGTGCTGATGAAAATAGGATCCCGGTTGTTGATGATGGTCATAGGCATGCTATGGAGGCGGAAGACCTCACGGAGAAAGATGTCTGCTGTCTTGGCTGCTGAGTATAGATGTTTGATGGCAATGAAGTGGGCATACTTGGAGAGTCGGTCGACTACCATTAAAATTACATTGCGTCCGTTGGTATGGGGAAGGCCGTCAATAAAATTCATGGCAATATTTGTCCAATTCTAAGAGGGGATGGGAAGTGGCTGAAGCAACCCTGGTGGTTTAATGGCCTCATAGTTGTTTCGCTGGCAAATATCACAGCTGGCAACAAGGGATTTAACTGCTTGCTTTAACCCCGACCAGTTGAAGTTTCGACAAACTCGTTTATAAGTTCGAAGAAAGCCCGAGTGGCTTGCTGCAGGAAAACAATGAAATTCTTGAAGAATGCGATGGCACCATAGGGAGGAAGCCACAACGAAGATGCCACCTTTATAATACAGAAGGTCTCCACAAAGAGAGAAATGGGCGCGTGACCGCTGGTTGTTGTGTAAAGCATGGAGAAGAGCCGAGGCTTCTGAATCCTGAGCATACTCTACTTGTATATCAGAAATGCAATCAAAGATAGGCTGGGAAAAACCCATAAGAGTGAGACACTCATATTGCCGAGACAATGCATCGGCGGCGGTGTTCGAGGAACCCGGACGGTATTCCAGGGTGTAATTATAACCCAAGAGCTTGAGGAGCCATTTTTGCTTTGTTGGTGTGGTGATTCTCTGGTTCAGAAAGTATTTCAGTGTCTGGTGGTCTGTCAGGATGGTGAAGAGATGCCCGAGCAAATAAGGGCGCCATTTTTGAATTGCGAACACAATTGCCATCATCTCCTTATCATAAACTGATAAGGCCTTATGCTTGTCAGCCAAGGATTTACTCAGGAAGGCAATTAGGTGGTGGTTTTGGGAGAGGACAGCCCCGATGCTGATGTCAGATGCATCGTATTCTATGGTAAAGGGCTTGGTGAAGTCCGGAAGGGCCAGTATAGGAGTGGAGGTAAGGGCCCGTTTGAGGGCTGAAAAAGCGGTGTCCGCAGCAGGTGACCATTTGAAATTGTCTTTTTTCAAGAGCTCTGTCAAAGGACGGGCCAAAATTCCAAAATGGCGTACAAATTTGCGGTAGTACCCTGCTAATCCCAAGAATCCTCATAGGCCCTTGAGTGTGCAAGGCGGAGGGCAATCCATAATGCATTGCATTTTTTGAGAGTCCACAGCCACCCCGGCAGCCGAGATAAGATGTCCAAGATAAGCCACTGTAGTTTGGCCAAATGAGCTCACTTAGAGGCCTTAACCTTTAAGTCATGAGAACGGAGGACTTCAAAGGCAGAAACTAAGTGCGTGAGGTGGGTTTGCAAGGTGGGGCTAAAGACGAGAATGTCGTCGAAGAAGACCAACACAAACTTGCCTAAAAAAGGCTTGAAGATAGAATTCATTAAGGCTTGAAATGAGGATGGAGCATTGCAGAGGCCAAATGGCATCACCAGAAACTCGATGTGGCCCTCATGAGTACGAAACGCAGTATTGGGAATGTCAGGCTCATGCATGCGAATTTGGTGGAAGCTCGAACGAAAGTCCAATTTAGAGAAGATGGTCGCACCGCGGAGTTTATCCAGCAGCTCATCAATGATCGGTACTAAGAAAGGAAATTTAACAGTGACCTGATTAAGGGCACGGTAGTCGACACAAAATCGCCAAGTACTATCAGTTTTGTGGACCAAGAGAACGGGCGAGGAGAAGGGACTCGAGCTAGGACGAATAATGCCAGCCGCGAGCATCTTTTGCACCTGGCGTTCAAGCTCTGCCTTCTAGATATGGGCATACCTATAGGGGCAGACATTCACCGGTTATGTGCCGGGCAACAGTGTGATCCGATGATCAGTGGCCCGTGGAGGGGGAGACTTGTGGGAGCAGTGAAAAGGTCCGAATATGTGTCCAAGAGTGGGACGATAGGTTGCAGGGTGGGAGAAAGTGTCGCCAAAGGTGAATGATCCTGCATGAGGGAAATTACTAGGGAACCCAAGTCCATTCGAGAAAGAGCAGGGGAGGGGATGGGTTTGGGGCACGAGACCCACCAAATAATAATTACACCCATTAAGTTGAAACTCCATGATTTTGTCCTTGAAGTGTCATCTAATATAGCCGAGAGATTCTAGCCATTCAGCTCCAAGTACCAGGTCGCATCCAACTACTGACAAAAGTCGGATATCAGAGGCAAAAACATAGTCATGCAATTGTATGTTAACATCGAAAGCAATCCCTTTGGTGTAACAGAGGCGGCCATTAGCAACAGTTACTGGCTCGGTAATAAATGGGTCGATGTAGAGGCCGAGCTGGGAATTGACATAGGGGTTGAGAAAGTTTAAATTAGCCTCAGAGTCGACAAAAACCCTAACAGGCAGAGACCCAATATGACCCAGCAAGCTCATCGCACGGCCACAGATAATTTTAGGGGAAGTTAGAGCATTGAGGGTGACCGGTGTAGTGTCCTCCAAAAGGCTCTCGTCGGGGTGTGGCAGAGGGATATCAACCAGCGGGTCGGATGTGGCTTCGGAGACGGCATCAGCATCTAAGAGGAGCAAGTGGGGTGTGGCACATATGTGTCCAGGGAAGTACTTCTCCGGGCAGTAGAGGCATTGTCCACGGGAGCGGCGTTCACGCACCTCCGCTGGAGAGAGACGGAGAGGTGTTCACGCACCTCCGTCAGAGAAAGACGGAGAAGGGATCTGGGTGGTAGGGAGGGAACGGGTTTAGTGGGTGGAGGTGGATGGGACGACAATGAAGGCGATGAAGATTCAAGTAGATGTCACGAGCTAAAGGGATGAAAGGGTCCGAGACGGCGTTGATGCTTATTATCATAAATACAGGCAAGCTCAATGGCTCGGGACAAGGAGCGAGGGGCCCGAGCCACAATATCATCTTGGAGTTCTGGTTTAAGCCCCCCAATGAAAACCCCCAAAAGTTGTGAATCGGACCAGCCTTGGGCCCGATAGGATAACGGAATAAATTCAGTGATGTAGTCATCCAATAGGCATTTTTAGGAAACATGGGAAAATGACATGTTGAAGTCCAATTGGTCACCAAGCCCAAACCGTTAAAGAAGGGAGTCAGTGAAGGTGACCCAGAGTCCGGATCCGACATGAAGCTTATACCACTTGAACCAGAGGGCCGCATCACCGATAAAGTAGAGCCCGGTAATGGTGACCCGGTGTGCCGCATCAACCTCGTGATAATCCATGTACTCTTCAGTGAGAGCCAACCAGATGTACGGATCGTCCCTTGAGAATCAGGGAAGCTCGATCTTCATGTGTTTAGGTCCAAGGAAAGTAGGTGGGGGTTGGTAAGGGAGCGGATGTGGTAGGTGAAAAGAAGATAACGGGATGTGGATACGGAGGGTGGTAGGTAGGGGGAGGGAAAAGGGAACTGAGGGGGAACCCTAGGTGGGAGGCAGAACAGCGGAAGGGGTTTGGGAAGGGTGTGAGGACGGGATGGGTAGAGACGGTTGAGGCAGCGGGGTGGATGACGACCCCAAGGGAATCTGAAGTGACTCGATTCGAATCTAAGGACGGGATGTGAACGCGGGCGATGGTTGCTTGGAGGCAAGAAGCTCCTCCATCAGATGGGTCTAGACCAGGCTAATATTAGCTAAGAAAGCATAGATTTCCGCCAAGTTCAACTGGAAAGACTTATGACGAGTGGCCAACAGAGACACCGAGTCGTGGAAATCATTGAGTTGCTCCAAAATTTGATGTTGTTGGTACTCCAGTTCGAGATCAGCCTCCGTGACGTCGGCTGCAACCACAGAAACCTTGTTTTTGCCCATGAATGGCAACAACCTGGCTCAATGATACCAGATGATAGGATCACAGAATGTAACAGTGCAGAAAGTAAAGGAAAGAGGGAAAGAAATAACTAAAACATCTTGATTTCATTTCATGCCTTTCCCAAAAGGTGAAAGGGGCTTAAGTACAACCCTAAATGAGGAGAGCTCAGATTGGAACACATCTCCATCTTCACAACCGTTGGATGAAACCAACTTCTACACAGATAAGACAAAATACCACAAGGGTGGGAATTAACAGCTGTCTAATAATTGTAAGGTCCTAACACAAACCCTCTTCCTCACTCATTCTTTGAAACAAAGCTATAGCTTCAATGGGTCGATACCCTTGAGCCTACCCAGAAATTAAAGCATTCCAACAAGCAGTATCCTTCCGACCCATTTCATCAAACACCTTCTGTGCAAACTCCATCGCCCACTTTCGCATAAACTTCCAGCAAAGTGGTTCGCAGTAGTATGTTGGCTCCAAACCTGAACTGTACAATTTGGGAGTGAATCTGCATTGTCTCAGTGAAAGCCAACGCACGTGCGCACGCCTTTAGAACGAATGAGCACCTGAGGGCGTCGACCTTCTGGGAAGCTTGGGACATGGTCATGTACCATGCGATGGCTTGGGTAGGTTGGGGGCTCTGGGCGAGGCCTCGAATGACGGCGTTCCATTGATTGGTGGAAGAGCGTTGTGGCGTAAAAGCAACTTCATCATTGCAAAGGGCAAGTCACTATTGAATAGCCTCTAATGAAACTGCCTAAATGCACCGTAACCAAGGTACAAAATATCGATATTATCGGCGATATTTCGCTGATAATATCGTTTTTGTGAGTGAACGATATTTTCACACTTAGCCATCTAATTATTGTTAATATATTATCGATATTATCGATAATATCGCGATAAAATCGATAATATCTCGTGGACCATTGGCCCACGTATCAAATATTAAACTGATACGGACAGATACACTTGATCTTAGCCAAAAGGCCGAGAAAGGCATGCATCTGGCAGTGTTGGGCTTTCAGTTTTATACACGTCTTAACTCTCCTACATTCTTCAGCTGGCCGATGTGGGACTAGAACCGTGCTTTCTTGCAGAGTTGAGGTAACGACATCTTATAGCTTTCAGACCACAAAACTACATCTTATCACCAATAACCAGGAATTTAACATGCCATGGGATTGATCCATGAGATCAACCCGTCCTCTTTTCTCGTCCTCTTTCTGGCTGCATCATCTTTCAGTCGCCAATCCCGCCTTCACGTTCGACGGCGTCGGGATCGAGAGCGATTGTGAGAAGCTACTTTTGGACTACGGGCTGCGGGTCACCAATTGGGTTGATCTTCGGGGTTTCGCGACGGAGAGGTTGGGGGTTGGGGAGCTGAGGAACGCCCGGTTGAAGCGGTTGGCGAGCGCAGTGCTAGGGAAGGAGTTGCAGAAGCCAAAGAGGGTGACGATGAGCAGGTGGGACAGTCAGTGGCTTTCTTATGATCAGATTCAGTATGCTGCTGTTGATGCTTTTATTTCTTATGAGATTGCTAGGCAATTGAATCGCTAGGGAATTGAATCTTAGAGGTGCGTAGATGGATTGGAATTCGACATTGTTGCGGTGAGAATTCAAATGTCGATTTTCTATGGCTTTAGCAAAATTTCTTGCAATGTTGGGTAAGTTAGAAATTTGGATTACAATGCCAGTTTTAATGGACCTGAATTAGGGATTTCGGGTGACATTGTGGATAACTTTTCGGGTTGATGTGTTGTTAGTTGCACTTATGAGCTTGTTTAGTTACTGCTTTATGTTTTTCATCTGATCAGATGGTTCTGACTTTGGCTTATGTATATACATATATCGTTGTTTCCTGATTGCCTCTGTTCAATGCAAGTTTGTGGAATGGAATAGAGATGTTGAAACTTCGAGATGAAAATTGAAATGTCGGGTTTTTTATGCGTTTAGTAGCGTAGCAGAAAGTGTTTACATTGTTGGGTAACCTTAAAAACTTGGGTTCGCTTTGCTGGTTTAATCAGTCGTAATTAGGGATTGGACCGATATTGTGGAAAGCTTTTGCTATTGGTGCTTTGTTAGTTGCAATTTTTGAGTTAGTTTAGTAATTGCTTGATGTTTTCAATATGATCAGAATTTTCTGACCTTGGCATATGTATATACATATATTGTTGGATTCCTGTTTTAATTTGTTCAATGCAAGTAGGAAAGGTAAGAAACTCCTTCTCGTTCGATTGCATGATTGGTATTAGTTGGACTAACTGGTTTTGGATCCTGTTGAACAAAAAATCATAGTCTCGATGACATTGAATCGTTCTCTTTTCTTTGATCACAAGAAACAATATGTTAGGAGTACTGAAGGAGGTCTACAAAATTATAAAGGGTGTAAAGCACCAGATATTCGAGAGAAAAAGAAAAAAACTTTGAGGGTGTGTGTGTGGCACACGGTTTTATATGAAAGATTTGGAAGTGACTTTGCTCAGAAGAACCAAATATTCTGTCAGAGAAGAACAAAAAAATCTGCTTACTTTATCTTCTTCTCCACGTGAAGACCAAATTCTGTCAGAGAAGAACCAAAAATGCAATGTATAAAGTGTAAAATATTGTACTAATTCATTATATATAAATGATTATGGTGTGTTTAGAATTCTTTCATTAATTACTACATATTTTCTACACTCACAATGTTTGTCAGCTCGCTATATAATCAACTTGATAATGTTAAATCCATCATGCAATGCATTTCCTTCTAATTTTTTGTGATAAACTAATAGATAATTGACTAAATAAACATCCTGCAAAGTTTCAATAAAAATTTCCAAGTTTTTCTTACAATTTCCGTGGTTTCCATGTAATTTTTATCGATATCGATATTATCCCGATATTTCCGTGTTTTCGGACTACCGATATTTTCGATATTACCGATATTTTCTTCCTTGACCGTAATTGCCTTTTACATCTTCATCCCTACACTGAATAGCCAAGACAATAAGTAATAAAATATTAGTATTTTTTATTTTATAACATAATAAAAAAATCATTTTATTTGTAATTTCGGATATGACTTTTAATCGGTCTTGTTGTACCTCGTGTCATTAAATAAGAAATTACAACCCAAAGTATTTGAGAAAATATAAAATTATGATGTAAGTTGGAAGATAATGATAACATATTTATAGAAAATTAAATCAATTTTTTTTTTATTATTTTTTTTATTAATTTTATATTGCATCACCTCCACCTCGGGATCTCGGGCCACCAATTCGTGTCGGGCCTGTCCCTCGGGCCCCCTCTGGCACTGAAGCTCTCATGGGCTGGAATTCATTGCCCAAGCAATTAGGTCCTATGCAATCCACGATCCATCAGGCACAAGCCCCCGCCGGACTTAATCTAAAGGAGGTTGGAAACGGGGGAAAGGGCGCAGCGCTCGAGGAGTTTGGTGGCGAGGGAGGGGTAGAATTGGAATTTGCCACTGGTTAGAAAGTGAGCTTGTAGCTGTTTGATGCGTGCGAGGGAGATGCATTTCTGTAACAAGGACTCCGAGTTTGCCATATTCAGATATTCTCATGCCCATGACACTCGAGTCTGAAGGCCTTTTGTATTTACATTTTTTTATTTATAATACAAAATATTCCGGACATAAGTACGAAGTTATGTGAATCAGTCACAAAGTATCTTTAGGGTAACTCCTCCTCAATTTTAAAGAGCTAAGCTCTTCTCATTCAAGATTCCTTTTACTTTTCTCGCCTCAATTGGCGAAGCCACCTTCTAAAAAAAATTGTGAGTTTACATTTTTATTTACACTTTTCGGCAAAAGTTGATGTCCTACATACATTTAAAATTTGTTAATAAAAAAGTTTTCCAACCAACAAGACATGTAATAACATTGCTTTTGAAAGAAACAATCGATAATTCATTGATAAAGAGTCTAAACCCTAAACATGAAAACAAAGAAAAAATCATTCTACATGACTTACATTTCATGTTGATGTAGAAATATTTTGTTGGGTGAATTGCCGATTTAGTACCTAAACCCTAAAGAAACAATCGATAATTCATTGATAAAGAGTCTAAACCCTAAACATGAAAACCAAGAAAAACTCATTCTACATGACTTACATTTCATGTTGATGTAGAAATATTTTGTTGGGTGAATTGCCGATTTAGTACCTGAACTCTCACCTCAGTAAAAATTAGATCCCTGAATTCTTTTTTTCGGTTAAATAAGTCCTTAAATTCTTTAAAAATTACTAATTTCATCCATACTATTATATTCAAAGCTATTTTATTTAATTTTTTGTCAACTTAAGTCACTTGACATACTCTAGAGTGTAATACTGTCATTTTCTCGCGTATAAGCCCTTAACATTTCATATAGGTTGCGAATCTAACATCTAATTTACCCTCCAAAGCTAACACTATACACTATTTTTTATGAAAAATTATCAATCTACCATTCAATGTGTATTACATGCAAAAAAGTTGACTTAACCATTGACGGAAAATTGAATATAATAGCTTCGAATATAATATTAGAGATGTAATTGACAGATTTTTATAATTCAATAATTGATTTTTCTGAAAAAATAGTTTAGGAACCTAACTTTCAGTCAGGTGATAATTCAAATACTAAATTAGCAATTTACTCTGTTTATGAGAGCGAGAAGGAAAATGCATGCGAAACCACCTAATACATAGAGTAAATTTCAAGAACCCGGACACTCCTATTTATTTAAATTTATTATTAAGGAACGGTTGAACTCTAGTTCACATGCCCCTGGGGACAATGGTTGAATTCTCACATAACCTATAAAACCTAAAGAGTATAGATGATTCAGGATTATCACAATAATTTAAGAGAGAAAATTTTTAAAACCCGTAGTGTACGACTAAAAACTCAACACCTAATCTGTTAAAATATTGAACTACATGCAAAATAAAAAGTGACAACCTAATTTATCATTTTTCTATTTTCGACTAAAAAAGAAAAGGAAGAATCCCTCCCAAAATATCTTTAAACCTACCCAAGTACGGAATCACACGCCAGCATCTAATCTAAGACCCCACCATATTCGTTAGACAAATAGATAAAGTACGACCGGACTTACCTTTTAACGTGCATTTTCACATTTTACCCTCCGTAAATCTATAAATAACAATAAAAGCCCTTTCCTTTCCTTTATAAACCTCTCTCTCTCTCTCTGTCTCTCTCACTCCTCTCACTCTCTCTCCCCTCTCCTTCTCTCACTGCGAAGTAAACCCTGTTTCTGCGAGCAAGGATCAATACGCCGATATGAGGTGTTGCTCTCAGCTCCCGTTTTATTTGAATTTACATTTACTTCTGATATTTATCTTTTGTTATTTGAGATTTCATAAGAAGCATAGGGTTTGAGTTAGGTTTTCGAATTTTATTTCTTTATTTTTTTATTACTTTTCGATTGTTTTCTGTTTGGTTGCTGAGAAAGTGAAGGAAAATGAGTTATCTGTGAGCATGGAGCCTCGAATCTGCCTAGACGGCTTGGTTTGTGAATTGGGTTCTGTAGAGGTTTAGGGTTTTAATTCGGAATGATTTGTTTTTCATTTTCCTGGAAATAACATGTTCTTTGATTTAGCTGAGTGTTTTAATGGAAATTTATTGTCTTATTTTTCTATATTTCCTTTTCTCTACGACCAAACAGGGATTTAATGAGATATTGCTCGGTCTTTATTTTCCGGCTTTATTTTATCTATTCCCATTTTTGCCAAACTTCCTGTTTCCATTTTCTTTTTTTCTGTTTTTTCATGCTGTAATAATTGTGCAAACTGCAACTACGTGCTCGAATAAAAACTGCTTGAGCATTGTATAATTGACAGCGTGCCAATGAAGCTCGATATTTGTACAGGAATGTTTGATTAGTGTAGGATTTTTAACAACTAAATGCTCGAACCTACAAAGTTTCTGTTAGATGAATGCCAGTCTGATTAGTCTTATATAGTACTTGAGTTCTAGTTTCATAGTGTTTGATCCCTGCTGTGGGGTTTCATTTTGTTTCTTTATAACTTTCTTGGTACTGGGATATATGTAGATTTGGTACAACAAGTGTCCAGTGTTCTTTAACTGTTTGGGTATTTGGCATAGGTTGTGTAGTTCAAGAAATTTAACATTTAACAATTGGCGGGTAAGATGGAACGTTTGGGTCTTACTATCCACCGTGTAGCAGCCTGCCTGCCTGCCTGCCTGAGATTTGTAGGCTTTACACTCTAGCATGCAATTTAATCAAAGTTTCAAAGATTGGGCGATACTGATTGCAGAAATGACAAGGAAAAATATGATATTAGAAAGGTGGAAGTAATTGTGATATAAGAAGTGGCTAGCATGATGGATAATATTTTAAGTTCGTACTTCTTTTTTTTTTTTTTTTTTTTTTTTTTTTTTGTTCTGGAGTATATGATTTACTCAATTGTTTTGTACTTTAATCTTTACTAATTTTCATTTGAACATGTACATTTCAGCCGACATCCTAATGTGAAATGGGCCCAGAGGTCTGATATGGTCTACATAACTATTGACTTGCCGGATGCCCAGGATGTAAAGCTTAAACTGGAGCCTGAAGGAAAGTTTTTGTTCTCTGCTACTACTGGACCAGAGAAGACACCTTATGAAGTTGACCTTGATCTCTATGACAAGATAGATATAAATGTTAGTTTCTCACCATAACCATCATGGATTTATTTCATTTTACTAGGATATCGTACTGTCATCAATTATGGGACTAAGATATTCTTTTGCGTGCAGGAGACCAAGACTAGTGTTGGCTTGAGAAATATCTGTTACCTAGTGAAAAAAGCTGAGGATAAATGGTGGAGCAGGTTGATAAAACAGCAAGGAAGAGCTCCTATTTTTCTGAAAGTGGATTGGGATAAATGGGTTGATGAAGATGAAGAGCCTGAAGAAGTTAAAGGTGACGAAGGCGGTGAGTGTTTCTCCAATCCTTCCTAAATCTCTTTCCGTATTGTCATGGTTTCCTTGAGGAATTTTAACTGTACGCTTTTGGCTGTAATTTTGGTTTCCAGGTCCAGGTGGGTTTGGAAACAATATGGACTTTGGGGGACTTGGAAACAATATGGACTTTGGAGGACTCGGAAACAATATGAACTTTGGGGGACTAGGAAACAATATGAACTTTGGGGACTTTGATTTGTCTGTAAGTGGTCATACCATCACCTTACTATTGATTTGTTTATACTAAACTATAAGTAGCTATACGATCACTAGGCCTGGCATTTTGGACCCAACCCGTTAACCCGACCCGATCCAACGCGTTAATATTTGTATTTGGGTGGATGCTTAAAGGGTCGGGTCGCTAATGGGTGAACCCGTTAAATAACGGGTCACTTTGGGTCAACCCGTTAGACCCGTTAACACCCGTTAGCACCCGTTAGTTGAGGATATTTTAGTAATTTTAGTAAAGTCTTAATAACAAAATAAACTTTATGCAAAAGAAAAAAATAATAATAATTGTTAACGGGTGAAACGGTTGACCCGTTAGCTTAACGGGTCGGGTTCGGGTGACCCGTTAGCTTAACGGGTTGAGTTCGGATGACCTGTTAATTTAACGGGTCGGGTTCAACCCGACCCAAACCCAATAAACCCGACCCGTTTACAGGTCTAACGATCACCTGACTATAGGTTATTATTAAATTATTTTTTATGTTAAACAATTGCGTACTTTCTGTTATTTCAGAAGTTGAACATGGGTGGCGATGGCTTGAATGCAGACGCTCTGGGCAAGTTTGATGGTGAGTTTCACAATCTATAATCCATTCCAGTGACAAGATTTTTCTTTTTGTTGGAACTGATTAATAACTGCAGGTTAGCGTACAATTTATTACTGACGTTTAATTTAACTGTCTTGTACTACTAGCAGAGAACGATGAGAGTGACGCAGAGGATGAAACTGTTGACCAACAACCATCCGCTGCTGGACAATCTGACGCCAAACCTCTTGCAAGTGCGGAGCATGACGCAAAGGCTTCTGCCTGATGATGCAAAAGACTCAGAAAGTGGGACCGCAACGGTTGAAGGATGAAAGCCTTGCTACAGCATCTTCAAAGCCAACGCTATTCCCTGTTTTAACATGCACCTGAATATGTGTTTATTTCCCGATACGCAACTTTGTGATTGCTTTGCTTGGCCTTCACAAAAGGGTTTTCCTTTTCGTTTTGCTTTTGGTTTTGTCACGAGGGGTAGCCTGATCGTTAGTGAGACGATTCCGTTGGCATCGAAAGCTTTATTATCTTTCCGCTTACTGTGGTTCGCGGATGTTGGAATTTACCATGTATTAGATATCAGCTTGTTCATTACCGGTGATGATGTAATGGTTGATTTGTCGATCATTCTGTTGAGCTTGTTAATTGTTCAGCCTACAATGAGTTTGATCATATGATGAATAGCTAATCAGATCCACATGAGAATTGAGAATTGACTTTTTTGGTTCAATCTGTTGCGGTTGCTTACTTTTTTGGTGCCATGAAAGTCTTTCTCGTGTACTTCTCGTGTATGGGGGATGATAAAGAAGAATCGGATGAAATCTGAAATTCGACAGAGTACAATAAAAATTACATGGCAATATCCAAATTACAGATTAAGTACTCGACAGAGTTTGTTAACTTTCCACACTGAACTGAACTGAACAGCATCGACACAAAGGCTATAAGCTCTGTGTCTTAAGCTCGGTATACGCCAACCTTGAATGTAGCAGTGCGAGTGCCACCCTTATTAATCAACTCAAACACACAAGCATCCCCTACTTTAACACGATTCTCTCGCGCAAATGCTTTCCAACCGTCATAGACTCTTGCATATTGTTTTCTCCTGTATACCCCGACGCGGCACTTGACAGGCCAACTTCTCCTGCTCGAGATCTCTAGGTTCATGTCGCAAACGCCTCTTGCACAGATATGTCGCCTGACAAACGATCCAGATAGTCTCTGCAAACATCACAACACAAAATATAAAATCAAACCAAAAAGGGGGGCTGCTATTTATGCTGAGAAAATATGTAACATTGTTGCTCCTTAAGCTGTTTCATTCCCTAATTCGTACTTTAATATGAACTGGGATTGAACAAATGTCGAGGAAGCTTACCAACTGACTTGCTATGTATGATGGCTGCATTTTGACCACGAGAAACGGATTGCTAGATTTGAAACTCACAGCTCTCGAAAAGGCTCTATCACTTAACCTCGTGGTTTTTTCCTCATCCAAGATTTTGACAGAAACATTATCTCCATGTTCTTCATTCTTCGGCAGCTGGATTCCACCACATAACATGGGTACCCCATCATGGCTTGAACTGATTGGATAATCAATCTCCAACGTATTCCTTTGAAAAATGCGCACTAGGAAATGTGAAAAACCACCTTCGTGGCTAAACACCAACAAGTATCCATGGTTCAGGGAGTAAAATTTTGCAAATTCTGACCAGCCCTTTTGCAACCACACCTTGCCACATCTCCTTGTCAATTCTATTCGCCAAACTCGCCCCGTTGGATCCTTGAGGAACACGGAATCCGCCAGACAATCTTCATTCTTCATTACAAACGCCGGTGGAATTTCCTGTAATTAATTCCTCCTCAAAATTAAGATGCGCATGCAGATAAACATTGTTGCCAAGAAACCGAGAGTACGGCTTAATAATCAAGTTGAAACATAAAGTTCAAAGGCACTAATCTAATCACTTGTAACAGAAGAAAACAAATTAAAAGATATAAGGACCGGAAAATACTTCATCTGCTTTCAATGTCAATGAAGGATGGGTTGAACAAAAAAGGTTAAATCCATAAGATTTTGACAGATTAACAAGTTAATTAAACTTGAGATTTACAAAGCCATTTCCAAAAATACCAAAAACCAAACCACCAAATGAGTCAGAGAGTCAGAGAGATTTATAACAATATTTTTGTATAAATTCTTCACATGCAGAAAGGGAAATAAGCACAAGTAAATATCTTTCAAGAAATTAATTAGCAAACAAAAGTTCATAAAAATTTAATCAAGAATTAAAGGGCCACCCAGGATTTCTTTTATCTTTCTATTTTTTTTTTCCATTAAAAATCCAAGCACAAGAGAGTTTAAACTTTGAAGGACATCGCATGCAAGCTGAAAGAAGAAGATGAAGGGACACAGAGTGAGTGCGTGAGCGAAAATTAACTTACAAGCCTGCCATCTCGAAGAGCTTTGTCCAAAACAATCTTGAAAAAGGTTGGAGCTTTCGCCGGAAGTGGAGAATCCCCGTCGTCTCTCCGGCTCAAAGATGCCATCTTTTGCTTTCGTAATTGGTTTGAGACTCTCTCTCTCTCTCTCTCTCTCTCTCTCTCTACCACTCTTGTCGAACACGGAAAGCACTCATTTGCTCTGCTACAAAGCCTGGAGAAATGACTTGCCTTTCAGATTTTCGGTTTCCCCGCCTGCCTTGTGCAAACGTGGGCATTTAAATGGGTTGTATTTGGGTTTTCTTGGCCCAAATTCAGTCTGGCCCATTCTTCATTTGGACTATTATTGCTTTTGTTGTAGGCTTAACAACTTTTTAGTAACATATTTTTCTGAGGAAACAGTGGCATTCAATCACATATTTGTGGAAGAGGATCCGGTCCGGATCTCTTCCATCAAAGGCCTAGGATCAAGTGATTCGGGTAGTTGAAATTTGATCCAACGGTTACAAATAGGAGGTCCTTCTAAAAGTTATAATAATTGTAGCCGTTGGATCAAATTTCAACGGTCTGGATCTTTAATCTTGGGCCTTTTATGGGAGAGTTCCGGATCGGATTCTCTTTTATTTGTAGGTCCAGTAAGTTTGTCACATCAACAAACGGGTAATATTAAGGAGATTAAATTTGCTCGTGATTTTCTTTGGTATTATAGAACTCGACTCTGTGAGTGCACCCTAGATGGTATGACCATGTGAACATAGTGGATTACAAATAACACTCTGCTTTCACACATTTCTCTCTAAACTCGTCCGACCCTTTTTAAGGAGTACTCATCTTCCTTATATAAGCCCTCCATGACCCAAGTCTCTGGGCTCAAGTCTTTCAGCCTTTGCATCTAATGCGCATAACACATATACTTGACTTGTTAGTTGCCCCTCCGTTCTTTAGCCGATGTGTGGGAGCAAAGAGACATCCGTCTAGGTCCAGTTACATGCTCACACACTTATGTTCTATTCGATAGTCGTCATATGGCCTGGAGTTGATGTTTGAGTAAGTTTTTCCCTGTGTCCCTAGGATTTTGTGCTATAAACTTATTAGTGTCCCAACTTGTTCCCAACTATCGAAAAATACTTAATGAGGAAGCACTTGGCTTCCTTCATGATAGACAATCCAAACTGCTGAGCAATTGCTTAGAGCGCTCGGGGTCATCCTTCTTAATCTTGTTGAGCATTGGCCTTTCTTCCTTTGGACGAGTGTTCCTTTGGGCCTGTGGCGATAGGAAAGGAAGTCACCTTAACACCTTGAAACTTTTACAATATATTCCTGCATTAGGCAGGTAAATTTTATAATAATCCAACCATTCAAATGCTCGTCTCATCGTCGGTTGATATATCCCTATAGCTACTTATCTAAACTACATATAACAAATCTCTCTTTGTCAACAAAAATAGGTCGAAAATACCAAATTAACTTTGTTAACAAAACTAAAGAAAGAGAACCAAAATAAAATTTTGGGCAATATATTTATACTAAACACAAGATAATTTTAAAAATTTTAAAGCTTCATAGCTAGGTAATAGTATTAGTTGCTTCCATTTCTTTTCTACGTTTTTCTTCCAATAATTATCAAGAAACAGTCGATAAAAATATAACATTCTCTTCCGCGGCAAATAATTGTTTGAAGGGGGTGTGTTCCCTAAAGGCCACTCAGTACTACGATATAGTGATATTCATTTTCACTTGTAAGTGAGAGGTGTTACATCCTGTCCCAAGGTTTATCGTATTTTATTATTTGTAGCAGCGAAATTATCAAAATGCCCTTGAGATGCCATGTAGGCCTTCCACGTGGACCTCAATTTTCTATTCACCTTTCTACTCTTATTTTACTATTTTCGAATAGTACTCATTTTTTTCGAAGTTGCAAACGAAACCCGATTCAGAGTTTATATGCATTGTAGTAGTTTTTTGCTATTTTAATCACTTTTTAATTTGGGATTTGAAATCCCATCCCGTGATTTTCCATGAATTACAGCAGATTTTTGCTATTTTAATCACCCGTTTGTATTCCTTCCTCTATTTTTAATTATGTTTTCTTTCCACTTCCTCTTCCATGTGCTTCTTCTTCCCGTGCACCATTACCGCTCTCGCACTCCACCCATCTGATCAACTAGACCCATCATTCTCATCCTACTATTTCCATTCACCCTCTTCTCACACGTGACTCTCTTTTTCTCTTTCTTTTTCTCTCTCTCTCTCCCTTAACCTCTGCAACTCTCCCTCCCTTCTCTGTTTTGTACAGAAACCCCGAAGGCACCCCACTATCACATTTCGCCCAATCCGGCAAGTTTCTGAACCATCATTTCTCTCTTCCATTCTCATCTCTCCCAATGCTCTCCCTCCCAATTCCTGAAATCATTCCCTCTCTCTCTAACTCTCGACACTTTCCTTCTCTTTGCACTAAGTCTCTATGCAACTCACCCTCACTCTCTCTAACTCACCGAGAACCACCACCCACAACCACCATTCCCCTTTAAATAATCTAACCCCAAACTATCATTTTCTGCATCCTCGTGACATGAGGATCATGATGACGCCCTTGCATATGTGATAGGTTGCTGGGAGAGGACTGAACTGAAGAACCCAGGAACTCCGAGTTCATTTTCGAACTCAGGTGAGGTTTCTAACTCCATTCCTCATAGACTTGATTGAATATGTGTTCTGGGATGTGGTTTGGTGAAATTAGAATTCGAATGAAGGGTTTTTAACCCCTGCCAGCCTTTGTGCATGCATGTCCGGTTCCGGCGACGAACTCGGCCAATTTCAATTGAATCCGAGGTGGATTCAACCTCTTCCCCTATGAAATTTTGTTTGGGTATGAATCTAAACCTTCTTTTGAGATTAAATGTGTTTTTCACTTGGAAATGCATCGAAATCGAACTCGGTAACCCTTAACCGATTTCTAGGGTTTTCTCCAGTTTTCGGCAAGAAACTCTGCACTTGCAGGGCGTTTTCCGGCTAACTCCAGCCACTACAAGACCTTATGTTGGTACATTCCTCTTCCTTTTCTCTTAAGCTTCATTTTGATAGGTAGAGTGTGAAAAATGGTTGTGATTCAAAGCTAATCAGAGCTCAGGAATTTATCCCGGCCAAACCAACCCAGAAACCGGCGACCGGACCAGCGATAAGGATCGGGTCAGCCCGACTCGTTTAAAAAAATTAGAAGAAGCCCAAAACCCATATTCGTGGGCCAGATTTGACCCGGTCCAAACCTTTAGGGCAACCCGCGAGGCCAATCGGGTCAACCAGACCCAATATAAAAAAAGGCCTAAGTCCAAACCTAGAACCGACTAAAACCCAGGTGCGTCCTAGCCTAAATTCCAAATAAATTCTGGAATATTCCTTGTGTTGACTTTTTTTTGAAATTTTCTTGAAAACCCTTCTAGGCTAATTTCGACGCCCTGAGTTCATTTTGACATCTAGTGAAATTTCAAAGTTTTAATGTAGTTGACTACTGGGCGTCATGGTTGACTTTTAGGGTTGACCGTTGACTTTTTACAAAATTTGCCCGGGACCCTTCTTAGTGTATTTCGACGTGTTGATTTCGAATCCGCTGTTCGTTTTTCCAAATTAAATCATTTTAGTTGAGTTTTACTGACGGGACCCAATATTATGCTTAGGTGTAATCACTATCGAAGACTTCGGCTTTCTTAGCTTGAAAGGATGTGACATTGCAAGTACTTGTGAGTGGGTCTTTTTGTTTTTACGTATATATATATGTATATGTGATTTTTCCAACAACTACTTTTATATACTATGATGTGACATGTCATGTTTAGCTTTACAAATAGACTTTTCATACACTTTATGTTTTTTAATATTATTTGTGAGCATAAACTTGTGGCATGACATCCTTGCGTTTTAAGATCTGCTCATTATTACATTTTTCATAGTGTCCTTTAGTTATTTGTACTGTCATGGGCTAAGGACTAGCTTTACGCGTAGTTCACATGCACCGTTTACATTCAGAGTTAGGTGCTAGTTTGTCCTTTTGTGTGATGTGTTGGACTCATATGTGATGTGACTAGCGCAACTCACGTGATGTAGTACTAGAATGTAAAACCTACACCCAGCCTGTTCCATTGTTTGAATATCTCTGCAGCGGACTTGTGTGCCTACATAAATTAATGAGCATTGATTTATTATAGTATTTTTGGACAACCATATACTTATTTTACAGCGAGGGGTTACACTTTTCGAAAAGGTTTTACAAAACTTTATTTTCAAGCTCACTCACCCTTGTTTTTCGCCTCTCCAGGATTTTAGTGACAGAGGTTTCGTGACAAATAGGATTGCTGGTAAAAGCTATCATGTAGGAGACTTCTCATTTCGGTATAAATGTCCTTCCTCTTCTTTTACTGCAATTTATCTATGCTATGACATCACTTGTGTGATATGGGTTCAATCCAGCTCACATGTGCACTCTAAATTAGTCACTTTTAGGTTTTAATTTATTCACATTTTTCACATCACTACACTTTATGGCTTCATCACCTTCCAGGTATCGACCAGCACATTGCGATTCGGGTGTCCAGGTGGACATTCCAGGTCGGGGTGTGTCAAGAGGTCTTAGGTTCGAATCTTGTAAATAACAAATTAGATAGCAAATTAGGTTGCCCATTGTGTGGTTTAGCCGAACTCCCCCTTGGCCTAAAACCTAAAATTTTTAGCCCATAAAATTTAGGTTTTAACCCAGAAATAGCTTTTCTGCTCCAACCCTTTTAGCCTAAAATTTTAGCCCCATAATATTACAGAATGAATTTAGACTAATTTTTTTTTCTTAAAGTAACTTTTTTAAAAGAAAACTATGTAGATTATCATAATTTAATTTTATGAACATTTTAACCTAAAAATATTTAGATTCTGACAAATACTGAAAAATCACTAACTGACACCGTGAAACTTCTTAAACACTATGAAAGAATATGAAACACATAAAAGATTTTTATTAATTACCTTAGCCGTTAGATTTAAATTTGGACCGTTAAATTTTTGTTTTTACCGTTGAATTTCATCAAATTAGATCTTAATCGTTGGATTTAATGAACTTGTAAATATAAAACTAAATAAAATATACATATATGGTGGGTCAGCTCCACTAATCCTGGGCTAAATCTGGCTTTGTTTTAGGTTTTAGGTTTTAAGTCCAATATTAAGCTTGGGTTGTGTTGGATTTTTTTTGGGGGGAGGGGAATAGAAGGGGAAAAATAGGTTACAAGTCAAGGCTGGAGATGATCTTAGTGTAAAATATATCGTTGTACTAAAAAAAATGGGGGGGGTGTGTTCCCACGAATCTGGATCCTCAATCCTCTTTATGAGGATCCTGAAAATTCGTGAATCGTGACAGTTCATCGTAAATTGTACAGTTATAAATCATTTAAAAATTTTTAATTTAAAATTAAACACAAACAGTACCTGATAAAAAATGATCGTACGATATATAATGAATGTAAACAATTTACGAATTTTCAAGATCTTCAAAAAGAAAATCTGAAAAGGATCTGATGGGTGTTCCACCTCTGCCGATAGGGACGTATTAGGAATGCAGAAAAAAGAAGATATTTTGGTTTGTGAGCGAACCGCCAATTCCAAAACAGGAGAAATTCCATAAAATTTGATATACGTAATTATGGAAAATATATGGACCGTGGACGTGATTTGATGCGACAAAAGCAAAAGTGACTTGCTGCTTATCCTTAACGTCAAGACAGGATATCGCTAATTTAGTAATTATTATTAATAGAAAATAAATAAAGAAATTTGAGTTACTCCTAATTTTGGAATGAAAGTGAAAAAATAAGAACAAAAAATAGTGAAAATTAATAGAACACAAGGGGGTTTAATTGATCAGACTAAGAATAGTTTGAAAAAAATACTGAAAACTTTTATTTGTATATAAAATGTTTTAAGTTCAAATTTGAGAATAACCAGGTGACAATCAATTTATCTTTCATCATCTTAGTACTAATAATACAAAAAAACACTAATCTTAGCCTGCATCAAGCAGAGAGTAAAAAAAACTTAATAAGCTGAGATTATTTCTTTCTTGTGTCATGTTGGCTTATGTTAGACTATTTAAAATGCGGCTTAAAAAACTGTAAAACAAATAAAAAATAAAAAATATCGTCTAGCTAACATTAGCTAGCTGACTGTTGCTTTTTGAATTCTAGCTCAGCTCAGAATCGGCTGGCTGGCTCATGTGGGCCGCCTGATTGGCCCTTTGGCCCCTTTTTATCCACTGGGGCCCATGAGTTCTTTGGTCTGAACCTCGGTTAGAGATGATTTTAGGATTATTTTTTATTTTCTGGACCTTTCGGTTGAAGAAGGCTTAATAGAATACCTTTATTTTGTTCCGAAAAATCGCTGAAAATTATCCTATTTCCTCTGCTGGCTTCCTCAAGTAGCACCTGCCAGTTCCCTTGCTGACGCGTGCACCAAAAGTGAAACTTTCCTCTTTGGTTCCTGGTACATTTTGTTGTAAAATCGACTGTGGGCGCAATGGAATAAATGAAACAAGACACAAAATTTACGAGGTTCCTCTACAGTCAGTGTGACTGGAGTACGTCCTCGGGGCAGCAGTGGTGCTTTCATTATAATTTGAAATAATAGGAGTACAAAGATAACTCTCTCTATTATCTCCTCTCATCTTCCTCTATTCTCTCTCTTCCTCTTCCTTCCTTCCTCTCTTTCTTTCCCGTGAACTCCCCTCACTTCATTCCTCTTCTTCCTTTATATAAACAAAAGAAAGCACTATTCACTTTACAAATTTTCCACAAATGAATAGTGAAAATACTGTGCATAAATAGTAACAAACTATTCATGTGGACCATCCACATAATATTTACAACACTCCCCCTTGGATGGCCACAAGTCTTCGATTGACTCGTTAAAATCTTGATCTGTCTTGGATGCTCCCCCTGATGAGTATCTCCCCCTGATTTCAAATCATTTAGGTTGATCGTTGATCGTTCTGATTTAGTCTCTTAGTAAGAAGAGTTGCTGAAATAGTTGCTTTACTTGTTGTTAACTTTCCACAGGCTTTTTCTTGAACTGAGTTGTAGGACTTTCTGCTAGACTAGCATCCAAAGGTTTGAATTTACTCATTTTATTTGGAGCGGAATTTGATTCAAGAGTAGTGAACACTTGATATTGAATCAGACTTGTGATTTCTTCAAGGACCTTCGAGGCTTGATCTTGAATGAAATTGGACTATGAGGAGCTTCATGTGGCAAGTGATCTTCAGTTTTGTCAAGGATGAATCAGCACGCGTTTGTTGCGCTTGTCTCCACATGCTTCAATGTATCATTTTCACTTTCCTTACTTGCTCCCCTTGCTTAAGTAGTATTTTCCCTGCTTTTCCCCCATGCATGTGTGGCATCTTCTCCGGCAGTATTTGCCCTCTGATGCCGGAGTGGAGTGCAACCCTTGCATTTGGATGGTTCATCACTTCTTGGTGACTGGAGACCCAGCTCCAACCGTTGAAGATGACTACTCGAGAGCAACACTAGGTAAGCAATCAGGAAAGGTTCCAGGCAGTCGGTTCCTTACCGGGAGTTTGAGTGGAGGTTCCGACATATTGCTTTCTTTATCCTTATTTCGCAGGCAAGAACAAGGACAAAGGAAAGGACAGGGAGATTGCATGATATGAGATAATCTTGCTCTGGTCCCTGAAGATATGTGATAATCTTGCTCTGGTGTGACATGTTTGAAGAGGTATTCTCGGAGAGGAAGAAAACTGAGTATTTCGAGATGCTATGTTGAAGATGCATTCTCGGAGATGAGGAAGAGTTAGGTATTCTTGCAGTGTTGCAGGTCTGCCTTGTTATGGAGAACAGAGGTCGACATATATAGAGATTTCTCAATAGCAAGTGGTGGTGCTGTGCTTTTACTCTTGTCAGCAACTGTGGTGTAAATAGAACAGTAAGATTTACGCGTTTTCAACTTTGTCAGAAATCTTTGACAAAATTGCACGCGACATCTGAAAAAGCTGGGATTACGTCTGAAAAATGCCAACGAACTTTATTCAGGAAAATCTGGCTTTTGAAATTCGGAGAGCGGTGCCTCTTTGATCTTTGAACAAGTGGCTCTGCTGCCTCTTCTTTTATAGAGACATCAATTGTGTTCAAGAGTATGCTCAGAAAGTTGCTGCTTGTAGAAATTTCCCCTATCTTGCACCTTTGAAATTTTATTTGACCTCTGTTTTTCCTTCATTATTTCTGAAAAATAACTTGCCCATCTAACATTTGCTTAGATTTGAGTCTTAGGAGTGATACAGACGAACAGCGTCAGGATAATATATGGCGCCCGTCCTTCTTATCTTCTAATGGTCCTCTTACGGTTGGGGACTCTATGATGAAGAATAACATAACCGCTATTGTGGTAGCTATGAATCTTCTCACTCCAAGGGATAACAAGATCCTTTCAGAACGGTCTGAAGAGTCGGCCGTTCAAGACTCCTTGGCTCTCAGTGTTCAGTGTGCTGGCTCTGTGTCCAATATGGGCCAACGCCTACTTGCTCAAACTCGCCAAGTTGAATCATTGATGGCGGAGGTGGCAAGTCTTAAACAAGAGATCAGAGGGCTCAAGCACGAGAATAGGGTGTTACACGTGCTTGCAAATAGTTACTCTACGAGCATGAAAAGAAAGCTCGTCCAACTGCAGGAATCCGAAAGTCGGATTCAAAGTGATCACCAGAGGTTCGTTGCTAGATTCCGAAAGCAACTGATGCCTTCCCCTTCTGGTGTTTTGCTAAGTACTGGGGTGCCACATGATCAATCTCCAGTGCCTCCCCCTTCTGGGGTACTTCCGAGTACTGAGGCTTCACATGAGCAACCTTTGTGAAGGCTCCATCCTGTTTGTTTGTTTTAACTCATGTGTATGTATATATCTGTAATTTCTTGGAGATATTAATAAATAAGCTTTATTTCATTCAATGTATTGTGCCAAATACAATAAAGCATATACTTCACTAAGATGTGGTATTTCTGGACCAAATATTAATTTATCTTTACCCTCATGAAGATAAATGATTATTCTTAGTGTCTTCATCATATGAGTATTCAACTCATAATCTTCAATCCATATGGTTCTTTTAATATCATAAATATCATGGATAAGATTCGTGTTGGTAGATTGTTCGATCTGCAGCTCGAGACAATAATTCCTTCAACACTTTATAATTTTCTAGACTCTTCAGGAGTCCCAATTTAATATCATCAACTCTTCAAGAGGTATAATTTAATGTCATTGACTCTTGCAAGAGATTTTAGTATGTTGCAACAATATCATAATGATAGTACTCACTAAGGCAATTTATATCATCCATTGGTATTGAGTACATATTTTATGTTTTACCCTTCAGAGGCTTACTTCAAGCAATTTGAATCCTTCAAGGGTTTTCTACACTTCATGATACATTTTCCTTTGGAATTTATACAGAGCAATTTGCTCTCATGTATACTTGAGGGATTTACTTATGGAGATATAATGTGGGCGACTCACAACCCTTCGTATATAATTCTCCATTCATATGAACTCGTTTACAACCTTGTGTCATATCATGTAAGTGTATTACACTGTATTACAAATGCCTATATATAACCTCCTTGGTTCAACATCCTTTGGCTATTTGTATTGTATTCAAATATATATAGGTTCATTTGCCCACGTTCTTACAAAATTGTAATGGAATTGCCTTTCTCCATTTTGGCCAATAATTTTTCTTTTGTCGACGAACAAAAGAACGTGACTCAATATTAACACAGCTCATTGATGAATTTAGTAGCTACTTGTAAAAACCAAAATTACCATTGGTTATCATCAATCCGTGATCCCATATTCTCATGTGCATGCGCATGCATAAAAGCTTTTCATTTCTTTGGATATCCATTGCCTCTTCAAGGGCATGACGCTATCTCTTCCAGGATAGTCATAATTGAGAGAATTCGGATCATAACCTCATTTTGAGCGTTATAGAGCTTGGATTTTAATCTCCACTTCTAGGAGTTGAGTCATTGGAACCTATACGTCTATCATGCTACATGCAAGAGACATCAATATTCCCATGTCTGCGGATTGTCCTTTCTAGAACGTATTATCCATGCAGCGACTGTCATGCTTCTGGCATGCAACAATTATGCTTCAGGAATGCAATAGTTCAGTAGTGCCATATTCCTTTTTTTTTATTTTTTCGAATGACTGAACCTTTTGAGTCTAAAGGTCTGCCACGCTTCAGACGTGCAACAGATAAATCATTTATTGTCTCATTATTTTGTCCAACAAGGACATCAATTCTTGTAGGCACATTTGCAGCAAGTATATATGATTTCATCACTTTCGTTGCATCATTCAATTATTCCTATTTCATTTTCTCATTGATTGCTTCGTGAATCAAAATAAGACAAATTCTCTTCGTTCTTCTGGAACGGTATTTTCTCATCATTCTTCTGGAACGATATTTTCTCCCCCTAACAGCGGGAAAATTGTCTTATCAAAATAACAGTCCGCAAACCATGCGGTAAACATATCCCCAATCAAGGGTTCTAAATATTGAATGATAGATGGTGTTCAACTTTAATGCCTAATCCACGATGATGCCTCATTTCAGTACGTTGTGGTAGTGCAATAGGCACATAGATAACACAACCAAAAACTCGTAAATGTATAATGTTTGGCTGGTTCCCAAATCCGAGTTGTACTGAGAAGTATTGATGGTCGGTAACATGTCTCAACCGAATTAATAATGCATCATGTAAAGTTTACATGTCCCCATGTAGAAAATTGGCAATTTCGTTTTCATGAGCAGAGCGCGAGAAAACAATTTCATTCGCTTAATAAAGGCTTCTGCTAAACCATTTTGAGTATGGACATAAGGAACTTCTGGTCCTTATTTAATGGTCTGTAAACTGAGACTCTTATGGCTTTTATTACAATTAAGTTAAGGCACTGTGGCACTTCAAACTTACGGTACTCATCTAGGAACTTCATGTTTTGATCTTCAGGATCAAGGGACTTCATACCTGATCTTTTTGCGTGATGGAACTTCAGGTCCAATCATTTTTATATGATGAGGATCAAGAAACTGCAGGTTCTGATCCGATCAATGAACTTTAGGTCCTATATATACTCATTGTAACAAAAGATAAGTACAATAAATAAATTAAAGCAATAGACGGTAATTCCAGCCATAATGAATAAATTGCATTTAAGTAAATAAAGCTTGTGACAAGGGCTTTAACTCAGCACCATCAAAACTTAAAGCAATAGGCGGTAAAACCGTCCATGGTAAATAAATTGCTTTAAAGTAAATAAAGCTTGTGACAAGGGCTTTGATTCAGCACCATTCACATAAATATCAAAGTTTTAAAGCAAAGGGTAATAATTCTACCCACTATAAATAAATTGCTTTAAATAAATAGAACTTGTGACATGAGCTTTAAACCAACACCATGCACATAAATAAATATATAATTTTATTATTTCTTTTCATAATGGTGATGGTCTCATCAACTTCCCACTATCAACTTTATTATTATTTTTTATTATTTCTTCCCTTCACTTCTGTCGGGGCACCCATCCAAATTGTCCTTATTTTATTAATGTTTTCATTTCACAACAACAAGTCCTTTTAGTTACTCAGGAAGTAAAAGTAACAATAAGTTCCAATTGGTGTTCCTCCTCTGGTGAGTTTCGAAAAAGTCGAAACGGTTCCCATAAGTTTTGGAGTCAAGAGTGTCTGCAACTTATGAGAAGATCAAACCGTTAGATTTAGTTCAAAGTTTAGTATGATATGGATAAGAGGATACCAAACAACTTTCGTGAAGAAACAATTTCGATTTGAGCTACAGAAATAGAGTTATGGTACTCATAAGGTGGCTGTCCAGTTTTCTGCGGAAATTGGAAACTGGTTTAGTATTTCAGACATCTGCAACGATCGCACCGTTAAAGTTTTCTGAAATTTTGATATGTTGTAGATACTGAGTGGACGAACAACTTTCAAGAAGAAAGTATTTTAATCCGAGGTCCGCAAGTTGGAGTTCAGAGGCTGTTTACATGGCTGTCAAATTCTTTACGAATTTTGAGTATGTACTCTTTTGCTTCTGCAAAGGATGATATACAGTCATACAACAATATATATAGTTGCTTCAAGAAAATCAATTGTACTGAGATTTGAAGATGAAATGAAAATTGTTTCTTATCTGTGAGATTCCAGCTAAAGGAGATGAACAAGATTTGTGGCGTTGTGCTTTCCACTGACATGAGAGCTTCTCGTGCTGATAACGTGTTGTAAAATCGACTGTGGGCGCAGTGGAATAAATGAAACAAGACACAAAATTTACGAGGTTCCTCTACAGTCAGTGTGACTGGAGTACGTTCTCGGGGCAGCAGTGGTGCTTTCATTATAATTTGAAATAATAGGAGTACAAAGATAACTCTCTCTATTATCTCCTCTCATCTTCCTTTATTCTCTCTCTTCCTCTTCCTTCTCTCTCTTCCTCTTCCTTCCTTCCTCTCTTTCTTTCCCGTGAACTCCCCTCACTTCATTCCTCTTCTTCCTTTATATAAACAAAAGAAAGCACTATTCACTTTACAAATTTTCCACAAATGAATAGTGAAAATACTGTGCATAAATAGTAACAAACTATTTATGTGGACCATCCACATAATATTTACAACACATTTCCTATTTTCACCAATAAACAAAAACGGCACAATCCTATTTATTTTTGAGAGTATTTATCCTCTGCTTCTCCCATTATATCTCTCTCTTTCCATCAAGTACTGTCCTCATTCAAAGTATCTTAATTGAGTTAAAACGAGTTGACTCACCCGAGTTCAACAAGCAAATAGATAGAAGAGGAGAAGACCGCGGGGTCGGTCACATTTTCCATGTTTTCGAAATTAGGCTAAGTGATGACCGTCATCAATCGAGCTGTTAAAATAGTTATATAAGTGAAGATGAGTTTAATGTAAAATATATTGTTGTACTAAAATAAAAAGGGGGGTGTGTTCCCACGAATCCGGATCCTCGTCAGATCATTTTTATATGAATTTGGAAATTCGTGAATCATGTCTGTTTATCGTACATCGTAAGGTTATAAATCATTTTAAATTTTTTTATTTAAAATTAAACATAAATAATACTTGATAAAAAATGATCGTACGATATATAATAAATGCACATAATTTACGAATTTTCAAGATCTTCAAAAAGAGAATCTAAAAAGGATCTAGTGGGTGTTCCACCTCTGCCGATAGGGACGTATTACAAAGAACCGCTAATTCCAAAACAGGATAAATTCCATAAAATTTGATATACGTAATTATGGAAAATATGTGGACCGTGGACGTGATTTGATGGGACAAAAGCAAAAGTGAACTGCTACTTACCCTTAACATCAAGACAAGATATTGCTAATTTAGTAATTCTTATTAATAGAAAATAAATAAAGAAATTTGAGTTACTCCTAATTTTAGAATCAAAGTGAAAAAATAAGAACAAAAAATAGTGAAAATTAATAGAACACAAAGGGCGTTAATTGATCAGACTAAGAATAGTTTGAAAAAAATACTAAAAACTTTTATTGTAAATAAAATGTTTTAAGTTCAAATTTGAGAATAATTAGGTGACAATCAATTTATCTTTCATCATCTTAGTACTAATAATACAAAAAAACACTAATCTTAATCTGCATCAAGCAGAGAGTAAAAAAAACTTAATAAGCTGAGATTATTTCTTTCTCGTGTCATGTTGGCTTATGTTAGACTATTTAAAATGCAGCTTAAAAAATTGCAAAAAAATAAAAATAAAAAATAACGGCTAACTGATTGTTGTTTTTTGAATTCCAGCCCGCCCTGGGACCGGCTGGCTGGCTCATTTGGGTTGGCTGGTTGGCCCCTTGACTCTTTTTTGTCCAATAGAGCCCACGAACCCTTTGACATGACCCTTAATTAGAGACGATTTTATGGCTATTTTGGCATTCTGAACATTTCGGTCGAAGAAGTCCTAATAGAATACCTTTATTTTGTTCCGAAAAATCGCTGAAAATTATCCTATTTCCTCTGCTGGCATCCTCAAGTAGCACCTGCCAGTTCCCTTGCTGACGTGTGCACCAAAAGTAAAACTTTCCTCTTTGGTTCCTGGTACATTTCCTATTTTCACCAATAAACAGCTTTCAAAAAAAAAAAAAAAAAATTTCACCAATAAACAGAAACGGCACAATCTCATTTATTTTTGAGAGTATTTATCCTCTGCTTCTCCCACTATATCTCTCTCTTCCCATCGAGTACTGTCCTCATTCAAAATATCTTTACTGAGTTGAAACGAGTGGACTCACCCGAGTTGAAGAAGTAAATAGATCGAGGAGAAGACTGCGGGGTCGGTCACATTTTCCATGTTTTCGAAATTAGGCTCAGTGATGACCGTCATCAATCGAGCTGTTAAAATATATGATTAACCGCGGGAGGAAGGCACACGTGGCGGCCAGAGATCCAGCCGATATTCAGCAGACGGAGGCATGAAATTTGGTAAAAAAGTGAAAAACCCCTCTTTCCTTTTTCATTTTTTTGTTTGTTTGTTTCTTTT
Source organism: Malus sylvestris (assembly GCF_916048215.2). Taxonomy (NCBI): domain Eukaryota; kingdom Viridiplantae; phylum Streptophyta; class Magnoliopsida; order Rosales; family Rosaceae; genus Malus; species Malus sylvestris. Next base: position 6,353,561 of record NC_062264.1, on the reverse strand, counting down.
GTTTGGTTTTCTTTCGCATTCGCTGGTGCTGCTTTTTGTAGGGTTATGGTTAAGGTTTTACCTTTCGCTGGCGGAAACTAGAGAGGGAAACAAGAGAGAGAGAGAGAGAGAGAGAGAGAGAGAGAGAGAGAGAGTGCGAAATTAAGATCAAGCGAGAGCAGCAAGTGATGGGGCGAGGGAAGGTGCAGCTGAAGCGAATCGACGACAAGATCAGGCGGCAAGTGACGTTTTCGAAGCGGAGAACCGGGCTGATAAAGAAGGCACGTGAGCTGTCCGTGCTCTGCGGGGTGGACGTCGGCCTTGTCATCTTCTCCCCCAAGGGGAGGCTCTACGAGTTCTGTAGCGGCGAGAGGTACGCCCCCCTTAATTTCTTCTTCCTTCCACCGCCTTACTGCTCCCTACTGTGTTACTTTTTGTTTTTTTATTTATTTTTTTCTTTCTTCTGTATGTTGTATGTATCTGTTTGCAGTGGTAGGCTGCTATCTACCATCTTGTAATTTAAAAATTTACCAATCAATGGATCCATGAATTTTATTTAATTTATTTTCTGTGGATGTATTCTCGTTGATATCAATATCGTTCCCATGAATATCTTTAGCTTTCGATATTCTTTGTCCTTTCGGGGTTTCGACTTCTGAATTTCCAGACTTCTCCTACCCATATCACTTTCCAACGCTCGCAATTGGACTAAATTTCCCACTGACTTAGCTTTCACTATTATTATTATTATTTTTGTTAGCTAATGCATCTACAACACTATGGTGTGTGTAGAACATACAAGAGATTAATTGGAGCCACTGCTGCATCCATCGTCCACCGTTGATAAGTAACGAATGAACACCTTTTAGAGGTACCTAAATTATTTGTATTCGGATTGAAGCGCGATCATCATCAAAAGTAATTAAAATACTAAATAAAATTTGGGTTGGCAGAAACTGCCACCTGTATAATATGTTTTGCGTGTTGGTACATTGTAAATATTCAACGTATAATTTTGAAATGAGCTTCTATTTGTAGTTGTTTAATCAAATTTGAACGGTACAGATTTTCTAATTTGATGAATTAGGAGGAAGGGATCCGGAGATCCCTTTCCCTTAATTAGAGAGCATCTGTCTTTTCAAAGGCCATGAGGGAGTACCGAGTTGTTATATGAGTACTGTATATGTACTTAATAAGACAGTGACGGTGCGTACTATATATTAGCTAACAGCCTAATATTATTCCTTTTTCTTCGTCTTCATTGTTAATTAGAGAGCATCTGTCTCTTCAAAGGCCATGAGGGAGTACCGAGTTGTTATATGAGTACTGTATATGTACTTAATAAGACAGTGACGGTGCGTACTATATATTAGCTACCAGCCTAATATTATTCCTTTTTCTTCGTCTTCATTGTTAATTAGAGAGCATCTGTCTCTTCAAAGGCCATGAGGGAGTACCGAGTTGTTATATGAGTACTGTATATGTACTTAATAAGACAGTGACGGTGCGTACTATATATTAGCTAACAGCCTAATATTATTCCTTTTTCTTCGTCTTCATTGTTAATTAGAGAGCATCTGTCTCTTCAAAGGCCATGAGGGAGTACCGAGTTGTTATATGAATACTGTATATGTACTTAATAAGACAGTGACGGTGCGTACTATATATTAGCTAACAGCCTAATATTATTCCTTTTTCTTCGTCTTCATTGTTAATATTCTATGGGGAAAAAGTGGATGCTCTTTTCCCCAACTTAGGTGGATATATGCAAGTATAGATGCTTCCAATATGAGAAAAACTTGCTTATACTCTAGGAACACTATTGTTTTGTTCTAGATTAATAATATACTTAATAATATGATGTCACACATTTTAAGTTTTTCACATAACGTCGTATTGTTGAAGATATCGACATTTTAGGATTTTCAATTCATGTAAGTTTTTCTCATTGAACCAAAAATATCGATCAATTTGGGTTTTATATTTTGAAACTATTTTAAATCATCACAATTGTTGATATTAATCTCCCTTGGTCGATCATGTTATCGATATATATTCTCCCATGTTATGCAAACTTATGACATGATGATATGCGAAACGTTGAACAATAAAGCAAACACACCACACTCAAACACACAGAATTTAGCAATGTTCGGCGAACTTTGCCTGCTCGTGTGACTTCTCTTGAGAAATCCTTACCGAACACAAGTGTTGTTCTGAAGTGCTTGAACGAAAGGGGAATAGATCTCAACAATAAGAGCATTTTATATATCATCGTCTTCATACTTCACATCCATCTTTGATAAATTGGTAACATAATTTTGGAATATATATTGCAAATCTCCACCTTTTTCCAACCGAAGATCGAGAAGTTCATCTTTCAAGAAAAGTTTGTTGGATAAAGTCTTACCCTTTGTAAAATTTCTCAAGTTTCTCCCATGTTTCTTTAGCGCTCATATCCTCATCGACCTATCACATTGTCAACAAGATGTAGCTTGATAGTGCTCTTCGCCCTTATGTCTAACTTATTCTACTGCACATCTATGGTTCTTTTTGATAGGATACTGGGGCTTAGTGATGACTCAACATGTTGAGTTGATGATGTGGTAGTATTGTTTAGGATAGTATGGTTGAGTTAGTAATATCTGTTAAGTTGTTAGATAGTTAGGAGTTGGTGACTTAGAGGTTAAGCTACCTAGCGCTATATTAGGAAAGATTGTATAGGGAAGGTTGTTGATTTGTTGATGGCAATAAGAAATACTCAGTTACTGTACATTGAGTGAGATGCAGAGCTTGGGTTGTATCATTGGTATCAGCCAGTACTTTCGATCTTACTTGATCCTTCCTCGTGTATGACTCGCCTTGCTTCCAAAAGAACCATGGATACTCGTGTATGGAAGCTCGAATCTTTGTTCGTTGATTTACAGAACGAATAAAGGAATCCAGAAATGAATTAAGAGAATCCAGAGAAGAATATCGTGCAGCCCACAAGTTGATTCTTCAACAGTTGCAATCTTTATCCACAAAGGGTAGTGGTTCTATCGGTGAATCGTCAGAAGACACCCATTCCGATCCGATTCTTCAAGAAATGATGAATACCAATCTAGGTCCTAATTTTTTTTTCGCTCCGATTTAGTTCCCAATTCTTCGAATCCAAGGGCCTTCGTTTCTTAAGATGGATTTTCCCCGATTCGGCTACGGGGATGAACCATTGGTGTGGACCTTTAAAACGGAGCACTATTTCGATTTCTTCAGTATTTATGATCCCACATCGGTTACACCAGAAATGGTGCAGTGGTATTTAAGTCCTTGGGATCCTCCCACCTATCAGGCTAGTCTTTTGGGTTGGGCTCTTCCCTTGGGCTTGAGTACCTAACATTGGTATCAGCCAGTGTCGATCCTCCTCAATCTTTCTCGTGTATGCCTCGCGCTACTTCCAAACGACCGATGAAGGCGCGCGTCGTCTCCAAGCTGGATACTTTGTTCGACGAATTCAAATAAAAAGTCCATGAATTGCGATCGAAATCTTGAGCTGCGATTGAGTTGATTCTGCAGCAAATCCAATCATTATCAATGACGTGTAGTGGATTGAATGGCGAATCCTCTGAAGCAACACGTTCTGATCCCAATTGTCCACCAGGTATGAACCCTAATTTTCCACCCAATTTCGATCGGCCTGATCTGCATTTGCAATCTTTCCATCAACGTCCCCTATTTATCAAAATGGATTTTCCCCGTTTTGGTGATGGTGATGAACCCTTGTCGTGGATTTAGAAGGCCGAACACTTACGATTTTTTCCACATCGATGATTCTAAGAAAGTTAAGATGGCTTCTTTCCATTTGGAAGGCGAACCCCTTCAGTGGTTCCAATGGGCGAATTGTGTAGTCAATTACCCTACCTGGGCAGAATTCACAGTAGCTTTGTGTCAAGAGTTCGGACCATCAGAATTCGAAGATTTAGCTGAAAGTCTGGCTAAATTGAGGCAATCAGGGACATTGCGGGACTATATTCTGGAATTCAGACGTTTGGCAAATCGCACATCTGATATCTCCTTTGCTGAAATCTTGGTCTTAAAGCTAAATTACGCCATGATGTCAAGATCTTGAAGCCAAGAAATGTTCTTAAAGCCACGGCCTATGCGCAGCAGATTGATGCCAAGCTTTCGGATTTAAAGGTTAAGTCATTCTCTCGTTCTTTTGGTACTTCTGCAATTCGATCTCCTTTACAGAATGTGGGTAATGTGCATATAGGGGATAACAAATTGAAATATGAGAATGTTAGGAAAATAACTCCTGAAGAAGTGGAATATTGTAGAAAAAATGGGTTATGTTTTCACTGTAAGGAGAAATATTCTAGAGGGCATACTTGTGAGAAGAAACAATTATTGCTCATTGATGTGCAACCTTTGTGTGATACTGATACTTCTGAAGATGAGAACTTAGAGCCTAGGTTCCTGACGTTACGAAGGGGGCAACCTGGAAAAGGCTACCTTAACGGGACAATCAAAGGGTGCGCCGCTGTTAAGAGTGAAAGTCACCAGAGTAAAGGCTGCCGTGGGCGTCGGGTCTCGACCTGCGGAGGGGGCGACCTGGAAAGGGCTACCTTAAAGGGACGACTAGAGGGTGCGCCGCTGTTAAGAGTGAAAGCCACCAGAGTAAGGGCCGTCATGGGCGTCGGGTCTTCTGAAGGGGGGTGTAATGTTATGATCTCACATCGGCTACACCAAAAATGGTGTAGTGGTACTTAAGTCCTTGGGGTCCTCCCGCCTATCAGGCTAGTCTTTTGGGTTGGGCTCTTCCCTTGGGTTTGAGTACCTAACACGAAGACTTCAAGAAAGTGAAGATGACCTCCTTCCATTTTGATGAACTTCTTCAGTGGTTTCAATGGGTGAACTGTTTGGTTAATTTTCCCAAATGGGAGGAATTCACAATGGGCTATTTGTCAAGAATTTGGGCCATCTGAGTTCGAGGATTCGGTTGAAAGTCTGGTGAAATTACGGCAAACGGGTTCGTTGCGAGATTATATTTTGGAATTCAGAAGGTTAGCCAATCGAACATCAGACATCAATCATTCTCTTTTGAAATCTTTCTTCATTGGGGGTCTCAAATCTGAATTGCGGCACGATGTGAAGATTTTGAAGTCAAGAAATCTTCTTGAAGCTACAACTTATGCTCAACAGCTAGATGCAAAGTTGTCAGATTTAAAGATCCAAGCCTTTCTCGCGTTCTTCTGGTAATTCATCATTTCGTACTCTTTTCCAGAATGTTGCTAATGTGACTATGGGTGATAACAAACCAAGAATTGAAAATGTTAGAAGATTAGCGCCAGAGGAAGTAGAATATTGCAGAAAACATGGCTTATGCTTTCATTTTAAAGAAATGTATGTTAGGGGACATTCTTGTGAGAAGAAACAACTCTTGCTTATTGATTTGCAACCCTCTAGTGATGTTGAAAATTCTGAGAATGACAATTTGGAACCTGAAATCACATCATGTGCACTTTTTGGTACTCCAACTCCTAAATCTATTAAAACCATGAAGGTGGTTGGTAGCATTAAGAGTTGTTCTGTGTTTATTCTCATTGATTCAGGCAGTTTGCATAATTTCATTGATTCATCTTTGGTTAAAAGATTAGGGGTCAATTGGACACTTCTCATTCATTTAGTGTTAAAATTGCTGATGGGGGAAAAGTGAATACTGTGGGATCCTTAGGGGGTGCATCTTTGAAGATACAAGATTATCAGTGTGTTACTGATTTATATGCTATGCCACTTGGGGGATGTGATATTGTTTTGGGGGTGCATTGGTTAAGAACGCCTAACCCAGTTCTTTGGGACTTCGACAAATTGTACATGAAGTTTTGAAAAGGAAATTCAACTTATTGCCTCTCTAGTCCTGAAACACCTACTGAGGTTATTCAGGATGTCTCCATTTTTCAAATGGAGAAGCTATTGCAACAAGTCTTCGGTAGGAGCTTTTCTTTTTCAGTTACAATCTGAGGGAATTATTCAACAACCAAATGTCTTAACTGTTGTACAATCTGTGGAGTTACAGATTCTATTGTAGGATTATGACAGTGTCTTTGTCAACCCTAATACACTGTTTGTTAAGAAGTAGTGTGCATTTGGTCAGACTATTAAGGGAATATTTGGGACATATTGTCCCTCAAGAAGGTGTAGTAGTTGACCCCTCTAAATTGGAAGCCCTTACTAACTGGCCTGTCCCCACTTCCATTAAAACACTTAGAGGTTTCCTTGGACTCATTGGTTACAATCGCAAGTTCATTCCACGGTTTGGGAGAATAATATGTTCATTGACAGTGCTCACAAAGAAAAACAACTTCCATTGGTCTAAGGCTGCTACCACTGCATTCAATGAACTTAAACGAGCTATTTGTCTCCTCAGGTTTTAGCCCTTCCTAATTTTTCCCAACCATTCATCATTAAAACTGATGCATCAGGTTTTGGGATTGGAGTTGTCTTGCAGCAATCAGGTAAACTAATTGCATTTACTAGTAAGGCTCTTAGTGTGAAGAATCAATCTTTGTCAGCATATCAAAGGGAAATGATGGCGATTCTTCATGCCATCAAGAAATGGCAGTCATATTTAGTTGGCAGACACTTTATCATCAAACTAGGTCATCATAGCCATAAGTTCTTCCTCCAAAATAGACCAAATACCCCATTTCAGCAAAGGTGGGTCTCCAAATTGTTGGGGTTCGATTATGAAATTCAATATAAGCAGGGTTGTGTAACCAAGTGGCTGATGCATTTTCCAAAATTCCCATTGATGAACACTCTCAGAGTTCTAGTACGTTCTTGTCTGCTATTTCCTATCCTTATTTGAGTTGGTTAGATGATCTGAGACGAGATAGTGAGCAAGATACTTGGATTAAAAGCAAGATTCAAGAAGTTTTATATCCTTCTGATTCTACAGTGCTTCATACTTTGAGGTATAAGGTGGAAAATGGGTTCTTAAGGTACAAAGATTGAATTGTGTTAAAGTTATGCAAGTTCTTGGAAATGCAAAGTTTTCGAGGAGCATCATTACAACCCTATTGCAGGTCATGTTGGGTTTCTAAAAACTTGTAAGAGGATATCTAGAACCTTTCATTGGGATGGCATGAAGAAAGACATCAAGGAAATGGTAGCAAATTGTCAAGTTTGTCAAAAGCAAAAGTATGAGACTCTTGCTCCAGCAGGCTTATTGCAACCATTACCCATTCCTACTAGGATCTGGACTGATATTTCTATGGACTTCATCATCGGGCTACCACAATGCGAAGGAAAAACTGTTATTCGGGTGGTGGTGGATAGGCTTTCGAAGTATGCTCACTTCCTTCCATTTTCTCATCCATATACTGCTACTTTTATGGCACAATTATTTGTGGAAAACATCTTCAAACTCCATGGAATGCCAACTTCAATTGTGTGTGATAGGGATCCGGTTTTCATGAGTAAGTTTTGGAAGGCATTCTTTGCTTCACAAGGTTCATCTCTGTGTTTTAGTTCGGGCTGTCATCCACATACCGATGATCAAACTGAAGTGGTTAATCGATGCTTAGAAACATATCTTAAGTGTTTTTGCAGTCTACAACCTAAGAAATGGGCAACTTGGTGGGCATGGGCAGAATGGAGTTACAACACTGCCCATCATTCAGCAACAAAAATGAGTCCTTATGACGCAGTTTATAGGTAGTCACCTCCTGAGGTTCCAGTATATAAAGATGGTACTACAAAATTGGAGATGGTTGACAGGAGCTTGCTTCAGAGAAACAGAATACTTTCTTTCTTAAAAGCTAATCTGTTAGCTGCTCAGAATAGAATGTTTGTCCAAGCCAATAAGCATAGAACTGAGAGAGTTTTTTCGGTGGGAGATATGGTTTACCTAAGATTGGTTTCTTATCAACATTTGTCCTTAGCTGCCCACCCATTTCATAAGCTATAGCCTAAATTCTATGGCCCTTTTGAAGTGTTAGCCAATATTGGTACTGTGGCATACAAGCTCAAGTTGCCCGAGACATCTAAATTGCATCCAGTTTTTCATGTTTCATGCCTTAAGAAACATTTGGGACCTACTGTGCAGCCTACTATTCAATTACCCTTACTCACTGATGATGGGATACTCCAAGATGTGCCAGTAAGGATTTTGGAAAGGAAGTTAGTCAAGAAGGGAAATTCAGCTACAATCGAGGTGCTAGTTCAATGGCAAAATCATCCTCCAGAAGATGCGACTTGGGAGAATTATATCGACTTAAAATCCAAGTTTCCAATGGTGGTTCATTTGTAATCTTGCTTCTGCTGTGTTTGTAATGATGCTTATTAAATTGGTTGTGTAATTTTTGTGTTTTTGTAGTTGAAGTCTTGTGAAACAAGCCTTGTTTTGAGGGAGGGGTATTGATAGGATACTGGGGCTTAGTGATGACTCATCATGTTGAGTTGAAGATGTGGCAGTATCGTTTAGGATAACGTGGTTGAGTTAGTAATATCTGTTAAGTTGTTAGACATTTAGGAGTCGGTGGCTTAGAGGTTAAGCTACCTAGTGCTATTGGCTCATTCTTTATTCTGAGAATAGCGTCTTGCAGATCTCGTTGAATCAAGACATTCTTCATCTTCCTCTGCCATAACGTGAAGTTATCACTTGAGCTTGCCTTGTCACCTGCCATCTCAAAACACTACAACCTTAGCTCTCGATACTATTTGTTGATTTTTATCTCTCTGAGTTGATATTGTTTATCTATAGTCTCTGGTGTTATGGAAACTTATAAGATGGTGTTATGCGATAAATGAAAAATAAAGTAAACACGCCACACACAAACTCAACAAATTTGGCGAGGTTCGGCGAACTTTTTCCTACTCCTCGTGTGATTTCTCTTGAAAATCACCTGCACTATGGAGAATAACAACTCCGTTACAAGAACTTATTGAAAACTCTTATACTAAGCTTTAGATCTCTCTACCACTCTTGGCTCTCTACACCTTTGTATTCTTTCTGCTACTCATGTGAATAAACAACCCTCAACAAACCTATTTATACTACGTAGACCGATGGTTACATTCCTTGCAAATATAAAATTTAGAGGAAAACTAACTATGTCCTAATCCTGAACTGATTGGAATTACAAAGAAAACCTATTTTCCATATCTTATGGGAAATAACCAGTGCACATTCCTTTTTTCCTTTCCCAACACTAATTGGAAACCTAACTTATTTGACCTTGGTAGTTGATGAGCCAAATGACAACAACAATAACTCAACTTATGTTCGATATATATTTACTTATGTGAAATGCATTACCAAACTGTCATATCCCTGCCCAGGGCGGACCACTTCCTGGGCCCGCTCAACCACTGTAGCACGATATTGTCCGCTTTGGGCTTATCATTCCCTCACGATTTTGTTTTTGGGAACTCACGAGCAACTTCCCAGTGGGTCACTCATCTTGGGAGTGCTCTGGTCTCCTTCTCGTTTAACTTCAGAGTTCCTACGGAATCCGAAGCCAGTGAGCTCCCAAAAGGCCTCGTGCTAGGTAGAGATGGGAATATACATTTAAGGATCATTCCCTTGGGCGATGTGGGATGTTACAATCCACCCCCTTAGAGGCTCGACGTCCTCGTCGTCACACTTCCGACCAGGGATTGACTCTGATATCATTTGTCACATCCTGGCCCGGGTCCACCACATCCCGGGCTCGTTCCACCACTGTAACACGATATTGTCCGCTTTGGGCTTAACATACCCTCACTGTTTTGTTTTTGGGAACTCACGAGCAACTTCCCAGTGGGTCACCCATTCTGGGAGTGCTCTGGCCTCCTTCTCGCTTAACTTCGAAGTTCCTATGGAACCCGAAACCAGTGAGCTCCCAAAAGACCTCGTGCTAGGTAGGGATGTGAATATACATTTAAGGATCACTCCCCTGGATGATGTGGGATGTCACAATTATTTGTCCCATCCTGGCCTGGGTGGGCCCGTTCCACCACCGTAACACGATATTGTCCGCTTTGAGCTTACCATTCCCTCACGGTTTTGTTTTTGGGAACTCACGAGCAACTTCCCAGTGGGTCACCCATCCTGGGAGTGCTCTGGCCTCCTTCTCGCTTAACTTCGAAGTTCTTACATAACCCGAAGCCAGTGAGCTCCCAAAAGGCCTCGTGCTAGGTAGGGATGAGAATATACATTTAAGGATCACTCCCCTGGACGGTGTGGGATGTCACAATCCACCTCCCTTAGGGGCCCGACGTCCTCGTCGGCACATTTCCGGCCAGGGATTGGCTCTGATACCAATTTGTCACATCCCGGCTCGGGGCAGACCACTTCTCGGGCCCGCTCCACCACTGTAGCACGATATTGTCTGCTTTGGGCTTACCATTCCCTCAAGGTTTTGTTTTTAGGAACTCACGAGCAACTTCCCAGTGGATCACCTATCCTGGGAGTGCTCTGGCCTCCTTCTCGCTTAACTTCGGAGTTCCTACGGAACCTGAAGCCAGTGAGCTCCCAAAAGGCCTCGTGCTAGGTAGAGATGGGAATATACATTTAAGGATCATTTCCCTGGGCGATGTGGGATGTTACAATCCACCTCCCTTAGGGGCCCGACGTCCTCGTCGTCACACTTCCGGCCAAGGATTGGCTCTGATACCATTTGTCACATCCCGGCCTGGGTCCACCACATTCCGGGCCCGTTCCACCACCGTAACACGATATTGTCCACTGTGGGCTTACCATTCCCTCAAGGTTTTGTTTTTGGGAACTCACGAGCAACTTCCCAGTGGGTCACCCATCCTGGGAGTGCTCTGGCCTCCTTCTCGCTTAACTTCGAAGTTCCTACCATTCCCTCAAGGTTTTGTTTTTGGGAACTTACGAGCAACTTCCCAGTGGGTCACCCATCCTGGGAGTGCTCTGGCCTCCTTCTCGCTTAACTTCGAAGTTCCTACGGAACCCGAAGCCAGTGAGCTCCCAAAAGGCCTCGTGCTAGGTAGGGATGAGAATATACATTTAAGGATCACTCCCCTGGGCGATGTGGGATGTCACACAAACCATTTGGCAACATAAGATGCCAAACATTGAATTATATTGATCAAGTTCTTATCTGAATAATGTGTGATTCATATTCATTGATTATTGAATTCAGTAGTACAATAAAACATTGCACCGTAACTGGAGAAACAATCACATACCTTATCTTACCATCGACTAGATTATCACATACCTCAACCATTCGTAAATTATCTGATCACATCTAATTTGTGAACAAAGAGATATGGAATGCAAAGTGGCGAAAAGGAAGTAATACTAGCTTTTATAAGCAACTAAAATAGTGACTAATCAATATAATTACCATTTGACTGATGGAAGTTGTGTGTGACACTTGCTATTATATGTCGATATTATGGTACACTCTCATGTTTTAATAGTTTTACGCATACGCGGGTGAATTTGTGAGTGAATCTGTAACACCACATCAACATGTAAAGTGGTGTTTCCATCACACGATAGAATTCCTTCAAGAATTCACTGAAAAATTGTATAGCACGATATGTTGAGATGATAAGTTTCCCTGCATAATGAAGGAGTCGTATGGTAATAGTTAAAGATTAACGTCTAAGTTGCTATGCATGCATGTCGTGAGCATGTATGAGATCGATGAAGTTTGTTTGGTTGCATGACGTGAGTTAGCGAAAGGATCATTGATCAGAGTAGCCAAAGTCTACTCTTGAGCATATATGCATCTGATATCGTTTTAGGGTTAATAAGATTCTATTCGTTCGATTTGCATGGTTTGTTAACCATCTTGAACTCAAAAACTAAAAAATAAAATAGTAATTAGTAGTATATTTGTATATATCCTCACTCTGTGGCTAATGACCATGTTAATTACAAGAATATAAATCTTGAACTCTTACTGCAGAAAGAAGAAAGATGTAGTCTATTCTATGAAGGGCGGCCAAGGTACATCTGTTCATAAACGTCAAAAAAAATCTTATGTAGCATTATAAATATTTAAATATAGGAAAGAGAGGACCAAGATCAAAATCTATGGACAAAGTTAAAAAAAAAAAATCATCTAATAATTTATTTTTTATAAAAAAAATTATGTTGTTATAATTTAAAAAAAAAGAAGTTTTATTACATATGATCTGGTTATAAATGTGAAATTAATTAGCTGTTACTCATATTAGGGAACGTTAAGATGGTCACAAGTATGTACTTCATAGAATGAATGCAATAAATATAGAGATAAGTTTTGAATGCATTCTAATAAAATATGTGCATGAAATATGTGTATGCATGATAATCCACTGACTCTGAAGAGTCCTAGGTTGTCATACCTCATTGTTTGCCATCTGGCTTCGAGTAAAACAAAACCGACCGAGATTCGAGAAACTTAGCCATTGCTTCCAAAACCAAACCAGAATGTGAAAGACCAGTCCAAAACAAACTACTGATACAGGAATAACTCAACTCCTCGTACCCTCGTCCATTTAGTGATCGCGAGTTTTCAAACTTAATACGTAGACAATGTGATTAGTGATGTTAAGTATGAAGATTGTTAGATTTATACGTGCCAACTTGTTTGGACATAGGGGGAGTATCTCAACTTCTTATAGATCCTTACCAGACGACAAGGGATTTACATATCCCTATGCCAGATAATTCTTCACAACGTCACACATCTCATTACAGTGGCTACACTCAAGCCAAGCATGTGTGCAACACATACTAGGTGAGTGGAGCACATGTGATCCTTGACAACGCATATTAGGTATCGTGGAGTATGTGTGACCCTTTAGCTTCACACGCGAGCCAAAATGGTCTGATGTAAATAAGAAAAGTGGAAGAATAGCCAAACTCCTTCTAAGCCCTTGCAAAGTTTAGAAGGGTTGTCGAAGTAGTCATGGCATGAGCCTTACATTCAGAGTTTTCTTTTGTTATTATTATTAAATAGAGGGAGGAAGGTTCGTAACTTTACAATAATTTGGTAAATATGAAAGTTTTGAACCTGTAACGTATAAGTGAAAATCTAATACACTATCATCTAAGCTATTAGACTATATGATCCTTACATTTAGAGTAAAATTGTAAATGTCGTTTTCATATACGACCATATGCGCGCCTTACATTTAGACCATCCAGTTAGATATTAGACCATAGACCATATGCATGGAACAGTGAATACTTAAAAACTGTCCCTTTCATATGCTCTTCTAATTGGACTTGGATTGTCTGCCCTCCTAGTTCTGGTGCCCTTCCATGCCCTCCTATTTTGTGCGGTCACGGTTAAGCCACGTTAATATTTTATATTAATTTTTTAATAAGATAATAAGACAAAAAATAATTAAAATATAAAATATTGACGTGGTTTAACCGTGACCGCACAAAATAGGAGGGCATGGAAGGACACCACAACTAGGAGGGCAGATAATCCAAGTCCCTTCTAATTGGCTTTCCAACCCTCTGGGAGTTTTTATTTACATAAAGTATTGGATAAGATCATAAGCCCACAACAAATACACAAAAAAAGCATCCCATAAAAAAAAGGAAGGAAAAAAGTGCATGAAAAGACACAAACACATAATATTGTCATGAAACTCACTTCCTCTTTCCAATCATCGGATAGAGCCAAAATCGATCTTTAAAGATTCTTGCAACTCATAGAGGGTCAACATCTAACCTCAAAGGAGACAAATTGCCATTCCTTTCGAGGACAAACTACATTTAGTCCATGTAGTTTGCACAAAAATTTACTTTTATCCCCTATAGTTTCAAATGTTTCCATTCAAGGATATCTATTAATTTTAGCTCTAATACGTACCATGTTAGATTATGAATGTTCAATGCAAAACCAATTGGAAATACATGGAAACTTCAAGTTCTTTTAAGCACTTAATGCAAGAGATACTCCAAAATGTCACAACTCTCACTTACTTAAGAACAAGTGTTTCTGTTAAGCCTAACATGTGCTTAGCCAGTATTATAGTGTAAGCATCTAAAATACAATTGGCAATTGCGAAAAGATCCAAAACTCCTTTTGCCAAACTTCTATCTCTAATGTGAGATACTCTTAACAAGGACACACACAACTGTCGAGGCCCATAGGTTAGAATTTTGTACACATTTGGAACATGGCTAAATTAGAAGGGAATATGGACATGTGTTGGTCTTGTCTCTTTGTGCTCTGGACAATTGATTTAGATTGGATATTCACATTCTAATGTGGCATCCTTAAAGTCCAATTATCGCTTGGTATGTCCAATTTAGATTGGATATTCACATTCTAATATGGTATTAGAGTATGCTATCCTTAAGTCTAATTTTCACTTTGTACGGTTTACACGTAATAGATACTCTTAATCGACACATGAGAGGAGCCGTGTTTTGAGTTATTTTACAATAGAAAATAGAAAAGGAAGTTTTTCCCTAGTTTTTAAAATGGTCTGGCCCCTACCTCCTATTTCCAATTTAATCTATTTTCTATATGAATTATATTCTTACAAATGTTATTTCTTCTACAGCAAGTATATCATTGATGGTTTATTTCTTTCATATTAATTAATGCACAAAATAATCTTGCTTATGGTTTGTATTTTTTTTTCCTTGTGACCTTCATTACTTCAGTTTTGGAAAGCTTGTCGAGCGTTACCAGATACATAATGATGAGGAAATTGGTGCTTCCAAGGATGCTGGTGGTACTGACAAGGTTAGTCAAACGTTTTACTCTGCACAAAATTACTTTCAAATTACTCGTAAAATGTTAAATTGTAGATTGAATTCACCTATATGTTAATCCACCGAGTTATCGAGCTCGGTGAAACGGTAAGCTTGATATACGTTGTTGGCTTATAAGAAACCAATTTAGTTATCGGTGATACTCACCCATATTGATCATGAAAGAAGTTATTGAAATAACACAGCATGAGAAAATAAAATTGAAGTAATTGAACTAACAGTTCAACCAATTTACTGTATTTGTTAGGACTTCAAGTTTTGTATCATTGTCAAAATAGTTACAAACACCAGTAGCAATACTTTGAACCTATGTTCTCTGGATAAGAATAGAGGTTTATCATTTACCGTATCGTCTCTTTTCACATTCTGCTAATCTCAGATGCAGAAGAATAATTCCGAAGGGAGTGGTCTCCGCACAGGCGCTAACCAATCTCTGAAAATGATTCAAAGGTAAGTATCATGTATAGAAGCTTCGTTGCATTTCACCCACATGACGGGGGTCTGATTATGTGTTTGCAGTGATATGGAAGCACAAGACATTGAAAATCTAGATATTCCAGAGCTTACCCAGCTTGAGGAGGAATTGGATGCAGTTTTAAGACGAACAAGATCAAGAAAGGTTGCAACTCTTTTTCTACTCAGACCATAATTAATTAAAAGAAGCTAATATATAGCAGTGTGGTTTCACTTAGACTGGTTTCAATAGCTCTTTCAATTAAGTGAAGTACCTATTGCCGGAATATAGTTTCTTTTTCTAGCTGGGATTGCGTCGAAGATCAATAATGTTTTTGTCCTTGAGTTTTGGAAGTTGGTAAATATTGTGAAAAGTATTAATTTCTGGACAATTGTGTTAGTGGTCAGTTGTATTGTTTCCATGATATATATCAAGGTATTTCTTCAGGTTTTGAGTGAACAACATCAGTGTGATTTCATCAGTGTTTCATCAGGTTTTTGAGTGAACAATATGATTCATCCATGAAACTGTAATTTCATCAGTGTAACAACATCAGTGTTTCACGATCGAAGTTCACTGATATTTGATAATTTCAGTAATTCCAGTAATTCCAGAGACTAATGTATGTGTGCACTAATATAAATTCTGTTATTTTTTTATGGAATTACTGTGTCATAAATAACTAGGAATATGAAGAAAAGAAAATATGGGTTCGAGTCACTCGACTATCATTGAAATAAACACACAATAGTAACAGATAAGTGAAGTGTTCATATAATTTGCGTCGTGTATTGGAAGTACAGGAATTTTAATAGATTGGAGGTAAAAACTCACTTGAGTTGAGTACTATTGATAATGCAGACACAGCTGATGACGGAAACCTGTACAGCTCTTATCGAGACGGTATGCATTCTTTCTCTGACATCATCAAACTTCAACTATGAGCAGAAAGTGTTTTATGTTTTGAAGAGTGTTCACATTAATTAGCAGGATATACGCTTTGTTAAAGTGGAGATTGAAGGGGGTTTTACTGCCCAGTTTTGGTATACTATTACTAGTACAGATTTGTATTTGCATTCTAGCTCATGAGATTGGAAGGGGTTCTAATTCTATTCTCTTGCCAATTGCAATCTGTCTGAGGGCATATCCACTTTACACATGTGCTGATGAGCAGTCCATGTGTGCTGTGGATATGCCCTCCCTACAACTCAAGGTTCGTGCAGGGACTTGCATTTTTGTTGCTTCATTTTTTTTTGTGGTTTCGGAGAAGGGGAGGGAAAGAGTAAATTAAGATCAACTATATCTGTTCACTAATACTTTTCTTATATTCTCAGTTGTCTGATCACTACATTTCTGGTGCCATATATATCTATATATTCTATGTTACTGATTATTAATTTGGTGCAATTGATATGTTGCTGCAAATATTTGTAGAGGTATTTTGACAGTGTTGATTTGAATTTGGTGTCTTATGCATGGCTCTAAATCTGAACAGGAAAAACAGCTGAAAGAAGAGAAGCTTCTCCTAGAAAATGAGGTGTATAAATATATAATTATATATTTGTTTAGTTACTGAAAAAATGAAGGTAGAAATTGTGATAGAAAAGCAAGCGAAAAACAAATACTCACAGTGGCTTAATGGCTTTGATTTTTTAGATTGCAGCACTGAAGCTGAAGCAGCAGCAGAGCAAGGACCGAGCTGCCGACGAGGAACCAGATCAGCAGAGCACTTTCGCCGCTAATAACACCACCACCACCACCACCAACAGCTGCTGCAGCGACGACAATGTTCCGGCCATCAAACTTCATTTATTTCTTTCTGAAAAAAGAAAACATAACGCGGACACGGACACGGACCAAACCAACTAACTGCAAGCCCAGGATATGATACAAATACTACATGCAGGGCAGGGTGATCATTCAAACAACAAATATTGTCCTTAATTAAAACACAATCGTCCAAAAACTGATTCGATTCACCGAGATTTCACACTGCTGTCATTCCCTTAATAACTATCAAGTGACAGTGTTGTTCGCTGTAACTTTCAATTTGTATTTGCAACAAAAAACAAGAGAAATAGTTATGACTTCCTCCTGTAAGAAACACACTTATCACTTAAACGCTGACAGCCGTTTACATGGTAGACCATGCCGCTTAATATCTTAACATTTGCAGATTACCATCACATGAATGAATTACTCATCCATATAAATTTTGCGGCCACAATTTGAAAATTCCGGATATTGCAGTATGAAGAAAAGAATCCGGAAGATCGATTTTGGAAGCTATCAAGCTCTTCCAGGGTCCTGCCATGCCGAGACAGGTGCCGCCGACGTTGAAGCTGCTCATCCCGAGGACGGGAACATTGTTGTTTTGGGTCATTCCAAAAGATTTCACCGGCGAATCTACTTCTCGTCGAGAGGCTTCTTTAGATTATTCGATTGAGATTTGGAGGAATTTTAATGGATTTATAAATACATTAATTTTGATGAAGTTTAATTGGCTTTTAGTGATTCCGTGTAATTTCCACTCGTTAATTAATTCATTCATTTGGTTATGATTAATTGATCTCTCTTTGCTGGTTATGATCATTTGTTATGTCTTTGGTGGCGGCTATGATAAATTATTATTTCTTTGCTGGTTTTCATTTGTTATTCCTTTGTTTTTTTACTTCAACTATTAGGTCAGTCACAGTTTTATACCTCATCTTTAAAAAATTTCAATGTCATACCTCATTTACGAATTTTTTACAATTTCATACCTTCCGTAAGTTTTTTGTCAATTCTTTCGTTAAATAGTGACGTGGCTTGAAACTGAACTCTTTAAAAAATTTACTTAAATATTAAAAAACTAAAAAAAATCATTTAATATAATTTTTTTTTGCATAGGGAACCATCCCTTTCTTCCCCATCCACGTCACCTTTTTACTACCGTAGTAAAAGGCCATTTGCATTTGTTATTTGGTTTTATCATTTTTTATTTCTTCATTATTTGTTATTTTGTATTTACACTCTTATTTTTAAGTCCTAAAAATCAGTTCGTTGTTACACAGTGCATTGATATGCTTCGAAACTCAACGCACTTTGCATCTCCTTCTGGGGCCCAAAATTAGACCACACGTACAAGAGACCTCTTTGCTTAGAGGCAACCCTTGATTTGGTTGTTGCAACTCCATCGATTGCACCCAACAACAGTCTGATCTGGTGTAGTTGTGTGTAGATAACCGACTAGTAACACAAATGAAAGAAACATGAGGCCTTTTCGATTGACAAACCAGCCATCTTCTCCGCTGTGCAACGCCAGAAAGGCCAAGCGGAACAAATCAATATGAAAGTAAATTTCAAAAGAAAATAATGTCATACACACAAAGTACACTGAAACCCCAATCACCCAGTTAAGCAAGTTTGACAACCGACTCCTAGTGAATTACTCGTATTCTCCCTTTTTGGTAGACTATAGAATATGCCTCATCAGCTGTCGGGCAGTCTCATCACTACTTCAGATGGCGGTCGTAATGTGCAAACCATCTCTTTCGTCTTCCCAAAATAAACCTGCCATAGCAGAAATATGAAAGTTTAAAATTTCACAGATAGAGTTTAAGAGGCATTCTGCCGTTTCAGAGGTGATGGCCTAAAGTTTAAGCCTGGGCCATGACTCTTAGTTCAATAACTTGCTGAAACATCCTATAATCAGAACTATAGAGCGGCACAAAGAATGGTAAAATACGCATGTAAGGAACCACAGTACCTGATCCAGTGAATTTCTCAGCTTGCTCTCCATTTCTTCGATCATTCTTCCCATGTTACAAAGATGGCCTTCTTCAGTTGACAGGTGCATATTCATCTGCAATGTCAAAAAGGAGTATTTGATCCATCCCAAGATATCGTACAAATAGTACATGCAGGGCAGCATAGAAAAACAGATTTTGGGTGATCATTCAAACTACAAATCTTTTGCTTAATTAATTTAAACCATATCAGGTCCATCAGTATAACACGATACACCTAAAGTTGACCCACAGAGATTACACAGCTCTGTCCTTGGTGCACATCAAGTTCTTCCTCTCTTATCAAAAGAGACAGAAGAGTTGTTCACTAGCACATTCACTTGCTAAAAAATGATATGTATTTGCAATAAAAAAAAAAGAGAAATAATTCCCTGATACGAACTCCTCCTGTTCAAAACACGCTTATCACTTCAATGTTGATCTCCGAGAGCAATTTAGATGCTAGACCATGCCAATTCATATCAAAACATATACAGTTCACATCACATGGATGAATTACTCATTCGGATATAGTAGGTGCCCACAATTTGAAAATTCCAGACATTGCATAAAGAAAAATTAAACATTCTTAGAAAGAGAAGAAAAGGAAGAAATAGGGGTGACGAAGGAGAACATTTCTCTCCAAACTGACTTCCTTGTACCTCTTAAAATTTTGTTTCCACAATTAAAATCGATTATGATTACCTGTCGTCTAATTGATCCAGACAAACTGAATGTCCCTGACGACTCATTATCTGTGGTCAAAGACAGCATAACAGTACTTGTTAAACGGTAATGGGCTGTTCCTTCCTCCTCCGGACCCACCTATGTAAGAAAAAAGTTCCACAATGGCAATTAGTGTAAGTGTGAAAGGGGTGGGAGTGTCAGGACGGCATGAACACCTGCACCACAGATCTACATTGTTCCTTCCATGAAATATAGAGTTTACCTCAATCACATGTATAGCATCCCATGCCCCCTCCTGCAGATAACCTCGCCGACCTTGCCCTGTCTTGGAGCCATCTAAATTCCCACAAATAATTGAAATCAGCAAATACGCATATAACAGAAAATAAATTTTATGTGCTTCGAGATAGTTCAGGCAACAGACCTTTTTTTATTAAAAAGCAGCCTACAAAACCTTCGTTATCATCCTCCCACATATAAACTGATGAAATGCCACCTTCATAATACCTACCAAATTACCGGTCAATCAAGCTGTACTAAATCTTCAAAATAAAACAAAGAACTGAATCATTGTGCTAAAATAAATTGCACGAGGATACTTTCTACACATTCTCGCTTCTTGTATTGCTGCTTCTTCTGTTTTGAAAATTAGATAACGGAAAGAAAAACCATTGCAAAGAATAACGCAAGAACGAGGTAAGTAAAGAACCTCACTGGTCACGATATATGGCAAAGATGTCGTTGGCTTCAACTTCAAGTTTCCTCAGCTCTAAAGATGGGAGGCTGCCGTCTTCTAGCGGCGGATGATATTTGTTTGACCAAGGTGATCTACATGGAAACATAGGAGCATGAAAAAAACACTATAGACAATTGAAATTCACAGAACAGAAACAATTATACAAAAAAATTAAACTACTGGTTTACATAGTTATACATGCATTTCACTAATCACATCAATAAATCTGCATAAAAACCCAAAAAAAATCAAATTAAATTCATAAAAATATACCAAACATCCAGATTCACAAGTCAAGGCCAGATCTGCTACCTCTAAAATGTCCCCCAAAAATGTGGCAATTGAAGCATAATATATGAAAAATCTAACACGAACCCATCAAAGTTGACAAAGAACTGAATTACCTGTAAGAGTCTGCATCTCTGTTATATTCACACAGAATGAACTCCTTCCCGTATTCCATATCGCACAAAACCTGCTTTTTGGTAAATCAGAGCAACAGAGTCACTTTAAAATTCGATTTTCAGAACAACGTTTCCGTTGCTTTTGGGATTGTTATGAAACCCTAAGAGAAAGAAAACTGGAAAGTGAATATTGGATTGGATTGGATTGGACAGGATTTTCTCGGGAAACAAACAGGGGAGAACCTGGAGAGGCTGATCGACTTGAGAGAGGAGATCGGATGAGTGCTGAGGGAGAAGGGAGAGAAGGGCGGAGAGAGACGTCTCGGTGTGCTTGGGAGGCATCCGCCGCATCAGTCCCATCGCCGCTTCCATTTTTCCTCTTTCCTTTTCTTTTCCTTTTTTTTGTTTGTTTGTTCGGGTTGATAAAACTCCAGAGAAGCGAAGCACAAAGAAAAGAGGCGCCTTGTTTCGTTTGACCCGAGTTTCCCTCTCCAAATCTCTCTCACACACTGAAGTTTTTTAGGCTTGTTATATTAACACCCACGTATTATTGAATACACCTCACATACTTAATACACTTTATATTTACTTTTTCAATTAAATTTTTTCTTAATACACCACAACATACTTTTCTATAATAACCTCATACTCACACTCTCAACATACGCACCTTACATTTCTATATACAAACCCTATATTTTCTCCATACACCCCCGGTACACTTCACAATGACTTTTTTTCTTTCTCTGTGCTATATGTATGTTGATACGAAATCATTCATGTCATATGAGGATTTTCTTAATGCTAGAGAGGTTCAAATAGAGGAAGGTAGAAGTTGCACGTTTGGGGAGGAACCTTACAAAAGTGAAACGGCATAATTTCTTTGCAAAAGAAGGCGATGACTGTAATCTGAGACCAATGAAGTTTAAATTTCACCACTTATGATGGTACATTTTGAACAAGATGAAGCTTTCGAAATATCGATTTCCTCTTCTACTCGTCAAAAATAATTTTTCTCAATCAACGGGTTTGTAATTTCATTGGTTAGGCTTTTTGATCTACAATGGAGAGTGAGAGTGGTTTATAGAGTTGAAGAAGATAAATAATCTTATGATATACATGTTAAAAGTTGTTGATGCACAAAACCGGAGGTCTTGGAACAACGTAAATCCGACTGTGAATCTGCATGAAATGTAAATAATACAAGATGTATCGTGGTTCACCCCAAGGTTTGGGCTACGTCCACACTGATTGTATTATATTTCTCTGAGAAGTGAGGGAGAGAGAGAGAGCTTTGAGAGTGAGAGCGTTGAGAGGGGGTGAAGAGCCTTAGGAATTGGCCTCCCCTAATTGTAAGGGTGAGGGGTCCTTTTATAGAATAAGCACTCCTCACTTATTACATATTTGCCCCTTCCTTTATTACATAATTACATTTAAGTCCCCCGAGTATTTATACGAGAGTCTTTGGGCTGAAGACTTGAAATTCAGTCCATGTGTGGGCCGAGTAATTAGATGTTGTCTTGAACTGATGTTTGATATGAGGCGGTGCTCAATCTGAAATGATGCTCAACTATCACATGTTGCGAGGCTGCTCGGCTTGTGACTTATATTGCCTTGGTTGGCTCGGCTTGTGGCGTTGAAGGTGAGGGAGTCCCTTTTATAAAATAAGGGCTCGCTCCTCAATACATAAATGATGGGCTAGAGTTGATGCTCGCGGCGATGTGGTTGCTCAGTAGGCGACGATGCTCTCTAATGGTGGTGAGGGAGTCCCTTTTATAGAATAAGGGCTCGCTCCTCAATACATAAGTGATGGGTTATGAGTGATGCTCGCGGCGAGGCGGTTGCTCAGCTGACGGCGTTACTCTCTAATGAAAGTGAGGGAGTCCCTTTTATAGAATAAGAGATCGCTCTTTAATACATAAATAATGGGCTAAGTCCCCCAAGTATTTTTTATGAGGCCCAGTTGAGGCCCAATATATTGTAGTCCCCAAAGTCTTCGGTCAATAGAGTCTGTTGGCTAGAGACTTCAAATTGAATCCATGTATGGGCCGAAGTGGTGGTTGGTCGGATGTGGTATTTGTATACCCTACCCTGAAACTTTGTAGGTGAAGCTTTGCAAGTGAAGCTTTGAAGCTAGAGCTCTGTAAATGAAGCTTTCGAAGTTGGAGCTTTTGTAAATGAAGCTTTTGAAGCTAGAGCTCTGTAAATGAAGCTTTTGAAGTTGATTGACATGAGTGATGGTCATGAATGTTTATGTTGTTTGACATGAGTGATGCTCATGGATGTTGTCATGAATGATGGTCATGAATGTTTATGTATGATTGTCATGAGTGATGCTCATGAATGTTTATGTATGAATGGCATGAGGAATGCTCATGTATTCATGTATAATTTGGAGTACTGGACGTACTTTTAATCATCTGGTTGGTGGCATGAAGGAGAGCACGGGTTGTATATTTCATCACCTGGTTGGTGGCATGAATGGCTGGTTGCTAAATGATATTGGAGTACGGGTTGTACATTTCATCACCTGGTTGGTGGTAATAGCGGCAGGTTGCCGAATAATTTTGGAGTACTGGGCGTACTTTTGGTCACCTAGTTGGTGATAATAGAGGCAGGTTGCTGAATAATTGTGGAGTACTGGACGTACTTTTGATCACCTGGTTGGTGCTATTTTGGGCTTATGGGCCTTCGCCCTCCACAACATGCCAGCCCATTTATTTTGGGTTTTATTTTTATTTTTTATATGTATACCCTCTGATGGGGTTTATACAGATATCTCCGAAAGATAAGAAAAATAAATTACATCATACGAAAACCAAAACAGTAAATCACATCATTCTGGTAGGGTGTTTATTCCTTGCTTTTGCTTTCTGCCTTCCATCGCACTTTCTCTGTCTTTTCACCTGGTAGACAAAATGAATCGTAATAATTGGAACCTTATAATTTTTCCCCTTTTTTTCTTTTCTCTTTTGGCAGATGGCAGACAACGCCAAAGTGGACTAATGATTTATTATGGGAACAAGAATCTTATCTTCTGCCTGGTTTTCCACTAGTGCTCGTGGTATTCGCAGGAGATGGGGCACCATTTATAGAATAATTGAGGCAAACAAAAGAAAAGTAAAGCTGGGCACCACTTATCCTCTTCGTGAGTGTTTCCATCATTGCTCTAGTAGTGGAGCTGTGAGCAGAGACCTCAGCTAAAGTATAAACCTTTTTGTCTGTCGATGAAGGGGATGGGCATTCCGCAGGGCAGTGTCCCAGAACGATCAAAACCCTTTTGCTACCTAAGAACTCCATTGCTCTCTATTTGGCCAGTTGGAAATCCTTGGTTGCAGATCTCGCACACGACTTAGAAGTCTACAGACGAGAAAGCAAGCAAATAGATCTTCAAGAGAGAGGAACCCTTGAATCGTGAATTTGGTCAAGCTCAAATATTTTCTTAGCAACCAAACAATCTTTTTCCTTGTTCTTGGTTACAGTGGCCACTTGTTTGATATGTTGATTCCCTACGATGACTGAAACCGAAACCGTCAATCCAGTCTTGACGAACGAGAGTGCAAGAGAAGAGGCAAACGACGTCGTACCAGATCCCTAGCCCCTCTTTCTTCTTTACCTTCCTCAGATACAACTCAAAACAGATCCTGTCGCTAGAGACAGCTCGCAGCAATGGCGCGCTTCGACGGAGATATGGCTTGTGAGACGAGCCGAAGCTAGGGCACTGTGCGATGGTATGCTGCCGAGAAGATTAATCGAAGCGGAGTGTGAGGGAGGGATGAGATCGACGGAGATGACCGGAATGTTGAAGCTCTTACGGTTAAGATCAGAGACCTTGACAAGGACGATCCAGATCGCCACGCCATATCTTTGCTTCCTGACGCGCGTGACGGAGCTGTTCCAAGGCAGCCTAGAGAGCTTAAAGGGGTTCTTCTCGCGCAGATCGCTGGGAAGGGTTGGGTCCTTGCAGAGGACCTTGTACAGGTTCCGCGTCACGTTGCAGATGGTCTTTGTGGTTGACTCGGTGGTGGACTCGTGGATGAGGGCGGAGTCAACGGGGATGTTAGTGGAGCGATTATAGCCAACAGATGCGTGGAGGTGCCTGGTGAAAGTTGTTGAAGATGCTGAGCTCCCTGATGAAGCAAAACCTCGAACTGCAGAAACAATCACATGCTTCATCGTCATGGATTCTTGAAGTTTTCCTGCTCTGATTTTTCTGTCGGCAAGATCTAATCTGTAAGTTGTTGTTCGATTTAGGGATGTAGAAATTTGGGGATTTGAAGATTGAGATCGCGGAAAGGTCGAACGCGTCGTGAAACTCTTTGGTGGATCCACCCTTGATGATCTCGGCGAACTCCACGATGTCAACGTGACTGTAGCCGTTCTTGTCGGACTTGTCAGCAAGATCTTCTTCAGCTCCTCCATGGAGATTTTGGCACCGTCTCCCAAGCCTTTCGAAATCGAATCGTTCTTTGACATCACAGCAAACACAGTGAGAAAACTTTCTCGAGAGAAAAAGAGTGATGATAAAGATTTGGAGCTTTTCTGTTTTTGGTTCCTGCAGATTCACAGTGGTGAGATGAAAAATTGAAAGAGATTCGACATAGCTTTTCGTGTCGTTTCCCACAGACGGCGCCAAATGTTGATGCACAAAACCGAAAGTCTTGGAACAACGTAAATCCGACTGTGAATCTGCATGAAATGTAAATAACACAAGATGTATTGTGGTTCACCCCAAGGTTTGGGCTACGTCCACACTGATTGTATTATATTTCTCTAAGAAGTGAGGGAGAGAGAGAGCTTTGAGAGTGAGAGAGTTGAGAGGGGGTGAGGAGCCTTAGGAATTGGCCTCCTAATTGTGAGGGTGAGGGGTACTTTTATAGAATAAGGACTCCTCACTTATTACATATTTGCCCATTCCTTTATCACATAATTACATTTAAGTCTCCCGAGTATTTATACGAGATCTAAATACGAGGCCCTAAATATGGTATAAACAAAAGTCAGTCATTTGGGGGTGCATTTAGTATTTAAATTTTTTTTTTAAAACCTTATAAGGTCAAAATTGTCAATGCATATTAGGGTATATAAGCCATTTAATATTAAATTTTAATGTATAATGTATTCAACATTATGTGGGATGCTAATAAAAAAAGTCATTTTTTTATTTCTCATTTTGTATGGTTTTTTTGATTTGAGAGAAAAAAAGAATATGAAATATGAATATTAAGTAATAATAGCATGTCACTTTGAATTCGATATGATAAATTTTTTTAATCTTTAAAACTAAGTAATTTTGCAAGTGGTTCTTTACTATAGTGATGGAAATAAGTTGAGCTCTTACATGACAACATGGATTCGAACTCTGTCGGTGATTAATCTAACAAAAATACTCAAATATTAGCTATATATTAGTTTTAACTTCAAGATGCATAAAGAGGAAATATTACATGCAACTCAAATTTAATATTTCAATGAGCGATTTGCCCCCTTTTGTACGCTACTTTTAATTTCCACTATGATATTTTAATTAGTGAATCACTCCCTATGACTTTATCTTATAAATAACCAACTATCACTCTTTGTCAGATTTTCAAAATTTCATCCATTATTTCGTCTATATCTGTCATTGGACAGCTCATGAGCCACTTAAGAAAGTAAAAACGTCATGTTGTACTTAGATGTGTCGTATACAAAGATTGATAGACCAGACCCACTCGATGGAGAATTGAGTTTGTAGTTGTGGGTATGGTAAGCCAAAAAGTCAACTGACGGAGAAGTGAGATGATGTGGCAAACACTAAACTAATTCATAATAAATTTTTGAATGCAATATTGAGTAATTTAACGATAGAGAAGTAATTGACTATTTATTTATGAATGTAAAATAAACTTGAATATACAACAATAACAAAGTCTTTTTTCATTATGTAGGGTCGGTTATATAAATCCTAAAACGTCATTGTGCTCGGTTCTGTGTCACTTCTTCCGTTAGATCCAAATACTCAGTCTTTTCTTATAGTCTCTTCAAAAAGTCTTCCTAGGTCTTTCTCTACCCTTTCAGCCCTGAACATATATTATGTAATTGCATCTTCTAACTGGAGCATCAGTAGGCCTTTGTTTCACATGTCCAAACCACCGTAACCGATTTTCTCTCATCTTTCCTTTAATTTCGGGTACTCCTACTTTCCCTTGAATATTCTCATTCCTAATCTGATCATTTCTCGTGTGCCCACACATCTAACGAAACATTCTCATCTCCGCTACACCCATTTTATGTACATATTGATGCTTCACTGCCCAACATTCTGTGCCATAAAGCATTACCAACCTTATTGCCGTCTTATAAAATTTTCCCTTGAGATTCAGTGGCATACGCCGGTCACACAACACGTTGGATGCACTCTTCAACTTTATCCATCCAGTTTGTATTCTATGGTTAAGATTTTCTTCAAACTCTCCGTCATTTTACAAAATATAAACACGAATATACCATAAATAAATAAATTAAAAAGAAAAGAAAAGACATCCCCGTGAAAAGAGTCGAGGATGGCATATGAACCGGACCCAGACGCAGAAGCAGCCCCAAGTAGTTGGTAAAATGATTGGGGGTTTGTGAGGTCTACGCACTCTACTCTTTGTCCATGTGCTTTCAGCCTTTTCGCAGGCTACAAAAGTGAAGAAGCAAAAGCTTAGGATTCTTACATTTCAATTTTTATTGTCACCTTTTTGAAAACTAAAAACTGAAAACTACATGTTTTTGAGTTTTACGATAACAGAAAAATAGAAAAAACCAATTGTGAGAAATTATACATCGATAAGCGATTTGCCCCCTTTTGTACGCTACTTTTAATTTCCACTATGATATTTTAATTAGTGAATCACTCCCTATGACTTTATCTTATAAATACATGAGATGACAGTTTTAACTTCAAAAATACTCAAATACAACATACTAATACAATGAATTTACTAATACAACATACTAATACAAGGTCTAGTTTGTTAATCTCCAAGATAACAATATCATTAAGCTCTTCAGTCTCTACGCCTTGGAGTTTAATTTGGCACGTCTCTCGTCATACGATGCTGCGATCAATTTAGGAAGAGTTATAATTTGATTAGTGAAGTTACAAAATATTACTAATGCTAGCACGTACACAAACAACTGCAAACAGAGAATAATGCTAGCAAGGACTAATACTACTACTGGATGCAAAAAGTTTATATCAATACTAAGAAAACGTGGGTTTAATTGATACAGAATATGCCCTAAATTCTGGAGATACCGATGCTCATAAGGTACCCAAAATCGGACTATCTCCCACAAATTACCCACCTCCCTCACTCTAAAGTACAATATCTTTCTATTTCTTTCCACCCAAGCTACACCAAAAAACAGCCATCACCAAACGCCTCCCAGCACCATTCCCCTTTCCCTCAGAAAATGGATACCTCTCACACAACAAAGCAGTACATGAAGGCGGAAGGGCCTAACTCAAACGAGCTTCCCTGAACAGCCTTAACCACAAAGACAACCCATTTTGATGTGGTGGTTTATGTTTGCTGATTTATTTTTGTACGGGGTGAAGGAAATCATGATAACCACATGCAAAATGAGAAATCATGATAATCTTGTCACAGAGAACACGATGCAAGCTAGACACTCTTGAAAGCACATTTTATATATTGCATAACATAAAGCAAGCCACCATAGAGTATATCCTAACATTTTCCAACTATTTACTGAGGATGTCACCTGTACAACGTTCCACTTTTCTCGTACTAATCGGTTCTATGCGGTTTACAAAGAGACGGTAGCACTTACGCTCAGTTGGCCGCGACACTAGAGGGACATGGGCACATTTCTTCTTGATTGTTCTATTTTCCAAGGAACTCTGATCTGAGAAAACAAAGGTGGTCCCAGAAATAGGCAATAAGTATACAGCAAATGCTAATAGTATTCAACGGAAATATATGAGGAACATTACTTTCAGCACCTTTTTCTATTGGCAAACAGCTCCGAAGAGCCTCGTGGAAGATTGCAGCTTGGAGATGATAACTTTGGCATTCTTTTGCCAAGTGTACACGCAACGCTTGCCCAGCATCTAGAGGAACACGTGAAAAGCACACATTCAGAAGTTATAGAGACATAGCGTGGGCTGTTTGTGGTTCAGCAACCATATAAGTACCTGAAGAACAAGTGAACTTGAGACCCTCAAATTCACAGGACTGAAGAACCAATGGGATCTCTGGGGCCATGGTGTATTGAGGTTTTCTTGGGGTTCTGCTCGTATCCAGTAATGCATCAACCACCTACAAATTAAAATACTTAAATCTCAGTTACTTTCATGTAACAAAAGTGAAAACTTAAGTAGAGGGCATTTCAAGCCTAGGTGTCCTCAAAGCAAAAGGAAGATGCTGCCATTGGCGGTTAAACCCAGGCTACAGGTCGATCTTAGTGGTTTCCATATCACTGGAACTTCCAAATCAAACTCCAATGGTGGGCATGTTTTTTGTTTAAACAATCTTTATTATGAACAGAAAATCCTCAACAGTAACAGTCAAATTATAGCAAAGAAACAGGTACAGCATACCGTGTTGCTTTAAAATGGTCCCAACTGAATACTTTTCTTTTAGCTTTCACGGAAATCTTTGGAGTGGTATATTAAGGGAATTCAGAAAGCAGATGTTAGGAAGAGGCATCTGGCTAGATGCAATCATTTGCATGTGTGAAACAATACCTTCACTAGTAGAATGTTCACATTTACAGCAACTTCGGCTACATCTCAGACTTATGTGCACACCAGTATGATGGTTTTAAGAGATACAAAAAACTGATAATTTTGAGGTGCTATGTTTTTCTTTTGCATTTCTTAACACTTAAACAAGCATAACCCAAACTCCAGCAATCAATCTATCAAATTGACATTTGATACTCACATCAGGAGATTCATGACCTTGGCCGATCAAGAATAGCACAGCAACCATGCATCTGACCTGGTGCCAGAGGAAAGCACTGCCTTTAATTTTAATCGCCCAAAGCTGGTTCTCGTCAAACCTGAAAATAAATGCAATATTATAAACCAAAACTCCCGACAATCCCTTCAGGAAAATCTCAATACAGAAACTCTTCATTTTGGCATGTTGATAAAATCAGATAGTGAACTATGCATTCAAAAGATGATGCCAAAAGTAGCAGACAAAAAAGTTGGAAAAAAGATTTGCAGAAACAAAAAGAAACGAAGTTTTTTTCTGGAAATGACAACTGAATCACTGATACAGGAAAACAAAAAATACAAGTTTGACTGCCATGATCAAGTATAAAGGGCAATTGACTTGGCCAATTATAAACGAATATTTTCTTTTTTCAAGTACAGTCCGCACTCACATTTACATGCATAAAAAACAAAATTGAGCAAAAGTAAGCAACCGAGAAGAAAAATGAAATATTCACAGAACTTGGTGAATGCGATACTTGATCATATCTCAGTTGTGTCAAGGTTAAGCAATTAGGGTAATGCAAATCAACTAAATGTAAAAACGAAAAAATAAAAGGGAGAAAAGGGTCAGAAAAATTAGCTATCCATGTCAACCTCACATCACAAGGAGAGACTGCAAATGAAGTGATTTTTCGCCTATAGTTGTGTACATTTAGTGCATCCATTTTACAAAAGTTTCTGAAGTCGTGTTCACCAACAAATTTCCTACCAGCACTCTCCATAGCCTGGCTAAACATGAACCAGACAAAACCATGTTTGTGTTCTCTTAACTCCAATCTAGGAGCACGAAAATGCATTCAAAAGTTCCAAAAGAGAAGAACTACGTACCAAGAGATTCAGATTTTGCCCCCAAAATAAATAATAGTACTCCCTCCCTAAACAGCTAAACCTGTATTTGACCAAGGAAAGCAACGAATTACTCTCATGCATAAGGTCATTAAAGTGACTACAAAAAAGAGGGTCAGGACTCAGTACAGTTATGGAATACAGTGAACTGTTAGAAAGCCTCAACCATATAAGCATCAGAGATTAAATATGAATATTTTTTGCAATTATACAGATAATGAAGTTCATAACTCAGCTATCCTCAGATGAACTGAAATCCTTCCCAAACTTTTAAGAACATTGGATAAGCTGAACTTCACCTTTTTAACTAAGAAATTCCTTTTTATTGCTACAAATAATGGTCCTCCAGAATTCCAGGTTAATACTTACTTGGCACATAATTGAATATACCACTAGCATTTATGCAAAAGGAAGCTCCAAGAAACTTTAACCAGACTCATACCATTTGACAAACACATGGATAATCTTGAGTTATGGCATAACAAAAGAAACTTAACAAATAGAGGTAAGAGTCTCCTTGTTTGATTATGCTTAAGAATCAATGCCATTTTCATTGTCCAATAATTTATAAGATCACTATACCAAACACTTTTAGTTAATATCAATACGTGTACATCCATTTTGTGTCTATTTTTATACAAGTGATATTATACAGTAAATTAATCTAGACTACAGGGAGAGGAACTTGAACTTGGATGCAAGGGGGGAGAACGCTCCTCTAGCTAACTGCTAATTCCATTTTGTGGCTATTAATTCAAAGAGGGCATGGAAATTCAAGAAAACTTAACTAGGTTGTAACTGCCTACAGGTATTTTTATTCATTCCATATCTTTAAATGCTTGAAAATAGTCAAAATACACAAGTTTCACTAAAGAAACGCCATAAAAAGGATCAAATCCACAGAGCAACTGTCATTTTAATAGGTTTATAAGATTAGTTCTTTTCCCTTAAAAAAAATAAAAAAATAAAAAAACAAATATGATTTTGCAAAAAAACAGAATAATTTCTAACAACATTATCATCTCAAAATAGTGGCAACTCTCATAGAAGGTAGACAAACCTGGCATTGAAATCCAATGGAACAGGACACCAGCCAAAAACTCGAATATCCTCTGGAAGGGCCCGATTCAACACCCTCACGTAATCGATTTCACCTTCTGAGAAAAACATGAACAAAACAAAGGAGCATGCGTTATTGAAGTGGAATGTGGTTAGTTGAAATTCATCAAAAACTCAAATGGTAATTAAAAATCTTAAACGGGGCCAGCAAAACAAATATGGTTCAATGGTTCAAGTTTTAGCACAATAAAATCTATGCTTCAAAATCTCAACTACGGTGCTAGAATCTTTTTTTGTTGCTTTTTTCCACTGAAAAACTTTTTGCTTACGTAGACCGGTGGTAGATACAAATACTTCCCCAAATCAAGGCCATGCCATTTGAGTTTTACAAAAAAAACATTCAACAATTTTGACTGCTAAAGATTGAAACCTTTGTCAAATGAATCTACACATTGGCACGTGGTACGCACTAACCAAGACTCAAACCCAGACGATTTGAGATCCAACTAGTTCAACCAAATACCAGGAATCATTCATCTTGCCATTCCTCATATCAAGTGTCCTATGATGCCTCTAAAAGCAATCCTCCGCCCATAGACAATATTCTTGCATCAAAGCATTATACAGTTTACTTTCTTGTTCATTTTCCTTTTCAAGCAACAGTAATCATGATTACATATAACCAAATAACTAAATTATTTTGTATCAGTATTATTGCACTTTCCCAAAGTACAACCCAGGCTACCATAAGGTTATATGGCTTTGTTTAGCTTATAGAATAGCCTTATGACCTATTCCCGCTCCTAAAAAGAATGAGAAATTATTTTGCTCCCTCACAGTTTCCACTAGCTTGTACTGCCGTATGAATTGTGAGCTCACGCTACAGCCCTGATCCAACAGAACTGGGCTTATGCCATGCTTTTTCCGATCTTTGATCAAAACCTGGTCTAAATTAATGTGAACAGCATCCCCATCCTATTCAGGACATCATCCTGGAACAGGGCAGAGGAGATGTCCGTTATTTGAGATAAATGTAGATCTATCCTCTGCTTGGCATTGATTAAACATTTTAGGAACTATCATTTAAGTTCTTTTCTTCTTTATACGGGGAAATAAATTTTGCATTTATGGTTTGTTTTCTAGTCTAGTGTTTGTAGTTGGTTTGGCCTGTATGCTTTTTCGTAGTCATATGTGGACTGCTTGCACATCTTCTATTGTACTTCATTTTTCTTTTCCATAAAGTTCTTATATCTTATCAAAAACAAAAAAGCACGCTAACCATATTGCTCACTGTAAACGATTTTGTTGGAATCTTCATTATTCTCACATGTTTCCTTGAGGTTTGATCGTAAATAGAGAGCGATAACCTGTAGAAAAAAAATTTCCATATTCTCAACAATCATATTTAAAAGAAATAAAAATAGTAGCATCAGAGCTGGTACCAAGCAAGGTTCTATTCTTTTCCTTTTAGGAGGAAACAAAGCATCAAGCACGGTTGTAAATATAGACATCAGTAATTCATTCCATCTCCAGATATGTGGCAGAAATTACAAAAATGACCACAAAAAAAATTCTTTAAAACATGGGAATTTGAATGAAACTCATGGAAATGTTGAACCAACCAATAATTCACCAATCAATCCAGCAAAAATGCAACATAGTATATCTCTGACATGATATTTAAGTCCCCAAAAAAAAAAATGCCCCTGATACATGACATTGAAACTTGAAAACTACGTGCAAAAACATCCTTCTTCCACTTTTTATAACAATCGAGACAGTATTAGCTAAAATTTATTAATAATTAAAAAAAAATACACCTTGCACATAATATTCAAGTTTCAAATATACACACACACACACATCCGTAGTGCACACTGTTTTTAGTTTTCACCTTACACGTCATACATTTATCCAAGATATATTATTTTGTGAAGTTTACAGGCTTAATTGACGAATTATTGATTGGTTTTGCATTAACAGTTGCATTTCTTAAAAGAAAAATTGATTATTTCTGTAAATTTTACCAATATTGTCACTGATATATTAATAAATGACAACAATGTTAATTACATGAATGTATAAATACATCAGTAATTAGCATCATTGTCATTTGTTAATATATTCCCCCGACATCCACATTTAATCTTGACTTTATCTAGGATAGCATTTGGTAATCTACTTCTAGCATCTTTCAACTATTACAGCATGAGATTCAAAAGATGATTCCAGCATAGTTCAGTTTAACCTACTATTGAGGAATGCGCAACTAATAATCATAAGAATACCCAACAAATATGTATACAGTTATTCCAACCATATAATCACCAACCACCGAAACTCAAATAGAAAGATTTCGCATCAACTTACTTGCCCAACAGCAGATACTCCCTTGTCGGTTCTACCACATCTTGAGTATTGTGATTCCTTCTTGTCATCAACTAAAAGTCTTGTCTTCTCAAGGGCTTTAAAAATTTCAGACTGCATATTTTCCAGAGCATAAGATGAAACTCAGGTAAAAGTTAGAAAATAAGAGCAGTAATATGAGAATCAATACCTCAATGGTTGGATCCATTTGTGCCTCTGAAGCAAAACCATAAAACCTGTAATGTAGCACATAAGAGTTCAAAAGGCCTTCTACATCCCATGATCTTTATAAGGGTATTAGGTTCTTTCTAGCCTACTGGACATGCAATAGTATTCTAGAAATCTTGCCTAATTCCTCATAAATGATAATGAAGAAAAAGGAGAAAAATGATATTCTTTCTTAAGAAGAAAGGCAAAAGCTAAGATTTCAACATAAAATCATCTTAGTTGTAGAAAGTACCTCTGCCCAAAATACATGACTTTCAGAGCAACATATCTCTTAGGGAGGTGATTAATGATCCTTGTGATATGACCTGTGTACAAACATAGAGATTTAAAATTCAAATATATGAACATGTGCGTGTAAAAGTCATTAACCAGAATAGACTTTTCAAAAGGAGAGCTTCCTAAAAGAAGCATGTTATTGATTTTAAAATACAACTACTACTGAGTTATAAAAATTGGACAACAACATTAAACAAAGTACTTATGCATGAGTCAATGCACTGGTTTATTGAAAAAACATAGAAAACAACTATGAACCACATGAGTGAAAAAGAGTGGGATGGAGAGAGAGATTGAAGGACCTTAAGAAAATATATTTACGGTTATCAACTAGTCAGGTTGGGTTTTCCTGGCATCTTATGCCACAAGTTATATTACTTTTATTTTGAAAAGTAAATTCAAAGAATTAAACCTGGCACTGTCTCTTTTACTTTCTCATTGGTGGTCTTCTTACTTCCAGAGTTTGATATCCTGCTTTTCTCAACTGAACTATCAAAACTTACAGAACCATCAGGCTTTTTCTCTTTCTGCATCATAACATGCTCATCTTCAGAAAACCAAAAAGATAAACACAAACAAAAGCAAAAGTAAAACCAATACGAAGGAGATATTTCTTTTCTGGTTAAAGTTGCAGCACCTTTTTTTCTTGAATTATGTTTGTTGTCTAAAATCATGTGTCAAGTTTAATCCTTCATTTAACCATTAGTCTGCATATCTAAAGGGTTTACTATACCTTTTTGAAGAAATTACCAGCAATGCCCTTGAATAGTTAGTGTTGATTACCCTCTGGTTTGAGGTCAGTGACAGTTGGTCCTTGTGTTTTAAAAATTGACAAAAACCCCTACAGTTATGAATCCTTACAACATTGACCCTCCATTAAACTAGTCAAGTTAACCTTTGATTAGCACTCAGCTGGCCCATTTTTAACTACAAGGTGTCTAGTTTGATGACACATGGATTACTAGATACTATATGGACAGCAAATAATAATATTTTTTCAAGGAAAACCTTATCTTGAAGAAGGGCCCTTCAACATCAACCTAGCGCCTTGTGAGCAAAATATAAGCCCACTGAGTTCCTCTTAATAAAGAACATATTGATTAACTTGGCAGTTTGACGAACAAAGGAGCTAATGGTAGAACAGTTGCAACTTTAAGGGTGGACAACTGTTATATGCCCTAAACGACAAGGGTGCAAAATGCAATTGACCCTAACGAGTAAACTACTGAAAATAATAACTGAAATGCAAGAGATACAACTGGCACGTAATTCCCTATTCTTTCCCTCAAACTTTGAAATATCCCAAGTTTCATTATATAGGCGATATAAAGTTGTACAAAACCTAATACAAAATTAAGGGTAACATCAAAATATTAGAAAGTGAATTTTGCTACTTATGATATCCCAGAATCACAAGTATAGTACCTTGATGTACATTAGTTTTAGATGCTTTCGAAAATATAAACTTTATGGAAAAAGCAGATATGCATAATGAAAACAATGATATTTCATAGTTAAAAAAAAAAAAAAAAAACTTGAGGAAACAAATTTTGAGATTGATAGTAATACAATTTGGTCAAAGGTGACATTTTCGTGGATTCTTTGTACTTGTGAACCATAGTTGTTTATCAACTCTAGTTTTCTTCTATACATTTTTTTCAACCAAATATTACATTGTGCTACAACATCTATGATTACATCAAAATAAGAGTTTAGTGAGGATTTAATATTTATTAAGAGAGTTTAGTCAGGATTTAATATTTATTAAGAAAGTCAAAGATTAAACAGTAAAATAGGTATCTGATTTTATCATATAGGAGAACAATGGGAAAAACAAAATATTAAGCAAAAGATAACAAACCTCATGACAGCAACAATTTGCAAGTTGAGATGACAATTTGGCATTCACAACCTCTAATTCCTGAATTTTTAGTTGCAAATAAGTTATTAGAACTATACATTTGTTAAAACAAAAGTAATACTTAGAAATGAATCTGGGATTACGGAATGACTAGAAAAAACAATTAAACTAATGTGTTAGAAAAATTAGGTTTCAGCAATACAAAACCTATCACGGCCTTATATGCATCTACCACCAAAAGAAAACTAGTTAAAAACAGACCAAAATGGCAACAAAAAGTAATGCCATTCCATAGAAAAACAAATTGAGTTTATGATAGTTCTATTTGAACCTCAAATTTGCTTGATTTTTTTTTTTTTATCAATATCAAATTTGCTTGATTAAGAGCGCCCCCCCCCCCTCTCTTTTTTTTTACGCAACGATGTCACCATTAAAACAAATGAGACCAAAGTCTTTTCTCTAACTTTCATCCTCCCCGTCCTATCTTCCTCCTTTTGCAGAGGCATTGAACTGGCACCTCTGCAACCAAACATACAGTGATATCACCATAAACAAATGATGTGATACAAGAAACTACAAAAAAAAAAGTAAGCTAAAAAGTAAAGGGTGACATTATCTTGGTCTTTTACCTTCTAAACCAAATTAGTTTCTTTTACAAAGGCACTAAAATCACTCACACCCTCAGGCTTCTCCCCAACTAGACTCTTCTGATGTAAATCTAACCACATTAAAATGTCCCTTCCCCACTCTGTTAGTGAAGGGCATGAACTCAGGACTACTACAAAAGTCAACAGTCAGTCACCTTAGGCTTAATGGAGTCTGAAAAATTCTTTCAATACTCACTCGACCAGAAAACCTTGTGTGTTCCATATAACTAAAATTCCCCTAGACTTTCCGAAAAAGGTAATAAATTCCTTTTCCTTACACCTAGCTCCACATGAGCTACTACAATTCTTCTATCAAATCTCATTTTTCTTTATTATTATTAGATTTCACTTCCTAGACTTAAGAAAGCCCTCTCAAACTCCAACTAATGATTTTCATGGTGTTATCATCTTCGTGCACGGTTAGCACTATTATTCACATAATTGATCTTCAATGTCAAATTTTCCAGCTCTCCAATCCTCACTGTACTCGGGGGCGGCGAGTTTGTGTCATGCCATATGGTGTGCATCCAGACTTCTAGTCAACCCTAACCGAACCAATTTGATTAATCAGGTCAACTGACTCGACACTCAAACTTTTGTGATTGAGTTGACAGACAAGTATGGTGATCTAGAAACTTAAAAGACTAATCTCCTGTTATTTCTAGGCCAAACCTATCATTTCTGATTCTTCAAAAACTAACGATCTACTTTATAAGGATTTATATAATACCAGAATCGAAATATTCCTCCTTGACACTAGGTTTGTGCAAGGTAACAATCAACCTACTTAGTAACTTTGCATTTGGTCAAAGCCAAATTATCATGCCGTGCTCAAAATTGTCACTCCTAGTTTTTCTCTCTGTCTTCTTTCCTTTCCCCCAACTCCTACTCTTATTTACTAGAAATGGAACCAATGATAAGTTCATTTTCTTTCCAAGAAGTTTCCAGTTTACTCCACCCTTCCTCGTCAAATGAGCTCGTCTCCTTTTTCATACCCACATCCCCTAACCTCTCAACTCTCTTGGCTATTCTTTAGCTCTCGCATAACTTAAATTGTTACCAACTTACCATCATCCCCACAACATACATTACCTATACCTACAGAGTGACTCTCCGAACATGATGGGTGATTCCCGACCTGCAAGCCTTCATACTGACACTTCTTGTAAGTCAGATTCTAGTAACCTCGCCCCCCCAACAAGCACAACACGGGAAAATATAATAGGGAAACAATCTAAATACACTAAAATTACATGTACATGAGAACTTATTAGAAGAAAAAGAAGATAAACGAAGACGAGAACTTAAAGCGAAGACATCCACTATTTTTAAGCTTCGACTATTCGAGGAAAATGAGAAAATAAACAGCTGAGAGTCTTGCTGATTATGTTATAATGCAGTAATAAGTAATTAAATTAACCATAATCAAGGCGGAGATTTGTTTTCTAAGCAACAAAACCAGCAACAGTTATAAGCTATCGTAATCCAGAATGCATTGTTTGATTAGAATCTACCAGAATTACTTGATTTTTCACGAAAAAACTGCATAGAATCGACCGGATTTGGGTCATTTGAGGTTCTTTTTTCAACCACATTTTCTCACTGACCAAACAAAGAAAAATAAGAGAGAGTGAGAGAGAGAGAGAGAGAGTACCTGAACTCTGTGCTTGAGGGAGTCGACCAGGGACTGTAGGTTGGTGATGGGGTCTCTGTCCGCGACTTCCATGGACATGGTCAACCGATTGGTATGAGGGCTCGTTCCTCTGATGATTTTGGTCGTTTCTAATTCCCGCAGAGAGATGGGTTGGTGGGTGATGATGGAGCCTGGTATGCAGAAGGCCGGGGGTGGCGGCTAGTATGGGGATTGACGAACTGGGGAGGGGGTGGCAGTGTTTAGGTTCGATTCTCGCCAGGCTGAGACGAAATTGAAAAACGTTACTAGCCCATTGTTCAAAAATACATATATAGCGGTGGGTTCAAAAAATTAAAACCGAAAAACAAAAAGGACCGAACACCAAATTAAAATCGAAAAATAAAAATAAAAACCTAATAAAAAAAATCAAACTGAACCGAATTTTATTGTTTTGATTTTGGGGGTTCGGAAACCGAATTAAACCGAATCCTTTTATACTTTATGAATGTATGTTTGTGATGTTTCTTTTGTGACACTTTGTTGTCAAGTTTGAAACTAAGCCTAGATCATTTTGAAGAAGCGTACTTGGTTCAATTAGAGAGGATATTCCATTGTTTATAGAGTAAAATTTTAGAACGCTTTGGAACTTGAAAGAGCTTCTCTATTTGTTTGCTTTTGGAATGGATATGGTAATCATTTTTCTTTGCAATTGAAATTGTTGATAAAATATGATTGGTCTATATGATCTTGTATATGTACAACTACCTTGTACTTTCCCTATTTTCTTATTATTAGTCTACCAATGCAAGCCTTCTTTCTAAATTACATATTAAAAAGAGCAAAACACTGTTTACTACCCTCATATTTTGTGGTTTTCAACATTTGGTACATCAAATTTTTTTCGCCCCAGAGTCATACCTAAAGTGTAAATTTTGGGACAGTCTTATACATCCGTTAGTTAAACTGTTAAGTCTTCTGTTAACTGATGATGTGATGGCCATATAGACAATGACTGGACGCCACGTGTCAATTTTTTTGAGCAAAGACGCCACGTGTCATTAAAAATATTAAAAATAAAAATTAAATTAAATTAAAAAAAAAAAAACGCTGAATCCCCTTCTTCTTCCCTACAACCCGCACCCTTCACCAGCTTTTTTTTTCTTCCTCTCTCTCTCTTCTTCTTCTTCCTTTCATCCTCCCCCAACCCTCCCTTCTTCTTCTTCCTTTCATCCTCCCCCAACCCTCCATTCCTTCTTTCCTGCAACCCGCACCCTCCCCAAATCCATCCATTTCCTCAAACCCCACAAACCCAACAATCGAATTCCTAGAAAGAACACAAAAAACCATCCCAAATCCACTTCAAAGCAACAACCTTTAGACCCGAAGACTTCCATGCGAGAAACAATCACAAACATATACAAAATCCTCAAATATTCGACATGGGATTCCGCCAAAGAACAACTGCAGAACCTTCCAATAAGATGAGACTCTTACACTGTGAGCCAGGTGCTCAAAACCCACCCTCCGATGGAAAAATCGTGGCTTTTTTTTCAACTGGGTTGCTGGGTTTAAAGGGTTTAAGCATGACCAGTTCACCTACACGACAATGTTGGACATTTTCGGAGAAGCCGGGAGGGTTTCGTCAATGACCCATGTTTTCAAGCAAATGCAGGAAAAGGGGATCAAGATTGATGACATTACTTACACTTCTCTGATGCATTGGCTTTCGAATGCCGGAGATGTCGATGGGGCTGTGCAGATTTGGGAGGAGATGAGAGCTCAGGGCTGCTGGAGCAGCAGATTTCGCATTCGAAGGAAGCCCTGAGCTCTTAATAACTACCTTGCTTTCATTCTCGCACGTGCCGAGGTATGCTCCCCCTCCCTTTTTTTTTTTGGTCAAATATGCTCCCCCTCCCTTCACTTGCCCCTAATTGTGTATTC
Organism: Malus sylvestris; assembly: GCF_916048215.2. NCBI lineage: Eukaryota > Viridiplantae > Streptophyta > Magnoliopsida > Rosales > Rosaceae > Malus > Malus sylvestris. The sequence continues at coordinate 6,312,953 of NC_062264.1, read as the reverse complement.
ATTTCCAATTTGAGTCAGTTGGGTTTGTGTTTTTGCTTTTCAATTTTTATTTTTTTAGAGAGAGAAAGGGATGGGGAAGAAATTACAGAGGGAAGAAGGAAGGTGGGGGAAGGTTGGGGGAGACCGGTGGTGAAGGAAGGCTGGGGGAGGGTGCGGGTTGTAGGGAAGAAGGAAGGGAAGGTTGGGGGAGGAAGAAAGGAAGAAGAAGAAGAAGAACAGAGAGAGGAAAAAAAAAAAACCTGGGGGAGGGTGCGGGTTGCAGGGAAGAAGTAGGGGATTCTAGTTTTTTTTTTTTTTTACTTTTTTAATATTTTTTTAATGACACATGGCGCACAGTCATTGTCCACGTGAGTGCCACATCATCAGTTAACGGAAGACTTAACAGTTTGACTAACGGATGTATGAGACTGTCCCAAAATTAACACTTTAGGTATGACTCTGGGATGAAAAAAATTTGATGTACTAAATGTTGAAAACCATGAAACTTGAGGGTAGTAAACAATCTTTTGCCCTATTAAAAAAGATCAAGTTTTATAAAATAATAAAAATAAAATTTTAAAAAAAGGGAAAAACGAACCGAACAAAACCATACCCAACCAAAAAAACTGAAAGAAAATCGAACTAAACCAAACATAACCAAAGTTTGCAAATTAAATGATGTGTCACAAATAAAAAATAAGTACGTTAATCAATACTTAATTAATAATTTAATTATCAACTTTCATATCATTTTACTTAGGGATGTAGTCAATTTAAATTTCATAAGATTTTAATGGATTGTTTTTAGGTGATTGATTTTAAAAGATTTTAATACATTCTACAATTCCATATAGATTTTGACGGATTTATATGAATTTCTATTATAAATTTCTATGAATTTGTATGAATTTTTTCTTGAATTTACTAGGATTTTGAAAAAAAATTGGAATCTCACACAAAGCCGGGGGATCATTTTTATGAAATCATTCAGCTGAGATTAACCTCTCCAACTTTCAGTTGGGTTTCGGAATTGAAAATATAAAAAAATCACAAATATTGTTCTTAATGTGATTAATAGTTAGTGATTTATATCCTTTTATTTTGCTTCCTACTTTTATTTATCTAATTTTTTATGTAACTTGATTTGTGTCAATATATGGGTTAAACCCCGTAATTAATTTCAAAATTTGGAACATTTGAGGCAGACACTATCATATATAGTAATCAAATTTATGGATTCTCATTTAATGGTTGGAGGTGTTTTAATCAACTAGGGTTTAGAGCGTTGAGATTTTCCAACTTTTGTTGCTGACTTGCGGTAATACAGCAACCATTGCCACTCCTGTATTGGAACCAACGTAGGCCGTGAAGCTCTTCTACCGCTGGAGCTTCGATCATGTCCAGGTTTCGGCTAATCTATGATGTTTTTGGTGAAATATTGAACTTGGGATTTGAGATTTTTTTCTTCTTTCAAGTTATAAAAAGGCAAAAACATTGAAATTCACACATTCAATTCGTAACATTTGTTTACAATTAGAACTTGCAAAAAAAAAAAAAAAAAAATCCATAATTTATGAGGTTGAAGAAGATGAAGTCGAAGACGAAGGTAGAGAAGAAAATGAGGTTGGCATGTTTTTCACTAGGTGAAAAGAAAGAAATCAGTGGGTGGAGGATAGGATTCTTGGTGGCATTTGTAATTATACCACAACTCTCAAATCCATCAAATCCCCATTCATTTAAATCTTAGCAAATCTTTAGTGTTCTCACTGCACCTAGACTTTGGTAGACCTTTTAAAGATCTCAATTGACTATCCATGGATTTTGATATATTCTTTAAAATCCCCTCAAATCTTAATTTGATTACACCATGATTTCAAACTCTTTTAAAATCCTCTTTCAAAATCATAATTGAATACACCATGATTTTAAAGTTCATTAAAATCCCAACAAATCCTAATTTGACTACACCTCTTACAAATTTAGTCTCCATAGCATTATCCGTTTGTAAAATTAGTAATGTTAGTTATACTAACTTTTTATAATAAATTTGTAAATTGTTTGATTTGTCATCAATAAGAAATAAGCACTGTAGACATGCAAATTTCGATGAAAATAAATGGTCACCAAACACATTAAATTTTGGCATACGAGGGCTTACATGGCATGCAAGAGGCTTGCGTGACATATGACTCATCAAGACCGGAGATTAATATTTGATTTTAATTTAGATTAAACAAATTAATAATTTAAATTAAAGCAAATAGAAATGCCAAATTAGGCAAGATTGATTATTTGATTTTATATAAACTAAATAATTGATTTATTGTTTCTACCAAAAAAAAAAAATTGATTTATTGATGGAAATAAATCATGAACCAAGCCACAAATCAAGTCCAAATTTATTTATAGGAAAGGCTTCAAAAGTCTATAAATACAAAGCCCCAAGGCAAAGGAAAGGGATCTAGAAATCATTCAAGCACCTAGACATTGTCAAAGTTCAACCACCCAAAGCCCTAATATACTCAAAAGAATTCAGAAAGTTCTTTGCGTTCTTCACCAACCTTCTAAGAATCATCAAGCATTGATCCTTCAAATAGCCATGAGCCAAAACCTCGGCAACCGTTCATCCGAGATCAAGTCATCACGGCCATTTTATTAACAACCTATACATCTTTCGGAGTTCAAATTAGAGAAAACTTGTAAACAGAGATTGTAACCGAATAAATTCATTAATACAATACACATTTACTTTGTACACATGTTCTCATGTTATTTGCCATAGGAAATTTGTGTTTACAAGCACATTGATCCAATGATCAACAATCACGTCATATGATTTACAAATTATAGTTCAAACAGATGGTCTCTTTAATATTACCCTTGTCAATTTATCTAATATTACCACGTCATATGGTTTGTGTGCATATTATATATATAATCCGAAGAAGAACAAATTGAACATGCCAATTATTTTATCTTTCTATCGTTACTCTTTATAAGCAAATGTAGGTTAAGGCAGAGATGGCAAATCAATTATGTTTGTACCATACTTGACCAATCCCGAAACTATTGAGCACTAGTCAACGTTATACCATTAAGGACCCAAAAGAGTTTCCCTCCAATCAGGAGGCCAATCATAATGCGACACGTGTCGACATCAGAAGCCAATCACAGCGTGACACGTGTCAACATCAGAAGCCAATTACAACACGACATGTGTCAATGTTAGAACAAAGCTAGAAACTCTTCTATAAAAGGAGATCATTCTCCCACAATATTTCCTAATGTTATTTGTACTAAATCATTCACTAGTATTCATTAAAGGAGAGCTTGAACCTATGTACTTGTGTAAACCCTTCATAATTAATGAGAACTCCTCTACTTTGTGGATGTAGCCAATCTGGGTGAACCACGTACATCTGGTGTTTGCTTCCTTGTCCTTATCCATTTACATACTTATCTACACTAGTGACCGGAGCAATCTAGCGAAGGTCACAAACTTAACACTTTATGTTATACCAAAGTCCTCACTGATTTTGTGCATCAACATTTTGCGTCATCTGTGGGAACGACACTTATTCCCACTCTCTTCAGATTTGTTAAACTGGTTTCCACCATTCGTACACTCTCTTTTGACCAGACATCCCTTTCCAACATGGGGAGCGAAGGAAGCCACAACACACAGAATGACACCCCACTTGCACCTAGTGCGAAGCAACGAAAGAAGGAAGGAAATAAGGTTGCTCTTCAAGCTAAAGTTGATGAGCTAGAAGCTCAGAACAACAAGATAACAATGAAGAATGAGGTCTTCCAGGAGCAGTATGAGAAGCTCTTTGAGGCGCTTCACGAAACTAGGCGTACTTAAACATGCTATCTCATTTCCCCTTTGGACATCAACCATCATCTGAGTGCCCCCCAACACGGAGGGTCACCTTCCTTCGACATGGGTATCCCTAATGAGGAGCGAGCTAATCATCAAAACATTGATCAACATGAGACTTCTTTTAACCCAGCTACTTCGACCCAAAGCAGGAGAAGTGGAGGAAGACACTTCCTTGCAGAAGGGTTGGAAGGATTGAAAGCCATTTATCGTGACTACCGAGACTTCCTAAAGCAATATCGAGAGAATCCCCTCCACATACGCTCGAAGATCAATGACCCAAAGGTTTCTGAAAGACTCGGTCCCCTCCTACGACCCAGGCCAGCTGCCAATCTAGGGAAAGAATGACAGGTCCTAGAGGAACATGAAGGTACAAGGGACTCTGAGGTATTCTGACAAACTCGCCCTAGAAGTCAGTATGACAAGTCCAAGGAAAAATCACACGCCCCTTGCTCAAACTTTCCTACTTCCAAGAGGCGATGAAGACTTACGGAAGAAAATCCCAGTGGTACATGACTTCACTCAAGACCCCCTTTGTCCTACAACTCCTTAAGGAAGTAAACAAGTTGAAGGCCGAACGTCAGGCCGAGATACTTGACTGGAACCAACCCAGGACTGGCTCTCTCATAAAGAGGATCCTCGACACCCCTTTCAAGCGAAGACAAAACAAAAGCTTGGTTTACAACTCTATATTAGAATGGAGGACCCAATTGAACACCTTAACCTCTTTGAGTCTACCATGGCATATCGGATGCACATTGACGAAGAGCGATGTCTTTTCTTCCCCTCCACCCTCTTTGGCGGAGCTCTAAACTGGTATTGCCGTCTTCCACCTGAGACAGTAGACTCATGTAAGGAACTGAGGAAACTGTTTGTCTCTTAACACATTTTCCAAACCGATCGCTTGCATTTTACAGATGACTTGTACACTATTCACCAGAAGCCGGACGAGTCACTACAAGAGTATGCCGGTCGTTTCAGCCATGAGTATTCTCGCTGCGTTGAGGTAGATGACAAGACCACCCTCAAAGCCTTCACGGCAGGCCTACGTGATTGTTTCTTCAAGTACATGATCAATGCCAACACTTGGAAGACTTACTCTGAGGTAATGGCACAAACTTACAACCATGCCTCCGCTGAGGCAAGGACATATCAAGGGAAACCCCCCCACAGCCACCCCTTATCAGCAAGTAGGGAGTGGAAGTTAGATCCAACCAAATGAGAAGACCTCGACCTTCCAAACGGTAGCGGTGCCTCCCCCTGCCTTACTTAATACTTTGCCAAGTCAACAGACATATCAATCTCAGGGCAAAAGGAAAGATTTCCATCCTCACCAATCTCATTCTAGTAAAAGGAGTAAGGGACACTACCGCAATAACCAAGGGTATCGCCATGATAATCCCCGACCCCAGGTAGTCAACACAGTGGGTCAAGCACGTGTCAGGACAGCCCCTACCCCAAGGTAGGCATACACACCTTTGAACGGCACATGCGTGGCCATTTACCCCAGCATAGCAGACCTAATATCGAAGCTAAAACCAAGGCACCCGGATTACAAGCCCATAAAGAACATGGGCACGTTTTGCTGCTACCATTAACATAATGGCCATGACGGCGAGAAGTGTATCACCCTTTGTGATCATATTGAAGCTTTGTACGTGAAGGAAAAATTGATCAATTCCTCCTTCACCCTCCAAGGGGTAATCGTAACCAACGCTAGGTGAATGTGAAATATTCTATAAGTGGTGGCACACCCATATCTAAATCTTCCAACAGGACCATGAAAAATAGTGAATGAGCTTTAAGGTCTGGCCACCAAGTGTTTCACGTGGAAAACATCAGGGGAGGTAAGTATCAAAAGCCTAAATGGGATCCAATATGTTTCTACCCTGAGGAAGAAAGAGGTATCATCTACCCTCACAACGACCCACTGATCGTGGAAGCTCACATAGCCAACTTTGAAGTACGACGAATCCTGGTAGACACGGGGGATTCGGTCAATATCATGTTTGCTAAAGCTTTCAAGGAATTTAATGTAGTTGAACACTTGCTCGATCGCTCGATTTCCCCTATGATAAGCTTCTCTGGTGATATCGTGCAACTTTTGGGGAGCATACACTTACCTTTCACCATTGGTACATGCCTTTACACAGCTACCATTACCACTAACTTCTTGGTGGTTGATTGCCCAACAGTATATAATGTCATCTTTGGACGCACAGGCATCAATGATCTTAAAGTCATGGTATCCACACATATGTTGTTGATGAAATTTCCAACCCCCTATGGCAATGGTTACATCAGAGGAGATCAACTTAGTGCACGATCATGTTACAACACTTCGGTCAAGCAATAGCACCTGCCTGTGCCCAAGGAAACCCTTTCTATACATGACCAAGTCATAAAGACCATCCCAGACGAAGCCAACTTGGATCTTCACGGTGGCAACAGTCAACCTGACGATCCTCGAGATGACTCTTTCACCCAACAAGTACAACCCGCTAAAGAGTTTGAGAAGGTCTCTATCTCAAAAGATTATCTAGATTGCATGGTGAACATTGGCACCACCTTGTCATCACCCATTCGGTTGGCATTGATCTCTTTTTTACAAGAGAACACTGAGGTCTTCGCCTGGTCATACAAGCACATGCCAAACATCTCTCCCGATATCATCTGTCATCGCTTAAGTATTGACCCCAAAACCAAGCCAGTGAGACATAAGCGAAGATCTTGTGATGCTGAACGGTACGAAACAATGAAGTCAGAAGTTGAAAAACTCAAAGGCATAGGCTTCATCCGCGAAGTCAATTATCCAACATGGGTAGCAAATGTTGTCCTTGTTAAGAAGAATCCGACCAAGGAAAGTCTTATGCTCCAAAAGGTCTTATGGAGAATGTGTGTCGATTACATCGACCTAAACAAATGATGCCCGAATGATAGCTTTCCTCTTATTCTCATAGACATACTTATAGACTCTACGGCAGGGTGTGAACTCTTGAGCTTCATGGATGCTTACTTAGGATACAACCAAATCCTCATCAACCCTCCGGACCAAGAACACACAGCCTTCACTACTGACAAGGGACTATATTGCTATAAAGTCATGCCTTTCGGCCTAAAGAATGCAGGAGCGACTTATCAGAGACTGGTCAATTCAATGTTCGCCGAACAAATTGGGAAGAGCATGGAAGTTTACGTTGATGATATGCTAGTCAAGAGCAAAGATGCTGACCAACACATCACCAACCTATCTGAAACTTTCACTATTCTGAAGAGGTATAGAATGAGGTTGAACCCCAACAAATGTGCCTTCGGCATAGGCTTTGGCAAATTCTTAAGCTTCATGATAAGCCAACGAGGCATTGAGGCTAATCTCGAGAAAATCAAAGCAATCATCAACATGAAGGAACCGGTAACTTCAAAAGACATCCAGAGCCTTACCAGCAAGGTGGCAGCCTTAACTAGGTTCATCTTTAAGGCCACAGACAGATGTGCTCATTTCTTCAAAACACTTAAGGGAAGTAAGAAATACATTACATGTATTGATGAATGTGCTGAGGCATTCAAGAACCTCAAAGATTACATGAGTAAAGCCCTTATGCTCTCCAAACCTGAGGTTGGTGACACTCTTATTATCTATCTATCGGTATCGGCTTCAGCAGTAAGTTCCGTTCTCATTCGAAATGATGGTAATGTTAAACGGCCTGTCTACTATGCTAGCAAGGCCTTACAAGATGTGGAGACACGATACTTCAATATTGAGAAATTAGCTATAACATTGGTCATGTCTACTCGAAAACTTCGCCCTTACTTCTAAGCACACTCCATCATCGTGCTTACTAATCATCATCTTTGATAGATACTCCAAAGTCCTGACACTTCCGGGCGAATGATCAAATAGGCGATAACATTGGGTGAGTTTGACATCTCCTACCAACCAAAGCCAGCTGAGAAGGGCCAAGCAGTGGAAGACTTCATCGCTGACTTCACATATCCTGTTGACATTGTTTCTATGCCTAAAGAAGTGGTTTCATTATCCTCGGAAGCTCAGAAAATAGAACCAACAGCCTCAGCATGGAGTCTATATATTGATGGCTCGTCTAACCAACAGGGTTGTGGAATAGGATTAGTCCTTACGACCCCTGAAAAAGTGGCGATGGAGTATGCTCTTCATTTCAAATTCAAGGCGTCGAACAATGAGCCAAATAAGAATCCCTCATAGCAGGTTTAGGTTTGGCCAAACACCTTAGGGTTAAACGAATTGATATCTTCAGTGATTCCCAATTGGTGGTTAACCAGGTCACCAACAACTTTGACGCTAATGATAGCTCCATGGTAGCATATCTGGCACTTCCATTACCAAATCACCCAAATTCCTTGAGTGGCAAACAGTCATGCAGATGCTTTGGCTCGCTTCGCCTCAGCGGTGGAAGACAAGATTGGGAGAAAAATTCATGTTGAATTATTGGCAGCACCAAACACCATAGCTGCGGAAGTATGCAACTTACAACAGGGGGATAGTTGGATTACCCCGATTTATAGATTCCTTGCTCATGGCACCCTTCCAAATGACAAAGTCCAAGCTAGGCAGATTCGATACAAGGCTACCCGTTACTTGATCATTAATGACCAACTCTACAAACGGGGTTTTAACCTACCATACCTAAGATGCCTTACGCCCGCAGAGGTGGAAACTATTATTCGGGAAATACATGAAAGAGTATGTAGAGATCATGCTGAATCTCGATCCCTAGCACACAAGGCTTTTTGCCAAGGATATTACTGTCCAACACTCCACCAAGATGCCATTAGAATATCCCGCTCATGTGATAAGTGTCAACGCTACGCAACTATTCCTCACTCCCCTCCCCAGCCCCTCACTCCTATGATTAGCCCTTGGCCATTCGCCCAATGGGGACTTGATTTGATAGACCCAATGCCTGCAGGGAAGGGCAAGGTCCGCTATGCAATCGTTGTAATTGACTACTTCATAATGTGGGCCAAAGTAGAACCCTTGGCAACCATTGCTGAGGAAAAAAATAGAAGACTTCGTATGAAAGAACATCTTTTGCAGATTCTGCATTCCCAATGCGATAGTCACTGACAACGAACGACAATTCGACAACAATAAGTTCAGGATGTTCTGCTCTAAGTTCAACATCAACTTATGTTTTGCTTCCCCAGCTTATCCCCAGTCTAATAGACAAGTTGAAGCCATCAACAAAATAATCAAGCGAACTTTGAAAACCAGCTTAGACAAGGCTAAAGGTTATTGGCCAGAATTTGTACCCCAAGTTTTTTGGTCATACCACACTTCGTATCGGACATCAACAGGAGAAACCCCATTCTCACTTACCTTTGGTACAGAGGCAGTTGTCCCAGTTAAGTTTGAGCAAGCAACGTTTCGAGTCCAGAACTACGCGCAAAGCGAAAATGATCGAAAATTACAAACAACTTACGCTCAACTTAGATCTAGTCGAGGAACACAGAAACCAGGCTCACTTGAGGAATGTCGCCTACAAGCAGCGTATCTCTAACTACTATGAATCAAGGGTCAAACCTCGTTCTTTCAAAGTAGGGGACTGGGTATTGAAGAAAAGATTACTCTGCAACAGAGTTCCGAGTGAAGGAACACTTAGTCCAAACTGGGATGGACCGTTTGAAGTTGTTGGCATCAGTCACCCTGGCTCCTACAAGCTTAGAAGCTCCGGTGGCAAGACCCTTGACCATTCATGGAACACTGATCACTTGAAGTACTATTACAAGTAAACTCACATTGTATAAGTGTTAAGCTTCAGCCGTTCGGCATCCTATGTAACGAAGACTATTTAGCATGAATTTAATAAAGAGGTGATTTAGACAACTCGGTCATAATCCTCTTACATTCCTATTAATGAAACACTCGGGTTCAAAGCTTTAACATGAATGCTTCCAACATGAAACAAAGTCTATGTCAACAAGACTATACAAATAAACGAACAGCTTCACTGTATATTCGTTCAATTATACATTCCAACACATTCATACATAAGCCAACTGTGCTTCGAATGGGTTCAATATACTTTGTGTCATTCGACACTTGCTACAATGTGCCTCGACACCTTGCCCTTATTCTCACCAACCAGGTGATGAAATGTACAACTCGTACTCTAATATCATTTGGCAACTTGCCACTCATGCCACCAACCAAGTGAAGAAGGAACTCATCTTCATGCCACCAACCAGGTGATGAAATGTACAACCCATACTCTCATTCATGCCACTAACCAGGTTATGAAATGTACAACTCATATGCCAATATCATTTGGCAACTTGACATTCATGCCACTAACTAGGTGATGAAATGTACAATTCGTACTCTCATTCATGTCACCAACCAGGTGATAAAATGTACAACCCGTACTCTAATATCATTTGGCAACTTGCCACTCATGCCACCAACCAGGTGAAAAAAGAACTTATCTTCATACCACCAACCAGGTGATGAAATGTACCACCTGTACTCTCCTTCATGCCACCAACCAGGTGATGAAATGTACAACCCATACTCTAATATCATTTGGCAACTTGCCATTCATGCCATCAACCAGGTGAAGAAGGAACTCATCATCGTGCTACCAACCAGGTGATGAAAGCAACTCACCATTCATTCCACCTACCAGAAGACGAGTGGTACAACTTGTACATGTGAACTCCTAGCATTCACAAATAATCAAAAACCCTCAAGCTTAACAACTTAACTAGGGGAGCACTTATGCCTAACAAGAGTTATAATCACCAACAAATTCTTATTGCAAGCCAACAACAACTTCAGTGCATAGCATACGAAGATCAAGCTATTCAGCCTTCATCTGCTTCAGACATTTCCCCTCTGTAACAATGCAAGCACTACAACTCGTAGAAAGCTTCACACATTCATGATCAAGACAGTGTGAAGCAAAACCAATTTATGGTGCCAACAAGAGCTTCATCAAAGGAGTTCAACCACAATTCTCAAAAGTTTCACACACTCTTGATCAAGACAGTGTGAAGCAAAACTAATTTATGGTGCCAACAAGAGTTTCATCAATGGAGGGCAACCACAATTCTCAAAAGCTTCACACACTTTTGATCAAGACAGTGTGAAGCAAAACCAATTTATGGTGCCAATAAGAGCTTCATCAAAGGAGTTCAACCATAATTCTCAAAAGCTTCACACACTCTTGATCAAGATAGTGTGAAGCAAAACCAATTTATGGTGCCAACAAGAGTTTCATCAATGAAGGACAACCACAATTCTTAAAACACTTAAGGGCATCAGTTTTCTCTTTGTAATTTTGGTTAATTTATCATTGGAGGGCAACCACAATGACGAATATCCTCCACCTTTGTACGGTCAAGGTGGTTTTTTCGGCAAGGTGGGCTATTTCAAGACTGCACATGTCAAGATCAATTATGATGAGCTGTTTTAGAATTTTCTTGAGGTGTACAGGCATGCGATTCCGTCAGGGGTTTGTGTCAAGCATACGAAGGATAATAGCGCCCATGAACAATGTGGCGAGGGTGCCACTGTTAGGAAAAGGGCTATCAAATTCCATTTGTATTGCTTCATGTTGGGATTTACTTTTCCCATGACTCGTCTTTTCCAGAAGGTTAATTGCTCTATGAAATGCGCACATGCTTAATGCTCCTAGAATGCAGTTCGTACAATGGTGGGTTTCTCGAACTTGAGTAAGTTCTTTGATCTTAGCTTGACCATAAATAAGTTCTGGTACTTCTTTGAAATCTGCCACAAGGAAGTTGTGGGGCAGCTGAGGTTTCGCCATAGGTTGCATTATGCTTCCTACAAAGGTGATCATGAGTGGGCGATGATGCCTTGGAGGTAAGTGGAAAGTGGGAGTCTAACTCATTTCTTGAGTTGCGTGTTCCAATTATCTTTATTAGTGGTAAGTGAACTGCTTCATTCCTCGCCTATTTCAATTTTTGTTGAGCTACTTCGTGACTTCAGTTTACTGATTGTCATTTCTACTTTGTGTAGATTCAGAATTTGGCTTAACTCTAAGATATAAAGAAACTGCACACTGCCTTAGGCATTCCTACTGAGTCTGTGAGTGGTGATGGCTGCTCAGTCATCTTCATCAGAAGAAAGGTGGGCTGTGTCCGAAGGGAAAAATAAAGCAAATAAAGGATAAGGTGCTTGGTCATCTGATTGCTATTGTAGAGCCTGCTACCAATGTGGGTGGAAAGAAGAGATATTCCTCACCTAGTTGTGAGCCATCGGTTGAGAAGAAACCAATGACTTCTTCTGGTACTCGTGAGGGCTCGTCTGCTGCTGAGATGCTTGTCATCGATTTGACTTCTCCTAAGGGGACGAAAAAGACCGTTGAGTCAGAATATGTGAAACTTGCTACTCCGAAAGCAGCCACAATCACTTATGAGAGGATTGCCCAGCATAAAGGTTTAGTGGTGCCTCTAGTGTCCAGGTTTGTGGTGAAGCGCGTGTCGGGAGCAAAGTCAGGTTCAGCTTTTGAGAGGCTTGCCACTATGAAGGACAAGAATGTGGATTCTGCTGCTAAGGTGGCACCTGGGCCTGTTCCTCCTTCCATTATGATTGATTCGTCTGCTGAGAAAGGAAAGTTTGCTCGGACATGTAGTTATGAGAGATCCACCGAGTCTTAAGCTAGGGAGTGTGTAATACCCCGTATTTAAAAAAAATGGTTATATATATGGGTGTATGTTGGGTAATTATTTTTACGTAATGATTTTATTAGATTTATTTTATGCAAGAACCTATTTTCGGTATGTAAAATAGTTTCAATGTAAAATCCTTTTTCCTACAAATTATTTCAAAAACTAGCTAGTAGTATTTCATGTTCATATGTAATTAGAGATATTTTTAGTTTGAATTGGAGAAGGGAGATTAAATGAGTTTGGTTTGATTTTCCTCACAAGGGCCGAGAGTTTGAGGTTGGACTAAGTGAGTAATTTTTTCTTGATATGTTCTCTCAAAGATAAGGTGGAGAGTTTGTAACATTAGGAGTTAATGATTTGGTGATTACTCACCATTCTAAATGTGAAGGTGGAAGTCTACTTAAGGGTGAGTTGGCAAGTTTGTATTCATTAGGAATCTAAGAGTTAAATGTTTGGTGATGATTCATCCCTCCAAAGTTTGAAGAGGTGGGATTCATATTCCTTAGAGATGAACGTGGCCTTGGATGCTTGTATCCACCTTGCATAATATTGATTAACTTCACACATGTCACTTTGCCATTTGAACACATGTTAGAGCTAAGGTTTTGCTTAACATTTGTTGTTTGTCTATTGGACCACATTTCATTGTTAATGATGAGAACAACACTTGGAGACTTGGTATTGGAACACATATCATGGAACTACATTTGGTGACTTGCTATTGGAACACATGTGCCATGAATCATGAAGAAAAGAAGCAAAACAAGGTCAATCTATACGTATAAAGCTTCAAAGAGAGGGAATTCAAGGGAAGGAACACAAACACGCATTATATAAAGGAGGATGAGAGAGCACGGAAAAGAGGGAGAAAAAGGGGAGCAAAAATTGTCCTTCTCGTATCATTGTTTTCTTAATATTTTGTCAAGGCTTCTTTGCCATTGTCATGCATTCATAAATTCTCATTACCTAGTGAAATACAAATACAAACACGGTTATTGTGGCCTTGTGACATCCATGTTACCTAGTGAAATAGCTAGAGACATAATTTCATGCCTTGTGGCCTTTGTGACATATATTTCACTCTAACAATTATTTTCTCTAACATTGATGTCTATTCTTTTCTAATAAAAACAAGTTGCCCGACCAAGATGGACGAGACGATGAACAAATATATATGGAGTGGTCCACAAGCAACATTTTATATGATGAATTATAGATTATTATTTTGTTAATATTATGATTATATTACCCATTTTACTAATCAATTTGATTTATGTTGAAGTTGCAAGCTTGTTAGATAAAATGTGAGTATTGATATCTATGTGAACATGACATATACATATGCATTGCAAAGCAAGAAAAAGAGTTGTGTTGTGTCAAGTGTTCACTTGTGTAAAGTGTTTAAGTTGTGAGGAAATTCAAGGGCTAAAGTTTGCCTTGAATATAAAATAATGAACCGTGTATATGTTAGGCGTAGGGTGCAAGGCTTGAGTATACAATTGGTTGATTATAAAAATAATGAAATCTTGTATATGTTAGACGTAGGGTGCAGGGCTTGAATATACATTTAGGCATTGGGGGAAGTGCCTGTTTAATAAAGTGGAAACTGAGAGTTTAATCACAAAAATTGGGTTTAAGGGATGAACGGGAGTTAACTCATAGTGTAACGTACTCGGAGCCAAGTGGTATAAGCATGGTATGGGACGTGCAGGCTTGGGTGCCTTAGGTATGTGTTGACGGGATTAGAAGGGAGTGAGTACATTCATCCATTCCATTTGCACATATTTCATGCATTTGAAAGAATTGTTACAATTTAATTATTATTTTGTTGGTAGTTTTTGTTGTGAATTAATTTATGTACTATTCTATTTCCGCTGGGTATTCATTAAGTTTTTATGTAAAATTTTGTTGATGTATGGTGTAATTGTTATAATTTAATTTAATTTTCCACCATTTCTTGGTTGTGGAATTTATTTCTATAGCTAAGATATGGCTAACACCCTAGCTTGTGGATAGTCTTTATTCACGGGTCGGGGCATGACAGAGTTACCTGAGATTTGTGCACTACTGAAGGTTGACCTACTTAAAGACGTTGATGCATGGGCTAAAGTTTGTTGACAGTGTTGGGAAAGTTATCATCCGTTTAGACTCTTTTGCAAAGTGTCCTACCTACTCGAGAAGGTTTTCCCTGATTGTTACAAGGCACAAGACTTTGATCCTGGTAGCTGAGTCTATGCGCATTGATCAGGATGCTGTCAAGTGTAGTAAAGAAGCCAAAATGGCGTTGAAAGCTTAGCTTCGCTAGGCTGCTTAAAAGATCGAGAAACTCGAATATGAACTCGTTTTTTTGAAGAGGGATGTTGCCAGTAAGTTTAAGTTCAAGGAAGTGGATCTGCAAGGTGAGCTGTTTGCTAGCAAGAAGCTAAAAAAGGAATTGGGTAAGTTGTAGGATGCTTACACTGGGCTTGTTGAGGAGAATGTGTAGTTAAAGAATAGGAAAGCCAGTCATGAAATGGCGTTTACTTCTTAGTAGGCCGATTTCTACAAGCTTGGCTATGTAGACCATCTTTAGAGTAGGCCGTCAGATTATGAGTTTTTCGAGAAGGATTTGAGACTTTCTCCATTTTTCCAGTTGATCTGCTTGATTTTGCGTTTGAGGCTACCTTTGGTGGAGCAGCTGAGGGTCTGGCAATCTAGGTAGGGGCAGCCGAGGATGAGCTGATGGAAGCTTTGGTTGCTGATAGAGGTTTTGCTGCTGAAGGCGTGGCATTCGAGGGACCAGTGGTTACGCAGGCTACCGATGAGTAGTTTTTTTTCTTACACTTAAGAATTTTCTTCTTTTCCTTTTCGTCTTGCTTTATTTGAACTTTGTTGGCCTTCGAGTCGGTTTATCAATTTGTTAGAAATTTAATAAATAGCTTTCCTTGCTTGGCTTCATCCTTTTATTTTGCCATATCTTTTGCAAAACTTTACCGTAGGATGAGTGGCTGGGTAAGCTGCTTCAATAAAGTAGTCGATCCCACGTTGTCACTTAGGTTTTAGCTTTGACTTTGATGCTTAAGAAGCTTTACTTGCATGAGGAAAAAATGCAAGATTTCTAACTTATAGAGTCGACGGCCAAACTTGTAGCCTCCGAAAGAACTAAACGAGTTCGCGTAGCTATTATAGTTGTGAATCTCAGCTTTAGCGGCTGCATGAGCCTTGGCCTTCCTAGGGCATGTTACAAAATATTTAACTTATAGAGATGGCGACCAAACACTTACTTGTCATAAAAAGCAGAGGAAATCTGCGTAACTGCCATAATCGTACACTTCAGCTTTACCGGCTACACAAGCCTTGGCCCTCCTAGGCGTGTTGCAAAATTTTTAAATTTTAGAGCCGGCGGCCGGACACTTGCTTGTCTTAGAAAGCAGAGGAAATCCGCGTAGCTACTATAGTTGTACATTGTAGCTTTAATGGCTGCATAAGCATTAGCCATCCCAGGGCGTATTGTGAAAATTTTAACTTATAGAGCCTGCGACTAGACACTTGCTTCTCGTAAAAAGCAGAGGAAATCCGCGTAGCTGCTATAGTCGTACATTGCTGTAAAGCTTAAAACAGTAGACCGTCGACCGAAAACACCATTTTTAAATAAGCAGATGGGTCCGCGTAGTCATAATAGGTGTAAGTCTTGGCTTACAGATTGCCTTGGGCTGCGAGCCATTAGGTCGTCAGTTGAGAGTCTTACTTACATAAGCAGTCAACCCGCGTTACCACTTTTGGCGTCATCCCTAGCTTTCTAAAGCGTTTTATGCTTGAGGTATAGTCTAAAATCGCGCCTCGGTGGCCACATCCTTTTGAGCTGCTGGTTCTATGATCTTCTAAGTTGTACGCAGCTCGATACAGATCTCTAGGGTAGTAATTGTAACTTGATTCTGTAGGTCGCTTAACTAATATTACAACATTTTAAAGCCGAGTTACGTTCATGAAAACTTGCACGTCGAGGACAAACCATCTAGTCACGCGAATTTTTTTATGGGCAGGAGTTCTTCACTTAGCGTCTATTCTGGTTATAAACCTAGGCTTCCGGGGAATTGAATCCTTCAGTCGGCTAAGTTTTTTTAGAAGAATGACTATTGTGGCCAATTCTAGGAGTCGTCGGGTGCAGGTAGTCGATGCATTTAGGGGGAATTGAGCAGTTGTAAAACTCATCCACATATGGATATCCCAGATCAGTTTACCCTCTCCTGATGGGATAGTACATGCCATGTCAGGAAGCACATGGACGTCTTCTGTTGCCACAGAGGTGGTCAGTTTGTTTATGCATTCGGCCTAGGCTTGTGAATAATTCCTTCAATATTAATTGAATATAGAGAAATGTGTTAACTTTGCTTGTATGCAGTAATAGCATAACAACTGATAGTTCTCGACATGAGAGGTTTTGTTCGTCGAGCTACTTGAGTCTTCAAACTTTATTTGCCATAAACAAGGTTTAAGGAATGATGGGAGGTCACACGTAGTACTTTATCAGGTTGTAGGCATTCCACTATTTTTCAATCTCTTTGTCTCTCATAGTGGTAAGGGTGTAGTTGCCCTTTTCACCTACTCAGCTAATTTTGTACGGACCTTCCTAAATGAGAGCCATCTTCTTGGAGCCTTCCCCACGGACGATTATGAAGGCTTTTCTAAGGACTAAGTCTCCTGGTTGGAACTGCTAGATCTTGCCCTCTTGTTGTAGTTGGAGATGAGCTGCTAATGATAGGCCGCAATGCGGGTGATAACTTTCTTGCCCTCTTCCTTTGCCAAGTCTAAGTTTATGGCCATCTTCTTCTTGTTCTGCTTGAAATTCAGTAGTACGGTGCTGATGCTTGGCATTATGACGTTGGGAAGGATGATTGGCTCAGAACCATACACTTAAGAGAATGGAGTTTCATCGGTTACTCGTCTCTTAGTGGTGCAATATGCCCATAGAACACTGGGGAACTCATCTAGCCACTTGCCATTCTTGTTTGCGAGGGACTTCTTGAGGCAATCGAGAATGGTCTTGTTGGACCCATTGGCATACCCATTGCCTTACGAATACCGGGGCGTGGACATGTGTTGCTTTATGCCATATTTTTCGAAGAACTTCACCAAGTCTTTGCCCACGAATTGCGGACCATTGTTTGTGACGATAGAGTAAGGGATGCCAAAGCGGCATATGAGGTTCTTCCATATGAAGCGCTCTATGTTTGTCTGGGTAGTTGTATTCATAGGTTTGGCTTCGACCCATTTTGTGAAGTAGTCGATTGCTATGATCATCATGCCTTTACCAAGTCATCATTCACTGCATGAATGGCCAATGGCTTGTCTGCAGGTGGAATTCGCTGGCAGGTAGTGCGGGCATGCGTTTAAAGCGCTGGTAACTGTTGCACCTTTGTACATACTTCTTTGCATCATGATGCATGGTTAACCAATAATAACTAATGTTAAGAGCTTTTTATGCTAGAGAGTGGCCTCCAGAGTGGTTTCCACACACGTCTTTGTGGATTCAGCTAAGAATCTTCAAGTCGTCGGGAGGCGATGGCAGCAAAGATGTGGTTTTGAGAATGATCTACGAACGAGCATGCCGTTCCACATGTAGTAACGTGCTACCTTCATCTGGAGCTTCCTAGACTCTAGTCTATCAGCGGGGAGCATTCCTTTGACTATGTGTCGATGATAGGATCCTGCTAACTCGAAGTTGTGTTGATTTGCGCCATTTTAACTGCTGGTTCTTTATTTATGCTAGGCTTTTCCAAGTACTTGACTGAGATTGAGCACCTAAGCTGCTAAACGTAGGCCTTCTAGTGCGTTTGCAAGGACATTTTCTGCTCGTAGAACAAGAGTGCGTATGTACGCCTGGAACGTCGCTAGTTGCTCTCGTACCTTCTCGAGGTATCATACCATCCTTGGATGCTTTGCTACATACTCCCCTAAAGTTTGGTTGGTGATCAACTGGGAATCAGAACAGATCGTGAGCTTCTTCACCGCCAGGTTTTTCGCCAATCAGAGACCTGCTGGTAAGGCTTCATACTTTGCTTCATTGTTTGACTCCTTGAAACTTAGAGTGATCGCTTACTCGAGCATCGAACCGTCCAGGGTAATGAAAACTAGGCCTGTTCATGATCCTTAGTAGTTAGATGATCCGTAGACGTGTAAATGCCAGAAATCACCTACAACGTTCTTGGCTACTTCTATGGCGCTTTTGGTTGAGTTGCTGTGTCTTTCAGGCATGGGGTGAATTTTACGAAGTTTGCCAATGCTTAGGCCTTTATTGCCGTGCAGGGTTGGTATGCTAAGTTGTATTGGCCAATTTTCAATGCTCACTTCATCATTAGTTGAGAAGCGTCAGGACTATGCAAAATTATGACAATGATCGGTTGCCCTTGAAAGTAAAGTCTGAGCTTCCAAGCTGTAACAACTAGCGCCAAAATTAGCTTTTTAATCTTCAGGTATTTGGTTTACGCATCGATGAGAGCTTTGAATGTATAGAATACAGGCAGTTGGGCCCCTATCTCTTCTCGTATGAGGGCATAACTTATTACTACTTCTGATATTGCCATATAGATGTACCAGTTCTCCGCTGCTTCTGGCATAGATAGTAGTGGAGGTGAGGTCAAGTACTGCTTCAGGTCCTGAAATGCTTTCTCGCACTTGTCGTCCCATTTTTCCTTCTGCGCCCTCTTGATTGCCTTGAAGAAGGGTTTGCATCTGTCAGTGGATCGTAAGAGGAAACGATTGAGTGTAGTTGCTTGTCCGGTTAGACTTTGGATCTCCTACAGAGTTGTGGGAGATTTCATGTCTAGAATCGCTCTAATCTGCCTTCGATGAGCCTCGATTCCTTACTGGGTTACAAGGTACCCTAAGAATCGGCCTGAGGAGACGTCGAAAGTGCACTTGGCTGGGTTGAGCTTCATTTTGTACTCTTGGAGGATGTCAAAAGTCTCTGCCAAGTTGCCAATGTGTTCTGACAGCTGTTTGCCTTTCACCATAATGTTGTCAATGTAGATTTCCATGGTTACTCTGATCTGCTTCTTGAACATCATGTCTACGAGTTGTTGGTAGGTTGCTTCTACGTTCTTGAGGCCAAAAGGCGTGATCTTGTAGTAGTATGTTCCTTGCTCGATCACAAATGTAGTTTTCTCCTTGTCAGGCTCATGCATGGTCATCTGATTGTAGCCTGAGTATGTGTCCAAGAAACTGAGCAGCTGGTTCCTGGATGTTGAGTTAACGAGCAGGTTGATTCGGGGAACTGGGTAGTTGTCTTTAAAGCACACCTTGTCGAGGTTGGTGTAATCCATTCATACTCTCTATTTGCCCTTGTCTTTTTTCATCACCAGCATGACGTTGACCAACCATGCTGAGTGCACAACTTCCTAAATGAATGCGGCTTCCAGTAACTTGTAGATCTCCGCCTCAATAATCGCTACTCACTTGGGTGTGAAAAGTTGTCTTTTCTGGATCAGAAGTTTAGCAATGGGATCGATGTGCAACTTGTGACAAGTTATCGCTGGATCAATACTGAGCATGTCAGAGGGTAACATGCGAAAATGTCATGATTTTCCCTAAGGAAAATTGTGACTTCCTTATTTTTCGTCGGGCATAGACGTGAGCCAATCCTAGCCATCTTCTCTAGCTAGTAGGGGTAAAGAATGATGTGCTCAGCATTATCTTCGGGTTTCCATCCTGATTCATCTGTCAGGGCATTGTCGACCTTGATGCCATCTTATTGACCTACTTACTGTAATTACTATTTGGCGGAGGTAGAATCGTTTTTCTGCACTTTAGCTACTACTGCTGAGGCAAAAGACTTCTTATTCAACTCCTTGAGAACTTGTACAATGCATTGCCGAGACATGGCCTGGTGCCTTTAATCTCTCCGACAACTCCTCTCAAGATGCGAAATCGGATCTTCTGATACTCGATCAAGGTCACAGCTCCAAACTTCATTAGCCAAGGTATGCCCAATATCCCATTATGGGGAGATGGGTTGCTGACGATCATGAAGGTCTACGATGAGACAATTGGAGGGTTGGATACATCGAGCGTGATTCTACCAATGGCATTTGAGGTAAGTTCATTGAATCCGGTCAATACCTCTACTCTGCGCTTGATCGTGCTTTCCAGGCCTATCTTTTAGATGACTGATAGTTGTAGGATGTTGACTCAGTTGTTGTTGTCCACCATAATTTTATCAATGATGGTGTGAGCCAGTTGAGTAGAAATCACCAAGGCTCGTTGTGGTGAAAGTATACTTCTTCATCGTCTTGCTCGGTGAAGCTGAAGATAGGTCCAAGTACAACATCTATGGCTTGAACTTGAAAGACTAATCTTACCTGTTGGATCTTCCTCTTCTTGGAACTATTGGTGGCCTCTAGATACCCAGATTCGGCAAACATGCTGTTGATTGAGATCGTCTTGGCTGGGGGTTCAACTTTGGTTTATGATTCTCGCTTTGGCCAGGCAGCTGGCCTATCGACATACTGGTTACACTTGCCTTCCTTCATAAGCTTCTCAAGGTACTTCATCCATGTGGTGCAGTCGTTGGTTGCGTGCCCCGAACCTCTGTGGAATGTGCATTACTTTGGTTAGTTCATCTTGGATGTGTCTCCCCTCATGGGCTGCGGCATCTTGAACCACGACTTGTTCCGAAAGTCATGAAACATCTGGTTGATTGGGACCGAAAACTTAGTGTACGTCTTGGGCTTCCCTTTGTTGATGATTGGTCCTTGCACCTGTTTCTTGGCTTGTCCTTGTTATTGAGTAGTTTATCGCCCGCCTTATTCTGAGTCGACTCTACGTCTTTGTGCAGCTGCTCAGGTAGCTTCTGGGATTGCTTGGCCTCATCCCAAATGGAGTGCTTTTCTACCAAAGTATAAGAGTCTGCTAGGCTCAAGTTCTTGCCTATGATCAATTCTCCGAAAAATGGGTGATCTATTGGGAGCCTCTTCCGGAAGGCTAAGAATGTTATGTTGTCATCGCATCTGACGATC
The DNA here is from genome assembly GCF_916048215.2 of Malus sylvestris. Classification (NCBI taxonomy): domain Eukaryota; kingdom Viridiplantae; phylum Streptophyta; class Magnoliopsida; order Rosales; family Rosaceae; genus Malus; species Malus sylvestris. Next base: position 6,291,431 of record NC_062264.1, on the reverse strand, counting down.
TTCGCGTTCTCTGCCTTGAACCTCTTGACGTATGTGTAGAGTGACTCCTTCGGGTCCTTCTTCATGTTGAAGAGGTGGTCAGACTTCTTATTGATCGAGCGGTATGATGAATATTCCTTAGTAAAAACCAAGGAAAACTCACTGAAGTTCTGGATTAAACATGGTGGCAGGGTGTAGAAGCAGTCTTGCGCCTCATCTTGGAGCGTTGTGGAAAAGATTTTGCACATGAGAGCGTCATTGTTGCAATAAAGGATCATGGTGCTTCGGTAGTGTATCAAGTGTCTGTCCAAATCTTTATTCCCTTTCAACAAGTTAAAATACGGCGGGCTGAATTTCCTCGATGGCCTTGTTTGCTCGATCTCTTCTATAAACGGTGACATGCTCCCTATGAAGGGCATCGTCGGTAGTATCAATGCGCTAGAATCCGTGCAGCTACTCTACTACGAGCCTTTGTACTTCCTCCTGAATTTACGTTTAATGGGGACATCAGAGCCTCCAACTGTCCCCGGTGTTAACCTGTTGGTCCATGTTGCTTTTTGGCATGTTGTGCTTGTCTGTGCCGTGGTCGTAGTGCACGTGGTTCATTCTATGCTACTCGTCATCACGCTTGGCGGGGGCTGACAATGGAACTTAAGTTGGACTACTGTTGTGCTCTCCTTGGTCCATCATGTGGTTGTTTACTCTGATACCTTGCGAGATGATCTCCTTGTGGGCCTAACATTATGTGGACGCTTCACCTGGAAAGTTCTGAGTGCTTATTGAAATGTGGACCCAACCTCGAATGCACACTAACTCGTGAGCCAAGTCAAGATTGAACGCTTCTCTACCAATGAGGCGGGAGAAGACGTTTTCCCGAGGGCCTAAACGAGAGTGCACACTACTTAAATGCATGGTTCTTAGCAGGCTGAACGGCTCTTTTCTAGGACGTCACTGGAATGAGTCATGTTCTTCCACCCCTTGTCCAGCTTCGGGATACCTCGTTTGGGGCACGCTGCGTCTCGATTCGTTCAAAGGGCTGGTTCACTAAGGTGGTTTCCTGCGCGAGTGCGCTCGTCAAATTGGTGACCTGCTGGGGCAGTTGGTGTTTGTCATTCGGATTGAAAGAGTCCAGATAACGGGCATCTCCATGTGTGGTGGAAGTGTAGTGGACTGCATGTACAAAGTTTGAGCCCAGAGAGGGCATTCTTGCATAAAAGTGGGGTTAAACTAACCTTGGATCGATCGCGAGACAGTAGTCAAAATCTGGATCGCTTGAAGTGGCCTTGGATTAGATTGGGCCACCGACAGGGTAGTCGGAGCAGATCGCGGGACGGGCCAACATGGCTGGATGGTTGGGCTTTGTGTATGGGCGCATTGGGTGATGCTTGGTCCTTACGAGCTTGGGTTCGGCTTGTAGTGGGCTTGGCTCGGTTGGCAAGGAGCTGGGCTTGGGCCACCTACCCGTGGGCTGCTCCTGCTGGGTTCCCGTGGGCCTGAGCATGGGCCTAGAATGCCTGGGCTCACTGGATGGCAGTTAAGGTTGCTGCAATAGGCTGGGCCTCCTGTCTTGGGCCTGCTGGGGTAGCTGCCATGTCATGGACCTCCTACCCTTGGGTTGTAGGCTCCTGTGTAACGCGATGGGTCATTGTAACACGCGTCTAGGCTTCGACTTGGGCTGTTACTGCAGTGGTCCTTACCATAGGCTGTAAGGTGGTGGCAGCAGTGGTGTTATGGCTACGCGGTAATGGGGCTCCTCCCACCGTCGCGTTGAGTCTTAAAGATTGCCGTTATGGGACTATGTCCTCATCTCTACTCTTCGATCCAAATCTTAGTTTTCGTTGTGGTTTCTGAATTTCTTACCATTGTATCATTTCTCCAGGGATTGATCAAGAAACTTTTCTAGGAAAAATTAATTGATAAGGCGTGTGAGAAATTCAACGTAACATAAAATTCAAGAAACATATGCAAGAGGCTTTTTCGAGTATTTGAATCAGCTCTCAATGAAAATACCAATTTGTCGATGCAAATTTCCGCCGTCTTCAATCTTGAGGAAAATGCACATGCAAAACAATCAACACCTTTCATCAAGAATCCAAGCCCCAAGCACCCACGAGTTGGGGGGGGAAGGGTTAGGCCAATGGATCTCCGATGCCTAAGTTAGTTTCTTTGAGAAAAATAAAGTATTTGGGGCTTTTAAGGGTAGCCAAGGTTTCTGAAATTTGGTAGAATATGAGGTATATATAGGGGGAGAGGGCCAGCCATAGTGTTAGGGTTTTACCCTACACAGGCGGCATCTTATTGGCCAATGTTTATGGAGAAATATTCTCAAGATATTAAATAGGAAATAATATCTTGAGATAATGGAGTAATTATCCCTAATTGATTTAAATTGAGATTACTTACTTGAATGGAGTCAATCTTCAATTGGGAATATATTAAAGATATGATTTGGGTAATTAATCCTTATCTTTAATGCTTTAACTTTTCCTTACCAAAGGTAGGTGAGCTGTGGGCGAGTATTCACCTGCTGAGACCTTCAAGGTGTCACTACACGTGGGAGTATCTGAGGAGCCTGCCCATTTATTAAGGGCAATCTTATCTTTCTTGGGCAAAAATCCACGTGTCGCCTCTAGAATTTCTAGGATTATTTTAGGCTCAACAATAAGTAAATATATAAAATTAAAATATTTTAAAGATCTATGAGATCGGATTTGAAATATTTTAAAATGTACGAGATTATAAATGAACACAAACATGAAGGGCAAGATGTTGTATGAGATGCGAAGGGGCTTCCAACGGTTAACTCCTCCAAGCAGTTCATTAATCACAACCAGTTCTTTTTTCTTTTCTCGATCTCTAAACCAAAGAAGAAATGAAAAATTGAGAGAATATGAGATAATATGAGATAATATGAATTGCCATGTTCTAGATAATCCTCACAAGTTGACAACTTACAGTTTTTTAAAAATGCTAAATAGCCAAAATGGTCCCTGAGATTTGCATAACTCATCACTTTGGTCCCTAACATTTCAAATCGATAAAAGTGGGCCCTGAGATTGTCCACCATCCATCATTTTGGTCATTCCGTTAAAAACTCCGTTAAGTGTCCCGGAACTCTTGGCCGGAAGTTTAGACAATTTTCAAAGCTTCGTAACCAATGGCGAAGGCAGTAACAAGGCTAGGGTGGGCTCCTCACCCACCAAATAATTTTAGTTTAGCTCACCCACCAAATAATTCATGGCTCCTTTATTGTTCGTAACTCAATCGTTTCTTAACCAAATTTGACCCATAATATTCAAAATGAAGAAAGGAAAGTGTAGAATACGATTATACCTATTTGGAAGCCCAATGGCTGCCAGAGATAGACGGAAAATAGCACTAAAGTTGACTGGTCCAAAGAAAAACTGGAAAACTCGCCGGAAACTGGGTAAACTTTAAACGTTCATAACTTCTTCAATACTCAACGAAATTAAGTGATTCAAAAACAAAAATCATACTTCTCGACGAAAGGAAGAGAATGGTACCTTTTTAGATGGCTAAATCACCGTGGTTTGACCAAAAAATATCTCGTAAGTGGCTAACTAGATACCAAGATAGCCACTTTCAAGCCGTTTTCCGGCCAAACCATGGCGAGTTAGCTGTCGAAAAACTGGAAAACAGCTCAAAAGTGGCAGCCTTGGTCTCGAGTTAGCCATTTTTGAGCCATTTTTCGGCCAAACCACGACGATTTAGCCATCTAAAAAGGTACACTTCTCTTCGTGTTGTCGAGAAGTATGATTTTCGTTTTTGAATCACTTGATTTCGTTGAGTATTGAAGAAGTTATGAACGTTTAAAGTTTACCCAGTTTCGGCGAGTTTTCCAGTTTTCCCTCCGACCAGTCAACTTTGAGACTATTTTCCGGCCATCTCCCGCATCCATTGGGCTTCCAAATAGGTATAATCTTATTCTACACTTTCCTATCTTCATTTTGATATATTATGGGTCAAATTTGGTTAAGAAACGATTAAATTACGAAGCTTTGAAATTGCCCAAACTTCCGGCCAAGAGTTCCGGGACACTTAACGGAGTTTTTAATGGAAGGACCAAAGTGATGGATGGTGGACAATCTCAGGGACCACTGTTATGAATTTGAAATGTTAGGGACCAAAGTGATGAGTTATGCAAATCTCAGGGACCATTTTGGCTATTTAGCCTTTTAAAAATAATCGTTCTTCAAATGAATTTCACTCTATCTTACCACATGGGAACTACTTGTCTCTTCCTATCTATTCAATTTACACTACTGCAATTCTCCATTGCCACCAATTTGTCTCTTTCTATATTGTAAGAGCATGTTCAAGGAAATGAGGTATAAATTAAGACAAAATTCGACATTGATAACCTTAGTTGACATTAATTTGTATATCCATGTATTCTTAGATTTAGAAGTGGTACTTAAATTTTCACTCAAATTTAGATTTAAGTCCCTAAACAAAAAGTTCGTTAATTGAGGTCTCATAAATTAACAAAATGTGCACTATTGGTCCTTCCGTGAGATTTTCGTCAATTGTATGTAAAATAACATAGAACGCACAATTAGTCCTTAAACTTTGACCCTAATTTAGATTTGGTCCTCAACAAACATTTAGAATTGTAATGTGAGATCTACATGTGTGCCATATCATCAGCTTAACAAAAGAAATATACAAAAGTTAGTGGCAGAAACTAATAGTCCACACTTTGTTAAATTTATTGAACTGACGACAATTCCTCAAAGACCTCACAAACCAGAACCAAAACTTGTTAAATTTGATTAAAACGATTACTTTGTTATATTATAAATTTGCATTATTATTTTTTATAAATGTAATATTTATTATATTTTAATTGCCGTATCCATTTTTTTGAGATTTGCCGTGTTGCAGTATCGCCGTAACCATGTTCATATCCATGCAATCTAGCACAGAAGCATTGAAAGTGATTTGCCAAATATTCCGTACTCCAAATTGATAGATTACTATTGAATAACTAAAATGATGAGAGGAAAAGATGCCTTTGATGTTACTTGGTGAAAAAAAAAGATGATATATTAAGAAGAAAAGAAGACGACGAAAGTAGTTGGAGCGTCACTTTTGAAAGTGATGGAGTTGATGGGAATGACATCATATATAATAATGTGATTAGCTCATATAATGTTGAGCTAGCAACAATTGAACCATGCGGTTGCTGTCGGTGGAGAGTTCACCTTTCGGTGAGATGCATTGAAAGATGCAGACCATGTAGAGTGCCATAAAAGAAAAGCAAGAGTAGGCTTGCTTTTTTGACTTTGGGAGCATTTGGGTATGTGATAGGGTTTTTAGTACCTATAAAAAGAAGGTTAAAATCACACAAAATACTTGCAAGAATACAAGAACATTGTAGTATAGATGTTCATGCAAGGTCATTCTCCACATGGACTATTTAAATCATTTATGTAAAAACAATTCCTAATTAACTACCTATAAAAATTGAGAAAGGACATTTTGAATTTGGGTAATATTAAAAATGAATTTTAATTAAAAACAATTGGTAAATTCATCCAAAATTAAATTAATACGATAAAAGAAAAGAGTTTTAAATACCAATTTATAAAAGCAATAGGGTTCCGCCATCACCTAGCAATCCTATGTATTTTTACCAATTACTTATAATCTACACATGCCTATTAGGTTTTCCTAATATATATTCTACTTGGAACCTCTGACATAGCACATATATCTAACATGCAATCCGGACGTTCAGATCAAATATGAACATGAGAGACTCATTATGTTTTGTGAAACCCTTTGAAAAATCATGCAACCTTTAAGACATGGTGTTCATCTTAAGTGAAATTACAATTATTAACCACAAGAAGCCAGCATCAATTTCAGGGAACCTTTCGACCAAAATTGCATCAAATTACTTTTATAAATATCCTAATAGTGATCAAACATTAAGACAATTAGATAGTTTAAAACGATGATCAATAATTCAAAGCATGCATGTAATTAATCATAACCAATTAAATAAAAATTACATATTCATGCTAAGGCTCAAGGCTTCGCCCTAACAAAATAGATTAGATACGCATATTCATAATTAAAATCATAAAAAATATTATTATGAAGAAAAAGAATGAAAACACCTTAAAGTAAAAGTCTGAAATTTTTCAAGAACCCAGCCAATTTCCTATCTCCAAAGTCACATAAAAGAGAAAATAGAAAAGTCAGGGCCGGCCAAAGCCTGATATCCTCTACATAAGCTATCACATAAACCATAAGTAGAAAAGCGAGGTTTCCTTTCCTTATGTCTCAAGTTATGGGTTTGGATTGGTTCTACTGAGGCCCCTCATTTTGGTCCCTCATTTGTTTAGTTCAACCTGTTACATTTGTGGAACAGTTTAATCAATCAAACGCCTCCTATAGTTTCTATTTTACAGTTCTTTTTTTTCTTTCCCTTTTTGTGATATAACATGTGTGGAAAAGTTTGTAATCGCATTATCTCCTTTTTGTGATATAAAACGTGTGAAACAGTTTGTAATGGCAAATGTGTGGAACAGTTTGTAATGGCAACCACAAGATAATTCACAATCAAAGGCATCCGAGTATACAACAACTTCAAATCAATCAAAGGCATCAGAAGATGGCTCAGCACACAGGCTAGAAAATCTCTCATAGGAAAGTAGAGAAAGACTCTTCACTGTGGGAGAGATACATTGGTCCTTTGTCCTAAATGCTTTGACACCGAATACCATCTCTCCTAAATCTTAACCCATTCGCTTAAATTGTGAATATTTGAAGGGAAATGAATTCTAAAGAAAATATAAAGATAATTGCTAATATGGAAAGTAGCTCAACTTCTTATAGCTCTTGCGTGGTTTATCTTTGAACTGATATAGGATTCTTTTACCATCACATCCTCATATGCCTTACTCACATGTGGCGAATTTTCAAGCCAAACACATGGACAACACGAATTAGGTGACATGGAGCACACATGGTCGTTGGATTACACAAACGGACAAACCTGCTCTACCACCATGAAGAAAGTTTGGGTCTCACCATAAAGCCAATAGATAATATGGAAGGTAGGCCAACTTTTATAAGCCCTTGCAAGGTTTCTCATTCATCAATGTGAGACTCTTTGATCTTTACATACTCACACGCTCGCTCACATGTGGTCAATTTTCAAGCCAAACATATATGCAATACGAATTGGGTGACATGGAGCATGTGTGGTGAGAAAGTTGGGATTCCACTACAAAACTTATTGGCAATATGGGGAATAGTCCAACCTTCACATCTCATAATTTATGTGTTAAGTATTTTCTCCTTACACACCTCCTTTGTTTATTGATGGTCTTTAGAATGATTAATCAACGAAAAATAAAGGTATAAATAAACATGAGTATGCAAAAAAACAAAATGAGTGTGCATATATCATTTCCTATATGTAAATGACATGGTGTTAATCCATATCACGAAGTGGCACAAAATTAGTGGTAATTAAAATTACATGACAATCAATATGTGTCACTAATCAGGTAGCAAATTGTGATCCCTTACCAACTGTGGACGTCAAGTGCTTCTTGAATTATTCGGAAAGAAAAAGGCAATCAACCCAATTTTGTCATGAAGAAAAACAGTGCAGTTCTTTTATGTAGGATGGTAAATGCCGTTGTGTAGGGAAAGCAAGAACGTCCCCTTAGCGGTTGGCACTCACTCCTCCATCTATCATATATCTTGTATGACCATTTTGCAATCAACACCTACGTACCCTCCCAAGAAACCAAAAGCAACTTGGAACTCCTAACTTCCTAATCTAAAATGAACTTTCTCAATGCATGTTCTCTAGCATCCTTTCTCGTGTTATTTGAAGCGACGAAGATAAAATTAAAATAAGTGGATCCAATTAACTCCTTTTAATTTCACCAGAATAAAAAAATGTTGTTGAAAAAGTTAAATTAAAGATCATTAGAAAACTTGGATGTGGATAAATTGGCTAGAGGATGTGTGCTTTTCTATGCATCCAGTTTGAATTCTTGTTTCCTCAATTTTTGGTTCAAGTGATGTTCTACTTTAAACTAATTAATATAAATTGCAGGGGCAAGTGGCATTTTACCACAGTAGTGGAAATGTGTTGTGCCCTTGCATGACAACATGGGTTTGGACACCGTTGGTGGCTCATCTAACATCTCACATCTAACTTACTAGATTATAATCGCTAAATAAGATATATTTTTCATTAAAGTTGAGTGTAAGATTAAATACTGATTTTGGTCCTTTGACTTTATATATCACCAAAAATCTAGCTAAGAATTATTAACATTTGTTTTGTTTTATTTTTAGTATTTTAAAAAGAAGATTTTTACTTAATTTGTATTCAATATGGGTACAAAAATTGCATATATATGTATACATAATTTGTGTACCTGCATATGTACATAAATATATATTTATGTACCGATATATATGCACCTATATATACATTTGTGTATCTATACATATGAACCTATGTATGTATGTTACCTATATATATGCACCTATATGTACATTTGTGTACCTATACATATGAACCTATGTATATATGTACCTATATATATGCACCTACGTCTATATTCATGTACCTTTATAATGTATATTGTTTATTGTGTCTGCATATTAATTAATTTGTTTGGTTTTGTGATTGTCTGTATAAATTTTTATTCAGTTTAATTCTCATGCTAGAATTCTCGTTGAAATAAAAATACACTATCTTGCTTCATTGGTAAGTGAGAGGTTTTAAGTTCGATTCTCACCATAAGCGAATTTGAAACACAATATTGATAGCCACCATATCATAGTAAAAGTCGTGGGACTTCAACTCCAATCTGAATTAGGAGGACAAACTTGTCAAACAATGTTCACCGAATTTTCGGTTTGGACACTACATGTATGATTAGTAGTGAGCTGCTTGTCCAACTCTTAAATCTAGATAGATTTTTCCTTCAACAAATTCAATGGAGAAGTTTCACGTGAACTAGGGAATTGTTCAAAGTGTAGGTTTTTTGTGTTGCCTACAATAACCTTGCTAATGAACTATCAAAATTAGAGAGTATGGTTGGAGTAGAAAATTTTTAGGGCTCCTAAATTAACTTTATAGTCCTTTTAACTAAATTCACAACGGTTCTGTTAGTGATAGAATTGTCAAATTCACTTACATTGGTCCTTTATCCTAAACACTTTGACACCAAATACCATCTCTCCTAAATCTTAACCCCTTCGCTTAAACTGTGAATATTTGAAGGGAAATGAATTCTAAAGAATGTATAAAGCTAATTGCTAATATGGAAAGTAGCTCAACTTCTTATAAGCTCTTACAAGGTTTATCTTTTAACCAATGTAGGATTCTTTTACCTTCACATCCTCATACACCCTACTCACATGTGGCAAATTTTCAAGCCAAACACATGGACAAAACGAATTGAGTGACATGGAGCATTCGTGGTCGTTGGATTGCTCTAGTACCATGAAGAAAGTTCGGACCTCACCATAAAGCCAATAGATAATATGAGGAGTAGGCCAACCTCTTATAAGCCCTTGCAAGGGTTTTCCTTCACCAATGTGAAACTCTTTTATCTTCACAAACTCACACGCTCGCTCGCATGTGGTGAATTTTCAAGCCAAACACATAGACAATACAAATTGAGTGACGTGGAGCACGTGTGGTGAGAAAGTTGGGATTCCAATACAAAACTTATTGGCAATATGGGGAGTTGTCCAACCTTCACATCTCATAATTTATGTGTTAAGTATTTTCTCCTTACACACCTCTATTTATTTATGGTCTTTAGAATGATTAATCAACGAAAAACAAAGGTATAAATAAACATGAGTGTGCAAAAAAAGAAAATGAGTGTGCATATGTCATTTCCTATATGTAAAATGACATGGTGTTAATACATATCACGAAGTGGCACAAAATTAGTGGTAATTAAAATTACATGACAATTAATATGTGTCACTAATCAAGTAGAAAATTGTGATCCCTTACCAACCGTGGACGTCAAGTGCTTCTTGAATTATTCGGAAAGAAAAAGGCAATCAACCCAATTTTGTTGTGAAGAAAAACAGTGCAGTTCTTTTATGTAGGATGGTAAATGCCATTGTGTAGGGAAAGCAAGAACGTCCCCTTAGCGGTTGGCACTCACTCCTCCATCTATCATCTATCTTGTACGACCATTTTGCAATCATCACCTACGTACCCTCCCAAGAAACCAAAAGGAACTTGGAACTCCTAACTTCCCAATCTAAAATGAACTTTCTCAATGCATGTTCTCTAGCATTCTTTCTCGTGTTATTTGAAACGAGGAAGATATTATTAAAATAAGTGGATCCAATTAACTACTTTTAATTTCACCTGAATTAAAAATGTTGTTGAAGAAGTTAAATTAAAGATCATTCGAAAACTTAGATGTGGATAAATTAGCTAGAGGATACGTGCTCTTCTATGCATCCAGTTTGAATTTTGTTTTCTCAATTTTTGGTTCAAGTGATGTTCTACTTTAAACCAATATAAATTGCAAGGGCAAGTGGCCCTTTACCACAGTGGTGGAAAGGTGTTGTGCCCTTGCATAACGACATGAGTTCGAATCCTGTTGGTGGCTAATCTAACATTTAACTTACTAACGCTATCGCTCGACTCAAAAAGTTAATATATATATATAATAGGAACCTAGATTATAATAGCTAAATAAGATCTACTTTTCATGAAAGTTGAGTGTAATATTGATTTTGGTCCTTTGACTTTATAGATCACCTAAAACCTAGTTAATAATTATGAACTTTTGTTTTGTTTGTTGTAGGCCTATTTGATTGAACGATCTAGGGTTTAGAGAGAGAGAGGGGGCCGGCTATGGTTAGAGAGAAGAGAGAGTGATTTAATTGTGAGGGTGTTTGATTCACCCCATTGTGCCTTTATTTATAGTAATAGGATAGGTAAAAACCTTTCCCTTTAGGATTACAACATTTAATAGGTAATCTACTCCTAATAGGAATATAAAATACATTCTCATATCCACTAGGATTTACACAGTCACATTCCTATTCTAAATATGACTGCAACACTTCCCATTGAGTGTGTAAATACTTAACAAACCATCGCATTAGATCTTTAACATATAAGGTAGAATAGTTGATGAAGTCATAGGCACAATGGGTGATCGAGAGTCTCAAATTTAAGTGAAGTATGCATTTGTAGTAAAACTCACAAAACCTCGCTATGGTAAAACCCAAGGCATGGGGAAAACCCATAGACTAAGGAGAGTGAGAAGCATGCATAATGTCTAAAAACGAACGTCAAACTGGACGAAGGTAGTGAACTCAACAAAGTATGATCATCCTAAGATGGGTGTCTCATTAAAACCTCGTTAGGTAGCAAAAACCCAATGGAAAAAATGCTCTTAATCATAGGAAAAAGAGAACATTAAGATCATGTAAGTACGCTTCTAGATATTCCCCCTGAGTTAGATATAACTTATAAATAAGAGAACTACAAGCGATTCAACTCAGATAATTTACACATATCGATTCCTTGGACGAGCTTCTGAAAAATAGACTTGGGCAATGACTTGGTGAAGAGATCGACCAGGTTGTCCTGGGAACGAATTTACTTGACTTTAATGTTCTGATGCTACTGCTGCTATTGATGTGAGTAAAAGAACTTTGGCGCTATGTGCTTGGTGTTGTCTCTCTTGATGTATCCCTTCTTTAACTGCTCAATACATGCCGCATTGTCTTCAAAGATGGTCGTAGGAAGGTCAACGACTGATGTAAGACCACTAGTGCTTCGAATATGTCCCATAACTTCTCTTAGCCAAAAGCATTCATGTGATGCTTCATACAGGGCAATAATCTCAGCATGGTTCGACGAAGTCGCAACTAGCGTTTGCTTGGTAGACCTCCAAGATATAGCGGTGTCTCCAACGGTAAAGACATAGCTCGTTTGAGAACGTGCTCTATGTGGGTTAGAAAGATATCCAACATCTGCGTAACCAACACGGCGAGAATCAATCCGAGGACTATAAAGGGCGGCAACACTCGAAGATTCGTGGGTATAGAACAAGCCCAAATCTGTTGTACCCTTGAGGTAGTGGAAAATGTCTTTAACACCATTCCAGTGCCTTCGTGTAGACGCATTGCTGGATCTTGCCAAAAGATTCACAGTGAAAGAGATGTCGGGTCTAGTGCATTGAGCCAACTACAATAAAGCCCCAATTGCACTTAGGTAATGAACTTTGGGTTCCAAAATCTCTTCCTCATCCTCTTTTGGATGGAAGGAATCTCGTTTAGCATCTAGAGTCTGAAAGACCATGGGTGTACTTGAAAGCTTTGCTTTATCCTCATTAAAACGACACAACACCTTTTGGGTGTAGTTCGATTGATGTACTAAGATTCCATCCGAACAATGCTTGATCTCCAGGCTGAGACAATATCGAGTTTTACCAAGATCCTTCATCTTAAATTCCGATTTCAAGTGTGCAGTAATTTCCTCAAGCTCTGCGGGAGTCCCGATGAGGTTCATGTCATCAACATAAACTACAACGATTGCAAATCCAGAATGTGGCTTCTTTATGAACACGCATGGGCATAATTCGTTGTTCACATAACCTTGGCTTGTCAAATATTCACTCAAACGGTTATACCACATCCGCCCGGATTGTTTCAATATGTAGAGTGACCTCCTCAACCTAATTGAGAGAGTGTTCCATGGTCTAGAACTATTTGAACCAATCAATGGAAGTTCTTTTGAAACTTTCATGTAAATTTCCGTATCTAGATCCCCATAGAGATACGCGGTTACCAAGTCCATGAGCTACATATTCAGTTTTTAAGAAACTACCAAACTGATTAGGTAGCGGAACGTTATAACGTCAATTACGAGGGAATACGTCTCCTTGTAATCAATCTCAGGGTGCTGAGAGAAGCCTTACGTTGTGAGGCGTGCTTTGTATCGCAATATTTCATTATTCTCATTACGCTTCCTCACGAAAACCCACTTGTAGCCAACAGGCTTCACGAATGGTGGTGTAGGACCGATAGGTCCAAATACCTTACGTTTCACGAGCGAATCGAGTTCGACCTGGATTGCTTGTTTCCAGTTTGACCAATCGGTTCTACGTCGGCATTCATCAACGGAACGTGGTTCAATGTCATCGCTAAGTATAATGTCAGTAGCTACTGAGTACGTAAATGTATCGTTGACGATCATCTCATTCCTATTCCAAACCTTATCCAATACTGTGTAATGGACCGAAATCTCGCGATTATCGGGAGGCCGGCATGTTTCGTCTAAAGCATCACCGTAATCTAGAATAACCTTATGTGTTGGAACAGATGAGTGAACGATGGTCGGATTCAAACTCGGGTCACTAGTTGGTGCCATTTTCCTCTTCCGGGGTTGTGAATCTTTTGAACCAAAAGGTCTACCACGCTTCAGGGTTGGAGCAGATGATTAGCTAGTCACCAATGTACCTTGCCGCGCGGAAGGTACGGCCTCCCTACCTTCGAGGACTGTCCGGCCTTCCCTGGTGGGTTGTTGACATACACGGGGTACATCTATCCTTACAAGTGTGTTTGCAATGAGTATATGTGATCTTGTCACCTTTGCTAGATCATTAAAAGCATACAACATGCTTTGAGCAATGCTCTGAATATCTATAATTCGTCGCACCTCAGTTTCAGACTAAGCAGTGCGAAGATTTAAATGAGACATAGTGGGAGCATACCACGACAATTCGTGGCATTCTACGGGAACGTTAGCATGCTTATCTCCCTTAATGACGGGAATACTGGCTCATCAAAGTGACAATCCGCAAAACGTGTGGTAAAGAGATCTCCTGTTAAGGGTTCTAAGTAGCAAACAATTGATGGTGAATCATAATTGACATAGATTCCCATTTTTCTCTAAGGACCCATTTTATAGCGACGACGCTATTGGCACATAAATGGTGCACCCAAACACCCGTAAATGAGAGACGTCAGGCTCGTATCCAGTGACCAACTATAATGGTGAATGTGGTTGAGTAGCGATGGGCCTTAGGCGGATCAACATAGCTGCATGCAATATTGCATAGCCTTAGGCAGATACCGGCAGTTTGGTTCTTATAACCAAAGTCTAAGCTATCAATTGAAGGCGCTTTATGAAAGCTTCTACCAGGCCGTTTTGGGTGTGAACATGGGGTACAAGATGTTCCACATCAATCCCTACTGACATGCAATAATCGTCAAAAGTCTGTGACGTAAACTCTCCAACGTTATCCAGTCGAATCGACTTAATCGGATAATCAGGGTGGTGAGCCCTTAGCTTAATGATTTGAGTTAGGAGTTTTAGCAAACGCGGCGTTACGTGTGGACAACAAACAAACATGTGCCAATCTTGTCGATGCGTCAACCAACACCATAAAGTATCTAAATGGTCTGCATGTTGGTTGGTTGGATATGCCAAGTTTAATAAAAGAAATTTACTAATGTTATTAAGCCTAATATCTTTTTTTTTTTGTGTGTGTTTTGAAGAATGTATTCATGTTTTGGTACAATAATTTTATTTTGTTAATTTTGATGAATGTACCCATGTGTGTGTGTACACACACACACATACAATATAATAGAGAGTATAATTTATATTTTATTATTTTTAATCCCACAAATTACGGGTTATATTTAAAATCACATTAATATAAACAGATACAAATTTCAATTTTTAATTTTTAATTTAAAAAATATAGTAACTTACACTATTACATTAATGTCAAGGACTACATCCAAAATGTCTTGCATTTTACAGATAAGAGAGACGTGGTTGGTGAAGCCCATTCTGACTACAAACTGCCCGAACTGAAGTTAAATGATTATCTCGTGTTTCATAACATGGGGGCTTACACAAGTTCTGCTGGAACCAACTTTAATGGCTTCTGCATTTCTGCTATTCCCACGTACTTAACATTTACCAGTGATAATAATTAATAGGGAATGAAAAACGAAAACAAAAAAAATACGAATGTATGTGATCGATCTTTCCCTTCTTGTCTATTGTTATATATATACTTTGAGAGTGGTTTTCATGACCGAATCTTTTTTAAATTTCATTAATTTGCATATATAAACAGGTGATATTCCCGTTCCTTTGAATATTGCATATATAAACAGGTGATATTCCCGTTCCTTTGAATATTGGTCTTCGTCGAATCCTTATGAAAATGAATCCAGAACAAAATCGCGCTAAAGCTAGGGCGTCACCCGTAAGTGGCGCGCTGTGTGGCCCGAGCACAGTGATAAGTGAGCAAGGGTCGCTGTATCTCCATCGGCACCCGGATGCAGTGTTAAATGAGTAAGGGGGCCGTAGAAACTTCTTTTCGAACGACTCCACTCAAAGTTGTTTGGGAGCATATGCTCCTATCAACTTTACACGGGACACACAAAAGAAGTACTTTGATCCTATTAGACAGGGGAGGGTGAAGAAGCTAGGACAGAAGGGTAGAGTTCAAGAGAGCAAAATGCGTTTAGGAACGTGGAATATAGGAACCTTAACGGGAAAATCTATGGAAGTAGTGGAAGTTACGGTGAGGAGAAGGACAAATATTATGTGCCTACAAGAAACTAAGTGGGTTGGTAGTAAGGCAAAGGATCTAGAAAACTCAGGGTTTAAACTTTGGTATTCGGGCACAAATAGAACGAGAAACGGTGTTGGCATCATCGTGGACAAGACCTTGACACAAGATGTTGTAGATGTCAAGAGGGTAGGAGATAGAATCATGGCAATCAAGATTGTAATAGGACAAGAACTTATCAATGTGATTAGTGCGTACGCACCTCAAGTAGGGTTGGATACGAGTTCGAAGGAGAAATTTTGGGAAGACCTTGGAGACTTGGTGCAAGGAATTGCTCAGACGGAGAAGTTATTTATAGGAGGAGATCTAAATGGACACGTGGGCAGGGAGACAGGCAACTATGGAGGTTTTCATGGTGGCCATGGTTTTGGGGAGAGAAACGAGGATGGGGAAGCTATCTTGGATTTTGCAATGGCATATGATCTCTTCTTAGCCAACACCTTCTTTAAGAAGAGAGAAGAACATGTGATCACCTACAAGAGTGGGTCGTCAAAAACACAAATAGATTTTCTTCTAATGAGGAAAGGGGATCGTATAACTTGTAAGGATTGCAAAGTTATACCAGGAGAGAGCGTGGCTAATCAACATCGCTTGTTGGTGATGGATGTACATATCAAAAGAGGGAGACAAAAGAACAAGACTTGGAAGTGCCCAAGGACTAGATGGTGGAATCTAAAAGAAGAAAAACAAGCCATTTTCAAAGAGAAGGTAATCACCCAATGTGTGTGGGATAGAGAGGGGGAAGCTAGCCAAATGTGGGATTCCATGGCTAGTTGTATCCGAAAAGTAGCAAAAGAGGTATTAGGAGAGTCCAAGGGCTTTGCCCCACACCAAAAGGAATCTTGGTGGTGGAATGAGGAGGTACAAACAAAGGTGAAGGCTAAGAAGGAATGTTGTAAAGCCTTATACAAGGAGAGGACCGATGAAAATGGTGAAAGGTATAGAAAAGCGAAGCAAGAGGCGAAGAAAGCGGTCAGAGAAGCTAAGTTAGCGGCTTACGACGATATGTATAAACGACTAGATACCAAAGAAGGAGAGTTGGATATCTATAAACTAGCTAGAGCAAGGGAAAAGAAGACAAGGGACCTAAACCAAGTGAGGTGCATCAAGGATGAGGATGGAAAGGTTCTTGCTACAGAGAACGCGGTTAAAGACAGATGGAGAGGTTATTTTCATAATCTTTTCAATGAAGGACATGAAAGGAGTGCTTCTTTAGGGGAGTTGAGTAACTCAGAAGAGTGTAGAAACTACTCTTTTTATCGTCGAATCCGGAAGGAAGAAGTGGTTGTAGCTTTGAAGAAGATGAAGCATAGAAAAGCAATAGGCCCAGACGATATACCAATCGAAGTGTGGAAAGTTTTGGGAGAGACAGGTATAACATGGCTCACTGACCTTTTCAATAGGATTTTGAAAACGAAGAAGATGCCAAATGAGTGGCGAACGAGCACTTTGGTGCCTATCTACAAGAATAAGGGCGACGTACAAAATTGCATGAACTATAGGGGTATTAAGTTAATGAGTCATACAATGAAGCTCTGGGAGAGAGTCATTGAGCATAGATTGAGGCAAGAGACACGGGTTTCGGACAACCAATTCGGGTTCATGCCAGGGCGCTCAACCATGGAGGCAATCTATCTCTTACGAAGATTGATGGAAAGATATAGAGATGGGAAAAAGGATTTACACATGGTCTTTATAGATTTGGAAAAAGCGTATGATAGGGTCCCAAGAGACATTCTTTGGAGGATCTTAGAGAAGAAAGGAGTACGAGTAGCATATATCCAAGCTATAAAGGATATGTATGAAGGACAAACTGAAAGCTTTCCCATAACTGTAGGATTACATCAAGGCTCATCCTTAAGTCCTTACCTTTTTGCGTTGGTAATGGATGAGTTAACAGGACATATTCAAGATGATATTCCTTGGTGTATGCTTTTCGCAGACGATATAGTGTTGATAGATGAAACTCAGGAAGGGGTAAATGCAAAGCTTAACCTTTGGAGAGAAGTGTTGGAATCTAAAGGTCTTCGCCTAAGCCGATCAAAGACAGAATATATGGAGTGCAAGTTCAGTGCAGATGGAGGCCAAAACGAGTTAGGGGTGAGGATCGGAGATCAAGAAATACCAAAGAGCGACCGTTTTCGTTACCTAGGATCTATCTTGCAAAAGAACGGAGAATTAGATGGAGATCTCAACCATAGAATACAAGCTGGATGAATGAAGTGGAAGAGTGCATCTGGCGTGTTGTGTGACCGTCGTATGCCACTGAAGCTCAAGGGAAAATTTTATAGGACGGCAATAAGGCCGGCGATGCTGTATGGCACAGAATGTTGGGCGGTGAAGCATCAACACGTACACAAAATGGGTGTAGCGGAGATGAGGATGCTTCGTTGGATGTGTGGGCACACGAGAAAGGATAAGATTAGGAATGAGGATATCCGGGGTAAAGTAGGAGTAGCCGAAATTGAAGGAAAGATGAGAGAAAATCGGATACGGTGGTTTGGACATGTGCAAAGAAGGCCTACTGACGCTCCGATTAGAAGATGCGACTATGGGACAGAGGTTCAGGGCCGAAGGGGTAGAGGAAGACCTAGGAAAACTTTGGAAGAGACTCTAAGAAAAGACTTAGAGTACTTGGATCTAACGAAGGACATGACACAGGACCGAGCACAATGGCGTTCTAAGATTCATATAGCCGATCCCACTCAGTGACTTGGATTTTCCAAGTCTCCAACCGAGAAGTTTTCCTCACTCGAAAAATTAAGGGAACACTACCCCAACCTACATGCTCCACTCAGAAAGCTTCAACATACAAGCTTCAACAAAAGAAAATTCAAAGAACTTAGCGAAGAAGGCTTTGGTGTATTTAACACAATACGTTGAAATGAAGGAAAACTTATTTATTGATATCCCCGATAAGCTACAAATATGTACATATACATGAGTCAAAATAAACAAACAAGATGGAACCTTCACAAAGGTTGCTTAGGAGAAGTCTCAGCAGTCGGTAGAGCCCCAGAAAGAGAAGGCATCGGAGGGGGATCATTCGGAGCCTCAGTACTGGACAGAACCCTAGAAGGAGGAGGCATCAGAGGTTGATCATTTGGAGCTTCATTACGCGGTACAGCCCCAGAAGACGAAGGCAATAAATGCCTTTGGAACAAACCCACAAATCTCTGATGATCAAGTAAAACCTGACCATCAGTTTCCTTCATCTGGTCAAGCTTCCTCTTCATGTTTGTAGCATAGTCATGTGCGAGCCGGTGCAACTGTTTATTCTCATGCTTGAGCCCTCTAATCTCCTGTTTGAGACTCATCACTTCGGCCGCCAATGATTCAACTTGGTGGGTTCGAGCAAATAGGCGTTGGGCCATATTAGACACAGAACCTGCACACTGAACACTGAGAGCCAGTGAATCCTTAACAGCTAACTCATCAGACCGTTTGGAAAGTAGTCTGTTATCTTTGGGAGTGAGAAGGTTCCTGGCCACCACCGCAGCGGTCATATCATTCTTCATCACGGAATCCCCAACGGTAAGAGGACCAGTAGGGGAGACGAAGGATGGGCGCCATATGTTGTCTGGAGAAGGCGGGGCTGCCTCTTCAACAAGGTTCAAGTCAAAACGACGGTCGGAGGGGCCAGACATTTTCAAAGGTATTGAAGAGAGAAGAGGTCGGACAAATCAAGATCTTAGAAGTGCAAGAATGGAGCTTCTACTGGTGGAGATTCAAGTGTGCTTTGGAACTTAATGCCAGCCCTATAAAAAGCTGCACTCGACGGAGCTTCAGACATCGAAGAGGCGCCTGCTCAGAAATCGAAGAGGCGTTTGCTTTCTCAAAAGCCGGGCTGCTTAGAGACCACGAGGGTTGATCTCATAAATCGAAGAGGTGTTTGCTTTCTCAAAAGTTGGGCTGCTCAAAGACCACGAAAGCCGATCTCAGAAATCGAAGAGGCGCTCGCTTCCTCAAAAGCTGGGCTCCTCAGAGACCACGAGGGCCGATCTCAGAAATCGAAGAGGCACATACTTTTCCAGCCTTGTCAGCACCTGTCACACGCACACTCAGCTTTGCGGAAATTATGGGTATTCTGTCGAAGACTTCTGGGGAAGTAGAAAACACATGAATCTTACTGTCCAATCACCCACTTCCCACACGCAGCAATAGCTCATGGGTACCACAGATAACTTTGCCAAAGTTCTCTGCCAAAGTTGAGCACGTGAAGCTTGCAGCTCCCACAACATCGCTCTGACCAAGAAGGGTAAAAGAATAGCAAAGAAACAGCACTAACAAAGTTTAGACCCATAAATTTTGAAGGTCTAGCTACCATATTATTACCCACAAGGGTAAAGGAACAGTACCACTGTTGGATAATTGGAAAGTCCCTGTGTGTCAACCTCTGTGCCTCGTGGCAAGGTAGACTAGCAAACATGCCTAACCTTTACTCACATTCGAGAAAACACTCCCAATAAGATTGCTTGCTCCAAAATCGAAGAGGCACCGTCCTCCGAATCTC
The DNA here is from genome assembly GCF_916048215.2 of Malus sylvestris. Lineage (NCBI taxonomy): Eukaryota > Viridiplantae > Streptophyta > Magnoliopsida > Rosales > Rosaceae > Malus > Malus sylvestris. The sequence goes on along the minus strand of NC_062264.1, from coordinate 6,271,292 downwards.
GAGAGCCAGACTCCCAACATGACTACTTTCTCAAAAATCGAAGAGAGGGTAAAGGAACAGTACCATTGCTGGATAATTGGAAAGTCCCTGTGTGTCAACCTCTGTGCTTCGTGGCAAGGTAGACTAGCAAACATGCCCAACCTTTACTCACATTCGAGAAAACACTCCCAACAAGATTGCTTGCTCCAAAATCGAAGAGGCACCGCCCTCCGAATCTCGAGAGCCAGACTCCCAACATGATTACTTTCTCAAAAATCGAAGAGACACTGCTCACCGAATCTCGAGAGCCAGACCCCCAGCATGATTGCTTTCTCAAAAATCGAAGAGGCATCGTTCTCCGAATCAATCGAAGAGGCGCTCGCTTTCTCAAAAGCTGGGCTGCTCAGAGACCACGAGGGCCGATCTCAGAAATCGAAGAGACACCTTCTTTTCTAGCCTTGTCAGCACCTGTCACACACACACTCAGCTTTGCGGAAATTATGGGCATTCTGTCGAAGACTTCTGGTGAAGTAGAAAGCACATGAATCTTACTGTTCAATCACCCACTTCCCACACGCAACAATAGCTCATGGGTACCACAGATAACTTTGTCAAAGTCTCTGCCAAAGTTGAGCACGTGAAGCTTGCAGCTCCCACTACATCGCTCTGACCAAGAAAGGTAAAAGAATAGCAAAGAAACAGCACTAACAAAGTTTAGACACATAAATTTTGAAGGTCTAGCTACCATATTATTACCCACAAGGGTAAAGGAACAGTACCACTGCTGGATAATTAGAAAGTCCCTGTGTGTCAACCTCCGTGCTTCGTGGCAAGGTAGACTAGCAAACATGCCCAACCTTTACTCACATCCGAGAAAACACTCCCAACAAGATTGCTTACTCCAAAATCGAAGAGGCACCGCCTTCCGAATCTCGAGAGCCAGACTCCCAACATGATTACTTTCTCAAAAATCGAAGAGACACTGCTCCCCGAATCTTGAGAGCCAGACCCCCACCATGATTGCTTTCTCAAAAATCGAAGAAGCATCGTTCTCCGAATCTCGAGAGCCAGATACCACATACCACTTTTTCAAAGTGCTCTGACAGAGTTAAAACATGTGAAGCTGGCAGCTCCCACTACCGTGCTATGACCAAGCAGGGTAAAGGAATAGCATTATTACTTGTTGTTAGGGAGACTCCTATATATGTCGACCTCCATCCCCAACGGACAGGCAGACCTGCAAAAATGCTCAACCCTTCCTCATATCTGAGAGGGCACTCCCAACGAAGCCTTTCGAAATATTCAGCTTTCTTTCCCCCCGATAATACCTCTGCAAACAAGCTATACTAGAGCAAGAATATCTCATATCATCAGGGTTAAAAGCAAGAGTATCCCATATCATGCTTTTTCCCTGTCTTTTCCTTTGGCCTTGTTTTTACCTGCAAGACAAGGAGAAAGAGAGCAATCAGTCAGCACTTGAAATCAAGCTCCCAGCCAGGAACTGACAGCCTGGAACCCCTTACCTGATTACTTACCTGGCATTGCTCTCGAGTACTCATCTTCAACATCTTATGTTGCCAGGGAAGATACCACATCTGCTTGAGGAACAGATAGGGCAAGTGCGAAGGATACAAGGAAGCATGTGGAGACAAGCGTAACAGCACACGTGCCGATCCATCCATTACTTTGTCAAAAGCAAAAGTATCCCATATCAGCAGGGTCGAACGTACTCTAGATTTGATGGACTTGTTTTGACCCTCAAATTCTTCAGTCGGCCTTATACTCTGGAGGAAACCAGAAAACCCTCCAGCTCAGTTCAAGAATAAGCCTGTGGAAAGTTACTTCTTCAAAAGCAAAAGTATCCCATATCATCTCTTCTCATTTTTCTTCTCTTTATCCTTCATGCTGCTGCAAGATGGGGAGAAGGTGAACAATCAGCCGGAGCTCTGATTGCTTACCTTGTCTGTCACCTCTTTCAGCAAATCCCCTAGCTCGGCGACTTGGGGGACTCCTACTACATGGTTTGTATCGCGCTTGACCAAGCCTGAAACTACAAGTAAGCTTCAAGTGAAATTGATACATTACCTTGTGCATCTCCACCAGTTAAAGATACCACCCCTGGATGGAGGAAGAGTACTTCCAGAGAAGCTGCCACATCTACCTATGAGACAGATAAGGCAAGTCAAGATGATACCACACTCCGATACTTAGAAGTTTCGTGATTACGAGATCATTCTCCCACAATATTTCCTAATGTCATTTGTACTCTAAGGTCATTTGTACTAAATCATTCACTTGTACTCACTAAAGGAGAGCTTGAACCTATGTACTTGTGTAAACCCTTCACAATTAATGAGAACTCTTCTATTCCGTGGACATAGCCAATCTGGGTGAACCACGTACATCTTGTGTTTGCTTTCCTATCTCTATCCATTTATATACTTATCCACACTAATGACCGGAGCAATTTAGCGAAGATCACAAAAAGCGACCGTTTTCGCTACCTAGGATCTATCTTACAAGAGAACGGAGAATTAGATGGAGATCTCAACCATAGAATACGAGCTGGATGGATGAAGTGTAAGAGTGCATCCAGCATGTTGTGTGACCGTCGTAGGCCACTGAAGCTCAAGGGAAAATTTTATAAGACGGCAATAAGGCCAGCGATGTTGTATGGCACAGAATGTTGGGCGGTGAAACATCAACACGTACACAAAATGGGTGTAGCAGAGATGAGGATGCTTCGTGGGATGTGTGGGCACACGAGAAAGGATAAGATTGAGAATGAGGATATCCGAGGTAAAGTAGGAGTAGCCGAAATTGAAGGAAAGATGAGAGAAAATCGGTTCCGGTGATTTGGACATGTGCAAAGAAGGCCGACTGACGCTCCGGTTCGAAGATGTGACTACGGGACAGAGGTTCAGGGCCGAAGGGGTAGAGGAAGACCTAGGAAAACTTTGGAAGAGACTCTAAGAAAAGGCTTAGAGTACTTGGATCTAACGGAGGACATGACACAAAACCGAGCGCAATGGCGTTCTAGGATTCATATAGCCGACCCCACTTAGTGGGAAAAGGCTTTGTTGTTGTTGTTGTTGTTGTTGGAAAGGTGGGATACTATGGTTCAGCAACATGTACAAACGGGAACGAAATATTAAAAGAGCCATAGTATTTGGACATATACAAAACTGAGACAACGTCTAATTTAGGGGATTCACATACAATGGTATAGCTATTTCTATTGTGAGAATTTTTTGTCTACTTGAACACAAGATGATATACTATGTATTATAATCAAAGTGGATTATAAAGTCGATCGTCCTTATATTAAGATATGTAGTATACCACCTTGTGTTTTGAGTACATAAAAAAATCTTTGCTCTAAAAGGAAGTGTATAAGTAAGTGCATCAGTTAAAATATAAGAAAACTAATGAAAAAGGCTTGAAAACTTTAAGTTCTAACGATAAGAACAAAATAAAGGGTAAAGTGAATAGTACCATGATTGACTTTTTAGTGTAAAAATATGGTTTTTCGTTAAAATGAACAGTATCAGAAACTTTTCGTTAAAGTTCTCTTAAAATATTGCAGGACATAAGAAGAAAATTGATACTACTAGATCAGGGAAATCTAAGCAAAAGTACAAAATACTATTGCAGTGTGAGCCAAAAACTGTCGAAAGGTTGAAAGGGGTTAATTTAATAGAAAGCGGGCAAAGACTTGGAACTATATTCCGAAAATAATAATAATAATAATAATTTGATTTTAAAAATTGTAATATTTGATTAACTAGTTACCAAACCAAGTGTAATTAATTTGTTTTTTATTTTACATATGTGAAAACCACCTAAATCAAACAATTTTACTAGTACGCTTCATAGTAAAGGAGGTTGAAGATGGTGCAGCATCGAATCCTGTCATCTTATTTCGAATGGAATTGTAGCCCAATTTAATGTCATATTGATATCTTAAGTTTTCGTTTTTATAATATATTGTTCTAAAACACAAGACCAAACACATTTTAAACGTATTAATTTTGTATTTGTAAAACAAAAAAGTATATTAAAAAAAATAAACCATTCAAATTTAAATCATATTTCTCTAGAAAGATATTTTAATTATCAACAATATTAAGATGAGCGAATAAACTAATGTCGAACTCGTTTCTCAGGAGCCCTTTAGAAAACGCGTCGTCCTCATAGACCATAGGATAGCAAAATCGTTACGAGCTCTAAATTCTATCGCCTAATATAAGTATAACGGTACCATGTGCCCGTGCAATATAAGTGCAAACAATGAAGGATTCGACCCCATCTCTCTCCCGCACGCATGGCTCTCCCGGTTCCCCTTTCCTTAATCTCCCGTTTCAAAGGGCAGAAAGCAAGGAGAGGTGCCGTGAGGCGTTGGATGAGACGGACATTTCCTCAACTTTCGCGTTGAATGCCAACGGCTTTCTAACGCCCTACAATTTTGGTAACCGCCTCTCGTCTTGACATTGCTGCTCTCAAAACCTCCACCCCACTTGTTCCACTCATTCAATCAATCTTCAAGGACAAAGCAAACTGCCTCTTGTTTTCGATTTCGATTTCCATTTCTGATCATGGTTATTGTTCTTTTATTTTTTCTTTTATTCTCATTTTTCCATTTATATATTGCTGTTTAATTTTTTATTATTGCTATTATATATTTCTATGTTTCCAATATTTATATAATTCTGTGTTTCTTGAATTTGTTGCAGACCTGCATTTTCTTCTTTCCCAACATCGCATTGGCAGGAAGAAAGTGAGGTGATGTTGAATTTGATTTTTTTCATAGAAATTTTGAATTTTCTAAGGAAATTTCATCCGAGTAATACTAATTTTTGGGTGTAATTTCGTAATGTTTTTCGTATATTGATTTTCGGTGCTTTTTTCTTTCTTCCAATTGAAAAAATATGGGAGATGAGACGGGAGAGGAGTGAGATTGATAGACATATTGCATGACTATGTATACTCCGATATGTATGTGCAGCATATTAGGAACGTAATCTGTAAACATGTGTTACACCTTGTGTATCATATGTAAACATGTCGTGTACTCAGATACGTATATATTTCATTGTAATTTTAGGTTTCTTGTGTATCAAGTAGCATAGGGATGTCTTGTATAAACATTGTGTAATTGCCCAATGAAAAATTGGCAAAGTGGCTTAGTGATTTTAAAACATTCTATAAACTCAAGTGGCAAACTGGCTAACTTGAGCTTTGTCTGCATATGAGCTCAATTGTCGTTAGATATGGAGCGATTGCTAAAGATTTAGTATTATTGTCCACTGAATTGTTTTATTCTTCTTGTGAAACAGGCTCCAATTGATTCTTAAGTTTGAGGCATTCTCCACGGAAATAATAGATTAACGACATAGTAAACATATTGGTGAATTGGGTCTGGTGATCACAGCAGTGAGCTTGTGGTTTATTCGGATTTAGCCATCACAAACTGAGGGTATTATATGTTGCTTCTTGAAAACTAGTGAGTGAGTTCTTCTCAAAAAAAAAAAAAAACTAGTGAGTGAGTAGGCTTGAGCTCAAAAGATAAGCAGAATGGACTTCAGTGATGGGTTTGTATCAAAGGAGCATCGGGAGCTTCACCGATCTGCTTCAGAAAGTGCAGATCCGTTGTCTGCATCCCCATTGCCAGTTTCTGCAAGGTCCCCAAAGTCCCCCAAATCTTCAAAGTCCCCAAAGTCTCCAAAGTCTCCAAAGATTCAGGGGAAACATGGAAAAGGAAGTCCACTTAAGCATGATAGACATTCACATTCTGCAGTTGATGGGCGTCCTAAAAAGGGTAAACTACACTTTTGAATTTTTCTCATGGATTCTTCTGCTTGAAGGCTTTCTTTCACATAAGATAATTGCTAGCAAGAGGCACTAGGGAACGATGTTTTAGACAATGTCGTAAAGCTATATATTGTTACCTGATACACTTGAAAAGTTAATCTCTCTCTTTAAATTCAAAGGCATGTTTGTATACTTGAAATGGTATTAGTAGATTATGTTCGGATGGAAAAAATAAAACTCTAAGCATTTACTATTATCTGATGGTTAATAAACAAGAAAAAAAATTTCAAACTCAAATATTCTGGATTAGTACATCAATAGTGGGTTTTTGCTCTTAATTTTATGAAGACAATCATTATGCAGGTGGTTCTGGGGGTAAAGGCACCTGGGGAGGGTTACTTGATACAGATGACAATTACACTGCTGACCCGAATGACCCAAACTTCAATAGTAGTGAGGTAACTGAACAACTCACACATTCATATTTCACCGTCTAGATCTTGATATGAAAATATTACCAAAAAATAAAATGCTCAGTTTATTTGCTATCTTCAATTTTAGTTCACTTATGTGTATTGGTTGCAGGAATGTGAAAATTCCGATGCTAGAAAAGAGAGGGTTGATTTTGAGGAGTACAAAAAGAAAGCTACAATAATAGTGGAGGAATACTTTGCTACTGACGATATTACCTCGACTGCAAATGAACTTGGAGAGCTTGATAGGCCTACCTACAGCTACTATTTTGTAAAGAAGCTTGTCTCTAAGGCGATGGATAGGCATGACAAAGAAAAAGAAATGGCTGCTGTTCTTTTATCTGCACTATATGCTGACTACATTGACCCCCCGCAAGTTTACAAGGGATTCTGCAAATTGGTAGAATCTGCGGATGACTTCATTGTGGATATACCTGATACAGTTGATGTTCTTGCTCTGTTCATTGCCCGAGCTGTGGTTGATGACATACTTCCTCCTGCATTCTTGAAGAAACAAATGAACTACTTACCCAAAGATTCGAAAGGGATTGAAGTATTGAAAAGAGCTGAAAAGGGCTACTTAGCAGCCCCGCTCCATGCAGAAATCATTGAGCGGCGATGGGGAGGTAGCAAGAAAATGACTGTGGAGGATGTCAAAGCTAAGATTAATGATTTGTTGATAGAGTATGTAGTGAGTGGTGACAAGAAAGAGGCTTGCAGATGCATCAAGGATTTGAAAGTTCCATTTTTTCACCATGAAATAGTTAAACGAGCTCTTGTAATGGCAATGGAGAGGCGTCAAGCTGAAGGCCAACTACTAAATTTGCTGAAAGAAGCTGCTGAAGAAGGTTTAATAAACTCCAGTCAAGTATCAAAAGGCTTCGGTAGGATGATTGACTATGTTGATGACTTATCACTCGACATACCAAATGCACGGGGTATATTGCGGTCATTGATCTCCAAGGCAGCATCAGAGGGCTGGTTGTGTGCTTCATCTTTGAAGTCACTATCTCTGCAGCCAGAAAAGCGATCATTAGAAGATAGTGTTGCCAGAGTTTTCAAGACAAAGGCTCAATCTATTATTCAAGAGTACTTCTTATCTGGAGATATCTCAGAGGTAAACAGTTGTGTAGAGTCTGAGAATAGTACTTGTTCATCTGAGCTGAATGCTATCTTTGTTAAAAGATTGATAACTCTATCAATGGATCGGAAGAACAGAGAGAAGGAAATGGCATCCGTCTTACTGTCATCCCTGTGTTTTCCAGCTGATGATGTTGTAAATGGGTTTGTAATGTTGATAGAATCTGCAGATGACACAGCTCTGGATAATCCAGTAGTTGTCGAAGATCTTGCAATGTTTCTCGCTAGATCTGTGGTGGACGAAGTCCTAGCCCCACAACACTTGGAAGAGATTGGAAGTCAGTGCTTGGCTGCAGAGTCGATTGGGAGCAAGGTTCTTAAAATGGCTAGGTCATTGTTAAAGGCTCGGCTTTCTGGGGAGCGGATATTAAGGTGTTGGGGTGGTGGTGGCAGAATCGGATGGGCAGTTGAGGATGTGAAGGACAAGATTGGGAAGTTGCTAGAAGAATTTGAGTCTGGAGGGGACGTTAGAGAAGCTTGCCGCTGCATGAAGGAGTTAGGCATGCCATTTTTCAACCACGAGGTTGTCAAAAAAGCTCTAGTGACGATTATGGAAAAGAAGAATGAGAGACTTTGGATTTTGCTGGAGGAATGTTTTGGCTCTGGACTCATTACAACGAACCAAATGGCAAAGGGGTTTGGGAGAGTTGTAGATTCTCTCGATGATTTGGCTTTGGATGTTCCTGATGCCCGGAAACAATTTACTCATTACGTTGAACGAGCAAAGAATGCAGGGTGGCTGGATTCCTCATTTTGCTTCAGCAAATCAGGACACAGTACAGAGAATGGCACTGGCTAATTAGTTAGCTGTTTTCTTAATCGCACATATGAGCTTTATACACAAAAATATGCATGCAAATAAACATATTGTTTAATGAAAATGTTGTCATTTAATGATGTTAGCAGGCTAATGACATTGTATGAAGGCTAACATTTTCATTAGATGTCAATTCTTCACTCCAACCTCCTGGTGTATTAGTTAAAGTCCTAATGATTGCAAGAACTTTTGCTTTTCACTGAGCTTTTACCCAATTTCTTTCATATATTTCATCCATTTATGCCTGATCTCAAGATAATCTTGATAAGTTTTTAAAGCTTGAGAAAAAAAAATATATTGTGTCATGTCTAGCAATTTAGGGTTCAATTAGGAAGTTGATCAACAATTTAAAGACAAATACTGTTTTTAACTGTGGTGAACACCGTGTTTTAAGCCTAGCGATAGAGGTTTTTGATTATTTGCAGTATTTTGGGGATAGTAATGACATGTCTATCTTGATCACCGATGTTGATTCATGTCCACCATGTTTATGGTATGTTACAGAATTCAAAGAACCTAATGGTCAACGTTATACATCACATGAGGAGGTCAATATTTCTAAGCATGTGGTAAATGGTTTCCATTTGCAAACCGCATTTTGGAAGATACGAAAAGGCTGGAAAGTTCAGTTTGAGAGAGACATTTGTTTCATGCCAAATCTTCCTTTTAGATGGGAGTATTGTCTGACCCTTAGTCGGGAGGTGTATTGTTGATTCGGCATCTCACCTCAAACGGGATTCATGTCTTGAAACATACACCCTTGACTTATATTGTTTACATTTTGACTCGATCAGCACAGATCATTAAGAATTGATATGAGTAATTGTTTTGATTGTTTAATTTTGTTGTATTGTTATGTGCAGAAGTCATGACCAAGATCTTAAGGAATTAAACATTGTGAAAGAGTGAACTATTATTTGAATGGCTATAATTTGTTCCTAAACCCTAAATGCTAAACCCTCAACACTAAACTTGGGATTCATGTCGTGAAACATACACCATTGAATTGTATTTGTTTGCATTTTGACTAGATGGCAACTGGTTTATATGAATGTTGCGTCTTTCTCATCTATCTCATGTTAGTCTCAACACAAATCATAAGTATTTGTGCTAAGTAAGTGTTTTGACTGTGTAATTTTATTGTATTCCTGTGTAGATCTTTAAGAATTAAACAAATTTTTTTTTTCTGTGGTAGGGCTTACTGGAGCTAACCAGTCTCTTATTGAGTCGCGTAGGAGTTTCTATCCCCAAAAAGTCATATTTAAAACAATAACAAAAAATGCTTCATTAGCTTTCATGGAAGCAAAAATTGTATCAATTTTCCCAGTTTTTGCATGGTCAGTAAAAGGATTAAAATGTTTTGTGGCAAAAGGTCAATTCTTTTATATATTTAGACCAACTAAGTAAAACTTGATTCAAATTTTACTACAAGTTATTTTCAATATAAGCATAACCCAGTAATCAACATCAACGATTAACATGAATTGAATCAAAATTAATTAAAACAATAATGTATAGAGGAGAAGAATTCCAGCGAAGGAATCTCAACAAACAGATTTCAACATGAAAAATAGAATGAATTCAAAACTCAATTAAATTTAACTAAGTGTTTGAATCATATTACTATCAGAAACAAACATAACATATATATATATATATATATATATATATGTATATAGAGTACATATACAATACTAACTTGATGAGGCCATGATCGATGAATAAAAATGCTATTCTCCTATCTAGATTCCACTCCATTCAAGATTTTAGCAGGACAAGCATACAATATAGAACACACAAATATGAAAGCAACATTCCTCCCTTTATATCATTTTTGCAACGGTTTTCCTATCAAGAACCAAGTATTTTTCCTTGTACATACAAATCTTCTAACTCAAATATAACTCTATTTATTATTTAAATGACATCTATTAAAAAATCAACAATTTACTTATTTGAGCCCAACCATTGATTGCATCTCCTATCCACCCCATATCATCAGAAGCGATAAATAATCCACCATAAAAAAACAATACCTATTATTGTCGTACTAGATCTTGTTATATAATACTTGCAAAAGAAAGTATGAACTAAATTTTTTATAACCTACCTGCAAAAGAAAAAAAAATTGATGTATTAAATGTTGAAAATCACGAAACATGAGGGTAGTAAACAGTCTTTTACCCTAAAAAATTAGAAAAATACAAAAACACAAAAAAAAAAAAAAAAAAAAAAAAAAAAAAAAAAAACTGATCCTCGCCTCACCCCCCACACCCTCTCCCTCCCTTCTCCCTTCTCTCTTCCCCAATTCCAAGCCCCAGTTCTCCTCGCCCACAACACCCCCGCCGTCGCCCTCTCCACTTACACCATTCTCTCTGACCCTAACACTAGGTTCTCCTTCTGCAACACAGTGCAGCCACCATTCTCTCTTTCTTGATCGTCGCCGAGGTAACCAGTCTCTACCAAAATGTGTGGATGTTGGCCAACGATGTCGCCTGCAAGCCCAAACCTCAAGCCTTCTTCTACAATAGCTTGATTGTGAACAGATCGTCATCTGGGTCTTCTCCATTTCCCCTGAAACCTCTAATCCCAACTTCTAGTCCAATTTGGCTCCCATTCAAATGTTTAATTTAACTCATTTCTTTTGTTTTTAGGTGGTCACCAATTGCAGCAAGATTACCAGGACGCAACGATAATGAAATACAAAATGTATAGCACACCCACTTGAAAAAAGACTCAAAGACCATACTACAATAACATCACCAACAAGTAGTAGTAATTGTACTTTCAATGTCACAAGCCAGTCTGTTGATCAACCAAATGGGTCAAATTGATATAAAATCAAGAGGTGTTGGGATTTGGGTGGGGTAGGGTTGTTTGACTTTCGCCCCTAGATGCTTTTGGGGATTAGGATTTTTGCAATGGGTGGAGGTGAAAAGGATGGAGGAGGGAGAAGGGAGGGAAGGTGAAGAGGGTGGGAGTGGCAGAGGAGAGAAGAGAGGGTACGGGTTGCAGAGGGAAAAAGGAAGAGAGGGGATTAGGGAGGTAGAAGACGGGTGGGTTTTTTTTTTTGTGTTTTTATATATTTTTTAATATTTTCAATATTGAACTGGGCCCATATGGACACGTGGCACACAATTATTGTCCACGTGGGAGCCATGTCATCAGTTAACAAAAGTTCTAACAAAAAACTTAGCGAATGTTTGAAACAATCCCAAAATTAAGACTTCAGGTATGACTCTGGGATGAAAAAAACTTCATGTACCAAATGTTGAAAACTACGAAACTTCAGGGTAGTAAACTGAGATTAACCCTATTCTTTTTATTTTTGGCAGAGATGATCTTTGAGGGATAACCTATGAGATGTACAGTCGGACTTTAGATATATAACTCGTAGACCCATATAGATGATGTTCTCATTACCGGTATTAATTAAAAAATCTGTATTTCGAGTTCTTTTCTTTCAATTCAAAGGCCTAAGGTTTTGTGTTCTTTTAATTTTTGGTAGGCATGATCTTTAAGGAAGACCTATGAGATGTATGTTGGGATTTTTGAAACATAACTCATAGATCCATAAAGTGGGATGATGTTCTCATTACCCGTATTAATTGGAAACTAGATATTTCGGGCTCTTTTCTTTCAATTCACATGTCTAAAACTGTCATATTCTTTTTATTTTTGGCAGATATGATCTTTAAGAGATGACCTATGAGATGTACTTTCAGAATTTTGAAACATAACTGGTAGACCCATAAAGTGGGATGATGTTCTCATTACCCGTATTAATTTGAAAATCTATTTATCAGGCTCTTTTCTTTCAAATCAAGGGTCTAAAAGTTTCGTATTCTTTTTATTTCAGGTAGAAAAGATCTTTAAGAGATGACCTATGAGATTTACAGTCAGATTTTTGAAACATAACTCGTAGACCCAAAATGTGGGACGATGTTCTCATTACTCGTATTAATTTGAAAATCTTTATTTCGGACTCTTTTATTTCAATTCAAGGGTCTAAACGCTTCACACTATTTTTATTTTTTTGGCAAACACGATCTTTACGGGATGACCTATGAGGTGCACGGTCATATTTTTGAAACATAAATTGTAGATCCATATAGTGGGACGATACTCTCATTACTCGTAATAATCCAAAAATCTGTATTTGGGGCTCTTTTGTTTCAATTCAAGGGTCTAAAAGTTTCATATTCTTTTTATTTTTAGCAGAGGCCATCTTTACAGGATGACCTATGAGATGAACAGTCGGGTTTTTGAAACATAATTCATAGACCCACAAAGTATGATGATGTTCTAATTACCCGTATTAATTCGAAAATCTGTACTTCGGGATCTTTTTTTTCTTCTTTTTCAATTCAAGGGTATAAAAGTTTTGTGTTCTTTTTATTTTTGGTAGAGATAATCTTTAAGGGATATCCTATGCGTTGTATAGTTGGATTTTAGAAAGATAACTTGTAGACCCATATAGTGGGATGACATTCTCATTAGCTTGTATTAATTCAAAAATCTATATATCAGGCTCTTTTCTTTCATTTCAAGGGTCTAAAGGTTTTGTATTCCTTTCATTTTTGGTAGAGATGATCTTTAAGGGATGACTTATGAGATGTATGTTTGGATTTTTGAAACATAACTCATAGACCCATAAAGTTGGATGATGTTCTCATTACCCATATTAATTCGAAAATAGCTATCTTGGGATCTCTGTGTTCAATTCAAGGGTCTAAAAGTTTCATGTTCTTTTTATTTTGGGCATAGAAGATCTTTGAGGGATGACCTATGAGATGTACAGTAGGATTTTTGAAACATAACTCGTAGACACATAAAGTAGGATGATGTTCTCATTGCACATATTAATTCGAAAATCTGTATTTCAGGATCTTTTCTTTCTATTCAAGAGACTAAAAGTTTCGTATTCTTTTTATTTTAGGAAGAGAAGAACTTTAAGGGATGACCTATGATATGTACAGTTGGATTTTCGAAACCTAACTCATAGAGCCATAAAGTGGGATAATGTTCTTATTAATCGTACTAATTCAAAAATATGTATTTCGGGCTCTTTTCTTTCAATTCAAGGGTCTAAAAGTTTCGTATTCTTTTTATTTTTGGAAGTGATGATGTTTAAGGGATGATCTATGAGTTGTACAGTTGGATTTTTGAAACATAACTCGTAGACCCATAAAGTGGGATGATATTCTCAATACCCGTATTAATTCAAAAATTTGTTTTTGGGGCTCTTTTCTTTCAATTCAGGGGTCTAAAGTTTCCTATCCTTTTTATTTTGGGCAATGATGATCTTTAAAGGGTGACCTATGAGATGTACAGTTAGGTTTCTGAAACAAAACTCGTAGACCCATAAAGTGGGATGATGTTCTCATCACCCTATTAATTAGAAAATATGTATTTCGGGATCTTTTCTTTCAAATAAAGGGTCTAAAAGTTTCATATTCTTTTTATTTTTGGCAGAGATGATCTTTATGGAATGACATATAAGACCTATTGTCGGATTTTTGAAATAATACTCGTAGACCCATAAAGTGGGATGATGTTCTCATTACCCGTATTAATTTGAAAATCTATATTTCGGGCACTTTTTCTTTCAATTCAAGGGTCTACAAGTTTCGTATTCTTTTTCTTTTTGGTAGAGATGATCTTTATGCGAAGACCTTTGAGATAGATAGTCAAATTTTTGAAACATAACTCATAAACCCATATAGTGGGATGATGCTCTCATTACTTGTATTAATTCAAAAATATATATTTCGAGCTTTTTTCTTTCAATTCAAGGGTCTCGAACTTTCGAATTCTTTTTATTTTTGGCAAAGATGATCTTTGTGCTATGACCTATGAGATGTACAGTTGGATTTTTGAAACATAACTCGTAGACCTATAAAATGAGATGATGTTCTCATTACCCGTATTAATTCAAGAGTCTGTATTTCGAGCTCTTTTATCTCAATTCAAGGGTCTAAAACTTTCTTACTCCTTTGATTTTTGGCAGAGATAATCTTTAAGGGATGACCTATGAGATGCACAATCAGATTTTTGAAACATAACTCACAGACCCATAAAGTGGGATGATGTTCTCGTTACACATATTAATTCGAAAATCTGTATTTGGGCTCTTTTCTTTCAATTCAAGGGTCTAAAAGTTTCGTATTCTTTTTATTTTTGGTAGAGCTGATCTTTAAGGGATACCTATAAGGTGTATAGTCGGATTTTTGAAACATAACTCATTGACCCATATAGTGGGATGATGTTCTCATTACCCATATTAATTCAAAAATCTATATTTCAGGCTCCTTCCTTTCAATTCTAGGGTATAAAAGTTTCGTATTCTTCTTATTTTGGGCAGAGGGGTGACATATAGTTGGATTTTTGAAACATAACTCGTAGACCCATAAAGTGGGATGATGTTGACAAACCCCAACTTAATATCGAGGCATGCTAGTCGTCACGTGAGGGTGACGTAGTCATGTGCACAGTGCGGAAGCAATAATGATATAAGAAATTCGAATAAATAAAAACCAACGGACTAAAACACTAGATGAGATAAGGTGAAAGTGCGATAATAGAAGTGACTATACATAACCAGAGCGCATGTAGCCTAAGTGTAGTCCAGCAGGACGAATACTCATTATACAATACTAAAAATGGTCCTACTTTAGCGATAATCTGTCAGAGCTGCCGTGAAATCCTCTTGAGCCACCAACGAGCACTCTTACCTAAAACCTGGAGGGGCACAAAACAGAAAGTATGAGTGGGAAAAAACAAAGCCTTTTTAAACCATTTCACTATCAAAAGTAGTAACCCCTTACCGTAAAACCTGTATAATTATCTGAAAATAGCATATATGATTATATCTCAAAGCATATTCAAAATAGCAATCCATCGAATATACCATGTCAAATCTTAGAAAGAAATAAGTAAGCCAGGTGCAATAAATCAATATGAAATAGTAAACCAGCCGAAGTCACCTAAAGTGACCTGTACGGTTGGGTCCACAACTCATCAATCAAATTCTGCACACGAGTTGGAACCACCTAATGTGGTCTTTACGATAGGCTAGGTGTAAATAAATATGCTCAAGTGCTACAGTCACGTGAAGGTTGTGCGAAGTATCGCAAGTCATTTACGAGTCGAAACCACCTAAAGTGGTATGTATGATAGGCTGGCACCTGCCTTGGATCCAAGGTGAACGTGTGGTGCGGGAGGTGAACGATCACGTGAAGGCTAGGCCCTATATTCGGGCGAAGCACTAACATCGGGATGCAGGATAAATAGCTCAAAATGTATCTCAGCACTAATATATTCACTACCATCAATATACTCACCTTTGCTTACCTGAACGTCCACATCGTCAAACAACAATATATATATATATATATATATATATATATATATATAACCATAATAATGCACAATTAAACATAAAGAGCATTTGACATGGCATTTCAAAGTATCAAGTAATTAAGTCTAATTTGAAAGTGGCCCAGGATCGGCAGAAGAGCTTAGTAGACATGCATGCTACTGATCGAGTGTATAAGGTTAATTATTGGGTATTTTTGAAACTATCGCCTTGGAAAGGAGTAGTAAGGTTCGGGAAAAAAGGTAAGCTAAGCCCTAGGTACATCAGACCTTATCAGATCACCGAGCGAGTTGGTGAGGTTGCTTACAAGCTTGAGTTGCCTTTAGAACTGTCTAAAGTGCATAATGTATTTCATGTCTCGATGCTTCGTCAGTATGTTGCAGATCCATCGCATGTGATTCCGGTTCAACCTTTGGAGATTAGCCCGAATTTGACTTATGATGAAGAACCAGTGACTACCTTGGATTGGAAAGAGAAAGTTCTGAGAAATAAGACGGTGCAGTTGGTAAAAATTTTGTGGAGGAACCACTCGGTGGAAGATGCTACTTGGGAAACAGAGGATCGAATGAGAGAGATGTATCCGAGATTGTTTTATGATTATTAGTGTTGTATTTTGATTATGTAAATTTCGGGGACGAAATTTCTATAAGGAGGGTAGGTTGTGACAGCCCGTCCCGTATTATCGTTTTCGTGAGTATGAAGTTAATAAAATGTCCTTGAACGTTTTAAAGATTTAGAACTTTAGGGTTTGTTTAAATTACCCTAGTTTTAAAGAGTGGATGATCATGGACGTTTTGTTTGATTGTGTTTGAATGATTGTGGCTTGTGGACCACATACACTCACGGGACAAGCATACACACTCTTTCAGAACACCTTTTCTTCCTTTTTCCCGTAATTCCCTCAAACACTCAAACTCACACTCTCTCTCTTCCCTTCGAATTCACTCATTCTCTCTCTCTCTACACACGGACCATCACCAAAGTTCATCAAATCCTTACAGATCGAGGAAACAAAGACCACCATCGTTTTCATCTCGTCGATACGAGTTCATCCATACCCATTTCAGGTAAGAACTTCAAAGTTTTCATGTCGAACCACCTCTTCAGAATGGTGAATGTTTCAGATAAGTTGGTGATGTGTTGGTCAGCATGTTTGCTTTTGACTAGCATATCATTAACGTAAACTTCCAAGCTCTTCCCAATCTGTTCGGCGAACATTGAATTAACCAGTCTCTGATAAGTCGCTCCTGCATTCTTTAGGCTGAAGGGCATGACTTTATAGCAATATAGTCCCCTGTCAGTAGTGAAGGCTGTGTGTTCTTAGTCCGGAGGGTTCATGAGGATTTAGTTGTATCCTGAGTAAGCATCCATGAAGCTCAAGAGTTCACACCCTGCCGTAGAGTCTATAAGTCTGTCTATGAGAGGAAGGGAAAGCTATCCTTCGGGCATCCTTTGTTTAGGTCGGTGTAATCGACACACATTCTCCACAAGACCTTTTGGAGTAGGAGACTTTCCTTGGTCGGATTCTTCTTAACAAGGACAACATTTGCTACCCACGTTGGATAATTGACTTCGCGGACGAAGCCTAGGCCTTTGAGATTTTCAACTTCTGCCTTCATTGCCTCGTATCGTTCAGCGTCATAAGATATTCGCTTCTATCTCACTGGCTTGGTCTTGGGGTCAATACTTAAGCGATGACAGATTATATCGAGAGAGATGCCTGGCATGTCCTCGTATGACCAGGCGAAGACCTCAGTGTTCTCTTGCAAAAAAGAGATCAATGCCAACCGAATGGATGGTAACAAGGTGGTACCAATCTTCACCATGCAATCCGGATAATCTTTTGAGATAGAGACCTTCTCAAACTCTTCAGCGGGTTGTGCTTGTTGGGTGAAAGAGTCATTTTAAGGATCGTCGGGTTGATTGTTGCCACCGTGAAGATCCAAGTTGGCTTCGTCTAGGCTGGTCTTTATGACTTGGTCATGTATAGAAAGGGTTTCCTTGGGCACATGTAGGTGTTGTTGCTTGACCGAAGTGTTATAACATGATCGTGCACTAAGTTGATCTCCTCTGATGTAACCATTGCCATAGGGGGTTGGAAATTTCATCAACAACATATGTGTGGATACCATTTCCTTGAGATCATTGATGCTTGTGTGTTCGAAGATGACATTGTATGCCATTGGGCAATCAACCACCAGGAAGTTAGTGGTAATGGTAGCTGTGTAAGGGCCTGTACCAATGGTGAAAGGTAAGTGTATGCTCCCCAAAAGTTGCACGATATCACTGGAGAAGCTTATCAGAGGGGAAATCGAGCGGTCGAGTAAGTGTTCAGCTACATTAAGTGCCTTGAAAGCTTCGGCAAACATGATGTTGATCGAAGCCCCCGTGTCTACTAGGATTCGTTGTACTTCAAATTTGGCTATGTGAGCTTCCACGATCAGTGGGTCGTTGTAAGGGTAGATGATACTTCTTTCTTCCTCAGGGTAGAAACATATTGGATCCCAGTTAGGCTTTTGATACTTACCTCCCCTGATGTCTTCCACGTGAAACACTTGGTGGCCAGACCTTAAAGCTCGTTCACTATTTTTCATGACCCTGTTGGAAGATTTAGATATGGGTGTGCCACCACTTATGGAATATATCACATTTACCTAGTGTTGGTTACGGTTACCCCTTGGAGGGTGAAGGAGGAATTGATCAATTTTTCCTTCACGTGCCAAAGCTTCAATATGATCGTGACGGGTGATACACTTCTCGCTGTCATGGCTGTTATGCTCGTGGTAGCAGCAAAACGTGCTCGTGTTCTTCGTGGGCTTGTAATCCGGGTGCCTCAGCTTTGGCTTCGGTATCAAGTGTGCTATGCTAGGGTAAATGGCCACGCAAGTGGCGTTCAAAGGTGTGTATGCATCATACCTCGGGGTAGGGGCTGTTCGAACACGTGCTTGACCCGTGATCGGATCATATTTATATATATTTTTACTTCGAATTCACTCGTCTTTTCTTAGCTAGTTCCTTATATTTTTGAGCTATTTACGTTATTTTTGTGTTTATAGGATTTGTTATGCAAAGAAAATAAAAATAGAAC
Organism: Malus sylvestris; assembly: GCF_916048215.2. Classification (NCBI taxonomy): domain Eukaryota; kingdom Viridiplantae; phylum Streptophyta; class Magnoliopsida; order Rosales; family Rosaceae; genus Malus; species Malus sylvestris. The sequence continues at coordinate 6,252,606 of NC_062264.1, read as the reverse complement.
AAGTGAAATTTTATGTAATAAATTCGTTAAACCTGTCTGTGTAGATCAACTTTTACATAAAATTAATAAAAGAAATAATAATAATAAATCATGATGATGTTTGAAACATCATCATGATTCATGTTTTGTGGCATAACAGAAAATAAGAGGAGGACAACTTAGCTACGGGGAGGTGAGGCCAGAAATAAAAAAAAGAAGAATAAAGGAGAAAGCTGCTTTTGGGCAGCGGTGGAGAGATGAGTGAGAGACAGCTAAAAGGATCCAAGGAGGACGGATTAGAAGAAAAGGGAAAGAATGAAACAGAAGGCAGCGTGCAGGAAATATAAAAAAGAGACTGAGAGGCGCAGCAAGAAAAAAGAGGAATAAAAATAAGGAGGGCAGGTCAGAAGTGGGAGAGAGAAGGAATAGAGGGACAAGGAGGTCAGCACGCGGAAAAGAATAAAAGAAGTGGGAGGAGTGCGACAACCAGGGGATTGGTGGAAGGCAGAGGGCTGCCCTTTGGGCAGCGTGAAGCTGCGGAGAGAAAACGAGGGGAGAGAGGATCCAGACGAGGTGCTGCCTTTGGGCAGCGAGAGGGGTTGACGCGGGTAGACTGACGGAAAGGAAAATAAAATAGAGGGCAGGTTTGAAAAGAAGCTGGGCGTGAGAAGGGAGTGACGGACGCAAGGCAGTGTGAACTGAAGAGAAGGACTGACAGCAGCGGGCAGGGCAAGTGAGGCGCGGGAGGTCAGGAAGAAGGAGAGGACGTGCAGGAGAGAGGAGAGACACGGGCAGGGCAGTACAGTGCAGGGAGACCAGCAGACGCATGTGAGAAGGGACTGACAGAGCACGTACTGACGACGCAGTGAAGCTGCACAGCAACAGATCACCTTCTTTCGGTTTAATCTTTCCAAACTTCTATTTTATTTCTGTTTTAATAATGTGTAATTAAATTTATTTTGGCTAGAGGTTAATTCGAAACCATGAATATATTTGTAATATGAATTGATTACCTTCGGTTGTGATTTCATAAGTTGTGATTTCAATTTACTTATCCGTTCGTATAAAAACTGATTTGTGTATGTTGGTTGAGAGTGCACGCTTAATTTACATGCATGAATTTGATGCTAGAATATAAGTGAATTTCACCTAATCGTTATGAACTTATTTTCACAAGTAGTAAAGGTTGCTAGTCACAATCACGTTAAGTAAATTCTTGGCAAGAGTATCATGCTTTTCATAGTTACGAATGCCTCGTCAATGCTTATAGTTTTCACAAAGTTTAATGATCTTTGATTGTATCTCTATTGTGCTTTTCACGTAGGGGACTTTTGAAGAATGTTTTGAATTGTTGTATGCGTTTTCCCGTCCAATTCAATAACTTAAGGAAAACTTGAAGATTAAAAAAGTGCTGTTCACGGTTAATCTGGAGTATTGAAATTCACAATTTATTGAAAGAACAACTGAAAATCAATTTAGGTTGCATATGTGTCATGTGTGGAGAAGAACCCTCTAGCTAGTCCGTCATTTATCCTTTCACCTTAATTTTATGTTTTTGTCAATTCTGTAATTTATTTTAGTTTAATTTACTTCTCGTCAAAACCAAACACCCATCCATTATTAAATTATTTTATTTAGTTAGTTTTCTTTATTGTTAGTCTTTTAATTCAATTTCCGTCCATTTCAGTTCCTAGTGTTTAATTTGATTGTTTTCATTATTTTGAGTCATTCTAAGTGTGTTTCGAGTTATTAGAGTTTTTAGCCTAGTTTTGTGTCCTTGAGTCTTATTTAATATTTTTAAATTAATTTAGAATAGATTAGCAATCCCTCCTAATCCCCGGCCTAGAACGATACCCTACTTACATCTATACTACAATTGTCACAAAGAGGGTTTAATTTGTGTGTTAACTTATTTTTCACATCAACCCGCTGTGTTGACTTCCTGGGGTTGGGGATTATCATGGCGATACCCTTGGTTATCACGGTAGTGTCCCCTACTCCTTTTACTAAAATAAGACTAGTGAGGATGGAAATTTTTCCTTTTGCCCTGAGATTGATATGTCTGTTGACTTGGCAAAGTATTAAGTAAGGCAGGGGGAGGCACCGTTGCCGTTTGGAAGGTCGAGGTTTTCTCATTTGGTTGGATCTGGCTTCCACTCCCTACTTGCTGATAAGGGGTGGTTGTGGGGGGTTTCCCTTGATATGTCCTTGCCTCGGTGGAGGCATGGTTATAAGCTTGTGCCATCACCTCAGAGTAAGTCTTCCAAGTGTTGGCATTGATCATGTACTTGAAGAAACAATCACGTAGGCCTCCCGTGAAGGCCTTGAGGGCGGTCTTGTCATCTGCCTCAGCGTAGCGAGAATACTTATGGTTGAAACGACCAGCATACTCTCGTAATGACTCGTTCGGCTTCTGGTGAATAGTGTACAAATCATCTGCATAATTCAAGCAATCGATCTGGAAGATGTGTTGAGAGACAAACAGTTTCCTTAGTTCGTCAAATGAGTCTACTGTCTTAGATGGAAGACGGCAATACCAGTTTAGAGCTTCGCCAGAGAGGGTGTAGTGGAAGAGAAGACATCGCTCTTCGTCGGTGTGCATCTGATATGCCATGGCGGACTCAAAGAGGTTAAGGTGTTCAATTGGGTCCTCCCTTCCAGTATAAAGTTGTAAACCAAGCATTTGTTTTGTCTTCGCTTAAAGGGGGTGTCAAGGATCCTCCTTGTGAGATGGCCGGGCCTGGGTTGGTTCCAATCAGGTATCTCGGCCTGATGTTCGGCCTTCAACTTGTTTACTTCCTCAATGAGCTGTAGGACAAGGGGGTCTTGAGTGGAGTCATGTATCACTGGGATTTCCTTTCATAAGTCTCCATTGCCTCTTTGAAGTTGGAAAGTTTGAGCAAGGGCGTGTGATTTTTCCTTGGACTCGCCGTACTGACTTTTAGGGCGAGTCTATCGGAATACCTCAGTGTCTTCTGTACCTTTATGTTCCTCTAGGACATGTCGTTCCCACAGACGGCGCCAAATGTTGATGCACAAAATCAGTAAGGACTTTGGTACAACAGAAAGTGTTAAGTTTGTGACCTTTGCTAGATTGCTCTGGTCACTAGTGTGGATAAGTATGTAAATGCATAGGGACAGGGAAGCAAACACAAGATGTACGTGGTTCACCCAGATTGGCTACGTCCACGAAGTAGAGGAGTTCTCATTAATTGTGAAGGGTTTACACAAGTACATAGGTTCAAGCTTTCCTTTAGTGAGTACTAGTGAATGATTTAGTACAAATGACATTAGGAAATATTGTGAGAGAATGATCTCTATTTATAGAAGAGAGTTTCTAGTTTCATTCTGACATTGACACGTGTCATGTTGTGATTGGCTTCTGATGTTGACATGTGTCACGCTATGATTGGCTTCTGATGTCAACACGTGTCGCGCTGTGATTGGTCTCCTGGTTGGAGGGAAACTCTTCTGTGTCCTTGACGGTATAACGTTGACCGGTGCTAAGTAGTTTCGGGATTGGTCAAGTATGGTACAAACAAGTGTGATAATCAACACAAGGATAGCAAGTTGTAATTTCATATTAGATTGTCAGCATCCAATTTAAAACTAGGTAATTTAGCCAAAAATCAATAAATATTTTACTATTAAGCTATATGTGGCAACACGTCCCTAATTTTAAGTTTTATAAATTTTATATGAGTGATTTTATGAAAATGCCCCCTTGAGGCAAAGATTTTGACCTTCGTTGACCATCGGTTAGAGAGACGTGGAACTTTTTTTGTAGAATATCCTCGTAGTACTCGTCACTACAAACGCATAGGCGAAAGCTGTCTGCGAGTCCAGATTATAATGGTATAGTTATGGACATTTGAAGTTGTGTTACTAAACTATAGATTTTAAACTTAACTAAACTTCCCTCAATTGCCTGTTAGTTAAGTGACCAATTAGATAAATGATTGATGGAATGATATGTGAAAATGTTTAACTATATGCCACTATATTGTAAGATATAACTGTGTTATTGTTTACTAGGCTAACGTCCTAGTCTACTTTGTTTCCTGAATCTGGGTTCTTAAGTTCTGATGAATCTTTACTTGCTGACCAGTTTCTGTGTCTAGTCCACGTTGCGTATTTAGTTGTTAATATGTGTGTTGAACTGAACTATTGTTGACTAGCACAACTTACAGTAAGCTAAGATTGATTAATTTGTGTTTGATTAACTAAAAAATCTGACTTAGTTGACTAGTCAGTCTAGCATACTTTAATTTTTAATTACAGGATACTCCGCCGGTACCAATTTCAACGATGTATTTTCAGTTATAATAACTATTGAAATCATGTAGAGCGATGATATTGAACCTCGTTCCGTTGATGAATTTCAAGGTCAAATAGATTGGCCAAACTAGAAACAAGCAATCCAGGTTGAACTTGATTCACTTGCGAAACACAAGGTGTTTGGGTATGTAGTTCCTTCACCTTCACATGTGAAGCACATTGGCTATAAATGGGGTTTCGTAAGAAAGCGAAATGAGAATAATCACATTGTGCGATACAAGGCTCGCCTTGTTACTCAAGGGTTTTCTCAGTGCTGTGGAATTGGCTATGACGAAACTTGTTATGGATGTGATGACGTTTAGCTACCTTGTCATATTGGTAGTTTTTGAAAAACTAGACATTCAACTAATGGACATGGTAACTGTGTATTTTTATGGGGGTCTTGATACGAAAATCTATATGAAATTTCATAAGGAGTTTTGTTGACTAGATCAAATAGTTCTAGACCACAAAACACCCTCTTAATTAGATTGAGGCATTCACTCTACTAATTGAAGCAATCCAGATACATGTGGAGTATTTGACTAGTCATGGATATGTGAACAATGACCTATGCCCTTGTGTATTTATTAAGAAATCACATTCCGATTTTGCGATTGTTGTCATTTATATTGATAACATGAACCTCATTGGGACTTCATAATAGCTCGAGAGAAATGCCACGCACCTGAAGTTGAAATTTAAGATGAAGGATCTACAAAAACTTGATATTGTCTTGGTTAGAGATTGAGCATTGTTCGAATAGTATTCTTGTCCATCAATCTAACTACACCTAGAAGGTGTTGTGTCATTTTAACGAAGATAAAGTGAAGCCTGTGAATAAACCTATGGTCATTCGATCACTATATGCAAAATAAGATCATTTCAGTCCAAAAGATGATGAGGAAGAGGTCTTGGAACCAGAAGTTCCTTACCTTAGTTCAATTGGTGCATTATTATACTTAGCTCATTGCACTACGTTGGAAATCTCCTTCGTTGTGAATCACTTAGCAAGATACAATAATGAATCTACACGTAGACATTGGACATGTGTTAAAGACATCTTCTACTACCTCAAAGGTACAACAAATTTAGGTTTGTTTAATCTCTACGAATCCTCAGGAAGAGCCGCAACCCTATTTGGTTCTTGGGTTAATTTTCGCCTTATTGGTTATGTTGACGCAGGGTACTTGTTTGACCCCGCACAAGGCATGTTCTCAAACGGGTTATGTCTTCACAGTTGGAGACACCACAATATCTTAGAGGTCAACTAAACAAACCTTATTGGGACTTCTTCGAACCATGCTGAAATACTCGCCCTACATGAAGCCACTTGGGAGTGCTTTTGGTTGAGAGTTATCATGGGACATATACGAAGCAGTTGTGGACTTTCTTTTTCCATTGACGTCCCTACAATGATATACGAAGATAACACAACATGTATCAAACAACTCAAGAATGGATACATCAAAGGAGACAACACCAAGCATATTACGCCGAAGTTCTTTTTTTTTTTTCTCATCAGCAACAAGAAAATTAGAACATTGAAGTCAAGGAAATATGTTCCCAAGAAAACTTGGTTAAACTTTTCACCAAGTCACTGTCGAAGTCTAAGTTTCAGAAGCTTGTTCAAGGAATTGGCATGAGTAAACTTTATTTGTTAGTTCTCTTTGGAATTCTGTCAAACTCAGGTGGAGTATCCCGAAGTATACTTACTTAACCTTAATGTACTCTTTTTTTCCATGATTAGGAGCATTTTATCTTTGAGTTTTTACAACTTGACGAGGTTTTAACGAGGCACCTATCCCGGGCTGGTCACACCCTTGTGTGCGTTATGTAGACATTTAATTTGGCTTTGCATTAACTCACCTTTTTCCTTAGGATATGAGTTTTTTTTTTTGGTACCGTATTGGGTTTACAATAGCTGGGTTATGTGAGACTTATTTTCATATGCAAGTTCCTAGTTTAAGACTAGCGTGTTTCTAGATCAGTGACGATGAGTCAGCTTCATCAATTTTGCCGAACCTAATGTTGAATCTACTTGAGGATTTTCACACTAAAGGGGAGTGTTATAAATATTATCTAATTATGATTGTAAATAAATTCTAGATGGATTTAGATTCCAGATTACCTATTATTATAGTGATTCTTTTTTTATAGGATTGTACGTACTTGGAGGACAAGTTAATCATCTCTCCTTGGTTTACTATAAATAAAGGTACTGCCGTAGGGAGAATCACAACTTTCCCTAAGCATTCTACAATTTCTCCACTCTCTTCTCTTTTTACAAAACTCTCTCTATCCCTCGTATAAATACACTACAACATATACATATAAATGTGTGGGAATCCTTTAACAAGAGGGATCCCTATTTTTCTTCAAATTCTTTTTTGGCGAGAATCAAACCTAAGACCTCCCACTTACAAGTGAAGACGAATACCACTTTTTGATTCAAAATTTCATGATGCATTGAAAAAGATATAGATAGAACGGTATGCATCATGAAATTTAGAATCAAAAAGTGGTATTACTAATTTGTAAAAAGATAAGAGAGCTACTGGACCCGCCTATTGTCTTATTTTCCCATCCACATTATAATCTCACCCATCTTAAAAAGTTAAAAAATTAAAATGCTATTTTCTCACCCCCTATAATCCCTAAAATAACCTTTAATATATATTCAAATTTTTATTCTTTTTTAATCTATCCCATCCTTAATCGTAGCACCACATTCACGGTGACTCTCACCCCCAACTCGCAATCCATTCACCACCACCCTCTCAATAATCAATATCTTTCTCCCCTACCCACCACCACACTCTCTCCTGATCTCTGCCTCTCTGCCACCCAAAGAATCAAATTTGTGCAAATAAGAATAGAAGTATAGGAATTCACCTGAAAAAGTTTTTATAGCAAAAATCTATGTTAATAATGCATACTAATCGTAATGGTAGGCAAAATCAAATATGAATTTAAAGCCACCAAGGCCTGCAAATTCAAATGGAAACCACGGAGTTATCCAAATTCAAAAGAATTCGACACCGACAATTCCAATATACGATGGGCAAATTCGAGTGACCCACACACAAAATTATTCTTCTACCTTTTAAATAGAAACATAATCTTCTACATCTTCCATAGAAGCATCATATTCTGCCTCTTCAATGAAAAAGTATCTTCTAAGTCAATTGATATTTTTTTTGCTTTCTCTAAATGAAGGAGGTGAAAATATGAGTTAGGGTTTAAGGTAGACAAATCGTCCCCACACCCAACTTCTTTTTTTAAAAAAGAAATTAACCAAAAGAAGATAATTAATGTCCTTATCAGTCTTTTTGCAAATTGACAAATTTGTAATTAAAAAATTCAATAAAAGGTGGGTGAAAAGATAAGACATTGGGGTGGAAATAACATCACTCAAAGATAAAGATAAAGATAGACTAGTATATATGTATACATGGAATGATTAGCAAAGGAGATCTTTCTGTTTACCTTTTACTTGTTTTACTTATTTGTAAAAAATAATTGTTGTTTTCCTTACCTACAATTATCTGTGATTAATATAGAAAGAACTGATATAATAAGAAAAAAATGAAACAGTTGACACAGCTGGTGATGGTCATGATGGATGTTGATGAAATCAGGGTAGATGGAGTTTATCGTTGTGTGGATAGAATTGAGAGCAAATAGCATTCCATATTTTCCTTAAACTAATTCCATATTGGAAATCAGGCACTATCAACGTTGAAAGCACACGGAACCTGTCGAGTATATATACGATGCATCCTTGATGTTTCAATTCACACCCACATAAAATTCTTCAAACCAACAAGCAATAGCTAGCATGGCTTTGTTCACAAGAAATCTAGTGCTTGATAAGCTCATATTTATATATATTTTACATAAAATTCACTTGTCTTTTCTTAGTTAGTTCCTTATATTTTTGAGCTATTTACTATGTTTTTGTGTTTTGTGTGATTTATCAAGCAAAGAAAAGAAAAGTAGCACAAGTGAATTATTAAGTAACAAATTCGTCAAAACTGCCTGTGCAGATTATCTGACTTTGGAAGCATGTTACAAACAGCTCAGAATGAATGGGAGAATGAGCCTTATATGTGTAGAAAGCTACGGATGTCTATTTTCTGGAGCAATTTACGGATTGTTAATCTCATTTTTCTAGAAGAAGTTATGGGCATTGTAACACTGAAAGGTCAGAAAAGGGCTAAGCAGATTTGGCTAATAAAAAGAGAAAGGCAACACATGGGCAAAGGAAACACACACACATGGGCAGAAAATGGGTGGATTGTTGGCTGAAATAATGAAGAACATGTGTCTGCGAATGCAAAGGAAAAACACACACACATGGGTAGGAATTGTGGGTGTTTGGTGGTTGAAATGATGAAGCATGTGTGTGTAAATGTAAAGGAAAACATGGCAGAAAATGTGTGTGTTTGGTGGTTGAAATGATGAAGCATGTGTGTGTAAATGTAAAAGGGAAACATGACAACTCACACCCACACAAGATGCACATGCAAAGGAAATGGAGTGGTCCTCTCTCAAGCCTATAAATACCACCTCCCATATTCATCAACAAAACAAATTTTGATCCTTGTTTGGCCGAAAATTCCCACCTCCATTCTCTCCAAATTCAGCCAAAAACCACCCCTAGCCACACCACCCATCAATCCTAAACCTTTCCATACCATTCCCCATCCATTCTACACCATAAAAACCACCCAAAACCGTCCAAAACCTCTAGTGCCGCTGCTTGCAAGGAAGGAAAGAGAAGGAACATCTTGTGCCGTGCCTATGCCTAAGCCTTGGGAGTGTTGGAGCGTTTCTAGGTGTTTTCTATCTTTGTTTTTAATGTCTAAATTTATGCATCTTTGCTTTGTCAGTATGAGGAACTAAACCCCTCTTAGTTAGGGGGTGATTCGAAACTATGTTCATGCTTGCAATATGATTTGATTACATCCAGTTGTGATTCATAAGTTGTGAATTCAATTTACTTATCCGTTCGTATAAAAACTGATTTGTGTATGTTGGTTGAGAGTGCACGCTTAATTTTCTTGCATGAATTTGACGCTAGAATATAAGGGAGTTTCACCTAATCGTTATGAACTTATATTCACAAGTAGTGAAGGTTGCTAGTCACAATCACGTTAAGTAAATTCTTGGCATAAGTTTCATGCAAATCATAGTAACGAGTGCCTCGTCAATGCTTATGTTTTTCATAGAACTTAATGATTCTTGCTTGTATCTCTATTATGCAATTCATGTAGGGAACTTGTAGGGAATGTTTTGGGTTGTCGTATGCAATCATCCAACCTAATAACTTGTGGAAAAACTGAGGGTTAATTAGTGCAATTCACGGTTAATTTGGGGCGTTGAGTATTCATAGTTTATCGAAAAGCAACTGGAAATCGTTTTGTATGCAAGTGTGACATGTGTGGAGAAGAACCTCCTAGCTAGCCTTCCATCCATAAGTTAAATTCAAATTCATTTACAATCTGTTTTGATTCACCCAAATTTGTCTAAGAATCTGTTTACTTTGTTCTTGTCTTAATTTAATTATTTTCGTCCAAAATCAACCCCATCTTATTTCTTTGAGTCATATTAATTAGAACTTGTCTTAGATTATGTTTTTAAGTGTTTTAGTCCATTAGAAAACCAAAATTCGTCCAAGTTTGTGTTAGGTGTTCAAAACTGCCCAGAAAGTGTTTTTAAGGCAGTTTTGAGTGTTTATTTGCTGTTTTGAATCTTTTTGTTTATCTTAGTATTTTAAAGTATGGTTTTGCATTCTTTGAGTCTAGTTTAGTGTTTTAAACTTTGTTTTTACGTTTTCAAGTCAGTTTCCAAGTGATTTAGCAATCCCTCCTAATCCCCGGCCTAGAACGATCCCTACTTACATACTTTACTACATTTGATAAAAAGAGGGTTTAATTTGTGTGCTTATATATTTCGCATCAGTGCTAGCGCTGTTTTTGCTTACAATAACCCTGTGCGATGCAGGTATAAGTATTCATCGGAAAAGAAGACATGTAAGAGTGAAAAATTTCTTGCAATTGAACGGAACATTGTTCACGCTTACCCTTCACTGCAAATCCGAGAACGATGATCTTGGTGAGAAAGTGATCCCCTTCAATAGTTCCTGGGAATTCGATTTTATTCCTCATTTCTTGGGCGCAACTTTATACTTCTGCGGTTTTACATGGCCGGGTCAATTTAAGTGGTTTGATGCATATAACGACAACAGAGACATCGACCGTGCTAGTAAGTTCCAATGGAGTATATATCCTCCAGGCCCATGTAGGGTTAATTGGTTCAACGAGTCAATTGTCGAGGGGACATGCTACCATTGGAACGGTGAAGCTCTTTAGACACAAAACATGTAAACGTGACACTCTAATATGGGTGGGTTCTACTATTGTACGCAGAACCTATATATCTGTAGTAGAGGGGTATGTGATCAGTTTGTGTGTCTATATATATCGTACAAGTATCTTCAACAAATAATCAAAAGTACGATAGTGTTCCTATTTCTGATTTCTTTTTTCTTTCGTTTCTTTGGTTTAATGAGTCTGGATGTGTTGGATGTCGTGATAACATATTTGACGAGGAACAAGGATTGTCTGCCCTCCATTTTCGGTGCCCTCATCGTGTCCTCCTGTTTGTGTGGTCACAGTTAAACCATGTCAACATTTTATATTACTATTCATTTTTGTCTTATTATATCTATAAAAAGATAACATAAAATGTTGACGTGGCTTAACCGTGACCACACAAAACAGAAGAGCACCAGAAGTGGAAGGCAGACAATCCTTGTCCTTTGACGAGAACTGAAAAGATAAGATAGCTGAGGAGGATGAACGAGGAAAAGGAAGGGGGAAGAAAGAGTTTAATAGGAAAGATAAAATTAATGAAAAGGAATTAGTGAGATAAGATAGAGAATTAAAAATCTTAATTACAAGGTTATTAGAATTTTGTTGCCAAACCAAAATTATTTAAATAAATTAGATTAATTGGACTAATTAGATTGTATCTAAACCATTAAATTTGTTAGATCTAACAGTTTAAGACTTGTATAAAACTACGGTCTAGTGATATTCCTCTTCACTTGTAAGTTAGAGGTCTTAGGTTTGATTCTCGCCAAAGGCGAGTTTGAACCACATTATTGCTAGCCCATTATGAGGCTAAGCCCACCCATCCCCCTTAGTGTAAGTAATATTGTTTGTTAAAAAAAATAAAATAAAAAAGTAGTATCACAAACCGCTCCAATATGGATTACAGATCAGGGGATGCCATTTTTATTTACACACATTTTGTAGGATTCGTTTCGTAACTTTTGTTCAAGTATCCAAACCGTTTATATTTCAATTCATCATTCATAAATCATTTTTGCAGAAAGTCACACAAATTTAAAACAATTAAAATATTCAATTGTAATTAAAAAAATGAACTAATACAATTTTGAAATGAATTAAAATGAACGAACACGGTGATCAAAACAATTCCACACTCTCTCTCCACGTCCAAACAATCCCTCCTCAGTCGTGACTGTGCCATTGCCTAAGAGTATCTCCAATGGAGTCCTTAAATAGGAACAACCACCACATAAAATGAGTATAAAAAAAATATAGAGACATTATAACAAACAAGTACATTAATAGCAAGTACGTACCAATAATATTCTCATATGTTGTTGGTAATTTACCTATAATAGTATGTACATTAATAGCAAGTTGGTAAATTATGTATGTAATTATCAATTTACCTACTATTTTTATGTAAACCAAATACTTTAGAGTCTAGACTGTACTAGCTACAAGTATCTGTGTGTTGTTGTAGGTTTCAAAACAAGATGAAATCGTGTATCAAAGACTTGAAAAATGGTTTTGCAAAACAGCAACAATGCTGATAATGGATAAATTGGAAAAGCTTTGTAGAGAAAATGTTCAATTTTGTGAAATTAGGGACAAACATCAAAGTTTTCAATTGGATTACAACAGTTAGAACTGTGTTTGGACCAGCATGATCATATTTACATACAAAAAATCAGCAGATACTTTCATATGGAGATAAAAAAATATTACAGCTATATATTTTGCTTTAACAGCCCTATGTCCTAAAAACTAAACCAGCTTCTGTACACAAAAAATTAACAAATGCTGGTATATGGCGGTACATAAAATATTGTTTAGTTTTGAGGAAAAAGAGATATTTACAAACTACTAAACATGTTAGATGTTGTTCAATATATAGTAACAAAAGATGCCAAATATTCTTCAACAAAGCAGGAAAAGTGTTGTTGCAGTAGTTTCATGAGTGTTGACATTGACAAACCAAGTTGCACAGAGAGAAAACGAACGGAAAGCATTTAGACAGTGATTAGAGTCACATTGAAGTAGATCCAAAGCAAAATATTGAGCAAAATGAAAGCATACCTACTTAGTCCTTCTTTTGAAGCGATGGTATCTGTTTTTGTAGCAGCTGGAGGCAAATTTTTTTTTCAGTGACTTGATAAGGGTTTCATCAAACTCTTTTGGGGCAACTTCTGAAATTTCTTCTCCCTCATTGTTTTAAATGAGTATACCAAATTAGCATATTCGATTGCACAGAAGATAGAAAATGTTACCTAACTATAATTCATCATATTGTTTACTTAGAAAAATTTTCTTGAAAAAAAAAAAAAAAAAAAAAGAAAGATGTTTCACAAGTATATTTCAAACAAAGCAAGATGGGTAGAAGATGTCAATTTTTTAATACAGAGAAGTAAAACGAAAGCATCAGATTTGATGGTAGCATGGAAGTCGAATCTAAACTTGTGTTCATTGCCAATAAAAAGAGCTCTCCTCACATATTCCCTCTTTTGTTTATGCAATAGATCGCTTGTTTCAGGTGGTGACGTTGAAGATGATACAGTAGTGGAAGATATTGTTGCTTCTCTTGGTGACATCTGTGGGGTTATTGGTTCCATAACTGCATTGACAGAGACATTGTTAATTAGCACAAAGTATTCCCTCTATTTTCAAATCGCAAGTGAAAGATCTTCTTTTGGCCAATTAGTCTCAAAAACTCATTTGACAACTATTGTTGGTCAACCAATATCTGATTTAAGACTAAATCTTTGCAAAGTATATCAAACTATTTTTCTCCAGACTTGAAAATTATCAAAGCACTGATTTCATTAGTTGTCTTCAAGAATTAAATCAACTTTATACCTACATTTAAAAATTTCATTGAATCAGTTTTTCATGCTTTATAACTCATTGGTCACAACCAGAATAAAGAAGTTGGAACAACAGAGGTTACATATTTGAATCGATTTTTGACTTGTAAAGAAACATCAAACTGTTGGGGAAAAAAAGAAGGGAAAACAATAAAGTCACATATTAAACATTACCAAGGTGTTGGTATCTGGTTGGGGTGTTTCTGACAAATAAGATCTTCGGTTGTTGGATCCTTTTGCATTTCCTTGACACAGTTGAGGCAAGCACTATACCACCAATTACAATGTGTGTCAAAACGTTTTACTGATGCCTTACATAGGAATGTATCATTCTATAAAATGTTTTGTCACACATGTCCAACAAAAAAAAAAAAAAAAAAAAAAAAGCAAGAACAAAATTAGTTTTTTTTTTCCTTTCAAATATGTAACAATGTAAATGCATGCTTTTAAAAATTAAAAAAAAAGAGATACCAACACATAAATCATTTCTATACCTAATATAGATCAGGATCTAAAAAGGCCAGCTCATCTATTGTTACTCTCCTTGCAGTGTGCAAAACAGCCTCATTCACTTTCCTTGAAGAAGAAGGCAGTATTTGTACATGATCTTTACATGTTGAGAACCTGTAAGTTTAAAAATAGAGTAAGGAGTTTTGAAAAATTAGTTTTTTTTGGCAGGTATAAATAGGAAACACAATTTTAGATGTCCACTCACATTGATTTGTATGAGTTAACCTCTAAGATGTCCGGATCAATGAAAAAAAGTAAGGAACTAGTACTATTCAAGGCAACCTTGTCGCAGATCCCAAAAAATAATAACAAATTATAAAACAAACATCATTAAATATCAGAGATGAGTAAATGTTTTCAATTTGATGATACATGTTTAAAAGTGAGACATAAATGATAATCAATAGGTTTAAGAGCGCGGCAAAATAATTTGAACATGCATGGCTAAAAACAAAACACAAATCGTAATAAACACTAAAATCACATAATGATAAAATAGTGGAATAGCGTATGGCAAGTAATGTAAGAACACAATAAAATAAAAATAGAAAAAAGTGGGTTTCAATTAAATGAGCTACCTAGGTAAATCTTGACTTTTAAACTTGTAAACACAACAATAATGGAGAAAGACAATGTGTGGACCGATAAAGAAGAAAAAGCTTCTGCAACATCTCCCACAATGTAACACACAACTCTTCTTTTCTGTATACAAAACAAATGAGAAACAAAGACTTTTTTTTTTTAATTTTTTTTTTGCCACCCTAACAAATGAAATGTTGTTGATAATTTAGAACTACAATGTTGAGACGAAAGAATAACCTGATATTCTCAATGTGTATATCACACTTCTGAGCTATTCTTTGATTAATCTATTTTGGTTCCAAGTGCTGGACCGCAGTTATATGGTCATTCACATTTTACAATTTAAAAGTTAATACAAAAACAATGTCAAAACTCATTTCATTCAAAAAAGGACAAATGATTTCAATCGATGCACACACACTTACATAGAGACAAATATATATATATATTAATATTACCTATAAGAATATCATCTCTGTTTAGACAAGGATAAAGCATGTTAACATTTAGCAGGAAAAAACTGATGTTGAGGAATGAGCGAAAAGACGCTAGATAGTTTTCTAAACACTATTGTAGCAGTGAATATAAGTTAGGTATCATGTGGCACGACTTTATACTGTCCTATGATCCTAATCGCCCGAAAATTCATAATTTCATAGCAATCATCAGCCTTAATCTTTGAGGCAACAACTTCATAACCAATGTCTGATGCAGAAGCTTCAACCGCATTGTTCTTTGCAATTGATCGCATCCAAAAAAAAAAGGAAGAAAAGAGAAGAGTAGAATTAAAAAGGTAATCGACAAACAAACGATAAAAAACATTATATTTTGATCTAGAGAGATTAAATTGGCACAGAAGTTAAATAGATTCACTGAAAATACGTAAACTATCAGAAGGAGATTTATAAATCACTTTATACATGCGTAAAAATGAAACAGAAAAATAAAAATAAAAACATACATACAAATGAACAAACTAATAAATGAAAAGAAAACCAATGGCATAACTTGTTAAAATCCCTAATTAAAATTATAGGACAATGACCACTCATTGTTTCATCAACTAAGACATAGTGTAGTGTCACATATTTCTAAATAGTTCCAAAAATGCTTGATTTCCATACACTACACACATGAATCTTTATTGTGTCTACTTTAGTGTAGGCACGCAATTTAGCAATAGGGGTGACTTTCACGGTTTCCATTTAACCTGCTTAAAGAGAATATAAATTTTATAAACTTAAGAATCACCATAAGACAAATTTGAAAACAAATATGAAAGAAAGGACTGAGATATCAATTGATGGCGCTTTAAGCTTCTGCCAGGCCGTTCTGGGTGTGAATATGGGGTACATGATGTTTGAATTCAATCCCAATTGACATGTAATAGTTATCAAAAGTTTGTGACGTAAACTCTCCAACGTTATCTAGTCAAATCTACTTGATCGGATAATTAGGGTGGTGAGCCCTGAGCTTAATAATTTGTGCCAGGAGTTTCATAAATGCAGCGTTGCATTTGGACAATAAGCAGACATGTGACCAATGTGTCGATGCATTAGCCAACACCATAAAGTATCTAAATGTTTCACATGTTGGTTGGATAGGTTCACAAATATCCCCTTGAATCCTCCAAAGAAACTTAGGAGGGTTATGAATAATCATTGTAATTGAGGGTTGAGTATTCAACTTCCCCAAAGAACAAGCTTTGCATGGCGGGAATCCAACATAGGGAGGTAAATGATGCACATGTGATGATTTGAGGATACGGCGCATCATATCAAGTCCGGAATGTCCTATACGGTCATGCCAAAGCAGCAAAGTGCTTTGGAACTCAGGCATAAGGCTGGCCACATGGTGGGCTTCTATGTCGCGAATGGTTGTGATGTACAACCCACTCGAGAGACGTTCCAGCTTCTTGTGAATACGTTTCTGGCCATACTCATAAAAAGTGATATAAAGAAATTTAGAACCATTCTCTTCAGTGATTTCAATATGATATTGATTATCTCGAATGTCTCTAAAATTCAGCAATGTTCTTTTGGAACGTGAAAAATAGAAAGCCTCTTTAATGGTTAAGATAATACCATTAGACAACATTATACATGCCTTTCTGTATCCTTCAATCAGATTGGATGAGCCTGAGAGGGTTGTCAGAGGTGCTTTCTTAGGTACAAAGTTAGTAAAATAGTGTCGCTCACACAATATAGTATGCGTAGTAGCATTATTAGCCAAACAACTAATTTTCCCTCTAGTCATACCTAGAAATAAATTGATTGAATTGGTAACATGCATAAATATAATTCCATTCATTCAATTAGTCAATTCGAGAAGTAATATTCATAAAATAATTATCCATAATTCAAAACAAACCAAAACCAAACAAATTATTCCAAATCAAGGGAGATTCATATCAGAGGGAGCATCCATGATACATGTGTGGAGTCTAAAACAATCCCAAAAATTCTAGAGGCGACACGTGGACTTTTATTCAAGAAAGACAAGATTGCCCTTAACAAATGGGCAGACTTCTTAGATGCTCCCACACGCAGCTCACACCCCTGAAGGACTGCCCATAGCTCACCTACCCTTGGCAAGGAAAAGTCAAAGCATTAAAGATAAGGATTAATTATTCAAATCCTATCTTTAATACATTTCCAATTGAAGATTAACTCCAATCAAGTAAGTAATCACAATTTAAATCAATTAGGAATAATTACTCCATTATCTCAAGATATTATTTCCTATTAAATATCTTGAGAATATTTCTCCACAAAACACTATGGCCAGCCCTATCCATATAAATATCTCATATCTACCAAATTTTCAATGCTTTTGCAACCTTAAAAAATCCCTAAACACTTTACTCTATTAGAGAAACTAACTTATGCATTGGAGATCCATTGACCTAACCCCCCTCACCTCGTGGGCGCGTGAGGCTTAGGTCTTTGATAAAGGTGTTGATTGTTTTGCAAGTGCATTTTCGTCAAGACTGAAGACGACGAAAATTTGCATCGACAAATTGGTGCTTTCATTGAGAGCTGATTCAAAATACTTGAAGAAGCCTTTTGCATTTGTTTTTTGAATTTTCTGTTACGTTGAATTTCTCACACGTCGTATCAATTAATTTTTCTTTGAAAAGTTTCTTGATCAATTCCTGGATAAAGGATACAATGGTAAAACATTCAGAAATTACACGAACGAAACCCTGTAGGTACAAGGATTTGAACTGGAGAGTGGAGATGAGGATGTAGCCCCACGATGACGATCTTCAAGGCTCAACGTGACGGCATGAGAAGCCTCATTGCCGCG
The DNA here is from genome assembly GCF_916048215.2 of Malus sylvestris. Lineage (NCBI taxonomy): Eukaryota > Viridiplantae > Streptophyta > Magnoliopsida > Rosales > Rosaceae > Malus > Malus sylvestris. Next base: position 6,234,683 of record NC_062264.1, on the reverse strand, counting down.
AAGCCATACAACCACCATTGTTGTGACCCAGCAGTCTCGGCAAGGCTACCAGGCCATGGCCTAAACTCTACCAACGCCGCCCTTGCAGCTCACGGACCAAAACCCTGGGCAGGAGGCCTAAGTCCATTCACTAACCCACGGGCAGGAGGCCCAGGTCCTTAGGCAAGCAGCCCGAGCCCAGCCACCTGCCAACCAAGCTCAAACCTGTGAAAAGCAAGGTGTGGCCCAAGGTGCAGCACAGGCTCAAGGCCAACCGCCACACACGCAAGCCCAACGAGCCCATGCGCACATGCTGACCATTTAGCCGAGTTTCCCCGCCCCGCTGCCCACTTTGACAACTAGGCCCGTGGCCCAATCCATTCTAAGGCCACCTTCAGCGATCCAGATTCCGACCACCAGTCCCGCGATCAATTCAGGGTTATTTTCACCCTACTTTTCTGCAGGAATGCCTATTTTGGGCTCAAGTTTATTACCTGCAATCCACTATACTTCCACCATGCATGGAGATGCCATTTTTCAGACTCTTCCAATCCAAATGGCGAGCACCACCTGCCCCAGCAGGTCATCAATTTAATGAGCACCATCGCACATCATACCACCTTGGTGAACCAACTCCTCGTTTGGCAAAGAGCCGCTTAGCTCGCCACGAACAGTGCGTTCAGGTAGTGTGCACTCTCGTTTGGGTCTTCGAGGAAACATCTTTTCATGCCTAAATGCGCAAAGAAGCATTCATTCCTAACTCGGCTCATAAGTCAGTGTGCATTCAAGGTTGGGTCTACACTCCGACGAACACTCAGAATATTTTAAGAGAAGCATCCACACAAAGCTAGGCCCATAAGAAAATCCTCCTACGAGGCAATGGAGTAGGTAGCCACATGACTTCCAGAAGAGAGCACGAGAGCACTCTAGCTTAAGTTCCACTAGCAGCCTCCAGGAGCGAAGGTGAGCATAACATAACGAACCATGTGCACCGCAACTGCGACACATATGAGCAAGATATGCCGAATAACAACTTGGATCAACAAGTCAGCATTGGGGGCAGTTGGAAACTCCGTTGCCCCACCTGGCACAAATCCATGAGGAAGTACAAAGGCTCGTAGCAGAGCAGCTGCTCAGATTCCAGCGTATTGATACCACCGACGATGCCCTCCGTAGAGACGTGGCCAACTTGAGCAAGTCACCGTTCACAGATAAGATCGAGCAGACGGAGCCCCCACAAAAATTTAGCCCACCACACTTTACTTTGTTCAAAGGAGATGAAGATCCGGACAGACACCTAATACACTACTGAAGCGCCATGACCTTCTACCCCAATGATGATTCTCTTATGTGCAAAATATTTGCCATGAGGCTCCAAAGTGAGGAGCAAGACTGGTTCCACACCCTGCCGCCACACTCAATCTGGAAGTTTATCAAACTTTCCTTTGTTTTCACTAAGGAATATTCGTCCTACCGCTCGATAAGAAGAAGTCTGACTACCTCTTCAACATGAAGAAAGACCCGAATGAGTCACTCTACACATACGCCAAAAGTTTCAAGGTGGAGAAGGCAAAGATCATCGGATGCGATGACAACATCGTATGTTCAGCTTTTCGAAATGGGCTCCCAGCAGATCACCCACTTTTCAAAAAATTGATCATGGGCAAGAACCTGACCCTGGCAGACTCTTATGCTTTGGTAGAAAAGCACTCCTTCTGGAATAAGGCCAAGCGCTCCCAAACGCTGCCTGAGCAGCCGCACAAAGATGCAGAGCCAACTCAGAAGAAGACAGGTGATAAATTGCTCCATGACAGAAACAAGCGAGGAAGTAGACGTAGGGAGTGATCCTCAATGAAATAAGGCACAACACCTAAGATGTACACCAAGTTCTCAATGAGTCATAGAAAAAGTCTTTCGTCCCAATAGTAGCAGCTGAAGTGCAAGAGGACGACTCTACCTCTACCCAGTAGCAATCACAGCATGCAAGTCAGGAAGATGGCGTTAAGGTCAATAATGCCCTGGCAAATGAATCAAGATGGAAACCCGAAGAAGACGCCGAGCACATCCTTGACATTAAGCAATGATCAGACCACGCTGAACACATATCCAAAGAAGATCTGAGCGATCCCGGATATGAAGTCCCCCACTACTCGAAATGAGATCCAAGGTCTAACCTGACGAGCAGCCCCACTCAATGATTTCCTCTCATGATCCACCGACCAATGCAAGCTCTTCTTCAAGGTAATCAAAAGGGCGCAGAAGGACAAATGGGACGACGAGTGCAAGAAAGCATTTCAAGACTTAAAGCAGTACCTGACATCACCTCCACTACTATCTAAACTAGAAGCAACGGAGAACCTATACATCTATCTGGTTGTATCTGAAGCAGAGCTCTACCCTCATACGAGAAGAGCTCAAGGCCCGACCACCAGTATTCCATAGTTCAAAAGCTTTCCTCGATGCGGAAACTAGATACTCAAAAATTAAAACTTTGATTTTGGCGCTAGTTGCTGCAACCTGAAAGCTCAAGCCGTACCTTCAGTTATACGTAATCATCGTCATAATGCGATATTCCGCACAGTCCAGACGCACGACTTTAAAAGGGCAAAACTGGCAGATATTTCGGCTAGCGCAACAACTCAGCCCAGAAATGCCCCAGAGGTAACCAAGCACACTGTAGCCACACCAGCCCCACCTGCAGGTGATTTTCGGTGCTTGCACGTCAACATATCATCCAACTACCAAGGATCGGGAGCAGGCCTAGTTCTTACTACCCTGAACAGTTTGATGCTCGAGTAGGCAATCACTCTAAGCTTCAAGACGTCAAACAATGAAGCAGAGTATGAAGCTCTACTATCAGGTCTCCGATTAGCAAAACACCTAGCAGTGAAAAAGCTCACAATATATTTTGATTCCCAGCTGATCACTAACCAAACTTTAAGGGAGTACGTTGCAAAGCATCCAAGGATGCCCCGATACCTTCAGAAGATAGGAAAACAACTAACAACGTTCCAGGCGTACACACTCACTCAGGTTCCACGAGTAGAAAATGCCCAGCAGACGCACTAGCAAGCCTAGGCTCCGCACTAGACTATCAGCTCAGGCGCTTCATCTCAGTTGAGTACTTAGAAAAGCCAAGTATAGATAAGGAACCAGTAATCGAGGTGGCGCAGATTAGCACAACCCTGAGTTAGCAAGATTCTATCATCGACTACATAGTCAATGAAATGCTCCCCGCAGACAGACTAGAGTCCAGGAAGCTCCAATTGAAGGCAGCACACTACTACATATAGAACATCATGCTTGTTCGAAGATCATTTTCAGGACCACATTTCTGCTCCCTATCATCTCCCGATAACCTGAATGTTCTTAGCTCAATCCACGAAGGCGTTTGTGGAAACCACTAAGGAAGCCGCTATCTGGTGCAAAAAGCTCTCAACACTGGCTATTACTGGTCAACCATGCATTAAGATGTCAAAGAGTACGTACAAAGGTGCGACAGCTACCAGCGCTCAAACCCGTGCCCGCATTACCTGCCAGCGAACTCCACTAGCATACGAGCCCTTGGCCATTCATGCAGAGTGATTAACTTGGTAGGACCAATGCCACTTGTTACATGAGGCAGATGCATGATGATCGTGGTGACCGACTACTTCACGAAATAGGTCAAAGCCGAACCCATGACTACAACTACCTAGACAGACATAGAGCACTTCATATGGAAGAACATCATCTGCCACTTCGGCATCCCACACTCCATCGTCACCGACAATGGTTCGTAGTTCGTGGGCAAAGACTTAGAGAAGTTCTTCAAAAAATATGCCATCAAGCACCACATGTCCATGCCTTGGTATCCGCAAGGTAACGGGCAGGCCGAAGCATCCAACAAAACCATCATCGACTACCTTAAGAAAACCCTCTCAAACAAGAAGGGCAAGTGGCCAGACGAGTTCCCCGATGTTCTGTGAGCATACTGCACCATCAAAAGACGAGCAACCGACAAAACTTCAATCTCCTTGATGTATGGTTCTGAGGTGATCATTCCTCCTAACGTCATGGTGCCAAGCATCAGTACTGTACTATCGAATTTTGAGCAAAACGAAAAAGAGATGGCCATAAACTTAGACATGGCAGAGGAAGAGCATGAAAAGGTTATCACTCGCATTGCAGCCTATCAGCAGTAGCTCCTCTCCAACTACAACAATAGGGTGAAAATCCAGCAGTTCTAGCTATGAGACTTAGTCCTCAGAAAGACATTTGTCACTGCCGATGGGAAGGCTCCAAAAAGATGGCTTCCATTTGGTAAGGACTGTACAAAATCAGCCGAGTAGGCAGAAGGGGCAGCTACACCCTCACCACCATAAGCGACAAAGAAATCGACAAGCAATGGAATGCTTACAACCTGATAAAGTACTACGAGTGACCTTCCACTGTTCTTTAGACCCCGTTCAAGAAGAATAAAGTTCAAAGATTCAAGTAGTTCGATGAACAAGACCTGGCATGCTAATGATTATCAGTCATTATATCGTTATTACCTACCAGCAAAGTTAATAAAAGCATCTATCTTCAATGAAGATTGAAGGAATTATTCACAAGACTGGGTCGAATGCATAAACAGACTAACCAACCTTATGATAAGCAGAAGACGCCCTTTGCTTTGCAGACATGGCGTGAGCTCTCCAGCGCGAGAGGGTACACTAATTCCCCCGACACCTATCTGGGTAAGCTCTCCAGCACGAAAGGGCAAAATAATTCCATAACCATCCCTGTGACAAACAACATGGCATGTGTTCTCTAATAAAGGGAGGGTAAATTGATCCAGAATATCCAGATGTTGATATGTGGTACGCCTGCTTAGTTTCCCCTAAATATAGCAACTACCTAAGCCGGACAACTCCTAGAATTGGCCAAGATAGTCCTTCCCCTAGAATAGACTTTGCCAACTAAAAGATTCAATTATGCAGGATCCCGGGTCTTTAACCGGAAGAGACGCTAAGTGCAGAACACCTGCCCATGAAAGAGTTCACGTGACAAGATGGTCCGTCCTCGACGTGCAAGTCTTTATGAAAGTAGCTTGGTTTTGAACTGTTGCAATACTAGTTAAGCGACCTCCGGAATCAAGTTATCACCCAGAAGGATATAGCTTATGAGGCACGATTCGGTCTACACCTCATGCCTAAAACACCTCCGAGAGCCAGAGACGACGCCTGAAGTGGTCACGCGGGTCGTCTACTTCTATAAGTAAGACGCCCGGCCAACGACCCAATGGTTGGCAACCCAAGGCATTCTGTACGCCGAGACTTACACTTGCTATAACTACGCGAACTTGCCTGCTTACTTAAAAGTAGCACTTCCGATCGACGGTTTACGATTTAAGTTTTGCTGGGACAACGTTGAGTGTCACGACTATAGCAGCTACACGAACCTCCTCTGCTTCCTACGAAAAGCATGAGTTCGGCCGACAGCTCTTGATGTGAAAATTCTGTTGACACACAAATTAAACCCTATGGATGACAATTGTAGTATATGAGCAAATAGGGATCGTTCTAAACCGGGGATTAACTAGGGATGCTAATCAATGTGAAACTGACTCAAGAACATAAAAACATAATGTAGAACACTAAACTAGACTCAATTAATGCAAAACTAGAGTTTAAAACACTTAAATCAACCAAAAACTCAAAACAGCAACTAAAAGACTCAAAACTGCCTTAAAACCACTTTCTGGGCAGTTTTGAGTACCTAACACTAATTTGGACGAAATTGGACTAAAACTTGACTCAAGACACTTAGAAACACAAACTAAATTGATTTCTAACTAATCTAACACTTTAAAATAAATGGGGATTGATTTTGACGAAATTTGGAATTAAAACAGAGACTCGTAAACAAACTTCAAACAAAACAGATTGTGATGAAATAGAATGATGAGAAACTTAGTTAGAGGGTTCCTTATCCACACATGAACATATGCATATAATTTGATTCCCAGTTATGACTTCAACAAACAATGAATGACAATGCTCCAAGTTAATTAGGTTCGCTTAAATTAACTTCCAGATTTCCCTAGATTCATTGGATTGAATAGGATACGCATTACAACCAAATTATTCCTCATCAAAGTCCCTAACTATGGAATACGCATGATAGAGACATTCAACAAAGATCATTAAGTTCAACGGAAATCATAAACATCGACTAGGCATTCATAACTATGGAATACGCATGATAATCCAGCCTAGGGTTTACTTAAACACAATCGTGACTAGCGATCTTTACTACTCATGAATATAAGTTCATAACGATTAGGTGAAATTCCCTTATATCCTAGCATCAAGTTTAGGCATGCAAATTAAGTGTCGACCCTCAACCCACATACATAGACAAGTTCTTAATCAAAACAGAAAAGTAAACCACATCTAAAGTTCATGAATTCATAACTGGAGTAAATCAAATCATAACAAACATATGTCCATGGCTTCAAATTCGCCTCTAACTAAAAAGAAATTAGTTCCACATGTTTAACATAATTGAAAAGCAAATTAAATTAAACATGAAAACAGAAACAAGAGAAGAAAGAACTCCAAACACTCCACTAATGGCAGATTGCATGTGCAAGGTTTCTCCCTCCTTTGGACTGCACGGCACTACTTCTTGGTTCTTCAATGGTGGCTGCACGAGGTGGTGATGGTGGTGGAAAGGTGCGGCTGTGGTGGATGAATGGTTATTTGAATAGGGTAGAAGGGTTAAGGGGATTAGGGGGCACGGTAGAGACTTAGAACTAGGAAGAATGATGTGGTGGTTGCGGCAAGGCTTAGGGTAGATTTCTGGAGAGAATGGATGATATGGGAGGTGGTGTTTTCGGCCAAAAGCTTTAAAGGAATATATATAGGCACTTAAAAACCCTAGCAATCAGATTAGGGTTTCTAGAAGCCCAAATCCAACAGAAAATAGGTTAAAACAATCAGATTTTGCATGGGAAAAGGCCTAGGGTTCGGCTGGTTTAGTGGGCTAAGGTTAAGGCTTCTAGAATGCCTTGCAAGGCAAGGAAATCAGGTATTTAAAACCCTAGGTGCGGCATAGGATTAGGGAGATCAGATTTGGAAATGGGCTAGGGTTTAGGTGCGGCATATGGTGAATATCCACAAAGAAATAGGGCGTAGGTCCACTTAGTTTTAGACAGGGATTTGTATAACCCAAATCCACAACTAAAGGCCCTAATAAGTCAGATTTTAAGAGAGATTGGGCTAGGAAGGTGCGGCTCAAGTCCAAGAGGTAAGGATATGTCATCCAAAAGCCCAACGCCAAGAATAGAAACTCACAAATACGGAAACCTCCAAGAATATAAGCTTCCAACATTAGAAACTTTGGTTTCCAATTCCGACTTCTTTGTTCTTCACTTTCATTTCTTCATTTCTTAAGCTCCTTTGACCTTCAAACTCGTCCATTCCTTATGCTCCATAAGCCTACACTTCATTCCAGCTCAATTTTGCTCCAAATGCTCCGAATTGCATCATTTTTTGTAATGTGCCCTTTAAACCTGAAAACAGATGAAAGTAGCTCAAAAGACTACTTTAACGAAGAAAACATAACGAAAATGCATAAGAACTAGCTAACTAAGGCGCATAAATATGCTCCTATCAAATTCCCCCACACTTAGCTTTTGCTAGTCCTCGAGCAAAACAAAGAAACAAAAGAAAAACAAAACGAAACAAAACAAACGAAACACAACCTAAACCTTCCAACGATCGCCTCAGGGATTTCCAATGAACATGACATATTAAAAATCATCATTTCCACCGATTTTAGCCATCTTTACACTTAAGCACATACTTAATTATAGTCACCACGTATTAGTTCGCATTTAACCAATTAAAACATGATTTTGAATATAGTAACATGCCTTAGAGAATTTGCTCAATTCCTCACTAGATATGCACTCAATTTTCACTCAGATTTTCTGACTACACACCCTATACTAGTTATATGTGAGAAGATTGATGTAAATATGAAAACGAATGCTCACATATGTTATAACAAGGAAAGCTTTTCTGAATTTAATAAGCATGTATATGATCTCATGAAAGGAATGCGACTACTTAGACGCGAGAACCAATGACACCATATGCTCATACCAATCCCAAACTCCACAATTTGAAATACACAACACTCAAGATATAAGTTAAGGGTTGTAACAGGGCTAAGGGTATTGGCTAACAAAGGAAGGTGAAGGATAAACAAACGTTCTTAAAACAATAGTAAGCAAAGCAATGAAATTGACACTTAGAATTCACTTTTGAATGCAAAAATCAACTTTTAAACTCAAAGGGGAAATTCATGCAACACTTAGGGTCAAATTCAATGTTTTGGACCCTTTCTTCAACAACCAACACCTTAGAGCTCATTTTTCATGCTCTTTCAACTCTTTTCCACACTTTTCACAACATTTTTCTCTTTTTTTTTTCTTCTTCTTTTTTCTACGAATTTTTTTTTCTTTTTTTTTTCTTTTCTACCCCATGCCTCATTTAAGACTTTGGCACACAATACACAAGGCTCACTTTCCCCCACACTTGTTTTCTGCACACCCTCGATCAAAAGGAATTCATTTTAAGTCATGCTTACTATGCTTCAAGAACAAGGGTATGGATGGTCCTAATCTAGGCTAGGTAAGGATAATGTGGGTTAACAAACAATATAGGCTAAATAAGGCTCAACGGGGTTAAACCTACAAAAACAAGTGTATGGAATGAAGGCTTTTTGGATATGGTGGCAACTACTAAACAACTTCTTCTTGAATATGTGTTATGCAATTCAATAACATGTTTTGAATGAAATTGGCATGAGTTCTAGCATTTGGAACTAAATGATGAAACGCCTTCTAAGTAGTAACCAAGCAAAGAATAATGAGATCATGCAACGACTTTAGAAAACAAGAATGCACAGATTTAAACTCTCCAAATAAAGTTTAGGCTCAAGTCTCTCAGGGTTGTAGCGTTAGTTTGAGTTTCTTCCTTCAAGCATGTTACAAAAACTAATTTTTTTTTTCTTTATGATTGCATGTGAATTCATAAGTTATAACTACAACTAAGCATAAACCAAGAGTAAATCAAACTTCCATCCATGTTTATAACTCTCTTCAATAGTCATGCAATTAAAAACCGAATCCTCATCATTGTGTTGGAAGGTACCCTAAGACACAAACAAACACACAAAAACAACTTAAAAACAACTCTTTTTGGGTTTTTTAAAAACAAATTTTCAAATTTTTTATGGGATTTTCGGATTTTTGAATCAAAACACATTAAAACACACCAAAACAGCCTAAAAACACCTAAAAACAGCAAGAAACAACATTGGGAAGTATGAGTGAGAAAACCCTACGAATTTGCATCAAAACACTTTGGTTACCCCCCCACACTTAAATCAAACATTGTCCTCAATGTTTCAAAGCATAAACTAACACAAAAACACATAAACAAACAAACAAACTCTAAACAAACTAAACATGGCAGAAACGAAATAAGCAACAAATAGAAGGGTTTAGGAACGCAAATCTGGAATTGGAGTACTCTCTAGGTCTTCCTTTGTCGAATGCATGGGTTGCCTCCCACGAAGCGCTTGCTTTAACGTCTTCTAGCCGGACGGTACCTCTGTTTAGGCTTGACTAGGTGCCACGGCATGGAGGGGTACCTCCTCCACGACATGCTCCTCAAACATCTCGTAATAGGGCTTCAATCGATGCCCATTCACTTTGAATTCTTGCTGCGTCCTTGAACTTTTGATTTGCACTGCACCATGAGGGAAAACATTAGTGACAATAAAAGGACCAACCCATTTGGAACGCAACTTACCCGGAAACAATCGTAGGCGAGAATTGAACAACAACACTTTCTGCCCCATATAGAACGTCTTGGCACGAATCATCTTGTCATGGAATGCCTTCGTTTTCTCCTTGTAAATCCGGGCATTCTCATATGCTTCATGTCGGATTTCCTCAAGCTCACACAATTGAAGCTTCCTATGTAAACCTGCGGCATCAAGATCCATATTAAACGTTTTGACGGCCCAATGTGCACGATGCTCTAACTCGACGGGAAGATGGCATGGCTTCCCATAGATGAGCCGAAAAGGTGACATCCCAATGGGAGTTTTGTAGGCAATACGATACGCCCACAATGCATCGTTTAAGCGCAAACTCCAATCCTTCCTTGTAGGCCCTACGGTCTTCTCACGAATCTGCTTGATTTCCCTATTCGAAACCTCGGCTTGCCCGCTCGTCTGAGGATGATAAGGTGTGGCCACCTTATGCGTGACATTGTATTTCTTGAGCAACGCCTCGATGGTTCGATTACAAAAATGGGAACCTCCATCACTGATTAGCACTCGTGGCATTCCAAACCTTGCAAAAATGTTAGTTTTCACAAAATCTGCAACCACTCGAGAATCATTAGTTCGGGTGGCTTTTGCTTCCACCCATTTCGACACATAGTCCACAGCAAGCAATATATAAAGAAACCCATGTGACGAAGGAAAGGGACCCATAAAATCAATACCCCAAACATCAAAGATTTCAACACTAAAAATGGGGGTTTGCGGCATTTGTTGTTTAGGACCAATATTGCCCGTTCTTTGGCATCTATCACAAGACATGCAAAATGTTCTAGCATCCCTAAAGATGGTAGGCCAATAGAAACCACATTCTAACACCTTAAGTGCTGTTCTTTGAGTGCCAAAGTGTCCCCCACAAGCATAAGTGTGACAAAAGGTTAGAATAGCATTAAACTCAGAATCATGCACACACCTACGTATAACTTGGTCAGGGCAATATTTCCATAAATACGGGTCATCCCACACATAAAACCGTGCCTCTTTCTTCAATTTATCACATTGGTGTTTAAGTAATTCATTAGGAACATGTTTAGACACCAAATAATTCACCAAATCAGCATATCACGGTTCACTTACCTTGACGGACATCAGTTGCTCATCTGGGAATGTCTCTATGATAGGCACGACATCCTCCTCATGCACCATACGGCTGAGGTGGTCAGCCACCACGTTTTCACTTCCCTTCTTGTCCCGGATTTCGATATCGAACTCTTGAAGAAGAAGCATCCAACGAATGAGTCGTGGTTTGGCTTCCTTCTTGGTGAACAAATACTTCAATGCTGCATGGTCCGTATAAATAATAACTTTAGTACCAAGCAAATAAGAACGGAATTTATCTAAAGCAAATACAACAGCAAGAAGTTCTTTTTCAGTGGTAGAATAATTCAATTGTGCATCATTTAAAGTCCGAGAGGCATAATAGATAACATGCGGCCTCTTGTCCTTCATTTGCCCCAAAACAGCTCCTAATGCATAATCGGAAGCATCGCACATAAGCTCAAAAGGAAGGCTCCAATCCGGTGGAACTATGATAGAAGCCGAAGTTAGCATGTCCTTGAGGTGATTGAACGCCTTCTCACACTCCTTGTTGAAGTCGAATGCCACATCTTTCTGGAGGAGACGGCAAAGAGGGTTTGAGATCTTGGAGAAGTCCTTGATAAATCGCCTATAGAATCCTGCATGACCAAGAAACGAACGAACCTCTCGAACCGAAGTAGGAGAGGGTAAGTAGCGTACAAGATCTATTTTCGATTTATCCACTTCAATTCCTCTTTCTGAAACAATATGCCCTAGAACTATGCCTTGTCTAACCATAAAGTGACATTTTTCCCAATTAAGCACAAGATTAGTTTCTACACATCGTTTCAAAATTATTATGAGATTTTCCAAACATCCATCAAATGAATCACCAAACACACTGAAATCATCCATAAATACCTCAATAATCTTTTCCACAAAATCTGAAAAGATACTTACCATACACCTTTGAAATGTGGCCGGAGCATTGCATAACCCAAAAGGCATGCGACGATAAGCAAAGGTACCAAAGGGGCATGTGAAAGTTGTCTTTTCTTGGTCATCCGGCGCTATGACAATCTGATTATATCCAGAATAACCATCAAGGAAACAATAAAAAGAATGACCGGCTAACCTTTCAAGCATTTGATCAATGAACGGCAAAGGGAAGTGGTCCTTCCTTGTGGTGGCGTTGAGCTTCCTATAATCAATGCACACTCGCCAACCTGTTTGGATGCGGGTTGGCACAAGCTCATTCTCGGCATTCTTCACCACTGTCACTCCGGACTTCTTTGGAACACATTGCACCGGTGACACCCAACGACTATCAGAGATCGGATAAATCACTCCACAATCAAGAAGTTTGATAATCTCATTTTTCACAACTTCCATCATTGGAGGGTTGAGACAGCGTTGAGCCTCTCGAGTTGGTTTAGCCCCCTCCTCTAGAAGTATGTGATGCATGCACGTAGTCGGGCTAATTCCCCTAATATCGGCCAAAGTCCACCCAATGGCCGTCTTGTGCTCTTTCAACACTCGGATCAACTTCTCCTCCTCTAGGGCCGTGAGTGATGAGGAGACAATGACGGGCAATGTCTCGTTGTCTCCCAGAAAGACATACTTTAAATGATCGGGTAACGGTTTAAGCTCAAGTACGGGTGCCTGAATCACTGAGGGTAACAACTTATTAGTGGAAACTGGAATTGAAATTGGATTAGAAGGCTTACCATGGTGTTGAGGTAGTGACTCAAGGGCAGCCACTATCTCGGCCTCCTCCTCACTTCTAGGCACGGCAAAACCAGATTTTTGCCCAATTCCTTGTGCAATTGTCGTTTCAAGGGTATCCCTCTCCAAACAATCGAGAAAATCCTGCGCCAAATCATCAATTATATCAATAGAAAAGCAAGAATGATCGTCCTTAGGAAATTTAATACTTTCAGAAAGATTGAAATCAATGACTTCCCCATCAAATTCCATCGTTAAAGTTCCTTTAAACACATCTATCTTGGTGCGGGCTGTTTTCATGAAGGGCCTCCCTAATAAAATCGGCAATGGGGAGGAATGGGGGGAATCCTCCATGTCAAGCACGTAGAAATCCGCTGGAAAAATCAAGTTACCAACCTGCACCAAAACATCTTCCAAAACACCCTTTGGATATGCATTAGAAAGATCGGCTAATTGAATTATAACACCATCATTTTTAAGCTCACCTAAGTTCATAGATGCATAAATAGAGTATGGCATAACATTAATCGAAGCCCCTAAGTCTAACATGCATTGTTCAAACTTAGTATTACCAATAACGCACGGAATTGTAAAACTACCCGGATCTTTGCATTTAGGGGGTAATTTCCTTTGTAACACAGCAGAGACATTTTCACTTACTTGAACCACCTCTTTGTTCGAAATCCTTCTCCTAGTTGTACAAAGTTCTTTTAAAAACTTAGCATACCTCGGGACTTGCTTAATCGCATCAAGGAGCGGGATATTGACTTGAACTTTCCGAAAGGTCTCTAGAATGTCCTTCTCGGCTTCTTCCTTCTTTGATTGCCTAAACCTGCCAGGAAAGGGCACATTTAGTGGAATAGAACTAGAAACAGTAGAATTGGGACTTACCTTGGTGGTTTGGGACGGTTTAGGAGGACTAGATGAATTCGGCAAGGTTTGGTCATCCTTGGCCGTGGGCTTTGCTCCCTGTGCTTCTTCTTGCAGCAACTTGTCCTCCTCGTCTTGACTCGATTTGGATGTATTTGAGTCTGTTCCAACCTGTTTACCACTTCTCAACATGATGGCCTTAGCGGTTTCAAATCCTCCCTTCGGGTTCACAACGGTTGAACTAGGCAATCTGCCTTGTTCTCTAATTTGCCCCATGAATTCGGCAATTTGACCCATTTGCTTCTCCAAATTATCCACCCGTTTGTCTTGGATTTTTCTCTCTTTATTTTGAGTTTGTACTTCCTGCGTCAAAGTAGTAAGTAACTTAACAACTTGATCATTATCCAAAGACGTACCTGAGGTTGGTGGGGTAGATTGCACTTGGTTTTGATTGGGGACGAATGGCTTTGTATAAAAACCTGGTGGTTGCTGCCTAAATCCTCCTTGTTGTTGGGTTTGTTAAGGATCCCGCCATTTGAAATTTGGATGGTCTCTCCACCCCGGATTGTAGGAATTAGAGTATGGATCATGGCGGGGTTGATTTTGGTTCCCAAAACCCACGGCATTGGCAGATTCCCAACCCCCATTCTCAATCAATTTAGGGCATTGATCGTTGGCATGTCCTTGTATAGAGCACACGCCACACACACTTGGTCCATGAATCTTCATTCCCTCGGCCAACTGAGAAACAATAGAGGTAAGGTTAGCTAATTGGGATTGAATTTCGGGCATAGAACTTACCTCATTCACTTGTGGCCGTGGGGGGTCTCTTTATCCAACACTTTCGTATTGTTGTGCATTATGTGCTCGGTTGGCAATTAGAACTTTTGCAGCCCCCGGAGTTTTATCCACCAACGCACCTCCCGCCGAGGCATCAAGCATTTGGCGTTCCATGGGAAGGAGTCCTTCGTAGAAGTATTGAATGAGTAGCTCCTCATTCATTTGATGCTGTGGACAAGAAGCAACACGTGATTTAAAACGTTCATAATAAGAAGGAAACGATTCACCTTGATTTTGTTGGATGCCACTAATCCGTTTCCTCAAGAGAATGACTCTTGAAGTTGGGAAAAACTTCTCCAAGAAAGCTCTTTTCATACTATCCCAAGATGTAACCGTTCCGGGTGCTAACTCGTAAAGCCAATCCTTCGCCTTTTCCACAAGTGAGAATGGAAAAGCCTTCATCATCAGAATGTTCCCGTCGACATTTATGGGTGTCATGCTCGAACAAACGACCTCGAACTCCTTGAGATGCTTGTTGGGATCTTCCATGGAAAGCCCATGGTATTTCGGAATGTGGTGCAACAAGCTTGACTTCAACTCGAATTCATCGGTCTTGCCTTGGGCAGCCGTGGGGTATTGAATGCATAATGGTGCGGCATTGGTCAACCCCGAGGTCGAAAGCTCTTTAATGGTCCGATTGTCCGCTGCCATAACTTCTTCTTCCACTTCTTCAAACTTAGATTCGGCCTCTGAACTTGAACTAGGTTCACTAGGTTCGGGATGCCTCCTCTTTCTTCTCAAATCACGTTCAAAATCGTCGTTAAAGTCCAAGATATGTGCATGTACAGTTTGAGAACTCCGCGTCATGCACTAGTACCTAAACCAAGAAAACAAAACAAAATAAGAAAACTAGGTAAATTATATTAAAAACACATGGCAAAAACACCAGGGATTAGCAATTTTGCTAATCCCCGGCAGCGGCGCCAAAATTTGATGTGAAAATTATGTTGACACACAAATTAAACCCTATGGATGACAATTGTAGTATATGAGCAAATAGGGATCGTTCTAAACCGGGGATTAACTAGGGATGCTAATCAATGTGAAACTGACTCAAGAACATAAAAACATAATGTAGAACACTAAACTAGACTCAATTAATGCAAAACTAGAGTTTAAAACACTTAAATCAACCAAAAACTCAAAACAGCAACTAAAAGACTCAAAACTGCCTTAAAACCACTTTCTGGGCAGTTTTGAGTACCTAACACTAATTTGGACGAAATTGGACTAAAACTTGACTCAAGACACTTAGAAACACAAACTAAATTGATTTCTAACTAATCTAACACTTTAAAATAAATGGGGGATTGATTTTGACGAAATTGGAATTAAAACAGAGACTCGTAAACAAACTTCAAACAAAACAGATTGTGATGAAATAGAATGATGAGAAACTTAGTTAGAGGGTTCCTTATCCACACATGAACATATGCATATAATTTGATTCCCAGTTATGACTTCAACAAACAATGAATGACAATGCTCCAAGTTAATTAGGTTCGCTTAAATTAACTTCCAGATTTCCCTAGATTCATTGGATTGAATAGGATACGCATTACAACCAAATTATTCCTCATCGAAGTCCCTAACTATGGAATACGCATGATAGAGACATTCAACAAAGATCATTAAGTTCAACGGAAATCATAAACATCGACTAGGCATTCATAACTATGGAATACGCATGATAATCCAGCCTAGGGTTTACTTAAACACAATCGTGACTAGCGATCTTTACTACTCATGAATATAAGTTCATAACGATTAGGTGAAATTCCCTTATATCCTAGCATCAAGTTTAGGCATGCAAATTAAGTGTCGACCCTCAACCCACATACATAGACAAGTTCTTAATCAAAACAGAAAAGTAAACCACATCTAAAGTTCATGAATTCATAACTGGAGTAAATCAAATCATAACCAACATATGTCCATGGCTTCAAATTCGCCTCTAACTAAAAAGAAATTAGTTCCACATGTTTAACATAATTGAAAAGCAAATTAAATTAAACATGAAAACAGAAACAAGAGAAGAAAGAACTCCAAACACTCCACTAATGGCAGATTGCATGTGCAAGGTTTCTCCCTCCTTTGGACTGCACGACACTACTTCTTGGTTCTTCAATGATGGCTGCACGAGGTGGTGATGGTGGTGGAAAGGTGCGGCTGTGGTGGATGAATGGTTATTTGAATAGGGTAGAAGGGTTAAGGGATTAGGGGGCACGGCAGAGACTTAGAACTAGGAAGAATGATGTGGTGGTTGCGGCAAGGCTTAGGGTAGATTTCTGGAGAGAATGGATGATATGGGAGGTGGTGTTTTCGGCCAAAAGCTTTAAAGGAATATATATAGGCACTTAAAAACCCTAGCAATCAGATTAGGGTTTCTAGAAGCCCAAATCCAACAGAAAATAGGTTAAAACAATCAGATTTTGCATGGGAAAAGGCCTAGGGTTCGACTGGTTTAGTGGGCTAAGGTTAAGGCTTCTAGAATGCCTTGCAAGGCAAGGAAATCAGGTATTTAAAACCCTAGGTGCGGCATAGGATTAGGGAGATCAGATTTGGAAATGGGCTAGGGTTTAGGTGCGGCATATGGTGAATATCCACAAAGAAATAAGGCTTAGGTCCACTTAGTTTTAGACAGGGATTTGTATAACCCAAATCCACAACTAAAGGCCCTAATAAGTCAGATTTTAAGAGAGATTGGGCTAGGAAGGTGCGGCTCAAGTCCAAGAGGTAAGGATATGTCATCCAAAAGCCCAACGCCAAGAATAGAAACTCACAAATACGGAAACCTCCAAGAATAGAAGCTTCCAACATTAGAAACTTTGGTTTCCAATTCCGACTTCTTTGTTCTTCACTTTCATTTCTTCATTTCTTAAGCTCCTTTGACCTTCAAACTCGTCCATTCCTTGTGCTCCATAAGCCTACACTTCATTCCAGCTCAATTTTGCTCCAAATGCTCCGAATTGCATCATTTTTTGTAATGTGCCCTTTAAACCTGAAAACACATGAAAGTGGCTCAAAAGACTACTTTAACGAAGAAAACATAACAAAAATGTATAAGAACTAGCTAACTAAGGCGCATAAATATGCTCCTATCAGCTCTATAAGTTAAAAATCTCGCAACATGCCCTGGAAGGGCCAAGGCTCAAAAAGCCACTAAAGTCGAGTGTCACGATTATATCAGCTACACGGACCTCCTCTACTTCCTATGAGAAACATGAGTCCGGCTGACGGCTCTATAAGTTTAAAATCTCACATTTTTCCTCTTGCATATAAAGCTTTAGAAGCCCCAAAGACAAAGCTAAAACCTAAGTGATGACGTGGGATCGGCTGTTTCATTAGGGCAGCTCACCCAGTCAACCATCCTAGGATAACGTTTTGCAAAAAAATGGCAAAACATAAGGATGAAGCAAAACAAGGAAAGTTGTTTATTAAATTTCTAGCAAATTGATAAACCAACTCGAAGGTCAACAAAGTTTAAATAAAGCAGAACAAAAAGGAAAAGAAGAAAATTCCTAAGTCTAAGCAAAAAGACTACTCATTGGCAGCCTACGCAACCACTGGTTCCTCAACTGCCAAGCCTTCAGCAACCGCACCACTCTTAGCAACCAATGCTTCTATCAGCTCATCCTCAACCGCCTCTGCCTAGACTGCCTGATCCTCAGCTGCTCCACCAAAGGCAGCCTTAAATGAGAAATCAAGTAGATCAATTGGAGAAATAGAGAAAGTCTCGAAGTCATTCTCAGAAAACTCATAATCTGATGGCCTGCCCTGAAGATGGTCTACATAGCCAAGCTTGTAGAAATCGGACTGATAAGAAGCAACCGCCACTTCGTGACCAACTTTCTCATTCTTTAGCTACACATTATCCTTAATAAGCCCAGTGTGAGCACCTTGCAGCTTATCCAATTCCTTTCTCAAGTTCTCACTAGCAGACAGCGCACCTTGCAGATCCACTTCCTTGGACTCAAGCTTACTAGCAACCTCCTTAACATGAGACACTTCAGCATGCATGAAGATAAGCTCATCATCCTTATCAAAATAAGCAGATCGTAGCTCTGAGTTAATATACTCAAGGTCATCGACCACTGGAGAAACACGACTGACTTCTTTCTCTGCAGCTTCCAACATCGCTTGAGTCGCACTAAGCCTAGTATTCAAGTCGACGACCTCTTGATGAGCGATCTCCAGCTACACAGAAGTGGGGGCAAAGACATCATACCCCTTCAAAACGGCGAGTTTAGATTCGAGTTTCTCAATTTTTTAAGCAATCAAGTGAAGTTGAGCCACCAACGCCACTTCAGTCTCCTTAGCACACTTGATAGCATCTCGATCAATGCGCATAAACTCAACTACCAGAATCAAAGTCTTAAGCATTGTGGCAATCAGGGAAGACATCCTCGAGTAGGAATGATGCTTCGTAAAACTATCTGAGTGGATGACAACTTTCCGGACACTGTCAACTAACTTGGCGTATGCATCAACGTCCTCAAGCAAGTCATCCTTCTACAGCACACAAACCTCAAGAAACTTTCCAGCCTCAGACTTTGTGGAACTCTCACAACTACCCGTGCTAGCAAATTTCCCCTTCTCAGCAGATAAGTCAATCACAGCAGAAAGAGGAATAGGCCCAGGCGCCACCTTAGTAGCAGAATCCATATTTTCGCTCTTCATAGCGACGAGCCTTTCAAACGCCGAACCAGACTTAGCTCCCGACGAATGCTTTGATACAAACCCAAACACTAGGGGCGTCACTGAACCCTTCTGCTGGCTAAGTTTCTCAGCAATGGATACGGTCATTTTTGGAGCAACAGGTTTTACAAGCTCAGGCTCAATAGTCTTATTCGCCCCTTGGAGAAGTTAGATCAATGACAAGCTTCTCGGCAGCAGACGAGCTCTCACGAGCAACATAAGAAGTCATTGGCTTCTTCTCAGCCGAAGGCTCGCAAATAGGTGAGGAAGATCTTTTCTTTCCCCCCTTATTGGCAGCAAGCTCTACAACAGCAATTGAACGAGCCAACGCCTCATCCTTTGTCCGCTTTATCTCTTTCTTCGGAGGTAGGCCACCTTTCTCACAGTGAAGAGGGTTGAGCAGCTAGCACCACTCACAGTACTCAGTAGGAATAGCCAAGGTAATGTGCCATTTCTTCATATCCGCCGAAGTCCTTGGAGTTGAGCCAAACTCCGAATCTACACAAAGTAAGAAGGACAATCAATAAATTGAAGTCATGGAGCAGCTCAACAAAAATTCAAGCATGACAAGAATAAAGCAATTCACTTACCACTAATAAAGGTAGTCGAGACACGCACTTAGGAGAAGATTCAGACTCCCACTCCCCACTCACCTCCAAATTGTCTCTTGCCCACTTATGGTCACCTTTACAAGAAGCATTAAGTAACATATGGCGAGACCTCAGCTACCACACACCTTCCTTTTAGCCGATGTCGAAGAAGTACCAGAACTCATTTATGGTCAAGCCTAGATCAAAGAATTTGCTCAAGTTTGAGAACCTCACCATCGTATGAATAACATTCAAGAAGCACTGAGCAGGCACACATTTCACAGAGCATATCACCTCCTGGAAAAGACGCGGCATGTGAAAAGTAAATCTCAACACAAAGTAATACGGATGGAATTTGATTGCCCTCTCATGGCCAATGTCATTTTTCACCCGCTTCACTCGAACCCCTGACGGAATCGCTTGCTTATACGCTTCAAGAAAATCTCGAAACAGCTTGTCGGAATTGATCTTGACATGCACAGCCTTGAAATAGCCCACCTTGCCGGAAGAACCACCTTGATGGTACAAAGGTGGAGGATATTCATCACTTTTGCGATTGGAGGAAGACATCTCAAAATCTCTACAAAAAGTACGAGGAAAAATATTTAAAAGGCAGCTCGTGGGAAAAAAAAAACCCATAAAAGGACCGCGAGCCCAATGCCCCTACACCAGGCCCCACAGCCCTTACCATTTCTCTCGACCCATGCCCCAACTGCAAGCCAAGCCCCACAACCTAAAACCAGGTCTTTCTTTCTTGCAAGTAGCTTAGTCCAGTCCGGGGGGGAGGCCCACGCCTCCTCTCCTCTTTTTCCTCCGCACGCCAGGTGCTCCAAGCAGGCTAGTATGGCTCTTCGACCCAGACCAACAAAAAAGTGGGCGAGTGCCCTGCGCCTCTCTCCCTTTCCTGTACACTTCGACGAGGCCCAAGGCCCTCAACTTACCATGCTAGCAAGAAACCCAGCCCGAACCGTCCTCTCCTTCTCTCCCTCACTCTTCTCTCTTGCACAGGCCCTTGCCAAGTGACCTTGAAGACCCAGGCCAAGCCGGCCTACCCGCGCCTCCGGGCGTCGGTCCCCTCAACCCGAGCCGACCCTCTTGCCGCACTACCGACAACCCAATGGCATCCCTGCCATGCCACTCACACCTCCTCGGCCCCCACCAAGCCAATTTCTCAAGTCCCAAGACTCCCAAAAAATTCAAGAAGAAGAAAATTCAAATTTTCTTACCTTGGTGGGGCACGGATAAGAAGAATAACGACGAGAGACGACTCTTTGCAATGGCAAGAGAAGAAGAACATTATATCCTCTGACTTCTCTTCCTTGTTGGAATAAAGATTGTTCTCCAAATTTATTTAATCCTCTGCTTAAGGCAGAATTAAATAGGTATTGGGGGCAATTGGTTTCCTCTTCCTAGAAGAAGTCTATCTCCAAATCAAGAAAGAAGATCAAGTTTAAATTGGGAAACAATTCTACAAGCCTAAGCAGCTTTGGATTCCTACACCTACTATCATTTTCCTACATGTAGCCCAGTAGGTGTGGGGGCATTTGTGGAGCCTAAAATAATCCCAAAAATTTTAGAGGTGACATGTGGACTTTTATTCAAGAAAGACAAAATTGCCCTCAATAAATGGGCAGGCTTCTCAGAAGCTCCCACGCGCAGCTCACACCCTTGAAGGTCTCAGCAGCTGAATGCGATTGCCCATAGCTCACCTGCCATTGGCAAGGAAAAGTCAAAGCATTAAAGATAAGGATTAATTATTCAAATCATATCTTTAATACATTCCCAATTGAAGATTGACTCCAATCAAGTAAGTAATCCCAATTTAAATCAATTAGGGATAATTACTCCATTATCTCAAGATATTATTTCCTATTAAATATCTTGATAATATTTAGAGAATATTTCTCCACAAAACACTATGGACAGCCCTATCCCTATAAATACCCCATATTCTACCAAATTTTTAGAGCTTTTGCAACCTTAAAAAAGCCCTAAACACTTTACTCCCTCAGAGAAACTAACTTAGGCATTGGAGATCTGTTGACCTAACCTCCCCCTCCCCACCTCGTGGGCGTGTGAGGCTTAGGTCTTTGATCAAAGGTGTTGATTGTTTGCAGGTGCATTTTCGTCAAGACTGAAGACGGCGGAAATTTGCATCGACAACATGCATGTTGTACTCTTTTTCCTTCAACTTGGATTTTTCCAACTGGATTTTTCCTATGAAGGTTTTAACCAAGCAACATAAGTTAACACTATATTAACATTCCATGCAAAGTTGTACTCTTTTTTCGAGTAAGGTTTTGACGAGGCAACTGATGTTGATATGTGAGCATCCAAGGATGAGTGTTGTAAAAGTTTTGGGAGTGAAGGCCCACATGTTTTTAGCCAAAGATGAAAAGTGAGGAAGACTTAAAAAATGTAGCATTGTTGTTGTTGTATGATGTTTTTCAAAAGACATTCATTTCACTTTTGTGATTCTTCACGGATATGAGCATTCCATGTATGATCACAATACATAGAAAAGAAAGGAAGTGAAAGCAATAATATCAATATTCCTTCCTTCATCTCTTTACCTGCAATCCTTTAGTGTTATAGTTACGAAAATAAACAATGTGATACATTGCACCCTCTTCGCTCATGTCCCTAACAAAGGTTATATCTCTAACCTTTGCCTATTTATAACATTTTTGAAATTTTACTATTTATTGTGTGTTTTTTTTTTTTTTTTAGGAAATAATTAATTACAAAATTTGAAGTCCATTAAAATACAATAATGTCAATAAGATGAGATGTACAAAGTAAAAGACTTTGATAAAAATAAAAAAATAAAAACTAATAAGATTTCAACCAAACAATATTAATTAGTGATTAAAGACCGCATCCAAAGTCTCCCTTATTTTATTTGTTAATGAAACAGCATAAACTTTTATTCACTACTACATATACATTTTTGTTCCTTAAACAGATATTGCAAATTAATCTGTGCAACGAAAATGCCACAAAATTAAAGATGTTTTATTGTTTTTGAGTTTTTCTGCATAGGAATAGGATATTCGTCGGAGGCTTTGCGTATCATCTCAAATGCATTTTGCATGCATGACTTGAACTTTTGTGGTTCAATGAGGCCCTTTTCCATTTTGAAGGCAACCCTCACCTTTCCCATATAACTTACTATTGTTACGTCAAGCCCCTGCAATACCATTAACACCATGTCATATAATTTCTATGAAGGCGCGCACACACATATATGCGTGTGAAATGAGGATCGAGGGATGAAAAATACTCGACAAAAATTTGAATTTGGATGCAAAAGAGGGAGCACGCTACTGGTGCTAACTCAATTAAGCAATAATCACTAATACACATGAAAGTTGTACAATATTCCAACCATGAAAATTATATCATACCTCAGGTGAACCAAACACCAGAAAGTACATGCCGTTAACTGGATTATTAGCTAAAGCCATTTGTTCCACAGGGCCAATCAAATTTGAGATCATCATGCTCGTGTTCTTCAGTGTGCTGTGGATGTATCTGGCTGCTGCCTGCACCATATATACTAGCAAAATGTTGAAAATAATTCTACTAATGAAGAAACTGAGAGAGGGGTTGCAACTCTATCACAAACCTCATGGCCTCCAAATTTGTTGAGGAACTCCAAGAACCTACAAGTGAGATAAATAGCTAAAGAACTTCTCTTCCTAGTAATTATTTTTTGTGCTTCCCAGACAAAGTCAAGGGCATTTGAATATTGATCAGCGGGAAAATCATGATCGTGATCATCGGGTAATGATAAATTGGGGATTGGTACATGCAAGAACGTAAAATGATTCCCCCATGGCATCTTGCTGTCGGGTTTCATCATCTCCTGGATTGAAGTATACTTCCCCATCATTCTCGTGTTCAGCAGTACCACTGCCGTGCCTCTTGCTTTGCTTGAACTTCTGTTTATCTCTTGCATGTATAGTCGAGTGCCAAGGAAGATCATACCGGCAAGAACATCGTTTACCGTCTGTTAAGTGTCTTGCTAATTAGTAAGTAATAATAATGGGAAGTGTTATTGGCATTCCAAAAATCTCATTCTACACTCCTCATAAATGTATTTTTCTTTCTTAATATAGAAAGTTTGGAGTGCAGAATGAGATTTTTGGAGTACTTATAA
Organism: Malus sylvestris; assembly: GCF_916048215.2. Lineage (NCBI taxonomy): Eukaryota > Viridiplantae > Streptophyta > Magnoliopsida > Rosales > Rosaceae > Malus > Malus sylvestris. Next base: position 6,210,914 of record NC_062264.1, on the reverse strand, counting down.
CAATTCCTTAAATAATTAATGAAGGAGTGAATCAAAAGGAAAAAAACTTGGGGTGAGTAGTAATCCCTAATATACATGGCAAGTGACATGACAGTTCGGTTAAACATGTCACCATTTGCAATATGAAATATTACGTAACGTGTCAGCAATCGTGTGTCTAAATAACATTACTCCTAATTAATCAAATTAAACGCACAAGTCTCTCAACACATTTTGATCATGCTTGAAAGAAAAGGTTTATGATTGGAATAAAAGATTGTATGAAAACAGATAAAAAAATCACGAAGAAAAACCGTACCACTCCAAGCTTACTCTTGATTGATTTGATTTGGTCAAGAGAGAAAGTCATAGTTGCCAATGTAATGGGCTGAAACTCAATTCCATTGCCAGACCTAATTGGTGATAGATCATCTTCCCCCACGGTGCTCCTCCAAATATCTGAAAGAGTGTTGAAGACTGATGAGATAGTTCTAGACACAAAGCTTTCATCACTCGTTTGCTGTGACCTCTGCCTTGAAGGAAATGTTAGGGGAAGAGAAGGGTTGTCGGCTCTCCGTAGACAAGAAAGAATGGCACTCATGAGAGAGAAGCCATCACCGAGGGCATGATGGAGCTTGAATATAAGGTTGCAAGCAGCGTTATTATTTCTTGTTGGGTAATTGAGGATATGAAGTTCCCATAAGGGTTTGTCTTCTGACAATCTTTCTACTGCTAGCTTTGATATGTAGCCATCAAGATACTTTTCATATGATTCAGTTGATAAGTTAGAAGGAATAATAGGGACGCTAATGTGCTCTTCAGGCTTCACTTCAACCCTTTTCCACCGTTTCTTTCCATTGATTACAACCTGCACGAATACTTTCCAAACAATTAGTAATACATTTTGAATATAGTAATGGGAGGGAGGGAGGGAGAGAGAGAGCATAGTACCACAATAGAGGAGAAGCGCGGGCTGATGGGGAGGAAGAGAGTCTTCAGTAATGAGATTGCTTGAGACTCACTCAGTGGATTTTCGAGTTCCATAACGCCAATATTTGATACGGACAGGACAGAGCTAGTGAAGTACTGAGCAGTAGGGCTCACTGGCTCCAGTACTACTACTTCATCTTCCTCCAAGTGCTCCATCTTAATTACACTATCAATTCTATAAATTCTCTGTTTTCCCTAGCTAGTATCCTGAGTTGATAGCTAGGTAAATAAGTAGAATTGGAATTATATATATCATTTCTTCATCGATCGTTATGTTTTAACGCAGAGTCACCAGCTTGTGCTCATGTTCAAGACGTGACTGCAATGCTTGTGCTCATGAGGTGCCGAATTTTCATCATTTCGTTTCTTTTCATATGTTAAACATGACTATCCTCCTACTGCTTATGAAATAGCAGCACTATCTGCATTGATTCATTTCCAAAGCAGAAGTTTTTGCTATCTATAAGGGCCCAAATGTATGTACACGTTAAGCCTCAGTTTTAGCTGATCATTTTCTTTCTGTGATTTTATCTACACCCCACGATTTGTTAAACATTCTCGCTATTGAAAATACACCAACTTTTTAGTTAAGGAATTATCTTAAAACACCCTCATGCGCGCTCACCTTCTTCACTCAACTCCCTAATCGTCTCAAGAAACACAAACTCGTTTGATTAAAACAAAAAAACTCAAACTCGCCTTCACCACCAACAGTTTCGGTGGATACATGCTGAAACTTGCACAATTGCGATTGGTAGCTACTTAATTTTAAAATGATTTTGGTACTAAGATGCTAAAGCACCATTTTGGTAGTTAAAATTAAATAGCTTTGGAAGAGATTTACCAAAATATCTTTACGTTTTCAGTCGCCATCTACTGAAAATTGTGTAGCGGTCATACTACGCGATTAGCAATATGATCATAATATCACAATTGAAGTAAAATGAGGATACAAAAAGCTATACCTCATGTGGAGCCCCAAAATAGTAAGTTTCATATTTCATTGTCAACGTGTGTGAGCGTTCGTTTAGTGGTTTTTTTTTTTGGGTAAATTACACATAACTACCTCAACTATGGGTCTACACTTCCATTAGTTTGTCCGTGAATTTCTTAGTTAAAAGCTGACGTGGCTTGATCCGGGGCCCAGTTCCTCACCCAGATGGATTCCACGTGGCACCACACCCTATGTTTTCCTTCCAAATGACATCCAACTGGGATTCCCAATACACGTGGCTTTCTCACCGGATGACATGTGGATATTCCATTAAATTAAAATATATATTTAAATTAAAATTAAAAAAAATAAAAAAGCAAGAGAACGTTGTAAAGTGTGCCATTCGAATTCCTTTTTCCCCTCGATACACCCAAACCCTGTCAATCTAATTTCTTCCCCAATTCCAGAAAAAGAAACAATCAGATTAGAAATTAAGCGAAAACCCCAAATCATCTTGTCAGCTTGCTTGCCTGACTTCATTGGTGTTGGAAGAGGGTTTCATCTGGGTTCCATTGGCTTCGAACAAAAATTGAAGGATTCGACATGGGGTGGTATGTGTGCAAGGATCCCGACGAAACGACGCCTACCTATTGTAAGTTTTTTTTGTGCTTTTGATGATTCCAAATGCATACTGAACTTATTTATTGGAATGGGTTGAATGTGGGTTTTGTTTATTCTTGTTTGAAAAAGTGGATTTATGCTTTGTGAATTTGAAATAATACCTAAGGTGTTGGATAAAGGGTTTGTAGCTTTGTTTATTCTTGTTTGAAAAGGTGGATTTATGCTTTGTTTATTCGAAATGGTTCCTAAGGTGTCGGATAATGGGTTTGTAGCTTTGTTTATTCTTGTTTGAAAAGTTGGTTTTATGCTTTCTTAATTCAAAATGGTTACTGAGTTGTTGGATAATGGGTTTGTTGCTTTGTTTATTCTTGTCGGTATAAGGTGGTTTGTTGCTTTGTTTATTGTTGTCAAGATAAGGTGGTTTGTTGTGGTTTTTTGCTTTATTGCTATGTTTATTCTTGTTGAGAAATGGTTACTGTGCTTTAGCTGTTTGCATATAGTGTGTCGGATTTGACTTTTCTTAGTCATGTGCTTTGTTTTGTGAAGAATCTTGTGCATTGGTTTTTGTTGACTTCTGATAAGGTTAAAATGCAATTGCTTTTGTTTTTGCCTTTTCTTAGTCATGTGCTTTGTTTATTGTTGGCTTTTAATTAGGGTTTGTTCTTGTGAATTTCAGTATATCCAGAACTATTCTCTATTAAATTGCATCATGGTGGGGAGATAAGTTATGACCTCTATTCTGGGGGGGAAAGTGACATATATAGATAACTGTGATAAAGACCTCATGTCACTGCCGATGATAGATGATATGGTGGAGGCAGTTGGATACAATGAGCAGTTCATGAACTACTATTTCAAAATTCCCAACATGGACCTTTGCAATGGTTTGAAGCCGATTCAAAGTGATTCCAATGTTTAGACAATGTGTAATTTTGTTCCAAAAGATAAAGTGATTAAGATGTACATTGAATAATTGACGACAGAAGAAGCTGTAACCCAAGAGCAATAGTTTCTGAAGTTCATGGAAATCAGTGGTCCAAGTAAATTGGTAATTGAGGAGATAAGTAGTTCAGAAGGGGATGTTAGGCAACACCACTTCAACCAATAAGATATAGAGGCTTGCTAGCTATTGAATGGTCAGAAGTGGATGATTGCTACACATCTCAACTAGTGCAAACATGTGTCACTGAGGTAGAAGAGGGAATTGTTGATTCTGGGAATGGCCAGAAAGAGAAAAATAGTGAAGGGCCAAAGGAGAACAAGGGAAAATTTATGGCTGAGGAGATGTAAGATAGGGGGATGTAGAAGAGGGAGATGTTGAAGTCTTCTTTGATGTACCTATTAGTTTTGAGGGGAATGTTAAATAAGAGAATGAAAAAGCTACTAAAGAAGTTGATAGTGAGTTTGAAGATAGTTCATATGGGAGTGATGCCGATAACCAGTGTTTTCCAATTTTGATGGTATTGTGAAAGAAAATGCAAGGGAATCTGAACACAGAAAAGAAAGGAACTCTGAACAAACTGATGAAAGGAATTCTGAGCAAAGAAGTGCAAGGCAATCTAAGCAAAGCTGGGAAAGAGAAGAACAGCATTAAGGAAGAAGAATTTGATACTGCAACTCAGGAACAAAATGTGGTTGATGATCCAGACTATAACTCTGATGCCCTGGAGAGTGTACATTCTGAAGATGATGAAAGAGATAAAAAACATGAGCTCTTTCCAGAGTTCAATGAGAAAACAGACATGAAGAATCCCACTTTTACACTAGGGCTTGTTTTCAAGGATCATGTGCAATTTAAGCGAGCTGTCATCATGTACTCCCTAGTAAATGGATATGGGGAAATCCATTTTCCTAGGAATGAGAAGTTGAAAGTCATAGCAAAGTGTGCAAAAGGCTACTCTTGGATGTGTTGTGCTGGAAAATGTATGGTTCAAACAGCATACAAATCAAGACCATACCTGATGAACACACCTGTGGGAGAACTTGGGCAAACAAGAACTTGAAGTCCCCTTTGTTGACGGATTTGTACATGGATAGGATAAAATTTAATCCCATATGGCATGTCGATTCCTTTTTAGCAACTGTCAAATCATAGTGGAATCACGGTTGTACAAAGAGGAAAGCTTATAAGGCTTTAGATAGGGCTAAGAAGATCATTGAGGGAAAACATGCAGAGCAATACACAAAGTTGTGGGATTTTGCTAAGGAAGTGAGGAAGACTAACCCTGGAAGCAAGTGAAGGTGAAGTTGGATAGGCAAAGGTTCCAAAGGATATATGTGTGCTTCGGGGCTTGCAAAGAGGGGTTTAAGTCAGGTTGCAGACCATTGATAGGATTATATGGGTGCCATTTAAAGAATTTACATGGAGGTCAGCTACTTTGTGCTATTGGCATTGACCCAAATGATGAAATATGGGTTATAGCGTATGCAGTGGTAGAAATGGAGAATAAGTCTAGTTGGATTTGGTTCTTACAGTTACTGGCCATTGATGTTGGGATTGTCAATCAACAAGGATTGACATTTATTAGTGATAAACAAAATGGGTTAATTTCAGCCTTTCAAAAAGTCTTTCCTAATTCCCAGCATAGATTTTGTGTGAGACATTTGTATACCAACTTCAGAAATCTGTTCAAGGGGAAAACTTTGAAGGATGCTTTATGGTCAATAGCCAGAACAACAACAATTCCCCACTTAAAAAAAGGAATAGAAAATATGAAGAAGTTGGATGAAACTGCCTACGATTGGTTGGTGAAGAAGCATGCACATCATTGGAGCAAGTCCCGTTTTAAAATATATCCCAAGTGTGACATGTTGCTAAACAATCTCTATGAAAGTTTCAATGCTGTCATACTTGGGCCAAGATAAAAGCCTATTGTCACCATGCTACTACTTATTCACACACTCTTGATGAAGAGAATTCAGATGATAAGGGATATAATGGTGAACAAAGTTGGAGATCTCCGTCCTAAAATCAAGAATAAGTTGAACGAAGCCAAAATTCAAAGTGCCAGGTGCATTGCACAATGGTCAAGGAGCACTAAATTTCAAGTTGATGTTGGAGGGGGGAGTAATATGTGGTTGACTTGGTTGAGATGACCTGTTCTTGCAGAAAGTATGGCTTGACAGGAATCCCATGCAACCATGCAATAGTTGCCATAAATTTCAAGAGAGAGAAACCAGAAGACTATGTCGATGCTTGTTATTCGAAGGCAAGGTACTTTGAGGTGTATTTTCATTTAGTAATGTCAATGAATGGGATGTCTTTGTGGGAGGAAACCGAAAACCTGCCAATATTACCTCCAACATATACAAGGCAACCTGGAAGCCCGATGAGGAATAGAAACAAGGAAGTTGCTGAAAGGGACAATGAGGATGAACAAACTCCCATAAACCCAACCAATCATCCTCAAAGTCCTCCTTAGCCACTTAAGCTAAGAAGGAAAGGGCAAGGACATAATCCAAGAACCCATCATAGACATCTTCCTCCAAGGGACAAATAGGTAGCATTTTCTACTTTATGCGGTTTTTAAATCCTTTAATATCATATCAGACTGTTAATCCTTTAAATTGCTTTGTAGGCATCCACATCTACTCAGGTTTATGAATTTCTGGATAATTAAGCAAGTTTTATGCATAATTTGGTCCATTTCATATTTATCTTTGGAAATGATGAGTAGTTTGTGCTTGAATACACTGGTTTTGTTGTGGTTATATCATTATGTTTGGGTCAGATTTTTCAAATTTGAGGTCAAGGATGATAGTCTGTGCTTAAAATGTTAGATCATCTTTTTCTCACTTTTTGGCGGGAAAGTGAATTTCAAATTTTAAATTTTGAAATTCAAATTACCAAAAAAAAAATCAAATATATTTTCTGATATGTATGCCATTTGGCGGGAAAACTTGGGTGTGGTGCCACGTGGAATCCATCTGGGCGATGAGCTGGGCCCCGGATCAAGCCACGTTAGCTTTTAACTGAGAAATTCATCGGCAAACTAACGGAGGTATAACATTGGAACAAATTCTTAAAATGAGGTATGACATTGTCATTTTTAAAAGATGAGGTATGATAGTGTCGTTCGACCCATAGTTGAGGTAATTTTGTGTAATTTACCCTTTTTTCTAATTAAAATAAAAAAATAAAAAATAAAAAAACACCAGCTGGTGGCTTCGCCACGACAATTTATCTTTCTAGGGATCAAGAAGACTCATATAAACATTTCACCCTCTCTCTAGGCATCATCGTGCGATTCACCAACGCCAGGAATCGAACCCAAAACATGCCGTGTGAAATACGAGCCTAGAATTCATTCCTGACCACTAGGACACCCCGTGTGGTTGTGTTCATTTAGTGGTTAAGGTTACCTTGTTTTACAAGGAAGGGTGAGTAAGTTTGAGAGTTTGAAGAAAAGGATATCTCATTTAAACTTTCTGATAGGGGTAAAACTATTATTATAATTTATACTTCAATTTAAGCCTATCATATTACATTTCATGTAGTGATTCTCTATAAAGGAATAACCTCCTTATATTATAAAAACAAAATTAGATCCCAATATGGGCAAGTTATATATAGTATAACTCCAAGTTTTAATTTTTCTAGGTCTTATAATTTTTCTAGCTCTTTTTTTAAAGGACATTGGCCCCCAAATAGTAATAATTGTTAATAAGTCTTGTTGATGCACAAAACCGGAGGTCTTGGAATAACGTAAATCCGACCGTAAATTTGCAAGAAATGTAAATAACACAAGATGTATCGTGGTTCACCCCAAGGTTTGGGCTACGTCCACACTGATATTTATTTGAGGGAGAGAGAGCTCTGAGAGTGAGAGCTTTGAGAGGGGGTAAGAAGGCCTAGGAATTGGCCTCCCCTCATTGTGAGGGTGAGGAGTCCTTTTATAGAATAAAGGCTCCTCACTTATTACATATTTGCCCCTTCCTTTATTACATAATTACTTTTAAGTCCCCCAAGTATTTGTACGAGATCTTAAATACGAAGGCCCTAAGTATGGTATAAACAGTAGTCCCCCAAGTCTTTAGTCAAGAGAGTCTTTTGGCTGAAAACTTGAAATTCAGTCCATGTGTGGGCCGAAGTAACTAGGTGTTGTCTTGAACTGATGCTCGATATGAGGCAGTGCTCAATCTGAAATGATGCTTAACTAGAAGTAGCACATGCTGCAAGGCTGCTCGGCTCATGGCTTATGTTGCCTTGGTTGGCTCGGCTTGTGGCGTTTGAAGGTGAGAGGATCCCTTTTATAGAATAAGGGCTCGCTTCTCAATACATAAATGATGGGCTAGAGTTGATGCTCGCGGCCAGGCGGTTGCTCAATAAGCAGCGATGTTCTCTAATGATGGTGAGGGAGTCCCTTTTATAGAATAAGGGCTCACTCCTCAATACATAAGTGATGAGCTAGGAGTGATGCTCACGGCTAGGCAGTTGCTCAGCTGGCGGCATTCCTCTCTAATGAAGGTGAGGGAGTCCCTTTTATAAAATAAGGGCTCGCTCCTCAATACATAAGTGATGGGTTAGGAGTGATGCTCGCGGCGAGGCGGTTGCTCAGCTGGCGGCGTTGCTCTCTAATGAAGGTGAGGGAGTCCCTTTTATAAAATAAGGGCTCGCTCCTCAGTACATGAATAATGGGCTAAGTCCCCCAAGTATTTTTCATGAGGCCCAGTTGAGGCCCAATATATGGTACATAATGTAGTCCCCTAAGTCTTCGGTCAATAGAGTCTGTTGGCTAGAGACTTCAAATTGAATCCATGTATGGGCCGAAGTGGCGGTTGATCAGATGTGGTATTTGTATACCCTGCACTGAAGCTTTGTAGGTGAAGCTTTGCAAGTGAAGCTTTGAAGCTAGAGCTCTATAAATGAAGCTTTTGAAGCTGAAGCTTTTGTAAATGAAGCTTTTGAAGCTAGAGCTCTGTAAATGAAGCTTTTGAAGCTGATTGACTTGAGTGATGCTCATGAATGTTTATGTTGATTGACATGAGTGATGCTCATAGATGTTGTCATGGGTGATGCTCATGAATGTTAACATGAGTGATGCTCATGAATGTTGACATGAATGATGGTCATGAATGTTTATGTATGATTGTCATGAGTGATGCTCATGAATGTTTATGTATGAATGACATGAGTAATACTCATGTATAATTTGGAGTACTGGGCGTACTTTTGATCACCTAGTTGGTGGCATGAAGGAGAGTACGGGTTGTACATTTCATCACCTGGTTGGTGGCATGAATGGCTAGTTACCAAATGATATTAGAGTGCAGGTTGTACATTTCATCACCTGGTTTGTGGTAATAGCGGCAGGTTGCCAAATAATTTTGGAGTACTGGGCGTACTTTTAATCACCTGGTTGGTGATAATAGCGGTAGGTTGCCGAATAATTTTGGAGTACTGGGCGTACTTTTAATCACTTGGTTCGTGATAATAGAGGGCCTGGTTCTTTTGGGCATATGGGCCTTTGCCCTCCACATGATATTGCAGCCCATTATTTTGGGCTTGCCGTTTTTGTTTTTTTGTTTTTTTGTTTTTGTTTTTTGTTTTTTTTGTTTTTTTTAATTACCCTCTGATGGGGTTTATACAGATGTCTCCGAAAGATAATAAAAATAAATTACATCATTCTGATAGGGTGTTTATTCCTTGCTTTTGCAGTGTCCCATGTGCTTCCCTTTTGCTTTCTCTTTTCACTTTCTTTTTCTTTTTCTGCGTAAGTGCAGTGGATTTTGATCTAAATCTGCCAATAGCATTGCTTCTATCAGTGTTTTTGCTTTACTTTTTTGTGAGCACATGACCCCTCCATGACTGCACCACTTTTTCTTTTTCTCTTTTCCTTTTGCTTTCCACTGCGTCTGTCTTTTGCTTTCTTTTTTTCGATAAGATGATGGACGGAAATGAAGCTTTTGAAGGATGAAGATGAAGATGACATCTCTCTCTATTGTTATTGGTTTTTTTTACAGATTCCTTTGTCGCAATGGAGTAATACTATGTCAAACCCGTTTCCTCCTCTGTCAAACCCCATTTCCTCTGTTAAACATGTTGCTCAGTAGGCGCCAACAATCATCTCTGCCGACCAACCCCGTTTCCTCTTCTGTCAAACCCCACGCGTGTTATCGACCATTGATCGATCCCTGTGTCTTCTCCAACCCCTCTCCTTCGTCAGCACCACTTCCGTCTCCTCGTCCGACCCAGATACTTGGCTCCGTTGACCCAATTGGGTCAGAAAATACCCATTTCGACTTGGACAGTTCTGCACTCTCGAGTGGAGTCCAATGTGTAGAAGAATGAGGTGTCGTTGTTCCACTTCAGGTCGTAGACGATCGAGCCTAGTTGGTACAGTATGATGTTGAAGTTTCGGTCGTTGGGCCAGTCGTACCAGAGGTCGATGAGCTGGAATTGGTGGGGCCATGGGGCGGGAACTGGGTCCTCTGATGACGGCAATGCACGGCAGAGAGAGGCGGTGATAGGTTTAGGCAGTGAAGCCTTTGTAGTTGGTAGCTTGGTGTAGATTGGTCGCGATTGGAAGTTTGGGGGACATCATTTCTGAATTCTTCACTTCTGTAGGTGCCTGGTTTATCCTTTCTCCGGTTGATCTTTGAAGTAGTTGATTCCTGAATGCTCAAGGTATGGCCTGCCACATTGGTTGCAAGCATCGCAGATCTGTTGGTTGTGCGATTCCTACAGGTGCAGCCCTTTAGTTTCTGCTTCTGCAACTGCTGTTTATCTCCTTGGAAGGAGTTAAACTCAATAAGCCGAGTCTAGAGATGAAAAAGCAGATGAAAATCGAAGGCCAAAACTCTATAGAAAGAGAGAGAGAGAGAGAGAGAGCTTTTCCAAATCTGGAGTTTTTAGATAGAGAAAGTAAGAGGGAGGGACGAAAGAAAGTAAGTGGGGGTTTTCTGGAAAAGCCCACGGATGGAGGTTCTGGGTTTCTGCAGATTCACGGTGGAGTGTGGTGAGGTCTCACGATGGTGAGATGGAAAAATGAAAGAGAAACAACATAACTTTTCGTGTCATTTCCCACAGACGGCACCAAATGTTGATGCACAAAACCGGAGGTCTTGGAACAACATAAATTCGACCGCGAATCTGCAAGAAATGTAAATAATACAAGATGTATCGTGGTTCACTCCAAGGTTTGGGTTACGTCCACACTGATTATGTATTTATTTAAGGGAGAGAGAGCTCTAAGAATGAGAGCTTTGAGAGGGGGTGAGAGGGTCTAGGAATTGGCCTTCCCTCATTGTGAGGGTGAGGAGTCCTTTTATAGAATAAGGGCTCCTCACTTATTACATATTTGCCCCTTCCTTTATTACATAATTACATTTAAGTTCCCCGAGTATTTGTACGAGATCTTAAATATGGAGGCCCTAAGTATGGTATAAACAAGTCTAAAATATAATGTGACAAATAAAAATTTAAGATTAACTAAAATATTAATTTTTATAAAGTTGTTCGAGATAATACTTTTATTTTTTTAGAGTTTATGCCACGTCATACAGCTTGTGGGTAAGTAATCGTCAAGATGAATATGTTCACCCCTTAAATTCGTCATGGGCCTCGCGGGCATGCTAGGAAAACTTGAACAAGAAACTGAGGGTTGCGAGCGTGTCACTACTAGTTACCATTGGTAGATGGATTTGAGTGATGAGATTGGCCTGAATTCAACTTCTAACCAAAAGATTGTGCCATTAAGTGGGAGTGGATCAAATCAAGGTTCTTTCTTTACCTTAAAGATAAGGACTTTACTTATGTGAGAGAAATGTAACAATATGTAAATAACAAGTTTGCTGGAAGTGTAAATAATAGAGGAAAGTGAATGACTGGTAATGTAAATTTCTTGTAAATTAAATGACTAGAAATGTAGTTGTACAGAAATGTAATTATTTAAAGTACAAAGCATTACAAGTACAAAGACATGTCAAATACAAGGTTGGAGCTTGTTCCCAAGGAATCAGGCAAGTTACTCTAGTCTTGCGAGCAATTTTTGGTGGTTTGGAGAATGGCTTTGAAGGTTGAAATGAATAGCTTTGAATGGAAGCCCCGGTAAACGGCGGCAGTAACTCTAACTGTCCTAAGGTAGCGAAATTCCTTGTCGCATAAGTAGCGACCTGCACGAATGGTGTAATCGATGTTGTCGAGTGAGTAGCAGAGCTTTAAAAGGAAATACAAGGCTTTGAAAAGAAATACAAGGCTTGTGCAGGGAATTGAAGTATTAAAAAGGGCTGCTGAGCTAATATATTGAGGAATTGATTTGAGTGTAGTTGTTTGATTGATTGGTTGAGTGTCCATACCTTTTGCTTTTGCTTCTTTATATAGAGAACTAAGGAAGCCCCTTTGCTGAGGACATTGAACCTATACAGAGAAGTTTCACTGCCCACTTGCAATGAATTAATATTAAAAGAAGTCAACTTGCATATAAAATAATATTAAAAGAAGTAAGTTGGTTTTCCACCACATATCCATCTCCCAAGTCTGCCAACATCTTTACTTGCAATAAAGCCACCACTTCAAACCATGTGGAGAAACATTCCCACATGCAACTTTTAGTATATTTGCACATTAATTTCCCCAAAATGTCATATTTTGGCTTTAAACCCAAATAAGTAAAATTGTGCATATTTTTGGTGCAAATAGAACACTTTCATATCTAAGCCAAAATTAATGTTTCTAACTTCTCAAACATTTTTACAACTTGGCACATAACTTTTGATAAGCTTTTATAGTTTAATTTCTTTCTTTTCCTAACGTTACATCTTGGAAATTGGCATTCTCTATTTTCCACCATTAATGTAATTCTTTGTATCCATACAACTTTAATTAACAATAACTAAGTAAAGAATTTTTTTTTTTTTTAACTATACCTCTATTAAGTAATAACCTCTTTACAGTAAAAAAATTAGTCTAATCCAAAATTATATAGAGGTTTTACTACGTAGTCACAAACAATAATTGAAGAAAAAACTAGTGAAACGAGCTTCAAAATTTTGAATCTTATCTAAAAACCAAGTAATAAGTTTATTTAATAGTTAGGACAAAGTCCAACATCAAACCAGCCCAAAAAGACTTAGCCCAAGAAATGAGTTTCCAGTTTTACCCCTAACGGCAAACCTTTTCCATCCTCTATCCGCTTCTCAATCTTTCAACATAATCCCTATTTCTCGATCTCCTTTCTCAATCTCTCTGCTTAATCTCGATCTCGCATCTGCACAAAAACAATTCATCCACTTTTGTAATCGATTAGATCTTTCTACCTCTCTCTCGATCTCTCCACATCTCTGGTTTCATTCTCAATTTTATTCGAATTCCACCATTTTCTTTGGAATCACCATATTAGGAGCCTTTTGAGGATGAAGGAATTTGGGCTATTGGGTTTTGGGCATCCCCTAGCATCAACATTGGTGGGACTACTAGGTACATGCACTTCAACCAAATGGCCATTCTCAAGTTATTGCCAAATCTTGTTGCTGTGATGAAGAAATGCAGAGCACATATGCCACAAGGTGGAGAGGACTTGTACGACGAGAGTAACAAGGAGTCTTCGAATAGTGACCGGAATATCTAGAGACTAGTCGGTGTGGTGTTTATGTGAGAGTTAATCGTAGAGGTTTAAGGGTGCGATTGTGAATGGTGAGATTGTTTATACCCGAGAGAGAAGGGCTCGAATCAATGGCGGTAATGGGGTTTTGTTTATACCCGAGAGAGAAGGGCTCGAATCAATGGCGGTAACGGGGTTTCGAAGGAGACGGAGATATGAAAGGAAGGGCTTGGAAGCCGAGAATTGAGAAAGCCCTTCTCATCAATTAGTTGACTGTTTAGCTAAAGATGAGTCAAATTGCAATTTGGAGATACCCAGGGGGTAGACATGAGGGTGGCAGTAAACGGTCAGGGCCTTCGGGTGAGGAGCACGATATGGAAGCAAACTTGGTTAAACTGAACTTGTAGTCAATGTTCAGTTTAAGAAATAGTGATATTATCATTGTTCAGTTTTATAAATAATGTAGTATCGATGTTTAATTTCATAAACAGTGTAATACCAATGTTTAGTTTTATAAATTGTGTAGTAATCGTGTTCGGTTTCATAAATAATGTACTACCCGTAACCTGTTTCCAAAATAGTGTAGTACCCATATTCAGTTTCAGAAATAGTCAATGCTCAGCTTAAGAAATAGTGACAGTACCAGTGTTCAGTTTCATAAATAGTGTAGTATCCGTGTTCATTTTCAAAATAGTTAGTGTCTAATTTAAAAAATAATTATAGTACTTGTGTTCAGTTCTAAAAATAGTGTAACAACTTTTTAAACCCTCAACAATTTCAAACTAACTCTACAAATACCTTATATGAAATTTATATTAATCTTATTTTGATTTTATAAATATTTCAATATGCATTTCATCACAATTTTTTTTTTCGAAAAACATCGATATATTATTGAAACTCATAATAATGAAATTAGGAGGTTTTTCGAAACAAACTAATTCATTGTCAATGGAAGCAGCAAACTAATTTTGATATGGTATTTTGAAATGGATGCACTTATCTTTATAGCCCTAATTATAATGCTAATAAATTAATAATTAAATTAATAATAATGGACCAATAATTGGGGATGAAGGTTCTAGTTTTGATCAATGGCTCTAATTTAAATTCCATTCTTCTCACCTTTTCCTGCAAACATAAACACAACCAAACAAATATACAATGGGAGGTCGGCCCCGACAAACTTTTCATGCAATTCAAAGCATAATGGAAAAACTCAACTTTCTAATGGAATTGGACTGGCGGAACAGGGTTTCCGTCAGGGGTATTAGTTGGAAAAATAGAATTTAGTCTTGCACATGGGCTTATTTCCTATTTATAAGGTTTTAGTTTTTGTCCTTATTATATTGTCTTTTGTCATTTTCATTGAATTTCATGTCTTTTACATTAAATAAAATTAGTGAATAATTTTTTGTTAAAACAAACTTGGCCCAAATCCTTTTTATTAAAGTTCCCTAACTTGAAACCTTGCGTGACTGTTATAATTAACAAGAAGGGTAGAGAAAACCTTTCCACTACTAGCAGACAAGAGTTCATATTAATTAAAGGAATGTGATATCCACACACCCCTTTTTACTTCTCTCACACCTTTTTAATTTTTAGCCGTTGGATCGGATGAATTGAGGAAGATCAACGGACAGAAATTAACTAGGGGTGTGGGAGAAGTAAAAAGGGGTGTGTGGATAGCACACCCCTAATTAAATATCGACCACATGATCAATTATCGACAACGTAATTTTAAAGAGATTTGAAAAATAATTTTGAATTTTTATTTTTTACTATGAGTGATATTGTTCTAATCTACACTAATAACAGTCGACAAAGTTTAAAATCAAGACGAGCTAAAAAAAAATTAAAAAATTATCCTCTCCCTAATTTTTTGGGGTGTGTTATCTATACACTTCTTTTTATTTTTTATATATCTCTTGGTGGAATTGCTTAAGGGGAGGGATCCCCATTTTTTCAAAAAAAATGGAGACACGCTCCCCACCGTTGGATTTGAATTAAATGAAATCCTGTGGTTGAGATTCTATGGCCTGTGTTTTAATCTCAACCACATAATTTCATTAAAGTTAATCTAACGGTGGAGAGCGTGTCCCTATTTTTTTTGAAAAAATGGGATCCCTCCCCTTAAGCTCCCTGATCTCTTGTTAGCAAAAAAAGGTGAACCGCCAGGTATATGGAGTGTTGACCCGGTTGGCTTTGATGCCTCCGATTCGCACCTCAAACACAAAATCCCTAAATAACACAACACAAAGTTGGATCAAAATATTGCAACCTAAAATCCAAAAAAAACATGGACGAGAAAGACGACAACAAAACCGGGGAAATCGAGGAAACGGGCCCAAAATCCGACGGGTCTTCTCCGAACCCGAATCCCAAAACTGCGAGGACGAAGGTTCCAGAAGTGGAAGTCTGCCTGTATCGACGGGGGAAAGGCCCGATCGACACGTTCAAGTCGGGTCTGGGGGGTTGGGACCAGAACCAGTTGGAGGTCGGAGACATTCTCGACAAGTATGGATTCAAATCGCTTTACGCTTTCAATACCGAATCGGGTCGCGGGGTTCCGATCCGGTTTAACCCTAGAAACGGCAGGTCTATGCTGCCGTATAGAGATGGAGCCACGGTTCAAATCGACGGAGAGCCTAAGGTAAAATTTCGTAAGATTCTCCTTTTGTTACAACATGATTGCCAAAACCCAATTGATGAAATTAGTCAGATGAATTTTCTGTTTGGATGCCGAGAAAATTGTATTGTAATCTTTTTTTATTGAATTGTATTTAAATAAATGTACTTTGCATGTGTGAGAGAGATACATTAGTGTTTTTTGGTTTGGGGTTATACATATTTTCAGTTGTCACTCTCAAGTAGCAATATAGTAGTTCCTCCTACAGTTAGAGGCTTTAGAATTTAGATCAAGAGATATCAGCTACTTACTTGGTAGAATTCGAGCCATCGTTTTCATATTTCGATTAGTTTTTCTTGCTACATTTCATTTGTGGCTTAAGCATGGAAGTAATTTTAACGCCCCCTACGTGAATTATCTTGTTGAGCTTTGATTGTTTGTTTGATAAACACCGGGTTTTACGACCACATATTCCTAAAAAGTAGGTTTCACATCGTTATTTTGGTGGATGCTTTGCCCATTTTTATGACGAGCAAATGTGCAATCACCCCACTTAAAGTGATTGGGTTTAGGCACCGTGCTAATGGCACTGCGCCACAACCACATGGCGGTGTTGTTAACCATAACATGAGTAGTTACCCACTAAATCCATCTGTGGGATTTCAATTCGTTCGTCTATTTCATGAGCAGTTCGCCAGGATTCAGGATGTGCTGACATTATTACCTTTCTGTATCGTTTGTGTTTCCATCCTCCCATTTCCTTCCTATTACAAATACTGAAAGAGGAACAATTTGTTCTCTCATTAAAGGAATGCTTGCAACTGTTTTATTTTCATTTTCCACAAGACTCTTTAGTTGCAGTTTTGTAGACAGCGGAATATTATATTGACATGTGAAATGTCTTTTGGTGCCAGTTTTGCTACTGAGTTCTTGTATGTTCAAATTCTCTTAATGCAGGATTCCATGATCCAACCGGTGACGAAAATCTTGATTGGAGTAGCTTTTATGACCATCCTGATAACCTTGGTTTTGAGGGATCCTCCGCAATGGATCCAGAAATTAAACTTTACTGGAGGCAACTTCCCTCCATGGATCATCGCTCTCGTGATCATAGTATTTACTCGAATGAGGAAGAGAACCAGGGATTTGCTGAAAAAGTTTGGTTGGTGAAGGGCGCCATTGATGCTTCTCTTCTAAGGTACTCTAAAGTATTTACTGAAGTTTGACAACAAAAAAAGCGACACTCATCTGTGCGTCGTCACTCATCCGCGACAACCTGTATCGGGATTAGACTTCGTCACAAGTATAATCCCCTACATGACTTTGCGGATGTACATAAGGGGGCATTTTACATAGTTTCCCACTTTCATTTTATGTAGCTTCTGCAAAGAATCCAAGATTTTGTATGCTTGATTTCTAGAAGAATTGTGCATTTATTGATTTTGAACTGCTAGTAAGCTGGCAGTGGAGGTTGAAGACATTATTCCAAGGATTTGAAAAACTTACTTATTTTTTGGTATGTTGCAAAAGTGTATTCGTAACCTAGGAAAAGGATTAGCTCCGTCTACTGGGCGGTGGTCCCAGCCTGGAACCCGTCGGTTGTTGCCGAGCGCTTGTTCTTTAGGTTGTTGCCCAGCCCAAAAACTCTAAACGCGATTTACATTCCAAAGATTATAAAGTCTATAAAAACAAGGAATTGAAGAAGTGATGGAGGGTGGACAACCGAAACAACCAAGAATTTTTTGAAGTCGGAGGTTCCAAGTTTGTGTGAGGGGAGAGTTACTGCTGGCAATGATTGTTGGTTTTTGGTTTGATTACTAATAATAACACGGTTCTGATTGACATGGTAGGCTAAGTTATGTAGGTAATGTTGGGAGAAACTTTTTGTAACGAGACACCACGTAACAAACGTCTATTAAATGGCTTATGTACATTCTGAATATGTAGCATTTGAAGTGAAGGGGAATTGGATCAACTAGTCCTCCAGTCAACATGATACCTAAATTTTTAGGTATTTGGTTATGGAGTTTAAAGATAAGCTAACATTTTTCTTCGATTTCTTACGTGTTAGTAATCATTGGGAAAATTTTAGAAGTAAAACGACTCACATAGTATATTTTAGTAAACACAAGAAACTCTAGATGAATATCCATACTTGGGTTACATAGAAAACAAAAGTTGTAAAAAGAATCAAAGATTAAGATCACATAAGTAACTCTACCCCATATATTAACTTTCAAAATTCCATGAAGTTGATTCTCTCACAAGTCAAAACTACAAGCATCGATTTCGTTTTCAAGGTCAAAGCAAAACTCACAGTGACTACTTTCCTTGGCGTTCCTCTGACAAAAACAGGGACCACTTTCCTCAGAATGGCAAAAGTCGAGCATCGCTAAACAACACAACTTAGTATACAACGTGTACAAACAATGGCTATGAATCGGGACAACAAAACAATGAAAACTGGGCAACCCAGCAGTGGAGGTGAATCGCGCTAATAAATTCAGCATGCACAGCCACCTCCTCCTCTTTGATCAGACTCTGAAACAGCATCAGGGATGCCCTGGAAATATCTGCAAGTTAAAAGGAAAAAGGAACAATGATGAAAAAGGCAGGTTTAGAGGGTCATAAAATATCTCATACAAGCATACAGCAACAATAGCAGAAAGATAGATAGATACTGATACATTGCAGATACAAAGTTGGGGTAAATTGAAAGGTAATCAGAAGTTCGGGACACCATAATCCGATTGAAAGGTTTTCGTGTTCTCAAGGACATTACATTAACATCATATGCTTATTCTACCAAGATCAAATGCTCATCCTCTGATGCGAATGGTCGGCTTTATCTACACATATTGTGACTAGTGAAACCAAGCTTTATTTACGCATACGACGACCATTCTTTCCCTGGAACATCTTAACTAAGTTCTAACACGACCATTTCACTAGGTTTATAACCTCCATGTCATAAAAGTGAACTAGAAACTACCTTCATAGTGAAAACTAGCTATCATGTTCATTCTATCTAATTCTTGTCTATATAACAAAGACTATGACCCGACATTCTATATAGAATTATCCATCTACTATGCATATGGTTCCAAACGAGAGCTTATGCTCATCTTCTGGATCTGGAGTAGCCCACGAACTTAAATATATCCTCAAATAGAACTTTGCTTACTCCAGAATATCAATAGAACAAAAGAGAACATGTCAGCCCTCACTATGAACTTACATGTCCTGCTCATTTTCATTTGCAAGAGCAGTCTTTGCAATACAAAGAAATGCAGCATCAACGTTGTAATCTTCTTTTGCTGATGTCTCAAAGTAAGGTACATTCCCCTTTGATGCACACCAGTCCTTTGCTTTCTTCTCAGACACCTGTAAAGATAATAATTAGATAATGTACATGGGCAAATCATGGACAGCACTGCGAATGTGTTTCCTTACCACACGACTGTTACCCCCATCAATATCAATCTTGTTACCAAGCAATATAAATGGAAATGTCCTGGGGTCGGGAGGGTTGGCCTGGGCAAAAATTAGAATGGAAACAATGTAAGCATCAAAACAAAAAATGAGAATTTCTGAAATACAAAATTCAAATTACAGGACTGTTAGCCAAACGGCTTAGGTATATATTTACGACTTTCATAACTCTTAAGAGACACCTTTATCAATTAAATCAAATGACAACATAAAATAAGAAAATCATGTTAATTCAGAATAACAAACTGTCAAAAGGAATGTGTACAATTAAGGAAAAAAGAGAACGGCAGCCTTACGTAGCCACCCATGGAAAGGCAAGCACAAATGGAAAACTTGGAAACTTACTACTATCCGAGGCTCAACTGTCCTCTCGTATCAAATACACCATAGAACATAAACAGAACAGCAGTTAGAAATTAGAATCACGCCGCTGTAGTGCTTTGCTCCAAGTTCAAATTTGACAGCTGAATAATGGACCCAAAAGTCCCATAACTTATCATTACAGATAAAATGGTAATTCATCTGAAAGAATTCTCTGCAAATTCTACAATTTTTTGGCTGAAGCAAGATTTGATGGATGGAAATAAGATAAGCAACGTTCCTTCCTACATGGGAATTCCCTTCTTGCATACGAGAGAAAGGTACCAGGAAATGGAGTATTGATGGAATACCGATTGCTTTCGTACTTGGGAAGAAAAATACTTTTGCATTTGTCTCAAAAGCCAACGACAATAAGGAGACAAAAAGAGAATGGATCACAGAAAAAAGTAAAACGTCAAATATTATAATTGTATTTGTTTTTACTAAAAAGACTCTTAATATATTCTTCCTCCTTTTTTCTGGTTACCTCTCTCATTAGACAAAAACAATAGAAAACACAAATATTATCAAGCCGGCTCTAAATAAAAAATAATTAGACATTAGACAACTACTATGAAGTATTTCTAATCTCTAAACTAGTCTTCCCTGCCGCCGTGTTCATTGTTCAGTCTAGAAAACCCCACTACCGAAAATTGTTATAACTTAAGCAGCCAGCCCAAGATAAAGCAAAGTACTTACTATTAATTAAAATGCAGTATGAAAAGAAGTGATACAGAACTAGCATTACTTCTCTAAAGTAGTTATATTCCATTGTGCCAATGATGCCAATGTTTACTCGAGTTTTTTTAGGTCAAGGGAATTGTTATTAGTGTTCCAAATAGTTGTCATGCACCTTTCTCCTTTATTTATTTCACTTGGGAGAAGTATATATGCCTTTTTTGGAGTGTAAATAACAGCTCCCTTCAGACAAACATATATCATTGCTTGAATATAGAATGACTGAGAAACGCGATGCACAATTAACACCATAGCCAGCCATCATCAGAAAACTGTGAAAGCCTAAATGCTCAGATAAGATATAGCTAATGTGAAATCACACAGAATTTGATGTGTGTGTGTTTGTGCACATTTACATAAGCAATTGCATCTTGTGACACAATTGGCATGCTATGCCACCAGATAACAATAAGAACCACAACTCAGATCCTCAACATATATTTCCAACTGATAATGGTCCTACTTGAGATTCTAACACAATAAAACAGAATGGCAAGATAAAGCTACAAGATAAATATATAAAGAATTGAGAAAGGCATGAATCAAACCTGCTTAAGAAACTCCTCATGCCAATTATCTAGAGTATCAAAGGACTTCATTACGTTGACATCATAAACAAGAACACAGCAATCAGCACCTCTGTAGAATGAAACTCCAAGACTTTGAAATCTTTCCTGCCCGGCTGTGTCCCAAATCTTCCAGACGAAAACAGAAAAACCCACACAAATTAGCACCCGCAATTCCCACTACAATTACCCAAAATTATACTAAACAGAACACTGAAATACCACTCAACCAGAAAACCCACTTGTAGAGTGACGAGCCTGTCATCGATTTGGAGTTCTTTCGTGACAAAATCGGCACCAATTGTAGCTTTATACTGCTGACTAAACTTCTTGTGCACATATCTAAGCCATCAGTTAAAGAACCACACAGTCTAACACCCACAAAAATACATAATTAAACTGATACCTCATTAATACAACATGCCTCATATCCCGATCATAAACAATATCAAGCTAATTAAAATTAATTTCACCCAAATTAATCAGATTTCTGAGATGGCACAATGAAAATTACACAAATCCAACACCGAAATTCAAAAAATAATTAGAAATAACGAAAATAATCTCACAGATGGTGAGGGATACTGGTTCATCAACGAGGTCTTGCCAACCCTAACAGAAGAAGAAGCACAAAGTTAATCCCTAAAATAAACACAAAATCCAGATAAAAACAATGGGTGATTGTGGAATCAGAAACCCTAGGGGTGCAGAACGTTACCCACTGTCGCCGAGAACGATGACCTTGAGCAAGGTTCGTCTGCGCAATGACATGGCGGACGAATTTAAACTGATATGAATCGGAAAAAAGCGGAAAAAAATTCAACTTTTTGGACAAGGCGATTGATTGGTGGATGTTTTTGAATTTTTCCCTTTCTTTTCTCTTTTCTCTTTTCTCTTTTCTCTTTCCAGGAACGGAAACAATGAATGGGGAGAGAGAGAGAGAAAAGGGGCGCCAATTTCGATCGGTGATTTGTTTTTAGTTTTTTGGAATTATACTTATGTCCGAGTCGGCAGGACAGACAAGCAGCGTATATTATTAAATATTTACTTGACAAAGCAAAGTGCCAGGTGACATTATAATAAGTTTAAGTTTCTTGGGTCCCACTTATCCACACAACAAAAGTGGTCTAGGAGGGGCCCATCATGGTCGGAAGAAGGGGAAATTTCATTTAGACCTAAATTTTTTTTTTAATTAAAATTATCTCTGGGATTGTTATAAATCCTTATTTTGATTTTTGAGGTTTAAAAATCGATGTAAGTGGTCATTGAGATTTTTCACTGTCAATCATTCTGGTCTTTGTGAAAAATTATCATTAAACTAAAGAAACCACCTGTCAATTGGAGGGGTTAACAAAAATACCCTCAATTTAACAGAGATTTTCCACTAAATGACTAAAATGATTAACGGTGTACAATTTCAAGGACTACTACTCTAGATTTCATGGGCCATTTAATTTTCGTCTCTTCCCTGTCAATCGGATACATCCATTTAATTTTCGTCTCTTCCCTGTCGATTCCCCCATGTTGTCTCACAAGTATTTCCTCTTTAAATCCAACCACCCAACCATTCCTCTTGTCCATCTTTTTAAAGCCAAACCACATCTCATCTCTCAGTCAAATAGCAATCATGGATGAAACCCATGAGCACACAAACAACTTCCTAGTTAACTTGGATAGGAAACCCGATCACCCTATTGTTAACTCCGGCACTTGTTTGGCTAGATTTCTGATAGCAGAGTGTCTTCCTCCTTGGAGCACTAATGTTGGCTTAATCAAGAGGTTCTGGGCTTCGTATGGTGACTTCAAAGTCTCGGCTCGTATGGACACAACCTTTATCATCACTGCACCCTTAGAGTCAGCAGCCAATAGGGTCCTTGATGATATGCCTTGGAATATAGCTGGAGACCACTTTGCCATTCATAGGTTGCCACCGCACCTCACCTTTGAGGAAATACCAGCTTACTAGATCTACTACTGGGTTCCAATGCATGGTGTGACTTTGGGAATCCTTTTAGGGAAGTCATTGTTGTGGATGATCCTTTTGCATGCCTATATGGAATCCATGACTTTCTCCAAGTAAGGCTTAAAGTGGACGCAAGGAAACCTTTTTCTAATGGGTTCTGGCTTCAAAGAATATATGGTGGAAGAACAAGGGTGATGTTCAAATATGAATGCCTCTCAAATTTCTTTTTTCACTGTGGAAAACTTGGTCACTTCGACAAATACTATGAGCATGAAGTGCCAAATGTCAACAACGATTATCCTTATTCAACTACTATGGTAGAGGAGCAGGTCCGTCCACCAAGACTCACTCATACTACTTCCCGCGCAAATAATTATGTGAGTAAGGGTGGAAAATGCTGGAATTCCACCCCAAAGAAGCGACAAGGTCTTCCCTGGGTTTTGGAAACCCCTATACCAAAATCGCCGCCGGGTGGTGCTTCTGCTATTGTCCGCTCCACCAGGACAAATCGAGCAATTTTTTTAGGGTGGACCCTATCTGTCTCTCAGTCTGTCTCCAACTGAGCCATATTTCCCCCTCCCTACCTGGCTAATGTAAGGTATGGCTACCCAAATGGAGACCAACTTTAGTTTTTTTGTGAACCTATCAACCTTTGACTTCTTGCAGAAAAAATATCCACCATCCACAAATATTTCCACTCTCAACTAGCTTGTTAAGTCCTCTCACTCAACTATGAATTTTTTACCAACCTCAAAGTCAACACTTTTTACTCCTTACACCCCAACTTCTGCTATCTCACCTTAGTTAACAACATATCTTCTTCAAGGGGATCATTTTCTATCTCAACACCTTTACTCAAATGAGACTATATCCACAATTTCCAGCCTTATGAGACTCTCAATCAGTAACAATCCACAACCGCCAACCCCTGCATTTTTCTCCAAAAACCTAAATGCTACTCTTATCATGAAATTTCAGTCTCCTCTTGGACCGACCATATCCACCATTACCCAAAGTATTCTATTGGAAAATCTAGGAAAGCCACATTTGGATCCTATGCTTGTCAGGAATGCTCAGAAGAGAAAGGTCCCTACTTGTGAGGCTGACTCAGGTACAAAAAATAACAGAAAACTTTACTCCTGGAAAATCATATCTCTCCATCTATGGTGCAAGAAACCAAGCTATCTAAGAATACAAGACTGACTACTTATGCTCTTTCTCATGGTCGTCCTAACCCCCGTTGGGGCTGGGCCGATCTCTCTCATATAGAAATAACTAAACCGACTACCTCTATCGAAGATTCAAATAATATAGATACTACTGTTTCCTCTCCTCACTCGCCAGATGGGATTGACAGTGCTGCCCTTAATTGTGTGAAGAATCCTATCATTTTACAGGGCACTAGTGGCTGGCTTGATGCAGCCACAAGGGATAAGTGATCTACCTAGCTTGGAACTGTCAAGGGATTAGGCAAGACTTGACAGTGGATGTTCTTCGTGATCAATTACATATAAATAAGCCATCAGTTAGTTTTTTATGTGAAACAAAATGTAAGAATGATGTAGTCCAAAAAGTGGGACGTTCCCTAGGTTTTTGTAATTCATTTTTTGTTCCTGCAGTAGGTAGATCTAATGGGTTATGCCTTTGGTGGAAAGATGGTACTACTATCCAAATCCTCTCAGCCAACAAATATGTCATCGATACATGTATCCAAGAGAAGTCGGTGACTACTCCTATCCATATCTCATGGTTTTATGGTCCTCCTCACAACCATCAAAAAATCTTTTTTTAGGAGCAAGTCGACACATCCCTCTTGGATTTTGGCATGCCTTGCCTTTGTGTTGTGATTTTAATGAACTATTGTGGGCGTATGAAAAAAAAAGGTAAACGAGATTAGGATCATGGCCGTACCAGATATTTAAAACTTTTCATGCACCAAAAAGCTCTTACTGACCTTGGGTACTGTGGTCCAATTTTCACTTGGGAAAGAGATTGGGAGGAGTGGGGGAAGATTGCGGAAAGGTTGGATCGAGCCGTTGCTAATCTCTTGTGGACAGAATATTGGCCTAACACAGTGATATCCCATGACCCTTTAATTGGCTCCGATCATCAGCCCTTAATCATTCAATATGCTCATTATGTTGCTCTTGGTCCCTGTCCTTTCTCCCTTGAAGCTTTTTGGCTCAGGAATTATGAGTTTCAATGTTGTAAAAGAAGCTTGGAATGATAGTATAAATAATTACTTTGGGTATGCCTTGTCGGATAATTTATCTCATTGTTCTCGAATTTTGTCATCTTAGAGCAAAAAATTCTCTAACAACATAACTATAAATAAGTTGCTCAAAGTTCTCAAAGTAATGACTTTCAGCCTCATGCCGGCACTAAACGTGAGGTTCACTTAACAACCACCAAGAAGCTGGGGGAAGTTTGGAGAAATGAAGAACTCTATTGGCTCCAGAGATCACATATTAACTGGTTGCGTGATGGAGACAAAAATACTGCCTTTTTCCACCACTCAGCGATCCAGTACCGCCAAAGAAATCGCATTCTGAAGATTAAAGATTTTGAAGATGTCTGGTTGGAAGAAGATGGTCAAATTAGAAATCACATCGACGCCTACTTTAAGACTTTCTTCTCGCCTGCCCTTGAGGGTCTCAAGCAGGTGGTCACTCCTCAAATTAATGCCAATTTTCTCATGCCTTTCACCCTTGAAGAGATCAAATTTGTAGTGTTCAAATAGGGGGTCTTAAAGTTACAGGTCCTAATGGTTTCCATGGAAATTTTTACCACACTTGTTGGGAGATGGTTAATAATATTATCTATGGGCCATCTCTGAATTCTCTTATAGTGGAAATCTTTTTCAAGAGATGAACCATACCAATATTGTCCTTATTCCCAAGGTGAAAGTGCCTAAGTCTATCTCTCAATTTCATCCCATCAGCCTCTGCAACTTTGTGTACAAGATATTTTCCAAGTTGATGACAAATCGATTAAAATCCTATCTCTCAGGCCTCATCTCTCACCACCAGAGTGCTTTCATCCTGGGACGTCAAATTCAAGACAATAATTTTGTTGCTCATGAGGCTTTGCATTATCTGAAGCACAAAAATTAATTCAGAATTTTGAGTTGGGTCTGTTGATGCACAAAACCGGAGGTTTTGGAACAATGTAAATCCGACCGTGAATCTGCAAGAAATGTAAATAACACAAGATGTATTGTGATTCACCCCAAGGTTTGGGCTACGTCCACACTGATTGTATTTCTCTGACTGTATGTATGGATTACAAGGGTGAGGGGGAGTCCTCCAGAGAATGAGAGAGTTTGAGAGGGCCTCTGTGTATGGGAGAGGGTTGTGAGGAGGCTTGTGAGCCTTAGGGTTTGTGAGGGTGAGAAGGCCCTTTTATAGAATAAGGGTTCTTCCCCTTTTTACTTATTTGCCCCTTCCTTTATTACATAATTACATTTGAGTCCCCCGAGTATTTATACGAGATCTAAATACGAAAGCCCCAAGTATGGTACAAACAGGGTCTTAAAGTTGATATGAACAAGGCCTACGATCGTGTTGAATGGGACTTTCTGGAAGCAGTGCTACTTCGATTGGGATTTCAAACAAGATGAGTTTCTATGGTTATAACTTGCGTAAGAACGGTCTCATTTTCTATCACTTTCAACGGCAAGTGTAGGGAGAAGTTTATTCCTTCTAGAGGACTACGTCAGGGTAACCTGTGTTCTCTCTACCTATTTCTCTTCATCATTGAGGCTTTTTCATCCCTAATTTATGATCATTGCGAGGTAAGTGGTCTGTCTAGTATTTCTTTCGCCCCTTCTTTCCTGATGCTCTCCTACTTGTTTTTTGCAAATGACTCGCTTTTCTTCATTATGGCTAATTAGGATAATCGCAATGCTTTGTTAAGAATTTTGGATTTTTTATTGCGTGGCATCTGGCCAAACTATTAATTTTTATAAATCTTCCATTTTCTTCTCGGTAAATATTCCCCATATCGTCATTAACGATGCATGTACTTTATTCAATATTCCTCAAACCTCAAACTCGTGGAAATATCTTGGCTTGCCTATTGTGTGGGGGCGGTCTAAAAAAGAAGCTCACTCTTTTGTTAAAGAGCAAATTGCTCTCAAGATTCATAGTTGAAAATCGACATCATTATCTTTAGCTGGTTATGAAGTTTCGATTAAAGTTGTTTCCATAGCCATTCATACCTATCATATGAATTGTTTCTTGTTCTCGGCCACTTTCTGCCACGATATTGATGTCTTTCTGCCCCTTTTTGGTCGGGTCAGAGGGAGAATAAGCGTAAGATTCATTGGCAAAATTGGTTGGCTGTGTGTGCCTCTAAGTCTGCAGGTGGTCTTAGATTCCGGAGCCTTCTAGACTACAATACGACCCTCTTAGCTAAGAAATTTTGGCGTCTCATGGCTGAACCTATTGCTTTCTAGGCTTGTATTATGCGGGGTCGCTAATTTCCTTAAAGCAGCCTTTTGCAAGGTCGGGCTTTTATAATCAAATGAGCCAGATGGAAAATTGGTGATGGGAGACGTGTCTGCATCTGGCAAGACAACTGGCTTACTAGCAATCATGTCTCGAATAATGTGGCTACGGTGGCCAGAGATATTATTTCAATGTCGGATTGATCTTAGAACCTAGGGGCTATACACAATCTCCTCCCTCATGTGGAATCTGCGGCTATTGAGAGTATCATCCTTGGTGATCTTTCTTTCCCCAATCATCTTATTTGGTCGTGGTCCCTTAATGGTGATTACTCTATTAAATCAAGTTATGCCTTTGGTCATACAATTACCTTGGGCAACCAAACCTTATCTACCAATAATGCTAGTCAATCTCTATGTGTGGATCCTGTCTTCTGGAAACTCATTTGGGGAATGGTTACTCTTCCAAAAATCAAGTTCTTTTTTTAGAAGATTACTAACAATCGTCTCCCGACCATGAAGAGTCTTTTTCACTATTAGGTTTGAAATAACCTCATTTGTCCCATTTGTAAGAATAAGCCTGAAACTATTGAGCATATACTTTTCCTCTGCTCGTGCACTTCTGCAGTTTGGTTCACGTTTAGGCTAAACTATCACATCGATTGTCAGTCTATCACTTTTTTTACAGATGGTTGTTGGCTCTCTCTTCGGTGGTAGATGGCTCAGGTATGACCTTACCTAAAGTTTTATCTTCTGTCTCTTTCCTTTGCTAGGAAATCTGGAAGGCTAGATGTTATGCAAGTTTTAATAATGTTATCCCCTCTCCTAATAAAACCACGAAAGTGGCAACAGAAGCTTGCAATGATTTTATTAATGTTTCCATGGTTCCTGTTTCTCCTCGGGCTAACCTGCTACATCCTCCAAGTTGGATTCCTCCCCCGCCAAATATTATCAACTGTGATGCCTCGTGGTTTAATGCTTCTTTGTGCTCGGGTTTTGGAGCGTTGGTTCGAGATTCATTTGGGAAGTTAATCACAGGTAAAAGAGCCAAGGGCATGGTTGCCTACCCCTTGGAATCTGATGCTAAATGTGTCCTTCTAGCCATGGAATTGGCAGTGCAAAATAACTTCTCTAAGGTGATTTTTGAATCTGATTCAGCAACACTGGTTCAGAGCAACAACGGCTCCTCCTGTCAATCTTCTTGGACCATCTTCCCTATCCTCGATCAAATCAGTAATTTCAGTCACAGATTCTAGTTTCTTCTTTGGTCTTGGATCCCTCGCCAAATGAATTTTGCAGCCAACTGGGTTGCTTTATAGTGTAAAAGAGATATGTGTCTGGAAGTCTGGGTGACCAAACCCACATCTGCTGTCATCCATATTTTATCTAACAATGGTCTACCATGTCCACATTAGGCCTT
The DNA here is from genome assembly GCF_916048215.2 of Malus sylvestris. NCBI lineage: Eukaryota > Viridiplantae > Streptophyta > Magnoliopsida > Rosales > Rosaceae > Malus > Malus sylvestris. The sequence continues at coordinate 6,182,234 of NC_062264.1, read as the reverse complement.
AGGTCTTAGTGTTCAAGGAAGGCGACTGAAGTTTCGCTTTAAGTCTTGCTACCCTTCCTTGTTCACGTGGTCGGTCTCGTGTCCTGGTTTGTCTTTCTTTTCTGTTTGTTCTCAGGTACTATTGTCTTGGCCTTGTACTTGTTCTGGAGCTTTGTCTCCTTTTCAATGAATCTTTTGTTGACCAAAAAAAAGAGGATATCATGGCATCAATTGCCAAGATATTAATCTTCATTTGAAAATCATCTCTACAAAATAAATAAATAAATAAATAATCATTCGAAGTAGTGACTGTTTAGTCATCTAATGCATCAAACAAATTAACGGCGTAGGTACCAAATAACATATTCATGATGAACCATTTATCCTGCAATTGGAGCCATGTGATCGTATTCTCCATCCTTCAAAGTTTTCTTGAACTAAAGAAGAAAATTGTCCCTCAACAAAGATTCTAACTCTATCGTGGATATCGAGGGAATTCACGGTGGGTTGCCTTCCTCGTCATGGATCCCAAAACATTGAAGCCTATTGTGATCAACATCGAGCAATTCAACATCATTGGACAACATCAAGACATTAGGGCTGGATGTGAACCTCCTTCAGAGCCAAATGATAGCTCACGGGGGAGTCATTGGAAACGTGCCGCAAGTTTGGCATCCAGGGCAATAGAAAGAGAGGAAAGCGCCACCGAAATCAACAATTAAATCAATTATGGAAGAGCCAAGACGGATGCTTCAAGGGTAGCTACACAAGTCTCCATGGACGAAAGATTATGCGGGTAGGTTTGGTCCGCGGATTCAAGAAGGATGATACCATTGCTAAGATCCAGTTCTCAAAAACCCTATTCAACCTACAAGTAGCACCTAGAATATGGAGGAAGAGGGAGGGAAGAGAGAAGAAGAGACGAAACTGAGCTCTAATATCTTTTTGTATTAATTTCCTTTGTAAAACCGATATGATACAAAACTCCACTCATTTCTTGCTTCATATAGTCGTTCTCAGAAAGAGATCCTCTCTGGATCTTTTCCACCAAGGCCACTTGATCAAGTGATTCGGGCCTTTGAAATTTCATCCAACGGTTCACCTGTTTTGATCCTTTAAAAGCTATAATAATTTTTGGCCATTGGATGAAATTTCAAAGACCCGGATCACTTGATCCGGTAGCCTTGGTGAAAGAGATTCGAAGAGGATCTTTTTCCCTAGTTCCCAAACACTCTTGCCAGATGCCATTTCCTAACAAACTGCCTAAAACAAGTAATAACAACTAACTTAATTCTAATTGTGGTTAAGGCAATCACAAATCATAACACAAGTGGATAGGGTCAACCTTGATTGATTTCTACATCAATCTTAAACCTTTGACTTTATGAATTTAAACACTTTTTCTGATAATTTATAACTTTCTACATCATTAAAAATTTTGAGGTTCCATTGTTGTTGAAAAAAAGAATGAAAATCATATCTTTGTAGGAGTGCTTGAAAAGATATTACTATGCGGTTTTCAAGTTCGTATCTCGGAGTAGAGTGTAACGAAGTAGCTCGACTAAAAAGAGAGAGTAACGAGACAGAAGATGTGATAATTCGAGTGTCAACTAGAGCAAGTTATCTTGAATGGAACGAGAAACTCACGCCTAGTAGAGGTATATGCGTTCAAAGTTGCGGCTTGCAGAGAGCCGGTTTCCCATGAGTATAAGATTCGATCGTCTATAGACATGACTCCACTTTGAAAGAAATAACATAGGGATAGACAAACTCTTACAGTAGGCTTAAAACTACTGAAATAGCTTGATTGTTATGAGAGTATCATACATGGCTATATGTAATCTCCTCCCTCCTGTGGAATTTGCGACTATTGAAAGTATCATCCGTGGTGTCTTTCCTTCCCCGATTGTCATATTTGGTCGTGGTCCCTCAATGGTGACTACTATGTTAAATCGGGTTATGCCTTTAGTCATGCAATTACCTTGGGCAAGCAAACATTATCTACCAATAATGCTGGTCAATCTCTGTGTGTGGATCATGTTTTCTAGAAACTCATTTGGGGAATGGTTACTCTCCCAAAAATCAAGTTTTTTTTCTAGAGGATTGCTAACAATTGTCTCCCGACCATGAAGAGTCTCTCTCGCCATCAGGTTCGAACTAATCCCCTTTGTCCCATTTTTAAAAATGAGCCTGAAACTACTGAGCATATGTTTTTCCTTTGCCCGTGGACTTCTGTGGTTTGGTTCACATTTGGGCTAAATTATCGCATCGATCATCAATCCATCACTTCTTTTGACATATGGTTGTTGGCTCTCTTTTCGATGGTAGATGGCTCATGTATGATCTTTTTTTTTAAGTTTTATCTTCTATCTATCTATTTCCTTTGCTGGGAAATCTGGAAGGCTAGATGTCATGCAAGTTTTAATAATGTTTTCCCTTCTCCTAATAAAACCATGAAAATGGCAACAGAAGCTTGCAATGATTTTATTAAATGTTTCCACGGTTCATGCTTCTCCTTTGTCTAACCTGCTACATCCTCCAAGTTGGATTCCTCCCCCACCAAATATTGTTAAGATCAACTATGACGCCTTGTGGTTTAAGGCTTCTTCGTGCTCGAGTCTTGGAGTGGTGGTTCGAGATGAATTTAGGAAGTTAATCACAGGTAAAGGAACCAAAGGCAAGGTTGCCTCCCCCTTGGAAGCTGAGGCTAAATGTGTTCTTCTTGCCATGGAATTGTCAGTGCAAAATAACTTTTCCAAGGTGATTTTTGAATCTGATTCCGTGACATTGGTTCAGAGCATCAACGGCTCCTCCAGTTAATCTTGTTGAACCATATTCCCTATCCTCAATTAGATTCGTAGTTTCGGTCACAGATTCCAATTCCTTCATTGGTCTTAGATCCCTCGCCAAGCAAATTCTGCAGCCGACTGGGTTACTTTGCAATGTAAAAGATGGATGTGTTCGAAAGTCTGGGTGACCAGACCCCCATCCACTCTTTTCCATATTTTATCTAACAATGGTCTACCATGTCCACATTAGGCCTTGGGTCTTGGTGTTCAGGGAAGGTGACTGAAGTTTCTCTTCAAGTCTTGTTATCCCTCCTTGTTCACGTGGTCTGTGTCATGTCCTGGTTTGTCTTTCCTTTCTGTTTGTTCTTTGGCGATGATGTCTTGGCCTTGTACTTGTTCTGGAGCTTTGTCTCATTTTCAATGAATCTCTTGTTGACCCAAAGAAAAAAATATCATGGTATGAATTGCCAAAACAGCTAGCACTTGTTGGTTTGGTCGTGTGCTTCTGCAATTTTTTTTTTAAAATGTCTGTTTCTACAATTCTCTTCACATGTCATAGCAAGTAAAGAATACAAAACTTAGTAATTGGATAAATCATTCATTTGCTCAGAGGCGAGCCAATTAAGGCCTAGAGTGGTCAACTGACCCTCTCACCATTTGCCAAGTTTGTATTTATTTGTAGGGAATCTTAATGAAACATTTCCGATAATGTTCACTTTTAACGAAAAGAACATTTTTACCTTGAAAAGTCACTATTGGTACTATTCACTTACATCTATATTTTTGTCATTTTCAATAAAACTAAAATTTTTGATGACTTTTTGTTAGTTTTCCTGTATTTGTATTATCGTTAGACTTATTTGGTATAATAGTTAAAAACTGACCCTTCTCACAAATAAATTTCTTCAATTAAATTCCTTCAATACATTATATATTCCTTCCAACTAAACATACTTATTTGTCGAGATATATGAACCATGCTTATCGTATTTTTTTTGGGGGGGAGGGGGGTGGGCTGGTGTGTATATCATTCCAAAATCAGAACCATAAATTAAAATGTTAAATATAATCCAAGGGATAATAATTGCATTTTCCTTTGGAGATGAGCTCATTTTTTCACTTATAAATAATGTATCTTCGAAGTAGAAATTTCATAATAGGAATCGTTCAATCTATTAATTTTCATTTGAAAATCATCCCTAAAAAAATTAAAAAAAAAAAAAAAACCATTCAATTTAATGCATCAAACAAATTAACGGCATGTACCAAGTAACATATTCATGATGAACCATTTATCCTACAATTGAAGCCATGTGATCGCATTCTCCATCCCTCAAAGTTTTCTTGAACTAAAGAACAAAAATTCTGACTCTGCCGTGGATGATCGAGGGAATTCGTAGTGGGTTGCCTTCCGCGTCGTGGATCCCAAAACATTGAACCGTATTGAAATCAACATCTAGCTATTCAACGTCATCGGACAATATCATGACATCAGGGCTACATGTGAACCTCATTCGGAGCCAAATGATAGCTCACGGGGAAGTCGTTCAAAACGTGCCACAAGTTTGGTATCTAGGGCAATAGAAAAGGAGGAAAGCGCCACCGAAATCGACAACTGAATCAATTATGGGAGAGCCGGGACAGATGCTTCAAGGACAGCTACACGAGTCTCCATGGACGAAAGACTATGTGGGTGGGTTTAGCCCGAGTCCACAGGAGGGAAATAAGGACTCAAGAAGGATGATACCATTGATAAGATCCAGTTCTCAAAAACCCTATTCAACCTACAAGTAGCACATAGAATATGGATGAAGAGGGAGGGAAGAGAGAATAAGAGACGAAACTGAGCTCCAATATCTATTTGTAATTAATTTCCTTTGTAAAACTGATATGATACAAACTCCACTAACTTCTTGCTTCATGAGAGATTTTTCAATGCAATCTGTACACAGAGTGATACATCACATGTCACTATACAAATGACGGAATATGTGTGTTAAAAAACTAATAACTTAATATATGAATTTTTTTCACCATTTATATAAAAACACGTGGTGTTTCCGGTCACAATGAAAATTTTCTCCTTGCTTCATATACTCGTTCCCAAACACTCTTGCCAACTGACATTTCCTAACGAACTGCCTAAAACAAGTAATAACAACTAACTCAATTCTAATTGTAGTTAAGGCAATCATAAATCATAATACAGGTGGATGGCGGCAACCTTGATTGATTTCTACATCAATCTTGAACCCTTGACGTTATGAATTTAAATGTTTTTTTTCTGCTAATTTATAACTTTCTACATCATTAAAATTTTTGAGGTTCCATTGTTGTCGAAAAAAGAAGGAAAATCATATCTTTTTAGGAGTGCTTAAAAAGATATTACTATGTGGTTGTCAAGCTCGTATCTCATAGTAGAGGGTAACAAAGTAGCTCGACTAAAAGGAAAGGGTAGCGAGACAAAAGATGTGATAATTCGGGTGTCAACTAGAGCAAGTTATCTCAAATGGAACGAGAAACTCACGCCTAGTCGAGGTATAGGTTTAAAGTTGCGGCTTGCAGAGAGTCGGTCTCCCATGAGTGTAAGATCTGATCGTCTATAGACATGACTCCACTTTAAAAGAAATAACATAGGGATAGACAAACTCTTACGGTAGGCTTAAAACTACTGAAATAGCTTGATTGTTATGTCTAAACTTTTTTCAGATTGAATGAGTTAATGAGATAATCCCTCTGTCTCACACGATAGATAACTCAGTCTGATACATGTACTTTACGAATAACTTTGTGTGAAAAGGATAAAATCATAATTGTTTATTTAACCCTTAAATCTGAAGAAAAAAAACAAAAGCATATGAACAACTACACGGTTTCCGTGCAATTTTTAATCGATTGCTGTGAGTGTCTCTCTGGTACTTTGGTAGTTAGAAACTTGCTAGATTAGCTCAGCTCATAATTGTTGGCATGTCTCAAGTCAATGCCAGTTTTAGCATGGTCTAATTTGCTCTTTCTAAATTCAGTTATTGTATTCTAATTTGATTTCTCTTTTAATTCACTGTTCTTAAGTTTTAATCTCTGCGAAAATTCACCACATGTGAGGGGGCATGTTGAGAATGAGTCACACATTGATGGGAAGATGGACTTATAAGAGGTTGGGCTACTCTCCATATTGCCAATTGGTTTTATGGTGGAACCCCAACTTTCTTCAACTCCGTCACTATTAAGTTAGATCATACCAACTACCTCTTCTAGTCAGCACAGATCATTCTCGTTCTCAAAAGTCGTCATCTCATGGCTTTCATCGAAATTTCTTCGAGTGTCATGCTGAGTTTAACACTGATAACAACGGCATGCAAACTAAAAATCACTCATTTACCAAGTGGGTTCGAAAGGATACTCGTGTTCTTGGTTCAATGTTTCTTAGCCTACTTCTCAAAAGTACGTAGGTGGTTTACCAGCATACCTTTGGCCTCTGGCATTCACTATTATAACATTGTTCAGACCCCAGGTGAGTTGATGCAAATGACAGTGTCATAGGCCCATAACCATATGCCTGCCGGTAAAATAAATAAATAAAAAATCTAGGGACTGACAAAAAAACATCAATTTAATAGACTACTACACACTCAATGAGATAAAAGGTGTATATTGATACAATTTTAAAACCTCGTGATGCAATCATAAAAATTTGAGACCTTGTAGACGATTTGGATAACGATAGAGAACAAATTGAGACCTTATACCTCAATATTTTTTTGGGAGTTGTTAGTGGCACTCCTAAATCTCAATATATACTCTTCCTACATTTTTTTAACAAATGATATTATCTACACTAAGAGGAAGGGTTGGTTTAGCCTTACAATGGGCTAGCAATAATATGGCTTAAACTTGTCTTTGGCGAGAATCGAACCTAAGACCTCTCACTTACAAGTGAAGAGAAATACCACTAGACTGTGACACTAAGTGGCTCCTACATTTTTTACCTATCTATTCTCATTTTTATTGTAGTTTTCAATTTTACCCTTCTATTGCTTTAATTATCCCTAGAATCTTTAAAACCTCATTAAATATAATTTTATTGAGATAAATATAAATGGACAATACTTAGTTCCTTACTAAGGATGATTCCCTTTTTACTGACTATGATATGGCTCAATGAAATTAAAACACGTGTCCAACTTTCCATTATTTAAACTAGCAACCAAACACGCAGTTATTTAAGTAAGCCACGCATCTAAACATCCCATATTCCCTTTGTCCCGAACCATCCTCTCCTGCACGCCATGGCTGCCAATGCTCCCATCATCACCACCCCAATCCAAATATAAGAACAAACAAAAACAATTATCTAGCAATAATTTACCCATTTGAAAACCTTTTTTTTTTTTTTAAATCTAGACAAACAACCAAATTTCACTACGACCCACCACTTATCCTTCTCTTCTTCGGCACCTATCACCAATCCTTTTCTTCTCCGGTGACCCACTACTAATCCTTTTTCCCCTCCAACGACCCACCTCCAATCCCTCTCTTCTATAGCAAGATCAACTTGTCGTCCTCCTTGTGAACGACGGCGATTGCTGAAAATGGCCTCCTACGACAAGCATCGTCGTTTCGGAGAGTCTTATACTGAGTTGACGATGGTCGAGTTGACAAGTTAGCCGTGGTCGGAGCTGTTGTGGTTATGGAGGACGAAAGATGGACTGGACGAAGAAAATCGTTGTTTGGTAACATGCTTTAAGCGAGAATTTCTATTTGGTTACAAAAATTGCAAGTATGGGAGTTTACAGGTGTTTTAAAATGATTGGTCCATATAGTTTGTGTTGGTTATGAAGATTTCCATGGGGAAAGGTTCTCGGCACCTTAGCACAGCTCCCCAAAGGCTTGGCACTTTGGATGTATAGTCGGGCTTTTGCTTGTCAATGTGCTACAAGAAGAAGATAGAGTTAATTCTGAACGGTGCCTTTGTGGGGCCTTAAATGTAGGCCTTGAGGCTCGCAATCAAAACTAACTAAGTGCTAGGCGTGCCACTGCTATCTCAGTATAGCAAATGTAGAACAAGTGTGTTTTAGTCGATTACTTGCCCCCAAGTTATTCGGACTTCTTGTTATCAAAAGATTGTCGTGGATAGGTTAAGTCCACATTAAGTTCTTTTTCTTGCCTTGTGACCAAGGACTTTTAGTTCATAGTCTTGTATGTTCGTATGAAAGGAGTTCAAAGCGCTTTAAGCCATTCACTTGGCTCTGGGTTGGTTTTAACAATGACATATCCATTAAACTAACCAGATCCAACTACAAATGGTGTTCTAAAAGTAGGAAAACTGATAGAAATAACTTGAACACATACTGGATAATGCATTAAGTAATAGATTTACAAATGTAAGTACAAACACAAGGAAGTCGGGCAAGATTTCACCTTGTATGTCAAGGTTGAACCTCTTGCAATCACTTCTCTTTTAGTTTACAGAGGTTTGTATGCTAGAAAGGGATGGATGGTAAACAGGTTTACACGAGGGAATCGATACTACGCCACTAAAGGAGGTAATAAAGCTTTTAAACTAGAGAAAGATAAGCTTTCTAAGGAGATCTAAACAAGAGATAACTTGTTGCTAAAAAGATCTGAGATCTGGGCTGATTACAGCTTTTGGATGTAAATCTAGCTTAAGAGCAGAGTTTGAATGTTTGTTTGTTTGATTGGTTGAGTGTCCTTGTCTATGGGGCCTCTTCTTCCTTTTATAGGTGAATTAGCTCGACTGCTGTGACTTTGTTTTTGCCCGAAAGCATTTGGATGTTAGTGACTCATCATCTTTTTACTTGTATAGCCATTAAAAATGCTTTTTGGCTGATTGTGAGTTAGTCTCCATCACATAACATTTAAATCATAGACACATGGTCTATGCATTAATGAGAATGTGCCAATTTATCTCTGGGCTTGGTGCTGGGCTTCGGGTAAGTCTTATATTAATTGGCATCTCTGGGCTTCTTTATTCTTGCAGCCCAATGTTCAAATATTAATCCAAACAGTGCCCCCTTTAATCATTGTTGAGTCTACAACCCAAGACGCTAATAATGATTAAACAGTGCCCCCTACATTTTTTTAACAAATGATATTATCTACACTAAGAGGAAGGGTTGGTTTAGCCTTACAATGGGCTAGCAATAATATGGCTTAAACTTGTCTTTGGCGAGAATCGAACCTAAGACCTCTCACTTACAAGTGAAGAGAAATACCACTAGACTGTGACACTAAGTGGCTCCTACATTTTTTACCTATCTATTCTCATTTTTATTGTAGTTTTCAATTTTACCCTTCTATTGCTTTAATTATCCCTAGAATCTTTAAAACCTCATTAAATATAATTTTATTGAGATAAATATAAATGGACAATACTTAGTTCCTTACTAAGGATGATTCCCTTTTTACTGACTATGATATGGCTCAATGAAATTAAAACACGTGTCCAACTTTCCATTATTTAAACTAGCAACCAAACACGCAGTTATTTAAGTAAGCCACGCATCTAAACATCCCATATTCCCTTTGTCCCGAACCATCCTCTCCTGCACGCCATGGCTGCCAATGCTCCCATCATCACCACCCCAATCCAAATATAAGAACAAACAAAAACAATTATCTAGCAATAATTTACCCATTTGAAAACCTTTTTTTTTTTTAAATCTAGACAAACAACCAAATTTCACTACGACCCACCACTTATCCTTCTCTTCTTCGGCACCTATCACCAATCCTTTTCTTCTCCGATGACCCACTACTAATCCTTTTTCCCCTCCAACGACCCACCTCCAATCCCTCTCTTCTATAGCAAGATCAACTTGTCGTCCTCCTTGTGAACGACGGCGATTGCTGAAAATGGCCTCCTACGACAAGCATCGTCGTTTCGGAGAGTCTTATACTGAGTTGACGATGGTCGAGTTGACAAGTTAGCCGTGGTCGGAGCTGTTGTGGTTATGGAGGACGAAAGATGGACTGGACGAAGAAAATCGTTGTTTGGTAACATGCTTTAAGCGAGAATTTCTATTTGGTTACAAAAATTGCAAGTATGGGAGTTTACAGGTGTTTTAAAATGATTGGTCCATATAGTTTGTGTTGGTTATGAAGATTTCCATGGGGAAAGGTTCTCGGCACCTTAGCACAGCTCCCCAAAGGCTTGGCACTTTGGATGTATAGTCGGGCTTTTGCTTGTCAATGTGCTACAAGAAGAAGATAGAGTTAATTCTGAACGGTGCCTTTGTGGGGCCTTAAATGTAGGCCTTGAGGCTCGCAATCAAAACTAACTAAGTGCTAGGCGTGCCACTGCTATCTCAGTATAGCAAATGTAGAACAAGTGTGTTTTAGTCGATTACTTGCCCCCAAGTTATTCGGACTTCTTGTTATCAAAAGATTGTCGTGGATAGGTTAAGTCCACATTAAGTTCTTTTTCTTGCCTTGTGACCAAGGACTTTTAGTTCATAGTCTTGTATGTTCGTATGAAAGGAGTTCAAAGCGCTTTAAGCCATTCACTTGGCTCTGGGTTGGTTTTAACAATGACATATCCATTAAACTAACCAGATCCAACTACAAATGGTGTTCTAAAAGTAGGAAAACTGATAGAAATAACTTGAACACATACTGGATAATGCATTAAGTAATAGATTTACAAATGTAAGTACAAACACAAGGAAGTCGGGCAAGATTTCACCTTGTATGTCAAGGTTGAACCTCTTGCAATCACTTCTCTTTTAGTTTACAGAGGTTTGTATGCTAGAAAGGGATGGATGGTAAACAGGTTTACACGAGGGAATCGATACTACGCCACTAAAGGAGGTAATAAAGCTTTTAAACTAGAGAAAGATAAGCTTTCTAAGGAGATCTAAACAAGAGATAACTTGTTGCTAAAAAGATCTGAGATCTGGGCTGATTACAGCTTTTGGATGTAAATCTAGCTTAAGAGCAGAGTTTGAATGTTTGTTTGTTTGATTGGTTGAGTGTCCTTGTCTATGGGGCCTCTTCTTCCTTTTATAGGTGAATTAGCTCGACTGTTGTGACTTTGTTTTTGCCCGAAAGCATTTGGATGTTAGTGACTCATCATCTTTTTACTTGTATAGCCATTAAAAATGCTTTTTGGCTGATTGTGAGTTAGTCTCCATCACATAACATTTAAATCATAGACACATGGTCTATGCATTAATGAGAATGTGCCAATTTATCTCTGGGCTTGGTGCTGGGCTTCGGGTAAGTCTTATATTAATTGGCATCTCTGGGCTTCTTTATTCTTGCAGCCCAATGTTCAAATATTAATCCAAACAGTGCCCCCTTTAATCATTGTTGAGTCTACAACCCAAGACGCTAATAATGATTAAACAGTGCCCCCTACATTTTTTTAACAAATGATATTATCTACACTAAGAGGAAGGGTTGGTTTAGCCTTACAATGGGCTAGCAATAATATGGCTTAAACTTGTCTTTGGCGAGAATCGAACCTAAGACCTCTCACTTACAAGTGAAGAGAAATACCACTAGACTGTGACACTAAGTGGCTCCTACATTTTTTACCTATCTATTCTCATTTTTATTGTAGTTTTCAATTTTACCCTTCTATTGCTTTAATTATCCCTAGAATCTTTAAAACCTCATTAAATATAATTTTATTGAGATAAATATAAATGGACAATACTTAGTTCCTTACTAAGGATGATTCCCTTTTTACTGACTATGATATGGCTCAATGAAATTAAAACACGTGTCCAACTTTCCATTATTTAAACTAGCAACCAAACACGCAGTTATTTAAGTAAGCCACGCATCTAAACATCCCATATTCCCTTTGTCCCGAACCATCCTCTCCTGCACGCCATGGCTGCCAATGCTCCCATCATCACCACCCCAATCCAAATATAAGAACAAACAAAAACAATTATCTAGCAATAATTTACCCATTTGAAAACCTTTTTTTTTTTTTAAATCTAGACAAACAACCAAATTTCACTACGACCCACCACTTATCCTTCTCTTCTTCGGCACCTATCACCAATCCTTTTCTTCTCCGATGACCCACTACTAATCCTTTTTCCCCTCCAACGACCCACCTCCAATCCCTCTCTTCTATAGCAAGATCAACTTGTCGTCCTCCTTGTGAACGACGGCGATTGCTGAAAATGGCCTCCTACGACAAGCATCGTCGTTTCGGAGAGTCTTATACTGAGTTGACGATGGTCGAGTTGACAAGTTAGCCGTGGTCGGAGCTGTTGTGGTTATGGAGGACGAAAGATGGACTGGACGAAGAAAATCGTTGTTTGGTAACATGCTTTAAGCGAGAATTTCTATTTGGTTACAAAAATTGCAAGTATGGGAGTTTACAGGTGTTTTAAAATGATTGGTCCATATAGTTTGTGTTGGTTATGAAGATTTCCATGGGGAAAGGTTCTCGGCACCTTAGCACAGCTCCCCAAAGGCTTGGCACTTTGGATGTATAGTCGGGCTTTTGCTTGTCAATGTGCTACAAGAAGAAGATAGAGTTAATTCTGAACGGTGCCTTTGTGGGGCCTTAAATGTAGGCCTTGAGGCTCGCAATCAAAACTAACTAAGTGCTAGGCGTGCCACTGCTATCTCAGTATAGCAAATGTAGAACAAGTGTGTTTTAGTCGATTACTTGCCCCCAAGTTATTCGGACTTCTTGTTATCAAAAGATTGTCGTGGATAGGTTAAGTCCACATTAAGTTCTTTTTCTTGCCTTGTGACCAAGGACTTTTAGTTCATAGTCTTGTATGTTCGTATGAAAGGAGTTCAAAGCGCTTTAAGCCATTCACTTGGCTCTGGGTTGGTTTTAACAATGACATATCCATTAAACTAACCAGATCCAACTACAAATGGTGTTCTAAAAGTAGGAAAACTGATAGAAATAACTTGAACACATACTGGATAATGCATTAAGTAATAGATTTACAAATGTAAGTACAAACACAAGGAAGTCGGGCAAGATTTCACCTTGTATGTCAAGGTTGAACCTCTTGCAATCACTTCTCTTTTAGTTTACAGAGGTTTGTATGCTAGAAAGGGATGGATGGTAAACAGGTTTACACGAGGGAATCGATACTACGCCACTAAAGGAGGTAATAAAGCTTTTAAACTAGAGAAAGATAAGCTTTCTAAGGAGATCTAAACAAGAGATAACTTGTTGCTAAAAAGATCTGAGATCTGGGCTGATTACAGCTTTTGGATGTAAATCTAGCTTAAGAGCAGAGTTTGAATGTTTGTTTGTTTGATTGGTTGAGTGTCCTTGTCTATGGGGCCTCTTCTTCCTTTTATAGGTGAATTAGCTCGACTGCTGTGACTTTGTTTTTGCCCGAAAGCATTTGGATGTTAGTGACTCATCATCTTTTTACTTATATAGCCATTAAAAATGCTTTTTGGCTGATTGTGAGTTAGTCTCCATCACATAACATTTAAATCATAGACACATGGTCTATGCATTAATGAGAATGTGCCAATTTATCTCTGGGCTTGGTGCTGGGCTTCGGGTAAGTCTTATATTAATTGGCATCTCTGGGCTTCTTTATTCTTGCAGCCCAATGTTCAAATATTAATCCAAACAGTGCCCCCTTTAATCATTGTTGAGTCTACAACCCAAGACGCTAATAATGATTAAACAGTGCCCCCTACATTTTTTTAACAAATGATATTATCTACACTAAGAGGAAGGGTTGGTTTAGCCTTACAATGGGCTAGCAATAATATGGCTTAAACTTGTCTTTGGCGAGAATCGAACCTAAGACCTCTCACTTACAAGTGAAGAGAAATACCACTAGACTGTGACACTAAGTGGCTCCTACATTTTTTACCTATCTATTCTCATTTTTATTGTAGTTTTCAATTTTACCCTTCTATTGCTTTAATTATCCCTAGAATCTTTAAAACCTCATTAAATATAATTTTATTGAGATAAATATAAATGGACAATACTTAGTTCCTTACTAAGGATGATTCCCTTTTTACTGACTATGATATGGCTCAATGAAATTAAAACACGTGTCCAACTTTCCATTATTTAAACTAGCAACCAAACACGCAGTTATTTAAGTAAGCCACGCATCTAAACATCCCATATTCCCTTTGTCCCGAACCATCCTCTCCTGCACGCCATGGCTGCCAATGCTCCCATCATCACCACCCCAATCCAAATATAAGAACAAACAAAAACAATTATCTAGCAATAATTTACCCATTTGAAAACCTTTTTTTTTTTTTAAATCTAGACAAACAACCAAATTTCACTACGACCCACCACTTATCCTTCTCTTCTTCGGCACCTATCACCAATCCTTTTCTTCTCCGATGACCCACTACTAATCCTTTTTCCCCTCCAACGACCTACCTCCAATCCCTCTCTTCTATAGCAAGATCAACTTGTCGTCCTCCTTGTGAACGACGGCGATTGCTGAAAATGGCCTCCTACGACAAGCATCGTCGTTTCGGAGAGTCTTATACTGAGTTGACGATGGTCGAGTTGACAAGTTAGCCGTGGTCGGAGCTGTTGTGGTTATGGAGGACGAAAGATGGACTGGACGAAGAAAATCGTTGTTTGGTAACATGCTTTAAGCGAGAATTTCTATTTGGTTACAAAAATTGCAAGTATGGGAGTTTACAGGTGTTTTAAAATGATTGGTCCATATAGTTTGTGTTGGTTATGAAGATTTCCATGGGGAAAGGTTCTCGGCACCTTAGCACAGCTCCCCAAAGGCTTGGCACTTTGGATGTATAGTCGGGCTTTTGCTTGTCAATGTGCTACAAGAAGAAGATAGAGTTAATTCTGAACGGTGCCTTTGTGGGGCCTTAAATGTAGGCCTTGAGGCTCGCAATCAAAACTAACTAAGTGCTAGGCGTGCCACTGCTATCTCAGTATAGCAAATGTAGAACAAGTGTGTTTTAGTCGATTACTTGCCCCCAAGTTATTCGGACTTCTTGTTATCAAAAGATTGTCGTGGATAGGTTAAGTCCACATTAAGTTCTTTTTCTTGCCTTGTGACCAAGGACTTTTAGTTCATAGTCTTGTATGTTCGTATGAAAGGAGTTCAAAGCGCTTTAAGCCATTCACTTGGCTCTGGGTTGGTTTTAACAATGACATATCCATTAAACTAACCAGATCCAACTACAAATGGTGTTCTAAAAGTAGGAAAACTGATAGAAATAACTTGAACACATACTGGATAATGCATTAAGTAATAGATTTACAAATGTAAGTACAAACACAAGGAAGTCGGGCAAGATTTCACCTTGTATGTCAAGGTTGAACCTCTTGCAATCACTTCTCTTTTAGTTTACAGAGGTTTGTATGCTAGAAAGGGATGGATGGTAAACAGGTTTACACGAGGGAATCGATACTACGCCACTAAAGGAGGTAATAAAGCTTTTAAACTAGAGAAAGATAAGCTTTCTAAGGAGATCTAAACAAGAGATAACTTGTTGCTAAAAAGATCTGAGATCTGGGCTGATTACAGCTTTTGGATGTAAATCTAGCTTAAGAGCAGAGTTTGAATGTTTGTTTGTTTGATTGGTTGAGTGTCCTTGTCTATGGGGCCTCTTCTTCCTTTTATAGGTGAATTAGCTCGACTGCTGTGACTTTGTTTTTGCCCGAAAGCATTTGGATGTTAGTGACTCATCATCTTTTTACTTGTATAGCCATTAAAAATGCTTTTTGGCTGATTGTGAGTTAGTCTCCATCACATAACATTTAAATCATAGACACATGGTCTATGCATTAATGAGAATGTGCCAATTTATCTCTGGGCTTGGTGCTGGGCTTCGGGTAAGTCTTATATTAATTGGCATCTCTGGGCTTCTTTATTCTTGCAGCCCAATGTTCAAATATTAATCCAAACAGTGCCCCCTTTAATCATTGTTGAGTCTACAACCCAAGACGCTAATAATGATTAAACAGTGCCCCCTACATTTTTTTAACAAATGATATTATCTACACTAAGAGGAAGGGTTGGTTTAGCCTTACAATGGGCTAGCAATAATATGGCTTAAACTTGTCTTTGGCGAGAATCGAACCTAAGACCTCTCACTTACAAGTGAAGAGAAATACCACTAGACTGTGACACTAAGTGGCTCCTACATTTTTTACCTATCTATTCTCATTTTTATTGTAGTTTTCAATTTTACCCTTCTATTGCTTTAATTATCCCTAGAATCTTTAAAACCTCATTAAATATAATTTTATTGAGATAAATATAAATGGACAATACTTAGTTCCTTACTAAGGATGATTCCCTTTTTACTGACTATGATATGGCTCAATGAAATTAAAACACGTGTCCAACTTTCCATTATTTAAACTAGCAACCAAACACGCAGTTATTTAAGTAAGCCACGCATCTAAACATCCCATATTCCCTTTGTCCCGAACCATCCTCTCCTGCACGCCATGGCTGCCAATGCTCCCATCATCACCACCCCAATCCAAATATAAGAACAAACAAAAACAATTATCTAGCAATAATTTACCCATTTGAAAACCTTTTTTTTTTTTTAAATCTAGACAAACAACCAAATTTCACTACGACCCACCACTTATCCTTCTCTTCTTCGGCACCTATCACCAATCCTTTTCTTCTCCGATGACCCACTACTAATCCTTTTTCCCCTCCAACGACCCACCTCCAATCCCTCTCTTCTATAGCAAGATCAACTTGTCGTCCTCCTTGTGAACGACGGCGATTGCTGAAAATGGCCTCCTACGACAAGCATCGTCGTTTCGGAGAGTCTTATACTGAGTTGACGATGGTCGAGTTGACAAGTTAGCCGTGGTCGGAGCTGTTGTGGTTATGGAGGACGAAAGATGGACTGGACGAAGAAAATCGTTGTTTGGTAACATGCTTTAAGCGAGAATTTCTATTTGGTTACAAAAATTGCAAGTATGGGAGTTTACAGGTGTTTTAAAATGATTGGTCCATATAGTTTGTGTTGGTTATGAAGATTTCCATGGGGAAAGGTTCTCGGCACCTTAGCACAGCTCCCCAAAGGCTTGGCACTTTGGATGTATAGTCGGGCTTTTGCTTGTCAATGTGCTACAAGAAGAAGATAGAGTTAATTCTGAACGGTGCCTTTGTGGGGCCTTAAATGTAGGCCTTGAGGCTCGCAATCAAAACTAACTAAGTGCTAGGCGTGCCACTGCTATCTCAGTATAGCAAATGTAGAACAAGTGTGTTTTAGTCGATTACTTGCCCCCAAGTTATTCGGACTTCTTGTTATCAAAAGATTGTCGTGGATAGGTTAAGTCCACATTAAGTTCTTTTTCTTGCCTTGTGACCAAGGACTTTTAGTTCATAGTCTTGTATGTTCGTATGAAAGGAGTTCAAAGCGCTTTAAGCCATTCACTTGGCTCTGGGTTGGTTTTAACAATGACATATCCATTAAACTAACCAGATCCAACTACAAATGGTGTTCTAAAAGTAGGAAAACTGATAGAAATAACTTGAACACATACTGGATAATGCATTAAGTAATAGATTTACAAATGTAAGTACAAACACAAGGAAGTCGGGCAAGATTTCACCTTGTATGTCAAGGTTGAACCTCTTGCAATCACTTCTCTTTTAGTTTACAGAGGTTTGTATGCTAGAAAGGGATGGATGGTAAACAGGTTTACACGAGGGAATCGATACTACGCCACTAAAGGAGGTAATAAAGCTTTTAAACTAGAGAAAGATAATCTTTCTAAGGAGATCTAAACAAGAGATAACTTGTTGCTAAAAAGATCTGAGATCTGGGCTGATTACAGCTTTTGGATGTAAATCTAGCTTAAGAGCAGAGTTTGAATGTTTGTTTGTTTGATTGGTTGAGTGTCCTTGTCTATGGGGCCTCTTCTTCCTTTTATAGGTGAATTAGCTCGACTGCTGTGACTTTGTTTTTGCCCGAAAGCATTTGGATGTTAGTGACTCATCATCTTTTTACTTGTATAGCCATTAAAAATGCTTTTTGGCTGATTGTGAGTTAGTCTCCATCACATAACATTTAAATCATAGACACATGGTCTATGCATTAATGAGAATGTGCCAATTTATCTCTGGGCTTAGTGCTGGGCTTCGGGTAAGTCTTATATTAATTGGCATCTCTGGGCTTCTTTATTCTTGCAGCCCAATGTTCAAATATTAATCCAAACAGTGCCCCCTTTAATCATTGTTGAGTCTACAACCCAAGACGCTAATAATGATTAAACAGCTGTCACACGCCTTACCTCAGGACTTGCACCATTTAAAGCTATCATTGGTTAACAAACCCTTGCACTAACCTACAAACTCCATCGTTAAGTAACCGCCACTATATAATTCTTACTTAACCTCATCGGCAAAGTATCTTAGCCATTTCAAGCCTTTAAATTTCTATAACTTCCCAGAATCCTCAGAACTTTCATAATTTCCAGAAATTTCTTCTTGCTCTTCAGTTCTTGACCCTTAATTTTGATTTTCTTCCCATCTTCTCCTCAAGGTCATTCAATGGCACCCAAAGTTACTCAAATTCAATCTCCTTATGAGACTGGTAAAGGGATTTACATCATGCGCCGCTTGCTTAACGGCCTTCATCGCATTCGGGCAAGCCTGCAGAATTCTTTTTTCTTCAAGGAGGAAGTAATGCACTCCTTGGGACCTGCATGGACTTCTCATGCCCTAATTGTTGTTGAAAACAGCATGCCTAAGGAGAAATGGTTCACCCCAAACCCATTTTTGGCTGAGTTGAGCATCTCTTCATCTAAATGGTTAAACCATCGCCGTGGGTTCCCTCGAATGAAGGATGAAGGATGAAGGATGGACGTAATGGATAAATGAGCTCAAGCCAACCTTCAAGTAAAAATGGATGAACAATGGTATTTATAAGCTGATAATGCTCTCTAAGACCATCGTGACTATTAAGCCCGAGCTTCTTACTACAACCCTCTTCTTCTAGAACTCGGGCACCAACATTTTTTACTTCAGGATGGGCCCCATGTCTCTTACCATCCTTAACATGGCGCAGGTCTTCAAGCTAAAGCCTTCAGGAAAAATTGTGGACGTTACCCACAACTGAGCTCCTCCCTCTCGCCCGACCGCTGAGAGCTCGAGCAGTCATCCCCCTTTCTTTATTTGGAGTATAACTCTGCAACTTTTAAGAGTTATGAAACTTCCTTCAAGGGTTTTATCCCGTTTTCCAAGAAGGAATTTGGCCCCTCTTCTTCCAACGCCAACAGAGACCAAGAGCATATGTATTTTCTACTGTACTGGCTTCATAAGCACGTATTCTTAAACAAGTCTAAGGGAGTAAAAGTTAAATAGATCCCTCTAGTGGAAGCTCTACACAATTTCGATGATGTGGCAATGGGACATTTCCCCATCTCTTACCCCTATCATCTTCTTTTCGAGATGACTTGAGGAGCGCCATTTGAGAGCAACCTGAATAGACCTATTTGGATGATCCAATTGTGGCTTCAATGGTATTTCCCTAAGCTTTAGGCTCCTAATCTTGAATTCCCCGAATAAGTGGCCCCTGCCCGAATTCTAGCTAAAGTCTTTCCTCCAAATCATTCCACATTATGCTGTCTTTACTTCTTTAAAGTCAGCAGGACTCAGGGCAAACCTGGAGTGGGGTGCTTCAGTATTAAGGATATACCCTTGGTTTAGTGACCAAGCTTTCCAAGACGCTTTTGGAAAATATGCTAGTCTCTTTTGTAAAGAGAGATTTATCAACTGCATCCAGTCAAGGGATCTGGCTTAGGGTGTGAGGAATGACCGTTACAAGCGCAGGTTAGAAGTTTATCATCCAAACTTCTGTAGTGGGCAACTAGGCTTTAGACAAGCCATTCCAGTCCCCTTCTTTGACTCTGTTCAATATGGCACCTCATACCGTCTTCACTCTCCACCAGAAGTCATTTTCTGAGCTGCCCGACGCAGTCTTAAGGTCATGAATAAGGTCGCCAAAAAACCTATGGCCCTTAATTTCGAATGTACTTCAAACTTTACTTCTTTATGGGAGACAAAATGGACTAAAAAGTATGGAGGAGATCTGCGCAAAGCCCACGATCACCTCTTCAGTCATCTCTCTATCAAGTCTTATCCTAGCCCAAATGAGCTTGAGAACTAGAAAGAAATGATTTATCAGAAAAACCAACTCCTTCTGTTAGGTACTTCTTACTCTTTAACTTGAAATTCTTATGAATCTGCCTTCTTTAATCCTTTTCCTGATTTCTTTGTACTTGCAGCTCAAGGCAACCATACAAAAATGGTCATCGGGCAAGATGAAGATGCAGCATATGCCTTCATCCTCCAAGAAGCCACAGCTGAGGTAGAAAGGCAAGGTGCTCGAGAGGGCAACTATGTCTCTGAGTTGCTTGGAGACTCAGAGGGTGAGGCAAAGATTGTAATGGAGCCTCGGTCAACTGTAGTAGAGACTTCAGAGTCTAAGCTCGAAGAGCGACCTCAGGCTCAGCCCTCCATTCTTGAGTCACAGGCAACCTCCACTAAGAAGAAAACAAGGGTACAGACTTCAAAATCCTCCAAGTTTTCTGCATTTGTAGCTAAGCCGAGTGTGGGTAGGAAGAAACATAAAGCTTCGAGTAAGTAAACCTTGTTTTATTCCTTCATTCGTATTCGTAATTTTGTGAAAATAAGAGCTGACAACCCATTTTTTCTTATTAAGGCCTCGAGTAACCAAAAAGGCAACCATTGCTTGAAGGGGATATCCACTGGATGCCGAGATGTATCAGAAAGCCAAGGATCTACAATAATCCACTCTTGCAGCACTAGAGGTATAAATTGCATCTTAAGTTTCATTCCTTTTAGTTCTCCTATTTTCTTCTTTCCCAATCTTTTCTTGATTATCTGCCCGATTTCTAAAATAAGCCATGAGGGAAGAAAGGATATTTTCGCCCGATGCCTTTTCACCTTCAACCTAACTGGTACAAACTTCTCCTCCACAAGCTAAGTCTTCAGAGGTATATTTCTTTTTCATTCTTTAGACTTATATCTTTACTAATCTCAAAGCTTTAACACTTATCTTTTACTTTTGTAGTTTAAGGTTAGGGATCATGTGTCCTCAATTGGGCAGGGCTTAACTCCCAAGTTCTCTATTCCTACTCCTGCATTGATGGTGACCCCAACCTCTCAATTCAATCCAAAAACAGGAGAAATGTTGCATTTTGTAGATGAGGATAATAACTTGGTGAGTATTTGTTAACACTTATATGCTTGTAGTCTTCCTCCCTTTATACTTATTTTCTTTCGACTCTTTTCAGTCTTCCCCTGCACCAGCCTCTCATCGACCATTAGCATCTGCATTTGGGGAGCCCGTAGTCCCTGCGATTCCTGTGGTCTCATAAGTGACTAGCTCGAGGACTTCTTGAGCAGCTTCTGCAAATGTAGTTGTTGTTCCCGAAGTGCCCATCTCTCAAACTCAGGTACATTTTTTGTTCAAACTTTTTGCCCTTTTTGTTTTATAAACCATATTACTAACACTTGTTCTTTCTTTTGACATGTGTAAGTATCTGGTGATGGTTTGGGAGTGTCTCTCTACCTTTAAGTGAGAAAGATTCCTCCCAGCAACCAAAAGAAACAACTTATCTTCTTTCTTCTAAAACTTCAAGTTCAACCCAGGTATACCACCTTCTTTCTCTAACTTTGTTTCAATTTAAACTAAAGACTTTCCTCTCAATGAACTATTCTTGGTTTGTAATAGGGAGCTGGAAAAGGCTTAAGCCAATCTCCTCCTCCCTTGGTGGGCAAGGCAGATCTTCCAAGGCCTCATTTATCCTCTGGAGTGAGGAGGACCCCCATTACTCGGCCTAAGAAAGAGGTTAAAGTTGCTACTATTTCCATTCCTGCTCTGGTTCCTGAGATTTTTCCTCTTCTGCCAACTAAGGTTGTCCCTTCTACTATCGCTGAATATGTTGGACAAATGCCCCCACCTCCGTCATCCTCTTCTTCAGCAACATTTTTGCCTGAATTGGTCAAAAAGTTCGGGTAGATCAAGACCAAACTGCAATCTCCTTCACCTTTATCCGAGTCTCTTCTTCTTCAAAATGCTCGTCGAGTCTTCAAGGATTGGATGAAGAGAGACTTCACCACTTTTTTTAGTCTCAAGATTCTTCACCACGCTGAGAAGGCTCTCATTGAACTCTTCAAAGCTCAGTTACTGACAAAGGCTCGATATGAGTCATTTCACAGCTTCTTTGAGAATCTGCGGGCACTACGGGAATAACACCAAAAAACGGAGCGGGCATGCAACAGAGTAAAGTGTTTTCAGGAAAAACATACAAAGACCTCAACCACTCTTCAACAGTTAGTGAAAGAAAGATCAGTGATAGAGGATAGGACCGCGATGGTTGATTCTGAAATCCAAAGGTTGGAAGAGCATCTATCTTCACTTAAGGCCGAGAAGATGACTCTAACCAATCATCTTTTCAAGAAGGTAGAGGAGATGGAGAAGATTTCTCAAGAAGTAGAAGACTCGAAGAACCAACTTACAAATAGCAATATGTATCTAGGAAAACCAGATAAAATTTTCACTATTATGCAGACTTACTTCTCTAGAATAATTGCCTTGGCCGAGGATACAAAGTTGTTAAATTAGGTTTCTTGTAATCTTTTTATGAAATGTAATGAATCATTTCTCCATTTTACTTTTCTTACTTCTTGCTTTAAATTGAAGTCTTCATGCGCCATCTATCTTTAATTTTAACCCTCTTCAATATAACAATCCTTAACATCTCACCGAGTTGGATGATATTTCTTTAAAAAACTTATCATTAACTGGATGCCTTCGCAATTTTTCCTTTAGATCTATCAAGTAATATCCTCCCTTATCCAGTGCTTGATGAATAACAAAAAGACCTCCCATTTCCCAAAGCCTTTAACTTGGGCTTCTAAAGGCAGGATTGCCTTTTATACTATTTCTCCTTCCTTGAAGTTTTTCAACTTCCCTTTTTATTGTATGCTCAGGCAACATTTCTCCCTTTCTTACTTCTTCTCTCTTCTATACATCAAAAGTCTTTTGATTAAGGACCTGACTATAACTACTTGATCCTTTCTTCTTTGTTCTGTCATTACTAGTGTTGGGGAGTTAGGACAATATGGGGTCTATCCCATTCTTCCTTAGTAAGGAATAATCCTTGTTCTAGAATCTTTTGGGCTGTCATCTTAGTCGGGCAGCAGTTCTTATCAGCTCCTAAGCATTAGAGAATCCCAACACTGGACTGTAAAAGCTGGCTTCTGCCACATTAGTAATGGGGAGGAATGGTCGTGACTCGGCCTTCACCATCTCTCAAAATCCTGGTCTCATGGCTTCTTCCTCATGGTAAACTGCTACCTATTAGTGTAGGGTGGAAGGCACAAAAAGACTCTGATTAATCCAATCTCGGCCTAGTAAAGCTCCATAAGTGGAAGTGTTGTCCATCACAAAGAAGGCTAGAATGATTTGCTTAGAGCCCAAGTCAACCTCCAGAAACAATATCCCATGAGTTCTAGTGATGGTTCCAGAGAAGCTGGAAATTGTTAGATCTGTGGGGATGACATCATCCTCACTTCTACACATCTTCTTCATTTGCTTGTACGGCAACACATTAACCGCAGCTCCTCCATTAATCAAAACCCTCTTGAAGGGTACTTCCTCCAGATAAGCAGTTACATAAATAGGCTTAAGATGGTTAGCTAGGATTAAGTTCGGGCGGCTAAAGACCATTATGTCTATGTACACCCTCTCGGGCTCTTTTTTCGTGAGCTCGGGCAAACTTATTTTGCCCGACTCCTATTTTCCTACATCTTCAACACTAACATGTGCCATCATAGCTGTTGCCAAGTAATCACTCTCCATTGTGGTAAGTTAATCATGCTTGGGACAAAACATGGTAGATAAAACATATGTCATGTTTACGTGGAAGTTGCTAGGTTTATGTAAATCCTTTTTCTTCCTCCCAATGTGGTCCATGTATTCATCTAACCAAGCATGTGCTTCCTTGGGTAGCATTAGTTCGGGCAGTGCTTCCTCTTGAGTTATGCCAAAGTTTGGCATTTGTTCTGGGATTTCACAAAGAGTATTAACCAACAATGGTGCGAGCAACCCCTTTTCAGGTGAGATAGTTCCAAAACATATTGGCTCTGGGCTCCATCTTGGTGTTAGCATCATTATTATGTCTTCCTAAGCTCTCCTCAAGATTCTGTACTTCCCAAGATGAGGGTTTTGTGGCACATGATCTCCTTCCCCTTCTGTTTTGCTATTAGCCTTTTCTACCTCTTTTTTGTTTCTTCAATGAAGTTAATTTCTTCCCACATGAGGTACTTTCTCAACTTCACATTTTCAGAAGTTTCTGAGGCAGCAGGGACTTTTAATGAGTTCATGTGGGATATGTGCTGCCTCCGAACTCTCCTGATCATGGAAGTTCCCATTTTTTTGATAGGTTTTCCATCATTTCCAACCACATACCATTTTTTCCTAAGTCGGGCAGGATTTTTCTTCATGACTGGATTCGTTATCCTCTCCTTTATTCTGAGATCTCCCCCAACATAGCTTGGCTGGGGTGGCCTCACATCCACCCATTTTGGTATTTTGGCTTCTCTATCTTCCCCTTTTTCAGAGGCTTCATAATTTCTGAATACATCTGACAAGCCTTTTGGTTGAGAATCTTCCCCCAACCGTTGGAAAACATTTCTGGATGTCTCTTTCTCAGTTGTCCGTAAGATACTTTTGCGGGCTTTTTGTTCTTCTTTCTCTCTTCTTTTGATCAACTCCTGATTAATGATAGCTCCTCATGCTGGTACTTCCAACTCACATTCACACTGACACCTGCTACATAATACCACTCATTTGACTATGGTTGCTTTGGGCTTCTCGGGCAACTTGATAACTCTTTCTGTTGGCCTGTCAACTTACCTCATTTCTGCTTTAACTTCCCAAGTAGCCTTCCCTTTCCTTTTCTCAGCCCACATCAAGTTGATCATGTTTATTGAGGCTTCTAGGAAGGGTTATGTGTCAATCATCATATTGACTTGTGGTTTTTCTAACAGTAACTTTCCTTTCACTATAAGGTCTTGTTTCCAATCCATAAACTGGACATAGTTAGGCATTCTGGGCCACCATCCTCCTTTACTCGGCTAGCTCATCTTTGAGCTACTGGTTAGCCGCATTGTTGTATGGGGTATGCGGGGCTTCCCATTTCGGGCTGCGATCATTGCCCAAGAAAGTCTCCTTCCTTGCCTCGGGCTTTCTCCACTTAGCATACCCTCCCTTACTGGCCAATGGTGGGGGCCTATAAGAATGAGGCTTGTCTAACTTGGTGGGCTCGCCTTTTCCACTATACTCTCATATTAATTGGGGCATCCCATACTTTGTTCTTTTTTCTTACTCTGCCCCCTACTATCTAGTGAAAATAATAGCGGGTCGGGCAACTCCGCTTCTAGGATCTCCTCCAACACTGGCTAACTGGTTTCAGATATTTCCTTGTTTTTTCCTTTATCCCTCATTTCCTCAAGCACAGGAAATAAGGGAATAACTGGTTCTTTTTCAGGACTAACCTCTCTCATCACTTCCCTAGCATAACCATTCTTTGGAGTAGAGAACTCCATATCTAATCTTCTTTGCAAACTCCCCATTAAAGAACAGAGTCTGCTTACTTCTCCTCTGGTTTCCAGAGTGATACTCTCCATAGTATTCAGAACTTACATCATAGTGGCTTGCAAGTCTTCATTGGTCACCTTCCCTTCTGACTTCTCGGATGAGCTCGGGCTTTCTAGAATAGCTAGTCCTTGAAGGGAAGGAAAATCCTCTGGTTGATTTGTCATGCTTGGTTTTAGTAAACACTGGGGTGGCCCGTATTCTGTGTTCCACCTGAAGGTTTTCTCCTTCCTTCTTCTTCTTGGCATACAAGACTTTGAAATCCTACCGAGCATACCAAAACTATGTTGGTTGCTAAAATTTCCGTGGGGAATGGTCATCGGCACCTCAGCACAGCTCCCCAAGGGATTGGCACTTTGGATGTATAGTCGGGCTCTTGCTTGTGCATGTGCTACAAGAAGATGACAGAGTTAGTTCTAAAAGGTGCTTTTGTGAAGCCTTAGGTGTAGGCCTTGAGGCTCGCAATCAATACTAACTAAGTGATAGGCGTGCCACTGCTATCTCAGTATAGCAAATGTAGAACAAGTGTGTTTTAGTTGATTACTTGCGCCCCAAGTTATTTTGACTTCTTGTTATCAAAGGGTTGTCGTGGATAGGTTAAGTCCACATTAAGTTCTTTTTCTTGCCTTGTGACCAAGGACTTTTAGTTCATAGTCTTGTATGTTCGTATGAAGGGAGTTCAAAGCGCTTTAAGCCATTCAGTTGGTTATGGGTTGGTTTTAACAATGACATATCCATTAAACTAACCAGATCCAACTACAAATGGTGTTCTTAAAGTAGGAAAACTGATGGAAATAACTTGAACACATACTGGATAATGCATTAAGTAATAGATCTACAAATGTAAGTATAAACACAAGGAAGTCGGGCAAGATTTCACCTTGTCTGTCAAGGTTGAACCTCTTGCAGCCACTTATCTTTGAGTTTACAGAGGTTTGTATGTTGTAAAAGGATGGATGGTAAACAGGTTTACACGAGAGAAACGATATTACGCCACTAAGGGAGGTAGTAGAGCTTTTAAACTAGAGAAAGATAGGCTTTCTAAGGAAATCTAAAAAGGAGATAGCTTGTTACTAAAAAGATCTTAGATATGGGCTAATTATAGCTTTTGGATGCAAATCTAGCTTGAGAGCATAGTTTGTATGTTTGTTTGTTTGATTGGTTGAGTGTCATTGTCTTTAAGGCCTCTTCTTCCTTTTATAGGTGAATTAGCCCTACTACTGTGACTTTTCTTTTGCCAGAAAGCATTTGGAAGGTAGTGACTCATCATTTTTTTACTTGTATTGCCACTAAAAAATGTTTTTTGGCTGATTGTGAGTTAGTCTCCATCACTTGACATTTAAATCATAGACACATGGTCTATGCATTAATAGGGAGGCACCAATTTATCTATAGGCCTGGTGCTAGGCTTCGGGTAAGTCTTTTTTTAATTGGCATCTCTGGGCTTCTTTATTCTTGCATCTTAATGTTCAAATATTAACCCAAACAGTTTGGTGAGTAAATTAGGTCCTCCCTGGTAAGGACCCAACCATTATAAATTAGTATGATTGTTTAGTTTAGAATCGGGATTGATTTGCTTAACAATGTTGGGATTGTTGTAGGCATAATTTACTGAACAATTATGAAGGCCATAGAGAGAGAAAGGTGCGGCAATAGTAGAGAGAAGAGAGAGATGCGTAATTGTGAGGTGTATTTGATTCACCCCATTGTGCCTTTATTTATAGTAGTAGGGAAGGTTAATTACTTACCCTTTAGGATTACAACATTTAATAAGTAATCTACTCCTAATAGGAATATAAGAGATGTTCCAAGATCTACTTGGATTTACACAATCACATTCCTAATCTAATAAAACGGCAACACTCACCCTTGAGTGTTTAAATACTCAAGTAAATGACGTATCAGGTCTTCAGTGATGAAGCAAGTATAGTTGATGAAGTCGTCGGCACAATGAGTGAATGCGAGTCTCAGATCAACGAAAGAATGCATAAAAAGTAAAACTCACAAAACCTCGCTATGGTAAAACCCAAGGTAGGGAAAACCCCATAGTCTAAGGAGAAACGTGAGAAGTTGCATTAAGTCAAAACTATACATTTTTTGGACGCAAGTAGAAGAGCTCACAAGGGTATGATCAACCCAGGATGGGTGCCTCGTTAAAACCTAGTTAGGTAACAAAAACTCAATGGGAAAAATGTTCCTAATCGTAGGGAAAAAAGTACATTAAGATCAAGTGAGTATACTTCTGGATACTCCCCCTGAGTTTGACATAACTTCCAAATAAGAACTACAAGCATTGCATATGAATTGTTAGGCATACCAATTCCTCGGACAAGCTTCTGGAAGGTTAACTTCGATAGTGACATCATATAGAGGTCGGCAAGGTTGTCTGGGATCGGCTTGCATGACTTCAATCTCCTGATGCTTTGCTGATGTAGATGTCGACGCAATATGTCTTGGTGTTGACTTCGTTAATGTATCATGGCTTGGTCGGGTTGATAAATGTGGCATAATCTTCATGGATCGTCGTTAGGACTCAATGATAGATGAAAACACAGCAAGTACTTCGAATATGCTCAACAAGAACTCCTAACCATGTCTCACTTGTGGCTTAGTGAAGTGAGGTGAGTCTTGGACCGATTCGAAGATTTCGCAACAAAGATTATATCCAGTGAAGAAAATATCGATAATATCGGCGAAATATCGCTGATATTATCGTTTTTTCGGGGTTCCGATATTTTTTAAACTATCCAAATTGTTTTCGTCAAAATATCGCGATATTTTCGAAACTATCGCGATATTTTGGCACTGTTCAAATCGGAGAAGAACGCCGGACTCCGTTAACCGAATCCCTAAATCCCCAAATTTGAATTCAAAGCAAATGAACTGAATCCCTAATTCCTAAATCCCTAAAATCGAATTCAGTACAAAAATGAAATTACATGCAGAAAATTCGAAATCTGTACAAAAATTAAATTACAAGCCGAGAAGAAGAGAAGTAGGAGCCTGGGAACGTCGTCTTCCTCACGAATCCAAGACGGCTGGGACAACGTCGTGCTCCTTACCGACGACTACGATGAATTATGTCCGGTGTCCGCTGCCTCCGCTCAGTTTCTCCACAACCGTTGA
Source organism: Malus sylvestris (assembly GCF_916048215.2). NCBI lineage: Eukaryota > Viridiplantae > Streptophyta > Magnoliopsida > Rosales > Rosaceae > Malus > Malus sylvestris. The sequence goes on along the minus strand of NC_062264.1, from coordinate 6,153,705 downwards.
TTTGCGATGACGCGACAGTTACGACTCGACGACTGGGACTAACGACACGGCTTCTCCATGGAACAAGGTGGTTTAGAAGGCGGTTATGGAGTGGTGTCGACGGTTGGGTTTAGGGCGGGTGAGATGGGAGGAGCAGATGGAGACGCGGACGAGGAGGATCGAGAGATGGATCGAGATTCGAGAGATGATGTCTGTGTGTGTGTGTGGAAGAACTGGAGAAGAAGGAAGGGAGAGGACTGAGAACAATTACAGGAAGGGAGAAGACTCAGAGAGAGAAGAGAGAGAATGAATGATCGAGACGATTCGAGAGAGAATGAAGGATCGAGAGAGAGACTGAGCTCAGTCTCTGTGTGCGTGTGTGGTGTGCGTGTGTGGTGTGGTGTGGGGGGTCTCGAAGTGCGTGTGTGGTGGAGTGTGAGTGTGAGTCTGTGACTCACTTTTGACTGTCTGTGTGTGGTGGCGTGTATGAAAAAACAAGCATCCAATGATCCAAATAATTCAAAACCAAATAATTCAAAACCTGTCTCTAGCTCTCTGATCCAATGATCCAAATAACTTTTTGCAATTTCAGACCATGGACAACAAATAATAGTGCTTTCATAATGAAACCGTGTGACACTGTGAATCCGTAAGATTCTTTCACATGCAAAACAGTGTGTCATTGTCTGTTATATACTTACATTCTTTCACCTTATCAGAGGTGGAGTATCAGAGGCATTCACAGCATTTTCGTTTCTTCTTCTTCCCATATCATTTTCAAAACCATTCCAGATACATTCCAAAGCTTGAACACAGAGGGTTCCATATTTAAGGTAAGTTTACAAACTTAAATTTATATTATTGTAATTTATACAACAACAAATAAATTTGTGTGGACTCGTATGTTAATTTTTTTAAGTAATTAATACTTGCATGTTAATTTTTGTAAGTAATTAAGTAATGTTAACAATTACATGTTAATTTTTTTAAGTAATTAAGTAATGTTGTATAATTATTTCCTAGGATAATTTTAATATGTTTAATGTTATTTATTATTTTATTTCCCTTACCATTTTCAAAGCCATTCCAGATCCATTCCAAAGTTTGAACACAAAGGGTTCCATATTTAAGGTAAGTTTACAAACTTAAATTTATATTATTGTAATTTATACAACAACAAATAAATTTGTGTGGACTCGTATGTTAATTTTTTTAAGTAATTAATACTTGCATGTTAATTTTTGTAAGTAATTAAGTAATGTTAACCATTACATGTTAATTTTTTTTAAGTAATTAAGTAATGTTGTATAATTATTCCCTAGGATAATTTTAATATGTTTAATGTTATTTATTATTTTATTTCCCTTACCATTTTCATTATCAAATTGGATTATTATTCATTAATATTAGGTTTTTTTTATTATCAAATTGGATTATTATTCATTAAATTGGATTATTATCAAATTGGATTATTATTCATTAAATTGGATTATTATCAAATTGGATTATTATTCATCACCATGTTTTATATTAGGATTATTTTTTTTATCAATTTGGATTATTATTCATTAATATTATGTTTTATTATCAAATTGAATTATTATTCATTAATATTAGGTTTTTTTTATTATCAAATTGGATTATTATTCATTAATATTAGGTTTTTTTTATTATCAAATTGGATTATTATTCATTAAATTGGATTATTATCAAATTGGATTATTATTCATTAATATTAGGTTTTTTTATTATCAAATTGGATTATTATTCATTAAATTGGATTATTATCAAATTGGATTATTATTCATCACCATGTTTTATATTAGGATTATTTTTTTATCAAATTGGATTATTATTCATTAAATTGGATTATTATTAAATTGGATTATTATCAAATTGGATTATTATTCATTAAATTGGATTATTATCAAATTGGATTATTCATTAAATTTGATTATTATCAAATTGGATTATTATTCATCACCATGTTTTATATTAGGATTATTTTTTTATCAAATTGGATTATTATTCATTAATATTAGGTTTTATTATCAAATTGGATTATTATTCATTAATATTAGGTTTTTTTTATTATCAAATTGGATTATTATTCATTAATATTAGATTTTTTTTATTATCAAATTGGATTATTATTCATTAAATTGGATTATTATCAAATTGGATTATTCATTAAATTGGATTATTATCAAATTGGATAATTCATTAAATTTGATTATTATCAAATTGGATTATTATTCATTAAATTGGATTATTATCAAATTGGATTATTATTCATTAAATTGGATTATTATCAAATTGGATTATTATTCATCACCATGTTTTATATTAGGATTATTTTTTTTATCAAATTGGATTATTATTCATTAAATTGGATTATTATCAAATTGGATAATTCATTAAATTGGATTATTATCAAATTGGATTATTATTCATCACCATGTTTTATATTAGGATTATTTTTTTATCAAATTGGATTATTATTCATGAAATTGGATTATTATCAAATTGGATTATTATTCATTAAATTGGATTATTATCAAATTGGATTATTCATTAAATTGGATTATTATCAAATTGGATTATTATTCATCACCATGTTTTATATTAGGATGATGAAGATAGTGAAAAATTTGAACCTCATAGAAACTCTATGTGGTACTAAAGTGTAAAATATTGTACTAATTCATTATATATAAATGATTATGGTGTGTTTAGACTTCTTTCATTAATTACTACATATTTTCTACACTCACAATGTTTGTCAGCTCGCTATATAATCAACTTGAGAATGTTAAATCCATCATGCAATGCATTTCCTTCCAATTTTTTGTGATAAACTAATAGATAATTGACTAAATAAACATCCTGCAAAGTTTCAATAAAAATTTCCAAGTTTTTCTTACAATTTCCGTGGTTTCCATGTAATTTTTATCGATATCGATATTTTACCGATATTTCCATCGATATTTCCGTGTTTTCAGACTACCGATATTTCCGATATTACCGATATTTTCTTCCTTGATTATATCATGAACCTCCAAGATATTGTGATATCCCTAATGGTAAAGACATAACCATTTCGGGATTTTGCCTTGTGCAGGTTTGATAAGTAACCTGTGTCAGCATAACAAACAAGGCAAGCATCATTCCGAGGATCAAGGGAGATGGATCTACTCGAGATGCGTTGGGATTTACCCTCGTAGTACCCTCAGGGTATGTCTTTAATACCAATTCAGTGGTTGCGTGTAAGCGCGGTGTTGCATCTTTACTAAGATCAACAGCGAATGAGATGTCCTGTCTAAATACAATGAGCTAAGTACAATGAAGCGCAAAGTTGAACTTTAGATATGGAATTTCGGATTCCAAAACCTCTTCAAGGGTCTCATTTGCATATAACGTATGGACGATCATAGGTATACTCAAAGGTAACACATTCAGGGTGTAGTTTGACTGGTAGACCAAAATACCGTCAGAACAATGCTTCAACTTCGGGTTAAAGCATAACGAGTTTGCCCAAGATCCTTCATCTCAAATTCCATCTTCAGGTGCGAGGCAGTTTTCTCAAGCTCTTTCGAAGTCTTAGTGAGATTCGTGTCAATGACATAAACTGTAACTCTAGCAATTTGGAACAATACTTCATAGTTTAACATGCAATGGCATAATTCATATCCCTAACTGATCAAATAATCACTTAGACGGGTATACCACATCCGTCGGATTGTAAGTGAAAGCCTCAAACAAGTTAAAAGGGTGTTCCGTGGTTTTGGAACTATTTGAAACAGTCCATGTAATTCTTCGAGAACTTACATGTAAATCTCCGTATCTATATCCCCACGGAGAAACACTAACCACATTTCATAATGCTGCTATCAATCATATGACGTTTTGAGAGAAACCTTACACCATAAGACGTGCATCATATCATACTATTTCATTCATCTCATAATGCTTCCTTTCCCACTTGTAACACAATAGGGTTATCTTGGGCAGTGTAGGAAGAACAAGTCCAATACACACTTTGGTAAGGAATTTGACCTGGATTGTAACTTTAGTTGTCCAATCAGTTCTACGTTGTCACTTAATTAACGGAACATGATTTGATATCGTCGCTTTTCATTTATGTCGGTAGCTACCATATAAGTGAAAACATCATCGATGATAATCTCATTTCAATTCCATTTAGCTCATCCAAACTAGTATACTGGACCAAGAACTTTAAGTCTCAGGAGAAATCCGGATTAATCTCATGAGATGGAAATGATTTGAGACAGCGATCAAGTTTAGATTCATTGTTGTGACGTGTCTTCCTCTTCCAGGGAAGTGAATCCTACAAACTGAATGATATGTGGTCCTCCAGGCCAAGACAGATTGATTGGCTATCCACCGGTGTACCGAACCGTCCAACAAGGGCATCCAAACTGTCCAACAAGGGTGGCACACCCTCTAGGGATGTTGACTCGACGTCCGTTAAGTACGTCTATCCTTGCAGGCATGTTTGCAGCTAGTATATGATCTCGTCACTTTAGCTAGATCAGAGGAACGTGTCTAGAGCAACATTCTAAAATTTAGAATTCATCGTACTTACTTATCACACTTATGCAGTATGGGGATCGAGATGAGACATAGTGGGCAACATCCACATAAATTCGCGATGTTCTACAGGAATGTTGACGTTCTTATCTCCCCCTAACGGCGGGAAGACTATCTCATTAAAGTGATAATCTGCAAATGAGCGGTAAAGAGATCACATGCAAGGGCTCGAAGAGAGCTAGTATGAAGAAGAATCATGGTCAACAAAAGATACACATCCTTCTTTGAGAACCCATGGTGGTATGTTGCGACGGCATAACTTGGCACATAGAATGCACACCCAAATGCGTAAATACGAAAATCGTCAGGTTCGTACCCAGTAACCAATTGTAACGTCATATAGGTTGGGTGGCAATGAGCCTCAAGGCGGACTAACATAACTGCATACAAGGATTCCATAGCTCTAGGCAGAAATTGAAGACTTGGTACGTTTACCAAAATTCGGGCGATCATTCAAATTGCGCTTTATGATCACTAGGTGAGGCTATTAGGGGTGAATATGGGAATTCAATGTTCAATTATAAACCCAAAATACATGCAATACTTTATCGAAAACCGTCAATGTAAACTTTCCGGCATTATCTAGTCTCCCGGACTTTAAGGGATAAGTAGGGTGGTGAACCCTTAATCGGCCAAGAGGTTTAGCAGCAATGTGTGTGGACAAACATGTGACCAGTTTGTCGATTCATCGACCAAAACCATAAGTATTTATATGGTCCGTATTTTGGTTGGATTAGTCCACATATATTCACTTGAATCCACTGTGAAAAAATGGTGATTTTGTATATTTGCGAGGGATGATATAGAAAATATATTTCCCTAATGAGCAGGCTTGGCAAAGTGTGCTTGTAGAGGGATGCGTCATAGCATCATTGTTCGACCTAAGTGTCCCAAATAGTTGTACCAAAACAAGTAAACTGTTCAACCACCCAACTCTAAACGGCCACATGTGGTGTGTTCCCAGTTGGGAGATAACCCATTGGCCCCAAATCAAAGCTTCAGGCTCATTTTTGGAGGTGGTGCAAAGATATTTCACTCTATTTTCTTTAGTGATTTCATTTATGATCATTGTCATCTCAAATATCCTTAAAAACTCAACGTCAGGGAGAATTTAAGGTCCCTTAAATGGTGATTCAGTACCATTCATACAACGAGGAGTATGCCTTAATCAGGTTAGATAGACCTCAAGTCGTTGTTAAAGATGTGATTTAGATATAAAGTTAGTGTGCGTAGTACGCATTCATCCAGACAACGAACTTTCCCACATTCCTATCTAATCACGTGTTTAATTGAATCGGTCACATGTATTAAGAAACATGATTCAATTAACTCATATTCAAAGACAATATCAATAAGATTATCCATAAGTAAATCATACACCAAACGTAAATCCAAGAACATGGAAAAATGTTCACAAAGTAAATGGTTTACTTAAGGGGATTCAGCCAACAAGGCCATCCATGTCAAAATTCTGCTCTTCCAACAGTGTTTGGTGTAGCAAAATTAGTCTCACGTATTGACTACTAGAATGGTACTTCCTTAACAACATTGGTAGGGGCACGAACAGGTGCATAACCAATGGTCTATTCCATCGAGACGGAAATAGATTCTACAAAGTTAACGTTCAGGAATATTATCCCTTATTCTTGAAGTTTTAGGTCTTAGGTACCAAGGATCACACTTCGAGCATGATGCCACACCTTGGCAAGCCCTGATTCTACCATATGTTTGTGGTAGTAATTAGGTCCGAGAATTTGGTAAACTTCCGCTTTCTATACTGCTGCTTCAAGGGCGAGTTAGAAGTAAGGAAAGACGAGAAAAGTATTCTCCAGTCAAAATTCGATCGGATTTATAAACTTCAGAATTGTACTCATTGATGGACGTAATCATGGTGTGCTTCAGGCAATGTCTTTTATGATTAGACAATCCGTAGGAGCGAGCCAAAAAGCCATGGAATCCTTGATCGGGAGGTATTTCCATTTGTAATGCTTTGAGCATAAGTCTTCGAATGAAAATCATGGCGGAGGCTTATTCATCTCTTCCATGCCATTGTTGGATTCAATGGCTTATCAGCTTCTTGATAGTCAAGTGGAGATTCACGTCTTGTACCCCACATAAAGTGGTTTCTCTTAGAAAATGTCCAAATCAGGAAAATCGAACTTGTGACAATTCGACGATCCACTAAATTGGAGGGAACAAGATTGTGATTGGTGTCATGAGAATGAATCATCCATAAGCATCAAAGTTAGAACATTCGAGTTCTAAGACATGGTTTTCATGAAAAAACATCAGGTTTTCATGGGTGTATTTATGAAAACTTCGGGTTTCAAAGGCACTAAATTTGAAACTACAAGTTCAATTTAGTTTATGAACATTTAGTTCATAAAAGAGAGATTCCTACAAGAACACAGAATGCAATATACAACTAAGTGTAGTGGATTTGAGGTTCTTCGGGAGCTCAAGTGTGAGTGCTTCGGGACTACGAAAGTAAGTCAACAATTCAAAGTATAAAAATAAATTATTGAATCATTAAAGTCCAAAAGTGATCTTCAGGTCAATAATTTTGGATTCATTATCAGATTAATGGATTGCTTGTCACTTTTAATTAATTCAATAAATCGGGTCATACAGGGTCGATTGTAGAAGCAAAATAATATTATTGGATCGAAAGTATAGCCCCAAAATAATTTGGGCTAGGTGTCGTGGGTAAGGGACACAGGTTGGGTGCCTTAAGTAGAAAAGGCAGGGCCCAAAAAGGGCCTTGAGTGTGAACTTCAGGTCACGGGGGTGAGGTGAAATCCCAGCCGTAGCTGGGTTTCAAATATGGGCCCAAGGGGGGAACGGGTGAGGTCCAGCGCAAGCTGGCCGTGGGTTTTGGGCGCATAAGAGCTAATCCCAGCCGCATGGGTTGGCTGCAGGGACCAAGCCTAACCATGTGGGCTGCGTGAAATACACGGGTCGTGGCAGAAAACTCAGCCAACTGGGCTAGATTGAATGAAGGTGGCAAGCCTAAGCTGCATGGAACCCAAGCCGAGGCTTGGTTTGGTTCAAGAAAAAACAGCAGGCCATGGGTCAAGGTACAAATAGGCTGAGGGCTTCAGGCCCGTCAAATTGACTCCAGGCTGAAGCCTGGTTTCTATTTGCACAATGATGGAACGGTGGGTGTGTCGCACCATGCCCAATGCCTTTTTTTTCAAAAATCCATTAGGGTTTAGGAAACTCATATTTGCTTCTAATTTAATTTGATACTTTGACTCACATATTTCACATAACAATTTAATTGTGCGATGTATGAAACAAATATATATATTGACAAAATATATATGTATATATATATATATATATATCAGAAGGAAAATATAAACATAGGGGGGTTCATGCATCATGGGGAATGTTTTCATGTTTCAAGGTCGTTTCAAATATCTTACTTTATTTTAAGCATACCTGATTGACAGAAAACAACAAAAGCCTTTGAACTTGTATAAGATCATTCTCATAAAGCCGGAATTGCATCTCCAATGTGTTGTATCACGTTCAACACAGAAAAAATTAAATTGAATCAATAGCATGTAGATCAATTCAATAAAATCAGAATTAATCATAAAAAGAATAATTAAAACGTAATACACCCTTGATTGAAAATCAAACTCTCTTTAGCACAGCGTCAAGAGCGTGCTGATAACATGTTGTAGGCATAATTTACTGAACAATTATGGAGGCCATAGAGAGATAAAGGTGTGGCAATAGTAGAGAGAAGAGAGAGATGTGTAATTGTGAGGTATGTTTGATTCACCCTATTGTGCCTTTATTTATAGTAGTAGGAAAGGTTAATTCCTTACCCTTTAGGATTACAACATTTAAAAGGTAATCTACTCCTAATAGGAATATAAGAGATATTTCAAGATATACTATGATTTACATAATCATATTCCTAATCTAATAGGACTGCAACAGGAATTTCAATTAAATTGTTTTTTTTCTTTCTAAATTTGCTATGAGACAATAGCAAAGCAAAGATTATCAACCAACATTTTTCTTCCTTCTTTTCAACATAACAAAATTGTTGCTAAGCAAAGGCAAGAAATAATATAAGAAAAAAAAAATATCTACACCAAGCAATACACGTCAATTCATTAATAACCCTTACAAAAAAAAACAAAAAAAAAACAAAAATAACCATTAATAACCAAAATATTTGTGTCATGAAAATGATATTTAATTAGATTTTCAAGATTTTAGGACATTAAAAGATATATATATATATATATGGGAAAAATCGGAAAGCACATTAAAAAAAAGTGAGAATAAATAAATTAAAGATGTAGGAGGAGTGCATATTGAGATTTTAGGTGTGTCAATAAATTCTTTTTATTTTTTATTTAAATACATATTAATACAACCTTCATTGTTAATCAAAACGTTATGAAACTATCATTCTCTCTCTAATTAAAACTGAATATGAATAAGAAATATGAGCAGAAATGTAATTTCATACAACTAAAATCTTGTTTATTTTCAAAGTCTCATCTACATATAATTCTAACATATCTTTAATTAAAAAAATAAAAAATAAAATATTTTTACACACACTTTATGGGACCACATACTAATTCTTAATAAAAACAATATTCTACGCTAAAATTTGAAAAGAAAATATAGTTTTTGAAATAGGAGAAATATACGAAAAGGCAGAGATCTATGCCAAGGAAAATGATCCTCGCCGGATCCTTTTCCTAAACATTCTAGGAATTCAGTGATATTATATGTTCATCACATATTATGCGGTAAAAAATCATTAGGTACTATTTATATTTAATTTTACATTTTAAATTTTAAAATGATTTATCCGCACGATGTGCGATGAATGAATAAGATCATTGGATTCCTAGGATGTCCCAAGAAAAGGAATCGGCCAAATGGCACTTGGGAAAGTAAAGAGACGTGTCCAAAGCCCCGGGCGACGCGTAACCAACAAAATGGGGGCCAGCAGCAAACCACAGCCGTAAAGCAAAGAAAAAGCGCGGCCACATCCTCACATTCCAGATTCAAAGAATGCCACGTCATCTACCACACGTGCGCTTCCCTACCTTAATCGCTACGAACCCCAAACGCACCGGTTCGCTTCTCTCTCTCTCTCTCTCTCCCCGTGTATATACCACTCTTCGCCTCCGCTCTCCACCCTCTCCCTCCCTCTCTCTCCCTCTCTCTCCTCCAGAGAAAAAAGAAGAAAAGGAAACAAAAAATAAAAAATAAAACAAATCCCCGAAAATAATTTCTCCATTAAATTTTTCCCAAAAAATAAAATTCATTCCATTTCGAGCAATAGAAACCCTACTCATCACTCTAAACACAAAGAATCCTCCGCAAACCCTCACCCTTTCCCTAATTCCGATTTTTTAAATTATTTATTCGATTATTTTTGGCAATGGCGGCGGCGGTATCCGGTCCGTTGGCTCAACCAGTGTCTCCGGCCGCTCAACAGGCGCCGCCGGTTGCGGCTCCGGCGGTTTATGGGAACGTGTCGCTGTACGTAGGCGATCTGGACCCGAGTGTGAACGAAGCGCAGCTGTACGATCTGTTCAACCAAATGGGGCAGATCGTTTCGATTCGGGTCTGTCGGGATCAGAACCGCATGCAATCCCTCGGCTATGCCTACGTCAATTACGGCGATCCTCAGCACGGTCCGTACTTTTCGCATTCTCGTAATCTGTCTCTGCGTTTGCCTGTTTGATTCAACACACAATCTCTGTCTTATGTTTTTGTAATTTTATTTTGGTTTTTTTTTTTTTTTATGTGTTGCGTGAATCTCATTTGTTTACTAATTTAAATTTTGCTGTTATTGTTGTTAGCATGTGGAATTTGGTTTCGTTTTGTGAATTTGTCGGAAGATTCTGTAATCGCATTGTTTATTCTCTAAACATTTGTTTTTGTTTTATGGGTGAAGTTGAAGACTTGTATAGGATGAAACAAACTAGTGAATATTTTATTACGGCCGTCATTTGAAGGAAAAATATATATATTTTTCTATTAGGAATTGGTCTCTGTAATTTTTGTTGCCATTTAACTTGCAGCTGCTAATGCTCTGGAAGTGTTGAATTTTACTCCAATCAATGGGAAACCCATTAGGATTATGTACTCTCATCGAGATCCAAGCATTCGGAAGAGCGGAAAGGCCAATGTATTCATTAAGAACCTGGACAAAAGTATTGATCATAAGGCGTTATTGGACACTTTTTCAACCTTTGGCAACGTTCTTTCTTGCAAGGTTGCACTTGATTGCAACGGTCAATCGAAAGGCTATGGGTTCGTACAGTTTGACAATGAGGAATCTGCACAGGAGGCAATCAAGAAGCTGAATAAAATGCTGATAAATGGAAAACTGGTTTATGTAGGACTTTTTCAACGAGGCCAGGAGAGGAATCGGCAAAATGGATCACCACATTTCACTAATGTTTATGTGAAAAATTTGTCGGAGACAACTACAGATGAAGACCTTAAGAAAATTATGGGCGAGCATGGTAACATTACTAGTGCGGTTGTTATGAGGGATGGTTCTGGAAAGTCTAGATGTTTTGGTTTTGTTAACTTTGAGAAGCCAGAAGCAGCAGCTGCTGCAATTGAGAAGTTGAATGGGAGCACCATTAGTGGTGACAGGGTTTTATTTGTCGGGAGGGCTCAAAGGAAATCCGAGAGGGAGGCAGAGTTGAGAGCTAAGTTTGAACAGGAAAGACTCAGTAGATTTGAGAAGCTACAAGGTGCTAATTTATATCTCAAAAATCTTGATGACACAATAAATGATGAAAAACTAAAGGAGCTATTTTCTGAATTTGGAACAATAGCATCGTGCAAGGTATATCTTATTTCAACTGTAATACTGGTTTGCCTTTCCTGTTTATGTCTCCTTTGTAGGTCCTTTCGAAAGGTTAGCTATAGTTATTATTTCGAAGCTTCCTAAAAAGATAATATATTAAAAGAACAATGTTCATTTTCTTTATTTTTTCAAGGTCATGCTTGATCAGCAAGGGGTGAGCAAGGGTTCTGGATTTGTTGCATTTTCTACTCCAGAGGAAGCCAATAAAGCCGTAAGCTTTTATTATATGCTGAATTCTTGGAACATCCCGCAATGCTTTATCCCCCCCTCAGTTTTGTGTAATTTTTGCATTAATAACTTCCTTTTTCCCTTCTTCAGTTGGCTGAAATGAATGGCAAGATGATTGGACGAAAGCCTCTGTATGTCGCTGTGGCCCAACGCAAAGAAGAGCGAAAGGCTCGATTACAGGTAGTTTTCTTCATTGCACCTTCCTTTTATCGTTTGGGAATCTTTATTTATTTTTTTTATTTTTTTTGGTTAGTGTAGAATTATACTTATAGGTTCTCATTTGAGGATAAAAATTATAAAGAATGCTTTGCGGAACCAATTATTACTAAACCGATCCAGATAGTGCTGGCTTTCCTTTCATTTATTAACATTGTAATTTTACATGCTTCGGTTATATTGCATTTCTCTGCATTTTTTATAGAAATGATCTGCATAGGGCTCGTTTTACTTGACTTTAGGAGAAGGGCTCTGCTTATACATTTTGAGTCCGAAAGCATAGCTATATAAAGTCGATTTCCTTTTCTAAAGCTGATTAACTCCAATGTACAGGGCGGGAGTACTCAATTTATTATCTTATATTTTGCTTCTCGATAATCGAAGCCTCAATTGTCACTTAAATCCATTATTCCAAAGAAACTTTACAGAGGTGACCTTTCTCGTTATTTTCAGGCACGCTTTGCCCAAATCCGAGCACCAGGTGGAATGACACCGTTGCCATCAGGACTTCCTGGTTATCATCCTGGGGCACCTAGACTTGCCCCTCAACAATTGTATTATGGTCAAGGTTCTCCTGGCCTTCTACCCCAACAGCCTGCTGGTTATGGCTTCCAGCAGCAGCTCTTGCCTGGCATGCGCCCTGGTGTTGGTCCAAACTTCATCATGCCATACCACCTTCAGAGGCAAGGTCAACCTGGGCAGCGAATGGGTGCACGTCGAGGTGGGAACCTCCAACATGTGCAGCAGCAGCAGCAGGTGGTGCAATAATTTCCTGATTTGGCATAGCAGTTTTCTTTTTCATTTAATCAAAACTTCATTACCACTACTGGGTTTGCGTCATTTCATTATTGATTACGATGCATTATCTTACTGCAGCAGTGCTAGATGGTCACTATTGTCGGTTTTTTCTTTCAACTTTGATATTTTCTGACTCATCAATAATTTCAGTTACTGCACCGTCACTCCAATCAAGGCTTCAGATACATGGGAAATGCGCGGAATGGAGTGGACCCATCTTTGGCTCCTCAAGGTCATATGGGTCCAATGATGCCTTTGCCACTTGACGGTGCAGGGCTGCCTGTGACTCCTAATGATATCCATCGTTCTGGGCCTTTGCCAATGTCAACACTTGCTTCAGCTTTAGCTTCTGCTACCCCAGAGAATCAGCGTTTGGTATGTTCTTTAACCCTCTTGTTATTACTCTTTCAACCTGCGTTGCATTTGATGCCACTTGTGTTTTTATTCTAGACTTACTAGTTATTATTGTGTTTGAAAAGATGCTGGGCGAACAACTATATCCACTTGTTGAGCGCATTGAACCTGAACACACGGCTAAGGTGACTGGGATGTTGCTAGAGATGGATCAGACGGAGGTTCTCCATCTGATTGAGTCTCCAGATGCCTTGAAGGCCAAGGTAGCTGAGGCAATGGATGTTCTGGATAAAGCTACAACGAAGTCTGAAGTTACTGATCAGCTTGGTGCATTGGATCTGAATGAGTGAATCTCTCTTCTTTTTCTTCACATTTTTTTTATACTAAGGCTCCGTTTTGTTACTGGCCTAGATGACTTTGCGTTGATAGTCGGATTTTTTTTTTTCCATAAGAATATTGATAGGTACTTGCGTGAAGGGATTTAAAGACCTAAGGTTGCTAGAATTTTGGTCAGCGTCTTTCATTTTCTTAGAATTATTATGACAATTTTATTTTAGAATTTCAAGTTGAATTTTTTTGCTGGAATATTTTCACCTCTCTCCCTCTTTTTCATATTATGCTTCATTTTTTACATACGTGTAATCATTTTATCGTTGTCAAGAGGCGTAAGGGTTAGTCTCTCGGCGACTGATACTGCATCAATTGGAACTAAGCTTATAATAGGTGCAACTGCTTCTGCAGTCATGGAAGCAATACTGTGCGCAGTACAGAAATGCATAATACTTGTTTCAGTGAAAAAGTGCAGTAGCATTGAAGCAACAGCAGTCAGTCGGGGGCAGCAACACCTCTGGAATCAAAGCGGAACTTTGCCAATCGCTGGACAGTGTTGTCGCAAACCTGTACTCTTTAACTCTTGAAACAAGCTTACAGGAAATCAGGATGAATGTCATCTTCTACCGTCTCATCATTTGCCAGAACTGTCTCATAGTTTGCTGTTGTCTTGTCAATTTCATTGCTGCATTGGCCTGCATTGTCTGCATGTTTTCTCCCTGTAATGAGTCGCAAGCTGCAACCGTCTTCCTCGTCTTGGGTTACATAGTCACTCCATTTAGAAGCACCAGTTAGTGTAGCCTTTGTAGCCTGACATGTTCTTCTCGGTTCCTGCTCATCTCTTGCTATAAAATGCCTCTGTACTTGTGAACTCTCCCTGGTGTCTGTCAGCTCGCGCTTTGCCTGTTCTGTGTCTGTCATTCAAAATGCATTCACGTTAATCATAGTCCGATTGAATGATCCTTCTACTTACTCGCCGCTATGCTTCGCAATTGCTCTCGTTGCCATGCACTCTTATTACGATTTCCAATTACAAAATTCATGCGACATAATTCATCCGTATTACTTCACTAATCCCTCTCACAATGAATACTTTTAGTCACTAATTCAACGGTCCGGACCAAGAAAAGCTTACTTAAGTATACCTTGTGGAAGGGAGATGACATGTTTGTTGAAATTCCTCTTAGAGGAAATTGGTTTGTGACTGTGCAGCTCATCTACACCATATTTGCTCAGCTTTGGTTTCTTCCACAACTCCGCCGGAAACTCTGTTACAATCTCAGGCTCAAAACCAGAACCTGCACCGAAACCAATCGAACCGATAAACACGTTAGAATTCCCCTCTCTCTTTTCCCCAATTTCAAACTTCAACCATAACCCAAAACATCTCATCACCTGCTTCGTCTTCTGGCTTCATGTTGGCGCCCCGATCACTGTCCTCAGGATCCAGGTACTGGGTCCAGTCATTTCGTCTTCGCTTTTCGGTCTTATACGAGCAATCGGAAGAAATAAGAGTATCTTGTTCTTGTCGCTGTTGGTGTTGCTGTTGATCATGGGTTTGCTGGGCGAACTGGCGAGACATGTTGGAGGACTGGACGAAGAGGCGGAGGTCTCTGGCCATGGGACCTTGAGCAAACACTTGGCGGACGGACTGCTTCTGATTGCAGACGACGCATGTCCACTTGTTGCTTTTGTTCCTCTGCTTCACCTGCAAATTTAATCGGTATTCATCGCCAAACAAAATCATCAAGTTTCAGATTCAAGTGTTCATACCTGCATGGTGGAGCATTGGCAGCACTGAACTGCGATGAACACGGTCGGCATTTTCTTCTCTGCTTTCGGATTTCACAAGTCGATGTGGGATTTTTGTATTACTGAAAATTTTGGCGGCGATTTGATATGGGGTTTGGGCGCCAAATTTTGGGGATTCAAAATCCCACAGAGACGAGTATTTAAGTATTTATAGAGTTTTGAGGGAAATCATTTTTTAATTTTATTTTAATCGTTATATTTAAATTTGTATTGTCTGATTATTCATAAAAAAACAAAGAGCAGAAATCAAAAATATAATTTTTTTTTTCAAATCAAAAATACATTTTCTTATCTCTATCATTTGATCTTCTCTTTGAGCTTCAACCACGAGCCAATTGGCGCAATCATGTTTTCTAAATGGGTGAGCAAAGCTTTTGGTACATGAATAGAAACACAAATAGGGAATCATTTTTAGAGATTTCAAGACAATATTCACGTTCTTAAAGGAGTGTTGTCTGCAATGAGAGGTTTTTATATTATAATCCTTAAATGTTGGGATTAAAATATTGAAAAGCCATTATTCATCTGGTTATTGATAAAAATAAAAAATCTATTTCTACCATTGAGTTCCAATGATTCCCAAAAAAAAAAAAAATACACGAATGGCTACTAGCATTCACGTGGGCAAGGTTCAAAAAACAAGAAAAAAAACCAAAAAAAGAAGTTATTGTGCAACATTCACGCATGAATAAAATTTATTTTTCACTCAAAATCAACCGTAGAGCCACATCACCTCACACAAAAACTTCTCAAATTGGGAGGGATTTTTATTAATATTTTAGTCACAAACAAATGTTGTACAATCCTCCACACCAAGCAAGGTATAAATATACCAAAATAATAATAGTCTTAACTAGTTTTTAAAAATAATGCAAATGGCTAGGCAAGTCTATGTCATCAAAATATAAATTGACCTTAAAAATTCCCTAAAGAAGATGCTCTGATGTAATAAAAGTTGAGATGGAGCATATGCCTAATTCATGCAAATACCAAATGACGAAAATTATTTTAATGGAAGGTTTATTTTTAGCTATGTCCACATAAACTTGGTTTTAATTTCATTTTGTCTCTTTTAACTCAAAAGTCACTATTTTACTTTCTAAAACTCAAAATTCGCTCTACTTTGCCTACTAGAACTCGATTTTGGATCCTATTTGCTCTCCAAAACTCAAGAATCATCATTTTACTCTATAAACCTCAAAAGTCACTCCACATTACCTTAATTTTGTTAATTCCGGTATGTGGAATGTTAACGCATAGTGGAGGTTTATAATCAAATTTTGAGTTTCAATGAGTAAGGTGACGACTTTTAAGTTACAGAAGGTAAGGTGAGATCAAAATTAAGTTTCAGGGAGCCAGCTAAAAATAAGCCTCAACGGAACATGTAGTCTAGGCTAAAATAATTCAGGGCTCTTCAAAGAAACCAACAATTGCTCAAAGCTCTTTAAGGAGTTAGTTAGAAGGAAATTGATAGCCAATAAAAACTAGTCACGTAACACTTTTTATTGTTATCAATCACACCATTAAAACAACAACAAAAACTAGAAGACTAAATTTTTTGAATATTGTCAATTTAAGGGGCTAGATTTCGTACTTAGCCATTGGACTTGGTCTAATTAACAAATTTTTAACGTGTAAAAATAAAACTAGACGGTTGAAAATGAAATTAGCTAGTTGTGTGACATCAAGAGCACCCAAAATTACAGTGGAGATTGATAAAATGTGACAAGTGAGTGACAGCATTTACATTAAAAGATGACGGAATAGTTACGCCTCACAATATATACTTCAAATCTGCTCTTAATAAGAATCCAACCTAAGAGTTTTAATTAAAACTCTGTTCGAACCTAATTCCTTTCCAATACCCTATTAGCACCTAATTCCCTTCCAATACCCTATTAGAACCTAATTCCTTCCCAAAAACCCATTGCCCACTTCCATGTCCTTGGACTCTCACATAGAGAGGGTCCTCTGGACTCCGGACCAAATCGCCACCCGTGTCTTCGACCTCGCCGCCCAGATCTCCGCCGACCTCTCCCCCTTCTCCGAACCCCCTGCCCTCGTAGGCGTCGCCACCGGCGCCTTTATCTTCCTCGCCGACTTGGCCCGCCAAATCCCCCTTCCCGTCACCGTCGACTTCATACGCGCCGAATCCTACGGCTCCGGGACCCAGTCCAATGGCTCCCCCCCGATTTCCTTCGACTTGAAGCTCGACGTCACCGGCCGCCACGTCGTCCTGGTACGCCCTCCTTCCTTACCCTATTCTCTGCAACTCTATCCACAGTTGTAATTGTAACTTCATGTTGTTCTTAAATGCGACGCCGTTTCATGTGTGTTTTAGGTTGAGGACATTGTGGATACAGGGACCACAATTGCGCATCTGGTTGCGCACATGGAATCGAAAGGCGCTTCGTCTGTGTCGGTCTGCACATTTCTGGATAAACCATCGAGACGGAAGGTTGATTTTCAGCTTCCCAGCAAGGGAAAATTCTACCGGGCTTTCGAGGTCAAATCCGTTTCTTCTTCCCCATTTTTAGTCTTTAGCTGCATTGAATCTGTTGCAAACAAAGATATATCACTCTGAAAGCTGTTTAGAGGAACCCCGCGTTTGCGCGAAAATCGTTTACATTCTTTATACAATCAATCTTCGATACATGATTTAGAAAATGCATTGTATACAAATGCGAATGAAGAGGAATAGCTAACAAAAATGCCTTGTGGGGTCGATCGCCCCTACCCGGCCTTTATTGGTTCCAGGTCCTAAGCTGGTCAAGGCTGTTATCATAGAAAAGTTACAGAATCATTACCCATTTTGGGTATATGTATGTTATATGGAGTAATGTTATATGTTGCGACTTGCGAGACTGCTTCCCATGAGAACTTTACTCGTGTGTGTAGGATATTCTCAAATTAAGTACTTGAATCCAGACATGTTTTTCATCCTTCAAATCACGTGGCGGTGGCTCAGATGATCTGTAATCTAACGGCTGAGAATTTATATATAGATGTCATGGAATCATCGTATTGATTTTCTATGTGGAACTCTTAGAAGCTCTGAATATGAACTTGATTTGAAGTAATGCGTTCTTCGCAAGTGTTGGACTTGTATGCCTGAGTATTACAGATAAACGTTTTGTATTGTTTCTTGTCCTGTAAGTCTAAAGTTTTTTGAGCTTTGGAAATTCATTTATACGCTATCAAACTTGTCTGTTTATTTGTCTCTGCAGTGTCCAGATTACTTTGTTGTGGGCTATGGAATGGACTTTGCTGAACGTTACAGGAACTTACCATACATAGGTGTTTTGAAGCCGGAGCTGTATAAGTGATTTGATTTTAGCTGCCACGATGAGGAAAGTAATTTACTCGTAGTTTAGGAAGTGATCAGATATGGAGATGATTGGTGTCACTTTCGAGCATGTACTTCATACAATGTTTGAACAGAGTGTAGCTGGTTCAATACATGGGCACGCTTACTGAAAATATACGATGCTTGAACAAAGTTTAGCTGGTTCAAATACATGAGCACGTTTACTGAATATATATTTCACCATTTTAGACTGCATATGTGTGCATCGATTAATTCCGCACTGTCATTTTCTTTTTCTTCCTAACCTTTAATGTTGTGGTATCGTGATGTGAAGACTGGTTTCTTGTTTTCTCTTAGCATGCAAGATGCTTTCTTGGAACTGTTCTGCTGGTGTAGATCTTTTGAGAATGCAGATAAGAAATAAGGAATTGAGAAAACAGAGGGTAGGAAGAATTTATGTTAAATTCAGAGAACTCCGCCAGGAGGAGTGGTATCAAGATGATAAAATTTTATGTAGCAATTACCAACTTGGTCTAGTGTAAGTTCAGATGCATGAACAACACAACCCCCGACAACTTCGACTCCGGCAGTAACAAAAACACAGGGGTCCGAGTGCGGATGACAAAGACACATGGATCACCAGAAGGGTCAGGATAAATTTCCATGTTCTGTTTTTCTCTAGGGAACTTGCTGGAAATGGTTTTAGCAAGATCAACCAAGTCTTTTCCACCCTCGATTGTAGCATAAAGGCGGCGTGATGTCCAGAAATATGCTTTCGCAATGGCTGAGGAAGCTGATAAATCCCCAAAACTCTTCATGTTCAATGACTTGATACTCAGGACACTCGTTAATAACATTCTCATTTCTTGCACACTCTGTTCATATGAAACAATAACACGAAAAGTGCAATTAAATTCAATTTGTAACCCATACGTACAATATTATAATTACACGAACACACTGATGGGTGTGCCTTTAAATTCAATTTGATCTCTGTGAGAAAGTGCAATTAAGTGATCGATTGTCAACTTAAAGCAATTGGCTATAGGTGTGGAATCTTTTGTAAAATTATCATTTTCTAGTGTGTGAGCGTGGTTATGACAAGGAATAAAAGCATATGGCAATAGGTGGGTGGTCTTTTGGCAGATTTTAGAATTTTTATAACATGTGAATTTACATAATATGTATGAGAAATATATCTAGCCAACGTTTGTAACCATTAATGAGAAATATATTTTTTAACGTAATACGTGTGCAGCATCAGTTTATATAAACATTAATTCTTAATGTAATACGTGTTCAACATAAGTGTGCAGAATCACTGTGCATCATCACTTTTATATAATAATTAATTTTTAACGTAATACTTGTGCAATATCAACTCATAATTCTGAAGAATCTACTGCTCATCTTTTCTTTGGATGTCGGATATGTAGGCAACTTTGGAGGTGGTTAGCATGTCAATTTGGTACATCTTTACCACTTCCGGATTCTTTGGTTGCTTTTTGGGATGTATATGTTTGTAAGCCATTTTCCAAACAATTGCACAATCTATGGATTTTTGCGGGTCTTTCTACTATTTCAGCTATTTGGAAGGCTTGAAATAAATTTATTTTTGAGGGTCATCCAATCTATTTTCATCGTCTTTGCATGTCTATCAGTTCGGCGATTGTTCATGGTGGGAAGTTTATTCCTGGTTATTCTCAGGGTTTTGACACTTGGATAATTTCTTCTTTGGGGATCCAACCTATCCCTCACAAGGCACCTACTATTCTTCCTGTCCTTTGGTCTTTTCCTTGGTTTCCTTGTGTTAAGCTTAATACAGATGGTTTGTCTAAAGGAAATCTCGGTCCTACTGCATGTGGAGGTGTTTTCAGGAATTGCCATGTCATTTTCTCGGAGGTTTCTGTCAACGGAATGGTCATTGCAACTCTTTTTTTTCTTGCAGAGTTATCAGCAATTATTATTAGTATTGAGTTTACTTATCAGCGGGGTTGGCACTGTCTTTGGTTGGAAAGTGATAGTTCTAGTGTTATTTCTGCTCTTCAATCATCTGATTTTGATCCTCATTGGCCTCTTCATACGCAATGGTCTATTTGTTTGGATCGCATTCGGAAAATGACTTTCTACGCATCTCACATATATCGAGAAGGAAATCTTGTTGTGGACAATTTTGCTAACATGGGCTTGTCTTCTCCATCTTTCACATGGCATGATTCTCCTCCGATGGCGGTTCGTGCTACTCTATTTTCTAACTATATTGGCTTGCCTGGTTACCGCTTCTCAAATTAATGTGCATGTCGGCATCCAGGTTTGTCTCACTTTTTTTTTTTTTTCTCCTATCTTTATGGTGTTGTTTGACTTGTTTTGCAGGTTTAGACCTTCATGTTTGGTTCTAGAGGGGTTAGGTTTCATGTCCCCCCCTCTTTTCTTTGTTTCATTCTCATTTTTTGTTTCTATAAGGGTAAAGTTTATGTTCCCCCTTCTTTCTAGTGTATTCCTTTTTGTTGTCTCTGTTTTTTGGAGGGGTAAGGTTTATGTGGTTTATGTCCCCTCCTGACTAAGTGTAACTTGTTTTTTTCGTTATCAATAAAATTACCCTCGTACCGTCGAGGTTTTCCAAAAAAAAAAAAGAAAAAAAAAAGCAAATTGTGCATTAAAACAAGCATGAAGGGGAATAAGTATACCCTTCAAAACTGGATCTTCCTTGAAACATTTCAGCCTGAATAAAACAGAGGTTCGACTGAAATGCGGAGCAACAACTTCGACAGTAACATAACACAGAGGTTCGAGTGCAGACGACACAAGCAGAACAAAGATACCGATACGCAAGGGTTTAATTCCCAGGCTGTGATTATCATTTTGAATGCATAGTGGATTGTTTGTTCGGATCGATTCGTTCAGCCTAAATAAAAACATATTGCGGTCTGCAACATCCGCACAAGAATATTGGATTGACAGCTTCTGTTTTGAGCGGCCAAAGGTTGTTAGAAGCGGCTTTGATTATCTGTTTTTTGTCAGCGATCAATAGAACACAATCAAATGCACTTATGGATAACAATTTTCAAGTACTTTTTGGAGAAGCAAGTACTTGGTGCTTCTTCAAGTAGTACTTTAATTAAGTGCTTTTTTAAGAATCAATTGGATTTTCCGTCAAAACTTTTCATATGATGTACAGGAGGTGGATCTTAATGTGCAATGGCTTGGAATTCTTTAATACCAGTCTAGTTGAATGAGTAACCTGTCAAAGATTTGGCAAAAGGTAATGTTATATGCAGAGCTATAACTTGAATTTAACATGTTGTTGTAGACATCGAAATTTTGGTAAATAAATGTTGACCGATAAATCAAAGTGTCAACGCTCATGTATTACATAAATTTTACACGTAGCGTGTGACTCAACGAAAATTGAAATGAGTTGGAAAAGTCATCAAATAGGACACGTGTCAACACATGACAGAAACGACTTATTTCATCTGGGATATTATATTCAAAACTAGGCCTTGGAAATTTCTATAAATAGAAGGCTAATTCATTCATTTGAGGAAGGAACCAAAATCATTAAGCAAGCTCTGAAGCTCTAAAACTCCGAAGCTCTCAAGCATCCAGGTTCCCGAAGAATCAAGAAAGCTCTCTTCGTTCTCCGTTCTTCGTTCATCCTAAGATCAAGCCCCAACGGCCCTTTGGATCAACAATCATCCACCAATTCAAGATCAAGCCCCGACGGCCCTTGAAGAAAGTGTTCTTCGTTCTTCGTTCATCGTTCATCCAAGATCAAGCCCCAACGACCCTTTGGATCAACAATCATCCACCAATTCAAGATCAAGCCCCGACGGTCCTTGAAGAAAGTGTTCTTCGTTCTTCGTTCTTCGTTCATCGCTCTTTCAAGATCAAGCCCCGGCGGCCCTTGAAGAAAGCACCATCGTTCATCATCCGTTCATCCAAGATCAAGCCCCAACGGCCCTTTGGATCAACAACGTCGACAAATCCACACACATCCAACCGTTCTTCAACATTAAGCCCAAAAGCCCTTGAAGATCTGTTCATCACTGTTTCTTCAAGATCAAGCCCAAAAGCCCTTGAAGATCCGTTCATCACCGTTATTCAAGATCAAGCCTTAACGACCATTGAAGAAACATTCATCCTCAAGATCAAGCCCCAACGGCTCCTTGAAGATCCGCTCAAATCCACCTTCAAAGATCAAGCCCACGGCTCCTTGAAGAAACTTCTAACAGTTCATCCAAGATCAAGCCTCGACGGCCCTTGGATCAACGAAACATCCACAAATCAACACCTTACGGAGATTGAATCAGAGGATCAAAATTGAGAGAGATTGTAACCCAAAATCATCAAATCACATAATATTTGTTTGTGCATGTTGTTCTTGTCTCTTTCGTTTCAGGAATTTTCCGCATTTACAAATTGGCACGCCTAGTAGGACCATCTCTACCTCTCATCTCTTTCTCCGTTCAAGGAATCCAAGCACACCTCAAAGTCAATGACATCAAGCAAGGGACAAGCCGTTCTTGCAACCACTGAGGGAAGGATTCTAAGCACTTCTGCCGCAAATGGACAATCCATTGGCGCCACAACCGCTCCTCAACATGCCACTTCAAAATTGGTGCTGCTAAAAGAGCAAGGGGAGCATCCAAGGTGTGAGTCTGTCATCAACCTGACCTCGCTGGGGGCACCGAAGCATGATGCTGAGGCACACAAGATGACATCCCAAAGTAGCCAACGACGTTCTTCATCAGCATCCTGGATGTCTAAAGGAAAATCACGTCTATTGGTCGCACAAGTCATGACTATTGGCGTTACCTCCGTTGAAGAACAACTGGCTCAAATGAATGAAGCGATTGCAAGGCTAACACAGATTGTGGAAGAAAAAGACTTGCAAATTGCTGCACTTGTCAGCCGACTAGAGCCACAGGACGGCGAGAACCTTAACCCAGAAGATGAGCCTACGGTGGAGCGAATCGATGTGAAGCCGGAGCCAGACCAAGTAGCAGCACTCATGGGATCTCTTTCTATCCAGCAGCTGCAAAAGATGATCACCAACACCATCAAGGCACAGTACGAAGGGAGCTCAAATACCTCTGAGTTGTACTCGAAGCCGTATTCAAAAAAGATTGATGCCCTGAAGATGCCAAGGGGTTATCAACCACCAAAGTTCATGCAATTTGATGGAAAGGGAAACCCGAAACAGCATGTTGCCCACTTTGTTGAAACTTGCAACAACGCAGGGACCGAAGGGGACTACCTTGCCAAGCAGTTTGTGCGCTCGCTGAAAGGAAACGCCTTTGAGTGGTACACGGACCTAGAGCCTGAGTC
Source organism: Malus sylvestris (assembly GCF_916048215.2). Lineage (NCBI taxonomy): Eukaryota > Viridiplantae > Streptophyta > Magnoliopsida > Rosales > Rosaceae > Malus > Malus sylvestris. The sequence goes on along the minus strand of NC_062264.1, from coordinate 6,129,868 downwards.
CATCAACAACTGGGAGCAATTAGAGCGGGAATTCCTCAACCGCTTCTATAGCAACTGCCGTACTGTGAGCATGCCAGAGCTAACGAGCACAAACCAGTGGAAGGACGAGCCAGTCATTAACTACACCAACAGATGGCGCACTCTAAGCCTCGACTGTAAAGACAGGCTCTCGGAAACCTCTTCAATCGAGATGTGCATCCAAGACATGCAATGGGGTTTGCAATACATCCTTCAAGGCATTAAACCACGGACCTTGGAGGAATTGGCCACTCGCGCCCATGACATGGAGTTGAGCATCGCCCATCATGCGAAGAAAAAACCGATCGCCGACTACAAGAACGACAAAGTTGTTGGGCCAAAGGAGGAGAAGACTGCGTGGAAACCCACCAAAGAGACAATGACGGTTTACACAGCTCCCATCAAAATCTCCACACGAGGCAAGGCGATTCAAACTGAAGCTTTTCGTGATCAAGAGATGCGTAGACGCACTTTGAAGGAGCTTGAGGAGAAGACCTATCCATTCCTCGACTCTGATGTGGTTGCCATGCTGGATGACCTGTTGGACAAGAAGGTGATCAGTTTGCTTGAGTGCAGACGGCCGGAAGAGATGAATCGTACCGACAGTCCAAGATGCTGTAAATTCCACCGCTTCATCAGTCATCCGACAGAAAAGTGCTTCGTGCTGAAAGATCTCATCATGAAACTGGCTCAGAAAGGAATCATCAAGCTAGATCTTGACGATGTGGTGAAGTCAAACTATACCACCATCACTTTTGGCTCTTCCGACTCAAAGTTTTCACTTCAACCGCTGGGGGCATCCTCCAAGACAAGCAAAGTTGAAGGATGGACTCAAGTCACTCCTAAGAAATTGCACAAGAAGCATACGTCTCCTCCACAAGTCCGCCAATCGGAAAGGGGGCAAAACAGCTCTTGTCAACCTTCAAAGCAACGTGAATGTTTTGAAGATGATGAAATTTCAACACATAGATCGTTCATCCCTATCACGATACATGATTTCTTTCCTGAAGACTTCTTCAATCACTCGGTCAAGACTCCTTGCTATGAAAATTGCAAGGAAAACCTCTCTAGGATTGTTTGACAGACACAAAGCTTCTTGTCTGCAAGAGCCTAAACTGCAAGACACAAAGCTCTTTGTCTGCAAGAGCCTAAACTGCAAGACACAAGGCTCCTCGCCTGCACGAGCCTAAACTGCATGGCACTAAGCTCCTGGCCCACAAGAGCATAAACTGTGTACGGCAAAATCATCATCAAAATCCTTGTTAAATTCATCGCTATTTTGAATTACGTTTTGACTTGATCTCTTTCTTTGGAAGGGTACGTAGGCAGCTGGAATATTTAATTTCGAGTTCAGTCATATCAAAATAAAAAAAAATGTTTTATTAAAGAAAAGAAAAAAATACATATGTTTTATGTATTTACAAAAAATATATATATTTATTACAGCTTCACCAAAAAAAAAAAAAATCAAAATGTCAGCAAAAGGCCCAAATGCCAGGCCTATCCCTTCGCAAACACACAATTGTTTTGAGCTTGCTGTGCAAGGAGCTCTGCTTCTTCTTCTTCAAGGCCCAGGCCTCCCTCTATTTCACAGGCCCAAATGCCAAGAGCCCAACTCTCGTGGCCCCCCCGAGCAGCAGCTAAAAGAGCACCAACCGACAATGGCATCGCACGCCGTCCCATACACTGGCGGTGATGTGAAGAAATCTGGAGAGCACATGCTTACTCTGACCGGAAAAGATACCAAGCCCTCAGGCTCACGCCCTTAAATCACCAAGTTGTTTCGTATGTATGGCCTGGTGGGCTTGAAACTCTGAAGGCTTGAGCTCTGCGTGTTGATCAGGAATAATGGCGACAGTGCCAGTAAAGCCGCCGCTGCACAACTTCCCATTCACATTCTTGAAATTGGGGACTAAGAACGCCACTGCCAACAACCACAACCGCTACCACCGAACAGGCCTCCGACGCCGTCCTCTACAACCCCTCCGACATTGCCACCTGGGTCGACTTCCTCCTCTCCGGTTTGAACCACACTGATTGAGACAGCCATGGTGAACAAGAAGTCGGTGATGGAAGTAATCAGAGCCAGAGCCGCGAGGCCGAACTTCCGCAACAACGATGACAAAGTCGTTTTCACCGTTCACGGGCCTCCCTCTAGCAACTCCGCCAACTTTTCCTCTCCCCCAATCTGCGAGCGGACCAAGCAGGTTTTGGCTAGTTCGTTTCTCCACTCGTTTTTTCCAAAACCATCCAATCCTGCATTCAAGTTTCTCCCTTTCTCTGATGAATGGGATGATAGTGATCCCGATGACATTTGGGAATTTTGGATTTTGATTTGCTTCCACAGATGATGTCGTGACAGATCCCGAAAAGATGGCAGATTAGTGTTTGGCATGGATGGATCTTGGTTTTTTCTTCTGTTTCGTGATAAACCCAGATGGAATGTTTAACAATTCTGGATGGTTAATTGTGTGGTGAGGATTTCTTTAGAGTTGGACATTGATGTCCTTGTTCACGGAGAGCCTGAAAGGAACGATGTGGTTGAGTACTTCGGAGAACAATTGTCTGGCTTTGCCTTTACTGCCAATGGGTGGGTGCAATCATATGGATCTCGATGTGTGAAGCCACAAATCATCTATGGTGATGTGAGCCGCCCCAAGCCTATGACTGTGTTCTGGTCATCTGCTGCTCAGAGCATGACTGCCCGCCCAATGAAGGGTATGCTTACCGGCCCCATCACCATCCTGAACTGGTCTTTCGTCAGAATTGACCAGCCCAGATTCGAGACCACCTACCAGATTGCTTTGGCCATCAAGGATGAAGTGGATGACCTTGAGAAAGCCTGTATCAGTGTTATTCAGATTGATGAGGCTGCTTTGAGAGAGGGATTGCCTCTTAGGAAATCTGAACATGCTTTCTACTTGGATTGGGTTGTGCTCACCTTCTCCTTCTGCCCGCCACCTTCCTCAACGCCAGCCCGTATCCTCCAATCCTCCACTCCTCCTCTCCAGCTTCAGAGGCCTGGGTTGCGCCACCTCCGCCTTGCAGCAAGTCTCGGTGCCGGAGAAGATCAGAACTCCGCTGATTGGAAGGGAAAGAAAGTGAAGAAGAACAAAGAGGTTGTTGACCACGGCGGCTTTGACTTTTCGCCACCAAAAGTTCAAATCCGTTCTGACGGCGTGCTCCGCCGTCTCTCCTCTCATCTTTGTCCTCTCCCATTCTCTTCCGTCCACCTCCCTCTCCAACTACGACAAGCTCATGGCGGTCAACGTCCGTGGGATGGCGGCGTGAGAGGGAACATCATGTGCACGGCGAGCGTGGCATCGAGTGTTGGGGCGGAGCATTCTTTACGGAGCTGCACCGACAGGGCCTCGCTCTTCCATGGTCGCCCACGCAATCCTCCGCAGCCACAAAGTCGCCATCTTCATCCACCAGGCTTCTCTCTGCCTTCTCTCCATCCTATCATGCACCCTATATATATATATATGTATGTATATGTACATATAAAAAATTAAAAAAAGAAGACATGGTGCACCAGGCACCGAAAGCAAAGAAAAAAAAAAAAAAGATGAATGGTGGTGCGCCCGGCATCGAAAGGGAAAAAGAAAAAAAATATATATATAAATAATAATAATAATAATAATAAAATAAATAAATAAATAATAATAATAAAAAAATGAATGAAAAAAAAAATATATATATATATATATATGTGTGTGTGCATAATATATGTATGTTTACAGTAGAAAAAAAAAGCATCGGGAGAAATAAAGTCCATTTTATTTATTTTTCTGGAAATTTTACATAAATTTGCATTATACATACCTTAAAAAAAATAATAAAAAAAATAAAAAAAATCAAATCAAATTTACAAGAGGGGATCTTCAAGGACGATCAGGTGGCGCCTCACCACTCGGCAGAGCTCCAGGAAGAAGAGGAGCCGGAGGTTAATCATTTGGAGCTTCATTACGCGGTACAGCCCAAGAAGACGAAGGCAAATGCTACTGGAACAAACCCACAAACCTTTGATGATCAAGTAAAATCTGATCATCATATTCCTGCATCTGGTTAATCTTCCTCTTCATGTTTGTCGCATAGCTATGTGCGAGCTTATGCAACTGTTTATTCTCCTGCTTAAGCCCTCTAATCTCCTGTTTGAGACTCATCACTTCAGCCGCCAATGATTCAACTTGACGGGTTCGAGCAAATAGGCGTTGGGCCATATTAGACACAGAACCTGCACACTGAGAGCCAGAGAATCCTTAACAGCCAACTCATCAGACCGTTTGGAAAGCAGTCTGTTATCTCTGGGAGTGACAAGGTTCCGGGCCACCACCGCAGCGGTCATATCATTCTTCACCACTGAATCCCCAACGGTAAGAGGACCAGTAGGGGATATGAAGGATGGGCGCCATATGTTGTCTAGAGAAGGTGGGACTGCCTCTTCACCAAGATTCAAGTCAAAACGACGGTCGGAGGGTCCAGACATTTTCAAAGTGTTGAAGAAAAAAGAGGTCGGACGAATCAAGATCTTAGAAGTGCAAGAAGGGAGTTTCTACAAGCAAAAAATTCAAGTGTGCTTTGAAACGAACTGCGTGCCTCTATAAAAAATCAGCACTCGACGGGATTTCAGAGATCGAAAAGGAGAGCTCAGAATTCGAAGAAGCCAATACAAAAATCGAAGAGGCAAGCTCAAAAATCGGAGAGGCATTTTGCTTTTCCAGACGCGTCAGCACCTATCACACGCAAACTCAGCTTTGCGGAAATCACGGGTAATTTGTCGAAGCGCCGATCCCAGATATCGAAGAAGCGCCAGTCTTTTTCAGCCTCGTCAACACCTGTCACATACACACTCAGCTTGGCGGAAATTACGGACAATTTGTCGAAGATTTTCGGTGAAGGAGAAAGCACGTGAAGTTTACTGTTCAATCACGCATTGGTTGCCGACATGAGTGAAAGAATAGTACCTCTACAGGTATCAAAAAACTTCCTATAACTATCCACCTTCACCTTCCATAGCAAGGCAGACATACAGAGCCTTTCTTCATCTCCAAAAATGCTTTCCCAACGAAGCCTCTCGAGTCATTCAGTGTTCCTTATTCCTTGGGGTACCTCTGCAAGCCAATGACTCCAAAGCAAAAGTATCTCATATCACCAGGGTAGAAAGCAAGAGTATCTCATATCATGCGTTCTCCCTGTCATTTCCTTTGTCTTTGTTCCTACCTACAAAGACAAGGATAAAGAAAATAATATGCCGGAACTTCCATTCAAACTCGGGTAAGGAACCGACTGCTTGGAACCCTTCCCTGATTGCCTACCTAGCACTGCTCTCGAGTACTCGTCTTCCACTGCTGTTGTACTTTCAAAGAAGCTGCCACATCTGCCTGGAGAACAGATAAGGCAAGTGAAAATGATACCTTGTAGCATGTGGAGACAAGGTGCAGAAGGAACAAGCAGAGAAGAATGCGGTCTGCACAGTCAACTCAACAGAAAGAGTCCGAACTGAGGAACTTGAGAAGCTGCCATATCTGCCGGAAGAAACAAGCAGAGAAGAATGCAGCATGCACAGTCAACTCAGCATAAAGAGTCTGAGATGAAGAACTCGAGCATATGCCACATTCTGCCAGAAGAGTAGATAAGGCAAGGGAAATGATACATTGAAGCATATGGAGACAAGTGCAACCAAGCATGGGCTGATTCATCCGCTACTTCTTCAAAATCAAAAGTATCTCATATCATCAGGGTTGCAATCACTCTGGACAGTGAACTTGTTTTGACCCTCAAATTCTTGGGTCGACTCGCCAGGCGTTGTGGGCTGCACGTGCCGTTTCACCGCCCTTGAATCAAATCCTTAAAGATCAAGTCACCAACTGGAAGAAGAGCCCATCAATCTTGAAGATCATACCGTTGACCAAACTGCTCAGGTGTGAATTAGAAAGATTGAACAAAGCAACAAGTCGTCACCTTCACCTCGTGCCTGCTTGCCATGTGTTCGAGTCAGCCTTCAAGAATCAAGCCTCAACGGCCCTTGAAGAAGCTTCCAGCCAAATTCAAAATCAAGCCTCGACGCCCCTGGAAGAAATCATAAGTCTGATTCAAGATCAAGTGTCTCCCACTCTTGAATCAAAACCTAGTTCAAGATCAAGCCTCGACGACCTTTGAGGAAATCACAAGTCCGATTCAAGATCAATTGTCTACCACTCTTGAATCAAATCCAGTTCAAGATCAAAGCTGTGGAAAGTCAACAAAGCGCAAAAACAAATACGTGCCAATTCATCCACTACCAAAACCAAAGATCATCTACCACATGAAGCTCCTTGTGGTCCAATTTCAACCTTCAAGATCAAGCCTCGACGGCCCTTGAAGAAATTTCAAACAAAGTTCAAGAACAAGCCTCAACGGCCCTTGAAGAAATCTCAAGCCAAATTCAAGATCAAGCCTCAACGGCCCTTGAAGAAATCTCCAGCCCAATTCAAGATCAAGCCTCGACGGCCCTTGGATCGACATCTACGATAAGGGACTTCAAAACGTATCTCCTACACGTGACAAGCACATGTATACGACGTGCCTTGAAGTGGGGGCATTTGTAGACATCAAAATTTTGGTAAATAAATGTTGACCGATAAATCAAAGTGTCAACGCTCATGTATTACATAAATTTTACACGTAGCGTGTGACTCAACGAAAATTGAAATGAGTTGGAAAAGTCATCAAATAGGACACGTGTCAACACCTGACAGAAACGACTTATTTCATCTGGGATATTATATTCAAAACTAGGCCTTGGAAATTTCTATAAATAGAAGGCTAATTCATTCATTTGAGGAAGGAACCAAAATCATTAAGCAAGCTCTGAAGCTCTAAAACTCCGAAGCTCTCAAGCATCCAGGTTCCCGAAGAATCAAGAAAGCTCTCTTCGTTCTCCGTTCTTCGTTCATCCTAAGATCAAGCCCCAACGGCCCTTTGGATCAACAATCATCCACCAATTCAAGATCAAGCCCCGACGGCCCTTGAAGAAAGTGTTCTTCGTTCTTCGTTCATCGTTCATCCAAGATCAAGCCCCAACAGCCATTTGGAACAACAATCATCCACCAATTCAAGATCAAGCCCCGACGGCCCTTGAAGAAAGTGTTCTTCGTTCTTCGTTCTTCGTTCATCGCTCTTTCAAGATCAAGCCCCGACGGCCCTTGAAGAAAGCACCATCGTTCATCATCTGTTCATCCAAGATCAAGCCCCAACGGCCCTTTGGATCAACAACGTCGACAAATCCACACACATCCAACCGTTCTTCAAGATTAAGCCCAAAAGCCCTTGAAGATCTGTTCATCACTGTTTCTTCAAGATCAAGCCCAAAAGCCCTTGAAGATCCGTTCATCACCGTTATTCAAGATCAAGCCTTAACGACCCTTGAAGAAACATTCATCCTCAAGATCAAGCCCACGGCTCCTTGAAGAAACTTCCAACAGTTCATCCAAGATCAAGCCTCGATGGCCCTTAGATCAACGAAACATCCAAAAATCAACACCTTACGGAGATCGAATCAGAGGATCAAAATTGAGAGAGATTGTAACCCAAAATCATCTAAATACAAATATTATTTTGTGCACATTGTTCTTGTCTCTTTCGTTTCAGGAAAATTTCGTGTTTACAGTTGTACAAATTTTTTTTGGGTGAAAATGTATGGAGTTAGATTTGGGAAGCGGTTCAGCGAGTATGTAGGTTCACCAGAGTTTAGGATGACTTTTTGGGAGTCGGAATAAGAAGTCCCTTATATATATTCTCGTGTCGTGGAATACGGTCCAAGGTTTTGATTCATGAGAGCAAGTCCACCGGAGTGGTTTTTGCCCAGCACCCTGCCCAAATAACAAGCTGAGCGTCAAGGAATTCACTCCAGCCCGTCGGGCTGCCTGACACACAACCCATGCCAGTCAACAGACCAACCCATTTTTTGACTGACCCAAGAGCCCCCCTATTTGGCTAGAGCGTGGACTGCACACGCGCTTGGCAACGAGTAGGAGACAAGCTAGCAGGCGCTGTCAGCCCACTTGTGTTGCAGCAACGTGGCTCGCTTAGAATCGTTGGATTTCCAACTGCTAGTTTTTCTAGACCGTTAGATTTCCAACGATAACAAAAATTTAAATTTTACTTTTAAACTGGACCGTTCGATCACATATCAACAATCCATGTTTTATCCCCCCCCAAAAAAAGGGTCCAACGGTCAGATTTATGACCGTTGGCCACGTGGTAGATGCTGCGCTCTTGGATTTGAATATTTTTCAAATCCAACGGTTCAGATTAATTAACTACATTAAAATTAATTAAAAAATATAAAAAAATACAGTAAAATTTTAAAAAAGTTTTTTTTTCTTTCTATAAATACGTAACCATCATCTTCTACCTTACACCGCATTTCAATATTTTCTACACTTTCTATACTATCTGTATTTCAATATTTTCTACACTTTAAGAGAAAAAATTGTCTTCGTGGAAGCTCATTGAAGATGTCACGTGGCGTGACGAGATTGGTTAAAAATCCTATCTGAAATTAAAACTATTTTTTATTCTTTTAGAAAAAATTTAAAAATATTTTAAATGGACTGGGTGCCAGTGTATTTTGTAGGGGTGAAGATCGTTTGTGCAACGCATTTTTTCACTGGGTGCCAGCGCATTTTTTTAGGAGTAGAGATGCATTGACCTATTACTGTTCATTGAAATCTGTTACTGTTCACTGAAGTAGATAAATAAGATGAGTGCTGGCACAAAGTCCTTAGGGGTGGACTTGCTCTAAGAGTTTACTGGACACCCACATGTTGCATGCCTTTAAAGAAAAACATAATTTGTTGTGTTGTGAAAATAATCGAATGTGAAATAAAATTACGGATTATTTCATAAATAATCAAATATAGGCGACATAGTGTATTGGGTTGTATTGATTGTTTGAGTACCCGAATCCGTATTGTCGGGCGACCGTGAGAGGGTTTTGTGACACGGTTATCCACCATTTCTGAGAGAACCAAAAATTTTGAATTGCAAGGAAAAACGCCATGGGAGGAGTATCAAGAACTCTCCTCACTTTCTCTTTCTCCTCAAACCTCTTCGCCTTATCTCGTCTCCCGGCCGCCAAACGCTTCTCTCTCATCAAACCCACCAGGGTTTTAACAGGGTTTAGGCCTCTTTGCACCGCCACTGCCACAACCACCACCGCCAGCCCCGCCGGCGCGGTTGATTTCGAAGACGAAGAAGTCCAACCCCTGAAGCACTCGTTGCTTCTTGAGAGGCTGCGGCTGAGACACCTCAAGAGTAATGCCAAGCCCCAAGCCAGAACCGGTGGCGGAAATTCAATTGGGGATGCCCAGAGGCAGAGCGATGAGGGGTTGGGGAGGTCCGAGAGTAGGAAGAAGAGGGAAGTTGGGAGTTTTGGGGAGTTGGGTGTGAGCGAGGAGGTCATGGCGGCGGTGCGAGAGATGGGGATTGAGGTTCCCACTGAAATCCAGTGCATTGGGATACCGGCGGTGTTGGAAGGGAAGACTGTGGTCTTAGGTTCACACACTGGCTCCGGCAAGACTCTGGCTTACATGTTGCCTCTTGCCCAGGTACTTTTTCCTTTGCTTCTTCTTGCAAAATTAGAATAAAAATGTTTTCGATTACTTTTCGCTATGTGGGTCTGTTAAATTTTTGAATTTTTTGCTTGTTTGAGATGTAAAGCTCTAGAATTTTGATCAGTTGTGTTGGAACTTTGATTTGATTGCGTTTTCTTGCAATGTATGCTATACTTTACATGTGTTTCCTTAGGAGCCACCTTACGTATCAGGTTGGATTGAGATTCTTTAGGTTGCTTAGATTCTACCTGCTTACACTTTCAGCAAGCTATTTATCAAGACCACAATGGTAATTGTGTGCGATTGTGATGTGTTTGTTACTTTGATGTTACCCACTCTTGCCTATGTTGCAATTAGAATTAATCAAAGGAATGCTGATACTCTGGGATTTTTGTAGCTGTTGAGAAGGGATGAAGCTGAAAATGGTATTCAAATGAAGCCCAGGCGTCCTAGAGCTGTTGTGCTATGCCCCACAAGGGAGCTGTCTGAGCAGGTTTTATACATTTTTATTCTGAATTTAGAACCACTACCTGTGGACCATGCATTTTCTATTGACATCTGGTCGGTTTTGTAGGTTTTTCGTGTTTCCAAGTTTGTAAGTCACCATGCAAGGTTCAGGTCTACTATGGTAAGCGGTGGTGGTCGGTTGAGACCTCAGGAGGATTCATTGAATAACCCAATTGAAATGGTAGTGGGTACCCCTGGAAGGGTTCTCCAACATATTGAGGATGGCAACTTGGTTTATGGTGACATCAAATACTTAGTATGTTTATCCGTTTATTTAGTTTTTTCCATTAAGTTGGTTAGTAGATAATATGGTCATATCAAGTTGTCACTATCTTTGATGAAGAACAACATATTCTAGTAAATTGTTGGTGCACTTTGTGATGCTAGTAATCTCTTTGTAGGTATTGGATGAGGCAGATACCATGTTTGATCGTGGCTTTGGTCCAGATATACGCAAGTTTCTAGTCCCATTAAAACATCGCGCATCAAAACCCGGAGGGCAAGGGTTCCAAACTGTTTTGGTCTCAGCAACAATGACAAAGGTGTGCTTACTTGCATTGCCTCTTATTTAACAAGAAGCTAAATTTATAAGTAGGAGAAATAGACACCAATTGAAAGTGAATTGTTCCTTCCCCATTTTCACTAAGGGAACTCTTTGTTTCATTGAAAAGCTTATTTGCTTATTTTGTAATTTTTCTCATAAGAAAACATAAATGCATGTCATTAAAAATGAATCCAGCATTGTGTTATAACTACTTTGGCTAATTTGTATTTCTTTATGATATTTTTGGGTTTCAATACTTTTTTTTACTACAGGACCAAGTTTCACTAAGTAATTTTACTATATCATGGTACCCAAAATGGGCTAAATTTAGGAATGAGCCAAGCCAACCAATGCAGGTTGAGCTCATTCCACAAATGAGCTGAGCCAAGCTAAAACTTTTGAAAAATCATCCAAACCAAGGTTGAACATGGCTCTACAAGCTTTGTTTGAGCTTGAGCTTGAATAATGTTTGAGCATCTTGATACTCAGCTAAGATTGGCTTATTTACACTTCTATTGGGATGGAGACATGAAACATAATAAAAGAGTCATCCTCTGAAGTTGAACACATCTCTTAGTTGAGGTGTTGGAAATTCTCTGAAGCCTGCTTATGACAATGTTATACCTTTGACAACTGTAATCTTGATAATATCTTGTGCACAAATTGTGTCTTTTATGAAGTCAGTGGAAATGCAAAACCTGACCCTTACGATATTTTTCAGGCAGTGCAAAATCTGATCGATGAGGAGTTCCAAGGAATATTACACTTGCGCACATCCTCACTGCATAAGAAGATTGCATCTGCTCGCCATGATTTCGTTAAGATTTCAGGTTCTGAGAACAAGCTGGAATCACTTCTACAGGTCTAATTCTGTGATACCCCTTTTCTTTTTCATGCTTTACTTGTCAAGTAGTAATTGTGTCTCATAATGACTAACATGTACGGTGGCCATAAAGTTAATCTAGCTTAAGTTGTCTCTTAAACTGGCGGGCAATTGGGCTTTTTAATGACCGATGGTTCCTATACTATTCCAAATTGATCATTTTAGTCACAATTATTTCAATTCGACCAATTTCATCCTTACCATTAATTCCATTCATTTTTCTGTCAAAATTGAGGGTCCTTCCACCTTTCTTTCTGTCTCCTCAATTACCCCCACAAATGCCATGGCAGATGCCATGACTACGATCACCCCAAACCAATCCCTTCCTACTCCTCTCCGCACACACCCTTTCTCTTCCTCCAGACAATTTTAATTGCTACCATTTGGGTTTGAAGTTAGGGAAATATTTCATGTAAAGAAGAAAAATCCCCACCTGCATATTTTCTGTTAATGTAGCAATTTTGTAAAAACGCTCATTTCATCAGAGTTAAGACCACCTTCTTCATCTGGAGCCATTTGTAGATTGCCCTTTCATTCAAAATATCTGAATGCAAAGGTATTCCCAATTCCCAACTCCCACCACACCCCTTCCTTCTCAAAAAGCTTCACTCTGTGTCTGTGGAGGAAAAGAATAACACTTTTTTGTGCCACCCAGTAACACAGAGATTGAGTCACCCCCATCGACCCAGGTGGTATATATGCCTGAACAACACTCCTGTTTCAAAATAGTGACTAGGAAACTGCTATTATATGAGTTTGAACTTAAGGAAAGCTTCAAGGATGAGGAATTAAATTCCTATTCTACTAAACCCATGGTGTAACTGAAATGAATCAGGGAATTGGGGTGACAGAGGGGTTCTGTGGAGGTATTGAGGAGAGAGAAAGAGGGGGAAGTTGTGGGTGGGATTGATTTGCTAATTTTACCCTCAATTTGACAGGAAGAGGATGAAATTAATGGTAAGGATGACATTGATGCATGCCATACAAGAAATAGGGTTGCTATCGATCGGATTGAAAGAATAGGGACGAAAATGAGGAGTTTGAAATAGGACAGAGACCATTGGTGATAAAAAGGCCAGAAGTTATTTTATCATTATTGTTTTTTATATATTTCATCTTGGCTTACTTGATGAAGGTTTTCTACATGAAAAGAGCATGGCTTGATATAGCAGTGGTCTAACAAGAAAATACTTTTGTGGATTTTGTGGTAAACGCAGGTTCTGGAGCCAAGCTTAGCAAAGGGAAATAGAGTAATGGTGTTCTGTAACACATTAAGTTCCAGCCGTGCTGTGGATCACTTCCTCAATGAAAACCAGATCTCTACTGTCAATTATCATGGTGAGGTGCCAGCAGAACAAAGGTGAGACAATAAAAAATATTACCTCTCGTTCCCTTGTACTTGTAATGTCTGCACATTTTCACTTTAGAAAGAGTCCATACTGTTGTTTTTTTTTTCCTGTTTACAAGCATGGGTTTTTATCTGTTGCTTTTGTTCTTTTGGTAGAGTTTGGTTGTTTTTATCAATACGAATCAAAGTTTAAGCTGTATGAATTTTGGTTTCATTTTTTTTATTATTTTCCTCCTTTGATTCCCCTTTTTTTTATGTTAAAGGCATCTGTGTACATCTAAAGAAATATCTTCTCTTGCTATATGGTGTGGAAACATAAGATGATGTTAGCTTACTGTGAATCTGGAACATTGATTAGTTTTCTTCTTGCCTGAATGTGTGGCCCAGACACTCAAGTGCACACAAGTCCGTACAAACGCTTAAATTAATGTCACTAGTGTTCAATTCTAGTGCTTGGCCTGACTGCTTTCTTCGAACAACTGTAATACAGGGTTGAGAACCTCAAAAGGTTTAAGAGCAACGATGGAGATTGCCCTACATTGGTCTGCACAGACCTGGCTGCAAGGGGACTGGACTTGGATGTAGACCATGTTATCATGTTTGATTTTCCTTTGAACTCTGTAAGCATCAGATATCTGCTGTGTTTCAGTGTTAAATAATGTGCTATTGTATTTAGGACTTCTACATCTTTCCTTTTTCTTCTTTGGAAGCTGACCTTCCCCCTTCTTTGACATTTTAGATTGACTACCTTCATCGTACAGGAAGAACCGCTCGTATGGGTGCAAAAGGTATACATGCATTTCTATTTGCAATTTTATTTAGTTTCCTTCTTAGAATTACAAGGAATGCGCATCTGTACCGGACTTAGGTGAGTCTTTTGTCCTGTTTGTGCTTGAATCTATTAATGGCATCCACAAGATTTTGAATCGACCGCAGATGAGGAATCTTAACATGATATTGAATAAATATAAAAGAGAAATTATTGACAGTATTCCATTGTAAGATTAGTTTTCATTTACTTGACACAACAAAGAGGAAAAGGGTAGGAATAAAAAACCAGACGTCTTGTGTAAAGCAAGTGCCGCCTCTTTCCGAAAGGCCACATCTTTGTAGTATTATCGTTCATTTGTTGACTTTCTGTATTTCTGTATCTCTCAGTGATGGAATATTTGTTGGATTGATTCTCATAGTTTGTGACAATCAATTTTTTATTTCTTTGTTTGGTTACACTTCATGCTTAAGTGTAATAATCTTGAAATCAAATAACTCTTGTAATGCAGGGAAAGTAACGAGTTTGGTTGCTAAGAAGAACCTTATGTTAGCAAACCGAATTGAGGAAGCAATAAAGAAGAATGAAAGCTTAGAATCTCTCAGCGTAGATAGTGTCAAGAGGGACATTGCCCGCTCGCGAATTACTCCACAGAATGGAAAATTGGTAAGAGTCTCAAATCAGAAAAACAAGAGCAGGCCAGCATTTGCACCTGCAAAATCTGCAAAACCATCTTTTCAGTCATCGAAATCGGTAAAGCCTTCCAGAGCAAGCAGCTCCAAAAGAGCTCCTTCCAATGCAAGCAACTCAAGAAAAGCTCCTTCCAATGCAAGCAGCTCGAGAAAAGCATCTTTTAGTGAGAAGAGGCAAACAGAAGGCAGAAGATCCAGTACAGTTAAATCAACACCCTCGAAGTTAAGTGTTGTTGGGTTTAGGGGTCGGGCTTCTTGGTCTAATAAGAAAGAATCGTTGGCGTCTAGCTGATTGAAGTCAAAATTTTAGGTATAAAATGTTTTGTAATCTTTAAGTCTTCAAGTTCTTTGCTAAAGAAACTGTTGGCAGTCTTGCCGTGGTTCTCGAGTCTTGACTCTACTTTTTCATTTCCGAGTTAAATTCAGATTTGTGTTACAAGTTATCACGTAATACAATCGATATCATAAGATGATTTAAAACTTGTGAAAGTGGGCACTAATTTGAACGAAAAGAAAAGAAAAACTGTGAAGAAGGAGGCATTGAAGAGAAGAAATTCCGGTGGCACGATCATGAACTTGAAACAGAGTTGGACGCTGGCACTTTGTTCTTGTTTACTTCCAGGTTAAACGAGGAGTCTTGTCAGGCTGGACGATGTTCCCCTCAGCGTCGTAGATTATGACACCCGAAAAATCCGGTAGCTGGCACTTTCCACCCATGAGTATGTTCTTCTGCCAGACCGGGTCCTCTTCCTGCTCATCACTATCCACACTTGCATCATAGTTTCCAGGCTGAATGTGTTGGATAACAGGATCATCGTCAAAAAATTCAGTGCAAGCGATCCAACGGCGGTGCCAGCTATGCGAATGAGAAGCACACATTAGCAATGCCATGGCACAAAATGCGAGGGTGATCGCGGCTAGGGCGACTTGAAATGTGCTCGGCAGAGAGTGTGTCAAAAGAAGGTTGCGAGCCATGATGGAGGTTGGGTATGGACATGCTATTGTCTCACAGTTTTATATGGTTTGGAAAATGGGTAACGGGAGAGGAGAAGAGTAGTTGGAAATTGGAGGATTTGTTGAGGTTTATATATTTGTGTGGTTTTGGTAATCTTTTGACCTCCACTCTTGACATTTTTGGTGAGTTTAGGTAACAAACTCGAATTAAAAGCGTTCGAGAAGTGTTAAGAAGACTTTCTGAAAGTGAAACTTTTTTTTGTCATCTCGTGTTTTTTGCACAATGTTTTATAATGTTGACACGATAATTGTGCTGAAAACATAAAGTAACAGAGAGTTCATAGAAAATCTCACTTTTAAAAAAAGTCTCCTTAGCATAATTATTATTATTATTTTTATTTTACGAATTTCTTTTTACAAGCCTTTGTGCATTAAAGAAAAGTATTAGAAACAGAGTCACAGTATAAAATAGTCGCAAATCATTCATAATATTGGTCCATTAATATAATAAAGGGAAATGCTAACAAAATTTTCATTTGGACCTTCTTGTTTAACTCTCGACTCTCTTTTCTATTTTGAAACTTTTTTTAAATAATTTGACTCATCTATTTTTAGGTCAATCTTTGAAAATCATCTCTGAAAAACATTAAATTAAAATGAGTTTGAAGTTGTTTGGTCATCTAATTTTTTGGTCTTATAATGTTTAATTCAAGGTGAGGTTAGGATGGGTTCGGTTTCGTTCGGTTTAGTTAGATTTTTTTTTTTTGGTTTCGGTACGGTTTCGGTTTTTTTTATTTTATTATTTATTTTTAATTTTACAAAACCTAATTTTTGTTTTAATATGAAATTTAGAAAAGAGGCTTTGCATTGGTAGACTAATAGCAAGAAAATGGGAAAAGTGGGAAGATAGTTATACATATAAAAGTTCATATAAACTGACCATATTTATTAACAACCTCAATTGCAAAGAAAAATGATTACCATATCCATTTAAAAAGCTAACAAATAGAGAAGCTCTTCCAAGTTTTAAAGCCTTTCAAAACTTTCCTTTATAACCAATGATCCTCCCTTATTAAACCAAGTATGCTCTTGGCTAGTTTCAAACTTGGCAACAAAGTTTCACAAAAAAAATATTATGGGCATACATCCATAAATTGTAAAGGGATTCGGTTTGGTTTAGTTTTATTTGGCTTGGTGTTTGGTCAGATTTTTTTCGATTTTCGATTTTTTGAACCCACCCCTAGGTGAGCTAATTCGACTGTGCATGAAATAGTCTAATCTAAAGCAATTATTTGTAACCAGCAGATCATCTATCAATAAATTTTGCGTGGTGCTATCCAAGAATCAATTTTACTTCCCACATACTTTTTGTTAATTTTTGTTATTTGATCTTCTGTAATTCATTCAATCAAATAACCGAAAATTGAGAGGGATTGTGAGAAGTAAAAAAAGTGTGTGGATAGCACACCCCTAAATTTACTTTTAAAAATTTTCCCTCTAGAGTACATTTGGGTTTTTTATTTTTTATTTTTAACAAACGACATTATTTATACTAAGGGGAGGGGTGGGCTTAGCCTCATAATGAACTAGTAATAATATGATTTAAATATACCTTTGACGAGAATCGAATCTAAAACCTTTTATTTTATTAAAATATAATATATCTTTGCACCATCCCTAGGGTGCGTTTGGTACGCAGACGGGACGGAACGGGACGGGACGGGACGGGACGGAACGGGACGGGACGGGACGGGACGGGACGGAACGAAGGTGTAATTTTTGAAAAATACATGTGGTATATTTGTCTTAAAATGGTAAAACAGTGTGTTCCACAGACGTGGAACAAACCCGTTCCAGGGGAGGTAACGTACCAAATATTGTGCACTCGGGATGGAAGAAGAGAGAGTTTATAGGGTTTAGTTACGTTGATAGACCTGAGAGTGGGGGTTTGCAAGTCGGGAGAGGAGAGCAACAATGAATCATCAACGTTCACAAATTGCACTTTGCAAATTGCTCTTCCGCCACTTTTCCAACCCTTCTCCGAAGCTCTTCTCCCTCAACTCAATCTCGACGAGTCCGGCTCAGCGCGTTTCCGACTCACCTCCATTGCCGAAACCCCACATTCTTCTCAACACACCCGCTACAAACTCCCACCGTTTTATCCACCCAGCTCTCTCGATTTCAGCGACCCAGTTCGCAGCTCGTCGGAATGTGAGGCAATTCAGTGGCGGGTCGGATGAGTTCGATCAGAACCAAGTGGTGGACACGATCAACCTCAAGTTTGCAGAGGCGAGGGAGGAGATAGAGATGGCCATGGAGTCCAAAGAGACTGTTTACTTCGATGAGGAGGCCGAGTGCGCTCGTGATTCTGTGAAGGAAGTGCTGGAATTGTATGAAGATCTATTGGCTAAGGTGCCGGAGAGCAATAAGGCGGCGTTGCAGAGGTCGATGGGGCTCAAGATTGAGCAGTTGAAGGCGGAGCTTCAACAGCTGAATGAGTGAATTTAAGGTTGGTGGATTTGGGGCTTTTCCCTTTTTATCTTATTTCAATGAATTTTAGGTAATTGCTTTGATTTAGGTGTTTCCGATTTTATTCCCTTTTAGGAATATTTAGGCAAAGAATTGGTGGCAGTAGAAATTAGGGATGAATATTTGAATAATTGTGGAAATTGGTGTACTCTGTCTGTAGTTTATGAATTCAATTGCATTCTTGTTAATCGTCTTGCGGTTTATTCAGAAATTCTAGGATTCTTATAACAATGCCTTAGTTATTTCTTTTCTTTTTGTGTCGTTATCAAATTTACAAAATGCAGATGAAACCAATCAAGTGGATGTGAATGTGCTTCGTAAATATGTTACTCATTTGTGATACGACTTTCACTATATTTTGGGGTTTAAATTGTGTGAGATTCTGACCCCGAAAAAACATGAGAGTTGTAATGAGACATGGCCTTGCAATGAGATCCACCAGTAGGCAATATTATCATAAAGGTTAGTCATATTACAAAACAAATGAAATAATCTGTCCAATATCTCCCTTCCAGATATTGCTTAGGTTGGTGGTCGCGATCCTCAAAGAAATGGAAGCTTTGGTGAAATTCTATTCGTATCTTAAACAAAAAGTTCCCATCTTTTTGTAATTGAAAGGTTCGTCACCATAAGAATATATATATATATATATATATACACACACACACACACACACACATATATATACGTATATATACAATAGAGCCACTCCTGGTTTCTTTTTTGTCCTTAGGCTTAATTTACAAAACACTATTTAATGTCATTGGTTTCAATATACAATGTCAGTATTTCATAAAAGTTTGATTGGTCAATTTCCATTGGTTAATTTTTGTTGGGATAGAGTAAAAGTCTTCAATTCAATCCTTGTAGGAGCATTGAAAAATGATATTGAATTTATTTAAACAGGTTTTTGTATGCTGTCAACCGTTGTAATTCTGGACGGCATAGTGTTGAAGGTTCATCCGTAAATTAGAACAGTTCTGTTGTCGTATATAAATGTCAGGCCACAAGATTAATGAACTTTTTGTGGCAGGTAGGAATTCACTTTCCCTTTTTTTTCAAAGTGAAGGTTCAACCCTCAACTAGCGAGGACTTGCAAAGCATAGGAAAAGAATGGCATCCAAGTTTAGAGCCTCTTGCTGCGAAACTCAGGAGGTCTTAATCGATCAACTTTATATTTCAGGGAGATAATTTATCTTATAAGAACCGTTCTTGTATCTATCAGGAGGTCTTAATCGATGAACTTCCTTTTCGTCTGTTGTTTTGTTTCATGGCTAGCTTTCTGTATTAAGGTTTTGGAATATTGTATCATGATTTAGGCGGTTGACATATATGCTGCCTTCACAACCTCTACAAAGAATCGCTTAGCTCTGATGCAAGAGATCTCCAGGTTGTGGGAGTCAACCATTCCAGACACCTTGTACCCTTCTAATAAGCCGGAAGTCCAGGTCTAGTTGATTTCAGAATTGAGATTGCAATGTACTTTGTGTGTGATTAAGTGGAGCTGTAAGTTTCTCATAATCGGAGTTCTACTGCAGGATTCAAATCCGTCGGATTTAAGAGTTGGTCGAGTTTCCCTACCTCGAGCCAAAGAAAAGACTCAAACAACTGTTAGACCTAGTTTGAGAGTGTGGTGCTTAAAAAAAAAGCACCTATGAAAAAAAGCTGTGAGGGTTTTAGGTGTTTGGTAAACTGAAAAAAAAGGGCTTATTTTGGAAGCTGCTGTGAGAATAAGCTGAAATCAAAGGAAAAAGCTGAAGCTGCTATTTGCAGATTTGGAAAACTGGTTTTTTTTCAAAGCACATGGAGCTACAGTGCTCCTTTAATGAAAAGACTGATGTGAGAATTACTTGACACACAAATTAAACCCTCTTTTTGACAATTGTAGTATAGATGTAAGTAGGGTATCGTTCTAGGCCGGGGATTAGGAGGGTTTGCTAATCTATTCTAAATTAATTTAAAAATATTAAACAAGACTCAAGGACACAAAACTAGGCTAAAAACTCTAATAACTTGAAACACACTTAGAATGACTCAAAATAATGAAAACAATCAAATTAGACACTAGGAACTGAAATGGACGGAAATTGAATTAAAAGACTAACAACAATGAAAACTAACTAAATAATATAATTTAATAATGGGGGGGGTTTGGTTTTGACGAGAAGTAAATTAAACTTAAATAAATTACAGAATTGACAAAAGCATGAAATTAAGGTGAAATGATAGATGACGGACTAGCTAGAGGGTTTTTCTCCACACATGACACATATGCAACCTAAATTGATTTTCAGTTGTTCTTTCAATAAATTGTGAATGACAATGTTCCAAGTTAATTAGGTCCGCTTAAATTAACTCTTAGATTTCCCTAGATTCATTGGATTGAATGGAATACGCACTACAACCAAATTATTCCTCATCAAAATCCCTAACTATGGAATACGCATGATAGAGACATTCAACAAAGATCATTAAGTTCAAGGGAAATCATAAACATTGACTAGGCATTCATAACTATGGAATACGCATGTTAATCCAGCCTAGAATTCACTTAACACGATTGTGGATAACAACCTTCACTACTTGTGAATATAAGTTCATAACGATTAGGTGAAACTCCCTTATATTCTAGCATCAAATTTATGCATGAAAATTAAGCGTGCACTCTCAACCAACATACACAAATTAGTTATCAATCAAGCAGTTAAGCAAATTAAATCACAACTCAGAAATCACAACTGAAGGTAATCAATTCATATTACAAATATATTCATGGCTTTGAATTAACCTCTAGCCAAAATAAATTTAGTTACACATTATTATCAAATTAAACCAAAAGTAGAACATGAGTTTGAGAAGATAAAACCAAGAAAAATGGAGTGAAACTTTGCTCTCTGTGTTGCTCCCGTCAGTTTCTCCTTGCCTTTTCTCACTCTAAGCCCCTTTGCCTCTGACCTCTCATCTCCTTCAATGGTGGCGGCACAAGGTGGTTATGGTGGTTGAATGGTTGGTTATATGGAGGAATGGATGAGGAAGGTTTAGATATGTAAGGAGAGGCAAGGGAAGGCTTGGAGAATGGTTAATTTCTGGATGATTTGAATGAGGTTGCTGCCATGGTATTTATAGGAAAAAGATGGACTTGTTTAACACAAAATTATGGTGGAATTGAGTAGGTGAGCAAGGCAAAGAGTGGGAATTGTTGGTGGGTTAGGTATTGAGTCATCCATTCACATGTCATGGTAATTTAAGCATTGCATCATCACTCAAATTTCTGGTGAAAGTGAATCAATGCCCACGGCATTGAAGAATTTCTTGGTTTTGAGTGAAGTTTTGGTCAATCCTTCTAGAAATTTATCCCTTCTTGCAACTTGTATTTGTTTCACCAGATTTTTAGCATGTTCATAGCCTCTTTTGTCTTCAAATTCGTCCATCCTCATGCCTCAATGCTTGCACAATCCAATCTTGGCCCAAAAATGCTCTAGAATGTTCCAAATTGCTTCTTTTTGCATACTTTGACACTAAAACCTGAAATTGCACGAAAATAACTTTAAACACTATAATTATCATAGTTTAGCTAATTAAAAGCAAGAAAACAAGCTAACTAAGTCGTATAAATATGCTCCTATCAAAGACCCACTATCAGACTGCTTTTTTTTCCAAAAGCACTTTTACAAAAAAGTTTACCAAACGCTCTGCTGCTTTATTTCACAGCCGCTTATTCTCACAGCACAGCCGTTTATTCTCACAGCAGCTTTTTTTCAAAGCACAACAATACCAAACCAGCCCTTAGTCAGAGATTATAACACTTTCTATATTTAAGATAACTTCAATACAGATTTGGTGATATTCTTGGTTTTTTTGCATTCGCATGGCAAGAAGAAATCTTTTGTTGAGTTTCATAGTTCCATTCACTCGCTTGAAAGAATTGCTGCATCTGTAAATTGGAATGAGCCTGTTCTTTTGGTTGGTGAAATGGGACAGGAAAGACGACACTGGTACAGGATCTGGCTATGAGGTTTGGTCAGAAGCTAACAGTTTTGGTAATATTGCTTCTGAATCTTTCCCCATCTGACTCTTTTGTCGCTTCCTTACTTATCCTCTGGTTGCTAACTAATTATGGGTGTCTCTATCAGAGGTTGATCTACTTTTACTTTCTGTTTTGTTCCGGAACTTAAGTCAGCAGAGTGATGTTGCTGACTTACTAGGGGGATGCAAGCATGTGGACTTGAAATTTATATACAATCCCCTTTATAAAGAGTTTCGTGATCTATTCTCTGAATCGTTTAATTTGAAGGTAGTATTTGTCTCAAAACATCTTTTGTTGATTGTGGACACGTAACTTGGTGTAAGTAACCTGTACCGTTATTTTCTTATGCAGGTTAATTTCAATTTTTTTTTTTGGGAGCTAGATAATGCTCTTAAGAAGGAGAGTTGGGAAAGGTTTGTCAAAGGTTTTGGGCTCGGCGCTAAAAGATTTTTCCTGAAAGTCAGAAGCATTGAGATCTGTTTGACAGTCTGGAAAAATGCCCGAGAAAGCTCTAGCCGAGGATCAAATTAAAGCCTGGGAAATTTTTTCACTGAAAGCAGAGAATGCAAGTGCACATGGAATGATATTTTCATTTGTAGAAGGAGCTTTTATAACTGCACTGGAAAAAGGTGAGTGGATTTTGCTTGATGAGGTGAATTTAGCTCCTCCAGAGACCTTGCAGAGGGTTATCAACGTGCTGGAAGGAGAGCATGGATCACTTTGTTTAGCAGAAAGAGGGGATATTCACTACATAAAACGACATCCCAAGTTCGGATTATTTGCTTGTCTGAATCCTGCAACTGATGCTGGCAAGCAAGATTTCCATTCTCTTTGAGAAGCAGATTTGCTGAGTATTTTGTCGATGATGTACTGGATGATGAGGATCTAATTCTATTTGTTCGCCAATTTTTGGGTGGCAAAGATTCCAAAGTAAAGAATATTGTGTCTTTCTATAAAAAATCCAGGAAACTAGCTGAAGAAAAGCTGCAGGACGGAGCTAATAAAAGACTGCAATATAGTTTAAGGTCTCTCTACTGTGCTCTAGAATATACTATAGAAACAGAAAACTTCAACTGTAAGTTTTCCTGATTGTATTGAATGAATAATTCAGTTACACAGGTGTCAATATATATAGCCTTAGCTGCCTTAGGCTAATTACAAAAGTACCCTCAACTACCTAAACTAATCACAGTTACTAACAAAAACAATTACATTTAGCTTTAACAACTATTTAACAGTAACTATATTGGATGACTTATCATTCTCCCTAATACACCCCCTCAAGCTAAAGGAGGAATCAGATAGGATTCCGATTGGAAGCTTGGAACACAAATAAGAGAATCTGCTTTTAGACAAGGATTTGGTGTGAAGATCAGCCACTTGGTCATCACTGCGAACATAGCTGACTTTGATAAGCTTGGCAAGAACCAACTCCCTGATGTAGTGGTAATCAATCTCAACATGCTTAGTTCGAGCATGAAAAATAGGATTAGATGCCAAAGAGATTGCTGAAATATTATCACACCATAGATGAGGCAGTTTAGGTAGAGAGAACTTAAGATCTTTGAGGATTTTGCAGACCCAAGTTAGTTCTGCAGCAGTATGTGCTAAGGAACGATACTCAGCTTCGGTAGAGGAACGAGCAACAGTGCTTTGGTTCTTTGCACTCCAACTGATGAGATTAGAACCAAGAAATACACAATATCCACTAGTAGACCGCCTATCAAATGTGCAGCCAGCCCAGTCAGCATCAGAGAATGCTGAAAGATTAATGGGACCTTTGGTGAACCATAAACCATGAGAGATGGATCCTTTAAGAAACCTGAGAACCCGTTTGGCTGCTTGAAGGTGTTGTTCTCTGGGAGCATGCATAAATTGGCATATCTGATTAACAGCAAATGCAAGATCTGGGCGAGTCCAAGTGAGATATTGTAAACCACCAACTATAGCGCGGTATTCAGTAGGATTGGATAAGAGAGGTCCGCTATGATCCAGCTTTTGAGAGCCAAGAGGAGTGCAACACGGTTTTGCACCCTCCATATTCGATTTCTTGAGAAGATCAAGTAAGTACTTGGTCTGATGTAAAAAGATTCCTTTTGTGGATCTGTGGACTTCCAACCCCAAGAAATAGTGTAAAGGACCAAGATCCTTCACTGGAAACTGAGTACTAAGCTGTTGGATAAACTGTTGGCAAAGCTGAGAGTTGGGTCCGGTGACTAGGATGTCATCCACATAAACTAGGACAATGACCAACTGAGGTCCATTAAGAACAAACAAAGAAGCATCAGATTGAGATTGATGAAAGCCAAGTGTTCGAAGAGCTTGAAACAGTTTTTCAAACCAAGCTCGAGGGGCTTGTTTGAGGCCATATAAGGATTTCTTCAACTTGCAGACAAAGTGTGGAGAGGTAGGAGCAATAAAACCAGGAGGTTGTTGCATATAAACATCCTCCTTTAAATCACCATGAAGAAACGCATTGCTTATGTCTAATTGGTTTAAAAACCAATTATCTTGGACAGCAAGTGTAAGAAGAATTCGAATTGTGACGGGCTTAGCAACAGGACTGAAGGTTTCTTGGAAATCAACTCTTTCTTGCTGGTGAAATCCCTTTGCCACCAAACGGGCTTTGTATCTGTCAATGGTTCCATCAGGATTTTTCTTGATCCGAAACACCCATTTACAACCAACAACATTCTGAGAAGGATGAGATGGAACAAGAGACCAAGTGCCTGTGTTTATTAAGGCATTATATTCATCCTGCATTGCTGCTCTCCAGTGAGAATGCTTTGAGGCTTGCAAGTAAGTACTAGGAACAAAATCAAGATCAACCGGAAGTGGGTGTTTGGTTGCTGCATAAGCTCTAGACATGTGAAGACCAGCCTTAGATCTGGTAATCATAGGATGTGTATTCCGAGAAATAGGTGGTGGCCTTGACTGTAGTGGTGCAAGAGATGAGTCATTGAGAGAGACAGAACTGGAGGAACTGAGAGAATGATCCATGGACTGAGTACAGGAAGAAGGCTCTGTGGAAGATGGGATCTGAGTAATAGGTTGAGGTACAGAAGGACACTGTCGTTCTGAAGAGTTATTGGCTGGAGGAGAAGGAGAGACATGTTTGCTGAAATGAAGATCCAAGGATGGTGAAAAATCAGAAGATGAAGTTTCTGAAGTGAAACTGTTGAGTGGCAGTGATTTAAAGGGATAAGTTGTTTCATCAAAGACAACATGTCTTGATATGTAGATCCGAGTGGTGAGAGGATCAAGGCATCTATAGCCTTTATGTTGAAGACTATAGCCCAAAAACACACAACTTTTGCTCTTAGCATCCAATTTGCTGGGAGTGTAAGGTTTAAGCCATGGATAACATTGACAACCAAAGACTTTCAGTTTAGAGTAATCTGGAGGTTGATTGAAGAGAAGTTCCCAAGGTGACTTTGTAAGACCAGAAATAGGAAGTCTGTTAATAAGGTAAATTGCAGTGGAGAAAGCTTCAACCCAAAAAATCTGAGGAACATGAGAATCAACAAGTAATGTGCGAGCTGTCTCAACAAGATGTCTGTGCTTTCTCTCTGCACAGCCATTTTGTTCAGGCGTATGAGGACAACTGAACTGATGTAATATACCATGTGCACGAAGAAATGAAGCAAGAGAATGACTAGTAAATTCACCCCCTGAATCTGAACGCAGAATCTTGATTTTATTTCCACTGAAGTTTTCTACATAGGTTTTGAAAGTAACAAACGTAGAAAATACATCGGATTTAGACTTCAATGGAAAAAACCAACTGTATTTGCTAAAATGATCAACAAACAGTAGGTAATACTTGAAGCCACTATTAGATGTAACAGTAGGTCCCCACAGATCACAATGCAGAAGCTGGAGACTCTGAGTTGTTGTTGAAGAAGACACTTCAAAAGGAAGCTTGTGATTTTTAGCAAGCGCACAATCTGAGCAGAAAAAATCAACAGTCTTCTGGCCTTGCAGTGGAAGATTATTAGTGGATATAACTCTTCTAAAAATTGAGGAGGAAGGATGGCCGAGGCGCTTGTGCCATACAGGGACAGGTGCTTGAATGTTGAGAAAAGCTGAAGGTGAAGTGGGAGAACTGGTGGAACTGTGAAGAGGATAGAAACCATCATTAACAGGGCCTTGCAAAAGCATCTTCCCCGAAATGCGATCCTTGACAGTGGATCCATAAGGGTCAAGAGTCAATGAACAGTTATTATCCTTAAGAAACTGATAAGCAGATAAGAGATTATGTTTTATGAAAGGAACATGTAAAACATTTCTCAGCTTAAAGGAAGTATAAGGAGTGTGCAGAGATGAAGAACCAATATGATGAATAGATAGTCCTTTACCATCTCCAATGTATACTTTGTCTTCTCCAGTGTAAGGAGTAGGAGAAGAGATGTTAGCTACATCATTAGTGATGTGAGAAGTAGCTCCAGAGTCAATCAACCAAGGCTGAGAGGGTTTTGCTGAATGATGCACACACATAGCAGCAAGTTTGGCTGGAGCAATTCTACCACAGATATCCAGATTCATACGATCAAAACAATCAAGTGCCTCATGACTGGTAGATCCACAAATCTGACAAGGGACTTTAAAATTGGAAGGACCTTGATAATTGTGAAAGCCTTGATAATTGCGATTGCCACGATTGTTGATGAAATTACCCCTATTATTGTTATGAAAGGTGCGATTGCTGCGATTTGAGGAGAAATTACCTCTAAATGTCTTACCACGATTTGAGTTAAATCGAGAAGCAGGATGAAATGATTGATTTTTAGCAGCAAAGGCAGATGGAGTAGGAAGCAGGGGAGGCTGAGATTGCACTGAGAATGCTTGAAAGGGCTCAGAGGATGAAAGAACAGCCTTGCGACGGGTCATAGACAACTCTTTGGTGAGTAAGAGACCATGGAGTTCATCAAGGGATGTAGAAGAGAGCCGCAGCATGATGGAGTCAATAAAGGACTCGAATTCATCAGGTAATCCATGTAGAGTGGCAGCAATTAGGTCACGATCAGACACTGAAGCACCAGCAGCTTGCAAGGAATCAGCAATTTCCTTGATTTGTTGAAGATACGCAGAAATGGACTGAGAACCTTTCTGAATTGATTGAAGTCTGGACCTTAATTGATGAATGTGAGCTTCCGAAACTCCACCAAAACGCTGTTCAAGCTTTACCCAGAGCTCACGAGAAGAAGAAACTCCAACCGTGAACGGAATGATCTCTTCGGACAGGGTAGAATTAAGCCAAATCAAAAGATTTTGATCTTTTTCATACCAATCCTCAAAGGCAGGGTTCATCGAGCGATCAGGCAAGAATGGCGAAGGACAAACCTCAGTGCCGTCAATAATACTAAGAAGCTTGTATCGCCTGAAAATTGGAGCAAACAGTGCTCGCCATGGCAGATAGTTGGAACTTTTCAGCTTGATCGGCACCATACTGCCAATGTTGTGAATCGTCAGAGAGGTATACGAATTCAGAGGACTCGGATTGGAAGAGGAATTAGGGTTTTGAACCGAAGGAGAGATGATCGGAGAAGACGATCCAGTCGGTTGCGACGCAGATTGAGCAGCCATAGCTTGCAGAAAACAAGATTCAAGAGAGATCGAGAACAAAAAGTGAAGAATCAGAGAGAAGAAAGCAAGAATCGATCAAGACACGATCGAGATGACGAGCGAAAGAGAAGGTCGGTGCTGTAAAGCAGAACGGCTCTGATACCATATAGAAACAGAAAACTTCAACAGTAAGTTTTCCTGATTGTATTGAATGAATAATTCAGTTACATAGGTGTCAATATATATAGCCTTAGCTGCCTTAGGCTAATTACAAAAGTACCCTCAACTACCTAAACTAATCACAGTTACTAACAAAAACAATTACATTTAGCTTTAACAACTATTTAACAGTAACTATATTGGATGACTTATCATTCTCCCTAATATATACGACAAAGGCAGAAAGAGAATTTGGATTTGAAAAGGCAATATATGATGGGTTCTGTATGTTTTTTCTCACTTTGTTGGATGGCAGCAGTTCTTTGGTTTTGAAAAATGAGATCTTGAGTTCTTTGTTAGATGGAAGAATTCCAGATGAAGTACCTTATATTAAGTACCTGAGTAATTCAACTATTGAAGGGTGGTCTGACTGTTGAATAATTGGCCAAGTGCCAAATGGACAAATGTCCAAATGAACTTTCGGCTAAAAAAAAAAAAATTATAAAGAAAAAGGTGGACAACCTTTCCTTGTTTTAGGGAAGAAAAATGGGAAAAGTTTTCTTTCTTTTTACCACCCGTGACTTATGGTTCTTAATAAGTGTTTTGGTTGCTTTTGTGTGTGGGGTGCATCCGAAAAGAGTGAAGGGAAAGAAGCAGAGAGCTCATTTTCGGTTTGGAGAAGAAAACAGAGAGAAGAAAGAGCTCCTTTTGCAGAGAGCAAGGGAGAGTTGCAGAGAGCCTAAAACAGAAGAAGAAGTTGTTGCTTCATTTGATTAGTAATCATCAACCAAAGTAATTTTTGTTGTAATAGCTTTGAGCTATATGTATAGAGAAGAAATTATTCATTATATTTTCTTCTCTATTTGTTTCTTTGGTGTGTGAGAGCTATTGGGTGTATTGGGTTATTTGGGTTGTGAGATTGCCAACACTTTGTAAACTCCCATTTGGTTGATAGTGGATTATTGGGTGAGCTCCTACTGCTCCGAGGACGTACTCCAGTTACACTGACTGTGGAGGAACCTCGTTAAAATCTTGGTGTTATTTTCTATATTGTTCTTGCATTTTCATTTGATAAATTTCCTGTGGGTTAGATTGAGTTGGTTCCATAAGGTTTGGTGCTATCCTAGCACAACAATTGGTATCAGAGCACTGGTTGCTCTTGGGTATTGTCTAGTTGCCAAAGATGTCAGACGGGCAAGATGAAAATCCTTTTGGAAGCAGCTCCGGGTTTGCAAGAACGACGGTGCAAAATGCAAAGTTCGAAGTGGAAAAGTTTGATGGCACAAACAACTTCGGGATGTGGCAATGTGAGGTCAAAGATGTGTTGGCTCAACAAGATCTACTTGCCGCTTTGGGAGAGAAGCCGGAAACTATGTCGAAGCCGGAATGGGAAAAATTAAATTTGTGGGCTTGCTCTTCAATTCGGTTGTGCCTTGCAAAAACTCAGAAGTATTTTGTGATGCGGGAGACGGTAGCAAGTGTGTTGTGGCAAAAATTGGAAGACAAGTATATGACGAATAGTGCAGAGAACCGGCTACATTTGAAGAAAAAGCTATACCGCTTCCAATACAAAGAAGGTACAAAAATGATTAGACACCTTGATGCTTTTAATAAGTTGATTGCCGACTTGTTAAATTTAGATGAGGATATTAAGGATGAAGATAAGGCCTTAATATTGTTGAATTCCTTGCCGGACTCTTATGAGCATTTTGTTACCACTATTATGCATGGTAAAGAAACTGTGAAATTTGAAGATGTGTCAAATGCCTTGATGAATTATGAAATGAGGCATAGAGATAAAAATCATGATAGTACCTCTGAAGCGTTATTTGTTAGAGGTAGATCATCGGAGAGGAGATCATCTTCTAGCAAGAAAAAATCACAGTCTCGACCTAGAGGAAACTCTAAAGGTAGAAAAACTTTGGAAAGGGATGAATGTGTCTTTTGTCATAATAAGGGCCATTGGAAGAAAGATTGTCCTAGGTTGAAGACCAAAGGCAAAGAAAGTTCTGAAGCTAATGTTGCTGAGGTTGAAACAGATTTTTCTGATTTTGCTTTAACCACTTCCTCATCATTTGATTGTGCTACTAAGTGGGTGCTGGATACGGGTTGTACTCATCATATGACTCCTCACAAGGATTGGTTTTCAAGCTTG
The DNA here is from genome assembly GCF_916048215.2 of Malus sylvestris. Lineage (NCBI taxonomy): Eukaryota > Viridiplantae > Streptophyta > Magnoliopsida > Rosales > Rosaceae > Malus > Malus sylvestris. Next base: position 6,100,119 of record NC_062264.1, on the reverse strand, counting down.
AAAGAGTTTGATGGTGGTGTTGTGTTCATGGGAGATGACAATCCTTGCACAACAAAAGGGATTGGTACAGTTCGTTTGAAGTTGCATGATGGCATGGTTAAAGAGTTGACAGGTGTTCGGTATGTACCGAATTTGAAGAAAAATCTTATTTCTTTGGGTACTTTGGAATCCAAGGGCTTCAGGTTTCATTCAGATGGACAGACATTGAAAGTTACTTATGGTGCACTTGTTGTGATGAAAGCTCCTCGATGTGGCCATTTGTATCTATTGCAAGGAAGCACTGTGACAGGTGAAGCATCTGTAGTCTCAGAAAATATGGGCACATCCGATTCAGATACTACTAGATTGTGGCATATGAGATTAGGCCATGCCGGTGAGAAAGCTCTACAAAGGCTTGTGAAAAAAGGTCTTCTAAAAGGTGCCACGACTTGTAAGCTTGATTTCTGCGAGCATTGTGTCTTGGGGAAGCAAACTAGAGTGAAGTTTGGTACTGCTGTACATCAGACGAAGGGCATTCTTGATTATGTGCATTCGGATGTTTGGGGTCCTACAAAGACTCCCTCTTTGAGTGGTAGACATTGGTTCGTGACCTTTGTTGATGATTATTCAAGAAGGTCTTGGGTCTACACTATGAAGCACAAGAGTGAGGTGTTAAGCATTTTCTTGGGTTGGAAGAAAATGGTTGAGAACCAGACTGGAAGAAAGATTAAGATTTTGAGATCGGATAATGGTGGTGAATACACATCCGATCCTTTCTTTAAAGTTTGCAAAGAAGAAGGAATTGTGAGACATTTCAGTGTTCGGGGAACTCCACAACAAAATGGAGTTGCAGAAAGATTGAATCGAACCTTGCTTGAGAAGGTTAGATGTATGTTGTCTCAGTCGGGTTTGAGCAAGTCGTTTTGGGCAGAAGCAGTTAATTATGCATGTCACATCATCAACCGGTTACCCTCAGCTGCTATTCAGGGTAAGACACCAATGGAGGTATGGACTGGAAAACCTTCTTCTGATTATGACTATATCCGTATTTTTGGTTCACCTGCTTATTTTCATGTGACTGAAAATAAACTTGATCCTAGAGCCAAAAAGGCTATCTTTCTTGGTTTTAGTAGTGGTGTGAAAGGTTACAGGTTGTGGTGTCCAGAGATGAAGAAACTGGTAATTAGTAGAGATGTGACATTTGACGAAGAAAGTATGTACAAAGTCTCTGAGAAGAATGTGAAAGATGTCCAACATGTGGAGCTTGAGAAAGTTGCCTCTGGTACTTCAAATCCTATTTCCGCTGATGTCGAAGCCACTACAAGTGAAGAAGTGGGAGACCATGAGGATGTTGAAGAAGTTGAACTTGAAGATTCTATTCAAGTTGAAGAGCAAGTTTCACCTCAAGAGTCTATTGCCAAGAACAGAGGAAAGAGACAAATTACTAAGCCAGCTCGGTATAGTGATTATGTTGCTTTTGCTCTTCCTATTATCACTGAAGAGATTCCATCCAATTTTGAGGAAGCTATTGAGAGTGAGGAGAAGAATAGGTGGTGCAATGCCATGGGTGATGAGATGAATTCTCTCTTGAAGAACAAGACTTGGGAGTTAGCTAAATTGCCTAAGGGCAAGAAAGCTATTGGTTGCAAATGGGTGTATGCCAAGAAGGAAGATGCTGATGAGAAAAGCAATGTGAGATTTAAAGCAAGATTAGTTGCTAAAGGGTATGCACAAAAGGAGGGCATTGACTACAATGAAATATTTTCTCCAGTTGTGAAACACTCCTCAATTCGTATTATGTTAGCTCTTGTTGCACAATATGATCTTGAGCTTGTGCAACTTGATGTGAAGACGGCTTTCCTACATGGTGATTTGAATGAAGAGATTTATATGTGTCAACCGGATGGGTATACAGTGAAAGGGAAGGAGAATTTGTTTTGCAAGTTGAAGAAATCACTTTATGGCTTGAAGCAATCTCCAAGGCAATGGTATTTGAGGTTTGATAAATTTATGAGAGGCCAAAATTATTCTAGAAGTCAATATGATCATTGTGTGTACTTCAAGAAGTTGCAAGATGGGTCTTTCATTTATTTATTGATATATGTTGATGATATGTTGATTGCCTCAAAGAATGTTGAAGAGATTGAGAAATTGAAGAAACAAATGAAGAATGAGTTTGAGATGAAGGATCTTGGTGAAGCGAAGAAGATCCTTGGCATGAAGATCACTAGAGATAGAGAGAAGGGTTTGGTCAGTTTGAATCAAAGACAATACCTTGAGAAGTTGATTCGGAAGTTTGGAGTTCATGATTCAACCAAACCGGTTAGTACTCCTTTGGCTCCTCATTTTAAATTGAGTTCTCTACAATGTCCTAAAAATGATAAAGAGAAGCTGCAAATGAAAAATATACCATATGCAAATTTGGTTGGTAGTTTGATGTATGCAATGGTATGCTCTAGACCGGATATTGCTCATGCAGTTGGCATGGTAAGTCGATATATGCATAATCCAGGTAAAGAGCATTGGCAAGCAGCTAAGTGGATATTGAGATATCTCCATGGTACTCGAGATGTTGGTTTATGTTTTGAGAGGGATGACTCTAGTATTAGTCATTTTGCTGTTGGTTATGTTGATTCAGATTATGCAGGTGATCTGGATGGAAGGAAGTCTACTACAGGCTATATGTTTACTATGGCTAAAGGGCCAGTTTGTTGGAGGTCCATTTTGCAGTCGTCTGTTGCCTTGTCTACTACAGAGGCTGAATATATGGCAGTTGCTGAAGCTATAAAGGAGGCCATTTGGATACATGGGCTGATTAGAGATTTGGGGGTTGATCAGAAGCAGGTGGAGGTGCATTGTGATAGTCAGAGTGCCATTTATTTGGCTAAGTATCAGGTTCATCATGCAAGGACCAAGCATATAGATGTGCGTTATCACTTTGTTCGTGAAGTAGTTGGTGAAGGGGAGATCATTCTCCAGAAGATTCCAACTAAAGACAACCCCGCTGATATGTTGACTAAGGTTGTTGGTGTAGCCAAGTTTATTCATTGCTTGAACTTGGCTCACATTTTGCCTATATAAAGAAAGCGTTGAGCAGTAGGAGTTTTGAAGCATTTTGGTTTATCATGGCGTCTTTCGGAACTTGGCCAAGGTGGAGATTGTTGAATAATTGGCCAAGTGCCAAATGGACAAATGTCCAAATGAACTTTCGGCTAAAAAAAAAAAAAATTATAAAGAAAAAGGTGGACAACCTTTCCTTGTTTTAGGGAAGAAAAATGGGAAAAGTTTTCTTTCTTTTTGCCACCCGTGACTTATGGTTCTTAATAAGTGTTTTGGTTGCTTTTGTGTGTGGGGTGCATCCGAAAAGAGTGAAGGGAAAGAAGCAGAGAGCTCATTTTCGGTTTGGAGAAGAAAACAGAGAGAAGAAAGAGCTCCTTTTGCAGAGAGCAAGGGAGAGTTGCAGAGAGCCTAAAACAGAAGAAGAAGTTGTTGCTTCATTTGATTAGTAATCATCAACCAAAGTAATTGTTGTTGTAATAGCTTTGAGCTATATGTATAAAGAAGAAATTATTCATTATATTTTCTTCTCTATTTGTTTCTTTGGTGTGTGAGAGCTATTGGGTGTATTGGGTTATTTGGGTTGTGAGATTGCCAACACTTTGTAAACTCCCATTTGGTTGATAGTGGATTATTGGGTGAGCTCCTACTGCTCCGAGGACGTACTCCAGTTACACTGACTGTGGAGGAACCTCGTTAAAATCTTGGTGTTATTTTCTATATTGTTCTTGCATTTTCATTTGATAAATTTCCTGTGGGTTAGATTGAGTTGGTTCCATAAGGTTTGGTGCTATCCTAGCACAACACTGACAACTCTACAAAGTATACTGAAACTAAAAGTGTTGAGGAGCGTCTCAGGAATTTGGCTCGTGCTATTTGGATAAAGAAATACCCTGTTTTATTGCAGGGACCTACGTCTAGTGGCAAAACTAGCCTTGTGCAGCATCTTGCTGCATGAATTTGTACGAATCAATAATCATGAACATACAGATTTGCAGGAATATCGGTTCCTACATAACGGATGCTACTGGGAAGCTTGTGTTCCATGACAGTTATTGGATAGTTCTGGATGAGCTTAACTTGGCTCCGTCTGATGTGCTGGAAGCATTGAACAGATTACGGGATGATAATAGAGAGCTTTTCATGCCTGAATTGCAGGAAACCAGTCATTCACATAAATATTTTATGTTTTTTGCTACTCAGAATCCACCTGGTTTTTATGGTGGATGCTTTCCCGAGCTTTTCACAATCGTTTTGTAGAGATTCATGTCGATGAAATTCTTGAAACTGATGTGATTGAAATCTTGTGAAAGCGGCGGCCTGATGTTATTGAAATAAGGTCTCAGAAAATGATTTAAGTGATGAAGATAGTGCAAAAGAAAAGGCAAACGAGTAAAGTTTATGCTGGGAAACATGGGTTCATTACTCTGCGTGATCTGTTCCAACGCTGATCGTTACTTAGAAGTGTTACAATCTTTGCAGAAGTTGGAGGGGGAATTCCTTTCTAAGTTTGCTGATTCATCTGTCATGCTAATTGAGTCCCCATCTTTTGATGCACTCATTCAGTTGTACACTGACCTTCTTGAGGATCACATTTTGTTTTGGGAAGGTTTGAAGTCATCTGACTCGGATAAGTTGCTAATCTTTTGGTGAATGGTGTTGAAGCATGCTGCAAAATTGAAGGACTTCTTTCCTGAAGCAGTAAATAATCTGGTGGTAGGCTAATAGTGATGTAGTGCTTTAGCTTTCTTGTGATGTATTTTTGTCTTTATTTTTTTTTTCTGTTTTTGTTTTGTCTGGAATAGAAAGAGAGCTGGAAGCTGGAAAGTTCTTCGCTTTTCCACTCAGAGAAGTCCGTGCTGTGGGTTTATGGCGGTCACCCAATTTTTCTTCTTCTAGTAGAAGTTTTGAAAAGCAGCTTCAGATTTTGGAACTTTGCGAGTCGGTTTGGCCAACACGAACAAGATTATTTGCCCACATTAGGACATTAGCTTTCTCTGTTTCTTTGGTTACGGTGACTTTTGAGTTTATATAATGCTGTCTATGTTTGGTTGCTGTTACAGCAAATGATCTTGTAATTGGGGTTGCATCCTCAAGTTTTGATCTCCGCTCCCTTGTGTTGGAAGGTTGGTTTTTTATTATTTTAACATACTTCTTTGATTGTGCTCATCCGAATTGGTTTGTGGACCCGTTATTTCCATGTCATCATGTATCACGGGTAAATCTGATTCCTACGAGGATGAGGACCAAGTTCAACTGTTGGATGGAATTTATCAGGTGGGAAGCCTTCATGTTTCCACAATCACCATTTTGATTATTCCTATCACGTATTAATGAAATACATAATATATATATATATATATATTTTTTGTTTTTGCAGTCTTTTGCAAATGTTAAAGGAAAAAGTCAAATCGAAGGAGGCTTCACGGTCAAAAAAAGTTTTGTCTGAAGTGACTGCATCTGTTTGTTGTTCTTTTGGCGATGAGGCATTAGGTCAGACATTTGGGCATTGCTGTTGGCAGGACACATATCCTCTGACTGATAGTACAAGCTTTGCCCTGGATATGAAACTACTTCAGGATCTATCATCTGTCATTCTGGTCAATAGAGAAGAAAAACAGCTGGTAAGATCATCTCAGTGGTGCTTTGCTGACATTTATAACCCAAAAACTATATAAGACATGATTCTAAGCTCATGAAGGAATTGCTTATAATTCATAGTCCCTCCAGTGCTTTGCTTACAACCGTTGGCTTTACTTGCTTCCAGTAGACTCATTTAAGTTTTATACTTGCTCTGGAAACTAAGGGGTTTAGAGTTGGTATTTTCTTGTTGTACTTGTTTAGGTAACTGCTTGAATGGAGTAAGGAATTAGTGCATATTAGTTATTCATATTCATTTCTTGTTTCTACTTATCCTTTTTAAGGAATCAAAATTCCAATTTGGACGGTGTACTCCATAGTTACTTTCCTAACTTTACTAAACATAGTTATTGGAAAACTGCATTCCATCCCCGTGGAGAAACATAGGATGGATTTTCCTTTCCCCTTCCTATTCCTTGAACTGAACGGAGCCCAAGTTTTTTGGAAGCAAAAAGATGGGCATGGTGTTATGGAGGTGTTCTGTAAATTTTGGGTGATCTAATGGGAAAGGAATAGGAGGTAGCAAGGGCCGATGATTTGCCACTTGTTAGGGTGTGGATTCGGCTTCCCTGTGAGTGTAACTATATTGAGAGTTGGTTTTGGATTTAGCTGTGCTCTTAGCCTCTTAGTAATTATCCTTGTTACTTTTCAAGTTGTTGTTCAGTAGATGCCTTTTCCCCTGCATTATATTCTCTTTTTCTTGTTAATGGAAGTATTTTCTTGTGGTCTTACCTCCAAAAGAAAATGAACTTGTTTTTAATGCAAGCATGTTGCTACCAAAAGACAAGTATTATGTGTTAATTTTACTTATCTTTGAATGACAGGATTTGGCCGAAGTATTGAACCATCTGAAGTATGTGTTGATATTCTCAGTGAACAATTCATCTTGACCTCCTCAAATTTTTCTTCTCCATCAGAAGATTTTCTGGATACTGGATTTGTAGAGTTTAGTTGATGCAGGTCAATGAAACAAAAATTTCCAGCTTTGTACTCGAGATGTGGTTTCGATGTCATCAATCCTTGTGGATTTATTGCCCAGTTTCTGTCAAGGTACATATATAATCTTATGTGGTGGGATATTTGCGCTAGCAAATTTTATTCACCGACTCGTTTCCAGTTTCATGGTACTCTAATTGCATGCAGAGCTTCTTAAGCACGGCTGTTTATGGTATTCAAGTACGTGATATTCCAGTTCCTGATGTGCTGATTCACCCTGTGGTAACGGCAAGTCTTCCAGATACTGTAAGATGTTTGCTTCCTTTTAAATTATTACTTATTCTACACGTACCTGGCCTGGGTAGACATTCTTCATGATGGTCGTCTGTATTTAATTTATAAAGAAGATTTTTCATTCATAGTACTTCTAGTTTTGTCAGTTTCAAGTTTTATTAACAACTAATGAGTAACATGTATTTCTCATGATACATTTGAACCTTATCATTGAATACATTTTTACATTTATCTGTGTTAATTTTTTCATACCGAGATGCTTGTTTAGCTATTGATGTGTCTTCAACATGTGTTCTTGGCATCGCTCTCCTCTCTCTCTCTCTCTCTCTCTCTCTCTCTCTCTCTCTCTCTCTCATTAATTAGGAAAAACACATATTCTATCAGGGATTATGTTGTGGGCTTTCTGAAGCTTAGAGGTGCATCGTGTAATCTATGGCGCAGCTCTCTCCCAGGAGCAAATTTACCTTGTTTTCTGCTGTCCACTGCTCGTTCTCTGTTCCAGCAGGTAGAGTACCTTTGTCTGAGTTGTTGACTAAGCTTTTCACAAGTATAATACATATATATGCATATGATGCTCTGCTTGCAGATTGTATATGCACACGAGAAATCTTTTGACGCTGACCAATTCGCTAAGATCAAGTCAACTTTAGAGGTATGTTATTGTAAGTTGTCCGAGTATTTAATATTTTGTTGAATAATTAAGTGCTGCATGGAATTGGGTCATGCCATTCTGCTTTTACATTGCGTTTAGTCGTAAGATTCAGAATTGAATTACCCATTATTCTCCTCCTGTAAACTTGTGATACTTTTCAGAATTTTATTACTTCGAACTGGGTTATACTTCCGTTATGTTTTCACTTTGTAACACTAGGATTTGTAAGTGGTATACCATGAAATGATCATTATTTGGCTAGGCTAGTTACTATGTCTAGAGGAAATCAGAATTAACTTTTTCGTTAACGATGTCTAATCACAATGAATTTCCCAAAATAATGATATATTGAATGCTCTATTGTACTTTGCTATGGTAACAGCAAGGAACCGGTGTTGTGGGATCTCTTATTTCATTTTGTTCTGCTGAAAGTTTGAAGAAACATGTTAACATACTTGTCTATATGTGTGCATGCTTCTGCAGCTGCACTATATATGGTTGCACCACTAATTCTGGTTTTGTTTTGATGTTTTCCCAAAGATCTGAGGTGTTTGCTGCAGATTTCATGTGTCTTGTAGAAGTGTAATCCTTGTTTATTATTTTTTACTGTTTGTTTATTTTGTAAAGAGTTATGTATCTTATTAAATATCTGTCGGGAGCAGTTACATCCCAAATAAGCGAAATAGTGCATAAAAAACTGTTTATAATGAATGTAAGTTAATAAAGTATCTTAGTGTATTATGAAGTTACAGATGTGAGCATCTATACTGACCGGTTACAAATATCATGTGCAATTTTACGGTTTATTTCAAATAAATTAAGAACTTATGACTGCGAAACTAGTTTTTAATGATTCAATGAGATTAAAGCTGAATTTTTACGATGAATTTTTGTTTTCTGGGTAGGTTCGGCAAAAAAGTGAATATTTGGCTGGGCAGATTTCTACAAAAGATATTCTCATGAAAAAAAGTCACAGGTGTTGAACAAGCTTGAAGTGGAGCACAGAAAGCTACAGAGAAAGGTATAACAATTTTACTTTTGCTCCACACTATCAATATATTTTGAGAATTCATATCCTTAGTAGAGTAGTTTTTGTTCGAAATGCATCACTCTATTCGTTACCTATTGCAGCGAGAAAACCATGCACATGACTAGCGATGACAGCTTTGTCTGCTTCTTCTAAAAGGCATCTTGTCTTTAGAATATATTAAGGAACATTATTGGAAGTCATGTATTGCCTGTTGAGCTAGATGAATGGTGAACTTATTGTTTTGGATTTTTATTTTCTGTATGTTTCACTATATACCACCTTTTTTTTTCTCACTGAGGTCTTTCATGCACATGCACTTTGACGGATTAACTGGTTGTGTTTGTATTATATTCAATGATATGGTTCATAATACCTCTGTTCTTTTAACTTTTAATTCTTTTTAAGTTTTTTTGCGACCATCCTTAGTTTCTCTTCTCGTTGTACTTCATGTGTCTTGATAGGATTTTTACTACTTATATGAATGCAATAAAAACCTCCTATTTTACTTGCAAGAATCACAAGGTTATTGTAGTATAAACGGATCTCGCAAGGTCATTCTCCACAGGGATTATTAAGTAATTCGAAACAAATCAGATTCCAATTAATGATTGTAAAGTAGAAATTTAGATGATTGATTTTATAACCTACTTAAATTAAAAACGAATTTAACTATTAATGATAAGACAATCTGCAATATTAAAGCTAGAGAGAAAAGAAAACAGTTTTGAGAGAAATCAAATTAAGAAAGCACTAGGGTTCCACCATCACCTAGCAATCCTATGAATTTTTACCAATTACTTATGATCTACACATGCCACTTTGAAGGTTAGATTTTGCTAATTCACAGTCTACTTGGAACCTCCAACATAGAACGTATATCTAACATGCAACCCGTCCGGACGTTCGGATCAAATCTAAACATGAAAGACTCATTATGCTTTATGAAAATCCTTTGAAAAACCATGCAATCCTTAAGACGTGATATTCATCCTAAGAGAAATTACAATTATTAATCACAAGAAGCCAGCGTCAATTTCAGGGAACCTTCCGACCAAAATTGCATCAAATTACTTTTCTAAAGATTCTAATGGTGATCAGGCATTAAGACAATTAGATAGTTTTTATCCCGGTGATTAACAATTCAAAATATGCATGCAATCAATCATAAGCAATTAAATAAAAATCACATATTCATGCTAAGGCTCAAGGCTTCGCCCTAGCAATAGAAATTAGTTCCGCATATTCATAATTGAAATCATAGAAATATCTATTAAGAAAAGGATTGAAAACACCTTCAAGTAGAAAATCTTCAAAACCCTAGCACTTCTCTCTGTCTCCAATATTGCATAAAATAAAGCGTAGTCTAAAACTGTAGACGGCTAAGCAATATATTTGCCAAGCCACCACACAAACCCTAGCCAACTAAAATTAATAAAAACCCTAATTAAAAATAGTAAAATTCGTCTAAAATCTGAACAGCCACGTTTTAGCCCATAAGCTGCTTCAAAACTGGCCCAATATAGCTGGATTTTGGAATATTCTGAACACTTTTCCAGAAGGCCACGAACCCATCTGAGGTCATATTGGGCTCCAAAAATGTCATTTAAGCCCAAAAACGTCATTTTCCAGCACTGCGCACTGCTTCTTTATTTCATCGCCAGAAAATAACCGCTTGGTGGAAAAATCCCAAATTTTGATACGATCAAGCTAAGTGACTCACGAACGTCCTCCAACTGGAATTACTCCAAAATTCGTCCATTTTGTCCTGTTTTGCTCCAGAGGAAGTTGAAAGTCCTATATTGAAAATACAATTCAAAGTATCAAAATTCTTCCAAAATATTAACCAAATTATACTAAGATTAGGGTAAAATATATAATATAAAATCTACTCATCATGTCTCCTGTAGCGCTTCTTTTCAGAAACCTTTATGCTTTACTGATTGTGCTTGAAGGCATAGGATACCCTTTATTGATTGTACTTGATGAATTTTGGTTTAAAATTTTGATGTTATGTTCTTTCCTACTGTGCCATAAATTTTGTCAAATGTTTTTCAAACCTTCAGTGCTATGATCATTTGCTTTTCTTTTTGTACTTCTGGTGTCTCCTTTTAGTGTAATGTTTCTTTAGGAGCAGCCCTCTCTTGAATGCATAGATTGTCTTTAGTCATTAGACTCATTACTGATGTTAGAATGTCGGGACCCCGAATTGGTAATTGGTGGAGAGGCGGTATATCTTCTAAGCTCTTTATGCTCGGATCCTACTCTAAATGTGGGACATTCTGAATTGGTTTTGCTTGAATGAATAGGATATTATTCATATTCTTCTTGATGAATCTTGGTGTCTGAAATTTAAGATAATATGGAATAGCCTCTACATATACAATATTTTCAGCTTCATTGGACTTCAGGTAGCATTTCTTCTTTAGCTGTCTTTTCTTTTTTTCCTGATGATAATCTTTTGTTTGGTGCTTAGATTGTGTTCCGCTCTGACTACGGAAATTTAAGGGCTTGAAACAAGAATTGATAAGTTTCTTGAATGTGTCACATCTGATGATTTTTTCAGCATGTTACATCTGATATGTTTTGCAAACACATTTCATGTTCGGAAGTTTCAGTTGGTACAACTTGGTATTGTCGATGCCATTAATTTACCACGGATTCTTGACCAAGCCATTAACTGGCAGGTATGTCTCTAAACGGCTTGCAATATTATGCTAAATAATCGTCAGTCTATTCATTCTTGTTTTAAGCTGTTATTCAGTTTTCAGCTTTCCAATTGTATAACCCTTGATTTTAATTCTTACATTTATCTCAGAAAATGGCAACCGGTTTTATTGAACAACTATGATCAAATGAGTATTGTGAGTACACAGATTTTGTTCAACCAGTTCTGGTTGCATTATATGAAATTAAATTGGGCTTGGCGCTGTTGAGATGGCCAATACAGATATGATTATGGTATTTTTTTTAGGGAAGTGTCATTGACACTTCAAAAATCACATTCTACACTCCTCACAAGTGTATTTTTCTTTCCAAATATAGAAAGTTTGGAGTGTAGAATGAGATTTTTGGAGTGCCAATAACAATTCCCTTTTTTATGCTTTTATGTTTGTGGATTTTAGCAGTATCTTGTTGCTTTAGTGACTTACTTGGAGAGTTTGACAGGGATCAATTTGCTCATTTATGAGATTTCCCAGGGTATCAGTTTCGAAGACCATTTCTGTTGACTTAAACAGTGGTTCGAGCGAATTTCCTCGTAACATAGAAATTCCTACAATCTGGAATGCTGATGACATAAGTCATCTTGAGAAGTTGATCACCGTTTCCAGTGGCGTTCTGAGCGATGATATGGTATGTATTGCATCTTATAATCTTTTTCTACACAGGGTATCCTGTTTAAGTGTGTTCAAAGTTTTAATTCTGGATTATTTCCTTCACTAAATCTGTTTCACAACTTATAGCTTCTCTGCATCGAAACATTGTTGTCCATGTTGCACATTTTGTTGCTAATGCGTGGCTGATGGATTATGCATCTTGTACGGTTTGTTTCTTTCTCACTTTGAAACTGTTTGAGTGAAAATTTACTTGAAGTTATTGACATCTGATAATACATTTTTTTTTTTGTGATTCAGGTCTTGGATAAGATATTTAATGTGTTTGCAAGTCGTTGGATGAGTATGAAGATTCAATCTAAAAATGACGTTTGCAAGTCGTTGGATGAGTATGAAGATTCAATCTAAAAATGAAGAGGAAGCACATTCTCAAAAATTCAAGTTTAAGCCTCGTTCATTAAAACTTGAGTATAATTGATCTCAATATATCATCTCTTGGGAAGTTATTTGCAATTGAAGGCTTCTTAGAATGGAAGGAATATCTTTCTAAAGATTTGCCTATTGAGAAAGTAATGCTTCTGTGCTTTTTCCTGCTTCCTCTTGCAAGTAATTTTCAGAGTTTGTGTATTTGTTCATTATTTGCGTTCTGGTTGCAGATTTCATGTATGTGTATTCTTCCCGGGTGTTTTAATACTTCTGTACTTTTTCCTGCTATTCTCATAATAAAATGTTACCCATTCAGGAGGAAGATTTGAAAAAATAAGAAAATTTAGATGAAGAATGGAGTTTTATGGATGATTCCATTGTTAAGGATGTGGTCAATGCTCACAATCAGTTATTTGGTTCATGTAATCTCGTTCTAGCAGTAAGGTGTTTGTGAAACTTAATCCACAACTACTGTTTACTGCTGATCCATAAGTTACACCTATTACCTTTGTTCTCCTCTCGTGCAAAGAATTTTGTTTGATGCCGATTTCTTTGCTACAGTGGCGTAAATTAAGTTTTAGAGGTGCTAAGGAAGACGTGTAATAGTTCCGCGGACATAGGCATAATTCAGTGTAATTCTTTGTTATGTATGTTCTTGTATGGTGGATTCTTGGTCCACTTTTATGTAATTTTGTTTTACCGAGTACTAAGGTGTTCATTTTAGAAAATAATACTAAAGAAAACATATTTGGTGGGTCAGTTTCTTTTTCTGATATCCTGTATGTGTTTACATTTGGGTGACATCGTTTATTTTACTTTCAGCCGGGTACTTTCCATGTCAGCGATCTGGACAAAACGCTTTCATTCACTGATTCGCATACGCTTGGAGTAGGGATGATTAAAGGTCAAGCTTTTGAGGGTGGGTGCAAACTGGTAAATTACATAAGACTTTTTCCCATTTCCCATTCTACATTGTATTGAGTTAGGCCTGGTAATTCTTGACACGACCCGATAACTCAACACAACACGACACAAAATTAACAGGTGTTCGGGTCGACACGATAACGAATCGGGTGTTATCGGGTAACCTGATAAGCACCTGTTAAGATAACGGGTTGGTTCGGGTATACACGTGGGTAACACGATACACGATAAGCAGAATATTAATTTAATAATTTTATAACCCTAAAAAATACTATAATAATTATATATATTAATTTAACAATTTTATACCCCTAAAAAGTTTAAAACTATAATAATTATATATATATATATATTAAATTAACTATAATAATTATATATACTATAATAATTATACCCCCAAAATATTAACTATAATAATTATATATATATATATATTAAATTTTAAATTAAATATTATACTCCTAAAAACTATAATAATTATACGTACAAAATAAATAGATTTAAATCTACGTAATATATATATATATATATATATATATATATATATATATATATATATATATATATATATATATACCATTGAACTTGATGGGATACACCAAACTAATTTCAACGATCCAACCGTTAAACTTGTTTGTATATGCTTCGAGATCGCATCAACAAAAAATCGCAAAAAACAAATATTCAGAGATCAAGTAACAGGACAAAACTTTTCGACAGTTATAAAACAAAAAATCACAATTTAACGGTTATTTTAATTCCGATTTTGATGATTTTTTTACAGCTACACTCGTTGACCCTATATGAATACAATGAATAAATTCGATTTTCAATTTAAAATATTACACTAGTGGATACTACAAAATCTTATGTTATACTTAATGAAAATATAAATAAACTCTTATGTGTTAGTGAATCTATCGTTTTGATGGGATACGAATTCTATGAAACTAATTTCAACGATCCAACCGTCAAACTTGTTTGTACATGGTTCGAGATCGTATTCGCCAAAAATCACAAAAAACAAACATTCAGAGATCAAGTAATAAGACAAAACTTTTCGACGGTTATAAAACAAAAAATCACGATTTAATGATTATTTTAACTCCGATTTTGATGATTTTTTACAACTACACTCCTTGACCCTATACGAATACAATGAATTAATTTGATCATCAATTTAAAATATTTACACAAGTGGATACCACAAAATCTTGTGTTATACTTGATGAAAGTATAAATAAACTCCAAGTGTTAGTGAATCTATCGTTTTGATGGGATACGAATTCTATGAAACTAATTTTAACGATCCAATCGTCAAACTTGTTTGTATATGCTTTGAGATCGCATACGCCAAAAATCACAAAAACCAAACATTCAAAGATCAAGTAATGAGACAAAACTTTTCAACGGTTATAAAAAAAAAATCACGATTTAACGGTTATTTTAACTCCGATTTTGATGATTTTTTACAACTACACTCCTTGACCCTATACGAATACAATGAATGAATTTGATCGTCAATTTAAAATATTTACACAAGTGGATACCACAAAATCTTATGTTATACTTAATGAAAGTATAAATAAACTCTAAGTGTTAGTGAATCTATCGTTTTGATGGGATATGAATTCTATGAAACTAATTTTAACGATCCAACTGTCAAACTTGTTTGTATATGCTTCAAGATCGCATATGTCAAAAATCACAAAAAACAAACATTCAGAGATCAAGTAATGAGACAAAACTTTTCGACGGTTATAAAATAAAAAATCACGATCTAACGGTTATTTTAACTCCGATTTTGATGATTTTTTACAACTACACTCCTTGACCCTATTCGAATACAATGAATTAATTTGATCATCAATTTAAAATATTTACACAAGTGGATACCACAAAATCTTGTGTTATACTTGATGAAAGTATAAATAAACTCCAAGTGTTAGTGAATCTATCGTTTTGATGGGATACGAATTCTATGAAACTAATTTTAACGATCCAATCGTCAAACTTGTTTGTATATGCTTTGAGATCGCATACGCCAAAAATCACAAAAACCAAACATTCAAAGATCAAGTAATGAGACAAAACTTTTCAACGGTTATAAAAAAAAAATCACGATTTAACGGTTATTTTAACTCCGATTTTGATGATTTTTTACAACTACACTCCTTGACCCTATACGAATACAATGAATGAATTTGATCGTCAATTTAAAATATTTACACAAGTGGATACCACAAAATCTTATGTTATACTTAATGAAAGTATAAATAAACTCTAAGTGTTAGTGAATCTATCGTTTTGATGGGATATGAATTCTATGAAACTAATTTTAACGATCCAACTGTCAAACTTGTTTGTATATGCTTCAAGATCGCATATGTCAAAAATCACAAAAAACAAACATTCAGAGATCAAGTAATGAGACAAAACTTTTCGACGGTTATAAAATAAAAAATCACGATCTAACGGTTATTTTAACTCCGATTTTGATGATTTTTTACAACTACACTCCTTGACCCTATTCGAATACAATGAATTAATTTGATCATCAATTTAAAATATTTACAAAAGTGGATACCACAAAATCTTATGTTATACTTAATGAAAGTATAAATAAACTCCAAGTGTTAGTGAATCTATCGTTTTGATGGGATACGAATTCTATGAAACTAATTTTAACGATCCAACCGTCAAACTTGTTTGTATATGCTTCGAGATCGCATATGTCAAAAATCACAAAAAACAAGCATTCAGAGATCAAGTAATGAGACAAAACTTTTCGACGGTTATAAAACAAAAAATCACGATCTAACGGTTATTTTAACTCCGATTTTGATTATTTTTTATAGCTACACTTGTTGATCCTATACAAATACAATGAATGAATTCGATCGTCAATTTAAAATATTTACACAAGTGGATACCACAAAATCTTATGTTATACTTGCACATTTAATATTTTGTAATAGACTAGTGTATGGATGTTTTTTTATTAGGCTCTTATTTTCGAGTGTAGATGTAGTACTTAAAAATGACAAATATGTTTTAATGTTTTGAAGTAATATTTATGTGGTAATGTGTGGTATGTGCAAATTTAAGGAAAAAAAAATATTTTTGTTAACGGGTTATAACGGGTCATAACGGGTCGGGTCACTTTACCCGTTGGGTAAAGTGACCAGACCTGTTAAGGACCCGTTAAGATAATAGGTGTGACACGACATGACCCGTTAAGATAACAGGTGTTACACGAAAACGACACGAACACAACAGACACGACCCGTTTGCCAGACTTATACTGAGCGGAGGCACTAAGCATTAATATTTATAGGAATAATACAAAAGCAATCCATGTGGAAGAGGAATACCGAAAACATAATATATAATCAGAACTAGACTAGAACTCGGAATAGAACTTAGACTTGGATTAGTCTTCAATATTAGGTGTGTCCATATTGGAGCGTGATTGTTTTTTAAGCAATTGAAATCATACTTGGTTTATCATTCCCCCTCAAACTGACCATGCGACCATGAATGGGAAGTTTGGACAGATAAACCTTTGGTAAGGAGATCATCCAGCTGATTTATGGAAGAGACATAGTCAACAATGATCTCCTTGCGAGTGACTTTCTCACGGATGTAGTGATAGTCGACTTCCACATGACGCATACATTGTTGATAAACTGGATTAAAGGCAACATATATTGCGCTAATATTGTCACACCATAGATGTGGGGGAGCAAGAGGAAGATGGAGTTCACGAAACAAAGGACGATACTAAGAAAAAGCAGTAAGGGTGTATGCAAAATGGTGATACTCAACTTCCGTACTTGAATGAGAGATACCACATTGTTTCTTTGAGTTCCAGGAGATGAGATTGTCACCCAGGGGGAGCAAGAGGAAGATGGAGTTTGTTTATACCATACTTGACCAATCCCGAAACTACTGAGCACCGGTCAACTTTATATCGTCAAGAACCCAGAAGAGTTTCCTCCAACCAGGAGGCCAATCACAGCGCGACACGTGTCGACATCAGAAGCCAATCATAGCGCAACACGTGTCAACATCAGAAACTAATCACAACACGACACGTGTCAATGTCAGAATGAAACTAGAAACTCTCTTCTACAAATAGAGATCATTCTCTCACAATATTTCCTAATGTCATTTGTACTAAATCATTTACCAGTACTCATTAAAGGAGAGCTTGAACCTATGTACTTGTGTAAACCCTTCACAATTAATGAGAACTCCTTTACTCCGTGGACGTAGCTAATCTGGGTGAACCACGTACATGTTGTGTTTGCTTCCCTGTCCCTATCCATTTACATATTTATCCACACTAGTGACCGGAGCAATCTAGCGAAGATCACAAACATAACACTTTCTGTTGTACCAAAGTCCTCACCGATTTTGTGCATTAACATTTGGCGTTGTCTGTGGGAACGACACTTATTCCCACTCTTTTTAGCTTTGTTAAGCTGGTTTTCACCATTTGTACACTCTCTTTTGACCAGTTATCCCTTTCTAACATGGGGAGCGAAGGAAGCCACAACACACAGAATGACACCCCTCTTGCACCTGGTGCGAAGCAACGAAAGAAGGAACAAAAGAAGTTTCCTTTTCAGGCTAAAGTCGATGAGCTGGAGGCTCAGAACAACACGATAGCGATGAAGAATGAGATCCTCCAAGAGCAGTATGAGAAGGTCTTTGAGACACTCCACGAAACTAGGCGTACTCAAACACGCGAGCTCGTTGCCCTTGTGGACATCAACCATTATCTGGCTGCCCCTAACACGGAGGGTCACCTCCCTTCGACATAGGTATACTTGATGAGGAGCGAGCTAATCATCAAAACATTGATCAACATGAGACTTCTCTCAACCCAGATGCTTCGACTCGAAGCAGGAGAAGTGGAGGAAGACACTTCCTTGTAGAAGGGTTGGAAGGATCGAAAGCCGTTTATCGTGACTGCCGAGGCTTCCTAAAGTAACGGCGAGAGAATCCCCTCCACATATGCTCGAAGATCAATGACCCAAAGGTTTCTGAAAGACTCGGTCCCATCCCACGACCCAGGCGAGCTGCTAATCTAGGGAAGAAATGACAGGTCCTAAAGGAACATAAAGGTACAGGGGACTCTGAGGTATTCCGACAGACTCACCCTAGAAGTTAGTACGACAAGTCCAAGGAAAAACCACACGCCCTTGCTCAAACTTTCCTACTTCCAAGAGGCGATGAAGACTTACGAAGAAAACTCCAGTGGTACATGACTCCACTCAAGACCCCTTTGTCCTACAACTCATTGAGGAAGTAAACAAGTTAAAGGCCGAACGTCAGGTCGAGATACTTGACTGGAACCAACCCAGGCCTGGCCCTTTCACAAGGAGGGTCCTCGACACCCCCCTTTAAGCGAAGACAAAACAAAAGCTTGGTTTACTGCTCTATACTGGAAGGGAGGACCCAATTGAACACCTTAACCTTTCTGAGTCCACCATGGCATAGCAGATGCACACCGACGAAGAGCGATGTCTTCTCTTCCCCTCCACCCTCTCTGGCGGAGCTCTAAACTGGTATTGCCGTATTCCACCTGAGATAGTAGACTCATTTGAGGAACTGAGGAAACTGTTTGTCTCTTAACCCATCTTTCAGACCGATTGCTTGCATTCTGCAGATGACTTGTACACTATTCGCCAGAAGCCGGACGAGTCACTACGAGAGTATGCCGGTCGCTTCAGCCATGAGTGTTTTCGTTGCGCTGAGGTAGATGACAAGACCGCCCTTAAGGCTTTCACGGCAGGCTTATGTGATTGTTTTTTCAAATACATGATCACTGCCAACACTTGGAAGACTTACTTTGAGGTAATGGCATAGGTTTACAACAACGCCTCAGCTGAAGCAAGGACATACCAAGGGAACCCCCATATGGTTAACCCCTATGAATAGGTGGGAAGTGGAAGTCAAGTTCTAACAAGTGAGGAGATCTTGGCCATTCAGACACCCATTGCATCATCTCCTGCCTCATTTAGCTACTCGCTAAGTCACCAAACGTATCTGTCTCTTGGTAAGAGGAAGGATTTTTACTCTCAGCAAGCCCATTACAACAAGAGGGATAAAATTTCGTATCAAGACAACCAGGGGTGAACGTACCGTCAACTATTATGACTATGGGGCCAAGCCCCACTCTTTCAAAGTGGAGGACTAGGTACTGAAGGAAATGCTATTATAAGAAGGCATACACATTACAAATGTTTTGACTTTCAACCGCTTGAGATCTTTTGTCACACAAGCCATTCGGCAAATATTTAAAGAAAAGGGAATTCAGACTTCTTCTGAGTCTTTTGCGTTCTTAGCATTGGAACACTTGGTCTACGCTGACTTATCCTTATACTCCAACTCAGAGCTTCAACATGCGTACTTTAACACAAAGTATGTGTACTAAGTGTTACAACCAACATGGTTCACATATCAAAATAATGGATCCATTCATGCATAGTAAAACATTCATAAGCATCACTCATATCAATCAACATAAACATCACACATTCCAACACATTCATACATAAACATCATACATTCCAACACATCCATACATAAGCTAACTGTGTTTCGAAAGGGTTCAACATACTTTGTGTCATTCGACACTTGCTACAATGTGCCTCGACACTTTACCCTTATTCTTACCAACTAGGTGATGAAATGTGAAGAAGGAACTCATCTTCACGCCACGAACCAGGTGATGAAATGTACAACCCGTACTCTCCTTCATGCCCGTACTCTAATATCATTTGGCAACTTGCCACTCATGCCACCAACCAGGTGAAGAAGGAACTCATATTCATGCCACCAACCAGGTGATGAAATGTACAACCTGTACTCTAATATCATTTGGCAACTTGCCACTCATGCCACCAACCAGGTTATGAAGGAACTCATCTTCATGCCAC
Organism: Malus sylvestris; assembly: GCF_916048215.2. Classification (NCBI taxonomy): domain Eukaryota; kingdom Viridiplantae; phylum Streptophyta; class Magnoliopsida; order Rosales; family Rosaceae; genus Malus; species Malus sylvestris. The sequence goes on along the minus strand of NC_062264.1, from coordinate 6,079,899 downwards.
CAACCAGGTGATGAAATGTACAACCCGTACTTTCCTTCATGCCACCAACCAGGTGATGAAATTTACAACTCGTACTCTAATATCATTTGGCAACTTGCCACTCATGCCACCAACCAGGTGAAGAAGGAACTCATCTTCATGCCACCAACCAGGTGATGAAATGTATAACCCGTACTCTAATATCATTTGGCAACTTACCATTCATGCCACCAACCAGGTGAAGAAGGAACTCATCCTCATGCCACCAACTAGGTGATGAAATGTGATGAAAGGTGATGAAGGAACTCACCTTCGTACCATCAACCAAGTGATGAAAGCAACTCACCATTCATTCCACTTACCAGAAGACGAATGGTACAACTTGTACATGTGAACTCCTAGCATTCACAAATAATCAAAGACCCTCAAGCTTGACAACTCAACTAGGGGAGCACTTATGCCCAACAAGAGTTATAGTCACCAACAAAGTCTTATTGCAAGCCAACAACAACTTCAGTGCATGGCATACGAAGATCAAGCTATTCAGCTCTCTTGCATATGCTTCAGACATTTCCTCTCTGTAACAATGCAAACACTACAACTCATAGAAAACTTCACACACTCTTGATCAAGACAGTGTGAAGCAAAACCAATTTATGGTGCCAACAAGAGCTTCATCAATGGAGGTCAACCACAATTCTCAAAAGCTTTACACACTCTTGATCATGACAGTGTGAAGCAAAACCAATTCATGGTGCCAACAAGAGCTTCATCAATAGAGGGCAACCACAATTCTCAAAAGTTTCACACACTCTTGATCAAGACAGTGTGAAGCAAAACCAATTTATGGTGCCAACAAGAGTAATCATAAATAGATTTATTACCGGTTTTTTTTCTAAATGGAGCATGGATTCTCAAAAGCTTCACACACTCTTGATCAAGACAGTGTGAAGCAAAACCAATTCACGGTGCCAACAAGAGCTTCATCAATGGAAGACAACCACAATTCTCAAAAGCTTCACACACTCTTGATCAAGACAGTGTGAAGCAAAACCAATTTATGGTGGCAACAAAAGCTTCATCAAAGTAGTTCAACCATAATTCTCGAAAGTTTCACACACTCTTGATCAAGACAGTGTGAAACAAAACCAATTTATAGTGCCAACAAAAGCTTCATCAAAGGAGTTTAACCACAATTCTCAAAAGCTTTACACACTCTTGATCAAGACAGTGTGAAGCAAAACCAATTTATGGTGCCAACAAGAGCTTCATCAATGGAGGGCAACCACAATTCTCAAAAGCTTCACACACTCTTGACCAAGACAGTATGAAGCAAAACCAATTTATGGTGTCAACAAAAGCTTCATCAATGGAGGGCAACTACAATTCTCAAACTTTCGAAGCAAATTCAATTTATATGGTTCATCCAAACCTTCGACTACTACAAGGTGTGGCTTGCATCACAATCTCTTGCTCAACAATGTGGAAGCAAAATTTGTATATGTTGTCTCTCCCACATTTTCAAATTTCTAGTTTCCAAAAAAAAAAAAAAAAAAATGGGAAATTCAATAAAGCTTCATCAATGGAGGACAACTACAAATTCTCAAAAGCTTCACACTATCTTGATCATGATAGTGTGAAGCAAAATCAATTCGTGGTACCCAACAAAGCTTCACCACAAAAGCTTCACCAACAAAAACTTCATCAATGGAGGACAACTACAAATTCTCAAAAGCTTCATACTATCTTGACAAGATAGTGTGAAGCAAAATCAATTCATGGTACCCAACAAAAGCTTTAACTCCAAAGCTTCACCTACAAAAGCTTCACCCACAATAGCTTCACCTACAAAAGCTTCACCCATAAAAGCTTCACCAACAAAAGCTTCACCTACCACAAAAGCTTCACCCACAAAAGCTTTACTCACCACAAAAGCTTCACCTATAAAAGCTTCACCCATAAAAGCTTCACTCACCACAAAAGCTTCACCTACAAAAGCTTCCCCATAAAAGCTTCACCCACCACAAAAGCTTCACCTACAAAAGCTTTAAAAGCTTCACCCACAAAAGCTTCACCCACCACAAAAGCTTCACCTACAAAAGCTTCACCCATAAAAGCTTCACCAACAAAAGCTTCACCCACAAAAGCTTCACCCACCACAAAAGCTTCACACTATCTTGATCAAGTCTGAAATTCGAAAATTAAAAAATTCAGAAATTCGACCCACCACAAAAGCTTCACACCATCTTGATCAAGTCTGAAATTCGAAAATTAAAAAATTCAGAAATTCGACCCACCACAAAAGCTTCACACCATCTTGATCAAGTCTGAAATTTGAAAATTCAAAAATTCAGAAATTCGAAAAATAAAAAATTCAAAAATTCGAAAATTCAAAAATTCGAAAATTTGAAAATTCAAAAAAAAAAAAAAAAAAAAAAAAAATTTGCCTAGGCCTCATTTTCTTTAGGCCTAACAACTTTCATAACAAATATATATGAATGAGGAGTTTTGGGCTACCACTTAGAAAGGAAAATGGGGAAGTTTTGTTACTTTGGAAACTTGGCTACTAGCAAGACACCTCCTTTGTCAACTCCATCGACTGGAGATTTGGGGGACTCCTACCATATGCTACTGCACCTTGATACTCGGAAGTCTCAAGACCACTCAGTGACTTGGATTTTTTCAAGTCTTCAACCGAGAAGTTTTCCACACTCAGGAAATTAAGGGAGCACTACCTTAACCTACATGCTTCACTCACAAAGCTTCAACATACAAGCTTCAACAAAAGGAAAAATTCAAAGAACTTAGTGAAGAAGGCCTTGGTGTATTTAACACAATACGTTGAAATGAAGCAAAGCTTGTTTATTGATATTCCTGATAAGTTACAAATATGTACATATACATGAATCAAAATAAACAAACAAGAGAGAGCCTTCACAAATGTTGCTCAGGAGAAGTCTCAGCAGTCGGCAGAGGCCCAGAAAGAGGAGGCACCATAAGGTCATTATTTGGAACCTCAGTACTAGGCAGAACCCCAGAAGGAGGAGGCACCGAAGGTTGATCATTTGAAGCTTCATTACACGGTACAACCCCAGAAGACAAAGGCAATAAATGCCTTTGGAACAAACCCACAAACATCTGATGATCAAGTAAAATCTGACCATCAGATTCCTGCAGCTGGTCGAGCTTCCTCTTCATGTTTGTAGCACAGTCATGTGCGAGCTTGTGCAGCTGCTTATTCTCATGCTTGAGCCCTCTGATCTCCTGTTTGAGACTTATCACTTTAGCTGCTAATGATTCAACTTGGCGGGTTCGAACAAATAGGCGTTGAGCCATATTAGACACAGAACCTGCACACTGAACACTGAGAGGCAGAGAATCCTTATCAGCCAACTCATTAAACCGTTTGGAAAGTAGTCTGTTATCTTTGGGAGTGAGAAGGTTCTTGGCCACCACCGCAGCGGTCATATCATTCTTCATCACAGAGTCCTTAATGGTAAGAGGACTAGTAGGGGATAAGAAGGATGGGCGCCATATGTTGTCTTGAGAAGGCATGGCTGCCTCTTCACTAAAGTTCAAGTCAAAACGACGGTCGGATGGGCCAGACATTTTCAGAAATGATGAAGGAGAAATGAGGTGCAATAAATCTTTGAAGTAAGGGGAAAATTCCCACAAGCAATAATTCCTTGAACTTACTTCTTTCACACAATTGGTGCCTTTATAAAAGAAAGGGCAACAGGGCCGTTGGTTCAAAAATCGAAGAGGCACCACTCTCCGGATTTCGAAGAGGCACCACTTTCCACACACAACCTCAGCTCCTCGGGTACCACAGATAACTTTGCCAAAGATCTCTGACAAAGTTTAGACACATAAATTTTGAAGTTCCAACTACCCCACTATTACCCACAAGGGTAAAGGAACAGCACCACTGCTTGATAACTAGAAAGTCCTTATGTGTGTCAACCTCCGTGCTCTGTGGCAAGGCAGACTGGCGAAAATGCCCAACCTTTACTCACATTCGAGAAAACACTCCCAACAAGATTGCTTACTCAAAAATCGAAGAGACACAGCTCTCCGAATCTCGAGAGCCAGACTCCTAATAGGATTACTTGCTCAAAACTCGAAGAGGCACCGCTCTCCGAATCTTGAGAGCCAGACTCCCAACAGGATTACTTGCTCAAAAAGCGAAGAGGCACATATCTCCGAATCTCAAGAGGCAGACTCTCAACGGGATTACTTGCTCAAAAATCGAAGAGGCACCGCTCTCCGAATCTCAGGAGCCAGACTGCCAACATGATTGCTTTCTCAAAAATCAAAGAGGCATTGTTCTTCGAATCTCGAGATCCAGATCCCCGACAGGATTGCTTGTTCGAAAACTGAAGAGGCACCGATCTCCGAACTTCGAGAGCTAGATTTCCTTGGATAAAGCTTGTCTGCAATCTTCACACGCAACATCAGCTTTCCAGATACCACAGACCACTTTTTCAAAGTGCTCTGACAAAGTTAAAACACGTGAATCTTGCAGCTCTCACTACATTGCTATGACCGAGAAGGGTAAAGGAACAACGTTACCATTCGTTGTTAGGACAATTCCTATATATGTCGACCTTTATCCTCCACAGCTAGACAGACCTGCAAATAAAAAAAATGGTCAACATTTCCTCACATCTGAGAGGGCACTCTCAGCAGAGTCTTTCAAAATACTCAGTTTCTTTTCACCTTGATAATACCTTTGCAAACAAGCCACACTAGAGCAAGAGTATCTCATATCATCAGGGTTAAAAGCAAGAGTATCCCATATCATGCTTTTTCCCTGTCTTTTCCTTTGGCCTTGTTCCTACCTGTAAGACAAGGAGAAAGAGAGCAATCAGTCAGCACTTGGAATCAAGCTTCCAGTCAGGAACTGTTTGCCTGGAACCCCTTGCTTGATTACTTACCTGGCATTGCTCTCGAGTACTTATCTTCAACATCTTATGCTTCCAGAGAAGATACCACATCTGCCTAAGGAACAGATAAGGCAAGTGAAAAGGATACAAGGAAGCATGTGGAGACAAGCGTAAGAGAACACGTGCTGATACATCCATTACTTTGTCAACAACAAAAGTATCCCATATCATCAGGGTCGAACGTACTCTAGATTTAATGGACTTGTTTTGACCCTCAAATTCTTAAGTTGGCCTTATACTCTGGAAGAAACCAAAAAACCCTCCAGCCCAGTTCAAGAATAAGCCTGTGGAAAGTTACTTCTTCAAAAGCAAAAGTATCTCATATCATATCTTCTCCATTTGCTTCTCCTTATCCTTGTTGCTGTTTACAACACAAGGAGAATGAGAACAATAAACCAGAAGCCGAAGTCGAACCTCCGATTCAGGTTGCTTGCTTGGAAGTCTGATTGCTTACCTTGTCTGTTACCTCCTTCAGCAAATCTCCTAGCACGGCGACTTGGGGGACTCCTACTATAGGGTTTGTATCGCACTTGACCAAGCCTGAAACTACAAGTAAGCTTCAAGTGAAATTGATACATTACCTTGTACATCTTCATCGGTTAAAGATACCACCTATGGATGGAAGAAAAGTACTTCCAGAGAAGATGCCACATCTATATATGAGACAGATAAGGCAAGTGAAAATGATACCACACTTCGGTACTTAGAAGTTTTGTGATTACTTAATGGCTTGGATCTTGCAAGTCCTTAACCAAGGAGTTTCTCTCACTCGGGAACTTAGGGGAGCACTGTTTGTACCATACTTGACCAATCCCAAAACTACTGAGCACCGGTGAACGTTATACCGTCAAGGACCCAGAAGAGTTTCCCTCCAACCAGGAGGCCAATCACAGCGCGACATGTGTCGACATCAGAAGCCTGTCATAACGCGACACGTGTCAACATCAGAAGCCAATCACAACACGATACGTGTCAATGTCAGAATGAAACTAGAATCTCTCTTCTATAAATATAGATAAATCTCTCACAATATTTCCTAATGTCATTTGTACTAAATCATTCACTAGTACTCACTAAAGGAGAGCTTGAACCTATGTACTTGTGTAAACCCTTCACAATTAATGAGAACTCCTCTACTCCGTGGACGTAGCCAATCTGGGTGAACCACGTACATCTTGTGTTTGCTTCCTTGTCCCTATCCATTTACATACTTATCCACACTAGTGACCGGAGCAATCTAGCGAATGTCACAAACTTAACACTTTCTGTTGTACCAAAGTCCTCACCGATTTTGTGCATCAACAGAGTTCACGAAACAAAGTATGATACCAAGAAAGAGCAACATCGGTGTATACAAGTTGGCGATACTTAGCTTCTGTACTTGAACAAGAGATAACATGTTGTTTCTTTGAGTTCCAAGAGAGATTGTCACCCAGGAAAATACAATAGCCACCAGTAGAGCGTCGATCATCAGGGTCACCAAAATAGTCCGTATCGGCATAGGTAATGAGATAAAGAGAAATGGGCCGATAGATGATGCCATGACCGGGGCTAACTTTAAGATAGTGGAGGATTCGCTTAACAGCAACCCAATGAGTTGTGGTTGGGTTATGCGTAAACTGGCAGACCTGATTAACGACGAACACAATATCGGGTCGAGTGAAGAGAAGATATTCCAGCAACCTAAGGCTCTCACAACAATACGAAATTCAGTGATGTCAGATAAGGGTTCACTATCACTTAAATTGAGACGACATCCAGCTGGTGTGGAAATAGGTTTGCACTCCAACATTTTGGTGTGTTTGAGAAGATCAGTGATGTACTTTGTCCGAGTGAGATGAAGATTGGTGCTAGTGTGATGATTCAATACCAAGAAAATAATGTAGAGAGCCGAGATCCTTCATTGAAAACACCTAACTCAACTAATGAAAGAGACATGTAATATGAGGTAAGCTATTTCCTGTGTTTGTACCATACTTGACCAATCCTGAAACTATCGAGCACCGGTTAACGTTATACCATCAAGGACCCAGAAGAGTTTCCCTCCAACCAGGAGGCCAATCACAGCGCGACACGTGTCGACATCAGAAACCAATCATAGCGCGACACGTGTCAACATCAGAAGCCAATCACAACACGACACGTGTTAATGTTAGAATGAAACTAGAAACTCTCTTCGATAAAAGGAGATCATTCTCCCACAATATTTCATAATGTCATTTGTACTAAATCATTCACTAGTACTCACTAAAGAAGAGCTTGAACCTATGTACTTGTGTAAACCCTTCACAATTAATGAGAACTCCTCTACTCCGTGGACGTAGCCAATCTGGGTGAACCACGTACATCGTGTGTTTGCTTCCTTGTCCCTATCCATTTACGTACTTATCCACACTAGTGACCGGAGCAATCTAGCGAATGTCACAAACTTAACACTTTCTGTTGTACCAAAGTCCTCGCCGATTTTGTGCTTCAACATTTGGCACCATCTGTGGGAACGACACTTATTCCCACTCTCTTTAGCTTTGTCAAGTTGGTTTCCACCATTCGTACATTCTATTTTGACCAGGCATCCTTTTCCAACATGGGGAGCGAAGGAAGCCACATCACACAGAATGACACCCCTCTTGCACCTGGTGCGAAGCAACGAAAGAAGGAATAAAAGAAGTTTGCTCTTCATGCTAAAGTCGATGAGCTGGAGGCTTAGAATAACAAGATAGCGATGAAGAATGAGATCCTCCAAGAGTAGTATGAGAAGGTCTTCGAGATGCTCCACGAGGCTAGATATACTAAAACACACGAGCTCATCACCCATGTAAAAGTCAACCATCAACTGGGTGCCCCCCAACATTGAGGGTCATTTACCCTCGACATGGGTATTCCTGTTGAGGAGCGAGCTACTCATCGAAATGGCGACCAACATGAGACTTCTCTCAACCCAGTTGCTTCGACCCGAAGTACGAGGAATGGAGGAAGACACCTCCTTACAACAACGAAAGCCGTCTTTCGCGACTGTCGAGACTTCCTAAAACAACATCGAGATAATCCCATCCATGTAAGCTCGAAGATCAATGACCCAAGGGTCTCTGAAAGACTCGGTCCCCTCCCATGTCCCATGCCGGCTACCAATTTGGGGAAGGGGTAACAAGTCCTAGAAAAACACGAAGCTATAAAGGACTCAGAGATGTTCCGACAGACATACCTTGGAAGTCAGTATGGCAAGTCCAGGGGAAAATCACATGCTCTTGATCAAACCTTCCTACTTCCAAGAGGAGATAGAGATTTACGAAAGAAAGCTCCAGTGGTACATGACTCCACTCAGGACCCTCTTGTCCTACAACTCCTTAAGGAAGTAAACAAGTTGAAGGTCGAACGACAAGCTGAGATACCTGATTGGAACTAACCTAGGCCTGGCCCTTTTACAAGGATGGACCTCGACACCTCCTCAAACTAAAGACAAAACAGAAGCTTGGCTTGCAACTCTATACTAGAAAGGAGGACTTGATTGAACACCTTAACCTCTTTGAGTCCACCATGGCATACCAGATGCACACCAACAAAGAGCGATGTCTTCTCTTCCCCTCCACCCTCTTTGGCGGAGCTCTAAACTGGTATTGTCGTCTTCCACCTGAGACGGTAGACTTATTTGAGGAATTGAGGAAACTGTTTGTTTCTTAACATATTTTCCAGATCGATCGCTTGCACTCTGCGAATGACTTGTACACTATTCACCAGAAGCCAGACGAGTCATTACGTATGTATGTTGGCCGCTTCAGCCATGAGTATTCCCATTGTGCCGAGGCAGACGACAAGACTGCCCTCAAAGCCTTCATGGCAAGCCTACGTGACTGTTTCTTTAAGTACATGATCAATGCCAACACTTGGAAGACTTACTCTGAGGTGATGGTGCAGGCTTATAACCATGCCTCAACCGAGGCAAGGATATACCAAGAAAAACCCCCAACAACCATCCCCTATCAGCAAGTGGGAAGTGGAAGCCAGACCCACCCAAATGAGAAGACCTCAACCTTCCAAACGACAGCGGTACCTCCCCCTGCCTTACTTAATACTTTGCCAAGTCAATAGTCATATCAATCTCAGGGCAAAAGGAAAGATTTCCATCCTCACCCGTTTCATTTTAGTAAAAGGAGTAAGGGACACTACCACGATAACCAAGGGTATCGCCACGACAATCCCCGACCCCAGGTAGTCAACACAGTGGGTCAAACACGTGTCAGGACAGGCCCTACCCCGAGGTATAAGGCATACACAGCTTTGAACGCCACATGCGTGGCCATTTACCCCAGCATAGTACACCTGATACCGAAGCCAAAGTCGAGGTACCCGGATTACAAGCCCATGAAGAACACGGGCACGTTTTGCTACTACTATGAGCATAACGGCCATGACAGTAAGATGTGTATCACCTTTCGTGATCATATTAAAGCTTCGGCACATGAAGGAAAAATTGATTAATTCCTCATTCACCCTCCAAGGGGTAACCGTAACCAACGCCAGGTGAATGTGATATATTCCATAAGTGGCGGCACACCCATATCTAAATCTTCCAACAGGGCTATGAAAAACAGCGAACGAGCTTTAAGGCTTCATTACCAAGTGTTTCACGTGGAAGACATCAGGGGAGACAAGAATCAAAAGCTTAACTAGGATCCAATATGTTTCTACCTTGAGGAAGACAGAGGTATCATCTACCCTCACAACGACTCACTGATCGTGGAAGCTCACATAGCTAACTTTGAAGTACGATGAATCCTAGTAGACACAGGGGCTTCGATCAATATCATGTTTGCTGAAGCTTTCAGGGCACTTAATGTAGTTGAACACTTACTCGATCGCTCGATTTCTCATCTGATAAGCTTCTCCGGTGATATCGTGCAACCTTTAGGAAGCATACACTTACCTTTCTCCATTGGTACATGCCCTTACACAGCTACCATTACCACTAACTTCTTGGTGGTTGATTGCCCAATGACATACAATGTCATCTTCGGACGCATAGGCATCAATGATCTCAAGGCCATGGTATCCACACATATGTTATTGATGAAATTTCGAACCCCCTATGGCAATGGTTACATCAGAGGAGATCAACTTAGTGCACGATCATGTTACAACACTTCGGTCAAGCAACAGCACTTGCCGTGCCCAAGGAAACCCTTTCTATACATGACCAAGTCATAAAGACTAGCCTAGACGAAGCCAACTTGGATCTTCATGGTGGCAACAGTCAACCTGACGATCTTCGAGACGACTCTTTCACCCAGCAAGCACAACCCGCTGAAGTGTTGGAGAAGGTTTCTATATCAAAAGATTATCTAGTTCGCATGGTGAAGATTGGCACCACCTTGTCACTACCCATTCGGTTGTCATTGATCTCTTTTTTACAAGAGAACACTGAGGTCTTCGCCTGGTCATACGAGGACATGCCAGGCATTTCTCCCGATATCATATGTCATCGCTTGAGTATTGAGCCCAAGACCAAGCCGATGAGACAGAAGCGAAGATCTTATGACGCTGAACGATACGAAGCAATGAAGGCAGAAGTTGAAAAACTCAAAGGTATAGGCTTCATCCGCGAAGTCAATTACCCAACATGGGTAGCAAATGTGGTCCTTGTTAAGAAAAATCCGACTAAAGAAAGTCTCTTGCTCCAAAAGGTCTTGTGGAGAATGTGTATCGACTACACCGACCTAAACAAAGGATGCCCGAAGGATAACTTTCCTCTTCCTCTCATTCACAGACTTATAGACTCTGCGGCAGGGTATGAACTCCTAAGCTTCATGAATGTTTACTCAGGATACAACCAAATCCTCATGAACCCTCCGGACCAAGAACACACAACCTTCACTACTGACAGGGGACTATTTTACTATAAAGTCATGCCCTTCGGCCTAAAGAATGCAGGAGCGATTTATCAGAGACTAGTCAATTCAATGTTCGCCGAAGAGATTGGGAAGAGCATGGAAGTTTACGTTGATGATATGCTAGTCAAGAGCAAACATGCTGACCAACACATCATTAACATATCTAAAACTTTCACCATTCTGAAGAGGTATCGAATGAGGTTGAACCCCAACAAATGTGCATTCGGCGTAGGCTCTGGCAAATTCTTAGGCTTCATGATAAGCCAACAAGGCATTGAGGCTAATCCCCGGAAGATCAAAGCAATCCTTGACATGAAGGAACCGGTAACTTCAAAAGACGTCTAAAGCCTTACTGGCAAGGTGACAGCCTTAACTAGGTTCATTTCTAAGGGCACAGACATATATGCTCCTTTCTGCTCTAAGTTCAACATCAACTTATGTTTTGCCTCTCCAGCCCATCCCCAGTCTAATGGACAAGTTGAAGCCATCAACAAAATAATCAAGCGAACTTTGAAAACCAGCTTGGACAAGGCTAAAGGTTGTTGGCCAAAATTTGTACCCCAAGTTCTTTGGTCATACCGCACTTCGTATCGGACATCAATGATAGGAGCATATTTATGCGACTGAGTTAGCTTGTTCTCATGCATTTATGTTGTTATTTCTTAGTTAATTATGTATTTTAAGCTATTTTCGTGTGTTTGTAGGTCCATAGGCCTTATTAAGCAATAAGGTGCAATTTGGTGCATTTTGGAACAGTTTTGGGCTGGGAATGGATAGCACATGTATGGAGCAAGGTGGATGGACGAAATTGAAGACTAAAGAGGCTTGGAATGTGTTAAAAAGAAAGAATAATTAATGACAAAGAGCTCAGCAACCAAAGAAGAAGCATGAGTCAAGATTACCTTATTTTGATCTAATCTTTCCTAATCCTCAATGTCCCTAAGTTCCAACAACACTTCTTGTCTATTTCATTCACTCATTGCCTAGTACCACCCTTGTTCCCTTCATCATTCCAAATTTCTTGCATCAATCATCACTCCACCTTAACCCTTGACTCATTTCTACACCATTCCACCTCCCTTTCCTTTCTCTACCATGTGCACAATCATTCATGTTCCCTACTTGCATTCATTGTTGCAACACCACTCCATTTTACCCCTCATGCTTTGCATCATTACTTCACTTTCACCTTTGAATCATTTCAACACCACTCCATTTTACCCATGCTTTGCATCATTACTCCACTTTCACCCTTGAATCATTTCAACACCACTCCATTTTACCCATGCTTTGCATCATTACTTCACTTTCACCTTTGAATCATTTCAACACCACTCCATTTTACCCATGCTTTGCCTTGCACTTCCTCTCTAAAAGGAAGTGTGTGTAACATAAATGGAGTTCATATATTTTTTTAGATCATTCACTCCCATTTCAATACAACCGGCCATGAATTTAAGGTGAATGGGCATCGTTTGAAGCCCTATTACGACCTGTTTGAGGAGCATAAAAGGAGGTATCGTCCGGCTGCAAGACGTTAAAGAAAGCGCTTCTTGGGAGGCAACCCATGTATTTAAAAAAGGAAGATCTATGAATTGCTCTACAATCAGTTTTGTGTTTCTAAAAACCTTCCCTTTTCGGCATTTCTATTTTGCCATGATTGTCATTTTTTATTTTTGTTGTTTATTTAATTATTTTTGGGTGTGAGTTTATTTTTGAAACATTGACAGATATGCAAGATATTCTTACATTCATTTTCATGAAAAAAAAAAGGAACATTAAGCAGGAAATTACAAGAGGGAGTCTTCACAAAGGCTGCTTAGGAGAAGTTTCAGTAGTCGGCGAAGCCCCAGAAGAAGGAGGCAGCAGAGGTTGATCATTTGGAGCTTCAGTACGTGGTGCAGCTCAGAAGACGAAGGCAAATGTTGTTGGAACAAACCCACAAACCGTTGATGATCAAGTAAAATCTGACCATCAGATTCCTTCATCTGGTCAATCTTCCTCTTCATGTTTGTAGCATAATTATGTGCGAGCCTGTGCAATTGTTTATTCTCATGCTTAAGCCCTCTAATCTCTTGCTTGAGACTCATCACTTCAGCCGCCAATGATTCAACTTGACGGGTTCGGGCAAATAGGCGTTGGGCCATATTAGACATGGAACCTGCGCACTGCACACTGAGAGCCAGATAATCCTTTACAACCAACTCATCAGACCGTTTGGCAAGTAGTCTATTATCTTTGGGAGTGACAAGGTTCCTGGCCACCACCGCAGCTGTCATATCATTCTTCATCACCGAATCCCTAACGGTAAGGGGACCAGTAGGGGATATGAAGGATGGGCGCCATATGTTGTCTGGAGAAGGCAGGACTGCCTCTTCACCAAGGTTTAAGTCAAAATGACAGTCGGAAAGGCCAGACATTTTCACAGGTGTTAAAGAAAGAAGAGGTCGGACAAGTCAAGATCGTAGAAGTGCAAGAAGAGAGTTTTTACAGGCAGAAATTCAAGTGTGCTTTGAATGTCCTGCGTACCTCTATAAAAATCGGCACTGGATGGGATTTTAGAGATCGAAGAGGCAAGCTCAGAAATTGAAGAGGCCAACTAACAAAATCAAAGAGGCGCTAGCTTTCTCAAAAGATGAACTTGCTCAGAAACCACGACCAATCTTCCTTTCCAGATTTGTCCGCACTTGTCACATGCAACTTGACGGGATTTCAGAGATCGAAGAGGCAATTCCAGATATCGGAGAGGCATCTGCTTTTGCAGACGTGTCAACATCTGTCACATGCAGAGTAAGCTTTACGGAAATCACGGGTAGTTTGTCGAAGCGTCGATTCCAACCATCTGCTTTTCTCGACGTGTCAACATCTGTCACTTGTAGAGTCAGCTTTACGAAAATTACGGGCAATCTGTCGAAGATCTCTTGTGAAGTACAAAGCACGTGAAGTTTACTATTAAATCATCCAACGGTTGCTGACAAGAGTGAAAGAATAGTACCGGTTATTAATTCCTATAAATGTCATCCTTCACCCTCAATTGCAAGACAAACATACATAACCCCCATTCTTCCCCGAGAATGCCTTTCCAACACACCCTCTCGAGTCACTCAGTGTTCCTAATTCCTTGGGGTACCTTTGCAAACAACTCATCCAAAGCAAAAGTATTTCATATCATGAAGGTTGAAAGCAAGAGTATCTCATATCATGCTTTCTCCCTGTCCTTCTCCTTGTCTTTGTTTTAGGACAAGGAGAAAGAGAGCAATCAGCCAGCACTTGGTATCAATCTTCTGATCTGGAACTGACTGCCTAGAACCCCTTCCTGATTGCTTACCTAGCCTTGCTCTCGAGTACTCATCTTTATCATCTTATGCTTCCTCTTCGTCTACCACATCTGCCCGGGGAACAGATAAGGGAAGTGAAAATGATACCTCGAAGCATGTGGAGACAATTTACCATTTCATCCTCAGCTAGGGACAAGGAGAAAGAAAGCAAGAGGTGGGCACTTGGAAAGATTGAAGAAAGAAACAGACCAACACCTCTACCTCGTGCTTGCCAGTCGTGCAGAAGAATTAAGTAGAGAAGAATGCAGACTGCACAATCAAATCAGGGAACTCTCATATTCCTCACTCAGAATTCTAAACCAGTTCAAGATCAACGCTGTGGAAAGTCAACAAGATCATCTATCTCTAAAACCAGATTTGCGTTCTTAAACTCTTCTCTATCTGGTTTTTACTTTGCTATACTTGTCATGTTTATTCGTTGTTTGTTTGTTTTCTTGTTGTTGTGTGAGTTTGTGCTTAAAACATTGAGGACAATGTTTGATTTAAGTGTGGGGGGATAACCATTGTTTGGCATGAAATTCATAGGAGTTTATCACCCATTACTTCTAGTGTTGTTCCTTGCTGGTTTAAGTGTTTTAAAGCTGTTTTGGAGTGTTTCAGTGTGTTTTGACATAAAAATCCGAAAATTTCATAAAAATTTGAAAAATTGTTTTGAAAAACCCAAAAAAAGTTGTTTTTGTGTGCTTATTTGTGTCTTAGGGTACCTTCCAACACAATGATGAGGATTTGGTTTTTAATTACATGACTGTTAAAGAGAGTTATAAACATGGATGAAAATTTGATTTACTCTTTGGTGTATGCTTGGTTGTGGTTATAATTTATGAATTCACATGCAATCATAAAGGAAAAATCAATTTTGTAACATGCTTGAAAGAAGGAACTCAAATGTACGCTACAACCTTGTGAGACTTGAGCCTAAACGTTTATTTGGAGAGTTAATAATTTGTGCATTTTTGTTTTCTAAAGTCGTTGTATGATCTCATTATTCTTTGCTTGGTTGCTACCTAGAATGCGTTCATCATTATAGATCCAAATACTAGAACTCATGCCCGTTCCATTCAAAGCATGACATTGATTTGCATAACACATATCCAAGATGAAGTTGTTTAGTGAACCAAAGCCAAAATAGCCGAACCCACCTTTGTCATTTGTTTTGTAGGTTTAAACCCCGTTGAGCCTTGTTTAGCCTATTTTCTTTGTTAAACCACATCATCTCCACCTAACCTAGAATAGGACTATCCATACCCTTGTTCTTGAAGTATAGTGGAGCATAAGAATTCATTTTGATCAACATTATTGCAGAAAACAAGTGTGGGGGAATTTAGATTTCAAAGTTGTGTTTTTTTTTGTGTGCCAAAGAAATTGGGCACGGCAGAGAGAAAAATTCGTGAAAAAAAAGAAAAAGAAAAGAAAAATAAATGCATGAGTTGCATGAATTTTCCCTTGTGTTTAAAAGTAGATTTCTGCATTCTAAAGAGAATTCTAAGTACCTACATCGTTACTTTGCTCACTATTGCTTTAAGAACTTTTATTTACCCTTACCTTTCTTTGGTAGCCAACGCCCTTAACCCCATTACAACCTTTGACTTCCATCTTGAGTGTTGTGTTTTTCAATATGTGGAGTTTGAAATTGGTATGAGCATATGATATCACTGGTTCTCGCTTCTAAGCAGTGGCAATCCGTTCATGAGATCATATATATACATGCATTAATAATTCCAGAAATTGTTTCTTTGTCGAAAAACATATGTGAGTACTAGTTTTCTTGTTTACATCAATCTTCTCACATAAACCTAGTATTGGGAGTGTAGTCAGAAATTCTTGTGTGAAAATAAGAGTGTATCTAGTAAGGAATTGAGGGAATTCTCTAAGGCATGTTACTACATTCAAAATGCTATTTTAATTGATTAAATGTGAGCTAGTGAATGGTGACTATGATCAAATATGCTCGAGGGTAAGGATTGCTTAAATCTATATGAGTGGTGATCTTTGGCATGTCATGTTTCATTAAAAATCCCTGAGGCAAATGTTGGAAGGTTTGGGTTATATTTTGTTTGTTTCGTTTGTTTTGTTTTGCTCGAGGACTAGCAAAAGCTAAGTGTGGGGGAAATTGATAGGAGCATATTTATGCGACTGAGTTAGCTTGTTCTCATGCATTTATGTTGTTATTTCTTAGTTAATTATGTATTTTAAGCTATTTTCGTGTGTTTGTAGGTCTATAGGCCTTATTAAGCAATAAGGTGCATTTTGGTGCATTTTGGAGCAGTTTTGGGCTTGGAATGGATAGCACATGTATGGAGCAAGGTGGATGGACGAAATTGAAGACTAAAGAGGCTTGGAATGTGTTAAAAAGAAAGAATAATTAATGACAAAAAGCTCAGCAACCAAAGAAGAAGCATGAGTCAAGATTACCTTATTTTGACCTAATCTTTCCTAATCCTCAATGTCCTTAAGTTCCAACAACATTTCTTGTCTATTTCATTCACTCATTGCCTAGCACCACCCTTGTTCCCTCCATCATTCCAAATTTCTTGCATCAATCATCACTCCACCTTAACCCTTGACTCATTTCTACACCATTCCACCTCCCTTTCATTTCTCTACCATATGCACAATCATTCATGTTCCCTACTTGCATTCATTGTTGCAACACCACTCCATTTTACCCCTCATGCTTTGCATCATTACTCCACTTTCACCTTTGAATCATTTGAACACCACTCAATTTTATCCATGCTTTGCATCATTACTCCACTTTCACCTTTGAATCATTTCAACACCACTCCATTTTACCCATGCTTTGCATCATTACTTCACTTTCACCTTCGAATCATTTCAACACCACTCAATTTTACCCATGCTTTGCCTTGCACTTCCTCTATAAAAGGAAGTGTATGTAACATAAATGGAGTTCATATATTTTTTTAGATCATTCACTCCCATTTCAATACAACCTTGATCCAAACACATCCATGCATATTTACATCCATTCCTCCATACAAATAAACCTTCAAACACTCACCAACACCTTGTGCCGTAGCAAAGGAAGGAAAGGAAAGTGCTTGGACGTGTGTGCTGTCAACTTGGATCGTTGGAGCGTTTAGGTGTTTTCTTTCTTTTGTTTCCAATGTTAAATTCATTTTCTGATTTTGTTGCAATTATGAGTGGCTAAACCCCCATTTAGTTAGGGGGAAGTTTGAAGCCATGAACATGCTTGAGATATGAATTGATTTCTTCCAATTGTGATTTGATAAGTTGTGATTGCAATTCAATTATCTATTTTATTCATAACTAATTCTTGTATGTTTATTAAGGATGCATACTTAATTTTTATGCCTGAATTAGATGCTAGAATATAAATGAGTTTCACCTAATCGTTACAAGTTTATATTCATGAGTAGTGAAGGTTGTTTATCACAATCGCGTTAATTGAATTCTTGGCAATTGTATCATGCATTCATAGTTATAATTGTCTCGTCAACACTTATGATTTTCATTGAACGTAATGATCTCTGATTGTATCTCTATTATGCATTCATATAGGGGACTTTTAGAGAATGATTTGGGTTGTCGCATGCATTCATCCAATTCAATGAGTAAAGGAAAATCTAAGGGTTAATTTGTGCATCACGGTTAATCTGGGGTGTTGAGCATAATAGTTTATTGAAAAGCAATTGGAAATCGATTCATGTACAAGTGTGTCATGTGTGAAGAACGGACCTCTAACTAATCCATCCATCATTTTATTTCTCAAATTCATTTTATAATCTGCCTAGTTTTTTAACTTGTTTGTTTATTTCAAATTCATCCAAACCAAAATCCCCTTTTTACTTTTTTGTTTCAAAGTGTTAAATTTATGTTTTGTTTGTGTTTTTGAGTGTTTTGATTCAAGCCAAAACACTAAATTCATCCAAAGTTGATTTAGAGTCCAAATCTGCCTAGTTTATGTTTTTAGGCAGTTTTGAGTGTTTTTAAGTTGTTTTGAATCTTTAAAATCTGTTTTGTGTCCCTTGAGTCTATTCAAACGTTTTTAATTTTGTTTTTATGTTTGAGTCAGTTTAAAGGTTTTAGCAAGCCCTCCTAATCCCTGGTTTAGAACGATCCCTACTTGCATTTATACTACAATTTGACAACAAGAGGGTTTAATTTGAGTGCTTAACTTTCATCGCATCAATCAACAGGAGAAACACTATTCTCACTTGCCTTTGGTAAAGAGTCAATTGTCCCAGTTGAGCTTGAGCAAGCAACGTTTCGAGTCCAGAACTACGTGCAAAGCGAAAATGACAAACAACTTACCCTCAACTTAGATCTAGTTGAGGAACACAGAAACTAGGCTCACTTAAGGAATGTCGCCTCTCCAACTACTATGACTCAAGGGTCAAACCTCGTTCTTTCAAAGTGGGGGACTGGGTATTGAAGGAAAGATTACTCTGCGACAGACTCCCGAGTGAAGGAACACTTAGTCCAAACTGGGATGGACAGTTTGAAATTGTTGGCATCAGTCGCCCTGACTCTTACAAGCTTAGAAGCTTTGATGGCAAGACCCTTAGCCATCCATTGAACGCTGATCACTTGAAGTACTATTACAAGTAAACTCACATTGTACAAGTGTTAAGCTTCAGCCGTTCGGCATCCTATGTAACAAAGACCATTTGGCATGAATTCAATAAAGAGGTGATTTAGACAACTCAGTCCTAATCCTCTTACATTCCTAGCAATGAAACACTCGGGTTTAAAGCTTCAACATGAATGTTTCCAACATGAAACAAAGTCTAAGTATATGTCAACAAGACTATACAAATAAACTAACAGCTTCACAGTATATTCGTTCAATCATACATTCCAACACATTCATACATAAGCCAACTGTGCTTCGAAAGGGTTCAACATACTTTGTGTCATTCGACACTTGCTACAATGTGCCTCGACACCTTGCCCTTATTCTCACCAACCAGGTGATGAAATGTGAAGAAGGAACTCATCTTCATGCCACCAACCAGGTGATGAAATGCCACCAACCAGGTGATGAAATGTACAACTCGTACTTTTATATCATTTGGCAACTTACCACCCATGCCATCAACCAGGTGAAGAAGGAACTCATCTTCATGCCACCAACTAGGTGATGAAATGTACAACCCGTACTCTAATATCATTTGGCAACTTGCCATTCATGCCACCAACTGGGTGAAGAAGGAACTCATCTTCGTGCCACCAACCAGGTGATGAAATGTGATGAAAGGTGATGAAGGAACTCACATTCGTACCACCAACCAAGTGATGAAAGCAACTCACCATTCATTCCACCTACCAGAAGACAAGTGGTATAACTTGTACATGTGAACTCCTAACATTCACAAATCATAAAAAACCCTCAAGCTTGACAACTCAACTAGGGGAGCACTTATGCCCAACAAGAGTTATAGTCACCAACAAAGTCTTATTGCAAGCCAACAACAACTTCAGTGCATGGCATACGAAGATCAACTTATTCAGCCCTCTTGCATCTACTTCAGACATTTATCCTTTGTAACAATGCAAACACTACAACTCGTAGAAAGCTTCACACACTCTTGATTAAGACAGTGTAAAGCAAAACCAATTTATGGTGCCAACAAGAGCTTCATCAAAGGAGTTCAACCACAATTCTCAAAAGCTTCACACACTCTTGATCATGACAGTGTGAAGCAAAACCAATTTATGGTGCCAACAAGAGCTTCATAAATGGAGGGCAACTACAAATTCTCAAAAACTTCACACTATCTTGATCAAGATAGTGTGAAGTAAAATCAATTCATGGTACCCAACAAAAGCTTCAACTACAAGGCTTGACCTACAAAAGCTTCAACTCCAAAGCTTCACCTACAAAAGCTTCAACTCCAAAACTTCACCTTCAAAGCTTCAACTCAAAAGCTTCACCTACAAAGCTTCAACTCCAAAGCTTCACCTACAAAGCTTTAACACAAAAGCTTCACCCACAAAAGCTTCACCTACAAAAGCTTCACCCACAAAAGCTTCACCCACCCACAAAAGCTTCACCTATAAAAACTTCACCCACAAAAGCTTCACCCACCCACAAAAGCTGCACCCACAAAAAGCTTCACCCACCCAAAAAAGCTGCACCCACAAAAAGCTTCACCCACCCAAAAAAGCTTCACCCATAAAAGCTTCACCTACAAAAGCTTCAACACAAAAGCTTCACCCACAAAAGCTTTACCTACAAAGCTTCAACACAAAAGCTTCACCTACAAAAGCTTCACACACTCTTGATCAAGATAGTGTGAAGCAAAATCAATTCATGGTACCCAACAAAGCTTCACCTACAAAGCTTTAACACCAAAGCTTCATCTAGAAAGCTTAATATATATATATATATATATATATATATATATATTCAGAAATTTGAAAATTTGAAAATTTGGAAATTCGGAAATTCAAAAAAAAAAAAAAAAATTGCCTAGGCCTCCTCTTATTTGTGCCTAACAATTTTCATAACAAATATATATGAAGAAGGAGTTTTCGATACCACTTAGAAAGGAAATGTCTCATTCGTCAACTCCCTTGACCGGAGACTTGGGAGATTCCTACCATATGCTATTGCACCTTGATACTTAGAAGTCTCACGACCACTCAGTGACCTGGATTTTTCAAGTCTCCAACCGAGAAGTTTTCCTCACTCAGGAAATTAAGGGAGCACTATCTCAACATACATGCTTCATTCACAAAGCTTCAACATACAAGCTTCAGAAAAAATTCAAAGAACTTAGTGAAGAAGGCTTTGGTGTATTTAACACAATACGTTCAAATGAAGCAAAAGCTTATTTATTGATATCTCCGATAAGTTACAAATATGTACATATACATGAGTCAAAATAAACAAACAAGAGGGAGCCTTCACAAAGGTTGCTCAGGAGAAGTCTCAGCAATCGACAGAGCCCCAGAAAGAGAAGGCACCAGAGGGTGATCATTCGGAGCCTCAGTACTGGACAAAACCCCAGAAGTATGAGGCATCAGAGGTTGATCATTTGGAGCTTCATTATGTGGTACAACCCCAGAAGATGAAGGTAATAAATTCTTTTGGAACAAACCCATAAACCTCTAATGATCAAGTAAAATCTGACCATCAGATTCCTGCATCTGGTCAAGCTTCCTCTTCATGTTTGTAGCATAGTCATGTGCAAGCCTGTGCAACTGTTTATTCTCATGCTTGAGCCTTCTAATCTCCTGTTTGAGACTTATCACTTCAGCCGCCAATGATTCAACTTGGCAGGTTCGACCAAATAGGCGTTGGGATCTCTGACAAAATTTAAACACATAAATTTTGAAGGTCCAGCTACCCTACCATTACCCACAAGGGTAAAAGAACAGCACCGTTGCTTGATAACTGGAAAGTCCCTATGTGTGTCAACCTCCGTGCTCCGTGGCAAAGCAGATTGGCAAAAATGCCCAACCTTTACTCACATCGAGAAAACACTCCTAATAGGATTACTTTCTCAAAAATCGAAGAGGCACCGCTCCCCGAATCTCGAGAGCCAGACTCCCACCAAGATTACTTTCTCAAAAATTGAAGAGGCACCGCTATCTGAATCTCGAGAGGCAGACTCTTACCAGGATCACTTTCTCAAAAATCGAAGAGGCATCGCTTTCTAAATCTCGAGAGCCAGATCCCCAATAGGATTGCATATTCAAAAATCAAAGAGGCAACGCTATCTGAATCTCAAGAGCCAGATCTCCAACATGATTTCTTGTTCGAAAATCGAAGAAGCGCTGCTCTTCGAACTTCGAGAGCCAGATTTCCTTGGATAAAATTTGTTTGCAATCTTCACACGCAACATCAGCTTTCCAGATACCACAAACCAGTTTTTCAAAGTGCTCTGTCAAAGTTAAAACATGTGATGCTTGCAGCTCCCACTACATTGCTATGACCAAGAAGGGTACAGGAATAGCATTACTACTTGTTGTTGGGGAAACTCCTATATATGTCTACCTCCACCCTCCACGGACAGGCAGACCTGCTCAACCATTCCTCATATCTGAGAGGGCACTCCCAACGAAGCCTCTCGAAATACTTAGCTTCCTTTCCCTCGATAATACCTCTGCAAACAAGCCACACCAGAGCAAGAGTATCTCATATAATCAGGGTTAAAAGCAAGAGTATCCCATATCATGCTTTTTCCCTGTTTTTCCTTTGCCCTTGCTATTACCTGCAAGACAAGGAGAAAGAAAGCAATAAGTCGGAACCTGAAATCAAACCTCCAATCTGGAACTGATTGCCCTAGAACCTTTGCCCGGTTGCTCACCTAGCATTGCTCTCGAGTACTCATTCTCAACTATTGTCAAGGTCACGAATCCTTTCGGCAAATACTTCAGAATAGTTGATACGATATTGGCTCTTTACACTGAAGTTGCCAAGCATGGATGAGTCGCTGAGAAGTAGTGCTCTTAAGGACCATTCAAATGCAAAGGTTGCGCACCACTTCTGTGATGCAAAAGGTTGAAGTAGAAGGTTCAATGATGAGCTAGAACAGATCACTATAGCACGACGTCCTCCCTACAGAACCGCATAATCCAAACGGAGGAGTCTAAGTCAAATCCAAGCTCGGTATCACTGCCCTATCCGAAGAGCTCAAGAAACTTCAACAACCTTTCACTAGCAACGTCGCCAAAGAGCAAAGCCTCGCCATACCACATCTACTACTTTGTCAATAATAAAAGTATCCCATATCATCAAGGTCAAACGAACTCTTGATTTGATGGACTTGTTTTGACCCTCAAATTCTTGAGTCGGCCTTATAGTCTGGAGGAAACTAGAAAACCCTTCAGCCCAGTTCATGAATAAGCCTCTGGAAAGTTACTTCTTCAAAAGCAAAAGTATCTCATATCATCTCTTCTCCTTTTTCTTCTCTTTATCCTTCATGCTGCCTGCAAGATAGGGAGAATGAGAACAATCAGCTCGAACTCGAAATCAAACTTCTAATCTGGGACTAATTGCTTGGAGCTCTGATTGCTTACCTTGTCTGTCACCTCTTTGAGCAGATCTCCTAGCTCGGCAACTTGGGGGACTCCTACTACATGGTTTGTATCACGCTTGACCAAGCCTGAAACTACAAGTAAGCTTCAAGTGCAATTGATACATTACCTTGTGCATAGCCACCAGTTAAAGATACCACCACTGGATAGAGGAAGAGTACTTCCAGAGAAGATACCACATCTACCTATGAGACAGATAAGGCAAGTGAAAATGATACCACACTTCGGTACTTAGAAGTTTCGTGATTACTCAGCGGCTTGGATCTTGCAAGTCCCTAACCGAGGAGCTTCCCTCACTCGGGAACTTAGGGGAGCATTGTTTGTACCATACTTGACCAATCCCGAAACTACCAAGCACCGGTCAACATTAAACCGTCAAGGACTGATGCGATGAAAGTTAAGCACTCAAATTAAACTCTCTTGTTGTCAAATTGTAGTATAAATGCAAGTAGGGATCGTTTTAAACCGGGGATTAGGAGGGCTTGCTAAAACCTCTAAACTTACTCAAAAACATAAAAACAAAGTTAAAAACGTTTGAATAGACTCAAGGGACTCAAAACAGATTCTAAAGACTCGAAACTGCCTAAAAACACAAATTGGGCAGATTTGACTCTAACACAATTTTGGATGAATGTAGTGTTTTGGTTTGAATCAAAACACTCAAATTACACCAACAAAACCGAAATTTAATACTTTGAAACAAGAAAGTAAAATGGGGATTTTGGTTTTGATGAATTTGAAACAAACAAATAAGTTATAAAACTAGGCAGATTGTAAGACAAATTTGAGGAATACGATGATGGATGGATTAGTTAAAGGTCTGTTCTTCACACATGACACACTTGTACATGAATCGATTTCCAATTGCTTTTCAATAAACTATGATGCTCAACACCCCAGATTAATCGTGATGCACAAATTAATCCTCAGATTTTCCTTTACTCATTGAATTGGATGAATGCATGTGACAACCCAAATTATTCTCTAAAAGTCCCCTATATGAATGCATAATAGAGATACAATTAGAGATCATTACGTTCAATGAAAATCGTAAGTGTTGACGAGGCAATTATAACTATGAATGCATGATACAATTGCCAAGAATTCAATTAACGCGATTGTGATAAACAACCTTCACTACTTAGAATATAAACTTGTAACGATTAGGTGAAACTCATTTATATTCTAGCATCTATTTCATGCATGAAAACTAAGTATGCATCCTTAATAAACATACAAGAATCAGTTATGAATAAAGTAGATAATTGAATTGCAATCACAACTTATCAAATCACAATTGGAAGAAATCAATTCAAATCTCAAGCATGTTCATGGCTTCAAACTTCCCCCTAACTAAATAGGGGTTTAGCCACTCATAATTGCAACAAAATTAGAAAATAACAAAGTAGACATTGAAAGCAAGAACGAAGTACACCTAAAATGCTCCAAAGTTCCAAGCTTGAAACGCCAAGGACCTTTGTTTTCACCACCTTGTTGTAGCACAAGTGTCTAGGATGTGTATGGATATATGGATGGAATGGATTTGCACGGCTAAGAGATGAAAGTGTATGGATTGGTGAGATGTGAAAATGTAGTGTCTTTGGATAGAGATGGAATCCAAATTATAGTGAAGGGTGGATGTATTTATAGGCTAGGGAGAGGAGTGTATGGAGTTGTAATGAGTGGATGTAATGGGTGTAGTGGGTGAATGTTTGGTAATGAGTGGATGTAATGGGTGTAGTGGATGAATGTTTGGTAATGAGTGGATGTAATGGGTGTAGTGGGTTGTGGTAATGAGTGGATATAATGGGTGTAGTGGGTAGATGTTTGGTAATAAGTGGATGTAATGGGTGTAGTGGATGAGTGTTTGGTAATGAGTTGATGTAATGGGTGTAGTGGGTGGATGTAATGGGTGTAGTGGGTGGATGTTTGGTAATGAGTGGATGTAATGGGTGTAGTGGGTTGTGGTAATGAGTGGATGTAATGGGTGTAGTGGGTGGATGCTTGGAGAATGGATGTGTTGGGTGAAATAAGTGGATGTAGTGGTAGGTGAATGTGTTGGGTGAAATGAGTGGATGTAGTGGTAGGTGAATGGATGTGTTGGGTGAAATGAGTGTGCTAAAATGGTTATTTATAGGGAGAGGATGATGCATAAACTTCAAATTTTGTCCATTCCATGCCAAAAAATGCTCCAAAATGCTCCAAAATGCACTTCTTTGCCACATTAACCTTTTGGACCTACAAACACACGAAAATAGCTTAAAATACTAAAATAACTACGAACTAACAACATAAATGCCAAGAAACAAGCTAACTAAGTTGCATAAATATGCTCCTATCAAGGACCCAGAAGAGTTTCCCTCAAACCAAGAAGCCAATCACAGCGCGACACGTGTCGACATCAGAAGAAGCCAATCACAACACGACACGTGTCAATGTTAGAACAAAGCTAGAAACTCTCTTCTATAAAAGGAGAACTCCTCTACTCCGTGGACGTAGCCAATTTGGGTGAACCATGTACATCTTGTGTTTGCTTCCCTGTCTCTATCCATTTACATACTTATCCACACTAGTGACCGAAACAATCTAGCGAAGGTCACAAACTTAACACTTTCAGTTGTACCAAAGTCCTCGCCGATTTTGTGCATCAACATCCTGTAATAAGGATTTCATCTACATAAATCAATAGATACATAACCACACAACCGTCAAAGAATGTAAACAAGGACGAATCAACATGTGACGATACGAAGCCCAAATTTTTGCAAATGCTGAGAAAAAGAATGAAACCAAGCACAAGGCGCTTGTTTGAGGCCGTAGAGGGATCAATGCAATTTGCAAACATGAGAGGGACATTGTGGATCGATAAAGCATGATGGTTGCCGTATATATACGTCTTCATTCAACGTTCCATGAAGAAATACACTTTGGACATCAAGTTGACGAAGTGGCCAATTGAAGTGAATAACAATGGAAAGAATTAATCGAATAGTCGCATGATTAACAACATGACTAAACGTTTCACCATAGTCCAAGCCTTCTTGTTGATGGAACCCATTAGCCACTAACCATGCCTTGTAACGCTCTATTGAACCATCTAAACGACGCATGATTTTGTAAACCCATTTGTTGGGAAGAATATTCATATTGTGTTGAAATGGCACCAAAGACCACACGCCATTCTGTTGAAGAGCATTGAACTCGTTAGCCATCGTCATGTGCCATTCTGAAACTTTATTAGCTGACTAAAACATGTAGGCTCAACGAGTAGGCGTGGATGAGCACTTCGTTCTTGGATCAATGATTTCATGTTCTATTTCACTCCCTGATGGGGTTCTTTTCACCTTTCCCTCACGGTGGTGGAAGAACTGGGTCGGAAAAAAAGAGGGCTTCTAGTTCTAAGATATCTAATGAAACCGTCTAATGTAATAAAAAATAGTAAACATAGAATAGTATAAAAAATCTTACCTTCATCATTTATGATGAAGAGGATGGGCTTCAAGAGAATGATTCCAAGGCTTTTTTTGAATAAGCCAATTTATTTTTTCGTCTTAAACCTTGGCACATATCTAAGTTACTAGCCCCTTATAATGATCCAATGGAAAAGCAAGGTCAAAAAAAAAAAAAGATTTTTGTTTTTTTAACAATTTTTGGGATGGAAGTTGAACTACCTTTTGGTTCTCCCAAAAAAAAAAAAAACTTTCATTTTTTCAACCGATTTTTAAAGAACTATTTTTTTTAAACTGCAAAAGAAATGTTTTATAATTCTAGGATTTTTTTAAAAGAAATTTTTTATAATTCTAGGAATTTTTAAACAAACAAAATTGTTTCTAAATGTCCCAAAAAACCCAAAAAAATTGATCATTAAAAACATTCTTATAAAAGAAATAATAAAAGAACTTAAAAAATAAACCCAATTATATTATTTGGATTGAGAGAAATAGAAGTATATGAATTAAGTGAAATTACAAAAGATTCTCGGATGATTCAAGAATCGTCCAAAGATCTCAGGATTGGACAAATTATTCATTAATATAAAAAAAAATGCAAGATCTGATTGATAGAATAAATACAATCATAAATCAAATAGAAAAAAATTACAAAAGACAAGAAAAAGGGATTTATAACTTCATATAGAAATTTGAGTTCTATCAAAATAAGTTATGATGATAAAAGATTGGAATCACAAAAAAATATTTGACAGATATTAAAAGAAGAACTGCTCGAATAATCTGTAAATCTCATTATTTTATAATATTTTTCATTGAAAAGATATACAAAGATATCTTCCTATCAATGATTAATATTCCTAGTATCAATACACAACTTGTTCTTGAATCAACACAAAAAATTATTAATAAAAAACATTAATAGTAGTGAAGCAAATCAAGAAAGAATTAATAAAACAAATCAAAGTTTAATTAAATTTATTCCGATTATAAAATAGTTACTTTCTAATACTAGTCTTAGTAAAAAAATTCATAGATTTTGTTTTACTTATCTTACTTTTCACAAGCATATGTATTTTACAAATTATCACAAACCCAACTTATTAAGTTAGAGAAATTAGGAAATTTTTTAAAAGAAAATAAAAGAGTAAAGTAGAAAGTAATAAAATATATGATACTTATGATACTGTAGTAGTTTAATATACATAAAATTTTGAAGAATACATAAAAAATAGGGTAAATTACATAATACCCCCCTCATGTTTGAGGTCTATTACAACCTCATCCAACATCTTTAAAACATTTCACTTTCATACATCACCTACTATTTTATTTCAATATAGTACATCCGTTACATTTTCCATCTATTGATCTGTTAAGAGGTGACGTGGCTGCCACATTTGTACCACGTGGTTGCCACCTGTGCGCCACGTGGCAATTTTTTTTAATTAAAAAAAAAACCTGAATCTTCTCAACAAAAAAAAAAACAAAGAAAAAAAGGGCCCACCCTCTCTTCTTCCGCCTGACCAAAGGGCTTCTATCTCCTCCAATCTCCATAACCACCAGAGCATCACCCCTCCTAATCCCTAAATCCTCATTCTCTAAGTCTCCAAATTCTTTTGATTCTTCTTATTCCCCAAATCTCTGTAAAAAATCTCTTTATTTTCGCTCTTAATCCGAAAGAAAAAAAACCCCAAAAATTTCATGGATTTTGAAATTTTATTTCCCAAAATTCAAAACCATCATCTTTTCCGCGTCAACCTACCTGAGGACGAGGAGGGCGGCGTGCAAGGCTTTAATCAGACCGCGGTGGTACTAAGGGGGTTAGAATCGAGAATGCTCAGAGGGGCGAGATGGGTCATGGTGGGAATCGAAAAAATGGGCCCTTCTTCTTCGTGGACCTCCACCACCTCTTTTCCTTCTCCAACTCCAGATCAGCAATTTATTTGCAAATAACAGGTACTGCTTAATAGTCTTTGGATTTTCCCAGAGGTGCAACCATAGCTTTGCACCATTCCAAACATAACAATCAATTTCAAAATTATACAAAAAAAAATTACTGAAATCAGAAGCAACCCACACAAAAATCAACATCCCAAAACCGCACCTCATCGGACATGAAAGGAGACACCTCGTCGCATGAGGCAGGAGAGGTGAAAGCTGGTGATGAAGGGGTTAGGGTTTCGATGGCGGAGGAGAGAAGATGAGGGAGCTAGCGGCTATAAAAGTTGTCGAAGAGAAACTAGATCGGCTTTGTTGAGCGATTCGATGCAAGAGAAGTACGAAAATAGGGCTTCTTTAGCACAAATGGAGGATGTATAATTGAATCAGATAGGAGTGAGCGGAGAAGTGGAGTAGCTGATTTGCAGGGTTGGTTCGTACAGAAATGGGAGCGCTGGATGTATGGTCGATTACAGTAACTGATTCGGAGAAGGGAAGTAAGCGGTGGAGGTCCACGAAGAAGAAGGTTTTTTTTTAAATAATTATTTTTAAATGCATTAAAAATTATTATTTTGCCACATGGCACAAATTTGGCAGCCATATCAGCACAAATGTGGATCCCATATTTTCCACATCATCACTTAATGGTTTACTTAACAGATTTTCTAACGGATGTTTGAAAGTGAAATAAAATGATAAGTACAACAACAACAACAATAAAGCCTTTTCCCACTAAGGTCAGGTTTGGGAGTGAGGTGATTAAAAAAAAACCTGGGGTGAAAAAAAGCTGGTAGCAGTTTTGGTGTTTGGTAAACTTTGAAAAACAGCTTTATTTCAAAGTTCAAGGTGACAAAAAGCCCAAATACTGAAGCTGACCAGAAGCTGCAAATAGCAGCTTTCAAAAACAGCTTATTTTGAAAACACGGATGAACAGTGGTACGTTTAATGAAATTTTCAATAACCCAAAATTGCCCTCTTTTCCCTTTCGCCTCTGAGCTCTCGCATACCCGACCCCTGGTAAACCACTATCTCGTCCTCTTGTTCTCTCGTTCCAAAAACCAGCGATCTCTCTTGTTCTCCAGGTTTCTCCAGGTTCCTTTGGTAAGCTTCTCTTGTAAAAATTTGTTATTAATTTGTTTGAATTTTTCAATTTGGGGATGGGAGATTGAGAGGGAAAGAGGGGTGGGAAGAGCAAAGGGATGAGGGTATGGATGTCGGGAAAAACAATTGGGGACGGAGGGTGGGGAAAATTTAAATGGGGAAGGTGATATGATTTGTGGAAAAAATTAATCGGGAAAAAATTAATTGGGGAAAAAATTAGGGTTTGTGGAGGAAACAAGAAAAATTGAGAGAGAAGTTTGATTACTTCTCTATTCATTTTTTTAGAAGGTCTGCTTCTGATTTGGGTTTAGGTAAGGGATAATTTCTTATAAAGCTTTACTCTGCTTCTGATCTATAAACTGTGCTTCTGATTTGGAAAGCTGTCGTTTTTGCTCCAGTTATTCTCGTCATATCTTCTCTGTTTCAAGTTCCTACCTTTGCAATTAAAAAGGTAAAACCATACTTTTACTTGTATATATGCATATTGATTTTCTCCCGAAAGTTGGAAAATTAATCATGTTTTCTTTATGATGGTATATATTTGTACGTAGTCGTATATAGTGTACCTGGGATCGCATATATATATATTTGTATGTAGTTGTATTTGTAGTTGGGATCGCATACAAATACAACTGGCAAAAGTGTAATCCTCACTATAAAAAATGGAGAGTTCCTGAATTGTCCTGCAAACTTGGTTTGGTAGTTGTCTAACAGATCACCATTATAGTGAGGATTACACTTTTGCCAAATGTGTCTATTATGGTCTGTGTGTGTTGTTGGTTTACTGCGAACAAATATGTCTATCTTAAATAGATATTTAGGACCAACTGATAAAAAGGATCAGAGAAAAGGTTGTCGAATACACTCTTGGTCATGCATCTGTGATGTTGTAAGAGCTCTGGTTTAAAATGTCCATGTTGGTTTTGTTTGATTTTGGTTTCTTTATGTTTGTCGTATTTTGGTTTCTAGTTTAAAATGTCCATGTTGGTTTCTGCACCTTATATTCTTTTCGACAGTTCCCTATTCCACATTGTTTTTTAATTTTCTGTACTATCCCAATTATTTGGCTTTCTGATTTGGCTTCATGTTTTCAGCCCACGGAGTTTTCAATCCCTGGCTCCTCTATTTTCCCTCTGAAAATCGCGGTTTCATTTCAATCATCTTCACCCAAACGTTTATTACCCCTTACTGCAACTCCTTTAGTATCTCTCTCGTTGAGCGGTTCGTGTCCAATCCAACAAATCAAAACTCCTTGTGGTGAGTAAAACAAGTTTTACTATCTCTCTCTCGCTTTCTCATTGCTCATTGGGTGGCTTCTTGGGTGTTGTTGATTATAATCTGTTTCAATTCTCCCTGTGAGAGCAATATCATTTTTGTCAAATGAAGTTTTCCAATGTTGTATGCATTAACTTTGATGTCAGACCCAATTCATTGATTTGTTTGTTGATGCACAAATACATGATACATCTACTCTTTCAAACTTAGGATAGGATAACTTATCAAAGTAACGGTACTGTTTACAAATAATAGCAACCACAAGTAACGGCATCATGAATTTAGAAGCGATGTATGCAGAGAACCCCATATAGTTGTTCAAGGATATGTGACATATGCCAATGTAACTCCGAAACTGCTTAAACTAATTTAAATGATCTTGCTAGGGTTTCTTCTTTAACATTGGGTGATTGTTTCAGGTAGAGGATTTGTCTGCTAGGCAAGTATATGAGAAACTTCTGGAGGCTGTGCAACCTTGAGTCTTTACAGTTCAAATGTTACCTCTAATGAATGTCATCAGTCGACGTGTATGTTTACAATTTACCCTGGACATCAGCGGTTCAAAATTTTCTTGTGTTAGTTGTGATTCTTGTGGTGCAATATGGAATATCAATTGTATAATCCCTGTATCTTTTAATGATTTGGTTGAATATATGCACCTTCTTCTATATTCGTTATAATCCACTCTCTCTACTCTCACCTCTATGAAAGATGTCAGCAATATGATAAATAAGATTAGTGTCAATTTTTGTGCAAGTAAGGAAGGGTCACGAAATGTGATTCCTCGTGGCAGTCAATCGCGCAAACGCTGCCCGAGATTCAAACAAGATCAGTGTAAACTTTTGTTTAAGACAAGTAGGGTTAGGCATATGGATGGTGTAACTGTGAGCAATCTCCTTGATGAATAGCAACAAGTTTGATGAATGCATTTAACTTTCAAGTACATTAACAATATTGCACTAATGAATCCTAGCTATTCAGTCTAAAATATTTCAATTGAAGTAGTTTGTCATACTAATTAATATTTAAGATAAAGTTTATAAATAATTTTCTTCTAAAAATAAAGTATATTTAGTAATTCACTTTTATTTGTTAAGAAAATTAAATTAATAGCACATCTAGTATTATACCCTTTTTGGTCATTTCACATAGTCACATCTTTTTTACATAAAAGTTTACCAAACACTAACATACTGCTTTTTTTTCCAAAAGCACTTTTACAAAAAAGTTTACCAAACACTCTACTGATTTATTTCACAGCCGCTTATTCTCACAGCACAACCGCTTATTCTCACAGCAGCTTTTTTTTCAAAGCACAGCAATACCAAACTAGCCCTAAGTGGGGTCGGCTATATGAATCCTAGAACGCCATTGCGCTCGGTTTTGTGTCATGTCCTCCGTTAGATCCAAGTACTCTAAGTTTTTTCTTAGGGTCTCTTCCAAAGTTTTCCTAGGTCTTCTTCTACCCCTTCGGCCTTGAACCTCTGTCCCGTAGTCACATCTTCGAATCGGAGCGTTAGTAGGCCTTCTTTGCACATGTCCAACCTACCGTAACCGATTTTCTTTCATATTTCCTTCAATTTCGGCTACTCCTGCTTTACCTCGGATATCCTCATTCCTAATCTTATCCTTTCTCGTGAGCCCACACATCCAACGAAGCATCCTCATCTCCGCTAAACCCATTTTGTGTACGTGTTGATGCTTCACCGCCCAAGATTCTGTGCCATACAGCATCACCGACCTTATTACCGTCCTATAAAATTTTCCCTTGAGCTTTAGTGGCATACGACGGTCACACAACACGCCAGATGCACTCTTCCACTTCATCCATCCAGCTTGTATTCCATATATTCTATCTTTGATCAGCTTAGGCGAAGACCTTTAGATTCCAACATTTCTCTCCAAAGGTTAAGCTTCGCATTTACCCCTTCTTGAGTTTCATCTATCAACACTATATAGTCTGCGAAAAGCATACACCAAGGAATATCATCTTGAATATGTCCTGTTAACTCATCCATTACCAATGCAAAAGGTAAGGACTTAAGGATTGTTGATGCACACAATCAGTGAGGACTTTGGTACAACAGAAAGTATTAAGTTTGTGACCTTCGCTGGATTGCTCCGGTCATTAGTGTGGATAAGTATGTAAATTGATAGAGACAGGAAAGCAAACACAAGATGTACGTGGTTCACCCAGATTGGCTACATCCACGAAGTAGAGGAGTTCTTATTAATTGTGAAGGGTTTACACAAGACATAGGTTCAAGCTCTTCTTTGGTGAGTACAAGTGAATGATTTAGTACAAATGACATTAGGAAATATTGTGGGAGAATGATCTCCTTTTATAGAAGAGAGTTTCTAGCCTTGTTCTAACATTGACACATGTCGTATTGTGATTGGCTTCCGATGTTGACACGTGTCGCGCCATGATTGGCTTCTGATGTCGACACGTGTCACTCTATGATTGGCCTCTTGGTTGGAGGGAAACTCGTCTAGGTCCTTGACGGTATAACGTTGACCGGTGCTCGGTAGTTTCGGGATTAGTCAAGTATGGTACAAACAATGCTCCCTTAAGTTCCCGAGTGAGGGAAGCTCCTCGGTTGGGGACTTGCAAGATCCAAGCCGCTGAGTAATCACAAAACTTCTAAGTACAGTGTTCACTTGCCTTATCTGTCTGATAGGTAGATGTGGCATCTTCTCTGGAAGTACTCTTCCTCCATCCAGGGGTGTTATCTTTAACCGGTGGAGATGCACAAGGTAATGTATCAATTTCACTTGAAGCTTACTTGTAGTTTCAGGCTTGGTCAAGCGCGATACAAACCATGTAGTAGGAGTCCCCCAAGTCGCCGAGCTAGGGGATCTACTGAAAGAGGTGACAAACAAGGTAAGCAATCAGAGCTCCAAGCAATCGGTCCCAGATAAGAAGTTTGATTTCGAGTTCCGGCAGATTGTTCTCATTCTCTCTATCTTGCAGGCAACATGAAGGATAAAGAGAAGAAAAAGGAGAAGAGATGATATGAGATACTTTTGCTTTTGAAGAAATAACTTTCCACAGGCTTATTCTTGAACTGGGCTGGAGGGTTTTCTGGTTTCCCCCAAAGTATAAGGCCGACTGAAGAATTTGAGGGTCAAAACAAATCCATCAAATCTAGAGTACGTTCGACACTGCTGATATGGGATACTTTTGCTGTTGACAAAGTAGTGGATGTATCGGCACATGTTCTGTTACGCTTGTCTCCACATGCTTCCTTGTATCCTTCTCACTTGCCCTATCTATTCCTCAGGCAGATATGGTATCTTCTCTGGAAGCATAAGATGTTGAAGATGAGTACTCGAGAGCAATGCCAGGTAAGTAATCAGGTAAAGGGTTCCACACAGTCAGTTCCTGACTGGAAGCTTGATTCCAAGTGCTGACTGATTGCTCTTTTTCTCCTTGTCTTGCAGGTAAGAACAAGGCCAAAGGAAAAGACAGGGAAAAAGCATGATGATATATGGGATACTCTTGCTTTTAACCCTGATGATATGAGATATTTTTGCTCTGGTGTAGCTTGTTTGCAAAGGTATTATTAGGGGAAAGAAAGCTGAGTATTTCAAGAGGCTTCGTTAGGAGTGCCATCTCAGATATGAGGAAGGGTTGAGCATTTTTGCAGGTCTGCCTATCCGTTGAGGATGAAGGTCGACATATATAGGAGTCTCCCTAACAACAAGTTGTAATGCTATTCCTTTACCCTTCTTGGTCATAGCAATGTAGTGGGAGCTGCAAGCTTCACGTGTTTTAACTTTGTCAGAGCACTTTGAAAAAGTGGTCTGTGGTATCTGGAAAGTTGATGTTGCATGTGAAGATTACAGACAAGCTTTATCAAAGGAGATCTGGCTCTCGAAGTTGAGAAAGCGGTGCCTCTTCGATTTTCGAACAAGCAATCCTGTCGGGGATCTGGCTTTCGAGATTCGGAGAACTGTGACTCTTCGATTTTTGAGAAAGCAATCCTGCTGGGAGTCTGGCTCTTGAGATTCAGAGAGCGGTGTCTCTTTGATTTTTGAGAAAGTAATTCTGTTGGGAGTCTGGCTCTCGAGATTCGTAGGGCGGTGCCTCTTTGATTTTGAAGCAAGCAATCTTGTTGGGAGTGTTTTCTCGAATGTGAGTAAAGGTTGGGCATTTTTGCAAGTTTACCTTGCCACGGAGCACAGAGGTTGACACACAGGGACTTTTCAGTTATCAAGCAGTGGTGTTGTTCCTTTACCCTTATGGGTAATAATATTGTAGCTAGACCTTCAAAATTTATGTGTTTAAACTTTGTCAAAGATCTTTGGCAAAGTTATCTGTGGTTCCCGAGGAGCTGATGTTGCGTGTGGAAAGTGGTGCCTCTTCGAAATCCGGAAAGTGGTGTCTCTTCGATTTTCGAACCAACAGCCATGTTGCTTTTTCTTTGCTATTCTTTTACCCTTCTTGGTCATAGGGATGTAGTGGGAGCTGCAAGCTTCATGTATCTAAACTTTGTCAGAGATCTTTGGCAAAGTTATCTGTGGTACCCATGAGCTGATGTTGCGTGTGGAAAGTGGTGCCTCTTCGAAATCCGAAGAGTGGTGCCTCTTCGATTTTTGAACCAACGTCCATGTTGCCCTTTCTTCACTATTCCTTTACCCTTCTTGGTCATAGCAATGTAGTGGGAGCTGCAAGATTCACGTGTCTAAACTTTGTCAGAGATCTTTGGCAAAGTTATCTGTGGTACCCGAAGAGCTGATGTTGCGTGTGGAAAGGGGTGCCTCTTCGAAATCTGGAGAGTGGTGCCTCTTCCATTTTTGAACCAACGTCCATGTTGCCCTTTCTTTGCTATTCCTTTACCCTTCTTGGTCATAACAATGTAGTGGGAGCTGCAAGCTTCACGTGTCTTAACTTTGTCAGAGATCTTTGGCAAAGTTATCTTTGGTACCCGAGGAGCTGATGTTGCGTGTGGAAAATGGCGCATCTTTGAAATCCGGAGAGTGGTGCCTATTCGATTTTTGAACCAACGGCCATGTTGCCCTTTCTTTTATAATGGCACCAATTGTGTGCAAGAAGTACATTCAGAGAGTTATTGCTTGTAGGAATTTTCCCCTTATTTTGTACTTCAGAGATTTATTAGACCTCATTTCTCCTTCATCATTTCTGAAAATGTCTGGCCCATCCGACCGTCATTTTGACTTGAACTTTGGTGAAGAGGCAGCTATGTCTCCTCAGGACAACATATGACGCTCATCCTTCTTATCCCTTGCTGGTCCTCTTACCGTTAGAGACTCTATGATGAAGAATGATATGACCACTGCGGTGGTGGCCATGAACCTTCTTACTCCCAAAGATAACAGACTATTTTCCAAACGGTCTGATGAGTTGGCTGTTAAGGATTCCCTGGCTTTCAGTGTTCAGTGTGCAGGTTCTGTGTCTAATATGGCCCAACGCCTATTTGCTCGAACCCATCAAGTTGAATCATTGGCGGCTGAAGTGAT
Organism: Malus sylvestris; assembly: GCF_916048215.2. NCBI lineage: Eukaryota > Viridiplantae > Streptophyta > Magnoliopsida > Rosales > Rosaceae > Malus > Malus sylvestris. The sequence continues at coordinate 6,043,471 of NC_062264.1, read as the reverse complement.
AAGTCTCAAACAGGATATTAGAGGGCTCACGCATGAGAATAAACAGTTGCACAGGCTTGCACATAACTATGCTACAAACATGAAGAGGAAGCTTGACCAGATGAAGGAATCTGATGGTCAGATTTTACTTGATCATCAGAGGTTTGTGGGTTTGTTCCAAAGGCATTTATTGCCTTCGTCTTCTAGGGCTGTACCGCGTAATGAAGCTCCAAATGATCAACCTCCGATGCCTCCTCCTTCTAAGGTTCTGTTTAGTACTAATGATCACCCTCTGGTGCCTTCTCTTTCTTGGGCTCTACCGGCTGCTGAGACTTCTCCTAAGCAACCTTTGTGAAGGCTCTCTCTTGTTTATTTATTTTGACTCATGTATATGTACATATTTGTAACTTATCGGAGATATCAATAAATAAGCTTTGCTTCATTTCAACGTATTGTGTTAAATACACCAAAGCCTTATTCACTAAGTTCTTTGAATTTTTTCTTTTGTTGAAGCTTGTATGTTGAAGCTTTGTGAGTGAAGCGTGTAGGTTGAGGTAGTGTTCCCTTAATTTCCCGAGTGAGGAAAACTTCTCGGTTGGAGACTTGAAAAATCCAAGTCACTGAGTGGGGTCGGCTATATGAATCCTAGAACGCCATTGTACTCGGTCCTGTGGCATGTCATCCGTTAGATCCAAGTACTCTAAGTCTTTTCTTAGAGTCTTTTCCAAAGTTTTCCTAGGTCTTCCTCTACCCCTTCGGCCCTGAACCTCTGTCCCGTAGTCGCATCTTCTAACCGGAGCATCAGTAGGCCTTCTTTGCACATGTCCAAACCACCGTAACCAATTTTCTCTCAACTTTCCTTCAATTTCGGCTACTCCTACTTTACCTCGGATATCTTCATTCCTAATCTTATCCTTTCTTGTGTGCCCACACATCCAACGAAGCATCCTCATCTCCGCTACACCCATTTTGTGTACGTGTTGATGTTTTACTGACCAACATTCTGTGCCATACAGCATCGCCGGCCTTATTGTTGTCCTATAAAAATTTCCCTTGAGCTTCAGTGGCATACGGCGGTCACACAACACACCGGATGCATTCTTCCACTTCATCCATCCAGCTTGTATTCTATGGTTGAGATCTCCATATAATTCTCCGTTCTTTTGCAAGATAGATCCTGGGTAGCGAAAGTAGTCGCTCGTTGGTATTTCCTAATCTCTGATCCTCACCCCTAACTCATTTTGGCCTCCATTTGCACTGAACTTGCACTCCATATATTCTGTCTTTGATCGGCTTAGGCGAAGACCTTTAGATTCCAACACTTCTCTCCAAAGGTTAAGCTTCGCATTTACCCCTTCCTGAGTTTCATCTATCAACACTATATCGTCTGTGAAAAGCATACACCAAGGAATATCATCTTGAATATATCCTGTTAACTTAACCATTACCAACGTAAAAAGGTAAGGACTTAAGGATGAGCCTTGATGTAATCCTACAGTTATGGGGAAGCTTTCGGTTTGTCCTTCATGAGTTGTCTTTGCTCCTTCATACATATCCTTTATAGCATGGATATATGCTACTCGTACTCCTTTCTTCTTTAAAATCCTCCAGAGAATGTCTCTTGGGACCCTATCATACGCTTTTTCCAAATCTATAAAGACCATGTGTAAATCCTTTTTCCCATCTCTATATCTTTCCATCAATCTTCGTAAGAGATAGATTGCCTCCATGGTTTAGCGGCCTGGCATGAACCTAAATTGGTTGTCCGAAACCCGTGTCTCTTTCCTCAATCTATGGTCAATGACTCTCTCTCAGAGCTTCATTGTATGACTCATTAGCTTAATACCCTTATAGTTCATGCAATTTTATACGTCGCCCTTATTCTTGTAGATAGGCACCAAAGTGCTATTTCGCCACTCATTTGGCATCTTTTTCATTTTCAAAATCCTATTGAAAAAGTCAGTGAGCCATGTTATACTTGTCTCTCCCAAGACTTTCCACACTTTGATCGGTATATCATCTGGGCCCACTGCTTTTCTATGCTTCATCTTCTTCAAAGCAACAACCACTTCTTCCTTCCTGATTCGACGATAAAAGGAGTAGTTTCTACACTCTTTTAAGTTACTCAACTCCCCTAAAGAAGTACTCATTTCATGTCCTTCATTGAAAAGATTATGAAAATAACCTCTCCATCTGTCTTTGATCGCGTTCTCTGTAGCAAGAACCTTTCCATCCTCATCCTTGATGCACCTGACTTGGTTTAGGTCCCTTGTCTTCTTTTCCCTTACTCTAGCTAGTTTATAGATATCAAACTCTCCTTCTTTGGTATCTAGTCGCTTATACATATCAAACTCTCTCACAGCTTTCTTCGCCTCTTGCTTCGCTCTTCTATACCTTTCACTATTTTCATCGGTCCTATCCTTGTATAAGGCTTTACAACATTCCTTCTTAGCCTTCACCTTTGTTTGTACCTCCTCATTCCACCACCAAGATTCCTTTTGGTGTGGAGCAAAGCCCTTGGACTCTCCTAATACCTCTTTTGCTACTTTTCGGATACAACTAGCCATGGAATCCCACCTTTGGCTAGCTTCCCCCTCTCTATCCCACACACCCTGGGTGATTACTTTCTCTTTGAAAATGGCTTGTTTTTTCTCCTTTTAGATTCCACCATGATGCGATAAAAGTTAAGCACTTAAATTAAACCCTCTTGTTGTCAAATTGTAGTTAAATGCAAGTATGGACCATTCTAAACCGGAGATTAGGAGGGCTTGCTAAAACCTCTAAACTAACTCAAAAACATAAAAACAAAGTTAAAAACGTTTGAATATACTCAAAGGACTCAAAACAGTTTCTAAAGACGCAAAACAACTTAAAAACACTCAAAATTGCCTAAAAACACTTACTGGGCAGATTTGACTCTAACATAACTTTGGATGAGTTTAGTGTTTTGGTTTGAATCAAAACACTCAAAAACACTAACGAAATAGAAATTTAACACTTTGAAACAACAAAGTAAAATGGGGATTTTGGTTTTGACGAATTCGAAACAAACAAACAACTTATAAAATTAGACAGATTGTAAAGCGAATTTAAGAAATGAGATGATGGATGGATTAGTTAAAGGTCCGTTCTTCACACATGACACACTTGTACATGAATCTATTTCCAATTGCTTTTCAATAAACTATGATGCTCAACACTCCAGATTAACCGTGATGCACAAATTAACCCTCAGATTTTCCTTTACTCATTGAATTGGATGAATGCATGCGACAACCCAAATCATTCTCTAAAAGTCCCCTATATGAATGCATAATAGAGATACAATTAGAGATCATTACGTTCAATGAAAATCATAAGTGTTGACGAGGCAATTATAACTATGAATGCATGATACAATTGCCAAGAATTCAATTAACGCGATTGTGATAAACAACCTTCACTACTCATGAATATAAACTTGTAACGATTAGGTGAAACTCATTTATATTCTGGCATCTAATTCATGCATGAAAACTAAGTATGCATCCTTAATAAACATACAAGAATCAGTTATGAATAAAATAGATAATTGAATTGCAATCACAACTTATCAAATCACAATTGGAAGAAATCAATTCAAATCTCAAGCATGTTCATGGCTTCAAAATTCCCCCTAACTAAATAGGGGTTTAGCCACTCATAATTGCAACAAAATTAGAAAATAACAAAGTAGACATTGAAAGCAAAAGAAAGAAAACACCTAAACGCTCAAACGATCCAAGTTGACAGCACGCATGTCCAAGCACTTTCCTTTCCTTCCTTTGCTACGGCACAAGGTGTTGGTGAGTGTTTGAAGGTTTGTTTGTATGGAGGAATGGATGTGAAGATGATTGGATGTGTTTGGATGAAGGTTGTATTGAAATGGGAGTGAATGATCTAAAAAATATGTACTCCATTTATGTTACACACACTTCCTTTTATAGAGGAAGTGCAAAGCAAAGCATGGGTAAAATGGAGTAGTGTTGAAATGATTCAAAGGTGAAAGTGAAGTAATGATGCAAAGCATGGGTAAAATGGAGTGGTGTTGAAATGATTCAAAGTAATGATGCATGAAATCTGAAATGATGGAGGGAACAAGGAATGGTGTAGCAATTAAGTGCAAGGAGGGAACATGGATGATGATAAGGTAATCTTGACTCATGTTTCTTCTTTGGTTGCTGAGCTCTTTGTCATTTTTACATTAATTCGTCTTTCTTTTTAACACATTCCAAGCCTCTTTAGTCTTCAATTTCGTCCATCCACCTTGCTCCATGCATGTGCTATCCATTCCAAGCCCAAAACTGCTCCAAAATGCACCTTATTGCTTTATAAGGCCTATGGACCTACAAACACACGAAAAGAGCTTAAAATACATAATTAACTAAGAAATAACAACATAAATGCATGAGAACAAGCTAACTGAATCGCATAAATATGCTCCTATCACACCATCTAGTCCTTGGGCACTTCCAAGTCTTGTTTTTTTTTTCTCACTCTTTTGATATGTACATCCATCACCAACAAGCGATGTGGATTAGCCAAGCTCTCTCCTGGTATAACGTTGCAATCCTTACAAGTTATACGATGCCCTTTCCTCATTAGAAGAAAATCTATTTGTGTTTTTGACGACCCACTCTTGTAGGTGATCACATGTTCTTCTCTCTTCTTAAAGAAGGTGTTGGCTAAGAAGAGATCATATGCCATTGCAAAATCCAAGATAGCTTCCCCATCCTCGTTTCTCTCCCCAAAACCATAGCCACCATGAAAAACTCCATAGTTGCCTGTCTCCTTGCCCACGTGTCCATTTAAATCTCCTCCTATAAATAACTTCTCCGTTTGAGCAATTCCTTGCACCAAGTCTCCAAGGTTTTCCCAAAATTTCTCCTGCGAACTCGTATCCAACCCTACTTGAGGTGTGTACGCACTAATCACATTGATGAGTTCTTGTCCATTACAATCTTGATTGTCATGATTCTATCTCCTACCCTCTTGACATCTACAACATATTGTGTCAAGGTCTTGTCCACGATGATGCCAACACCGTTTCTCGTTCTATTTGTGCCCGAATAGAACGAGAAACGGTGTTGGCATCATCGTGGACAAGACCTTGACACAAGATGTTGTAAATGTCAAGATGATAAGTAAATGTATAAAATTGAAATGTTTTAAAGATGTTGTATGAAGTTGTAATAGACCTCAAACCTGAGGGGGTATTATGTAATTTACCCTAAAACATATTTATAAATTTCCCCTCTTCAACGAGATTCAAGACTAAGATTAGTTGATGAAATGAGAAGAATATGTTTGGGATTTATAGGTATGGAGAAAAGGAATCACTTGTTTCTTGAACATATCTTTGTATGTGTTGTTCGGAAAGAGAATGACTCAATGATTATTCATTTGCCGGAACCAAAAGTTAAAATTTTGGTAGGTATGGATCCCGTAAAAACTTCTTTTGGGGAATGGGCTGTTGGAAATGTGCCCTAAAGCCAATCATATGATGATACTTTACGGACATTTCACATGTTAAACTAATCTAGTTTAATATAAAGGGCAAAGATTATTGTTTGAGCCGTCTCATATAAATGTTATATGCTTAAACGATAAAGTCCAAGGAATATGTGATTGGGAGAATGCAATCTAATGAAGTTAGATTCATGAGACCATTCTTTCGTAGACACATCCTAAATGTTCCTGATCATTGGATTGTCAATTGGGCATTGATAGTCCGTTAAGATCGGTACGTACTGTGTCTTCTCTCAGGGAGAGTGACTAGTCTCGAGTCATTGGTGTGTGTGACATCAAGACAAGTACGTAAGTGCTCAATAGAGAATGAGTTCACTGAACGCGATCAACGAAGAGTTCTCATATTCATGTCACATGAGAACTCATGGTTGGGATAATGCAAAGTAGTCCTTTGACCTGAGGCATCATAGTTGTCTTGTGGTTAAGTCCTTGATCTTTGATTATGTCAAACGTCATTCCATTGGAGTGTCCACGGCATCGTTGGGGTTAAGCCACTTAGCCATGGAGGCAAGTGAATGCGCAACAAGGGATCTCTAACCTTCAAACTGTTTGAGGGAGAATACTCTATGATATGATTTAGAATCTCTGGCCAGAGTATGAATGAGATTTGGGAATGCGTTCCGAATCACATTCAAGGAAATCATATAAGCACACGAATCACATTGGATAGTAGACATGAATAAACTATCAAACCAAACAATGTGGTCAGGAGTATTAGATTAGAGAAAGACCGTATTGCATTTGTAATCCCAAACTGAATAGGTTTTCTCTACCTCTTCTGATTAGCTTGGGTAACCATGATATGCTGCAAGGTGTCACTCATGGTTTGTGGAAGCCCTAAAAGTGTATAATCACTAAAGGGAGAATTGAAAGTAAGTTTCAATTCACAATCGATGTAAAATGATTTTAATCGCCCACTGCCTCGCTAAAAGGAACCTAATGGATCGCACACCGTGTAAGGTGGAGATTGAAGAAACAATGGAGATGAGTAAGAATGATTAAATGGTTTAATCATTTATTTATGGCAAGGATTAATTAATATGTTAATTAATCAAACGAATAAGTTCGTTAAAGCCCTCGGGATAGTTTTGGACCTTAAGGCCCAATGGGCTTCGAACGTCAAGCCCATTAACTTAAGTTGTATGACAACTTAATGAATAATGATTCACAAAGGCCCAATTAGTCCAAAATATCCTAATGGCCGGCCATATTGTTTAGGGTAGTGAACTTGGACTTATTTACAAGTTTGTCACTCAAATGAATAAAGGTATAAATATGACTTTATAGCCAAAATTCATTAAGGGTTTGTTTTGGAGAAAATTGGAGAGAACATGTCTCTCCATTTCTCTCTAAAGAGGCCGGCCACCTTGGGGGTGCATCTTGCAATCCCACTACTCCAAGGTCACTTATTTCTTCTCCAATCTCTCCTTGGTGAAGAGACTAAGAGGTTCCCTATTTTGGGAACTTGGAGAAACCTATTCTTCCATCCAAATCCATAGATTTAAGATGCAAGGAATGAAGGCCCTCTCTTTGGGTGATTAGCCTTTGCTTATGCAAAGAGGAATCTTCAAAGGTACAATTTCAACTCACTTTGTTTTGAGTTGAGTTTTGGTTCACCAATCTACTAGGCTTTGAATTTCATGGTTAATGTTTTGTTTTTAAGTGCATGCAAGCATGATTCCGCCTTTAATTGTTAATTGCATGCTTATTGATGTTGCTTAAATGAACATGTTTTCACAAAAATTTTCCTTCATGGGCTAGATCGGGTCATTTCTTAAGAAATAGCTAAGGGACTTAACACTACCACTTAGATCTGGAAGCTACACGCTGATGCTCATGATTTATGTCTGCTATGAGTATTCATAGGTTCGTTGACTTACTAGCACTAGTTCGTACCTTACCTTAGAAAGCAAGCAGCCACAACCTCAGGTTTGCAAGCACCTCTGGTCCTAAGCTCCCCCGATCTCTAGGCTTAAGGTAACATGGAGACAAGCTTGAAATCCCTACTTGCATTGGATTTATTTTGATTTCCATGCCAATAAGAGAATAATTTTTCAAGGTTTGTGAGCCCATGTGGGGGTGGAGTGACAGAAGTTTTGAGAATTCAAGAGAAGGTCACAGTGAGACGAGCCATATAACTGTTCGTTGTACTGCACTCCAAGTCTGAATGCTACATGAGGAACATAAGCCAGATGAAGGAATGGGAAGACTAAGGATGTAGAAGACATAACATAAGTTATTCGACATATTTTGATTCCTATATATCCACTCAAGTGGTATTTCATTATATGATATATATAAGAATTATATGATATATATAAGATCCATTTGTATAGATATCATCATCTACATCCAGAAAGCCGTATGCTTTGGAAGAAGCTTGTACAGTTTGGGAAGGGTTTTGATTGATCAAAAAGAAGAATCTACTTCAACCGATATACCCTTAGGCATGGCCATACATAACATAGAAATCACACTTTGAAAATGGTGGACAATTAGCTAAAGCAGCAGGTGCCTTAGCGAAACTGATTACAAAAGAGGGGAAATCAACCACATTAAAATTACCTTATGGGGAGGTCCGTTTGATATCCAAAAACTGCTCAGCAATAGTTGGACAAGTGGGGAATGTTGGGGTGAACCAAAAAAGTGGGGAATGTTGGGTAAAGCCGGATCTAAATGTTGGCTGGGTAAGCGTTTTGTAGTAAGAAGAGTATTTATGAACCCTATAGACCCTACCCATGGGGTGTTAGAAAAAAACCTGCAACCCTTTGGGGTTATCCTGCACTTGGAAGAATAAGTAAAAAAAGGAATAAATATAGCGATAATTTGTTCATAGTAAATAGGTGAGAAAATAAAATTTGTTTCTTCGTCTTTACAAAAAATAAATAAATAACAAAAATAGGAGCAATTAAAAAAATCCTTTTGTAGCAAATCATTTATTAAGAAAAATAAATACACTTAACACAAAACCAAAAAAGGAAATAATAGTAACATGGTCCCGAGCGTCTACCATTATACCTACAATGATCGGGCATACTATCACTATCCATAATGGAAAGGAACCAATTTCCTACACAAATGGTGAAATCTCATTATGGATTATCTTGGGAAATTTACATGTATCTTCTGTAACTTATTTTGAGCTATCCTCAACATAAACATATGGTAACCTAATATGGTTATTAGAAAACTTCCAGTTTCTTTCAATAAACTTTTATGAAAGCCAACTAACCAGGAAAAACCAATTTCCTACACAAATGGTAGAATCTAATTATGGATTATCTTGGGAAATTTACAAGTATCTCCTATTACTTGTTTTGAGCTATCCTCAACATAAACGTATGGTAACCTGATATGGCTATTAGTGACCTCCCAACTTCTTTCAATAAACTTTTATGAAAGCCAACTTATTTCATTTTTCCCTAAGAAAAATAAATAAATAAATTAGGAGGATAAGCAAGAGATCGTACGCAATACTGAATACAGAGTCTAAGACTCTAAGGTACAGTCTACCATGTATGTTGATGAAACTTGAACTCAAGCTTCAAACAAAAAAGTTCTTAAACTTATTGTTCACCTTCACCAAACCAACCAAGAAGCACCACCCAGAAAGATCAATTGACTCACCTTCTTTAACCAACAGTAACCAGCCTAACCCATTAACCCTAGCCTGGATCTGACACTACTTAGACTTATACCCAGGTTCCTGATGCGATGAAAGTTAAGCACTCAAATTAAACCCTCTTGTTGTCAAATTGTAGTATAAATGCAAGTAGGGATCGTTCTAAACCGGGGATTAGGAGGGTTTGCTAAAACCTCTAAACTAACTGAAAAACATGAAAACAAAGTTAAAAACATTTGAATAGACTTAAAGGACTCAAAACAGGTTCACAAGACTCAAAACAACTTAAAAACACTCAAAAATGATTTTAAACACTTTGAAACAAGAAAGTAAAAAGGGGATTTTAGTTTTGATGAATTTGAAACAAACAAACAAGTTATAAAACTAGGCAGATTGTAAAACGAATTTAAGAAATAAGATGATGGATGGATTAGTTAGAGGTTCGTTCTTCACACATGACACACTTGTATATAAATTGATTTCCAATTGCTTTTCAATAAACTATGATGCTCAACACCCCAGATTAACTGTGATGCACAAATTAACCCTCAGATTTTCCTTTACTCATTGAATTGGATGCATGCATGCGACAACCCAAATCATTCTCTAAAAGTACCCTATATGAATGCATAATAGAGATACAATCAGAGTTCATTACGTTCAATGAAAATCATAAGTGTTGACGAGGCAATTATAACTATGAATGTATGATACAATTGCCAAGAATTCAATTAACGCGATTGTGATAAACAACATTCACTACTCATGAATATAAACTTGTAACGATTAGGTGAAACTCATTTATATTCTAGCATCTAATTCATGCATGAAAACTAAGTATGCATCCTTAATAAACATACAAGAATCAGTTATGAATAAAGTAGATAATTGAATTGCAATCACAACTTATCAAATCACAATTGGAAGAAATCAATTCATATCTCAAGCATGTTCATGGCTTCAAACTTCCCCCTAACTAAATAGGGGTTTAGCCACTCATAATTGCAACAAAATTAGAAAATAACAAAGTAGACATTGAAAGCCAGAACGAAGTACACCTAAAACGCTCCAAAGTTCCAAGCTTGAAACGCCAAGGACCTTTGTTTTCACCACCTTGTTGTAGCACAAGTGTCTAGGATGTGTATGGATATATGGATGGAATGGATTTGCACGACATGGAAAATGGAAATGTATGGAGATGTGTTTGAATTTATGGATGAAATGGAATGGAGCTCAAGGCAAGGGACTTGTGTTTGTGAATGAAGCTCTTTTGATGGATCAAAATTGTCCTTAGGAAGGGGAATGGTGGATGTATTTATAGGCTAAGGAGAGGACCACTTCAATTCCTTGCATGTGCAGTTTGTATGGGTGTGTGATGTCCATGTTTCCCTTTACATTTGCACACACATGACCTCCATCATTTCAGCCACAAATCAACCCATTTTCTACCCGTGTGTGTGTTTCCTTTGCTCATGTGTGTGTTTTTTTCCTTTGCATTTGCACACACATGTTCTTCATTATTTCCGCCAACAATCCACCCATTTTCTCCCCATGTCATACTGTCCATGCTATGCCTTTCTCTTTGTGTGTGTGTTGTCCATGTTTCTTCCATGTGCCTTGTTCATCTTCTAGCTGTGCATTTCCACTTGCTCCAAATCCAAATGAGTGCAATCATAACCCCATTTGTTGCTGAGTGTTAATGACAAAGCAAAACACAAAACAAGTGCCTTTACTTTCTCATTTTATTAGCCAAATCTGCTTAGCCCTTTTCTGAACCTTTCAGTGTTACAATGCCCATAACGTCTTCTAGAACAATGATATTAACAATCCGTAAATTGGTCCAGAAAATAGACATCCGTAGCTTTCCAAGCATATAAGGCTAATTCTCTCATTCATTCTAAGCTGTTCGTAACATGCTTCCAAAGTCAGCTAATCTGCACAGGCAGTTTTGATGAATTTGTTACTTAATAACTCACTTGTGCTACTTTTCTTTTCTTTGCTTGATAAATCACACAAAACACAAAAACATAGTAAATAGCTCAAAAATATAAGGAACTAACTAAGAAAAGACAAGTGAATTTTATGTAAAATATATATAAATATAAGCTTATCAGTTCCATAGTCAGCGGGCGGGAGCACGTGGAGCACACCCGCCTCCGCCGTTGTCCATGGCGGTGACTTTTCTAGCGAACTTTACGAAGACCCAAATTGGCACGTGGCGGTGTGGCACTGTGTGCGGCGGCACTTAGGGGAAACCAAGGTTCCTCATAGGTTTTTTTGACGTGTCGAATCCGAATCCGATGTCCATTTTTCCAAATTTTGATGTTTTAGTAGAGTTTTACTAAATGGCCTCTATATGTGTTTAGGTGCATAAGTGGAAGTGATTCCATCCTCTCTAGTTCGAGTGGCTCTTGGGCAACAAAATATCTGTGAGTGGACCCCTTCTAAACTTGCATTTTTTTTATAAAATATTAGGCTTGCATGCATTGCATATTTTATGAATGAAGCATGTTTTATATTATGGATTTCCATATTCATGATGGACATTGCATATTTTATGAATGAAGCATGTTTTATAACATGGGGCCTATCATGTTTCTTCACTGGCGTAACCTATTGTCGTACAACTTCACCTTCGGGTGATGGATAGGTACTGCCTTCGAGTGATGGACAGGTACTGCCTTCGGAAGACTATGATACCCCTAAAGAGTACAGTATTTAAGAGATTTACGGATTTGCCTTCGGGCAGCAATAGCACCATTATTGAGCATGGTTTTACACTTACATGTTTTACGAATGTTTTCATGGCATGTAGAGTTTTTGCAAAACTACTATGTAGTATTATGTATATGTGTTTTCAAAACAAGGGGTTAATATGTTTAGAAAGAAAATGGTTTTCTTCTTATTAGTATTATTATTATTATAAACTTTGGTCCGCTCACTTTTTCTGTTTTTGCTCCCCCTTCAGGATTTAGAATTGAGGCACACGACCCCAGCGTCAGGGCACTTCTGCTTAGGCATCTTCAAGTCTCCTTTGTGTAGAACCTATTCCTCGGTTCATACTTTTTTATTTATTTATAATTCATTCACATTATTCTTAAGTAGTTGTATGCTCTGAACACAGTTCTACATTCATATATCTCTTCTAATTGCATATTTTATTTATATGCACGTTTAAAATGGCTTCGTCACCCTCAAGTGTCGGCCAACACATTCCTACCCTGATATTTGAAGATATCGGGGTTGGGGAGTGGCAAACAATCATTAAACACATGCATACGAGTGTTTGCAGTACTACACGGTAGAAGAACATTTATCAGGAAAGGCTGGGTACCAGAGGACGACATTGATGTAGTTGAGGAATGCACAGAGAACCAAGAAAGGCCTTCTTTTTATTCTTGATTCCTATATGACATGCTTCAAGATGAAAGTGATGAGTCTGACAAATGTAGGAAAACCCTAGTTCCTCAAGGGAAGCCTTCTACTCACTGGGGAACTATTATGTCAAACCTTAGCGATAGTGCTAGAAAGTGTTTGACGTTATTTTCCTGTGAGCATGGACATTTCCTATATAGGCTAATTACCCAACCGCATCCCAGCTATCATGGGATGGTTGAAGCCTAGTAATCCTCCACGTTTATTCAGTTGTAAAACCACAACTAATGCACATACACTTAGTGTCCTCCAAAGAAGGGATTTTATTCTCTAGATTGTTTTGACTTTAATTAATTAATTCCACGTTGATTATCCTTATAATACTCAGTGACAATTCACATGAAGTTCTAACATGTAGCTCTTTGGGGACGGCTCGGAGGCCTCCTAGACCGGATTTTAAACTTGTGAATGCTTCTTGTTATCCAGACGGAAGCATGGTGCCATTCGGAACAATATATATGATTGTGGGTTCCAACCCTTATATTGTTGGGGGCATGGCTGTCTCTGAGATTCTGGGAGCCCTGTGCGAAATTAGGACAATGTTTTAATGCTAGAAAGTAATCACTTAAATCAAAACAAAGTTTAGCACTCACTGATTGCAAGTTTAAAAATGTCACTAATAATAAATAAAAAGAGCTACAAACTTAACATTCACTAAATAATCAAAAGCCATTCAATCCTAGACAACCAAACAAGAAAAAAAAAAACTTCGAATACTCTAACTTTAAAGTTTTACTTGAATATATATCATTATTATATAATAAAATTGAAAACAAATACCCTTTTTAAAGGTGTTATTATTGCCATTAAAAGTATCTCATTGTACTCCAAATTTTTATATTTTAGAAAGGAAAAAAACTAAAGCTTATAAGGAGTGCACTATGAGATTTTAAAGTGCTAACAAAAGCAATTTTTAAATATATAACATTATTTAATATAAATATATATGTGTGTGTGTGTATATATATATATATTTTTTTTTTTAATACAACGATATATTTTACACTAAGGGGAGGGGGTGTTTGGTTAAGCCACATAATGGACAATCTAATTTGGTATTGAATTCGCCATCCATGAGATTCGAACTTAAGAGTAAGACCTGCCACTTACAAGTGAAGAGGAATACCACTAGACCATAGTACTAAGTGGCCATTACATATAAATATTAGGTGACAAAATTTTTGGAGGCCCTTTCAAATTTAGAACCTTGTGCGATTGCACCTTTCGCTCCCCCTCAACGCCCCCTCTGGTTGGTTGTTAGTTTGGTTGCCCACATCCTCTTTTAGGGTATTATTATTGGCCCAACTTTGATGTTATTGCATGTGATCCTAACACTGATGATCCATGTAAGAGTAATCTACCCATGTTGTCTCGTCCTAAATTTTATCCTTTTGTAATAACCCTCGAGAACAAAATTTATGTTTTGTCCTTACAATAAAGAGGATATATCACAGAAACATGGCCTGCCCTTTTTGAGGTTTATAATCCCGAATCTGGGAAGTGGAAAATTCTCCTGAACCCCCTCTCTCTCTATTGTTGGTAATACTGTCACTAGTCATATTGCCCATCACTACTATGATTTGGGACATAAGCTCGTGGTGACAAACACATGGTCAGTTGAGTCATACGTTCCACGGGGTCGTCGAGGCTGTGGAGAGTCAGTGATGGAAAGGATGTGACGACAGTAGGCCCAAGTCGAGCCATGAATAGGCGGCGGATGAGAAGGGCAGAGGTAAGATTCAAAATAGGGTGTGAAATATGTTAGGGATTAGGGTTTTTGCAGGAGATGGATCATTGAGGTAAAGAGGGAGGATTGGGAGTGATCAGGGGAGTCGATGAGGGAGGGGGAATGGAGCAATACTTGGCTACTCAAAGATGGGTAGGAACTCTTACTCAAAATTTCTCAAAATTGTTCGTTGTCAATTTATAGAACTTCGTATTTATGATCCGAACCGTTTATATTATAAATCACCCTATAAAGATCGCATTTGCAAAAAATCAATTAAAACTAAGGTCATTTAGTCATTAAACTGTTTAAAAACAAATGAACGGAATTGGTAAAAGGATTACTAACCGTCTATGTATTTGCTACAATATATTGACTAAATGACCTTAATTTTAATTTATTTTTTGCAAAGATGATCCATATAGTATGATTGATAGTATGAACGATTCTGATCATATGCACAAAACTATGTGATTAAAACACTAAAAGTTTTGAGTAGGAGTTTCTACTCATATTTGAGTAGCCAAGTATTGTTCGGAGGAATGACTGGGCGTGGAGGGGATCGTGTCCCAGGATTGAAGGTTGTGGCGGCGTGAGAAAAGAAAAGTTTTTACTTTTAAAATTTTTTAAATTTTAATATCCACGTGATCCGTATTGACATGTAGCGCTCAGTCATCGTACACGTAGGCACCAAATTATCAGTTAACAGAGGTCCTGACGGTAAACACTTAATATATCAAATATTAAAAACCAAAAAATTTCAAATTAGTGAACTAAGATTAACTCTTGAATTAATTGTTGGACTTAGGGAAAAATTGAAAAATGGGCAAAAAAAATCATAAACCCAATTATGCCTAAAAATTAATTAGGTGATAAAACTCGGTGGCCTAAAATTGGACCAAAGCCCTAATGTGCTAAAAACTAAGAAAACCATACGGCCCAAGCCCAAACTTAGGCTAGGTTGGTGCACGAGCCGAGTTAGGCAGGGCAACAGGCCCTGTTGCACATGAAACGGGCTGCAAATGCAGGCCTAGAGACAGAGGCCCAAAGTGGGTTCTAATTTGGTGCATGGCTGGTGCAGAGCAAGCAGAAGGGAGCAGATTCTGGACTGTTGCAGGCGAGCACAAAAACCAAAAAAAAAAAAATTGTTTTAGCTGCGGGCCGAGGTGCCAGGCCCAATTGGGCTCGGGTAGACCAAGAAAAACAGCACTGCTGCTACTGGGTATGCTCGTCGAAGAAGGAACCAACGTCGCCGCTACTGGTGGCTGTGTTTTTAGGTTGGGGACCTCGAGGTGAGCCACAATGCATGGTGGTTCGTTGAAGAACCAATCCTAACGAGCAGATTCGAAAAGGGAAATTGTCGAATTTGATGAATTTCAACAAAAATTCAAAGGACATCGTCGGTGACGACGATGCAGAACCCAAAAAAGCACGACTGCAGGTCGTGATTTCTACAAAAAAGGGGAAGGCAAAGCCGTGGTCTCGGCTTCAGGCAAGGCTGGGGTTTGGCTTCGTTTTCTTGGGTTCTCAGGTGGAGCTGCTGGCTCCATGGATAGGTGGCAGCGCGGTTTCGAGCCGCAGCTTGCCGGGGTTTCAAAACCTTAATTTTTTATTTTTTTTAACTTTAATTCAATTCAATTATATATTTCAATGCATGATAACAACATCAATTCACATAATCCATCAATTATGAATATAATGCTAGACAAGTTATGTAAAATCTAAAATTCGTAAACGTATGGTGGATGTTCATGCTATCGGGATAAAAACCATTGTTTTGGAAGAACCTAATCTTGTGGTGATATTGACGAACTAGTTTGTAGCAAAAAGTTTTACTTTAGATTCCTTAGTGTAGCCGAGGAGCGTGCTAATAACATGTTGTGACCTATTTTACTGACAAAGAATATAGGGTGCGGCAAATAGAGGGCAGAGAAAGTGTAGGAATTTCTTTGTGTTTATGATATGTGTTAGTCCCCTACACAGTGTCTTTATTTAGTGCTTATTTATAGTAGTAAAGAAGAGAGAAATTACTTTTCTTCCAAGTAAATACAATCCTAGTAGAGAAAGAATAACTAGTATCCAAATCTATCAAGGATTTATACAATCACACTTTAATATAATATCTGTAACAGTTTGTTAAAAAAACAAAAATTATATATTGTCAAGCTTGCCACATATATGGTCACATT
This sequence comes from Malus sylvestris, assembly GCF_916048215.2. Classification (NCBI taxonomy): domain Eukaryota; kingdom Viridiplantae; phylum Streptophyta; class Magnoliopsida; order Rosales; family Rosaceae; genus Malus; species Malus sylvestris. Next base: position 6,026,973 of record NC_062264.1, on the reverse strand, counting down.
CTTTGTCTAGAAATGAGTGGAAACCACCGTATCTCTAACTATATCGTAAACTAGGAACGAACCAACTTAGTGCGTACCCTCTTAGATTAATGCTTAGCAAGGATCTTTCCACATATCCACCATCTAAATAGAAGATGCCGCCCTCATTAGATAGCATAGGAGGAACGCAATGTTCAAGGAGCCCTTTGCCTTGAAAATAAATGCAATTCCCTTTTAACCCTATAAAATCACTCGCTGGCAAAGACAAGAAAGAACCACTTGCTATGAAGAATATTTGGTTCCCCAAACTGTGTACCCTGATAAAGCTCCCACTATAGGGGTCAATCTTGTATACCTTAAATTCACTAGTCCTGTTAAATTGGAAGGGATGCATCTGACGTTCAATACTACTACTCTCGAAAGTATCCTTCATATGATTAATCAGCAAGATTTCGTTGTTGGTTGTTGATTCGAGCAAATATGTCTGGTGATTTCCATTTAAATTGATTATGTGCAAGGAACCACCATGTCCACGGTACTCATAACTCCATGGTTCTTCTATGTTGTTATAGACCAACTTCAATTCAACTGCACAGGGTTCGTCTTCATCTTCATCTCGAAAGTTCAAGATGAAAGCTCTAACGTCACCATTCTTATTATTGTAAGTACTCGTAACCAAGGCGTAAAGCACGCCACGAGAAAACAATAGATCCAAAGGATACTCATCCTTAAAATAATCTATTACTTGGAAGGTGTTCCAACGTGTTCGCTCCCTAAATCCGCCATGGTGCCTTGCGGGCAAGCCGGGGATTTACTTCACATACGAGATTGGTGGGTGCGGGCGTGCCACTACTAGATGCCGCTAGTAGACGGGATTTGAATGATTGAAGTTGCGCCTTTTGACTTCAAATCAAGAGATTGTGCCATTTGAGTGGGAGTTGCTCAAATTAAGGTTCTTTGTTTGCCTTAAAAATAAGGACTTTACTTATATGGAGAGATAGAACAATATGTAAATGACAAGATTGCTTGGAAATATAAATGACGGAAGAAAGTGACTAAAATTGCAGATTGCTTGTAATTTATATGGCTGGAAATGAGTACATAAAAGCTACAAATGAGATCGATACCGCAAGTAAGCAGCAGAGCTAATAAACTAGATAAAAGAAGGCTTTTGGCAAATCTGGTTTGAGCAGAGTTTGTGCTTTTGTTTGTTTGTTTGAGTGTCTATAATCCTTGTGCATCTGCTCTTTTTTATAGAGGTCTGGAGGAAACCCTCCTGCTGAGGTTTTGTACTTGCCCGAAAGAAGCTTGGGCAGCTTGCATTTCCTTACTTGGGTAGCTTGCATTGCTTTTGCCAACTTGCATGTAGAAACAATATTAAAAGGAGAATTTGTATCTCCACCACATGTTTTTAGCACATGTTTTCCCACTTGTAATAAACTAATATTTAAAAGAAGCAAGTTGACTTCTTTCACATATTCTTTGCATCCCCATCCGTAAGTTGCCTTCCAACCCATTTGCAAGGATGCATGTATCTTGATTAAACAAAGCTTGACAAATCTCCACCACCAAAACAAATTGGAAGAACAATATTATAGTGTCAAACCCCTCTACTTGCATCTAAATATCTTTCCAAGTTAGCTTTCTGGCATATTAATCCTCCAAATGCCATATTTTACCCAAATTGCCCAAATAAGTAAAAATTGGTATATTTTGAGTGCAAACAGTGCCCCCCAAGTTTTACAAATTTGAGCAAAGTTTGTGAAACTTACAACTCCAATGCTGCCAGGAATGATGTCGAAGGAAGAGGCACGTCTACCTCTCCGATCCTTTTGTCGTTGATAAACTTGGCAAAATGAGCAAGGCAATTTGGTAGTGCAACTAGCATTGAAAAGAATGTTGTCTGACTTGTGTTCCTTCTTGTTGATACCAAAAAACATAGGAGCATCCTCACTGGTTACCGAGATAGTAAACTAGAAAAATGCCCGAAGTCGGGCAAACTGGAAAAGAGAGTTAAGAGAGAAATAAACTTGGGCAACTATTCTTTTTTGTCTTTTTCTTTTGGCCTCTTTTCATATATATAATATATAATATAATAATATATACATAATATATAGCCCATTCGGGCTACTTGAAACGAAAGGGGACAAGAAGAAAGATAAAGAAAAGAAGATAGAGACAACTATTTCAGATTGCAGGAAGAAAAGCAGTCAGACTTATTTTATTTTATAATATAAAACAACTAATACTAGATATAGATATATGTGTTTCTGACAGAGACACGGAGAAAGAGAAAGGAAGGAAAAAAAAGGAGAGAGAAAGGAGAGGGAGGAAGAGAAAGAAGGAATAAAAAAGTAAAGGGAAAGAGAAAAGTGCCCTTTCGGGCAAAAATGAGACAAGGGAAAGAAGGAAACGCAGAAGGATAAGAGAGAAATAATAAAAAAGAAAAAGAAAGCAAAACCTCTCTTTAAAATCCCTGCACATGACGTTGGTAGGTGAGCTTTTTAACAAATGGACGCAGAGTTTCTTCCCAGTCTCCCCAATGATATTTGTTACGAAAGAGATATCATGCCGTGCCTGGAAGGACAGTCAGTTAATTAGGCCACTTGCGGTAAGAGATCAATGGCTGAATTAACTTTTCTGTCACTAAATAGATCAGTATTGGAGATGGCTGCATAACTCGAGAACTTTTCTGAATTTGAACTTCTGAGGTATTTGAAACCAGTTCTCTTGGGAATGATATCTACCATCGTTTCCTCACTCCGACTCCTACGCATCGAGAGATCCTGCTTGAGGCTCATAAGTCTGCTTCCCATCAAGGTAGTGCTGCTGACTATGCACTGTTGCTTTTGTTCCGCTCGAGGGAGATGGTCATGTTTGACCGATCGGGAGTTGTAGTGCACCGCAAGTTGACCAAGATATTTTGCCGTTGAGATTTTGTTGAAGCGCAGATCCAAAATAGTCAGTGGTATTATTTCAAGTGACTGGGAGTGGCAACCACCACATCTGCTTCTCGATCAGTATCTCTCAATTGTGGACCCTTTGGAGCTTCTTCATACAAACGTACAAGACATCTTTGGCGACTACTAGACTTGACTGCCTCATTTTGAATCTGTTTTGCTAGCTCCCTAGTTGATGATAACATCAATACAGTTGGAAATGGAAGGAGTGAGCGGGGGCTGTGCTGGAGTGGTATTCTTAAAACCAGCAAGGGGAGGATCAGTAATTGTGGCAAGAATACATCAAATATATTTTCCACATCAAACGTGGGGCCCCACATCTGATTGTCAACATCTAAACAAATTGCAGCAGAGAAGATGTCCTGCCCATCGAGCAAGATTATAGCTCCATCGGGCCACATCAATGTAATTACGCCCTTCATGTAGTAGCTTTGATTGAAAGATTGTCGGGCAAATGCAAAGAAAACCCAGTTGGGCAAACTGCCACATCCATTTTCTGCTATCTTCTTCGAGCTTTCCTGTAGCTGCCAATGGTAGCTGCTGAATTGGCCCGAGCTTTGGTCGTATGTGCTGGTGAGAGTTGGAGAGACATGCATAGTCTGTTGGTGGTGAGCAGGGAAGACGTCATTCTCGTCAGGCATGGACATGGTTCCATCGGGCACCACCAGTCGGGCAAGATAGCCCCATGCTTTCTTGCAATAGCCATTGAGAAACAGATGACATACTTTTCAGCAGGAAAGCCATGATTTTGGCTTTTTATGAAAGTCCTCATTTCATGAATTTGGGTACAGCCACTGGATGATTTCCTAATTTCAATTTTTGGGTTCGGGCTAAATACACCCATTGGATAAAAGAAAAGTGGAAAGAAGGGTAAAAATGGCTACTCACAAACTGCCCAACTTTTTGATATTTTCTATAAAGTTCCCCAGCAATGAAAACAAAAAAGGAAAGAAAACAAAAAAAAACAAAAAACAAAAGCATGAAAACAAAATGTTTTTGTAATTTTTGAAATTTTTAATTTTTATATCTTTTTCTTTGTAATAATGCAAGAAACAACCAAAGAAAATACAGCCATTTAGGGCAAGTGAAAATAAAAACAAATAAAACAAAAGACTTGCCAAGTTACTAAAACAATAAAACATAAAGAACGAAAAGACAAAGCCCTTTTGGGTGAACCAAAACCACAAAAAGAAAGCCCTTAGTCGGGCAACAGAAATGTCCACTCGGACGAAGTGAAAAAGGGTACCCAGATTTTTAAAAGCAAGAGGAGAGAGAGAGAGAGAGCTCTTTTCGGGCAAATTAAAACAAGCCAGATATATTTTTTTTTTCTTTGTTGTCTTTTTCAAAACTATAATATAATATAATATAATACATATATATATATATATGACAAGCCCAATCGGGCAAAGAACTTCCACTGCCCTTTTTCACATATAATATATAGATATATATATATAAACATAGCCCTTTTCGGGCAAAGCATTTTTATCATATAATATAATATAAAACATACATGTATAGATATAAAAATACCCCTTTCAGGCAACAGGAAGACAAGTTGGAGAGAGTGACAGAAAAGAAAAGAAAGAAAGAAAAGAAGAAAGAAGAAAGAGAAAGGAGGAGAAAGCAAGATAAAGAAAGACAGAGAAAAGAAAGAATCAGGAAACCCACTTCGGGCAAAAGAGGAAACAACAAATCGGACTTATTGGTCATGCCCCTTGACTGCCCATATATCTCTTAACACTCAAATCTTTTTCTCTTTTTAAAATTGAGTATAGAAAGATCAGATCCACCTTTTAATTTGGCCATGCTATGTAGATTGGGAACCATAGGAGGTGGCCATTCATGTTTGATCCCGAGCTTTGCCCCCTTTGAGATCTCGATGCGGGCAACATGCTTGTGTTGGCGAGGAAGAGTGTATGAGCTATTTTCTTCTTCTTCGGGCTCCACATGAGGTGTGGGCTCATGCCCCCCAAGCGTTGGTATTTGGCCTACAATAGCCACAAGCTCCATCTTAGCCGTTATCGATTTTGATATGTCGGCTTGGTTTTCTACAACCATATCTATTTTCATAGATTTTTCATTGGGTGGGGCCATTGTTTGGCCTTCATCAACATGTATGATCTGTTCTTCCTTGGTTGTAGCATGGTGAATGTGCTTTGTAGAGGGGATTTGACACATTTGATCTATCAACTTTCTCAAAGTTTCTCCAAAAGTTGTATAGCTTTCCTCCACCTTTCTAAAATACTTAGTCACCTCTTCACCATATTCGATGCTTGCCATATGGAGTTTGGACACCTCCTCTAATTTGCCCACATCCTCTTTGTAGAGTTCTTCATCCGGAAGATCATGAGTTGGCATCTCATATATTGGCTCTATGTACTCATTGGAAGCATTTTGATACTCAAAGCCATTTGTTGGCCTATCATAGTATTCATGAATATGATTGTCTTCAAAAGAATAATAACCTTCATCATAGCCATAAGTTGGCCAATCTTCAAGATTATTATTTATTTGATGGCCATTAGTTGGCTGACAATCATGTTCTATGGGACTTGAGTACTCTTCCGCCATGTACCTATAAGTTGGCAACTCATAGGTTGGCTCTATGTGATAGCCATAACTCGGGCGCTCTTCCACACCGTCATCCTCCAGAAAATCATGAACATAAGGATTGTTCATGATCTAACTTCATATAAGGGTCCCACTGGGCGTGCCAAAATATGTTCGCTCCCTAAATCCGCCATGGTGCCTTGCGGGCAAGCCGGAGATTTACTTCACATACGAGATTGGTGGGTGCGGGCGTGCCACTACTAGATGCCGCTAGTAGACGGGATTTGAATGATTGAAGTTGCGCCTTTTGACTTCAAATCAAGAGATTGTGCCATTTGAGTGGGAGTTGCTCAAATTAAGGTTCTTTGTTTGCCTTAAAAATAAGGACTTTACTTATATGGAGAGATAGAACAATATGTAAATGACAAGATTGCTTGGAAATATAAATGACGGAAGAAAGTGACTAAAATTGCAGATTGCTTGTAATTTATATGGCTGGAAATGAGTACATAAAAGCTACAAATGAGATCGATACCGCAAGTAAGCAGCAGAGCTAATAAACTAGATAAAAGAAGGCTTTTGGCAAATCTGGTTTGAGCAGAGTTTGTGCTTTTGTTTGTTTGTTTGAGTGTCTATAATCCTTGTGCATCTGCTCCTTTTTATAGAGGTCTGGAGGAAACCCTCCTGCTGAGGTTTTGTACTTGCCCGAAAGAAGCTTGGGCAGCTTGCATTTCCTTACTTGGGTAGCTTGCATTGCTTTTGCCAACTTGCATGTAGAAACAATATTAAAAGGAGAATTTGCATCTCCACCACATGTTTTTCCACTTGTAATAAACTAATATTTAAAAGAAGCAAGTTGACTTCTTTCACATATTCTTTGCATCCACATCCGTAAGTTGCCTTCCAACCCATTTGCAAGGATGCATGTATCTTGATTAAACAAAGCTTGACAAATCTCCACCACCAAAACAAATTGGAAGAACAATATTATAGTGTCAAACCCCTTTACTTGCATCTAAATATCTTTCCAAGTTAGCTTTCTTGCATATTAATCCTCCAAATGCCATATTTTACCCAAATTGCCCAAATAAGTAAAAATTTGTATATTTTGAGTGCAAACACAACGTTTTCCTCTAGGTCTGCACAAACTCAATTCCTTATGAGGACCTACAAATACTGCCACTATACATTCTGAGATATTTGAACTGGACAATTCAATTTTATAATCAAGAAAAGCCGAGGCCGCACATGCTTTCCTTTCTTCTCCTTTAACACTGTGTTCGAAAGACGCAATTGTTTTCAAGGATGGAAGTTGGTGTTGAGCTTTGGAATTGGGTTCAGTAGAAATAGTTTAGAGTCTACTCCTTGTTCCCTGATCATGATCAACCAACCTTTGCGATAACTATGAAACCACCCTCGACATCTCTTAGGCAGCTTAATTTCGAGAACTTTACCCTCATATAAGCCGGAAAATCTTAAGTACTTGGGACTTTCTTGAGGGTATAGTAACCATGGAAACTGTGGAGAGCAACGGATATCACTTCGTGTAACAGTCGAATTCCAAAACTTGCAAACGGTGCTTAAGCGTATGTGATCACTTAAGTTTAGGCGCTGTAGAACATTTTCCAGTATATCCATCGGTGGTGTCTGCCAGCGAGCATAATTAGCTTTTTTCATGTCGTCTTGCTTTCGGTTGCCTCTATTTTTTTGAAGTAATTTCTTGAAACAAAGGGAAGACGCAACCACTTTTCCAGAATAGCTGGTGTTTCAATGCAATTGAAATTGAACTGGGTAGAACGGTAGAGCCCTAAACGTTTATTTATATAGACATTGCAAGCCTTGGGCTACAAGGATTAGGATTCCTTGTTCCATATAATTAATTACATTCTATTACGTTGAACAAGGAATCCTAGCTAGTATTATATTCTAATTCTATCAAATTGTAGAACCCTAACTAACCTTCTCTATAACTATAAACCATCAATGTAGAATTTATTCTCAACATGTCCCCTCATGTTTGACGAATTTTCAAGCCTAACAAGTAAACAACACAACTTGGGTGACGTGGAGCTCGTGTGGCTGTTTGGCTTAACATGTGGGACAACCTGACTCTCATACCATTAATAAATGAGATTAGATCCTAAATACATAACATAGCCAGTCTGAGTCAGAAAATACAGAAAGATGTGTTCTACTGAAGACAAGATTCTTTCTTACCATCCAAATAAACCAGAAAAGAAAGATCAGTATCAGAAGAAGCCTTGTAAGTCAAAACACAAGAGATAGTGCCTTGGAGATATGAATAATCCTCTTGACCAATTGGAAATGAATATCAGTGGGATTCTGCATATATGATGGACTGCACTAACAGAATATGAGGTGTATGGCCTAGTAAAGGTGAAGTACTGTAAAGCACTTACTAAGCTTCTGTAAATTGTTGGATCTGGAAGAGGAGTGCTTTCTGATATAAGTAACTAAGTATGAGGCTTGAAAGGTGTAGAAACCGATTTACAAGTCTCCATGCCATCCTTTTTAACCAAATCTTGAATATACTTAGACTGGTGAATAAACAATTCACCATTCTCCTTGTACTCAGTTTACAGGCTCAGAGGACCCATATCTTTCAATTCAAACAATTATGCATGATTATCAATCACTTGTTGGACTTGAATATTGGAATCAGTTAAAATGATGTCATCCACATAGAGCAATAAAATGACCACATGAGAGCCATCATATATGACAAACAAACTGGCATCTGACTGAAAAGAAACAAATCCCAAAATAGGTAAGGCTCCTATAAATTTAGAGTGACAAGCTCTAGGATCTTGTTTGAGACCATTAAGAGATTGAATGAGTTTGCAAACTTGTAAAAAGGCAATTTTTATATCCAATTGCCTAAGTTTCCACTTATAAGTTGTAGCCAAAGCTAGAATAAGTCACAGTGAAATGCCTCACAATTGGACTAAAAGTCACTGAGTAATCAATGTCATGCTCATGTGTTTCCCATTAGAGTTCTTTTTAACTTTATAAACCCATTTTCATCCTACTACAGACCTATGTTGAGGAGGTGGAACTAAAATCCAAGTGCCCTGAGACTTTAAGGCATCAAATTCCTCATACATTGCTTGCTGCCAATGACAGTTAGATGATGCAGCTCTAAAACTCTTAGGTTCATCTATATCAGAAATTTGAGCTACCAGAATCACCATACAAACAATTGAAGTCTGAATCAATATGTAAATACTGTAATTATAGTAAAGCAGCAAGATAGGAATAAGAATCATGCCTGGAAAATTTACCAGTTTGCAATCTGGTTTAAATTGCAAGTTTAACATTGGATGTAAGAGATGTGTTAGAAGGAACACAAGAAGATGGATGATGAGATAGGAAGAAATACCTGAAGTTGTGTAGATGATGGACAGGTAAAATAAAGGAGGAATTCTGAAGAGTAGCACTGCTGTGAGTTGCAGTGAGTATTTCAAATTCCTAAAAAGTCGCATAACTAGAGACAGTATTGGATGAAATTGCTGAAGTTGAAGAGTCACCTTGAGAGATAGAATGAGGAGCAACAAAACAATTATGAGAAATAGCACTTGGAAGAGTAACCAGTACTGAAGGTGACAACATAGCATTGGAATTGAGTACATAACGCTATGACTGAGAATACTTCGAATGACTTTTCTAAAAAAAGTTTCTGATCATGTACTATATGTCTGGAAACCATTAACTTTCGATTCTGAAAGTTGTAACAAATAATCGCCTTATAACCAATTGAATAACCTAGAAAAACACTAAGTACATACCTGATTTGTAACTTGGTGCTATTGTAGAGCTTGATATATGGATATCCTGTTGTTCCAAAAACCTCTTGAGCTTGTCTTAGATTTGGGCTTTATGCCCTTTATCCGGCATCTTTTGCCTACTTTTACTGCTTTCTGTCATCCATCCTCATTAGCTGTGATACTCCATCTCTTACCCACCATGTACTCGGACAGGTGGGCTCCAATCAGAAATTGGATACCAAATCTACTACCCTCCTTCACTTTCCCTTCTCTAACCGGCATGCCTATGCCAGATCCCCATCGAGGCCAATTGTTGGGTATTTTACATACCCCTTAGCCTCACTCTCTACCCGTATGATACTTTCTTTCTATATATTTGCAGGGGTTCGTGAAGGGGACTTGAATTTGGTGTCTACCTTCTCGGTTTGAAGTTTAGCTTCTTTTGAGGATGTGACGGTGGTGGCGGTCTGGATTCTGCAGCTTGAAATTAGGGTTCTTTTGTTTTTTATTATTCCAGCCTTTAGGCTAAAGGTTGTGAGGGCCTCCCGTTGTATCTTGGGTTGTAGCTCACATTTTGCTTAGACCATTTACCTTATCTATTGTTTATTTATCGGATTACTTTTGGGCCTTGTACTAGCTTTTTAATATATTGAAAGTATTATTGAACAAAAAAGAAAAAGAAAAAAAAGAAGCGGATGGAAAAATAGAGTAGATAGGAGCCAATGGCCCAATATAGAGTAGTAAAAGGAGTAAATCCATTTTGGACCTCTAAAATGACATTTTCCCAAATTTCTTACTCATGTTTCTAGATATCTGATTCAAGCTCTATCAGAAACTGTTTAGGTTGATAATTGACAATGGGCTTTGCAAATATTTAAGGCCCAAAGGCACCAAGAAAGAAAAGTGAAGTTAATACCCGAAGCCCAGTCGACCAAAGGGGACAAAGTGGAGCCTCATCCATTGAGACTTAGGCCACATGCCTAAGAATGAAATGACAAGTGATGCAGACTAACCTACTATCAGCCAAAAAGCATTTTCTAGTGGCATTACACTACTACAAATTGTGTCGATGGTTGGTGTCGCTTTTATAAAACATAGTGGCGCTTAAGACATTCCGACACCTACTTTACATCGTGTCGTAATTAATGTCACTTATAACCGACATAAACTGTTAATGTCGCTTATAACCGACATATATTTTAATATTTTTTAATAGTGGTTGTTGGTACCATATATTGGGCCTCGTCTTTGGGCCTTATCCCTAAGCCCATGACAAATGTAAAGGGGGAGGGAGCCCTTATTCTATAAAAGGGACTATCCCTCACCCCCATAAAAAGGTCTCACCTTCACTAGTATCCAGGGCCTGAGATCCAGAGGAAAACAAAGGGTCTCAGATCCTCACACATCCATACAGAGGGCAATACCTTTTCAGCTAAACAGATAGCAAAATGGCAAGGGCTGCATCCACAGAGAGCTCCCTTGCCGATCTATTGTAATCCATACATTCATACAGTGAATCAGAATCAACATCAGTGTGGATGTAGCCCAGACATTGGGGTGAACCACGATACATCTTTGTGTTCTTGTGCGTTTGTGTGATTCACGGTCGGATTTATGTTGGTCTAAGATCCTCTAGATTTTGTGCATCAACATTTGGCATTGTCTGTGGGAAACGACATGAAAAGCTATGTGGTTCTCTTTCATTTTTTTTCATCTCACCACTGTGAAACCCTCACACTCCACCGTGAATCTGCAAAACCCAAGAAACCAAAACTCCTATCTCCACTCTCCAGCTCTCTTTCTCTCTCTGCAACTTTTGATTTTTGAATTTTATTTTCAGAAAGAAAACAATTTGGGAAAGGAGGGGGAGAATGTACGACCCGCAGCATTTCCTGGAATCGCAAGAGAATTCTAGTAATTTCAAGGACCCAAAATTCTGGCTTTCCGTGGATGCCAACTCGTCCCCGACCCACTGCCCGACTCAGTCCTCACTCACACACACACACACACACACACACACACACACACACTTTCTCTCTCTCTCTCTTTCTCTCTCTCTTTCTCTCTCTTTCTCAACTTTCATCATGTTTTTCTGATAAACCTTTTGATTACTCCCTGCCCCCAATTCTGGAATTTGATGGAACTTCTCAAATAAAAGGTTTTGGCTCAAAATCAAGAGGATGTTTCTGCTGAAGTTGGAAGGGCGAATACAAATGTTTCCAGGCGTTGATTTAGTTTAGTGATGCTATCACCGCATTTATGGCAAGGAATGCATTGGATGGAAGAAGTCTACCCAGTTTCACCGAAGCAGATTCAAGCAGACCTTCGCTCCAACGACGCCTTCCGCCAGTCCGGCGCACTTCTCCAAGCTCTCCAGCAATCCGTCGCCGGTCGCGACATCTCCGTCATCGCCAAGATCGCTATCGAAGAGATTGTCGCCTCCCCCTCCTCACTGCAGACCTCTAGGACACCGTTTGCACGGGAGTTCTCACCGATCTCGACTTTCCCGATCCCGACGTCAGCGCTGCCACTGTCTCTATTCTCGCCGCAATCCCTTCCTACCGCCTCTCCAATCTCATTATCGACGCTCAAAAGAAAATCAACAGTTGCTTTAATTCGCCGAGCGACAATCTCCGGTTCTCTATTACTGAAACTCTTGGATGCATTCTGGCGCGCGATAACCTTGTCACGCTCTGTGAAAACAATGTCAATTTGCTCAGATCCACCTCCGTAATAATCAAAGCCAATTCAAGTTCCAAGCTTTCTCTTATGAACCCGACATCTCGCCCAGCTGTAGTCATCGACAATGGAAGTGGGAGATTATGCTCTAACATGTGAAAACCACAAGCAAAAAAAAGGGTGTCGAACACCAACTTCTGAAAAAGATGAAACTTTCATCATGAAGTTTCCCCCCATGCCTATTTTCTGAAAAAGCCACAGGAAAAGGAGTAAGTGGGTGTATTTAACTGAGTGAAGCATGCAAAGGTTCCCCCCATGCCCATTTTCTGAAAAAGCCACGAGAACAGCAAGATAAGATTCTTTTTTTATTTTATTACTTTATTATTATTTTGATAAGATCCTTTTGCTTTACATCTGTGTGTATATTCTTTAACATGAGGCCACATCATTTCTATCACACCTATATAGTGCGTTCCCGGTTTGATTTGCTTTACAATGTGCATATGCTTTACAAACGCATGTCTGCAATCTTCCTTACAATTATTTTATTAATTAATATTTTATTATTGCATCTTTAATCATTTCTGACTTCATTATTTAAAATGGTAGGGTAAAACTTTATTATACAATAGTTATTGGCCTAGAGTATTGTGATTGCCATTAAACTATGTCACTTATATAACATGTGATTTACTACACGATTGAATAAATTATTTATTTATAGAAGGCACATAGTACAATATTTTGCCTTGACAAACTTTGTCAATTTGATTTATTCATTATACGGTCATACTTATACTGTCATTTATTGTCAGGAATTATTGAGCAACTAGATTCACTAATCGACATTGTTGCTGATTAAAGAAGCCTACCAACACTATTGATCAGCCTATGGATCACTGAGCCACATGCTTGTGGTGACAAATATTTAGTCCGAACAATGATCTATTGTCTAACCCGACAAGCGGACCCGAGTCATGTCGAGAATCAACTCATACTGAGTACATGTCGACATAAAGTAGATACTTGCAATGAGGAATACCACGAGCCAAGCCGTCTTGCAGCGAGCATAGCCTCTAGCCGAGCAACCTCGCAATGAGCATCGCCTCCAGTCGAGCAACCGTCTCGCCGCGAACATAGCCTCTAGCCGAGCAGCCTTGCAACGAGCATCGCCTCCAACTGAGTAGTCTCGTAACGTGTGATACCTCTAGCTGAGTATTGCTTTATGTTAAGCATTGCCTTGTGTTGAGTACTGGTTCAAGACATCTAGCCATTTCAGCCCGTACATGGATTTGATTTGAAGTCTCCAACCAAAACACTCTTTTGACTGGAGACTTAGGGGATTCCTGTTGGTACCATATATTGGGCCTCGTCTTTGGGCCTTATCCCTAAGCCCATGACAAATGTAAAGGGGGATGGAGCCCTTATTCTATAAAAAGGACTCTCCCTCACCCCCATAAAAAGGTCTCACCTTCACTAGGATCCAGGGCCTGAGATCCAGAGGAAAACAAAGGGTTTCAGATCCTCACACATCCATACAGAGGACAATACCTTCTTAGCTAAACAAAGAGCAAAATGGCAAGGACTGCATCCACAGAAAGCTCCCTTGTCGATCTATTGTAATCCATACATTCATACAGTGAATCAGACTTAACATCAGTGTGGATGTAGCCCAAACATTGGGGTGAACCACGATACATCTTTGTGTTCTTGTGCGTTTGTGTGATTCACGGCCGGATTTACGTTGGTCCAAGATCCTTCGAATTTTGTGCATTAACAGTGGTGCTGCTTTAAAAAAAAACTGTGTCACTTTTAAACGACATAATGTCAGCGTCGATTAAAAGAAGACTGGTGTCGCTTTTTCTGACATTAATGATAGTTTTTAAATATTTTCAAAGCCAGTGTCGGTCGTAGTCAACATAAGTTTTAATTTTTATTAAATATTTTGAAGCCTGGTGTCGCTTGTAATCGACATAAAGTTAGCCTCAGTTAAAAGAAGAATGGTGTCGCTTATACCCGCCACTAGAGAAAGTTTTTAAATATTTTCAAAGCCTGTGTCGCTTATAGTCGACATAGATTTAAAAAATTTTAAAATATTTTGAAACCCGGTGTCGGTTGTAGGCGACAGATTGGTGGCCTTTATATACCCTCTAGAATAGGCCTGGCAAACGGGTTGGGTCTGTCGTGTTCGTGTAACAATTATTATCTTAACGTGCCGTGTCATATCACACCCGTTATGACCCGTTAAGAAAAATATATATTTTTTCTTAAATTTGCACATACCAGACATTGCCACATAAATATTACTTCAAAACATTAAAACACATTTATTCTTTAAGTACTACATCTACACTCGAAAATAAGAGCCTAATAAACAAACATCCATACACTACTAGTCTATTACACATTTGTTTTTTTTTTTTTTTTTGCAATTTTTGGTGTATGGAATCTCAAAGTATATACAAACATGTTTGACAGTTGGATTGTGACGACCCATCTCGGAATAAAATGTATTTTATCCCCGAAAGCGTGGAAACAGACCAATTCCTTCACCTCATATTCTTTTGGGTTCAAATAAAAATGTGTAGGGTTGTTTTGGGTCTAATGGGTAGCCTAAACTTGCAGCCCAATAGGAATTAAGGCTATTTAAAATTTCGCAATCTGGACCAAGACACACGCACACTCATACATGCCTTCTTCCTTCAAACTCTCTCTCGTTCTCAAGCTCTCTCTTTCCGTACAACTTGAGTTTGCAGCTCCCAAACTCTTCTAAAACCTCACGAATCATTTCTAATTTAGTCATCATCGTCTTCCTCTCGACTGCATGAGTCTGTCTATTCCTATAGTTGAGGGAATAAACGACGGGAACTTGGGAACCTAAAACTCTAGCGAGAAACAAAGTATAACTTCGGCATGGGGTGATTCACTTAGTTTTGAAGCTTAGTAAGGTAATTACTCAACTTATCTAACATATTAGGTTAGTTTTGGTTAAGTTTGGACGTCGAAATAAGCTTGGTAGTGGGATTGCAGGGATAGCTGGTTTTTCAAGAAATTTTTCGACCATTTTTCGTTGGTTTTAGGACGTAAAAGTGGTAAGAACTTTTTCTTTTTGCTCAGAGCTTCATTTTGGTCTAAAGTTTGTGAAATTTGGTTGAAGAATGGTGAAGATATTGAAGTTCAAAGTTTTTCCAGAAACCGGTGAGTGCAGCGGTGGCCAACGCCGAAATCTGGCAAACCAACGAAGGAGAAGGAGAATATTCCATCGATTTTGACTGAATATACTAATGGCGCTAGGTAAATATAACGGAAAATTCCCTTACGCTGTTAGGAAATCCGTCAGTGTGCTAGGCACGTGCCTACGCGTGGGCGGCTCGTGTGGCCGTGATGGTATATTCTAAAAATATGGGGATGTTCGTGGGGTTGAGTAGGCCACGATGGTATATTCTTTCACCCCAATTGAGCAACGTATGATAAGTTATTACATAGTTTTGATTATGTACTTAAAAATAACATTAAAATAGTTGTTTCACATATAAGTGAGATGTTTCCGGAGGACGAACGCAGTCAGGCGAGACTCGAGGGTTACGACCATGCCACATACCAGTGACTGGACTTTTCGTTTTCTATATATGTATATATATGCTTTATGTTTTCCTAGAAATCGATTTAAATGGTTTTATGTTTAAATGCCATGTCGTATACATTACATACTAGAATATACATTAGTATAGTTGTGCATATTATTACTTAACGCTGCGGGCGCTCAGGTAAGCTTCAGGTGAGTATATATATTGATGATAATGATGGTAGTGTGTATGGTTATGATGAGTTGGATTAGTGATTAATATCCTGCACCCCGGTGTTAGTGCTCCGTCGGAGGTCAAGGCCTATCCTTCACGTGATCGTTCCCTCCTACACTACACGCTCACCTTGGATCCAAGGCAGGTGCCAGCCTTTCATACAGACCACATTAGGTTGTTTCAACTCGTAGGTGACTTGCGATTTATCGCACAGCCTTCATGTGATCGTAGCACTTGATCGTATTTATTTACACCTAGCCTATCGTACAGACCACCTTAGGTGGTTTTGACTCGTGTGCAGAACTTGACATATGAGTTATAGACTCAGCTGTACAGGTCACGTTAGGTGACTCTAGTTGATATGTCATTTTATATTGATTCATTTTACTTGGCTTACTTATGCACTATGGAGGTGATTGACATGGCATACATGTAGGTTTTGCTACTTTCGAGTATGGTTCTTATTTATACGTAATATTATTTTATGGGAAATTATACGGGTTTTACGGTGAGGGGTTATTACTTTGGAAAGATAAATTGTTTTAAAAAGCTTTGTTTTTTCCCACTCACTTTCCCACTCACTTTCTGTTTTGCGAGGACTCGACTCACTTTGGAAAGATAAATTGTTTCACGAGGACTCCACGGCGGTTCTGACAGACATCTATCAGTGTAGGATTTCTTTTACAATTTGTATAATTAGTAACTAGACTTCTGGACTGCATTCTGATATCTATGCTCTAGTCGTGTGTGTACCTATACTCTAAACACTTCCACTTGCATTGATAGACTAGTATAATTGTTTGCTCACACTTTATCTTACTATCACTTCCGCACCGCACACATGGCTACGTCACCCTCTCGTGACTGCTAGCATGCCTCGATTTAGGTCGGGGTGTGTGAGTTTGGTATCAGAGCATAGGTTTGGCAGTCCTGCATATTTTGTAAGTATTCTAATTATTTTGGTGCCTTTCTGTTAGAACTATGCCGCCTTGTAGAGAGCCACGTTCTTCAGCTGAGTCTAGTTTCCCCGATATTGCTCAGTTAGGGGAAGCTATTGCCAATGCCATTAAGTTTTCGTTTCGTCCTCTCCAGAGGACTCATCTGGAGACTGTGTATAATTTGAAGTTGAATACTTTTGAGGGTACTAAGTGGCCTGAGGGAGCCGAGCGTTGGTTAAATCACGTCGAGAAAACTTTTCGATTAATGCAGAGATAAGGAAATCTTCTTGATGATAGATGGGTCAAGATGACCACCTGGTTTTTAGGTGAGGAGCTTGCATCCTGGCGGAGGCTGGAATCTTTTCAGTTGTCACCAGAGAAAGTTGCTGACTAGGAGATTTTTAAACAGTTATTTCAGAAAAGATTTGTACCCCTAGAATATATTGATCGTAAAAAGAAAGAATTCACGCACTTAAAGCAGGGAAAGATGTCAGCTAATGAGTATTATCGGAAGTTTCTCGCTATTGCCCTGAGATTGCTACTAATCCTGTAGAGATGCTTTGCCGTTTTAGATTGGGTACTTAAAAGAAGTGGCGTTCCATGGAAACCATGACTCCTTGTGCTACATATCAGGAGTTTTATGAGATTCTATTGCGAGTTGAGGATTATGAAAATACGCCCAGTGACAGTGGGTAAGAGGAAGAAAAAGATAATAGTCAGAAGAAAAATGATAATAAAGATAAAGGACAATCATCAAAGAAACCTCGTAAGACGCAGAGTTTTAAGAGGAGTGGCATTAGTTCCAGTTCTTCTAGTGGGGGTTTGAGTGCTACTGCATTGAGGAAAGGTGGCAGATTTTCCTGAGGTTTCCACTTCCAGAGACCGAAAGACTCTAGTGGTTTTGGTGGTCCTTTTTGCTGCAGATGTAATAATCGTCATTTTGGAGTGTCAGCAAGGTAACAAAGGATGTTTTATTTGTGGCCAGATGGGGCATCGGGCTATTCATTGCCCACAGAATCAGTTGAGGCCCCAGCCACCTTTCTTACCACCATCGGTACCAATTCAGCAAGTTCCAGGGACTAGTGGTTATACCAGACGGGTCATGGGGGTGCTTATCACTATCAGGGTGATATAGCCCCATATTCTAGAGAACAATATCAGTATCCACAAAATCTGTATTAGCAGAGTGGCTATGCTCTGTATTCAGGGGGTTATATATCGTATCAACCATATTCAATTGGTGGATCACAAGGGTATTTTGGAGGACAATTCTAGAGCGTGGAGGTTGCTTCTAGTAGTGCATGATCATCGAGGTAGGCTAATCAGCCTGGTCGAGGTATGCAGGGACGTGGAAATCAAGCTAATAGAGGTCGTGGAGGACGACATCAGACACATGGTCGTATTCACCATATTACTCTACAGGATGCTCAGAACAATCTTGACTTGATCATGGGTACGTTGAATATTCTTGGTCATTTTGCTAGAGTACTAATTGACTGTGGTGCTACACATTCCGTTATTTTTCATACGTTTGCTCAGACGACGCAACCTCATCCCACACCTTTCGAGTACGAGTTAGAGTTTTCTATGCCTAGAGGTGAGATGTGTTATGTTAGCTGGGTATATCCAGGATGTCCTGTGTTAGTGGAGGATGTTGTTATGCCAATTGATCTCACTCCGTTAGATATCGTTGATTTTGATGTTTGCCAATTGATCTCGTTCCGTTAGATATCGTTGATTTTGATGTTATTCTAGGCATGGATTGGTTACATTACAATCGTGCCAAGATGGATTGTTACGGCAAGACAGTTACTTTCCATCGCCCATGCTTGCCTATGGTTACATTCGTGGGCGAGCATAGTGGAGTGAGGCATGGCGTTATCTCTGCCGTAAGGGCTACAAGGTTATTGAAGAAAGGTTGTCAGGGATATTTAGCTCACGTGGTACTAAATGATAATACTCCTAGTAGTGTGGATGATGTATGAGTAGTCAAGGATTTTCCTGACGTGTTCCCTAATGATTTACCTGGATTACCGCCAGACCGAGAAATGGAGTTCACTATTGATTTACTTCCAGGTACAGATCCTATTTCTTTAACTCCTTATCAAACGGCTCCTACTGAATTGAGGGAATTGAAAATTGAGTTACAAGAATTGGTTGATAAGAGTTTTATTCAGCCTAGTACTTCATCTTGAGGAGCTCCAGTTTTAATCGTACGAAAGAAAGACGGGACTTTGAGGCTATGTATTAACCATCGGCAGTTAAATGGGGTAACAATTAAAAACCGTTATCCGTTGCCGCATATAGGTGATTTATTTGACCAGCTTCGAGGCGCCTGCGTGTTTTCTAAGATTGATTTGAGGTCTGGTTATTATCAACTAAAGATCAAAAGTGAGGATGTTCCTAAAAGGGCTTTTAGGACTCGATATGGTCATTATGAGTTTCTTGTGATGCCATTCGGGTTAACTAATGCACCTGCATCTTTTATGGACTTGATGAATCGAGTATTCCAGCCATATCTTGACAGGTTCGTCATTGTCTTTATTGACGATATTTTGGTGTACTCTAAGTCTAAAGCAGAGCATGTTCGACATCTCACTTTGGTGTTGAAGAAATTGAGGGAACACCAATTATATGCTAAGTTTAGCAAGTGCCAGTTTTTGTTAGATCAAGTAGCATTTTTGGGACATGTTGTATCAGCCCAAGGTATTCAGGTGGACCCTTAGAAGGTAGCAGCTGTTGAAAATTGGGAGCAGCCACAAACCGTCATCGAGGTATTAAGTTCCCTTGGCTTAGTAGGTTATTATAAATGGTTTGTTAAAGATTTTTTAGTTATAGCATTACCACTGACGAGTTTGACTAGAAAGGATGTTAAATTTGAATGGGATGATAATTGTGAGCAAAGTTTCCAACAACTAAAGTATTGTCTCACTCACGCACCTATTTTGGTGCTTCCAGATGATAGTGGTAATTTTGAGATTTACAGTGATGCTTCGTTGCATGGTCTGGGTTGTGTATTGATGCAGCATGGTAGGGTGATTGCCTATGCTTCCCAACAACTGAAACCTCATGAGATGAATTATCCTACTCATGATCTTGAATTAGCAGCCATTGTTTTTGCCTTGAAGATTTGGAGACATTACCTTTATGGAGAAAAATGTAAGATTTTTATGGATCATAAAAGTCTTCGGTATCTTTTCACGTAGAGGGATCTTAATCTTTGCCAGTGAAGGTGGATAGAATTGCTCAGAGATTAGGATTGCACGATTGAGTATCACCCTGGTCGTGCAAATGTGGTAGCAGATGCACTTAGTAGGAAATCTCAAGGCTACCTTAATGCCTTATATGCTTGTCGTATCCCTCTTCTCACAGATTTGAGATCCACTGGAGTGAAATTAAGGGTAGAAGATCAAGAGGAAGCTTTACTTGCTAGTTTCCAGGTAAGACCAATTTTAATTGATTGTGTGTTCGAGGCTCAAATGAATGATGAGGAAACTCAGGAGGAGTTTATTCAAGTAAGATCGCAAGGGAAAAAGAAAGACCTCAGGATTTGAGAGACTGACATATATCGGCTTATGCGATGCATCCGGGGAGTACTAAAATGTATCATACCATTCAACCATTTTATTATTGGCATGGTATGAAAAGGGAAATTGTTGAATATGTGAGTAGATGCGCAATTTGTCAACAGGTCAAAGCTGAGATGAAGAAGCCTTTTGGGCTAATGCAGCCACTTCCCATTCCTCGGTGGAAATGGGAAGATATTACCATGGATTTCGTGTATAAGCTTCCTCGTATTCGAAATGGTTACGGTGGTATTTGGGTGATAGTGGATTGGCTTACTAAATCAGCGCACTTCTTTCCAGTACGGGAGCAATATTCTTTAAGCCGATTAGCCGAGTTATTCATATCAAAGATTGTTAAACACCACGGGGTTTCGGTTAGTATCATTTCTGATCAGGATCCTAGGTTCACTTCTAAGTTCTGGGTGGCGTTTCAGAAGGCTCTTGGTTCGAGATTACTTTATAGTACGTCATATCATCCACAGACATACGGGTAATTTAAAAGGACTATTCAGACGCTGGAGGATATGTTAAGATCTTCTGTATTGCAATTTGGTGATGCTTGGCATAGGCGTTTGGATTTGACGGAATTTTCCTACAGTAATAACCATCACTCTAGCATTGGTATGTCACCTTTTGAGGCACTCTATGGTAAGTCTTATCGTACTCCTTTATGCTGGTCAGAGGTTAGTGAAGGAGTATTGGTGGGCTCTGAGAATGTAGACGAGACTACACAGAATATTCAGGTAATTAAATCTAGGGAGTTTTAATGAAAAGCCTACGGTACTGTTCACTTTAACGAAAAACCACATTTTTACACTAAAAAGTCAAACCTAGTACTATTCACTTTACCCTTTATTTTGTCCTTATCATTAAAACTCAAAGTTTTCAAGCCATTTTGCATTAGTTTTCCTTTAAATCTAACCTGAAAGCGGCCCAGGATCAACAAAAGAGTCTAGCAGACAAGCATGCTACTGATAGGGTGTATAAGGTTGGTGATTGAGTATTGTTGAAGTTATCACCGTGGAAAGGTGTTGTACGGTTAGGGAAAAAGGGTAAGTTAAGTCCTAGATACATCGGACCGTACCAAATCACTGAACGAGTAGGTGAAGTTGCTTACAGGCTTAAGTTGCCTCCAGAATTATCTAAGGTGCACGATGTGTTTCATGTTTCTATGCTTCGCCATTATGTCTTAGATGCATCGCACGTGATACCTCTTCAACATTTGGAAATTAATCCAGATTTGACTTATAACGAGGAGCCGGTGACGATTTTGGATTGGAAGGATAAGGTTCTAAGGAACAAAACTATGCGCTTAGTAAAAGTTTTATGGAGGAACCATTCGGTAGAGGAAGCCACCTGGGAGATGGAGGATCGTATGAGAGATATGTATCCATGCTTGTTTTATGGATATTAGTGGGTTGTATTATTATATGAAATTTTGGGGATGAAATTTTCTTAAGGAGGGTAGGTTGTGACGACCCATCCCGGAATAAAATGTATTTTATCCCTGAAAGTGTGGAAACAGACCAATTCCTTCACCTTCTATTCTCTTAGGTTCAAATAAAAATGTGTAGGGTTTTTTTGGGTCTATTGGGTAGCCTAAACTTGCAGCCCAATAGGAATTATGGCAATTTAAAATTGCCCAATCTGGACCAAGACACACGCACACTTATACCCACGTGCCTTCTTCCCTCACACTCTCTCTCGTTCTGGAACTCTCTCTTTCCGTACAACCTGAGTTTGCAACTCCCAAACTCTTCTAAAACCTCACAAATTGTTTCTAATTTAGTCATCATTGTCTTCCTCTCGACATCACGAGTCTGTCCATGCTTATAGTTGAGGGAATAGACGATGGGAACTTGGAACCTCAAACTCTAACGAGAAACAAAGTATAACTCCGGCATGATCGAGGGTCATTCACTTATTTTTGAAGATTATTAAGGTAATTACTCAACTTATCTAACATATTAGGTTAGTTTTGGTTGAGTTTGGACATCGAAATAAGCTTGGTAGTGGGATTGCAGGGATAGCCGGTTTTTCCAGAAAAATTTCGGCCATTTTCCGTTGGTTTTAGGACGTAAAAGTGGTAAGAACTTGTTCTTTTTGCTCAGAGCTTCATTTTGGTATAAAGTTTGTGAAATTTGGTTGAAAAATGGTGAAGATATTGAAGTTCAAAATTTTTCCAGAAACTGGCGAGTGCAGCGGTGGCCGATGCCGGAATCCGACGAACCAATGAAGGAGAAGGAGAATATTTTGTCAATTTTGACTAAATATACTAACGGCGTCAGGTAAATATAATGGCATATACTGTTATTTAACGAAATATTCCCTAACGCTGTTAGGGAATCCGTCAGTGTGCCAGGCAAGTGCCTGCGCGTGGGCGGCGCGTGTGGCCGTGCCTTGGCCGGCGCGTGAGGGTGCGTGGGACGTTGAAAAACTATTCTAAAAATATGGGGATGTTCGTGGGGTTGAGTAGGCCATGATGGTATATTCTTTCACCCCAATTGAGCAACATATGAGAAGTTATTACATATTTTTGATTATGTGCTTAAAAATAATGTTAAAATAGTTGTTTCACATATAGGTGAGACATTTTCGGAGGACGAACGCAGTCAGACGAGACTCGGGGGTTACGACCCTGCCACATACCAATGAGTGGGCTTTTGGTTTTCTATATATGTATATATATGCTTTACGTTTTCCCAGAAATCGATTTAAATGGTTTTATGTATAAATGCCATGTCGTATGCATTACATACTAGAATATACATTAGTATAGTTGTACATGTTATTACTCAACGCTACGGACGCTCATGTAAGCTTCAGGTGAGTATATATATTGATGGTAATGATGGTAGTGTGTATGGTTATGATGAGTTGCATTAGTGATTAATATCTTGCACCCCGGTGTTAGTGCTCTGCCCGAGGTCAGGGCCTAGCTTTCACATGATTGTTCACCTCCCGCACCACACGCTCATCTTGGATCCAAGGCAGGTGCTAGCCTGTCGTACAGACCACATTAGGTGGTTCCAACTCGTAGGTGACTTGAGATTTAACGCCTTCACGTGATCCTAGCACTTGATCGTATTTATTTACACCTAGCCTATCGTACAGACCACCTTAGGTGGTTCCGACTCATGTGCAGGACTTGACTGATGAGTTATAGACTCAACTGTACAGGTCACGTTAGGTGACTCCAGCTGATATGTCATTTTATAGTGATTCATTTTACTTGGCTTACTTATGCACTGTGGAGGTGATTGACATGGCATACATGTGGGTTTTGCTACTCTTGAGCATGGTTCTTATTTATACGTAATACCGTTTTCTCAGAACTTATACGGGTTTTACGATGATGGGTTATTACTTTGGATAGATAAATTGTTTTAAAAAGCTTTATTTTTGCCCGCTCACACTTTTTGTTTTGCGGCAAGTGCTTGCTGGTAGCTCACGAGGACTCCACGGTGGTTCTGACAGACATCCATCAGTGTAGGATTTCTTTTATGATATGTATAATTAGTAACTAGACTTTTGGACAGCATTTTGATATCCATGCTCTGGTCGTGTGTGTACCTATACGCTAAACACTTCCACTTGCACTGATAGACTAGTATAGAGTAAATTAGTTAGTTTGGTTTTTGTTTGCTCACACTTTTATATTACTATCAGTTCTGAACCGCACACATGGCTACGTCACCCTCTTGTGACGGCCAGCATGCCTCGATTTGGGTCAGGGTGTGTCATGGATCGTTGAAACTAGTTTCGTAGAATGCGTATCCCATCAAAATAATAGATTCACTAATACTTAAGAGTTTATTCATACTTTCATTAAGTATAACATAGGATTTTGTGGTATTCACTATTGTAAATATTTTAAATTGAAGATCGAGTTCATTCATTGAATTCATATAGGGTGAAGGAGTGTAGCTGTAAAAAAATCATTAAAAGCAGAGTTCAAATAACCGTTAAATCGTTATTTTTCATTGATAACCGTCGAAAAGTTTTGTCCCGTTACTTGATCTCTGAATGTTTATTTTTTTTTTTTTTTGGCGTATGCAATATCGAAGTATATACAAACAAGTTTGACGGTTGGATCGTTGAAATTAGTTTCGTAGAATGCGTATTCTATCAAAACAATAGATTCACTAACACTTAAGAGTTTATTCATACTTTCATTAAGTATAACATAAGATTTTGTGGTATCCACTAGTGTAAATATTTTAAATTGAAGATCAAATTTATTCATTGTATTCATATAGGGTCAAGGAGTGTAGCTGTAAAAAATCATCAAAATTGAAGTTAAAATAACCCTTAAATCTTGATTTTTTGTTTATAACTGTCGAAAAGTGTTGTCCCGTTACTTGATATCTGAATGTTTGTTTTTTGCGATTTTTGGCACATGCAATCTTGAAGCATATACAAACAAGTTTGAAGGTTGGATCATTGAAATTAGTTTCGTAGAATGCGTATCCCATCAAAACGATAGATTCACTAACACTTAGAGTTTATTTATACTTTCATTATGTATAACATAAGATTTTGTGGTATCCACTAGTGTAAATATTTTAAATTGAAGATCGAATTTATTCATTGTATTCATATAGGGTCAAGGAGTGTAGCTGTAAAAAATCATCAAAATTGGAGTTAAAATAACCGTTAAATCGTGATTTTTTGTTTATAACCGTAGAAAAGTTTTGTCCCGTTACTTGATCTCTAAATGTTTGTTTTTTGCTATTTTTGGCGTATGCGATCTCGAAGCATATACAAACAAGTTTGATAGTTGGATCGTTGAAATCATTTTCGTAGGATGCGTAACCCATCAAAACGATAGATTCACTAACATTAGTTTATTTATACTTTTATTAAGTATAACATAAGATTTTGTGGAATCCACTACTGTAAATATTTTAAATTGAAGATCAAATTTATTCATTGTATTCGTATAGGATCACGGAGTGTAGCTATAAAAAATAATCAAAATCGGAGTTAAAATAACCGTTAAATCGTGATTTTTCGTTTTATAACCGTCGAAAAGTTTTGTCCCATTACATGATCTTTAAATGTTTGTTTTTTGCAATTTTTGGCGTATGCGATCTCGAAGTATATATAAACATGTTTGATGGTTGGATCCTTGAAACTAGTTTCGTAGAATGCGTATCCCATCAAAACAATAGATTCACTAACGCTTGAGAGTTTATTCATACTTTCATTAAGTATAACATAAGATTTTGTGGTATCCACTAGTGTAAATATTTTAAAATTGAAGATCGAATTTATTTATTGTATTCATATTGATGATTATGCCATACCTAATTTGGATGATTGGATACTTGACAATGAAAATTTCCATATAAGGGTTGGTGTCGAAGAGACTCCTTTTCATGAATCATTACCGTATGTGATGATATTAATTAGACTATGTTTCAATTCATATGTGATGATATTTTATCATAAAATTATATTTTTTATTTTTTATTACGTATTTTATTTATTAAAATCTTAAAATATTATATGAGATAACATTAAAAAAAACGCTGGTTAATTTGTTTCTTTGGGTTAAACAATTTTTTTTTCAAAATAGTTTTCTGTCGCTTTTAACTAACGCCATTGGTCGGATTATTTGAAATACTTAGGCGGGAATTTTCCCGCTTGTATCTCTTAATTCGACGTCATGTGAGTGGTGTCGGTTAAAAGCGACGTAAAGTGACTTGGGAAGAGAAATTCAATCAGTCACTTGGGAAGGGGATCGTCAGTCAGTGTGTCAGATGTGCTGTCGTTTTTAATCAACACTGAATCCATTTAAATCGACACTACGTGTATTTAATAAAGTGTGTTAGAATCTAGTGTCGGTTTTAACCGACACCAACTCAATATACATATTTAAACCCCTTCTTCCCCATTTCATATGTGCCTTCATTTTTGTCTTTCTCCTTCTCCATCCCCATTTCATCCGTGCTCCATCTTCCCCGTGCGTCCCTTTCTTCCCCCATGCTTCAAGTTCCAATGGCAGTGAGCTAATCCCAGCAGAATCTGCCGGCTGAAGTCTCTCACAGTGTCCTTTCTTAAGCAGCTGGGTCATGAGACTCGAAAACGACATCGTAGTTGTCTTTCTTGCGTATGTCGTCCTTCAGATGGAGGATGTGCTCATACGGAGGGATTCAGCGGCAAATAGAGACCTCTTTCACAACCGACAGTTTACCATCAGTGTCGCAGAGTTTGTACCGCTCAAGCGTGATGGCGGCGCCGATGACGGTGTTTTTGGCAGAGTAGGCTCTGCTCTCCTGATCTCTGAACACCTCAGCTCCGACGTGGTACTTCTCCCTGGGTGCTTCTCTTATCACTCGCCCCAGACTTCCTCTGATTCATCAGCTTCGCGCCTTCATAAGCGCGATGGTCCGCCGCTTCCTTGGCCGAATCGGAACCCCATCTCCACTTTTCCCAGATCCCAACATCTTCCATTACGGTCCACAAATGATCTGATTTTTTATTCGTTTCTTGTATTATTATTATTATTATTATACTCTGCGAGAGTGCGACGTTCTCGAACATTCTATTCCGATTTGTGCGACTTCTGTTCTCCTTTCTTACCCTTTTCTGCTGGTTTCATTGCCAATTCTGGAATAAGGGTATAAATATTTATTTATTTTTTACTTGAAGATTGTAGAATAAGTCAATGGTACCAGTCGAGTTTGTTATGGCGGATGAGTTTTTGTATGTTATGTGTGATATAAAATGTTTGTCATGGTAGATAATTGTTATTAATTTTTATTAATGTTTGCTTTGGCCTAAAATATGTTGGGAATTATTTTTTATATAACTTTTTTTATTATTAATTAATTTAGATTTTTTTTATTATTAAAATATTTGGTGTCGCTTATGGACGACAACACAAGAAATATTTTATGTATTGAGATGTTAGGTAATGTCGGTTAGAACCGACCGTAGGTTTGATTAATTTATTATTTTAACTGTTGATGTCGGTTAGGACCGATAGTAGGTTTGATATTTTAATTCTTTAATTGTTGTTTGACGTTGCTTAGAACCACCATCATGTCAGAACTTAACGTCGCTTCTAACCGACGTAATGTTGGATGTAGCTTTTAAGCGATTTTATATTACTTTGCTTCTTGGTGGCGGATTAAAGGGACTAACCAATGTCAATAACCTTTTGGTGAAGGTGGCAATGGTGTCGCTTCACATATTCGACATTGCACGACTTTATGTTGGATTTTTACCAAAAATCAGACAGTAATTGGGTTTTATTGTCGGCATTTACACCACCAGTGATAGTCTCTTTTGTAGTAGTGTTACAAGTAAAAAGTTGATGACTCACTACCCTCCAAAGTGCTTTCAGGCAAGAGTAGAGCTAAAGGCAGTCGGGCCAAACTGCCTACAAAAAAGGAAGCAGGCCCCAGAGACAAGGACACTTAAACAAACTGTTGGAATTTAGGATTATTTTGTTATTTGAATTTGGGCTTAGCCCGTTAGTATTAGGGTTTCATTTTCTTGCTTATTAGGGTTAGGCTAGTTCTCTATATATATGATGCTTTGTAACTGGTAGAATTATTAAGTTGTTCACAATGTAGCCTCTTGGAGGTTTGTAGCCGTTTCGGCATTCTCGTTCGTTTAAACATATTATTATTTTGTTAGTCTTGTTCGTTGCGCACTTTGATATTCAACTTGGTATCAGAGCAGGTTCAATCCTTCGGGATTTAATCTGCTTGGTCGGGTTGGTATTCTGTTTGTCAGTATGTATTCTTGTTTTTGTCTTTGGTTTAGTTTGCAAAAGAAAACAAAGAAGTCAGAATTGAAGTTGTAGTCACCAAGTGCAGCCAAACCGGTCAAGTCCACGCACCAGATCTTGCCCGCAATCTAGCCCTCAACCTTCTCATCCTCTTCCAAATCCTCCCTCGCCGTCTGCCTGTCTTGCGCCGTCCCACCGCCTATAATCCAACCCAAAATCCAACCTATTGCTGCAAGCCTGCATAGACCCCATCTCACTGCCGCTCCACCCATAACCTGTCTCTAGTCTGATCTTTCCCTACCATTGCGATTCGCAACGATCCCCACCGTCTGCTGTGCTTGTTTTGCAGGTATGAAGAAGACCACATAAGGAAGGAGACCTTCGCAAAGAGAACAAAGAAAAAGAAAAAAAATGGGAAAAAATGGGAAAAAGGAAATAATAAAAACAGAGCTTGCTTGCTTGCCTTGTCGTGTCCGCCTAACAGAGCTTGTCTTATCTTGTCCGCCTAACAGAGCTTGCATCTGCATCTGCTTGTTAGCAAACTCATGACGTGTACCGCCATGAGTTTGACGGGGGGTGTTGGAATTTATGATTATTTTGTTATTTGAATTTAGGCTTAGCCCGTTAGTATTAAGGTTTCATTTTCTTGCTTATTAGGTTCTCTATATATATGATGCTTTGTAACTTGTAGAATTATCAAGTTATTCATAATGTAGCCTCTTGGAGGTTTGTAGCCATTTCGACATTCTCGTTCGTTTAAAAATATTATTATTTTGTTAGTTTTGTTCGTTGCGCACTCTAATATTCAACTAAGCATACAAACTCTGCTCTCAAGCCAAGTTCGTACCCAGACAAGCTAAAATCGACTCAGATTCAGCCCTGTAGTGATAGGTTCCTCAAAAAAGTTCCCTTTTGTCTAGTGTTAAAAACTAAAAGTCCCATATCACAAGGCAAGAAAAGAAACTAATGTAGACTTAACCGATCTATGACAATCCTTTGATAACAAGAAGTTCGAGTAACTTGGGGCGCAAGTAATCAACTTAAACTAAAACTGTTTCACATCTATTATAACTGAGATAATAGTGGCACACCGAGCTCTTTGTTAGTTTTAATTGCGAGCCTCAAGGCCTACACCTAAGGCCCTATAAAGACACCTCTCAAAGCTGACTTCATATTCTTCTTGTAGCCCACAAAGCAACAAGAAGCCAACAGAAAACATCACCAAGTGCCAAAACACCCAAGGGGAGTTGTGCAAGGGCCGAGATCTTTTGCCCAAAACAGATTCCTCCAAAAATCGAACTCAGCAACCATTTGTCCTCCAGTTTCCTAATTTCTCCAAGTTATTTTGGCTGAGGGGTGTAAATTTATCTATAACCCCTCCCTCATCTAATATCTTCCATCCACGGATTATATTTTAAATTATAAAAAATGTCAATTATGTGAAATGATATCCATATTCGAATTTTATCGATGTGTCGGATTGGAGATTGGAGCATCTGAGTGGTTTGATACTTTGATCATCCTCTAAGAATTCCAATTTTTAATATCTCGTTTGTTTAACTAGAATCTAGGATATGCCCACACAAAATTTTAAAGTAGAGAGGAAGACAGAGAGGGAAAGATGTTTGGTTTTTTATTTATTTATTTTTAATTAAAGTAAATAAAATTACATGTA
This sequence comes from Malus sylvestris, assembly GCF_916048215.2. Lineage (NCBI taxonomy): Eukaryota > Viridiplantae > Streptophyta > Magnoliopsida > Rosales > Rosaceae > Malus > Malus sylvestris. The sequence goes on along the minus strand of NC_062264.1, from coordinate 5,997,294 downwards.
GTTGACGCTCAAACAAAGAATAACAAAATTTTTACGGTTACTATCCTTAACATTTTTGTTGTGATAGAAAATAAATATGTATTTTCATCCTCTTTTAGTCATGAACATAACCACTTTCACTACAAAAGAAACTTACATCTCAGACCTCAACATTTTATTTTGTTAGCATATTGATTCAGCCACATATTCTAGCAATAGAAAGTGATTGGTTTCAAATTTTCGTGTTGTACAAATAACTTGAGGCTATTTAGTCCGCTATTTCCTTACTTTCTAAACCAAATAAGTTTTTTTATTCATTCTTTCTCCCACTCCTATTGGGACAAAACAAGTAAGAATACCCACGTTTTGCTACGGGTTTTAAAAACGTTAAAGTTGATATATAAATGGCTACAAACATGAGAACAGTTTTGTTCATTACTTAAATAGTAGAATATGTACATGGCAGATTTGTATCTATTCCACAATAACAACCTATGTACAACCAAAAAGGCATATACTCAATTTCAAGATTGATTTTAAAATCCTAATATAGCAATAGCAAAGAAAATGGATTGAAAACTAAAATTAATGGCCAAAAAAAGTATAGGCATTTACCGGTAATCCGACTTTAATAGTGTTGGATCAAGCGTTCCTGTAGAGTTTGTGACAACCATTCTAATATCAATTTCCACTGTCCATTTTTTGCCTTAGACTTTTTGAATTTCAAATTGGGTTTTGTTACTTACAATAGGTCTATTTAATCAAATCCTGATCAGTAAAAATTTTAAAAATATTAAACAAAATTATCAATCATGATTAAGTCTATGGGACTCTAAGGAATTCATGTTTAATTGGACGACCAAATGCATCCATTTCATTCAAATCAAGAAATACAACGCAATCAAATCAATAACAAATACTTGAATTCGAAGATAAAGCCGGGAAATATAGAAATCTTCAAGTCTTAGACAGATTGGAGCATAGCCCTATTTTTGGCAACAAAACAACCATTGTCAGAAAATTACAGGAAGACAAATGAAACTAGAAATGAAATTACTTCAAAAGTTTAGAGAATCTGCTAATTGCTACCACTCGATAATTTTGCAGAAGGTACAATTTTGTTTCATTTCCCTGCAACAACAGCAAGTACAATTATGTTTCAATCCTCTACACTAACCCAAACCCACTTCTTCAATTCCTTCTTATTTGTCTACCCTAAACAAAAAGAACCTTTTGACATTTAAACCTTAATTACCAATTATACCAAGTATTTTGGAAATACATAAACAACGAAATTCCACTGACGAACTAAACAAATGGCCCTTCAATACATCAGTACACAATCACAACTTACCTTCCAAATTGGACAAAATGCAATAAGCAAGAATTGCAATGTTCTGAGACTTCTTCGGGTCAAGCACACATCTAATTCAGAAATTTTCCAAGACAAAATTGTAGACATCGAAATTTCGGTAAAATAAATGTTGATCGATAATTAAAATTTCAACGCTTACGTGTCACATAAATTTTACATGTAGCGTATGACTAAACGAAAAATCAAAATAAATCAGAAAAGTCATCAAACAGGACACGTGTCAACACCTGACAGAAACGATTTATTTCATCTGAATATTATATTCAAAATTAGGCATTGGAAAATTCTATAAATAGGAAGCCATTTCATTCATTTGGGGGATTAATTGAAGAAGGAATTCACATATACATTTCTATACTCCCAAATTGGAAGAGAATTCCCTAAATCCTTGAAGCTTTGAAGTTCTAAAGCTTTCAAGCATCAAACCTCCTAAATTCCCAAGAAATCCCGAAGGATCAAGAAAGCCCTCTTCATTCTTCGTCAACTCAACCTTCAAGATCAAGCCTCAACGGCCCTTGAAGAACTTCCACCAATTGACATCACACCAAAACCTTGAAGTTTTGAAACTCTAAAGCTCTCAAGCAAATTCCGAATAATCGAGAAAACTCTCTTCGTTCTTTGCCAAATCCGCCTTCAAGCCCAAGCCCCAACGGCCCCTTGAAGAAAGTGTTCATCGTTCATCAACTGTTCATCCTCAAGGATCAAGCCTCAACGGTTCCTTGAAGATCCGCTCAAATCCGTCATCAAGCTCAAGCCCCAACGGCCCCTTGAAGATCCGCTCATCCGCTGTTCCTCAAGATCAAGCCCCAACGGTTCCTTGAAGATCCGCTCAAATTCGTCCTCAAGATCAAACACACGGCCCGCTCATCCTCAAGATCAAACCCCAACGGCCCCTTGAAGATTCGCTCAAATCCACCTTCAAGATCAAGCCTACGACCATTGAAGAACGTTCATCCTTAGATCAAGCCCAACGACCCTTTGGATCAACAGCCCATCCGCAAATCTACACTTACGGAGGTCGAATCAGAGGATCAAATTTGAGAGAGATTGTAACTTCAAAATCATCAAATAAAAATATTATGTTGTACACTTTGTTTTTGTCTCTTTCGTTTCAGGAATTTTCCGTGTTTACAAAAATGCAATAAGCAATAATTGAATATCACTATTTACCTTCCAAAAGCGCTTCACAGACTTCATCAATGGTAACATTAAGCCCCCTTAACAATATTCCAAATTCTGCACACCAAATATTTGTTAAGAATATCGCGTTTAAGAATGAGAAAAACAAGAACAAACTCTGGAAATCGAAAAACAAATAACCAAGATAAATAACACCAAGAATTTATGTGGTTCGGCAATATGTGCCTACGTCCACGGGACATCAACAACAATGTTTCACTATATCAATAATGAGTAGAACCAATATCTTGTCAAATCTCTAGAACTATGACTTGACGAAAAACTTGAAAAAACAAGAACAAGAAATACACTATCTCTTTTCTTTTCTCTTCCACACACTTTACAATATTCTCTCACTCTAATCCCTTGAGTGGTATACAATTTATTGTTTTGCTCCTCCTCAAAACTAGTACAATAGCCCCTTTATATAGACATAATAAAGGTCTTCTTCAATAAGGATTATTAATCCTAATTGGAATCTAGTTATGAATCCTACTTCAATTCAGAAACTAACTCCAATTGGGAAAACAATTTAATCCTCTAAGACTATTAATTCCTAATAGACTTAGGACAACTAATCATGGGCTGGAAAAAACCCAACAATCTCCCCCACCAGACCATGAGGAAGGTATACCAAAATAGGATTGCTCCTCTTGACCAAACTCCCATTGATCGAACTTTTCATGACCAGACTCCCCGTGATCGAATTACCCATAACCAAGCTCCCCTTGATCGAACTACTCATTAACCAAGACCCTCTTGATTAGATTTCTCTTGACCAGGCTCCCCCTGATCGCAACACCCATCGTCATTGGCAAAGGCAATTATAGACTTTTTTGCCAGAAAACATCGCTTATCTTCATCTTGGTCCAATCAGCATCAAACATACTTGTTGGCTTGCTCTTAACACCTTCAGTAAAGCATGTCCTCCTCTTGATTTCCATGTAACCCAATTAAAGTGGGTTGCACCCTCCATTCTAAAAGGATATCAGCCAAACCAGGCTCTGACACCACTTGTTGAGAATATCGCGTTTAAGAATGGGAAAAACAAGAACAAACTCTAGAAATCGAAAAACAAATAACCAAGATAAATAACACCAAGAATTTACGTGGTTCGGCAATATGTGCATACGTCCACAGGACAACAACAACAATCTTTCACTATATCAATAATGAGTACAACCAATATCTTGTCAAATCTCTAGAACTAGGACTTGACAAAAAACCTGAAAGAACAAGAACAAGAAATACACTATCTCTTTTCTTTTCTCTTGCACACACTTTACAATATTCTCTCACTCTAATCCCTTGAGTGTTATACAATTTATTATTTTGCTCCCTCCTCAAAACTAGTACAATAGCCCCTTTATATAGACATAATAAAGGTCTTCTTCAATAAGGATTATTAATCCTAATTGCAGTCTAGCTATGAATCCTACTTCAATTGAAAAACTAACTCCAAGTGGGAAAACAATTTAATCCTCTAAGACTATTAATTCCCAATAGACTTGGGACAACTAATCATGGGCTGGAAAAAACTCAACAATATTATCAAGTACAATTAACAATAATATAATAAAAAGGCATATAGAGATTCAGAATGTTGAAATTGCAATTAAAAAAAAATCAAATAATGCTTTAAAGAAATGCAACATATTTATGAAAAATTGAGAACAATTTTCTTCTTTCATTAGAATCCAAGTAAAGAGATTGAAGCCAAAATTTGAAACAAAAACCAGAGAATGAAATTAAAATTGAACAAAACCCTAACCCAATTTAAGCCCCTGTTTGAAACCCCTCATAATTTAAATTGGAATTTCGAAAGTGAAAGATGAAGGCGAGGCGACAACGCGGTATGGTTTCCTGACGTTCATAAAAAATAGATTTTGGAGAGATTCTTCATCGAGTAGCGGCCGATGAATACTGATTAAGTGGGGTAGATGAGGTGAGGCGAGGAGGTTTGAGTGTCTGAGGTTTTTTACATTGATTGTAAGCAGAGAGATGATGCAGAATGAAGAGGTGAGCGAGAAAGCATGGGGATTTGGCAGATGAGGCATTCGACTAATCCTTGGAAGAAAGATTGAAAATTTGGACCGTTGGGTTAGAAGGATTTAGATGGGAGGATATTGGGGAAATTGGAGAGTTTTATGGAAGAAGAAGAAATAGAATCAGAGTTAGGTTTAATTTTTTTTTGCGATGAAGCGATGAGGGATGGAAAATGGCGTAGGAAGCTGGGACTCCCACGTGTCACAAAATTCATCTTCAATTGACAGTAAGGCAAATGGGTAAAGTTGGTATAACAATGAAATAATTTTTTTTGGGGGGGGGGGGGGGAAGGGGACCGCTGTAGCTAGGCTACAGTGATTTCCCCACCGGTTTTAGTATATACTAGCAATGGTACCCGCGCGATCCTGCGGGCATGAAACTAAACATGTTCCAATGCATTCTTAAGTGAATCATTTTGAATGCAATTTATGAAAGCATAGATTGTAGCATACCTTGTAATTTGTCCAAGGTGGAATTATTTTGTGATAAGGTACTGAAAAAATAAAGTTTTAACATGTTATAGAAGAGTATTTAAATCAAATGAACGAATGTTGAGATGTTGAAACAAATTAGTAACATAAACTTTGCATGAACGGGTTTGTCTATGTACACAAAAACATAAACAAATCTGTAACATCACTTAAGCCACTAATTTTAACAGCATAAAGAAAATGGAGGTACTAATTTGAAATGACATGTTTGATTCATTGAAAAAGTAGGAAAAAAAGGATTCTTAGTTGGCTTATATAATCTTTTATACAAAGGCAAAACCACTTACAAATATATAGAATGGCCAGTCAATTTGATGGACAAAAATCAACTAAGTGCCGAAGAATTCTAATCCGAATTCACACGCAATAGAGATTTTTCTATGCTGATATTGATCCGTAGAGTATTCCAAATAAAAAAAGATAAAATCTCCACAGAAACGTAAACAAATCTGCAACATCACTTAACCCACTAATTGTAACAGCAGAAAGAAGATTGAGGTACTAATTTGAAATAACATATTTGATTCATTGAAAAAGTAGGAAAAAATAGGATTCTTAGTTGGCTTATATAATCTTTTATACAAAGCCTTAAAATGCTATGCTCAATTCATTCAAAAGTAGGAAAAAATGGGGCACTTAAGCCACTCATTGTAACAGCAGAAAGAAAATTGAGCTACTAATTTGAAATGACATGTTTGATTCATTGAAAAAGTAGAAAAACAATAGGATTCTTAGCTGGCTCATATAATCTTTTATGCAAAGGCTTAAAATGTTATGCTCAATTCACTCAAAAGTAGGAAAAAAAATGGGGTTTTTGCAATGAAATTGTCATGTTTTGATTCAATAGTTTAGACCACATGGACAAAATTCAATTTGCATGCTTCATTCATTCAAAAGTAGGAAAAAAGTCGGATTTTTAGTTGGTTTACATAATATTTTATAAGAGGTGTTAAAATGACATGCTTAATTCATTTAAAAGTAGGGAAGTGGGATTTTTTCAGTGAAATTGTCATGTTCTGGTTAAATGTTTTAGGCAAAATGGACAAAGAAGAAAGAAAGCACACCATTTGATTAAAAGTATTTTTTTTCCTTTTGATTTTGGCCAAAACAAACGGTTCTGTCTAAACAATTTGTTAGTGATCTTCTTCCCCTGGTTTGGTACTTTGCAAAATAGCACAATGGTGCAACACCACTGCTCAAGCGTGATTTCTGAATGGGTAATGCACAGCAGACTAAAATTACAAAGAAATTTTAACTAACATCAAATTTACCCAAACTCCAATCATTCCTCTGATTTGTTTCAAAAAATTACTAACACACTCTAATCTAACACTTATCAACGGGTTCCCAGACGTACAAAAAAACGACGACAAAAACTCACCCAAAAACTAAGCTACCAATCTCTGAAGTACGTACTTGATAAAAGTGAAGCATATACATATGTGAAATATGAATGAAATATGCAACAATTGTATAAAAACATGCATAAATGATAAACCAATCTTACAAACATGTTAAATAAACAGAAGGCATATAATAATAAAGAAGAAGAAGGAGAACGAAGTACTTAAAATAGCAAGGAAATTGTTTTTGGAGGAAGGAGATTTACCCAAAAGATAAGAGGACTGTCAGAGACACTGCCAAATTTGCGACTGATCAACGAAGGAACCAAAATGCAAGACATCCTCTCAGCGAGGAAAACCTAGCATAGGATCAAAACCAACCCAAAACAAAATGGTAACAATTTCATCCAAATAAAGCAAAACTCAAAAGAAAAACCAAACACAGCACATACCTACGTCGCCCAAAATAGATTTCGAAAACGGCAGTCCGTCAAACAAAAAACAAATCCGGAAACAGATCCGGCCAAAATGGGTGAAGAACAGAGGGAAACAAACGCAAACACCGCAAAATATTCACTGTCGATTGCAACCCCAGAAATTGTGCGAAGCAATTTTACCACAGAGGACAAAACACCCAAAACCCTAGGTTTATACAAATGGAAAACCTCCTTCAAATCACAGACCACAAACACGATCCCCTAAAGCAGGAAAATCTGAAACTTGGCCCAATATATTCCAAACCAAAGATAGCGAAGAACAACAGAGAACCTGTGAGAGGAAGAGTGAGCATAAAGCAGAGATGAGAGAAAAACCAAAACAGAGAATGGGCTAAAGAAAAATGGGCAAAATTGCCATTTTGCTGTGCAAAGAGTAGAAAAAAACACGGGGAAGACCAATTTAAGGGGCATTTTCGTCCGCACACTGCCCTAGAAGAGTACCACCCGAGGTTTGGGTTTTAGTATGTACTAGACAGTTTTGCTTGCGCGTTGCTACGGGATTAGAAATTGTGTGAAAAATTATGTTTAAAGGTATAAACACATCAACTTATATCACATCTAATTGAATTACTGCAACAACATATTGACGCACTTAATATGAAAATCCATAAACTATTTGACAATATGAAATCCAACAATCTCTAAAGATGAGAAATGAATGTAGAAATTCAGCAATCTCTAAAGATGAGAAATGAACGTAGAAATCCTACCTCATATATATTAAAACAATTAACAAATTCTCAGTAAATGATCACAAAAGAGGTATAAAAAAGTAATTCAATTTCTTAATTTAAATGAGTTCTCACCATCACAAAAATAATGATATCGTTTTCACATTAACTTGGATTGATTTCGATCACCAGCATTAATAAAACCAGTGACTTCAACCTGTGCAAGCAAATGACCGATTTAGATGCAAGCCAACCAACTTCGAATTTGACCAAATAAAAAATAATTACAATTAAACTAACCTCTTATTCCCATATGAAGTTGTGGTTGTTCCTTGTTTTGCCTTTGTGACCTCTTATTCCCATATGAAGTGGGTGCTCAATCAGATGATATAATGCCATTTTATTTATTCTTTACCTTTTGTTATTGTGATGTAATTCGGTAAGTCATTCTTATTGGACGGTCATATTTTTCTCTTAATTTTGTTTGACATTATTATTTAATCAGGGACAGCACTGTTTATACTAAAAAAATGATCAAATAAACTGTGTAATGACAGTGAGATAACAATATTTGGCAACTATAAAGAGTAGTTAGTTTAATAGACAGCTTCAAAACAAAGCATGTGCTAAGAATCTTAAATTTCGATTGTAGTCAATTTGATAGACAGCTTCTTAAAAAATTGGAAAATGAGAATAGATTTGTTGAATTTGTGTACAGATAAATTAAAACTTGCAAGTATAAAGAGTAGTTACGTAATCTTTTTTGGAAGAACCGGAATCTGTTTTTGCAGCAGTTGGAGACGACTTTTTTTCAATAGCTTTATAGGAACTTGGTCAAAGTCCTGCACATTTTCTTCTGAGATATCTTCTACCTCACTGCTTGAAATTGGTGACAAAGATCGGCAAACATGAGCATGCAATAGTTTAAGATTTGGACATTGGCAAAAAAAAATTACACAGTTAGGAATGACCTTTGTTCAGAACTGTCAAAAAGACATCTTCTGACCAATAAGAAGAATGGTGTAAACACAAAATTACACGTATCAATCAGGATGAGATTGCAATTGAGGGTTAAACCCCTCAGTCGTCATATGCGTTCACGGAATGTAATTTGATTGGTATGTTTAAGCAGTAATGATGATACTTTTAGTCTAGCATAGTTAGCAATATGTGCAGTACATGTATTACCCTAATTGTATCTTATTATTAATCATTGTAAGACTAAAATCTCTCCTCAAGCTTGTAAAGAAGCTTGAGTTTAAATTGATTTTCCTACTTTGAACAAAATTTTACCTAGATACCTCAAATAATCATAATCATACAAAAACCAAGCATCCTAGTAGCTAGCTAGTACATGAAATCATGGTTTCACTGATTATATAAAAATATTAGGAAATTTTTAGATACAAAAAGCAAATAAAGTTTGAAAAATCACTCATTGAATGTCCCAAGAGATCCTTATTTACAGCAACCTTTCCAATCCTGACTAGCCATCTTCCATGTCGATGACGTCTACTACACAGAGAAGAAACAAAACAAAGAGATTTTATCTAAATTATTTTATAAAATTATGAATAGCTAATAAGACCGTGTAATTCTTCTGTACATTGACGCCCCTCTTGAGAATCCACTGCTTTTCCTGTAAAGACCGCATTATGTTAGTAATCGATTAGCATTTAAACGCTGTTGTATATATAAATCTACTAAATGCATGATTAGTAGCATGAACTAAAACAACATGGTTTGATAGTTAAAATGGTAAGCCAAATTATGTGTGAAAAAATGCTTACGAAGTAAACTGAAGATTTAATTCCCCAGCTAATCAAAGAAAAAACAAAAATTAAAAAATAGAATCAGCATATAGTATGGAAAATAGTTAGAACAAAAGCATAATTTGACTGGAAAAAAATGCACATTTCTTGTAATTAAAAACATCATTGTGTTTTCTTGACAAACCTTGCCTTCCCTTCCTACTCTACCTGTCACATCCCGGCCCGGGGTAGACCACTTCCCGGGCCCGCTCTACCACCGTAGCACGATATTGTTTGCTTTGGGCTTACCATTCCCTCACGGTTTTGTTTTTGGGAACTTACGAGCAACTTCCCAGTGGAACAAAACAAATAAATAAAACAAATAAAACTCAATTCTTGCAGACCTTTTGTTGATGCACAAAACCGAAGGTCTTGGAACAACGTAAATCCGACCGTCAATCTGCAAGAAATGTAAATAACACAAGATGTATCATGGTTCACCCCAAGATTTGGGCTACGTCCACACTGATTATTGTATTTATAAGAGTATTGAGGATGAGAGAGTTTCTGATGGTGAGAGGGCCTAGGAATTGGCCTCCCCTAATTGTGAGGGTGAGGAGTCCTTTTATAGAATAAGGGCTCCTCACTTATTACATATTTGCCCCTTCCTTTATCACATAATTACATTTAAGTCCTCCGAGTATTTATACGAGATCTAAATACGGAGGCCCTAAGTATGGTATAAACAGTAGTCCCCCAAGTCTTCAGTTAAGAGAGTATTTTGGCTGGAGACTTGAAATTCAGTCCATGTGTGGGCTGAAGTCACTAGATGTTGTTTAGAACTGATACACAATATGAGGCGGTGCCCAATCTGAAATAATGCTCAACTAGAAGTAGCACATGTTGCGAGGCTGCTCTGCTTGTGGCTTATGTTGCCTTGGTTGGCTCGGCTTGTGGCGTTTGAAGGTGAGGGAGTCTCTTTTATAGAATAAGGGCTCGCTCCTCAATACATAAATATGGGCTAGAGTTGATGCTCACAGTGAGGCGGTTGCTCAGTAGGAGGCGATGCTCTCTAATGATAGTGAGGGAGTCCCTTTTATAAAATAAGGGCTCGCTCCTCAATACATAAACGATGGGCTAGAGTTGATGCTCTCTAATGATGGTGAGGGAGTCCCTTTTATAGAATAAGGGTTCGCTCCTTAATACATAAGTCATGGGTGCTTTCTAATGAAAGTGAGGGAGTCCCTTTTATAAAATAAGGGCTCACTCTTCAGTACATAAATAATAGGCTAAGTCCCTCAAGTATTTTTCATGAGGCCCAATATATGGTACATAGTGTAGTCCCCAAAGTCTTTGGTCAATATAGTCTGTTGGTTGGAGACTTCAAATTGAATCCATGTATGGGCCGAAGTGGCGGTTGTTCGGAGGCGGTATTTGTATACCCTGCACTGAAGCTTTGTAGGTGAAGCTTTTTTAAATGAAGCTTTTGAAGCTAGAGCTCTGTAAATGAAGCTTTTGAAGCTAGAGCTTTTGTAAATGACACTTTTGAAGTTAGAGCTCTGTAAATGAAGCTTTTGAAGCTAGAGCTTTTGTAAATGAAGCTTTTGAAGCTAGAGCTCTATAAATGAAGCTTTTGAAGCTAGAGCTTTTGTAAATGAAGCTTTTGAAGTTAATTGACATGAGTGATGCTCATGAATGTTTATGTTGATTGACATGAGTGATGCTCATGAATGTTGACATGAGTGATGCTCATGAATGTTGACATGAATGATGGTCATGAATGTTTATGTATGATTGTCATGAGTGATGCTCATGAATGTTTATGTATGAATGACATGATTGATGCTTATGTATAATTTGAAGTATTGGGTGTACTTTTGATCACCTAGTGGGTGATGATAGCGGCGGGGTGCCAAATAATTTATTGCAGTACTGGGCGTACTTTTGGTCACCTAGTTGGTGATAATAGCAGCGGGGTGCCGAATAATTTTTTGTAGTACTGGGCGTACTTTTGGTCGCCTGGTTGGTGCTATTTTGGGCTTATGGGCCTTCGCTCTCCACACAACATTTCAGACCATTTATTTTGGGCTTTGTCGTTTTTTTTTATTTTTTTATTTTTATTATTATCATCTGATGGAGTTTATACAGATGTCTCCGAAAGATAAGAAAATAAATTACATGTTTTCAGCATGTTGATGGGCATATTCTGGTCCAACAAAAAGTGGAGACGGGAAACCTTCGTGGGCATCTACTTATCTTTAATCATGTTATCCCGTGGGATAGTGGAGTAGTGGAATAGTGGAGCATCTTCTTTTCGACTTTTCCTTTTCTGCTTTTCTTTCTGATTTTCTTTCTATTTCTTGACCCTGATGAATATGGCAGACAAGGAACGATGATAGATTTAATAATAAGAAAAAAAAATCTTATCCTTGTTTATGCTTTGCAAAAGCTTTTGCTTTCTTCTTTTCACTTTCATCTCTTTCTGTCTCTGAGCTGTCATGCATGTACACCTTTGAATCTGTAGGTTGGCCACGATGGTGAGGCTGTGCTGGCACTGCTGGAAAGGGAGGCTAGTGAGCTTGGCCACGATGCTTTGTGACCCATGGATCTTCTGATTACAAAGCTTGATGGAAGAAGAAAGTGAGGTCATTGGAGAAAACTTCAAATGTTGTTTGGATTTGAATCTGTAGAAGGACCCGGAGATGAAGCATCAGGTTCCTCTGGCGCCGATGGGCTGGCCATATCCGGAGTCGGAGTTTTCGAAGAGCTGTATGATTTTGCAGCTGCCTTAAGGCTTGATCGATTTGACCTGAACCTGCATCTAGGCCAAGTCCCCCGCTATCTTAACCGCAATCTTCTTCGATCTGGCAGAAATGGGTTCCCGCAATCTTCTCTGCTGTCTTTGCCCCTTCGCAAGCTCCTCATCTTGTTTCTGTTTTAGTTCGGATTTTTGGTGATGATGCTCTTGTAAAAGTTCCTGCAGTCTATTAAGATCATTTCCAAGAATAACTTGTGCCAAGACTGGGTCATTCTGAAACAACTGTGTTATTTCTCTTTCAAGATTTGATACCATCTGCTGAAGCTCATTCTTTTCGTGCTCAGGGATGACATTGACGTCCGTACAGATGGTGGGAAGAGGAGGAGAATCCGAAAAGTCAATGGATGGCAACCCATCGGTGGAATCTGGACCGTTAGATGATTCCATCGGAGGCGACAATGATTGGAATGACTCATTCACATTAACTGAAAGCAATGAGATATGCTCTTTCTTTTTGAAACTGGGAGTGAGACCAGTCACCAAGAAAGCCTGCACGTTTCAAGGGGAGGATGAAAGAGAGTTTTAGAATCTGATCAATCCCATCTTTTGCGCTTGCCTGGCCACTAATTCCACGTGTTCCTTGACCTCAACGGAGGAGTCAACCGACCCGAGGGGCAGAGTATCAAGAGCCATGCCCATGGCCTGACTCAAGATCCTAAACTGGCTCTCCACGCAATCCGACTTCATTAGCATCCATACTCTGGCGTCGTCCCGGGCCAAGTCTTCCAGCAAGAACTGAACTTTCTGGAAGGCCAAGTGGAGCGCCGACAAGCTCAGAACTGCGAAGGTCGGAACAGTAGGGATCGACCTCGTCGTCGTCAGAGTCATCGGAGCCGGTGTTGTAGGGGAGGAATTTACGGATGAGGGCCTCGTCGGCAAATGAGAAGCGCGGGGATCCGTAGTCAGCTGTGGCATACACGTCAGAAGAGGAAAATTCTTGTGGGATGCGACGGGTGAGGAGCTTCCTCAGTGGTATGTCAATGTTGGTGTCTCTGAGGAAGGTTTTCTTGCGTGAAAGAAGCTGATGGGAGAGGTGGAACTTGTGTTGCTCGGCGCAAACACTACTCATTTCTGATTGATCTGATGAATGCAAATAACAATAATAATATCAATATATACCAGATAATTGCCTAGCCAGAGAAAGATGGTGGTGTTTTTTAGTGTGGGTGTTGGGTTTCTACACATTCACGGTAGAGGTGAAAAAATGAAAAAGAACCAACACAACTTTTCGTGTCGTTTCCCACAGACGGCGTCAAATGTTGATGCACAAAATCGGAGGTCTTGGAACAACGTAAATCTGACCATGAATCTGTAAGAAATGTAAATAACACAAGATGTATTGTGGTTCAGCCCAAGGTTTGGGCTACGTCCACACTGATTATTGTATTTCTGAGAGTATTGAGGATGGGAGAGCTTCTGATGGTGAGAGGGCCTAGGAATTGGCCTCCCCTAATTGTGAGCGTGATGAGTCCTTTTATAGAATAAGGGATCCTCACTTATTACATATTTGCCCCTTTCTTTATTACATAATTATATTTGAGTCCTTCGAGTATTTATACGAGATCTAAATACGGAGGCCCTAATTATGGTATAAACACCTTTTCTGTTTTCTACCATTCCAGAGTCCCTTGATAATCTAACAGTCATCTTTATAAGCATTGCTAGAGCATGAGATTGGATAAAAATGCAAACATGATCTGAATTTTTAAAGACCTTTATGATAAAAAATAAAAAAAAATCAAAATTTCTACAACCTTTTGATTAGTTTTCAGACTTACATTGCGTTTGTGGTTTTTTCAACCCCAACGGAGGTAACCGCGAAGTAACAACATAGGGCAAATCCAATGGAAGCTCTTAGACAATTAGTAAAAGATGAATGCTTACAAAACAAAAACAAAAACATTTAATCAAAGAAAAAAATACATATTTGATCACAAAGGGCTTGTAGCCTTGCAAGCTTGCAGACAAAAACCCCAATATTCGAAGACCAACATTTCTTGAAAGCAAAAATCAAACCAGATCAGATAGCCAAAAGCAAATCACCAAAAAAATTTAAATTAGGTATACAAAAATCAAACCAGTTCGATATTGAGACCTTATGAAATCTTGGCGTCGGGGACGTCGTTGACCGAGTGCTTCTCGACCTCGAATTGAAGCTGGTGACCACCGGGAAGTTCATTGTTCTGTTTGGCAAAGAATTTGAAGCTTCGAAGAGAAAGCTATGCAGGAAAATTAAAGTAGATGGAGTTGACGAATGGTGCTAAATCGGAGTTGGACGATAACGGCAAATGGAGAATGAAGGGCATCTGGGAGAGAGAACAATAGAGAAAAAGGGAGAGGGTGCAAACGAAACCAAAACCACAGAAGCCAAAACAATCGAACTCAAATTAGAGGAAAAGAAGCGAAAAGAAAGGGAAGATACCTGGCATTTTGGACCCAACCCGTTATATCTCATACGTTTGCTCAGACGACACAACCTTATCCCACACCTTTTGGGTATGAGTTAGAGTTTTCTATGCCTAGAGGTGAAATGTGTTATGTTAGCTGGGTGTATCCAGGATGTCTTGTGTTAGTGGAGGATGTTGTTATGCCAATTGATCTCGTTCCGTTAGATATCGTTGATTTTGATGTTATTTTGGGCATGGATTGGTTACATTACAATCGTGCCAAGATGGATTGTTACTGTAAGACAATTACTTTCCATCGCCCATGCTTGCCTATGGTTACATTCGTGGGCGAGCATAGTGGAGTGAGGCACGGCGTTATCTTTGTCGTGAGGGCTAAAAGTTTATTGAAGCAAGGTTGTCAGGGATATTTAGCTCACGTGGTATTGAATGATAATACTCCTAGCAGTGTGGAGGATGTACGAGTAGTCAGGCATTTTCCTGACGTGTTCCCTAATGATTTACCTGGATTACCATTAGACCGAGAAGTGAAGTACACTATTGATTTACTTCCAGGTACAGATCCTATTTTTTTAACTCCTTGTCGAACAGCTCCTGCTAAATTGAGGGAATTGAAAATTCAGTTACAGGAATTGGTTGATAAGAGTTTTATTTAGTCTAGTACTTCACCCTGGGGAGCTCCAGTGTTAATCGTACGAAAGAAAGACGGGACTTTGAGGCTATGTATTGACTATCGGCAGTTAAATGGGGTAACAATTAAAAACCGCTATTTGTTGCCGCATATAGATGATTTATTTGACCAGCTTTGAGGTGCCTGCGTGTTTTCTAAGATTGATTTGAGGTCTAGTTATTATCAACTAAAGATCAAAAGTGAGGATGTTCCTAAAAGGGCTTTTAAGACTCGATATGGTCATTATGAGTTTCTTGTGATGCCATTCGGGTTAACTAATGCACTTGCAGCTTTTATGGACTTGATGAATCGAGTATTCCAGCCATATCTTGACAGGTTCGTCATTGTCTTTATTGATGATATTTAACACCAACCCGAACCCCACCTTCACAATCCGTAGGGCTGGGTTCGGTTTGAAACGGTTCGGTTTTTTTTTGTTTTGGTTTTTTTGGGTTCGGTTTCGGCCCGGTTTGGTTTTTACCATGAATTTTTTTTTGGTAAATTTGGATATTGGTACTGATCAAACCACTATCTTCATCTACAAATCACAACAACAATTATATTCATTTAGGGTTTGTAGGATTTGTGGGCTGCTATTGATGCAGCAAAATACGAAGAGGGAAAAGCTAATTTTTTTTGTCAAAGCATGAATCTTTTATCCAACACAATAAAAATGAAATAAAAAAACTTGGATTGAATCGAATGGAAAGAAAAAAACACAGATACATAATCTGCATCCCTACGCATGATCTGCAACCCATACTTTCTTTGCTCTTTGTCCGTCTATTGAATCTAAAACCAATACATAATCTGCAGCACACACGTCTATGCATCTCCACCCATTTTTTTTCTCCATAACTGAAATGAAAACTCTATCACATCTTCACGAATAGCACAAAATCTTAATATTGAATCTCATACACTAACAACAAATCAATAACCCAAAATCCCTAAATCTAGAAGACCCTAAGTTACTCTTCCTAAATCCCTAAAATTGAATACCTTTCGATTGAGAGAGAAGAAGGGATGCCGCAGGGTCAACATGCTCGCAGCCATGAGGATGGATGCTGGAGCCTGAGGGAGGACTGAGAGAGAAGAGGGGACGAGAGGGAGAAATTGGAGGCATGGACATGGAGGGTCTCACATATATGAAGCTTGGAATAGAAAGGATGATGCGGCTTATGGAGAAGAATGGAGAAATGGACATGGAGGAAGTCTGGAGGCAAGGTATGAGAGAGAGAGAGAGAGAAAAGGGGAATGAAAATAGAAAAAGTGTGGATGTGCTAGGGTTTTGTTGATTTGGTCATAAAATTTTAAAAAAAATCTCCAAAATCCTGGAGGCATGAAGAGGATTCGAACCCATGCGCTTCACCAGCTTGGAAAGTTTCATTAAAACCAACTTCACAACAAGTTCTGTTTTGTCATAATTGTATGACTAAACTAGTTATAAACATTGAAAAAAATAATTAAATATATATATATCGGTTCGGTTTGAGAGTTTCGGTTCAGTTTTTTTTGGCCTCAGTTTGGTTTGGTTTTTTGTTTTCGATTTTTTGAACCCACCCCTACAAACCAGCATGAAAATGCCAACACAACAGTTGGGAGAACGAACAAAACCGTTTCTGAAAGTACAAAACACAACCAAATCATACACTCATAATCACAACCACGACACAGAAACAAAAAAAAACATAACACCGTTTGCTAAAAATAAAATGATAATCAAACCACACAGTCACACTTAGAATCCCAACACAGAAAGAAAACCCTACTATTCTATAAGTCTCACCCCCATAAAAATCCAAAGGAAATAGTTAACTCTAAACCTTCAAAATCAGGTAAACCCAAATTCAAACAAAAAACCTAACTCTAAATGCAAAATTAAAAACAAAAAAGGGCAACCAACTTGAAACCTTCAAAATCAACTAAACCTAAATTCAAACAGAAGGCCTACCTCTAAATACAAAATTAAGAAAAAGAGGCGACAGAGAGAAGCAGAAAAATGAAAGGAAAAAGGGAATAAAGAGAGGAGTGAAAACGAAACAAAAAGGGTAAAATCCTCTCAACAGAAACACTACATGTATTAAAAAAGCAGAGCGAAACCCCCCCCCCCTAAAAAAAAGAGAGCAAATGTGCGGGAAAGAAAAAAAAATAGAAAAGAAGAGCTGAAAACCCAAATGCAAGAGATGATCAACACGTGGTCTGCTCTACCCAATATATGTATATGTACATTTTTTTTCTCCCACTTTTCACTTCGCATTTATTATATTTTTTTCGAGGAATGGGCCTTCGTTACTACCACCACACAAGTGCAATCGCATCACTCTTTTCCTCTGTCTTTCTCTGAAATGGAAGGGGACGATTAACACGTGGGTCTTCACATTTATTATCTCTTTGTAGTTAGTGTTTTTCTTTTGGCTTTTTATCAAAGGCTTCAGATGTAGCAATAGAGGGGAGTACACATATTTTAATATTTTTTGGGTCTTCCCACGAGCTATACATGGGTTTAAAAAATTAAGAAGGTGTAAATTTTTATTGTTTGTTGTGCCACAAACCAGGTGGCCCGGTTTTAATCACATTTTTTTTAATTTTTTTTTTGTCTTCCCACCAGCTATACATGGGTTTAAAAAATTAAGAAGGTATAAATTTTTATTGTTTGTTGTGCCATCAACCACGTGGCCCGGTTTTAATCATATTTTTAAAATATTTTTGTGTCTGCCCACCAGCTATACATGGGTTTACAGAATTAAGAAAAGACTAAAAAAAGACTCCACAGATGGAAGAACGGGTGAATAGAAAGGGAAAATTCGGAATTTTACTGTACTAAAAAGGCAAAAAGTAATGGTTGAAGACTAACTTGAGGGGCATTGTGGTCTGCACACTGCCCTAGAACAGTAACCCGATGTTTGGGTTTTAGTATATATAGAATATAATATAATTTGAAGTTTGATAACTTGCCTTAGTGTTCAGGGGTGTGGACTTCTCACACACCCCTTTTGATATTATATTCTTTGATCTTCTTCAATTAATTCGATCGGACGAACGAAAATTGAGAAAGATGTGTGAGATATAAAATTTAAGTGTTTAGATAACACAACCCTAGTATTTATTGGATGCATTGATCAAACTGGTGAGTGCATTTAGATGCCCCATGACCAATAAATCTTGGGCTAAACACACTAAGCCGAATGCTAAAAGCCTTAGAAGACCTCCTAAATTGGGTGAATTTGGGTTTAACTTAAGTTTTATAAGGCCTCCAAATCTTCGCATTCTATAATTTGCAGTTTTGACATGTTTGTACACCTTATTGTCCAATTTTAGATAACAAAAATCATTATTTGTTCAATTTGCAAGTGAGGATTACATACACACACATATCGTGTAGCAAATAAACACATTTCAAATGAGGACATAACCCTCTTTACGAAAAGTTTGCCATAGATAGGAGACTAGGACTCGTTTGGAAGTACTTCTAAAATGATTGAAACGCTTTTAATGAAAATGTTTTTGTGTTCTAAAAGTACTTGAAGTACTTCCAAGAAGAAGCACCAGTTACAATTCAAGTGTTTTTCAGTATTCACTTACGTTTTTACCAAGGATTGGTTCTAAATACTTTTTTTTTCTAAAAGCGTTTTCAATTATTTAAAAACACTTTCGAACAATTTTAGGCTGATTTGTGTTTTGCAAACCAATGTGCATCAAAATGACTGAGATAACGACACGCTTAATAAGTATTTAAATAATATTATTCAGTCAAACCAGTTAACATTCGAGTACCGATTAAAAAAAGGAAATTTGTTTAGTAATGCCTTATGTATCTTCTTATGATTTGCCCGATTCCGTCAAATTGGCGGTTACTTTCCACATAATCAAGTTGAGAGAAGTTGCATAAATGGAAAAAAAAACTCATAGTTGGTTGAAATTGGTACGTTTTAAAACTTTAGGGGTAAGAACTAAATTGAAAGTTTATCGGGCAAATCAAAAGAAAATGTGAGAGCATTTTGTCCATTAAAGTCGCTTGTTGTCTCGTTAAACACACTTTAAAAAAGAAAGAGAAATTCGTGGTTAGGTGTTACAGAATTAGGTGCATTTGTTGCACTGGACTATCTTGGACTAAGCTAACTTTATGAACTAAGCTGAATTGGCTTGAACTAAATTGGATAAGAATTATAAAACGTTTGGTACAGTGCTGGACTAAAGAGGGTGTATTTAATTGGGATTTTGAGGAGTTTTAATTCATTTAATGAAATTAGTGTATTCAATCAGGATTTTAAGTAATTCTCTAAAATTCAATGTGTATTCAATCAGGATTTTAAGATAATTTATTAAAATTCTTAGAAATCTGGATGTATTCAATTAGAATTTTAGATAAGTTTATACCATTCCACGTGTATTCCATTAAAAATTTGATTTTAAAGAATTTGAAAATGTTGAGGAATTAGAGGGAATTTTAAGAGATTTTGTAGTGCATTTTAAACATCAATAAATCTCACATCTCTCTACGAGATTCGATGGAATTGAATCAAATTTTTACACAGAATCTCTATAATTAAATTCTATAAAAATCTATGTATTTATAAATCTATTTACGGAGTGTATTCAATTGGGATTTTGAGGGATTTTAATTATTTTAATGAATCTAGGGGTATTGTGACACACCTCGACCTAAATCGAGGCATGCTGGCCGTCACGTGAGAGTGACGTAGCCATGTGTGCAGTGTGGAAGTGACAATGATATGAAAATGTAGGGAAATAAAAACCAACTAGCTAATCTACACTAGCTAAGTATATAAGTGCGAGTGAAGGTGTTTAGAGTGCGAATACACATCATCAGAGCATAGATAACCTAAATGCAGTCCAGCATGCTAAGTATTAATTATACAGGACATAAAAGAAATTCCTACATTGTTTGGAGTCTGTCAGAACCGCCGTAGAGTCTTTGTGAGCCACGAACACAAACTTCTACCTAGAACTTGCAGGGGCGCAAAACAGAAAATGTGAGTGGGCAAAAACAAAGCTTTTCAAAACTGTTTCACGTTCTAAAAATCATAACCCCTCACAGTAAAACCCGTATAATTTCCCACAAAATAATACATACATACATACATATAGAAATCAAACTCGAGAGTAGTGAAAACCAAGTGTATGCCATGTCAAGTATCTCAGCAATGAAATAGGTAAGCCAGGTAAAATAAATCAATGCAAAAATGATATGTCAGCCGAAGTCACCTAACGTGACCTGTATGGTTGAACTTATAGCTCATAACTAATTCTTGCACAGGAGTCGGAACCACCTAATGTGGTATGTATGACATGCTGGGTGTAAATAAATACGCTCAAGTGCTACGATCACGTGAAGGTTGTGCGAAGTATCGCAAGTCACCTACGAGTCGGAATCACCTAATATGGTATGTACGATAGGCTGGTACCTGCCTTGGATTCAAGGTGAGCGTGTGGTGCGGGAGGTGAACGATCACGTGAAGGCTAGGCCCGAGCCTCGGGTGGAGCACTAACACCGGGGTGCAGGATAGTGAGCTCTACGTGCATCAACTCATAACCAACTACCATGCAACCATACCATCAATATGTACTCACCTGAACTTACCTGAGCATCCGCAACATCATGCAATATTATGCAAAGCTATATTAATGCATATGCTAAAATGTAAAGCAAATATGACATGGCATTTTAAATGAAATTCCACCTAAAACAGTTTATGGGAAACGTATATATATGTGTGTATATATATATATATGTATCTATCTATGTATATGCTATCTATGTATATGTATACATATATATATATATGTATGTATGTATGTATGTATAGAAAACCAAAAGCCCACTCATTGGAATCTAGCAGGGTCATAACTCCCGAGTCTAGCCTGGCTACGCTCGTCCTCCAGAAACGTCTCCTCTATATATGAAACAACTAATTCAACGTTAATTCTAAGTACATAACCAAAATCATGTAATAACTTCTCATATGTTGTTCAATTGGGGTGTTTGAATATACCATCGTGGCCTACTCAACACCACGAGCATCCCCATATTTTTAGAATAATTTTTCGACGTCTCACACGCCCTTACAGGTCGGCCAAGGTACGGCCACGCATGTCGACCACACGTAGGCACGTGCCTAGCACACTGACGGAATCCCTAACGGTTTTTAGGAAATATTCAGTTAAATAATAGAATATTCCGTCTAAAAACTAACAGTGTTACTTGACGTCGTCAGTATATTCCGTCAAAGTTGACGGAATATTCCTTGTCTTCTCTGATGGCTTCGCCGGAATCTGCCGCCGGCTGCCGTCTACGTCGCCGGTTTCTGGAAAAACTTAAAACTTGAATATCCCACCCATTTCCACTGGGAATGGGAAGTGGCTGCATTAATCCAAAAAGCTTATTCCTTTCAGCTTTGACTTGCTGACAGATTGCACATTGACTCACATATTCATCAATCTCTCTTTTCATGCCAAGCCAGTAGTAGGAAGGTGGAATAGTGTGATACATCTTGGTACTCCCAAGATGCATCTCATATGCCGAAACGTGTGCCTCATCTAGAATATCTTTCTTTAATTCTGCAGTATTTGGCACGTACATCCGACTTCCTTGCATAAGCATGCCATCAGACTCCCGAATCTTGAGATCTTTCTTTTTCCCCTCTAAAACCGCCTGAATTAACTCCTGAGATTCCTCATCATTCATTTGAGCCTCGAGCACAAGATCTATTAAAATTATTCTAACCTGAAAAGTGGCAAGTAAAGCCTCTTCTCGATGTTCCACCCCTAAATCAACTCTAGTCAATTTCAACTCTATGAGAAGAGGGATACGGTAAGCATATAAGGTATTAAGACGGCTTTGAGATTTCCTGCTAAGCGCGTTTTCCACCAAATTTGCACGACCAAGGTGATACTCAATCGTGCAATCATAATCACTGAGTAATTCTATCCACCTCCGCTGCCCAAGGTTAAGATCTTTCTGGGTGAAAATGTATTTGAGACTTTTATGATCTGTGAAAATTCGGCATTTTTCTCCATACAAATAATGCCTCCAAATCTTCAAGACGATAATAATGGCCGCTAACTCAAGGTCATGTGTAGGATAATTCATCTCGTGAGGCTTCAACTATCGCGAATCATAAGCAATCACCCTGCCATATTGCATTAACACACAACCTAAACCATTCAAGGAAACATCACTATAAATCTCAAAATTACCACTGTTGTCTGGAAGCACCAAAACAGGTGCATGAGTGAGATAATACTTTAGCTGCTGGAAACTCCGCTCACAATTGTCGTCCCACTCGAATATAACATCTTTTCTAGTTAACCTCGTCAGTGTAAAGGCTATGGTGAAAACTTCGTACCTCGGTGACGGTTCATGGCTGCTCCTAATTTTCAACTGTAGCTATTTTATGTGGGTTCACCTGAATACCCTGAGCTGATATAACATGCCCCAAAAATGCCACTTGATCTAAACTTAGCATATAATTGGTGTTCCCTCAATTTCTTCAAAACCAAAGTGAGATGTCGAGTATGCTCTACCTTGGACTTAGAATACACCAAAATATCATCAATAAAGACAATAATGAACTTGTCGAGGTATGGCTTAAATACTCGATTCATCAAGTCCATAAACACTGCTGGTGCATTCGTTAGCCCAAATGGCATCACGAGAAATTCGTAATGACCATATCGAGTCCTAAAAACCGTCTTAGGGACATCTTCACTTCTGATCTTTAATTGAAAATACCCAGACCTCAAATCAATCTTGGAGAACACGTAGGCACCTCGAAGCTAGTCAAATAAATCATCTATACGCGGCAATGGATAATAGTTTTTAATCGTTACCCGATTTAGCTGTTGATAATCAATACACAGCCTCAAAGTCCCATCTTTCTTCCGTACGAATAAAACTGAAGCTCCCTAAGGTGAAGTACTAGGCTGAATGAAACCTTTATCAACCAATTCCTGCAACTGGGTTTTCAATTCCCTCAACTTAGTAGGAACCGTTCGATAAGGAGTTAAGGAAATAGGATCTGTGCCGGAAAGTAAATCAATAGTGAACTCTACTTCTCTATCTGGTGGTAATCCAGGTAAATCATCAGGAAAAACATTAGGGAAATGCCTAACTACCCGAACATCCTCCACACGAGTAGAAGTACCTACATTTAATACCACGTGAGCCAAATAACCTTGACAACCTTTCCTCAATAGCCGCTTAGCCCTCATGGCAGAAATGATGCCATATTTCAATCCACTACGTACACCCACAAATGTAACCATAGACAAGCCCAACCGATGAAAAAGTGACTATCTTCTCGTAACAATCCATCTTGGCACGATTGTAATGTAACCAATCCATGCCTAAAATAACATCAAAATCGACAATGTGTAATGGAACAAGATTAGCTGGCATAACGATGCCCTCCACCAGAATAGGTCATCCTTGATATACCCAGTTAACATAACATGTCTCACCTCTAGGCACTGAAAACTCTAACTCATAACCGTGAGGCGTGGGATAGGGTTGCGTTGTCTGAACAAACGTATGAGAAATAACAGAGTGTGTATCACCAGAATCAATTAATACTCTAGCATTATGGCCAAGAATATTCAACGTACCCATAATCAGATAAGGATTATTCTGTGCATCTTCCAGAGTAATATGGTGAACACAGCCATGTGCCTGCTGTTACCGTCCTCCACGACCCCTATTAGCTTGGTTTCCACGCCCCTGCATACCTGACCCTGACTAGGCTGGTTGGGCTGCCTCGATGATCCTTCACTGCTAGAAGCAACCTCAACGTTCTAGGACTGCCCTCCGGGATACCACTGTGATCCACTAGCTAGATATGGCTAATATGACGCGTAACCTTCTTAATATTGAGCATAACCACTTTGATGATACGGATCGTGTGGATACTGATACCATCCTCCAGAATATGGAGCTATATCACCCTGATAATGATATGCTCCACCATAACCCGTCTGGGTATACTGACTAGGACCAGGAATCTACTGAATAGGAACTGGTAGTGGCAAGGCAGATGACTGAGGTTTCTGCTGATTATGTGGGCACTGATTAGTTCGATGTCCTATCTGACCACAAACAAAACATCCTCTATTACCTTGCCTACACTCCCCAAAATGTCAACTGTTACATCTGCGGCAGAATGGACAACCAAAACCACTAAAATCTCTCTGTCTTTGAAAGCGGGAACCTCCTGAACAGTCACCCCTCTGTGGCGCAGTGTAACTCGAGCCCCCACTAGAAGAACCATAACTAGTACCACTTCTCTTAAAACTCTGCGTATTGGGAGGACCCTGCGATGATTGGCCTTTATCTTTATTATTATTTTTCTTTTGGTTATTATCTTTTTCTTCTTCCTCCTCACTATCATCTAGGGCGTTCTCAGAATCTTCAACCCGAAGTAAAACTTCATAAAACTCCTAATATGTAGAACAGGGAGTCGTGGTCGCAATAGAACGCTGCTTCTTTCTAGTACCCCACTTAAATCGTCGAAGCATCTCAGCAGGATTCTCAGCAATCTCCAGACAATACTGAGACAAATCAGTAAACATTCGATAATACTCATTAGCCGACATTTTCCCTTGTTTTAAATGTGAGAATTCTTGCTTTTTATGATCCAAATACTTTGGGGGTACAAATCTCTTCTGGAATAATTGCTTAAAACCTCCCAGTCATCAGCTTCTTCTAGTGTCAACTGAAAAGATTCCTGCCTCTACTAGGAAGCAGCTTCCTCACCCAAAAACCAAGTAGTCATCTCGACCCATCTATCCTAAGGGAAATTCCCCTATCGCTGCATTACTCAATAGGTTTTCTCGACATGGTTAAGCCACCGCTCGGCTCCCTCGGGCCCCTCATTACCTATGAAATTATTCAACTTTAAGTTATACACGGTCTCCTAAGGAGCCCTCTGGGGAAGACGAAGTGAGGACTGAATGGCACTAGCAATAGCCTCCCTAAGTTGGGCAATATCAAGAAAATTAGATCCAAAAGAAGTGCGTGGCTCTCTACAAGGTGGCATGGTTCTGACATAAGACTTCAAAATGATTAGAATACCCACAAAATATGCAGGACTGCCAAACCTAGGCTCTGATACCAAACTGACACACCCCGACCTAAATTGAGGCGTGCTGGCCGTCACGTGAGAGTGACGTAGTCATGTGCGCAGTGCGGAAGTGGCAGTGATATGAAAATGTGGAAAAAAAAGCCAACTAGCTAATCTACACTAGATTATTATATACGTGCGAGTGAAGGTGTTTAGAGTGCGAATACACATCATTAGAGCGTAGATAACCTAAATGCAGTCTAACAGGCTAATTATTCATTATACAAGACATAAAAGAAATTCCTACATTGTTTAGAGTCTGTCAAAACAGCCGTAGAGTCCTCGTGAGCCACCAACACGAACTTCTACCTAGAACCTAGAAGGGTGCAAAACAGAAAATGTGAGTGGGCAAAAACAAAGCTTTTCAAAACCATTTCACTTTCCAAAAATGATAACCCCTCACCGTAAAACCCGGATAATTTCCCAAAAAATAATACATATATATATAGAAATCAAACTTAAGAGTAGTGAAAACCAAGTGTATGCCATGTCAAGTATCTCAGCAATGAAATAGGTAAGCCAGGTAAAATAAATCAATGCAAAAATGATATGTTAGCCGGAGTCACCTAACGTAACCTGTACGGCTGAACCTATAGCTCATAACTAATTCCTGCACATGAGTCGGAACCACTTAATGTGGTTTGTACGACATGCTAGGTGTACATAAATACGCTCAAGTGCTACGATCACATGAAGGCTATGCGAAGTATTACAAGTCACCTAAATGTCGAAACCACCTAATGTGGTATGTATGGCAGGCTGGCACCTACCTTGGATCCAAGGTGAGCGTGTGGTGCGGGAGGTGAATGATCACGTGAAGGTACGCCCTGACCTCAGGCAAAACACTAACACCGGGGTGCAGAACAGTGAGCTCTACGTGCATCAACTCATAACGAACTACCATGCAAGCATACCATCAATATGTACTCACCTGAACTTACCTGGGCCTCTGCATAATTATGCAATATTATGCAAAGCTATATTAATGCATATGTTAAAATGTAAAGCAAATATGACATGGCATTTTAAACAAAATTCCACTTAAAATAGTTTCTGGGAAACATGTATATATATGTGTGTGTGTCTGTGTGCGTGTGTGTGTGTGTGTGTGTGTATAGAACACTAAAAGCCCACTCACTGGTATGTAGCAGGGTCGTAACCCCCGAGTCTCACCTGGCTATGCTAGTCCTCCAGAATGATCTCCCCTATATATGAAACAACTAATTCAACGTTAATTCTAAGTACATAACCAAAATCATGTAATAACTTCTCATACGTTGTTCAATTGGGGTGTTTGAATATACCATCATGGCCTACTCAACACCACAAGCATCCCCATATTTTTAGAATAATTTTTCGACGTCTCACATGCCCTCATGCACCGACCAAGGTACGGCCACACGCGCAAGCACGAGCCTAGCACACTGACAGAATCCCTAACGGCGTTAGTGAATATTCTGTTAAATAATAGAATATTCCATCTAAAAAATAACGGTGTTACCTGACACTATTAGTATATTCCATCAAAGTTGACGAAATATTCCCAATCTTCTTCGGTGGCTTCGTCGAAATCCGCCGCCGGCCGCAGTCTGTGTCGCCAGTTTCTGGAAAAACTTAAAACTTGAATATCTCACTCATTTTTGAACCAAAATTCACGAATTTTATATGGATTTGAAGCTCTCAAGAGGGAGAACATAATCTTACCTATTTGAAGTCCAAAATCCAACCGAAAATGGTTAGAAAATCCCTTGAATTTCCGGTAGAGTCTGTAACTCCGCGAACTAGCCTATCCCGACGCCAATTTCAACCTAAAATCACTCTTAAGTTTCTATGAAGTTGTTTAAAGACTTCCTAAAGCTTTAGAACATTGTGAAACACCCACTATCACGTCAAAGCTAATTGAAGCTCCTCAGTTCTTGGGTTTTCGACGTCTATTCTTCGAATAACTTACACCACCAAATTCGTGAAGTCGAGAGGAGTACGAAGGTGCTAACCTTAAGCTCGATTTGTGGTGTTTTGATGATGTTTGGAAGCTAGAGGCCACAGTTGTACGGACGGGAAAGAAAAATCGAGAAGGAAGGAGAGAAAGAAGGTTGCACGTTTGTGTGTGTGTGTGTGTGTGTGTATTTGGTTACGGGATTGGGCAGAAATAATGGGAGCAGGGCCTTAATTGGCCCATAAGGTTTTAAGGCTAACAATTAAATAAAAAACAAACCCACCATTCTAATTGGACCCAAGAAAGTAGAAGGTTTGGTGATTGGTCCATTTCTTTAGCCCTTTTTACAGATTTGTTTATTCGTAACATTTTTGTTATGAATCCGAATCAGGCATAACTCGCGTCAACATGCTCGTAACGACGCGTACGATTAATCACGTCAAAAGAGAAACAATTTAAATACGCATATGTACATCCACGTCACTAAACCACGAGGGCATTATCATCATTTTCAGGCATTCGAAGGTAAAATATATACTAATTCGGGACGAGTCGTCACATATTGAATCAGGATTTTAAGTGATTCTCTAAAATTCATGGTGTATTCAATTAGAATTTTAAGATAGTTTATTAAAATCCTTAGAAATTCGGGTGTATTCAATTAGGATTTTAAAGAAGTTTATGACATTCCAGGTGTATTCAATTAGAAATTGATTTTAAAGAACTTGAGAAAGTTGAGGAATTAAAGGGAATTGGAGAGATTTCGTAGTGTATTTTAAGCATCCACAAATCTCACCTCTTAAGGAGGGTGTATTCAATTTGGAATTTGAGAGATTTTAATGGATTGTAAATCCATTGATTTTTACAGAGTTTAACTGATTTGTAGAGATTCTATGTAAACTTTTGATTCAATTCTCTTGAAATCTCATCGGAAGAGGTGAGATTTGTTGATACTTAAAATTCACTACAAAATCTCTCCAATTCCTTCTAATTCCTCAACTTTTCCAAATTCTCTAAATTCTAATTCTAATTGAATACACCTGGAATGTTATAAACTTCT
Source organism: Malus sylvestris (assembly GCF_916048215.2). Lineage (NCBI taxonomy): Eukaryota > Viridiplantae > Streptophyta > Magnoliopsida > Rosales > Rosaceae > Malus > Malus sylvestris. The sequence continues at coordinate 5,968,934 of NC_062264.1, read as the reverse complement.
TAAAAATTCTAATTGAATACACCCAGATTTCTAAGGATTTTAATAAATTATCTTAAAATCCTGATTGAATACAAATATATAACTAATCGAAAAGACTCATTGATATGACTTTCGAGCAGTAGAGTTTGTTCGTGTTCATTCAACTTGAAATACAGTGACGGCCAACGCGGGTATTGTTGGAAGTTTGCCCATAAAGCCACTCATTTGATGTAATAGCTTTTGGAATACTTATTATGTTGAACTATTATATGTTTAATGATGTGCAAAGCTTATTGTTAATCACTATTTATTATATTATGTGTTTAAGCGATAAGGGAATTCAAGGAATATATTTAATCTAAGAGAGAAGTGATCTAAGTAAGTTAGATTAACGAGACCTTTCTCTTATGTTCATTCCTAAAACGTTCCTAGCCATAGGATTGACAATTGGGCATTGACAATCCGCTAAGGTTAGTATGTGTTATGTTAACTCAAGTGCGAGTATGACTAGTCTCAAGTCATTTAGTGTTGGACACTAAGACAAACACATAGGTGCTAAAAGGTAATTGAGTACACTGAACAACGATCAAAATGAATTCGAACATACATGTCATGTAAGAACTCATAAGTTGCAATATGCAAAGTAGTCATTTGACCTGAGGCATCATAGATGTCTAATGGTTAGGTCCTTGATCTTTGATCATGTCAAAGGCATTCCATCGAGAGTGTCCACGACATTATTGGGGTCAAGCTATCTAGTCATGTAGGCATATGAATGCATAATAAGGGATCTCTAACCTTCTATGGTGGAGGGAGAATACTCTGAGATATGATTCGGGAGTCTTTGGCCAAAGCATACGAATATGAATTAGGAAGTTTGTTCCAAATCATATTCAATTGAATCATATAGAGAAGATTACACTGGATGGTAGACATCAAACAAACTATCACTCAAACAATGTGATTAAGAGTATTGTATTGGAGAAAGACCGTATTGCATTGTAATTGTAACTGGATAGGTTCTCCAACCACTTCTAATTAGCTTGGGTAGCCATGACATACTACTAGGTGTCACTCATGGTTTGTGGAAGCCCTGAGGATTAGCAAACACTAATCTTCATCAAAGGGAGAATTGAAATGTAGTTTAAATTCACAATATATCGTTAAGAGTAACAATCGCCCACTGTCTCACTAATTGGAACCTAATGGATCGTACACCGAGTAAGGATGAAAGTGAAGAAATATATATGAGATGGATAAGCAATTAAATAGTTTAATTGAGAATGATCAAGATTAATTAATTAGTTCATTAATCTTACGAAAGGTTCGTATTGGGCTTTTAAGTTGGTTTTGGGTTTCGGGGCCCAAAAGGGTTTTTGGTCCACAAGGCCTATTGAGTTTAGGTTGTGTGACAACTAAAACTAAATGGAAATTAACCCAAAAACAAAGTCAAAACCGGCCTAGGGTAAGTGGATGCAAACTTGGCTTAATTGCAAGTTTGCCACTCACTTGTGAGGTGGTATAAAGGCAACTTTATAGCCATTACCTCATTAGGGTTTTCTTGAGACTAAGAAGAGAAACCTTTTCTCTCTTTTTCTCTATAGAGGCCGGCCACTTAGGGGATGGATAGCTAGCAATCTTTCTTCCTCTAAGTCATCCATTTCATCTTCACATCTCATCCTTAGTGTGGAGACTTAGAGACACCAAATCTTTGGTGTTCTTGGAGATCCTTTTTCCTCACATCTTCAAGGAGCAAAGGAGTATCAAAAGGAAGAAAATCACAAGGAAGATCTAAGGAGCTAGGAGGTGACTTGAAGGCCTTCCACTTGGGTGAATCCCTTGTGTAAACAAGGATGAGCTTCAAGGGTAAAGAATTTCAAAATCCCTTCTTCACTTTAATGTTGTTAAAGAGTCTTATGGTTCAGCATTCACTAGGCTTTGAAAGTCATGGGTTTTAGAATTGTTTTTTAATGCATGCATACTTTAAAGTGTTATTAGTTTGCATATGTGTTCAAATGTTCTCACATGTTCGTAGCTAGGACAAAAATTTTCCTTCAGGTATCCCCTAGATTCATTAAAAGAATTAAAATCCCTCAAAATCCCAATTGAATACACCCCCCTAAATCTCTCAAATTCTCAATTGAATCTAGTATTATAAGTCATAGACTAACAATTTTTATTTTTTTGTTGTTAACAAATGACTAACAATTTTTTGTTTTGTTTTTTAGTTAAGCGCTATTGTCGTAAAGTTAGAAATTAGTTTGCCACTGACGGAATTCGAACCCATGTTGTCATGCAAGGACGTCACTCCTCTCCACCATTGTGGTAAAGGGTCACCTGCAAGACTAACAAATTTTTAAACCAACAATTCTTTTCCTTTCCGAAAAAAAAAAAAAAAAAAACATTATCCCAAGCCATCATGGTTATCTTTGCTCTTCGTTATCCTTGCTTTATGCCAACCTCGTATCTCTCACACAAAGTTTCAAACTAATTTTTCTTTGTACTCCCCTTCGCAAAGGGAACAAAGGATTCAATGACCCAATCAAGTGATTGCTATTGAATTCTTCTGACAAGTTTGCATTAAATGGGTTGCTTGATTTCGAACTCTCTAAGAAAAAGCTTCTGAAATAAATATCAGTATTTGATTGCTAAGTCTACTTCCTCATACTCTCCGTTTCTGATTTTGACTTTGATCCAATCACAATCATTGTAGATTTGCTTCTGATTTCTTAAATAGAATCCACCTTGATCTCTTTCTTCTCTCTCACTGTTTCGGCTAATATTTGATAATGGGATTTACAAGTGAATATGGCCCAAAGATGTTAACAGGAATGGAGTTTTGCCCGAGGCCCAGTTGGCAAGCTGGGAGCAAATTGAAGCCTCCTCCATTAAAGCATAGGCCACATGCCTAGGATTGAAGTGACAAGTGATGGAAACCAACTCACTATCAGCCAAAAAGCACTTTCTAGTGGCACTACAAATAAAATGTTGATGACTCACTGCTTTCGAAAAGTTTTCGAACAAGAATAGGGCTAAAGGCAGTCAGGCAAAATTGTCTATAAAAAGGGAAGAAGACATCAGAAACAAGGATATTCAACCAATCAAACTCAAGACATACAAACTTGCCTCTCAGACAAGCAAATACCTAGAAAGCTGCGCTTTGTCCAGATTCTGTACCCTTTTAGCCATAGATTCCTCGTACAAAGCCATCTTTTGGCAAGATTAGAAGCTCTGCTACTTCCAGATTTGTAGTATCGATTCCCTTTAGGAAACTCCTGCTTATATTTCCATTTCTCAATACCCACGACCCTTCTACAAAGTCTACAAAGTCAAAGAGAAGTGGTTGCAAAGGTTTGAACCTAGCCCGACAAGGTGAAATCTTGCCCGCCTTCCTTGTGTTTGTACTTATAGTTTGTAGATCTATTGTTTAAATGCATATTCTGTTATCTTTTAACTCACTTACAATTACTTTTCACTTTAAGATCCATTTATAATCAGATCTGGCTAAGCAAGTTAACTGTACTCCTTTAAGCGTTTAACTGTGACCAATTGAATGATTAAAGAGGGCTCTGGACTCCCTTCATCTGAACATACAAAATTATGAGTGAAAGTCCTTGATCGCAAGGAAAGAAAAAATAACTTAATACAGACTTAACTCATTTATGACAATCCTTTGATAACAAGAAGATGGAGTAACTTGGGGCACAAGTAAATCAACTTAAAATACACCTATTCTACATCTGTTATATTGAGATAATAATGGCACGCCTAACATTTTGTTAGTTTTGATTGCAAGCCTCAAGGCCTACGCTTAAGGTCCCAGAAAGGCATATTTCAAAACTAATTCCAAACTCTTCTTACAGCACAACCAGCAGCAAAAGCCCAACTACCAACCAACCAAGTGCCATTCACCCCTAGGGAGTTGTGCAGAAGGTCCGATCCATCTTTGCCTTGAACATAGTTTTGGCAAGCCTTGTAGGACCTATAATTTTGTATGCCCAGAAGAAGGAATGAACGGATTTTCAGGTGGAAAGTACAATACAGGCAACCACATTGTCCAAAAAGATTAGACATGACAGATCACCAGGAAGATTTCCCCTCCCTACAAGGTCCAGCTATTCTGGGAAGCCCGACTTCATCTGAAAAGTCAGGTGGAAAGGTTACCAATGAAGACTTGCAAGCCACTATGGTGCAAGTATTGAAGAGTATGGAGAAGATTTCTCTAGAGACCAGAGGAGAAGTGAGCGGACTCTATTCCTTAACAGGGAGTCTATAGAGGAGGTTAAAGTTAGAGTATTCTTCCCCAAAGAATGATCAAGCTAGAGAAGTGATCAGGGAGACAAGCCTTGAGAAAGAACCAGTCATTCCCCTGTTTCCTTTGCTAGAAAAGAAGAAGAATATAGGGAAAAATAAGAAGGAACTTGGAACCAGTCAGCCAAAAGTGGAGGAGATCCTGGAAATAGAGTTGTCCGACCCTTTATTATTCCCACTAGATAGTATGGGGCAGATTGAGCGAGATAAAAGGAAGTATAAGATGAATCAATATGTTGGAGAGCCTAGTGGAAAAGGTGAACCCACCACTGCAGGCAAACCCCTTCCTTATATGCGACCACTGTTGGCTAATAAGATAAGGGAAGCTAGGTGGAGACAGCCAGAGCTGCATAAGGAAGCTTTCTCGGGCAATGAGAGAACCCGAAGTGGGGACCTTCTTATACCTCACACAAAAATGTAGCTAATCAGCAACTTAGAAATGAGTTGGCTGAGTTAAGAACGATGGTGATCCAAAAAGTTCAACCTCAAGTTTGCTCATTGTTCAAGATCACCTACTAGAAACCTTACCCTGAGTATATTGATGAGCAGAACCATTTTCCTCTTAACTTCAAGATACTTGCTTTCCCAACTTTCATTGAGGATGATTGTAATGTGTCCTAAGAGATCACATCTTCAAGTTCTCTAACTATTGTGTGGTGTATGAAGACAATCCTAACTATAAGTTAAGATTATTTGGGAATTTGCTGGTCGGTTTGGCATCTCAGTGGTACTCTCTGTTACCCCATAATTCCATTGCCAACTGGGGGCAAATGGAGATGGCTTTCCACGAACAGTTCTATAGGGTCGAGCCCGAGATAACTATCAACGATTTAGTTGAGGTGAAATAATATGCGCATGAGTCCATAGAAGACTTCATGATGAGGTTTAGAAAGACAATGATGAGATGCCAGTTCCTTATCAACCATGCCCAACTTATATCCATTGCTCAGAAGGCATTAAGATTACTCATGAGGAAGAAGTTCTATGATGTGCAATTTAGTGAATTGTAGGAGTTAGTAATAGCAGCCACGAAATATGAGAAACTACTGATTGAAGAACAACAAGTAAAGCACTCATCTAAGGTGCCTTATTTCTATAAAAACAAAGCTGCAATTCACCAATTTGAGTTTGAAGGTTCAGGGGTTGGAGAAAGTGATAACAATGGAGAAGAAGGAATAGATTTATGTGCAGCAGAGATGACCACTCCCTTCAAGCCTTTGATGGTGAAAGGTTTGGTTCAGCCAGTTAAACACCAAAAAGTAGTAATGATTGATGGAGGATTCGTGCCTATGAAGCCCCCTAAATACCAAACTTATTCTTTTGATCTGACCAAAGCAGTGGAGATCTATAAGGAGTTGATGCGGGCAAGAGTGATTGTGCTCGACAACACCAAAAAGTTGCCTAAGTCAGAAGAAAAAGAGGAAAACAGTATTACAAATTGCACTACACCGTTAACCATTCTATAACCAACTGTGTACAATTCAAAGACTGGATACAAGACCTAATAATTAAAAGGAAAGTTACTATTGGAGAAAACCCAGGCAAATATGATGATAAATACATATCCCTTCCCAGAGGCCCCAATAAACATGATCAACCTGAACTGGGATGAGAAAGGGAAGACAAAGGCCACCTGGGAAGTAAAAAGGGAAAGAAAACAAGCTGCCAGGCCTACAAAAGAGGTTAGAGGCTTGCCCAACAGACCTAAAGCAGCCTTAGTGAATGGAGTAGTTATGTAGTAAATGCCAGTATGAGTGTGAGCTAGAAGTACCAACAACATGAGCTATCATTGATCAAGAGTTGATCAAAAGAAGAGAGAAAGAAGAACAAGAGGCCCGCAAGAGTATCATGCGGGCATCTGAGAAAAAGACCTTCATAAATGTTTTTCCAAAGGTTGAAAGGAGACTCTAGACCTAAGGGCTTGTTCGAAGTATTTAGAGATTATGAAGCCTCTGAAGAGGTGTAGGACAAAGAGGTAAAAATACCAAGATGGGTGGATGCAAGACCTTCCCACCAAGTTGCCATGGTAGTGTGAAACAAGGGTGGAGAGAGAAAATAATGAATCCGGTGTCTCCAGTCACCAAGAAATATTCTGCCCGACTTGGGCGAAAATGGTATATAGTGGGAAAGGATGAGAGACCCGTCAAAGAAATGGGAGCCCTTATGATCAGGAGAGCTCAGAGGCAGTACAAAGCCCACATGAACTCATTAAAAATCTCTACCATATTAGAAGCCTTAGGGAATGTCAAGTTTGAAAGAGTACCTCATGGGGGAAGAAATCAACTCCAGTGGAAAAGTAAGAAAGAAGTAGAGAAAACTAATAGCAAAATTGAAGGGGAATGAGATCATGTGCCTCCAAGTCTCCATCTAGTAAAGTATAGAATCTTGAGAAAGGCACAAGAGGATGTGGTGATGATGCCAACACCAAGATGGAGCCCAGAACCAATCCGTTTTGGAACCATTTCACCTGAAAGAGGGATACCTTCACCTTGTTGGTTGACACTCATTGTGGAACCCCAAAGCAACTGCATGACTTTAATATAACCAAAGAGGAGGAGGTTCCCGAATTGATACTACCAGAAGAGGAATATGCATGGATGGATGAGTTTGTGTGTCAAATTGAATGAAAGATAAGATAAGGTGTACCTGGCCCCATCAATTTTCATGTGAATATGGCTTATGTCTTATCAACCATGTTTTATGCAGAACCCAATCAGCCAGCTACCATGGAATGAGACTATCCGATGCCTGAACCAATGACAACACTTGTTAATGTGGTAGAAACTGGAAGATAGGGGTAAGCATGGCAAGTTTGCCAGAATACACAAAGAATGAGCCCGGAAGGGTATATTTGAACATAATGATCTTCAGTCGCCCAAGTTTGGACCAAGTAGTTGCAACCAGAACAGAGAAAAAACATAGTGGGAAAAAGAGGTTTCTGGCAACCAGAACAGAGAAAAAAAAAAGTTTTTTAGAGAAGAGATAGAATCAGCTATACATACAGGTGAGTATGTACATAACTTAGACTGGCTAGATGAGGTGCCCAAGGGTCTAGATTTAGTTGAATTTTGTGTACCGAGCTCGATAAGCCAGCACCAAAGGTACCTCTTAGAGACCATTAATTTGGGGACTGAGGATGACCCAAGGCCAATACAACTCAATGGCTTGATGGAAGCTGTTGATTGGGCAAAGATAGTGAGCCTTTTGCATGAGTTTAAAGATTGTTTTGCTTGGCACTATACAAAGATGCCAGGTTTAGATTCCACTTTAATAGAACATAGAATGCCTATTAAAGATGGATATAAACCTGTGAAGCAAGCCCCGAGAAGAATGTAAAAGGAGATAAAGGGAAAAGTTAAAAAAAAAAAATCGAAAGGCTGGTGAAGGCTGGATTTATTAGGCCTGCCAAATATGTCGAGTGGTTGGCCAACATTGTACCCATATTAAAAACTGTAACTAATGCAGTTCAATGTTGTGTTGACTATAGACACATTAATGAGGCCACACCTAAAGATGAATACCCCATGCCCATGGCTGACCTATCCATAGATGCAATTGTAAAACATAAAGTTCTATCTTTTATGGATGAGAATGCCGGTTATAATCAGGTAAAAATGGCTAATGAAGACATACGTAAAACAATATTTAAGTGCCCGGGACATATTGGAGCATATGAGTACTTAGTAATACCATTCGGGATCAAGAATGCTAGTGCAACTTATCAAAGAGCAATGAATGCCATTTTTCACGATTTAATTGGCCATAGCATGGAGGTGTACATTGATGACATTGTGGTCAAGTCTAGAATTCAAGAGCAACACTTAGATGAGAACCCATAAGTTGAAAATGAATCCTAAGAAATGTGCTTTTAGAGTAAGAACGGGGCAACTTTTTGGGATTCCTTGTTGATCACAGAGGTGTCAAAGTAGATAAAAACAAAGCTTGGGCAATAATGAAGTCACTTTCTCCCATCAACAAAGTGCAGTTGCAAAGGCTACTAGGAAATATCAACTTCTTGAGAAGGTTCATTGCTAACTTGGCGGGGAAGATTCAGCCACTGACTCCTCTATTAAGGTTGAAGGACCAAGGAAAGTTCAAATAGGGCCCACAACACCAAGTGGTTTTTGACAAAGTGAAAGCCTACTTAGTCTCTCCACCAGTGCTCATGCCACTTGAGAGAGGGAAACCTTTAAAGCTCTATATTTTTGCCTCTAACAGATCAATCAGAAGCATCCTAGCTCAGAATAGCGAATGGGGGAATGAACAAGCAATATTTTACCTTAGTAGGATTCTTACTGAGGTAGAAACAAGATATTCCTCGATCAAGAAGTTGTGTTTGGCTTTATACTTCACTGCCTGCAAATTAAGGTATTACATGTTGCCTTGTCACATTTATATTATTGCCAAGTCCAATGTGATCAAGTATATGCTGTCAAAACCAATGCTAGTTGGGAGAATTGGAAAGTGGATTCTAGCACTTTCAGAGATCAGCCTTCAATATGTACCTCAAAGAGCAATAAAGGGACAAGCAATTGCAGATTTCCTGACCAAGCACCAAGAATCACAAGATGAACTTGTCAACATTCTAGGAACTCTGGAGGTGGCTAGCATTTGGATCTCACCAAGTAATGCTCACTCGGGCAAGGAAGATTGGATTCAACAAGAGATCAAGAGGATAACCAACCTATGGATCACTCCTTGGAGGTTGTAATTTGATGGATCTTGTACTCAACATACGGCTGGGGCTGGGATTGTCATTATTGATCCCAAAAGGGTTCACCATTGTTATTCATTCCTCATAGAATATCAAGATACTACAAATAATCGGGCAGAGTATGAAGCGTTAATAATTGGCTTGGAAATCCTGATAGAAATGGAGGCAACTGAGGTTGAGGTATTTGGGGATTCCGAATTAGTGATTAATCAGCTGAATTGAGACTACAAGTGCAGACACATTACCATGGCTGGTTCTTACTTGGCAACCACTCAATTGTAGAGTTATTAGGGTACTGAGATTTTAGTCAATCATATTTCCAGAAAATCAAATTCAATTGCCAATAAGATGGCACAGTTGGTTTCTGGAGCACAGATTTAAGAAAGAAGGTTCAAGGTGGATGTGGAGGTATAAAGGAGAAATCTCTCTTCTATCTTTGAAAGAGGGTTCAGCCTAGATGTAATTACCAAAGAGCCTGAGATAAAAGACTAGAGAACACCCATCACCCAGTACATGAAAGATCATTTTTTCCCCACAAGTAAGAAGAGTAGGCAGCAAGCAATCAAGTATGTCATACGGGATGGAACTTTGCTAAGAAAGACTCCAGATGGACTTCTGTTGAAGTGCTTAGGCCTAGAAGAATCAATGAGGGTGATGGCAAATCCTATTGTAGGACTACAATGAACTACACAACAAATAACATTTGTTAGTTGGTTTATAGAAGTGATGTCCAAAGGTTAATTTAAGGATATCCCACAAGATTGTTCTCAAACAAATATTGCTTATTAGCACACAACCCCAAATCTTAACACACTTAAGACTTGTCTTTCTTTCCAACTACATCCTATGGAGTCATGAAAATTTTGGAAGATCTTCTAATTGACAATCATATTGTCTTAGAAGTATATATCCTATATATGGGTATTTGATGCTATTTTCCTTGATATCTTTCAAGGAAACTCTTCTAAAGTGTTATTTTTCCTTGGATCAAATATAAGGAGGTAAATACTTTAGACGTCTTACTCATCAACTTACATTCTTGAATTCTTTAAAACCTTTTGCAAAGTATTCGGACATGTGTTTATTCAAAATAAACGATAGTCCAACCGAGAGCAATCTTCGGTGAATGTCATACAACATGAGTAGTATTATGTTGTGGACAAGTGCCACTAACATCTAAGTGAATTAACCTCAACAACTTTGTGTTTCCTTCTTCTTTTCAAAAGAATCAAGATTCGAACATTTCGCCTTTATACAATTTTAACAAGAAGCCATTGGATCCGGATCTAACGATCCAAAGCATCCATGTATGACCAACTTGTAATTTATGTTTTAGAGGTGTCACAACTCAATGGGATTAGTTACTACCTTGCAACCTTTTGGGTTTTAAGCATCGTTATATTTTAAACAGTTAACACTACCACATCATCTCTATTATAGAGACAAACAATCAGATTATAATAATCCAATCATTCATTAATAAACTAAACATTCATCTATCTCTTATAGTGACGGAATTAAGTTCCTTATTCAAATTGGAATGTAAAGACAATCTTTGTTTTTCCAATTTCTTTGGTAGTTCATATGAGGATATAAGTACTATCTGCTTTCGCAAAGATCTATATTTTATTCACGTTCCAAATGTGAAGTACTTTTTCTTCTCTCATTAATCTTCTACTTCTTATTAGCCACAATTTTACAACGATTGTAAAACATAGTTACTAATACGGAATCAAGCATTCAAGTAAAAGAACCAACTGTTTTGAACTTATTCAAGAACAATTTACAACACATTCGAAAGGTGTGTTCTTGACACTTGCAAGACATTTCTTGCAAATACCCCTTCCAATGTCCATCCTTTCATAAAGAAAGTTTGTTCCCTTAGAGTTATTTCGCCTTCTTCATTTGACTTCTCCATTGACTACAATAGTCATGGTCCCTAAACTCCCACTATCTCTCTTGAAACTTATTTCAATTGTGTTATACACATCAAACGATTTGGAAAGCGTGCGGTTATTATTCACTCTATAGTTTACAATAAAATTAGTGAACCATTTGGATAGGGACTCAAAGGTAAAGTCCTTGCCTAGTTTCCATCTCTTAAAGTGGTTTAATACTTCAACATTGAATGATTCAAAATCATCATAAGTCCATGTTGATGGACTATTTTTGTCAATAAACCATTATGTTCTAAACATGATTACAAACTTTCAAGAATTGTTCAAGGCAACTCTCATTTCTTCATACAACAATTTGTAAGTGAAGAATCATGGCACATAAAGTGTCCATTCCCTTGTGCTTACTTCTCAAGTTCCTTGTTCATGTAACAAAGAAACAAGCACCAGTGTTTGCGTTAACTAAGAGTTGTTCAAAGCAACTCTTATTTCTTCATACAATGTTTTGTAATGGAAGAATTATGACACCATAAGTGTCCATGTCTTTGTGCTAATCTTCTCAAGTTCCTTTGTTCATACAACAAAGGAATAAGCACTAGTTGTTTGTGTTGTCGTCTTTATGATAGACTTATCTAACATGTTCTTCCAATGATACATTATCAATAGGAAGATTGTGAGGATGAGACTACTTTGGTACATATACAATCCATTTAAGAAAATCTATGGGATTGTGGTACCAAGTTCGGAAACTAAAGCCATTAGCTTTTCTTTGTCAAGTTTTTTATAGCGTTTGCAAATATATCGATAAATAAATATATAACGAATATAAATTGATTGATTTTAAGCTATTTGATCTAGGTCTTTAAATCAAATAGCACCACCCACTATTTTTGGCACATTTCATATCCTTCATCGGAATTCGAGAGTTTTGGAGGAAACTCTTAGTAGGGTATAGGAGGCTCACTATTACCAAGCCCACCTCACAATGATATGATGTTAGCTAGCATTAATAATAATGAGAGCGTACGCTTACTCATTTACATCTCATGTAAGTACCCATCTTATTTGGCCTCTAGAGAATGATGCCTCACAATGATATGATGTTGGCTCCGTTGCATTTAGTTAAGTCATTCACACCATACAAGTTCAGGTCGGGGTTCAAGAACAACCTCACAATGATATGATGTTGATCATTCTCGTTTCCTACCTTCACAACCTCATGTATGTGTATAGAATTCCTCCTGAGTGTAAGCACATACTTTGTACTTCCCATGATAAGGTGAAATCAGTGTATGAGTCACAAACGATTGAAGCATACCACGATGGAAGGGCATGAAAGAGTGTTCAAAGCACTTTCACACTTGTCAACTTAATAATGGTTTGGTTAAGGGTTTTTAGGTCTCATCACATATAAGCATGCATTTTAATCTTATTAAAACAATTTGGTCCTATTACAACTATTGGTCCATGTGATTGATTTAGTAGTATGTGATACTCCCACTATGCTTGTTAAACGGTTTTCAAAGCAAGAGTATATGGTACTACTAACATAAGCTTTGCATTCATTGATGGACTATATAATTGCCTTAGGGCCTTACAATGACAATGAACCTTTGATTCGATCTAACACGAGCCTAGGGTTGGATCTCGGTCTACGGATGGTGATTGATTTTAGTTACACGTTTACTCACATTAAGGCGTGTTTTCTTACTGGGCTTTAGACCCTACTACTCCAATTTCATGCATATCAAATAAAACAAGAAAGGAGTACTTCAAAGTAAAGAACAGCTTATGCTCTATTACAACATTTGACCAAATCAAATTACTTTAAAGTAAAGAAGAGCTTATGCTCTTTTACAACATTTGATCAAATCAAATTACAACCAAAATCTAATCTACACATTCCCATGGTTCAAACAAATTTGAGAGACGGCCTTTCACTGATGTGATATAAACTAGCACACAAATTAAACCCTCTTATTGACAATTGTAGTAAAGATGTAAGTAGGGATCGTTCTAGGCCGGGGATTAGGAGGGATTGCTAATCTACTTAAAACTGACTCAAAAACATAAAACTAGGCTTGAAAACACTTAACTAGACTCAAAGAACTCAAAACAAACTAAAAAGACTCAAAACAACACAAAATAATCAAATAGACTCAAACTAGACACTAAGGGGTGATTTGGACGAAAATTGATTTTAACTTGACTCAAAACACTTAAAAACACAAGTTTGGACAGATTCTAACTAATTTGACACAACAACGTAAAGGGGATTGGGTTTTTGACGAATTTAAAGTAAAGACAAGTAGATTAAAGACTTAAACAAGTTTGGCATGAAATTGGGGGAAAATATGGGTGATTGGCTAGCTAGAGGGTCTTTCTCCACACATGACACACTTGCATACAAATCGATTCCCAGTTGTTTTTCCAATCAACCATGAACCTCAACGCCCCAAATTAACCGTGAACAACACTAATTAACCCTCAGATTTTCCTTAAGTCATTGAATTGGATGGATAACGCATCGGCAACCAAATTATTCTTCAATAGTTCCCTACATGAACAGCATAATAGAGATACAATCAAAGATCATTAAGCTTTGTGAAAATCAAAAGCATTGACAAGGCATTCGTAACTATGAACATCATGATACTCCTGCCAGGAATTTACTTAACACGATTGTGACTAGCAACCTCCACTACTTATGAATATAAGTTCATAACTATTAGGTGAAACTTCCTTATATTCTAGCATCAAATTCATGCATGCAAACTAAGTATGCATCTTTAATCAACAAACAAGAATAAGTTATGAATCAAACAGTTAAGTAAATTGCATTCATGATTTATGAAATCACAACTGGAAGTAATCAATTTATATTGCAAATATATTCATGGCTTTGAATTTCCCCTAGCTAAAACGAGTTTAGCTCCTCATGTTTGCAAAACAAAGATCATTAAACTTAAACATGGAAAACAAAAGATGGATTACACCTAAGAATGTTCCAGCAATCCAACTTGATTGGCAAGCGCGTCCAAGGGTCCTCCTTCTTCTTCTTCTTTGCTATGGCACAAGGTGTGGGTGTAGGTTTGAGTGATGAATTGTATGAAAGGATGGCTGAAAGTATGAATGGTAGTGAATGGATGATGAAGGATGGGATGATGGGTATTGTATTTAGTGAATGGGTGATGAAGGATGGGACGATGGGTGAATTGGGATTGTATGTGGCGTGGGTGGTGATTGGTGGTTAGAATTGTATGTGGATGGAATTGAGTGGATCCTTGATTTCTTTTGTCTTGAATTTATTTCCTTCATTTCTTTGCTCATTCCTAGCCTCTTTTGATCTTCAAATTCGTTCATCCACCTTGCTCCAAGCATGTGCTATCCATTCCAAGCCCAAAACAGCTCCAAAATGCTCCAAATTGCACTTTCTTGCTACTTTAGCCCATTGGACCTACAAACACACGAAAATAGCTTCAAATACTAAAATAACTAGGAACTAACAACATAAATGCAAGAAAACAAGCTAACTAAGTCACATAAATATGCTCCTATCATTCACATAACTCAAGTATCGTAGGCTTAGGTTCATAATCACCCTTTCTTTAATTAATTAACGCTTTAACTAATTGAACTTGAATGCAACATTTTCATTTGGTTTATGTATCCATAGACTTGATTTAGATGGAGCTAAATGAAATGAAAATCTAATTCTCATTTACAAATACAAAACTATTTTGTTCTCTACTAATTTGGGCCAAAATGCAATAACCTCAACTATTGGGCTATATTGCAAAATTCAAACTTTTGAGGTCACTTTGTAAAAACACAAAAGTCCACTACTTCATGTAATTACAACTAGAACCCAAAAATTTCAACAAATAGATAAACTTCATTAAAGGAGCAAAACAATTTGCCCTTTAGTGATTTTGGGCCTTAACGTAAAAACTTAAACTTTCAGGGTCAAAGTGCAAATACACAAAAATATCAAAACTTTATATAATTGCATAAAAGCCCTAAAAGTACCCCCATTATAGGGGTGGCTGGTCATGGTGAGTAGTGATGGTGTGTGTGAGTTGATTTGTGTGTTTGAAAGGTGATTGAAAGTTGTAAGTGATTGGTATGGTGTGAATAGTAAAAAGAGTATGGGTGTTATTTGAAAAATCTTACCATCCATCACTAACAAAAATAAATAAACAACCAAACACCTTTTTGAATCAAAACAACAAACTTCTTGTTCTTGGCATGAACAACAAGAACAAAGCAAGAACAAAGCAAGAGCATTAAAGAACATCCATGAAAACTCATAAGAGCTTCATGAATGTTTTCACTCAATAAAACTCAAATTTTCACTATTCAAAAGAGGGTTAACATCCTAGGGTACTTAGGGGTTCCAAAAGTCACTTTAAAACACTTTTAACAAGACAAACATGAACCCAAAAATCCACCCTTTGGATTTGGCCGAATTTCCCCATAAACATGGCACCAAATTTTAGCTCCAAAATTCATGCTCATATGAACTACATCTACAACATTTGAGATGGTAAATTTTTCAAGCAAAATTTAAATTCAAAGAAGCAAGAATAAAGCTTGTAATAATTACAACATTCAAATGAAAGACTATGAACTACAAAACCCAAAGGGATTCACCACCTACTAGACCTAGGCTCTGATACGACTTGAAGGAAATATTTGTGAAAACTAGTTCATTTAAGCAACATCTATGCATGCAATTAACAATTAAAAGGTGGAATCATGCTTGTATGCACTCAAAAACAAAACTTAACCCATCAAATTCAATGCCTAGTAATTGTGGTGAACCAAGACTCAACTCAAATCTTAAAGAAAAAAGTTGAGAAACTTTTATACCTTTAAAGCACCTCTTTGCTTAGCAAAGGATATTCACCCATGTAAGGGCCTTCTTTCCTTAGTTTCCTACTCCTTGACTCCATGAATATGGATGCAGGAACTTTGCTTCTTGGCTCCATGACTTATTAGATGGATGAAAGAATGGATTCTCCAGGTTCCCAAAATAGGGAACCTCTAAGTCTCCACACCAAGGAGAGCATTGAGGAAAAGATGAGTGATCTAGAGGAAGAAAGATTGCTAGCTATTTTCCTTTAGGTTGGCACGCCTCCTAAGAGAAGAGAGAGTTTTGTGTTCTCATCTTTTCTCTCTAGAAAACCCTTATGAACTATTGGCTATAAGTGACAAAAGGAAAAAAAACCCACTCATATAAGTGACAAAAAGAACAAAAACCCGTTCATTTACAATATGGCCGGCCTTCAAAGGGCTTTAGGCTGTTTGGGCCCTTTTGAGTCTTTAGTCATTAAGTTGTCATACAACTTAAGTTAATGGGCTTAATGGTTATAAGCCCAATGGGCCTTAAGGTTGAATAATTACTCAAAAGCTAAAATGAACTTATTCGTTTGATTAATTAACATATTAATTAATCCTAGCCATAAATAATTAAACCATTTAATTATCCTTACTCATCTCCATTGTTTCTTCAATCTCTACCTTACACGGTGTACGATCCATTAGGTTCCTTTTAGCGAGGCAGTGGGCGATTAGAACTCTTCAAATCGATTGTGAATTGAAACATACTTTCAATTCTCCCTTTAATGATTATACACCTTTAAAGCTTCCACAAACCACGAGTGACACCTAGCAGTACCTCATGGCTACCCAAGCTAATCAGAAGAGGTGGAGAACCTATTCAGTTTAGGATTACAATGACATATGGTCTTTCTCTAATACAATACTCTTGACCACATTGTTTGGTTTGATAGTTTATTCATGTCTATTATCCAATGTGATTCTTTTACTTATATGATTAACTTGAATGTGATTTGGAACGACTTCCTAAATCTCATTCATACTTTGGCCAGAGATTCTTAATCATATCATAGAGTATTCTCCCTCAAACGGTTTGCAGGTTAGAGATCCCTTGTTATGCATTCACTTGCCTCCATGGCTAAGTGGCTTAACCCTAACTATATCGTGGACACCCTTTGATGAAATGACTTTGACATAGTCAAAGATCAAGGACCTAACCACAAGATAACTATGATGACTCAGGTTAAAGGACTACTTTGCATTATCCCAACCATGAGTTCTCATATGACATGAGTATGAGAACTCCTTGTTGATCACGTTCACTGAACTCATTACGAGAACTCCTTGTTGATCACGTTCAGTGGACTCATTCTTTATTGAGCACCTACATGCTTGTCTTGGTGTCAGTCACACCAATGACTCGAGACTAGTCACCCTCCCTAAGAGAAGACATAGCACGTACTGATCTTAACGAACTGTCAATGCCCAATTGGCAATTCTATGATCAGGAACATTTTGGATATGTATACGAAAGAGAATGGTCTCATGAATCTAACTTCTTTAGATCACATTCTCCTAATTACATATTTCTTGGATTGATCATTTAAGCATATAACATTTATATGAGATGGCTTTAAACAATAATCTTTGCCCTTTATATTAAACTAGATTAGTTTAACATGTGAAATGTCCGTAAAGTATCATCATACGATTGGCTTTAGGGCACATTTCCAACAGTCCTCAAGAACCATGTTGCTATTGGCTAGCTGGGCCTCAACATCCTCTATTTCTTGGTTAACCCTTTTCACCTCTTTGATCTTTTGATATAGCTTGCTCGAGAGAGTCATTTGCTCAGCTTTTAAGGCTGAGAGCTGCTTCTCTAGCTTCTGAATCTCAGAGGCTTTCATGGTCGAGCCCTTATCCACCAGTTGCTTCAAAGAGGCTGAAGTTCTTGAGTGATTCTTCTTATAGAATCACTCTGTTGGATCCTCTATCTGCCCACTGGTGTTGATCTTTCAATGCCCATAGGTTCTCAAAGAAGTTGAGGAAGAATTCGTACCAGACATTCAACACTTGTTGAGCCTTGTACAATTCGTTCAAGGCCTTCTCAGCATCCTGGAGTCCCTTGAGGCTGAAGAAAGCATTGAAATCCCTTTGCACCCATGCACTGAAGGTTTGACACTGATCTTGAAGGTCTTGAGGTGCAAAGGGACACCTCAAAGACCTTAGCTTAGTCTGGATTTTGCCCGAACTCTCTAACAAGCTTAGGCAAATAGGTTGTTGTAGGAATTGAAGCAAAGGGTGGGGGCATTACTCCAACACCTCCAAAGGCATCTTCAGATGAAATTGAGGAAGGAAGCCTAGAGGTGGAAGTGGCAAAAACAACGGTCTTCTTCGGCCGAGGGATGGGAATCCATGTGACCTCAGAAGCCTTAGAAGGCTTCAAAAAAATTGCTTTGCCATCCACGGGCGGATGAGACTTGCTCAAATATCACCAGAGGCCTATTTAACCAAGAAAAAATAAGTTAGAAGGATAGTTTAAGATTGAGATTAATGAAAAACCAAAAAAGAAAGTTGGTAACCCGAGTCGAGCTTGGAACTTTAGAGATATGTGGAGGTGGTGTTGTTGCCTTTGATGGTTGAGGAGGGTCAACCTTGCTTGCTGAAGGAGGAAGAGAGTCGCCCGAGCCCTCATTAGAGACCTATTACACCAAAAGAAAAAACAAGTGTTAGCAAGACAATTTGTATAAGTGAATGACAAAGGTAAAAGACATTTGTATACCTGTGAAGACCCCGGAACTTTGGAGAAAGCCTATATCGCTACAACCACCCTGGAAGGAGCAGGCGGGCTAGCCCGAGAAGAAGTTTGGGGGAGCTCTTGGGCTAGTTACCTCTGCGACCACGGGGATCTCAGGGACTATGGGTTCCTCAAAGATAGTTGATGGTTTATTGGGGGCCTCGTGGACTAGGGAAGGCTAAAAAATAAAGGAATGAATACAAATTAAGAGAAAATTTGAAAGAAGATTCAGAAGGGCTTAATGGGAAAAATACTTACAAAATTATTGTCATCCTCAATGTAGTGCAACAACTCCCCGATGGTTGGGTTGAACTGGGAGGTAGGAGTCACCACTATAAGGGAAGGGGGAGCAAAATAAGTAGGAGTTGAGCTCTGCCCGACTTGAGAAGCTGGTACCTCAACCTTTGCTTAGAAAAAGAGCAAATGAGCTTGTTAACATTTAGAATGCCACAAACTTAACCATAAGTGGAATAAAAGTATACCTTTAAAGGCTTGGCTCAAAAAAGAGAAAACTGTGCTGCTCGGGCTGAAGGAGAAGAAGGCTCGGGCTGAGTCTCCATTCACCTCTAGTGTCCTATTTCGAGAAAACAAGTAAAGAGTCAGCACAGGTATTGAAGAAGGTAAATTCAAAGAATGATTAAGGGCTTAGAAAATGGGAATTATACCTTCAGTTCTTCGAGAATGGTATCAAGAATTGCCCTATCCTCTCGTTGAACTTAAACGCCTAACTGCCCTTCTCTGGGGGTGAGAATAGGTCTCTTGATTGTTGGAGGCCCTAATTACAAGCAAGAAGGAGGTATTAGCTTATGCCCCAAGATTAATTGAAACTGCAACTAAGAAAAGAAGGTTAAAGTTGAGATCATTTAGTGGAAGACTTCTGTTTTTTTATGCTTGCTTCAACTGGAGGGGCGGTGAAAGATTTGGAAGATATGGAAGATTTGGAGGATTTAGAGGACTTGGAAGTTTGAGATCTGGTCCTCTTCTTCGTAGAAGTTACTATCTAGCCAGGCAGAGCAAGGTGAGGTTGAGGTCGCTCCTCAGGCACGGACTCGAAGGACTCTACCATTGTCGCCCTTATCCACCTAGGTACCCGAGCCTCCACTTCAGGCGCGGCCTCAACCTCCGAATCTCTAAAAAGTTCAAGATATCTCCAGTGTCTCCAGCAGCATGGCTAGACCCATCCCTTTGCCTCACAACCTTAGTTGCAGCCTCTTAGAGGACAAATGCATATGCAGCTTCTTCTTCTTGCCCGTCATCCATTTCTTCAGTGTTGCCTTGGGCTGTGAGAACCAAAGTCAATGACCTTTAAAACATTACAAAAGAAAAGCAAACGCAATGAGATATACTTATCAAAAGAAGCTTGTTCTTCTAGTGGATCTCTTCTTTCCAGTTTTCAAGCTCCTCTTTATTCAGGAAAGATTTGATGAGGAGCTGCCTGAAGATGCGAACATGGGCCTCCCTAATGTCCTCTCCATACTTCTTCGACCATTTGGCTTCCCACCAAGTGGTAAAGGATGAAGTGCACTCAAAGTTCAACACCACAGGTTTAAGGGCGATCTTGCTCATCATTTCAAGACTGCGCTGGGCTACCCAGAACGTCACTTCCGAGGGAGAGCGGAGGCGGTAAGAAGTCTCACAGTGCATGGAATCAGAGAAAGGCACTAGAATCGCTTGCTTCAAGCCAAGTTGCCGACCACAGAAATTCGGGTGTTAGACTTCTAGCTCGCGTTCGTAGCTAAAATCGCTCTGCACTCCCCATGTCAGATCCTTCTGCTAGATGCAACTAATGAACTTCTCCTTGCAGAGGTTGCTGGCATCTTCCCCAAAAGCATCATGGAAGATTTGGTTTGAAAATCATAGATATCTCCGTAGCACAGAAACGCCCCACTCCAAGTCTGCTCGAGTTCGACAAACTCTGAAGAAATATTGTCGAGTGGTTGGTATGAGACTTTTCGGCCAAGATGTAGGCAAGAGCCACGCCCTCGGGGAACTTTTGGTTCCCGAAATTCAAGAAAGTACCACTGGAGCCACAATTGGGCCATTCAGTTGGCTAGTTGAGGTTGGTCTCAAAAGGCTCGCCTCTGGTCATCTCAAAGAGGAGGTGGTAGAGGTAGGAAAGAAAGAAAGGCCCTGTGGCCACATTGTCAAAGGAATGGAGAGCCTACACCAATGGAATCCACTCCAGCTTCACTCTCTTAGACTTGTTAGGGAATTCGTGCTTGTTGAGCTAGTACAGAAGGAAGTATATGTGCTCCTGATCCTTATCCACAATAGGGGAAGACGCACTGAAAGCTTTCTTCGCAAACGAGATGAAACCAGTAAAGGATGTTTCATAACTTTTAAAGGTTGATGGGGTGTACTCCAACTGTGTAATGGAGTCAGAAGCGTTCGAGCCTTCAATAGTCGGGCAAGATAGAGAAGACCAGTCATGGGTTACATCCACGCATTTGCCCGAGAGCCTTAGCCTGAAGACTTGGGCCATGTTGAGAATGGTTGGAGACATGTGACCCATTCGATAGTCGAAGGTGTTGGTTCCCATGTTCCAGAAGAGAAGAGTTTTGGTCAAAAGCTCGGGTTTGGCAATGACAGTAACCTTGGAGATCATGATGAGCTCGTAGATACCATTGCTCATCCACTTCTTCTTCTATAGAGGCTCGAGCTCATTCACCCATTACGTCCAGCCCTTGTCTTTCATCAATGGGAAGCCCCTTCAATGAGTGGACCACTTGGAGGCCGAGATACCAGCCTCGACGAAATATGGGTTTGGGGTGAACCAATTAGCTTTAGGCATGTTATTCTCCACAGTAATAGGTACCTTAAAAGTGACACGCCCCGACCCCAATATTTCCCCAAATACCAGGATAGACACGTGCTGGCCGACACCCGAGGGTGACGAAAGCCATTAATTGATACAAAAGTTAAGAATAAGAAATAAATAAGGGTTATGAATTTAAAATACAATGAATTAATAATTTAGGAACATGCTCAGAGCACACAACTAACTAGATTTCTAAAAGAATTAATATAAAATTGAATAAATAAAAGGATGTAGGTCCTACACCAAGAGGACTCGAATATGCCAAAGCAAAGACGTTGACGCCAGGATCGTACACCTTGATTCTAAATCCTGAAAAGGGGTGCAAAACAAGGGTGAGTGGACCAAGTTCATATATATACATAATACAAAAACAATTATGAACATACTAACCCCCAGGTTTATATATAATGAAAACTACTAACATAATAAGTGATAGGTTTTCTTAAACTCTAGCATGCCATAAAACATCTCAACAGGTATAACGCGGAAAAACATCATATAAATCATCGCGTGTATCGTAAGTGCGGTGTGCTGCTAGTAAGATCACTGAATAATTATATAACTCCCGGCTCAATGCCTGTCTCTGTGTCCCTCAGCCTTTCGCTAGAGATTATTTCTCCTGGCCTATCTGCCAACACCAGATCCTCGCCCCAGGCGGCATAGTGTCCACTAGGTACGCACAAATAGTTACGCCTCTAAAAAATAAGCACTTCATAGTATAAAGTCATTCATCGTCTATACTATAAATAGGGGTTTCTAAAACACATTCTAGCATCCTATCGTCATACATCAGATAGTCTACCAGTTCATGGTTTTTATAGAAAATACGATATATTAAAATATAGCTCAATATAGGCCAACAATTAATTCCTCACCAAAAACACGAGACAAAAACCAACATATTCAATGAACATGCTTAACATAAAATCAAAACATAAACTCGTAAGGCATGCTATTCATTTATGTAATTGAACTATAAAATCATGTAATTTCAGAAGGGGTCCACTCACAATACTTCGCCGTCGAAAAGTCACGCAGCTAGCAAAAACAGAAATGCCACTATAATTGCCCCTAAGCACATAAAGAGTCCAATAAATAAAACTATATAATAGCAATTGAATTTGGGAAAACGGACATTGGAAATGCATTAAGAACGTCAAATTACCCTAAGAAGGGTCCTGGATAAATTTCGTAAAATGTCAACAGAATATCCTTAGAATATTCCAAAGAATATTCCATGACGGAATATTCCACATAAAGGGTTTGGGTTTAGCTAATTAGGTGGGCTAGGTTTAGAGGAGAGGGCTTAGGGCTCTGGTTAAAAAGGCTCGAAGGCCTTAAGCCTAAGGGTTTTGGGTTTCTAGATAAAAAAGCTTAGGGCCTTAGCTAATTTGGCCCAAAGGCCTTTAACTTACAAAAATTAATAAAATAAATAATAAAACTGAAATGGGTTTTGGGTTGGGCTCGGCAGGAAAGGCCCAAAGGGCTTGGGTTTGTTGGGTCGCCGGACCCAAGGATGAAGAAGGCCGGAATTCGGCCAGAAATCCACACCAACTTTAAATGGCCAGAACTTTGTCAAAACTCCATAAAATCGAGTGATTCAAAAACAAAAGTTGTAGCCCTCAAAGAGACGAAGAGAATGGTACCTAACACGATGTCTAGCTCGTCGTGGTTTGGCCGAAAAATGCCTCGAAAGCCTTGGAGGTCACCGGATAAGATTCAAATGAGTATAACTTCTTCAATACTCAACGAAATTGAGTGAAACAAAAAGGAAAGTTGTAGTTCTCAGCTAGACGAAGAGATTGATACCTTGCATGCTGGCCAACTCGTCGTGGTTTGGCTGAAAACTGCCTCGAAAGTGGCGGTCTTCGTTGGAGCTCGTGTACGGGGCTTCATGGTTCGACTTCCAAGATGCCAAGACTATGGTTGAGTTCATAGCGACGAGATAAAGACGATGGTGATGTTTGTTGGTAAGAAAAGCCCTCGGAGGGGTTGAGATAGAGAGAGTTGAGAGAGTGTAAGGGAGAGAGAGTTGCGTCGGGAAGAAGAAGAAAATAAGAAAAAGGAAAAGAAAAAGGAAAGAGAACCAGGGGACAAAACAGGGGGTGGGCCCCTTGGGCACACCATTTAAGACCCAAAAATCATTTTAAAAGCAAGATAATCTGAAACTTAATGAAAATACAATTTAAATTAGGGGTGGGTGTAACAAGAAGTCCAAGCAGGCCCCAGAGAGTGTACTCCTCATTCCTCGAAGAAAATTAAAGTGTTCAGGTCAGAGGGCGATGAAAGCCGTTGAGTAGGCGGCGCATGTTAACGATCCCCTCGCCAAACTCGCATGAAGAGCGAACAGTTTTGGGTGCCATTGATTGATTTTTGAAAGAAAATGGAAGAAAGTTTGAAGGTAGAAAGTAAGAATGAATTGTGAAGGTAAGAAAGTTCTGGAAAATCTGGGAATTTTGGAGGCTCAGAGAATAAGAATTGCTAAGGTGTTTAGCTGAGAAGTTTAAATGAAGGTTATATAAGGGATAGTTAGTTAACGTTGGAAAACGTGGGTTAGTGCAAAGGTTTATTCGAAAACGGTTGTTTAAGTGGTGCAAGTCTCGAGTAAAAACATGCAGTTGGAATTTAATCATTATTAATGTCTCTGTTTGCAGACTTACCAACAATTAAAGGGGGCACTGTTTGGGCTAATATTTGATAATGGGTTTTACAAGTGAATATGGCCCAAAGATGTTAAAAAGGATGGAGTTTTGCCCGAGGCCCAGTCGGCAAGCCAGTAGCAAATTTGTGCCTCCTCCATTAAAGCATAGGTCGCATGCCTAAGATTAAAGTGACAAGTGATGGAGATCAACTCACTATCACCCAAAAAGCACTTTCTAGTGGTACTACAAGTAAAATGCTGATGACTCACTACCCTCCAAAAGCTTTCGGACAAGAACAGGGCTAAAGGCAGTCAAGCCAAATCGTCTATAAAAGGGGAAGAAGACATCAGAGACAAGGACACTCAACCAATCAAACTCAAGACATACAAACTTGCCTCTTAGACAAGCAATACCCAGAAAGTTGCACTTTGTCCAAATTCTGCACCCTTTTAGCAATAGACTCCTCGTAGAAAGCCATCTTTTGGCAAGATTAGAAGCTCTGTTACTTTCTCCCAAATTTGTAGTACAGAATCCCTTTAGAAAACTTTATATGTACTTCCTGCTTATATTTCCATTTCTGAATACCCATGACCCTTCTACAAACTCAAAAAGAAGTGGTTGCAAAAGGTTTGGACCTTGCCCAACAAGGTGAAATCTTGCCCGACTTTCTTGTATTTGTACTTATAGTTTGTTTAAATGCATATTCTGTTATGTTTTAACTCACTTGCAATTGTTTTTCACTTTAAGATCCATTTATGATCAGATCTGGCTAAGCAAGTTAACTTTACTCCTTTAAGCGTTTAACTGTGACCAATTGAATGATTAAAGAGGGCTCTAGACTCCCTTCATCTGATCATACAAAATTATGAGTGAAAGTCCTTGATCGCAAGGCAAGAAAAAATAACTTAGTACAGACTTAACTCATCTGTGACAATCCTTTGATAACAAGGAGTTGGAGTAAATTGGGGCACAAGTAAATCGACTTAAAACACACCTATTCTATATCTGTTATACTGAGATAACAGTGGCACGCCTAACATTTTGTTAATTTTAATTGCGAGCCTTAAGGCCTACACCTTGTTGGAAGTTGTGAGGGACTCCCAATCCCACATCCCCCAAACCTCTATAGAAAGGTTCCTTTATAAGTGAGTTCACTCACTTATAGTTTGAAAAGAAGTGGGATAAAGCCATGGACCTTGGGCTTTGGAACTCTAGAAAAAGCTTCCGAAATAAATATCAATATCTGATTGCTAAGTCTGGTTCCTTATACTCATTTTCAATTCCAACTTCGATCCAATCGCAATAATTGTATATTTGCTTATGATTTCTTAAATAGAATCCACCTTGATCTCTCTATTCTCTCTCGCAGTTCACCTTAGTAGCTGTAACATAAATCCATTTTGAACCTCGAAAATGACATTTTCCCAAATTTCTCACTCATATTTCTAGATATTTGATTCATGCTCTATCAGAAACCTCCAGAAACCAAACTTAGCACCCATTTGTTCTCCGGTTTCCTAATTTCTCCAGGTTATTTTGGCTAAGGGGTGTAAAGTTATCTAAACTCATAAAAAAGATAGAGAAATTTGTGGTTAGGTGCTACAGAATTAGGGTGCGTTTGTTGCACTGAATTATCTCGGATTGGACTAATTTATGGACTAAGATGAATTGGCTTGGACTAAACTGGATAAGAATTTGGGGCAGTGCTGAACTAAATGGGGTGTATTTAATTGGGATTTTCAGAAATTTTAATTCTTTTAAGGAATCAATTGAGAATTTGAGAGACTTTAATGGATTTATAAATCCATGGGTTTTTATGGAGTTTAATTCATTTGTAGATATTCATGTAAAATTTTGATTCAATTTCCTCTAAATCTTATGGGGAGATATGAGATTTGTGGATGCTTAAAATACACTAGAAAATCTCTCAAATTCCCTCTAATTCCTCAACTTTCTCAAATTCTTTAAAATCAATTTCTTATTGAATACACCTAGAATGTTATAAACTTCTTTAAAATCCTAATTGAATACACCTTGAGTTTCAGAGAATCACTTAAAATCCTGATTGAATACCTCTAGATTCATTGAAAGAATTAAAATCTCTCAAAATCCCAATTGAATACAGCCCCCTAGTGTATTCAATCAGGATTTTAAGTGATTCTCTAAAATTCAATGCATATTCAATCAGGATTTGAAGATAGTTTATTAAAAATTATTAGAAATCCGGATGTAGAACTTTAAAGAAGTTTATAACATTCTACATGTATTCAATTAGAATTTGACTTTAAAGAATTTGAAAAGGTTGAGGAATTAGACGGAATTGGAGAGATTTCACAATATATTTTAAACATCCACAAATCTCACATCTCTCTATGAGATTTCGGTGGAATTGAATAAAAAATTTACATAGAATCTCTACAATTAAATTCTATAAAAACCTATGTATTTATAAATCAATTTAAATCTCTCAAATTCTCAATTGAATACAGTATTATAGGTCATAGACTAACATTTTTTCTAAATTTTTAAATTTTTAAATTTTTAAACAAAAGTCTAACAAATTTTTAAACCAACAATTTTTTGGCTTGTTTTATTAACACCCCACATTTTGTTGACTACACTCCACATACTTAATACACCCTACATCTACTTTTTAACTAAAAATTTATCTTAATACACCCCACTTATTTTCTAATATTACCCTTACACCCCACAGCCCTCTACGTACACCTCACACCCTACTTAAACCCTACACAATCAAACTCTTCGTTAATTACATTATTCAAATAGTTTTTGGTGTTTTGTTTTTCTGCAAAGAACTTGCTAGAGTTTTGGAGGAGAAGATAGTCATAGATTTCTCAAATATGTGGATCACGTTATGAGAAGAAGTATATGCCCATATTGTCTTTCTTGCTTATTTAATGTTTGAATATTTTTGGGCAACTGTAGGATCAAAGAATAAATTTTAGTGTTACGATTCATGCGTGGAATCTAAAGCTCCACCCAAAAGTTCCCTTTGCATATCAATTAGAGATTTTAAATGATTTTCATGCGAGGGAAACTGTACATCAAGAGATGTATTTATGAAGAAATATATAAGCACATGCATTTTTTTTTTTAAATTCTAATAATACAAAAGTTGGAGATGACATTTTGGTTTCAAACTTACAGATGATATGGATGTTGGAATCAATGTCGAAGTTACAAATTATACAGATGTTGTAGTCAATACCCAAGTGACAGAGCTACAGACGACGTCGAAGCCTCCAAAACATTGATTTCATATTTCATTCATCAAAATTAACCTCTATTTTTCATTAACTATGTTGTGATTTTAGTTAGGGTTTTGTTTTATAATTGAGGTGAGAGTATTTTCAAAAGCTTGAAAGAAAACAATCTTAGAATACATATTGACAAATAGTTGGGGTGTATTCAGAAAATATTTTTTTTTTTAATTCATATATGGTCTAAATAGTAATTGCATATTAGGGTATATAAGTTATTTAGTAATAAAATATTATGTAGGGTTTATTGAACACTTGGTGTGATGCTAATAAAAAAATAATAATAAAAAGAGCTTGAAAACTTTGAATTTTAATGATAATGATAAAATAAAGGATAAAGTGAATAATATCATTGACATTTTAATGTAAAAATATGATTTTTCGTCAAAATAAACAGTACCAGAATTAGAATCCACCTTGATCTCTCTCTTCTCTCTCACAGTTCACCTTAATATCAATAACATAAATCCATTTTGAACCTCTAAAATGACATTTTCCCAAATTTCTCACTCATATTTCTAGATATCTGATTCGAGCTCTATCAGAAACCTCCAGAAACCGAACTCAGCACCCATTTGTTCTCCGGTTTCCTAATTTCTCCAGGTTATTTTGGCCGAGGGGTGTAAATTTATTTGACCCCTCCCTCATCTAATCTCTTAGCAAATCCCGTTTTCAATCTCTCTTGAGCTAATCTAAACACACACACGGATCTAAATAATAATAATAATATTATTATTATTATTATTATTATTATTAATCTATACTATCTTTTTCAGGTGGGTAATTTGGATTTTAAGGGTTTTGCTCGTCCGTTGCTTGTTTACATGAACATGATGTATGATATTATGCGTCTTTGTTAACTTTGGTTACTCTCATTACTTTAATAGTACTTATCAAACTAAATTCTTTAAGCGGTTTAATTTAAATTCTTTCATTGACAATGATCTCTTTTTACCTTTTACCCTACAGGGAGAATTTTTTTAAGATGGAGCCGGACAAGGGTTGGTTTTTGTATCTGCAGAAGAACCATGAACTATTTTCCCTAAATATTAGCAAATTATTGGCGTGGAGCTCTTTGGAGAAGGCTCGGAGGCCTTCTAGACCGGATTTTAAACTTGTGAATGCTTCTTGTTATCCAGACGGAAGCATGGTGCCATTCGGAACAAGATATATGTTTGTGGGTTCCAACCCTTATATTGTTGGGGGTCAGTTCGGTTGCCCGCATCCTCTTTTAGGGTATGATTATTGGCCCAACTTTGATGTTATTGCATGTGATCCTCCCACTGATGATCCATGCAAGAGTAATCTACCCATGTTGTCTGGTCCTAAATTTTATCCTTTTGTTATTACCCTCGGGAACAAAATTTATGTTTTGTCCCTACAGTACAGGGGATATATGACAGAAACATGGCCAGCCCTTTTTGAGGTTTATAATCCCGAATATGGGAAGTGGAAAATTCTCCCGAACCCCCCCTTTGTCGTTGGTAAGACTGTCACTAGTCCTGCTGCCCATCACTACTATGCTTTGGGACACAAGCTCGTGGTGACAAAGACATGGTCAGTTGAGTCTTACGTGTTCGACACTCGCGAAGAGAAATGGGAGCCATGGAACAGTCGGGAGGATCCATTTGAAATCGCATATAAACCCCATCCTACTTCAGCACGATTCAAGGACTTTTTGGTTGCTGTCCATCAAGGGGATTTTGGTGATGTTCTTACTTATCGGTTGGATTCATATGGCATCCCTCGACCGGGTCGGAATCTAGTTGAGCTTGAGAACATATTCCTTCCTCCTCTGGACGGTTGCTTTCCCTTCATCACTGAAATCAACGACGCTGGCCTTATGTGCATTTTGTGTTATTCTGGCATTGAACATTCGGAATTGTGGCGTTTACGTGTAGTGGTGTTCCAAGTGTCCATCTCAGGCCATCTTGACAATCAATTCCTTTGTGCTGATATTAAGGCCAAGGGAACGTACTACTTCTGTCAACGTATTGATCCAATCATCTTCCCACCAGTTATCACGTAAGCAATTATTTCCAATTCCCTTGGACATCCCTATTCCAAACTTACTCCTTCCCCGTTTCTTATAATAGTTAACTCGTATTTGCACTGTTTGTATTTTTGTTGGTGATATATATGTGATATATTATAGGGTAGCATGTTACTGTTCCTAAATGTTAGTATGGATGAGTCACAGCAATTTATCCATTATTTGTTCGCCTTCATGTTCCACAGCATTCCTTGTGTGGTTTCAGCAAATAATGGTTTGGTTTTGGAGAAAATGGACAAAGATATGTGCACCACTGACCTTTTCTGTTAATCCATGTTGAATTTCGTGTGTGAGTGCAAGTTTAGATCTTAACTCTATAGGTTTTTAGTTGTTTCTCAATTTCATTAAGCCGTGACTTAAAGTGCTATCCTACCTCAAACCAATTACCACTGCTCCCGGTTTGTATTTAGAAGCTTATTATTAGTAAGCATCTTACCATGAAATGGTAAAGTTTGTCCTAGCTGTAAGAGATTGCTTGTTAAGGTTGAGATGTTAAAATTAAGGGTAGCTGAAAGGAATCACGTCCTATGTTCCGAGCAAAAGGAATTCAATAGTTATTTTTTTTACTACCTTTTTTCTTTTGTGTTACATTTTGATTCACTTTTCTTTTTGCCGCATAGCATTCCGATTTGCTTGCATGCACTCATGATTGTAATTTTTTTCCCTAATCATTTATATTTTTAAATTAAACATGGTAAAACCTGAATAATGTGGATTATGTTTTTTTATATCAGTCTCTTCACCCCACTTAGTGGGAAAAGGCTTTGTTGTTGTTGTTGTGGTTGTTGTTGTTGTTGTTGAGCCTCTTCACTCTTCTAAGTTGAAGCCTGAGAGGCTGAGAGCATGTGAAATTTTGGTATGAAGCGAACTTAGTTTTGATTGGTAGGGTTATAATGGATCTATTCTGGTGTACTTTTGCTTAACTCAAAACTTCTGGTCTTGTCATTTGTAGGAGTGATCGGTTGGACAAGCACGACAATAAGCCTGATGTATTTTGGAAGAAAGAAAATCTTCCTCGGCTGGATAGGTTTGTTTTCTCTGGATGTAACTAGTAATGGCCAAGTTATTAAGTTCTGTTTTTGAATCTCATAGTATTACAGTGAGTATGCAATGCTTTTTTCTTTTTTTTTTTTCTTTTTACCTGATAATATTCCTGTATTGTGTTCTTGTTTATGAAAATGATCTGTTGGGCAAGATAGAAAAATTGCAAATCATTTCTATAAGCTTTATCTGCAAGCTATGAATCTGGAATCCATTGCACTAAATTTTTTGAATAAAAGAATCAGCCCATGGTTCATAATCATGGGATGTGAAGTATGTAGAAGATATTTGATTTGCAGTTTGCACAGAACTCTCTCTCTCTCTCTCTCTCTCTCTCTCTCACACACACACACACACACATGTGGTGTTATTGCTGTCATACCCGCTTATTTATCTTTCCATCTCTGTCTACTCAATGATATTATAAGTGATCTTAATGCTTGTTTTCTTGTTTTTTTTCTCACAAAAAAAAAAAAAAAGGGAGTTGTACGATGCCTGGTGTTCCTGGTACTGGGGGGCGCTGAAGGGAAGCAGTAGCAGCAGTGGTCATACACAAGATGGCCAGGTACCCTTAGGTCTTATTAATGGCTATGAGTGTGATATTTACAGTTTTGCGTTTGCGAAATGGGGGTACTTTGTTGCAGGGTCATGGGCGAGGGTTCAAAGATGAGGTTGAAAATAGTGTGCAACAGTTAAGTGTGATTGTGTGGCTTGGTATTCAAGTTTGATAGGCACCAGCAACCAACCGCATAGTTACACTATTAGTTGTGGTTTTGAAGTTTGTTTATAAGCTCTAAATTAATTGTTTGGTGCAGGAAAAAGAGGGCAAGATATGATAATGCAACTTAGTTTTTCTCCGGCAGAATTAAAATCTTCAACAAGGGGGTGCAGAAATGCTTGAGGATGGCACACCAAGAACATGAAGTTCTTTGAAAGAGAATGGGGCAAACGGTGCGAACACATGCTGGAATTGATGAAGTCTAAAAAAAATGGAGATATGTTGTGAGCAAGTAGTTGTAAACTTTGGGATATTCTATTTTGGTCTGTTGGATATTAAACTTTAAAGGGTTGGTGCATGAATATTCGTTAGTTTATATTTTTACCTATGAAGTACTATTAAGCACTTCTGTTTGATACGTGTGAAAACAGCGGAAGATGGTAATGTTATGTACACTGCTTGCTTGTATTTAGCAGATTCTGCCCAGGCATGCCTCATTTTGCGGTTTGAAAGCCTACTAAATGTATGGGTCGCGCAATATAGATTACAAGTACCTCCCAAGCTAAGAACAGGTGATTAACACCGATCACTTGTTTCATGAATCAAAATCTTAATAAAGAAGCATCCATCGGCACCACACCAATCACATAGGAGTAGCGTGAAAAGCACAAACCCTCAGATCCGTGTAATTCCAACCA
The DNA here is from genome assembly GCF_916048215.2 of Malus sylvestris. Lineage (NCBI taxonomy): Eukaryota > Viridiplantae > Streptophyta > Magnoliopsida > Rosales > Rosaceae > Malus > Malus sylvestris. Next base: position 5,937,142 of record NC_062264.1, on the reverse strand, counting down.
GCCAAGTGATCAGCAACATTGCGCCAAATTTTATTTAAATACAAATAGAAATGTTTACATGTTTGGCCAAAACATTGAACAACCAGTCTGGAAAACGCCATCCCCATGGACCTCATCTGTGAGAACCTCGAGTCTTTGTTACGTAGGAAGCCACCGAGCTGCTCCGTCACATTTTAGGGGAGCAAACATAAACTCAAACAGATTCCAACTGCATCAATATTTGCATGTCTTCACCTTTCCTCGCAGCATCCTAATAAGCATATAGATGAATCAGACTCGATAATCACCTGCAGAAACTCTTGTTCGACGCACACCGTCCAAGCCTCACGAACTGCCTCGGCCTCAACAAGGGTTGCTGCTGCTTAAATACCTCCCCGTCCACCTACTAGCTGGAACCATTCAGCAAATTTTCTTACCCCGCCGAGGCCTGCTGCGGCAGACCCACCATACTTTTGCAGCTATTTAAAAATGTATCGAAAGGAGGAAAATTATCTGCCACATTTTGCCCGATAAAGGTTACATCTAAGCCTCTACAAGATGCTAATTCGGCAGCGGGCTACGGCCTAACATCTGGATGCCTATGCAGGAAGAAAAACTTGTGTGGGATTTGGCTTGACGCTAGACTTTGGTGAGTGGCATCACAACCCACTCTATAAACTCGTCACGTAGTAAGTTTTAAATCTAATATTTTATCATTCCCCCTCATTCTTCTATTTTAAGATTTTTATAAGGGGTGTGATATTCACACACGATTTTTTACTTCTCACACACCCCTTACTAATTTTTGTCCTTTGATATTCTTCAATTCATTCAATCCGCCGCCCGGAAATCAAAAGAGTATGAGAAGTAAAAAGCGGTGTGTGAATAGCACATACCTTTTCATAATCATCTTTTCCACTAATTAATACACTATAAAATTTATCTAACAGTTCATATTTTTCCCTCTCCTCCTCTATTTCCTTTTCCTTTCCTCCATACCGTTGTAATCAACCATACATGAAACAGCAAAAGGGCCCTAATTCATCATGCTCTAACTCATCACAATATCATACATATAACATAACAATTAATCGTGCATGAAATAGTGAACTGAGTTACCCGAATGCATCACCGAAGGCATAATCATCGATTGAACCCCAAATCGTCAATGCTGGTAGCTGTTGTTCTTTCTTTGCTACAAGCCAAATCATTAAGGTAATCATTCATCCAAGATCAAGTCATCTTGACCCTTTGATCAACAATCCTTACATACACACTTTGCATGTTCGGAGATCAAATCAGAGGATTCAAATTGTAAAGAGATTGTAACCCTAAACTCATTAATACAAATATCTTTTGTACACGTGTTCTCTTGTTATTTGCTACAGGATTTTTGTGTTTACATGTGTATTTGTAGTTATGAAATATTGGTTTTGAGGTTTCTTGGTTTGAAGACGTTAATATGTTGTCTAACATATACTAAGAGATATTAACGTTCATAATCTGTTTTTCTTTTGGGAATTTTGCATGGATGGGCTGATTTCATGAGTCTATATGTGTGGTGGTGCTTGATGATTCTTCAAAGGTTTTGGTGAACAACGTAGAAGACTTTCTAAATTCTTTTGAGTATTTGGGAATTTGGAACCCTTTCTTTATCTTGGAGCCTCGTATTTATAAACTCTCCAATCTTGCATACAGATGAATTTGGCATTGATTGTGGACTTACTTAATTGACAAAAGAATTAGGACTCGATTTTGTGAGCCGATTCGTAATTTGACTCTATCAATTAACATTTGATTTAATTAAATTAAAATCAAATAATTTATTTCCGCCAAGTGCTGACATGTGTCCTTTTTGATGACTCGTCCGATTTTGATAAGTCACATCCATGTGTACGTTTTATGAGACACATAGCGTATGCCACGTATGCCCTAACATGCCGAAACTTCAATATATTGATGAATATTTATTTCACCGAAATTTCGATGTTTACAACATAATTTGTATTCAATTTGATTTTCACTGGTATTATCTGTCAAAGGTTATTGAATGATGCCAAATAAAATTTTATAATTCTTTATCTCAATTAAAATTGGATATTCAAGATTTTAAAGAGTAAATTTTGACCAACAGAATAATTCGATCATTTACAGAAACTATACGTGTGTATCCCAGTATATCAATTTCAAAACGGAATAACTAAAGCACAATGTTCAATTTGTTGTGATAATTGACTCTTGTAAACGCCAAAAAACTCAAAACTCATAGCAAGATGAAAGTTTAGGAGTTTGAGAAATCATACAAGTATAATTCCAGATAAGAAAGCGGAAGCAGATTCATAAAAATCAAAGATGATCAAAAAGGAAAGTTTTCCAGAAACAACATTCAAGATAAAGCCTTTTCTTGCCTAAAAACGGATTGTGTCACATGCATTAATTTCATTAGTCTAATATGAAACCATTAATTTAATAACAATAATAATAATAATAAAGGTTAATTATTAGACTAACCATTAGATGCATTAGGACACAAAACCATGGCCTCCAATATTGACATTTGCAATTCAATATATATTGATATACTAGCTCAAAATAAAATTCAGAAGTGCATATGTTTGTTCATATATTCACAAACCTCAACAACTCCTTTATCTTTTGCAAAGATGGTTTAGACAAAACACGATTCCCCCCTTTTCAAAATTGCAATTGCCAAATGATTTTGAAAGAAAAAAAAACTACCTAATCTTTTACATAAAGACGTACTCTATATTATTTTCTTAAAACCTTACAAAATTCTTTTGCAAACCAAAGTCGATTCCCGCTAAATCATCACGTCGATTATTACTTTGATTTTATACTTTCAGTTTGAATTCAAGAGCACAAATTTTAGGTTTTGATACCACCTGTAAGACTAAACTTATCAACAACATAAATTAAGAGATTAAGTTCAGGAACCACAAATTTATACAAGTATTAAAATCACAATTTGATAAACAAAATAACAAACTAACCTGTTCAAGCAATAGAACAAGATGCCAAAGCAGACTTCTAAACAATGCCCAAAGTATGCAAGTTTAATATTGAGCGTATATTTTCTTAAAGCACTATTTATATTGAAACCGTCCTCATGATTTCCCTATTAAAATCAGCGTAAGAAACAAACACACAATTCCTATCCAATTATGAAAGCTAAGTATCAAGCTTTAATTAAAGTTTCAATCCCAAACTGATTAGGTCAATTTTAAATTTACAACAAAAACCTTTCCATACCAATTTGAAACACTATTGCCGGTTTCTAGCACTCACAATCCTACTCATATTTTAACACGACTATCATGAAATGAAATGAAATGAAAAAAAAGTCCAAACCGAAGTTCTTCAACCACACTCTAATTGGCGAACACAAGTACAAACACGACTCTCCGCTAAATGTAGAGCTTAGAGAAAGGAACGGAGCAGCTGATGGAACTGAATCAACTCCTTCATTCATTTGTTGATTCCATGGACTCCACAACAACAATCAAAACTAGCATTCAAGAACTTCACTTATTTCAAAAAAATCATTACAAAAAAAATAGAAAACGTCCAAAAGTTTTAAGATACTAGTGCCTAAAAACGAAAAAAAAATCCAAGCAATTTCAAGTTATCCTACCCAGAAATAAACAATTCCACCAAAGAAAAATAAACAACAGTAGGAGAAAACCCAATATTTTAAAAAAAACCAATAAGGTTTAGCAGCAAGAAAATGGATAAGCTACAAATATTGAAACTTTAAGCCCTTTTGATATTCAAGTAAAAAAATTTTGTTATTTTTAAAATCAGTTTGGAGAACAATCTGCAAAGAAAGACTAGTGAGACTGTGTAACAGTCCAGTTTAGGGATGATTCATCCAAATATTTTTCTTCAAATTATTAGAGCGCGATTCAAATTAGTGTGCAAAAGTAGGGACGCAATGCTATGATATGGCTAATCATTGCTCATGAATCAGGATCACCTTCAACTCTCAGCCAACCTTGTTCGAAAATTTGTATTTTGTTCACTTTTTTTTTAATTTAATAGGAACTTTAACGAAAAGCTCTCAGTACCGTTCACTTTAACGAAAAACTATATTTTTACACTAAAAGTCAATCATAATACTATTCACTTTACCCTTTATTTTGTTCTTATCGTTAAAGTTTTCAAGCCATTTTCATTAATTTTCTTTTTTTTAATCTAGTAAAAAAAAACACTTTGTGCGACGTACATACATTCGTCGTGCAAAGTCAAAAATCGTTGCGCAAGGGCTTGCGCGACGTAACCTTCGTCGCTTGCTAACCGTCGTGCCAAGGAACTGACGCTAGAGTTTGCGCAACTAAGAAATAACATGCGTCGCACAAAGTATCTTTGCACGACGTAGGACGAGCGTCCCGCAAAGTATTTTGCGTGACGCACGGCCTACGTCGTGCAAAGCTTCTTTGCATGACGCTCGTCCTACGCCGTGCAAAGATACTTTGTGTGATGCACATCCTAGGGCGTGCGTCGCGCAAACCCTTTTTTTTTATTTAGTGAAAAATATTCTTTTTTTTTAATTTTTCTGAAAAATACTTTTTTTTTAATTTTTGATAAATATTGTAATTAAATTCTAAAAAATAATTAACCAAGCAAAAGTATTTAATTATAAAATATATGAAAATGTACATACAAGATGTCCGAACAAAAAAAAAATACAAGTGAACTAGGTTTAATACATCAAGTTATTGGGTATCGGCAGGGCAAGGTGGCTCTGAGGTCGAAGGTGGAGCAAGATAAGGTCCTGGTAGCGAGATTTGGAGGCCGTACATCTTTATGGCTTGTACAAGTTCTTGCACCCTCCCGCTAAAAAGGACAATTATCTCGAATAACAGCACCACATCTACTAGCAACGCCGCTATGCTGCTGTGAGGTAGCCGCTCCACAATGTCACGGGTCATAATCAATCTTGATCTTGGAGTTGGTCTAACGTATGCCCTGTAACTCCTTCAGCATTCGACTAGGCCCCCTGATGTTTTTTTTAGCTGGCCAAAAATACTTAAATGGTGAAACCCTAAGCTTAAATTTGTACAAAAAATTCGACACAGCCTCCCCTAATAGTATAGCATTTCCCAAAACCTTAAAACAATAAAATAATAGTAATTCACAATCCGCTAAACATTTTCACAATCCAACAATTTTCACCATCATAAAAGTAATAGTTTTAAAATGAAAAAAAAAAAAAAAAGTAGTGAGAATTAGAAAAAGCTACCTGATGGCTGGGAGGCCTCACCCTCGACTCTGGATGCCGAGGAAGTCTGATTAGAAGGCTCCGGGTCGCGGTGATGTCGGTGAGGCCGCTGTGCACTGAGCGACTCAACGAACACTAATGACGTTGATGAGACGAGCACCTGAGATGCCGTAGAAGTAGCCTCAGCAAAGGGTGTAGGCTCCCCAATCAATGGAGCACTCACAGGTGGAGCAGTAGATGTTGATAATGCAGGAGGCACATTGGTCACACTCCAACGACGAGTGATCAACTGCGACATCTACACACTTTTTGAACCATAAAAATATAACATTAGAAACTATTCATTTCTTGAAAAAGAAATAACATGAATATAAAAATAATAATAAAATAAAACTAACATGAGGAAATTAAAGTTACTTTTGCATATCCATGAGCCATTACAAAGAAATAATTGCAGCATTATGAAGTAATAGCTTTTGCTAAATTTGATCATTTACCCTTTAAGGAAAAACAAGTTAAATTTGCTATTTGCAAGCTAAATCCTTCATCTCACGCTCACGGAATTAATGATAGAATAAGCTTATGTACTCTTGGAAGAGAAAGTGAAATGACAGACCTCTGTGTTTTTCTTTTTCCTAACATGAATTTCCAATAGACAACGACATAAACCATGAACAAATTATTCAACATACAACCTAATATTCTACAGTCGGCCAATCACTCTTACCATAGTATCCTTCCATCTGCAAGCATTTACATCTCCAATCACTCTTACCATACTTGAAAAAATGCCAAGAGGGCTAATGGGTCCGGAATTATAATCACATCAGCTAGGGTTTTGAAACAATAAAAGTGAATATATTCTTGCGCCATGAAGTGAAGACACAGGAAAACCAAATGTACAGAAACACATGTTGGACTTCATTACTCTTATCGTCCCTACCAATATCAGATCACTATCCAATGCTCAATTCACATCCAAATGTCCAATTTCCTCAAACAAAAAAATATACGATTTAAGCAAATAACCTGCAAACAAGATTCACTTTAATCAATATCGAATTTCCTCAATCACCCAAACCTTCCTTCCTCCCCAGTCCAGCAAATATTTGTTATTTAAATATCTTTTGCAGTTTTCGGTTGAAGGGTTTTCGTTTTTTAGCCAGTAAAAGATTAAGATTTACTGTCCCTAATTTACCTTTTATCACTTTGAAGTTCAAGTATGAGAGCTACATCAAGTCATCTAAAAAGCTTTACAAAAACCGCAAGACAATAAGAATTGTACACTGTTGGGTCTAATGAACTTCAAAATGTGCATGAACAGACTTATAACTGAATCCAGCATTTACATTGTTTTAGTTTGAGCCTCCCATCCCGGCGGTCAATGTAATATATTTGTCAATGTTAATCCATTCCAATGTTTAACAATAACTTATTGATGAATCGTGGTATGCTACAGAAGACGTTATAGTTATCTTTTTCCATAAAAAAGAGAGGAAAAATGTCCAGTAGTAGTACCTTTCGAACACAACTATATTACGGCAGTCCTGAATGTTCTGTGGCCGTATTATTTGCACAACAACAACAACAAAGCCTTTTCCCACTAAGTGGGGTCGGATTTAAGGATTTGACGTAATCATGGAGTGCCGGCTGTCGACTACCTGACGCCCTCCCCCTCCTCCTTTATCCGGGCTTGGGACCGGCAATGTAAGATAAACTTACACGGCGGAGTTGGCCGTATTATTTGCACATTAAATTAAAAAATTTAAGACACAACCATACGTAGTGCAAGGATACACATATTAAAGGAACAAATATTTACTAGTTTGAAGGTATTTCTCCACCCGTGGTTTAGAAGTTTATATCCCATTAGGCATTCAAACTGATAGTTTCATACAAACTTCTCTGTTCAAAACCAAATATCCATAAAGGCAAATAGAAGAGTTCTGCAAACACTCATCCAAACACATAACTACTTAAAACCCCAAGTGCGGTAATGTAAAGGTGAGAACTTTGTTAGGCGCTTGGCCTTTACGAAAACTAGGTAGACAAATTAAGACTTGAAAGTAAGAAAACAAGAAATTAACTTCTTTTTTTCTTCGAACAAGATGCCCCCATGTATTACAAAGAGCTAACAGAAAATATAGCGCAGTAATCTCAATCACCATTAGTTGATGAACAATGAATTGAGAGAAGCATAGATTCGTACGACCTATGTCTCTTTCGTTCTTCTTGACAAGTAACTTCCATGACCTATGTCAAAATCAATTAGCATCGATATGTTCGGAAGTTGGGGTTCCACATAAATCTTCGTATTTTCGAAGGTGTACTAATCGTAATGTGAACCTCAATTAAAATCAAATTAATAAAAACCAAACTAAACCAAATTCATAACTTCGTTTTCACATTTTAATTTGTACAAGAAGAACATCTCCATGTTCATACCCAAAACACAAATACATCAACAAAATTGCAAAACTTCAGACAATCAACTCCAATGACATCACGAAAAAAAGCAATTTGACCCTAAACCAGAACTAACATCCAATTTTATCTGGAGATTTCGACAAAGTACTCAGAAATCAACATGCAATTTGAGCCTAAACCCTAAATAACAAAAACCCATCGAAAATCAGAAACCCTTACCTTGATTCGCGTCGGCTTCGACATTCGCGTGAAGAGGAAATACAGGTCTGGATTTGAGATTGTGAAGAGGAAAGATTTGGGGTTCAAGATTTGTGAACAGGAGAGAGGGATACGGGGAAAGAAAGAGGGAGGGTTCAAGATTTAGAGGAGGAGCATCAGAAGGCGTCGCGCATGAATAAAGAGGGAGGGTTCAAGATTCTGGGTTCTGGGTTCACGGGAAATCAAGGAGGGTTCGAATAGAAGGTATAAGCATTTATTTGAAAAAATTCTGGGTTATGCCTCATAACTTTGTCTAGATTCTGGATTCAAGATTTAGTCCAAATTTGGAAAAATTGAAAAAAAAAAACCGCCTATTTTTCATTATTGCAGTCCCAAAATTATCACAACTTGCGCGACGTAGGTGTACAATTTGCGCAAAGTATTTATTTGAAAAAACAATTATTATAAAATTACCGAAAATGTGACTTTTCTCCTTTTAAATTCAAATTTTTTTTACATAAACCCCACAATAATATATTTTTGTAACAAAAACCCACAATAATTTTTTTTACATATATATAATTCAATTTCTTAAGTGTTATAAGTACGAAATAAATCAATTAAAATATAATTTGTAAATATATATATCATTGAACTTCATGGGAAACGCATTGTACGAAACTAATTTCAAAGATCCAACCGTCAAACTTGTTTGTATATGTTTCGAGATCGCATACGCCAAAATTCGCAAAAAGAAAAAACATTCAGGGATCAAGTAACGGGACAAAACTTTTCGACGGTTATAAACAAAAGATCATGATTTAACGGTTATTTTAAGTCCGATTTTGATGATTTTTTACAACTACACTCTCTAACCCTATAAGAATACAATGAACCAATTCGATCATCAATTTAAAACATTTACACAAGTGTTTACCACAAAAAAAAAAAGGCAATGCAAGAACACAAAACGTCTTTGCACGACGCAGTTGTACCTACGTCGCGCAAAGTCTTTTTTTTTTGGCACTTTTGCTTATAAGTACAAAATAAATAAATGAAAATGTACTTAGTAAATACATATACCATTGATTTTGATGGGAAACGCATTGTATGAAACTAGTTTGAACGATCAAATCATCAAATTTGTTTGTATATGTTTCAAAATCGCATACACCAAAAATTGCAAAAAACAAACATTAAGAGATCAAGTAACGGGACAAAACTTTTTGATGGTTATAAACAAAAGATAACGATTTAACGGTTATAGTAACTCCAATTTTGATGATTTTTTACAGCTACCCTCCTTGACCCTATATGAATAGAACGAACTGATTCGATCCTTAATTTAAAATATTTACACAAGTGGATACCACAAAATCTTATGTTATAGTTGATGAAAGTATTAATAAATTCCAAGTGTTAGTGAATCTATCGTTTTGATGGGAAACGCTGTAAACACAGAAAATTCCTGAAACGAAAGAGACAAGAACAACGTGCATAAACAAATATTTGTATTTTTTTATGATTTTGGGTTACAATCTCTCTCTAATTTATCCTCTGATTCGATCTCCATAAGGTGTTGATTTGTGGATGTTTCGTTGATCCAAGGGCCGTCGAGGCTTGATCTTGGATGAACTGTTGGAAGTTTCTTCAAGGGGCCGTGGGCTTGATCTTTGAAGGTGGATTTGAGCGGATCTTCAAGGAGCCGTTGGGGCTTGATGTTAAGGATGAATGTTTCTTCAAGGGCCGTTAAGGCTTGATCTTGAATAACGGTGATGAACGGGTCTTCAAGGGCTTTTGGGCTTGATCTTGAAGAACAGTGATGAACGGATCTTCAAGGGCTTTTGGGCTTAATCTTGAAGAACGGTTGGATGTGTGGATTTGTCGACGTTGTTGATCCAAATGGCCGTTGGGGCTTTATCTTAGGATGAACGATGGACGAAAAACGAAGAACACTTTCTTCAAGGGCCGTCGGGGCTTGATCTTGAATTGGTGGATGATCGTTGATCCAAAGGGCCGTTGGGGCTTGATCTTGGATGAATGATGAACGAAGAACGAAGAACACTTTTTTCAAGGGCCGTCGGGGCTTGATCTTGAATTGGTGGATGATTGTTGATCCAAAGGGCCGTTTGGGTTTGATCTTAGGATGAACGATGAACGAAGAACGAAAAGAGATTTCTTGATTCTTCGGGAACCTGGATGCTTGAGAGCTTCGGAGTTTCAGAGCTTCAGAGCTTCAAGAATTTTGCCTAATGATTTTGGTTCCTCCCTAAATGAATGAATTAGCCTTCTATTTATAGAAATTTCCAAGGCCTAATTTTGAATATAATATTCCAGATGAAATAAGTCGTTTCTGCCAGGTGTTGACACGTGTCCTGTTTGATGACTTTTCCAACTATTTCGATTTTTTGTTTAGACACACGCTACGTGTAAAATTTATGTAATACATGAGTGTTGAAACTTTGATTTATCGGTCAAGATTTATTTACCGAAATTTCGATGTCTACAAATGCCCCCACTTCAAGGCGCGTCATACACATGTGCTTGTCACGTGTAGGAGATGCGTTTTGAAGTCCCTTAATGTAGATGTCGATCTAAGGGCCGTCGAGGCTTGATCTTGAATTGGGCTAGAGATTTCTGCAAGGGCCGTTGAGGCTTGATCTTGAATTGGGCTTGAGATTTCTTCAAGGGCCGTTGAGGCTTGTTCTTGAAATTTGTTTGAAATTTCTTCAAGGGCCGTCGATGCTTGATCTTGAAGGTTGTTTGAAATTTCTTCAAGGGCCGTCGAGGCTTGATCTTCAAATTGGGTTGGAGGATTTTCTGGATTCCTCCAGTTGTTGACTTTCCACAGCTTATTCTTGAACTAGGTTTTGATTCAAGGGTGATAGACACTTGATCTTGAATCGGACTTGTGATTTCTTCAAGGGCCATCGAGGCTTGATCTTGAATTTGGCTAGAAACTTCTTCAAGGGCCGTTGAGGCTTGATTATTGAAGGTTGACTCGAACACATGGCAAGCAGGCACGAGGTGAAGGTGACGACTTGTTGCTTTGTTCAATCTTTCCAATTCACACCTAAGCAGTTTGGTCAACGGTATGATCTTCAAGATTGATGGCCTATTCTTCCAGTTGGTGACTTGTTCTTTAGGGATTTGATTCAAGGGTGGTGAATCGGCACTGCAGCCCACAACACCTAGTAAGTTGACCCAAGAATTTAAGGGTCAAAAACGAATTCACCGTCCAGAGTGATTGCAACCTTGATGATATGAGATACTCTTACTTTTGAAGAAGTAACGGATGAATCAGCACGTGCTTGGTTGCACTTGTCTCCATATGCTTTAAGGTATCATTTTCATTTCCTTTATCTGTTCCTCAGGCAGATGCGGCATCTTCTCGAGTTCTTCATCTCAGACTCTTTCTGCTGAGTTGACTGTGCATGCTGCATTCTTCTCTGCTTGTTTCTTCAGGCAGATGTGGCAGCTTCTCGAGTTCCTCAGTTCGGACTCCTTCTGCTGAGTTGACTGTGCAGACCGCATTCTTCTCTGCTTGTTCCTTCTGCACCTTGTCTCCACATGCTGCAAGGTATCATTTTCACTTGCCTTATCTGTTCTCCAGGCAGATGTGGCAGCTTCTTTGAAAGTACAGCAGCAATGGAAGACGAGTACTCGAGAGCAGTGCTAGGTAGGCAATCAGGGAAGGGTTCCAAGCAGTCGGTTCCTTACCCGAGTTTGAGTGGAAGTTCCGGCATATTGTTTTCTTTATCCTTGTCTTTGTAGGTAGGAACAAGGACAAAGGAAAGGACAGGGAGAACGCATGATATGAGATACTTTTGCTTTCTACCCTGGTGATATGAGATACTTTTGCTTTGGAGTCATTAGCTTGCAGAGGTACCCCAAGGAATAAGGAACACTGAATGACTCGAGAGGTTTCGTTGGGAAAGCATTCTCGGAGATGAAGAAATGTTTTGTATGTCTGCCTTGCTATGTAGGGTGAAGGTGGACAGTTATAGGAAGTTCTTTAATACCTATAGAGGTACTATTCTTTCACTCGTGTCGGCAACCAATGCATGATTGATCAGTATGGCTTCACGTGCTTTCTTCTTTATCAGAAATCTTCGACAAATTGTCCGTAATTTCCGCCAAGCTGAGTGTGCATGTGACAGGTGTTGACGAGGCTGAAAAAGACTGGCGCCTCTTCGATATTTGGGATCGACGCTTCGACAAATTGCCCGTGATTTCCGCAAAGCTGAGTTTGCGTGTGACGGGTGCCGACGCGTCTGGAAAAGCAAGATGCTTCTCCGATTTCTGAGCTTGCCTCTTCGATTTTTGAATGGCCTATCCGAATTCTAAGCTCGCCTCTTCGATCTCTGAAATCCTGTCGAGTGCTGATTTTTTATAGAGGCATGCAGTTCGTTTCAAAGCACACCTGAATTTTCGCTTGTGAAAACTCCTTTCTTGCACTCCTAAGATCTTGATTTGTCCGATCTCTTCTTCCTTCAACACTTTGAAAATGTCTGGACCCTCCGACCATCGTTTTGACTTGAATCTTGGTGAAGAGGCAGTCCTGCATTCTCCAGACAACATATGGCGCCCATCCTTCATATCCCCTACTGGTCCTCTTACCGTTGGGGATTCAGTGGTGAAGAATGATATGACCGCTGCGGTGGTGGCCCGGAACCTTGTCACTCCCAGAGATAACAGACTACTTTCCAAACGGTCTGATGAGTTGGCTGTTAAGGATTCTCTGGCTCTCAGTGTGCAGTGTGCAGGTTCTATGTCTAATATGGCCCAACACCTATTTGCTCGAACCCGTCAAGTTGAATCATTGGCGGCTGAAGTGATGAGTCTCAAACAGGAGATTAGAGGGCTCAAGCAGGAGAATAAACAGTTGCATAAGCTCGCACATAGCTATGCGACAAACATGAAGAGGAAGATTAACCAGATGCAGGAATCTGATAGTCAGATTTTACTTAATCATCAGAGGTTTGTGGGTTTGTTCCAGCAGCATTTGCCTTCGTCTTCTAGGGCTGTACCGCGTAATGAAGCTCCAAATGATCAACCTTTGGCTCCTCTTCTTCCTGGAGTTCCGCCGAGTCGTGTGGCTTCAAACAGTCAACCTCCGGCGCCTCTCATTTCTGGAGCTCTGCCTAGTGGTAAGGCGGCACCTGATCGTCCTTGAAGATCTCCTCTTGTAAATTTGATTTGATTTGATTTGATTTTTTTTTATTTTTTTTAAGTATGTATAATGCAAATTTATGTAAAATTTCCAAAAAAAATAAATAAAAACGAACTTTATTTCTCTCGATGCATTTGTTTTGTTTTGTTTTTTTTTTTTGTTGTAAACATACATATTAATTTTTCACATGGACTGATCCACCATTCCAAAACATTTTCCCTTTTTTTTTTTTTTTTTTTGCATGGTGCTAGCCACCAAGGATCCACTTTCTTCTTTTTTATTTATTATTTATTTTTATTATTATTTATTTATTTATTTATTTTCTTTTTTCTTTTTTTTCCGCTTTCGGTGCTGGATGCACCATCTATTACAAATATATTATATTAGGGTGGTGGCTGACACCATCATTTTTATATATATATAATTTTTTTTTTATATATGGTGCGGATGTACTAACATTCCACCATCTTTCTTTTTATTTTTATTTATTTTTATTATTATTATTATATTTTTTATTTTTTTTATTTTTTTTATTTTATTTTTATTTTTTATATAAATTTGGATGGTTAGTTGAGGAATTTGCAGGGATGGTCGGGGAGCTTCGAAGCACCGCCACATAGCACTGCCACTGAGCACAACCGTTGCACTGCGTGTCGTCACGGAGGAAGGGATCACTAGATGCCGCTGCTCCCAATTAGATCGAAATTAGGGCTCTGATCAACGATTCCCAACCCGGCGTTGCTGTCGAAATCAATGGGGCTGTTGTGGTGGTTGCCCTTCCCGCTCTGCAACAGTTGCTTGAGTCCACACGACATGTCGTCCACATCCCCGGCTATCCACCTCAGCAGAGACTGGTCGTGGGCCGGAGACTCTGCCGTTTCGGAGAGCATAGTCTCCCAATCCTCCAACTGTCGCATCGTTCCATCAGTATTCCCATGATTGTTTCCAACAGATATCTTCAAATCATTCACAGAATTCTCAAGATTGCGGGTTCTACTCTCTAGTTGTGTTAGTCGTGCACTAACGCCTTCCAACACATGTAGCAAATTATCAGTATGCTTCTTCATGGTCTGGTCAATCTCTGACACAATTGCAGCATTGTGGTCCTTCTCTAAAATAAGTTTTCCAGGTTCAAGGGAATCCATTGAACCATAATTTCGGATTGGAGATGCAGTGTTTAACTTGGACTCGCCAGAGTTCTAAGCCCTAGTCGCTCCTCCTCCTCCGAGATTGGGCGCAGTATCGAAACTCGACGACCGGGAAGAAGCACCGACGACGGGGTGAATCGGCTGGAAATCGTAGCTGGGAAGCATCTCTTGAAACTCCTTCTTGGAAATCCCATTTCCATTGCCGGTACCGCCGACCTGATGCTCTTCTTCTCCTCCTTCGTCTTTGCGGCGGCTGTTGTTGGTGTTGGTGTTCATCTTCATCAGGTCGATGAAGTCGTCATTCTGGTGCTGCTTCTACTTCGATCTCTGCGACAGATCCATTATCTGCTTGTCCAGAAACGACGTCATGTTCATCGAGGAAATCCAACCGCGGACCGAGATTTTGGATGCTCTGAGCTGCAGCAATGGCTCCACAAACATACACATGGACAGAATGTAGGATTGTTGCATATGCTTCTCTGTGGGCTTGGGCTCTCTTGAGGGCGGCGATGAGGAGATGGGAGATCGGTCCTGGGTTGGGCCGAGAGGAGATGGGAGATCGGTCCTGGGTATGATACTGAATTTGGACAATGGGCTTGAGCCTGGTCACTGCCACTTGGGTTTGGATGTCCTCCTTTTGGTGGGCTGGCTGCTGATGCATATATATACATATATATATATATATATATATGTATGTATATGTATGTAAAAGAAATCTTTTTTTTTAATAAAACATTTATTCTTTTTATTTTGATGTGACTGAACTCGAAAAATTGAACATTCGAGCTGCCTACGTACTCCTCCAAAGAAGGGATCAAGTCGTAACGTAGTTCAAATACATACATATATATATATTTTTTTTTGTATTTTCTTTTTTGCGCCGTTTGCAGTTTCAGCTCATGCAGGCAAGGAGCATTGTGCCATGCAGTGTAGGCTCGTGCAGGCAAGGAGCTTTGGTTCGTGCAGTTTAGGCTCGTGCGAACAAAAGGAGCATTTGTTGGTTCGTCAAGCAATCTGATAGAGTCGTTCCTCGCAATCTTCATAGCAAGGAGCCTTGACTGAGTAGTTGAAGAAGTCTTCTGGGAAGATGTCACGCATCGTGATGGGGATGGATGATCTTCGTGTCAAAGTTTCATTATCTCCAACACTTTCACATTGTTCTGGAGGTGAACAGGAGCTGTTTTGCCCCCTTTCCCATTGGTGAGCTTGTGGAGAAGACATATGCTTCTTGTGCAATTTCTTCGGAGTGACATAAGTCCATCCTTCAACTTCACTCGGCTTGACTGGCATGTTTTTAGAGCATGACCCCAGCGATTGAGGTGAAGATTTTGAGTTGACAGAGCTGGAAGTGACGTCTTCTTCCAGGATTTCGTATTCTTTGTCTTCTTAGGCCTCCTCTTCAGTGCAGTCCTCTTAGGTTTGTTACCGTGAAGGTTGGCCAGTGTAGATGATAGTGCGCCTCCTTACCTTCAGTGGTCCTTTTGTGTCGACTTCCAAAGTTGCTTGGCGCTTCATCCTTGAAGGAATCAAGCTTTGAACATAGTCTTTTCTTGCTAGACTGTCAAGCTTTTCTCCCTTTGGCGTTGTCTTCCTGTTTCTAAAAGGCTTCTTAGTTTCTTCAAGTCTGTCCAAAGCCGACCGTTGTGGAGGAAATCTAGCTATGCCGCTTTGTTTCTTGGGTTTTGATAACCTTTCAAAGACAGATCTTTGCGGTGTTGGCGTCTCAAGCCTTTTGAAGACGGAAGTTTGGTCTCGACCACTGATGCAATCAAGTGCCGAAATTCTAGGTTTTGAATAATTCAGGCTTTCGAAGACTGAAGTTCGAGGGGCGAGTTTAGGCTCATCTTTTGGCCTTGTGGCTTGTGGTCTTGGCTTCCTTGTTTTTTTGTAGGTCGTCGATGTCTACCCTTTCTTATCACCAGTAGCTGCATCTTGGTTGCTTGCCCCCGGTGATGGTTGTGTAGGAGGTGTCTTGTGACTTGAATATTGACGGGAATGGTCATGCATGCTTCGGAGAGGCACATGATCAAGTGATTCATACACAATAGTAGTAGTGTGTGCCGCAACCGTGTCTTCGAGGTCAAGCTCGATTTTCCCTTGTTGTGCTAGCTTCAGGATGAGATCTTTCAGTACGAAGCACTTTTCAGTTGGATGATTGATGAAACGGTGGAATTTACAGTATCTTGGACTGTCAGTACGATTTATCTCTTCCGGCCGTCTGCACTCAGGAAAATCGATCATCTTCTTGTCGAACAGGTCATCCAGCATGGCAACCATATCAGAGTCGGGGAATGGATAAGTCTTCTCCTCAAGCTCCTTCAAAGTGCGTCTACGCATCTCTTGATCACGAAAAGCTTCGGTTTGAATCGCCTTGCCTCGTGTGGAGATTTTAACGGGAGATGTGTTGACCGTCATCGCTTCCTTGGTGGGTTTCCATGTAGCCTTTTCCACCTTTGTCCCAAGAACTTTGTCGTTCTTGTAGTCGGCGATCGGTTCTTTCTTCCCATGATGGGCGATGCTCAACTCCATGTCATGGGCGCGAGTGGCCAATTCCTCGAAGGTCCGTGGTTTAATGCCTTGAAGGATATATTGCAAACCCCATTGCATGCCTTGGATGCACATCTCAATTGAAGAGGTTTCCGAGAGCCTGTCTTTACAGTCGAGGCTTAGAGTGCGCCATCTGTTGATGTAGTCAATGACTGGCTCGTCCTTCCACTGCTTTATGCTCGTTAGCTCTAGCATGCTCACAGTACGGCGGGTACTATAGAAGCGGTTGAGGAATTCCCGCTCTAATTGCTCCCAGCTATTGATGGACGCAGGCTCTAGGTCTGTGTACCATTCAAAGACGTTTCCTTTTAGCGAGCGCACAAACTGCTTGGCGAGGTAGTCCCATTCGGTCCCTGCGTTGTTGCAAGTTTCAACAAAGTGGGCAATGTGCTGTTTCGGGTTTCCCTTTCCATCAAATTGCATGAATTTTGGCGGTTGATAACCCTTCGACATCCTTAAAGCGTCGATCTTCTTTGAATACGGCTTCGAGTACATCCCGAAGGTATTTGAGCTCCTTTCGTACTGTGCCTTGATGGTGTTGGTGATCATCTCTTGCAGCTGCTGGATAGAAAGAGATCCCATGAGTGCCGCTACTTGGTCTGGCTCCGGCTTCACATCGATTCTTTCCACCGTGGGCTCATCTTCTGGGTTAGGGTTCTCGCAGTCCTGTGGCTCCAGTCGACTGACGAGTGTAGCGATTTGCAAGTCTTTTTCTTCCACAATCTGTGTTAGCCTTGCAATCGCTTCATTCATTTGAGCCAGTTGTTCTTTAATAGAGGTAACGCCGATAGTCATGACTTGTGCGACCAATAGACGTGACTTTCCTTTAGACATCCAGGATGCTGATGAAGAACGTCGTTGGCTGCTTTGGGATGTCATTTTGTGTGCCTCAGCATCATGCTTCGGTGCCCCCAGTGAGGTCAGGTTGATGACAGACTCACACCTTTGATGCTCCCCTTGCTCTTTTAGCGGCACCAATTTTGAAGTGGCATGTTGAGGAGCGGTTATGGCGCCAATGGATTGTCCGTTTGCGGTAGAAGTGCTTAGGATCCTTCCTTCAGTGGTTGCGAGAACGGCTTGTCCTTTGCTTATTGCCATTGACTTTGAGGTGTGTTTGGATTCCTTGAACGGAGAAAGAGATGAGAGGTAGAGATTATCCCACTGGGCGTGCCAATTTGTAAACACGGAAAATTCCTGAAACGAAAGAGACAAGAACAACGTGCATAAACAAATATTTGTATTTTTTGATGATTTTGGGTTATAATCTCTCTCTAATTTATCCTCTGATTCGATCTCCGTAAGGTGTTGATTTATGGATGTTTCGTTGATCAAAGGGCCATCGAGGCTTGATCTTGGATGAACTGTTGGAAGTTTCTTCAAGGGGCCGTGGGCTTGATCTTTGAAGGTGGATTTGAGCGGATCTTCAAGGAGCCGTTGGGGCTTGATGTTAAGGATGAGTGTTTCTTCAAGGGCCGTTAAGGCTTGATCTTGAATAACGGTGATGAACGGGTCTTCAAGGGCTTTTGGGTTTGATCTTGAAGAACAGTGATGAATGGATCTTCAAGGGCTTTTAGGCTTAATCTTGAAGAACGGTTGGATGTGTGGATTTGTCGACGTTGTTGATCCAAAGGGTCGTTGGGGCTTTATCTTAGGATGAACGATGGACGAAGAACGAAGAACACTTTCTTCAAGGGCCGTTGGGGCTTGATCTTGAATTGGTGGATGATCGTTGATCCAAAGGGCCGTTGGGGCTTGATCTTGGATGAACGATGAACGAAGAACGAAGAACACTTTCTTCAAGGGCCATCGGGGCTTGATCTTGAATTGGTGGATGATTGTTGATCCAAAGGGCCGTTTGGGTTTGATCTTAGGATGAACGAAGAACGAAGAGAGATTTCTTGATTCTTCGGGAACCTGGATGCTTGAGAGCTTCGGAGTTTCAGAGCTTCAGAGCTTCAGAGCTTCAAGAATTTTGCCTAATGATTTTGGTTCCTCCCTAAATGAATGAATTAGCCTTCTATTTATAGAAATTTCCAAGGCCTAATTTTGAATATAATATTCCAAATGAAATAAGTCGTTTCTGCCAGGTGTTGACACGTGTCCTGTTTGATGACTTTTCCAACTATTTCGATTTTTTATTTAGACACACGGTACGTGTAAAATTTATGTAATACATGAGCGTTGAAACTTTGATTTATCGGTCAACATTTATTTACCGAAATTTCGATGTCTACAAACGCATTGTACGAAACTAGTTTCAACGATCCAACCGTCAAACTTGTTTGTAAATGCTTCGAGATCGTATACGCCAAAAATCGCAAAAAACAAACATTCAGAGATCAAGTAACGGGACAAAACTTTTGACGGTTATAAACAAAAAATCACGATTTACCGGTTATTTTAACTTCTATTTTGATGATTTTTTACAGTTATGCTCTTTAACCCTATATGAATACAATGAATCAATTTGATCGTCAATTTAAAACATTTAAAAACATTTACACAACAAAATCTTATGTTATACTTAATGAAAGTATAAATAAACACCAAGTGTTAGTCAATCTAATGTTTTGATGGGATACACATCTTATGAAAATAGTTTCAACGATCCAACCGTCAAACTTGTTTGTATATGCTTTGAGATCGCATACGCCAAAAATCTCAAAAAACAAACATTCATAGATCAAGTAAAGGGGCAAACCTTTTCGACGGCTATAAAAGGAAAATCATGATTTAACGGTTATATTAACTCCGATTTTGATGATTTTTTATAGCTACTCCTTGACCCTATATGAATACAACGAACTAATTCGATTCTCAATTTAAAATATTTACACAAGTGGATACCAGAAAATCTTATGTTATAGTTGATGAAAGTGTTAATAAATTCCAAGTGTTAGTGAATCTATCGTTTTGATGGGAAACGCATTGTCCGAAACTAGTTTCAACGATCCAATCGTCAAACTTGTTTGTAAATGCTTCGAGATCGCATACGCCAAAAATCGCAAAAAATAAACATTCAGAGATCAAGTAACGGGACAAAACGTTTCGACGGTTATAAACAAAAAATCACGATTTAACGGTTATTTTAACTCCAATTTTGATGATTTTTTACAGCTACACTCTTTAACCCTATAAGAATACAATGAACAATTCGATCATCAATTTAAAATATTTACACAAGTGTATACCACAAAACAAAAAGGCAATGCAAGAACCCTAAAAAAAAAAAAAAGGCCTTTGCGCGACATAGGTACCGCTACGTCGTGCAAAATGTCTTTGTGCGACGCAGTTGTACCTACGTCGCGCAAATGCTTTTTTTCTTTTTTTGGGGGCCCTGTTGCTTATAAGTACAAAATAAATAAATGAAAATGTACTTAGTAAATACATATACCATTGATTTTGATGGGAAACGCATGGTATGAAACTAGTTTGAACGATCCAACCGTCAAACTTATTTGTATATACTTCGAGATTGCATACGCCAAAAATCGAAGAAAAATAAACATTCAGAGATCAAGTAATGAGACAAAACTTTTTGACGGTTATAAACAAAAAATCACGATTTAACAGTTATATTAACTCCGATTTTGATGATTTTTTACAGCTACCCTCCTTGACTCTATATGAATACAACGAACTGATTCGATCCTCAATTTAAAATATTTACACAAGTGGATATCACAAAATCTTATGTTATAGTTGATGAAAGTGTTAATAAATTCCAAGTGTTAGTGAATCTATCGTTTTGATAGGAAACGCATTGTACGAAACTAGTTTCAACGATCCAACCGTCAAACTTGTTTGTAAATGCTTCGAGATCGTATACGCCAAAAATCGCAAAAAACAAACATTCAGAGATCAAGTACTGGGACAAAACTTTGCGACGGTTATAAACAAAAAATCACGATTTAATGGTTATTTTAACTTCGATTTTGATGATTTTTTACAGTTATGCTCTTTAACCCTATATGAATACAATGAATCAATTCTATCGTCAATTTAAAACATTTGCACAAGTGGATACCACAAAATCTTATGTTATACTTCATGAAACTATAAATAAACTCTAAGTATTAGTCAATCTAATGTTGTGATGGGATACACATTGTATGAAACTAGTTTCAACGATCCAACCATCAAATATGCTTCGAGATCGCATACGCCAAAAATCTCAAAAAAAACAAACATTCAGAGATCAAGTAAAGGACAAACCTTTTCGACGGCTATAAAAGAAAAATCACGATTTAACGGTTATATTAATTCCGATTTTGAGGATGTTTTATAGCTACACTCCTTGACCCTATATGAATACAACAAACTAATTCAATCCTCAATTTAAAATATTTACACAAATGGATACCACAAAATCTTATGTTATAGTTGATGAAAGTATTAATAAATTTCAAGTGTTAGTGAATCTATCGCTTTGATGGGAAACGCATTGTACGAAACTAGTTTCAACGATCAAACCATCAAACTTGTTTGTAAATGCTTCGAGATCGCATACGCCAAAAATCGCAAAAAATAAACATTCAGAGATCAAGTAACGGGACAAAACATTTCGACGGTTATAAACAAAAAATCACGATTTAATGGTTATTTTAACTTCAATTTTGATGATTTTTTACAGCTACACTCTTTAACCCTATAAGAATACAATGAACCAATTTGATCATCAATTTAAAACATTTACACAAGTGTATACCACAAAAAAAAAAAAAAGGCAACGCGACGCAGTTGTACCAACGCAAAGGCTTTTTTTTTTGTTTTTTTTGTTTTTGGGCCCTTTTGCTTACAAGTACAAAATAAATAAGTGAAAATGTACTTAGTAAATACATATACCATTGATTTTGATGGGAAACACATTGTATGAAACTAGTTTGAACGATCCAACCGTCAAATTTGTTTGTATATGCTTCGAGATCACATATGCCAAAAATAGCAAAAAAGAAACATTCAGAGATCAAGTAACGGGACAAAACTTTTCAACTGTTATAAACGAAAAATCACGATTTAACGGTTATTTGAACTCTGATTTCGATGATTTTTTATAGCTACAATCTTTAACCCTTTATGAATACAATGAACTAATTCGATCATCAAATTAAAACATTTACACAACAAAAGAAAAAGGCAATGCAAAAAAAATAAAAAATAATATTTGTGCGACGTACGTGCATATGCGTCGCGCAAAGATGTTTTGCACAACGGCAGTCTTCGTCGTGCAAATCTGTTTTGCGCAATGCCAACCTTCGTCGCGCAAAGTGCCGTCGCACAAAGGACGTTTGCACGACGTTTTGTGTTTTCGGTTGCGCAAACATACTTTGCGCGGTGAAATTTGCTCTGTCGCGCAAACATGTTTTTCTACTAATTATCTGGGTTAGAAATTGGTGTCCAAATATTTGTTTCCCCAAACAAAATCCATCTATCAAGAAACTTCAAGATGATTTAATAGTAGCTGATTTATGAAATATCAAAAAACAAAATAAATAAATAAAAAACAAAATCATTGTAGCAACTAAGAATCCTAGGGGAAAAAAATTTTAAATGTTGAAAGAGGAAAAATTGTGATCCAGTATACATTGGAACACATCTCCATGACAGGATATCGATTTACACACAAATAAAATCTGGAAACCAGAGAATAACATTCCAAGAAGAACTATGTGCGACCCACACATTTAACACCAAACACAAACCATAAACCAAACATATAAAGAGAGAGAAAGAGAGAGAGAACCCATCCGATTGGGAGGAGGCTCAAAGCCATTGCAGAAGTTGTTATGTTAACCCTAATTTCGCCCCGGGGGGGGTGTTTATATAGGAGCTAAGGGTGATGTGAAATGACTAGTTTGTCCCTCTCAAATACATATCTAACCTTTTTCTACACCCAACTTACTCTCTTCACCCATATTGTTTTTTTATTAAACAATTAATATCTCTTTAAACCCAAATTTATTACCTAAAGTACTACCCCTCTCAAACCCAATTCAAAATGTAAAATTATCTTTACACTCATTCCCTTTATAACATCTCTAATCGAATGTTTTTTTTTTTCCGAAGAGGCATCCTTTGCCCCTCTATAATTGCATATGTCGTATAGAACTAGCATTTACATGACTGCTTTTTTTTCTTTCTGGTACCACAACCTATCCATGGACTTAGGATCCAAGAGATCATTCCATAGACTTGAATTTGCCAAGAGAAAGTTATATGCAAGCTCCAATTCAGTCCTTTTTAAATCGAGCATTTTCATGTACTTTTTAAGAAACTTTGAAGTGACATAGGGCTGGGTGTTTTGTTGCTATGTTAATAAATAAATAAACAAATTGGAGCTACTTTGAATAAAAAAGGTGCAAGACATGCCACTTGCTAGTTTGTGGTTAAGGTTGACAAATCTTTATTTCCATCAAGAACATGTGCAATTATCTCCTTAGTTTCCTTAGGCAAAACCAAAATAAATGAGTAAGTGCAGGAGCAATCTTGAAGTTTATTTTCTTATGTATTAAGATAGTAGATTGCTCTACAAGATTGATTTAAAAAAAAAAGAAAAAAAAAGAAAAAGATAATGATCTTAGGCCAACAAGGCTCCTCGTTTGCAAGGATCGGGAGAAGAACGTCTATCTTATGTAGCCTTAGCTGTTTCCACAAATCATCATATGAGACTTGGATTGAGGAAATATAATTATCAACTAAAAACCTAAACAGAATTTGTGGAGCAGATAGAATTTGTCAGAGCTTTACTTAGATCAGACTGGGATTGAGCTAAAAATCTGGTAGGGCTTTCTCGATTGTATGTAAGTGGTTGCGAAAATCTCACGAGTCTACCAAGTACGATTTGTACGTTGAAGTCTCTTAGATGGCTAAATGTGCATGGATGCTCAAAACTCAACAAATTAACTCCTAGGGCACATGGAGCACTTTGAGTGCACTTTGTTTGGGAACTGCTTTAACAGAGCCGTTTGTTAGCATGAAACATCTCTAACGTTTAAAGTTTGACGGATTGGATTTGGATTGGAGCTAGCATTCTACGCACTTTTGGATTTATAGAGTTGTCTTGATTCTTGTTGGGGCCTGGTGTTTTCTTCTCTAAATCGTTTATGTTCTTTAAGAATGTTAAATCTAAGCTATTGTAAATTATGTGAGAGAGATCCCCAATGATATTGGCTGCCTGTTCGTTCATTAGCCTTCCTAGAAGCATTAGATGCCTTTCGAAGCTTAAGTCTCTTGATTTGGAGGGGTGCAAATGCCTCCAGGAGTTGCCACATCTTCCAACAAGCAGAAAATTACACATAAATGTAAACAATTGTATTTCCTTAAAAAGATTGTCCAATGCATCCAGTTGAGCAGTAATTTGCCAATTTGTATGAGTTTACCTTCAGTTTTGTAAATTGCATTTCATCGCTTCAAGATGAAGGCTGCCGTTGGAGTAAAACAATACTTTCAGTTTCACTGTGGTACTCCCTCCCTTCCCCCTCGATACACATGAAAGATTTCTCATAGTTGGTGTTGCTATGCATGCATCCATTTTTAGGGTATGATCCCACTACTCGATACAATGATCTATTAGATCGTGTCCGTAGGCATTGTGACGGACGATGGCTTTCTTTCAAAACCTCATTCACCCATCCCTGTAGTTCAGGATCAACATGATTGGTTGGTGGCTAGAAGCTGACTAATCAGCTTGAAAGAAAAACACAACAAGAATGACCAGGAAGTGCTGGACCTCTCTTGGTTGACCGAAAGCCCTACTTCTCTTCCTGAGCTTATGGATTTTATTCATGGAGGGTAATTAGCAAACCGACTACACGGAACAATCCATCATATGGTGGATACTTTCTAGAGTAGTCTTATTGAACTTCAGACGTATCTCTTCATATTTAAGATGACTAGTGAATTTAAGGTTTACAAGATGCATTGACCCCGATAGTGGGAGCTTTATTAGGGTACACAATTTGGGCAACCAAATTTTCTTTATAGCAAGTGGTTCTTTCTTGTATGTTCCTCCGTTGCTATCTAATGAGATTATGAGAGCGGCATCTTCGACTTAGATGGTGGATATGTGGAAAAAATCCTTTCCAATCCAAGCATTGACAATCTAATAGAGTGGGAAACTAGGTTGGCTCGTTCCAGGTTTATGATATAGCTAGAGATACGGTGGAAGGAAGTGATTTTCGCGCGTTTGTAAACTCATTTACTAGACAGAAAAGCCAACAGTAATTGAAAGATTCCAAGGAGATACCAAACATGAATACTGAACATTGTCACATCACCCTCAACTCCTATATAAACTCCCCTGTGAAATTAGGGTTAACATAACAACTTCCGCAATGGCTTTGAGCATGGAGATGTGTTCCAATGTTTATTTAGTCATACAATGAAGCTCTGGGAGAGAGTCATTGAGCATAGATTGAGGCAAGAGACATGGGTTTCGGACAACCAATTCGGGTTCATGCCAGGACGCCCAACCATGGAGACAATCTATCTCTTACGAAGATTGATGGAAAGATATGGAGATGGGAAAAATGATTTACACATGGTCTTTATAGATTTGGAAAAAGCTTATGATAGGGCCCCAAGAGACATTCTTTGGAGGATTTTAGAGAAGAAAGAAGTACGAGTAGCATATATCCAAGCTATAAAGGATATGTATGAAGGAGCAAAGACTACCGTAAGAACTCATGAAAGACAAACCGAAAGCTTCCCCATAACTGTAGGATTACATCAAGGCTCATCCTTAAGTCCTTAGATTTTTACGTTGGTAATGGATGAGTTAACAGGACATATTCAAGATGATATTCCTTAGTGTATGCTTTTCGCAGACGATATAGTGTTGATAGATGAAACTCAGGAAGGGGTAAATGCAAAGCTTAACCTTTGGAGAGAAGTGTTGGAATCTAAAGGTCTTCGC
The DNA here is from genome assembly GCF_916048215.2 of Malus sylvestris. Taxonomy (NCBI): domain Eukaryota; kingdom Viridiplantae; phylum Streptophyta; class Magnoliopsida; order Rosales; family Rosaceae; genus Malus; species Malus sylvestris. The sequence continues at coordinate 5,911,517 of NC_062264.1, read as the reverse complement.
ATAAGCCGATCAAAGACAGAATATATGAAGTGCAAGTTCAGTGCAAATGGAGGCCAAAATGAGTTAGGGGTGAGGATCGGAGATCAGGAAATACCAAAGAGCGACCGTTTTCGCTACCTAGGATCTATCTTGCAAAAGAACGGAGAATTAGATGGAGATCTCAACCATAGAATACAAGCTGGATGGATGAAGTGGAAGAGTGCATCCAGCATGTTGTGTGACCGACGTGTGCCACTGAAGCTCAAGGGAAAATTTTATAGGACGACAATAAGGCCGGCGATGCTATATGGCACAGAATGTTGGGCGGTAAAGCATCAACACGTACATAAAATGGGTGTAGCGGAGATGAGGATGCTTCGTTAGATGTGTGGGCACACGAGAAAGGATAAGATTAGGAATGAGGATATCCGAGGTAAAGTAGGAGTAGCCGAAATTGTAGGAAAGCTGAGAGAAAATCGGTTACGGTGGTTTGGACATGTGCAAAGAAGGCCTACTGACGTTCTGGTTAGAAGATGCGACTACGGGACAGAGGTTCCAGGCCGAAGGGGTAGAGGAAGACCTAGGAAAACTTTGGAAGAGACTCTCAGAAAAGACTTAGAGTACTTGGATCTAATGGAGGACATGACTCAGGACCGAGCACAATGGCGTTCTAAGATTCATATAGCCGACCCCACTCAGTGACTTGGATTTTTCAAGTCTCCAACCGAGAAGTTTTCCTCACTTGGAAAATTAAGGGAATATTACCTCAACCTACATGCTCCACTCACAAAGCTTCAACATACAAGCTTCAACAAAAGAAAAATTCAAAGAACTTAGTGAAGAAGGCTTTGGTGTATTTAACACAATACGTTGAAATGAAGCAAAGATTATTTATTGATATCTCCGATAAGTTACAAATATGTACATATACATGAGTCAAAATAAACAAACAAGAGGGAGCCTTCACAAAGGTTGCTTAGGAGAAGTCTTAGCAGTCGGTAGAGCCCCAGAAAGAGAAGGCACCGGAGGGGGATCATTTGGAGCCTCAGTACTGGACAGAACCCTAGAAGGAGGAGGCATCAGAGGTTGATCATTTGGAGCTTCATTAAGCGGTATAGCCCCAGAAGACGAAGGCAATAAATGCCTTTGGAACAAACCCACAAACCTCTGATGATCAAGTAAAATCTAACCATCAGATTCCTTCATCTGGTCAAGCTTCCTCTTTGTGTTTGTAGCATAGTCATGTGCGAGCCGGTGCAACTGTTTATTCTCATGCTTGAGCCCTCTAATCTCCTGTTTGAGACTTATCACTTCAGCCGCCAATGATTCAACTTGGCGGGTTCGAGCAAATAGACGTTGGGCCATATTAGACACAGAACTTGCACACTGAACACTGAGAGCCAGAAAATCCTTAACAACCAACTCATCAGACCGTTTGGAAAGTAGTCTATTATCTTTGGGAGTGAGAAGGTTCCTGGCCACACCACAGCGGTCATATCATTCTTCATCACGAAATCCCTAATGGTAAGAGGACCAGTAGGGGATAAGAAGGATGGGTTCCATATGTTGTCTGGAGAAGGCGTGGCTGCCTCTTCAACAAGGTTCAAGTTAAAACGACGGTCGGAGGGGCCAGACATTTTCAAAGGTGTTGAAGAGAGAAAAGGTCGGACAAATCAAGATCTTAAAAGTGCAAGAATGGAGCTTCTACTGGTGTAGATTCAAGTGTGCTTTGGAACTTAATGCCAAACTCTATAAAAATCTGCACTCGACGGAGCTTCAGAAATCGAACAGGCGCCTGCTCAGAAATCGAAGAGGCGTTTGCTTTCTCAAAAGCTGGGCTGCTCAGAGACCACGATGATCGATCTCAAAAATCGAAGATGCGTTTGCTTTCTCAAAAGCTGGGCTGCTCAAAGACCACGAAGGCCGATCTCAGAAATCGAAGAGGTGATTGCTTTCTCAAAAGCTGGGCTGCTCAGAGACCACGAGGGTCGATCTCAGAAATCGAAAAGGCACCTGTTTTTTCAGCCTTGTCAGCACCTGTCACATACACACTCAGCTTTGCGAAAATTACGGGCATTCTGTCGAAGATTTTTGGTGAAGTAGAAAACACGTGAATCTTACTGTTCAATCATCCACTTTCCACAAGCAACATCAGCTCATGGGTACCATAGATAACTTTGCCAAAAATCTCTGACAAAGTTTAGACACGTGAAGCTTGCAGCTTCCACTACATTGCTATGACCAAGAAGGGTAAAAGAATAGCAAAGAAACAGCACTAACAAAGTTTAGACACATAAATTTTGAAGATCTGGCTACCATATTATTACCCACAAGGGTAAAGGAACAGCACCACTGCTGGATAATTGGAAAGTCCCTGTGTGTCAACCTCTGTTCTCCGTGGCAAGGTAGACTAGCAAACATGCCCAACCTTTACTCACATTCGACAAAACACTCCCAACAAGATTACTTGCTCCAAAATTGAAGAGGCACCGTCCTTCAAATCTCGAGAGCCAGACTCCCAACATGATTACTTTCAAATCGAAGTGACACCGCTCTCTGAATCTCAAAAGCCAGACTCCCAACAGGATTGCTTTCTCAAAAATCAAAGAGGCACTGTTCTTTGAATCTCGAGAGCCAGATCCCCAACAGGATTGCTTGTTCAAAAACCAAAGAGGCACCGCTTTCTCAACTTCGAGAGCCAATTCTCCTTGGATAAAGCTTGTCTGTAATCTTCACACGCGACATCAGCTTTCCAGATACCACATACCACTTTTTCAAAGTGTTCTGACAGAGTTAAAACACGTGAAGCTGACAGCTCCCACTACTGTGCTATGACCAAGCAGGGTAAAAGAATAACATTACTACTTGCTAGGGAGACTCCTATAAATGTCGACCTCCATCCTCAACGGATAGGCAGACTTGCAAAAATGCTCAACCTTTCCTCATATCTGAGAGGGCACTCCCAACGAAGCCTCTCGAAATACTCAGCTTTCTTTCCCCCTGATAATACCTCTGCAAACAAGCTACACCAGAGCAAGAATATCTCATATCATCAGGGTTAAAAGCAAGAGTATCCCATATCATGCTTTTTCCCTGTCTTTTCCTTTGGCCTTGTTCTTACCTGCAAGACAAGGAGAAAGAGAGCAATCAGTCAGCACTTAGAATCAAGCTTCCAGCCAGGAATTGACTGCTTGGAACCTCTTACCTGATTACTTACCTGGCATTGCTCTCGAGTAATCATCTTCAATATCTTATGCTTTCAGAGAAGATACCATATCTGCCTGAGGAACAGATAGGGCAAGTGAGAAAGATACAAGGAAGCATGTGGAGACAAGCGTAACAGAACACGTGCCGATTGATCGGATCATATTTATATATATTTTTACTTCAAATTCACTCGTCTTTTCTTAGTTAGTTCCTTATATTTTTGAGCTATTTACGTTATTTTTGTGTTTATAGGATTTGTTATTCTTGGTCTTTAATCATGCCAAACTCAATGCTTATTCATGCTTATAATTTTAGTATGTGGAGTTTGATTTTATCACCAATTGTTTACTTGAAAACTTTAATTAGTGGGCAGCCTTTGGAGAAAAAGTTATCAAATCCTGGTGTGAATATGGAAAATAAAAATCAATCCTTATCGTCAGTAAATCGTGAAGTAGTAATCTAACGAAATTAATATTTCAAGACTCTATATTTGATACGTGCTAGCACTCTTATCCACAGTTTCCAGTTTCTATTTGCACAAAGAACTTGCAGACATGTGGACTCCACCCAATGTTAGCGTGCCTCTGTTGAATCTAGTGGAATGCAGCGTGATAGTGGAAGAAAGAAAAATAATATAAGCCACATTGCAGGTGGTAGGTGAGAGGAGCACCTTGCAGCGGAAAAAGAAAAAAAAGAAATAAGAAGCAGCACCTGGAAGCCACTTGCGGGTAGAAGAAAAGAGAAGGATTGGTGCGAAGAAAAGGCAGGAGAGTAGGCAAGAGACGTGGCGGAAAGACAGTAAAGGCAGAAAGCAACATGGCAGACATAGAGGAGTGGAAAATAAAATAATAGAAGTGAGGAGGTTGGCGTGACTGCCAGAAAGAATAAATGAAAATAAGAGAAGTGGAGATAAAAGAAAAAGAAAGAGGGAATAAGAGGGACTAGCGTGCAGGAAGTGAAGAAAAGGGGGTCTGGGAGCGGGAGAAAGGGGCTGCCCTTTGGGCAGCTCGCAGAGACGCAGGAAGGAGAGAAGGTGCAGGGAGATAGGAGGGTCACGTGGGAAACAAAGCTGCCTTGCAGCAGAACACGCGGACAGAGCAGGAGAAATAAGGGGGCGCGGGGAAAGAAGCAGTCCAAAGGTGAGCACGGCATGGTGAGTATGGAGAGAGGTGAGCACGGGGGAAGCTGCCCTTGCAGCTGAGACTGACGCAAGGAAGACTGACGCGGGCAGGGGGAGAGAGAAGTGGGCACGAACGCAGCAGATCCTCTTTCGGTTTAATCTTTCCAAACTCCTCTTTTATTTCTGTTTTAATAATGTGTAAATAAACTTATTTTGGCTAGAGGTTAATTCAAAGCCATGAATATATTTGTAATATGAATTGATTACCTTCGGTTGTGATTTTATAAGTTGTGAATTCAATTTACTTATCCGTTCGTATAAAAACTGATTTGTGTATGTTGGTTGAGAGTGCACGCTTAATTTACATGCATGAATTTGATGCTAGAATATAAGTGAATTTCACCTAATCGTTATGAACTTATATTCACAAGTAGTAAAGGTTGCTAGTCACAATCACGTTAAGTAAATTCTTGGCATAAGTTTCATGCAAATCATAGTAACGAGTGTCCCGTCAATGCTTATGTTTTTCATAAAACTTAATGATTCTTGCTTGTATCTCTATTATGCAACTCATGTAGGGAACTTGTAGGGAATGTTTTGGGTTGTCGTATGCAATCATCCAACCCAATAACTTGTGGAAAAACTGATGGTTAATTAGTGCAATTCACGGTTAATTTGGGGCGTTGAGTATTCATAGCTTATCGAAAAGCAACTGGAAATCATTTTGTATGCAAGTATAACATGTGTGGAGAAGAACCCTCTAGCTAGTCCGTCATTTATCATTTTACCTTAATTTTATGTTTTTGTCAACTCTGTAATTTAATTAAGTTTAATTTACTTTTCATCAAAACCAAACACCCATCCATTATTAAATTATATTATTTAGTTAGTTTTCTTTATTGTTAGTCTTTTAATTTAATTTCCGTCCATTTCAGTTCCTAGTGTTTAATTTAATTGTTTTCATTATTTTGAGTCATTTTAAGTGTGTTTCGAGTTATTAGAGTTTTTCGCCTAATTCTGTGTCCTTGAGTCTTATTTAATATTTTTAAATTAATTTAGAATAGATTAGCAATCCCTCCTAATCCCCGGCCTAGAACGATACCCTACTTACATCTTATACTACAATTGTCAAAAAGAGGGTTTAATTTGTGTGTTAAGTAATTCTCGCACCAAATTTTGGCGCCGTTGCCGGGGATTAGCAACTTTGCTAATCCTTTTATTTTTGTTTTTTTGTTTATGTTTATATTGGTGTTTGTGTATTTTACTTTTGATATTTGATTTATTTTTCTTTCTTTGATTTTAGGTTCAAATGGAGCCGAGGGAAATTTAAAGGAAAGATGCGTCCGGCTAAAGACGTTAAATCAAGCGCTTCTTGGGAGGCAACCCAAGCATTCAACAAAGGGAGACTTTGGAATCACTAACCCAATCAGCTTTGCATTCTTCCACCCTTATCTTTACTGCTTTCATTTTGTTTTGTTTAGTTAGTTGTGTTATTTGGTTGATTTCTGTGAGTTTATGTTATTTAGTTTAAGTGTGGGGGAAGGTTAACCAAAGTCTCTTTACATTAATTTACATAAAAATAAAAAAAAATAAAAAAAAAGTACAAATATTTTACAATGATGTAAACTAATAGTATTCATTGGTAGGGTGGTGCTTCAGTATTAGGCGGGGCCACAGAAGGAGGAGGCGGCAGAGGTTGATCAGTTGGAGTTTCACTACGCGGTGCCGCTCCAGAAGACGAAGGCAGATGTTGTTGGAACAAACCCACAAACCTCCGATGATCAAGTAAAATTTGACCATCGGTGTCCTGCATCTGGTCAATCTTCCTCTTCATGCTGGTGGCATAGCTGTGTGCGAGCTTGTGCAATTGTTTATTTTCATGCTTGAGTCCTTTAATCTCCTTTTTGAGACTCTGTATTTCAGCCACCAACGATTCAACATGACGGGTTCGGGCAAATAGGCGTTGGGCCATGTTGGACACGGAACCGGCACACTGCACGCTAAGAGCCAGAGACTCCTTAACCGCCAATTCATCAGATCGTCTAGCGAGCAGTCTGTTATCTCTGGGGGTGACAAGGTTTCGGGCCACCACCGCAGCGGTCATGTCATTTTTCATCACCGAATCCCCCACGGTAAGGGGACCAGTAGGGGATATGAAGGATGGGCGCCATATGTTGTCTGGTGAAGGCGGAGCTGCCTCTTCACCAATGTTCAAGTCAAAACGACGATCGGAAGGGCCAGACATTTTCTGAAGGTGGTGAAGAAAGAAGAGAGTCGGACTGATTAAGATTTTGGAAGTTTACAGGAGGGAGTGTTTACAGGAGGGAGCTCAAGTGTGTTGTGGAACAAAATTAACGCCTCTATAAAAAGAAGAAATCAAAGAGGCGCTCCTCAGAGAAGCGTCCTCTCGCAAATCGAAGAGTCGGGGCTCCTTTCTCAAAAGCCGGATTCTTTTCTCAAAAGAGGCGTTGCATTTCTCAAAGGCTGGGCTTGCTCAGAAACCACGAGCCGAACCCCGGATTTCAAAAGATCAATTTGTCCAGACGTGTCGTCACTTGTCACACGCAAATTGCTTTGCGAAATTCTCGGGCAGTTTGTCGAAGCACCAATTCAGAAATCGAAGAGGGAAATTCAACAGTCAAAGACACGCTAGCTTTCTCAAAAGCTGGGCTTCAACCCACGGGCAAATCTTCTTTTCCAGATTTATCCGCACGTGTCACATACTACCTCTACAATCGACGATGCTCAGAGCTCGAAGCGCCGATTCCAGATATCAATGAGGAATCTGCTTTGCGGAAATTACGGGCAGCTTTGTCAGAAAGCGCGTAATTTGTACTATTCATCCATCCACCGGCTGCCGACAATGAGTGAGAGAATAGTTCCGGTTGTGAAGAAAAGTCCTATAAGTATTTACCTTCGCCTTCCACAGCAAAGGCACACCCTCTCAGCACTTCTTCATCTCCGAGAATGCATTCCCAAAGAACCCTCTCGAGTCACACTGTATTCCTCATTCCCTGGGATACCCCTGCAAACAACCCATCCAAAGCAAAAGTATTTCATATCATGAAGGTTGAAAGCAAGAGTATCTCATATCATGCATTCTCCATGTCCTTTTCCCTGTCTTTGTTCTAACCTGCAGGACATGGAGAAATTGCTCTCGAGTACTCGTCTTCCACTGCTGATGTACTTCCAAAGAAGCTGCCACATCTACCTGAAGAACAGATAAGGCAAGCGAAAATGATACCAGCAGCATGTGGAGACAACGTACAGAAGAAACAAGCAGAGAAGAATGCAGCTTGCACAATCATCCCATCGGAAGGAGTCCGAGCTGAGGAACTAGAGAAGCTGCCACATCTGCTTGGAGAACAAATAAGGAACTGCAACATCACCAAAGAGCAAAGCTTCGCCGTACAATATCATCAAATCATCACTTGCAAGTATAAAGCTAAGTATCACCCTGTTCAAGAGGAAAGCTGTGGAAAGTCAACAAACACGACCAATGATTACTTATTAGTTTTATTCATCATCTTTTATCGTAATTTTCAATTTTTCGTTTGCAATTTTTTTTAATTAATTTTCTTGCGTACTTAACTGAATTATTTCTTTTCTTTGCAGGAACTTTTGGTTATTTCCACCCTTGAAGTTGATTGCAGAATTTTAGCTTGGGGGTCATCGCTTGATTTTACTGCAAATTAGGGAAGTTTTCAGTCCAATTGCGTTATTTTGTTTCTTATTATTTATTTATTTTATTTTATTTTTTATTTGCATTATGGTGTTTTCTGACATTGGGGACAATGTCAAGTTTAAGTGTGGGGGTAGAAATCTCTAGAATTTCAATTGTTTCTGTGTTGTTGCTTTTTGTTTTTTTTAAAAAAAAAAAAAAAATTAAAAAATTAAAAAAAAAATTAAAAAAAAAATTATTTAAAAAAAAAAAAAATCGGAAATTTTAAAAAATCCAAAAATATTGTCTTGTTTCCCTTATTATTTTGAATTAGATTTTTGTTAGTTTCCCGACCCAATGATATAATTGGATCAAATTTGAACCATGATCATCAAGAACTTAGTTAACATGTGTTTTGTGAAATTCCTAATTCTCTTGTTAGTTTTGTACATGTTTGATCATCTTTGAAAAACCAAATGCACATAGCCTTGTTGATGTGAAACTAAAGCATGACTTAAAGCTTCATATGTGAATTTAGTGACCATATACATCCTATGTGAGTTTTGGAGCCTATTGAAAGTGTGTGCATTTTTCATACACTCCTATTCTTTCATGTGTGATGAACTTATGTGAGATACATCTCTAGAACTTGCGTAACGATCTTTCGAAATGTTTGTCATTGATTGCATGAACTTGGAAATGATAGAGGCATTAGGTTTACCACCATGACCCAAATAACCATGTATCCCAAAGAAAAAAATGATATCATTAGATTGCTAATTTGAGCCGTGTATGTTGAGCCTTTTATTTCTTATCACCAGATATGTCTACCCTTATACCTGAAACATTTTTTCCTTACCCTTTCCAAGCGAGCAATGCGAGATTGTCTTATGAGAAACGTTTGTGAAGTACTTTGAAGGTGTTTGGCAAAAGAATAAGTGTGGGGGTATTTCATGTTTTGATTTAAAAAAAAAAAAAAAAAAAAAAAAAAAAGAAGAAAGATTGTATAAAAAGAAAATAAAAAGTTTTTAAAGTTTCAGTTTAAGGGTGTGATTGGAGGTATCAGAAGAATCGTTGGAGAGCGTGAGTTCTTATAAATCTAAACAAAAGAATTGCTTGCAATGTAGCTTGGAACTTGTGTTTTCCTATTCTTTCGTTTCAATAACCCTATCCCTAAACCTCATTATATCCAATAAAAGTCCTCTTGATTTAAGTTTTGCAATTATGACTGTGGAGAAGTGATCTTTATGCAAGCTTATGGTAGAACTTTCACATTTGATTCTTTATTTGAGCGAAACACATTAAAACTAAACACATATGTGATTGAGTGTATATCTCGTGAGAAGGTTACTAGTTTGCATATGATGATTTTAAAAATAAAAACTTGAAATTGCATTAGCATGGCTATCTCACACACTACACTTCAAGGATGATTCAAAGATTACTGCTAATATTTGAATAAGGAAGATGAACTTGGATTAATTTGTTTGGTGCTAGCTATGGTTCTTGATGATTTGTTTTCTCGAATGAAATTCTATGAGGGTCACATAGGGGGAAACTAATGTTTTTCATGTTAGTACTTGTTTTCTTTGTTTTGCTCGAGGACTAGCAAAAGCTAAGTATGGGGGTATTTGATCGGATCATATTTATATATATTTTTACTTCAAATTCACTCGTCTTTTCTTAGTTAGTTCCTTATATTTTTGAGCTATTTACGTTATTTTTTTGTTTATAGGATTTGTTATTCTTGGTCTTTAATCATGCCAAACTCAATGCTTATTCATGCTTATAATTTTAGTATGTGGAGTTTGATTTTATCACCAATTGTTTACTTGAAAACTTTAATTAGTGGGCAGCCTTTGGAGAAAAAGTTATCAAATCCTGGTGTGAATATGGAAAATAAAAATCAATCCTTATCGTCAGTAAATCGTGAAGTAGTAATCTAACGAAATTAATATTTCAAGACTCTATATTTGATACGTGCTAGCACTCTTATCCACAGTTTCCAGTTTCTATTTGCACAAAGAACTTGCAGACATGTGGACTCCACCCAATGTTAGCGTGCCTCTGTTGAATCTAGTGGAATGCAGCGTGATAGTGGAAGAAAGAAAAATAATATAAGCCACATTGCAGGTGGTAGGTGAGAGGAGCACCTTGCAGCGGAAAAAGAAAAAAAAGAAATAAGAAGCAGCACCTGGAAGCCACTTGCGGGTAGAAGAAAAGAGAAGGATTGGTGCGAAGAAAAGGCAGGAGAGTAGGCAAGAGACGTGGCGGAAAGACAGTAAAGGCAGAAAGCAACATGGCAGACATAGAGGAGTGGAAAATAAAATAATAGAAGTGAGGAGGTTGGCGTGACTGCCAGAAAGAATAAATGAAAATAAGAGAAGTGGAGATAAAAGAAAAAGAAAGAGGGAATAAGAGGGACTAGCGTGCAGGAAGTGAAGAAAAGGGGGTCTGGGAGCGGGAGAAAGGGGCTGCCCTTTGGGCAGCTCGCAGAGACGCAGGAAGGAGAGAAGGTGCAGGGAGATAGGAGGGTCACGTGGGAAACAAAGCTGCCTTGCAGCATAACACGCGGACAGAGCAGGAGAAATAAGAGGGCGCGGGGAAAGAAGCAGTCCAAAGGTGAGCACGGCATGGTGAGTATGGAGAGAGGTGAGCACGGGGGAAGCTGCCCTTGCAGCTGAGACTGACGCAAGGAAGACTGACGCGGGCAGGGGGAGAGAGAAGTGGGCACGAACGCAGCAGATCCTCTTTCGGTTTAATCTTTCCAAACTCCTCTTTTATTTCTGTTTTAATAATGTGTAAATAAACTTATTTTGGCTAGAGGTTAATTCAAAGCCATGAATATATTTGTAATATGAATTGATTACCTTCGGTTGTGATTTTATAAGTTGTGAATTCAATTTACTTATCCGTTCGTATAAAAACTGATTTGTGTATGTTGGTTGAGAGTGCACGCTTAATTTACATGCATGAATTTGATGCTAGAATATAAGTGAATTTCACCTAATCATTATGAACTTATATTCACAAGTAGTAAAGGTTGCTAGTCACAATCACGTTAAGTAAATTCTTGGCATAAGTTTCATGCAAATCATAGTAACGAGTGTCCCGTCAATGCTTATGTTTTTCATAAAACTTAATGATTCTTGCTTGTATCTCTATTATGCAACTCATGTAGGGAACTTGTAGGGAATGTTTTGGGTTGTCGTATGCAATCATCCAACCCAATAACTTGTGGAAAAACTGATGGTTAATTAGTGCAATTCACGGTTAATTTGGGGCGTTGAGTATTCATAGCTTATCGAAAAGCAACTGGAAATCATTTTGTATGCAAGTATAACATGTGTGGAGAAGAACCCTCTAGCTAGTCCGTCATTTATCATTTTACCTTAATTTTATGTTTTTGTCAACTCTGTAATTTAATTAAGTTTAATTTACTTTTCATCAAAACCAAACACCCATCCATTATTAAATTATATTATTTAGTTAGTTTTCTTTATTGTTAGTCTTTTAATTTAATTTCCGTCCATTTCAGTTCCTAGTGTTTAATTTAATTGTTTTCATTATTTTGAGTCATTTTAAGTGTGTTTCGAGTTATTAGAGTTTTTCGCCTAATTCTGTGTCCTTGAGTCTTATTTAATATTTTTAAATTAATTTAGAATAGATTAGCAATCCCTCCTAATCCCCGGCCTAGAACGATACCCTACTTACATCTTATACTACAATTGTCAAAAAGAGGGTTTAATTTGTGTGTTAAGTAATTCTCGCATCACCGATACATCCACTACTTTGTCAACAGTAAAAGTATCCCATATCAGCAGGGTCGAACGTACTCTAGATTTGATGGACTTGTTTTGACCCTTAAATTCTTCAGTCGGCCATATACTCTGGAGGAAACCAGAAAACCCTCCAGCCCAGTTCAAGAATAAGCCTGTGGAAAGTTATTTCTTCATAAGAAAAAGTATCTCATATCATCTCTTATCCTTTTTTTTTTCTCTTTATCCTTCATGCTGCCTACAAGATAGGGAGAATGAGAACCATCAGTTGGAACTCGAAATCAAACTTCTGATCTGGGACTGATTGCTTGGAGCTCTGATTGCTCACCTTCTATGTCACCTCCTTCAGCAGATCCCCTAACTAGGCGACTTGGGGGACTCATACTACATGGTTTGTGTCACACTTGACCAAGCCTGAAACTACAAGTAAGCTTCAAGTGAAATTGATACATTACCTTGTGCATCTCCACCAATTAAAGATACCACCCCTGGATTGAGGAAGAGTACTTCCAGAGAAGATGCCACATCTACCTATGAGACATATAAGGCAAGTGAAGACGATACCACACTTCGGTACTTAGAAGTTTTGTGATTACGAGATCATTCTCCCATAATATTTCCTAATGTCATTTGTACTAAATCATTCACTTGTACTCATTAAAGGAGAGCTTAAACCTATGTACTTGTGTAAACCCTTCACATTTAATGAGAACTCCTCTACTCCGTGGACATAGCCAATCTAAGTGAACCACGTACATCTTGTGTTTGCTTCCCTGTCTCTATCCATTTACATACTTATCCACACTAATGACTGGAGCAATCTAGCGAAGATCACAAACTTAACTTTTTCTGTTGCACCAAAGTCCTCACTGATTTTGTGCATCAACAATCCTTAAGTCCTTACCTTTTTTCGTTGGTAATGGATGAGTTAACAGGACATATTCAAGATGATATTCCTTGGTGTATGCTTTTCGCAAACGATATAGTGTTGATAAATGAAACTCAGGAAGGGGTAAATGCGAAGCTTAACCTCCGGAGAGAAGTGTTGGAATCTAAAGATCTTCGCCTAAGCCGATCAAAGACAGAATATATGGAGTGCAAGTTCAGTGCAAATGAAGGCCAAAATGAGTTAGGGGTGAAGATTGGAGATCAGGAAATACCAAAGAGCGACCGTTTTCGCTACCTAGGATCTATCTTGCAAAAGAATGGAGAATTAGATGGAGATCTCAACCATAGAATACAAGCTGGATGGACGAAGTGGAAGAGTGCATCCAGCGTGTTGTGTGACCGTCGTAGGCCACTGAAGCTCAAGGGAAAATTTTATAGGACGCCAATAAGGCAGGCGATGCTGTATGGCACAAAATGTTGGGCGGTGAAGCATCAACACGTACAAAATGGGTGTCGCGGAGATGAGGATGCTTCGTTGAATGTGTGGGCACACGAGAAAGGATAAGATTAGGAATGAGGATATCCGAGGTAAAGTAGGAGTAACCGAAATTGAAGGAAAGATGAGAGAAAATCGATTACGGTGGTTTGGACATGTGCAAAGAAGGCTTACTGACGCTCCGGTTAGAAGATGTGACTACGGGACAGAGGTTTAAGGCCGAAGGGGTAGAGGAAGACCTAGGAAAACTTTGGAAGAGACCCTAAGAAAAGACTTATGATCCAGTAACATTTTAACACATCTCCATTGGAAGGAGAAGGTTCAAGTAGAAAGGATATCAATTTACGCACAAATAAAATCCTGGAACCAGAGAATAACATTCCAAAAAGAACTGTATGCGACCCACACATTTAACACACACCAAGCATAAACCAACATATTAAACGGAACTCAACCTCAAAAACCATCTGTAAAATATAAAGAGAGAAAGAAGGAGGGGGAGATAGAGAGAACTCATCCGCTTGGGTGGAGACTCAAAACCGTTGCGGAAGTTGTTAACCCTAATTGCACAAGGGGGTTTATATAAGGGCTGAGGGTGATGTGAAATGACTATTTGTCCCTATTAAATCCATAAGACGATTTATTATATTGTTTTGTTTGTTATTTTGATGTACTCTTGGAAAATATATCTTTTTCTTAACAAATGTAGGATTATTAACCTTTGGGCCCTTTTCTTTCTTAAAGTCCTCTAATCCATAATGTCATGTGGCACGTCGTGATTCGTTAAAAATCTTATTGAAATCTATCCTCAAAGTATCTAAATAGACTGTGACACATTGCATGCGCGATGAAATTGGTTAAAAATCTTATTAGAAATGTATCATCTTCGATTCTAAAAAGGTAAAGACCACACGCAATGGAATTGGATATAAATCTTATCCTCACCAGAAATTTTATTTTTGAATAATGACACGTGACGTGATGAGATTAGTTAAAAATTCTATTCGAAATTACAAATAAAATTATTTTTTATTATTTTATAAAATAAAAAATACTAATATTTTATTTTCTATTGTCATGGTTATTCAGTTTAAGGATGACGATACAAAATGCAATTACTATTCATTAAAGACAATTACTATTCACTGGAGGGGATTCAATTGCCTATTGCTATAGGGAGCCTTTAACTGCTTTAAAGCAAGAGACAATCCCCTATTGGATAGTAGTACATTTTTTTTAACACGTAATATTGAGCGTTGACATCTCTAACACTTTAGTTGCATGATATAAGAAATCTCTCTTCTTATTAAGTAAACTTGGTTGTATGAGATGAGAAATCTCTCTTTATATTAGGTTTTCTCAATACTGACGCAAAAAAGATCATTTCTTCACTTGTCAATCGTTTGGGAGTTAACCTCACTGTCTTGCCACACCTTTCACTCACTCACTTGAGTCGAACTCGATCACGAGGATCATTCATTCTTCACGTTCTAGTATATCATCCGCAGGGATCGCAACAAACAAGGTCTATATTATCATATAGAAAAAACCGAATTGCACTACCGGAAATGTTTCGCTAACTAGCAGGCAATAGAGTATGTAGATACTTATACCCAATATCTGCTCATAGTCGTTGAAATAAGTCAGTACAAATGACCCAGAATTCTTTAACATGTTCAATATTTCCCGAATTTTAGCAAGACATAAGTGATTTTCATGGATAGGTATAAACCGATACATCAGACCACTAAAAACCAACTTGTTTAAATCGTTAAACAGGCCATTTAAGGGAAGGGATCCCTATTTTTTTTTTTTTAAAAAGGAACACCTTCTTGACTGTTAGATTTGGATTTAATAAAATTCTGTGGTTGAGATTAAATTACAGGCCACAGAATCTCAACTACATAATTTTATTAAAGCTAAATATAACGGTAAAGAGAATGTCCCTATTTTTTTTGAAAAATGGGAATCCCTTCCTTTAAAGGTACACTAAGCCCCAGTTTGGTAGTGATGTGCTTTAAAAAAAAGCTAGGGTGAAAAAAAGCTAGAGGGATTTGAGGTGTTTGGTAAATTTTCCAAAAGCAGCTTTGTTTTAAAGCTGAGGGTGAAAAGAAGCCTAAAACCAGAAGCTGCTATTTGCAGCTTCCCAAAAACAGCTGCGGCTTCCCAAACCAAAAACACGGGTGAACAGTGTAGGTTTAATGAATTTTTCAATAATACAAAATTGCCCTCCTTCCTTATACAGTCTCTCCTCTCCACCTCTCTCTCCATCTCGCCTTCCTCCTTTCTTTCCTTCAGTCTACTCTCCTCTCTATGAATTAGGACTATATGTGTGGTTGTACTTTGCATTAAGATTATGTATTGAATGTTACTACATGTTTATTGAATGTTGGATTATATGTTGAATGTTGAATTATGATTTCTTGTTAAACGTTGGATTATGACTTGTTCTTGAATGTCAGAGTATGACTTCTTAGTGATTGTTGGATTATGACTTGTGGAATGTTGAATTATGTGTTAGGTTACAGGTGTATATTCAATATGAATACCTCTGATGATGATGTTCAGGATTTGGAGGATGGTGTAATTATATGCGCTGTAGCGAGAGCTGTTGAAACATATTATTTAAAATATGTCCACAAAACTCCGTGTATGAATTCTTCCCAAACAGGTAATATTTGGTTGATGGAAGTACTACAAGGAAATCATGTGCGATGCTATAGAATGTTTAGGATGAACAAAGATGTCTTTTATAGATTATCCAATGACTTGCAAACTAATTATGGGTTGAAAGGTTCAAGGAAAATGAATGCAATTGAAATATTAGGAATGTTCTTACATATGTTGGGACATCGTTTGAAAAATAGATTAGCTCAAGAGAGATTTCAACATTCTAGTGAGACTGTTAGTAGATATTTTGGTGTTGTGTTAGATATCGTATGTAAGATGGCAATAGATATTATCAAACCGATGGATTCTGAGTTTCGTGGCATTCCCCAAGAAATAAGGAGAGATACAAGATACATGCCTTATTTTAAGGTAAATTTTGACTCGTCTTCTAACTTATTTGTAAACTATAAGTGTTTGCAAACTATAAGTGTAGGTTGACGATTTTCTTCTATGTTATTATTTTTAGGATTGTATTGGTGCCATAGATGGAGTACATGTTGAGGCTTCAATACCACCTCCGGATCAAGTTCCATACATTGGTAGGAAAGGAATACCGACACAAAATGTTATGGCTGCATGTAATTTTGACATGCAATTCACATTTGCTTGTGCCGGATGGGAAGGCACTGCACATGATACAAGGGTTTTTTTATGCGTGCTACGGAATCCAAATTTAAACTTTCCAAAGCCTCCAAATGGTAATCTTCATACTTATTTATAACAATTTACATGCTTGCTTTGTATAATTATTACAATACAAAACAAAATTTTCAATTTTCAGGAAAATATTACTTGGTAGATGCGGGGTACCCACAAATGAGAGGTTATTTGGGACCATATAAAGGTGAAAGATATCATCTCCCGGATTTTCGTAGGGGTCCCGAACCAACGGGTCATAAAGAGGTATTCAACCATATGCATTCTTCTCTAAGGAGCATCATTGAACGAACTTTTGGGGTATGGAAGAAAAGATGGGCAATTTTAAGGGATATGCCTAATTACCCGTTCAATAAGCAAGTGAAGATTGTCATTGCTACAATGGCTCTTCATAACTACATACGGAGGTATTCTGAAAGTGATTGTCATTTTGATGACCCCAGGGACTATTGTGAAGAGAGCGATAGTAGTGATGATGATGATGATGAAGAATACCAAAATTATCAAGTTGAAGGATCCCATGAGATAGAAGCATTAAGAAATAGAATAGCAGCAAGTTTGATGAATGCATCTAATTAGACTACTTTCAAGTACATTAACAATATTGTACTAATGAATCCTAGCTATTCAGTCTAAAATATTTCAATTGAAGTACTTTGTCATACTAATTAATATTTAAGATAAAGTTTATAAATATTTCTTTTTTAAAAATAAAGTATATTTAATAATTCACTTTTATTTGTTAAGAAAATTAAATTAATAGCACATATAGTATTATACCCTTTTTTGTCATTTCACACAGTCACAGCTGTTTTACATAAAAGTTTACCAAACACCTTTTTTTCCAAAAGCACTTTTACAAAAATGTTTACCAAACACTCTGCTGGCTTTATTTCACAGCCGCTTATTCTCACAGCACAGCCGCTTATTCTCACAGCAGCTTTTTTTCAAAGCACAGCAATACCAAACCAGCCCTAAAACAACATGCAGCCTGCATACTGCATCACCCACAATTAATGACGAACACGGTAAAAAATTCTGAGACAAAACAAAAACTTCAACATAAATTTGATAAAATACTCATTAAAAATTGGTCAATTAATCTGGTTATTGGCATGATGCACAGGCAAATCATCAAACAGCTACCAAGTTTGCTACACTGATCAATTTGAAAAAGCTTACCGGGGTGAATCCTTGATATAAGATAATATATAATAACAGTACGAAATGAATACTAATACATCGGCCAAACCAAAGTTTTCAACCACACTCTAATTGGCGAACATAAGTGCAAAATACGACTCTTTGCTAAACTTGGAGCTAAGAGAAAATCCTTTCGAAATCGTTAAGAAGAGGGAGCAGATGCTGAAACTGACTCAACTCATTCGTTCATTCACTTGTGGATTTAGACACTTCGTTACAGTGTTTATTTCTTGTTCGTTGCAGTGCCTGTTTCTTGTTGTGTGAATTCAGACACTTCGTTACAGTGTCTATTTCATGTTATGTGCTTTTATGTTAATGTACTTTTACGGCGTCGGAGTCTCAATCTTCACCAACAAGTTTCCGGGCGTATTTGCTGCCACATGCCGTACTCCCTTCGACGCCCAGAATGCCCAATCCATCAACAACTCCAACGTCCTTGCCGTCTCTTGCATGTCCACGTCACCCGACTCCGTCATCGAGATCCTCGACACCTGGCTCAACACCCCCTATCCCGCCTCTGATTCCAAACCCTGGCCTCCCAAAATCGAGTCCTTCCTTGACAATTCAATCGAAGAAATTTGACCCCCAATTCAAATTTTCCCCAAAAAAAAAAAAAAAAAAAAAAATCTTAAGAGAGAAAGGGGACCTTTGGGCAATGAAGACACCGCGGCAGAGGAAGACGTGGGGCTGTGCTACTAAGATTGTCAAATGCATAAAAGCTTTTGGAGGTACTCACATTTCCTTCAAATTCCATATTTCCATTTATTTTTGACACGATTTTCCTCCAAATTTTTCACATAAATGTTCATCTACTGCTTTATGCATCTGGGTTTTTAACCAACGATGTTCATTTACTGCTTTTTGCATCTGGCTTTTTACTTTTTACTTCCCACAGATTTCAGATTCACTCGCCAAAACCCATTATCTCTGTTTTGATTCTTCTTTTCTGGGTTTAATCCAGATTTTATTTTTTTCAAAAAAAAACCACAGAAATTTGATTATGAATATGCTCTGTTTCATGCTTTAAGGGTTAGTCCAAAGTTCATATTCGAACAAATTGTTTGAATTTTTTGCAACAGTGTCGTTTGCTTACAGACGTGGAGACAGTGAAATCAGAGAACGAGGCAAACAAGCTGATGGTGGTCGGGAAAGTGGACCTGATGTGAAGTTTTTTTAACACTCAAATTAAAACCTTATGATTGTAGTATATGTAAGTAGGGATCGTTTTAAGCCGGGAATTAGAAGGGATGCTAATCTACATAAATTAAACTTTAAAACACAAAACTAGACTAAAAAACACAAAACTAGACACTTATGATTTAAAACTGACCAAATTGACTCAAAACAACAAAACTAAGTGAAATTGACTCAAACTGACTCTAAGAAGTTAATTGGACAAATTTAAGACTACTAAGACTCAAAACACTAAATTGGACATATTTCAACACTTTTCTAACTAATCTAACACACTTAATTAAAGGGGGATTGATTTGGTCGAAATTACTTAAACTAAATAGATTGCAAAACTAAAGCAAACTAGATACGAAATCAGGTGAATTGAATGGTTAAATATGCTAGTTAGAGGGTCCTTATCCACACATGAAACATATGCAACATAAATTGATTTCCAGTATTATTTCCATAACCCATGAATGACAATGCCCCAAATTAATCATGAATGCACAAATTAACTCTCAGATTTTCCTTAATTCATTGAATTGGATGGATAATGCATCAGCAACCAAATTATTCTTATCAAGTTCCCTATATGAACAGCATGATAGAAATACATTCAAAGATCATTAAGTTGCATGAAAATCATAAGCATTGACATGACATTCGTAACTATGAACTGCATGATACTCTTGCCAAGAATCTATTTAACACGATTGTGATTAGCAACCTTCACTACTTGTAAATATAAGTTTGCAACTATTAGGTGAAACTCCCTTATATTTTAGCATCAGATTCATGCATGCAAACTAAGTATGCACCCTTAATCAACACACAATAAAAAGTTCTCAATCAAACAGATAAGTAAATCACATTCATGTTTTACGAAACAATAACTGAAGGTAATCAATTCATATAAAACATATGTCCATGGCTTCGAATTCACCTCTAACTAAGAAAAACTTAGTTGCACATGTTCATAGCTATTGAAAAGCAAACTGAAATAAACATCGAAACTAAAACGAAGGAGAAGAAAGAACTCTTAGAACTCCAATGGTTGCAGGTGGCTTGCGCACAAGGTCCTCCTTCTCCAATGGAAGCCACGACAAAGCTTCTTCTTCTCCAAAGGGTGTAGAATTATATGGGGGTGGTGGTCGAAATTATGGATGAAAACATATATTTATAGGCTAAGGTTTGACCAAATTTCTGGAGGAAAAGGCTTAGGGTTTTCGTACAAGGCTTGGCCCAATCCAAGGGGGGAGATAACTAGGGTTTCTGGCAGATTTTAAGGGTTTCTAGAAGGGTTTGGGGCGCCACTTTTGTAGGGCTTCTAGAAAGAGTGTTGTGGCTAATTTATGACCTTCTAGAAGAGTTTGGGGCGCCACCTTTCTAGGGCTTCTAGAAAGGTGGGTGCGGCACATGTATAGAAGAAGGGATATGCCTTATAGAAGGGTTTTCGGTCCCCTTATAGCTGATTACTGATCTTCCAAGTCTTGAATTAATTTCTCCATCTCTTTAGCACATTCCTCGCTTCATTTGATCTTAAAAAACATCCATTCCTTGTGCTCCACACGCATGCAATCCATTCCAGCCCAAAATTGCTTTAAAATGCTTCAAAATGCACTTTCTTGCCAACTTTGCCAATTAGACCTACAAACACACGAAACTAGCTTAAATCACTATAATAAACACAAACTAACTATGAAAATGCAAGAAAACAAGCTAACTAAGTCGCATAAATATGCTCCTATCAAATTCCCCCACACTTAGCTTTTGCTAGTCCTCGAGCAAAACAAAACAAAACAAACAAAACATAACCTAGACCTTCCAACATTTGCCTCAGTGATTTCCAATGAAACATGACACATTAAAAATCATTACTCACATAGATTTTAGCTATCCTTACTCTCGAGCACATACTTAATCACAGTCACCACTTACTAGCTCGCATTTAATCAATCTAAAACATGGTTTTGATGGTAGTAACATGCCTTAGAGAATCCTTCAATTCCTCACCGGATATACACTCTATTTTCACACAGATTTTCTGACTACACTCCCAACACTAGGAATATGTGAGAAGATGGATGTAAACATGTAGACTAACACTCACATATGTTATAAGCAAAGAAAGCACTTTCTGGAATTATTAATGCATGTATATATATATGATCTCATGAACGGAATGCCACTACTTAGACGCGAGAACCAGGGATACCATATGCTCACACCAATCCCAAACTTGATGCGATGAAATTTAAGCACTCAAATTAAACCCTCTTGTTGTCAAATTGTAGTATAAATGCAAGTAGGGATCGTTCTTAAACCAGGGATTAGGAGGGCTTGCTAAAACCTCTAAACTTACTCAAAAACATAAAAACAAAGTTAAAAACGTTTGAATAGACTCAAGGGACTCAAAACAGATTCTAAAGACTCAAAATAACTTAAAAACACTCAAAACTGCCTAAAAACACAAACTGGGCAGATTTGACTCAAACACAACTTTGGACGAATTTAGTGTTTTGACTTAAATCAAAACACTCTAAAACAAAAACAAAACAGAATTTAAACACTTTGGAACAAAAAAGTAAAATGAGAGTTTTGATTTGGATGAATTTGAAATAAACAAGCAAGTTATAAAACTAGGCAGATTATAAAATAAATTTGAGAAATAAAATGATGGATGGATTAGTTAGAGGTCCTTTCTTCACACATGGCACACTTGTACATGAATCGATTTCCAATTGCTTTTCAATAAACTATGATACTCAACACCCCAGATTAACTGTGATGCACAAATTAACCCTAAGATTTTCCTTTACTCATTGAATTGGATGAATGCATGCGACAACCCAAATCATTCTCTAAAAGTCCCCTATATGAATGCATAATAGAGATACAACCAGAGATCATTACGTTCAATGAAAATCATAAGTGTTGACAAGACAATTATAACTATGAATGCATGATACAATTACCAAGAATTCAATTAACGCGATTGTGATAGACAACCTTCACTACTCATGAATATAAACTTGTAACAATTAGGTGAAACTCATTTATATTCTAGCATCTAATTCATGCATGAAAACTAAGTATGCATCCTTAATAAACATACAGGAATCTGTTATGAATAAAATAGATAATTGAATTGCAATCACAACTTATCAAATCACAATTGGAAGAAATCAATTCAAATCTCAAGCATGTTCATGGCTTCAAACTTCCCCCTAACTAAATAGGGGTTTAGTCACTCATAACTGCAACACAATTAGAAAATAACAAAGTAGACATTGAAAGCAAGAACGGAGTACACCTAAAACGCTCCAAAGTTCCAAGCTTGAAACGCCAAGGACCTTTGTTTTCACCACCTTGTTGTACCACAAGTGTCCAGGATGTGTATGGATATATGGATGGAATAGATTTGCACAGCTAAGAGATGAAAGTGTATGGATTGGTGAGATGTAGTATGGCTAGATGAATGGATGGAGGTCACAGCAAGGAAATTGTGTTTGTGAATGAAGTTGTGAGATGTGAAATTTAGTGTCTTTGGATGATGGCCTCTCCAAATTATGGTGAAGGGTGGATGTATTTATAGGCTAGGGAGAGGAATGTATGGAGTTGTAATGAGTGGATGTAATGGGTGGAGTGGGTGAGTGTTGTGGTAATGAGTGGATGTAATGGGTGTAGTGGATGAATATTTGGTAATGAGTGGATGTAATGGGTGTAGTGGATGAATGTTTGGTAATAAGTGGATGTAACGGGTGTAGTGGATGGATGTTTGGAGTTGTAGGTCAACACACTTGACACACACATGTTGATTTCTAGCCCTCAAATCTTCAAAAACGTCCATCCTCATGTCTCCATGCTTGCACTATCCAATCTTGGCTAAAAAATGCTCTAAAATGTTCAAAAATGCACTTTCTTGCCAACTTTGTTATTATGACCTATAAGCACACGAAAATAGCTTAAAATACATAATTAACTAAGAAATAACAACACAAATGCACAAGAACAAGCTAACTAAGTCACATAAATATGCTCCTATCAAAACTCCATAGATAGAAGTCACAGGGTTGTAATGGAGCTAAGGGTATTGGCTAACAAAGAAAGGTCAAGGATAAACAAAATGTTCTTAAAGCAATAGTAAGCAAAGTAATGAAATCAACTTGGAATTCATTCTTGAATGCAGCAAATAACTTGAAACACTAAGGGGATTTCGTACATACTTAAGGTCATATTCAAACTTTTTGGACTATTTCTTCAACAACCAATACTTGTGAGTTCTTTCTCACTTATTCACAACTTTTTTTTCTTTCTTTTTCACGTTTTTTTCTTCTTTTTTTTCTTTCTTTTCTCTTTCTACTCGTGTACATAACCTTCCCCCACACTTGATTTCTGCAATATGTTTGATCAAAAGGAATTCCCTCTAAGTCATGCTCCACTATACTTTAAGAATAAGGGTGTGGATAGTCCTATTCTAGGCTAGGTTGGGATAATGTGGCTAACAAAAAAAATAGGCTAAATAAGGCTCAAAGGGGTTAAACCTACAAAACAAATGCATGGGATGAAGACTTTTGCGCTCTGGTGGTAACTACTACACAACTTCATCTTGTTATATGTTATGCACTCAATTTTAAGCTTTGAATGAAATGGGCATGAGTTCTAGTATTTGGAACTAAAATGATACGCATTCTAAGTAGCAACCAAGCAAAGAATAATGAGATCATGCAATGAGTCTCTCAGGGATGTAGCGTTAGTTTGAGTTCCTTCCTTCAAGCATGTTACAAAAACTGATTTTTTTTCTTCTTTTGTGATTACATGTGAATTCGTAAACGACAACTACAACCAAGCATAAACCAAAGAGCATATCAAACTTCCATCCATGTTTATAGCTTTCTTTAACAGTCATGCAATTAAAAACCAAATCCTCATCATTGTGTTGGAAGGTACCCTAAGACACAACACACAAAAAACAACTCTAAAACGACTCTTTTTGGGTTTTTCAAAACTTTTTCTAATTTTTTTTTTCAAATTTTTGTATTTTCTTTCAAAACACATTAAAACACTTCAAAACACACTAAAAACACTTAAAAATAGTGAGAAACAAATCTAGTAGTGCTAGGTGGTGAAACCCTACGAATTTTCAATAAAAATACTTGTTTAACCCCCCCCCCCCACACTTAAACCAAACATTGTCCTCAATGTTTCAAACATAGACTCATAGAAAAGCAAAAAACAACACAACGAACAAACATGACAAACATAGCAAAGTAAAAGTACGAAAGAGTAGAGTTTAAGAATGCAAATCTGGTTATGGAGCTAGAGTTCCATCAAGCCCTCGTTTGAACACATGGGTTGCCTCCTAAGAAGCACTTGCTTTAATGTCTTCTAGCCGGACGATATCCCCTCTTTAAGCTTCATTGGAGCCCACGACATGGAGGGGTGTGTCCTCCACCACATGCTCCTAAAAAAGGTCCTGATTTGGCTCTATGAATGGAAGGGGATAGTAATCCTTCCGAATTTTGGCGTTGAGCTTCCAAAAATCAATGTAATTATTCCCACCAGCTTGGATTCGATTGGGCACCTGCACCTTACAAGGCAACAACCTATTAGTGGAAATATGAATTGGAATTGGAGGAGGTGGCTTACCAATGTGCTGCAATGAAGTGATAACACTGTCAACTGATAAACAAGGGGTGCTCTCGGCCAAATTGTGTATTTTAAGGGTAGTGGCATGTTCTTTGTGCTCCACTCCAATTCCCTCTACATTGGTGGTTCGAAATTCATCCTTCTTAATTGGTGCTGAATTTTCCTGCCCTATATTTTTAATTACATCAATAGCAAAACAAGAACGAACATCATTAGGATTCTCAATAGATTCATAAAATTTAAAGTTAATCATATCGCCACCAAACTCTATAGTTAAGGCTCCCTTGGCCACGTCAATCTTGGTGTGGGCTATTTTCATGAAAGGTTGTCCAAGTAAGATTGGCAATGGTGGAGCATGGGCTGAGTCCTCCATGTCAAGCACATAGAAATCTGCAGGAAAAAATCAAGTGGTCTACCTGCACCAAAACATCTTCCAAAACTCCTTTCGGATATGCATTAGAACGATTAGCTAATTGGATAATAACTCCATCATTTTTAAGCTCTCCTAGATTCATAGATGCATAAATGGAATATGGCATAACATTAATGGAAGCACCTAAATCTAGCATAGCATGTTCAAACCTTGTATTTCCAATTACATAAGGGATGGTGAAACTACCTGGATCTTTGCATTTAGGTGGCAGGTTTCTTTGCAACATTGCAGAGACATTTTCACTTACATGTATCACCTCCTTCTCCGAAATCTGTTTCCTTGTTGTACAAAGCTTATTAAAAAACTTAGCATACTTCGGAATTTGCTTTATTGCATCAAGAAGTGGGATATTGACTTGCACATTCCTGAAAGTCTCTAAGATGTCTTTTTCATCATCTTCATTCCTGACTTGCATAAATTTGCGAGGGAAAGGTAGATTGGGTGGAATAGGGTTAGAATGAGTCAAGTTTGGAACAACCTTACCTGTGGTGGATAGCTTAGAAGCTTTAGGGGGCTGCGACAAAGGTTTTTCTACCCTTGCCGTGGGCTTGACTTTCTCCTCCTCTTCTAGCAACAGTTTCTCATCCTCATTTTGACTTGATTTGGATGGTTGTGGGTCGGTTCCAACTTGCTTGCCACTTCTCAAAGTGATAGCGTTAGCGGTTTCGAATCCTCTATTTGGATTGATAAGTGTTGAACTAGGCAGATTGCCTTGCTCTTGAAACTGTCCCATGAATTCCGTCATTTGCCCCATTTGCTTCTTCAATTTACCAACTTCTTTGGCTTGATTTTGTAATCCCTGCGTTAATGAAGTTAGTAATTGAAGAACTTTATCATTATCCAATGACGAACTTGGGCTTGATTGGGCAGATTGTGTTGGAAGTTGTCGTGGTATGAATGGCCTTTGATAGAGCCCGGGAAGTGGTTGTCTATATCGTCCTTGTTGTTGAGGTTGTTGAGGCTCCCTTCACTTGAAGTTTGGGTGATCTCTCCAGCCCGGATTATAGGTATTAGAGTATGGATCATTCCGTGACTGATTTTGGCCTTGATAGCCCACGACATTTGCACTTTCCCATCCTTCATTCTCTATCAATTGAGGGCATTGATCATTCAGATGCCCCTGCATAGAGCACACTCCACATATGGCCGCACCTTGCACTTTGTTTCCATCAACAACCTGTGACACAAGAACAGTGAGATTAGCCAATTGGGATTGAATTTTAGAAATTGTACTTACCTCATTCACTTGTTGTTGATGTCGTGGGGGGTCTCTTCCTCCAACTCCTTCATATTGTTGTGCATTCAAGGCTGGATTGGCAATTAAGATCTTTGCAGCAACTGGAGTCTTATCAACCAAAGCACCTCCCGCTGAGGCATCAAGCATTTGTTTCTCAATTGGAAGAAGTTCTTCGTAGAAATATTGAATTAAAAGCTCCTCCTTCATTTGATGCTATGGGCAGGATGCAATTAACGTCTTGAAACACTCATAATATGCTGGGAACGATTCTCCTTGGTTTTGTTGAATGCCACTAATTTTCTTCCTCAAAAGAATGACTCTTGAAGTTGGGAAGAATTTCTCCAAGAACACTCTTTTCATGCTTTCCCAAGAAGTGACGGTTCCAGGTGCTAATTCATAGAGCCAATCTTTAGCCTTGTCCATAAGAGAGAATGGAAAGGTTTTCATCTTCAAAATATTCCCATCCACATTGATGGGTGTCATACTTGAGCATACTACTTCAAATTCCTTCAAATGCTTATTTGGATCTTCCATGGACAGCCCATGGTATTTGGGAATATGATGCAACAAGCTTGACTTTAACTCAAACTCATCGGTCTTGCATTGGGCTGCTAAAGGGTATTAAATGCATAAGGGCATGGCATTGTCCAATCGCGAGGCAGAAAGTTCCTTGATTGTTTGATTATCCACAGCCATGGCTTGTTCTTCCTATTCCTCTTCCTCTTCTTCAAACTCGGATTCAAAGCTAGAACTAGGTGGATTAGGTTATGGCTGCTTCCTTTTTCTTCTCAAAGTTTTTTTCAAAATCGTCGTCAAACTCCAAGATATTTTCACTAATAGGTTGAGAACTTCGAGTCATAAACTAGTACCTAAAACAAAGAAAATAAGACAAAACAAAATCAGAAAACAAAACAAAACAGAAACAAAACTAAAATGAAACTCACGAAAATAACTAGGGGAAGATTAGCAATTTTACTAATCCCCGGCAACGGCCCCAAAATTTGATGTGAAGTTTTCCAACACTCAAATTAAAACCCTATGATTGTAGTATATGTAAGTAGGGATTGTTTTAGGCCGGGAATTAGAAGGGATGCTAATCTACACAAATTAAACTTTAAAACACTAAACTAGACTCAAAAACACAAAACTAGACACTTAAGACTTAAAACTGACCAAATTGACTCAAAACAGCAAAACTAAGTGAAATTGACTCAAAACTGACTCTAGGGAGTTAATTGGACAAATTTAAGACTACTAAGACTCAAAACACTAAATTGGACAGATTTCAACACTTTTCTAACTAATCTAACACACTTAATTAAAGGGGGATTGATTTGGACGAAATTACTTAAACTAAATAGATTGCAAAACTAAAGCAAACTAGATACGAAATCAGGTGAATTGAATGGTGAAATAGGCTAGTTAGAGGGTCATTCTCCACACATGAAACATATGCAACATAAATTGATTTCCAGTATTGTTTCGTTAACCTATGAATGACAATGCCCTAAATTAATCGTGAATGCACAAATTAACTCTCTGATTTTCCTTAATTCATTGAATTGGATGGATAACGCATCGGCAACCAAATTATTCTTATCAAGTTCCCTATATGAACAACATGATAGAGATACATTCAAAGATCATTAAGTTCCATGAAAATCATAAGCATTGACATGGCATTCGTAACTATGAACTGCATGATACTCTTGCCAAGAATCTACTTAACGCGATTGTAACTAGCAACCTTCACTACTTGTAAATATAAGTTTGTAATTGTTAGGTGAAACTCCTTTATATTTTAGCATCATATTCATGCATGAAAACTAAGCATGCATCCTTAATCAACACACAAGAAAAAGTTATCAATCAAACAGATAAGTAAATCACATTCATGTTTTACGAAACAATAAATGAAGGTAATCAATTCATATAAAACATATGTCCATGGCTTCGAATTCACCTCTAACTAAGAAAAACTTAGTTACACATGTTCATAGCAATTGAAAAGCAAACTGAAATAAACATTGAAACTAAAATGAGGGAGGAAAGAACTCTTAGAATTCCAATGGTTACAGGTGGCATGCGCACAAGGTCCTCCTTCTCCAATGGAAGCCACGACAAAGCTTCTTCTTCTCCAAGGGTTGCGGCAAAGGGTGTAGAATTATATGCGGGTGGTGGTCGAAATTATGGCTGGAAACATATATTTATATGCTAGGTTTTGGCCGAATTTCTGGAGGAAAAGGCTTAGGGTTTTCCCACAAGGCTTGGCCCAATCCAAGGGGGGAGATAACTAGGGTTTCTGGCAGATTTTAAGGGTTTCTAGAAGGGTTTGGGGCGCCACTTTTGTAGGGCTTCTAGAAAGAGTGTGTTGTGTGATAAGAGCATATTTATGCGACTTAGTTAGCTTGTTCTTATGCATTTGTGTTGTTATTTCTTAGTTAATGTAGTATTTCAAGCTATTTTCGTGGGTTTGTAGGTCCAAAGGGTTAAAGTAGCAAGAAAGTGCATTTTGGAGCAGTTTTGGGCACTAAATGGATAACACATGTATGGGCCAAGATGGATGGACGAATTTGGAGTTCAAAAGGCTAGGAATCTGATAAGAAGATGAAGAAATTAAATTCAAGACAAGGAAGATAAGGAATCAGCTCAAAAGAGGAAACATTATCCAAAACCTTATCCAACCTTATCTTATCCAAACTAACCTTATCTTATCTTATCCTATCCTAATCTTATCATGCCTTAATCCTAGCTGCAAGGGGACCTAAATATATATTTCTAGAACCTATTTCTAGAAGCATTCGTTTCTAGAAGTCCCACATCAGCCACAAAACACATTGTTTCTAGAAACCCTACAAAGGTGGCACCTATTCCCTTATAGAAAGCCTTGCCTTGCCTTGCAATCCACTCTCCTTTCCCTCCAATATCTGCTGCACCCCTCTATCCCTTTTCCCTTGTGGATTCTGATTTATTAGGCCTCTTTGTGGATTTGGGTTATACAAATCCTTTTTTGAAATTAATTGGGCCAAACCCTTTCCTTAGTGGATTTAATTAATTGTGTCGAACCCTAGGGCCCTAATCCTTAAAATCTGCTAAGTTGTAACCCTAATCTGATTAACCCTAGGGTTGGCTGAACCTATATATACATATTTTCAGCCACAATTTCGTCACCACCTCCCTACCATTCAGAAACCCTTGTGCCGCAACCCTAGACACCATTCTACATCATTCATTCAATCCATTCACTTCCACACACATCTAGTCGCAACCTTTCACCCTTATCAGCCATCATTCATCATCCTAAACAAGAATACACCATCCATCACCCCTAAAACCACTAACCACACCTTGTGCTGCAGCAAGGAAGAAGGAGGAGAGCCCTTGGACGTGCTTGCCATTCGAGTTGGAGTTGGTGGAACGTTTTAGGTGTAATCTTTCTTTTGTTTTGAATGTTTAAATTCAATAATCTTTGTTTGTGAGTATGAGGAGCTAAACCCGTATTAGCTAGGGGGAATTTCGAAACCATGGCTATACTTGCAATATGATTTGATTACATCCAGTTGTGATTTCATGAATTGTGAATTCAATTTACTTATATGTTTGAATTAAAACTTGTTTATGTATGTGGGTTGAGAGTGCACACTTAATTTGCATGCATAAATATGATGTTAGGATATAAGGGAGTTTCACCTAATTGTTATGAACTTATATTCATAAGTAGTAAAGGTTGTTAGTCACAATCATGTTAAGTAAATTCCTGGCATAAGTATCATGCGCTTTATAGTTACGAATGCCTTGTCAACACTTATGATTTTCATAAAACTTAATGATCTTTGATTGTTTCTCTATTATGCGCTTTCAT
This sequence comes from Malus sylvestris, assembly GCF_916048215.2. Classification (NCBI taxonomy): domain Eukaryota; kingdom Viridiplantae; phylum Streptophyta; class Magnoliopsida; order Rosales; family Rosaceae; genus Malus; species Malus sylvestris. The sequence goes on along the minus strand of NC_062264.1, from coordinate 5,881,500 downwards.
GTAGGGAACTTTTAAGGAATAATTTGATTGCGATGCACTATTTCCATTCAATTCAAGGACTTAAGGAAAATCTGAAGGTTAATTTAAGCGTACCTAATTAACTTGGGGTGTTGAGGTTCATGGTTCATTGAAAAACAACTGGAAATTGTTTTGTAAGCAAGTGTGTCATGTGTGGAGAAAGACCTTCTAGCTAGCCCATCATCCATCTAATTTCACCAAATTTGAGCTAATCTGCCTAGTTCTAGTTCTTGCTTTGTTTTACTTTATTTTCGTCCAAAACCAAATCCCCATTTACTTTAGAGTGTCTAACTAGTTAGAATCTGTTTTAGATTGTGTTTTTAGGTGATTTGAGTCAAGGAAAAACTAAAATTCGTCCAAAGTTGTGTTTAGAGTCAGAAACTGCCCAATTTGTGTTTTTAGGCAGTTTTGAGTGTTTTTAGCTTATTTTGAGTCTTGTGAACTTGTTTTGAGTCTTTTAAGTCTAGTTAAGTGTTTTTAAGTTTAGTTTTATCTATTTGAGTCAGTTTAAAGTGTTTTAGCAATCCCTCCTAATCCCCGGTTGAAGAACGATCCCTACTTACATATATGCTACAATTGTCAAAAGAGGGTTTAATTTATGTGTTAAGTTAATTTTCGCATCATTGTGGCTGATTTTTGACCTTCTAGAAGAGTTTGGGGCGCCACCTTTCTAAGGCTTCTAGAAAGGTGGGTGCGGCACATGTATAGCAGAAGGGATATGCCTTCTAGAAGGGTTTTAGGTCCCCTTACTCCTGACTCATCTTCCAAGTCTTGAATTAATTTCTCCATCTCTTTAGCACGTTCCTTGCTTCATTTGATCTTCAAAAACGTCCATTCCTTGTGCTCCACATGCATGCAATCCATTCCAGCCCAAAATTGCTCTAAAATGCTTCAAAATGCATTTTCTTGCTAACTTTGCCAATTAGACCTATAAACACACGAAACTAGCTTAAATCACTATATAAAAAAGCTAACTAAGTGGCATAAATATGCTCCTATCAGGACCACACCAAGCTCCGGGACAAGGTCGTTGCCAATACCATATAAAAACTTTACAATTAAGCCATATATCAATGCCATATTTTTATTTTGGACTTAATCAATGATATATTTTTATTAATTAGGCATATGTCAATGATGAATGCCACATAAGTTTTTGAGTCATTATAAAATCCATGAAAACACCAAAATACCCTCATTGAAAGGCATTAACAGGGAGTAGTGCGGCAGTGCGCATTACGCACCTCTTTGGGTTTTTTGTCATCATTCGATTTCTCCAGTTGCTTTTTCTTGGCATCGCCGCCGCAGTCGTCTTTATTGGTGTCATTTTTGGGTTGGGGGAGATGAGGTCGACCTTCTTCTTGGTATTATTAGCAACGATCTTGTCCCAAAGCTTGGTGGGGTCCACTTTCCCCACCATCGTCAACTTGTTCGCCTCGCTGTCTGACTTCACTGTCTCCATGTCTGTAACCAAACGACACCATTACAAAAATTCAAAAAATTTGTTCGAATCTGAACTTTGAACTAGCACTTAAAGCAGGAAACAGAGCATATTCATAATCAAATTTCTTCGGACTTTTTTTTTGAAAAAATTAAAATATGGATTAAACCCAAAAACCCAGAATGAAGAATCAAAAACAGAGATGATGGGTTTTGACGAGTGAATCTGAACTCTGTGGGAAGTAAAAAGTAAAAAGCCAGATACAAAAAACAGTAAATGAACATCGTTGGTTAAAAACCCAGATGCAGAAAGCAGTAGATGAACATTTCTGTGAAAAATTTGGAGGAAAATCGTGTAAAAAATAAATGGAAATGTGGAATTTGAGGGAAATGTGAGACATGGGTTTTGAAGGATTTATTATGTACCTCCAAAGACGCATTTGACAATCTTAGTAGCGCATCCCTCATAGCCTCCACGTCTTCCTCTGCCTCGACGTCTTCTTTGCCCACAGGTCCCCTTCTCCCTCTCCCTCTCTTAAGTTTTCTTTTTCTTCTTCTTTTTTTTTTTCTGGAAAAATTGCAAAAAAATTGAATTGAGGGTTTAATTTTGAATTTCTTAGATGGGATGGTCGAGGACGAACTTGATTTTGGGTAGCCAGGGTTTGGAATTAGAGGCGGGGTAGGGGGATTTGAAGGGGGTGTTGAGCCAGGTGTCGAGGATCTCGAGGGCGGAGTTAGGTGATGTGGGCATGCTTGAGGCGACAAGGAAGTTGGAGTTGTTGATGGATCGGGCGTTTTGGGTGTCAGAGGGAGTGAGGCACTTGGTAGCAAATAAGCCAAGAAATTGTTGGCAAAGATTGAGACTCCAACGCCATAAAAGCACAGAACATGACATAGACACTGTAACAAAGTGTTTGAATTCACAGAACAAGAAACAAACATTGAGTTGCAGTGTCTGTATCCACAAACCTATTTGAATCTTAATGCAGAAACACATAACTGAAAGTAGACACTGCAACGAAGTGTCTGAATCCACATAATCAGAAATAGACACTACAACGTAGTGTTTGAATCCAAAAACTTATGTGAATCCGAATGCACAATCACATAACAGGAAACAGACATTGCAAGGAAGCGTTTGAATCCACAAAACTAGAAACAGTGTTGTAGTGTCTGAATAGGAAACAAACACTACTAACGAAGTGTGTGAATCCACAAACCTATTTGAATCTGAATGCATAATCACATAACAAAAAATAGATTCTGGGTCAGAAAAATGAAGGTTGAAGGTGGTGGGAGGTAGGGGAGGTTGAAGGTGGTGGGAGGCGGAGAGCTTGAAGTCTGAAGGTGGTGGGAGGTGCAATTTACAATGAAAGAGATGGAAAGGTTTGGTGTTTTAAATGGTAATGGCATCATTTGTAATTTTAATTAATTTAGGTATTTTAATGTATTTTAAAGTCTTATTGACCTATTTATAATTCCAATAAATTTGATTGACCTATTGTTAATATCATAACTTTTAATTGATTTTATACAAAATCACCATATTTTATAATATTTTGGGATAAAAATTAACAACCTCCATATTGTTTTCACCCCTTAAAAATAGGCACTTGCAATCCCCACACATCTCCACGTCTACGCCACTTCTTTTATATTTTTATTTATTTATTTTTCCTTGGGAAAATATACGGTTCAACAACCAAGTTAAACGCCGAATAAAATAACTCAAATTAAGGTTACTCAGAATTAGCCACAAAACTCAAAACCCTAATCAAACAAAGGATAAAACTGATAACAAAATTAAACCCACCATAAATAAGCCCAAAAAATAAAATAAGGGTTTTGTAAATTGACCTGGAATCGGAAGGAGAGGAGGAAGAGTAAGAATCCGACGAGTAGTGGCAGTGGCGGTATCTGCGACGTCGTTTAATGTTGGAGCGACTGGTCTTTTTTCGAATCTTGAGGGCATCTTTGTCTTTATCCCTGTCTTTATCCTTGTCTTTATCTCGACGACTGCAGTGGTGACGATGATGTCTACGGCGAGATGCAGACGAAGACGACAAGGACGAGTCCAAGGAGTACTCCGACAACAATAAGGACGAGGCCTGCATGTCTCAGAGAGAGAGAAAGAGATAGAGTTTAAGGCGACGAAGGGTTTGAGAAACTGGAGTTCAAAACAGACAAAACTAGGAGAAATTTTTATTTGGGGGTCAAAACGTGAAATTTGAAAAAGTAACCATATTTTAGACAAAATATAGAATTATAACCACCATTTTAGTTTTATGATAATTCTAACCAAAACTTGATGTAAAAGTAATAATATACCTTTAATGATGACAATTTGGGCCAAGTTTAGGGCTACTCTCGGCCCAGCGGTCTTCCAGGGGTATCATGGGCTCGGCTAGGTTACCATGAGTTGTCCAGTTAGATTTGCCCGAGTCTTGGTGCAAAAAAGATTGATCTGGATAAGGAAGACGTAGTTGAATCCTGGTACGGCAGGAAGTCTTAACGCTGATGGGGCTGAAAAGTAGGAATCAATCTAGTTCGCTATGGTATCGTTTGGTACGCAGACGGGATGAGATGGAACATAATGGAACGAAGGTTCCGTGTTATGTTTGGTATGCGCTGGATGGAACGGAACCAAAAGTTTAAATGACTAACTTACCCATGCATCATATGCCTTACAATGAGCACTGGAAAAACCCAATTAATTAAAAACCAGAAAACTTTCAACAAGCTATCAATCCCAGATTGTCTTGGATGTAAGCTGCACAGAGGTTAAAGGCATGAGCAGTAATTTTGTGGGCAATTTCAGGATTGAACATAATCTGACTTCGATGATCAGTCTGGTCGAAGATAATGAAATTCTTCGGGTAGATGTTAGAGGTTTGAAATTCAACACCATGGAAATGTTTAAAGTTTACTTCTTCAATTCCAAATCAATAGTAAATGCCCTCACTCTTCCACATGAAAAACTAAATAGAAACAAAATCCCAGAGTTAATCAAACATTATCCAACACTTCGCACAATAAACACACAAAGAAAACCCAATTAGTCTAATGAATCAAAATTTCAAAAAAAATGAAGACTATTTCATTAGTCTAACAAAGCAAAAGCTCATTACTAAACTGGAACTTGATCAAATCACAACACAAAAATCAAATTAAAATGATTTATTAATTTGAACAGTTTCCTAGCAACATAAACAGAAGCTAATTACACAGAAGTACTCAGAAAACAGACAATTAGCATAATTAAAAATTACTTGAACAATTAATCCCAATTCAAAACCCTAGATTATGAATCCAAACCAAACTAGATCATTCATTATATCGTATCATCCAATGAAATTAACATGAACTACCTCAAAAGCAAACAAACCAACTTTCAAGCCCCTTAAAAACCAAAACCTAGAAAAAGTTACAGCAGAAAAATGTAAAGATCAAAACTTTGAGAGCAAAACCTAGGTTTTAAGGAGAAGATGACATATTAGAACCAGATTATCAATTGCAGAGGATCAGATAATATTGTGAAGAAAAAAAAAGAGATTGGAATTGGATGCAGAGATCGAACCTGGAGATGCAAAGCTTTGAGTTCCACTCCGTGGGGAATAGAAAAGAAAGGCTACTAGAGAGGATGAGGAGGAAGGTTGCGAGATACCTAGGAGATGCAAGCGGCAGAGAAGAGGGAAAGAAGATGATAGGGTTTTGTACTGTGATTTGGATGGTCTAAATATTGGAAAAGATAAAGGGCATTTTTGTCTTAAAATTTTAAAATTTTGTGTTCCATGGGCGTGGAACGAGTTGTTCCAGGGGGAAAAGGCAGAACAAAAAATTAGCCAAATTTCATCTCATGGGACAGCGTGTTCCACGATTTTTGGGCGCACCAAACGTGGGACGGAACGCCTTGTCCCACTGTGTTCCGTCCTGTCTCACGTACCAAACGGTACGTATAGGGCTGGGTTCAAATTGGTTTGAAGACCTATTGGAACTAGGATTGGCCGAAACCTAATCGGATCGGATTAAGGGGTCCTAATTTGAGTACATCTTTAGTTCAGCCAAGAGTAGGCTCGTTCCTATAAATACAGAGGCAGTGACTACAGGAAGACCCCCTCTAATTCAATACACAAACTTGTTGGAAGTATGCCCACAAAGCCACTCATTTGATGTAATAGCTTTTGGAATACTTATTGTATTAAACTTTTATATGTTTAATGAAGGGCAAAGCTTATTGTTAATCACTATTTATTGTATCATGTGTTTAAGCAATAAGGGAATCCAAGGAATGTATTTGATCTAAGAGATAAGTGATTTAAGTAAGTTAGATTATCGAGATCTTTCTCTTATGTTCATTCCTAAAACGTTCCTAGCCATAGGATTGCCAATTGGGCATTGACAATCCGCTAAGGTTAGTATGTGTTATGTCGACTCAAGCGTGAGTATAACAAGTCTCAAGTCATTTAGTATTGGACACTAAGGCAAACACATAGGTGCTCGAAAAAGTGATCGAGTACACTGAACAACGATCAAAAGAGAGTTCGAACATACATGTCATGTAGAGTTGCAATATGCAAAGTAGTCCTAATCTGAGTACATCTTTAGTTCAGCCAAGAGTAGGCTCGTCCCTATAAATACAGAGGCAGTGACTACAGGAAGACCCCCTCTAATTCAATACACAAACTTGTTGGAAGTATGCCCACAAAGCCACTCATTTGATGTAATAGCTTTTGGAATACTTATTGTATTAAACTTTTATATGTTTAATGAAGGGCAAAGCTTATTGTTAATCACTATTTACTGTATCATGTGTTTAAGCAATAAGGGAATCCAAGGAATGTATTTGATCTAAGAGATAAGTGATTTAAGTAAGTTAGATTATGGAGACCTTTCTCTTATGTTCATTCCTAAAACGTTCCTAGCCATAGGATTGCCAATTGGGCATTGACAATCCGCTAAGGTTAGTATGTGTTATGTCGACTCAAGCGTTAGTATGACAAGTCCCAAGTCATTTAGTATTGGACACTAAGGCAAACACATAGGTGCTCGAAAGAGTGATCGAGTACACTGAACAACAATCAAAAGAGAGTTCGAACATACATGTCATGTAAGAACTTGAGAGTTGCAATATGCAAAGTAGTCCTTTGACCTGAGGCATCATAGATGTCTAATGGTTAGGTCCTTGATCTTTGATCATGTCAAAGGCATTCCATTGGAGTGTCCACGGCATTGTTGTGGTCAAGCTACCTAGTCATGTAGGCATATGAATGCACAACAAGGAATCTCTAACCTTCCATGGTGGAAGAAGAATACTCTAAGATATGATTCGAGAGTCTTTGGCCAAAGCATATGAATATGACTTAGGAAGTTTGTTCCAAATCATATTCAACTGAATCATATAGATAAGTATCACATTGGATAGTAGACATGAAACAAACTATCACTTAAACAATGTGATTAAGAGTATTGTATTAGAGAAGGACCGCATTGCATTGTAGTTGTAACTGGATAGGTTCTCCAACCACTTCTACTTAGCTTGGGGTAACCATGATATGCTGCTAGGTGTCACTCATGGTTTGTGGAAGCCCTAAAGATTAGCAAACACTAATTTTAAGGGAGAATTGAAATGTGGTTTCAATTCACAATCGATCGTTAAGAGTAACAATCGCCCACTACCTCGCTAAATGGAACCTAATGGATCGTACACCGAGGCCGGCCACCTAGGGAAGGAATAGCTAGCAATCTCTTCTTCCCTAAGTCATCCATTTCATCTTCACATCATATCCTTGGTGAAGAGACTTAGAGACATCAAGCTTTTGGTGTTTTGGAGAACAAATCCTCAAATCCTCAAAGAAGCAAAGGAGCACTAAAAGGAGGAAAATCACAAGGAAGATCCAAGGAGCAAAGAGGTGACTTGAAGGCCCTCCACTTGGGTGAATCCCTTGTGTAATCAAGGATGAGCTTCAAGGGTAAAGAAACTATAAATCTTTCCTTCTCTTTAATGTTGTTAAAGAGTTTATTGGTTCACCATATACTAGGCTTTGAAAGTCATGGGTTTTATGAATTGTTTTTTAATGCATGCCTACTTTAATGTGTTAATAGTTTGCATATGTATTCAAATGTTCTTACTTGTTCTTAGCTAGGACAAATTTTTTCCTTCAAAACTGCCATGTCCAAACTCTCACTCTACACGAAACCTCTCAACAACCCTGAGATTTGTATTTTCTTTTTCTACCAACACATCTTCAATTTAGATAAACAGCACTGTGAAGGCAATGAATGACATCTTCAGTTTGGATAAACAATACTATTGTCGTAGAGTCAGCCAATCGCGAAACACCTTCAGAGCTGTGTCGAGGCCGAGTGGTTATCTATCCAAGTCTTGGTTGAGAAGGATTTTCAGAGCTTTATTAGCAGAGGTCATCTCATTAGCCTTTTTGGCGAAGTGAGCTTTATTAGCACATTGAAAGCTGAATTTAATATTGAACTTCGCAGAACTAGCAGCCTTGTCTTCAAGCTCTAGAACCCGAAGGCCGAGACATGTTCCTTCCTTGGCCATAGTCGCAAGATCAATAAGTCAGCAGTGCACCCAACGTGACATCAACACATTTTACTCCCCGACCGAGCTCAATCGACGAGTTGGCACGCCTTGCACACAATCGAAGGACGTAGTTAGCTTATTGATTACTTGGCATGCGTGCCACATAAGCTTGGTAGTTTTTAGGGTCAACATTTTTGGCACGCCCAGTGGGACTTAGTGTTAAAACTACGAAGTTCATGACCATTAAGACACGGTCAGTAAAAAAGAAAACAGTCATAGGAAAGTCAACAACCAATTTTCCAGTCCAGAATCCAAGACAAGATGACTTGTCACAGGCACAGAATCTTCCTACTGCCGTGACACCTGAGGCCGCGAGCGTGACACGTCAAGAAAATGAAGTTTGTCTCAACGGTCAGCCTCACAATGCAGAAATCCCCAACAAAACTAATGTCATTTTCATTGAAGAGATAGTAGAAGATTGCGAAGACGACTCGAAGAACAATCTCGGGAAGTTGAATAAATTTTCAGTCGAGAAGTACAAAGCATACTCGAGGTGATACGTAGTAATGGTGACACACACAACATATTGCTTGAACTATTGGTTAGTAAAGCCAACGAAGGGGGACCCGCCGATCAATCCTGATAATTTCTACCTAAGAATAATCTATTACAAACGATACAGGCCGAAACAGGATTTGCTTGGCCCAAAACGATAGACTTAGAAAAAAAAGAAGGATCAAGCAGTCGATCAGATGGATCCGACCAGAGACCAGAAACAACATCCGTTGATATAATCAAGGTCTAAAAAATGATCGATTAGGCTTTAAAGAAGGGGCCAAAGTTTCCAAAGTTCATCATTTTTGCCGGGGAATCATCCCTATCATCGTTAGCACATGTAGCTCGGTTCACTACTCAATGTGGGGATGTTAATAGTGATTTTCATAAGTTACGATTGTTTAACTTTTCGTTAATCGGCTCAGCCTTCGCGTGGTGTATTTATCTCCCACTTAACTCTATCCAGAGTTAGGAGGAATTGGTCGAGAAGTTTCATGAGCAATTCTACTGACCAGGGATGGATGTATCAGTTTCATCCTTGGCTAGGATGGCTTAAGCCTCTGACGAATCACCAATGGAATACCTTACGAGGTTTAAGTTGGCCAAAAATTGGTGCCAAGTACCTCTTCCTGAAGTCGAGTTCGTTAGGATCGCTCTAAACGACCTGGATGTAGAATACAAAAAGAAATTCCTGGGGACGAACTTCCATGACATGTACGAGTTAGCTTAACATGTCAAGCAATACGACTATTTACTCAGAGAAGAGAAGGTCTCAAAATCCTCATCCTGAGGAACAATCTACAAAAACCCCACAGTCAGTTATGCGTTGGCCGAAGGTGAAGAATACGCCAGTATAAATGCGGCCGAGATAATAATCGACAAACCATATATATGCAAGGCGTTGGCTCATGCCAATCCTAAAGATGCCAAAACTTGTTGGGCCCCTGAAGAGTCTAACGTCAAAACATCAAAAGTTTATACTTTCGACATTACTAAGGTTGACGCCATTTTCGATCAACTGCAACTTTATAGAATTATCAAACTTCGGCCAGGGCATAATATCCCTAAGGCCGAAGAATTGAAAGGAAAAATGTATTGCAAGTACCCTAACTCAAACAAGCACACGACAAACAACTGCGTCGTGTTTCTAGACGCCATCCAAAGCTGGAAGGCAATGGTAAACTCAAGTTTCCAGAAAAGAAAATGGGTGTCGACATCGATCCATTTCCTACGGCAACAGTAAGCATGGTAGATGCTCGTTTATTGGGGATAAAGGAAAATGAAAGGCTGAGTTTGTTCCAATGCGATTTGTCCCAAAACAGAATTCTTGACCATGATTGAAAATTGATTTATTCTCAAACGAACCACCCCAAGATTTAACTGGACAGGTCATTGTCGAGCTCCAGTGCCGAGGAAACTGACGAGTCAACAATCCTATGTAGTCAGTGGAAAGCGGACCTCGTTTTAGCTGAGCTGAAAGGAAAGCCACGTCAGGTAAGAATACCACAAATGCCCACACCTGCAGTGACACCCCAAAAAGTGTTTAGTACTGGCCAACGTAATAAGGTCTTCAATAAGCTTGGTCCTCACATACAAAATACCAACCCGTCTTCGGCTAGATGACGGCTTGATTTTGACGTGCCATTTTATAACGAAGATTATTATGCGCGCAGCTCTAGTAGTTCAAGTTCATCGGTGAATCAAAGCGCCTTCAGACCCTCTGAGCCACGTGATTAGCATTGGTATACCTATAATTCCCCTAACGGTGTATACACCGCACTATCCAAATCGCAGAAACATAGGCGCCAAAGAATAGACTGTATGGCCCATAGACAAGCAGCCCAAGATACTTCGACTCCCAAGTGGCAGCCGAAGGAAAAGGCCAGCAATGAAGATGAACGAAAACCTCTGACAAGTATGACAGAATTGCTCCAAGGAAAGCAGGCAATCAATCGTGACTTTGAAACCATGATTGAGGAATTTGAAAAGTGGATCAAACTACTGCTTTGGCCCAGGGAAATGAAAGCTTGCCTCAAGTACTTCCATATGGAAGACGAGAGCAAACTTCCCCTGCTACCCACACAGGAACCGTTGATCAGAGTCAGACGAAATCTACATCCACCATTCATTGGGGAGGCTTTAGAGTACATACGAGAGTTTCACAAAAAGCATTAGGCTAATGACTTATACAGTTTGCTGAAAACATGCCAAGACACTATTGACCTCGTTCTAACTTGCCCAGATGCTGAACGAATCATCCAAAAAACTTCGGACCCGGGGTTGAAAGCTAGGTTCCAGCATTATTATTGACGTGGTCTAGCTTCCTTTCTCTCTCGAGAACCTTCAATATTTGCAGTACCATTTTGAAGTCTTTTCAGCCGTCTCCCTCTTCAGCCTTACGGCCGATGACACAGAACGTGTCGCATGATTAGACACTTACCTTGACACCAGAGATGCCATATCACATATGAGGAGCAAGCTTGTGTCACGACACAAGTCCTGGACCCAATTCCAATTTCAGATGAACCCAAGGCCAATGAACAGAATGAGAAGGCTCTTGTAGACATATCACAGGAACATACTCCAGCAACAGTCGAAGAAGATCAAGCCAACATTACCCACGCTTAAGACATGTCGCTAAAAAGACCGGAATAAGATCTCGACCCGATGGGTCCTTGGGTCGTGGACAACATGGAAATCAGCATGGTTCATGTCTTACCCACCGAGTTCCAACCAACCGCGTCCCAACCAAGTTTCCTGGATGGCGACATAGTTGCTGAGGAAGCCATACAAGTCAATTTTATGACTACTGAAGAGATTGATCTAGCCACAAGAGATGACAAACTTAAAGTAGCCATTGCCGAACTGTTTCCTTGCTCTTCCTCGGCCAACCCCCATCATTTGAAGCCGTTGTATGTTACGACTCATATCGAAAGATATCCAGTTTCCAAAATTTTTGTCAATTGCGGAGCTACAATCAAAATAATGCTCGTCCCTATCATGAAAACACTACATCGTTCTAACGACAAACTCATTCCATCAAGGGTCACCATGAGCAGCTTCTTCGATGACAAGTCTCAAACAAAGGGGGTGCTTCCGTTTGAGGTAAGTATTGCGGGTTGGAATCACATGACTTTATTCTTCATAGTCGACTCAAAGACCAAATATAATGCATTACTCGGTAGAGAATGGATCCATCAAACAAGCTGTATCCCTTCATCGTTCTACCAAGTCCTCATTTTCTGGGACGGTAAATCGGTTGTGGTTCATCCAGCTGACACCCAGCTGTTTGAGCTAACATGATCCAGGCTCGTTACTACGATGATCATGTCAGCTACATCACCTTGCAAGACTTTAACGAGGATGATGGGTCGACTAGGATCTCAGTTCAGAAAGCTATCGAGGTTTGCGCCGAAATTGTTCACCAGGATTCAGCGAGACTCGGGTTGGCTGACCTCGTTATCGATCCCGATGCTTGACACCAAATAGGCCGAACATCGGGTTGTGGTTTCATCTACCATGGAACGACTGCTGGCCCACCGGTATACTATTTCCAAACAACCGAATTTGAGCGTAAACCTCATGGAGTTTCTCACTGAAGGAGATAATGGTCCAGTCTTATCACTTGACAAAGTACAAGCTGCCCCGACTAAGCTCGAAAACAGTCGGCCCCAAGTCAAAAACCCATTAGAGTAAATAAAGGTTGGAATGTCCAACGACCTTCAGTCATTATTTGTTAGTGCTTTGTTACCCTAACCCATGGAAATTGAACTTTGTAAATTACTCAACGGATTTAAAGATTATTTTGCTTTGAGTTACCATGAGATGCCTGGTCTCGATCGAACCTTCGTCAAGCATGAATTACACATTAAAGTTGGTTGTAAACCTTTTCGCCAACCCTTTCGGTGATTCTCGACTGAAGTACAACTCAACATAAAAAGATGAACTGGTTCGACTTTTAAAAGCCGGGTTTATTCGGACTGCTCGATATGCCGAATGGTTGGCGAACATTGTACCAGTGCTAAAGAAAAGCGGCGCTCTACTCTTTTGCATCGATTTTTGTAATTTAAATTTGGCAACCTCCAAAGATGAATATTCGATGCCAATTTCAGATTTGTTAATTGACGCCGTAACCAATCATGAAATGTTGTCCTTCATGGACGGCCATGCCGGCTACAACCAGATCTTTATCGCCGAAGCCGATGTTCACAAAACTACCTTTCGTTGCCCGAAGGCACTTGAGACTTACGAATGGGTAGTTATGGCGTTTGACCTTAAAAACACTGGTGCCACATACCAACATGCTATGAATACCATCTTTCATAACTTAATTGGTACGATCATAGAGGTATATATCGATGATGTGGTCGTTATATCGAAGCGCCGCCGAACGCATTTAGATGACCTTCGACATGCTTTCCTTCGTATGCGCCAGCATAACTTTAAAATGAACCTAGCCGAATCCGCCTTCGGCGTATCAGTCAGTAATTTCTTGGGTTTCCTTGTGCATTATCGTGGCATCGAGGTGGATGAAAACAAGGCACGAGCAATCATTGACGCTCAATCCTCGACGACCAAGAAGTAACTACAGTTATTACTCGGCAAGATTAATTTCCTCCGCCGCTTCATTGCTAATTCGGGAGGGGGGGAGGTGAAGGAGTTCTGCACTCTTTTGAAACTCAAGGATTCTGACAAATTCGAATGGCACGACGAGCACCAAAACACTTTTACACAAATCAACGTTTCCCTCACGACTCCACTCGTACTTGTGCCCCTCGGCGTAGCAAGCCTCTCAAGTTGTATATTTCAATGGCTGAAGAATCCATTGGTTGTCTTCTTACGCAAGACAACAATGTCGGGCGTGAGTAGGTTATCTTTTATCTCAGCTGAAATCGTAATTCACCTAAGATCAATTATTCACCCGTCGAAAATCTCTGTTTGGCCTTGTTTTTCACCACTTCAAAACTCCAGCATTACATGCTCCCATTGATTACTCAGGTCATCGCCCAGATAGATGTTATTCGTTACATGTTCACTCATCCTATAGTAAAAGACCGAATTGGGAAATGGACAATGGCCCTATCCGAGTTTAGTTTGCAATACGTGCCCCAAAAAGCCGTCAAAGGATAAGCACTAGCTGATTTTTTGGCCCAGCATCACTCTCCATATGGTTTTGGGGGCAATGATGTCGAAATTGGCATGGTGGAAACATGTGACAATTATTGGACGATGTACTTTGATGGCTCTAGTACCTTGGCTTCGACTGGTGTCGGCATCGTCATTCAATCCCCAGATCACTATCGCTGGTATTTCTCTCTCAAGTTAGATCTCGATTATACAAATAATCAGGCCAAATATGAAGCCCTTATCATTGGCCTTAACGTCCTTCACGACTTGAGAGCAGCCCACGTCCTCGTCCTTGGTGATTCAGAACTTGTGATTAACCAATTCAATGGCACTTTTCGTTGCATAAATTGTACTTTGGTGCCTTATCACATGGTTGCCAATTATTTGGCTGAGTCATTTGAGGGAATCACATTCGAGCACGTCTCACGCGTTTGAAACACTGACGCAGATAAACTAACATAAATAGCCTCTGAAGCACAACTTTTGGGGAGGGGCAAACTATGCCAGGTAATACCAGTAGTACAATGACCACACCCGACTCTGGTTAATCACCAAGTTCTTGAACACGATTGCGTGATCCGTACACGAGTCTTGTCCTTACCTTCATTGTTGGAACAAGAGGATCCTATAGATATTTGCGATGTCGAGACATTACTAGACGATTGGAAAAGGTCAATTATGCAGTACCTTGATAATCCCACAGGCAAACACGAATGCAAGACAATGGTACATGCCACAAATTATGTAATATATCAAAATGAGTTGTACCAAAAGGGTGAAGACGGCTTGTTGTGATTATGTATAGGTCCAGAAGAAGCAACCCAAGTTATTACAGAGGTACACGAACTAATATGCGGAGCGTATCAATTTGGCCGAGTATGTTGAAAGATTACATCTTGTACACGCGAAGTTATGTACAATGTCACATACATGTACCTGGGCAAAAAGTCTCAACTGAATTACTTCACTCGGTCACCAAACCATGGTCGTTCAAAGGATGGGCTATGGATGTAATTGGCAAAATTACACCGTCCTCTAGAGCAGCAAAGCATGCATGGATACTTGTGGCGACCGACAACTTCACTAAATGGGTCGAAGCAAAATCATACTCCAAATTAACATCCAAGGAAGTTTGCAATTTTGTAGAAGAAAACATTGTGACCAGATTCGACGTACCAGAGATGATCATAACTGACAACAACATAATCTTTACAGCTGATAGGTTCAAAGAATATATGGTGAACTTCAAAATATGACTCGAAGAATCCACGTCGTATTACCCACAAGCAAATGGACAAGTCGAAGCAAGTAATAAAGTTTTGATAGGTATTCTTGAAAAAATGATAAAAGAAAAGCCTAGTATGTGGCACTTGAAGTTAAGGCTTTATGGGCATATCAGATTTCACTCCGATCAGTAACAGGGACAACCCCATAAGAGTTGACTTACGGGCATGACGCGATGCTACAAGTCGAGCTAAGTATAAACTTGTTGCGAGTAATCGAACAAAGCAGTTTGATTAGTGCTGAGTACAATCAGGCCATGAGGCAAAAGTTAAAGGACTTAGCAAGAAGCTTTGCTTGATGCTTACAATTTATTCGTAGCACATAAAAAGATTGTCGAACGAGCTTATAATCGACGAGTCTGACAAAAGACGTTAGGCGAAGGTGAGCTAGTTTGGCAAACCGTATTACCAGTAGAAATTAAAGATCCTAGATTCAGAAAATGGTCACTGAATTGAGAAGGACCGTTCATCGTCCACAAAGTTCTCGGCAATGGGGCATACCACCTAAAAGATCGAACCATTTTAATTCATAAACTACCAATCAATGGGAAATTTTTAAAGAAATATTATCAAGTCACTTGGGAGATGCGAGAATAAAAAGTTCATTTCATTAATTTTGCAAAAATGGTGTACAAATAGAGCTAGTCGACTAGCTTACAACCAAACAGTTCTAAGGTGATGAAGGGAAGAAAGCTTCAATGGCGGCCTTCAATTCCAACCACTTTACTTCCCCCATTGTAACCTCAGCTTGCCGAGTTCTCTTATCCATCTATAGTTCCTCGATCCTCTTCGCGCCAGCCACGTATTTAGCCAAACGAGGTTTGCTTGACTCGAAATCCTTTGGAAGCTCAGAGGAAACAACAGACCTCTGATGGTAATGCAGCAATCTGACGGTCGAGGTCGGCCAGTTTTTTCTTCTTCGGCTCGAAGGGCCCTCTCGAAGATACCAAAATATTCTCAAGTTCGCTCTAGGAGAGAAGATAGACGAACGATGTTTTCATTACTCAATAGACCATCGGTAGCAAGCTCGTTCAAGCACTCTCCTACATAGTCGAGGCCTTTGCGGTCAAGGGTTTGAGTGGCTGAGATATTGGTGTATTGGGGTTTTGGGTTGTGAGCTTGCCAACACTTTGTAAACTCCCATTTGGTTGATAATGGATTATTGGGTGAGCTCCTACTGCTCCGAGGACGTACTCCAGTTACACTGACTGTTGAGGAACCTCGTTAAAATCTTGGTGTCTTTAATATTTTGTTCTTGCATTTCATTTGATATATTTTCTGTGGGTTATCAAGAGTTGGTTCCATAAGGTTTGGTGCTATCCTAGCACAACAATTGGTATCAGAGCACTGGTTGCTCTTGGGTACTGTCTAGTTGTCAAAGATGTCAGACGGGCAAGATGAGAATCCTTTTGGAAGCACCTCCGGGTCTGCAAGAACTACGATGCAAAATGCAAAGTTCGAAGTGGAAAAGTTTGATGGCACAAACAACTTCGGGATGTGGCAATGTGAGGTCAAAGATGTGTTGGCTCAACAAGATCTACTTGCCGCTTTGGGAGAGAAGCCGGAAGCTATGTCGAAGCCGGAATGGGAGAAATTAAATTTATGGGCTTGCTCTTCAATTCGGTTGTGCCTTACAAAAACTCAGAAGTATTTTGTGATGCGGGAGACGGTAGCAAGTGTGTTGTGGCAAAAATTGGAAGACAAGTATATGACGAAGAGTGCAGAGAACCGGCTACACTTGAAGAAAAAGCTCTACCGCTTCCAATACAAAGAAGGTACAAAAATGATTAGACACCTTGATGCTTTTAATAAGTTGATTGCCGACTTGTTAAATTTAGATGAGGATATTAAGGATGAAGATAAGGCCTTAATATTGTTGAATTCCTTGTCGGACTCTTATGAGCATTTTGTTACCACTATTATGCATGGTAAAGAAACTGTGAAATTTGAAGATGTGTCAAATGCCTTGATGAATTATGAAATGAGGCATACAGATAAAAATCATGATAGTACCTCTGAAGCTTTATTTGTTAGAGGTAGATCATCGGAGAGGATGTCATCTTCTAGCAGGAAAAAATCACAGTCTCGACCTAGAGGAAACTCTAAAGGTAGAAAACCTTTGGAAAGGGATGAATGTGCCTTTTGTCATAATAAGGGTCATTGGAAGAAAGATTGTCCTAAGTTGAAGACCAAAGGAAAAGAAAGTTCTGAAGCCAATGTTGCTGAGGTTGAAACAGATGTTTTTGATTTTGCTTTAACCACTTCCTCATCATTTGATTGTGCTACTAAGTGGGTGTTGGATACGGGTTGTACTCATCATATGACTCCTCACAAGGATTGGTTTTCAAGCTTGAAAGAGTTTGATGGTGGCGTTGTGTTCATGGGAGATGACAATCCTTGCACAACAAAAGGGATTGGTACAGTTCGTTTGAAGTTGCATGATGGCATGGTTAAAGAGTTGATAGGTGTTCGGTATGTACCGAATTTGAAGAAAAATCTTATTTCTTTGGGTACTTTGGAATCCAAGGGTTTCAGGTTTCATTCAGATGGACAGACATTAAAAGTTACTTATGGTGCACTTGTTGTGATGAAAGCTCCTAGATGTGGCCATTTGTATTTATTGAAGGGAAGCACTGTGACAGGTGAAGCATCTGTAGTCTCTGAAAATATGGGCACATCTGATTCAGATACTACTAGATTGTGGCATATGAGATTAGGCCATGCCGGTGAGAAAGCTCTACAAGGGCTTGTGAAACAAGGTCTTCTAAAAGGTGCCACGACTTGTAAGCTTGATTTCTACGAGCATTGTGTCTTGGGGAAGCAAACTAGAGTGAAGTTTGGTACTGCTGTACATCAGACGAAGGGCATTCTTGATTATGTGCATTCGGATGTTTGGGGTCCTACAAAGACTCCCTCTTTGAGTGGTAGACATTGGTTCGTAACCTTTGTTGATGATTATTCAAGAAGGTCTTGGGTCTACACTATGAAGCACAAGAGTGAGGTGTTAAGCATTTTCTTAGGTTGGAAGAAAATGGTTGAGAACCAGACTAGGAGAAAGATTAAGATTTTGAGATCGGATAATGGTGGTGAATACACATCCGATCCTTTCTTTAAAGTTTGCAAAGAGGAAGGAATTGTGAGACATTTCAGTGTTCGGGGAACTCCACAACAAAATGGAGTTGCAGAAAGATTGAATCGAACCTTGCTTGAGAAGGTTAGATGTATATTGTCTCAATCGGGTTTAAGCAAGTCATTTTGGGCAGAGGCAATTAATTATGCATGTCACATCATCAACCGGTTACCCTCAGCTGCTGTTCAGGGTAAGACACCAATGGAGGTATGGACTGGAAAACCTTCTTCTGATTATGACTATATTCGTATTTTTGGTTCACCTGCTTATTTTCATGTGACTGAAAATAAACTTGATCCTAGAGCCAAAAAGGCTATCTTTCTTGGTTTTAGTAGTGGTGTCAAAGGTTACAGGTTGTGGTGCCCAGAGATGAAGAAACTTGTAATCAGTAGAGATGTGACATTTGATGAAGAAAGTATGTTCAAGGACTCTGAGAAGAATGTGAAAGATGTCCAACATGTGGAGCTTGAGAAAGTTGCCTCTGGTACTTCAAATCCTATTTCCGCTGATGTCGAAGCCACTACAAGTGAAGAAGTTGAAGACCATGAGGATGTTGAAGAAGTTGAACTTGAAGATTCTATTCAAGTTGAAGAGGAAGTTTCACCTCAAGAGTCTATTGCCAAGAATAGAGGAAAGAGACAAATTACTAAGCCAGCTCGGTATAGTGACTATGTTTCTTTTGCTCTTCCTATTATCACTGATGAGATTCCATCTAATTTTGAGGAAGCTATTGAGAGTGAAGAAAATGAGAGGTGGTGCAATGCCATGGGTGATGAGATGAATTCTCTCTTGAAGAACAAGACTTGGGAGTTAGCTAAATTGCCTAAGGGCAAGAAAGCTATTGGTTACAAATGGATGTATGCCAAGAAGGAAGATGCTGATGAGAAAAGCAATGTGAGATTCAAAGCAAGATTAGTTGCTAAAGGGTATGCACAAAAGGAAGGCATTGACTACAATGAAATATTTTCTCCGGTTGTGAAGCACTCCTCAATTCGTATTATGTTAGCTCTTGTTGCACAATATGATCTTGAGCTTGTGCAACTCGATGTGAAGATGGCTTTCCTACATGGTGATTTGAATGAAGAGATCTATATGTGTCAACCGGATGGGTATATAATGAAAGGGAAGGAAAATTTGTTTTGCAAATTGAAGAAATCGCTTTATGGCTTGAAGCAATCTCCAAGGCAATGGTATTTGAGGTTTGATAAATTTATGAGAGGCCAAAATTATTCTATAAGTCAATATGATCATTGTGTGTACTTCAAGAAGTTGCAAGATGGGTCTTTCATTTATTTATTGATATATGTTGATGATATGTTGATTGCCTCAAAGAATGTTGAAGAGATTGAGAAATTGAAGAAACAAATGAAGAATGAGTTTGAGATGAAGGATCTTGGTGAAGCAAAGAAGATCCTTGGCATGGAGATCACTAGAGATAGAGAGAAGGGTTTGGTCAGTTTGAATCAAAGACAATACCTTGAGAAGTTGATTCGGAAGTTTGGAGTTCATGATTCAACCAAACCGGTTAGTACCCCTTTGACTCCTCATTTTAAATTGAGTTCTCTACAGTGTCCTAAAACTGATAAAGAGAAGCTGCAAATGAAAAATATACCATATGCAAATTTGGTTAGTAGTTTGATGTATGCAATGGTATGCTCTAGACCGGATATTGCTCATGCAATTGGCATGGTGAGTCGATATATGCATAATCCAGGTAAAGAGCATTGGCAAGCAGCTAAGTGGATATTGAGATATCTCCATGGTACTCGAGATGTTGGTTTATGCTTTGAGAGAGATGACTCTGGTATTGGTCATTTTGCAGTTGGTTATGTTGATTCAGATTATGCAGGTGATCTGGATGGAAGGAAGTCTACTACAGGCTATGTGTTTACTATGGCTAAAGGGCCAGTTTGTTGGAGGTCCATTTTGCAGTCGTCTGTTGCCTTGTCTACTACAGAGGCTGAATATATGGCAGTTGATGAAGCTATAAAGGAGGCCATTTGGATACATGGGCTGATTAGAGATTTGGGGGTTGATCAGAAACAGGTGGAGGTACATTGTGATAGTCAGAGTGCCATTTATTTGGCTAAGTATCAGGTTCATCATGCAAGGACCAAGCACATAGATGTGCGTTATCACTTTGTTTGTGAAATTGTTGGTGAAGGGGAAATCATTCTCCAGAAGATTCCAACTAAAGACAACCCCGCTGATATGTTGACTAAGGTTGTTGGTGTAGCCAAGTTTGTTCACTGTTTGAACTTGGCTCACATTATGCCTATATAAAGAAGGCGTTGAGCAGTAGGAGTTTTGGAGCATTTGGCTCGGCACGAGTTGTTCTCTTGCTAGTGTTTGGTAGTGATGTTGTGTGTTAATTGTGTTGGTTGGCTTATCATGGCTTTTTTCAGAATTTGGCCAAGGTGGAGATTGTTGGAGTATGTGGCCAAGTGGCCAACTTTTGGCTATAAAAAATTATAAAGAAAAAAAGGTAGACAACCACTTCCATATTTTGGGGAGGAAAATATGGAACCTTGTCTAAAGTCATTTTGTTTTTCTCTTTGACCCATGTGAAAAGCCTCGTGAATGGCTATGTTATGAAGAGGGCAGCTGCTGCCCTTTTGTTTTTGAAGAGAGCAGAAAAATTAAAGAGCCGAAGAGAAGAGAGGGAGAGAAAGAAGGTACTGCTGCAGTACCATTTTCAGAGAAGGAGTTGTTGTTCCTTTCATTGGATAGTTCTCACTCCATCAAAGTGTTATTGTTGTAATAGATTTGAGCTTTGTATAGAGAAGAAATTAATCACTATATTTCTTTCTCTATTTGTTTCTTTAGTGTGTGAGAGTTATTGGTGTATTGGGGTTTTGGGTTGTGAGATTGCCAACACTTTGTAAACTCCCATTTGGTTGATAGTGGATTATTGGGTGAGCTCCTACTGCTCCGAGGACGTAATCCAGTTACACTGACTGTTGAGGAACCTCGTTAAAATCTTGGTGTCTTTAATATTTTGTTCTTGCATTTCATTTGATATATTTTCTGTGGGTTATCAAGAGTTGGTTCTATAAGGTTTGGTGCTATCCTAGCACAACAGAATCTTGTTTAAAGAAACCTTTAGCATTTCAAGTGTTAGATTAAATGACTGATGAAGATTCTTATGAAGCTTTTTCTTAAAACGGAGTCACCTAATTTTGGAAGTTTTCTTTTTTCACTGCTTAATACAAGCATTAGAATTCCTTTCTCTGCACTGCTGTTGCTTATACTAACCTCTGATTGATTGCCATGTAACTGGAGAAGAAATGAAAGTCTCGTCTCGACACAATTTGAGAACTATATAAGAAGGAAATTTAACTTTAACTTCTAATACACTCGTTCAGAAATTACCAAAAAGAAAAATACAATGATACATATATGGCTAATGTTAGAACAAGAAGACTAGTTGCCTGACTGACATACTGCTAGCAATTACCTGACGATAATGATTCTGTTTTCATTATTTTATAATATTTTCTTCCAAATCATGTCTTGAATTTTGATGAATGACTTTTTTTCTTTTCCCTTTGTTCTTCCTTTGTGAAATAGTTTCCTTGATAATTTGGTATTATTCTTGATTTTTTTTTTTCAAATGAAAACTCTGTCAAATAAAGCACCAAATCGTATAACCTAAGACACATTCTTAAAGAATAATGAAATCAAGGAGAACATTGAATCTAGAGAAACGAAAGGTAGTATATAGGATTTCATTTAATATACGATGTCCTTTATGAATCTAGCCTCCAAGTCACAAGAAAATTCTCCTTTCCTCCAAACCTATTTGCTTGGTAGTTATGGGAAATGGAAGCCTTGGTGAAGTTTGAACTTTCCTGCTCAGTAATTGATGGTGCAAGAGCCTAAATGGCCGATTAAGATTTTCTTATGAAGACTTTTCTAAAGATGGGTCACCTCATTTCTTAAGTGCTTAATGCGAATACTGGAATTCCTCCTTATGCACTGATGTTGCTAAACGTGGTAGAATGGATTAATAGTTTTGCTAAAACCGTTTTGTTTTATTTTTCATTTTGTGATACGAACATGACCGGTGCATTAATGAGATTTGGAGTTATTTTGGGCATTGGCGTGCAAGCTGAGGGTTTTACTTTCTTAAGATTTTAAACTTAATTATTTTTTTCTCACTTATTTTGTAGTATTTGATTAATTTCAGGTTCTTAGTTTATTTGGCAATGTCTATAGGCCTTATTTTGATAGGTTTTCAGACTTCAAGCATTTTGTTTGAGCATGTGGATAGAGTTTATGCTGTTTTGTCTCTCTCCCTCTCTCTCCCACCCACCCATATACTTTTCTCCTCTTATTGAATCCATATTCTCTCCTTTCATCTATTATCCTTATCCTCTATTTATATTATTTTCTTGTTGTCCTGCATCACTTTAGAAACAGAGCAACTGTGGTGGTACCAGATAAATCTCGATAAATATATATGATGTCTAGAAATAGCGTTTATACGACTTTTTATTATCCTTTGCTTTCAGAAGTTAAGACCCACAAGTGGAGAAAAGAAGAGACCAAAAGAAGGTGGCGAAAGAAAGCAATTAGGAACAAGTATGTCGAAGAAATCGGTTTTCAGAAGAGGACAGAGTTTCTCATGTGGTGGGCATGGGGCGATATCTTGATTAGTCCTTGGAACTACTGTATGGAGGCCTCACAATTTGTGGAGGCACCGAAATTTGAATGTAACCTTGCTCCTCCACCTTGACGATTTTTGGTGTGCCATTATGTCTACAATTAGTAGACAAAAATAAAGAAGTCATTCGATATATCATGTCTTTCCATATCTTAAGTAAATGTTTCTTTATATTTCTTGTTCATTTGTCGAATAATAAGTTTTAAACGGAGGGAAAACGCTTGGGGACAGCGGCTCTTCTACAAATGTGTTTCTTTTATCTTCTAGATGTTATTAGTGATGAGCGTGGTTATAACGTAAATTATTATTGGATTTTCAGTTTCATTGTCTGAATCATAGTGAATGCTGAGCATTAGCTGTTTAATTCAAATGATAGATTTAGATTTCTATCCTGTTAGGTGAATGCAAAATGATGGATTTGATGCCTTGATCACTTCAGACATGCCATGAGCCTTGAGTTGATGGATACGTCTCCCTCAGCATGATCTTTTGGACAGTGGGTACACCATGTTATCTGCAGTTATTGGCGTCGGCAGTCGACGTCTTGGAGTGCTTGTGGTAGGTACTGCTCTTGCTTTCTCTGCGGTGATCCTTTGGCCATGAGGCTCGAACCGAGCTGATGAAAAGTACTCAGGTGGATTTTTAGAACAAAAGACCAAGCATGTTATCTGTCGACGATATATACTGTTTGTGGTATGCACTGCACTTCCTGAAAACAGATGGGGAGTGTTTTGTTTGATTCTCAAGAGAATTTGATGCGCCTCTTGCAAAAGGGATTTCCTTTGCTTGTGGTTTGGCTCCTCTCTTTTATTTAATTTTCTCATTTTCATATAGATGAATAATTGTAGTACCAGAGACGCTAACTGATGTGATAGTGTTTCATTTGTTTTCTGTTTGGATCCACTTTGAGGCCTATTTCAATCAAATGACAAATTTCCACATGAGTTGATAGCCAAAAGTTTGGTGTAATGAGTTTATCTATTGTTATTTCGCGAGTAAACATGCACACACATCTGAGCAACAAACCCTCGAGACAAAATGAAGAAATTAGACGGTTTTGAAGGAATGTAGTTTCATTAATGACTAATTCATTTTCCATCTTTAAAAAATTAAAAGTCGGCCTTTAAACATACCATTAATGTAGCGAGTTATCTAGTCCATCAGATCGTTTGCACCAAACTCAACGGTTTTCTTTGGGTTGTGTTCAATTGGAGAGTAATCACCACCCCAACACAACCCAACAGCAAGACAGAAGCTGTGTTCAAGAATATAAGGATGAAATTATGGAAGTACACACATTTGAAATCTGCTGTGCGTTCACCTTTTCTTCTGGGTTGTATTTTTGGCCATAATATCCGGATTTAGAAGATTTGACTTAGAAGACCATCAAAGATAAATCTAACTAAATAATGAAGTTGGTCCAGGTTCCAAAAAAATAAAATAAAATAAAATAATGAAGTTGGTCATAGAAAAGGTTGATTTTGATTAAGTACTATATTGACTAATAACAACGAGGTTTTAGTAGTATTGTTTGTTTTTTTCGTTTATATTTTTTTGTGGATAACGAGTTCAACATCAAATTATTATAATAGGTTCAAACTGGCAAGTTGCAAAACAAAGTGGAAAGAAATGGAGAGAGATGGGGGACAAATCTTGTGTCTAGCAAGCATGTGGGGAATATGGTTTCCATTCTTTCCTTCCTAGGCTCCCCCATGTTTCTGATATTGTTTGCCATACGTGACACATTTTTCGGAAGTGACTTTGGTACACCATTTTCTTTTCTTGTACTCTCTCTCTCTTCAGTAGAGATTGAATAAATAAAGAGAGAATCAACAAGAAATTCATGACAAAATAAAGAGTACTCGGAGACAACGGGAGTGGAAATCAATACCCTTTTCCTTGCCTGTTGCTTGAGGCTGAGAATATGTATTCAATTCAAGGTCAATAAGGTTTTATGGCTGATAAAAATTAGTGAACATGCATGTTATGACATAACCTCTTTATCATAATAAGCATGCTTCTAGTCCGTAGTATTTCTCTTTTCAATGTTGAAAAGTGCCTCGAGTTTAAATTTCCCTCCTCGGTCGGTAAAGAGAAGAAATAACCTCAAGACTGAACGCATAATTAAAGCAAGAAAAGCGGGGGAAGTGTGATTTGAAGCATTTCACCATATTAACCTCTCAAAACTGTATAAGAAACCTAAAACCATCACCATTCAAGCCCATGAATCCCCTCACTGATAGTGTTCTCTTATGTTCTAGAAAATTAATTGCTAATTGTCCTTGGAAGGTTTAGAAAAAGGATTAAAACTAATTAAGTCTGGTTTGAAGATTGCTTTATAAGGGGTTGGGAGGTCTTTCCGCATTCTTCAGGCTGGCTCTTAACCTCCATTAGCAATGCCACCACTTCCTTCATGCTTGGTCTTTCTGCAGGCGACGAGTTTACACAGAACATTGCTATTCCAAGTGTTTGCAGCATCTCTTGCACCATTTGATCCGGTAGGCCTTGGAGCTTTGTATCTAGTATCGATACAGCTGGTTCGAAGCTTCCCATTTTCTTCTTCACCCATTCAACAATGTGTAGCCCGTCACCAATCTGTGGCTGTACAGCACTACGCCCGCTTAAGATCTCCAGCAGAACCACACCATAGCTGTAGACATCACTCTTCTCTGTTATGTTCATCGTGTATCCGTACTCTGCGATTGTAACAGATTGAGATTATTAGTTGAACAAGATTGTGACACAAATACTCTCATAAAACCAATGGGACAACTAATTAGAAAAAATGAAGTAGCTAGTTTTACCTGGGGCAATATAACCATAAGAGCCAGCTACTCTCGACATTGCGTGGTGGTAAGTTGGGGAGTTCATCAGCTTTGCCAGACCAAAATCTGCCAGATAGGCCTCATACTTTGAATCCAGCAGTATGTTATTGCACTTGACATCCCTGTGCAGAATTGTCGGGACACAATCGTGATGAAGGTATGCTAAACCTTGAGCTGATCCAATTGCAATCTTGTACCGAGTTTCCCAATCCAAGTTCCTATTCCCTTGCAATAGCTGCTGCAGATTACCATTGGGAATGTAGTTATAAAGAAGCAGCTTGACGCTTCTATTCGAACAGTAACCTAGGAGTTTGACAATGTTCCGATGGCGAATGTGTCCAAGAATTTGAATCTCTGCAGCAAAAGAGTCTATCGGTTCTTCCTCTTGCTTCGTTTTCCACAGTTTTTTCACCGCAATCAAATCCCCATTATGCAATTCAGCCTTGTAGACGATTCCAGAACAACCTTTTCCAATCACATTTTCCTCCTTCAAACAATCCAAGATGTTATCAATGGTGAAATTGAGCTTCTGAAATGGGATGAAAGTCCATGGATACGAGAAATCTTCAGCCCCCAACGAGGCTGCCATTGCTCCTAAAGATTTCTTTACCATATGTCTATGATTTCGCACAACAAGAATCCACGAGGAAACAACTGCCATGGTTACTGACACCAGAATCACAGTAATTAAAGCAACAGTTTTTGCGGATTTCAAACCATTCTTCAGCATTAGACTTGACGAACAAGTAGTCCCATCAACAGACTCACAAAGATGTGGATTCTGAGCATATGAATTCGAAGAAAGAGTTCTAAAAAATGGCGTAACTGGGATGGCACCCGAAAAATTGTTGCAGGAAATATTCAGGGAAGTGAGACTAGTTAGAGAACCAAGAACCTTAATTTTTCCATAGAGCATATTATGCGACAGGTCCAGTGATTGCAACTGCATCAAATCCGCCATTGTCTCTGGGATTTCTCCAGTAAAACTATTGGAGCTCAAGTCCAAACTGATTGTCAAGCTTGTTACACGACCAATTTCGGGTGGGATTGGACCGGAGAGGCTGTTAAAGCTCAAATCCAGCAGAGTTAGCTTCTGCAGGTTCTGGATAGATTTTGGTATCGTACCCGTGAGTAGATTGTTGTTGGCAATGAGCTTGTCCAAGTAACTTAAGTTGCCAAAGCTCCAAGGAATTTCTCCGGTAAAGCTGTTTCTGCTAAGTTCAAGCTGCTCCAAATTCACAAGCTCCCCAAGCTGAGGCGGGATTTCATCACTGATATTGTTGTTGTGCACATCCAACATTTCAAGAACTGTGATGTTGGCAATCTCAAACGGCAATCCTCCAGAGAAATGATTCATGTACAAGTCGAGGAAAACGAGGTTTTGCAGCTGGCCTATCTCCATAGGAATCTGTCCTGAAAGCTGGTTCTCCCCAAGCCTTAACCTGACTAGAGATTGACAATGTGCAACGCTTCGTGGCAACCCGCCCGACAAAGAATTCCCCAACAGCAAGAGCTTGCTCAGCTTCTTCAAACCGAAAATCTCTTCTGGGATCGACCCAGTAAGCTTGTTTCTTGAGAGATCAAGTGCATAGAGCTCAGTGCAGTTGCCGAACGAACCTGGTATAGTTCCCGATACAATATTGCCCCACAAGAAAAAACTCTGCAAGAGTTTGAGATTGCCAACCTGCCAAGGAATTGTACCTGACAACTGATTCTTGTCAAGCTGAAGAGCAGTGAGGCTGGTGCAGTTGCTGAGCTGGGATGGAATTGATCCGGTCAGCAAATTATCGGAGAGATGAAGCTGTTCGAGAACCACCAGCTTCCCCAAGTCTGTTGGGATTGGTCCAGAGAGATCATTGGCAGAAGCATCGAGAATAACAAGGGAAGAACAGTTTGAAATCTCAGCTGGGATTGGTCCTGACAATGCATTGCCCCAAACAAGCAGGCTGGTGAGCTTTTGCAGTTTCCCCAGCTGTGGAGGAATTGAACCAGTGAGCTTGTTCATATGCAAATACAAATCCCTCAGCTCCGAACAAAGTCCGAGTTCCGGAGGTATTGAGCCAAATATCTCAGTATCATAAAGAGCCAGTGTTTGGAGGTTGATCAAGTTCCCAAATGTGGATGGGATCACCCCCGAAAGGGCGGTAGCCGCTGCGCCAAAAGTTGTGAGGTTAGTGAGCAGGCCTAGGTGGGATGGGATTTCGCCGGTGATATACGGATTCCCTCCAACACGAAACTGTTGGAGGGAAACCAGAGAGCCCAACTGAGATGGGATTGGGCCGTTGATGAGGTTGTCTTGGAGACAAAGCACTTGGAGGGAAATGAAGTTGGCAAGTTGTTGAGGTATTTTCTCTGAAAGTTTGTTGGAGTTGAGTAAAAGGAACTGGAGAGCGGAGAGGTTGCCTAGCTCCGGTGGAATGGGGCCGGTGAGGGAGTTGGAGGACAAGTCGAGGAGGCGGAGGTGGGTGAGTTGGCCAAAGGAAGGTGGGATGGTGCCGGATATGTTGGTGGAGGAGAGGTTGAGGAGCTGGAGATATGAGAGGGAGGAGAGATGCGGAGGGAGGGAGGAGAGGTTGAGGAAAATGTTGGGGAGAGAGAGTGAGATTACTCTGTTTTGGGGAGAGCATGTTATCCCTTGCCATGAGCATGGTGTTTCACTTGATGAGTCCCATGAGGAAAGCACAGAATATTGCTTTTCAGGGAGGAGGGAGAGGAGGGCTTGGCCATCAGAGGACAGAGAGGTAATTAATGAGATTTTGGTCATGGTTATGAAAATCAACAATCTGAAGGAAAATAGTAAATGGGTTGTGTTTTGGACCATTTTTTGAGTGGTTGTGGGGGAAAATTAGGGCTTGAAAATGGTGGTGGTTGCGGTGGTGGTGGTGGTGGTGTTGAAGAAGGACGATGGTGGTGGTTGTGGTGTTGAAGGACGATGGTGGTGGTGGAGAGTCTTAGTGTGAGGAGTGAGAGGAGGAAACAAGATGCATGTGGGCGGAAGTTTGCGTGGTTAATGAGATGGGAGAAAGCTTCAATTTCACAACAAGGTGTTGAAGTTGAATAAGTTGAAGGCATGCATGTGAACAAAAAAGCTTGTGTCACACATCTTTAAAGTGCAATTATTTACAGCTCAGTTAATGTTTTGGTCAAAGCAAAAATGGTGGAGTGTGCTGTTATCTCACCTGAAGTGCTCTTTCCTCTTCTATTTTAGTCCTGGCTGATCAGCCTGTGCTCTTGTGGTGGTGGTGGGGGTGGTGGTAGTGACAAAGGTTCAAAAACTCTTTCTGGACTAATTAACACAACCAGAAATGTTGGTGTGTGTTTGAATAGTTTCAAGGTTGGAGTGGTGGCGCTGTGGTTGCTATGAGGTATGAGGCCTAAGGGAGGTAGGAGACTACTACTATTTTTCTCTTTGCTTGTGTTGTGTTTCCAAGACCTTGAAATCCCCATCCCTGTATGCAATATAGTATCACCACTGATTTTGTACTTTATATTTCCTACACTTCTAGGGAAGGCTTTAGCACCCCTTATCAATTGGATTGCCCAAATTACCCTTTGTGGGGAGTAAAGGCGGGTCCTCATTCCTAATAATTCCTAATACCCTAGGGGCAATTCCTGCACACTGAAGTAGTGTTGCTCGTATCATTTTTCTCACTGTGATAATATTTCAAATTAATCATGCATTACTATACATTTTAAACTTACACATAACAATGCGTTCTTAGTTTGAAATATTGTCTCAACAATATCTACATTGAACATTTGGAAGTCCTCGTCCATAGTATACTTTTTAGTGATAAGAGATACTTGGAACCTTTATTTTAAGGACCACAATGTTGAATTTGGGATCACTTACTTTAAATTGGGGTAAAATTCGACCATAAAATCAATTGGCTATATAAGAAATAGCTTAACTTACTTATAAGCCAATGCAAGGTCTCTCCTCCCCATCAATATGAGACTCATTCTCAACACGCCCCCTCACGTGTGGCGAATTTTCAAGCCTAACATGTGGACAACACAACGGGATGACATGGAGTGCATGTGGCCGTTTGGCTTCACACGTGGAACAACCTGCTCTGATACCATGAACAAAGTTGAGGTTCCACCATAAAACAAATTGGCAATATGGGGAGTAACCCAATTTCTTATAAGCTTATGCAAGGTCCCTCCTCTCATCAATATAAGACTCATTCTCAACACAACCCCTCACATGTGGTGAATTTTTGAGCCTAACATGTGGACAACACAACAGGGTGACATGGAGCGCGTGTGGCCGTTTGGCTTTACACATGGGACAATCTGCTCTGATACAATGAAAAAAGTTGAGGTTCCACCATAAAACCAATTGGTTATATGAGGAATAGCCTAACTTACTTATAAGCCCATGCAAGATCCCTCCTCCCATAAATGTAGAACTCATTCTCAACAAAATATGCCTATCTTTATACATCATGTAATGATTCAACAGTTCAAATTAATCTAAACTGCGAAATGAGGCTATCTGAATCATATTTACTCTGTTGGTTTAATGAAACTAAGACGTATCTATGTAAGTGAATTTCACTTTTCATTGAAAATATATGATCCATAAAATGGTTGCTAAGATGTTACTAAAAAATAAGATAACTACTAAACAATTTTGATGCCAATAGCAATAGAATAATTGAAGTAATAAGATAAGTAACTGCATTTAGGCCTGGACAGAATCAAAAGTTTCAGAGTCTATTAGGGCATGGGGGTGGCAGGCAGTGTGAGGAGGAGAGACTGCTTGCTGCCTAGGGAAGAGAAAATAAAAGACTTTGATGAATTATAAAGATAGTATTGGAGTGAGTGAGGCAGAGAAGGGCATGGAAGATTGTGAAAGTTAAAAGGGTTTGTTTGAAGTAAGCAACCAATTTCAGTGTCTTTTTCTAGCATAATAAACTATGCGACCTTGCTGGATATTATATGGAGGGAGACTGAGAGGAGTCGGGATTTAGGGTTAGCGTGCAGATAGAGGAACTTTTATTAGGGTTTACTATTCTTTTACTGCTGATTACTGTGGTAGGGTGATATATAGTAGAGTGGCTGTGATTTGTTTACCGAGGGAGAGGTGGTGGGTTTGTTTTGGGAGTGGCGCGGGCAAAAGAAAATTTACATGATCACATGAATGAGAGAGAGACAGAGAGAGCGCGAGAGAGAGAAAGAGAGGTGTTTTTGAATATATATATATATATATATATATATATATATATTATTAGGGCACAATGCACTATTTAGGGCTTTAGGTTTTTGACTGTATTGTAAACGATTCATCCGCACGAGATATTCATCTCATTAATGTCCCTCTCCCTCTTACTCTCGCACAAAAAACCATTTCAGTACAATCAATTTAGCAATGTCCCATGAGTTTGATGAAATAGAGAAATAGTGGTGTATAAGAGCATCTTTATCGTAAGTTTAAGATGCATGAACATCTACAATGAAAGATGTATAATGCCTTCGAATGAACATGTTATAACTTAAATATCAATTTTTGAAGTTCATTGCATTGATAATTTAGTGAGCGGGTCAAGATGGATATTTTACATCACCTTAAAAAAAAAAATTTGTTCAACAATGGATTTTGTTAGACTAGATATTAGATTAGCCACCGACAATTCGAACTCACGTTGTCATACAAGGATTCAACACATTTCCATCACTATGATAAAGGGCTACTTGCACCTTGAAAAAAAATTTCCTTGATAACTTTGGCCAACAAGTAATGTAAAATGCACATTCCAATCTCCCATTGGATATGCTCTAAAGACCACACTAAGAAAATATTTTATGACAAAAAATCACATTTTTCCATCTTAAATTTGACGCAAATGATTTGTAACTTAGTTGGTTAAGAACATTCACCTTTGCATTACAAAGTCTTGAGTTCTAATCTCAATCTCTCAAATTCTTAATATTGCTTGTATGAAAGAAGAGAAAAACTTGGTGGTTGGAGATGGTAGCTGTGTGCCAAAGGCTAAAAAATATCTTAAGCCTCTTCAACCAGTTCTAATTGATTTTCGGTTGGATGCTCACATTGCAATTACTATAGCGACCTTTAACCTAGTTATTATTGGACATTGGGCAATTCTAATTGAAACCACTACAGCACATGCAGCTGCCCGTGGAAAAACTGATGATATGGACATTGGGCAGTAAGACGTCCTTGATGCTCTAGGCCCATATCTTATGTCTGTTTGTTGAGATTTGATGCGATGGTTCAATTATCCAATTTTTGAAATAATTGTATAGTCGATCGATTTTCATAATTGACAATAATCTGACCGTAAGGTTGCCGTCCAATTTTGTGAGCTTGATATTTTTTGATTGTCATACTTAGGAGAACTTATGAAACGAAAATCCGACATTCGAATCTTTCTGTTTGGAGAATCTTGGATTGTGACCTAGTGGGGCCACTTTGATTAACGGCTGACCCTTTAGCTAACACGCCCTAAATTATTCTGGTGTCTCGTAATTTATAGGATTCTTAGATAATACTTGTGTATTTTTATAGGCATTGATCGTGTCCTAGTGCTTCAATCATCGGCCTGGGATTGGTAGTAGCTTGGACTCAAGGTGAGTGACTTTAATATTATGTGATAAGTATTGGAAATTGTTATTAGCACTCCAAAATCTCCTTCTACACTCCTCACAAGTGTATCTTTCTTTCTAATTATAGAAAGTTTGGAGTGCCAAATAAGATTTTTGGAGTGCTAATAACAATTTCCTAAGTATTTTGCTTACGAAAATCCCCATGTTGCTATACTTTGTGGATATAACATGGATTTATAAATGTTTTTAATGTCAGTCATCGATCTGCTTCGTGAAATGCATATATATATATATATATATATATTTGTATATTTGAAAGGTTTGTGAAGTGTGAGAGCTAGTAGATGACCGGTATCCTAAACTACTTTCTTTTTTATTTCTTGTGTGGATCTTAAATCTCTAGTTACCTTTATTTCTGATTCCACGAATGCATATGGAATCCTACTAATACTGTATATATAGATGCCATTGAGTGAGTCTGGATCCCTACATTCTGTTTGGTTCCACTGAGTGCGTCTGGAATCCTACTTCATATCTTGTGTATCCTTTATCAGATTCCATGAGTCATCTGGAATGGGAAACGTTGTGATTTATACTAGCCTTACCATTTATTATTAATATGAAAGAGATGATTGAGTGCTGGATCAATCATAAAAAGATGGTAGGGTGACTGTGTTGATTCAATCAAGTTTTGTGAGCAAAGTTATTTTATGAAAAGGATTGTGAAATCTTTTATAAATAAGATAGTGTTGTAGCCTATTTTATCTAACTAAAGGGAAGGGGCTGGTGGTAAGGAGAGAGAGAGAGGAGAGATGTGTTTGTAAAATCGTAGGGGAATGTCTGTGTGTTATTCCAGAGGGAGAAGAAATCCTTCATCCCTAAGGAATACAAGTTCATATAGGAAAGACTAACTAGAATCAAATCTAATATAGGATTTACACAATCACACATAAACTAAGAAAGTTCATAACATTCCCCCTTAAGTGTGTAAATACTCAAGGTAGATTTAGCATCATGGAGAAGTTAAGAAAGTTGACTCATCGACAATAATTCTAAGGAACAATGCTTATTTTCAATAAGGTAGGAACTTGCATAAGGAAGTAAGTCTCACTAAAAAATCCTAAGGCTATGGCGAAAACCCGAGTAGGGACAAAACCATAGTCTAAGGAAAAATGTGTGAGAAATGCAAAGTCAAAAGAAATGTCTATGGGACGTCATTAGGGATATGATCAGCCCAAGGTGGGTGCCTCGTTAAAACCTGGTTAGGTAGTAAAAACCCAGTGGGAAAAATGCTCCTAATCGTTGGGAAAAAGAGTGAATTAAGATCAAGCAAGTATACTTCAGGATACTCCCCTTGAGTTTGACATAATTCCAAAGTGAAATAAAAATGTTACAACTAGAAAGTTTATGCATACCTATTCCTTGAACAAGCTTCTGAAACGTTGTCTTCTGCAGTGATTTGGTGAAGAGGTCGACCAGATTGTCTTGTGAATGGATTTGTGTGACTTCAATCTTTTGATGCTCTTGTTGTTGATGTGAGAAGAAGAACTTCAGCGCAATGTGCTTGGTGTTGTCTCTTTTGATGTAACCCTTATTGAGCTGTTCGATGCATGCTGCATTATCTTCAAAGATCATCTTCGGGACATCAACAATGGGGTAAAGATCACAGGAGCTTCAAATATGACTCACAACTGCTTTCAACCAAAAGCATTCTCGAGTTGTTTCATGTAATACGAGAATTTCAGCATGGTTAGACGAAGTGGCAACTAAGGTCTGTTTAGTTGACCTCCAAGAGATTGCGGTGCCTCCAATGGTAAAGACATAACCCGTTTGGGAACGCGCCTTGTGCGGATTAGATAAGTATCATGCATCGGCATAACCAACAAGGCAAGAATCGACTCGAGAAGCATAAGGTGCGACATCACTCGAGGATCCGTAGGGATAGAACAAGCCCAAATCCGTAGTATCCTTAAGGTAATGGAAGATGTCTTTAACGCCAGTCCAGTGTTTATATGTTGGTGCATTGTTGTATCTTGCCAAAAGATTAATAGCGAAGGAGATATCGGGTTTAGTGCATTGAGCTAAGTACAATAAAGCGCTTATTGCACTTAGATAAGGAACTTGAGGCTCCAAAATCTCTTCATCATTCTCTTTTGGACGGAAAGGATCTTGTTTTGCATCTAGCAATCGAACGACCATAAGAGTACTCGAAGGCTTCGCTTTATCCTCATTAAAGCGGCATAACACTTTCTGGGTGTATTCCAATTGATGTATTAAGATTCCATTTGAACAATGCTCTATCTCGTGTCACATCCCAGCCCGGGCCCCCACCACATCCTGGGCTTGACTTTGTCATAGTAGAATATTGTCCGCTTTGGGCCCTGACCACACCCTCACAGTTTTGTTTCTGGGAACTCATATGAGAACTTCCCAGTGGGTCACCTATCCTAGGAATGCTCTCACCCGAACTTGCTTAACTTTGGAGTTCTGATAGAGCCCGAAGCCAGTGATAGTGAGCT
Source organism: Malus sylvestris (assembly GCF_916048215.2). NCBI lineage: Eukaryota > Viridiplantae > Streptophyta > Magnoliopsida > Rosales > Rosaceae > Malus > Malus sylvestris. Next base: position 5,846,823 of record NC_062264.1, on the reverse strand, counting down.
CCCAAAAGGCCTCGTGCTAGGTAGAGATGAGAGTATACATATAAGGCTTACATGATCCTTACCCTTGGGCGATATGGAATCTTACAATCCACCCCCCTTAAGGGCCCGACGTCCTCGTCGGCACACTTCCAGTGAAGGATTAGCTCTGATACCAAATTGTCACATCCCAGCCCAGGCCCCCACCACATCCAGGGCTCGACTCCGCCATAGCACGATATTGTCTGCTTTGGGCCCTGATAGGAGCATATTTATGCGACTTGATTAGCTTGTTTTCTTGCATTTATGTTGTTAGTTCATAGTTATTTTAGTATTTTAAGCCATTTTGTGTGTTTGTAGGTTCAATGGGCTAAAGTTGCAAGAAAGTGCATTTTGGTGCATTTTGGAGCATTTTTGGGCTTTGAATGGATATCACATGCATGGAGCAAGGTGGATGGACGAAATTGAAGACCAAAAGAGGCTAGGATTATGCTGAAGTTATGAAGAAATTAATTCAAGAAAAGGAAGTTAAAGATGCAAGCAAGAAAGAATGAATGTTAGCCAAAGTTTCCTTATTTTGTCTTAAACCTTTCCTAATCCTAAATCACCTATGTTCCAGCTGCAAAGGGGTGTTTTAAATACTTTAGGACACTTAATTACATGTTTTTAGAAGGACAATTCATGCCACAAAGGATGCATAAACTTACCTTTCCCTTGCCTTGCTGTGCACACTATCTTTGTCCCCTTCATTGTCTCATTGCTGCACCATTCCACCACCTTTCCACTTTCCTTCCCTTTTCCTTGTCACACAACCACACCTTCCTTTGCCGTGCACTCCATCCATGTTCCCTTGTTGCAGCAACCTTTCACTTTATGTCAAAACAACCTTTCGCTCTTTCCCTTGCCAAGTGTCTCCATCCTTGTCCCCTAACCTTTCACTTTGTGTCACAACAACCTTTCACACCTTCCCTTGCCATGCACTCCATCCATGTCCTCTTGCTGCACATCTTTTTTTTCCTTTTCCCCCTAGGATCTGCTGCACTCCTAATTAACCTCTGCCATGCTTTATTCTATCCCTATTTAAAGTACTTTTTGCCGCCCCATTTGGGGGGATTCATCACTCATCCACACCACCCCACATCCATTGCCTACCATTCGTACTTTTCAGCCATATTTCATCCATTACCACTAACCATTCTTCATCACAAATATACTCAGAAACACCCTTGGAATGCTTGCTATTCAAGTTAATTCGCTGGGCGTTTTAGGTGTAATCAATCCTTTGTTTTCAATGTTTAAATTCAATTTTGTTTCTTTTGTTGTGAACATGAGAGGCTAAACTTGTTTTAGCTAGGGGAGACTTTGAAGCCATGATTTTATATGCAATATGAATTGATTAAATTCAGTTATGAATTTGTGAATCGTGAATGCAATTTGCTTAACTGTTTTATTTAGAACTTATTCTTGTATGTAGATTAAGGGTGCACACTTAGTTTGCATGCATGAATTTGATGCTAGAATATAAGGGAATTTCACATAATCGTTAGGAACTTATATTCACAAGTAGTGAAGGTTGCTAGTCACGATCGCGTTAAGTTAAATTCCTGGCATGGGTATCATGATGTCATAGTTACGAATGCTTTGTCAATGCTTATGATTTTCGTAGAGCGTAATGATCTTTGATTGTATCTCTATTATGATGTCATGTAGGGAACTTTTGAAGAATGCTTTGGGTTGTTGAATTATGTCATCCAATCCAATAACTAAAGGAAAATCTGAAGGTTAATTAGTGATTGACACGGTTAATCTGGGGCATTGTCGTTCATAATTCAACAAAAGAGTAACTGGAAATCGATTCATGTTCATATAAGTTATGTGTGGATAAGGAACCTCTAGCTAAGCCCATAAACCATCCAGAAATCCAAATCCGTACCAAACTTTGTCTAGTTTAGTTTCTGTCTTGTTTTAGTTCAAATTCGTCAAAACCAAAACCCCCCTTTGTTTTAAGTGTCAATTAGGTTAGAATCTGTGTTATTTTGTGTTTTTGAGTGTCTTAAGTCATAATCAAATCAGTTTTCATTCAAATTCATCTCTAGTGTCTAGTTTGAGTCAATTTGATTGTTTGAAGCTGTTTTGAGTCTTTTAAGGTTGTTTGAGTCATATAACCTTAGTTAGAGTTTTAGAGTCTAGTTTTTATGTTTTCAGGTCAGTTTAGTTTAGATTAGCAATCCCTCATAATCCTCAGTTTAGAACGATCCCTACTTATACACATATTACAATTGTCAAAAGAGGGTTTTAATTTGTGTGCTTGTTTTACATCACATCAAATTTTGGCGCTGTTGCCAGGGATTAGCCACTTTGCTAATCCCACGTTGTTTCTTTTTGTTTTATTTTCGTGTGTTTTGTTTTGTTTCAGTTTTTAATTCTATTTTGTTTTCTTGTTTCAGGTAATAGTTTATGACTCGTAGTTCTCAGTCCATTCCTGAGAACATCCTTGACTTTGACGACGATTTTAAGTGGACTTTGAGAAGGAAGAGGAATCAGCAAGAGACCAATCTACTTAACCCTGAACCCGAGATTGAAGAAGAAGTTGTAGTCGAGGAAGAAGGGGAACCCACGACAGAAAGGGTTGTTTTGGAACAACTAGTCATGGTAGCCTATAACCTAACAATCAAGGAACTCTCGGCCTCGGGATTGGATAATGCCGTGCCCTTATGCATTCAATATCCAAGGGCGGCCCAAGACAAAACTGGCGAGTTCGAATTAAAGTCTGGCCTATTGCACCATATTCCTAAGTTCTATGAGTTGTCCATGGAAGATCCTAATAAACATTTGAAGGAGTTTGAGGTTGTTTGTTCAAGCATGACCCCTGTGAATGTTGATGGGAGCATTATGAAAATGAAGGCTTTTCCATTTTCTCTCATGGAAAGGGCCAAGGATTGGTTATATGAATTAGCTCCCAGAACTGTCACATCTTGGGAGAGCATGAAACGGGCATTCTTGGAGAAGTTTTTCCCAACTTCTCGAGTCATTCTTCTACGCAAAAGGATTAGTGGTATTCAGCAAAATCAAGGAGAATCCTTCCCTGTGTACTATGAACGTTTTAAAAGTCTTGTTGCTTCATGTCCTCAACACCAAATGAAGGAAGAATTGCTTATTCAATACTTTTACGAAGGACTTCTTCCCATTGAATACCAAATGTTAGATGCCTCAGCGGGAGGTGCATTGGTTGATAAGACACATGTGGTATCCAAGACTTTGATTGCTAATCGAGCGTTAAACGCTCAACAATATGAAGGAGTTGGACAGAGAGACTTCCCACGACAGCAAGTGAATGAGGTAAGTTCTGTTTCTGATTTGCAATCTCAATTAACTAACCTTACTTCTATGTTTTCACAGTTTATGACAGGATGCAAAACGCAAGGAATTTCCCCAAGTGTGTGTGGCGTATGCTCTATTCAAGGCCACCCATCTGAGAAGTGTCCTTAATTGATTGAGAATGGTGGATGGGAAAGTGCAAACACCAATGGTTACCAAGGCCCGAATCAGCCTCGATATGATCCATATGCCAACACATACAATCCGGGTTGGCGTGATCACCCAAATTTCAAATGGAATGAGTCTCAACAACCTCAAGGAATTCGGCCACCACCCCTTGGGATATACCCAAGACCCTACGCACCAACGCAACCTCAACCACAACCTGCCCAAACCAATTCAGGTACATTTATGGATAATGATCAAATTGTTCAATCACTAACCTTTGTGGTGCAGGGGCAGCAAAATCAAAACAAAACAATGCTAAATCAAGCTAAGGAGGTGGATGAGTTGAAGAAACAAATGGGCCAAATGGCGGAGTTCATGGGGCAATTCAAAGAGCAAGGCAAACTACCTAGCACAACCGTTGTGAATCCAAGGGGAGGATTTGAATCCGCCAAGGCCATTACGTTGAGAAGTGGAAAAGAAGTTGGAACGGACCCCCAACCATCAAAATCTGCCCAAACGGAGGACAAGAAGCTGCAACAAGAGGAGGATATCCAACACACACCCATAACAAAGAAGGAAACAACCTTGCCGTGCACTCATAGCACCCCTAAATCGTCGACCACAGGTAAGTTGGGTTCAAATTGTGTTAATTCTAATCCTATTCCACCCGATGCACCTTTTCCTCGCAGATTCATGCAAACAAAGAAGGAGGAAAACGACAAGGACATTCTGGACACTTTTAGGAAAGTGCAAGTGAACATCCCACTCCTTGAAGCAATCAAACAAGTCCCGAAGTATGCCAAATTCTTGAAGGAGCTGTGCACAACCAAGAGGAGAACGTCGAACAAGAAGGTAGCAAGGGTAAGTGAGAATGTGTCCATTGTTTTGCAACGCAAACTGCCACCTAAGTGCAAGGACCCAGGTAGCTTTACTATCCCTTGTGTTATTGGAAATACCAAGTTCGAACATGCCATGTTAGACTTAGGTGCATCAATAAATGTCATGCCCTATTCAATTTATGCATCCATGAACTTAGGTGAGCTGAAAAATGATGGCATGATTATTCAATTAGCTAATAGATCTAATGCCTATCCAAAGGGAGTTTTGGAGGATGTTTTGGTGCAGGTAAATCACTTGATCTTCCCAGTTGATTTTTATGTTCTTGAGATGGAGGATTCGGCCCACTTTTCCCCATTGTCCATCTTACTTGGCCGACCATTCATAAAGACGGCTTGAACCAAGATTGACGTATTCACAGGGACATTGACCATGGACTTTGATGGCGACATTATAACCTTTCAAATTGCAGATGCCATGAAGTACCCTAGTGATGATCATTCATGTTTTTCAATTGATATTGTTGATTCATTGGCGCAGTGACATCTTGAACAATTACATGGCGATGCACTTGAAACGGCCCTTTTAAATGAATAGAGTCCAAAAACCACACAGCGGCAAGCAAACAAACCTACGACCACCATGAACAAGACCTTGCCGTGCATCCTAGTGAGGAGGTGGTTGAGATGGTTGCTGCCCTTGAGTCACAACCACTACAATTTGGTAAGCTTCCAATTCCAATTTCCAATTTAGTTTCCACTAATAAGTTATTTCCCTTAGTGGTACAGCCACCTTCCCTAGAACTTAAACCGTTACCAAGTCACTTAAAGTATGTCTTCTTGGGAGATAATGAGACGTTGCCCGTTATCATCTCAAGCATACTCACGGCACAAGAAGAGGACAAATTGGTGAGGGTGTTAAAGGAGCACAAAACTGCAATTGGATGGACCTTGGTTGACATTAAGGGAATAAGTCCGACCATTTGTATGCACCGTATACTTCTAGAGGAGGGGGCTAAACTATCTCAAGAGGCTCAACGCTGACTCAACCCTTCTATGATGGAAGTTGTGAAAAAGGAGATGATCAAGTTACTTGATTGTGGAGTGATCTATCCCATCTCTAATAGCCGTTGGGTTTCGCCGGTCCAAGTTGTTCCTAAGAAATCTGGAGTGACAGTTGTGAAAAATGAAGAGAACGAGCTTATGCCCACCTGAATCCAAACTGGTTGGCAAATGTGCATCGATTATAGGAAGATCAACGCCATAACAAGGAAGGATCACTTTCCTTTGCTGTTTATGGACCAAATGTTAGAAAGGTTAGCCGGTCATGTGTTTTATTGTTTTCTTGATGGATATTCAGGGTATAATAAGATTGTTATAGCGCCAGATGACCAAGAAAAGACCACATTCACGTGCCCCTTTTGGTACATTTGCCTATCGACGCATGCCATTTGGTCTATGCAATGCTCCTACCACGTTTCAAAGGTGTATGGTTAGTATATTCTTTGATTATGTTTGAAAAGATTATTGAGATATTCATGGATGATTTTAGTGTGTTTGATGATTCATTTGATGATTGCTTGGATAATCTCACTTTAATCTTGAAACGTTGCATTGAAACAAACCTTATGTTAAATTGGGAGAAATGTCATTTTATGGTTCAACAAGGTATTGTTTTGGGTCACATAATCTCTGAAAAAGGCATTGAGGTCGATAAGTCTAAAGTGGATCTTGTCCGTTACTTACCCTTTCCATCTTCGGTTAGAAAGATACGTTCTTTTCTTGGCCACGCAGGGTTTTATAGGCGATTCATCAAAGACTTTTCAAAGATTGCACAACCCCTATGCCGATTGCTTCAAAAAGAAGTGGCCTTTGAGTTCAACGAGGAATGTGAAACGGCATTCAAACACCTCAAGGAATCACTAACCTTGGCCCCCATCATCACTCCACCATATTGGAGCCTTCCTTTCGAGCTCATGTGCGATGTCTTTGATTATGGAATTGGAGCTGTTTTGGGCCAAAGGAAGAATAAACAGCCTCACGTCATTTATTATGCATCCCGCACCTTAAATGACGCTCAATTGAACTATTCCACAACGGAAAAAGAACTTCTTGCTATTGTCTTTGCTTTAGATAAATTTCGTTCATATTTAATTGGCACTAAAATGATTGTCTATTATGACCATGCAGCATTGAAATACTTGCTTACAAAGAAGGAGGCCAAACCAAGACTTATCCGTTGGATGCTTCTTCTCCAAGAGTTCGACATTGAAATTCGGGACAAGAAAGGGAGTGAAAACGTGATGGCTGACCACCTAACCCGTATGGTGCATGAAGAGGACTCTCTCCCTATTTCAGAGACATTCCCGGATGAGCAATTGTTGTCCATTGAGGTAAGTGAACCTTGGTATGCAGATTTGGTGAACTATTTGGTTACTAAACGATTTCCAACCACTTTCACTAAACCCCAACATGACAAACTTAGGAATGATGCACGATTTTATGTGTGGGATGATCCACATTTGTGGAAGTATTGTCCTGACCAGATTATTCGTAGATGTGTGCACAATTATGATTTTAATTCAATTCTTGCATTCTGCCATAGTTATGCATGTAGGAGTCATTTTGGCACCCAAAGGACGACCTTTAAGATTTTAGAAAGTGGTTTCTATTGGCCTACATTGTTTAAGGATGCTCGAATGTTTTGCTTAACATGTGATAGATGTCAAAGAACAGGAAACATTAGTGCAAAGGATCAAATGTTGCAGGTTCCCATCTTTAATGTGGAGATCTTTGATGTATGGGGTATAGATTTCATGGGACCCTTTCCACCCTCATATGGTTTTACTTATATTTTGCTAGCCGTTGATTATGTGTCGCCAAAGCCACTCGTACTAACGATTCTAGAGTGGTTGCAAATTTTATCAAGGCTAACATCTTTTCTAGATTTGGCATGCCGAGGGTGTTCATAAGCGATAAAGGCTCCCACTTTTGCAATCAGACCATTGAGGCGCTGTTTAAAAAGTACAATGTCAAGCATAGGGTTTCCAAGCCTTACCATCCTCAAACTAGTGGCCAAGCCGAAGTTTTGAATCGAGAAATCAAACAAATTTTGGAGAAGACCGTTGGGCCAACAAGGAGGGACTAGAGCCTACGTGTGGAGGATGCATTGTGGGCATATAGGACGGCCTATAAAACACCACTTGGGATGTCCCCATTCTGGCTCGTCTATGGGAAACCGTGCCATCTCCCTGTAGAATTAAAGCATAAGGCACATTGGGCTATCAAGACATTCAATATGGACATTGATGCAACTAGAATTCATAGAAAGCTCCAATTGCATGCACTTGAGGAAATCCGGAATGATGCATATGAGAATGCTCGAATATACAAGGAGAAAACCAAGGCATTTCATGATAGGATGATTCGTGGCAAGACATTCACCATTGGGTAGAAAGTGTTGCTTTTCAATTCCCGTCTAAATTTGTTCCCTGGTAAGTTGCGTTCTAAGTGGATTGGGCCGTTTGTTGTTACTAATGTTTTTCCCCATGGTGCAGTCCAAATTAAAAACTTATGGAACGACGACGAATTCAAGGTGAACAGGGCATCGTTTGAAGCTATATTATGAGAGTGGAGTGGGGCAGATTGTGGAAGAAATCCCACTCACTGTCGTGGGCCCTATCCAAGCCTAGAAGGAAGTTTCGTCTGACTGCAAGACGTTAAAGCAAGCGCGTCTTGGGAGGTAACCCATGCATTCAACTAGGAACGATGGACTTCTCACTCCAAAACCAGAATTGCATTCCTAAACCCTTCTCTTTACTGTTTTCTTTTTCCATGCTTTGTTAGTTGTTTGTTTGCCTTTGTGTGAGTCTATGCTTGAAACATTGAGGACAATGTTTGGTTTAAGTGTGGGGGGGGGTAAACAAGCTGTTTTTGCATGATTTTCGTGGGATTTATTCACCTATCACTTCTAATGTTGTTACTCACTGTTTTTAAGTGTTTTGAGTGTGTTTTGAAATGTTTTTGTGTCATATAACAGAAAAAGAAAGAAAAAATTGAAAAAGAAAAAGTTTTTGAAAAAAATACCAAAAAGAGTTGTTTTTGTGTTTTGTTGTGTCTTAGGGCACATTCCAACACAATGATGAGGATTTGGTTTTTAAGTACATGACTGTTAAAGAAAGTTACAAACATGGGTGGAAGTTTGATATGCTCTTTGGTTAATACTTGGTTGTAGTTGACGTTTACGAATTCACATGTAATCACAAAGAAAAAACAAATCAGTTTTTGTAACATGCTTGAAGCAAGCAACTCAAACAAATGCTACAACCCTAAGAGACTTGAGCCTAAACTTTGTTTGGAGAGTTATTAATCTGTGTTGTTTTTGTTTTCTAAAGTTGTTGCATGATCTCGTTATTCTTTGCTTGGTTGCTACTTAGAATGCGTTTTCATCATTATAGTTCCAAATAGTAGAACTCATGCCCGTTTCATTCAAAGCTTAAAATTGAGTGCATAACATATAACAAGAAGAAGTTGTTTAGTAGTTACCACCAGAGCCAAAAAGCCTTCATCCTATGCAATTTTTTTGAAGGTTTAACCCCTTTAAGCCTTGTTTAGCCTATTTTCTTTGTTAGACACATCATCCTCACCTAGCCTAGAATAGGACTATCTATACCCTTGTTCTTGAAGTATAGTGGAGCAAGTCTTAGAGGAAATTCAATTTGATTAACATTATGCAGAAAACAAGTGTGGGGGAAGGTTGTTTCCCACAAAAGAAAGAAAAAACATGGAAAAATAAAAAGAAAAGAAAAAGTGTGTTGAAAATAAATGAGAATGAGCTCACAAGTGTTGGTTGTTGAAGAAAGGGTCCAAAAGTTTGAATCTGGCCCTAAGTGTTTTGTGAATCTTCCCCTTGTGTTTAAAGTCGATTTTTGCATTCAAAATTGAATTCTAAGTGTCAATTTCATTAATTTTCTCACTATTGCTTTAAGAACGTTTGTTTATCCTTACCTTTCTTTGTTAGCCAATACCCTAGCCCCGTTACAACCCTTTGACTTCTATCTTGGGTGTTATGTGTTTCAATCTGTGGAGTTTGAAATTGGTATGAGCATATGGAATCCTTGGTTCTCGCTTCTAAGTAGTAGTATTCCGTTCATGAGATCATAGACATGTATTAATAACTCCAGAAAGTGCCTTCTTTGTTTAAAACATATGTGAGTACTAGTTTACATATTTACATCAATCTTCTTATATATGCTTAGTATAGGGAGTGTAGTTAGAAAATCTGTGTAAAAATAGAGAGTATATCCAGTGAGGAATTGAGGGAATTCTCTAAGGCATGTTACTTCATTCAAAACATTGTTTTAATTGATTAAATGCGAGCTAGTAAGTGGTGACTTTGATTAAGTGTGTGCTCGAGGGTAAGGATGACTAAAATCTGTGGGAGTAGTGATCTTTGGCATGTCATGTTTCATTTGGAAATCCCTGAGGCAAATGTTGGAAGGTCTAGGATTTCTTTTGTTTGTTTTGTTTTGCTCGACGACTAGCAGAAGCTAAGTATGGGGGAATTTGATAGGAGCATATTTATGCGACTTGATTAGCTTGTTTTCTTGCATTTATGTTGTTAGTTCATAGTTATTTTAGTATTTTAAGCTATTTTCGTGTGTTTGTAGGTCCAATGGGCTAAAGTTGCAAGAAAGTGCATTTTGGAGTATTTTTGGGCTTGGAATGGATATCACATGCATGGAGAAAGGTGGATGGACGAAATTGAAGACCAAAAGAGGCTAGGATTATGTTGAAGTTATGAAGAAATTAATTTAAGAAAAGGAAGTTAAAGATACAAGCAAGAAAGAAGGAATGTTAGCCAAAGTTACCCTGTTTTGTCTTAAACCTTTCCTAAACCGAAATCACCTATGTTCCAACTGCAAAAGGGTTTTCTAAATACTTTAGGACACTTAATTACATGTTTTTAGAAGGATAATCTCTGCCATAAAGGATGCATCAACTTACCTTTCCCTTACCTTGCCGTGCATACTATCCTTGTCCCATTCATTGTCTCATTGCTGCACCATTCCACCACCTTTCCACTTTTCTTCCCTTTTCCTTGTCACACAACCACACCTTCCTTTTCCGTGCACTCCATCCATGTTCCCTTGTTGCAGCAACCTTTCACTTTATGTCAAAACAACCTTTCACTATTTCCCTTGCCATGTGTCTCCATCCTTGTCCCCTAACCTTTCACACCTTCCTTTGCCGTGTACTCCATCCATGTCCTCTTGCTACACATCTTTTTTTTTCCCTTTCCCCCTAGGATCTGCTGCACTCCTAATTAACCTTTGCCATGCTTTATTCTATTCTTATTTAAAGTACTTTTTGCCGCACCATTTGGGGGGATTCATTACTCATCCACAGCACCCCACATCCATTGTCTACCATTCATACTTTTCAGCCATATTTCATCCATTACCACCAACCATTCTTCCTCACAAATACACTCAGAAACACCCTTCGAATGCTTGCTATTCAAGTTAATTTGCTGGGCATTTTAGGTGTAATCAATCTTTTGTTTTCAATGTTTAAATTCAATTTTGTTTCTTTTGCTGTGAACATGATAGGCTAAACTTGTTTTAGCTAGGGGAGACTTTGAAGCCATGATTTTATATGCAATATGAATTGATTAAATCCAGTTATGAATTTGTGAATCATGAATGCAATTTGCTTAACTGTTTTATTCAGAACTTATTCTTGTATGTCGATTAAGGGTGCATACTTAGTTTGCATGCATGAATTTGATGCTAGAATATAAGGGAATTTCACATAATCGTTAGAACTTATATTCACAAGTAGTGAAGGTTGCTAGTCACGATCGCGTTAAGTTAAATTCCTGGCATGAGTATCATGATGTCATAGTTACGAATGCTTTGTCAATGCTTATGATTTTCACATAACGTAATGAAGAATGCTTTGGGTTGTTGAATTATGTCATCCAATCCAATAACTAAAGGAAAATCTGAGGGTTAATTAGTGATTGTCACGGTTAATCTGGGGCATTGTCGTTCATAATTCAAAAAAAGAGTAACTGGAAATCGATTCATGTTCATATAAGTTATGTATGGATAAGGAACCTCTAGCTAAGCCCATAAACCATCCAGAAATCCAAATTCGTACCAAACTATGTCTAGTTTAGTTTCTGTCTTGTTTTAGTTCAAATTCGTCAAAACCAAACCCCCCCCCCCTTTGTTTTAAGTGTCAATTAGGTTATAATCTGTGTTATTTTGTGTTTTTGAGTGTCTTGAGTCATAATCAAATCAATTTTCGTTCAAATTCATCCCTAGTGCCTAGTTTGAGTCAATTTGATTGTTTGAAGCTATTTTGAGTCTTTTAAGGTTGTTTGAGTCATATAACCTTAGTTAGAGTTTTAGAGTCTAGTTTTTATGTTTTTAGGTCAGTTTAGTTTAGATTAGCAATCCCTCATAATCCCCGGTTTAGTACGATCCCTACTTATACACATACTACAATTGTCAAAAGAGGGTTTTAATTTATGTGCTTGTTTTACATCACATTAGGCCCCGACCACACCCTCACAGTTTTGTTTTTGGGAACTCACACGAGAACTTCCCAGTGGGTCACCCATCCTGCTAATGCTCTCACCCGAACTCTTTTAACTTCGGAGTTCCGATGGAACCCGAAGCCAGTGAGCTCCCAAAAAGCCTTGTGCTAGGTAAAGATGGGAATATACATATAAGGCTTACAGGATCCTTACCCATGGGCGATGTGGGATCTTACAGAGATAGTATCGAGTCTTTCCTAGATCATCTCAAATTTCGACTTCAAGTGTGCCGCAATTCTTGCGAGCTCTTTAGGAGTTCCGATGAGATTCATGTCATCAACATATGCTGCAACTATCGCAAAATCAGAATGTGACTTCTTAATGAACACACAAGGACATAGTTCATTGTTCATATATCCCTGACTAGTCAAATACTCACTTAGACGGTTATTCCACATTCTTTCATATTGCTTCAAACTGTAGAGTGAACGCCTCAACCGAATTGAGAGCATGTTTCGGGGTTTGGAAATATTTGATCCAGTCAATGTAAATCATTCGGGAATTTTCATATAAATTTTTGTATCAAGATCCCTATAAAGATACGTAGTTACTACGTCGCATACTCAGTTTTTCGGAAACTACCAAACTGATAAGGTAGTGAAAAGTAATCACATCCATAACGGGTGAATAAGTTTCATCATAGTCAATCCCGAGGCGTTGTGAGAAGCCTTACGCAACAAGACGAGCTTTGTAACGCACAATTTCGTTCTTCTCATTACGCTTCCGAACGAAAACCCATTTGTAGCAAACGGGCTTTACATGTGGAGGAGTATGAGCTACTGGTCCAAACACTTTACGTTTCGTAAGGGAATCGAGTTTGACTTGGATTACTTGTTTCTAGTTTGACCGATCGATTCTATGTCGACATTCATCAACAGAACGAGGTTTAATGTCATTGCTTAACATGATCTCAGTAGCTATTGCATATGCTAATGCATCGTTGAACATCATCTTATTTCTACACCACACATCATCTAAGCTAGCATAATAGACCGAAATCTCACGATTCTTGGGAGAGGATTCATCTTTTCAAGGATGTTTCCATAATTTAGAATTTCCTCATAAGTTGGATAAAATGAGTAAGCGACAGTTGGATTCACGGTAGGCTCTTCATGACCTTGTGTCGTGGGTTTCCTCTTCCGGGGGAGGGAATCTTTTGAATCAAGAGGTCTACCACGCTTATGTGTAGGGGCAGATGATTGGCTAGCCACTAATGTATGTAGATCACCAAAGTTGGCATCCTGAGCCTCCAAGAGGGAAGTTCATCGTACATTTGGTACATCCATCTTTGCTGGCACATTCGCAGCTGGAATATGTGATATTGTCACTCGCGCTAGATTGGTGAAAGCATCTGGCATGCTCTGAGCTAATCTATGGAGATCTACTATGCGATGCACTTCAGTTTCAAATTGGGTGGTATGGGGATCTAAATGAGACAAAGTAGGAGTCGTCCATGATAATTCGCGTCGTTCTTTAGGAACGTTGACGTTCGTATCTCCCCCTAACAACGTGAAGATTGTCTCATAGAAGTGACAATCTGCAAAACGAGCGGTAAACAAATAGCATATCAAAGGTTCTAAGTAACGAATAATTGAAGAAGAATTATATCTGACATATATTCCCATTTTTCGTGCGTAAGGGCGGTGAGATCGGCACATAGACCACACAACCAAAAATGCGCAGATCTGATATGTCGGGTTCGTATTCGGTAACAAACAAAAGGGCATTATATTGTTGTGTCACAACAGGCCTCAGGTAGACCAACATGGCTACGTGCAATATTGCATGGCCCTAAGCAATGATCGGGAGCTTGGTACATATGACCAATGATCGAGCAATCATTTGTAAGTGCTTAATGAATACCTTTGCCAGGCCTTTTTGGGTGTAAACATGGGGTACATGATGGTCAACTTTAACTCCAACTAACATGCAATAGTCATCAAAAGTTTTAGATGTGAATTCTTCACCATTATTCAATCAAATTGGATAATCAAGATAGTGAGCCCTGAGCTTGATAAACTGAGCCAACATTTTGGAGAGTGTAGCGTTTCTTGTGGACAACAAGCACATTGTGACCAACGTGTGGAAACGTCAACCAAAACCATAAAATATCTAAGTGGTCTGCATTGAAGGTGAATTGGTCCACAAATATCCCCTGAATTCTTTGTAGAAAAATGGGAGGATTCAAATGAATCTTTTCATAAATAGGCTTAGTAGTAAGGTTTCACATAGAACATGTTTGACCTTCTATTCCTTGAATTGAACCTAAACCTCGGGTTAGTGGATGCCCATATAATTATTTGAGGATACAGTGCATTGCTATTCGTTCAAGATGTCCCAAACAATCATGTCAAAGTGTAATTTCATGAGTGGTCCCAGAGGTAGGGTCGACATCGTATGGTCGTAGTATACAGACCACTCGGGATACGCTCCATCTTTTCTAGAATACGCTTCTGGCCATATTCGTAGGAAGTTATGCATAGAAATTCAACTCCATTTTCTACGTGGGTTTCAGCGTGGTAATTATTATCTCTAATGTCCTTGAAACTTAACAATGTTCTTTCAGAACGTGGAGAATAGTGTGCCTCATCAATGGTCAAGATTGTACAATTGGACAACATTATATGTTCCTTACCCTATCATTCAACCATGTTGAATGGGCCTGAGAGGGTTGTCAGAGATGCATTCTTAGGTACGAAGTTAGTAAAATAGATGCATTCACGCAAAACGATGTGCGTGGTTGCACTATCTGCCAGACAACTAACTTCCCCACTAGTCATACCTAGAATGAAAAATTAATTTGAATCGGTCACAGGCATAAAAGTTCTTAAAACAAATATCCATTCAAAATAATTGAAGTATTCAAGGATGGTAATTAAATAAAAACTTAATATCCAAAAACAAGTCACCAACAAATAATCCAAACATAAAGGAAAATTGTTCAAAATTAACCAAAAAACAAAGAGCTACTGTGGAATTCGGTCCAATGTCTAATTTAACTAAAAAATAGTTTATGTCTAAGATTCTAATCTTCCATAGGTGTGATAGCCTATTGAAAGTCAGAAACCTCCATCTTTGAACTCTCTAGTTCGTCCACTTGCATAAAGTTTGATTCAAACTTCTTACGACGAGAATGATATTCAGTTACAACCTTTTGGAGAACTCGGCAAACATGGGACCAATGATTCTTTGAACCATTGCGACAACACATATCCACATCTATGGTTTCAGGGCTTTGCCCTAATTTTTGAAGTTTAGGGCCTTGAGAGCGAGGTTAGGGTGCTTCTAGGCTTTGTTTCCTCCCTTAGATGGGCCTTGGCTCTGTGAACATTGACGGGGTGGCTTCTAGCCACCCCTACCACGCTTCTTTTGACGTTTTGGGCATTGGTTCGTGCTAAAGTGTGCTTCAGGCACAACAGTCACCCTAGTAGGTCGAGCTTGATGATTCTTCATCAACACTTGGTTCTGCTTTTTAGCGAGAAGTAAAACAAAGATCAAATTTGAGAACTTAGTGAACTTCTGAGCTCTATATTGTTTTTGCAGGACAATATTAGTAGCAGAGAAGGTCGAATAGGTATTTTCCAGGAGATCCTCTTCGGTCAAAGTTTCGTTACAAAACTTGAGAAGTGATTGGATTCGACAAACTTTAGAATTTTATTCATTTACAAACTTAAAGTCTTGGAAGTGAAAATGCTGCCAGTCATGTCTTGCTTCAGGCAAGAAGATGTCCTTTTGGTGATCAAAACGATCAGCCAAAGCGACCCATAGTTCTCGTGGATCCTCCTCAGCAAGGTTCTCAGTTTGCAATGCGTTATGAATATGTCTTCAGATGAAGATCATGGCATCGACTTTCTCAGCTTCGCTAATAGGGTTGTCCGTCTCAACTTCAATGGCAGGATGCAAATTCTTTGCAGTTAGGTGGAGCTTCACATCTTGGACCCACTTGAGGTAGTTCCTTCTAGAGACCTCCAAAGTGGTGAAGTCGAGTTTGTTCAAATTCAACATGTACCTATCACAAAATAAAGAACAAGATGTGATTAGTGTAATGGAGAAAAATATCAATCTATTCACATAGGAGTAGAACATTTAGGTTCTAATAAACATGTATTGGTTTAAATTTGCATGAAAAACTTCGGGTTTTCATGGGTGATGTTTTTAAGGGAAAACTTTAGGTTTTCAAACAAGGCATGTTTAGAAACTTCAGGTTTTGAAATAATTATGAACTTCAGGTTCATATGTTCCTGCAAACAAACACAAATATATACACAAAAATATGCAACAAGAAAATATGCAAATAGAACTTCAGGTCTAAAATTATAATTGAATTAATTATTTGGACTTCGGGCCAAAATTAAAGTATGGGTGAAAAAATAAAACTCATTGGGCCTAAAATTTTTAGGCAATTAAACTTGAGGCCCAAAATAATAGGCCAAAGCCCATGGGTGGGCTGAGCAAATCTCTGCTGTGAGGTCTAGGCCCAGATTGGGCTAGTTTGGTTTCGAGTGGGCCGGATCCAAAAAGAAGAGCCCATGAAAGGGTATAGATCCGGTGCGTCTCAGACAGGTAAACCTAAGGGAGGACGCTATCCAGTGCGTTGCAAGCGTATGAGACACTATAGCCCTCGGGCTGGTGTCAAGGTTGGGTCGAGTTTCGATTTGTGGGTTGCAATATGTGAGCCCAGGTTGATATATCTCTCCAATATGCTTTACAAGGAACACCAAAACCTAAAGGGTTGGTGTTTGGACCAAGAGTAGTCAAGCCAAGTAGACTCGGGTAAGGACCAAAAATAACTCAGCGTTGCTGGGTAAGATGGTCAGGGTTGAGACCAGCGCCGCCATTGCTGGTGGCCATGTTCTTAGTGAATATGGTAGGAGGAAGTACGGGTTAGACCTGGAACCCAATTTTGAACGGAGAAAATTCGATTTCTTGAAGTTGGGTGTGAAAACCATGGGGATTTTGAATTGAAATCCTCGAAAACCTAATGAAATTCGACGGGAATTTCAATGATCATTGTTGAAGACGATGCATTTGTCCCAAAAATCACAACTTTAGGTCGTGGTTCTTAATGGAAGTCGGCGTTGGTGCCGTGACTCGTCTGTGGGCGAGTGGGGGTTTGGAGATGACACCATGGACGTCGTTGTTCTGGTTTTCATAGAAAGAGAGCTACTGGCTTTTGGCTGGTGGCTTGGCTCGGCTCAGCCACACAGGCTACAGGCCTAGGCGAGCGGCTCGAGGTCGTGGGTTTGAAGAACTCTAGCACCAGTAGGTTTTAGTTTGTTTTTTCTTTTTTCTTTTTCAATTCAATTCAATTCAATGCATATTTAATTCAAATATTTTAATGCATGGACATATATTTGATGCAATTCATGGCAATATCAAATTCACATAATTCAATAATTATGAATATAATGCATACACAATTTATGTAGAATCTAAAATTCGAAAAATGTAAAGTTTGGTCATGCATTATGGTGAATGTTCATGCTATCAGGGCTACAAAAATATCGAGATAAAAACCATTATTTTGGAAGAACCTGATTGCGTGATGATATGGATGAACTGGTTTGATGCATAAAACTTCCTCGTCAAATTCCTAAGTGCAGCAGTAAAAACATGCTGATAACATGTTGTAGCCTATTTTATCTGACTAAAGGGAAGGGGCCGGCGACAAGGAGAGAGAGAGGAGAGATGTGTTTGTAGAATCGTAGGGGATTGTGTGTGTGTTATTCCTTCCTAGTTCTTTTATTTATAGTAATAAGATGGAGAAGAAATTCTTTATCCCCAAGGAATACAAGTTCATATAGGAAAGAATAACTAGAATCAAATATAATAACACAATCACACATAAGCTAGGAAAGTTTATAACAGATAGATTGACTTTTTATTCACATATGTTATATTATTGTCACTCACACGAGCATCATAACTTATCTGAGTTTTGCCTTACCTGATGCACCATTTCCACATTGTAAAGGGCGATTTTGCAAGTTGACAAGTGTTGTTAGGTACAAGAATTTCAATATGGCGGCGCTGAGATATTGAGCGCTTGAAGTGATTAGGTCATTCTTGTATCTTACTTGTCATATTTTGATCGATAAGTATATAATACATGGAAGAAATTTGTGGATATGTATTGAATTAGAATTTCTATCCGTCTTGTTCAAGCTAGTATTTTTGGGGAATTGGAATGAGTGGGTAAAATTGATTGAGATCTATTTATCATAAGTGAGACGAGAGATGGCTTATTCACTATGCATGATGTCTGCTAAACTTAAGCAACAAGAATTTCGGGTGATCGAAATCCATCAATTTAGTATACATGTTGGTGGCAATAACAACATTGAAACTTTTCAAATATCTAAGTATTTGGTAGTATTGACCAATACTCTTCTGCTACATACAGATTCCAATCGAAAAAAATAATGTAATTTAGATGTTAAGTTGGTAAATGAAGGAGTATGATTCTCTCCCCTCCTATTTGAACGGTCATGGTTAAACCAAGTCAACATCTCATATTCTTTGAGTTTGAAGTATAATCAAGCCATGCACTGATATCCAAAAATATATACTATTGCGTCGAAGTTTTATACAGGTCATCCATTATTTTGATTGCCAAGCAAGATATTGAAATTGTAGTGGTTTAGGACTACAAAATGAACATTTGAAAAAAGGAGGGGTTGAGGGTTAAAGGCCGAATTCGTGTTTATGAAAATTCGAACCTAAAACCTTTTATGTACAAATAAAAATAAAACCAATCGTCGTAATTAAATAATTATAAAACCATGCAATATTGTAGTATCTTTTCTTTGGTCAGAATATTATAGTATCTAAGTTTGAGTAGGAGGAGAGAGGATTTTTGCCGAATTCTCCAATCACACCCGTTCATCATAAATCGTGTGACCAATTTTTGTCAGGTACTGTTTATATTTAATTTTAAATAAAAAAATTTACAATAATTTCTGACCGCACAATATACGATGAACGTATATGATTTAAGGATCCCCGTGAATCTCACAAAGAGGATCCGGCGAGGATCCTCACTCGAGTAGGAGGGGTCACATAGTCCAAACGATACATCTTTTCACTTGGTGCGATGGCAAGTGCCTTCGCCCATGAGCGGTAGGTCTCGGGTTCGAGACTTGGGAGCAGCCTCTCCATAAATGGGGGTAAGGCTAGCCGACATTCACCTCTCCCAGACCCTGCGTAAAGCGGGAGCCTTGTGCACTGGGTACGACCATAAGTACATATCATTGAGTAGTCTGAAAATCAACAGTTATATCTGCATATAAAAATTTAATATATTTTACAGGGGTTAGATCTTGCGTAAAACTCTTACCACTGAATGATACGTAACATTGCAGATAAAAAAACATATATTATCATGGGTCTGTCTCACTAGTGGTAGAATCTCATAAAGTGATGGAATCTCATAATCTTTCCAAGGAATTGCGAAAGGAAAATGTTAGGGAGATCAAAATTTTAAACCAAATACGCAAACTAAATAATCTGTCACCAATAGGAAAAAACACGTTAATCAACATTTAAGTAATAATCCAATCATCAACAACCAAAGGGTAATGCTAGAGAGACCAAATTTGGTAAATCAAATTTGCAAAACAAAATGATGTGGTTTTAGATGATTGGATAAATAATTAAATGTTCGTTAACGTTCTTATCTCTTATCGGTGACATAACATTTTATCTGTAAATTTAATTTAAAAGTTTGATCTTTAGCATTATCCATGTCAAAATAATACGACACAATTGAATGATTAATAGTGAAATGGTCGTACTGCTGTTTTGCTTAGTATAGAGTATTTGTGATAATAGTACTAGTATTTTAAATTTAATTTCTATGAGGTCTATACTAATATGAGGAAACTTAGGCTCCTTAAAATTGAGGGAAAAATTCCTTCCCAAGATGTTTTATTAACGATCTACGTAACCTTGTATTTATAATCGAAACTGTTCATATTAAATTCTCTATAAAGATCATCTATTAAAAAATTTAGTTTAAAATAAGGTCATTTAGTCAATCAATTGTAACAAATAGATAGACGGATTGTAATGCTTTTACTGTATTCGATCATTTGTTTTAATACAGTTTAATGACTAAACAATCTCATTTTTATTGATTTTTTACAAAGATGATTTTTATAAAGTGATTTATAGTATGAATGATTTCAAACATAAGAACGAAATTTCATGAATCAGTAACACCGTATTTTGAGGAGGAACTCCTCCTCACCTATTGAGGAAGTTAGGTCATCTCCAATCGAAGGGTCCAGAGAGTCAGAGGGCCGAAAATAGCCCTAAAATAGTCTCCAACCAAGAGCTAGGCCAAATGGCCCGTGGGCCTCATTGGACAAAAAAGGGCCAAAGGGCCAGGCTAAAAAATTTATTTTTGGGCCAAAAATTTAAAAAGAATATTTAATTAAGGCACAGAAAAGTAATTAGTTCTATGTGGGGATGTTGCTTTTATAAGCATGTTTGATTGTTCAAACCTCTCCCATAGCCGATGTGGGACAAATATAATGGGTGCCACACATGCAAGCTTTTGCTTGCTCAATTCTCTCCAGATGTGGGACAAATATAATGGGTGCCCCAAATATAAGCTTCCTATTAGAGATGGTAAATGTGCATTTATACATGTAATTATCTCAAACTAAGTTGTACTAGTAATTGGACACTTAAATTAAAAAATTAATTTAACATACAACTGTTAACTGCTGCAAGTAGACATGAAAGCGGTGCCAATTACTACAATGAAGTAAGTGTTTTCACAATTTATTTTAAATATTTCATTATATTTCATTTATTTAAGTTGTTGTAGTTTTTAAATTTAAATAATCAATTATGTTTGGCCCTATGACCCTTTGACCCTCGGTTGGAAATAGTTTTTTGTGATGGGGCTAAAACAAGCTCTATGACCCTTTGGCCCTCGATTGGAGATGGTAAGAAATATGGCCATGCACTGTTCACTAAGATATTAATTTCTTGGAGGGCCAGAGGGCTAAAATGAGCCCTCTGGCCAGCCTTCGGTTGGAAATGGCCTTAATTCCTATTAACATACTATGAAGAGCTTTATCCTCTAAAAGATGGCTCAGTGTTTATTTTTCCGTATTAGTCAGTGCCATATGTATGGGAGTGGATTGAGGTATTTCTTACAAGCATGGACCTGGGTTTGCACTTTACAGTATTCTAAAATTGTTTTATTATTGCCACTTAATACTACAGTTTAGTGATATTTTTCTTCATTTGTAAGTGAGAGGTATTAGGTCTGATTCTCACCAAAAGCGAATTTGGACCACATTATTATGGCTCGTCCATTGTGAGGCTTAGTCCACTCCCCTTCCTTAATGTAGATAATATCGTTTGTTAAAATAAAAAATTGTTTTATTTTTACTTGAGTAACAAATATTATTGCATTGTCAAATTCGTTTTGGGTATATATGCGAATAAAATGAACCTTACTCATAATGGACACGAAATGTCATCTAGTATATGTCTATCTAGCAAATGCCATCTTGTTCTTGTATTCCATTTTTTTTCCTGACTCGCCCTGTCAATGTCATAGTTCAATCTCTAGTATGTTTGTATTTTCTGTTTTCAGATTGTGTTGGTGGCGGCCGGTAGGCAAACCGCATCATTTTCATGCCTAAATTTAATCACTCATAATATAATAACAAATTTTTAATATGAATCTTTACACCTTAATTTTTAATCTATGTAGAAAATCCAAGTAAATATATATTTCATTTCAAGAAGTAGGTGTGGAGAACGAATTACACACAAGCCTTAAATTACTCTGGTGCTCTGGTGTCTCTACAATCAAGAATAAAAAGACAGGTAAGACTTTGTCACAACGGTGTAGTGTAAGCCAAAAGGGCACCTATGCGTAAGTTAGACTTAATATAGGAGAATGAATCACAAGCTATGGGTTTCTTAGCTAATGAACGATTACCTTTTTTTATGGAAATGAACATGCCTTTATATAGTGGCAGACATGTGCGGTGAATGATTCGTTAAGGCATGCAAGACGCTTCTTAAGTGGTTGGTTAGAACTCCATGCTATCCCGCCTAATGGTGAAGCTAGGAATTGATGGGGGGAGGGGCGAAGTTAAAAGAGTGTGTTTGTACCATACTTGACCAATCCCGAAACTACTGAGCACTAGTCAACGTTATACCGTCAAGGACCCAGAAGAGTTTCCCTCCAACCAGGAGGCCAATCACAGCGCGACACGTGTCGACATCAGAAGCCAATCATATCAGAAGCCAATCACAACACGACACGTGTCAATGTCAGAATGAAACTAGAAACTCTCTTTTATAAATAGAGATCATTCTCTCACAATATTTCCTAATGTCATTTGTACTAAATCATTCACTTGTACTCACTAAAGGAGAGCTTGAACCTATGTACTTGTGTAAACCCATCACAATTAATGAGAACTCCTCTACTCCGTGGACGTAGCCAATCTGGGTGAACCACATACATCTTGTGTTTGCTTCCCTGTCCCTATCTATTTACATACTTATCCACACTAGTGACCGGAGCAATCTAGCGAAGGTTACAAACTTAACACTTTCTATTGTACCAAAGTCCTTACTGATTTTGTACATCAACATTTGGCGCCGTCTGTGGGAATGACACTTATACCCACTCTCTTAAGCTTTGCCAAGCTGGTTTCCACCATTCGTACACTCTCTTTTGACCAGGCATCCCTCTCCAACATGGGGAGCGAAGGAAGTCACAGCACACAGAATGACACCCCTCTTGCACCTAGTGCAAAGCAACGAAAAAAGGAAGGAAAAAGGGTTACTCTTCAAGATAAAGTCGATGAGCTAGAAGCTCAGAACAACAAGATAGCAATGAAGAATGAGGTCCTCCAGGAGCAGTATGAGAAGCTCTTTGAGACGCTCTACGAAACTAGGTGTACTCAAACACACGAGCTCGTTGCCCCTGTGGACATCAACCATTATCTGGGTACCCTCCAACACAGAGGGTCACCTCCCTTTAACATGGGTATCCCTGATGAAGAGTGAGCTAATCATCAAAACATTGATCAACATGAGACTTCTCTCAACCCAGATGCTTCGACCCGAAGCAAGAGAAGTGGAGGAAGACACCTCATTGCAGAAGGGTTGGAAGGATCGAAAGCCGTTTATGATGACTGTCGAGACTTCCTAAATCAACGTAGAGAGAATCCCCTCCACATATGCTCAAAGATCAATGTCCCAAGGGTTTCTGAAAGACTCAGTCCCCTCCCACGACCCAGGCCCGTTGCCAATCTAGGGAAGGAACATGAAGGTATAGGGGACTCTGAGGTATTCCGACAGACTTGCCCTAGAAGTCAGTACAGCGAGTCCAAGAAAAAACCACACGCCCTTGCTCAAACTTTCTTACTTCCAAGAGGCGATGGAGACTTACGAAAGAAAATTCCAGTGGTACATGGCTCCACTCAGGACCCCCTTATCCTACAGCTCCTTGAAGAAGTAAACAAGTTGAAGGCCGAACGTCAGGCCGAGATACCTGACTGGAACCAACCTAGGCCTGGCCCTCTCAAAAGGAGGATCCTCGACACCCCCTTTAAGCGAAGGTAAAACAAAAGCTTGGTTTACAACTATATACTAGAAGGGAGGACCCAATTGAACACCTTAACCTCTTTGAGTCCATGGCATATCGGATGCACACCAACGAAGAGCGATGTTTTCTCTTCCCCTCCACCCTCTCTGGCGAAGCTCTAAACTGGTATTGCCGTCTTCCACCTGAGACAGTAGACTCATTTGAGGAACTGAGGAAACTGTTTGTTTCTCAACACATCTTCCAGACCGATCTTTTACATTCTACAGATGACTTGTACACTATTCGCCAGAAGCCGGACGAGTCATTACAAGAGTATGCCGGTCACTTTAGCCATGAGTATTCTCGCTGCGCTGAGGCAGATGACAAGACCGCCATCAAGGCTTTCACGGTAGGTTTGCGTGATTGTTTCTTCAAGTACATGATCAATGCCAACACTTGGAAGACTTACTTTGAGGTAATGGCACAGGCTTACAACAAGTGGGAAATGGAAGTCAAGTTCTACCAAGTGAGGAGATCTTGGCCATTCTGACACCCATTGCATTATCTTCTGCCTCATTTAGCTACTCGCTATGTCACCAAACGTATCTATCCCTTGGTAAGAGGAATGATTTTTACTCTCAGCTAGCCCATTACAACAAGAGGGATAAAAGTTCATATCAAGACAACTAGGGGTGAACGTACTGTCGACTATTATGACTATGGGACCAAGCCTCACTCTTTCAAAGTGGAGGACTAGGTACTGAAGGAAATGCTATTATAAGAAGGCATACACATTACAAATGTTTTAACTCTCAACCGCTTGAGATCTTTTGTCACACAAGCCATTCATAAGCATTACTCATTTTAATCAACATAAACATCATACATTCCAACACATTCATACATAAACATTATACATTCCAACACATTCATACATAAACATCATACATTCTAACACATCCATACATAAGCCAACTATGCTTCGAAAGGGTTCAACATACTTTGTGTCTTCGACACTTGCTACAATGTGCCTCGACACCTTGCCCTTATTCTCACCAACCTCGTGATGAAATGTAAAAAAGGAACTCATCTTCATGCCACCAACCAGGTGATGAAATGTACAACCCGTACTCTAATATCATTTGGCAACTTGCCACTCATGCCACCAACCAGGTGAAGAAGGAACTCATCTTTATGCCATCAACTAGGTGATGAAATGTACAACCCGTACTCTCCTTCATGCCACAACTAGGTGATGAAATGTACAACCCGTACTCTAATATCATTTGGTAACTTGCCACTAATGCCACCAACCAGGTGAAGAAGGAACTCATCATTGTGCCACCAACCAGGTGATGAAATGTACAACCCGTAGTCTAATATCATTTGGCAACTCGCCACTCATGCCACCAACCAGGTGAAGAATGAACTCATCTTCATGCCACCAACCAGGTAATGAAATGTACAACCCGTACTCTCCTTCATGCCACCAACCAGGTGATGAAATGTACAACCCCGTACTCTAATATCATTTGGCAACTTGCCACTCATGCCACCAACTAGGTGAAGAAGGAACTCATCTTCGTGCCACCAACTAGGTGATAAAATGTACAACCCGTACTCTCCTTCATGCCATCAACCAGGTGACGAAATATACAACCCGTACTCTAATATCATTTGGCAACTTGCCACTCATGCCACTAACCAGGTGAAGAAGGAACTCATCTTCGTACCACCAACCAAGTGATGAAAGCAACTCACCATTCATTTCACCTACCAGAAGACGAGTGGTACAACTTGTACATGTGAACTCCTAGCATTCACAAATAATAAAAAACCCTCAAGCTTGACAACTCAACTAGGGGAGCACTTATGCCTAACAAGAGTTATAGTCTTCAACAAAGTCTTATTGCAAGCCAACAACAACTTCAGTGCATGGTATACGAAGATTAATCTATTCAGCCATCTTGCATCTGCTTCAGACATTTCCCCTCTGTAACAATGCAAACACTACAACTCGTAGAAAGCTTCACACACTCTTGATCAAGACAGTGTGAAGCAAAACCAATTTATGGTGCAAACAAGAGCTTCATCAAAGGAGTTCAACCATAATTCTCAAAAGCTTCACACACTCTTGATCAAGACAGTGTGAAGCAAAACCAATTTATTGTGCCAACAAGGGCTTCATCAATAGAGGGTAACCACAATTCTCAAAAGCTTCACACACTTTTAATCAAGACAGTGTGAAGCAAAACCAATTTATCGTGCCAACAAGAGCTTCATCAAAGGAGCGCAACCATAATTCTCAAAAGCTTCACACACTCTTGATCAAGACAGTGTGAAGCAAAACCAATTTATGGTGCCAACAAGAGCTTCATCAATGAAGGGCAACCACAATTCTCAAAAGCTTCACACACTCTTGATCAAGACAGTGTGAAGCAAAACCAATCTTTGGTGCCAACAAAAGCTTCATCAAAGAAGTTCAACCACAATTCTCAAAAGCTTCAGGATAACCAATTTATGGTGCCAACAAAAGCTTCATCAATGGAAGACAACTACAATTCTCAAACCTTCGAAGAAAATGAAGACTGTTTGAAGCAAATTCAATTTATATGGTTCATCCAAACCTTCGACTACTACAAGGTGTGACTTGCATCACAATCTCTTGCTCAACAGTGTGGAGGCAAAATTTGTATATGTTGTCTCTTCCACATTTTCAAATTTCTAGTTTCTCAAAAAAAAAAGGGAAATTCAACTAAGCTTCATCAATGAAGGACAACTACAAATTCTCAAAAGCTTCACATTATCTTGATCAAGATAGTGTGAAGCAAAATCAATTCGTGGTACCCAACAAAGCTTTACCACAAAAACTTCACCAACAAAAGCTTCATCAATGGAGGACAACTACAAATTCTCAAAAGCTTCACACTATCTTGATCAAGATAGTGTGAAGCAAAATCAATTCATGGTACCCAACAAAAGCTTCAACTCCAAAGCTTCACCAACAAAAGCTTTATCAATGGAGGACAACTACAAATTCTCAAAAGCTTCACACTATCTTGATCAAGATAGTGTGATGCAAAATCAATTCATGGTACCCAACAAAAGCTTCAACTCCAAAGCTTCACCTACAAAGCTTCAACTCCAAAGCTTCACCCACAAAAGCTTCACCTATAAAAGCTTCACATACAAAAGCTTCACCGATAAAAGCTTTACCAACAAAAGTTTCACCCACAAAAGCTTCAACCACCATAAAAGCTTCACCCACAAAAGCTTCGAAGAAAATGAAGACTGTTTGAAACAAATTCAATTTATATGGTTCATCCAAACCTTCGACTACTACAAGGTGTGCCTTGCATCACAATCTCTTGCTCAACAGTGTGGAAGCAAAATTTGTATATGTTGTCTCTTCCACATTTTCAAATTTCTAGTTTCCCCAAAAAAAAAGGGAAATTCAACTAAGCTTCATCAATGAAGGACAACTACAAATTCTCAAAAGCTTCACACTATCTTGATCAAGATAGTGTGAAGCAAAATCAATTTGTGGTACCCAACAAAGCTTTACCACAAAAACTTCACCAACAAAAGCTTCATCAATGGAGGACAACTACAAATTCTCAAAAGCTTCACACTATCTTGATCAAGATAGTGTGAAGCAAAATCAATTCATGGTACCCAACAAAAGCTTCAACTCCAAAGCTTCACCTACAAAGCTTCAACTCCAAAGCTTCACCCACAATAGCTTCACGTACAAAAGCTTCACCGATAAAAGCTTTACCAACAAAAGTTTCACCCACAAAAGCTTCAACCACCATAAAAGCTTCAACCACAAAAGCTTTACCCACAAAAGTTTCACCCACAAAAGCTTCACTGATAAAAGTTTTACCAACAAAAGTTTCACCCACAAAAACTTCACCTACAAAAGCTTCACCAACAAAAGCTTCACTCACAAAAGCTTCACCCACCACAAAAGCTTCATCCATAAAAGCTTCACCAACAAAAGCTTCACCCACAAAAGCTTCACCCACCACAAAAGCTTCATCCATAAAAACTTCACCAACAAAAGCTTCACCCACAAAAGCTTCACCCACCACAAAAGCTTCACCCACAAAAGCTTCAACACAAAAGCTTCACCTACAAAAGCTTCACACTATCTTGATCAAGATAGTGTGAAGCAAAATCAATTCATGGTACCCAACAATGCTTCAACCTCAAAGCTTCACCTACCAAGCTTCAACATCAAAGCTTCACCTACAAAGCTTTAAAATATATATATATATGTATATATATATATTTTTTTTTCGGAAATTCAAAAATTCAAAAATTCGAAAATTCGAAAATTCGAAAAAAAATTCGAAAAAAAAAATTCTAAAATAAAATTGCCTAGGCCTCCTCTTCTTTGGGCCTAACAACTTTCATAACAAATATATATGAAAAAGGAGTTTTGGGCTACCACTTAGAAAGGAAATGCCTTATTCGTCAACTCCCTCGACCGGAGACTTGGGGGACTCCTACCATATGCTACTGCACCTTGATACTCGGAAGTCTCACGACCACTCAGTGACTTGGATTTTTCAAGTCTCCAAACAAGAAGTTTTCCTCACTCGGGAAATTAAAAGAGCACTACCTCAACCTACACGCTTCACTCACAAAGCTTCAACATACAAGCTTCAACAAAAGGAAAAATTCAAAGAACTTAGTGAAGAATGCCTTGGTGTATTTAACACAATACGTTGAAATGAAGCAAAGCTTGTTTATTGATATCTCCGATAAGTTACAAATATGTACATATACATGAATCAAAATAAAAAAACAAGAGGGAGCCTTCACAAAGGTTGCTCAGGAGAAGTCTCAGTAGTCGGCAGAGCCCCAGAAAGAGGAGGCACAGGGGGTAATTATTCGGAACCTCAGTACTAGGTAGAACCGCAGAAGGATGAGGCACTGAAGGTTGATCATTTGGACCTTCATTACATGGTACAGCCCCAGAAGACGAAGGCAATAAATGCCTTTGGAACAAACCCACAAACCTCTGATGATCAAGTAAAATCTGGCCATTAGATTCCTGCAGCTGGTCGAGCTTCCTCTTCATGTTTGTAACATAGTCATGTGCGAACCTATGCAACTGTTTATTCTCATGCTTGAGCCTTCTAATCTCCTGTTTGAGACTTATCACTTTAGTAGCCAATGATTCAACTTGGCGAGTTCGAGCAAATAAGCGTTGGCCATATTAGACACAGAACCTACACACTGAACACTTAGAGCCAGAGAATCCTTAACAGCCAACTCATTAGACTGTTTGAAAAGTAGTTTGTTATCTTTGGGAGTGAGAAGGTTCCTGGCCACCACCGCAGCGGTCATATCATTCTTCATCACGGAGTCCCCAACGGTAAGAGGACCAGTAGGGGATAAGAAGGATGGGCACCATATGTTGTCTTGAGAAGGCATGGCTACCTCTTCACCAAAGTTCAAGTCAAAACAACGGTCGGATGAGCCATACATTCTTAGAAATGATGAAGGAGAAATGAGGTGCAATAAATCTCTGAAGTAAGGGGAAAATTCTTATAAGCAATAAATCTCTGAAGTAAGGGGACAATTCCTACAAGCAATAACTCTCTGAATGTACTTCTTGCACAAAATTGGTGCCCTTATAAAAGAAAGGGCAACAGGGCCGTTGGTTCAAAAATTAAAGATGCACCACTCTCCGGATTTCGAAGAGGCACCACTTTCCACACGCAACATCAGCTCCTCGGGTACCATAGATAACTTTGCCAAAAATCTCTGACAAAGGTTAGACATATAAATTTTGAAGGTCCAGCTACCCTACTATTACCCACAAGGGTAAAGGAACAACACCACTGCTTGATAACTAGAAAGTCCCAATGTGTGTCAACCTCCGTGCTCTGTGGCAAGGCAGACTGGCAAAAATGCCTAACCTTTACTCACATTCGAGAAAACACTCAAACAAGATTGCTTGCTCAAAAATCGAAGAGGCACCGCTCTTCGAATCTCATGAGCCAGACTCCCAACAGGCATTCGTGCTAAAAAATTGAAGAGGCACCGCCCTCTAAATCTCGAGAATCAGACTCCCAACAGGATTACTTTCTCAAAAATCGAAGAGACACTGCTCTCTGAATCTCAAGAGTCAGACTCCCAATAGGATTGATTTCTTAAAAACCGAAGAGACACTGCTTTCCGAATCTCAAAAGTCAGACTCCTAATAGGATTGCTTTCTCAAAAATCGAAGAGGCACCGCTCTTCGAATCTTGAGAGCCAGACTCCCAACAGGATTACGTGCTCAAAAATTGAAGAGGCGCCGCCCTCCGAATCTCGAGAGCCAGACTCCCAACAGGATTACTTTCTAAAAAATCGAAGAGACATTGCTCTCCGAATCTCAAGAGTCAGACTCCCAACAGGATTGTTTTCTCAAAAATTGAAGAGGCACCGTTATCTGAATCTCGAGAGTCAAATCTCCGACAAGATTGCTTGTTCGAAAACCGAAGAGGCACTGCTCTCCAAACTTGGAGAGCCAGATTTCCTTGGATAAAGCTTGTCTGTAATCTTCACACGCAACATCAGCTTTCCAGATACCACATACCACTTTTTCAAAGTGCTCTGACAAAGTTAAAACACGTGAAGCTTGTAGCTCCCACTACATTGTTATGACCAAGAAGAGTAAAGGAATAGCACTACTACTTGTTGTTAGGGAGACTCCTATATATGTCGACCTCCATCTTCCACAACCAAGCAGACCTGCAAATAAAAAAAAATGCTCAACTTTTCTTCACATCCGAGAGGGTACTCTCAGCAGAGTCTCACGAAATACTCAGCTTATTTTCCTCCCGATAATACCTCTGCAAACAAGCCATACTAGAGCAAGAGTATCTCATATCATCAGGGTTAAAAGCAAGAGTATCCCATATCATGCTTTTTCCCTATCTTTTCCTTTGGCCTTGTTCTTACCTGCAAAACAAGGAGAAAGAGAGCAATCAGTCAGCACTTGGAATCAAGCTTCCAATTAGGAACTGACTGTCTGGAACCCCTTGCCTGATTACTTACCTGGCATTGCTCTCAAATACTCATCTTTAACATCTTATGCTTCCAGAAAAGATACCACATCTACCTGAGGAACAGATAGGGCAAGTGAGAAAGATATAAGAAAGCATGTGGAGACAAGCATAGCAAAACACGTGCCGATACATTCACTACTTTGTCAACAGCAAAAGTATCCCATATCATCAGGGTCGAACGTACTCTAGATTTGATGGACTTGTTTTGACCCTCAAACTCTTGAGTCGGCTTTATACTCTGGAGGAAACCAGAAAACCCTCCAGCTTAGTTCAAGAATAAGCTTGTGGAAAGTTACTTCTTCAAAAGCAAAAGTATCTCATATCATCTCTTCTTCATTTGCTTCTCTTTATCCTTGTTGCTGTTTACGACATAAGGAGAAGGAGAACAATCAACCGGAAGCCGAAGTCGAACCTCTGATCCAGGTTGCTTGCTTGGAAGTCTGATTGCTTACCTTGTCCATTACCTCCTTCGGCAAATCTCCTAGCTCGGCAACTTGGGGGACTCCTACTATAGGGTTTGTATCTCACTTGGCCAAGCTCGAAACTACAAGTAAGCTTCAAGTGAAATTGATACATTACCTTGTGCATATTCATCGGTTAAAGATATCACCCCTGGATGGAGGAAAAGTACTTCCAGAGAAGATGCCACATCTACATATGAGACAAATAAGGCAAGTGAAAATGATACCACACTTCGGTACTTAGAAGTTTCGTGATTACTTAATGGCTTGGATCTTGCAAGTTCCCAACAGAGGAGTTTCCCTCATTCGGGAACTTAAGGGAACATTGTTTGTACCATACTTGACCAATCCCGAAACTACTGAGCACTGGTCAACGTTATACCGTCGAGGACCTAGAAGAGTTTCCCTCAAACCAGGAGGCCAATCATAGCGCGACACGTGTCGACATCAGAAGCCAATCATAACGCGACACGTGTCAACATCAGAAGCCAATCACAACACGACATGTGTCAATGTCAGAATGAAACTAGAAACTCTCTTCTATAAATAGAGATCATTCTCTTACAATATTTCCTAATGTCATTTGTACTAAATCATTCATTTGTACTCACTATAGGAGAGCTTGAACCTATGTACTTATGTAAACCCTTCACAATTAATGAGAACTCCTCTACTCCGTGGACGTAGCCAATCTGGGTGAACCACGTACATCTTGTGTTTGCTTCCATGTCCCTATCCATTTACATACTTATCCACACTAGTGATCGGAGCAATCTAGTGAAGGTCACAAACTTAACACTTTCTGTTGTACCAAAGTTTTCACTGATTTTGTGCATCAACAGAGTGCAAGGTTCAAAAGAATAGCAACAACCAAATCCTTTTATATAGTAATGTCTTCCATAATTTATCAATACAAACAAATTATAATTGTTGCCGGCGAGGTTTCATATCATGAAAACGTCGCATAATAGGCTCATTATCTATAAAAGCGAATATATCTCTCTCAATGTAAACATGCATGCTATCACTCAACCATTGATCTTCCATTTTGTTATGCAATAGTGTTTTCACAATCTTCATAGAAAAAAAAAATCTCTCCACCGAAACAGTTGCAACCAGTAACAACAAAGCCAATGTAAGAAGCTTATTTACTAACATAAAGGTTGCATATCTCTCGATCTTCACCAACTCCTTTGCTAGATCACCAATTCCTCTCAATGATGTGGTCCAAATTTATGCCTTAATTTTGGGGGTACGAAATGCAAATTCTCCATGTTAGGAACGACAATATCATGCTTTTCACAAAACTTTTGTACATCATCAAGCAAGTCCCCAAAGTCATAATCTCTCAAGGATTCTAGTCTTTGCTTGCATACTTCCACTAACGCCATCGCATTCACAATATCTTGATCTTTTTTTTATAATGCTTGTGATAACTCATTTATAATTCCCAATATGAGTCTCATAAAAAAAGTGAAACACAAAATCAAAAGTTTGTATGTCATGGAATAACTTACTTACTTCACCAAAATTGTCTTGGTTGATATCATCTTTAATCCATTCAAGCACCTCCAACACGGCTTCAAACATGACAATAATACTAACTATAGTACCATAATGTGAGTTCCAACGTGTATCACAAGGATGCATGAGACTAATCTCTTGATTTAACCCTCTTCCCGTTTCAAGATCACCAATATCAAGAGCTTTCTTAATTTGTTCTAGTTGTTTCTCTCTAAATGCATCATGACGCTTACACGATGATCCAATAGTATTGACCAAAATACTAGCATTGTTGAAGAAAATGGCAACACCCTCAATTCCCTTTGCAACGGCTACAAGAGCTAGTTGAAGTTGGTGTGCAAAACAATGAACATAAAATGCTTAAGGATACATGTTCAAAATCTTTGTTTTAAGGCCATTTAGCTCACCTTTCATATTACTAGCTTCATCATACCCTTGTCCTCATAACTTGGACAAACTCAAATTTGTTATAGCAAAGAATCTCTCAATAGCCTCTTCAAGCTAGCTACTAGTTGTAGAGGAGACATGTTGCACACCCAAAAACCTTTCAATTGCTTCTCCTTTTTTGTTCACATAATGCAATACCACCACCATTTACTCTTTAGTTGAAACATCACGTGCTCCATCAACCAAAAGAGAAAAAAAATGCACCTTCCATATCTTTAGTGATTGCATCTATAGTTTCAATGGCACGAGCACGGACAAGATATTTTTGAATATCGGAAGAAGGACAGTTAAGATTCATGGGAGCATTCTCAAACACAACCTTCCTAACTTGCTCATTATGCTTGGAAAGAAATTGCATAAGCTCCAAATAATTATCTCTATTGCTTGTTTTCAATGATTCATCATGGCCACGAAAAGGCAAACCGTTTCCCAACAACCATCTTGTGCACTCAAGTGAGGCACTCAATAAAGTATGATAATTAATTCGAGCTTCATCGGTTTGCTTAATCACAAATGTTTCAATGTGTTGTTTTTGTGTCATTAAATCTCTAGCTTGTTGTACAACTTTATTATGAAGACTTCCAACCCCTCCCTCATGGACTCGAAGATTTTCGGGTCATTTCTTCTAATGTGTAAACCCTTTCTCAGTGAAGACATCACTTCCAGTACTACCCATTTGATCGAAATCACATTTGAAAAGATAGCAATAACGGCAAAATGCAGCATCTTTTGATATATTATACTCCAACTACTTAAACTTATCAAACAAACCAGTGATAAAACATCAATTGTTGCTAACTTTTCTTGGCATGGTGTGGTCTCTAGGTTGACAAGGATCATTTTAGAGATAGTGTCTACAAATTGCTTCATGACAATTAGGTAGATAATCAAGCATTCAACGTCTATATCTAGGGTTTGTAGGAAGATTAGCCAATATTTCATCCAACTCAGTTGCCTTACTTTGTTGTAAACTACTCAGAATATTTGAAGGAGGACTTCTTGGAGTATTTGAAGGAGGAGGAGGACTACTCGGAATATTTGAAGGAGAAGGACTACCTGAAATGTTTGAAGAAGGATTTAAGCATTGTTTCTTATAGTATTGTTCCATTATGTAACTGTAAAATGGAAAGAAAAAAAAATTCCTAGACTCTTAATCCTAGAGTAGACTATACTAATATGCATAATAACTAATCCAACCAACAATTCAATTAATCAATACCAATACGCATACAAATTATGCAATCAATAAAAATTCAATTCAACTAATCATATGAATAATTGTATACATTATGTAATAATTCAATTAATTAACCAATAATCAAGAATTCAAAATTTAATTTTTACCCTAAAAAATAATTTCATAATTTCATATCACTAATTATAGAATCATATCAATAATCAATAACCAATAACCAATAACCATATTAGTGCATTACCATAAGATTCTATACCAATTAAACAAAATTCGAATTAACTAGGGTTAGGGATTATAAATTTAGGAATTAAAAAATTTACCTAAAGAGTGGCTTTGAAGGTTGGAAGTTGGCGGCTGGAGGTTGGCGCGGCGCAAAAGGCCAAACGATGCTAGGAATTTATGTTCCGTTTGCTGTTGGGAATTGGGGGCAGCGCTGCTGCACCTTTGCTCTGATTGGATATTGAAAAAGAAAAGGATACAGAGAGAGACTGAAGGGAATGGGAGACAAGCGGTCCCCCCAATTAATTTTTCCCAACATATACAAAACGGCACCGTTTGTTTTATTTTTAAAATTTTTTTTACCAGGACCAAAACGACGTCGTTTTGGCTTGGATGTTTAAAAAAAAAAATCAACTCAGCTCTGCTGCGCAGCAACAGAACTAGTTGGGTTTTCTGACGAGGGGAAGGGCTGAACCAGCGCTCCAGTCATGTTTTTCCGACAAAGGGAGGGGCAGCTGCCACTCCTTGCCCTCACGTATCTTTGCCACTGATCCCGCTTATTTATCCAATAATAATTGACTATGAGAGACGTGATGAGAGGCACCGATTGAGAGTCTCGTTAAGTGATGACTCTTAGTAACATCGAAGATCATGACACATGTTTGGACCATGATTATAAGGATCGTTATCCCTTGAAGATCTTGCTGAATCTTTCCTTACATGGCCCTGCTAGGCTAACCTCTTATGCGAGCCCCCTTGGGTTCGTGGATGTCATTTGGCTATATCATTAAGCCTTCTACGTGGGCGTGGGTCCATCACCTTGGTTTACGTGTGGACGTGTCACCTCTGCTAAGCTTGATTTATGAGAAGATATCTCCTATTGCATTTAATATTCAACTCATGCAAGACTTAAGTGTTGGCAAAGCCTTTTTATCAAGTGAGTCTGCTTCAGTCCCCTCTAAACGGATGAGATTTGGTTACCACAGTAGGCCCTTAGACAATCTTTGAAAGCCAAAATAAGCTCGTCTCAGTATCACATTTGAGGGTGTTGTTAGTTATAAAATTTAATTCATGGAGAGGGGGTGACTTTGAGTAGATTTCTTGGCTTAAAATTTGTTGTTAATTATAAAATTTAATTCATGGAGCCCCCAAACCCTATTTAGTATTTAGTTAGGGCATGACAACCTCATCTCTGTAGGGATACTTTTAAGTCAAATGGAAAATCGTCCATATATATGGAATCGAAAAAGAAAAAAAAAAGTGAAGACGACAAAATGGGCCGCAAACTAATTATTATCGAATCCTAATATGTCTATGAGTGCCTGATGCAGAAAATAAATTAATCTCTGAAATTGGGTTTAGGGTAGCTAGGGTTGGTAAGGGCCCTTAACTTTACACTGAGATGGACAAATTAAGCTCAAATTTAAGAGACATTTTACTGGAATCCTGTTGTGGGTCAATACAATTTGAAGACTTTTTGGGTCAAACAACATTTCTTTGCATAAATACGTTTTTTTTAAGCAAAACGATAGCTTTGTTAATATTGTGGACGTAAATTTCCACCTCCTTCTTCTTGGATAAAATTGTACCTACAAAACAATTAACACCTTAGGGTCAAGGTCAAGAGCCTCACGCGCCCACGATGAATTGGGGGAGGGCTTTGGCCGAAGAACCTCTGATGCCAAAGTTAGAATTTAGAGAGAAAAGTGTTTAGAGAGTTTTTGGCGTTATGCAAGAGTGTGGACTTAGGTTTTTAGAGAAAATAGGGTTCAATATATAGAGCATGGCCGGTCCCCCTTTTGAGAAAAGGTGGCCGGCCCTTCGGGGTATTTTTGTGTGAAATGAGTGATTTAATTGATAATTAACAGATTAATTAGGAATAAATCCATTAATCAGCCAATTAACTCAATTTATATGGAATGTTTTGAAGGTTATGAAATAATTACCTTGTGGAAAATATAGGAAGAGGATGGATGAAATAACTTTGAATTTGCTAACTATTTTGGGCATTTTTGACTTGATTGAGGGATGATTGTCCACTGCTTGCGCGTAGGAATCCCGATGTGCCTCGAGGGTAATTTTGTCATTTTTACCCAAAAATCCACGTGTCACCTCTTGATTATTTTTGGCTCCACATATTGTTGGAACTTTACAATTAGCAAGAACCCTAAATCACAATCCACATACATGTATCTGAACAAGAGTTTGGTTATCATTTCAACCTAAATGCAGTTGATAGAAAGAAATAAATAACTTCTCACCTTTGGCTGCTATATGTCTGATAAAGCCGTGAAACGGTGAATAATGAAGAATCTTCTACTCAGTGGGGACCTTATGTTCTCACTAGAATATGGCTAGTTTCTGTATAGAACATTTTCCTCTTGAGCAGGGACCGTTCTATATATAGATGATGATCCAAACTGCATTCCACCTATTATGGACATCAGTTGGTAACTGAAAGCACTACTCAATCCTTATAGACGTGGGGCTTTCCATCACTTCAACATGTTTGCCTTAAGGTCCTACTTTAAAAGAAGGAAGTTAACATAATAATTAACTCTAACTGATTATAAGTATAATGTGACAATTAATCCTTATCATGATTTGTAGAGTCCAAATAAGATTCCAACATTCTCCCACTTTGGACTTTACTAATCATGTTTATTCATCAACATTACAACAAGAATCAGTTCCTTAGTGATCACTTGAGTTACTTAACCTTTCCTCACAAATCTGTCATGGCTAATTTAGAAGGTCGAACTCCAGAAAACTTTGCACAACAGTTAGTGTAGGCACTCTGGAATCACAATCGTCTTCACTAACCATACATGATGCTATAAAACATGTCAATGAAACCAAGAGTTTTGCCATTATACTCCCACAAAAACAACCCTGTCTGTCTTGATGAAGTTGTCATTCATCTACTTCATCAACCACTACCTTAAGGTTGCTGCAGTTTTAACAAGCCACCCTCAGCTATCTTGCACACTGAAAAATAGTTAAAACCACTCGAAATTTTTAAACAAGCAACCAACGCCACAAGGGAGTGAGACAATGCCTAAACATTCCCATAGCCAAAACTTATCAATAAACAATAATTCATGTCAATACAATACATGGAATTAAACACCAAGTTCCATTCATTGGCAGCAAACAGCCATAAAGTAAACAAACAAGATTGGAAGTTCACTCCCACATATATACTAAATCAAATGATTTCGGTACTCCCATCCTTGCAACGTGCTCTTTAAACATTGCTACTTCGGTGCTTTATCAAGCTCCAAGAGTTTGCTAATTTACTTCCAATGAAGCATCAAATCTTCCATACGCAATTAAACGAGTTATTCAACGAATAACCATGACATGCAACCATGAATTTAATTGAAAACACAATAGTCTTAAACAAAAATAACATAGTGCGAAAAATACTCCCACTAATTTAGCATATCAACAACTTAATGTCTAAAAGACTTTCTCATAGTAGCGGAATGAGCCAATTTCTAATTGGTTAGCCACAATGATTCTTTATTGCACGCATCCTTTAAATAAACCAAAGGAATCCTTATGGCATAAGTGTACATTAGGTTAATATGGAAGATATAATGCAAAACAATATAGAATTATCTTAATCTACAATATCAAAACTTGATTGCAAAACAACACTTTTGATAAAATTTTGAAACATGCACGCTTTAGTAGCAAATTTACTACGTCAATCAGTTTATACATAAGCATATTACCATAAAATTTCCTTAGCATGCAAATTAATCACAATCTCAATGAAAGAATGTCACAATCTTTCCTCCACAAGATATCCCTTCCATTCCTTAGCATTCATCATTTAAACATGTATGATGGATACTCAAAATCATACCAAAAATAATCCAACAGTAAGAGCTAATAAGACCAATAGAGATATAATTTATGGTTTTGCTTTTTCGAAATGCAACCTTGAATACAACTTTTATAATCACTCGAAAGGCTAGCTGCTGCCATCATGCATTGTTTAATATGCATGTATAAATGACTTGCTAGTTACATTTGCACAGAACAAAACCAATTCATGCAACTGTCTCTAAAGTAATTATGCACATTTCAGGAGATGTATCAATAATTTTAGGTCTTATTGCCTGCAAAATCATTATAAGGATCAACATGTAATCATCCAAGTGCATTCTTAATCATATTGTCATCATAGAAGGGAAAACAAAATACATATGCATTCAAAAACTTTAATACACTTTCAACTTGACTAAGACAATACAAGAACAACTCCCACATACATTTAGAATAGAATGCCTATGGAACAATTTAATGAGTATGTAGCCCAAAACATTTTACTTTTATTCTCCCACTTGGGAAAACACTCATTCACCAAAATTACTCATAAAATACATATTCAACAGATACTAAATTATCAGAAAATAGCAGGAAGTACGGTGCTGGAAAAACTTGCACCAATGGTAACACATGTCGAGAGCTGCACTGAGTTTTGGAAGAGCTTGTGCCCAAATGAAAAAGGAGTGTGGAGTTCTACTGAAAACTCTTGGCACACGGTCAAAACATATTATTTCCATGACTCATTTAAGTGAAAACTGAATGCAAACATATTTCAGGGGCCGGTGTCTAGTATCATACCAAATACACTTTCTATGTCATGCTTCCAATAAAATTGATCACCAAAGCAGCGGAATCATTGGTACAAAAAAAACATACCCAAAAACTATGAACTTCGCCTTCTTCATCTGCTCCGCTATATTAATTTTCATTATTCATGCATGATTATGTTACAACTCTGGGCAAGAAACATAAACTGCCATAACTCGATAATAGATTATGTAACCTTATTGTATAACAGTCATGTAAAAGATTAAGAAAACAACCAAGATTTCAAGTCTTTGGACAAGAAAATTGTCAACTTAATTCTCTTAAAAATGTTATAGCCATCTCAACCCATTCATACATTCCTCTCTTTGGAAAAGAATATTGACATGTTATGAGTTTTTAAAACCATAACCATAATTTAGATAATCCAATCCTTGAAGTCTTTTCACTTTGGTGAAAGACATATGTAAACGAAACCTTGCTCATATACTTTTCCTGAAGAAGTAGAGGTTAGTGCAGAAAATATTATTGTAGAAGACTTTATATTTATACAATTAACATTGATGTATTAATCCGTTAAGAATAAAAACATCAACCCTCCATGCAAGTTTTATTTTTATTTTTTTTTTCAGCCTAAGAACTAACGTTGATTCTTTCTACAATACTATAGGACACATCAAAAAATTCATTTACAATCTCAATTTCATTCTTTAAACACAAAGAAGGAGGCAAAGAAAGCCTTGAGAGAAGTGAAGCTAGCGGTTTTTTATGATATGTACAAGCGATTAGATACCAAAGAAGAAGAGTTGAATATCAATAAATTGGCTAGGGCAAGGGAAAGGAAGACAAGAGACTTTTACCAAATATGGTGCATCAAGGATGAGAATGTAAATGTTATAGCTACGAAGAATGCGGTTAAAGACAGATTGAGAGCTTATTTTCTAAATCTTTTTAGTGAATGGTACATAAGGAATACTTCTTTGGGTGAGTTGAGTAACTCAGAAAAGTGCAGAAATTACTCATTTACCACTAAATCAAGAAAGAAAAGTGGTTGTAGCTTTGAAAAAGATGAAGCATAGAAAAGCAATGGGTCCTGACAATGTACGGATCGAAGTGTGGAAGATCTTGGGAGAGACGAGTATAGCATGGCTTACAAACCTTTTAAATAAGATTTTAGAAATGAAGAAGATGACAAATGAGTGGCAAAATCACTTTGGTTCCAATATGCAAGAATAAGGGTGACATATAAAATTGCATGAACTATAGTGTTAAGTTAATAGGTCATACAATGAAGCTTTGGAAGAAAGTAATTAAGCATAGATTGAGGTACGAGACATGAGTTTGAATCAATTCGGGTTCATGATAGCATGCTCGACTATGGAAGCAATATATCTCTTACGAAGATCGATGGAACGATATAGAGAGATACAAAAGGATTTTCACATGGTCTTTATAGATTTAGAAAAAAAAACGTATGATATGGTGAGCATCCCAAGAGATATTCTTTGGAGGATTCTAAAAAAAAAAAAAGCACGTGTAGCATATATGCAATCAATAAAGGATATGTATGGTGGAGCAAGAATGACAGTAAGAACCCATGAAGGACAAACTAAAATTTTTTCTTAGCCATCAACTTTAAGTCCTTACCTTTTTGCATTGGTAGTGTTTGAGTTAACATGGCATATTCAAGATGATAACCTTTGTGTATGCTTTATGGGAAGTGCTAGAATCTAAAGGTCTTCACCTAAGTAGATCAAAGATAGAGTATAAGGATGGCAAGTTCAGTGGAATGGAGGTCCAAATGTGATAGGAGTGAGAATTAGAGATTAGAAAGTCAAAGAGTGAACGTTTTCGTTATCTTAGATCTATCTTGCAAAAGAACAGAGAATTGAATATAGATCTCAACCACGAAATATAAGCTGGATGGATGAAGTGGAAGAGTGTATCAGGTGTGTTGTGAAGACCATTGTATGCCATTAAAGCTCAATGGAAATTTTTATAGGACGGTAATAAGGTCAACAATGCCTTATGACACATGCAAAAAAAATGAGTGTAAGAGAGATGAGAATGTTTCGTTGGATGTTTAGAAATGACATGATTAAGAACTAGTATATACAAGGTAAAGGATGTGTGGATGCAATTAAAGATAAGATGATAGAAAATCGGTTAAGGTAATTTGAACAAGTGAACTAAAGACCTACAAATACTCCGGTTAGAAAATGTGATAATGAGCCAAAGACTCAGGAAAAATGGATAGAGAAAAACTTAAGAAGACTTTGAAAGAGACTTTAAGAAAGACATGGAGTACTTGAAGTTAACAGAAGACTTGGCGCAAAACCGAGTGCAGTGGCCGTGTAGAATTCATAGCTAACCCCATTTAGTGGGATAAGTTTTATTATTGTGTTGTTGTTGCACTTGTATTTTGTCAAAGGAAATTACAAATCAAGTTAACAATAGGCCAATTTGTGGTGTATTATTTAGTTTCGTAGATGTTTGGCCTTATTTGGGGCTAACATATTGTTATAATTAAGAAATCATATTTACTCTGTCGCTTTAAATTCTCATGTGTCAAAAATAAATTTCTGATAGATATTTTGTAAGACTTACTCCACATCATATTTCGACGATTCAATGGCTCATCTTATAGGGTTTTCTTAAAAAAAAAAATCATCTTTACAAAAAATCATCAAAATCCAAAACTATTTGACTGTGGGATTAAATGGTATTTATATTAGTATGTTTTGAAAAACCATATGTCTATTTTTCTTCACTACTTCTTAATGGTTTTAGATTTGTTTAATTTTATATAAAAGATGATCTATGAATGATGTACTAAATAGTAGGCAGTTTAGATCATTGAAATTTGTTACAATTTGAGCACCAGAAGGTGTCTTTCAAATAAATTATTTGAAGAATCACTCAACAGAAGGGATGTATATTTGCAAAAGGACCCCTCATTTTTTACAAAAAATAGGGATTAGTTGTGGGACTCATTCCATGTCGAACTTCAACAATTAGACTGTCTATTTTGTATGTCCTGATCCATAGATTATCCTTGCAAAAATTCAATTCAATCCAAACTATTTGCCTATTTAATTATCACGATGAAATTTCATTGTTTCTTATAGAACAAAGTATTCATTAATTTCTTTGAACTCAATTAGATGTCTTAAATATTTCCGATTGGTTAATATTTTGTAAAGAAGATCTATGTGATGCAACTTGAAAAATAGACAATTCGTATTATTGAAGTTTGATATGGTGTGGGCTCTACACCTAATCCCCATTTAAAAAAAAAATTAGGGATCCCTTCCGTTAAATATGACAATATATTTACAAAAGGGGGAGAATAAATTAATTCCAAACTTGTTATCCATGAGGTTCGAACTTAAAATCTCTCACTTAATGGACAATCATTCTTGTTAATTAATACCAAGTGACGTGGCATTCTAGTTGGCTAAGTATTTAAATATGCAGCATTGCAATTGGATGAAAGTAATAAGGCTTCTAGCAGGAATAATCCATTTTTGGACAATGGTTGCACTTTTGATCTCACTTTTTAAAAATTGTTCTTTTGATCAAATTGTCTGCGAAAAGTCCATACTGCCCCCCCATTAATAAGAAAGGGGCTAAGAATGCAGCAATGCTCTAACGAAACCCAACAACACTCCCCTTTACAATGTTGAACCACCACTCAGATAACACCACCATAACGACGCTACAACTACATTCCAACGATTTTATAAACAACCAAAAACCTTTTTCCTTTTTTTTTTAACAAACCAAAAACCTATTTTCAAAAAACACAATTTAACCAAAGTTGACTTAGATTTCAATTTGAGTTAAACCAAAATTCTTAAGATTTTGAACCACCATTGCAACAACAATTTGATGACGTCATAACGACACTCCAGCGATACTCCCCTTTTTATGATTTTGAACCAACATAACCACAACAACAATCTAATTACGCAACAACAACACTCTAACTATACTTCTCCTTTTATGATTTTGAACCAACATAATCAGAACAACAGCCTAATGACGCCCCAATGACACTCCAATGATACTTCCTCCTTTATGATTTTGAACCAGCACAACCATAATAACAATCTGATGACCCTTCAACGATACACCCCCTTCGAACAACCACAGCCACAATAGTTCATTCAAGGAACCCTCTCCTTCTTCATTCCACAACCACCATAACCAAATTTCAAAACGAAAAAATCGAATAATTGAGCTAAAGCAAGATGAGAGAGAAAGAGGGAGGAGAAGATGAAGAATGGATCTGAGAGGTGGAGCAATCAAAAGCTAACCCAGATACTTCCATGTGTCCCAGATGTTCTTCACTTCTCTAAATTTGATTAGTTAAGGTGGAGCAATTGAAAGAATGATTCTGAAAATGGATATGAGAGTACCGCTGGGCGTCGTTAGGGTGTTACGGCGTTTTTTGGTGGTTTTTGAACAATGAAGGACATGTTGACCAATAAAAGACCAACGAGGAGGAAGAGACTTTTCACGAGTAAATTTGATAAAAGAGCAATTTTGTAAAAGCAGGATCAAAAGTACAACTATTATCCAAAATAGATTATTGCAATCCAATCCATGTGAAATTTTCAAGTTCTAAGGAATTAGGAACAAGTTATTATAGGGGGAATCGGAAAAATGTTAAAAAAGAGAAACTATAAATGCTCTTCATGAGCATTATAAAGAGCATTATAAAGTCACGTGAGAAAATTCATAAAGAGCCTTTCTTATTCCTCCTATCTAGTATTTAGTGATTCATTCCTCAGTAACTTGATCTCAATCCAATGTTACGTAAACCAAATTACACGTATGTAAACCTTGTTCAATTTGAAATAACCGCAATCCCGTCATTTTATTTATCAAATCGTCCATTTCTTACCAATATGTTGTACCATTGCTCCTTTTCATTAATGCCGTATATTTTTCTGTTAAATCTAAAGGTATATCAGCTACTTTCGTGAAAGTTCAAATTTATAGGTGTACTTTGGGTTATCAATCCAATCACAAATCTCTACCGACCCAAAAGGTAGCTGAAACCATACAGCTCCATGAGACCTTGATTTTATTCCCCACTCCTAATAATTTATGTTTCGCCACCTAAAG
This sequence comes from Malus sylvestris, assembly GCF_916048215.2. Classification (NCBI taxonomy): domain Eukaryota; kingdom Viridiplantae; phylum Streptophyta; class Magnoliopsida; order Rosales; family Rosaceae; genus Malus; species Malus sylvestris. Next base: position 5,802,702 of record NC_062264.1, on the reverse strand, counting down.
AATAACAATCCCTGGGTAAAACCCAACCGATACCAAACTCCCTAAACAACTTCAACCATAGATTCAAAGTCACCGCACAGTGAAGAAACAAATGATCAACTGACTCTTAAACTTTTCTTGCGTAAAATGCACCAATCAGTTTGCAGACATGAACTGGGTCTCCGTTTTTGGAGCATTTCAAAAGTGTTAACTTCCCCATGAGCCACTAACAAAGTAAAAACCTCACTTTGTTAGGAACTTCAGATTTCCAAATCAGGCCATAAGCCTGAAAAACCCTACCTGCACTGTTTTTCAGAAGGAAATCGCAATGTGATTTAACAGAGAAGCATACTGAAGAATCAAGTATCCAATTTCTTGCATGAACCCCGTCTGGGCTTTAGCATTTGTTATAACTGTATTGTGGATTTCAATTGTGGAACGGCGCTATGTTAGGTGAAAACCCTGTTTTATTCGGGTCGAATTCGTAGTACACACTCGTCAATAAGAAGATACATAAATGCTTCCTTACACTTTCATTACTCACCTTTTTGGTTGTCGTGGGTTGGGCAGAAATGAAGGTGAGTGTACGGCAACAACGCACAGGAAAGAGAGTTTGATTGCTATTACACAAAGCCCATATGCATATGGATTCTAAATTGCAGCACAAGAAGCTGAATAAAGGTTAAGGGGACACGAATGAATTATCCAACCTTAAGAGGACCGGTGTTTGCTGGTTTTTGAAAGACTCTTACAACTGGCATTCCATCGCCACCGTCATTCCCTACCCTCCAGGAGCGATCCTTCTTCCTCTGAGTCTTTTTGTGTTGTTTATGGCGTGCAGTTGGCTTTCTGACAGTGACTTTCTTCTTGGTAGCAAGCCCATTAGCTAAGTCAAATGAATTGAGGTCTTCCAGGACATGATCAAGCTCTGGCTCGTCTTCACCTTCATCATCTACAGAGTGTTCATGCTCAGAGGAGTCTGATTTATGCTGCTCAGATAAGCCGTTTCCCACAGCATCTTCTTCAGCAGTCATTCCAGGGGGCATTTGATAATGGGGCAGCTTCCCATCAATGTAATCCTTCAAAATTTGGCGGGCAGCTCTCGTTTCATCAGGAAGCCCACTTGAGGCGACATAACCACGAGAGGCACAATAGACCCTCAGAAATTCTGCTGCCAAAGGTGGTCGAGACTGCAGTTCATAGGATTTGGGCTTGGGCAGATCAATCCTATAAACCGCTTCAATAACATGTCGTGGAATTCGATTGGCCACTACCTGCACAGCCTCCCTATTCTCAGTCATTCGATCAATTGGCAATACACCAGAAGCAATCATTTCATGTCTTGAGCTTGAAAAGGATGGAAAGACCAATCCAGGGCAATCACATAGCATTAACTCGTCAGACATAATCAATGTTTGGAAATGCTTTGTCTTCCCAGGAGTAGAGGTAACACCTGTCTTCTTCTGGCCTACCAAGGCATTAATTGTCGAGCTCTTTCCCACATTTGGATATCCAACAAATCCCACAACTACATTACTAGAAGCTGAATTTCCTACAATATTTCCACTTCGAGAACCACTGGATCCTGATTTCCTCAGTTTGACTATCTCTTCTGCCTCAGATTGTAAACGAGCCAAAAGCTCAATCCTCCCATATATTTTTGTATCAGAGTCTTCTGACTCCTGCAGGCTATTTTCTGTCCACGGGGAACTGAGACTTTTCCCTTCTGTAGCTGCTGTAGCAGCTTTAGCCGACCAAAACACAAAGAGAATATCTTGCGAACGGAAATATTGTGCCCACTTCTCTCTGAAGAAAAAACCAAGTAATAAAATTAATTTAGGAGGGTGTCAAATTGGAGAACAGAACAGCTGACCAAGGTTACAAAAGTACAAACCTAACAGATAAAGGTAAGAGATCTGCTTTGTTAACAAGAAGCATTGTCCTTTTGTGCTTGTCGACCTCTCGTGCATAAACCTGCATAAAGTAAAGATAAGTACTGTTATTCAAAGTCATCTCTAGTTAAAGAGGAAAGAACCAAAGGTTTCTCCATTTCAAAGTATCTTGAGAAAACTACAAACGATTAGTCCCTTGGGAATTCAATGGAAGAGACTCACGCCATCAAGATTGACGGGGCTCTTTCTTAGTAACATTTTTGAACCAGCTTAACCCTGTTTTTCTTCAACAAAGATCCACAGTGTGCAATTTGTAGTCCATATTTTACAAACCAATCTGAATGCATCAATAACAGTAACAACTTGTCCTTTCGAAGCTTCACAAGTCATTATGGTAATTAAGAGCCAGTTTTGTTTATCCTTGTTGGATTCAATTTTCTTGTTTAGTAATTTAGTTACGTCCTTGGGAGCAGCCTCTCCATAAATGGGGGTAAGGCTAGCCGACATTCACCTCTCCCAGACCCTGCGTAAAGCGGGAGCCTTGTGCACTGGGTACGAGTAATTTAGTTACGTCATCATTTTTGAAACCTATAACTTAGTTTCAAATTGAATAACAAACAACCACTAAATCCCTATCAAGCAACGCGACCAATTAATCCAACTTCTAAGGTTAAACAATGTGCTCATTCCCTTATCATCCATTCCTTAACACACGCAACAAGATAATGTAAACGAACAACAAATTACTAACATTACCTCAAGATCGGGGCAGCGATAGAATAGAGGGTCTCGCGCATCAACAACCATCACAATCTGACATAAAATACCGCACAATATTATTATGCAATAATAATAATAATAATAATTCATAGTGAAATTGAAACAGAGACGAGGTCATTTGGCCAATCTTACCAAATCGCTACGCTCGACAACCCGCCACAGCTGCCTCCAAATATCGAGGTTCTTCTCGAAAGGAGTAAGGAGAAGCTTGTCGTTCTCCTCAAGCCTGGCAAGGCTTCTGCGCCAGGTCAAGAAGGCCTGTCTTTCATTGTTATCCAGCTCCTCCACAGACATTTGAGGGGTCCACGGAGGCCTCCGCGGCACGCGCAGACTTCCGGCGTGCAGGGCCTCCTCTTTCCTCTTCTGCTCCCTCCGCTGCTCCGGGGTTATCTCATTCCCATCTCTTCTCGCATAACAAAATTACAGAAAAACCATTAAAACAAATAAGAAAGAAAGAGGGATTTCTAAAATTTGATCGAGTTGAGGGGTAAAAGGGGGAAATAAAACTTACAGGTCGATGAGGAGGTTAGGGGCAGCGTGGTCGAGGGAGAAGAGGCGGTCGGCTTCGTCGGCTTTTTCGACGATGGCGTCGATGTCGCTGACTTCGGTGACGGATTCGAGAACCTTCTTCTGCTGCCTCTTGTACATCAGGCCTTTCTCTTTCGTCTGCTGAACCAGTTGGTTATGCTGTCTCACAAGGGCCCTACCCAGCCCCGTCTTCTCGTTCTTACCCATTCTCTCTCTCTCAGAGTCTGAGATGGAAGGAAAGGTGTTTGTTTCGATGGAGTTTATATGGCGGGGAGAGGCGGTGATTGATGGCGGCCGGGAAGGGGAAAGAGTGGGAAATAATTTGGGAATTTTATTAGGAGAGTATTAACTTAATTTTAAGACTTTATACATACCGTTCAGATTGATCTGACGGCTATAATAGAAATGGGTACGCACGGGGTGTTTGTTAATTCTAGGGTTCAAGAAAGGACATTTGTATGTATCCAGATTTGATTTCTCTTCTTTTAACTTATCATCCGTACTTTTGTTGTCTGGTACTGGTGAATTAAGGAAAGGATCCCCTCCTCATCAATTCCACCATATCCATACATTCAGACTTTTGAAATTTAATTCAATGACTACAGTTATTATAACTTTTGAAGGCGACCTTATTTTTAGGTGTTGAATCAAATTTCAAAGGTCCGAATTGGTGGATTTTGTGGAAAAGATCCAGAGAGGATCCATTTCAGTGAATTTATACCACAGCTAGTCTTCCACCACCACCACCCCGGAGTATTTTTTATGTGTACATGTAACTAGTGTTTAAAATATCGGTGTTGGAACTATCAATATATGTAAATTTGTAAAAATATTAATGAATATATCGAACATCAATATTAATATTGGTTTATTTTGATGGAAATGATGAAAATTTAAAATGAAACTTAAGAAATTGTCAAACATTAGTTTAGATGAAATATAAGAGAGTTTCCGATATTTATAATATGTATTTTGAAATATCGACGATATATATCGATTTTAGTCTAACCTTAAAAGTTTTTATGATGTGAGGAAAAATTTGGACTTCACCCTCATTTTCATCTTTCTTTGATTGTTTGAATTTTTCCGTAAAAATATCAACCCGTATCAAAGAAATTTTAAACACTACTTGTAATATAAAGTGGTACATCACTACATCATATGTCAATTGAACATTCGGGTTGATATGTTCTATTTACAGTAATTTTTTAATATTTTACTAATATTATGATATGTCGCGTGCCGCCGCCTCTACCGAGTTTACTAAAAAGTCTCTCAACGGCTATCATCATCTCCATTTCCTCTGCCCATCAATTATGTTTAAAACGAACCCTTCAAAGCATCTTCAAGAGAGTTGCAAAACTCCTTTTCAAATTTAAGACTCGTACTAGATTAGAGAGTATCTAATGTATCTTTTCTCGCCATCTCCATTAATTAATTTAATAACAACAAAACAACGCGAGACCAATTTATTTCATAGTAAATAGTAAATAACATAATATCAACAAATTGTATTTAAATAGTTACATTTGTGAAGGCTGTCATTACTTTTTCTATGATCATTCAATACATTCCTACTACACTTGTATCCTTAGGGAGCACCCCCAAGGCAAGCCCACACCTTATTAGAACTGAAGGAAGTTGCTCCACAAAGAAGGCTTCGCGGCTATGCAAGGGTGTGCCGAAGTTGTACCAAACTTTTCGGAATTGGTTCTGTTTTGGTACAAAACAGTATGGATTTGGTTTACTAAAAGATGCATACTAATTAGGACACGACATATGATGCATTGTAGCATTGTAAGGGAAATATGACACAAACCAAGCATTGGAAAATCGCTAGGTGATGAATACACAGATTGCACAGATAATTAGGACATGAGTGTACGATCATACTCGAGCTGAGTTCAATGACAGATGAAGATCGAAGATGTGAGAGCAATGACCAACTAACAAATGAGACTTTGATTTCCGAATGAATATGTTTGGTTCGAGTTCTTTTCGAATCTTTAAACAGAATGCCATGTGAAAAATGCTGTACCGCAACCATCTTATGCTTTTTCCTTTTGCAGACTACATATTTTCTAATGGATAACGAGGTAAATTCCCTAATCTAAGACTCATCACAAAACAAAATAGTTTGCTTTTCTTACCTGTCGACTCTCGAGGAATGTGTGCTTTGAGATGGACGGCAAAGTTAAACAGTGCTCTTTCAAACTACCAGTATCGCAGGGCAACCTTAAGCATCAGCTTGGTTCTTATTACCTTTCGAATTTGAACCACTTCCAATTTGCATACATGCTTAATTTGTCAAAAGGCAGAGCATCGTTTTCAGGGGATTCTGACTTGCGGTTGGTAAGAACAGCAGGCAGCTTTTGCCTATACTTCTTTGCCATCATTTGAGCCTCCGAAAATAATTTCTGTCAAAAGGAAGAAATGTTATTAATTAAGTTCATCATCTCTTGTGGAAGCACTACTCAGGCGAAACGAGTAATTTCATAACTAGGGGAAACAAATACTTTAAGGAATGGTGTTACCTCTCTGTTCGACAAAAAGAGGCCAGGCTCACTTTCAAGGTCAGCAATGCTGCAAGAAAAGTTGAAGTTGCCATCAGTTGTGATTGCTCAAACAAAATTAATTTCAAGCAAAACAGAAAAATCAGAAGACAATAGCTTAAGGTCGTGAAAATACACTTTGGGGTTATCATCACCATCACAAAGGAAACTCAGAGAAAAATGTGATGAAGTTTATGTGAAACAATAGTAAAAATGCAAATCCCTTTTGCGATGAAGTTAACTGAAACTAACCTAAAGGAATTTATCCTCTACAAGTCATTTTTTGAATCTTGCGTGCCAAACAATACTCTAGCTATTAAAAAGGGCTGAAACTTCAGGACTAAAGTGACAAAGTGAAAGCTGCTAATCCAGGGAATCTATTCTTCATAAAGGTACTTCCCAGAAGGGGAAAAATAGGCCACAAATAATTGATTAATATGATTCACAAACAACAACAACAACAACAACAACAACAAAGCCTTTTCCCACTAAGTGGGGTCGGCTATATGAATCCTAGAACGCCATTGCGCTCGGTTTTGTGTCATGTCCTCCGTTAGATCCAAGTACTCTAAGTCTTTTCTTAGGGTCTCTTCCAAAGTTTTCCTAGGTCTTCCTCTACCCCTTCAGCCCCGAACCTCTGTTCCGTAGTCACATCTTCGAACCGGAGCGTCAGTAGGCCTTCTTTGCACATGTCCAAACCACCGTAACCGATTTTCTCTCATCTTTCCTTCAACTTCGGCTACTCCTACTTTACCTCGGATATCCTCATTCACAATCTTCTCCTTTCTCGTGTGCCCACACATCCCACGAAACATCCCACGAAGCATCCTTATCTCCGCTACACCCATTTTGTGTACGTGTTGATGCTTCACCGCCCAACATTCTGTGCCATACAACATCGCTGGCCTTATTGCCGTCCTATAAAATTTTCCCTTGAGCTTCAGTGACCTACGACGATCACACAACACGCCGGATGCACTCTTACACTTCATCCATCCAGCTTGTATTCTATGGTTGAGATCTCCATCTAATTCTCCGTTCTCTTGCAAGATAGATCCTAGGTAGCGAAAACGGTCGCTTTTTGTGATCGTCGCTAGATTGCTCCGGTCATTAGTTTGGATAAGTATATAAATGGATAGAGATAGGAAAGCAAACACCAGATGTACGTGGTTCACCCATATTGGCTACGTCCATGAAATAGAGGAGTTCTCATTAATTGTGAAGGGTTTACACAAGTACATAGGTTCAAGCTCTTTTTTAGTGAGTACAAGTGAATGATTTAGTACAAATGACATTAGGAAATATTGTGGGAGAATGATCTCGTAATCACGAAACTTCTAAGTTCCGGAGTGTGGTATCGTCTTGACTTGCCTTATCTGTCTCGTAGGTAGATGTGACATCTTCTCTGGAAGTACTCTTCCTCCATCCAGGGGTGGTATCTTTAACTGGTGGAGATGCACAAGGTAATGTATCAATTTCACTTGAAGCTTACTTGTAGTTTCAGGCTTGGTCAAGCGCCATACAAACCATGTAGTAGGAGTCCTCCAAGTCGCCGAGCTAGGGGATCTGCTGAAAGAGGTGACAGACAAGGTAAGCAATCAGAGCTCCAAGCAATCAGTCTCAGATCAGAACTTTGATTTTGAGTTCCGGCTGATTGTTCACATTCTCCCTATCTTGCAGGCAGCATGAAGGATAAAGAGAAGAAAAATAAGAAGAGATGATATGGGATACTTTTGCTTTTGAAGAAGTAACTTTGCACCGGCTTATTCTTGAACTGGGCTGGAGGGTTTTCTGGTTTTCTCCAGAGTATAAGGCCGACTGAAGAATTTGAGGGTCAAAACAAGTCCATCAAATCTATAGTACGTTCGACCCTGCTGATATGGGATACTTTTGCTTTTGACAGAGTAGTGGATGTATCGGCACGTGTGCTGTTACGCTTGTCTCCACATGCTTCCTTGTATCCTTCTCACTTGCCCTATATGTTCCTCAGGCAGATGCGGTATCTTCCCTGGAAGCATAAGATGTTGAAGATGAGTACTCGAGAGCAATGCCAGGTAAGTAATCAAGTAAGGGGTTCCAGGCAGTCAATTCCTGACTGGAAGCTTGATTCCAAGTGCTGACTGATTGCTCTCTTTCTCCTTGTCTTGTAGGTAAGAACAAGGCCAAAGGAAAAGACAGGGAAAAAACATGATATGGGATACTCTTGCTTTTAACCCTGATGATATGAGATATTCTTGCTCTAGTATAGCTTGTTTGCAGAGGTATTATCGGGGGGAAAGAAAGCTGAATATTTCGAAAGGCTTCTTTGGGAGTGGCCTCTCAGATATGAGGAAGGGTTGAGCATTTTTGCAGGTCTGCCTGTCTGTTAGGGATGGAGGTCAACATATATAGGAGTCTCCCTAACAACAAGTAGTAATGCTATTCCCTTACCCTGCTTGGTCATAACACAGTAGTGGGAGCTGCCAGCTTCACATGTTTTAACTTTGTCAGAGCACTTTGAAAAAGTGGTCTGTGGGATCTGGAAAGCTGATGTTGCGTGTAAAGATTACAGACAAGCTTTATCCAAGGAGATCCGGCTCTTGAAGTTGGGAAAGTGGTGCCTCTTCGGTTTTCGAACAAGTAATCCTGTCGGAGATCTGGCTCTCGAGATTCGGAGAACGATGCTTTTTCGATTTTTGAGAAAGTCTTCCTGCTAGGGGTCTGGCTCTCGAGATTCGGAGAGCGGTGTCTCTTCGATTTTTGAGAAAGTAATCATGTTGGGAGTCTGGCTCTCGAGATTCGGAGGGCGGTGCCTCTTCGATTTTGGAGCAAGCAGTCTTGTTGGGAGTGTTTTCTCGAATGTGAGAAAAGGTTGGGCATGTTTGCTAGTCTATCTTGCCACGAAGCACAGAGGTTGACACACAGGGACTTTCCAATTATCCAGCAGTGGTACTGTTCCTTTACCCTTGTGGGTAATAATATGGTAGCTAGACCTTCAAAATTTATGTGTCTAAACTTTGTTAGTGCTGTTTCTTTGCTATTCTTTTACCCTTCTTGGTCAGAGCGGTGTAGTGGGAGCTGCAAGCTTCACGTGTCTCAACTTTGTCAGAGAACTTTGGCAAAGTTATCTGTGGTACCCATGAGCTAATGTTGCGTGTGGGAAGTGGGTGATTGAACAGTAAGATTCATGTGCTTTCTACTTCACCAGAAATCTTCGACATAATGCCCATAATTTCCGCAAAGCTGACAGGTGCTGACAAGGCTGGAAAAGTAGGTGCCTCTTCGATTTCTGAGATCGGCCCTCGTGGTCTCTGAGCAGCCCAGCTTTTGAGAAAGCAAGCGCCTCTTCGATTTCTGAGATCGGCCTTCGTGTTCAGGATTCTCTGGCTCTCAGTGTTCAGTGTGCAGGTTCTGTCTGATGAGTTGGCTGTTAAGGATTCTCTGGCTCTCAGTGTTCAGTGTGCAGGTTCTGTGTCTAACATGGCCCAACGCCTATTTGCTCGAACCCGCCAAGTTGAATCATTGGCGGCTGAAGTGATGAGTCTCAAACAGGAGATTAGAGGGCTCAAGCATGAGAATAAACAGTTGCACCGGCTCGCACATGACTATGCTACAAACATGAAGAGGAAGCTTGACCAGATGAAGGAATCTGATGGTCAGGTTTTACTTGATCATCAGAGATTTGTGGGTTTGTTCCAAAGGCATTTATTGCCTTCGTCTTCTGGGGCTGTACCGCGTAATGAAGCTCCAAATGATCAACCTCTGCTGCCTCCTCCTTCTAGGGTTCTGTCCAATACTGAGGCTCCAAATGATCCCCCTCCAGTGCCTGCTCTTTTTGGGGCTCTACCGACTACTGAGACTTCTCCTAAGCAACCTTTGTGAAGGCTCCCTCTTGTTTGTTTATTTTGACTCATGTATATGTACATATTTGTGACTTATCAGGGATATCAATAAATAGCTTTCCTTCATTTCAACGTATTGTTCATTTCAAACAAACAAAATCATACTTAACTTTATCTTAAAAAGAAAAAAACTATTGCAGAGCCAATACAGAACAGATACGAGACAGACCTTGAAGAGATGGAAAAAAGAGTGCGAAAGAGAGGAGAAAGGAGCGTACCGCAGGGGAATGAGGTTTCAGAATTTCAAATAACATATGACATAGATGACTTCTAATGGATTTACGTGATCTATGTCCCATAACTAAAAAAAATAGGCATGAACCTGAAATCTCATGGTTATGGTTCACAAAGCTTCATCGCTAACCAAAATGTACATAGAGCAATTCTCAAAATAGGAAAAATGTTTTATAAAAACAAGAGATGAAGTTGTGGCATTAGACATCATGTGTCCTACTCCTAGACCTATTGGTCAGAAGTTCAATCCCTTGGACATACAATAGATTTTCCCTTATTTACATAACTGAACAAATACATCGTTTGACAATTGATGATAAAATGACAAAACACAATTAGAAATATTTCAGTTGTTTATTAGGCCATTTCCCATGGCCCCTTATGCATTATGTCTCCCAGAGAAACCAATTTAAATATCTTATGTCGCATGTAGAGATCTGGACTCGGTCATAAAAAGCCAGAACGAGTCACCAGGTTAAAAGGTCACACCTTGGTCAATCCGGTTCAATGCATGTTTTGATAAAAAATAGTTCATAGGTATGGGGAATTATGACCAGTTCCCTGCTTAGTATATTGGAGTGTTCACTTAGTCTGGTTTTTAAAAATTAGTATGTAGTAGCCAGAAGGATTATGCCTTTACAAGAGAAAAAATTAAGGAGATTCTCTCCACCAAAAATGTATGCAATATGGATGAATTTAAATGAAAGAATCCCCTTCCCTTGTATACCTGAGAGATATTTTGTCAGGAAACATCGACTTCACAACCAGAACTTTGAGCTTCTCATTAACCTTAAGTATGTCACTGACAGAGGTAATTCGGGCACGAGTGATGTTTGATATATGCAACAAGCCACTGGGAAACAATAAGAAGGTTCAAAACGATTATCCACCAGTGACAAACAACAACAACAACAACAAACATAAGTAAATTTATGATATAAACTTCACTTGTTAAACACATCTGTAATCTAGGACAAAAAATGATATGGTAAGGAAATGGTATAGTAAATAACAGTCAACTAGAACAAGCCTGAGCTATATTATATATTTAATTGACAACGCGATGATAAAGCTATGTGGATTAAACAATGCGTTTTTCATTTTATCATTTTGGATCAGCATTTCCTTCAAGGTCCTGTTGACATTCAGAAATATATCTAAACTCTAACTCCTAGACGAGGAACCAACTTTGTCATTTTAAAATCAACAAACAGCGTTCAATAAAATATTGATCCAACAGGATACCAGAATTGGATTAGGTAGGAAAGGACAACAACGTAGAACTTTTATACACAGACAAAAGAAAAGGAAGTTTTGAAACAAAATATAACGACAACGAAACCTAGCAGGTGCCTCAATAATTTTGAATGATGATACTATCTTCATTTCAAGTTATTTTCACATATTAGAGGAAGCAGAAAACAAATAGCTCGTACTTTCTTTTCCGCAATAGTCTTTGTGATACATTTCATAGTGTTTTCACTACCAGAATAAACTTTCCAAAATCAGCAGAAGTCCTGAAACCTTCCAGAATGAGGCAATTCTGAGAAGCAACCGCTGGGTAAGGGTAGTACAAAATTTCATGCTTTTCATTTTAAAGGTCAAAATTTTAATTTCTATTATGAAGATCAATATTATGTATCATCTTTTTCATGCATTTAGATACCTTTTAAGAGAAAGTCCCATGCTATTTTATTTCCATTTTGTGGTGTTCTAATCTTTCAAAAGTACTCCACACATGCAGCGCTTCTTCAAAAGTGGAAAAATCAGGGAAACTATTCGCCCAGTCTGATTTTAAAGTAAGTTTGAAAGTCATTCTACCTCCTGTTAGTTTCTCCTATCCTCACTTGGGCTCCATATGGAAAGATTTTCTTGACAGTTCCTTCTAAAAGTGTTCCCTCCTTAAGGTATAACAGTTCCTGAAACATTATATGGCAAACCAATGTCAGTTCTTATGAAAAATAAGATCACAGAATCTCAGAACAAACAATGAGAGAACATTGCAAGCAACAAAAAACATGAATAAATTTAATGTCGAAATCCAACTGACCCAAGCTTCTTTCTCACTCAAAACTAAGTCATTCTTAGCTTCGTCTATTCGAGTAATCTGCACATGCATCTGGCAACCCACCTACACCATTAGGAAACAACATGTGTAAGAAGCAGATTAACAAATCAAACATATGCAACTATCTAAGGGAGGAAAAAGTTAAACAATGAAAAGTTGTTGGTGCCCTGTTTAGAGGCTGAGGTGGGATGCGAATACCCGGCCTACCCTGCCTACCCTGCCTGTTGCAATTCCTAGTCTCATTACTTGTACAAATAGCTTCACCAAAAAGAAGATTTTCAAACTTGAATTTAAAAATTTCACTTAAGTTCAAACACATCACGGACTAATTGATTAACTACAATATCTGCTGAAAATATATGACAAAAAGTATCAACAAATGTGAAATCTCGATGAAAACAAGAAAACGACTTTTAAATGAAAATTCCTGATATCTGTAGAGATATAATTGCCTTGACCACAGTTTAAATATCAACAAGGAAGATTATATATTTTCTTTTCAAGCCTCAAGTGATATGGAGCTGCTACTGAAATTTGGATGTCTAAGTATTCTCATTGCCCACTTTGGCCGGTACTACACTTTAGGGCTAAAGCACGCACTTATCATTATGAAACACTGGCTGTAAAGAAACAGGGTATAATGGATTGTGTCCATTGATTTCAAGTGCTTCAAGTATTCACAAGCTGCATTGATGTTAATGATAACTCTAGCTGGTTGGACTATCTAACTACATAGATTTTCCAATTATTGTTCTTATATTTTCATCTCTTAATTATACCATTGGCATCTCAAAGAAATAGCTTCATTTGAAACTGATAAAGTGTTGTAGAAAGAAATAGTTCCAGCGGATACATCATGCATGATATCAGTATTGATTAATGAACAGGGAATTGTTATTGGCACTCCAAAAATCTAATTCTGGACTCCAAACTTTCTATGTTTAAAAAGAAAAATACTCTTATGGGGAGTGCACAATTAGATTTTTTGAGTGCCAATAAAAGTTCCCTAATGAACATTGCATAAAAAAAGATATACATTTCATTCCTCAAAATCAGCAACTTACATTCTCTTTCAATTCAGTGAAGTTGTTCACTTTACTCATTAACTCAGTTTTTGGAAGGAAAGCTCGCAGACCCTGATGAACCAAATGGTGAAATGTTAGTTTTCAAACAATTATATATTCGCAATTTCACACGCACAAAAGTCAAAGATACAAACCTCAATTCTTGTCAGAAGGCCTCCAGTATTCCATTCTGTAATTCTAACTTCAATAGGTTCATTGAGTTGCTTTATCTGTAAAATATGTCGAAAAGCTTTAAGAAAAAGGTTTGGATTACATTTTTCATCCAACGTCACCAGTCAGAGTGTAATGAGCTAAATGCTGCCACCAATGTAGCCGTTACAAAGAGAAAATCAAGTATCATGAAGTCATGATAATAAAAGACTTAAGAGTACCGAATAACTATTAACTAATAAATATGGTCTCAAACATAACAGCAATAGAGGCACCATATTCAGAATTCACATAAGAAGTCATGCAGCAAGCACAAATATTCACCATATAAATTGCCAATGCCGTTCCAATGAGCAGAAAAAAGAACAAAAAAAGTGAGAAAAGGACCTGCCTCACTCGGTGCCAAGCAATTCGCCTGAAGAGCCGTCTAGTTGAAAGCAAGGGCCTACCGCTGAGCGTTCTTCCAAGAACCTCAGCAAACAAAACAGTTCCGGTTTCAACAACGGGCCCTCCCAGCACAGGTCCCCCCATCACAGCTTCATTTTTCACAATTCCCATCTTCCCTCTAACCATAAACTCTTCGGCGTCATAATTCGTATCACATAACAAGTAATCCATCTCTTTGTCATACAAAGGCAGCACTTCCTTAGTCAGCATTGTACCCAACAAGTCTGCTCCGACATTCACATCAAGTTTATTCTCATTGCCTGAAACAACAATTCCAACCACAAAATCACCCGGTTTCGGTTCATAGTATTCCACATTAACCTTCTCAGCCTCCTCATTATCACCATCCAATTCACTTTCTTCCTCGAAAACTCCAACCTCCCCTCCCTTTCCGTCCACTCCCTCTCCATCCGCACTATCTCTCGGCGCGAAAAACTTCAAGAAAGGCGCCAATGCCTCGTCTTTATCAACCATTTCCGATTCTTCATCCGGTTTTTCGGAATCTTTATCCACTTCCAAAGCAGACTCATTACTTATAGGTACAGGGGAAGGCTTATCCAGCAGCTCAAGCTCTTCATTCTCTCCAATCCCATCCCCTTCAGACTTGTTCTCCAAATGGGTACTTGGAAAAATATCATACACCTCACTCCTAGAGCAAAACGTAATCCGGGTACTTCCCAAAACGGGAAAATTCCTACAAAGTTTCAGACTTTTCGACAACCCAATTGGGGAAAAGGAGCTATAACTTGAAGGTTTTGCAGATGCTGAGGTTTGTGAGTTGAAATTGTCGAGATGAAGTGACGAGTCGGGGAAGGAGAAAGACTTACAGGGGTGAGCAAGGAGTAGCATATCTGGTTTCGTTATCTTGGGCACCTCATGAGATTGAGCTATGTCTAACGGACCTTTTGGAACCCACCATTCTACGCAGCTTGGTCTTTCCCGGCCAGGTTTATCCCTTCAGATAGATTTTTGTGTTCTAATCGGTTTCGTATGCAACGCCGCGTTTTGTATTATTCCCCAAACCCACCATTCACCAATTAGGGGTGAAAATCCTTCCTTGCCACGTTCCGCGGAAATAGCACTTTGCTAAGACCAAACCTAACCATGGACTAAAAGCTAAATTTTAGCTGTTTTTCTTTCTAAATCCAACTCAACCCAAGTTAAAAATGTAGGCTAAAAACTAAAATTCAAAAGAGGCCTAAATACCACCCAGGATACCCAGCCCAGTCTCGGCCAGTTGACGCGCCCCACTCTCCCCACGCGAGCCCAAGCCTTCAGCGCCAGACATGGTGGGACCCACTGTCAGGGCCGTTGTCGACCACCATCAGGAGCCCAACGGCTCTTTTTTTTTTTTCATCCAACGACTGTTATATTTGGACTATTGGATCAACCAACAGTCCATATTCAAATTTTATTTTATAAAAAAAATCTAATTTTAAAATACATTAAATCCAACGGCTGAGATCGAATATAATCAAATCTAATGATAAAAAAAAATCTAACGGTTGAAATTTAAATCTAACGACTAAAATAATTAAAAAAAATTATTTAACTCAAAATTCACTAAAAAACTCTATAAATACATATGTATTTGTTCAAACATCCGCATAAAACTCACTTTTCTCCTGCAAGTCTTCCAATTTTTCTTTCTACCATTTCTTTCCATTTCCAAATTTTTCAAGATGGCAAGAGAGCATATTAGAGGTCGTATTTGGACCTGTGAGGAAAATGTTGCTTTATGCTTGACATGAGTTTCTATTAGCGAAGATGGTGCAGTTGACACAAATCAAAATAAAAAGGTTTTGTGGGATAAAATCATTGATAAGTTCCATGAAAATTGCAACGGCGGCGGGAGGGAAGGTGGTGTGTTTGTGATCGGTGGAAGGTTATCAACAAAGCATGCACTTTATGGAAGGGGAGCTTGGAGAGAGCTGTGGTTGGCATGGCTAATGGAAGGAGTGCTGTAGAAATTATGAATTTTTTTTGTTGATATTTTATTTGTCATGTACATAATATTATTTTGCAACTAATTGTTTTTATGTATTTTTTGCCTAGGGTGACAAAGCAATGGAAATTTACAAGACAAGAGTAACACCAAAAAATCAACCTTTTAAGTTGCATCATGCTTGGGACGTCCACAAGCATTGTTTGAGGTGGGGAATCGATGTTGACCAACAATGGGGAAGATTATTTCAACGTGAAGTCGTACTGACAAATGGTGGAGATGAAGGTGTCAATGAAAGTGTCCATGAATTGATCCCAACTTCTTTTTTTGCAAGGCCCCCAAGAAGAGCCAAGATCTGATGAGTGCACACATTGCTACCGGATTTGCAAGATTGAGCGAAAGTCATAGCTCTTGGCAAGAAGAAGTGGCCCGAATGCATTTGGCCATAAAGGAAGAAGAGGATAAGGAGCAAGAGAGGCTTGAAATTAATTTCATGATGGAGGACCTCAACAAATACACTCCAGAGAGGAAGAAGTTTTTACGTGGTAAACAAAAGGAAATTTTGAGAAAGTATGCCACAAGGAGTATAATTCAAGATGATGATTCATCTCAAGGCTATATTCCAAATCCACCACCAAGTCAAGATGGTAGATATCATTATTAAGTTTATGTAGTTTATGAATTATCGATTGTATTAAGTTTATGTGCTTTATGTGGTTTATGAATTGTCATTTGTATTAAGTTTATGTAGTTTATTAATTGTCGTATGTATTAAATGTATGGCTTATTGATTATTGTTTCTATTAATCTAGACGCCTTCAATAATTATTGTACTTATTACTGCACACTTTGATATAGAATAGATGCCTTCAATAATTCAAATGGCATTCAATAATTTTGACAATGTACTAGACAAAAGACTTTGCACAAGAAGACACTTCAATTTATTACTAGAAAATATCAACATAGTACACTTAAAATTATTACATAAAATAACAACATAACACACTTAAATTTAACACAAGAACACATTAGTACACCAACATCATCAACATTCACCTTCTCAGCACCATATATGCTCAACCAAATCCTTGCGGAGTGTGTCATGACCTTGAGGAGCTTGAATTCTATTTAAACTTCTCATATACTTACTCAATGTGACCCTATCATGTCGGGTCTTATATGTGGTTGCAACGAGATATTCAACATCTCTTGCCATAGCTCTCGCATGTGTTGGTTGGTCATAATCAACATCTTCGTTTGAATCTTCTTCAATTTCAATGTACTCGTCTTCCACAATCATGTTGTGCAAAATTATGCATGTCATCATGATTAAATGGAGGTCTTTGGTATGCCATAATCATGCAGCCTCTCTAACAATGGCCCATCAAGTTTGTAGGATCCTGAACGGTCTCTCCACATCATTCATGTAAGACTCTTGCCTCTGCGAAAATAATTTCTTCTTCGCACTATCGGGATGAGAATAACTTTTGACAAAGGTGGACCAACTAGGATAAATACCATTAGTCAGGTAGTAACCTCGCTTATACCTATTACCATTTACCGTGTACCTCCATTTTGGTGCCCATTCATTGACAACATCATCGAACAGAGAAGAAAACCAAAGAACGTTGATATCGTTGTTTGATCCATGGGCGCCAAAGAATGCATGCCAAATCCATGTGTCGTAAGACGCCACAGTCTCGAGCATGATGGTTGGCTTGTTATGATGACCCTTGAATTAGCTAGCCCAAGTAGTAGAACAATTATTCCACTCCCAATGCATACAATCGAGAGTTCCTATCATGCTAGGGAAGCCTCTTTTGTTTGCCTTACGTAGAAGCCTATTCAAATCTTCATGATTTGGCTTGCGGAGGTATGTGGCTCCATATATGGCTTCAATTGCCTTACAGAAATGCTTCAGGTTCTCAATAGCAGTAGTCTCTGCAAGTCAGCAATATTCGTCAGTTAAGTCTGCAGAGCACCCATTAGCTAGCATATGAAATGTAGATGTGAGCTTTTGATGAAGGGATAGACTTTGCCAGCCTACAACATCTATCTTCCTTGCAAAGTAATGGTCATGATTAACAACTGCATTCAAGATGCTTTCAAAAAGTTCTCTCCTTATGTGAAACCCCCTCCGAAAATCGTGAGCAGGATATCTCGAACGCTCGATGAAATAATCTTTCATCATTCGGTCATGACACTCTTCTCTATCACACTGCACAAATGAACGTCCTGTGACAGAACCACAATAGCTAGATTCAGCATGATGCTCATATTACATAAGCCAGTTTGCAAATTCGGCTTCTACGTTGATCATTTCTGCATCCGCATTGTCAACGCTCGCTTGGTATTGTCCCATCTACATTGCCAAGCTACGCCTTCTTCTATCACCCATTGATGAGATATTGAGGATTTTTAGGAAACAAAAACACTTTGAAAGTTGAAAGATTGGTGAATATGTTGTGTGATGGTTTGATATTCAACCAGTGTTTATATAGAGAATGATTGAAGGTTTCAGTTTTGTAATACCCCGTATTTTAAAAAAAAAGGGTTATATATATATGTGTGTATGTGGGTAATTATTTTTACGTACAATAACCTATTTTCGATATATAAATTATAGTTTCAATGTAAAATCCTTTTTGCTACAAATTATTTCAAAAACTAGCTATTTTGTGTTCATATGTAATTAGAGATATTTTTAGTTTGAATTGGAAGGGAGATTAAATGAGTTTGGTTTGATTTTCCTCACAAAGGGCCGAGAGTTTGAGGTTGGACTAAATGAGTTGTTTTGTTTTGTTATTTTCTCTCAAAGGTGAGGTGGAGAGTTTGTAACATTAGGAGTTAATGATTTGGTGATTACTCACCACTCTAAATGTGGAGTGGAAGTCTATATAGCGTATGTGCATGTGTCTAAGTGCATGAGTTTGGCTTTACTTTTCTCACAAAGGCTAAGTGGCGTTTGGCAACCATTAGAGAATAAAGAGGAGGGGTTATTCACCACTCTAGATAGGTTAAGGTGGAAGTTGGTAAGTAATAGAAGCTAATAATTAGGGTGTGGATGTGGGAAGCCTTTGGCTTATACATGTGGCTAAGTGTCGAGTTTGGTTTGATATTTTTACCAAGTAGGAGTGAGTTGGCAAGTTGAGTTAATGTAGAGAGATGACTCACCCCTAAACATTTGAGAGGTGTGAGTCTATATAGAGCCATAGACTAGGTATGTGTATGTATTGGCATGCATGTGGCAATATGTTGTTGTTTTAGAGTGCTTACTCACTAGCCTAGGGAAATTTCAATTAATTGTCTATATTCTCTCTTCAATGCTTCAAATTTATCATTCCAAATCTTCCAATGAGGTGAGAATGGGTGGGATTCATATCCCTTAGACTTTGGACGTAGCTTTTTAATGTTTGTTCACCTTGCATGATATTGATTAGCTTCACATTTGTTGTTTTGCTATTGGACCACATATCATGGTTGATAATTGGTGAGGATTCATCCTCCAAATTGTTTGGACGTGGCCTTTGGGTGCAAGGAACACCTTGCATGATATTCATTAATTCATGGTTATTCTAACATTTGTTGTTTTTCCATTGGAACACATTTCATTGCTATAGATTAGGACAACAATTGTTGCTTTGTCATTGGAACACATTTTATGTCTAATGATTGGCACAACACTTGCTTTCTTTCTATTGGCACACTTGTGGAGATTCTTTGGAGAGGAAGATACAATACAATCTCTATAAAGGAAGGAGCACTCACCAAATGGAAGACATAGAGAGAAGAGAGAGGAAGAAGAAGAAGAAAAGGAAGAAAAAGAACAACTCCAATAAAAAGCCATCCTCCCTTTCATATTACCCAATTACCTTTCTTTTACATATTGTTAAGACTTTAAGCCATCTTTCATTGTATTTGTAAAGTCTCTCATATATATAGTGAAATACAATGAAAGCAAACCTCAGTGGATGTAGTCGATTTGGCGAACCACTTAAATCTTGTGTGTTTATGCGTTTACATTTTGAGATCATTGACATGAGAAGTACTTCCACCAAACCATAAAAAATCTCCATTTATTTTCCCTTGAGAATGATGTACAAAAAGTGTGAGACAAATCTTAGAAAATACATGAGACCTTATCCAACAAATCTCTCCATCAAACTACCATCATTTTCATCTATCAAAAGAAAGATATCCAAAAACTAGAAATTCGTCCAGCCTATTTAACAGACCAAAAAACTATCATCCATAGATTATATCATAATACTTTCTTCATGAGAGTTGTTTGTATATCTCTCTACCATGACATATCAAAATTTCAGGAAATTCCAACGGTGCTATCTTCCAATATGTTTAAAATACCAACTCAGTCTCTAATCCCGCAGAAAACTGGACAGCCATGTTATGAGCACCAAAATCCCATTTTTCATAGCTCGGATTGAAACACTTCCTTCACAAAAGTTGTTCCTTATCATCTCCTCTATAACATATCCAAAAAACACGACAATCCAATATATGTGCTGACTTGTACCCCAGTTCGAACGGCTGATTTCGGTTAAGCTAGCCTTCTCTGCCAAACTCTTTGCATGACCAACATCTCTAGTTTCTTTCCCTCACTTTCATGGAAGTTTTTCAGCAATCTGACTCCTATTACATGTGTAGAATTTCAGCTATATTAAAGAAGAGGAAGGGGAAGTGGTGAAGGAAGAAAGAGAACAAGAGGGAGGAAATGAATTGAAACAATAAAAATATGAGGAAATGGTAACATATTACTTATCATTTAAAGATTATTATTTTGTTATTAATATTATGATTATATTACTCTTGTTACTAATCAATTTGATTTATGTTGAAGCTTACAGGCTTGTTAAAGAAAATGTGAGTATTGATATCTATGTGAACATGACATATACATATGCATTGCAAAGCAAGAAAAAGAGTTGTGTCGTGTCAAGTGCTCACTTGTGTAAAGTGTTTAAGTTGTGAGGATATTTAAGGGCTGAAGTTTGCCTTGAATAATAATGAACCGTGTATATGTCAAGCGTAGGGTGAAGGGCTTGAGTATAAAAATTGGTTGATTATAAAATAATGAAATCTTGTATATGTCAGGCGTAGGGTGTAGGGCTTGAATATACAATTGGGCATCGGGGAAAATGCATGTATAATAAAGTGGAAATTGAGAGTATAATTACAAAAACTGGGTTTAAGGGATGAATGGGAGTTAACTCGTACTCTAATATATCCGGAGCCAAGTGGTATAAGCATGATATAAGATGTGCAGGCTTGGGTGCCTTAGGTATGTGTTGAAGGGATTAGAAGGGAGTGAGTACATTCATGCATCTCATTGAATACATTTTATGTTTTTACTAGAGCTACTCATTTCAATTATTATTTTTAGTTGGTACTTTTGCTATGAATTAATTTTGTATACTAATATTTTATTTCTGCTGCTTATTCAATAGATTATATGTGGTCAACTCAAGTTTTTATTATGTAAGATTTTGTTGATGTATGGTTTATTTGTTGTAATTTTATTTTATTTTCCACCATATCTTGGTTATAGAATTTATTTCTATAGCTAAGATATGGCGCACACCCTAGCTCGTGAATAGTCTTTATTCGCGGGTCGGGGCGTGACAAGTTTCATGTGTGTAGGTTTGTGTTTCATGCATTTCATGTGTTTTGTATGTATTTGGTATGTGTTTTGTGTGTGTCATGTGTTTCACATGTGTTCTGTTTGTGCTTCATCTCTATCATGTGTTTCACAAGTGTTCTATGTGTCTTATGTGTTTCATGTATTTTGTGTTTATACATCTCTATCATGATTTCCACATTCTTCCATAGTGTTTCATGAGTTTCATGTATCGATTTAGTAATTTTTCAATATTTATCAGAATTTAAATATTTTTAGATTAAAATGTTCATAAAATTAATTTACGATAGTCTACATAATTTTTTTTAAAAGTTAATTTAAGGAAAAAAATTAGCCTAAGTTCATTCTTTAATAATCTGGGGCTAAAATTTTAGGCTAGAAGGGTTGGAGCAGAAAAACTGTTACTGGGCTAAAAATTTTAGGTTTTAACCTAAAAGTTGGAGATGGTCTAACGTTTTGCAAGATAGTTTATCATTTTACAAATACAAAATTGGGCTAAAATATGTGTTGAAGCATTGTTTTGTGAAAATAAACTCATAAAACAAAAAATGCAAAAATAGTTAGCCTAATTAAGTGTTGTGCAACATTAAATTGATGTTTCCTTTATCTTTTCGAAATAATTTTTAAAAATAATAAAAAATAAAATATCCATTATAAAACAAAATTAGAGTTTTAATAAAAAGATAAAGTCATGTATGCCATTACTTCCGTAGGTGTCACACTAAGTAATTGTCTTTAATCACAGGCTCTTTCGCTCTAGGCTTTCTCGGGAAACCTTGTTGCATTATGAGACAAGAAAAAAAAGAGGTGCGCCCGCATCTCCCATCATCGTAAAATACTCCTAAGACCAAAAAATATGCCTCTCTACTCTACTGGTGTTGCTTTGCAATGGCGTTGCTACCTTCTAGTCCTCCACTGTAGCGATGCAGTGTTGTTGAGTTTGCCATTGGAAGCAGCACTGCAGTAGCTAGCCAAGCCATTGTAGCCCACAACTACCCCCAACAAGTTAGCAATGCGCCGTAGTCCTCCCCGGCTCCATGTTGTCATCTGCCACCTAGCCCATCACTGGCCATCATAAATTTTGAGATAAAACTCTAATTTTTCAAATTTAAATCCCTAATTGATAATTTAACATAAAATTTTGTTTAACTGATATATGATTATTGGTTAATTGGATTGATTATTGATTAACTAATTGTTGTTTGATTAGTTACTTGAATTGATTAATTGCATTGTTGTTTAATATGCATGATTATTAATTATTGGTCAATTGAATTGATTATTAATTAACTGAATTGTTGTTTGATTAATTAATTGAATTGATTTTTTTGTTTGATTAATTAATAGTAATTAGTTATAGTAAAGTCTAAGACCCATTTTTTTTCCTCATTATACAGTAATGGAACGATACTATAAGAAGCAATGCTTAAATCCTCCTTCGAATATTTTAGGTAGTCCTCCTTCGAATCCTCATTTGAATATCCCGAGTAGTTCTCATTCAAATATTCCGGTTAGTCCAAATCCTCCTTTAAATATTCTGGGTAGTTCACAACAAAGTCAGGTCACTAAGTTAGATAAATATTAGCTAATCTTTCTGCAGACAATGGACTTAGACCTCGATTGATTGATTATGAGCTTAATTATCGCAAATGTGACGACCCATCCCTAATTTTCCTATGTAATTTCTTCCCTAGTATGTGTATTGACGGTTATGCCCTTATTGGCAAGTGACGTGGACGTATTTATATTGCTTTTATTTTATTTCTCGTTATTGCATTTAAATTGTACACGTTGTTACGAGTGTACGATAATTTTTACCAGTGTAG
This sequence comes from Malus sylvestris, assembly GCF_916048215.2. Classification (NCBI taxonomy): domain Eukaryota; kingdom Viridiplantae; phylum Streptophyta; class Magnoliopsida; order Rosales; family Rosaceae; genus Malus; species Malus sylvestris. The sequence goes on along the minus strand of NC_062264.1, from coordinate 5,779,676 downwards.
AAATATCTACTTCGGATAGATTTTGATTTCCCTTACAGTAGAAAATCTGAAAACCTATCCCTATCTACCTTTTTAACCCAAACTGTGCACCATCCTCCATTATTTCACTTTCTCACCAATCAACTCCCTCAATCTCTCACCAATCCCATCCCTTCCTTCTACACAACACCCAATAAGAAATCAGAAAAAGGAACTCTCTCTCCCTCTTGAAACTTTCTTCTTCTCTACAAACCCTCAATCGAGCTTCAAAGCTCACAGATCGAACCCAAGAACCTCATATTCGTGTTCATCTTATCCTCACAAACATAAACATGTTGAAACCTGGAATGGATGAGTTTTCAACGTTGAACTTGTGAGGTCCGAACTCGGGCAAATTGAGTTCGATGTGTTTTTGAGCAAGTTAGGAAGTTTTGAAGCTTGGGGAAGCTTCTACGCAACTCCTCGAGGCTCTTACAACAATTTAGGAGAAATTTGGAAGTGAAATGATCGAGTTTCGAAGAGTTCACTTTTGGCCGGAACTTTTGATGCTTTTTTCGGCGACCTCCGTCCATTTTTTGGACTCCAAACAAGTATAACACGATTCTACTCTTCACGAGCTTCAAATCCATATAAAGTACGTCAAAAATGGTTGAGAAATGATAGAGAATAGTGCGTTTGAAATTTTTCCACAAATCCGACGAAGTTGAGTTCTAGACAGCGGAGACGGCGAGGCTCGCTGGAGAAGAAGACGGATTATTCGGTCAAAGTGACAGAATATTCTGACGGCGTCAGGTAACACCGTTAATTTTTGTTAGCATTTAACGAAATATTCCGTAGAATATTCCTGACGGCATTGGCCTGCTTGTGGGGGCGCTTCTGGCCGTGCCTTGACTGCGTGTAGGGGCGTGTGAACCATCCAAAAAATTATTTTAAAAATTTGGGGATGTTCGTGACATCGAGTAGGTCACGATGGTATATTTAAACCCTAGGTTTGAGCAAACTATGAGGGTTTTATTTAGGTTTTCGTATATGTGCTTTAATTAATTTTATTTTAGTTATTTCACATATAGGGGAAACGTATCTCAAGGATGTTTGAGGCCAAGCTAAGCTCAGGGGGCTACAACCCAGCGACGTACTTGTGAGTGGGTAGTTTGTTTTTATACCTATACATATTTATAGTTTCCATAAATGCGTATTTACTTCACTTTTACGCTTATTTTGCCAAGTATCGTTCTTGTGATATTAATTGTGATAAATGCTGCTATATGGTTGAGATATTATTGTCATGACATTCCTGTATATATTTGTACATGCTCATCTTGCTGCACTGGTGTTAGTACTTGCCTCAGGGCCAGGGCCAGTCCTTTATGTGTATGTTCACATCGCATCGTTCGCTCGTCTTGGATCCAAGTTAGGTGCCAGTCCTGTCAGGTAGATTGCATTAGGCAATCCGACTTATATGTGACCGTGCTTCTGCACCAGCCTTCACGTGATCGTAGTACTAGAGCATATTGATTACACCTAGTCCTGTTCTTGTCAGAAATTATCTGTTCGAACTCGTGTGTCAGCCTAGATGGATGAGCACTTAGTTATACTTGATTTTCACATGATTATATTATTGTGGCATTTGATACATCATGACTTGGCATATTTCTGGTTATAATACTGTTATAATATTGTTGTTTTATCGTTTACATACCTACGTAGTATGTTTTAAGGAAACTATACTTGTTTTACGGCGAGGGGTTAGTATATTCAAAAATAAAGGATTTCGTATAACCATTGTTTTGCTGACCTACTCAACTTTTTTTTTCGCCCCTCCAAAACCTAGATAACTGTACTCCTTGTGGCACTCGAGGAATCACGGTAGTTCTGACATTCTCTTCTGTTTAGACGTATGAACTTATCACTGTTGTGTAATAAGTATACTTTAGCTACTTTGACTACTCTTCTGTAGTCTCACTGTCTATTATGCTCTGAATAATTGTAGTGGGTTCCACGATTGCCCACTCTTTCACTGTTTAGTGTAATTAGTTCTAATTAGTTTTAAATTTACTCACTTTTTCATCACTTACCTTTATGGTTACGTCACCTCACGGTGATGGCCAGCATGCTTTGACCTTTCCAGGTCAGGGTGTGTCAGCAAAGTAATTCGTGGACTACAAAAGGATCATTGTCTACCTAAAACCCACAAAATACCAACAAAAGTTATGGGGAGAGACAATCAATTATCACTCGTTAGTTTGATAATTTTGAGTGGTTGGAGTATAGTATAATAAAAGATGCTGGATTTTGCCGTTATTGATATTTTTTCAAATATGTTTTGATAAAGCGGGAAGTCTTCATAGTAAAGCTTCACAATAACCCAGAGATTGATGACACAAAAGCAACACATTGAATAATCGCTTCAATGAGGTAAACACCGAGTTGCATATGTGTATGGCATGTTTGAATTCGGTGAATGATTTTGCATCTTTTGAGCAACGAAAAATAGTTCGTTTCGCCCAATTTTATGCTCAGGTTTGATTGTGTGGACCTCATGAATCTTCCAATTCAACTTGACAATTATATTCATGATATGAAGATGCATAGTGAGTTTTCATCATTGAAAGGAATTAGTGATCTTTCAAAGGAGTTGGTGAAGACTAGGAGGTGTGTAAGCTACAAATTAGTGTATAATCTTCTTACATTGACTTTGGTGTTACCAATTGCAACTGCTTCGATGGAAAGAACTTTTTCTACTATATATTGTGCAAACACCATTGCGCAACAAAATGAGAGATTAATGGTTGAGTGATAACACAGTTGTTTACATTAAGAGAGATGTATTTGCTTTTATTGATAATGAGCCTATTATGTGGCGTTTTCATGACATGAAATCTCGCCAGCAACAAGTATAACTTATTTGTATTAATAAATTATGAACGACATTAATATTGTCTAATTATGTGATGTTTTCATGACACGAAATCTTGTCGGGAACAATTATAACTTATTTGTATTAATAAATTATGAACGACATTAACATTGTCTACTTTCTAAAGGATTTGTGATATGATTTTTACCACCTGCGCAAAAAAAGGTTAAAAACACCTAAAATACTTGCAAGAGAAACAAGATTATTGTAATATAGTTGGCTCAAGTAAGGTCGTTCTCTATATGTATTAATTAAATAAATTAATGCGAAACCAATTCTCAACTAATTACTTGAACAAAGTTTTGGAAAAAAAGTGATTTAATGTCCTAAATTAAGAAAAACGAATTTAATTAAAAAGGTTAACTAAAATTTGCAATTTTAAAGAAGGAAAAAGGAAACAATTTTTTGAATTCAAAAGAAAGCACTAGGGTTCCGCTGTCACCTTAACAATCCAATGTATTTCTTCTAATTACTTATAAATTACACATGCATATTTTGAAGGTTAGGCTTTCCTAAAGTATATCTTACTTGAAACCTCCAACATAGAAGTATATCTAACATGCAACATGTTTGTGGTGTCTAAATCGAATGTGAACATGCAAGACTCATTCAGTTTTGTGAAAACCTTTTGAAAAACCATATAACCCTTAAGACGTGTCGTCCATCCTAATAAGTTATACATATTAACCACAAGAAGCCTTGTCAATTTTTGGGATAGCACTCCACCAAAATTGCATCAAATTACTTTTCTAAATATCCTAATGGTCGCGAATCACTAAGACATATATATAGTTTAAACTAGTTATTAACAATTCAAAACATGCATGCATAAATTCATAAGCAAATTAAAAAGAGACTACATATTCTTGCTAAAGCTTATGGCCTCACCCTAGCAAAGAGGATTAGTTATGCACATTCATAATAAAAATCACAAAGTCTTTATTGAAATAGAAAAAGTATGAAAACACCTTGAAAGTATAAATCTTGAAATCCCTAGGGCCGGCCAAAAGGCATATTTATACTACTCTAACTAAATCCTCCTAGTAAAAAGTCTTAGAATAAAACTAGGAAACCAAATAAATTAAAATAAATTACGAAACATAATTCTAATTGACTTGGTAAATTCGTCCAAAATTCTGCATAGCCACATTTTGGACCTATATTAGCTCCAAAACCGACCCAAGATAGCTGGATTTAAAGCTTGGACTATTTTGAACACTTCTCTAGAAGGCCACGAACCCATCAAAGGTCATCTTGGGCCCAAAAAATCGCAATTACCCAAAAACATCATTTTCCAGCAACGTGCACTGTTCCTTTAATTAATCACCAGAAAATGACCACTAAGTAGAAATTGCTGAAATTTGGATACAAACAAGCTAAGGAACACATGAACGTCCTCCAACTTGAAGTAATCTAAAATTCGTCCATTTGATTACGTTTCTCTCCAGAAGAAGTCGAATGTCCTATGTTGAAAATATAAAACAAACTATCAAAATTTTACCAAAATAATTACCAAATTATACTAAGAATAGGGTAAAATATATAGAATGAAATCGACTCATCAATTTGGTTATCTACATTTTTTTTAACCTTGACCCTTTTAAATTTGCCCCTACCCTGACAATACATGGCTTCACCATTAGGAGCAAGTTCTTCTATAACTATTTCAAAATAGGAATGATAAGAATAACTGGATCTTTCGTCAAATTTGGCCTAATGCTAGAGGTACCTTTTTGAAAGCTTTGTCTATTAGAAGAAGCTTCTTACATGCAAACCATCGTTCGAAGTCTCCCACCTTGTCCAAACCTACTGCAATTAGGTGGAGGCATCCTGATAATGCTATGAAGAAGCTCAATTTTGATTGATCAGTTATTGCTGCTAATAGAGATGCTTGTGCCTATGTCACTCATGATGATGTGGGGATTCCCTTGGTAGATGATGCTAGGAGAATTGGGAATTCTAACATTCTTGTGGTTAAGGGACAAGCTCAGGTGGATGGTCTTAAGAAGGCATTAGACAAGGGATTTTTACAGCTGGGGCGGATGGGGATTTGAAGATCCTTGTCGATGCTATTAATGGTGAATCTTCTCCTTGGCATCTTTTTACTATTATCCATAATGTGAAAAAAGTTGGCATGTCGATTTTAGAGTATTTCGTTCTCTCATGCATTCTGTGAGGCTAATTTTGTGGGGCAGTCATCTTTTAATCCAGTGGTGTGGCATCGCTCTTTACCTACGGAGGCTAGTCCGACTTGGTTAGGAGATTGGCTAGCTCTTCTTGCCCTTTGGGCTTTTCTTAGTAATTGTTATTTTCGTCTAAATAAACTACAACACATTAACATTGGATTTACAAGAAAGGTAAAGTTACACTATGATAAATAAAATAGGGAAAATTTGAAAGAGGTCCAATTTTATAGCCCATCTTTTGAAATATGTCTAATTTTTAGTGACTTTTAACTTTTGAAATAGGTCCAATTTTTAGTCCAATTGGACCCATATCAAAGGACCCTAATAAAATATACAGTTCGGTCTTACATAATAATGGAAAGGTTATAGTTAATAACACAAAACACTATGAGAATTAAAATATACAGTCTGTTTATAACATACTTAGGGCCTCCGTATTTAGATCTCGTACAAATACACGGGTGACTTAAATGTAATTATGTAATAAAGGAATGGGCAAATATGTAATAAGTACGGAGCCCTTATTCTATAAAGGACTCCTCACCCTCACAATTAGGAGAGGCCTCACTCTCACCCTCTGAGGCCATTTATTAGGCCATGGGAAGAGTTCTCTCACCCTCAGAAGCTCTCTCAAAGCTCTCACTCTCATATTCAGAGCTCTATCTCCCTCATAAATACAATAATCAGTGTGGACGTAGCCCAAACATTGGGGTGAACCGTGATACCTCTTGTGTTATTTAAATTTCTTACAGATTCACGGTCAGATTTACGTTGTTCCAAGACCTCTCCGGTTTTGTGCATCAACATTTGGCGTCGTCTGTGGGAATCGATACAAAAAGTTGTGGCGGTTCTCTTTCATTTTTTCACCTCCACTGTGAATCTGCAGAAAACCCATCTCCTCATTTCATACGATTTCTTTGTAAACTTTCAGAATCCTCACGCCACAAACTCAAAAGCCTAAACCTTTTTCCAACCCAGAGAATTTTTTATTTCATTTCTGGAGGACTTGGGTCAATCGTAAAATTGATTGGCAGCCACGAATTCTGGGCAGGGAGGAGAATCAAAAGCCTCGACCTTGGAGTTGGAAAACAATTCAAGAAGTCACTCACTGTAGTTGAAGATTGTGGATGGCATTGAATAAATTACTGTCCGAGGCCAACTAGGCACATGCCCTACCAAGGAGGCATATCGTTCCACAAGTCCAAGGGACAACACATCCTCAAGAACCCCTTGCTTGCCGACTCCATCGTCTAGAAGTCTGGCATCAAATCTCACCAAGAAGCTAGAATCCGAGTTGATGACCCAAGCCCAGGCATGCCCAAACCCGCGCTCTGCCTCCTCTGCCACCCCATCTGCCCCACATTGCGCCTTACAGCGTTGATCCTTCGAAGAACCAGCTTCCCTGCGCTAATTGCAAGGCCATCATCAACGTTCCTTATGGCCTCGCGAGGTTTTGGTGCCCGCAGTGCCAAGTTGACCTGGCTAATGTCTCGAAGCTCCAGTCTGCAGCTGAGTCGCTTGCAGACCCGTAGGCTTGGCGTTCCAGATTCCCGAGGCTCCAGCGCTCCAGATTCTCTTCAGCTTTGATGAAGGGGCATTTATAAGAGGAATCAAGAACTGTGACATCTAATTACATATTTGCCACACTCCCAAGGGGCATATCTGGAGATGTACTGTCCACCATCCAAAGGTCATTGTGTCAGATCATGCCAGACAGATCTCAAGAGTTCAGCTTCGAGAAGAGAAAAATGGTGAAACCCAGATGGGATTCTGCTATCAAAATCTTGATTATCTTCCTCAATCTCCATTGAGCCTTGGCGTCTGTAATTCGGTCTAGTGAGGCCACCACTATGATGGAGCTCAAAATTGAGCTTAAGAAGGCCTCCGAGTCTTTGAAAGTGTCGCTCCTCCAATGGTTTTGCGTCTGCATCCTTGATATCCTGATCACAGGCATCTTTCACCACCAGGTCAAATGCGATGGAGTAGATGAGGAAGATAGTCTTCTTCAAGGCATTAACAGCTGGAAAATCAACGAAGAAAGGGAGGCTTTGCTTTTGAAGACCCCGAGAATCACAAGGATGCTAAAGTTGGCAAATCCAATGCCTCTTTAGAAAAAGAAGTCACGCACTCAGAATACAAGGAGACCTGGCGATGCTGACATCGAAAGTGAACAAATTATTCAGATTCCTTCACATGGGTAGACTGTTCACTTTAGCTTTAATCATGTAAGCTATGGTGAGCATGTAACTAGGGTTAGGTTTATAAACCTAAGTGGTTAATCGTCTATATGCAAAAGCAAAACAGAAAAACAAAGTAAAAGCAGAAAGCAAAAGAAGATAAAAAGAAGCAGACATAATTACGGTAGGGATGGCATGCAGAAAAGAAAATTATGGGCGTGACCCATTGAGCAGAGGGGCAGATTTATTTATTTATTTATTTTGAATGATGTAATTCATTTTCCTTATCTTTCGGAAACATCTGTATAAACCACATCAGAGGGTAATAAAAAAAAAACAATTAAAAAAAAAAACTAAAGGTCCAAAATAATGGGCTGCAATATCATGTGGAGGGCGAAGGCCCGTATGCCCAAAAGAGCCAAGCCCTATGACTCTAAAATTATTCGGCACCCTTACCACCAACCAGGTGATCAAAAGTATGTCCAGTACTTCAAAATTATACATGAGCATTACTCATGTCAATCATACATAAACATTCATGAGCATCACTCATGTCAATCATACATAAACATTCATGACCATTATTCATGTCAACATTCATGCGCATCACTCATGTTAACATTCATGAGCATCACTCATGTCAATATCCATAAGCATCACTCATGGCAATCAACATAAACATTCATGAGCATCACTCATGTCAATCAGCTTCAAAAGCTTCATTTACAAAAGCTCTCACTTCAAAAGCTTCATTTACAGAGTTCTAGCTTCAAAAGCTTCATTTACAGAGCTCTAGCTTCAAAAGCTTCATTTACAGAGCTTTAGCTTCGAAAGCTTCATTTACAAAAGCTCCAACTTCAAAATCTTCATTTACAAAGCTCCAGCTTCAAAAGCTTCACTTGCAAAGCTTCACCTACAAAGTTTCAGTGCAGGGTAAACAAATATCACCTTCGAACAACCACCACTTCGGCCCATCCATGGATTCAATTTGAAGTCTCCAGCCAATATACTCTATTAACCGAAGACTTGGGGAACTACATTATGTACCATATATTGGGCCACAACTAGGCCTCATGAAAAATATGATCGGATCATATTTATATATATTTTTACTTCGAATTCACTCGTCTTTTCTTAGTTAGTTCCTTATATTTTTGAGCTATTTACGTTATTTTTGTGTTTATAGGATTTGTTATGCAAAGAAAATAAAATAGCACAAATGAGATCTATTTACGTTATTTTCGTGGTTAGTGTTGGTTCAAACAGAAATGTTAAGGCCCTGTGTTGCCCAAAACCTTGTGTTTTCACCTTTGAGTTGAGTCACTTGTGAACTTAATTCTGTATGGATTACTAATATTAATAACCTTTTGTCGCATATCATAGATCTTATCTCAATTCCCCAATCAATCCTAATAACCTTTTGTCGCATAACAATTACTAGTCTAAAGATGGCTTATGGGATCGACATATTCATCTGATCATATTTGCTAATTGAGAGCTGGCATGTGCTTTAGGTTGGGGATTCTGATCAGAAATTGGCAGATGGAATTTCTCTATACTCAATTATCGGACCACTTATAACAGAACATGCAAAAAGGAGAATTAAAGTTTGCAACAACTTGCAAGGTGGAAAAGCAGCTGGTAATGCACTTGCAACGGCTAGGAGGGATTTTGACAGCTTGCAACGTGTGGCAATAAGGCTTTGGGCGGTGCAAAAGGCTGGTGGGGGAAAAGAGGGACATGGCATAATTAAGCAAGGAATAAAATATGATGACAGAAAGGAATCCAGGGGGGAAAAGCGTGAGAAATAAAGGGGTCTGGGGGATTGGTGTAGAGGAAGGCTGCCCTTTGGCAGCTGGCGACGCAACAGAAGCGCCAGGAGGAGAGTCCACGCGAGAAAAGGAGCGCCAGGAGGAAGAAGCTCGGATTGGGCAGCACGTGGCAAGTCAGCAGGGAGCTGCTTTGGCAGCACGGGGTCAGTGAGGACCGAGAGACAGGGAGGTCAGAAGCGAGAGGCACGGACAGACAGCAAACTCCCTCATCTTTCGATTTAATCTTTCCAAACTTCTCTCGGTTAAATCTCTCCATACTTATATTTTACTGTTGGTTTTATTTTAATAATGTGTAACTAATTTTATTTTAGCTAGAGGTTAATTCGAAACCATGAATATATTTGTAATATGAATTGATTACCTTCAGTTGTGATTTCATAAGTTGTGATTTCAATTTACTTATCCGTTCGTATAAAAACTGATTTGTGTATGTTGGTTAAGAGTGCACGCTTAATTTACATGCATGAATTTGATGCTAGAATATAAGTGAATTTCACCTAATCGTTATGAACTTATTTTCACAAGTAGTAAAGGTTGCTAGTCACAATCACGTTAAGTAAATTCTTGGCAAGAGTATCATGCTTTTCATAGTTACGAATGCCTCGTCAATGCTTATAGTTTTCACAAAGTTTAATGATCTTTGATTGTATCGCTATTGTGCTTTTCACGTAGGGGACTTTTGAAGAATGTTTTGAATTGTTGTATGCGTTTTTCCGTCCAATTCAATAACTTAAGGAAAACTTGAAGATTAAAAAAGTGCTGTTCACGGTTAATCTGGAGTATTGAGATTCACAATTTATTAAATGAACAACTGGAAATCATTTTGTATGCAAGTATAACATGTGTGGAGAAGAACCCTCTAGCTAGTCCGTCATTTATCCTTTCACCTTAATTTCATGTTTTTGTCAATTCTGTAATTTAATTAAGTTTAATTTACTTTTCATCAAAACCAAACACCCATCCATTATTAAATTATATTATTTATTTAGTTTTCTTTATTGTTAGTCTTTTAATTTAATTTCCGTCCATTTCAGTTCCTAGTGTTTAATTTAATTGTTTTCATTATTTTGAGTCATTCTAAGTGTGTTTCGAGTTATTAGAGTTTTTAGCCTAGTTTTGTGTCCTTGAGTCTTATTTACTATTTTTAAATTAATTTAGAATAGATTAGCAATCCCTCCTAATCCCCGGCCTAGAACGATACCCTACTTACATCTATACTACAATTGTCAAAAAGAGGGTTTAAATTTGTGTGTCAAGTAATTCTCGCATCAAATTTTGGCGCCGTTGCCGGGGATTAGTAACTTTGCTAATCCTTTTATTTTTGTTTTTGTTTATGTTTATATTGGTGTTTGTGTATTTTACTTTTGATATTTGATTTATTTTTCTTTCTTTGATTTTAGGTTCAAATGGAGCCGAAAGAAATTTAAAGATGCGTCCGGCTAAAGACGTTAAATCAAGCGCTTCTTGGGAGGCAACCCAAGCATTCAACGAAAGGGAGACTTTGGAATCGCTAACCCAATCAGCTTTGCATTCTTCCACCCTTATCTTTACTGCTTTCATTTTGTTTTGTTTAGTTAGTTGTGTTATTTGGTTGATTTCTGTCAGTTTGTATTATTTAGTTTAAGTATGGGGGAAGGTTAACCAAAGTCTCTTTACATTAATTTACATATATAAAAAAAAAAAAAAAAAAGATAAAATTTAAAATTAATGATAAAAAAAAAAAAATTTAAAAATTAAAAAAAAAAAAAAAAAAAAAAAAACAATTAAAAAAAAAAAAAAAAAAAAAACATAAAAAAAAAAAAAAAAAAAAAAAAATTTAAAATTAAAATTTTACAATGATGTAAACTAATAGTGTTCATTGGTCGGGTGGTGCTTCAGTAGTAGGCGGGGCTTCAGCAGTCGGCGGGGCCACAGAAGGAGGAGGCGGCAGAGGTTGATCAGTTGGAGCTTCACTACGCGGTGCCGCTCCAGAAGACGAAGGCAGATGTTGTTGGAACAAACCCACAAACCTCCGATGATCAAGTAAAATTTGACCATCGGTGTCCTGCATCTGGTCAATCTTCCTCTTCATGCTGGTGGCATAGCTGTGTGCGAGCTTGTGCAATTCCTTATTCTCATGCTTGAGCCCTTTAATCTCTTGCTTGAGACTCTGTATTTCAGCCACCAAGGATTCAACGTGACGGGTTCGGGCATATAGGCGTTGGGCCATGTTGGATACGGAACCCGCACACTGCACACTGAGAGCCAGAGACTCCTTGACCGCCAATTCATCAGACCGCCTTGCGAGCAGTCTGTTATCTCTGGGAGTGACAAGGTTTCGGGCCACCACCGCAGCGGTCATGTCATTTTTCATCATCGAATCCCCCACGGTAAGGGGACCGGTAGGGGATATGAAGGATGGCCGCCATATGTTGTCTGGTGAAGGCGGAGCTGCCTCTTCACCAATGTTCAAGTCAAAACGACGATCAGAAGGGCCAGACATTTTTCAGAGGTGGTAAAGAATGAAGAGAGTTGGACTGATCAAGATTAAACAAGTGCAAGAAGGGAGTGTTTACAGGAGGGAGCTCAAGTGTGTTGTGGAACAAAATTAACGCCTCTATAAAAAGAAGAAATCAAAGAGGCGCTCCTCAGAGAAGCGTCCTCTCGCAAATCGAAGAGTCGGGGCTCCTTTCTCAAAAGCCGGATTCTTTTCTCAAAAGAGGAGTTTCCGTTCTCAAAAGCCGGATTCTTTTCTCAAAAGAGGCGTTCATTTCTTAAAAGTTGGGCTTGCTCAGAAACCACGAGCCGAACCCCGGATTTCGCAAGATCAATTCGTCCAGACGTGTTGTCACCCGTCACACGCAAACTCAGCTCTGCGAAAATCACGGGCAGTCTGTCGAAGTGCCGATTCCAACCATCTGTCTCTCTCAGCCTAGTCAGCACTTGTCACATGCAACTGGCAGCTTTGCGGAAATTACGGGCAGCTTTGTCAGAAAGCGCGTAATTTGTATTCTTCACCCATCCACCGGCTGCCGACACTAAGTGAGAGAACAGTTCCGGTTGTGAAGACAAGTCCTATAAGTTTCTACCTTCGCCTTCCACAGCAAAAGCACACTCTCTCAGCACACCCTCTCAACACCTCTTCATCTCCGAAAATGCATTCCCAAAGAATCCTCTCGAGTCACTCTGTGTTCCTCATTCCTTGGGATACTCCTGCGAACAACCCATTCAAAGCAAAAGTATTTCATATCATAAAGGTTGAAAGCAAGAGTATCTCATATCATGCTTTCTCCATGTCCTTCTCCTTGTCTTTGTTTTCCGACAAGGAGAAAGAGAGCAATCAGCCAGCATTTGGTATCAATCTTCCGATCTGGAGCCAACTGCCTGGAACCCCTTCCTGATTGCTTACCTAGCCTTGCTCTCGAGTACTCATCTTCATCATTTTATGCTTTCTCTTCGTCTACCACATCTGCCTGGGGGACAGTAAGGGAAGTGAAAATGATACCTCGAAGCATGTGGAGACAATTCAGCTAGGGACAAGGAGAAAGAAAGCAAGAGGTGGGCACTTGGAAAGATTGAAGAAAGAAATAAGGACCAACACCTTTCCCTCGTGCCTGCCTGTTGTGCAGAAGAAACAAGCAGAGAAGAATGCAGCTTGCACAATCATCCCAGCGGAAGGAGTCCGAACTGAGGAACTAGAGAAGCTGCCACATCTGCTTGGAGAACAAATAAGGAACTGCAACATAACCAAAGAGCAAAGCTTCGCCGTACAATATCATAAAATCATCACTTGCAAGTGAAAAGCTAAGTGTCACCCTGTTCAAGAGGAAAGCTGTGGAAAGTCAACAAGCACGACCAATGATTACTTATTAGTTTTATTCATTATCTTTTATCGTAATTTTCAATTTTTCGTTTGCAATTTTTTTTTAATTAATTTTCTTGCGTTACTTAACTGAATTATTTCTTTTCTTTGCAGGAACTTTTGGTTCTTTCCACCCTTGAAGTTGATTGCAGAATTTTAGCTTGGGGTCATCGCTTGATTTTACTGCAAATTAGGGAAGTTTTCAATCCACTTGTTTTATTTTGTTTCTTATTATTTATTTTATTTTTTATTTTTTATTTGCATTATAGTGTTTTCTGACATTGGGGACAATGTCAAGTTTAAGTGTGGGGGTAGAAATCTCTAGAATTTCATTTGTTTCTGTGTTGCTGTTTTTTGTGTTCTTAATTAGTTTTGTTTTCTTTTAAAAAAAAAAAATTTAAATAAAAAATAAAAAAATAAAAAATCGGAAAATTTAAAAATCTAAAAATATTGTCTTGTTTCCCTTATTGTTTTGAATTAGATTTTTGTTAGTTTCCCGACTCAATGATATAATTGGATCAAATTCGAACCATGATCATCAAGAACTTAGTTAACATGTGTTTTGTGAAATTCCTTATTCTCTTGTTAGTTTTGTACATGTTTGACCATCTTTGAAAAACCAAATGCACATAGCCTTGTTAATGTGAAACTAAAGTATGACTTAAAGCTTCATATGTGAATTTAGTGACCATATACATCCTATGTGAGTTTTTGAGCCTATTGAAAGTGTGTGCATTTTTCATACACTCCTATTTTTTTATGTGTGATGAACTTATGTGATATACATCTCTAGAACTTGCGTAACGATCTTTCGAAATGTTTGTCATTGATTGCATGAATTTGGAAATGATAGAGGCATTAGGTTTACCACTATGGCCCAAATAACCATGTTTCCCAAAGAAAAATGATATCATTAGATTGCCAATTTGAGCCGTGTATGTTGAGCCTTTTATTTCTTATCACCAGATATGTCTACCCTTATACCTGAAACATTTTTCCTTACCCTTTCCAAGCGAGCAATGCGAAATTGTCTTATGAGAAACGTTGGTGAAGTACTGTGAAGATGTTTGGCAAAAGAATAAGTGTGGGGGTATTTCATGTTTGTGATTAAAAAAAAAAAAAGGAAAAAAGAGAAGAAAAGAAAAAGAAAAAGAAAAATTGTACACAAAGAAAATAAAAAGTTATTCAAGTTTCAGTTTAAGAGTATGGTTGGAGGTGCTAGAAGAATTGCTGGAGAGCTTGAGTTCTTATAAATCTAAAGAAAAGAATTGCTTGCAATGTAGCTTGGAACTTGTGTTTTCCTATTCTTTCATTTCAATAACCCTCTCCTTAAACCTCATTACGTCCAATAAAAGTCCTCTTGATTTAAGTTTTGCAATTATGATTGTGGAGATGAGATCTTTATGCAAGCTTATGGTAGAAATTTCACATTTGATTCTTTGAGCGAAACACATTAAAACTAAACACATGTGTGATTGAGTGCATATCCCGTGAGAAGGTCGCTAGTTTGCATATGATGATTTTAAAAATAAAAACTTGAAATTGCATTAGCATGGCTATCTCACACACTACACTTCAAGGATGATTTAAAGATTACTGCTAATATTTGAATAAGGAAGATGAACTTGGATTATTTCCTTGATGCTAGCTATGGTTCTTGATGATTTGTTTTCTCGAATGAAATTCTATGAGGGTCACATAGGGGGAAACTAATGTTTTTCATGTTAGTACTTTTTCATGTTTTCTTTGTTTTGCTCGAGGACTAGCAAAAGTTAAGTGTGGGGGTATTTGATCGGATCATATTTATATATATTTTTACTTCGAATTCACTCGTCTTTTCTTAGTTAGTTCCTTATATTTTTGAGCTATTTACGTTATTTTTGTGTTTATAGGATTTGTTATGCAAAGAAAATAAAATAGCACAAATGAGATCTATTTACGTTATTTTCGTGGTTAGTGTTGGTTCAAACAGAAATGTTAAGGCCCTGTGTTGCCCAAAACCTTGTGTTTTCACCTTTGAGTTGAGTCACTTGTGAACTTAATTCTGTATGGATTACTAATATTAATAACCTTTTGTCGCATATCATAGATCTTATCTCAATTCCCCAATCAATCCTAATAACCTTTTGTCGCATAACAATTACTAGTCTAAAGATGGCTTATGGGATCGACATATTCATCTGATCATATTTGCTAATTGAGAGCTGGCATGTGCTTTAGGTTGGGGATTCTGATCAGAAATTGGCAGATGGAATTTCTCTATACTCAATTATCGGACCACTTATAACAGAACATGCAAAAAGGAGAATTAAAGTTTGCAACAACTTGCAAGGTGGAAAAGCAGCTGGTAATGCACTTGCAACGGCTAGGAGGGATTTTGACAGCTTGCAACGTGTGGCAATAAGGCTTTGGGCGGTGCAAAAGGCTGGTGGGGGAAAAGAGGGACATGGCATAATTAAGCAAGGAATAAAATATGATGACAGAAAGGAATCCAGGGGGGAAAAGCGTGAGAAATAAAGGGGTCTGGGGGATTGGTGTAGAGGAAGGCTGCCCTTTGGCAGCTGGCGACGCAACAGAAGCGCCAGGAGGAGAGTCCACGCGAGAAAAGGAGCGCCAGGAGGAAGAAGCTCGGATTGGGCAGCACGTGGCAAGTCAGCAGGGAGCTGCTTTGGCAGCACGGGGTCAGTGAGGACCGAGAGACAGGGAAGTCAGAAGCGAGAGGCACGGACAGACAGCAAACTCCCTCATCTTTCGATTTAATCTTTCCAAACTTCTCTCGGTTAAATCTCTCCATACTTATATTTTACTGTTGGTTTTATTTTAATAATGTGTAACTAATTTTATTTTAGCTAGAGGTTAATTCGAAACCATGAATATATTTGTAATATGAATTGATTACCTTCAGTTGTGATTTCATAAGTTGTGATTTCAATTTACTTATCCGTTCGTATAAAAACTGATTTGTGTATGTTGGTTAAGAGTGCACGCTTAATTTACATGCATGAATTTGATGCTAGAATATAAGTGAATTTCACCTAATCGTTATGAACTTATTTTCACAAGTAGTAAAGGTTGCTAGTCACAATCACGTTAAGTAAATTCTTGGCAAGAGTATCATGCTTTTCATAGTTACGAATGCCTCGTCAATGCTTATAGTTTTCACAAAGTTTAATGATCTTTGATTGTATCGCTATTGTGCTTTTCACGTAGGGGACTTTTGAAGAATGTTTTGAATTGTTGTATGCGTTTTTCCGTCCAATTCAATAACTTAAGGAAAACTTGAAGATTAAAAAAGTGCTGTTCACGGTTAATCTGGAGTATTGAGATTCACAATTTATTAAATGAACAACTGGAAATCATTTTGTATGCAAGTATAACATGTGTGGAGAAGAACCCTCTAGCTAGTCCGTCATTTATCCTTTCACCTTAATTTCATGTTTTTGTCAATTCTGTAATTTAATTAAGTTTAATTTACTTTTCATCAAAACCAAACACCCATCCATTATTAAATTATATTATTTATTTAGTTTTCTTTATTGTTAGTCTTTTAATTTAATTTCCGTCCATTTCAGTTCCTAGTGTTTAATTTAATTGTTTTCATTATTTTGAGTCATTCTAAGTGTGTTTCGAGTTATTAGAGTTTTTAGCCTAGTTTTGTGTCCTTGAGTCTTATTTACTATTTTTAAATTAATTTAGAATAGATTAGCAATCCCTCCTAATCCCCGGCCTAGAACGATACCCTACTTACATCTATACTACAATTGTCAAAAAGAGGGTTTAAATTTGTGTGTCAAGTAATTCTCGCATCAAAATACTCGGGGGACTTAACCCATTATTCATGTATTGAGGAGCGAGCCCTTATTTTATAAAAGGGACTCCCTCACTTTCATTAGAGAGCACCCATCACTTATGTATTGAGGAGCGAGCCATTATTCTATAAAAGGAACTCCTTCACTTTCATTAGAGAGCACCCATTATTCATGTACTGAGGAGCGAACCCTTATTTTATAAAAGGGACTCCCTCACCTTCATTAGAGAGCATCGTCGCTAGCTGAGCAACCGCATCGCCACGAGCATCACTCTTAACCCATCATTTATGTATTGAGGAGCGAGCCCTTATTCTATAAAAGGGACTACCTCACCATCATTAGAGAGCATCAACTCTAGCATATCATTCATGTATTGAGGAGCGAACCCTTATTCTATAAAAGGGACTCCCTCACCTTCAACGCCACAAGCCGAGCCAACCAAGGCAACATAAGCCATGAGCCGAGTAGCCTTGTAGCATGTGCTACTCTAAGTTGAGCATCATTTCAGATTGAGCACTGCCTCATATCGAGCATCAGTTCAAGACAACATCTAGTTACTTCGGTCCACACATGGACTAAATTTCAAGTCTCCAACCAAAAGACTCTCTTGACTGAAGACTTGGGGGACTACTGTTTATACCATACTTAGAGCCTCCGTATTTAGATCTCGTACATATACTCGGGGGACTTAAATGTAATTATGTAATAAAGGAATGGGCAAATATGTAATAAGTGAGGAGCCCTTATTCTATTAAAGGACTCATCACCCTCACAATTAGGAGAGGCCTCACTCTCACCCTCTGAGGCCATTTCTTAGGCCATGGGAAGAGTTCTTTCACCCTCAGAAGCTCTCTCAAAGATCTCACTCTCATATTCAGAGCTCTTTGTCCCCTAGAAATACAATAATCAGTGTGGACGTAGCCCAAACATTGGGGTGAACCACGATACCTCTTATGTTATTTACATTTCTTGCAAATTCACGATCGGATTTACGTTGTTCCAAGACCCCTCCGATTTTGTGCGTCAACACAGTCCAATTTTACATAATAATGGAAATGTTATATATTAAGAGGGTGGAGAAGTGGGCTAGCAATTATATGGTTCAAATTGGCCTTTGGCGATAGTTGAATCTAGAACTCTAACTTACAAGTGAAGGGGGAATACCCACTACACTGTAGCACTAAATGGCTGAAAAGGTTATAGTTTTTTTGAGATGAAGTACTGTATTCATTGATGAAAAGGAACACGTACAAGTAGTGAAATAAGGTGCTAAAAATGGGCGTCAATAAAAACCTTGCCTAGGATTCCAATCCGATCGAAGGGAAAAAGAGTGTCCCGTTCCAATCAAAATAGAAAGTAGGGTGAAGTGCCAATTTAGTCCCTGAACTATAACCTCAGTGAAAACTAGGTCCCTGAATTATTTTATGGATAAAATAAGTCCCTAAATTCATTAAAAACTGCTAATTTCATCTTTACTATTATATTCCAAGCTATTTTATCCTATTTTTCATCAACTTGACACACTTTAGAGTGTAATATTGTCATTTTCTCGGCTATAAGCCCTTAACATTTCATATAAGTTGCGAATCTAACGTCTAATTTACCCTCCAAAGTTAACACACTATTTCTTTATGAAAAATTACCAATCTACCCTCCAATGTGTATCACATGCAAGTAACATGATTTAAATTGACGGAAAATTAAATATAGTAGCTTCGAATCTAATATTAGGGATGTAATTGACAGATTTTTATAATTCAAAGACTAATTTTTCTGAAAAAATAGTTTAGGCACCTAATTTTTGCTTAGGTGATAATTCAGAGACTAAATTAGCAGTTCACTCTAAAGTATTGCCATCCTAAAAAAGAATATCATAAATTACATCCGAAGGTTCATCAAACCAAGTTACTTGATATTGAGTGTCAAACTCAGCCTTGCCAATTGATGTGCTGCTAAGGGACTAGAGTGAAGTCGTAACAAGGTAGCCATATTGGAAGGTGTGGCTGGATCACCTCATTTTTAAGGAGAGTGATAGGATTTTACATGCAAAACTAGGGATAAAAACACTTAAAAATACTTGCAAGAGAATGAGCTAGTTGTAGTAAGAATGCTCATGCAATGATCCCATAATCGTTCATCGTACATCGTGCAGTCAGTTTTCGTTAGGTACTATTTATATTTAATTTTAAAATTTAAATTTTGAAATGATTTCTGACCGTATGATGTACGATGAACGGTCACGATCACGGGATCCCTAGGAAAAGGATCCGGCGAGAATCATTTTCCATGAATAACTCGTATTTAAACTAATTCTTAATTAACTATTTAAAATAAGATTTGGAAAAAGTTGATTTTGTGACTTAAAATAATAAAAATGAATTTAAAATAAAAACAATTAAATAATTGGTAAGTAAAATAAACTACAATAAAATGGTTTTGAAAATCAATTTGTAAAAGCATTAAAGGTTCTGCCGTCACCTTAACAATCTTACGTAGTTCTTCCAATTACTTAAGAATTACCCATGTGTATTTTGAAGGTTAGGTTTTCCTAATATATGTCCTACTTGGAACCTCCAACATAAAACGTATATCTAACAAGCTACATGTCCGGACATTCGAATCAAATATGAACATGAAAGACTCATTAAGTTTTGTGAAAACTCTTTGAAAAACCATGCAACTCTTAAGACATGGTTCTCGTTCTAAGTGAACTTATAATTATTAACCACAAGAAGCTATCGCCAATTTTAGTAAGCCTTTCGACCAAAATTGCATCAAATTACTTTTCTAAACATACTAATGGTTGCGAATCATTAAGACACTTAGTTTCAAACGCGGATTAATAATTCAAAACATGCATGTATAATATCATAAGTAAATTGAAAAGAAACAACATATTTTTGCTAAGGCTCATGGCCTGGCCCTAGCAAAAGAGACTAATTACGAACAATCATAAAACAAAATATTATTAAGAACTTGGACAAAAACACCTAGAAAATAAACTTCAATTGTCAAAGGCCCTCTAAGCCGAATTCTCCAAAGCAGTGCATTCCCCCAAAACCCTAATGGCTAAATAGCCTTATTTATACCACTACAAAATAAAACCCTACCAGAAAAGGTCTTAGAGCATCTCCAAATGAGACGTCAAATTCAAAACATCAAATTTCAATTTGATGGCTGGCTTGACAATTTAACATACTGTCAATATTTCACTTCCACCCTATATGCCAAAATTTATTGCTTCATTTATGTTTATTTTAAATAAAAATAATAAAAGTTGGGTTGTTATTGGTTTAAAAATAATAAAATAATACTTAAATGTGCTAGCATTTAAGGTGAGATAAGTGGAATGCCTTTGGAAATAGCAAAAATCATATTTGAAGGAAACTTCAAATTTGACATCTCTTTGTCCATGTTAGCTTAGCCTTCTTTTACATGTCAACTTTGACATCTCGGTTGGTGAAAATGGTATGTCATTTGTTACTGTTATATGTTTTTGTGGTATTTTTGACATCTCCTTTGAAGATGGTCTTAAAATAAAACTAGGAAACAAAATAAATTAAGTTAAACTAGGAAACAATCTCCTAGTCAAACAATGGAGAAATCTGCCATTTAACAAATCTGCCATGTTTTAGACCTAAATCTCCTCCAAATCTGGTCCATGAGATTGTTTTAAAGATTAGAACAATCTAAACACATCTCCAGAAGGGGCCAAATCCAGAATAGGCTATCTTGGGCTCCAAAATTTGCAATCAAGCCCAAAACGTCACTTTGACAGCAGGGCACGTTGCTCCTTCTTCGTCATAAATAAACTGTTTGGTAAAAAAATGTGAAACTTTGACATGAACAAGCTGAGAGACTCACGAACATCCTCCAATTGTTTGTGCATAGACATAATTATATTACGTTATTATAGTTCAAAGAGAAATGAACTGTACCTAGCTAATTACTTTTTAAGGTTAGAATAATTCATTCTTTCACAATTGCTTAGGAAAATGTTGCACCTGAGTTAACAACATTACCAAATTCACCCACATCATGGAGAAATTTTTCATTGTGACGGGAACACAAGTGGTATACCACGTGTTTTAATAGAAGTGGAAAATTTTATTTTTTTAAGTTATTAACTTTTTGGTCAACAGCTACAAAGAGGTCATGGGTATACTTGTTTGATTCAGGGCCTTGGGAAAGTTAGAAGCTTTGGTGATATGGTTTGAGTATATGCGCTTACTCTCTGTCGTATGGTCATGTGAAGAAACTAAGGATATGTATGAGGAACAACTTGTAGAAATTTGCCAGGAGGTTGGTCCAGTTGTATCTTTCAGACTAGTTATTGATAGAGAGACTGGAAAACCAAAGGGTTACGGGTTTTGTGAGTACAAGGATGAAGAGACTGCTCTAAGTGCTCGTGGTAATTTTCAGGGTTATGAGATCAATGGCCGGCAATTACGAGTGGATTTTACTGAAAATGACAAAGGCACTAATAGACGTCGAGATCAGGGTCGTGGTGGACCAGGACTGACTGCTAATGTTGACCCTCAAAAGCAAGGGAGGGCAATCTCTTCAACATCAGCCGATTGGTCTCCATATAGCTATTACTGCAGCTACTGCTACGGCAGGAGCTCTAGGTGGTGCTCAGTCAAAGTGCTACAGAGACGCCCAAATCCCTTATGGGTTCCATTATTGCAGCTATGAAGATCAAGCAGATGTCTCAGATTGGATGAAGTGGGATTGCAAGATTGCAGATGGTTCAACTTCTGTTTTATAGTAGTGATTGCAGATGTTCTTTCAATCTCAAACTGGGTTTTCCCGGTTGAGATTGAGGGGGAGTATTAAGTAATACAGTTAGTTAGTAAGTTTGTTAGTATTTGGTTAAAATAGTTAGGATTTCTCTTATAAAAACAGAGTATGTAATATTTTAGTTAGTTAATACAAATCCTATTTCTCTCTCTAAACACTCTCTCTAATATCTCTGTGTTCATCCATCTTTTCTTCTTGATTTTCCCTTTGATTCCCAAATATTGCAATGTAGTTAACAAAACCCAGCGTAAAAACGTACAATTTAAGTGGCATGGGATGTAGTTCCGGTGTAATATCAATCGATCTAGCCGCCAATGTGTTGAAGCAAAGTAAAAAAATTGGTTATGCCCTTGTAGTCGCAACCGAGACTATTAGTTTGAATTGGTACTACGGTGATAACCGTCCCATGCTTGTAACCAATTGCATTTTTCCCATCAGTTGTACTGCCGCATTGATGACAAACGACCCGGGTTGCCGCCGAGTTGCAAAGATGGAACTCATTCACTCCCTTCGTACTCACCACGGAGCGAGTGATCGAGCCTATAAAGCAGCATTTCAAGAGGAGGACGACAAGGGCAATACCGGGGTTGCCCTTGCTAAAGATTTAATAGCGGTTGCAAGCATGTCTTTACGTGAGCACATCAAAATTCTTGCACCCCGAGTCCTAGCACTGAGTCAACTTGGTCTCTACGTGTACTCCATAATATGTTGTGCATTGTCGGGGAGCAAGTCGAAACCGATAGTTCCGGATTTCACCAAGGCGTTTGATCACTTTTGTATTCACACGGGCGGGAAAGCGGTGATTGAGCAGGTCGGGCGGGTGTTGAGGTTGGGTGACGAGTTGACTGAGCCGGCTCGGACGAGTTTGCACCGATTCGGGAACACATCAAGTAGTCTTGTGTTTTAAGAATTAGCGTATTTTGAGGCTAAGGGGAGAGTTAGGAAAGGAGATAGGGTGTGGATGTTGCCGTTTGGGACAGGGTTCAAGGTTGGAAGTCTTGTTTGGAAGGCAGTTTCGGATTTAGATCAAGGTGGTGATGATAATCCATGGAGTGACTGTATTGATAGGTACCCATTATAATGATGGTTGATTGGTACTCATTGGTACATTAGCATGACGGCAGAAAAGCAAGCAAGGATTTTCATATATTATATTATTTTGAAATTATGTTATAAGATTTGGTCATGTTGATACTGCATTGATATATATATAGTTTGCAGATGGTACAGGCACGAAAAAGGACTATATTTTCTTCAGAAAAGAAAAAAGAAGAAGAAAAGGACTCTTTCCATCTTCATCTTCACTAGTAAAGCCAATCTACACTGAATGCACAACCACTTGTAATTGACTAATAGTACAATAAGTAATTTTATTTTTATAGTAGACGACATAATAAATAAAATAATTATTGATGTTGAAAGAGAATAAATTATAGGTTTTTGCTGAATCGAATATTACTATGCTCATGTGTTTGTTGGTTTGTTTTATATTTTCGAGCTCAAGTTAGGCTTGGCATGTGTCTTATACGAGCCAAACTTGAACGAACTTAAAAATTTGAGTTCGAAATTGAACGAGCTTAGAAATTTGAGTTGGAAATTGAGCTCAAGCTGTTTAGTTATTTCTTATAATAATTTGGTTGATTAAGCAAAAGCTTTTGCAACTTGGCACTGTTTGAACGAAAAACTTCTAATATTGTTCACTTTAACGAAAAATTACATTTTTACACTAAAAAATCAATTCTAGTATTTTAACATTTATTTTATCCTTATCGTTAAAACTTAAAGCTTTCAATCTATTTTCATTACTACTTTTCCTATGATGTTAAGAGTACGACAGTCTAAAACTATCTTGGTCGTATACTTGAGTTCAAACGCCTGACCAAATAGACTTCATCTTCCTCTCTAGCAATTCCGCGAATCTTCCACGCCATTCCTAGCATGGCTTCTCTTCTCCAGCGACCGCAACGGGCCAACCCTGCCACCAATCCTTCTCTTCTCTAGCGACTCACCACCAATCTCTCTCTTCTACAAGAATTGTGAATGGTTGTCCTTTGTTGTGAAAGATGGCTACTACTGAGGTGGGGGTGGGGCTTAAAGAGGATGGTAGGTTGGCTGAAGAAGAAGCCATGCTAGCCATCGCATAGATTTGCAGATCTCAAAGAAGAAGACTTCTGTTTGGTCTTGGGTTTATAGGGTTGGCTTGTATTTAGTTACAGAGATAGCTAAGTGTTATAAATGATATAAATGAGAAAAAATGCAAGATCTGAGATCATGAGAAGTCGTTTCAGATCAACCTTGAGGCCAGCCATTGCCGGAATCTTCGAAGTCGAGAAAATTTTGACCTTCTGTGGAGAATTTCTGGGGAAATTTTCTATGGGTGAAGGCTGATGACGATTTCTTTAGCTTGAGAAAGTTGTGTTTTGAGATTCTAAGGATTTTAAGTGAAGTTGATAGTGAAATTTTGGACGAAAACAACAAATGGAGAACGAAGGTTTGTGGGAGAGAGTTCTAGCGGCCGTGGTTTCTGGAAGCGATTGGAGAACGATGATTCTTTTCAACCCCTTCCCACTCCAAGATGGTCGACACGTGCACAACAGGTGAATATCGTTTTGTCGAAGCAGAAGGTGCAACAAGGAAGAAAATATCGATAATATCGGAAATATCGGTAGTCTGAAAACACGGAAATATCGATGGAAATATCGGTAAAATATCTATATCGATAAAAATTACATGGAAACCACGGAAATTGTAAGAAAAACTTGGAAATTTTTATTGAAACTTTGCAGGATGTTTATTTAGTCAATTATCTATTAGTTTATCACAAAAAATTGGAAGGAAATGCATTGCATGATGGATTTAACATTATCAAGTTGATTATATAGCGAGCTGACAAACATTGTGAGTGTAGAAAATATGTAGTAATTAATGAAAGAAATCTAAACACACCATAATCATTTATATATAATGAATTAGTACAATATTTTACACTTTAGTACCACATAGAGTTTTTATGAGGTTCAAATTTTTCACTATCTTCATCATCTCTACGTGTAAAATGAGTGTATTGTGAAGAGTAGTTATCAAATGATAAATCCCCAAAATAGTTTTGCATGTAATTGT
The DNA here is from genome assembly GCF_916048215.2 of Malus sylvestris. Classification (NCBI taxonomy): domain Eukaryota; kingdom Viridiplantae; phylum Streptophyta; class Magnoliopsida; order Rosales; family Rosaceae; genus Malus; species Malus sylvestris. Next base: position 5,755,015 of record NC_062264.1, on the reverse strand, counting down.
TAACATGCCACCCATATGGATCCGAGATTGGTTGAGGTTGTCCATAAGGAAAATCATTTGAAGATTGAGTCTGGGATTGTTTCCATGAGTCGCTCGATTCCATCCCAACAGGAATGGGATATGAAGGGTAGGGAAATGGTTTGTTATGAGTATAACTATAGTTACTACTTCCCAATTCAACAGAGTCTGAAGTTCTAGATAACGAGTCATCTTCTTGACTTGACAAAATCCCCTTGCCTCTTTCTCTGCGAGTATAGTCCTTCCCTATGGCACCAATTCCTGGTCCTGCCCGCCTACTGCCATGGTCATCATCCTGTGTTGCATGCGTGAAGTTTGCCTCACCAGTGAAGGGGCTCATATATCCGGAAGGTGGTGGTCCATAATAGTTTCCATATCCACCACCACTACCTCCAGCTCCATTACCTCCAGCTCCACTATGTCCTTCATCATTCCCACCTCCGATGGAAGGTGAGTCTCCTGATCTTATACTAGAGCTATCATTAGTATCAGCACGATGTTGTGGTTGTATAGGATTGGAAGAAGGTGGAATTCCAGTGTTTCTTGGTCTTGGGCGCAAAAGTTCGTCCAAAGAGTCAGCGCTGCTAGATCCCACCTCCTTCTCTAATACTCTTTCTACATTTATCCCTTCATTACGTGCTTCTTCAGCAACTCTGGGAGTTGGGTTGCCTTCATCATCATCTAAATGAAGAGGTCTAATCCATTGAAAAAGTTGGTTACCCTCTGTATCATCATCTTCACCAACAATATCAAACACATCTAGTGGGTCCCCACGGTTGACATGATCTATTTCTGCTTCCTTATCTCGAATTTGAAGCTTCATGTTGTAGTAGCAATAAACTAATTTTTCCAAGCTACTATGAGCCAACTTATTTATTTGCTTTGTGTGTATGAGTGCAAATGTGCTCCAATTTCTTTCACAAGCAGATGAGGAAACTGTTTGTGATAATACTTTGATTGCTAACTTTCTCACAGTTGGTGCATCGGTCCCATACATGATCCACCATTCAGCTACAATGAAAAACAATATTGATAAGCCTAATAACTCCAACAAATTCTATTATAAACTTATAGTGAAATATGTTTATACTCACTAGGAGACATATTTGTTCGAGCAGCAACTGATGTTGGTTCTCCAAAAGTTCTTCTTGCATCTTTAAACCATGTTAGCTGAATTCAATAAATCGTGTTAGTTTAATCCAACAAAGTAATTATTATAATTTAAGTAATTGTCTACCTCATTTCCAAATTGGCCAACTGCTGGTGATGCAGGGTCTAATTTAGAGTATACATTATGTACAGCACGTATAAGGTTACCATCATCTCCAACACCGGGTCTGTATTGGTATCGGGGATTCAAATAATATGCTGTTCAAAGAAACACATACTCTAATAAGAGAAATAATACTTATGCAACTAAAGAAACGAATTGCAAATTATGACATAATTTATACCTGCTGCATGCAAATCGTGGTATAATGTTTTATACCATCGGTCTTCAATTATCTTTATGACCCACCTTGCACCATGTTTTCTTTCCAATTCATCCTTCACTACACGCATCAACTCATATACTGCCCCCATAGTAGGATACACCTCTGTGTCAACGAGTGATGCGTAAAATAACTAAACACACAAATTAAACCCTCTTTTTATCAATTGTAGTAAAGTATGTAAGTAGGGATCGTTCTAGGCCGGGGATTAGGAGGGATTGCTAAACACTTGAAACTGACTTAAAAACATAAAAACAAAATTTAAAACACTAAACTAGACTCAAAGAATGCAAAACTATACTTTAAAATACTTAAACAAACATAAAACTCAAAACAGCAACCTAATGACTCAAAACTGCCTAAAAACCACTTTCTGGGCAGTTTTGAGAACCTAACAAGAACTTGGACGAAGTTGGATGAAAACTTGAATCAAAACACTTAGAAACACAAATCAAAACACTTTCTAACTAATCTAAGACTTCAAAATAAAGGGGGATTTGTTTTGGACGAAAATTGAAAACAAAACAGAAACTTTAAAACAAAACAGATTGTAAAACGTTTTTGGATGAAAAGGATGGATAAAAGGCTAGTTAGGAGGTTCTTCTCCACACATGACACACTTGCAAACAAAATGATTTTCAGTTGTTCTTTCAATAAATTATGAAACTCAACACCCCAAGTTAATTAGATACGCTTAAATTAACCTTCAAGTTCTCCTTAAGTTAATGAATTGGATGGAAAAGCGCATACAACAATTCAAAGCATTCCTCAAAGGTTCCTTACGTGATGAGCACAATAAAGATACAATCAAGAATCATGAAGCACAATGAGAACTATAAGTGTTGACGAGGCATTCATTACTATGATGAGCATGAAACTAGTGCCAAGAATTCATTCAACGCGATCGTTTTCAAGCGACCTTCACTACTTGTGATTATAAGATTGTAACTATTAGGTGAAACTCCCTCATAATCTAGCATCATATTCATGCATGAAAACTAAGCGTGCACTCTCAATCAACATACACAAATAAGTTATCAATTAAGTAGATGAACGAATTGAATCCGCAACTTATGAAATAACAACTGAATGTAATCAAATCATATTGCAAGCATGTACATGGTTTCGAATCACCCCCCAACTAAGGGGGTTTAGTTCATCATTCTTGCAATACAAAGATACATAAAATTAGACATTAAAATCGAAGGAAAGAAAACACCTAAAATGCTCCAACTTGGAAAGCAAGTGCATCAATGGATCTCCCTTCCTCCTTGTTGCGGCATGAAGCTTGTGGACAGATTTTTGGGTGGATTTATGGTGTAGAATAGATGGGGAATGATATGGAGGGGTTTAGGGTGAGTGTGGAAGAGTGTTTGATGGTTGGAAGGTGGTGGAGAACTAGGCAAAGAGGGTGGAAGAAGGTGAAGTGGCTGTTATGTTTTCTAGGCACTAGAATGGTGTTTTTTGGGTGTTTTGCTTCCTAGGGTGTGTATGGACGAATTTCTGTGATAAAATGATGAATATGGGGGATTATTCTTTGGCCAAGGGGTGTAAACATGTATTTATAGGCCCCAAAACCTTAGAAAATCAGGTTAGGCTAGGGATGAAATGCATGGCAAGTTGGTGTGTGTGGTGTGCAATGGTCCAAGGGTGAAAATGAAGTGATGATGCAAAGTGTGAAGGGTAAAATGGAGTGGTGTTGCAGCTAGGGAGCATGAATGATTGTGTACATTGCATAGAGATGGAAAGGGAGGTGAAATGTGTCAACAAATGGGTCAAAGGTGCAACAACATGTGTGACACATGCCATTGGATTCCAAATGTGAATGATGGAGCATCAATTGGTGCATGTAATGGATGTAAAGGTTGTCTAAAATCTAATGGGTGAAGGGAACAAGAGGTATCAAGCAATTGAGTGAAATAATTAAATGAATTAAAGCATGAAATCAGAAATTATGTAGGGGACAAGAGTGATCAAGCATGGCATGGGAATCCAAAGGGAATTCTATGTGTTTTGCATGGCAAGGAGTGTGCAACTTGGAGTGACAAATTTTTGGGCTGAATTCTTTATCTTTTGGACACTAATTCTTCACATTCTTGGCCTCTTTAGTTCTCAAATTCGTCCATCCACTTTGGCCCATGCATTTGCTATCCATTCCAAGCCCGAAACATGCTCCAAAGGCCTCCAAAATGCATCTTCTTGCATACTTTGTACTTAGAGTCTTTCACTTTGCATGTGGGCTTCTTTGCATGTGTATGAGTTGTCATTGTTTATCCTTGCAATTACACACACACACTTGCACACACATATGCCCAAAACGTCCATCCTCATGCATGCAATCCATTTGAGCTCAATATTGATCCAACATGCACCAAAATGCACTTTTCTTGCCAAGGTTGTTATTAAGACCTACAAACAAATGAAAATGGCTTTAAACACTAAAATAACTAAAGAAACACAACGTAAACGCACAAGAACAAGCCAATTAAGTCGCATAAATATGCTCCTATCAAATTCCCCCACACTTAGGTTTTGCTAGTCCTCGAGCAAAACAAAGAAATAAAACGAAACAAAACAAATAAAACACAACCTAAGCCTTCCAACATTTGCCTCAGGGATTTCCAATGCACATGACATGTTAAAAATCATTATCCCCACAGATTTGAGTGATCTTTACACTTAAGCACATACTTAATCATAGTCACCACTTACTAGTTCACAATTAATCAATTAAAACAATGTTTTTGATGTAGTAACATGCCTTAGAGAATTCGCTCAATTCCTTACAAGATATGCACTCAATTTTCACTCAGATTTTCCAACTACACACCCTATACTAGTTATATGTGAGAAGATTGATGTAGATATGAAAACGAATGCTCACATATATGTATCACAAAGAAAGCAATTTCTGGAGTTAATAAGCATGTTTAGATATGATCTCATGAATGGAATGCTATTACTTAGACGCGAGAACCAGTGACACCATATGCTCATACCAAATTCAAACTCCACAAATTGAAACACATAACACTCAAGATTGAAGTCAAAGGTTGTAACAGGCTTGGGGTGTTGGCTAACAAATGAAGGATAGGGATAACAAACGTTCTTAAAGCAATAGCAAGAAAAGTAAGGAAATGGAAACTTAGAATTCACTTAGATTGCAGTAATCAACTTTTAAACACGAAGGGAAGATTCAAGCAATATTTAGGGCCGAATTCAATGTTTTGGACCCTTTCTTCAACAAGCAACACTTTAAAACTCTTTTTCACATATTTTTCAACTCCTTTTCTTTTCACAGCTCTTCTTCTTTTCATTCTATTTTTCACGAATCTTTCTTTTCTACTCGTGCCTTATGAATGATTTTGGCATACACACACACACAAGAATCACTTCCCCTACACTTGTTTTCTGCCATACATTAATCAAAAGGAATTCAATTTGACTCATACTTCACTATGCTTCAAGAACAAGGGTATGGATGGTCCTAAACTAGGATAGGTAAGGATAATGTGGTTTAACAAAGAATGTAGGCTATCAAGGCTCAATGGGGTTAACTTAAACATATAACGATATGGGATACATGGCAGTTTGGCTTTGGTGGTGGTAACTACACAACTTCATCTTGAATATGTGTTATGCAAATCAATAGCATGCTTTGAATGAAATAGGCATGAGTTCTAGCATTTGGAACTAAATGATGAAACGCCTTCTAAGTAATAACCAAGCAAAGAATAATGAGATCATGCAACGACTTTAGAAAACAATAATGCACATATTTTAACTCTCCAAATAAACATTTAGGCTCAAGTCTCACAAGGTTGTAGCGTTAGTTTGAGTTCTTTCCTTCAAGCATGTTACAAAAAAAACTAATTTTTTTCTTTTATGATTACATGTGATTTCATAAGTTATAACCACAATCACGCATAAATAAAGAGTAAATCAAACTTTCATCCATGTTTATAACTCTCTTTAACAGTCATGCAATTACAAACTGAATCCTCATCATTGTGTTGGAAGGTACCCTAAGACACAAATAAGCACACAAAAACAACTCTTTTTGGGATTTTCAAAAACAATTTTTCAAATTTTTATGAATTTTCGGATTTTTATGTCAAAACACACTGAAATACTCCAAAACAGCTTAAAAAAAATACTTAAAACAATAAGGAACAACACTAGAAGTAATGGGTGATAATTTTCTACGAATTTTATGCAAAACACTAGTTACCCCCCCACACTTAAATCAAACATTGTCCTCAATGTTTCAAGCATATACTCACACCAAAAACAAGCAAATAACAAACGACAAATAAACATGACAAATATGGCAAAGTAAAAACCAGACAGAGTAGAGTTTAAGAATGCAAATCTGGTTTTGGAGATAGTTGATCTTGTTGACTTTCCACAGCTTTGATCTTGAACTGGTTTGGAATTCTGAGCAGGGAATATCAGAGTGCATTCTGCATTCTTCTCTGCTTGTTTCTTTTGCACGGCGGGCAGGCACGAGGCAAAGGTGTTGGTCCGTTTCTTTCTTCAATCTTTCCAAGTGCCCCCACCTCTTGCTCTCTTTCTCCTTGTCCCTAGTTGAGGATGAATCAGCACGTTGTCTCCACATGCTTCGAGGTATCATCTTCACTTCCCTTATACGTGAGAGACGAAGCGGAAACATAAGATGATGAGTACTCGAGAGCAGGTGCTGGCTGGAGAAAGGACAAGGAGAAAACATGATATGAGATACTCGTGCTCTCAACCTTTATGATATGAAATACTTGTGCTCTGGATGGGTTGTTTGCAAGGGTATCCCAGGGAATAAGGAACACTGAGTGACTCGAGAGGGTTTGTTGGAAAGCCATTTCAGAGAGATGAAGAAGTGCTGAGAGGGTGTGCCTTTGCTGTGGAAGGCGAAGGTAGATACTTATAGGGCTTTTCTTCACAACCGGAACTATTCTCTCACTCATTGTTGGCAGCCGGTGGATGGATGAATAGTACAAATTACGCGCTTTCTGACAAAGCTGCCCGTAATTTCCGCAAAGCTGCAAGTTGCATGTGACGAGTGACGACACGTCTGGACAAATTGATCTTTTGAAATCCGGGGTTCGGCTCGTGGTTTCTGAGCAAGCCCATTTTTTGAGAAATGAAACACCTCTTTTGAGAAAAGAATCCGGCTTTTGAGAAAGGAGTCTCGACTCTTCAATTTGCGAGAGGACGCTTCTTCGATTTCTGAGGAGCGCCTCTTTGATTTCTTCTTTTTATAGAGGCGTTAATTTTGTTCCACAACACACTTGAGCTCCCTCCTGTAAACACTCCCTTCTTGCACTTCTAAAATCTTAATCTGTCCGATCTCTTCTTTCTCCAAAACCTCTGAAAAATGTCTGGCCCTTCTGATCGTCGTTTTGATTTGAACCTTGGTGAAGGTGCAGCCCCGCCTTCTCCAGACAACATATGGCGCCCGTCCTTCATATCCCCTACTGGTCTTCTTACCGTTGGGGATTCGGTGATGAAAAATGATATGACCGCTGCGGTGGTGGCCCGGAACCTTGTCACCCCAGAGATAACAGACTGCTCGCTAGACGGTCTGATGAATTGGCGGTTAAGGAGTCTCTGGCTCTTAGCGTGCAGTGTGCGGGTTCTGTGTCCAACATGGCCCAACGCCTATTTGCTCGAACCCGTCACGTTGAATCGTTGGTGGCTGAAATACAGAGTCTCAAAGAGGAGATTAGAGGACTCAAGCATGAAAATAAACAATTGCATAAGCTTGCACACAGTTATGCCACAAACATGAAGAGGAAAATTGACCAGCTGCAGGAAACTGATGGTCAGATTTTACTTGATCATCGGAGGTTTGTGGGTTTGTTCCAACAGCATCTGCCTTCGTCTTCTGGGGCGGCACCGCGCAGTGAAGCTCCAACTGATCAACCTCTGATACCTCCTCCTTCCGTGGCCCCACCGACTGCTGAGACTCCGCTAACTACTGCAACTCCGCCGACTACTACGACCTCTCCCAAGCAGCCTTTGTGAAGGCTCTTCCTCTTGTATTATGCTATGTTTCTTTATTTCCTAGATTCCTGTTCATTTCATGAAGTTTAATGTCAAAAATCCCTTGCATATTTGTTAATATTTCAAAATAGAAAATCATAACCAAAAATAATTAAACAAGTAATAAAATTGACAATCAGGCAGAATAAATGGGTTGCCTCCCTTAAAGCGCTTGCTTTAACGTCTTCCAGCCGGACGATGAACACCTTCACTTCTCCTTGGAACCCACGGCATGCAGTGGGATATCCTCCACAACATGCTCCACAAAGTTCTCGTAGATTACATCCTTGAACGGAAATGGATAGTGATGTTTGTTGATGGGTGCGTTGTGTTGCCTAAGGTTCATGTTCATACGCCCACCATCGGGGATTTGCTTGGGTACCTGCACCAAAGAAGGGAACCACCTATCAACTTTAAATGGCATTGGATTTGGATTAGGTGGCTTACCTATGTGATGTGATGAAGTGGCAGCAATGTGAACATTCTTCCCCATGGTGCTTTCGGCCACTTTGAGCATTTTGAGGGCAGTGGCCGTATGGTCCTTGTACTCCACTCCAATTCCCTCGTCTTGCATGGTTCTTGATGCATCCTTCGTGCTTGGTGCTGAATGGTCCGGTCTTATCTTTTCAATTTTACCAATGGCACAACAAGAATGAACAATATTAGGAGTCTCAATGGATTCAGAAATTTTAAAACTAATCATGTCACCACCAAATGCCATAGTGACTAATCCTTTGGCCACGTCAATCTTCGTTTGAGCCGTTTTCATGAATGGCCTTCCAAGGAGGATGGGCAATGAAGGGGCATGGTCCGATTCATCCATTTCGAGGACATAGAAATCCGCTGGGAAGACTAAATGATCAACCTGCACTAAAACGTCTTCCAAAACTCCCTTTGGATAAGCGTTAGATCTATCGGCCAATTGTATGATTACACCATCATGTTTAAGTGCTCCTAGATTCATAGATGCATACACAGAATATGGCATAACATTAATAGATGCTCCTAAATCTAGCATGGCAGATTTGAAACGGGTATTACCAATGACACATGGAATTGTAAAACTTCCCGGGTCTTTGCATTTGGGGGGTAGTTTATGTTGCAAGATGGCGGAGACATTCTCACTTACATGTACCACCTCTTTCTCCCGGACACGTTTCTTTGTTGTACAAAGCTTCTTTAAACACTTGGCATACTTCGGGATTTGCTTTATGGCATCAAGGAGGGGAATGTTGACATGCACCTTTCTAAATGTCTCTAGAACATCTTTTTCCTCCTCTTCGTTCTTTGATTGCAAAAATCTGCTAGGAAAGGGGTCATTGGGCAGATTAGTGTTCGAAATCACAACATTTGGAACATTCTTACCTGAGGTGGACGGATGGGATGTCTTAGATGGCTGCGGCATGGGTGATGGTACCCTTGCCGTGGGGTAGGTGTTCTCATCTTCTTCGAGTTGTATCTTCTCATCTTCCTTGTTTCTCACCTCTTTTCTACTTCGTAATGTGATAGCCTTTGCAGATTCGAAGCCACCCTTTGGATTGACCACCGTAGTGCTTGGTAACTTACCATTTTCACGGAATTGCCCCAAAAATTCGGCCATTTGGCCCATTTGCTTCTTCAGCTCATTAACCTCCTTTGCTTGGTTCTGCATTCCCTGTGCCATGGTGGTTAGTAACTGATATGTTTTATCATCATTCATAGACGTACCTGGGTTAGTTTGGGAAGATTGTGCCTGAGGAGGTGGTTGTGGTTCCATTGGCCTTGGAAAGAAACCCGGGGGTTGTCGGAATCCACTTTGTTGGCCATATTGTGGTGCATCTCTCCATCTGAAATTGGGGTGGTCACGCCATCCCGGGTTGTATGTATTGGAGAAAGGATCATTCCTTGGTTGGTTTTGATTCCCATAACCCACAGCATTGGCCGATTCCCATCCTCCATTCTCAATTAATTGAGGGCATTGATCAGATTGGTGTCCTTGAATGGAGCATACACCACAGATTGTAGTTCCTTGCGTTTTGGGGCCTTCAACCAACTGCGATAACATAGACGTAAGGTTAGCCATTTGGGATTGTAACTCAGAAATAGAACTTACCTCATTGACATGATGTGGCCGTGGGGTGTCTCTTTGCCCAACACCTTCATATTGTTGTGCATTGAGTGCTCGATTCGCAATGAGAGTTTTGGCATCCCTAGGTGTCTTATCCACTAGAGCTCCTCCCGCGGAAGCATCCAACATTTGCCGTTCAAGTGGTAAAAGACCTTCGTGAAAGTATTGAAGAAGTAACTTCTCCTTCATCTGATGCTGTGGACAAGAAGCAACAAGTGATTTAAATCGTTCATAATAAGATGGAAAAGATTCACCTTGGCTTTGCTGAATTCCACTTATTTTTTTACGAAGAAGAATGATGCGAGAAGTTAGGAAAAACTTCTCCAGAAACGCCCTCTTCATACTCTCCCAAGATGTAACTGTACCGGGAGCCAACTCGTATAACCAATCCTTGGCTTTGTCCATTAAAGAGAATGGAAAAGCCTTCATCTTTAAAATACTTCCGTCAACGGTAACTGGAGTCATACTTGAGCATACCACTTCAAATTCCTTCAAATGTTTGTTCGGATCCTCCATGGACAGCCCATGGAACTTTGGAATGTGGTGGAGCAAACTTGACTTTAACTCGAACTCTTCAGTTTTACCTTGAGCAGCCATGGGATATTGGATACACAATGGTGCGGCATTATCCAAACCCGAGGCGGCAAGCTCCTTGAGCATACGGTTGTCCATGGCTATACCTTGCTCTTCTCCACCCACTTGTGCCGTGGCCTTCTCTTCAACCTCAACTTCTTGCTCTTCTAATTCAGGCTCGGGACTAGGAGGATTAGACTCTTGCAATTTCTTTTTCCTTCTCAAAGTCCTCTCAAAATCACCGTCAAAGTCGGAGATATGCTCACGAACAGGTTATGAGCTACGGGTCATAAACTAGTACCTAAAAACAAAGAAAACAAAACAAATCAGCAACTTAAACAGAAACTTAAACAAAATACAATAATTCGAAAGAAAACAATCCAAGAGATTAGCAAAGTTGCTAATCCCCGGCAACGGCGCCAAAATTTGATGCGTAAAATAACTAAACACACAAATTAAACCCTCTTTTTATCAATTGTAGTAAAGTATGTAAGTAGGGATCGTTCTAGGCCGGGGATTAGGAGGGATTGCTAAACACTTGAAACTGACTTAAAAACATAAAAACAAAATTTAAAACACTAAACTAGACTCAAAGAATGCAAAACTATACTTTAAAATACTTAAACAAACATAAAACTCAAAACAGCAACCTAATGACTCAAAACTGCCTAAAAACCACTTTCTGGGCAGTTTTGAGAACCTAACAAGAACTTGGACGAAGTTGGATGAAAACTTGAATCAAAACACTTAGAAACACAAATCAAAACACTTTCTAACTAATCTAAGACTTCAAAATAAAGGGGGATTTGTTTTGGACGAAAATTGAAAACAAAACAGAAACTTTAAAACAAAACAGATTGTAAAACGTTTTTGGATGAAAAGGATGGATAAAAGGCTAGTTAGGAGGTTCTTCTCCACACATGACACACTTGCAAACAAAATGATTTTCAGTTGTTCTTTCAATAAATTATGAAACTCAACACCCCAAGTTAATTAGATACGCTTAAATTAACCTTCAAGTTCTCCTTAAGTTAATGAATTGGATGGAAAAGCGCATACAACAATTCAAAGCATTCCTCAAAGGTTCCTTACGTGATGAGCACAATAAAGATACAATCAAGAATCATGAAGCACAATGAGAACTATAAGTGTTGACGAGGCATTCATTACTATGATGAGCATGAAACTAGTGCCAAGAATTCATTCAACGCGATCGTTTTCAAGCGACCTTCACTACTTGTGATTATAAGATTGTAACTATTAGGTGAAACTCCCTCATAATCTAGCATCATATTCATGCATGAAAACTAAGCGTGCACTCTCAATCAACATACACAAATAAGTTATCAATTAAGTAGATGAACGAATTGAATCCGCAACTTATGAAATAACAACTGAATGTAATCAAATCATATTGCAAGCATGTACATGGTTTCGAATCACCCCCCAACTAAGGGGGTTTAGTTCATCATTCTTGCAATACAAAGATACATAAAATTAGACATTAAAATCGAAGGAAAGAAAACACCTAAAATGCTCCAACTTGGAAAGCAAGTGCATCAATGGATCTCCCTTCCTCCTTGTTGCGGCATGAAGCTTGTGGACAGATTTTTGGGTGGATTTATGGTGTAGAATAGATGGGGAATGATATGGAGGGGTTTAGGGTGAGTGTGGAAGAGTGTTTGATGGTTGGAAGGTGGTGGAGAACTAGGCAAAGAGGGTGGAAGAAGGTGAAGTGGCTGTTATGTTTTCTAGGCACTAGAATGGTGTTTTTTGGGTGTTTTGCTTCCTAGGGTGTGTATGGACGAATTTCTGTGATAAAATGATGAATATGGGGGATTATTCTTTGGCCAAGGGGTGTAAACATGTATTTATAGGCCCCAAAACCTTAGAAAATCAGGTTAGGCTAGGGATGAAATGCATGGCAAGTTGGTGTGTGTGGTGTGCAATGGTCCAAGGGTGAAAATGAAGTGATGATGCAAAGTGTGAAGGGTAAAATGGAGTGGTGTTGCAGCTAGGGAGCATGAATGATTGTGTACATTGCATAGAGATGGAAAGGGAGGTGAAATGTGTCAACAAATGGGTCAAAGGTGCAACAACATGTGTGACACATGCCATTGGATTCCAAATGTGAATGATGGAGCATCAATTGGTGCATGTAATGGATGTAAAGGTTGTCTAAAATCTAATGGGTGAAGGGAACAAGAGGTATCAAGCAATTGAGTGAAATAATTAAATGAATTAAAGCATGAAATCAGAAATTATGTAGGGGACAAGAGTGATCAAGCATGGCATGGGAATCCAAAGGGAATTCTATGTGTTTTGCATGGCAAGGAGTGTGCAACTTGGAGTGACAAATTTTTGGGCTGAATTCTTTATCTTTTGGACACTAATTCTTCACATTCTTGGCCTCTTTAGTTCTCAAATTCGTCCATCCACTTTGGCCCATGCATTTGCTATCCATTCCAAGCCCGAAACATGCTCCAAAGGCCTCCAAAATGCATCTTCTTGCATACTTTGTACTTAGAGTCTTTCACTTTGCATGTGGGCTTCTTTGCATGTGTATGAGTTGTCATTGTTTATCCTTGCAATTACACACACACACTTGCACACACATATGCCCAAAACGTCCATCCTCATGCATGCAATCCATTTGAGCTCAATATTGATCCAACATGCACCAAAATGCACTTTTCTTGCCAAGGTTGTTATTAAGACCTACAAACAAATGAAAATGGCTTTAAACACTAAAATAACTAAAGAAACACAACGTAAACGCACAAGAACAAGCCAATTAAGTCGCATAAATATGCTCCTATCAACGAGCCGTAAAACTTTGTAAAGAGGTTCAAACACTTGGCACACATGTTCTGATTAAGTCCAAAAAGCATGATCAAGCACTATACTTTCCACCATACGACCTGTATTTGAGCGGCTCAAATTGTGGTTGGCCCAATCGTCACTAGTGAATAGTTGCTTCAACCCTGCTTTCTTCTTGAGTATGCTGTCTAATGCAATATAGTTGGTGGCGAATCGAGTGGTAGCTGGACGAATAATTTCTCCTTTGCAAAATTCACGCATCTTTGCCAACAACCAACCGTGATTGTAAATATAATTTGTGATCGTTCTAGCTATTTTGACCACAGTAGCAACATTCTCTCTCATCCCCATTGCCTCAAACATGAGATTAATACAATGTGCTGCACATAATGTCCAAAACACATTATGATGCTTCATTAACTTTTTTCCAGCTTTGACAAATGCAGAACCGTTGTCGGTCACGACTTGGACAACATTATGCTCTCCCACCTCCATGATTACATCCCTCAATAATTTGTAAATATACTTGTAATTCTTTATATGGTCTGAAGCATCAACATACTTCAAAAAAAATTATCTTTCCCTTGGAGTATACCATGAAGTTGATGATAGACAATCTGGTCGGGCCGGTCCATCCGTCACACATGATTGTGCAACCATTAGTTTCCCACTTTGACCTCAACTTGTTAACATACTCGCCAATGTCTTTATACTCCATATCCAAATATTTGTTTCTTATCTCATAGGGAGTGGGAGGTTGTACTCCAACACCGGCCTGTTGACATCCCACTACCATATTTTTGAAATGATGTGATGATGCCTTCGCAGCAGGGACATTTTCATAGATAAAGAACTTGCTAATTAGACGCCCCATTCCCTCCTTCACATTACCTCCAGTGAAATAACTCCAAACACTATTTTGACGTGCTTTGGATGACTTATATAAACTTGGGGCTATTGGTGGTGTTGGTTGTGATTCTCTAAGACTGCCTCCCCGTCTCATTTGTGCACCACCACTTGTCCTGGAACCTTGTGCTATATTAGGAATTTTATGAAGGTGTTCTCTTTCCCATGCTGACTGTTTGGAGGCACGTAATGCTTGTTTCAAACTGCGTCGTTCTTTAGGTCCCATGTCATCATCACATTCGTCCTCATCGTCATCATCATCACTGTCAAGCTCTTGGCCATAGACTTCTTCCCGTAGCCCAGCTCGAATATTTTCCATTCCCTGTATTATCTTTTCCTTCTGCTATTTTTTATTTTTTAATAATGTGCTGATGAATGCCTTCACTTCTGGGGGGACATTATCGCATCGTTGGACATTTTTTGCTGGATCTAATCCACTAAGATGGTACTTAAGTCGTGTCACTCCGCCACTCTTCATTACCCGACCACAATATTTGCAAATTGTGCCATGTTTGTTTCCGTCTATTGGGTATCCATGTTCCCAAGCTGGATCACGTTTAGTAGCTCCACTAGACATCGTAAATGTACCTACATTTATTTTTCATGAAAATTAGACAAATATTTTTTGGCCAAAAAATATAGTAGTGATGATGGTTATATAAGAGAACCTAAATAATAAAGTTATTCTACAGAAGAATTAAATATGAAGTAAAGAAAATGATTGTAAAAATTTAAGTAATTAAAAAAATAATATGGAATAATAAAACCTAATATTAATGAATAATAATCCAATTTGATAAAAAAATAATCCTAATATAAATGATGAATAATATTCCTTTTTGATAATAATCCTAATATAAATAATCCTACTATAAATGATGATAATTATGTTTCATGAAAATAATCCTAATATAAAACATAGTGATGAATAATATTCCTTTTTGATAATAATCCAATTTAATAATAATCCACTTTAATAATAATCCAATTTAATGAATAATCCAATTTGATAATAAAAAAAACCTAATATTAATGAATAAAAATCCTATTTGATAAAAAAATAATCCTAATATAAAACATAGTGATAAATAATAATCCAATTTGATAATAATCCAATTTAATAATAATCCAATTTAATGAATAGTCCAATTTGATAATAAGCCAATTTAATGAATAATCCATATTAATGAATAATAATCCAATTATCTTAAAAATAATCCTAATATAAAACATAGTGATGAATAATAATCCAAATTGATAATAATCCAATTTAATAATAATCCAATTTAATGAATAGTCCAATATGATAATAAGCCAATTTAATGAATAATCCAATTTAATGAATAATAATCCAATTTGATAATAATCTAATTTAATGAATAATAATCCAATTTGATAATAAAAAAACCTAATATTAATGAATAATTATCCTATTTGATAATAAAACCTAATATTAATAAAATAATAAATAACATTAAATATATTAAAATTATCCTAGGGAATAATTATACAACATTACTTAATTACTTAAAAAAATTAACATGTAATTGTTAACATTACTTAACTACTTACAAAAATTAACATGCAAGTATTAATTATTTTAAAAAATTAACATACGAGTCCACACAAATTTATTTGTTGTTGTATAAATTACAATAATATAAATATAAGTTTGTAAACTTACCTTAAATATGGAACCCTTTGTGTTCAAACTTTGGAATGGAGCTGGAATGGCTTTGAAAATGGTAAGGGAAATAAAATAATAAATAACATTAAACATATTAAAATTATCCTAGGGAATAATTATACAACATTATTTAATTACTTAAAAAAATTAACATGTAATTGTTAACATTACTTAATTACTTACAAAAATTAACATGCAATTATTAATTATTTAAAAAAATTAACATACGAGTCCACACAAATTTATTTGTTGTTGTTATAAATTACAATAATATAAATATAAGTTTGTAAACTTACCTTAAATATGAAACCCTTTGTGTTTAAGCTTTGGAATGGATCTGGAATGACTTTGAAAATGGTAAGGGAAATAAAATATTAAATCACATTAAACATATTAAAATTATCCTAGGGAATAATTATACAACATTACTTAATTACTTAAAAAAAAATTAACATGTAATTGTTAACATTACTTAATTACTTACAAAAACTAACATGCAAGTATTAATTACCTAAAAAAATTAACATGTAATTGTTAACATTACTTAATTACTTACAAAAACTAACATGCAAGTATTAATTACTTAAAAAAATTAACATACGAGTTCACACAAATTTTTTTGTTGTTGTATAAATTATAAGAATATAAATATAAGTTTGTAAACTTACTTTAAATATGGAACCCTTTGTGTTCAAGCTCTGGAATGGATCTGGAATGACTTTGAAAGGGGTAAGGGAAATAAAACAATCGAAAAGGCTCTGAATGGCTATGATACTTGACCTCTTGAAATAATGCAGCTTTGAAAGAATATCACAATGGCTCTGATACTCCACCTTTTAAAACAATATCTGCACACGGTTTTGAATGAAACCACCATCCATGGTCTGAAAAGAATACAAATTGTAATTGTAAAAGTGGTCTGAAATTGTCAAAATAATTGTAAAACTTGTCGGGAATACTGAGTGAGTCATGTGTCAAATTGTCAAAATAATTGTAAAACTTGTCGGGAATACTGAGTGAGTCATGTGTCCTCCTGATAGGAGGAACCCACACACACACACACAAATGACACAACGCACGCAACCACACACGCACACAACGCACGCACACAAACATCACACACGCAGACCACGACCTCAGTCTCTCTCTCTCTCGATCCTTCTCGATCTCTCTTCTCCTTTCTCCCACACACACACACACACACAGAGATCTCCGATCTCTCTTCTCCCTTCTCCCAAACACACACACACACACACAGATCTCTCGATCTCTCTTCTCCATTCTCCGATCTCTCTTCTCCCTTCTTCCAAACACACACACACACACACAGATCTCTCGATCTCTCTTCTCCATTCTCCGATCTCTCTTCTCCCTCTCCCACACACACACACACACACACACACAGATCTCTCGATCTCTCTTCTCCCTTCTCCGATCTCTCTTCTCCCTTCTCCCATGCACACACACACACACACAGAGATATCTCGATCTCTCTTCTCCCTTCCCCTACACACACACCACGGCCTTCTGCTCCTCAGTCCGACAATCTCGAATCCTTCTCGATATCTGGGTGTCGCCGCCGTTGATCGTGGCTCTGGCGAAGTCGGAGTTGGCTCAGTCGTCTGTGGCGGTGCGCCGCTGAGCAAGGAGTTGGCTCAGTCATCTGGTTCGTCTTCGACTCGAAGAAAACAAGTTTTCAGGTGAGATTCCATTGAAACCCTAAACCCTAAACCGACATCACATATGTTGAATCGTTTATTACCTCTTGCATGCGTGAAATTTGAAGTTTATATGTGAAATTGAAGTTAAAAATTGTGTTTTTGCAAGGTTTTTGGGACGAAATCGGCTCGGGAATAGGCACACCATCTTCGGCGTTCTTCTCCGACGTTCGGCTCGGAGTTCGATTGCACCGTTCAAAAAAATATCGCGATATTTGGACGAAAACCATTCGGATACCAATTAAAATATCCATATCCCGAAAAACCGATAATATCGGCGATATTTCATCGATATTATCGGCATTTTCTTCCATGGGTGCAACGATGATGACGCATGGGCTGGGAGGGCAAAATCATCTTTTTACTGTGTAAAAAAAAAGAAAAATGGCTGATACAAAAGAATTGGAGGGCATTTTTGCCCGTTCACTGCTCTTGAACAGTGCTTCTTTATTGGGTTTTGGCACAAGTATAATGTCCATATAGTATAGGGAAACCTAACAGACTCCTCAATAATCGGACCAAACATTGATTAGAAATATCTAGAAGAATTTAGATAGAATTAGAGGCTCGCACAGCAAATACAACAATGCAGTGATGAGTGTGAAACCATTTTGATTGAAACAATGTTTTTTTTTTTTTTTTGAATAGGATGGTTATTATTTCTATTAAATAATAAAATCCTATTTGTCAACAAAAAAAAGGGTGAAAAGACTATTTAATTTTCTATCATACAAAAAAAATGATGGGCATTAATGTAATTTCATAGGTTCAAATATTTTTTTTTGAATAGGATGGTTATTATCTCTATTAAATAATAAAACCCTCTTTGTCAACCAAAAGAGGTGAAAAGACTACTTAGTTTTCTATCATACAAAAAAAATGTTGGGCAATAATGTAATTTCATAGGTCCAAATTTTACTTTTTTTTATTGAAGCCTCACCTACAAATGATGTTAAAATACCTCCAATATTTAAAAATAAAAAATAAAATCCTCCCACTCCCCCACATTATCTCTCTCTCCCTCGCTCCTCATTTTCTAAAAAAATGTGTTTATACATACAAAGTGTGTAGACAAATGCTAGTATTATTAATGAAAACAATTCCAGTATAAAGATAAAACTGGAATTAAAAAAATAGATATATTTAACGAATTAGGTGAGACAAACTATACATAAGGCTTGATAAACAGTCTACATTAATAGCCTTACTCTCCTCTGCAACATAGCGAAACAACCAATACCTCGAACTTTGGTTGCCCAACTACTAAAGTAGCTTACTTCCTTTCCGCTCAAACGATTAGGAACAATCAACAACGACTAGTGAACATGATCTTCAAAGACTTGATTGATGACTTGTGAACAAGATCTCCAAAGATTTGATCGGGAAAACCATGGAAGTCTATGTAGTAGACAACATGGTGAAAGGCCCAAAACGTGTTGGTCACATCAAAAACCTCGCAAAGACGTTTTCGCTCCTGCGAGTCTACATCAAGATGCTAAATCCAACCAAGTGCAAATACGGAGTTTCCTCAGGAAGATTTCTTGGCTACTTGGATACTTAGTCACCCAACTAGGCATTGAGGCGTATCCAAAGAAGATCAAAGCCATCCTAGGTGTTCGAGGGAAAAAGATGGATGACCCCTTGCACAGCTCCCCTGGGAGGTTGGCACTTTGGGTGATGAATGTTGATGTTGAAGGAAATATTTGTGAAAAGTAGTTCATTTGAGCAACATCTATGCATGCAATTAACAATTAAAGGCAGAATCATGCTTGTATGCACTCAAAAACAAAACTTTACACATGAAATTCAAAGCCTAGTAGTTATGGTGAACCAAGACTCAACTCAAGATCTAAGAGAAAGAGTTCAGATTTCTTTATACCTTTGAATCACCTTTTTGCTTAGCAAAGGTTAATCGGCCTTATTTCCTTTGTCACCTTGCTCCTTGGCTCCATGGATGTGGATGAAGGAACTTTGCTTCTTGGCTCCATGTCTTCTTAGATATGGATGGAAGAATTAGTTTCTCCAAAAGTCCCCAAAGTTGGAGACCTTTAAGTTCCAACACCAAGGATGGTTGAGGAAGATGATGAATGACCATGGAAGAATTAGATGCTAGTAAATTCCCCCATGGTGCCCGTCCTCTCTAGAGAGAAAGAGAGAGCCAAAGTTCTCTTATCTTTACTCAAAGAAAAACCCTAATGAAGAAAAGGCTATAAAGTCACATTTATACTTACCTTCATTGGAGTGGCAAACTTGTAATAAGTCCAAAACCCACTCCCTCTTTAAGCATGGCCGGCCTCCCTATTGTTAGTGGGTTAATTGCCCATTTTGTTTTAGTTGTCACACAACTTAAACCTTATGTGCCTTGTGGACCAAAACCTTTTTGTGTCTCGAAACCGAAAACTAACTTAAGGCCTAAAACGAACCTTTCGTTCTAGATTAATTAACTTTTAATTAATCCTTGCCATATATAATTAAACTATTTAATTGTCTTTACTCATCTTTGTTATATCCTTCAGTCATTACCTTACACGGTGTGCCATTAGATTCTTTTTAGTGAGGCAGTGGGCAATTAGAACTCTTCAAATCAATTGTGAATTGAAAGTTATTTTCAATTCTCCCTTTAGCGATTATACACCTTTAGGGCTTCCACAAACTATAAGTGACACCTAGCAGTATGTCATGGCTACCCAAGCTAATAAGAAGAGGTTAAAGAACCTATTCAGTTTGGGATTACAAAGCAATACAGTCTTTCTCTAATACAATACTCTTGACCACATTGTTTTGTATGATAGTTTATTCATGTCTACTATCCAATGTGATTCATTTACTTATATGATTACCTTGAATGTGATTTGGAACGACTTCCTAAATCTTATTCATACTCTAGCCAGAGATTCTTAATCATATCATAGAGTATTCTCCCTTAAATGGTTTGAAGGTTAGAGATCCCTTGTTGTGCATTCACTTGCTTCCATGGCTAAGTGGCTTAACCCCAACTATGCCGTGGACACCCTCTGACAGAGTGACTTTGACACAGTCAAAGATTAAGGGCCTAACCACAAGACAACTATGATGCCTTAAGATCAAAGGACTACTTTGCATCATAAGTACGAGAACTCCTTGTTGATCGCGTTCAATGGCATCATTCTCTATTGAGCACCTACATGCTTGTCTTGGTGTTAGTCACACCAATGAATCTAGACCAGTCACTCTCCTTAAGAGAAGACATAACACATACTGATTTTAACGGACTGTCAATGCCTAATTGGCAATCCTATGATCAGGAACTTTTAGGATATGTATAAGAAAGAGAATGGTCTCATGAATCTAACTTCTTTAGATCACATTCTCGCAATTACATATTCCTTGGACTTATCGTTTAAGCATATAACATTTATATGAGACAGCTTTAAATAATACTTTTTTCCCTTTATATTAAACTAGATTAGTTCAACATGTGAAATGTCCTTAAAGTATCATCATATGCTTCGCGTGCTACAAGAAGAGTACAAAGTTAGTTTTGAAATGTGCCTTTGTAGGGCTTTAGATTTAAGCCTTAAGGCTCGCAATCAAAACTAACAACAAGCTTAGTGTGCCATTGTTATCTTTGTATAATAGATGTTGAAATAGATGTGTTTTGAGTGGTTACTCGCGCCTTAAGTTACTCAAACTTCTTGTTATCAAATGATTGTCGCAGATGAGTTAAGTCTGTATTAAGTTCATTTTCTTGCCTTGTGAACAAGGACTTTCAATTCATAATCTTATATGTTCGAATGAAGGGAGTCAAAAGCCCTTTTAAATGATTTCCTTGATTCCAGGTTGTTCTTAATGAAAATAGATCTATTAAGTTAACCAGATCCAGATGTAAATAAGACTCTTAAGTAGAAAACAGATGGAAATAACTTGAATACATGCTGAAAACTGCATTAAGCAACAAATCTACTAATTTAGAGGACAAACAAAGAGACTCATGCAATATTTCACCTTGTCGGGCAAGGTTGAACTTTTTGCAGCCACTTTTCTTACAGAGGTTGTATGCTAAAAGGGATAATTGGTAAACATGTTTTACACAAAGGAATCGATACTACAACAGTAGGGAAGGTAGCATAGCTTTTACACTAGACAAAAGGTAGCCTTTCTAAGGCAACTACTGTTAAAATGACTGAATCTAGGTTGATTTCAGCTTTTGGGATGCAAATCTGGCTTAAGAGCAAAACTTGTATGCTTGTTTGTTTGATTGGTTGAGTTTCCTTGTCTCAGATGATTGCTTCCCTTTTTATAAGTAATTTGGCCCAGCTGCTTCCAGCTCTGCTCTTGCCCGAAAACTGTTAGAGGGTAGTGAGTCATCAACTTTTTACTTGTAGTGCCACTAGAAAGTCCTTTTTGGCTGATAGTAGGTTGGTCTCCATCACTTGTCACTTCAGTTATAAACACGTGGCTTATAACTTGGCTGATAAGGCTTTTAATCTGCATCAGGCTTTAAGGTTGGGTTTCAGGCAAATGCAACCTGCTTTAGGGCCTTTGGGCTTCGGGCAAATGCAAACTGCTAGCCCGTTCTGCAAGGAAAAGTTCGTGAGCTGCATCCAGCAACAAGACTTAGCTTGGGGAGTGCGGAATGACCACACATGATATAACGTTGGTTGGAAGTCTACTACCCCAACTTCCATGCTAGGTAATTGGGGTTCATACATGTCATTCTAGTATTCTTCTTTGACTCTGTGCACTGTGGAACCTCGTATCGCATTTGTTCTCCTCAGGAGGTCACATTTCGGGCAGCTCAGCGTTTCTTAGAGGTGATGAGCAAGACTGCCCACAAGCCCATAGCTTTGAACTTCGAGTGTACCCCTTTATTCTCTACTTGGTGGGAGGCGAAATGGTCTAAAAGGTTTGGAGGAGATGTCTTGGGAGCTCATGACCGCCTCTTCAGGCAGCTATCCATTAAATCTTTCTCAAAGCCGAATGAGCTTGAGAGCTGGAAAGAGATGATCCATCAGAAGAACCAGCTTCTTCTAATAGGTAATCTTCATTGTCTTAACTTATTTTATGAAGCTTTTATAATTTGTTCTTCCACTAAGCCTTCCCTTGGTTATTTTGAACTCGCAACCCAAGGCAACACTGAAGAGGTGGATGTCGGGCTAGATGAAGAAGTTGTGAACGTATTGGTTGTTCAAGAAGCCGCGGCTGAGGCTGTAAGGCAAGGAGCTATGTCCAGTCATGCTACTAGCGACGCTGAGTGTTAAATCCCACATCGCCTAGAGAAGTGGATCCTCTATGCCTCATATGTACATGCCCACCTCTTCCTAACACGAGGCCTTTTGGGGACTCATGTTACGCCCAGATCCCAACATACGTCCATGATCGACATGTGACATCATCAAATAACCGTATATCTAATATACCCGCCTCTGGAATATGTACCAAGCACATCCCAAGCCTTGAATTGTGTAGTAATTTTTCGTACACTTTATGGCTGCATCTAACCTCCCGTTAGACTGCCTACATACCCTCAATAGGGATCAAGCCATCGTAGTTCGTCATTTCATTACACTCGAACATCCATCACATAAATTGCTATGTCTCAACAATATATCACAATGCATACCATGCAATATGTCAAATAACCAATGACGAAGCACAATATTCTTCTCAAGCCACATTGATCAACTAAAATAATCATAATAATAACATCTATATCCAAAGTCATTATGCAACCTCGTCAATTAATCAATTCATGAATCAAAATGCATATCTTAGCATATATTTAAGTTAATCAATCAATGCGATAACTTTTCATTTCACGAGTTTAACTAAGGAACTCTATATAATTCCCTACTTGGATTATGAGTAATAAACATGGTAATTCTAATTTACATTCACAATATCTAATTCCCATTTGCTCGAACCTAGGGTTCTAGAGTAACCTTATGGAAATGAGTAAGAGCAAGGATTCTGCACCACTCAGTGGAATCTAACAATCTCGGGTTCTGGACCACTCAACGAAACTAAAATACCAAGTTGCTTCTCGTAATCTACCCAGACCTGTTATATGTACAATCATCCCTCCATCAAGGAGATGGCACACTGGGCAAATCAGACACTCGGATAAGTTGTGAAGCTCGGGTGAGTGACTTTAATATATATGATATGGTGATTACCCGATTCTTTATATTAATATCCTTTGTGGATATGACTTGATTTTATAAATGTGTTTTCTGTTAAAATGTGACTTGGTTTTATAAATGTGTTTTCTGTTAAAATGTGATTCTTTTATAATTGGCCATTGATCTATTTTATTAAATGTGAATTGATTCATGGATTGGTAATATTTGTGAAAAGGTGATTTGAAGTGCAAGTCGAGCCCGGGTCGGGATGTGACATAATGGTATCAGAGCCACTATGTCGTTCGGTGTGAGTGTGCCGACGAGGACGTTGGGCCCTTAAGGGGGTGGATTGTAACATCCCACATCGATCAACGGAGAGGGGGTGATGTGCCTTATATGTACATGCCCACCTCCATATAACACGAGGCCTTTTGGGAGCTCATTGGCTTCGGGTTCCGTAGGAACTCTGAAGTTAAACAAGAAAGGGGCCAGATTAATCCCAGGATGGGTGACCCTCTAGGAAGTTCTGCTTGCGGGAGTTCCCAGAAACAAAATAGTGAGGGCGTGGTCAGGGCCCAAAGCGGACAATATTGTGCTACGACAGAGTCGAGCCCGGGGTGTAGTGGAGCTCAGGTCGGGGTGTGACACTGAGCACCTCTCTGAGTGTTTAGAGACTTTAAGGGTGAAGCTGAGCCTCCAATAAAGACTTAGGCAAGTCAGGCAAGTCGGTGGACAAGGGCAACAATGGTAAAGTCATCTGAGTCCAAGCCTGAGGAGAAACCTCAGTCTTAACTCTTTATACCAGGTCCACAGGCAACCCCCATGAAGAAGAGAACTAGGGTCCAAACCTCTAAAGCTTCCAAACCCCCCTGCCCCTTAGGCTGAAGCGGGCAGGAAAAATCAGAAGTCTTCTAGTAAGCAATGTTCTTTTCTCAGTTGTAGTTTCAATTTTCCTTGGGGTATGAACTAATATCTTTTTCTACCTTATGACTAGGGCCTCAAGCAACCAAAAGGCCTACTTTTACTTTGAAAGAGAAGTCATTGGGTGTGGAGATCCACCAGAGGGACAAGAAGCTTCTTGACACTATCCTCAAGGAGCTAACAGTATGACCTTTATTCTTTTGAGCACTTAGCTCTTCTTCATAATCATCTCCCTTAATATTTGCACTAATTCTTAACTTATGTTTTGAAATAGGACACGACAAGTGAAGGGACCACTCAGCCCGAGCCTTCTTCTCCTCTTGCACGAACAGTGCATGCTTCCCATTCTTGGGCTAAGTCTTCAAAGGTATACCACTTTCTCATTCTTAGCTTTAGGCTTGTGACTTTGCCACTTTTGAAGTTAATGATTAAATTTTATTCTTTTATAGGATAAGGTTGGAGAACTAGCGCCTTGAATTGGGTAAAGCTTTGCTCCTACTTTTTCGACTCCTCATCCTGCACTAACTTCCTAGTTTGATCCAAGGACTGGGGAGATGCTGCACTTCGTGGAGGATGACAGTAACTCAGTGAATATTCTTAGCTTGAACCTTTATGTCTTTAAGCTTTCTCTTTATTTATACTTATCCTCTACTTTGCTTTTCCCAGTCTTCCCCAGCATAGGAGTTTAATCAACCACCACTAACTACATTTTGGGAGCTAATAATCCCTGAGATCCCTGTGGTCTTAGAAGTGACTAGCCCGAGGGCTCCCCAAACTACTTTTCGAGCCAACCCACCAGCTTCTCCTAAGGCCACTGCCACCACAGAGGTGCCTCATCCTTCCACTTAAAGTCCTGCTCAGGTATACAAGTATTCTTACTTCTATTTTCTTCATCTGTACAAATTAGTTTGTTAACACTTGTATTTTATTTGGTGTTTCAGGTTTCTGTTGAGGGCTTGGGTGACTCTCTTCCCCTTTTAACAAGCAGGGTTGATCCTCCTCAGCCATTAAAAGACACAACATCTCCTCCACATCCTTTTAACTCATTTTTCTTGGTTTGCAACAGGGTTTTGGCGATGGTTCAGACCACTTTCCTCCATCCTTGGCGCGCAAAGCAGCTCTTCCTAGACCTCTCTTGCCTTTTGGGATCATAGGGATCTCTATCCCTCGGCCAAAGAAGAATAAGACTGTTACTGTCACTTCCACTCCTACAACTGGACCCTTTCCTTATCTTCCAAAAAAGAATAAGACTGCAACTACATTTACCTCTTCAGTGACTGCTTCTAGGGGTGAATGAGTGATGTCCTTGTCCCTTGCATCCATTCCAGCTATGACTTCCTTGCACGAACTAGTTAAAGAGTTCGGGTAAATTAGGACAAGGCTGAAGTTTCCACGGCATTTCTTCGAGTCCCAACTTCTCCAAGATGCATGCCAAGTCTTCCAAGAATTGATGTGTAGAGACTTCACGGCTTCCTTCAGCTTCAAGGCCCTCCAAGATGCTAAGAATGCCTTGACTAAGCTCTACAAAGCGCAGTTAATGTCTAAGGTTCAGCTTGATTCCTTCATTAGCTTCTTCGAGAACTTGAGGACATTAAGGGATCAATATCAATGGGCGGAGTGGGCATCCAACAGAGTGAGGTGCTATAAAGAAAAATACACTCGTACTTCAGCTACACTTCACCAACTAGTAGAAGAAGGATTAACCCTGGAAGTTAGGATTGTGGTAGTGGAGTTTGAGATTCATAAATTGAAGGAGCAGCTTTCTGCTTTGAAGGCTGAGAATGAGACCTTGGCAAGCCAACTTGTTGGGAAAATAGAGGAAGTGAAGATGTTGAATCAAGAAGTTAAAGGTTCTGAAGCCCAATTAGCTAACAACAATATGCACTTAGAAGAACCTGGTAGAATCTTTACGATCATGCAAACATATCATTCCAGAATAGCGGCTTTGGCAAGAGATGTAAAGTTATTGAGTTAAAACTTTGTAACTTTCACTCCTGGTAAAATGAAATAACATTTTTCTTCATATCAACTTGACTTTTCATTATTTAAAGCTTTACTGTGGTAAATGCACTAATTATTTTCAGCTTTCCAAAGCAATTTAAACTTCTTCAATATAGCAGTCTCTAATATCCCGCAAAGTTGGGTGATACTTTTAAAAAAAATTAGCATTGACTGGATGCCTTTGCGAGCTTCTTTCCAAATCTGCCAAGTAATAGCCTCCTTGGTCCAATACTTGGTGGACATTAAAGGGTTCTTCCCAAGTGGGATTGCACTTCCCAAAACCTCTAACTTGAGCTCCTAAGGGCAGAATTGCTTTCCACACTAACTCTACTTCCTTGAACTTCACCTTTTTGTTATAAGCTCGGGCAACAACTCTCTTCTCTTCTTGAATCTTGTTTAAAGCTTCAATTCGGGCTACATCCAGATCGTCGACCCCTTGACACATAGCTTGAATGTATTCTTCACTGTGTAACCCAAATTGGTTTTGAATTCTAATAAAGCTCACATTAATTTCCATAAAGAGTACATCATCTTGCCCAAAGGTTAGGGCATAAGGATTAGTTCCAGTTCTTGCCCTCTTGGAGGTTCTATAAGCCCACAAAGTGTCTCCCAACTTCTCGTGCCATTTCTCTGGACTATCTGTTATCATCCTTTTTACAATATTTACCAAGATCTTGTTATTGGCCTCTGCTTGACCATTTGATTAGGGGTAGTAAGGACTAGACTGAATTATCTTTATCTTGAACTTGTTTGCAAATTCCTCCACTTCTTTAGAGATAAATAATGGCCCGCAATCTGAAATAATTGTCTCGGGCACGCCATATCTATGTAAGATCTTAGTTTCAATGAACTTTTTAACAGCAGTTGAAGTGATAGTTTTCACAGCTAAAGCTTCTACCCACTTGGTAAAATAATCTGTTGCCATAATTATGAAAGTGTGCCCTTTGGTAGAAGCTAGATAAATTTGCCCGATGAAGTCCATTGCCCCATCCTCTGAAAGGCCAAGGCTTCACCACAAGATTCAAAGGTACTGAGGGCACATGTTGGAAGGGTCCATGTCTTTGGCATTCTTTACAACCTCGGGCATAAGTCTTGCAATCCTTCTTCATCTCAGGCCAGAAATAGCCATATCTTATGAGCAACCACCTCATCTTAGTTCTAACTTGGTGTGCTTCACAGATTCCTTCATGTACTTTAGCCATCACTCTCATTGATTCTTCTAGGCCTAAACACTTCAACAGAAGTCCATCTGGGGTTTTTCTTAGCAAATTTTCCTCCCATACGACATACTTAGTTGCTTGCTTCTATTTCTCTTACTCGTGAGGAAGGAATGATCCTTTAAGTACTGAGTAATAGGTGTCATCCAGTCTTCTATCTCTGGTTCTTTAGTCATTACATCTAGGTTGAACCCTCATTCAAAGATAGAAGGTAGATTTCTCATTTGTACCTCCACATCTACTTTAAATTTTTTTTTCTTAGATCTGTGCTCTATAAATCAACTGTGCCATCTCATTAGCTATCGAATTTTATTCTCTGGGGATATGGTTGACTGATATGCCAGTGCTTCAATAACTCAATAGCTGTGTTGTTGCCAAATAATAACCAGCCATGGTGATGTGTTTGCACTTGTACTTTCCATTTAGTTGATTGAACACTAATTTTGAGTCACTAAACACCTCAATTTCTGTTGCCCTTAACTCTATCAGGATTTCCAAGCTAATTATTAGTGACTCATACTCTGCTCAATTGTTGGTGGTATCTTAATAATCTAGAAGAAATGAATAACTGTGTTGAACACCCTTAGGATCAAGAATGACAATCTTGGCCCCAACATCATGTTGAGTGCAAGATCCATTAAAATACAACCTCCAAGGAGTGATCCAAAGGCTAGTTATCCTCTTTACTTCTTGCTGAATCCATTCCACTTTACCTGAGAGGACATTGCTTGGTAGGATCCATAGACTGGCCATTTCTAGAGTTCCTGGGACATTGATAAGCTCATCTTGTGATTCTTGGTGTTCGGCCAAGAAGTATGCAATTGCTTGGCCCTTTATTATTCTTTAAGGTACATATTGAAAATTGAACTCTAAAAGTGCTAGAATCCATTTTCCAATTCTTCCTGTTAGCATTGGTTTTGACAACATATACTTGATCACATCGGTTTTGGCAATTATATGGATATGGGAAGGCAACATGTAGTGCCTTAGCTTGCAGGCAGTGAAGTACTGAGCCAAACATAACCTTTCTACTGGGGTATATCTTGCCTCTACCTCAGTAAGGATTCTACTGAGGTAGAATATTGCTTGCTCTTTCCCAGCTTCATTGTTTTGGGCCAACATGCTTCCTATTGAGTTTTCAGAGGCAGAAATATAAAGTGTTAAAGGCTTCCCCCTCTGAGGCGGCATGAGCATTGGTGGAGAAGCTAAGTAAGCCTTTATTTTGTCAAAGGCCTCTTGGTGTGGAGGGCCCCACTCGAATTCCTCTTTATCTTTTAATCTTAGCAAAGGAGTCAACGGCTGAATCTTGCCCACCAAGTTAGTAATAAATCTCTTTAGGAAGTTGATTTTCCCCAGCAGCCTTTGCAGTTGTACTTTATTGGTGGGAGGAGGTGATTCCATTATTGTTCGAGCTTTGTTTTTGTCTACCTCTACCCCTCTTTGATGAACAAGGAATACCAAAAAGTTGCCCGATCTTACCCCAAAAGCACATTTTTTAGCATTCATTTTCAACTTATGGGTCCTCATTCTTACCAAGGTTCGTCTGAGGTCTACTAAGTGTTGTTCCTCAGTCTTAGACTTCACCACAATGTCATAAATGTATATCTCCATGCTATGGTTGATTAAGTCATGAAAAATGGCGTTCATTGCTCTTTGATAAGTTGCACCACATTTTTTAGCCCGAATGGCATGACTACATTCTCATATGCTCCGATATGTCCTAGGCATTTAAAAGTTGTCTTATGTATATCTTCTTTAGCCATTCTTATCTGATTCATTTCCATCCATGAAAGATAGAACTTTGTGTTTTGCAACTGCATTTATGGATAGGTCAACCATGGCATTTGGTATTCATTTTTAGGCGTGGCTTCATTAATGTTTCTATAGTCAACACAACATCGAACTACATTAGTTATAACTTTTAATACAGGTACAATATTGGTCAACCACTCGACATACTTGGCAAGCCTAATAAATCCAGCTTTTACCGGCCTTTTGATGCTTGCTTTACAGGTTTATATCCTTCCTTAATAGACATCATATGCTCTACTAAGATTGAATCTAAACTTGGCATTTCAATGTAATACCAAGCAAAACAATCTTTAAACTCGTGCAGAAGGCTAATTATCTTTACCCGATCCTCAGCTTCCAACAAGCCACTGACTTGTATAGGCCTTGAATCCTTCTCAGTTTTTAAATCAATGGTTTTTAAAGGGTCTTGTACCTTTGGTGCTGGCTTGTCAAGTTTTGTACACAAAAACTTAACTGACTCTGGGCCCTCGGGCATGTCATATGGCTAATCCAAGTCATAAATACACTCAGCCATAAGTATGGCTGCCTCTATCTCCATCTCAAGAAACTCTTCTTCTTCTTTGTCCTAGTTTCTTGAAGCCCATTTCTTTCATTCTTCTTCTTCCTTGGCCAAGCTCTCCATTTCTTGCTTTCTCTCTCTCCCATACACCAATAATCTCTTAATGAAGGACTGACTGCAACTACTTGGTCATCTCTCTTTTGTTCTGACATTTATTAGTATTGGGGAGCTGGGACAATATAGGGCTTATCCCATTCTTCCCTGGTGAGAAACAATAATTGCTCTAGAAGCTTTTAGGCCATCACAATAGTCGAGCGACCATTCTCATCAGCTCATAAGCATTGCAAAATCCCAACACTGGGATTGTAAAAGCTGGCTTCTGCGACGTTGGCCGTGGGAAGAAATGGCCTTGACTCGGCCTCTACCATCTCCAAAAATCCTGGTCCCATGCCTCCTACCTCGTGGTAAATAGCTATTTGTTGATGCAGGGTGGATGGCACAGAGAGACTTTGGTGAATCCAATCTCTGCCAAGCAAGGCTCCATAAGTGGAGCTACTGTCCACTACAAAAAAGGCTAGCATGATTTGCTTGGACCCCAAGTCAACCTTTAAAGGCAATATCTCATGTGTTATGGTAATGGCTCCAGAAAAGCTGGAGACTATTAGGTTAGTAGGAATAAGATCTTTATCACTTCTTCCCAACATCTTTATCTGTTTCAGCAGTATTACATTAACTGCAGCTCCTCTATCAATCAAAACCCTCTTGAAGGGTACTCCCTTCAGATGAGCAGCTACATATATGGGTTTGAGATGGTTAGCTAAGGCCATACTCAGGTGGCTGAAGACCATTCTATTTGAATACACTCTATCAGGCTTCTTCTTTGAGAGTTCGGGCAAACCTATCTTGCCTAACTCTCATTTTCTTGCTTCCTCAAAATTAACATATGTCATCATAGGTTTTGTTACCAAGTAATCACCCTCTATCGTGGTAAGCTGATCAGGTTCGATGTAAAATATGGAAGATAGAACATAAGTCATGTTTACATGGAAGTTACTAGGTCCAGGTAAATCTTCCTTTTTACATCCAATATGGTCTATGAAGTCATCTAACTTGGCCTGTGCTTCTTGTGGTAACATTAGTTTAGGTAACTCTTCCCCTTAGTTATACCAAAGTTTTACACTTGCTCTGAGATCTCACAAAGGGTATCAATCAACAAAGGTGAAGGTATTCCCATCTCAGGTGAAATAGTTCCAAAACATATCGGTTATGGGCTCCATCTTGGGGTTGGCATAATTACCACATCCTTTTGAGCTTTCCTCAAGATTTTGTATTTTCTAGGATGAGGGTTTTGTGGTACATGATCTCCTTTTCATTCAATCTTGCTATTGGCCCTTTCCACCTCATTTTTGCTTCTCCATTGAAGTTGATTTCTTCCCTCATGAGGCACTTTTTCAAACTTCACATTCTTAGAGGTTTTTGATGTAGTAGAGACTTTTAATGAGTTCATATGGGCTTTGTGCTGCCTTTGGGCCCTCCTAATCATAGAGGCTCCCATTTTCTTTACATGTCTCCCATCCTTTCCCACTACATACCATTTCCGCCTGAGTCGGGAAGAATCTTTCTTGGTGACTGGAAATACCTGGTTCTTTGTTCTTCCCTTCACTCTGACATCTCCTCCGTTATAACTTGGCTGGGGGGGCGGCCTTACATCCATCCATTTAGGCATCTAGGCTTCTTTATCCTCCACCTCATCTGAAGCTTTATAGTTTCTGAATACCTCAGACAAGCCCTTTGGTTAAGAATCTTTTCCCAAACTTTGGAAGACATTTTTGGAGGTTTCTTTCTCAGCTACCCACACGATACTTCTGCAGGCCTTCTGCTTTTCTTGGTTGATAACTCCTAATGCTAGTACTTCTAGTTCATACTCGCATTGGCACTTGCTACACAACACCACTTCTTTAACTATGGTTGCTTTGGGTTTCTTGGGCAGCCTAATATCTCATTTTGTAGGTTTGTCAACTTGCCTTCTTTCTTCTTTTACTTCCCAAATGGCTTTTCCATTCCATTTCTCAACCCAACTCAAGTTGATTATGTTTATTGGGGCTTCTGGGAAAAGATATGTATTTATCATTATGTTTGCCTAAGGTTTCTCTAACAACAGCTTTCCTTTGACTATGAGGTCCTGTATCTAGTTCCTAAATTGTATGCAGTTGGTTATGGAATGGTTGAAGGTATAGTGCAATTTGCAATACTTCTTTCCTCTCAATTCCTCAGGCTTAGGCATCTTTTTGGTGCTGTCAGGCACAATCATTCTTACCCGCACCAAATCTTCAAAGATTTCTACCGTTTTGGTCAAATCAAAAGAATAACTTTGATGCATGAGGGGTTTCTTAGGCACAAATCTGCCATCATTCATCACCACTTTCTGGTCCTTAATTGGTTGGACCAACCCCTTCACCATTAAAGGTTTGAAGGGAGTGGTCATCTCTGCTGCACACATATCTATTCCCTCTCCTCCACGATCATCACTTTCTTTTAGCTTTATCCCTTCAAGCTCCAGTTGGTGAATTGCAGCTTTATTCTTGTAAAAAGGAGGCACATTGGATGAATGCTTCACCTATTGTTCTTCAATCAACAACTTCTCATACTTGGTAGCCGCAATTACCAACTCTTATAGCTTATTAAATTGTACATCATAAAACTTCTTCCTCAAAGGTAGTCTCAAGGCTTTCTGAGCAATGGATATAAGTTGGGCATGGTTGATAGGGAACTGGCATCTCATCATTGTCATTCTAAACCTCATCATGAAGTCTTTAGTAGACTTATGCTCATATTGCTTCACTTTTACCAGATTATTGATTGTCATCTCGAGCTCCACCCTATAAAACTGTTCATAGAAAGGCATCTCCATTTGCCCCCAGTTAGCAATCGAATTTGGGGGAAGGGGGGCAACAAAGAGTACCATTAAGATGCTAAACCAACCAATGAGTTCCCAAACAACCTTAACTTATAGTTAGGATTGTCTTCAAACGCCACACAATAATCGAAGAACTTGAAAATGTGCTCTCTAAAGGACACATTGCCATTTTCTCCACTAAATGTTGGAAACGCGGACATCTTGAAGTTAAGGGGAAAAAGGTTATGCTTATCAATGTATTCAGTGTAGGGCTTCTGATACGTGATTCTGAACAGTGGGCGAGCTTGGGGTTGAGCGTTCTGGACCACAATTCTTCTCAGTTCATCCAACTTATCTCTGAGTTGCTGGTTGGCTGCATTGTTGTATGGGGTATAAGGAGGTCCTCGCTTTGGGTTACGATCACTGCCTAAGAAAGTCTATTTCTTTAGTTCAGGCAGTCTTCATCTGACATCTCCTCCTTTATTAGCCAATGGTGGTGGCTTATAAGGAAGAGGCTTATCTACCCTTGTGGGCTTGCCCTTCCTACTGGACTCTCCAGCTTATTGATTCATCTCATACTTCCTCTTATCTTGCCCGATCTGCCCTCTACTATCTAGTGGAAGTAATAGAGGGTCGGGCAACTCTGTTCCAGAATCTCCTCTAATACTGGCTGACTGGCTTCATGCCAAATTTTTTCCTTTCCTATTTCCTTATTTTCTTCGAGCAAAGGAAATAGGGTGATAACTGGTTCCTTCTCAGGGTTGGCCTCTTTCATCGTTTCCCTAGCATAATCATTTTTTGGGGTAGAGTACTTCAGATCTAATCTCCTCTTTAGACTCCCTGTTAGAGAACAAAGTCTGCTGACCTCTCATCTGATCTCCAGAGAAATCTTCTTCATACTCCTCAACATTTGTACCATGGTGGCTTGTAAGTCTTCATTAGTCACCTTTCCTATTGACTTCTCAAATGAAGTCGAGCTTTCCATAATAGCTGGTCCTCGTAGGGGATGGGAAATCTTCTTGGTGATCTGTCATTCTTGGTAAATAATGGGGTGGCCCGAATTTTGTATTCCACTTAAAAGTCCATTCCTTCCTTCTTTTTCTTGGCATATAAGAATATTGTTGGTTCCACCGGGCATGCCAAAACTATGCTCGAGGGCAAAAGATGGATGGCCTTTTGCACAGCTCCCCTGTGAGGTTGGCACTTTGGGTGATGAATGTTGATGTCTATTGGCTTATTGCTACTTGGCGTGCTGCAAGAAGAGTACAAAGTTAGTTATGAAATGTGCCTTTTTAAGGCCTTGAAGCTCGCAATCAAAACTAACAACAAGCTTGGCATGCCACTTTTATCTCTGTATAACAGATGTTGAAATAGATGTGTTTTGAGTGGTTACTTTCACCCCAAGTTACTCAAACTTCTTATTATCAAAGGAATGTCGCAGATGGGTTAAGTGTGCATTAAGTTCTTTTTCTTGCCTTTCAAACAAGTACTTTCAGTTCATAATCTTATATGTTCGAATGAAGGGAGTCAATAGCCATTTTAAACGATTTCCTAGATTCCAGGTTGTTCTTAATGAAAACAAATCTATTAAGTTAACCAGATCCAAATGTAAATGGGACTCTTAAGTAGAAAACAAATGGAAATAACTTGAATATATGCTGAAAAGTGCATTAAGCAACATATCTACTAATTTAGAGGACAAACAAATAGATTCGGGCAAGATTTCACCTTGTTAGGCAAGGTTGAATTCTTGCAACCACTTCTCTTTGTGTTTATAGAGATTGTATGCTAAAAATGATGGATGGTAAACAGGTTTTACACGAAGGAATCGATATTACAACACTAGGGAAGGTAGCAAAGCTTTTACACTAGACAATAGGTAGTTTTTCTAAGGGAACTATTCTTAAAAAGACTGAATCTAAGTTGATTTCAGCTTTCTAGATGCAAATCTAGCTTGAGAGTAGAGTTTGTATGCTTGTTTGTTTGATTGGTTAAGTGTCCTTGTCTCAGATGCTTGCTTCCCCTTTTATAGGCAATTTGGCCCAGCTACTTCCAGCTCTGCTCTTGCCTGAAAGCTTTTGGAGGGTAGTGAGTCATCAACTTTTAACTTGTAGTGCCACTAGAAAGTGCTTTTTGGCTGATAGTAGGTTGGTATCCATCACTTGTCACTCAGTTATAGACACGTGGCTTATGACTTGGCTAAGAAGGCTTTTAATCTACATCAGGCTTCAAGGTTGGGCTTCGGGCAAATGCAACCTGGTTTAGCGCCTTTGGGCTTCCTTCTCCTAAACCCAATATTCAAATATTAACCCAAACACTAGGCATGAAATCAAGATAGAGACAATTGTTCTGAATTGACGTTCTCCCTTTTTACCTATGTCTCAATTTGTACTAATTATATGGGCTTTATTTGTCCTACAGGTAATACAAGTTATAAAAAGATTTGGTCTCCAAAATCCTATTAGATTCTACTTTTAGATTTACACAATTACATTCTTAGACAATATTAACTACAACAAACAGTTATTCTAATTTTACTTACCGGTAAGATGTCATACGGGTGCAAAGAGAAGAGCACACCGCTTTATCCAAATTGACTACGTCATGTCTTCTGGTGAATTGAAGTGGCGATTTTACCCAAAAACTGACTCACTCCGGTTCATGCAATTTGTAAATATGGGCAGCCAGCAGATACACTTGCATCAATTGGACTTTGGACTAAAAGATTTTGTACTTGGTGGGTGTCGCAAAGCCCCGAAGGGTGTGCTATATATTGATTTGGGGCTTTTGCCCTCATGGTTGTCTTACAAGTTTTCTCTTATAAAAAAATAAATAAAAAGCACAACAACAACAACAACAACAACAAAGCCTTTTCCCACTAAGTGGGGTCGGCTATATGAATCCTAGAACGCCATTGCGCTCGGTTTTGTGTCATGTCCTCCGTTAGATCCAACTAATCAAGTCTTTTCTTAGGGTCTCTTCCAAAGTTTTCCTAGGTCTTCCTCTACCCCTTCGGCCCTGAACTTCTGTCCCGTAGTCACATTTTCGAACCGGAGCGTCAGTAGGCCTTCTTTGCACATGTCCAAACCACCGGAACCGATTTTCTCTCATATTTCCTTCAATTTTGGCTATTCCTACTTTACCTTGGATATCCTCATTCCCAATCTTATCCTTTCTCGTGTGCCCATACATCCCACGAAGCATCCTCATCTCCGCTACACCCATTTTGTGTACATGTTGATGCTTCACCGCCCAACATTCTGTGCCATACAACATCGTTGGCCTTATTGCCGTCCTATAAAATTTTCCCTTGAGCTTCAGTGGCCTACGACGATCACACAACACGCCGGATACACTCTTACACTTCATCCATCCAGCTTGTATTCTATGGTTGAGATCTCCATCTAATTCTTCGTTCTCTTGCAAGATAGATCCTAGGTAGCGAAAACGGTAACTTTTTGTGATCTTCGCTAGATTGCTCCGGTCATTAGTGTGGATAAGTATATAAATGGATAGAGATAGGAAAGCAAACACAAGATGTACGTGATTCACCCAGATTGGCTACGTCCACGGAATAGAGGAGTTCTCATTAATTGTGAAGGGTTTACACAAGTACATAGGTTCAAGCTCTCCTTTAGGGAGTACAAGTGAATGATTTAGTACAAATGACATTAGGAAATATTGTGGGAGAATGATCTCGTAACCACGAAACTTCTAAGTCCCGGAGTGTGGTATCGGCTTGACTTTCCTTATCTGTCTCATAGGTAGATGTGGAATCTTCTCTGGAAGTACTCTTCCTCCATCCAGGGGTGGTATCTGTAACTGGTGGAGATGCACAAGGTAATGTATCAATGTCACTTGAAGCTTACTTGTAGTTTCAGGCTTGGTCAAGCGCGATACAAACCATGTAGTAGGAGTCCCCCAAGTCGCCGAGCTAGGGGATCTGCTGAAAGAGGTACCAGACAAGGTAAGCAATCAGAGCTCCGGCTGATTGTTCACATTCTCCCTATCTTGCAGGCAGCATGAAGGATAAAGAGAAGAAAAATGAGAAGAGATGATATGGGATACTTTTGCTTTTGAAGAAGTAACTTTCCACAGGCTTATTCTTGAACTGGGCTGGAGGGTTTTCTGGTTTCCTCCAAAGTATAAGGCCGACTGAAGAGTTTGAGGGTCAAAACAAGTCCATCAAATCTAAAGTACGTTCGACCCTGCTGATATGGGATACTTTTGCTTTTGACAGAGTAGTGGATATATCGGCACGTGTGCTGTTACGCTTGTCTCCACATGCTTCCTTGTATCCTTCTCACTTGCCCTATCCTCAGGCAGATGCGGTATCTTCCTTGGAAGCATAAGATGTTGAAGATGAGTACTCGAGAGCAATGCCAGGGTAAGGGGTTCCAGGCAGTCAGTTCCTGGCTGGAAGCTTGATTCCAAGTGCTGACTGATTGCTCTCTTTCTCCTTGTCTTGCAGGTAAGAACAAGGCCAAAGGAAAAGACAGGGAAAAAGCATGATATGGGATACTCTTGCTTTTAACCCTGATGATATGAGATATTCTTGCTCTAGTATAGCTTGTTTACAGAGGTATTATCGGGGGGAAAGAAAGCTGAATATTTTGAAAGGCTTCGTTGGGAGTGCCCTCTCAGATAAGAGGAAGGGTTGAGCATTTTTGCAGGTCTGCCTGTCCGTTGGGGATGGAGGTCGCCATATATAGGAGTCTCCCTAACATCAAGTAATAATGCTATTCCTTTACCCTGCTTGGTCATAGCACGGTAGTGGGAGCTGCCAGCTTCACAAGTTTTAACTCTGTCAGAGCACTTTGAAAAAGTGGTCTGTGGTATCTGGAAAGCTGATGTTGCGTGTGAAGATTACAGACAAGCTTTATCCAAGGAGATCCGGCTCTTGAAGTTGGGAAAGTGGTGCCTCTTCGGTTTTCGAACAAGCAATCCTGTCGGGGATCTGGCTCTCGAGATTCGGAGAACGATGCCTCTTCGATTTTTGAGAAAGCAATCATGCTGGGGGTCTGGCTCTCGAGATTCGGAGAGCGGTGTCTTCGATTTTTGAGAAAGCAATCATGCTGGGGGTCTGGCTCTCGAGATTCGGAGAGCGGTGTCTTCGATTTTTGAGAAAGTAATCATGTTGGGAGTTGGGAGTGTTTTCTCGAATATGAGTAAAGGTTGGGCATGTTTGCTAGTCTACCTTGCCACGAAGCACAGAGGTTGACACACAGGGACTTTCCAATTATCCAACAGTGGTACTGTTCCTTTACCCTCTCTTCGATTTTTGAGAAAGTAATCATGTTAGGAGTCTGGCTCTCGAGATTCGGAGGGCGGTGCCTCTTCGATTTTGGAGCAAGCAATCTTGTTGGGGGTGTTTTCTCGAATGTGAGTAAAGGTTGGGCATGTTTGCTAGTCTACCTTGCCACGAAGCACAGAGGATGACACACAGGGACTTTCAAATTATCCAGCAGTGGTACTGTTCCTTTACCCTCTATTCGATTTTTGAGAAAGTAATCATGTTGGGAGTCTGGCTCTCGAGATTCGGAGGGCGATGCCTCTTCGATTTTGGGGCAAGCAATCTTGTTGGGAGTGTTTTCTCGAATGTGAGTAAAGGTTGGGCATGTTTGCTAGTCTACCTTTCCATGAAGCACAGAGGTTGACACACCGGGACTTTCCAATTATCCAGCAGTGGTACTGTTCCTTTACCCTTGTGGGTAATAATATGGTAGCTAGGCCGTCAAAATTTATGTGTCTAAACTTTGTTAGTGTTGTTTCTTTGCTATTCTTTTACCCTTCTTGGTCAGAGCGATGTAGTGAGAGTTGCAAGCTTCACGTATCTCGACTTTGTCAGAGAACTTTGGCAAAGTTATATGTGGTACCCATGAGCTACTGTTGCGTGTGGGAAGTGGGTGATTGAACAGTACGATTCATGTGCTTTCTACTTCGCCAGAAATCTTCGACAGAATGCCCATAATTTCCGCAAAGCTGAGTGTGCGTGTGACAGGTGCTGACAAGGCTGGAAAAGTAGTCTCAACTTTGTCAGAGAACTTTGGCAAAGTTATATGTGGTACCCATGAGCTACTGTTGCGTGTGGGAAGTGGGTGATTGAACAGTACGATTCATGTGCTTTCTACTTCGCCAGAAATCTTCGACAGAATGCCCATAATTTCCGCAAAGCTGAGTGTGCGTGTGACAGGTGCTGACAAGGCTGGAAAAGTAGGTGCCTCTTCGATTTCTGAGATCGACCCTCGTGGTCTCTGAGCAGCCCAGCTTTTGAGAAAGCAAACCTCTTCGATTTCTGAGATCGGCCCTCGTGGTCTCTGAGCAGCCCAGCTTTTGAGAAAGCAAACCTCTTCGATTTCTGAGATCGGCCCTCGTGGTCTCTGAGCAGCCCAGCTTTTGAGAAAGCAAACCTCTTCGATTTCTGAGATCGGCCTTCGTGGTCTTTGAGCAGCCCAGCTTTTGAGAAAGCAAACGCCTCTTCGATTTCTGAGATCGACCCTCGTGGTCTCTGAGCAGCCCAGCTTTTGAGAAAGCAAACGCCTCTTCGATTTCTGAAGCTTCGTCGAGTGCAGATTTTTATAGAGGCTAACATTAAGTTCCAAAGCACACTTGAATATCCACCTGTAGAAGCTCCATTCTTGCACTTCTAAGAACTTGATTTGTCCGACCTCTTCTCTCTTCTACACCTTTGAAAATGTCTGGCCCCTCCGACCGTCGTTTTGACTTGAACCTTGTTGAAGAGGCAGCCCCGCCTTCTCCAGACAACATATGGCGCCCATCCTTCGTCTCCCCTACTGGTCCTCTTACCGTTGGGGATTCCGTGATGAAGAATGATATGACCGCTGCGGTAGTGGCCAGGAACCTTCTCACTCCCAAAGATAACAGACTACTTTCCAAACGGTCTGATGAGTTGGCTGTTAAGGATTCTCTGGCTCTTAGTGTTCAGTGTGCAGGTTCTGTGTCTAATATGGCACAACGCCTATTTGCTCGAACCCGCCAAGTTGAATCATTGGCGGCTGAAGTGATGAGTCTCAAACAGGAGATTAGAGGGCTCAAGCATGAGAATAAACAGTTGCACCGGCTCGCACATGACTATGCTACAAACATGAAGAGGAAGCTTGACCAGATGAAGGAATCTGATGGTCAGGTTTTACTTGATCATCAGAGATTTGTGGGTTTGTTCCAAAGGCATTTATTGCCTTCGTCTTCTGGGGCTGTACCGCGTAATGAAGCTCCAAATGATCAACCTCTGATGCCTCCTCCTTCTAGGGTTCTGTCCAGTACTGAGGCTCCGAATGATCCCCCTCCGGTGCCTTCTCTTTCTGGGGCTCTACCGACTGCCGAGACTTCTCCTAAGCAACCTTTGTGAAGGCTCCCTCTTGTTTGTTTATTTTGACTCAAGTATATGTACATATTTGTAATTTATCAAGATATCAATAAATAAGCTTTCCTTCATTTCAACGTATTGTGTTAAATCACCAAAGCCTTCTTCGCTAAGTTCTTTGAATTTTCTTTTGTTGAAGCTTGTATGTTGGAGCTTTGTGAGTGGAGCATGTAGGTTGAGGTAGTGTTCCCTTAATTTCCCGAACGAGGACAACTTCTCGGTTGGAGACTTGGAAAATCCAAGTCACTGAGTGGGATCGGCTATATGAATCTTAGAACGCCATTGTGTTCTGTCCTGTGTCATGTCCTCCGTTAGATCCAAGTACTCTAAGTCTTTTCTTAGGGTCTCTGTCAAAGTTTTCCTGGGTCTTCCTCTACCCCTTCGGCCCTGAACCTCTGTCCCATAGTCGCATCTTCTAATCGGAGCGTCAGTAGGCCTTCTTTGCACATGTCCAAACCACCGTAACCGATTTTCTCTCATCTTTCCTTCAATTTCGGCTACTCCTACTTTACCCCGGATATCCTCATTCCTAATCTTATCCTTTCTCGTGTGCCCACACATCCAACGAAGCATCCTCATCTCCGCTACACCCATTTTGTGTACGTGTTGATGCTTCACCGCCCAACATTCTGTGCCATACAGCATCGCCGGCCTTATTGCCGTCCTATAAAATTTTCCCTTGAGCTTCAGTGGCATACGGCGGTCACACAACACGCCGGATGCACTCTTCCACTTCATCCATCCAGCTTGTATTCTATGGTTGAGATCTCCATCTAATTCTCCGTTCTTTTGCAAGATAGATCCTAGGTAACGAAAACGGTCGCTCTTTGGTATTTCTTGATCTCCGATCCTCACCCCTAACTCGTTTTGGCCTCCATTTGCACTGAACTTGCACTCCATATATTCTGTCTTTGATCGGCTTAGGCGAAGACCTTTAGATTCCAACACTTCTCTCCAAAGGTTAAGCTTTGCATTTACCCCTTCTTGAGTTTCATCTATCAACACTATATCGTCTGCGAAAAGCATACACCAAGGAATATCATCTTGAATATGTCCTGTTAACTCATCCATTACCAACGCAAAGAGGTAAGGACTTAAGGATGAGCCTTGATGTAATCCTACAGTTATGGGAAAGCTTTCGGTTTGTCCTTCATGAGTTCTTACGGCAGTCTTTGCTCCTTCATACATATCCTGTATAGCTTGGATATATGCTACTCGTACTCCTTTCTTCTCTAAAATCCTCCAAAGAATGTCTCTTGGGACCCTATCATACGCTTTTTCCAAATCTATAAAGACCATGTGTAAATCCTTTTTCCCATCTCTATATCTTTCCATCAATCTTCGTAAGAGATAGATTGCCTCCATGGTAGAGCGCCCTGGCATGAACCCGAATTGGTTGTCCGAAACCCGTGTCTCTTGCCTCAATCTATGCTCAATGACTCTCTCCCAGAGCTTCATTATATGACTCATTAGCTTAATACCCCTATAGTTCATGCAATTTTGTACATCGCCCTTATTCTTGTAGATAGGCACCAAAGTGCTCGTTCGCCACTCATTTGGCATCTTCTTCGTTTTCAAAATCCTATTGAAAAGGTCAGTGAGCCATGTTATACCCGTCTCTCCCAAAACTTTCCACACTTCGATTGGTATATCGTCTGGGCCTACTGCTTTTCTATGCTTCATCTTCTTCAAAGCTACAACCACTTCTTCCTTCCGGATTCTACGATAAAAAGAGTAGTTTCTACACTCTTCTGAGTTACTCAACTCCCCTAAAGAAGCACTCCTTTCATGTCCTTCATTGAAAAGATTATGAAAATAACCTTTCCATCTGTCTTTAACCGCGTTCTCTGTAGCAAGAACCTTTCCATCCTCATCCTTGATGCACCTCACTTGGTTTAGGTCCCTTGTCTTCTTTTCCCTTGCTCTAGCTAGTTTATAGATATCCAACTCTCCTTCTTTGGTATCTAGTCGTTTATACATATCGTCATAAGCCGCTAACTTAGCTTCTCTCACAGCTTTCTTCGCCTCTTGCTTCGCTTTTCTATACCTTTCACCATTTTCATCGATCCTATCCTTGTATAAGGCTTTACAACATTCCTTCTTAGCCTTCACCTTTGTTTGTACCTCCTCATTCCACCACCACGATTCCTTTTGGTGTGGGGCAAAGCCCTTGGACTCTCCTAATACCTCTTTTGCTACTTTTCGGATACAACTAGCCATGGAATCCCACATTTGGTTAGCTTCCCCCTCTCTATCCCACACACACTGGGTGGTTATTTTCTCTTTGAAAATGACTTGTTTTTCTTCTTTTAGATTCCACCATCTAGTCCTTGGGCACTTCCAAGTCTTGTTCTTTTTTCTCACTCTTTTGATATGTACATCCATCACCAACAAGTGATGTTGATTAGCCACGCTCTCTCCTGGTATAACTTTGCAATCCTTACAAGTTATACGATCCCTTTTCCTCATTAGAAGAAAATCTATTTGTGTTTTTGACGACCCACTCTTGTAGGTGATCACATGTTCTTCCCGCTTCTTAAAGAAGGTGTTGGCTAAGAAGAGATCATATGCCATTGCAAAATCCAAGATAGCTTCCCCATCCTCGTTTCTCTCCCCAAAACCATGGCCACCATGAAAACCTCCATAGTTGCCTGTCTCCCTGCCCACGTGTCCATTTAAATCTCCTCCTATAAATAACTTCTCCGTCTGAGCAATTCCTTGCACCAAGTCTCCAAGGTCTTCCCAAAATTTCTCCTTCGAACTCGTATCCAACCCTACTTGAGGTGCGTACGCACTAATCACATTGATAAGTTCTTGTCCTATTACAATCTTAATTGCCATGATTCTATCTCCTACCCTCTTGACATCTACAACATCTTGTGTCAAGGTCTTGTCCACAATGATGCCAACACCGTTTCTCGTTCTATTTGTGCCCGAATACCATAGTTTAAACCCTGAGTTTTCTAGATCCTTTGCCTTACGCCCAACCCACTTAGTTTCTTGTAGGCACATAATATTTATCCTTCTCCTCACCATAACTTCTACTACTTCCATAGATTTTCCCGTCAAGGTTCC
The DNA here is from genome assembly GCF_916048215.2 of Malus sylvestris. Classification (NCBI taxonomy): domain Eukaryota; kingdom Viridiplantae; phylum Streptophyta; class Magnoliopsida; order Rosales; family Rosaceae; genus Malus; species Malus sylvestris. The sequence continues at coordinate 5,711,748 of NC_062264.1, read as the reverse complement.
TATATTCCACGTTCCTAAACGCATTTTGCTCTCTTGAACTCTACCCTTCTGTCCTAGCTTCTTCACCATTCCCCGTCTAATAGGATCAAAGTACTTCTTTTGTGTGTCCCGTGTAAAGTTGATAGGAGCATATGCTCCCAAACAACTTTGAGTGGAGTCGTTCGAAAAGAAGTTTCTATAGCCCCCTTGCTCATTTAACACTGCATCCGGGTGCCGATGGAGATACAGCGACCCTTGCTCACTTATCACTGTGCTCGGGCCACACAGCGCGCCACTTACGGGTGACGCCCTAGCTTTAGCGCGATTTCGTTCTGGATTCATTTTCATAAGGATTCGACGTGATCATGGAGTGCCGGCTGTCGACTACCTGACGCCCTCCCCCTCCTCCTTTATCCGGGCTTGGGACCGGCAATGTAAGATAAACTTACACGGCGGAGTTAAAATAAATAAAAAGCAAAGTTAAAAAATTGACAATCTCTGAAACCCTAATCCTTCTTAATGAAAAACACGAACGACAACATAAATTAGCTTTTCCCAATACAAAAAAGGGATCATCATTTGATGTTTATTTAAAAAATAAATCATTAAAAAAACCTATAAAACAAGAATGATTGAGTCGAACACAGATCATAAGCACTAGTATTTTAGAATAATCATGTATACACATGTTGACTCTAAACTCTCATCACATGTCATGCTTAACTAAACACCATCATAAGTCTCTTTCTATGTATGTAATTAACCTTCCAGAGTCATCACAACAACCCATGCTAAAATATTCTGTCAATCATCCACATAATTATTTATATATAATTTGAAAACTTGGTTTTCGATTTCTTATTGGTACCCGAAAGAGTCGTCATGTAATTCTACTTAAAAATATATAATTTAGTGTAGATGATTTATATAATTTAGTGTAGATGATTATTTTATTAATAACGAAAAATTTCTCTGATGGTAGCTGCCGGCTGATTAAAGAAACAAATAAACGGACGGCGCCTCAATCGATCGAGCCATCTGGTTGCATATAAACCGCAAGTAAAAGAGGAAGGATGTACACAAAACAAAATACATTTAAACTTATTATTCAAGTATTATGCAAAACAACTTTCTCAGAACTACCTGCATCTGCGTGCAAACATGCAATGCAAATAATGACAATGATTTTAAATAATGTTATCATTTTTCCTTGTTGGTGACTTGATCTCGATGTTGCTTTCAATTCAGGACACATTAGGGAACCTCGTGGTAAGTAAGATAAGAATGAGATGTTTTTTAAAGGGAAATTTAACGAAAAGTTTCCGGTATTATTCAATTTAACGAAAAACTATATTTTTAAACTAAAAAGTCAATCCTGATGCTATTTACTTTACCCTTTATTTTGTCCTTATCGTTAAAACTCAAAGTTTTCAAGTCATTTTCATTATTTTTCCTTTTTCTTAAGGCAACAGATAAAATAAACTAGACATACGTGGCTCGAATCTAAAATCTTAGACTCTTCTAACCTCCTTCCATCTGTACAAATAATGAATCTGAAGTTACAATTATTTAAGTGCTCTCCAAGAAAATAGGAGCATACATTAGGCAATCATATTGTCTTAGACTGTGATGCCTAATGTTATGTTATTGGACCGTTGTGTCATATATGTTCAGTACATCTACTCGTGAAATAAGACTATTAACAATACCCCTAGGGACTATATACATACAATCACATATGCTTCTTTAAGGTAATAAATTTTTTATTAATTGAAGAACATCATTGACGGTAAGGAGTACAATCCCACGATTACAAATGCAATATAAAAACAACACAAAATTTCAGCCAAATAATCACATCCAACCAAACGGAAAGATAATGCTCACAAGGACAAACATTGCATCACCTTTTGATAAACTTGCAAAAGACAACGCTCATTCGGCATAAAAACCTTACTGTGAGACATCAAGAAGGGTTCCTCATAGTTCTTTGCTAGGTGAACAGACACTAAAATCAGAAAACAAATTAGAAAAAAGAACATATGGGATATGGCTTTGAATCACCTCAAGCCACTGCAATGACACCAAAGTGGAAAGATCGCACCACCATTTGATGATCTTACATTCATCAACAAAAAACCTACGATGAGTCGCCTTCAACAAAAGCATCATCCTCATAATCTTTTGGCGTGCACACAAATCACAAAGTCACCATCTCAAATTTAAACAACGATCGTCTCTTAAGATTTGAGGTTAAGCAATAAGTCATAATCGTGTTGCAAAAAACGCTCACCTCGTCAAAAGGAGAGAGCGACTACAGCCACGAGGACTCCCCTTGACAAATGTGACAATTAATATAAGTATATTGAGTAGTTTTACTTCTAATTATTCTGTAACTTTCGTGATAAAACACATTAAATAATAGCTTTCTTTGTCTAAGTACGATTTTATACAATGACGCGTATCCTCAAAGTTCACACTTAATTAGCGGTTGACTTTAGATTCTACCTTACACTTGAACGTTTTTTTTGTAGGATTTGATTAAAGAAGTGAAGTGTTTTCATCAATCATTTTGAAACTATCAAATTTTCTTGACGATATTACAAAAAGATACGTGTCAATTCCTCTACATTACCTACAACGATTACCTAAGTTGTTGTTTGACTCTCAATGCGTATAATTAGAATTGGAGAGCATCTCGTGATCTAACTCATTGCCAAATGTGTCTTGAGATTGTGGTTTGTCTCCGCTCATCATGAATTCAGGATAATATATATTTGTTAATTAAGACGACAATAGCGATGACAATTCTAACCGTTAAACCCGATAACCATGGATAACCATCCGAATGGATTGGATATGGATATGAAAATTCGGGTATGGTATGGATATGGAGAAAAACCGTGAACATTATTCGGTTATGGTTTTGGATATGGATATAGGGGTCCCCAATCCATATCCATCCCCGAATCCGAACCGAATATATTGTGTGTGTGTGTATATATATATATATATATATTTTGGATATATAATATAATTTTATTCAATTTATCGAACCCTCCCTATACTAATTCATTATGCATGCATCAAACCCTATACTATCTTTATTATGCACCAAACGTCATGCATGGGGCATACCAACAACCTCATCAATTCAATACTCTTATTGTTATACTCAACCAAATTAATTCATTGAATCATTTTATATATCAATTATCAAATGTTCCAAGTTTATCAGATTCATCTCTCTTCAAGAGTCTCACTGTCAAGAAATTAATTCATTGAATCAATTTGTTTTATCTTCCTTTCGTATTTGCTTTTGTCCTTTTTTTTTTTATTGGACCAATTTATCATATTGGCTTATCATAAACAACTTCATATATATTGTTATGTTTTTTGTAATTGGATGTTGCTATTTAATAATGGAATTAGTATCTACTAAAATTTATAGTGCATCAATTGGATGAATATAATTTGTTTTTTAATTTTTTGACGAAGATGGATATAACCGATAATCGATTGAAAATCCGTTAACCAGTGGATATGGTTATGGATAATCCCCGATGGTTAATTTGCGGTTATGGATAAGGTTAATTTTCGCGGTTATGGGGACGGATATAGCATTTCCGTCTCTAAACTGAACCGTTGCCATCCCTAGACGACATAATTCAGTTAAAATAGTTGTAAGCAAAATCATATGATAAATAACTCATAATGTTCTGCATTACATCTCATAAAACACTTAATAATTGAGTATATACCAATTAATTAAAGATATCATTTGATGTCTATAATTAAATTAAAATTAATAATTCACTATGTGTTTAACGTATGTTGAAGAAGGAAATGAAAAAACTATGTCAAACTTGAAAGCAGAAGATAGATTACCCACTAAAAAAATTTATACGTTATAATCCTCTAAAATAGTAGGACTAAAAAGAATAAATTTCGTGCCTATCTAATCCTCTTCAAACTCTCTCATAAAATATTTAAAAAAAAAACAGGCAATCCTAGCTACTTCATATTGTGTTTCTTAATGTGGACGTTGAATTCATAGGTTTTATGACGTACCCAGTGCACCAAATTTCTGAATAACTTTGCAATTGCATTGCAACGTACAATTTCATCTATTGAATACGAGATCCAGTTCTAAGACTATTTTCAACTCTTAGGTTAAAACCTAAAATTTTTAGCTCAGAAAATTTAGGTTTTAATCCAGAAACAATTTTTCTGCTCCAACCTTTTTGGGTTAAAATTTTAGTTCCAAATTATTAAAGAATGAATTTAAGCTAATTTTCTTTAAAAAAAATTTGTTAAATTCCGGTAAATATTGAAAAATCACTAAATCGACACATGAATAAGTCATAAACGTAATACAAACGATAATTAATAAGTCATAAACGTAATACAAACGATAATTAATAAGTCATAAACTTAATACAAACGACAATTAATAAACTACATAAACTTAATATAAATGATAATTAATAATGATATCTACCACCTTGACTTAGTGGTGAACTTGAGATATAGGCTTGAGATGAATCATCATCTTGAAAGATACTATTTGTGGCATGCCTTCGCATAATTTCATTTTGCTTATCACGGAAGAACCTCTTCCTATTTGGAGTGTATTTGTTGAGGTCTTCCCTCATCAAATCACATTCGAACCTTTCATGCTCCCTTTCCGCTTCTTCCTCCCGAGAGCTATGATTTTCAGCTCATTTTGCAAATCCAGTAGAAATTGTTGTACTAACCGGATCTTGTATCTTCCCTTTTCTCTGTGCTTCCTTTTGCTTATCTCTTCCCGGGGGCCTTGCAAAAGAAGAAGTTGGGGTCAACGAATCGGCACATTCATTGAATCATTTGTGCTTGCGACTTCACTACCAAATAATTTTGCCCATTGTTGGTCCACATCGGTTCCCCACCTCAGACAATCCTTAAGGACATCCCAAGCATGATGCAACTTAAAAACTTGATTTTTTGGCATAGTTCTTGTCTTGTAAATCGCCAATGCTTTGTCACCCTATGCAAGAAATACATAAATACAGTTAGTTGCAAAATAAGATTATGTACATGACAAATAAAATATCAACAAAGAAACTCACCATTTCTATGGCGCTCCTTCCACTAGTCATGTCAACCACGGCTCTCTCCAATCTTCCCTTTGATAAAGTGCACGCTTTGTTGATAACCTTCCACCGATTGTAAACACTACCAACTTCCCTTCGGCCGGCTTGGAGTTTTCATTGAACTTATCAACGATTTTAGCCCACAAAACCTTCTTATTTTAATTCGTGTCAACGGCAACATCTTTCTCAAAGGACCAATTACGACCTCTAATATGATCTTTTGCCATTTAGAAAATTTTGAAAATGGGAAGAAATGGTTTTGGAAGATGGTAGAAAGAAAAATTGGAAGAATTGTAGGAGAAAAATGAGTTTTGTGTGAATACTTGAACAAAGACATAGGTATTTATAGAGTTTTTGGGTGAATTTTTTAAGTTAAAAAATGTTTTTTAATTATTTTAACCATTGGATTTAAATTTGGACTGTTAGATCTTTTTTTTTACCGTTAAATTTGATTATACTCGATCTTAGCCGTTGGATACAATATATATATATATATGGACTGTTGGACCAACCAACGGCCCATTTAAACCTGGCCGCACGGTCAGAAATAGAGCCATTAGGCTCATTATTGCATGAGACAAGTACGGAACAAGCCCACATGGGTGATGTTGGTAGACCTGCTGGGCTTGGTGCGTGTTTGGCGGATGGTTTTCAGTTGCGCTTTCTCACTCTCACACGTGGGCTCACCACTAACTTTGGCCTAAATCTTGGTCGGAATTTGCCCTTTTTTTGAGTTTTTAACACATAACCCTATTTTAGCACAAGGGTTGGAATGAAACTTTTTTTTTGGGGGCGGGGTGAATAGAAGGAAAATTTTGAGACTTACTCCAAGGGTTGGAGGTGGTTTAAGGTGACAGTATTGGGGGCCTAAACTCTACCTTGTTGTTTAGAGTTAACTGCCTATTTGCTGTCCTTATTTAACAATCACTTAGAGTTCATTTGTAACTTGAAAGTTCCTCATCCGAACACAAAGAAAATGATTGATGTATAATGTTTTTTAATGAATTCGTAATTAACATGTTAATTGAAATTTTATTATTATTAACTCAATTAATTGAGGGTTAGCTTGGTAAATTTTTTTATTTTTATTTTTATTTTTAGTTTTCATTTCTTACCTAGAGATAGAGCAAAGAAACGAAAACCAAAATATATATATATATAAGGTCACTAGGTGTCACTAAGCCAAATAGTCCTAAGTTATCCCTATATATATTATTTTGTATTGTTATTTAATTAGATATTGACTCTGTTTGGTATCTTTAAATTTCATTCCATCATTTTCCAGCAAGTCTTAACCTGTTTAATCTTCTTAGTGTTATCCTTTTACCATAAGGTCTGAGCAGTAAGACGTCACCCAAACAGTAAGTCCCGGAGGATAGGGCCTGAGCGGCGCGCGTGACCCAGAGAGCTTGGTGATTAGGTTCACTAGTAAGTTTTTCTTGTTAAGGTTTCTGTATTTTGATTGTTTGATATTTATTGGTATGAGTAGATTGTTTAGATCTAATTCTATGGCCAGCACTAGCTCTAGATCAAATTTAGGAACAATACCTGACATTGTCAATGAAGAACAAAAATTTGAATTTCAAACAGACAGTAGTCTTGATTTTTCTGAATGGAATATTCCAAAAATATCTTCAAAAAATATTTATAAAAAGAAATGGGCATTTGCCTCTTTTAAAACTGAACACCATGTCAAAACGGTTGAACAAGCTTATGCTCTTAGTAAAGAACATGAGACATGTCAATTGTTCACCCCTGAACAAATTAATTCCCATAGGAAAGATGGTCATAATTATATTCATATAGGATTAGTGCAAATTGCAGCTAAACCGTTAACACGTAGAGGTCTTAATACCTCTATCCTTTTGTGTCTCCGCGATGCTAGATTCACTGACTTCAGTATTAGCATACTCGGTATGGTTGAATCCAGTCTCTGTAATGGACCTATCCATTTTGATTGCTTTCCAGATCTTACCATAAGTCTATCCGACCCACACATGCTAAAAGCGCTTACACTAAATATTAAAACTTCAGGATATAAAGTCCTCGAAGGAACACAGCCTTTGGCCTTAATTTACAGAATTTATTATAAAGTCACTGGCACAAATATGAACTTTCAGGCTTTAACCAAAAGTCCGAAGGATCATACTCTCTTGATCCAAACCAATCAAGAGAATGCCAATATTAAAATACCAAGAACCATTAGGTGGTCAGAAATCAATCTTCCCTCATATTGGTGTCTGATAAATGAAAGTCGGCCAGTAGCCATTCAAAATAGTCTTGTCAATTTAGATAACATAGAACAATACTTTGACGGAACGGTTAAAATTAATTTTAATCGTCCTGCTAGAAAGTCTTGTGACTCTAATAGATCACTTAAATCTTTTGCTTCCAGTAGGAATTCTTTCTCTGGATCTATGCCAAACGATAGGCAAGGTCGAGACCAAGAATTAATCAATTCCTTAGCTAATAGGAAATTAAAATCAGTAGACTCAGGCTCCTCGGTCACCCAGCAAGAATTAGTAAATGATCTTTTAAATTTTAAACTTCAATCACTTGAGACAAACGCTCAAGTAGTCCAGCCTACTTACCAGACCCCATCCATTCCTACTAAGGAAGAACAAACATCCCCAACTGCTTCTGACTTTGAGGCAGAACCAGTACATCACCAACTATTGGTCTTAACCAGGCAAGAACCTTTTAAATACGATCGTAAAAAACTATGTAGAGACATAGAAGCCTTAGAAAATGTCCCTAGACGAAATATCTTCAGAAGTAAGTATACTACTGAAGAAAAACTAAAAATCCATAAGGCATGGAAAAATTTCATGCAAACCAACAGACTTGAAATATTTTTCTTCGACTTCGTAGAAAAACATTATGAGTCTGAAAAACAAGTGCAGGTAATAACCAAAGAAAATTGGCTTAAAGAAGACAAGACAATTGTCTCCTCCAGCCACCCGCCCAAAGAAACTATTCTTATTAGTACTGCGAATACACAAATCTTAGCCTCACCGTTCAAACTTCCAAAGGAAGATGCAGGTGTCAAACCTGTCATTGAACAAAACAACTTTACCAACCAAAGCCTACATACCATAGGAAAACAGTTGGATAAAATTGAAACAAAAATTGACAATTTGTCGACCAAACCTCTTAATAAAGAAATACCCTTAACCAGTTTTAGAGAGTCACCCTCTTTAAAAACCTCAACATCCATTAAGATAGAACAAATGCTCAATAAGCTAGAAAAAGAGAAATCAGTTCGTGTGATTAATAACCCACATGATTCTGAAACTCCTTCCTCCACTCAGGATTCAGAAGATGAAAGTGTTATTTCCATCCATCAAATGGAAAAAGCCTTTCAGAATCTTGAAGTAAAACGTCTTAACGTCAAAAGAACTAATCCTACATCCTTAACCAAAAACTGGTATCCCAGACCAACACCTCCCGATCTTCAGTTTGAAGAAAGGAATTCCCACTCCCAATTCACTGTCTCTTCTGATAAACTCTATGAATGGAATATAGATGGCTTATCAGAACAAGAGTTATTAAACAAACTCCAACATATCTCTATGGTAGCAAATAGCTATATCACTAATCATGACCTTAGTCAGACTCAAATTGTAGACATCCTTGTCTCTGGATTCACTGGAATGCTTCATTCCTGGTGGGAGAAACACCTCACAGAAGAATCCAGAAATCTAATAAGAAATGTAGTAAAACAAGATGAAGAAGGAATACCTATCTTCGATGAACATCTCGAACGTGGTGTCCCGGATGCAGTCAATACCTTACTATATAAAATTATACAACATTTCATAGGAATCCCTTCCAACATCACATCTAGAATCCATGACCAACTAAGCAACTTAAGGTGTCCAACCCTAAGTGATTTTAGATGATATAAAGATGTATTCATGTCAAGAGTTATGCTTAGAGATGATAGTAATCAACCATTTTGGAAAGAAAAGTTCATAAATGGATTACCAAACCTTTTCGCACATAAAATTAGGAATACCTTAGTAAACGAAGAGGGAATTATACCATATGATAACCTAACCTATGGACATATCATAAGTATTATCCAGAAAGAAGGATTAAAAATGTGCATAGATATGAAAATATCTAGACATGCACAATCTGAAAAGGCTATCGCCAAATATGAGTTAGGAACCTTCTGTGAGCAATATGGTTTACCACCTATAGCTCCTTCCAACCTCAAGAAAAAATCAACAACCTTCAATAGATCTAAGATTTCTAAATCTCGTCCTAAATACTCCAAATATCGTAAGGACAAGTATGCCAAACCAAACCCATTCTATGAAAAACCCAAATCCAAGAGATGGAAAGGAAAGAGTAAACCCTCTGGAAAATTCCATTCTAAAGACAATAGTCATAAGGGAAAATGCTACAAATGTGGCAAAGAAGGTCATTATGCTAATAAGTGTAAAGTAAAACAAATCATAAATCAGTTGAAGATTTCTGAAGAAGAAAAACTTCAACTTATCCAAACTCTAGAACTCCAGGATACTGACAATAGTCACTCATCCGAAGAAGATCTTGGTTATACCTCATCATCTTCATATCAATCTGCTTCTAGTAAGCACTCTACCCCAAACATCAAGCTCGGATGCCCCGATACTTGTTGTAAAAACATATCAGTAATAACTAAACAAGAAAAACAAGAAGAATTACTCTTAGAACTAATAAGCAATGTTGAGGATACTGAACTGAAAAGGTTCTACCTCAAAAAGCTTAAAAACTTAGTCTCCCAAGAAGAAGTAGGCACTAGCCAACCCCAAATCCAGAAACCACAAATCTCTCTTAGCACTACACTAGCAAAGTTTAGTAAGACTAAGAAAGAAATTACGGTTAGTGACCTCCAAAAAGAAATTAATACGATTAAAGAGGAAATCAGACTTTTGAAATCTGATAACCACGATATTCGTACACAACTCACTAAAGTCAAAACCCCTCACGAAGAAGAACTACTCAGTTCCTCTTCTTCCAGTAGTCACTCTAAGTCAGATTCTGACACACCTTCAGAACACTTAGTTCTGAACCTCCTTCACATAATTAGAATCCAAAAATGGTATTCTAAAGTAATGATAGTAATCGAAGATTTTCGTTTCGAAACCATAGCATTAATAGATTCAGGTGCAGACTTGAATTGTATTCAAGAAGGACTAATTCCCACCAGGTATTTCCACAAATCAAAGGAAATCCTTAGTGCTGCTAATGAATCTCCAATGGAAATCAAATATGAACTTCCTAGGGCACATGTTTGCCAAAATGAAGTTTGTTTCAAAACACCATTTGTTCTGATTAAGAATTTATCTGACCCTGTCATATTAGGATTACCTTTTATAGCACTCCTTTATCCTTTCAAAACTCATCATAATAGGATTACCTCAAAAGTCTTAGGACAGAAAGCCACCTTTGAGTTCTGCTTAGAAACAGACCTCAAAAAACTTAGACATCTTCAAAAGAATTGTACTTCACGATTCTTGAATATAATTTCTAATAAGACTAAACACCTTCAATTCTTGAAAGATGATATTCATCATAAAAGAACTGAAGAACAACTCAAACAAGAGATTGTATCTCAAAAAATCATTAAATTTGAAGAACAGCTTGTAAAAGAAGTATGTTCTGATATTCCAAACGCCTTTTGGCATCGCAAACAACATATTGTTAAATTACCTTATATCAAGGAATTTAATGAATCAAAAATACCTACTAAGGCCAGACCTATTCAAATGAGTCAAGAAGTAATGGACTTCTGTAAAGCAGAAATCCAGGATCTTCTTAAGAAAGGAATTATCCGCAAAAGTAAATCACCTTGGTCATGTCCTGCATTTTATGTTCAGAAAAATGCAGAGCTTGAAAGAGGATCTCCTCGATTAGTTATTAACTACAAACCTTTAAATGAAGTTTTGGAATGGATTAGGTATCCAATTCCCAACAAAAGAGATTTAATAAAAAGGCTTGATAAAGCAACTATTTTCTCAAAGTTTGATATGAAATCAGGTTTTTGGCAAATTCAAATCCATGAATCTGATAAGTATAAAACTGCTTTTGTAACGCCTTTCGGCCATTATGAATGGAACGTTATGCCTTTCGGTTTGAAAAATGCACCATCTGAATTTCAGAATATAATGAATGAGATTTTTAATCAGTATAGCCATTTTACTATTGTTTATATTGATGATGTTCTTGTTTATTCTAAATCTATAGATGAACGCTGGAAACATTTGCACTTGTTTGCTAGGATCATTAGATCAAATGGATTGGTTGTGTCAGCCACTAAGATTAAATTATTTCAACTCAATGTTAGATTTTTAGGCTATAATATCCATAGATCTACTATCCAACCAATTGACCGTGTCATCCAATTTGCAGATAAATTCCCAGACCAGATTACTGAAAAAACCCAGCTTCAAAGATTCTTAGGCTCTTTGAATTATGTTTCTGAATTTTACCCTCATTTGCGTCAACAATGCAAACCTTTGTTTGATCGTCTTAAGGAGAATCCTCCTGCCTGGTCTACTATTCACACTTCTATTGTTAAACAAATAAAAAATCATGTTAAGACTTTGCCCTGTCTTGGCATTCCAACTCCCAACTCTTTTAAAATAGTTGAAACTGACGCCTCTGACGTTGGTTATGGAGGTATCCTCAAACAACAAACTTCTTCCGGATCACCTGAACAGATTGTTCGTTTTCATTCAGGTGTATGGAATCCTGCTCAAACTAATTATAGTACTATTAAGAAAGAAATATTATCTATAGTATTATGCATTAGTAAATTTCAAGATGATTTATTAAATCAAAAATTTCTTGTTAGAGTCGATTGCAAATCTGCAAAACATGTTTTACAAAAGGATGTTCAAAACATTGCATCAAAACAGATTTTTGCACGATGGCAAGCCAAATTATCAATCTTTGATTTTGACATTGAATACATTAAAGGCAGCCATAACTGCATTCCAGATTTCCTAACCAGAGAATTTTTGCAGGAGAAGAATGTCTAATAAAAACACAACTTCTTCACAAGGCAGTAGCCAACAAAGGAGGCTTCCAGCCTCACTACCACCACCAAAACAGGAACCTATTCCCGGTTCCTCGGCCTTAGCCATAACCAATAGATTTACTCCATTAGGATCAACTCTAGGAAGTATCCGACCAAATTACCAGACAGCGTTAGTAAACCAGTATGATCCTTTCTCTTCTACCTACAGGCAATCGCCATCTCCCTCAGTAAGCTATACCAAAACATCCCCTTACGTTATTAAACCTTCCAAAGAATATCTCTTCAGCATACCCTTCAACTACAAACACCTGAAAACACCTGAGGTCATAGCCAAAAAGATGTTCCCAACCAATTCCCATTTTCAACCAAGTGAATTCCACAAAACCCTCAAATACTATACCACCATTCTAAATGAGACTTCATCCATCACCATAAAACCTATTTTCGATAAAACCCATGGTAACCAAAACAGAATCCTGTATCATTCCCTTACCATTAACAAATTCTTGATAGAATCAGAATGGGGAGTACCTCTCTTTCAACCCAAACCATTTAAGAGTAATACCTTCCCTAGCCATTCAAACCATTATAACTATTTTGATTACATCCAAGCTTGGACTAATATTTTCTTGCACCAATCAGAAGATTTTAGTCACTCATGGTTTATAACCTTTGATCGAAGTTTCAGATTGAATTTTCCTGCATGGTTCCCCAGATGGTGGTCAGATCATGGCCTAATCTCAGACCTCATGCCGGATGATTTCAAGCAAGTCTTATCAGGCACCTTCCAGAAGAAATTCGATAGAACACGCTTTGATGAAGGAATCCCTTTGTTCACCCTGTTCATGGCAAAATACAAGGTCCCCTGGATCCTCCGTTCGAACTACGAGATTGAATCCAATCAAGTCTTCCGGCAAAGAATGATCAAGTGGTGGGACAAATTCAACCATCAGAAGATTATCGAAGTCGTACTCAGAGATTTCCCCATGGAATCATCTCCACTACCTGCAGTCGCAGCCCCATCAACTGAAGCCCTACCTGAACCAACCAAGGAAGAAATCGAATCATTATCGGACATTAGTCCTTCTTCCTCCCTAAAAGGCAAGGCCAAATCATCCAAATCTTCAAGCAGTTCGAAAAAGAAGAAGACTTCAAAGCTCAAGGCTCTAGCCAAGATCCTCATGAAAGAACTGCAAGAAGAAAATGAAGAAAGTTCGGACTCCGACAATTCTTCAGACGCTTCATCCCAATGCGCAGTAGCTACACAAGGAAATATTTTCCCGCCTAATTCTCAAGACCCTTACGAGTTTTGAATTTTATTTAAAAATGTAATAGTTTGTATCCCAATAGGAAATCAGTAGTTTTCTACATGTATTCTCAGTAGAATACTTTGTATTTTGGAAATAGCCGCAGTAGCTGCAGAAGAAGACAAAGTCAGCCGCAAGTGAAAGCAGCAGTAGCAGCAATCATTTCGGACAAAACTACAGTAGCAGATCCATCATTTCATCCGCTCTCTGTCCCCGACAGCATCTTCTGCTTTCGGCCTCTTTACAGCAACAGCACATGGCAAGCGGGAATCCCGCTTCTCCTTCAATAATTTCAGCCAGCTCCCATCTCTACAAAGGGGGACTCCTCCGTTTCTGGCAGGGAGAGTTTTTTTTTAATCCAGAACTCTGCGTATTCATCTTGAACAGAGTTTCTTATTTTGAATCAAACACTTGTATTTCATTTTAAAACAATTTAGTTTATCTTGAAGGATGCTTGCGAGCTCCCGATTCTGTTCTTAAAAATCGTCAGTAGACGAAACTGTTGTAAGTCTTTCGATTTTCAATAAATATATTTTCAATCGAATATCAGCATCATTAATTTTAATTCATTATCTTAAGCATGAATATTACACCTATTTTCAGCCTAGTTTTAGTTGTTTATGTTCTTATAATTGATTCTATGAATCTACATTTTCCAGTAAACCCTAATCTGATACTAATCAAATATCTTGAGTTTCTCATATCCATATATATATATATATATATATATATATATATATATATATATATATATATATATATATTCTGGCACTCGAAAGGTGTTTTGTCAAATTTACTTCACGTCTTCTGTATCTATATTCTGGCACTCGTAAGGTGTTTTGTCCTATAAATTATGTGAGGTCAAATTTTCTTCACGTGTTACCCGCAATGTGTATTTTCTTCTCGTTCCCAGTTTGGTACGTATTGATTTGTTGTTTGTGCTCAGGGTTTTGACACGTATTGATACGGGAGACAGTCCATCCGACCATGCATTTTCCAGAAAATAACATGCTGCCTCCTCATGAGGGTTTTATTTTTTTCCATCAAACTATCATGAGTTCCCGATATTGAGGCTTGGGAGCAAGCAGCAGGACAAATTTTTCTAACCACGTCTAACATCTTAAGTTGTTCTTGTTGCCTTGTTAATTAGGTCTCAAACAGTTGACGGTTACTAAGCCAAAATCATGATCTTACTGCATGTAGTTTGAGTGAAGTTTCATTTTAGTCCGGGAGTTTTAATTGTCGCAATTTAGCTCATTTAATTTTAATTGTTTTAAAAGCATTTTAATCAAATATTATTTAGTGATTATTAAACCATCTTCAACTCTTAGATTAAAACTTAAAATTTTAAATCCAGGAATAGTTGTTTTGCTCTAATGTTCTGGATTAAAATTTTAATTTGAGATTATTAAATAATGAATTTAGGCTATTTTTTTTTTCGGAAACTTTTTTTTCAAAATAAAATTTATGTAGATTATTATAATTTGTTTTATAAACATTTTAACTTAAACATATTTAAATTTCGACAAAAGTTGAAAATTCACTAAACCGACCTTATGAAACATGTATTGATAGAGTTTTGGGTGAATTATGATTTAAATATTTTTTAAATTGTTATAGCAGTTGGATCTAATTTTGGGTCATTAGATTTTTTTTTACCGTTATATTTGATCATATTTGATCCTAACCGTTGGATTTAATATATTTAAAATTGCCCAAATTTTTTGTTTTAACCCAAAATTTATTTTAGACCCAACCATTGGAGAATGATTGGGTTAGTTTAAAACCTAAATTTTGGTTTAGTCCACTCCCACAATCCCTTATTGTAGATAATATCGTTTGCTAAAAAATAAAAATGAAAACCTAAATTTTGGTGAGCCAGCCTTTTAACCCTACCCTAAATTCTGGGTTAATTTGCCCAAATTTTAGGTTTTAACTTAAAACTTATATTAGGCCCAACTATTAGAGAATAATTGAGTTAGTTTAAAACCTAAATTTTAAATTTTAACCCAAAGTTTGTGATGGTCTAAGAGAACTTTAAAAAAAAATTAATTATATAACATATATAATTGAAAAAAAATGGTAATATTACACTTTTAGAAAAAGGGTTTGGCTAATCGGTACCTTTTAAAAAAAATATATCGGTACTCCTTAATTTGAACAATCATTTTGTGAGGCAAAGACGTAAGTTTTTTCACGCATAACAAAATACTTTATAGTATCCTAGGAAATCCACATATTAAACACCAACCTTGTTAGTTATAGTAATAACTGATAAACATTTTAAGCTCAGCATGGTCATCACCAACATCACCAATAATATTCCAACTTAACTACCAATTACAATATGCATGATATTGTTTTTATGTCTGTCGAAATTTCTGAAAAATCAAGGATCGATATGAAAAAGAGGATGGAGTGATATACTCACCGCATTGCAAATTTCTATCATTTCTGTCGAAGACAACTGATATCGATATTTTATAGACTGCTTATTACTATGTGTTGGTGTTTTTATCACAAAAGGCTTTAGTGGTATTAGAAGCGGAACTCCCACATATAAGTTGTATTTTGTGTTATTAATGATTATGGTGTAACTTTACATTTCTTGTAATTCAAGCGTTGAATATTAATATCAACACTGTGAAACATGAAGGTAGGGAACTCAAAAATGAATAACTAAGATGGTTAATTCCATGATGTACACTACTAATTTCAGGATAATACTTGCGTTCCTCCACAAGGGAATGCATATATCCCCCTTCTTACGAATAACTTATATTCACCATATAAATTTTATAATCGAAACCGTTCAACTTCTTAATCTTCATTCAAAGCTCATTGTTATAACAAATCATTGGAATCGAAGTTAGTTATTCAAATGTGTGGAATAAATTGATGATCTGACTCGCCCAAGTATAAGGTAATATTTTAATGATAAATCGTTCATTTATTTGATACATTTAGATACACTATTTTTTTCAAAGGGGAATGCAAATAACGTATTTTTAAAGAAAAGTCATAAAATAATACTATGTATTCTTATATGTAGATAAATTCGTACAACTATGTGGCCATGCCACGTTACCTAAACTCTAATCACAATAATCCGTTGCAGCTCAATCATTAACTTTTTAGTTCATTCTTCACATGCAAAATTTACTATATTAATTAATTTCAGTATATAGCAATGAAGGTGGATCCGGCTAGATATAATATAACTGGCAGCTATTATGTGTGCTGAAAATCTTTCACAAACTAGGAGATTTTTTCAAATATCGGGTATTCAAACTGTACCCCACATGTCATAATACAAGTGAAGGAAATGATATATTTTTATGTGTCTCTTCACTTATATTATGACACGTGGAGTACCCGTTTGAATACCAGACACTTACAAAATTTGTCCACAAAGTAGCTACTCCAATTTCTAAATTTAGTATGCTACTCCATTTAATGACCCCCTCCTTATTTAGCTAGGACAAGAAAACTCCAAAACAATTTGGCTAATTGTCACCTAAAATTACCTAAACTTCAAGACATACCAAATCTCCCAGCAGTCGCACGACTTCCAGTATTAACTTTACTCATGCAACTAGGCAAACGGCAAGACCCACACGTCTTTCACTTTAATTAGCTGTTGGTTTAGAGTTTAGAAAGGAAAAAAATATATGAATGTTGATCCAAATGCACATGCAAACATCCATAATCCATATGCTTTTGGCGTAGAGAGGAAGTAAGTGGTACTAACAACTGTTATTCAAAATTGAGGTGGTTAGAATATGAGCTCATAATTGTTATATTTTTTAATGCTCGCTCTTGCATACAAATATGAACCCGATACATTGATTTTTAGTGTGTGAAATCTTGGTTACATTTTTTATCGATCTTAAATAATTTTTCATTTGATATAAAAAAATTAATGCATACTTATTCTTTTAGCTAACAGAATACCAAATCATATTACTACAAAATTAGCTTAATGCGTCAAAGAATGGTGGCGGTTTTATACTATATGTTGTCGGATAAGAAATTTTCGATAGATAATTTATATAGTGTCGGATAACAAAGCAATATTGTCACTTATATTAGACGTAAACAATAAACGTTGGATATAAGCTCGAGTCTTGCTGCCCGCAACTCCTCTTGGTAATATAAGTTTTATGGTAAAATAAGTCATGCATCGCCACGAGGGTTGGCTAAGTTGGTAAAGATCGTTATCTTAGTTAGAGCAAGGCCAAAGTTCGAGTACCGCTGCTGGCAATCCCTCTTGGTGGGTGATATATAAAAACAATAAAAAAGAGCTAAGACCCCATCTATAAGAAGCTTGCAGTATGCCCTAGCCCTGAAATGGGATAACCTCTCCCATTCCTAAGCGCTTTTCAACCCAAAAAAATTCAATCCATGCATCATCATGGTATTTCTTAGTGTTTTTTTTTATTATTATTATTATTAACAAAGAAGGGAGTTTAAACTCTAAAGTATGAACCTCTTTTAATATGGAAAAAAATAAATATCACTAAACTAATATAACTACGTATAATCTGACGTACCATGTATGTTTCTCGTTGTAACTAGTACCATAAAAAAGTTTCAAGTGGCTAGCTTTTGCAAAAGTGTTGAACCTCTCTTATTGGAATATCACACGATTACCACAATGCTAAATAGAAAATTGGAAAACAAATCGCACTTAATGGAATCAATAGTGTATACTAAACAGCATTAAAGGTGCTGCCAACTGGTATAGGAAAAAACACATACAGTAACCACTATGCTAGTTTTTATTATTCTTAGCAGTTAGCAAACAAAAGAATAATATTTTTTTAATAAGTTTTTTCTTGCTTTTATTTTAACTTTTTTTAGTTCGTAGACGTGAGTGTAATCACGTTAATTAGAATAAATGCGCCCTTTATTAATCACTACATATTCGTATTTGTTATAAACTTACTAATTAAGTGTGATTGTGTAAATCCTAGATTGGATTTTATTCTAGTTATTCTTTCCTATTAGGACTTGTATTCTTTGGAGGAGAAGAATTTCTTCTCTCTCTTATTACTATAAATAAAGGCACTGCGTACGGAGAATAACACATCCTCTACATAACCCTACAAACACATCTATCTTTCTGTCTCTCTCTATTTTCTCTATGTTGCCGGCCCCCTTTCCCTGTAAGTTAAATATAGGCCACAACACGTTATCAACACTCTCCTACTGCTACGCTTAGGAATCTGACGTGGAAGTTTTTTGCATCAAACTAGTTCACCAATATCATCATGCAATCAGGTTCTTTTAAAACAACGGTTTTTATCTCAATATTTTTGCAGCCCTAATAGCATGAACATTCACCATAATGCATGACCCAACTTTACGTTTATCGAATTTTAAATTCTACATAAATTGTGTATGCCTTATATCCATAATTGTTGAATTTTGTGAATTTGATATTGCCATGAATTGCATCAAATATATGTCCATGCATTAAATTATTTGAATACATATGCATTGAACTAATTGAAAAAAACATTAAAACATAAATCATCTAGGGTTCTTCGAACTCAGGACCCAAGCCAACCTCATGGAGCCTGAAGCTCCAGCCTGTGAACGAACCAAAACGACACCGTCCCTGGCGTCGTCCCAAAACCCAGAAAACCCCCCTCGTCATCACGAGCCACGACCTTGCCGTCTTCTTTTCTGGGCAACCACGACCTGAAGTTATGTTCTTGGGCTACTTTCTTGGACGATGATTGAACGAAATTCCAAAATAATTCCTTCGAAATTTTTTCCAAATCTTTGGTACTAAATCCCTTGATCGAGAAACCTTTTCTCAATCACTTGGATTTGTTCCCCATCGAACTCACGAACCTGCACTATGGTTTTCAACCCAGAACTCAACCGCCCGCAAAGGTGGTGCCGGTCTCCTTTTCCGGTGAAGCTACCCAGCACACGCTGGGGTGTTTTGGATACCTAAACCCGAAGCCCACATTGGGTTGGCCTACTCGGTCTATGAAAAAAAAATAAGAAATTTTCTTTTAACTAGGCTCGCCTGAAAGGGCCCAACACCACGACTCAGCCCAACACGTGACACCAGCACGAGGGCTATGGTGTCTTACATGCAAGCGTTACACCAGATCCTAGCCATGTGCTGGTGCATCCGTGTTCTTGCATGCACGCGATCCCAGCCTGCAGCTGGTGCATTGGTGCACCTACACCGCGCCGCATCTGATCAATGCCCATATGGGCCTCTGTTTTAGACCCTACTTTTGCATCTCATTTGCTGCTATTGGGCTCGTAGCCGAATTTTTTTTTACTTGATCAACCTGTGTCCACCACATCCCATTTTTGGGCATGGGCTACACGGCACATTGCTCAACCCACTCATGGGTTTTGGCCCATATTTTCGTGCCTCCAAGCTTAATTGTTTAATTTTTTTTTAGACAATTTGGATTTTATAATTTTTTCACCCGCACTTTAATTTTGGCCCGAAGTCCAAATAATTAATTAAATTATAATTTTAGACTTGAATATCTATTTGCATATTTCTCTCTCTCTCTCTCTCTCTCTCTCTCTCTCTCTCTCTCTCTCTCTCTCTCTCCATATATATATATATATATATATGCATTTGTTTGTAGGTACAATGAACCTGAAGTTCATAAATTTTTCTCGAAAAAAATTAATTGAATGGATTTAAGTTTTCGAACTTTTATGCATGTGGTTGGTTCAATTAATTTTATTCTAGGTATTACTAGTGGGAAAGTTAATTGTCTGGCAGATAGTGCAACCATGCACATCGTTTTGCGTGAACGCATTTATTTCACTAACTTCATACCTAAGAATGCCCCTCTGACAACCCTCTTAGGACCATCTAACCTGATCGAAGGACACAGTAAGGCACATATAATGTTATACAATGGTACAATTTTGACCATTGATGGGGCACTTTATTCTCCACGTTCCGGAAGAATGTTGTTGAGTTTCAAGGACATTAGAGATAATAATTACCACGCTGAAACCTATGTAGAAAACGGAGTTGAATTTCTGTGCATAACTTCCTACAAATATGGTCATAAGTGTATTCTAGAGAAGATGGAACGTATCCCAAGTGGTCTGTATACTACGACCATACGCCCTATAGAAAGCTACTATGTGTCCAGCTCTACGTCTAGGACCGCGCACGAAATTACACTTTGGCATGATCGTTTAGGACACCCTGGATGAATAGTGATGTGCTATATCCTCAAATCATCACACGAGCATCCACTAACCCGAAATTTAGGTTCGATTCAAGGAATCGTATGTCAAACCTACTTCATGGGAAAGCTTATAACCTTCTTATGACAAGATTCGTTCGAATCCTCCTATTTTTCTACAAAGGATTCAGGGGGACATTTATGGACCGATTTAACCTCCATGCGGACCATTTAGATATTTTATGGTATTGGTTGACGCTTCCACACGTTGGTCATATGGCTGCTTGTTGTCCACAAGAAACGCTGACTTCTCCACATTAGTGGCTCAGATTAACAAGCTCAGGGCTTACCACCTTGATTATCCAGTCAAAACTATTTGATTGGCTAATGCTGGAGAATTCACATCTAAAATTTTTTATGACTATTGCATGTCGTTTGGGGTTGAAGTTGAACATCCAGTACCCCCATGTTCATACCCACAACGGCCCAACAGAGGCATTCATTAAGCACTTACAAATGATTGCTCGATCGTTGGTCATACATACCAAGCTCCCGATCGTTGCTTAGGGCCATGCAATATTTCATATAGCCATGTTGGTCCACTTGAGGCCTGTTGCGACCCAACCATATAGCGCCCTTTAGTTGGTTACCGGATACGAACTCGACACATCACATCTATGTATTTTTTGTTGTGCAGTCTATGTACCGATTTTGCCGCTCTTATGTACAAAAATAGGGCCTTAGCGAATGATGGGAATCTATGTCAGATATGATTCTCCTTCAATCATTCGTTACTTAGAACCTTTGACAGGTGATCTATTTACCGCTCATTTTGCGAATTGCCACTTCTATGAAACAGTCTTCCCTTCGTTAGGGAGAGATAAGAACGATGTGAATTATCAGGGACAATTCCCACTTTGTCTCATTTAGATCCCTACACTGCTGAGTCTGAAATTGAAGTGCAGCGCATATTAGATCTTCAAAACGTAGTTGAGAGCATGCCAGATGCTTTCACATATCTAGCTTGAGTGATAAAATCACATATTCCAGCTGCAAATGTGCCTGCAAAGATGGATATACCAAATGTACGATGGACTTCCCTCTTGGAGGCCCGGGACGCCACTTTGGCCGATCCACGTACATTAGCGACTAGCCAATCATCTACCCCTACACACAAGTGTGGCAGACCATTTTGTTTAAAGGATTCACACCCCCAGAAGAGGAAATCCATGGCCCAGGCCCCTACCTTGAATCTGATTATTGCCTATTCATTCTATCCAACTCATGAGGAAATTCTAGTTTACAGAAGTATCTTTGAATAGATGAATTCACTTGCTGAGAATTGTGAGATTTCGGCCCATTATGCTAGCTTGGATGATGTTTGGTGTAGAAATAGGATGATCGTCGACGATGCATTAGCATATGCAATAGCTACTGAGATCATGTTAAGCAATGACATTGAACCCCGTTCCATTGATGAATGTCAACGTAGAACCGATTGGTCAAACTGAGAACAAGCAATCCAAGTCGAACTCGATTCGTTTGCGAAATGTAAGGTGTTTGGACCTGTAGCTTGTACTCCTCCATATGTGAAGCCCGTTGGCTACAAGTGGGCTTTTGTTCGGAAGAGTAATGAGAAGAACAAAATTGTGCGTTACAAAGATCATCTTGTTGCGCAAGGCTTCTCACAACGCCCCGGATTGACTATGACAAAACTTATTCACTAGTTATGGATATGATTACTTTTCGCTACCTTATCAGTTTGGTAGTTTCCGAAAACTAAGTATGCAACTAATGGACTTAGTAACTGAGTATCTCTATGGGGATCTTGATACGGAAATTTATATGAAAGTTCCTGAATGAATTATGTTAACTGGATCAAATATTTCCAAACCCCGGAACACGCTCTTAATTTGGCTGAGGCGTTCACTCTACGATTTGAAGCAATCCAGAAGAATGTGGTATAACCGTCTGAGTGAGTATTTGACTAGTCAGGGATATGTGAACAACGAACTATGCCCTTGTGTTCATTAAGAAGTCACATTCTGGTTTTGCTATTGTGGCAATATAAGTCGACGACATGAACCTAATCGGAACTTCTGAAGAGCTTGAGAAAACTACTGCGCAACTGAAGTCGGAATTTGAGATGAAAGATCTAAGAAAGACTCGATACTATCTCGGTCTTGAGATAGAGCACCGTTCAGATGGAATCTTAGTACATCAATCGAACTACACCTAGAAGGTGTTGCGCCGCTTTAACAAGGATAAAGCAAAACCTTTGAGTTCTCCTATGGTCGTTCGATCACTAGATGTAAAACAAGTTCCCTTCCATCCAAATGAGGATGATGAAAAGATTTTGGAGCCTGAAGTTCCTTATCTAAGTGCGATAGGCGCTTTATTGTACTTAGCTCAATGAACTATACCCAACATCTCCTTTGCTGTTAATCTTTTGGCAAGATACAGTAATGCACCAACACGCAGACATTGGACTGGTGTTAAAGACATCTTCCACTACCTTAAAGGTACCGTGGATCTGGGCTTGTTCTATCCCTACAGATCCTTAAGTGATGCTGCACCATCTTATCTCGAGTCGCTTCTCACCTTTTTGGTTATGCCAACGCATGATACTTATCTTATCCGCACAAGGCGCGTTCTCAAACGGGTTATATTTTTATCGTTTAAGGCACCGCAATCTCTTAAAGATCAACTAAACAGACCTTAGTTGCCACTTCATCTAACCATGCTGAAATTCTTACCCTACACGAAGCAACTCGGGAATGCTTCTGGTTGAGAGCAGTTGTGGGCCATATTTGAAGTTTCTGCAATATGTACCCCGTCGTTGACGTCCTGACGACGATCTATGAAGACAACGCAACATGCATCGAACATCTCAAGAAGGGTTACATCAAAAGAGACAACACCAAGCAAATTGCGCTGAAATTCTTCTTCTCACATTAACAACAAGAGCATCAGAAGATTGTAGTCACGCAAATCCGTTCACAAGACAATCTGGCCGACCTCTTCACCAAATCACTATTGAATGTGACGTTTCAGAAGCATGTTCAAGGAATTGGTATGCGTAAACTTTATGAGTTGTAACATTGTTAGTTCTCTTTGAAATTGTGTCAAACTCAGGGGGAGTATCCTTAAGTATACTTACTTGATCTTAATGTACTTTTTTTCCCTACGATTAAGAGCATTTTTCCCACTGGGTTTTTGCTACCTAATGAGGTTTTGACGAGGCAGCCACCTTGGGTTGATCATATCCCTGATGACGTCCCGTAGACATTTCATTTGACTTTGCATTACTCACGCATTTTTCCTTAGACTATGGATTTTGTCCCTACTTGGGTTTTTACCATAGCCTTAAGGTTTTTTTTTTAGACTTATTTCTTTATGCAAGTTCCTACTTTATTGAGACTTGCGTGTTCCCAGAATCAATGCCGACAAGTCGACTTCCTCAACTCTACATGATGCCGAATCTACTTGAGTATTTACACACTCAATAGGGAGTGTTATAAACTTCTTATTTAAGTGTGATTGTGTAAATCCTAGATTAGATTTTATTCTAATTATTCTTTCCTATTAGAACTTGTATTCGTCGCAGGAAAATGATTTCTTCTCTCTTTTATTACTATAAATAAAGACATTGCGTAAGGGAATAACACATCATCTACACAACCCTACAAACACATTTCTCTTTATATTTTCTCTGTGCTGCCGGCATCTCTCCCTGTCAATTAAATATTGGGCACAATAGTACGTGAATATTTCTCTTTGTAATTTTGGTTAATTTATCGCTTAATTAAAAAAAAACTTTTGCTAATTTTCCTAGTTGGATGACTGAAGCCTTATCAAGTGGATTATTTTAACTCGATTGATGATCCACCTGTAACATGCGTGCTTTTGACAAAAATTACTTAAGGTGGGACCCACAATAATGAATCTATGGCAAAGTGTCCGGTTCAACCTTTTGGCTTGGCTAGGTACTTATAAACTAATTAACCATTAGTTACGAGCGTAATGCTTGCTTAACTGTAAAGATAAAGTTGTTAAATTATTTAACCTATAGGGTGACACGATTAATCACATATTGCCATTTGGCAATTAGGTAAGATTTGTTCATACACGTGCAGAAACACGTGATCAAATCATACGATGTGATAAAGTAAAGATGGTATTGTTAATACTTTGTAATTGTTGTAGTCCTGTTAGATTAAGAATGTGATTGTATAAATCTTAGTATATCTAAGGATATCTTAAAATATTCTCTAGGGTTAGATATTATCTTATTAGAGTTGTAATCCTATTAGGGTAAGGATTTAACTTTCCCTACTACTATAAATAAAGGAACAATGGAGTGAAATATAACACACCTCACAAATACACATCTCTTTCTTCTCTCTCTATGTGCCACACTCCCTCTATCTCTGGCATCCATAATTGTTTAGTAAATTATGCTTATAACATGTTATCAGCACGCTCTAGACACTACGCTAAAGAGAGTTTGATCTTCAATCAGGGGAGTATTATGTTTTAATCATTCTTGTTATGATTAATTTATTATTTTATTAAATTGATCTACATGTTATTGATTCAATTTAATTTTTCTATGTTGAACGTGATACAATACATTGGAGATGCAATTTCGGCTTTCAGAGAAGATCTTCTACAAATTTAAAAGCTTTTGACGTTTTCTGCCACTCAGGTACGCTTCAAATAAAGGAAGATATTTTAAAACGACCATGAAGCATGAAAACATTCCCCATAATGCATAAACCATCTACATTTATATTTACCTTCCGATATATATTGTATATGTTTCATATATTTGTCAATATATATACACACACACACATACACATTCATGCATTACGCAATTTTGCTATGTGGAATTTGTGACTCAAAGAATAGAAAGAAATTAGAAAGCAATTAGGGTTTTTCAAACCCTAGAACTCGAAAAAAACATTAATTGAAAATCTTAAAAAAGGGAAAACTCAACTGAGTCGCACTGCCAAGCCGAGCTGGTCACTGGAGCTGCGTTAGAGCCATGCGCTCACGCCAAGCTCAAGCCAAGCCTGAAGCTTGGGTCAGCAACTGGGCAGTCCTCTGAGCTCACTGCTCGAATTAGGACCAGGCATGCCGCTTGAATCCCTGGTGCATGGGCTTCATGCCCTCAGTCTGTTCCAGAATCTAGCAACCCTTGCTGGGCTTCTCTCGACTTGGTGTGCCCTCAAAAGCTAACTTCGTTGGGCTTCTGTGTTTTGGCTTGAAAATAAAAACCAGCAGCCAATGGGCTTCCTTCGCGCCTTTGTCAGCAAGCCTAGCGTTGCTGGGCTCTACCTCATTTCCCTGGCCCGCAAACCTGCAGCCAAGTTAGGCTGCTGTGTAGCCATTTCATATAACTTAAGGCCTACAACTTACTGCATGGCCGCACCTCACACAACCACCCCAAACGTGCTGGGTTGTGGTTTTTTTTTTCCCGACCAGATGCCATATTTTGGCATCCCCTACTTATTAACCATACCCAAATATTTTTGGGACGTTCTTTGTTAATGCTAATTAAGCTATAATATACTTGTCACTTGACCCATCGCCAGCCAAAGCTAATATGACCCATATGTCATTATTTTTCTTCCACGATCAACCCCGAATGGTCTCGATCTATTGAATTAATTAAAAGTGACTAGCATTCCATTAATCTAACAAGAAATTGACAATTATTAGCCTAAAGCCCACTTTTGGACATTAACGATTCAATAATTTATTTCTCTTCTTTGAACCGTTGACATCCTTTCGTAGTCTCGAAGCGCTCACACTTGAGATCCCGAAGCAACTTAAATCAACACTTTGTATTATGTGTTCTTTCATAAACCTTTTTTTTTATGAACTAAACGTTCATAAACTAAATTGAACTTGTAGTTTCAAATTTAGTGCCTTTGAACTCGAAGTTTTCATAAAACAATACATTCATGAAAACCCGAAATTTTCGTGTATACCATGTCTTAGAACCCAAATGTTCTAATTTTGATGCTTATGGATGATTCATTCCCATAGCACCAATCACAATCTTGTTCCCTCCAATTTAGTAGATTGTCGAACCATCACAAGTTCGATTTTCCTAATTTGGATGTTTCTAATAGAAACCACTTTATGTCGGGTACAAAACGTGAATCTCCACTTGACTACAAGTAGCTGAGAAACCATTGAAGCCAACACTAGCATGGAAGAGTTAAATAAGCCCCGCCATGTTCTTCATTTAAAGACTTATACCCGAAGCATTACAAACGGAAGTACCTCCCGAACAAGGTTTCCATGGCTCTTTGGCTCATTCCTACAGACCTTCTGATCATGCGAGACATTGCCTAAAGCACACCATGATTACGTTCATGAATGAGTACGATTCTGAAGTTTATAAATCTGATCGAATTTTGACTAGAGAATACTTTTCTCGTCTTTCCAAGTTTCTAACTCGCTCCTGAAGCAGCAGTGTAGAGAGCGAGAGTTTATCAAATTCTTAGATCTGATTACTATCATAAATGTGAGAAAAAGGTATAGACCCAGCCTCGGTTGGAGTCTACTGAATGGTATAGACCCAACTTCGGCTAGAGTCTACCGAATAGCTCGACCCAGTTCGGTCAAGGCCTATTGAATGGTGATTCCTAGTTTCAGCTGGGGCTCACCTAATGGTATTGCTCTGCTTCGTCAGAAGACTACCGAACAAACCCCTCAAACTTCGGCTAGAGCCTACTGAACCCAAATCTGGGTTTATCTCTCTCACAATCCAATTTCAAGTTTATTTTTTACAACATATGGTAGAATCAGGGCCTGCCAAGGTATGGCATCACCCCCGAAGATTGATCATTGGCACCTAAGGCCTAAAACTTCAAGAATAAGGGATATTATTCCCACACCTCAACCCTGCATAATCTACTTCTGTCTCAATGGAATAGATCATTGGTTATGCATCTTTTCGTGCCTCTACCAATGTCGTTAAGGAGTACCATTCTCGTAGTCAATATGTGAAACTGATTTTGCTCCACTAAACATCGTTCGAATAGAAAAAATTTGACATGGATGGCCTTATTGGCCGAATTCCCTCAGTAAACCATTTACTTTGTGAACATTTTTCCATGTTCTTGGATTCAAGTTTGGTGTTTGTTTTTCGTTATGGATAATCTTATTGATATTGTCCTCAAATACGAGTTAATTGAATCATGTTTCTTGTATACATGTGACCGAATTTAATTGAACATGTGATTAGGTACAAATGTGGGCAAGTTAGTTGACTGGATGAATGCGATACTCCACACACTAACTTTATGCCTAAATCACATCCCTAGCAACGACTTCAGGTCTAACCAACCTGATTAAGAGTATTGGCAAGCTCCTCGTTGTATAAATGGTATTAAATTACCATGTTAGAGACCTTATATTCTCCCCGTTCCAAAATAATGTCATTGAGTCTTAATGATATTTGAGAAAACAATGATCATGACTAAAACCACTGAAGAAAATAAAGTGAAATATCTTTGCACTACCTCCAAAAATGAGCCTCAACCTTTGTTTTGGGGCCAATGGGCTATCTCCCAACTGGGAACAAGCCACATGTGGCCGGCCTAGAGCCAGATGATTCGAGCAATTTACTTGCTTTGGCACAACCTTGTGGGACACTTAGGTCGAACAATGATGTCATGACTCATTTCCTTACCCGAAGTAAAGACCTTATGCCTACAAGCACACTTTACCAAGCCTTCTCATTGGGGAAATTGATTTTATAAATCATCACTCGCAAAGATACGAAATCACCCTTTTTCACAGTGGATTCAAGGGAATATATGTGGACTAATCAAACCAAAATGCGGACCATATAAATACTTATGGTTTTGGTTGATGAATCAAAAAACTGGTTACATGTTTGTCCACACATATTGTTGCTAAACCTCCTGGTCGATTTTAAGGGTTCACCACCTTACTTATCCCATAAAATCTGGAAGACTGGATAATGCCTGAGCGTTTATATCAACGATTTTCGATAAGTATTGCATGTCTTTTGGGTTTATAATTGAACATCGAATTCCTATGTACACCCTAAATAGCCTCGTAAAGTGATCATAAAGCACAATTTCAATGATCGCCTGGACCTTGGTAAACACACCAAGCTTTCAGTTTCTGCCTAGGGCTATACAATCTTTTATGCAGTTATGTTGGTCCACCTTGAGGCCCATTGCCACCCAACCATTTCAACGTTACATTTGGTTACTGGGTACGAACCTGACGTTTTGTATTTACGCATTTGGGTGTGCATTCCATGTCCCAAGTTACGCCGCCACAATTTACCAATATAGGTCCTCAAAAGAAGGATGTGAATCTTTGTCGATTACAATTCTCCTTCACACTAGCTCTTTTAAAGCTCTTGCATGTGATCTCTTTACCGCTCATTTGTGGATTGTCACTTCAATGAGACAATCTTCCCGCCATTAGGGGGAGATAAGAACATCAACGTTCTTGTAGAATGGTGTGAATTTGCATGGACGTTGCCTACTATGTCTCATCTCAATATCTGTACTGCACAAATGTGATAAGCAAGTGCAATGAATTTTAGCCTTCAGAATGTTGCTCTAGACGCATTCTTTTGATCTAGTTGAAGTGACAGGATCATATACCAGCTGCAAACATGCTCGCAAGGATAGATGTACTTAAAAGACATCGAGTCAACCTGTTGGACAATTTGGCTTCCCCTGTTGGACGGTTTGGTACACCAGCGGATATACAATCAATCTATCTTAGCCTGAAGCACAACAGATCACTCGGTTCATAGGATTCACTTCCCTAGAAGAGGAAGACAAAGCACAAAATGAATATATACTCGATCGTTGTCTCAAATCATTTCCATTTCATGAGATTAATCCGGATTACTCCTGAGACTTGAAGTTTTTGTCCAACATACTAGTTTGGATGAGATAATGGAATTGAAATGAGATTATCATCGATGATGTTTTCATTTATATGGTAGCTACCAACTTAAATGAAAGCGACGATATCGAACCGTGTTTCGTTGATTAGTGACAACGTAGAGCTGATAGTGGTTACTACAGCATTATGAATGTGGTTAGTGTTTCTCCATAGAGATATTGATACGGAGATTTACATGTAAGTTCCCGAAGAATTACATGGATTGCTTCAAATAGTTCCAAACCACGAAACACCCTCTCAACTCGTTTGAGGCATTCACTTACAAATTGATGCAATCCGTCGGATGTGGTATACCAATCTAAGTGATTATTTGATTAGTTAGGGATATAAAGTATGCCCTTGTGTGTTAAACTATGAAGTCTTCTTTCAAATTGCTAGAGTTACAGTTTATGTCGTTCACATGAATCTCACTAAGACTCTATAAAAGCTTGAGAAAACTGCCTCGCACCTGAAGATAGAATTTGAGATGAAGGATCTTGGGAAAACTCGTTTATGCCTTAACCTGAAGTTCAAGTGTTGTTCTGACGGTATTTTGGTCTACCAATCAAACTACACCTCGAAGGTGTTACCTTTGAGTATACATGTGATCTTCCAACACTATATGCAAATGAGACCCTTGAAGAGGTTATGGAATCCGAAATTCCATATCTAAGTTCAACTTTGTGCTTTGTTGTACTTAGCTCATTGCGTTAGATAAGACCTCTCCTTCACTATTGATCTATTGGTAAAGATGCAACGCAACCACTGAATTGGTATTAAAGACGTTTTCCACCACCCTGAATGTACTACAGCTTTGGGCAAATCCCAATGCATCCCGAACGGATTCAACCTTCTTGATCCTCAGAATGATGCTTGCCTTGTTTGTTATGCTAACGCTGGTTACTTATCAGACTTGCACAAGGCACATCCCCGAATGGTTATGTCTTTACCGTTAAGACATATTATGTCTACATCATATCAACAAAGCATCAGGAGAGTGAAGTCATGCAAACCAATCTCAGACAACCTTGCTAACCTCTACACAATGTCACTGCTGAAGTCAATATTCCAGAAGCTTGTCTGAGGAATTGGTATGCCTAACTATTCATATGCAATGCTTGTAGTTCTCATTTGGAAGTTCTGTCAAACTCTGGGGGAGTATCTAGAAGTATACTCACTTGATCTTAATGTACTATTTTTCCCTACGATTAGGAGAATTTTTCCCACTGGGTTTTTGCTACCTAACTAGGTTTTGACAATGCACCTACCCTGGGCTGATCATACCCTTGTGAGCTCTTCTACTTACGTCCAAAAGACGTATAGTTTTGACTTAATGCAACTTCTCACCTTTCTCCTTAGCCTTTGGGTTTTTCTCCCACCTTGGGTTTTACCATAGTGAGCTTTTGTGAGTTTTACCTTTTATGCATTCTTCTATTGATGTGAGACTTGCATTTGCTCATTGTGCCAACGACTTCATCAACTGTACTTACTTCATCACTAAAGACCTGATGCGCCATTTGTTTGAGTATTTACAAATTCAAGGGTGAGTGTTGCAGTCCTATTAGATTAGGAATGTGATTGTGTAAATCCTGGTGTATCTAGGGATATCTTGGAATATTCTTTAGGGTTAAATATTATCCTATTAGAGTTGTAATCCTATTAGGGTAAGGATTTAACCTTCCCCACTACTATAAAAAAGGCACAATGGAGTGAAATAGCATACGCCTCACAAATACACATCTCTCTCTTCTCTCTCTATGTGCCGCACCCCCTCTCTATCGCCTCCATAATTGTTCAGTAAATTATACCTATAACAGTACTATATATTTGGGTTGGGTTCATGCTTAAGTACAAAAGAAATTTAGGTCAATATATTCAGTTTCAGTAAAATAAATTAAAATAGACTTATACAAAAAAATTCAATCTAATGCAAATTTGAGTCCATTTTCATATCCTATTATGCTTGCACACGAGTCGGAACCACCTAAAGTGGTCTGTAAAAAAGGACTGGGTGTAAATAAATACGCTATAGTGCTACGATCACGTAAAGACTGTGCGAATAATCGCTGGTCACCTACGAGCCGGAACCACCTATAGTGGTATGTACGACAGGACTGTGCAACTAACTTGGATCCAAGGTCACCATATGGTGCAGGAGGTGAACATCACGTGAAAGAATGTGCCCTAACCATGGGCGGGAGCACTAACACTGGGGTGCAGGTTTATGAGCTCTCAACACATTTCACATAATCATCAATTCACATAAACAATCTACAACTCACCTGGTACTTACCTAAGTGTCCATAGCGTCAAATCACATTTATGCATACCATACAAATTCATAGTCTAAGCATAAATCAATAGGCATGACATTTCAAAACATAATTTCATTTAAACACATTTTCTAGGAAAAATACCAAGTATATAAGTATATACTGAAAACCAAAAGCCCACTCACTGATATGTGGAAGGGTCATAGCCCCCGAGTCTCACTTGATTACGCTCGTCCTCCGGATAGGTCTCACCTATATGCGAAACAACTATATAAACGTTATTTTAAAGCACATAACCAAAACTAGGTACTAACTTCTCACACATTGCTCAATTGGGTTGTTTGAATATACCAACGTGATCTACTCAACCTCACAAACATCCCCATATTTTTAGAAAAAAATTTCGAGCACCCATGGCCCTCACGCGCCGGCCAAGCCACGGCCACACGTAAGCTCGTGCCTGGCACACCAAACGAAACAGTTGACGCCGTAAGGGAATATTCCGTTAAAAAATCAGCATATGCCGTTAAATATACCTGACACCGTCAGCATATTCCGTCAAAATTGACGGAATATTCTTCTCCTTCTTCCTTAGCTCGCCGGAGTCCAGCGCCGGCCACCACTGCTATCACCGGATTCTGGAAAATTTTCAATTCTTTATATCTTCTTCATTTCTCATCCAAAATTCATGAAATTTGTACCAAAATGAAGCTTAGGATGAGAAGAACACATTCTTACCACTTTAAGGTCCTAAAACCAACGGAATCTAGCCGGAAAAAATCAAGGAAACCGGCCAAACCCTGCAGCTAGTCAAACCCAAGCTTCCCAACGTCCAAAACCTTTCAAAATCCTTTCCTAAGCTTCCTGAAGCAGTCTTAAGGCTCCCTAGAACCTTAAAATTTAATGAAATCTTCGCGATCATGACTGAGCTACTGTGCACCTCTTCGGGGGTTTCCAGATTCCCAAGCTTCTGAGGTCTTCACGTCCAACCAAAACTATAGCTCGACTCCTAAGCTTGCAAGGAACACAAAAACAACATCCATAACCTTGATTCGTGCATGAAAGAGCTGGATGAAAGCTTGATCGTACGGTTGTACGGAAATGGAAGAAAACTCAAGAGGGAAGGAGGGAGAGAGGGTCAACGGGAGTGGTATGGGTGTGTGTGTGGTCCAGATCCGCTACCACCAAAAAACAAAGAAAAAATTACTTCTAATTGGGTCCAAACAATTCAAACTTAACATATTTGGTCCATAACCAAAGTGCATGTCACACAACACCATCTAACGTCCAAGGGTATATAAGTCATTTCACATCATCGATAAAATATTTCGGGACGAGCTGTCACAACCTACCCCCTTAAGAAAATTTCATCCTCGAAATTTCACACATAAAATAAGCGTAAAATAAGTGTGGATACATCTATTTCATACGTTCTTCCATCTCCCAAGTGGCTTCCTCCACCGAGTGATTCCTCCACAAAACTTTCACTAAACGCACGGTCTCATTCCTCAAAACCTTATCTTTCCAATCCAAAATCGTCACTGGCTCCTCATCATAAGTCAAATCTGGATTAATTTTCAATGGTTAAGGAGGTACCACATGTGACAGATCTGAAACATAATGTCAAAGCATGGAAACATGGAACTCAACATGCACTTTAGACAACTCTGGAGGCAACTCAAGCCTGTAAGCAACTTCACCAACTCGCTCGATAATCTAATACGGTCTGATGTACTTAGGACTTAGCTTACCTTTCTTCCCGAACCGTACAACACCTCTCCATGGTGACAACTTCAGAAACACCCAATCACCAATTTTATACACTCGGTCAGTGGCATGCTTGTCTGCTAAACTTTTTTGTCAATCCTAAGTCGCTTTCAGGTTAGACTTAATTACCTGAAAATTCTGAGTAGTCTCATCCATAATCTCAGGGCCCACCAAAAGTCTTTCACCAACCTCTGACCAACATAAAGGTGTACGACAAGATTTGCCATAAAGTGCCTCAAAATGTGACATACCGATGCTCGCATGGTAGCTATTATTATATGCAAACTCCATCAAATCTAACCGCTGATGCCAGGCTTCGCCAGACTGTAATAACGAAGATCTTAGCATATCCTCTAGTGTCTTAATAGTCCTCTCAGATTGTCCGTCTGTCTAGGGATGATATGTCGTACTATAGAGTAACCTTGAACCAAGAGCCTCCTGAAATGCCACCCAGAATTTAGAAGTGAATCTAGGATCCCAATCCGAGATAATACTAACTGGAACTCCATGATACTTAACAATCTTCGATATAAACAATTCGGCTAATCGGCTTAAAGAATATTTCTCCCTCACTAGAATAAAATGCGCTGAGTTAGTAAGCCGATCAACTATCACCCAAATTCCATCATAACCATTTCGTGTACGAGGAAGCTTGTACACAAAGTCCATGGTAATGTTTTCTGATTTCCATTGTAGAACGGGAAGTGGTTGCATCAATCCAAATGGCTTTTTCCTTTCAGCTTTGACCTGCTGACAAATAGCACACCTACTCACATACTCAGCAATTTCTCTTTACCTGGCCAATAATAAAATGGTCGAATGGTATGATACATTTTAGTACCTCCATGATGCATTGCATAAGCCGAACAATGCGCTTCATCCAAAATTTCTTTCTTTAATTCCACATTATTCGGCACGTACATTCTATTCTCCTACATAAGCATGCCGTCAGTCTCCTGAATTCTGAGATCTTTCTTTTTCCCTTGATTTCTTGCCTCAATTAACACATGGATTTCTTCATCATTCATTTGAGCCTTGAGTACTCGATCAATTAATATTGGCCTGACCTGAAAATTAGTAAGTAAGGCTTCCTCTCATTTTTCCACCCTTGACTTCACTCCAGTAGACCTCAAATCCGTAAGAAGAGGAACATGACAAGCGTACAAAGCATTAATTCTCCCTTGAGGCTTCCTACTAAATGCATCCACCACCACATTTGCACAACCAGGGTGATACTCAATCGTGCAATCATAATCACTGAGCAATTCAATCCACCTTCGTTGTCAAAGATTAAGATCCCTCTGAGTAAAAAGATATTGAAGACTTTTTTTATTCGTAAAGATCTTACATTTTTCGCCATAAAGATAATGTCTCCAAATCTTCAAAGCAAAGACGATAGCTGCTAACTCAAGATCATGAGTAGGATAATTCATCTCATCAGGCTTCAACTATCGCAACGTATAAGCAATCACCCTACCATGCTGCATCAACACACATCCCAAACCATTCAAGGAAGCATCACTGTAGATCGCAAAATTATCACTATCATCCCACTTAAACTTAACATCCTTCCTAGTTAACCTCGTCAGCGGTAATGCAATAACTGAAAAATCCTTAACAAACCATCTATAATAACTAGCTAGGCCAAGAAAACTCTGTACTTCAATGACGGTTCGTGGTTGCTCCCAATTCTCCACAGCTGCCACTTTCTGATAATCCACCTGAATACCTTGAGCATATATGACATGTCCCAGAAATGCCACTTGATCCAGCCAAAATTGGCATTTGCTAAATTTATCGTACAACTAATGTTCCCTTAATCTCTTCAGCACCCAAGTAAGATGTCGAACATGCTCTGATTAAGACTTAGAGTATACCAGAATATCGTCAATAAAGACAATAACAAACCTGTTCAAATATGGCTGGAATACTCGATTCATCAAATCCATAAAAGCTGCAGGTGCATTAGTTAACCCAAATGGCATCACAAGAAACTCATGATGACCATAACGAGTCTTGAAAGCTATCTTAGGAACATCTTCTCTTTTAATCTTCAATTGATAATAACCAGACCTCAAATCAATCTTAGAAAACACACAGGCGCCTCGAAGCTGATCAAATAAATCATTTATATATGGCAATGGATAACGGTTTTTAATTGTTACTCGATTCAATTGCCTATAATCAATGCATGGCCCCAAAGTTCCGTCTTTCTTCCTCACAAATAACATCGGAGCTCCCTATGGTGAAGTACTAGGCTGAATAAAACCCTTATCAACTAATTCCTGCAACTGAATCTTTAATTCCCTCAATTCAGCATGAGCCATTCTATAAGGAGTTAAAGATATAGGATCTGTACTTGGAAGTAAATCAATAGTAAACTCTACATCTCGGTCTGGTGGCAATCCAGGTAAATCATCAGGGAACACATCAGGAAAATGCTTGACTACTCGCATATCCTCCACACTGCTAGGAACCTTATCATTCAACACTACATGAGCCAAATATCCTTGACAACCTTTATCTAACAACTTTTTAGCTCTTATAGCAGTAATAAAACCATGCCTCACCCCACTACACTCACCCACAAAAGTAACCTTAGCTAATCCAGGACGATGAAAAGTAACTGTTTTCCTGTAGTAATCTATATTGGCACGATTGTAATGCAACCAATCTGTGCCCAAAATCACATCAAAATCCACAATATCTAATGGGCTGAGATTAGCTGGCATAACTACATCATCCACTAACACGGGACATCCTGGATATACATAACTAACATAACATCTCTCCCATTTAGGCATTGCAAACTCTAAATCATATCCAAGAGGTGTAGGATGAGGTTGTGTTAATTGAGCAAACGTATGAGAAATAACATAATGCGTAGCACCATAATCAATTAATACTCTAGCAAAATGACCAAGAAAATTCAACGTACCCATGATCAAATCAGGATTATTCTAAGCATCATGCAATGTCATGTGATGTATACGTCCCTGGGCCTACTGTCGTCCTCCACGACCTATGTTAGCTTGATTACTTCGCCCATGCACACCTCACCCCTGACTTGGCTGACCAGGCTGCCTCGATGATCCCGCACTACTGGAAGCAACCTTTACGTGATGAGGCTATCCTCCAGGATACCATTAAGATCCACCAGCTGAATACAGCGGATATGGCATATAACCTTCAGAATACTAAGGATAACCACTTTGCTGATATGAGTATTGTGGGTACTGATACTGCCCTGCAGAATAAGGAGCTACATCACCCTAGTAATGATAAGCACATCTGTGACCTGTCTGACCATAACTACTTCACCCTAGTAATGATAAGCACATTTGTGACCTGTCTGACCATAACTACTAAATCCTTGAACTTACTGGATCAGCACTGGTAAGGAAAGCTGCTGGGGCCTTTACTGATTCTGAGGACAATGCATAGCCCAATGCCCCATTTGACCATAAGTATAGCATCCGCTACTACCTCGCCTATACTCACCAAAGTGCCAATTATTACACCTGCGACATAAAGGTACACCTATGCCACCAGAATCCCTCTACCTCTAACCAGTGGAACCCCAACTCCCACTGGAAGAACTGGAACTAGCTCCACCTCTCTTAAAGCTCTGAGTCTTGTGAGGTCCTAAAGATGATTGACCTTTACCTTTATCATCTTTCTTCTGATTTCCATCATTTTCTTCCTCTTCACTCTCACTAGGCATATTCTCGGAATCTTCAGTTCGTAGTAAAATCTCATAAAACTCTTGGTAAGTAGCACAGGAAGTTGTGGTCGCCATAGAACGCCATTTCTTTCGAGTACCCAACCTAAAACAACAGAGCATCTCAACTGGATTAGCAGCAACCTCCGGGTGATAGCGAGATAAATCAGTAAACCTTCTATAATACTCATTAGCTGTCATTTTTCCCTGCTTTAGGTGCTTGAATTCTTGCTTCTTGCGATCTATATATTCTAGAGGAATGAATCTCTTCTGAAATAACTGCTTTAAAACTTCCCAATTGGCAACTTCTTCTGGGGACAACTGATAAGACTCCTGTCTTTACCAGGATGCAGGCTGCTCACCTAAAAACCAAGTGGTCGTCTCAACCCACCTATCCTCCAGAAGATTTCCTGTCTATGCATCAAACGAAAAGTCTTCTCAAGATGATTAATCCATTGCTCTACTCCCTCATGTCCTTCATTACGCATGAAATTACTCAACTTCAAATTATACACAGTCTCCAAAAGAGTCCTTTGGGGAGGGCGAAATGAAGACCGAATAGCATTAGCTATAGCTTCCACTAACTGAGTAATATTAGGGAAACCAGACTCAGTTGAATGACGTGGCTCTCTACGAGGCGGCATAGTTCTGAAAGAAGACACCAAGATAATTAGAACATTCACAAGATATGCAGGATTGCCAAACCTAGGCTTTGATACCAAACTGACACACCCCGACCTAGATCGAGGCATGCTGGCCATCACTTGAGGGTGACGTAGCCATGTGCAAAGTGCAGAAGCAATATTAATGTAAGAAATGAGAATAAACAAAAAAAATAAAATAAAAACCAAACCAACTAGAGCACTAGATAAGATAATGTGCTAGTGCCATATTAAGTGTGATTGCACAACCAGAGCACAAGTAGCCTAAGTGTAGTCCAGCAGGATGAATACTAATTATACAACACCCAAAGGTGATCCTACATTGGTGATAATCTGTCAGAACCTCCATCAGCACTCCTACCTAAAACCTGGAGGGGCGCAAAACAGAAAGTGTGAGTGGGCAAAAACAAAGTTTTCCAAAACCATTTCAACATCAAAGATAGTAACCTCTCGCCGTAAAACCTGTATAATTTCCCAGAAAATAGAATATATACATATCTCAAAACCATGCTCAGAATAGTAATATTCAAAGTATGCCATGCCAAATATCTCAAAATAACTGAATAAGTAACTCAGGTGAATTAACTCATGAGAAATAACATATCAGCCGAATCCACCTAAAGTGGCATGTACGGCAAAATCTATAGCTCAACAAGTATGCCTGCACACGAGTCAGAACCACCTAAAGTGGTCTGTACAACAGGACTGGATGTAAATATATACACTCTAGTGCTATGATCACGTGAAGACTGAGAATAATCGCGGGTCACCTACGAGTTAAAACCACCTATAATGATTTGTATGACAGAACTGTGCACCTAACTTGGATCTAAGGTGAGCGTATGGTACGGGAGGTGAACATCACGTGAAGGATTGTGCCCTAACCATGAGTGGGAGCACTAACACCGGGGTGCAGGTTAATGAGCTCTCAACACATTTCACATAATCATCAATTCACATAAACAATCTACAACTCACCTGGTACTTACCTGAGTGTCCACAGCGTCAAATCACATTTATGCATACCATACAAATTCATAGTCTAAGCATAAATCAATAGGCATGGCATTTCAAAACATAATTTCATTTAAACACATTTTCTGGGAAAAATACCAAGTATATAAGTATATACTGAAAACCAACTACTCACTGATATGTGGAAGGGTCGTTGCCCTCGAGTCTCGCTTGATTACGCTCGTCCTCTAGATAGGTCTCATCTATATGCAAAACAACTATATAAATGTTATTTTAAAGCACATAACCAAAACTAGGTACTAACTTCTCATACATTGCTCAATTGGGTGTTTGAATATACCAATGTGATCTACTCAACCTCACAAACATCCCCATATTTTTAGAAAAAAATTCCGAACACCCACGCACCCTCACGCGCCGGCCAAGGCACTACCACATGCACGACCACGTGCAAGTACGTGCCTAGCACACCAAACGGAACAGTTAACGACATCATGGAATATTTCGTTAAAAAATCAGCATATGCCGTTAAATATACCTGACGCCGTCAGCATATTCCGTCAAAATTAATGAAGTATTCTTCTTCTTCTTCCTTGGCTCGCCTGAGTCCAGCACCGGCCACTGCTGCTGTCGCCGGATTCTGGAAAATTTTCAAATCTTCTTCATTTCTCATCCAAAATTCATGAAATTTGTACCAAAATGAAGCTTAGGATGAGAAGAACACATTCTTACCACTCTAAGGTCCTAAAACCAACAGAATCTCGTCGGAAAAATTCAAGGAAACCGACTAAACCCTGCAACTAGTCAAACCCGAGCTTCCCAACGTCCAAAACCTTTCAAAATCCTTCCCTAAGCTTCGTGAAGCAGTCCTAAGGCTCCCTAAGACCTTAAAACTCAATGAAATCTTCGTGATCACGACTAAGCTACTGTGCATCTCTTCGGGGGTTTCTAGGTTCCTGAGCTTCCGAGGTCTTCACGTTCAACCAAAACTATAGCTCGACTTCTAAGCTTGCAAGGAACAAGAAAACAACATCTACATCCTCAATCCATGCATGAAAGAGCTGGATGAAAGCTTGACCGTACGGTTGTATGAAAATGGAAGAAAACTCGAGAGGGAAGGAAAGAGAAACGGTCAACAGGAGTGGTATGGGTGTGTGTGTGGTCCAGACTGGGCTGCCACCTAAAAACAAAGAAAAACCTAGTTCTAGGTCCAAACAATTAGAACTTAACATATTTGGTCCACAACCAAAGTGCATGTCACACAACACCATCTAACGTCCAAGGGTATATAAGTCATTTCACACCATCGATAAAAAATTTCGGGACGGGCTGTCACAATTTTCAGCAAATCCAGAAGGAATAATACTTGCATTCCCCCACCCGGGGAATGTACATATTCCACCATTTGTGAATAACGCATCTTCGTTGTATAATTTTAAAGGGTAAAAGACTGTTTACTACTCTCATGTTTTGTGGTTTTCAACATTTAGTACATCAAGTTTTTTTCGTCTCAGATTCATACCTAAAGTGTAAATTTTGGGACAGTCTCATACATCCGTTAGTCAAACTGTTAAATCTGCCGTTAATTGTGACGTGGCGCCATGACTGGGCGCCACGTGTCATCCACGTTTTTCTTTTCTTCTTTCTTCTTCTTCCTCATTCTTCCTCTTTCTTCTTCTTCTTCTTCTTCCTCCAACTACAACATTTTTTTTTCTTCCTCCTTCTCCTTCTTCCTTCCTCCTTCTTCCTTCCCCTTCTTCTTCTTCTTCCTTCTTCTTCCTCCGAATTTGGGGAAGATGAAGGTTTTTTTTTTCTTCCTTCTTCTTCCTCCTTCTTCCTCTCCTTCTTCCTTTCCCTTCTTCTCCTTCTTCCTTCTTCTTCATCTTCCTCAAAAAAAAAAAGAAAATAAACCTTCATCTTCCCTAGATTCGAGGAAGAAGAAGGAAGAAGAATGAAGAAGGAGAAGAAGGGGATGGAAGAAGGAGAAGAAGGAGGAAAAAGGAGGAAGAAGAAGAAAAAAAAAAGAAAAAAAAACAAAACAAAACAAAACAAAACTTCCCCAGATTCGGAGGAAGAAGAAAAAGAAGGAGAAGGAGAAGAAGGGGAAGGAAGAAGGAGAAGAAGGGGAAGGAAGAAGGAGAAGAAGGGGAAGGAAGGAGGAGGAAGAAAAAAAAATTGCAGAAGAAGGAAGAAGAAGAAAGAAGAAAAGAAAAAAAAAACGTGGACGACACGTGGCGCCCAGTCATGGCGCCACGTCACAATTAACGGCAGATTTAACAGTTTGACTAACGAATGTATGAGACTGTCCCAAAATTTACACTTTAGATATGAATCTGAGACGAAAAAAACTTGATGTACTAAATGTTGAAAACCACAAAACATGAGGGTAGTAAACAGTCTTTTACCTAATTTTAAAATTGCAACCATTTCCTGATTTTCATTCGAAGACCATCTCACCAAAACAAAAAAAAAATTCATTCAAATCGGATAGTTTAATTATCCAAATGTATCAAATAAATGGACGATTCATTCTAAATATGCTACTTGATAGTCACATTATAAATATGTTACTTAGTAATCACATTGTTGCTTTGTTTCATCGTTTGGATGCACAAACAATCTCCAATTCAAATGATGTTTTTTGTAAGAATAATCTTCAAATGAAAATTAATAAATTAAACGGTTCCCCTTATAAAATTTATATGGCAATTAAACATGGTATTCAGAAATTGTGGAAAATGTGCATTCCTCTCGCTGGGGATGCAAATATATTCATTTTGAATTACCATAATTCATATTTATTGAAAGCTACTATGGCAGCGGATGAGTTTGCTTATATAGGTCATAGCTACAATTACTCTTGTTTCTAGTTTAATAATTTTCCAAATCTAGTATTGCCTAGGTTAAAGTTTGATCTGTATTGTTTTAAGATCGGTCGAGAATCCTCTTGTAATATTATTTTATTTTAGAAAGAAAAAAAAAAAAATATATATATATATATATATATAATGTTTTAATCAGAGACATGGTGAGTTGAAAAAGACGTGTGCTGTTTCTTCCAACATTATAATAGCCAATAGTTACAAGGCTCATCCCTCTCTCTCTCTCATTCTCTCAACTATCTCTCTCTCTCTCTCTCTCCCTCTCTCTCTCTCTCCCTCTCTCTCTCTCTCTCAAAGAAATACAATTACGCCGAGAAAAAGCCAATGTATCCATCTGCAGAGAAAGAAGGACCTTCCTTTTAGATAAAAGAGGAACTTTAGCTATCTCTCCTAAACACCTACACTCATCTACCAAAAGAACAACAGCTGAATTGTCGTCTTTTCTGTGGATATTGGGGAGAAGAGTCTTCTCATCATCTGAAGAGCTGAAGCAGTAGAAAAAGAGTATATATTATGAAACCAAAGGTATGTCTGTATTTTTATCTCGATCTCTGTGTCTCTCTCTTCCTTTCTGTTTCAGATGCATGCATGTTACTTGTTTCAGTACATATATATAGCCATACAGCTAGTGAACTAGATATGTATAGCAGTTCAATCATGTTAATGTAAGCAGAAACATGTAATACATTCTGTTTGTGGATTGTGGATTTCTCAGCTAGTTCGTGTGTTTTATGGGATTTTTGTAAATTTGTAAGTTCGAAGAGCTTTTAGAGCATTTTTTTTTCTTTTGGAAACAGAAGACTTTAATAATTCTATCGGGAACATGAAAGGGAAACATAAAACAAATCAAGCAAAAGAATTTCCTCATCACATATATTCATCTATGTTATGTATATAAATATATATTATGTATTATCTCTTTTTTCTTAGCCAAGAGTTTTTGTTTTCTATCTCACTCACCGCAATTGGTTGATGAATCCAGATCAATCAATGACTTATATATTATTTCCGACTTTATCTTCATTTATACACTCCTTCTTAATTTTTTTTTTTTTTTAAACTTTGATAATTGAGTAAACAAAGCATAATCAAAGCACAGACCAAATGAATGAGTGCAACCAGTCAAAATGCAGTGGAAAAATTCTTGCAGTTTGAAAATCTGCTATTTTTTTTACGGAAGAAAAATTAATCACATAGAAGTTTGTTTTATTATCAGCGGGGGAAGAAAAATTCTAGTTTGTTCCTTTTTATAGTACAATAATATATTTATTCTAAGACTTGGTTTCTTTTTAATTTGTTTAATTTAGACAATTAAGTTTCTTGTTCCTGTTTATAATATGTTCGCTAGACCAGATCTCCCAAATTTTGTGAGAATTAGTGAATGTGTGACAACTTAAAATAGTTATTTTTCTTTGGACAAAGACGTAAATAGTTATATATAGATACTGCTTCATTTTCATCACCTATTTTTGATGTATCTTTAAGTTTTGAACCAATATATTATTATTATCCCAACTAAATTTAAGTCCAACGCGCATGATTTCACCTAAATGAAAATGCAAGAATTGTCATCTGTCCTCACCATATTATAAAGAGATTAAAGGATCCTAACTCTCCCTCACCCCACACCCACCTTGATTAGCATGAATATAAACCAGTTGAGTTGCATCAATAGCCACGGTGCCTTCTTTGACAAAGAAATCATGATTTACTTGTTGCTCTGCTCACTCATGACACATCATGATCATGGACCACTCTCTTAATACAATATGTTTAATTAGTGGATTTTATTTGTCGTCATTTATAATCACCAAACTGTGAATAGTGATCAACTTGATATATATAGCAAAAAGCTTATGGTCAATTGGTAATTAAGAGTATTAGAGGGAGTACAATTTTTTAGACTTGGCAAAAGGGTCGTCTTTATCGTGTCTTAACGGATCGTGTCGTATTAAATTCATTATCTTAACAAGTTCTTAACAAGTGACTCGATAATGAC
The DNA here is from genome assembly GCF_916048215.2 of Malus sylvestris. Classification (NCBI taxonomy): domain Eukaryota; kingdom Viridiplantae; phylum Streptophyta; class Magnoliopsida; order Rosales; family Rosaceae; genus Malus; species Malus sylvestris. The sequence goes on along the minus strand of NC_062264.1, from coordinate 5,667,876 downwards.
CCAACTCGTTAACATGTTGTGTCGTTTACGTGTCATACCCGTTATCTTAACGGGTGACCCGATTCGTTAACGGGTAATCCAATAACGATCCGACTCATCAACGGGTTCACCCGAATCCTTTTTTTTTTTTTTTCTTAACAGGTCATGCAAGAAATAGGCCTGACAATTTTTGTGAAAAAAAAAAAAGAAAGCTTATACATTAGTATGCGATGTTGGTGGGAGAAAAAAAGGGACACAGAGGGTGAAAAATTATAGAATGAGGATCCTCTTCGGATTTTCTTTGTGAGGATCCCAGGGATCCTCCAATCACATCCGTTCATCGTATATTGTGCGGCCAGAAATCATTGTAAATCTTTTTATTTAAAATTAAATATAAACAATATCTAACGAAAACTGGCCGTACAATGTACAATGAACGAATGTGATTGGAAAATCCCCGGGATCCTCACAATGAGATATTTTTTATACATTAGTATGCGATGAACGGATTTTCTTTAGGAAGCTTATACATTAGCATGAAACTGTGTTGCCCTTTCCCACGGGAGGATTCATTGAATCTTTGATTTCGGACCAGAACTTAGTCTTTACTCCTTGTTCTTATACTAGGTATTATTAATTATTTTCTTTTATAAAACGCATTAACTCCAATGAATAAATTGACGAGAAAAAATTACTATTCGATGAACAAAACTATATATCAACACTGCTTTCCACGGTGATTTGTGATGTGTGTATATATATAAATTAGGCATTGTAAATTTGATTTATATTATACTATTGTCATAATGGTGTAAATTTGATAAGAGTAAGTTTTATACATTAAATATTGGACATGTCTACTTTTTCTTTTTCTCTAGTCGATATAGATTTAGATTACACAATAGGATAGTCATAAAAAAGGGTGTGAAAAGCACCATTGTAATAATTTAGTTGTGAATTTGTTATATACATAAACAAACTTTAATACCTCTTACTTAGAAGTAAAAAAAATTATCATTAAACTCTAATACTAATTGAATGCCCATCAATTCGATACACAACTTAAAACTATCCAAACTATACAATGACAACTATGTTCCCATTTTTTTGTTCCACTAACTTACAACATTTGACAAGCTAACGTAATCTTTCTTTCTTCCTTTCATCTCTAGGGTAGCTGGGTAGGTATGGACCTCATGAAAAATCACACGTTTTCCTTTTTGTGTGGATAAGATGATGGGGTTCCTTCTAATTTTGGCAAAGTGACAAACGACTTTTACCGACTTGTACTTTGTGCTTCACCCATTGGGAACTTTGTGTGTATCCGAAAATGTAGTTGTGTGGCTCCGCTTGTACATCTGTTTGTTTGCCCGTAATTTTAGATGAACTCTCTTATATCAACTCCACCCTTTTGAGTATTTTTACCAGTCGGGCAATTAGGTTAAGTTGTTCTTCACCCAAAAAAAAAGACTCCTTTAATAGTCCACAAAACAGGAGTTAGGGCTGGTTTGGTATTACTGTGCTTTGAAAAAAAAGTTGTTGTGAGAATAAGCGGCTGTGCTGTGAAGCGGCTGTGAAATAAATCAACAGAGTGTTTGGTAAACTTTTTTGTAAAAGTGCTTTTGGACAAAAAAAAAAAAAAAAAAAAGCAGTCTGATAGTGGATCTTTTCATTAAAGGAGCACTATAGCTCCGTGTGCTTTGAAAAAAAAGCCAGTTTTCCAAAGCTACAAATAACAGCTTCAGCTTTTTCCTTTGATTTCAGCTTATTCTCACAGCAGCTTCCAAAATAAGCCTTTTTTTTTCAGTTTACCAAACACCTAAAACCCTCACAACTTTTTTTCATGGGTACTTTTTTTTAAGCACCTCATTCCCAAACCACCCCGTAGTGGGTTCAAGGCAGTTGTAAGGGTAGCTGCCCTTTCGACAATTTCAAGGGCAGATGCACCTTCAACAATTGAAAGGGCTTGCGCCCTGCTTGAAGCCTAGCAAACAGAGGGCCCCCTCACGTGAAGCCCAAATTTGTCCAACCCATAAGCTATTCAAAGCACTTCTAGCCCAACAAATATCTGTAGGGGTTAGTTGATTTAATCCCATCCCCCCTCCCCAAAAAAAAACCACTCCAGCCCGTCCAATTCATTGAGCCCAGTTGCTCACCAACCCGTCCAATTCATTGAGCCCAGTTGCTCACCAACCCGTCCAATTCACTGAGCCCAGTTGCTCACCCAATGGATAATTGATTGGCCCAGCCCCCAGGAGCAATGATGCAAGGCTGACGTCATGGTGACGCCCGCCACTGTTAAACAATTATAAAAATAATAAATATTATAAAAGATTAATTAAAATACAAAAATTATAAAAATATAATAATAAATTAATTTAAAATATAATAAAAATTTATAATTCTTTTCTATAAATACCTAATTGTGTTCTTCCACCTCACATCACATTTCAATATTTCAAATACTTTCAACCAATTTTTTATTTTTATCCAAAATTAAAAATAAAATTATTTGTTATTATTTTATAAAAATAATATTTTAATACGAATTGCTTGGGTCATTTAGTTTAGAAGTGTAGATGCACTTGGACAGTTATTATTCATTAAAGACAATTACTATTCACTTGAGGAATTGAATTGTCTATTGCCCAATGGGCTTTTTAGGGGTGGAAGTGCTCTCACCAGCTCTCCCAGTTCACCACCCATGTGGCTCTTTTTGAGCCTTTGATTTCAACAAAAAACTTCAAAAATTTAACAACTAGTATTAATCCAACTCTAAAAAGTTAAAAGATTCATAAAACTATCAAAAAGTTAAAAAAAAAACTTACAAAGTTCACACTTTAAAAATCTTACAAAGTTGAACACACTTGCAAATTAAATGTTTAAAATTACCCAAAAATATACGGCAATAATGATATGTAGGAATAAGACGACGAAAAAAATTTAAAAATTAAAAAAAATATGTTGTGAATAGTAATCACATTTGCTCTTTTCCTTCCTCCTTCCAAACTGGTGGACTTGCACAAATGCAATTACTATTTAGAGTGAAAATAAAATTGCCCTCGCCCTTCAATTGACATTGCCTCCACCAACTGGTGGACATACTCTTAAGGCAATACTTGCTCAGGTAATTGGGCAACACGCAATTATTACCTTAGAGCAAGTCCACCCCATTCAAATCCCCTAGGGGATAGGCCACAAAATCCCCTTGCCCCCTTCCCCCCCCCAAAAAAAGGCCTTCTGCCCACACCAATCTACTAGGTTCTAGAGGAGCCCAATTTTTGCAATTGGCTCAATGTCTAGGGGCAGTGACGTAAGGCTGAAGTAATGATAACGTCATCCACTATTAAAAAATTATAACAATTAAAAAAAAATTAAAAAAATTAAAAAAATTAAAAATACAAAAAAAATATTTTTTTCCTATAAATATGTAACATATTATTCCACCTTACACCACATTCCAATATTTTCAAATACTTTCAACCAATCTTTTATTATTATCCAAAATTAAAAATAAAATTATTTTTATTATTTTGTAAAAAAATAATATCTTAATACGAATTTATAGGCTATTCAGTTCAGGAGTGGAGTTGCACTTAGGCAGTTATTGTTCACTAAAGACAGTTATTGTTCATAGGGGATTGAGTTGTTTATAGCTCAGGGAAGCTTTTAAGGGTGGAAATGCTCTTAGTGAACAATAATTGCCTAAGTACATCACCACCCCGTAAAAATGAATTATCTAGACAATTTTTAGTAAGAAATTATATTTTTTTAAATTAATAAAAGATAATGTTAATTAATTATGTTATTTTCTACAACCTTCTTCCTTTCACTCGAAAGAGTCATCTCCCATTTTTCTCATCCTTCTTCTCCATGCTCTCTCTGAGCTCTGTACTAGCTTCGCTTCTTCTTCTTGATCTTCCTCCAAATATTCTGAGCTCTTGGCCCCCACCCTCTTCTATCTTCCTCTTCCTCCCCTTCAAGTCCTTTCACCGCATTCGTCGTTGAAATTGACGAAATCCTGATTCTGATTCCGACTCTGAGCTCTTGGCCACCACTTCTTCTTGGAATTATACTCCAACTGTTTTCAACTTCTTGGCAGCTTAAAGAGCATCGCCGGAATTGCTTTTCTACCTTTTCTTTTGCTTTGTCGCGACCCCCGCCTTCTCTTTTGTGGTCTTGTTCGTCAGCTTCCGTGGATGATGTTATGCTGACGTCAAACCACTTGGGTAAAAGCTTGGGTTAAAATTGCATGATGGACCAGTCGGGCGAGCTGAGGCCCACTTAGTTGCCTGACTAATATGAATGGGCTAAAGCACTTTCTTCTAGTTTGGGCAAGAATCACCCATTTGTCCGACTAATCTGTTTGGGGTGGGGTTGCTCTTAAAGCAGTTCTACCCCTCAAGGCAATTGTCAGCTAATTATGCAATAGACAATTATCTCCTTAGAACTTCGTCAAATGAACCCAGGCTTAATTAATACTTATCTATTACTAATTTTTTTTTTTTTTTTTTTTTTTTTTTTTACAAATCAGGAACCATTTTTTGTCTCCCTTATCTTTATCTCCCTCATTTCTCCATCTCATCCCTCCTATTTCCAACTGTTCTCCATCACACTCTTCCTCCCTTCTCCCTCTCGAAACCCAAATCAAATCCCTTTCTCCGTATTGTCTCACTACAATTCTCCAAACTCGATTCTCACTCTAAAACTATCTCTCTCTCTCTCATCAACAATGGCAGACCGTCCTCATCCACACCAAATCTAAGTCCTCCTCGTGCAGTAGCGCTACAGCGAGCACAGTTACAATGAACATAACGGCCTTTGCTAATGGAAAGATGCAACAACACAATAGTGGCCCCTCAACTGGCCAAGTTCTGTTATTGCTCGTTTGCGTGGGCTCTTGATAGTGGTTGACATCGTGCTGATGTCAACATGACGTCAGATGGTACAGGTGCAAATCGGGCTAGGATAGCCTAGTTGGGCAGTCCGATAGTGTAGGGCCCAATGGTTGCCCAATTGTTTGTCTTGGGCTGTAGTTAGGTTTTCTATTTTTTGGGCAATAATTGCCCCATTTTCCCAACCAAAAGGAAAGGGTTGGACTTGGTCTTATTTAGGACTCTTGTGGAGGATCCTTTCTTATGCTTTTTAAAAATAAATTTTGTGTATATACTACATATCATCATATTACAAAATTGTTAGGAATATCACATTTTGGTACCAAATTGATATATGATCTCATGTGACAAATGATATATGCATGTTACCGTCAATTAATGAATATATTTGATTGGATGTTGACTGTATAACATCACTTGCCATATGAGATGATACAACTAAACATCAAAGACGCACAAAAAAAACACCCACTCACAACTTCTCGCACATCCGACCTCCTCACACATACAGTCCTTTATGGCCTCCCCAAACCAATACACTTCTTCAACCTCCCCTCACCTTTTTCGACAGAGGTGCCAACATCGAAGGTCTTAACCAGGCTAGAGAAACTTAGATCAATGATCTCCCTTAGAAGATCAAAGGTCTTAACCACCGAGCCAACTTTCAACTTGTGATATTGAAATGTAACTAATATATTTATGATGCGTTTGTTGTACCGGACTATTTTGGATTGGACTAGCTTTAGGGACTAAACGGGATTGGCTTGGCATGGACTAAGTAGTATAAGAATAATGGAACATTTGGTGCAATACCGGGCTACCACGAATTAAATTATTTTTTAAATCCAGATATTTTCACACTTTTTAATTCTCTCTCTCCCTCTCTCTCTCTTCACATTTCCTTTCTTTCTTCGCAGTTCGCACCAGACATACTCTCTCCCCTATCTTCACCTTCCTTTCTTTCTTCGCACCAGACAAAAATAATTTTCAGACTGTGACTGTGAGACAGGCTGGACTACCATTTAGCACGAACTGGAAGTGTGGAGGCCACGACCGACGAAGAAAATCAAGGGGATGAGTAGTGCAGCGCAGCGCAGCGCAAAGAAAATAAGAATCACAAGAGGGAATCGAGATTCAAATACTTGGTTTCTATGGGTATTCGACAACGATTTCACAAAGTTGTCGCTACTCTGCTGAAAACAATGAGATTTTTAGTTTTTTGTTAGATGGTTCGTTGCTGTTGACACTCTCTCTGATATGGTTTCCCTCATGGGATTTGAGATTTAGGCAGGGGGCTGCGTCTATGCATGGGTAGGGATTGGAATTGCAGATGGCAAGCCTTATTTTTTAGATTTAGGTGGTGGGTGGGGCTAGATATGGGCATGGGTGAGGATAGTTGCAAACGAAGACGCATGCATGCGGAAGTTGGAAACAGGATTAACAATCATTTGGGGGGGGTCTCACTAAGACCACTTAGGCCATCTCTAACTGATTTGGCCAGAGAGCCATAGGGCTAAAAATAGCCGGAAATGACACGAAAATCGTCTCCAATCGAGGGCTTGTCAAAAGGCTCATAGGCCGTACCATGCCAAAATTGTTCAATCTGGCCAACTGGCTAGCCTGAACCAACTAACCAGCTAGCTCGAACCAACCAACCAGCCAGCCCTGGGCCAGCCAAATGGTTCAAGTCCAACCGCTACCTGGAGTCAGCATGACGCCAACTAGCAACGACTAGTTAAATTCATGTTGACACTAGGTTACCATTGGATTTGAACCATTGGGACACTTGTCCGTTGATGTAGTAGTCAAGTAAACCACCTTTTCGGTATGCCATCTGCCAAGTAATACCTCATATTGTACTAATGCTCGTTGATGTAGCAGTCAAGTTGAGGTGATTTACCCTTCATCGGGTTATTGAAGAGGGATGAATGCCCAAGTAATGTATTGTCATTTTAGGATCCTAGGACTTCAAAGAAAGCATGTCAGATCTATGTGTCAAATGATGCAACCGCCTCTAACATAATAGTTGGCTTTCTCGATCTTCTGCTAAAGCCTCATTGCCATCCAGTGGAATAGTTCTTCCACTGCCAATCCATACAATCTAATGACCTTATCAAGCCTGGAAAGCCACGGTCTTCAGCTTTGCGAAGGAGCCGATCCAGATCTGCTTGATTTGGTTCACAGAGGTACTCCTCTTTGTAAATCTGAATAACTGTGTGACAAAATTCAGCAAGATTATCAAGGCATGTAGACTCAGACATACCATATGTATCATACATCTCATCAGCTAGGGAGGCATAGGCAAGCATTAAGAGTGCAATAATAACCTTTTAATGAGGTAAGAAACCATAGCGACCTGCTCTGTCCAACTTCTGTCATAAGTAAAGATTGACATGTTGGACATGATAAAGTAAACGCTCGAAAACATGACACCTCATCCGGAAGTGACGTTTAAAATCCTATTTTGTGTACATCAAGTTAGGGTTGAAGTAGTTATTCATTAGAGTCTCATGCGCCATCTCTCTATTTCGTGGTTTATAAGAACAACCAACAACGAAGCCACCCTATTGAGGCTGTTCTTCAGTTGGCTCACACGCCATGACCCCAGCCATTGTTGCCATATATGTTGTGTTGCGCCATGCTTCATCTTCTTCATCGGACTCCTCATCTTCTCATCTCATATGTGCCCATTTATCTTCCAATTCAGAATTGGATGAGAACCCCCATTTGAAATGCGAAGAGGATCCAAAGTTGGAATTCATTGCAAACTTGAATTGAAAGAGATATTGGATAGGGAAAAGATGAAGGTGTGTGAATTATAGCCCAATATCCACCCTATTTATGGACATTGGAAGCTAAAGATAATAAGTGTCACGCAGATAAAAATCATATCTAAAATTCGCGAAACCAATTACATCTCGACACGTGGCACTCAAAATCCTATCCGAAAAATTATTAAGATTACATATCAACAAGAAATCTGGAGAGTTACTCACATATTGACATGTGGCACTCAAAATCCTATCCGAAAAATTATTGAGATTACATATCGATAAGAAATCTGGAGAGATACTCACTTTAGTGGCACGTGTCACTCGAAATCCTATCCGAAAAATTATTGAGATTACATCTCAAAAAATTATTGAGGTAATTTAATTTAAGTAACCATATTAATTCAATTAAAATAATAAATTATGTTTGGCCCATGGGTTTTTTGTCACAGGGCTATGTTTTGCCTATGGCCCCTTGGCCCATTTGGTTGAAGATGGTAAGAAATATGGCTTGACACTATTATAAAATATTAATTTCTTGGATGGCTAAAAGGAGTCCTCTGGCCCTCATTTGGTTAGAGATGGCCTTAGAGCACACGAGTCCAACTTAATCCCATTAAACTTAGTCCGTGCTTGCACCAAACACGGACTAGTAATCCTGGCTAAGCTAGTCCAGTCCAGTGAAGGTTAGCGAGACCAAACAAACACGCCCTTATATGTTATCTAATAACTATTAATTATTCAACTTAGCATACCCTTAAAAACCCTAGCCGACATTCACTTCGTTCCATTCATTTCAACCGTAGATCAAGTCTCTTCTCCATCTCTACCATAATCTCCATCTTCGCCATCCACCAAACCACCACATAGCCCGCGAACTCCATGTCCACCATCTCTCTTTCGTATGACAACCTACACGCCACAACAATTGCAAATCGAGTCTCTTTTCATTTGTCCCCATCTCTGCCCTGAAGGGAAAATTATGAGTTTTCACATATAGGGATTTCAAAATGACTATCATGCATATACAAATTAAATTTAATATACGAAAGCAGCGGAAGCATTTATAACAAATTATCAAAGCTATAGTCATGCAAATCCCCTTCAAGATTCATAGGTTTATATATAATGCATCAAAACAATTTTAGAGAAGAACAAAGTGAAGGTTTAGTCTAATACCTCTTGATCTAGACTTGAGACCAAGGATGGACCACCTCCAAGCCCTTTGTTCCTTGAACTCCTTGAGCCTAGCTTCCCTCCTTGCCTCCTCCACTTTGTTAGAATGAGTGCTCCTAGGTTCTCTTCAAGTTTCCAAAGTAGGAAACCTCTAAAGATCCTCACCCACTAGTGTAGTGAGAAGGATGAAGGAATAACCAAAAGGGTGAAAGATGTGTTAGTAAAAACACCCCTAAGGTGGCCGGCCTTTGTAGTGTTAGAGAGCTATTTTTCTTTTGCCTCTTTGTTGTTTTAACACTTCAAAAACCCTAATGAACAATATCTCTATAAAGTTCCTTATATAGACAAAAAGAAACCTAGTCAACCACTTGACTAAATATCTCTCCCTTTCACTTAAAGTGGCCGGCCTCTTGTGTTGGATTTGGGCTTTGGGCTTTTATATATTTCAAGTCATCCAATGCTTGAATAAAAGCCCAATGGGTTTAGGCCCAATGGGCCCAATTAAACCCGAACGTTTCATTAAGCCCAAAACGATCTTTATCGCTTTTATGATTTCTTTAGACTTTCTAAATTAATCACAACACTTAATTAATCCAATTAATTATTTCCATCATCCATTAGTTACTCACTACAATAGTATATTGGTGAACAATCTTTTAGGTTCTAATTAGTAAGGCAGTGAGGTGATTGGCACCAATCCAATTGATTATATTTAATCCAATCACTTAGTGAATTAAAACATACTTTTAATTCACCTTCTTCTTTGACGACTACATTTAATCATTTAAAAGAACTCACAAACCATGAGTGACATCTAACCATATATCATAGCTAATGTAGAAGTTTGTTCGGAGAACCTATTCAGTTGGAATTACAATGTAATTCGATCCTTCTCTAAAACAATACTCTCAATCACATTACTAGGGTATGGAAATATTATGTCAAACCCCTAATGTGATTATTCCTTCTTATATGATTCTTTTGAGTCGTATAGGAACGCTTTCCTTTATTACGCTCGATACTTCGGCCGAAGATTCCCGAATCATATCTTAGAGTATTCTTCCTCTCTTATCGAGGATTAGAGATTCCTTGTTGCGCATACACTTGCCTTCATGACTAAGTGGCTTAACCCCAATTATGCCGTGGACACCCGCGAATGGGGAGACTTTGACATAATCAAAGATTAAGTACTTAACCACAAGACAACGACGATGCCTCAGGTCAAAGGACTACTTATATTATTCCAACCATTAGAGTTACTTGCTTGACATGTGAGTAGACCTCCATGCAAGTATTCTCGTTCGATTGTGTTCAGTGAACTCATTCCCTTAATGAGCACCTACATACTTGTCTTAGTGTCACAACACGAATGGGATGAGACTTTCCATCCTTCCATTTGAAGCAGACACAGTATGTACCGGTCTAAGCATTGTCAGTATCCCTCCGACAATCCAATGACTAGGAACCTTTTTGGACACTTGGTTATGTGAAGAAGGTCTCTGTAGTCTAACATCATTAGATTACTTCTTCAATCGATCCATTGTCCATGGATACACTATTTAGGACATATATCGTTTATTGAGATAGTCCTAATTAGTATCTTTGCCATTTAATGTATAAGATTCATTTATACATCGATTTATTTGTCCTGAAAGGTTTCTTCCAAAGATTGACTTTCAGGGCATATTTCCAACATGCCCTTTATCTTCATCCCCGCCATCCAACAAACTACCACCATGGCCTCACGACCTCCATCTCCGCCCTTCATCTCCATCTCTATGTCACACCACGAGCCACCACAACACCACGATCTGCTCGGTCTCTCATCATCATTTTAATATAAAACCCTCCCAATTATGCAGATCCTCTCTTTCTCTCTTTCTCTCCCTCCTTCTCTCAATTTAGCATATTCTTCCTTCCATCCTTCCTCTCGCCACCACAACTACAAATCAATCATTGTCGTCACCAAATTTCAGTCATCACCACCAACACACTTTATTGAATCGACCAGAAACCAAAATAAGTTTCAGTATTTTTCAAGATCTCGAAATTTTCAGTTCGGAATTGGACCAAAAAAATATATGACTATTTCAAAAATCCATTTTCGTGACGAGTTTCGAACCCCAAATAAAGTCAAGAGGTTTCTCAAACCATATCTCGTTGGCAAAGTGTACAACCCAAAAGCAGACAGTCAGTTGCTACCTCATCCTCTTTATGGCAAAACATATGAGAAATTTGAACAATGAAGATTTTGTGCAAGTGCTTTTTGAATCAACACACGAATCATCGAATCATCCTAAGCTTTTTTTTTTTGTCAAATCATCCTAAGTTTTTAAGACAAATGATATTAAGACATGAAATTGAACACAAAATTTTAGATGTATATATAAATTTAATGTGTAGAAAAAACGGCACAAGAAGAACTTTATTGGTAATCAATAGTAAGAAAATATTTCTTTGCCTTCTTCATCATTTCATTGTGGAATTCGGGTTAAAGATTGACAGTTGACCTGACCACCAGAATAGTCTACCATACATGGTACATTGCATAACATAACAAAGTATCAAATAGAAAATTGCGATTTGTTTTCTCTACGACTCCTCAAATTTATAGACCAATAATGACTTTTGCAAAGTGATTTGGCATAATATTTTATATTTCTTCTACATTGCTGGATATACTTGAAAAATCATCAACAGAAATCTAAGGCCCTATTTGGTATCCTATTTGAAATTTTTTATCATTTCTCAAAACATTTCTTAAGAACATTTCTTGAAAACAATTTTCTTTAAAACTCAAAAACTTGATTGGTTTGCGATTTAAATTTTTTAAATCTTTCAATTTAAACTAGACAAAGAGATCTAAAAAGAGGGGGTCGCATGAGAGGGAGAAAAAGGAAAGTGGAGAAAACAAAGTAAGAGATGATTGAAGGAAAGAGAAAGAAGAGAGAGGATTGGACAAGATAAAGAGGAAGATGAGTGAGAGAAAGAACCAAGATAATGAAGAGAACGGATTGGAGGAGAGACAAAAAAGGTAAAAATAAAAAAAAAGGAGAGAGAAAGAAGAAAAAAGGGAGATATATTTAAAGTGAGAGGGGAGGAGGGAGAGAAAAGAAATGAGTGAGTTTAAATTTAAAAACTCTAAAAACTAATTTTTTATGTTTTTAGATAATATACTACATTTTTAAATTAGTCTTGAGTTCAGTTTTTGAAAATAGTCATACCAAACAAGTTTTTAAGGCCTAAAACTTGAAAATTGTTTTTGAATTTAAAAAGTTGGATTCAAGTAGAGTACCGAACATGCTCTAATCATTTCATTAATGGGCAGTGTTCTAAAACGCGGGCTAGGCGGCCACCTAGGCAGCGGCTAGGCGCTGGACGACAGGCCTCCGCCGCGATTATTATGAAATCGTTCAACAAATCGGAAGGGCTATAAATCGGTATCTAAGTGGCCGCTGGGCGGGCTAGGCGGTCGTTGGGCAGGCAACGCGGCTAGGCCGCCTCGGCGGCCTCTTTGTTTTGTAACCAAAAAAAAAAAAAAAAAACTCTTTGTACTGACGACAACAGAGTGATCTGTTGAGGAAGGAGAAAGAGATCTGCAATTTTGTTGTTGAAATAAGAGAAAGAGAAAGCTGTCTGGAACTTCTTGAAACCATCAACGTCGGGGATCACCACTACACTAACCTACACAATTCAGTTGATTTTTGAGTTGGGTTGGTCGGGATCTGCGTTTTGATGAAGATGAAGGCTTGTTTGGTCGATGACAGGACAACATTGTAGGGAGAGGGTAACTGGGCAAGGCTTGCTTAAACCAGGGAGAAGCGAAGAGAGGGGATAGAGATTGGAGACTTTGGAATTGACGGCTTAAAGAAAAAGGAGATGAGAGTAAATGGGCTTGGGTAGGGAGAAGTGAAGAGAAGGGATGGGACTTTGGAATTGACGCATAAAGAAAAGTAAATGGGTGTTAATGGGTTTGGGTGTCAGAATATGATTCAATTAATAAAGGAAATTATTATTTTTTTTTTTTGGAAAGAAATTACTTTTTAATAAATAATGGATTGAGAATATATAATAAATTAAGCAAAACATCTAGGAGTTTGTCAAATCTTTTATCATCTTTAGGTTAGGGTTTTCTTTGTAAATAACTAAATATACAAGGTTTTTTTGGGTTCTGTTATTTTGGATGTATATACTTTGTGTATTTTTTTTACTTTTATTTTTGCATTTTATGATTATGTTAGTATCCATAGAAGTATAGTTTGTTTTTAGGTGTAAATAGACACTTATTTACAAGATATATAATAAATTTACATAAATCCGCCTAGACTGCCTAGGCTCCGCCTAGCCACCTAGGCGCTAGGCTCATGTCCGCCGCCCGACTAGCGCCTAGCGTTTTTTAGAACCTGGTTAATGGGAAGTGTTATTGATACTCCAAAAATCTCATTCTACACTCTTCACAAGTGTATTTTTCTTTCTAAATATACAAAATTTAAAGCGTAAAATAAAAAATTTAGAGTGTTAATAACAATTCCCTCGTTATTTTGGTTATGTAATATGTAAGCCACAAGGACTTGGTCGGCCGGCGGCATGTGCTATTGTGCTGCCAATGCCATCATTTGGTTTTGGTGGCACCGCACTAATTAATTGGTCAACCCAAGACAATTATTAATAGATTGATAAATTAGAAAAAAATATTAAAGAACAAAATTAAATAAAGATATGCACAAAGAAAAAAGGAGCCTGCAAAAATCATTTTCTTTTTTATATTATTATCTTTCAATTTGTGTAGATGGGTGGGTTGGGAAAGGATACTGTACGGATCATTTTTCTGGAAATTCAGAGGATTCAGAAATCATGTATATTCATCGTATATCGTGCGGTCAGTTTATATTAGATACTATTTATATTTAATTTTAAATAATTTATAACCGTACGATGTACGATAAGCGAACATGATTTTTGAGACCTCCAGATCCTCGCCGGATTCTTTTCCGGGTGGGTTCTCTTCTCTTAGTCTAGAAGGTCAAATGTTATTAGTCGATTCAACTAAAAGGGACCAAAATGAAACCAATGGACAGGAACAAGTGGAGAGGCCACAAGGAAACCAATGGATTGGATTGGATTTTGGATTTGGATTTTGGGTGGAAACAAATGTGATGGGTCTTTTAATACCATTTGCTCTCTCTCCCTCCTCTCACAATCCTACTTTTGTACGCATGTAATTATATTGGTTTGGTGACACTTACAAGTTACAAGATAGAGCCACAAGACTTGTTGTACATTTTAATCTCATTAACATTAATGCATGCTTCAAAAAAGATGGTTGGCACATGCAGGGCCAGGCAGCAGTGCTTGGTAGTTCTGTCTTTCAAATATAAAAACTTGAAAGTCAAATCATGGCAATTTGCGAGTCCAACCTCCCAACTGTGTATTTTTCCAACTGTTGTGGCGCTGGTTTAGTCTTTGTTCTTCATTTACGATCATCTCTTCTGTTTTCGCAATTTTAAGTAATTTTTTTTATTCCTCCAAGCCTGAATACTTCATTCTGCTTCTTCTTCTTGTTAATTGTTATGTTCTCCGACCATGCATTCACATTCTCAGATGAAGCCCCGCTCCAAGAACCCACGACAGGTATTCTCTCTCTCTCTCTCTCTCTCTCTCTCTCTCTCTCTCTCTCTCACTGTGTACACACACATACATATATAATATATATATATATATATATATATGGATAGGGTAGGAGGGGACATGTGTTTTTTATTTCGTTTAAGTTGGGTGTTAGTCATGGGAAAAAATGAGAGAAATGTGCAGAGGAGTTGGGCTGAAATCATGTGTTGTTTGGATTATTGGTCCTGCATACAGCTCTTCTGGCCAAGAGTCGTCATGCGCAAGTGGCTCAACATCTCCGCCAAAGATTCTGATTACAGCGCCGACACGGAGGACGAAGACGACTGTGACGCCGACTCCGACACCCAAGGTGGCTGTCATTTCTTCTTCTTCTTCTTCTTCTCTTTCAACCCAGTACAGACAATTTTTATGTTTTCTGATGATGCCTTTGTGTTTAAATTGGAATCTGGAAAATGGGTTATTTTTTGTTTGAATATTATGGGAATTTTACTGTATCTCTTGTGGAATTTGAGCTCAATTTTGTGTTTTTAGAATACCCTTTTGGGGTTTTAGGCTGACTGTAAAATGGGTTTTGCAGAGTTTTATCAACGGGGAAGAGATTCGAGGTTTAAAGATATCAAAGAAGATGAGACTGCGAGTGATGATGCTATTGGTAATATTATGCTTTAACCGGATTTTATTCTTCATTCTTCTTAAATATCAATTCTTTTTTACCGTCCTCGAGTTTTTATGCTTTCTTTTTGGCTTTTGATGATTACTGATGACTTAAAACACGGTTCTCTGCATCTGTTTGAGTTAAAAAGGACTCCACTATTTTGTTCTGAGCTTAAAGGTTTGCAATGAAGATGGTAGTGAATATTTTGATTCTGATGTTTTATCAATGTCCTTTGGATCTTTTGTAGCATTGTTTAGTCTCAAGGGTCATATGCATTTCCAGTGTTCTAACTTCTGATTTGAGTCTCCTGTGCCTTGTATTATTTTACTTTGTGCTACGGGATATCCCAGTTCCAGTATACTGCTTTTCGCTAATTATTTTCATGATTGTATTTTGCTTCTTGTTTTTTGGTTATGCAGACGATCTTCCAAGGGCACGAAGACGAATGTCAGAGACTCTTAGGACACAGTATATAAACACAAAGGAATTCAGGTTGATGCCCATTGTTTTTTGTGACGTTAAAGTATAATTCACTACAATTACTGCGTGGTTTATCAGGCCTTCCCTTTAACTTCTGATCTTTCTTACTTTTGGTGTTTCCAGAGTATTTGCTACAACATGGAATGTTGGAGGACAAATTCCACCCGATGACCTGGACATTGATGGTTGGTTAGATGTCAATGAGCCATCTGATTTCTATGTGATTGGGTAAGCGTTTCTCCTTCCATTTTTTTCCTTGATTCACTGATTTTGCATTTAGGGATCTTAATGTTAGAATTAGAAGAAAATGTAGTACAACAATGGAGGATATGCTGCAATGACTAGAGTGAGAGAGAGAGAGAAAGAATGAGAGCAGAGAATATGACACTGCAATTCTTTTCACACGCACTGTTTGATTGCTCACTAAGTGAGAGAGGAACATCTCTCTACACTTAACAGTTACACTTCCAAACTTTTGGCAGTATTCAAAATTACATCCAAGTAATCCTAGCCATCCATCTTACACCCTATGAGATGAAGACACATGTACACTCACTTACTTAAGAACTATGAGACTTAGATAAGAAAGCATACAACCAATTTAGCTAATCATCCTAGCAATATAAGCTAGAAATACAACTACCACATCAGATCACAATTTACACACTAACACTTAAGCTGTTTCTGTCATGATCTGTTTATCATGTGAATGATACTGCTACTGAAAATACGATAATTATGGATAAACAAGTGCTATCAAAATAGAGTTGCATCACTTGTATCGGATTCCGTATCTGTCATATTTGTGTCTGCTATTACTCTTTGGTGTAAGATCAAAATTCTGTCCTCTTTAATACCCTCTACCACTTTGATCTGTATTATCTGAATCTATTGTTCGTGGTTAAGAGTAAATCTTAGAAGTGTGAACTTTTTTGTTTTTTGTTTTCAGTCTTCAGGAGATTGTACCATTAAATGCTGGGAATATCTTTGGCGCCGAAGATAGCCGCCCAATTACTAAGTGGGAAAACATTATTCGTGAAACACTGGATAGAGTTCGACCTGCGACGAGCAAGGTTAAATCCTTCAGTGATCCTCCATCTCCATCAAAGTTTAAGCCAGCTGATGATATCCCTGATATAGAAGAGGAGATCCTACTTGAAAGTGATAGTGATATTGGTGAAGAAGTCCATCCATTGGATGATGAAACCATAAATTCTGGTGACAGCAAGGGTATATCAGTCACAAATGAAATAGTGAATATTGGTTCTCAAGTTCAAGAATTTACTGATAGCAAACCAGGCATGCCAACCGGACAGGATTTACTGAGGCAAAGTTATCCTGCAAAGAGATTGGATAGGTTATATAGCCTTCGGACAGATGATTGTTCATTAGATGATGAAGCAACTTCTGGTGTCCAATTTAATGGCAAGTTAACCAGAATGCTTAGTGGATCTGAAAGGATTGGTTTGAGCTGGCCAGAGCCTCCATTAAACTTGCTATCTCAGCACTTACTAGAAAGACGGAATTCCTTTCGAACAATGAAGTCTTTCAAATCCCCAAAATCTTTGAAAACGTACAATTCTTTCAAGTCAACTGTGAATGATGTGCCATCAGAAATAGCATTGCTTGCAGAGGTTGATCTTGAATCTCTCATGAAACGAAAAAGAAGATCATCCTATGTAAGGATTGTAAGCAAGCAGATGGTCGGGGTGTTCCTAACTGTATGGGTTCGTAGGAGGTTGCGTAAACATATTCAGAACGTTAAGGTGTCTACTGTTGGTGTTGGTGTTATGGGATACATTGGTAACAAGGTGTGTTTCTCTTATACAAATTCCTATCTCTGTTTTTCTAAATTCTTTTTTCATCACTATGAGCGTTGTAACTGGTGACAAACGTTAACATAAGCTTTTGTCTTTGTCAGTAACTATTTGATAGTCTCACAGTTTTTTTCTTTCTTTCTGCTAACATAATTCTGTGAATGGATCTTATGACGTATTCATTCACATAGCTGATAACTTGTACAAACCATTGGTAAAAATTAGAGCGCTTTTGTGGTTTCCTCACTTTGCTTCCACCTGTAATAACTAATATCTAATATGCTATTAATATCAAATGTACATTTTCTGTTGATTAATCATTACTAGGTCTACTTCTAATGTTTAAGAAATTTTTTTATGTTTCCATATTATGGTGTCACTGCAACACTTTTTTGCCACTTCACTGGACGATCCTGTCATGTTCCTACACGTTGAAATTTCCAACCCATCTAATGTTGAGGCTCTTTTGAAGGGTCCATTTCTGTAGGTCCTTAATTATCTCGTTATTCCATATGATCCATCTCCATTATATCTTCCTTCCTTTAATTTTCTTCGTTCATTGAAGCAATACACTTTGTTAACAGACCTGTTCATATTACATGTGATCAAAACTGTCTCAAGGAATACACTTATTAACAGACTGGTTCATATTACATGTGATCAAAACTATCTTTTGAACAACTCTCTCCCCTTAATTTCTACTGTTGCAACCCTTGTCTTAGAATTTATACCTTAATTATTTATTCTCTCCTCATATTCCTTCTATTTGAATGTTCCCATTATCCCGACCACCCTTGTTCTATGGCTATGTCATAAACGTTTTTCATCGCACGCCTGCTCGTTGATTTTGCTCAAAGAAGGATGAAGTAGTAGATATTCCGGAAATAATTCAATGCTAGGTCTTGTTTCTTCATGTTTCATGCCTTCATATTCTACATTAGAAAGTGCCCTTATGGAGTAATGTTAATAATTGTCGGGTTAGTTTTCTTATCATTTATTTGATTCTTAGACGGTTATTCAATTTTTTTCAGGGATCTATATCTGTCAGCATGTCTGTGTATCAGACGCTGTTTTGTTTTGTGTGCACTCACCTGACAGCAGGTGAGAAAGAGGCAGATGAAATAAAAAGAAATGCTGATGTGCAAGAAATACATCGGAGAACTCACTTTCGTTCGTTTTCTGGTATTGGGCTTCCCAAAACTATCTATGACCATGAGTAAGTACATTGCTGCTTAACTACAATATGCTTTCTTCAGAGATAATGTCTTCTCATATTTCTTTTCTTTTTTCGTCGTCTTAATTGAAATCTTTTCTGGATGAAAATATTGCTCATGAATCATCAAATAATGTTGGAATTTTCTTTTATACTTGTGAAGAGAGAAAGGTTTGCGCTTTGCATGACATTGACTTTGAATAATTATGGTGGACATACTTTTGGAAATCGTAAAGAAAGGTAGTTGCATGATACTGACAATTCTCTGGTCACTTTTATTCAGTTATAACAGTAACATATTTTGATGTAATAGTTTTCAACTAGAGGTTTTTATATCCTACGATCTCATGTCAGAAAAATTATATAACTACGTAAGTTATAAATTAATCTGGTGTAGGAAGTTGCAAATCTTGGCTTCACCTTCTACTTTAATCGATGTGAAAAATTAGTTTAACTTTCAACTATACTATTACTTCAATTTAATAGTGTTTTAAGGATATATTTACCCCTCTTGAAGAAATAACAATAAAAATATTTCCTTTTCCTGCAGAAGAATAATTTGGTTGGGTGATCTAAATTATCGTCTTAATTTGTCATATGAGAAAACACGAGATCTTATCTCCCAAAGGGCGTGGTCCACGTTGGTTGAGAAGGACCAGGTATGTTTTTGTAATTTTCTTAAGACAGTTTGCTGTTTTTATTTATTTTTATAATGTGTCCCTGAATATCTTGAACTTTCATTTGATTTACTAAGAATTTTTACTGATATTATGTAGCCTGCTTTTGTTGCTCGCTAATTCATGCTTACTGATTCTAGGCAGTTGGGTCTTTTAGATAATGTGTTTGGATTGTAGATTTTTTTAAGATGCAAGATGTAACAAGATCGAAACACGGAACAAATTCATAAATGAAAAATCGAAATTCTGAAGCCAATAATTTGAGCATCTTAAAACATATAACCCTAATGTGTATGATTGATGGTTTATCCATTCCATTAAAAGAGTCGTGTGATGAACTGTACAGCATCTCTGCTTTTAAAAAGTCTATTGACTTGACTTTAATATTTTTGTGAGATTCCTCCACTGAATTTTTTTCTTAATTGATCGAACTTTAGCCTTTCAGTGAAGTTAAGTGCGATTCCAAACTTAGCTACTAGTCACATTTATGTTTATCTTGACAGCTTGCAAAACAGCTTAAAAAAGGCCGTGCATTTGATGGATGGTCAGAGGGTGTTGTAAATTTTCCACCAACGTACAAGTATGAGACCAATTCAGAGAAGTACTATGGGGAGGATGCAAAGACCGGGAGGCGAACTCCAGCATGGTAGGCCTCTGTTCATCTCCATTTCTGGTTTTTTATTTGTTGACTTACTTTTTTACTTGTTTTGTTTCAATGAGTGCTTTGCACAATACATGTCGACCACTCTTTCGTAAAGGCTGATTTGATTTTTATTTTTTATTTTGGTATGATTATCTAGTTATCGTAATATAGGTGTTAGAATTTATACAATATTTAAGGAACCCTCCTTGTCAACCAAAGAGAGTGAAATGACATTCGACATTTGTGTCCTATTTATATTAAAGAAGTTTCATATTATCTTTAATAATATCTCTAAAGAAGTTTAATGACATTTGTGTCCTCTTTATGAATTTATGTCTTAACAAGCGTTTGAATTATTTTCATGTTCGTTGCAATATAAGGTGTTTCTTCTATTTTTATCGGTTCCTTGAACAGAATTGACCATAGTGTGACTGTATTTCTCAGGTGTGACCGCATTCTTTCATATGGACGAGCAATGAGGTTACTGAGTTATAGAAGGGCTGAACTTAAACTTTCTGATCATCGGCCAGTGACTGCCACATATGCAGTTGAGGTTGAGGTGTTTTGTCCTAGGAGGCTACAACGGGCCCTCACGTTCACTGATGCCGAGATTGAAAATGAGGACATCGTAATGGATATGGGTATTGATGTTGGAGTGAACTGCTTAAAATTGGAACAGGTTAGTACTTTCCTAGGCATTTGATTTGATTAATATCTTGTTGGATTTTCTAATTCGACTGTCAACCCCTCACCCAACCTGGTTCCAAACCAACGGCCTTTTTTCCATGATTTGTGTTGATAGATGTGTTTCTCAATTGAAATTGATCCAAGTTACATTCTTGAAGTTTTTTTGTTTAATGCCTTGCATATACAATTTGGTACCTCTACTTCTAAGAACTATCAATCCTCATTGTCACTTTTGTTTGTGCACTAGATTGAGCGACAACTATCATTTTGTTTAATGTCGCTAACTCCCAAGTTATAATACTCATGTGTACTTACTACATTGTAAAAATACCTCCTTTTTTCGGCCCCAAAGTTTACTCAAATGCTCAATTGTCCTTGCGGCTTGCCCATAAGTCGTCTTGTGATACGGTTTTGTTTAGTGAATAGCTTAAATCATTTGTAATTCCATTCCTACTTCCTAAACATGCTTCCTGATGCAGGATATTTCTGATTGGGAGCGTTAATGGATGCGAAAATTTGGTGGGAGTTGGTAAAACTTGTGAAATTTCTTACGTTTACATTTACAGGGAACATTCATTCTTTGGGTTGATTCAAGACTCGTTTGGATGTGTTTTTAAAATGGCTGAAAGCGCTTTTAGAGAAAATGTTTTTGGGTTCCAAATGCACTTTAAGTGCTTTCTGCAAGAAGTACAAGTTATATGCTTCTTCCATGAAGCACTTTAAGTGCTTTTCTAGGATTTACTTGCATTTTTACTTGGTTCCAAAAATATTTTCACCAAAAACGCTTTCAGTTATTTAAAATCATATCCAAACAAGCCCTAATTTGTCAGCACTCAACAGTGATGCATGTTGCAGTTAGATATAAATATTATAGGTGATTTTTCGCATTCGTCGGAGAGCATATTTAGTCGAGTTGAGTCGGGTCGAGTTGAGCCGTGTTGAATTGAGTCGGGTCGAGTTGAGTCGTAGAGAGTAGGTTGTACAGTAAAGTTGGATATTTATACATGTGTATCTTCAATAACTGGTTTGTATTCAAATTACAAATTCCTCATTAATTAATAGTCGATTGGCTCATATATGAAGTTTAACTAGAACGCATAATACATGAGAGTCGATTAAATTGGCCACAAAAAATTTCACCACACGTGACGGAACATGTGAATTGGGCATAAAACATACTCCATCTTCGTAAGCACGTATGTTTAGTTAGTTTCCTCTCAGTTCGAAAAGGGTTGAGAAGAGGCGACGGAATGAATTGAGCGTAAAACACCCCCTAACTATACACAATAAAGTTCACAAGGGTACTCATACTCAACAACTATTAGCTAATAAGCACTTGTGCAAGACATTAACAAAACAAAGAAGAAACTAAGCACGTTTACGAGCATCATCCCTTTGAGTATTATTATCAGCTGTCAACGCCATTGACAACTACATTTCATATTTATATCTCACACGTATCTTTTTCTTTTCTTTTTCTTTGGTACAAATATCTCACGCGTTTTTATTTGTACAACTATTTCACACTTCCGATGAAATTTATGAAGCAACATCACTAAGTACGAACGAGTATAAAGTCCTTGTTCGTGTTATTACAGGGAATCGCCTGAAGAACCCAACAACGCAGGCTTTCTCAACCAATACTGCTGAAACCTCTGCCTTGCATACTCAACGTAGTCAAAATCAATTTTGTTCACATAACCCTGCAAACCAGCAGCGAACGTATCTTACGTTACACACACAAAGAAGCGATCACTCGAACACATGTAAACACAAGCTATTGCGAATAAAAGTGTAATAAAAATTAGAAATTATTACCGAAATTATTCCCCATAAACCCCAAAAGAGATGGTTGGCCAAAGTGTACTTGTCTGTTATTTCAACTAGCTGCTCCACCTCAGCATCACTGGGTTCGTAATCTATATGGAATATTGGAGATGAAATTTGTTGAGAATCACCAAAGCTTTCAAATCAAACATTCAAATCATTCGCAAAACCAATAGACTAACCTGCAGAGCTCAGATATGCACGGACAAATTTCTGGCGCTCCTCCAGACCTGATGCAACGCAGTGGAGAAAACCAAATTATTTAATTTGTAACGAAATAAAAATACAAAAATGATTAATTCCATGTTTGCAGCTTGATTGAATGCTCAAGGTTAGAGCAGCTCCAGCGTGTGCTAGAGCCCAAGGGACAGGCCTGCGAACAGTGGCAGAGCCTGAGCAAGCAAGCCCAGCGTGTGCTGGTGAGGGAGCCTGTGCAGGCTCGAGGGAGAGGCCCGGCACGAGTTGCCAACCCGAGAGCCCGAAGGCAATGTGACGTGGGCTGACATCAGGGCGACGTCAGCCACAATATTTTTTGCTTCTATAAAATATATAATAATCAATATAAAAGAACAACAATATAATATAAACTATTCTTAAAATCATAACCCTAACCGATAAATTAAAGGACCATATAAATAATTAACCTACTAATTAAATCAAGAATAAGTAAATAAAGAGATTAAGAACGTACCAAATGTGACATTCATTGAAAAAGTGCACAGAAAGTCGGGAATTGCAGAGATAGGGATTTAATTGTGTATTTAAAGAACTTATTAATCTTTTCTTGAGTAAGAAGCACAGAGGCTAAACTACATAGGGTAAATGGTCTTTTTCTTTAAAGAATAGAATAAAGGGGGACTAGAGATAGAACTAATTTATAATTTTTAGCATAAAACTATTATTTACTATCTCTCCTCTACTAAATATACATTAAATAATAATATGTATTGAAATTGAGTAGGCTCTAAGCATGAGTTTACAAAAGAATAGATCTATTCACAAATCCATTTTTACTTCCAACACAGCCTTATTAATATTTTGTCAGTGATCATTTTCAATTCATTCGATCCGAACAATCAACAATTAAGAGAAGTGTGTAAGAAGTAAAAATGAGTGCATGGATAACACTACCCTTACAGAAAACCTCCCTGGGCTATAGCCCACCTTAGCCTTGTGGGTGGCTACGCCATTGCGCCGCACCCCATGCTGCCTTCGCCTCCGCGCACTTGCGATCCCCCTCCTTCCACGCGCACCCAGATCGCACGATTTGGGATTTGTTTTTGGGGGAAAGAGGAGAGAGAGAGAGAGAGAAATTTTAACTAAGGAGTTGGCGACCTTTACCTACTTAACTAAGGAAAAATTGTGAATTTTTACACGGATCAGCTATTGATGTTGTTAGAGTCTGAGGCCCTGCCTTTGGAGCTCAAGTGAGAGAGAGCTGCTGAGCTTGAAAAAGAAAGAAAAAAAACACACACACACAGCTTTTGGAATGGTGCGTTGGCACCATGTGAAAAGAAGAAAAAAAATAATAATAATACAAAAGGGTTTTGGAATGGTGCATCGGCACCATGTGAAAAAAAAAAAAAAAACAAAGGTTTTGGAATGGTGTGCTGTAGCATGTGAAAGAAAAAATTAAAAAAATAAAAATAATTTTTTTAATAGAAAGTGGTACAACGAGACCGATTAAAAATCATATCCGAAATTACAAATAAATTATTTTGTATTATTTAAAAAAATACTAATATTTTATTGTCTATTGCCAGGACTATTCAGTGTAGAGCTGGAGATGCAAAATGCAGTTACTATTCATTAAGGGCAGTTAGTGTTCACTAGGTGGATTAAATAGTGGATAGCCTGGGGACCTTAGCAACGGTGGAACTGCTCTTATAGTAGGAGAAAATGCAATGAAGAGCGAATCACTAACAGATTAACAGTTACCTGGATAGTTCCTGTAGTCCAAAACGTGAGGTGTGTCAGAGTGGTAGTTCGCTACCATTTCACAGAAATGATTTGCAAGGTCATAAGCAACAGGATTGTAACTGGCATATTCATAATCCTGGAAACATAACAAAATCATATTAGAACTTGTACAGCAATTTGCAACACAGATTTAAAACCACAGAAAGAGTTAACGATAATGAAACAGTTTCATTGAAATCGAGTAAGGAACTCACAATTATAGTGATTAATCTGGTCTCTTCGTCCATCATTATGTTACCGTATTGCAGGTCATTGTGACAGAACCCAATTTCTTGATAGCCCTGTGACAGTTCCTTCTCTAACATACTAATTTCCTCTTCCAAAGTGTCCAAGCCAAATTTCTGTATGTCTTTTATCGAACACAAGTTTTTCGCCTCATTGAGCCAGTTCCTGGGGAAAATAGGTAAATTGCATAAAAATTCATGAATCCTCAAAAGGGAAACTTTAGCTTTTCAAAATATAAAATTACCTCATTCTATCCCAAAGGACTACATTTCTCGGACCAGGCATATCCAAATTGTGGAACTGTCTAAGCTTAGCTGCTATAATTGCAGATATTTTGGGATCACGGAGGTCAGCAGCTGATAGCGTCTGGGAATTCAAAAGACAAATAGCTTATGGAGATGCTAAAAATATCTTCTGCAACAGGTAATTTGAAGAGATTACAGTGAACCTCAAACGTCCCTTTGTTCGTTTTTGGTATGATGTGGATAAAATTCAAAAACAAATAAGACAGTCCTTTTTGACGATTTATAGTTTATATTGAGAAAATATAAGATCACTGAAGTCAATTCAAATTAGACGATGCATAAGCTGTCCAGCTGACACAGTAAATAGAAGGTGAAACTGGAGAGGATCTATTACATATTCATCATCTATCTCGATAGCTAAAAGATTGATAGCCTCTCCTTTTAATTTTTCGATTAACTATAAGATTCTGCAAATCGCGGTTCAGTTGTATCCAAAATGTATTTCAGTAAGCATAATTCTGTAAACTAGGCCTACAAGGGTTTCAACAGTCTATATTTTCTAGTATTATCACAATCTTATCAAAAATTTACTCATCAAAAATGATTTATTAAGTGACTAACGGCTTCTTCCTTTCACAACAATTAAGAAATCAGATACCCTTATCATACCAAAAAAAGAAAGAAAAGAAGCTATAGTACCACTTAAAAGGAACGGTCAAGATTACAGTGACCGTACCGCCTCTCTGTTTGCTGTCTGCATCATTCAATTTAGTCCTAAAGTGCATATTGAACCATTAAACTAAGATGAGTGTGTGGTGGGGTGGGGAGGAAAAGAGAGAGGCAGAGAGAGAGAGAGGGGAATAAGGAAAAGTAGTGACAATTATAGTGGATTAGTGAAAGTATTTGAAAGACATCATTAGCTGAAGACTACTAAAAAATAGAAGATAATATGAAATGGTAAACATAGCAGTTCACATACTCTAGCATGAATGAACTCCTCAACCCGTCCCTCTGCAAATCGTCCAAGAAGGCGCGGCCCCTGGCCGTGCTTGGACATGCACTCAAACGTCTGAACTTCATCCTCCCGGTTAAAAAACACTTCAACTCCTTCGCCATAAACCCGGACCAGAACTTTTCTGAAAAGGTCTACGCCGTTTTTCGTAGGCCAACTTATTTGATAGACCTCGTTAGTCATGGCCCCCTTCAATGGGATAACCTGCAAGCCATTCATATCATCCACTACATCCCCCCATTCAGAAGCTACAGATAAAAGTACCTTCTTTAACTCCTCAGGAAGTCGACCTTTAATAAGACCAATTGTCTTTATGGCCATTTTGTATCAAATTATCAATTCAAACAGGCTTCCCCTGCATATCAAAGTGTTCTATTAGCTTCTATCTTATCGAATTCCGGCACGAATCTTATGTTGTTTGCTGAAATCTAATCAAAATGCTTAATTGCAATAATCTAATCATATCAATATCACAACCGATGGAATTAAAAAAAAAAAAAAAAAAAACTGTCGAGCAAGAAGAAATAAACATACCCAAGAATCAAACAGTAAAATTCAAGGAGAAAAAAGCTCCTCAAAGATGCAATATTTAATTGTAATATCTGACTGAAATGCTCTACTAAGTTCAGCAGTTAGAAGAAGATCATACCAGCAAATGAATCAAAAGAACAAAAAGTATATGAAAATTACAGAACCCAGATGAAAGAAAAGCAAAAAAACATCAATAAATTGAGAAACAGAGCAACTCACCTAAAGAATTAGAGGACCAAGAAAGCTGCAGGTTGCTTTGATATGCCAAACTGCACTGCTTTATATATATCAATGTTGGAAACAATCTTTCGAAGTTCAAAAGAATAATAATAACCTTTGAAATAAAGAACAGAATCTCCTTTTTGGTCCAAAAGAGAACCCAGAACCCTTTTAAGCCAATTATATGCGGAGGGGAGGGGTTGTGGGGCTCACAAAAAAAGTCCAAAAACGAACTCTTCCCTCTGTTTCTCTGGCAAAAGCAAAAGCAAAAGCAGAGGACCAAAATCTGCAACGGGTCTTCTGGGTATGTAAAATTAAGATGGAACCTGGTTGCCAGATTCTGAGTCGGAATTGACCAAATTCTACGGTGCATGCGTTTGCTTTCGTTACTGGGTTAAAGAACGCTGAATGTCAAAAGTCAACAAAGTCTCAGACTTTTGGTCGTAGTATGCATGGATTAAGCAGAGCGCACCTAGAAAATGTGGTGCCTGCGGGGCCCGGTTATATGAAAGCAAGGTGGGCAGATGAAGCCTTCTCTTTCGCTAGAGACTTGAGCTTTGGATTGTCTTCTCTGCTTTCCTCCTATGAACAAAACGCGTGGAATGCCTTGGTGTGGTGGTGGGAAGTTGGCAACATATTTCGTCGGCAAATGGCATCCATGTAATTCAGTACAATTTGATTTTAAATATTTTTTTTTAATAAACGATATCATTTTTATTTTAAATATTTTTATATATTATAAATAGAATAGAATATTAACTGGAGTAATGATAATATTCTTATAAGAAGAAATTACGTTCTCATCTTTTTTTTGGCTACTCCATTGATTAAAACATTATTCTTTTTTTAATTTTTTATTAAAATCCTTAGGTTTTAATAAACGTCATTAATTATTTCAATAATAAAATATATTTTTGTTTCTTAAAAATAATGTTACATTTGGTATATTTATATTTATAGCTAAATTTTTTATCATATATTTTTATTTTTTAGTTTGTACCCATTTTTAATTTGCAACCCTTTTTTAATTTGCACCAATTTTCTTTTCAGTTTTAATTTGTACCCATATATTAATTTCTTTTTGTGGCCATATTTTTTTAAAGTTTTATTTATATTTGTACCCATATTTTTTAATTTATTTATACTCATTTTTAATTGTGCTAAATGTACCCATGCTAATTATATGTATTTATTTTATGTTTTAAAATATATCAGTAGTTATTTTTTTAAATGTGTTAATAATTATGTGGGTACATTATTTTCTTGCTATAATTTTTTGAGAAAAATATTACTCTAATATTTATTTTTAAGTATTTATTATATTTTGAAAATATTATTTGAATTTGTTTAAATTTCATAATTTGTGGGACATTAAATGCATAATGCATGAATTAAATCTCTTAAATGATGTTAAAGATCTCGATCAAAATATTTAAACAAACAAGGTTTTAGTCTAACAATTAGGTTGATTAGGGACCGGAACCAAAATGACCCTTCTTATCACTCATACCAATCACTCAGAAAAAACTATGCGTTTGTAGAAAGTTGGGGTTTCTCCAAAAAAACCAATTGATAATATTAAAGCAACTCGATCGCTTAGAAGCACATGCAAAGTCATTTTCTTATCCCAATATAGGATTTACTCTCAACAAATTTTCACATGAAAATTATAATAATATGACATATACAACTTATATGGGAGATTCCACCCTGATATTATTTTATTATATAACTTAATACTTAGTAATAGATGATTATGTAAGGATAATATCAATGATGTTGGTAATGCGCCGTGCTTGGTCTAAAAATAGAGAAATTTTTCAAAGCACCAGAAACAACAACTCACTAGTGACGGTGTTCCAGACCAATGAGCATCAAACACCCGGCCATTTTTCCTTGTTCTTTCTTTTCGTCCTTTACTTTCTCTCCCTCGCGAATGACGAATCGCAAACCAAAACCCCAATCTTTCTATCTCTTCCTGGCGTGTTGTTTCCCAAATTCAGATATGGGTTTCCTCCGCCTTATCAATTATAGGCAATTCGATGAACGGGTTAAACGATTTGATTATTATTTTTTCTTTATAATTTTCTGGACAAATGGGTTCAAGGAATTGGAATTGTTGGTTTTTCCAGTTGGACATTTTCTGGAGAATGTATTTGGGTGTCCTCCTGCTTGATTCAAATTGCACAACAGCTTTTCCGAATGGGTTCAATTATTTGGGATCTTTTTTCCCAATTTCTGGGCAGCAGCTTAGGCTCCTCAAGGAGACAAGGACTGATGTATAGGTACCAAAAAGGAAGGGGAAAAAAACCCAGAAAACGAAACTGTGAACCCTTCAAATCGGAACACAGTTGGTATTACCTCTAGAATTTGAAAAATAAAGTTCGAATCCTTGAACCCATTCTACAGATTACCCCAAATCTGTTGCTTTCGTGGTTGGGTCGATTGAAACACTGGCTTTTCATCGACGAGAGCGGTCCAATCGCTTTAATCAGATCGTGCGGTTGCAATTAAACACACCTTTCTTTTCCCTCTTTCTCCGTTGCTCTGCCTCACCAAGGACGCATATCTAAAACAGCCCAAGTCCAATCGAACCCAAATCTTCTTCCCACTTGATCAGTTTTGGGATCTGGAGATTGGCTTCAGATATTTGGCCTTGGGTATCTATCTTCCTACCTTAGTTCTAATTGTACCTCTCTTTTCTGGATTTTTCTGGGGTTCAACGATTTGCTCTTTTTTTTTTTATTCAAATTCACAACCCAGAATTAGATCTAAAATTAAATCAAATTACAAAGTGATAGATGGATTAATTTATCCTAAAAATGTTATTAAAAATCACCTTCAAGCTGAGACTTAGGTATTGGAGGGCTTCTGGTATGCTCACCTTCAATGGAACGGTAACTGTTCCTCAACAAGCTTGTGCATTCATTCCTTTTCTAAGTCAACTTAGTTAATTTAGAGCTTTTGGCTCACACCACATTAGTGTGACAAAGTTTTACTTTGTCTTTATTTTCTTGATTGCAGAGACACCAGAACAATTTTATGTTATTATACTTTATACTTTTTAATTTTCTCTAATTTTATTTGTATGAATTGCCATCTTATAATAATAAACAAGAGATTCGTCGTGCAATAAAGAAATGTCTGCTATTACTTTTTCATTCGTTGGTTATCACACATCGTTCTATTTTTCAGTTTATATTACATTAATTTTTGGAGTCAAAGTGTATTAAACAAGCTTAAATTTCTCTGGTGCAACTGGGTTGAACGCTTGGATTGGATTCCAATCTCCATCTAGATGCATGATATTCTCATCCAACTCATTTGTTTTGAGAAAATTAACTTTTTGTGACACATCAACTCTCATCTACTCTTTGGGCCTTTAATCATAGCAAGTGGTCCAGTCGTAAGGACGTGGATTGCAACTTCCTAATATAAAACCACTCCTAATTATATCTAGTTTTATTTATTCAGAATTGAGCATATCACATTTTGCAGATTATAAGGCACAGTTTTGCATAAAACCTAGATATAGTAGACAATAAAAATGTGCGAAATGATTGATCAGTTTTAATTTTAGAGTGCTTGAACAATTCGGATGCAAAACGTAAGACCTAGACGTGCAATGTGTTCCCAATGTCAATGACGAAACGGTATCTAATGTCTCCTTTGAGAAGACGTTCCATAGCTGTATTTGCATAATCAACTGATATAACTTCAACGTTCGCTGTTATGTTGTGCTTAGCTGCGAAATCAAACATCTCTTGGGTCTCCTTCATTCCTCCAATAGAACTACCAGCTATTATCTTTCTCCCTAAAATTACAAAAAAAGAATCTAATGTTAATATGTAAATACACAACCGATCAAATGTAAAACAAACTGATTTCAACACACCATCTTTCTCCGCACGCACTTAGTTACACATGACATTTAGTTTTTTTTTTTTTCTTTTAAATCATAATTTTCTTTTATCTAAACCCAATTAAGGTTAGAAGTTAGTGTGAATTCATCTGCTTACCCATGAGCAAAGGAAAAACTGGTAGCTGAAGAGGCTTATCTGGTACTCCAAGCAGAACAAGCTTTCCATTAGACTTCAATAGTCCAACCAAAGGCAAGAGAGGGTGTACTGCAGAAACAGTGTCAATGATCCCATCCATTGTGCCCACGGCACCCTACACAATCAAAATAAACACATCTGTATGTCACAGTGCTCACAAATATGACTAAAGTCATAAATTTATTGGATCTTATTATTCGTATTATCACCTGCATTTGGCCATCGTCGTGGCTGATCAAAAAGGAATCGGCACCAAGGTTTTCAATAGCTTCCTCTTTCTTCTTCGGGGAGGTACTGATCATTGTGACCTTGAGCCCCATAGCCTTTGCAAACTTCAGGGCAACGTGACCTAGGCCACCGACGCCAACCACACCCACATGCATACCGGGTTTATCAAGTCCGAAATACCTCAAGGGGCTGTAAGTTGTAACCCCAGCACATAGGAGAGGAGCAGCGCCATCGAGAGGTAGACTGCCTGGAATACGGACTACAAATTGCTCATTGGCGACCATGATGTCAGAGTAACCTCCATATGTTGGGGTTCCGTCATGGTATATGTCACCAAAAGTCGCTATCATTTTGGGGCAGTAATTCTCAGCATTGGTGGAACAACTATCACAAGATTGGCAAGATCCTGCCATATATCCAACACCGACATGGTCTCCAACTTTGAATTTCTCTACTTTGATGCCTACCTCAGTTACTACACCAACAATCTCGTGCCTGCATGCATTGCCCGATTAAATTAATTAAGTTCACATTTGACAAGCTAGTTACATGGTTAGCACATTAATCCAATTCATCATATACGTAGGCCTCGTTTGGTGGGTTATATAAGGGATCGGATAGGACTAATAATACGGACCCGGTTGTTTGGTGTCTTCTCGTATTAAATAGTCGTCGGATTAATTTAGTCAGTCTGCTTATTTAGTAGGAAATGAGTGGATTATTAGTCTGGTTCCGGTTCCCTTTCTTCTCTCTCTCACTTCATTCTCCACGACACCACCTCTTGCCATCGTCGTTCTCGCCGTCATCTCGTCTTGCCGTTGCCGTTCTCCCCGTTGCCTACTCTCGCCGACATTGATCTCCCTGTCGCCTGCTCTTGCCGTCATCGATCTCCCCGTCGTCATTCTCCTCGTCGCCTTCTCTCGCCATCGCCGTTCTCGCCATCTCCTGCTCTTGGTTGAGAATTCGAATTGGATATCTTTTTGCTATTTTTCTGATCTAATATGCGTTTATTTTGGAATCTTGGTTGAGAATGATGATACAACTTGGAAATTAGGAAAATTTTCATCCGGGCATTTTTTTTTTTCTTTAATTTGGAGCTTTTTAATCTGCTTTTTATTTTGAAAATTAGGATTTGAAAAGTATTTGGGTTTTTAGATAAACACATTGCATTCATATCCGGTACAGTATAAATAATATTGTTCTTAGTCCAATATTACACTAAACACCCGATTAATTTACTCAGTACTATCCGATGATTATTTATCATATCTGATTGAAATAGTTAGTACAGTCAAAGTTGTCAAATAAGGTCATAGTGTTCAAATGTAATAGACAACTCATCTGTAGTACGTACAGTAACTAGGTCTGTCTATATTACAGATTAATTAATGGACAGTTAATTTAACTAAAGTCATTAACTTGTCATAACAAAGTTTAGTATAGAGTGGTATGTATACGTACCCCGGAAGTAGAGGATAGGTAGAATTTCCCCATTCATTCTTAATCATGTCAAGATCTGTATGGCATATTCCACAGTATAATACTTTGAACGTGACGTCGTTCTTTCCTGGTTCCCTGCAACCAAATTATAGTAATTTGAGATAAATTGAGTAGGTTGCATTCTGATCCGTTTATATATGCAGAAGAATAAACAACTTCAGTTGCACCCACTACTAAGACATGAACAACTGAACTCAAATGACTATTGATTTAAATTCATTAAGTAAATAACTTTTTGTTAGAAAGTTAGATAGTTGGGTTAGATTTAGTTTTCATTTTAGTCTTAGGTATATTAATTCGAAAATATACATAAGTACACGATTTTAGGTGCACTAATTAGTTCATATTTCGAAGTACGTACAATTTGGAAATGTAAGTATTCAAAACAATTTATCTAATTGCTGGTATTGCAAAGGTTCAAGTTGTCAAATACACTTTTTTCCTTCTTGGATTTTCATTGTATTTCCTAGGAACTACGTGCAGCACGCAAATTGTAGATGGATGAAAGAAAAACAAAAAGATTAATGAAACACCAATTGGATGGAGAATGTAAAAGATAAAATGGAGATAAACCTTCTGGAGAATTTGAAGGGAGAGAGAACACCAGATGAGTCTCTGGCAGCCCATCCAAAGGCTTTCTTGGGGTGTTGTTGTTCTGGAGATTCCACCATTTTCTCTCTTAATTATCTGCTTTCTTCTTTTAGTTGAAAGAATATGAGAGCTTTATAGAGTGCTAGATGCGTGTGTGTGTGTACACACAGATAAATATTATAGCTAAGTATGTGTGGTGGGAAAAAAAATTTCAGTGTGCCGGGAACATGACTTAGTATACCAAGTGTCATAAATATAAGTGGTTGAAATTTTTTTTATCAAGTATCTAACAACTTATATTATAACACTTGTTGTACCGGACTGTGTTCTCAGCACATTGAAAAATCTCTTGTGTGGTGAGAGGGTTTGATGCTTGGGGGATTGACGTATACCGATTTATTAGCTAAAGAAAGTATATATCAAAATAGTTGTCCTTACTGTTCACATGGAAAATCCAAGTCATTTCTGGTGCCATCCATGCATGGTCGGTATCTAAACTATTTATTATCGAGTAATACTAAATAGACTAATTTAGATTATATTTACAATTCATGTGATGTGTCATTTATAGAAAATAAACACGTTAATCAACACTTAATAATCGAATCATCAACAACCACATACAAAATACGATTTAAATAGATAGTCACCATAGTATTATTTATTTTTTCAACAAAAACAAAACAAAAAAATAATTTAATCTTTTATCACAAAATAAAATCATGAACAATATATAATTTGGCGGCCTACTGCCCTCGATTGGTCGCTCACTGGTATTTTCATAGTTTGTTCGCATTTCTGATCTCTGACCTTCGACATAGACAAGGCAAGGTACCAAACCATCCACTCTGATTGTGGTGTGACTATTAACTACCTCATTCGTTTTTATTACTTTATTAGTGTTTTGTTTTCTCATGAACGTGACATCCTAGTTTATTGATCAAATGAATACATGTGACATCTAATTTAACTAGAGTCTCATTAGGTGTAGTGTTTTGTCCTACTGACGGCTTTCTATTAGCCAAAATGTGGCTCGCATGCTACGGAAGATTGGAAGGGAAGGGACACCGTCATCGGCTCTTGCAAGAAATGGATGGTTTGTAGTTTGCAATTTGTCATTTGTTTCTTTTCCAAGGAAGCAAATGTGCCACTCTTTTTTTTCCTCGGAGTTTTTATTACTTAAGGCCACTAATGAAACTTGTAGTGATGTAATTTGGATGATCTTAAATCATTTTCTTTAAGTTGTGCCATTATGACTGTATTTCTTTCCAACTTTTTTATATTTACAATTTTCGGCAAGGATTGTCATTTGTATCTACTTGCTCTTTTATTCATCAACAATTAAACAAAAATAGAATCATTCAATGGTTATATGTGTACTTTTAAAAGATTTCAAGCTTTAAAAAATTGTATACCAAACGCATAAGACAAAAAAATTCTCATGTATATACGTACATAAAAAATCTCTTAAACATTACAATACAAAACAACTAAAGTAACTTTTTAAAAAGACAAAAAATAAATAAATAAATAACTAAAGTAACATATCTTTTGAAACAATCTAAATTTAAAAAATAATAATAACTTATAACCCTTGATAATTAAAATATTTTTTAGAGAGATATGACTTAAATTTGAATGGTTTACATTTTCGAAAATACTTTTTTTTTTGTTTTAAAAATACAAAAGTGCTTAGGATCCTTCCCTCGGTGGTTGCGAGAACGACTTGTCCTTTGCTTGATGCCATTGACTTTGAGGTGTGTTTGGATTCCTTGAACGGAGAAAGAGATGAGAGGTAGAGATTGTCCCACTGGGCGTGCCAATTTGTGAACACGGAAAATTCCTGAAACGAAAGAGACAAGAACAACGTGCACAAACAAATATTTTGTATTTGATGATTTTGGGTTACAATCTCTCTCTATTTTGATCCTCTGATTCGATCTCCGTAAGGTGTTGATTTGTGGATGTTTCGTTGATCCAAGGGCCGTCGAGGCTTGATTTTGGATGAACTGTTGGAAGTTTCTTCAAGGGCCGTGTGCTTGATCTTTGAAGGTGGATTTGAGCAGATCTTCAAGGAGCCGTTTGGGGCTTGATCTTGAGGATGAGTGTTTCTTCAAGGGCCGTTGAGGCTTGATCTTGAATAACGGTGATGAACGGATCTTCAAGGGCTTTTGGGCTTGATCTTGAAGAACGGTGATGAACAGATCTTCAAGGGCTTTTGGGCTTGATCTTGAAAAACGGTTGGATGTGTGGATTTGTCGACATTGTTGATCCAAAGGGTCGTTGGGGCTTGATCTTAAGATGAACAGATATTGAATGATGGTGCTTTCTTCAAGGGTCGTCGGGGCTTGATCTTGATTTGGTGGATTGTTGATCCAAGGGCCGTCGGGGCTTGATCTTGGAAGAACGATGAACGAAGAACGAATAACGCTTTCTTCAAGGGCCGTCGGGGCTTGATCTTGAATTGATGGATGATTGTTAATCCAAAGGGCCGTTTGGGCTTGATCTTAGGATGAACGTTGAACGAAGAACGAAGAACGAAGAGAGCTTTCTTGATTCTTCGGGAACCTGGATGCTTGAGAGCTTCGGAGTTTCAGAGCTTCAGAGCTTCAAGAATTTTGCCTAATGATTTTGGTTCCTCAAATGAATGAAATTGGCTTCTATTTATAGAATTCCAAAACTTGATTTTGGGGATTAAATAATTAGATGAAATAAATCATTTCTGCCGGGCGTTGACACGCGTCCTGTTTGATGACTTTTCCAACTTATTTCGATTTTTTTGTTTAGACACACGCTACGTGTAAAATTTATGTAATACATGAGCGTTGAAACTTTGATTTATCGTTCAACATTTATTTACCGAAATTTCGATGTCTACAAATGCCCCCACTTCAAGGCGCGTCGTATACATGTGCTTGTCGGGTGTAGGAGATGCGTTTTGAAGTCCCTTACTGTAGATGTCGATCCAAGGGCCATCGAGGCTTGATCTTGAATTGGGCTGGCGATTTCTTCAAGGGCCGTTGAGGCTTGATCTTAAATTGGGCTTGAGATTTCTTCAAGGGCCGTCGAGGCTTGATCTTGAAGGTTGAAATTGGACCACAAGGAGCTTCATGTGGTAGATGATCCTTGGCTTTGGTAGTGGATGAATCGGCACGTATTTGTTTTTGCGCTTTATTGACTTTCCACATCTTTGATCTTGAACTGGGTTGGAGGATTTTCTAGATTCCTCCAGTTGTTGACTTTCCTCAGCTTATTCTTGAACTGGATTTGATTCAAGGGTGGTATACACTTGATCTTGAATCGGACTTGTGATTTCCTCAAAGGCCGTCGAGGCTTGATCTTGAATTTGGCTGGAAACTTTCTTCAAGGGCCGTTGAGGCTTGATTCTTGAAGGTTGACTCGAACACATGGCAAACAGGCACGAGGTGAAGGTGACGACTTGTTGCTTTGTTCAATCTTTCTAATTCACACCTGAGCAGTTTGGTCAACAGTATGATCTTCAAGATTGATGGGCTCTTCTTCCAATTGGTGACTTGATCTTTAATGATTTGATTCAAGGGTGGTGAATCGGCACGTGCAGCCCACAACGCCTAGTAAGTTGACCCAAGAATTTGAGGGTCAAAACGAGTTCACCGTCCAGAATGATTGCAACTCTGATGATATAAGATACTTTTGATTTTGAAGAAGTAGCCGATGAATCAGCACGTGCTTTGTTGCACTTGTCTCCACATGCTTCAAGGTATCATTTTCATTTCCTTTATCTGCTCCTCAAGCAGATGTGGCATCTTCTCGAGTTCCTCATCTCAGACTCCTTCTGCTGAGTTGACTGTGCAAGCTGCATTCTTCTCTGCTTGTTTCTTCTGCACGTTGTCTCCACGTGTTGCAAGGTATCATTTTCACTTGCCTTATCTATTCTTCAGGCAGATGTGGCAGCTTCTTTGGAAGTACAGCAGCAGTAGGAAACGAGTACTCGAGAGCAGTACTAGGTAGGCAATCAGGGAACTTTTCCAAGCAGTCGGTTCCTTACCCGAGTTTGAGTGAAGGTTCCGGCATATTGTTTTCTTTATCCTTGTCTTTGTAGGTAAGAACAAAGACAAAGAAAATGACAGGGAGAACGCATGATATGAGATACTCTTGCTTTCTACCCTAGTGATATGAGATACTTTTGCTTTGGTGTCATTTGTTTGCAAAGGTACCCTAAGGAATAAGGAATACTGAGTGACTCGAGAGGCTTCGTTGGGAAGGCATTCTCGGAGATGAAGAAAGGTTCTGTATGTCTGCCTTGCTATGAAGGGTGAAGATGGACAGTTATAGGAAGTTCTTTAATACCTGTAGAGGTATTATTCTTTCACTCATGTCGGCAACCATTGCGTGATTGATCATTATGGCTTCACGTGTTTTCTTCTTTATCAGAAATCTTCGACAAATTGTCCGTAATTTCTGCCAAGCTGAGTGTGCATGTGACAGGTGTTGACGAGGCTGAAAAAGACTGGCGCCTCTTCGATATCTGAGATTGGCGCTTCGACAAATTACCCGTGATTTCCTCAAAGCTGAGTTTACGTGTGACGGATGTTGACGCGTCTGGAAAAGCAGATGCCTCTCCGATTTCTGAGCTTGCCTCTTCAATTTTTGAACTGGCCTCTTCGAATTCTGAGCTCGCCTCTTTGATCTCTGAAATCCCGTCGAGTGCTGATTTTTTATAGAGGTACGCAGGACGTTTCAAAGCACACTTGAATTTCTGCCTGTAGAAACTCTCTTCTTTCACTTCTACGATCTTGACTTGTCCGACCTCTTTTTTCTTTCAACACTTTTGAAAATGTCTGGCCCCTCTGACCGTCGTCTTGACTTGAACCTTGGTGAAGAGGCAGTTCCGCCTTCTCCAGACAACATATGGCGCCCATCCGTCATATCCCCTACTGGTCATCTTACCGTTGGGGATTCGGTGATGAAGAATGACATGACCGCTGCAGTGATGGCCCGGAACCTTGTCACTCCCAAAGATAACAGACTGTTTTCCAAACGGTCTGATGAGTTGGTTGTTAAGGATTCTATGGCTCTCAGTGTGCAGTGTGCAAGTCTGTGTCTAATATGTGATGGGTATATTTTGTATTATATATTTTACCCTAATCTTAGTATATATTGGTTAATATATTGGAAGAATTTTGATACTTTGAATTGTATTTTCAGGACTTTCGACTTCCTCTGGAGCAAAACAAAACCAAATGGATGAATTTCGGAGTAATTCCAGTTGGAGGACGTTCATGAGTCACTTAGCTTAATCGTATCAAAATTTGGGATTTTTCCACCAAGCGGTTATTTTCTGGCGATGAAATAAAGAAGCAGTACGCAGTGCTGAAAAATAACGTTTTTGGGCTTAAATTGCGGTTTTGGAGCCCAAGATGACCTCGGATGGGTTCGTGGCCCTCTGGAAAAGTGTTCAGAATATTCCAAACATTAAATCCAGCTATATTGGGCCAGTTTTGGAGCAGCTTATGGGCCAAAACGTGGCTGTTCAGATTTTAGACGAATTTTATTATTTTAATTTAGGGTTATGTTTCCTAGGGTTTGGGGGGTGGCTTGGAAAATATATTGCTTAGCTGTCTACAGTTTTAGACTACGCTTTCTTTTATGCAATTTTGGAGACAGAGAGAATTGTTAGGGTTTTGAAGACTTTTTACTTGAAGGTGCTTTCAATCCTTTTCTTGAATATATTTTCTATGATTTCAATTATGAATATGCGGAACTAATTTCTATTGCTAGGGCAAAGCCTTGAGCCTTAGCATGAATATGTGATTTTTATTTAATTGCTTATGATTGATTGCATGCGTACCTTGAATTGTTAATCACCGAGATAAAAACTATCTAATTGTTTTAATGCCTGATTACCATTAGGATTTTTAGAAAAGTAATTTGATGCAATTTTGGTCGGAAGGTTCCCTGAAATTGACACTGGCTTCTTGTGATTAATAATTGTAATTTCTCTTAGGATGAATATCA
This sequence comes from Malus sylvestris, assembly GCF_916048215.2. Taxonomy (NCBI): domain Eukaryota; kingdom Viridiplantae; phylum Streptophyta; class Magnoliopsida; order Rosales; family Rosaceae; genus Malus; species Malus sylvestris. The sequence goes on along the minus strand of NC_062264.1, from coordinate 5,628,842 downwards.
CGTCTTAAGGATTGCATGGTTTTTCAAAGGATTTTCATAAAGCATAATGAGTCTTTCATGTTTAGATTTGATCCGAACGTCCGGACGGGTTGCATGTTAGATATACGTTCTATGTTGGAGGTTCCAAGTAGAATATGAATTAGGAAAATCTAACCTTCAAAGTAGCATGTATAGATCATAAGTAATGGGTAAAAATTCATAGGATTGCTAGGTGATGGTGGAACCCTAGTGCTTTCTTAATTTGATTTTCTCAGAACTGTTTTCTTCTCTCTAGTCCTAATATTGCAGATTGTTTATTTTAATTCATTAAATTCGTTTTTATTTTAATTAGGTTATAAAATCAATCACTTCAATTTCTACTTTACAATAATTAAATGGAATCTGATTAGTTTGAATTATTTAATAATCCCTGTGGAGATGACCTTGCAAAATCCGTTTATACTACAATAACCTTGTGATTCTTGCAAGTAAAATAGGAGATTTAAGCTCGTTCACATAAGTAGTAAAAAATCCTATCAATATGGCCCAACGCCTATTTGCTCGAACCCGTCAAGTTGAATCATTGGCGGCTGAAGTGATGAGTCTCAAACAGGAGATTAGAGGGCTCAAGCATGAGAATAAACAGTTGCACAGTCTCGCACATAACTATGTTACAAACATGAAGAGGAAGATTGACTAGATGCATGAATCTGATGGTCAGATTTTACTTGATCATCAGAGGTTTGTGGATTTGTTCCAACAGCATTTGCCTTCGTCTTCTGGGGTTGTACCGCGTAATGAAGCTCCAGATGATCAACCTCCAGCTCCTCTTCTTCCTGGAGTTCCGCCGAGTGATAAGGCGCCACCTGATCATCCTTGAAGATCCCCTTCTGTAAATTTGATTTGACTTTTTTTTTTTTTTTTTTTTTTTTATAGGTATGTATAATGCAAATTTATGTAAAATTTCCAAAAAAAATAAATAAAATGGACTTTTATTTCTCTTAATGCTTTTTTTTTTGTACATGGTGCCAGATGCACCATCCATTTTTTTATATTTTCCTTTCTTTTCCCTTTTTTTTTTTTGCACATGGTGCCAGATGCACCATCACTCTTTTACATTATTATTGTAACTTTTTTTTTCTTTGCTTTCGGTGGTGCTTACACCCACCATCACTAATGAAATGATGGTCCTCATATTCATACCGCACCATGATATATATATATATATATATATATATATATATATATTTTCTTTTTTTTTCTTTATATACGGTGCTATGCAAGGCTAGGTTTGTGGGTGAAAATCCAGGCCGAGCCCGAGAGATGACGAAGGAAGAGGGGCTGCATGTGCCGCTGAAGCTGATGGGCAGAAGGAATGCGATTGCAACCACCGATTGCAACCACCTAGCGTAGAGCCACCGCACACCCGTTGCACCGTCACTGAGCACCACCACTAACCATAACCACTGTATATCTGATGCACTGCCTGCCGTTGCCGAGGAAGGGATCACCAGTTGATGCCGCTGCGTTGTCGGAGCCTTTTGTTGCTGCTGTCTCCGTTTGCTGCGAAGGGGAGTGCCGCTCATTATTGATGGGCCCGTCGTGTTTCTTGCTGCTAATGCCATTATTTTGCACCATAACCAGTTCGGTTAGCTCGACTCCGACGACTGCGGAGTAAGCAGCAGCTCAAACTTTGATTGCCAAGAATGATGAGGACGGACAGAGAGCATGGATGGGGGAGGACGATCATGGCAGAGAAGAGAAAGAAGTGGCTTACCGTGATTCGTCAGCAACCCTTCATACATCGACATCACCTCATTGTCGGTCTTCCAGCTGCCGGTGGACTTGCCGTCTCTGAGGTCACTAGTTTGCTACTCCCTTTTTGTTGTTGTCAGTAGAGACAAAAGTGCACAATGCGGTTGCTGAGCTCACAGATGGCGGAAAGAAGGCAGAGAGGATCATCATTCCATTTTAACAATGGTGTGGATTGGTGTGCCCAGCTGCATCGCCTGGTCTATCGACTTCGGATCGCGGCAGGAGTTTGCGACAGGTTGGAGTGCCAGAGATTCCCACGTCTTGTCCATGTACTCCTGGAACCGCATGGCTGCTGCTTATTCAATGGAGGAGTTTCTCAACGGCGGAGAGCGGGGAAGATGATCCAAAATGCAGTGCACTGCAGTCGGTGGTCTAGCAAATAAAGAGGAAGACACTGGAGCACATGAAACATGAGGGGTCCTGAAAAGTCCACTCCCAGCTGAAGTTGTAATGGTAGCTGCAGTAGACGTCTATGGGGTAGTAGATGTCTTAGGGGTTCCTGAACTAGCAAACAATTCAGCAACGTGTATTGATGGTTGCGACGTTGCAGGTAAATGCAAAGTTGGATGCACCTTCTTAGCAGCAGCTTCTTGCCTAGTTGTTTCCCGCCGATTAGCCTCGAGGAATGGATCGTTCCCGTACCCTGGGCGACGCTTATTAACAAGATAGGCTGTTTTCATGGACACAATGTACTGATGAATACTCTCCACCTTAGCTGCCATGTGAACGAAAGAAAAAAAAATGCATATTTGACATAACTTTTGGAAGAGACTGCAACAATGAGGATCCATCATTGGCTGGGTTCCTCTCAGAGTCTAAAAGCAGCTGCTCTAATTCCTCAGTCCACTGGCGACACTTCGACAAGATATTTCTCAAATCTTGCAACTGTTTGATGTAGGAACGGAGATGGTTTCCTCGGAATCCCGTTGTAGAAACCAAAAACACTATAGAATTTGTTGTTGGTTGACTACTTGAACCTGGTGGTATTGTTGGTGTTGTGAATTGGAAGGTTGCATTCTTTGCAAAAAAATCGCTCTGTCCTGCTGGCAAAACAAGGAGGCTTTTCTTTTCTTTGATTTCTCTAGGAGATGTGAGGGTGGAAAGACACGGCTGGATTCTCGGCGTGGCTCGTGAGGAAGTGGGAGAGTGTGAGCTGCTAGGCCGCACCGTGGGCCGAGGAGAAATAGGGAAAGACAAGCTGGAGCTTGGGGGCTGCCACTTGGGCCTGGATGGCCTCCTTTTGAGAGGCTTGCTGTTGATGGATATACATACATATATATATATATATATATATATATATATATATGTTTGTAAAAGAAATCCTTTTCTCTTTTTTTTATTATTATTATTTTTTTGTAATAAAATTGACCTTCTTCAATAAAGCATTTATTTTTTATTTAGATGTGACTGTACTCGAAGTTGAACGTTCGAGTTGCCTACGTACCCTTCCAAAGAAGAGATCAAGTCATAACGTAGTTCAAATATATTTTGTTTTTTTTTTGTTTTTTTTTTGGTATTTTCTTTTGTTGCCGTTTGCAGTTTTAACTCGTGCAGGCAAGGAGCGTTTGGTGTCGTTTGTAGTTTCAACTCGTGCAGACAATGAGCATTTGGTGCCATGTTGCAGTTTCAGCTCGTGCAGACAAGGAGCGTTGGTATCGCCTTTTATGCTCATGCGGAACAAGAGCGTTGGTTCGTGCAGTTTAGGCTTGTGTGAACAAGAAGCTTTGTTGGTTCGTCAAGCGATCTGAGATAGTCGTTCCTCGCAATCTTCATAGCAAGGAGCCTTGACTGAGTAGTTGAAGAAGTCTTCTGGGAAGATGTCACGCATCGTGATGGGGATGGATGATCTTCGTGTTAAAGTTTCATTATCTCCAACACTTTCACATTGTTATGGAGGTGGACAGGAGCTGCTTTACCCCCTTTCCCATTGGTGAACTTGTGGAGAAGACATATGCTTCTTGTTCAGTTTCTTCGGAGTGACATAAGTTCATCCTTCAACTTCACTCGGCTTGACTGGCATGGTTTTGGAGCATGCCCCCAGCGATTGAGGTGAAGATTTTGAGTTGACAGAGCCGGAAATGACGTCTTATTCCAGGATTTCGTCTTCTTTGTCTTCTTGGGCCTCCTCTTCAGTGCGGTTCTCTTGGGTTTGTTACCGTGAAGATTGGCCAGTGTAGATGATGGTGCGCCTCCTTACCTTCAATGGTCCTTTTGTGTCGACTTCCAAAGCTGCTTGGCGCTTCATCCTTGAAGGAATCAAGCTTTGAACATCGTCTTTTCCTGCTAGACTGTCGAGCTTTTCTCTCTTTGGCGTTGTCTTCCTGTTTCTAGAAGGCTTCTTAGTTTCTTCAAGTCTGTCCAAAGCCGACCGTTGCGGAGGAGATCTAGCTGTGCCGCTTTGTTTCTTGGGTTTTGATAACCTTTCAAAAACGGATCTTTGCGGTGTTGGCGTCTCAAGCCTTTTGAAGACGGAAGTTTGGTATCGACCACTGATGCGATCAAGTGCCGAAATTCTAGGTTTTGAATAATTCAGCCTTTCGAAGACTGAAGTTCGAGGGGCGGGTTTAGGCTTCTCTTTTGGCCTTGTGGCTTGTGGTCTTGGCTTTCTCGTTTTTTTGTAGGTCGCCGATGTCCACCCTTTCTTATCACCAGTAGATGCATCTTAGTTGCTTGCCCCCGGTGATGGTTGTGTAAGAGGTGTCATGTGACTTGAACATTGACGGGAATGGTCATGCATACTTCGGAGATGCACAGGATTGAGTGATCCAAACACGATAGTAGTAGTGTGTGCCGCAACCGTGTCTTCAAGGTCAAGCTCGATTTTCCCTTGTTGTGCTAGCTTAAGGATAAGATCTTTCAGTACGAAGCACTTTTCAGTTGGATGACTGATGAAACGATGGAATTTACAGTATCTTGGACTGTCGGTACGATTCATCTCTTCCGGCCATCTGCACTCAAGCAAACCGATCACCTTCTTTTCCAGCAAGTCTTCTAACATGGCAACCACATCAGAGTCAGGGAATGGATAAGTCTTCTCTTCAAGCTCCTTCAAAGTACGTCTACGCATCTCTTGATAACGAAAAGCTTTGGTTTGAATCGCCTTGCCTCGTGTAGGGATTTTGACGAGAGCTGTGTTGACCGTCATTGCTTCCTTGGTAGGTTTCCACGCAGTCTTCTCCAACTTTGGCCCAAGAACTTTGTCGTTCTTGTAGTCAGCGATCGGTTCTTTCTCCATAATGGGCGATGCTCAACTCCATGTCATAGGCGCGAGTGGCCAATTCCTCGAAGGTCCGTGGTTTAATACCTTGAAGGATGTATTGCAAACCCCATTGCATGCCTTGGATGCACATCTCGATTGAAGAGGTTTCCGAGAGCTTGTCTTTACAGTCGAGGCTTAGAGTGCCCCATCTGTTGATGTAGTCAATGACTGGCTCGTCCTTCCACTGCTTTGTGCTTGTTGGCTCTAGCATGCTCACAGTGTCGCGGGTGCTATAGAAGCGGTTGAGGAATTCCCGCTCTAATTGCTCCCAGCTGTTGATGGACTCAGGCTCTAGGTTCGTGTACCACTCAAAGGTGTTTCCTTTCAGCTAGCGCACAAACTACTTGGCAAGGTAGTCCCCTTCGGTCCCTGCGTTGTTGCAAGTTTCAACAAAGTGGGCAACGTGCTGTTTCGGGTTTCCTTTTCCATCAAACTGCATGAACTTTGGTGGTTGATAACCCCATGGAATCTTCAGGGCATCAATCTTATTGGAGTAGGGATTCGAGTAGAACAAGGAGGTATGTGAGCTCCCTTCGTACTGTGCCTTGATGGTGTTGGTGATCATCTCATGTAGCTGCTGGATAAAAAGATATCCCATGAATGCCGCTGCTTGGTCTGGCTCTGGCTTCACATCGTTTTTCTCCACCTAAGGCTTCTCTTCTTCGTCATCTCCTCTCTTTAGTGGATCATTCTCTGGGTCGGGGTTCTCGTCGTCCTGTGGCTCCAGTCAGCTGACGAGTGCAGCGATTTGCAAGTCTTTTTCTTCAACAATCTGTGTTAGCCTTGCGATCGCTTCATTCATTTAAGCCAGTTGTTCTACGATTGAGGTAACGCCGATGGTCATGACTTGTGCAACCAATAGACGTGACTTTCCTTTAGACATCCAGGATGCTGACGAAGAACGTCGTTGGCTGTTTTGGAATGTCATCTTGTGTGCCTCAGCAGCATGCTTCGATGCCCCCAACGAGGTCAGGTTGATGACAGACTCACACCTTTGATGCTCCCCTTGCTCTTTTAGCGGCACCAACTTTGAAGTGGCATGTTGAGGAGCGGTTGTGGCGCCAATGGATTGTCCGTTTGCGGGAAAAGTGCTTAGCATCCTTCCCTCAGTGGTTGCGAGAATGACTTGTCCCTTGCTTGATGCCATTGACTTTGAGGTGTGTTTGGATTCCTTGAACGGAGAAAGAGATGAGAGGTAGAGATTGTCCCACTGGGCGTGCCAATTTGTGAACACGGAATATTCCTGAAACGAAAGAGACAAGAACAACGTGCACAAACAAATATTTTGTATTTGATGATTTTGGGTTACAATCTCTCTCTATTTTGATCATCTGATTCGATCTCCGTACGGTGTTGATTTGTGGATGTTTCGTTGATCCAAGGGCCGTGTGCTTGATCTTTGAAGGTGGATTTGAGCAGATCTTCAAGGAGCCGTTTAGGGCTTGATCTTGAGAATGAGTGTTTCTTCAAGGGCCGTTAAGGCTTGATCTTGAATAACGGTGATGAATGGATCTTCAAGGGCTTTTGGGCTTGATCTTGAAGAACGGTGATGAACAGATCTTCAAGGGCTTTTGGGCTTGATCTTGAAGAACGGTTGGATGTGTGGATTTGTCGACGTTATTGATCCAAAGGGTCGTTGGGGCTTGATCTTAAGATGAACGGATGATGAACGATGGTGCTTTCTTCAAGGGTTGTCGGGGCTTGATCTTGATTTGGTGGATTGTTGATCCAAGGGCCGTCGGGGCTTGATCTTGGAAGAACGATGAACGAAGAACGAAGAACGCTTTCTTCAAGGGCCGTCGGGGCTTGATCTTGAATTGATGGATGATTGTTGATCCAAAGGGCCGATTGGGCTTGATCTTAGGATGAACGATGAACGAAGAACGAAGAACGAAGAGAGCTTTCTTGATTCTTCGGGAACCTGGATGATTGAAAGCTTCGGAGTTTCAGAGCTTCAGAGCTTCAAGAATTTTGCCTAATGATTTTGGTTCCTCAAATGAATGAAATTGGCTTCTATTTATAGAATTCCAAAACTTGATTTTTGGGATTAAATAATCAGATGAAATAAATCATTTCTGCCGGGCGTTGACACGCGTCCTGTTTGATGACTTTTCCAACTTATTTCGATTTTTTTGTTTAGACACACGCTACGTGTAAAATTTATGTAATACATGAGCGTTGAAACTTTGATTTATCGGTCAACATTTATTTACCGAAATTTCGATGTCTACGATATATACTACATATCTTAATATAAAGACAAACGACTCTATAATCCACTTCGATTATAACACATAGTATATCACCTTGTGTTCTGAGTAGACAAAAATTTCTCACAATAGAAATAGCTATACTATTGTATGTGAAACCCCTAAATTAGACATTGTCCCAGTTGTATATGTCCAAATACTATGGCTCTTTTAATATTTCGTTCCCGTTTGTATATGTTGCTGAACCATCGTATCCCACCGTTCCAACGAAGGCCAATATTCCAAGGAACGGGAATATCACCTGTTTATATTGCAAATTAATGAAATTTAAAGAAGATTCGGTCATGAAAGCCACTCTCAAGGTACATATATATAACAATAGACAAGAAGGGAAGATCGATCACATACTTTCGTATTTTTTTTGTTTTCGTTTTTCATTCCCTATTAATTATTAGCACTTGTAAATGTTAAGTACGTGGGAATAGCAGAAATGCAGAAGCCATTAAAGTTGGTTCCAACCGAATTTGTGTAAGCCCCCATGTTATGAAACACGAGATAATCATTTAACTTCAGTTCCGGCAGTTTGCAGTCAGCCACCACCGTGTCCAGCGAATCACAGGTTGGTCCGAACACCGTCGACGAATATATGGCTACTGAATGATGATCATGATCAGGAGTGTGAAGGAGGAGGGGTGAAACTGTCAAACAAGATTTATCAAATGCCGGAAGATTAAACGACCCATATATCCCATCGGTAATCCAATACTCTCTTTTCTCTCCTCTCACTCGCTTCCCCATCACATTTGCAACCATTGTGAAAGCCATTTCGGCAAAGAACCTTCCTGGCTCAGCCATCACCACCAGATCAGACTCCGATTGATGATCACCAAAGTGTTCTTTAATAGCGTCGTTTAGGGTTTCGGCTATTTCATCAAATAACGGGTTTGCCTTGAACCCACCACCAATATCAAGCACATGCATTTTGGGCAGTTGGAGCTCATCTGCCACGTCGAATGCAGCCTTAGCAGCTGCTATTGCTCCACGGTACACTTGAGATTCCGAAGCTTTCGAACCCACGTGAAATGAAACTCCCACCACTCTCAACCCTAGTTTGTGTGCATGTCTAAGGAGAGGCGCCACCTCCTCGGACAACGCACCGAATTTGGTCCCAAATGAACGCCAGGAGCTCGTGTCATTTGGGACTGCAATTCGGAGCAACAAGGAACATTTGGGATGGCATCTTTTTATCTTGTTAAGTTCGTCCATGGAGTCGAAGGTTGCAAGATTGACCCCGACTCCAGCTGCGTGCCTTAAATGGTTCTCACCCTTGCATGGATTGGCGTAGACTATCCTTGAGGGGCTTACACCATGAGAAAGGATGGCCTCGATCTCCACCTTGCTAGCGCAGTCAAAGCTCGCACCGAGCGTTGCCAATGCTGCAATGAATGCAGGCTCAGGGTTACACTTGACAGCAAAGAAGGGCTGAACGTTGGGAAGGCAACGGTTCCATTTTTGCATAAGGCTGACAAGAACTCCCAAATCGAGAACGTAAAAGGGTTGTGGTTCGTCTTGTTTGTTGATGATGGATCTGATGAGAGTGGTGAGTTGGTGTCTTGGTATGTCAGTTGGAACATGCTCACCCTTCACTTGGCTTGCTGCCAATTTGACTTGGAGGCTGCTAAAAGTAGTAAGGCTTGGAATACTTGGAAGGATGAATGCCATGGAAAAAAAATTAAATTAATGGGTTTATGTGAAAGCTAGCAAGGATAGTGTAGAGAAATTTCGTAACAAATTAAGTGGCTGATCTCTCTAAAATTTACTTTGTGGAGGGTTTGCGTAATGTATATCTTTAAATAGAGAATTTAAACGGTCCCCATCAGAATGGGCTTCACCAATCACGTCTCTCATAATGGTAAAAACCACCCAATTATTTCTCCAATAATCATATATAGCATCTCCATGCCATGCTATAAAATCATGTCATATGTATTGAAATTAAATATTTGCTAATACATGCAAAAGATAGGCATGGTCAAGTTGACTAGAGCATATGTGCTCCCAAGTTTGAATCTCTTTCTGCAGTTTTTATATATATATATATATATATATATATATATATATAGCGATAGCGTTAGTAAGTTAGAAGTAGAACATCACTTGAACCAAAAATTGAGGAAACAAGAATTCAAACTGGATGCATAGAAGAGCACATATCCTCTAGCCAATTTATCCACATCCAAGTTTTCGAATGATCTTTAATTTAACTTTTTCAACAACATTTTTTATTTTAGTGAAATTAAAAGGAGTTAATTGGATCCACTTATTTTAATTTTATCTTCCTCGTTTCAAATAACATGAGAAAGAATGGTAGAGAAACATGCATTGAGAAAGTTAATTTTAGATTAGGAAGTTTGAAGTTCCAAGTTGCTTTTGGTTTCTTGGGACGGTAGGTGAGGATTGCAAAATGGTCATGCAAGATAGATGATAGATGGAGGAGTGAGGATTTGCCAACCGCCAAGGGGACGTTCTTGCTTTCCCTACATAGAGGCATTTAACATCCTAAACAAAAGAACTGCACTCTTTTTCTTCACGACAAAATTGGGTTGATTGCCTTTTTCTTCTAGAATAATTCAAGAAGCAATTCACGTCCACGTTTGGTAAGGGATCATTTATTTTCTGCCTGATTAGTGGCATATATTGATTGTCATGTAATTATAATTATTACTAATTTTGTGCGATTTCATGATATGGATTAACATCATGTAATTGCCACTTAGTACTATGGTCTAGTAGTATTCCTTTTCACTTGTAATTGAGAGGTATTAAGTTCAATTCTCGCCAAAGGCGAATTTGGACCACATAATTGCTAGCCCATTGTGAGACTTATCCCACCCCTTTTCTTTTTTTGCACTCATGCCATTTTACATTTAGGAAATGCCTTATGCACACTCCTTTTCTTTTTTGCACTCATGTTTATTTATATCTTTATTTTCTATTGATTAATCATTCTAAAAGCCATAAATAAGCCGAGGTGTGTAAGGAGAAAATGATGAATACATAAATTATGAAATGTGAAGGTAAAAAGGTCTCACATCGGTGAAAGGAGAAACCGTGCAAGGGCTTAAGAGGTTAGACAATTCCCCATATTGCCAATTAGTTTTATAGTGGAATCTCAACTTTCTCACCATGTGTGCTCCACTTCACCAAATTCGTGTTGTCTTTGTGTTTAACTTGAAAATTCACCACATGTGAGGAAGCGTGTGAGTATGTGAAAATAAAAAAGTCCTAGATTGGTAAGAGAAGAAATCTTGCAATGGCTCATAAGAGGTTGAGTTACTCCCCATATTGCCTATTGGCTTTATGGTGAAACCCAAACTTATTTCATAATATTATAGTAGGTTTGTCCACTTGTTAAGTCCAACAACCACGCGTGATTCTCATCACCCAATTCTTGTTGTCAACATGTTTGGCTTGAAAATTCACTACATGTTAAAAGATGATATCTTCATGATCTCTTGAGATTGTTTCCTATTTCATCATGATTTCCAAATTTCCCTGTATTAATAAAATATTCCCTTATGTATTATTTGTATATTAATTATACTTGTAAATCAAATCATTGTACACTATTTAAATCAATGATAATGCACCCTCCAAGGTATCGAAGGATTGAGCCAAATTACCTTATATTACCTTTAATGTCTTTTCTGCAATTCCTGCTTTGGATTATCTTTTATGGTATCTCAGAGCCAATGACTAACGTCTTTTTTTTAATGATCCTCCCTACACTTTTCCATGGCTGCCCCAACCAATCTGACCACTCCTTCCCCTGATGTCTTCCCCTCCGTTTCTCATGCGATCAACATCAAGCTTGACTTTTCCAATTATTCTCGTTGGTTGGCTTAGTTGCTTTCTGTTCTTCGCAATCGTCAATTGATGGCTTTTGTTAATGGTTTTTCCACTTACCCTTTGGCGTTCCTTTCTGACACTACTGATAAAGTCTCTACCAAACCCAACCATGCGTATGCTGAATGGGTTCAAAAGGACCAACTTGTGCTTTCCTAGATCAATGGCTCTCTTGGTCATTAGGCCCTCACAGCGACTGCTCGTCATTCCACTGCCTGTGACATTTGGATTGCTCTCCAGCAGTGTTTTGCCTCTACGAACTAGAGTCACATCTTTCAACTTCGTACCGCTTTCTTCCAGACCAAGCAAGGTGATTCTTCAATTTTTGATTTTCTTGATAAGATCAATGGTATTACAAATCAATTGGCTCTTACTGGAGCACCTATTTCAACAGATAACATGGTGCCGGTTGTCATGTCTAATGTCGACCCCAAATTTGAGAATAATGTTACCGCTGCTCAAGCCCGTGACAAACCCATCTTCTTTCCTGATCTTAAGGCTCTTTTTCTCACTGCTAAACTCTATCTTGCTGATCCTTTTGCTCTGCCGAATTCTTGCATCTCAATCATAGTTGTTTCCCGTGACTCCTATGCCTTTCATGGCTGCTCCTGTTCTGATCGCGGCGGTGATCGTGGCTCTGGCCATTTCTCCCATGAGGGTGATCGTGGTGGTGGTCGATGGTTTTCACAATAATGGCGGTGATGGCTACCGTGGCTATTGATGTGCTGGCGGTTTTCGCAAACGTAATTTTCGCGATCGTGGGGATCGTCCTTCTAGATTCCACGACTCTAACAATGTCTCTAGGCTTCTTGGCACAGCCCCATCTCAAGGCTCCTCCAATCATCGTTGCCATATTTGCAACACTTTTGGCCATGGCGCCCTTGATTGTGCTTAACGCCTTAATTTGGCTTATGAAGGTCGCCCTCCTTCTTCCTATCTCATTGCCTTGACGGCTCAACACTCGTAGCCTTGGCTCATTGATTCCAGGGCCAACTCACATATCACCAATGACCTCAATACCTTGTTTCAATCCCATGACTATCGTGATAGTGATTCCGTCGGTGGTGTTGTTGGCGGTACAGGTTTGCCTATTAACCATATTGGCTCATCAACTCTATCTCATAATAATGTTTCGTTCAAGCTTAATATTGTTCATCATTGTCCAGATGCTTCTACTTTTGTGTTGTCTGCTAATCGCTTTATATTGGATAACAATTGTTATATTACATTGTTTCCCACTTGTTTCTATATTCAGAAAATGGAGACGGGGTAAATTCTTTTTTCAGGCAAGAGTAGCAATGGTTTTTATCCATTTTCATCCTCATCACCGTTTGCTCATGGTCGTGCTGCTTTCCTTGGTGTTCGTGTTGGTCGTGATGTCTGGCACTCTCGTTTAGGCCATCCATCTTCTTCCATTTTGAATTTACTTTTCTCTAGACATCCAAATAAACTACTTGTTTCTGGCAACCGAACTCTAAATAATTTTAGATGAGATTATTAAGGACTTGCCCAACATGCGGTCTGCTTAATGACTTCCTTGCCTCGCTGCATCACAAATTCACAATTGGCATTAATTTAGGTCTGATACCACAAATTCACGTTACCTAGTTGATGACAACAAAATACTATTCTAGTGTAATTCCATACCTTGCTATCTTCTGGTAAATAACAAGTAAAGGGGGCATGCCATGCACAATCGAGTCTTAACAAATGCAATGCAATTGTAGTTCTAATCAAATCCAAGTATATACCTGATTAACAAATGTTCGTTGGAAATGACTTTTATCAGCATTTAACTGCAACAACATAAAAGAGAGGAAAAGAAATATGACAATCAGTAGATACCAAAATTAGAAAAAAAGGACTGTATTGCATATTCATTTGAAGAACTTATATGTATGTGCAGAGACTAGAAAATAAATAACTAATAATTTCAATGGTATCATAACATTGCTTATATCCAATACACAATCCAGGTGCTTCACCAATAAATAGTAAAAACAAAGCTACAAAACAAAAAAAACAAGCATTAAAACCCATTCGTTCAACAACATTTTCAGTCTTCCATGTCACCCCAGGATAATCAGGATGCAGTTTGAGCCTTTTAGGACCAAGGTTAAAGACTCTAGGTAAAAATACAGAATTTTCTACGAAATTTTGAATCATTCACGACATTAACTAGTACCTCCCTACAATATGCAAATATCATATATGCTTTCAATTGACATTCTAATGTTCTTGAACAAAGAAAAATCAAAGACTAACCAACGAAAAACCAAATCCCCTTTTGATTCAAAACCCAACCCTAAACCTAACCCTAAAATTAATCTCAAATATATAAGTAAATTTAACTAAAACAAGTTATAAATCATAGTTCTTACCATATTAGCACTCTGAAATTTAGAAGCTAGGAGATGGAAAGCCTGGAATGAAGAGGAAATGAGGCCGAAGGGAGAGACAGCGTTTGGAACTGGAAGAAGAGTGCAGGAGACTGGAGACAGATGAATAAACTTGAGAAAGAGAGCACAAAGTCTTAGTCCACCAGGAGACTGGAAACAGATGAATAAACTTGAGAAAGAGATCACAAAGTCTTAGTCCATGAACTACGGGACTAGAAGAAAGAAAATAAAAAGTTATGTTATGTGGCCATGTTAAGATGTGGTTGAGTCCATACTAAATGTATGGACTCAATGAAAATAACCAATTAAAATTTAACATTTAATAAAGGTATGCGGTTTCGGTTTCGGTTCGATTTCGGTTTCGGAGGGCCGAAACCGAAACCAAATCGTTTTTCCCCTATTCGGTTCGGTTTCAAACCGAAACCGTTTTGAAACTGCAAAACCAAACTGTTCGGTTTGGTTTGATTTGGTTAGTGTTTCGGTTGCGGTTTTTGGTTTCAAGTGTCCACCCCTAATGAACAAGCAAAAACTTGGGCCAAAGAAAAACAAACAAAAACATAACTCAAGCAACAATTTGAGCCCATAACAAAATATATAAAAAAATAAAAATAAAAAATAAAAAATAAACAGTCCAAGAAATCGACTACAGCCACCGCTGCAACATTCCAACACGATCCGTCCAATTTCACTCCTCCAACCTAACGTCAGCTCGCCGATCGTAACATCCAACTCCAAGCACCGCCAGGTACGCATCCTCATTCATCCTTACTCCTATCTACAGTTATACGTGTACTTTTAAAAGATTCCAAACTTTAAAAAATTGTATACCAAACGCATAAGACAAAAAAATTATCCTGTATATACGTACATAAAAAATCTCTTAAACATTACAATACAAAACAACTAAAGTAATATTTCTTTTCAAGCACATAGCGCTCCGTGAATAAAAATAAATTTGTGCATGAGAGGTTAGTACAACATCATTTAACTTTTTTGTTGTACAAATGTTGTAACGTTTCATTACTCAATTTCCCTTTCCCAAAAAGTTAATGCTAATGAACCAAATTTTATAAATCAAATGATGAGTACATATACTCCAGTGATCAAAACTTGAGACTTTTTGTTCCGTCTAATTTGTATTTGGATCATTATGTTTCATCTAACTTTTGATCTAGTAATATTTCTCTTTCGAAACGTGGAAATCCCACTTACAATTTAGAATAACGAAAGTGGGACGTCGAGACTTTCTGTGTCTTGCGTCGTCGACATAGAGTTGAATGCGCACCTAATTTGAGTCTTACGTTGCTTGGCCACCATGTGTGTATTTGATATAAAGGAAATGGAAAAGGAATGTGAAAGTACATGTACATGTGGAAGTTCTTTGCAAAATTCAAACGATTGAAATTTATCAGATTCATGTTCAGAATCTCAATATCTGTAATAATCTCGACTTTTGAAACAAAAAATTAAGTTGAGAAATCGTTCACATTCTATAGCTACTTTAGAATGTTTATTTTGTTAATTTATTGAAATTAATTAATTAATTAATTACTTGATATGTAAAGTGAAAGATGAGTGTGTATTGCCAACCGTCTGGTGTTGACTACTCAAGTAGTAGGCATCAGTAGAGATTAAAGTATAAGATTGATTAATAGATTTTGACACTAATCGTCTTCAGATTTTACCAATTAATTAAAAAGAATTCATCTCATACACCAATCTCATAAAGTCTTCTTTATATATATATAAGACGGATCCGTGACACTACTTTTTTACACATTTTTTTGTGGGACACACTTCGTAATGTATTTCAACAATATGCACTGTCTTTTTTTAGGTATTCCCTCAAAGATCATGCATGTATACCAAAAATCACCTAAATCTAAAACCATATGACCGTTTGATTAAGGGTTTAGGGTATTTTGTGTAGAACATTATTTGTTTGTTTTCTTCACTACAAGTCTACAAATTAATGTTATAATGGTTTTGGATTTGTTTAATTTTTTGTAGGGGTGATCTACGAATGCTACTCTAAAAGATAGACTGTTCGAATTGTTAAAATACATTACAAAATAGACCCCACAAAAACGTATTTCTCTCCAACTTTTTTATATTTACAATTTTCGGCGAGGATTGTCATTTGTATCTAAACTTGCTCATTTATTCATCAACTATTAAACAAAAATAGAATCATTCAGTGATTATACGTGTACTTTTAAAGATTCCAAGCTTTAAAAAATGAAAATTTTAACGAAAATGACATTTTTACTCTAAAAAGTCACTTCTGTTACTATTCACTTACAACATTTTTTTTGTCATTTTGATTAAAACTCAAAGTTTCAAGTTATTTTCATTAGTTTTCCTTTAAAAAAATTATACACCAAACGCATAAGACAAAAAAGTTCTCATGTATACAACAACAACAAAGCCTTTTCCCACTAAGTGGGGTTGGCTATATGAATCCTAGAACGCTATTGCACTCGGTTTTGTGTCATGTCCTCCGTTAGATTCAAGTACTATAAGTCTTTTCTTAGAGTCGCTTCCAAAGTTTTCCTAGGTCTTCCTCCACCCCTTCGGCTCTGGACCTTTGCTTCGTGGTCGCATCTTCTAACCGAAACATCAATAGGCCTTCTTTACACATGTCTAAACCACCGTAACGGATTTTCTCTCATCTTTCCTTCAAGTTCGGCTACTCCTAGTTTATCTCGGATATCCTCATTCCTAATCTTATCTTTTCTCATGTGCCCACACATCCAACGAAGCATCCTCATCTCTACTACACCTATTTTATGTACGTGATGATGCTTCACCGCCCAACATTCTGTGTCATACAACATCACCGACTTTATTGTCGTCCTATAAAAAATTTCCTTGAGCTTCAGTGGCATATGGCAGTCACACAACACGTCGAATGCACTCTTCCACTTCATCCATCCAACTTGTATCATATGGTTGAGATCTTCATCTAATTCTCCGTTCTTTTGCAAGATAGATCCTAGGTAGCCAAAGCGGTCGCTCTTTGATACTTCCTGATCTTCGATCCTCACCCCTAACTCATTTGGGCCTCCATTTGCACTAAACTTGCACTCCATATAGTCTGTCTTTGATTAGCTTAAGCGAAAACCTTTAGATTCCAACATTTCTCTCCAAATGTTAAGCTTCGCATTTACCCCATCCTGATTTCATCTGTCAACACTATATCATCTGTGAAAAGTATACACCAAGGAATATCATCTTGAATATGTCCCGTTAACTCATCCATTACCAATGCAAAAAGGTAAGGACTTAAGGATGAGTCTTGATGTAACCCTATAGTTATAAGGAAGCTTTCAGTTTGTCCTTCATGAGTTCATAAAACAGTCTTTGGTCCATCATACATATCCTTTATAGCTTGGATATATGTTACTCGTACTCCTCTAAAATCCTCCAAAGAATGTCTCTTGGGACCCTATCATACGCTTTTTCCAAATCTATAAAGACCATGTGTAAATCTTTTTTCCTATCTCTATATCTTTCCACCAATCTTCGTAAGAGATAGATTGACTCCATGAACCCGAATTGGTTGTTCGAAACCCGTGTCTCTTGCCTCAATCTATGTTCAATGACTCTTTCCCAGAGCTTCATTGTATGACTCATTAGCTTAATACCCTTATAGTTCATGCAATTTTATATGTCGCCCTTATTCTTGTAGATAGGCACCAAAGTGCTCTTTCACCACTCATTTGGCATCTTCTTCATTTCAAAATCCTATTGAAAAAGTCTGTTAGTCATGCTATACCTGTCTCTCCCAAGTCTTTCCACACTTCGATCGGTATATCATCTGGGCCCACTGTTTTTCTATACTTCATCTTTTTCAAAGCTACAACCACTTCTTCCTTCCTAGTTTGGCGGTAAAATGAGTAGTTTTTACACTCTTCTGAATTACTCAACTCCCCCAAAGAAGTACTCCTTTCATGTCCTTTATTGAAATGATTATGAAAAAAACCTCTCCATCTGTCTTTGACCATGTTCTCTATAGCAAGAACATTTCCATCCGCATCCTTGATGCACCTCACTTGGTTAAGTCCATTGTCTTTTTTTCCCTTGCTCTAGCTAGTTTTTAGTTATCCAACTCTCCTTCTTTGGTATCTAGTCGCTTATAGATATTGTCATAAGCATCTAGCTTAGCTTCTCTCACAGCTTTCTTCGCCTCCTGCTTCGTTATTATATACCTTTCACCATTTTCATCGGTCATATCCTTGTATAAGACTTTACAACATTCCTTCTTAGCCTTCACCATTGTTTGTACCTCCTCATTCCACCACCAAGATCCTTTTAGAGTGGAGCAAATCCCTTGGACTCTCCTAATACTTCTTTTGCTACCTTTCGGATACAACTAGCCATGGAATCCCACATTTGGCTAGCTTCCCCCTCTCTATCCCACATGCATTGGGTAATTACTTTCTCTTTGAAAATGACTTGTTTTTCTCTTGTTAGATTCCACCATCTAGTCCTTGGGCACTTCCAGGTCTTGTTCTTTTTTCCCTCTCTTTTGATATGCACATCTATCACCAACAAGCGATGTTGATTAGCCAAGCTCTCTTCCGGTATACCTTTGCAATCCTTACAAGTTATACGATCCCCTTTCCTCATTAGAAGAAAATTTATTTGTGTTTTTGACAACTCACTCTTGTAGGTGATCATATGTTCTTCTCTCTTCTTAAAGAAGGTATTGGCTAAGAAGAGATCATATGCTATTACAAAATCCAAGATGGCTTCCCCATCCTCATTTCTCTCCCTAAAACCATGGCCACCTGAAAACCTCCATAATTGCATGTCTCCTTACCCACGTGTCCATTTAAATCTTCTCATATAAATACCTTCTTCGTCTAAGCAATTCCTTGCACAAATTCTCCAAGATCTTCTCAAAATTTCTCCTTCAAACTCATACCCAACCCTACTTGAAGTGTGTACGCACTAATCATATTGATGAGTTATTGTTCTATTACAATCTTGATTGCCATAATTCTATCTCCTCCTCTCTTGACATCTACAACATCTTGTGTCAAGGTTTTGTCCACGATGATGCCAACATCGTTTCTCGTTCTATTTGTGCCCAAATACCAAAGTTTAAAACCTGAGTTTTCTAGATCCTTTGTCTTAAGACCAACCCACTTAGTTTCTTGTAAGCACATAATACTTATCCTTCTCCTCACCATAACTTCCACTACTTCCATGGATTTTCCCATTAAGGTTCCTATATTCCACGTTCCTAAACGCATTCTACTCTCTTGAACTCTACCCTTATGTCCTAACTTCTTCACCTTTCATCGTCTAATAAGATCAAAGTACTTCTTTTGTGTGTCCTGTGTAAAGTTGATAGGATAATATGCTTCCAAACAACTTTGAGTGGAGTTGTTCAAAAAGAAGTTTCTATGACCCCTTTGCTCATTTAACACTGCATCCGGATGCCGATGGAGATGATCCTTACTCACTTATCACTGTGCTTGGGCCATATAGCGCGCCACTTACAGGTGACGCCCTAGCTTTAGCGTGATTTCGTTTTGGATTCATTTTCATAAGGATTCGACGTAACCTAGGAGTGCCGACTGTCAACTACCTGACGCCCTCCCCCTCTTCCTTTATCGGGGCTTGGGACCGGCGATGTAAGATAAACTTATTAAACATTACAATACAAAACAACTAAAGTAATGTATCTTTTGAAACACATAGCGCCTTGTGAATTAAAAATAAATCAGCGTGTGAGAGATTAGTTTAACATCATTTAACTTTTTTGTTGTACAAATGTTGTAACATTTCATTACTCAATTTCCCTTTTCCAAAAGGATAATGCTAATGAAACTAAGTTGACACACCCCGATCCGGAGGATCCAGGTGTGCTGGCCGTCACGTGGTCGTGACGTAACCATAGGCGCGACACGGAAGCAAAATAACAACATAAATCAGCAGAAATTCAAACCAAACTCAACATAACCACCTACGAACATAACCTGACGAGTTATAAAGTAAACACATAAGTTCAGAGCATAGGTTTAAGTGCAGTCAAGTAGGACTAAATTAAAATACATCACCCTCAGGTGAGTCCTACATGTCGAAAGTCTGTTAGAAGGCCGAAAAAGACCTCGAGAGCCACCAACCGCTAAATTAGAACCTGGAGGGGCGCAAAACAACATGAGTGGGTCAGTAAAACCAAAGATTTTTCCAAAACATTTCATTTAAAACATTTCTAACCCCTCACCGTAAAACCTGTATACTTTCCCAGAAAAATATATATATATAAATACAACTATATGAAATCTCAAAACTTGAATCCCAAATCTTCAACATTGTTCAAGAAAAACATGCCATGCCATAAATCAAATATAAATCAGGTGAAATAAGGAATCAATCGGAGACCCTGCAGTTGGTCCTATACGATTAATTCAACAGCTCAATATCCCACTAAGCCGGAGTCACCACCGTGACCTGTACGACCCTACTCTGCACATCACTCGGAATTACGTAAGGTAGTCTATACGATGAAAGGTGTAAAAATACGTTCTAGTGCTTCTCTCATCATATCATCAGCGCGCATAACTAAGGTCACCCACTAGTCGGAATCACGCCTAGTGATCTGTACGACTAGCATGTCGGAACCCTCACATGGTCTGTACGACATCCACCTACTTGGATCCAAGACGAGCGTGCGGTGTGGTGAATAATATAAGCACTAACACCTAGGGTGCAGGTTATGAGCTCAAAACATCTCAACAACAACCAATTAAATGAATAAATGAACTCACCTGACTTACTTGTGCCTCCACTGTACCATGCAACATGTATGCATCATATATCAATCATATAACTCATATGAAGTTCACATTTTTCAAATAATTCTATGCATGGCATTTTCTAAAACATATTTTCACATAAAATCATTTTTTGGGAAAAATCGATAGTATAAAGGTAATACGAAAATAAAACTGCCCACTCACTGGTAAGTCGACGGGTCGTAACCCCCGTGGCGTCCTTGAATGCGGTCGTCCTCGGGATACGTCTCACCTATATGCGAAACAACTATAAAAACGTTAATTTTAAACACATCACCAATATTTCGAAATAACTTCTCATACGATGCTCAATTTAGGTATATGAATATACCACATCGACCTACTCGACGTCACGAGCGTCGGGAAATTTTTAGAAAAAAATTTGGAGGGCTCACGCGCCGCACGTGGCACGGGCCTACGCGCCCCCCACGCGCCCTTCTTCTTCCTTGGGTCGCCGGACTGGTTTTTCCGGCGACCGGATTCCGGCCAATTTTAAAACTTCTTGTTCTCCTTCGTTTTTCACCCATTTTCTTCGTATTTTATATCAAATTGAAGCCCCAAACATGTAGAATCACATTGGACTAGTTTTAGGGTCTAAAAATCAAGAAATCTCACTGAGCAAAATCCAAAGATTCGGCCAACTTCGAAACCCACGATCCCGAAGTCCAAATCCTTCAAACGAACGTCCCCGAGCTTCCTTAGGACCTCACTAAGCTTGCTATAAGCTTGAATTTCCCTGAAACACAACATTTTACGTTCGCATGAACAGTACCCAAAAATGGAGGTTTCGGATCCCACGTGAAATCGAAGGTTTCACTTCCTAAAACTAGCACCAATGAACTCAGGACGTCAAAAGGATGAAGATACATACCTTATTTGCCTCGATCCGTCAAGTTTTGAAGGGTTTTGGTTGTGGTCCGTACATATTTGGGTGTGTGTGTGTGCGAGGTCGAGAGGTAGAGAGACAAAGAGTGCTACGGGAGGGAGAGGGAGAGAGAGGTCCCTTTTCTGTGTGGTCCACCTTAATCCACACCAACCATAAATCATCCTAACCAATTTAACAAGAAAAATCAATCTTTTAAACCAACTTAATTATATAATTATCCCTTCCAAACTTAACCAATATTGAACCATAATAACGCCACGTACATACATACCTTAGTACTCATCAAGGGTAATATAGTCATTCCACATTCCCGTCAAAAGCACCTCCGGGACGGACTGTGACAAAGTTTTAAAACCAAATTTTATAAACCAAATAATGTATATATTGATGATTAAATTATTATTTAAGTATTAATTAACGGATTTATTTTTTAATAATAATATATCATTCAGTTTGTAAAATTAATTTAAAAGTTTAGCCACTAAAATTACCCTTTCCAAAATTTCTCTGCTCAGTCGGATTACAAACTGGAAGCCCCGCACAGCGAAAAATCTTCGAACGGCGACGATGCAAACCAAAACTTCTCAATCACATTCACCTGGTACTTCTCTTTTGATTTTCTTCTCTCTTGATCTCATTTTCTTTCCATCTCTTTTTCCCAGGTTCCCTGTTTGATCGCAGGCCCTTGAGAATGCTGTACCAAAATATACATTGATGATCTCTTTCCTTTCCTTTTTTTCCCAACTCTATTTTCTCGGCAGCCAAACAGGGGTTAACTTAGTTTTGTACTTCTGTTTAATTACCCAAAGCTATTGATAGTCTTGTTAAACATCGTAAATTAACTTTGTAATTTCACTTATGAGTGAGAAAAACTTTATGTTTTGGATTCTAATTTTCTAGGGCTTCTTTTAGCGGTAATATGCTTTCCAACCTTCTTCCAGTGTAATGTATGTCATATTAGTATGTATTTATTGCTTGTAATTGTACTTTTCAAATGTGGTAGCCATCAGCATGGGTAGCTCTGAGAAGGTGCCAAATGGCTGCTTGACAACAGCTAGTGATAGAGATGATACACCTTTCGATCTTTTACGCGATTTTTATGGTAAGCAATACGATTTATTGATTGCTCTTGTGCTAATTAGATGCGTGTAGTGAATTTTTTTTTTCAAACTTTCAGTCATATGTGTGAAATGTGGTTCCAATTATTAGCTAGTGGTCCTGAGAAGCGTTATATCAATCCATCATTTTCGAAAACAAGTGCCAAGTGGAATGAACTTTTATGAAATGCGAAAGTAGATGCCTTGCAATGTTGAACCTTGTAAAAAAAGCAACCTCCCTGAAGCTATTGATCAAGTGAAAATGGAAAAGGCGAGCATAAACTGTGGTCTCCTTCAATTTCATCTCATAGTGTTTCTTTATATATTTTTTAACTAATGCTGCACTGGAAAATGATTATTTCTTCCAATTGTGTACCATACTATTGTGAACAAGCATTCGTATGAATATTTACAAGGAGAGAAGTTGGTTTCTTTGGTTTTTTTATGAGCATTGCAGATGGTGTCATAGCTGGCGGTGCTGCTGGTGTTTTTGTAGAAGCAGCTTTATACCCTATTGACACAATAAAAACTCGATTACAGGCATGTAACCTATGCTGAATATCTTTCTTAATTATCTTCTGGGTTCTGTTTGGAATATCTCGTAGGCGAAAGGAAATATTCATTCATATGATAATGGAAGAATCATCGCCTTCATTTATATATTAATAGGGAGTCACTGTTAGGTGCTACCATGCTCATTTTGGCTAAATCGTCTGACATGTGAGTGACTAATTCCCACTACATGATGCCTTCATTTATATATTTATAGGGAGTCACTTCTAGGTGCTACTATGCTGATTTTTATTCGCTAAGTTATCTAACACGGGAGTGACTAATTCCCAACATATGTGGTTACAAAGTCTTGGTCCATGATCAATGACCTTCACGAGTATTACTTTGTATATGTTCTTAATTAACTGGTTCAGTATTTGTAGAATGAATAGTGATTTTCTAGAATTGCGTAGTTCATTATCAAAAAGTGAACTATTGTGGCTTTTCATTAATGTAACTATCTGTGTATTTTTGGTTATAGAATGGTCTTCATTCCTACATAATACTTGCCTATTCTCTAAATTGTTATTTTTCTTTCCTCGCATTCACTTTTAGGTTGCCCATGCTGGAGGGCAAATTATGTTGAAGGGTCTGTATTCAGGATTGGCTGGAAACCTTGCTGGTGTCTTGCCGTAAGTATATATTTTTCTTAAAAACAAGAAAAAAACTTGGGTAGGAAGTACAGTTCAATATCAGATAGATAGGCATTTGCTGAAAATTTACATGCTGATTGCTTACTTTGGTGTTTTTCCTGTTCCATATGCCTTTGTGATCATTTATGTCAAACCTGACTTTTGGGCCTAAGCTATCTGAAACGTTAACCAAGATATATTACGAAACCTTACATGCATTAGTATAGTGCATCCAATTTTCCCCATTTGAGGATGCATTTGAATTTGGAGACCTGCTGTTTTCGTTTTCTTTTGATACATAATTTATCTGACTTTAAAACCTATTGAAAAGTGTTTTTTTTTTTAACAAACGATATTATCACCTATGGAAAAGTGTTAAAACCATTCTTTCCTAACTTTAGTGAACTGTTGTGATATTGTTTCCCTCTTTGCAGGATACGTACTTCGCTTTTTTTATTTTTTTATTTTTTTTATTTTTTTTATTTTTTTTTTTATTTCTCATTTTCAAGCATTTCCCTTTGATAACTGTCTGTGTCCAGCAAATAGGTAATAAAGGTTTAGTCTAGTATACATGTTTATGTAGTCCTATACTATAGCATTGCGTTTGGAACACAACTTCTGTCAAGTTTTTCTCAATCGGCACTACATAGGAATAGCATTGTAAATGGAAAACTTCTGTCAAGATACATGATAATCATTCTCGTAGTTTGAACTAGATCTCGTAGTTTTATCTGCAAACAAACAAGTATATTCTCCTTATGGGGAAAAGTGCATATGATGAAAGTAAAAATATATAGCTGTCTCTTGTTCCTTTGGAGTAACATGCAGATATGGTCAATCTGTGATACGTTCTTAGTCTTCTCAGATTTGTTGAATTGCTTCAAATTTCTTACTAAGTGTGTGAATCTTCACAGGGCTTCTGCCATATTTGTTGGTGTTTATGAACCTACAAAGCAGAAACTTCTGAACGTATTGCCAGAAAACCTTAGTGCTTTAGCTCATTTGGTATGTTACCCAATTTTGAATGCACGTTAACTAACAATCCTTAATGCTAGGAAACATAAATTGCTTCACAAAGGCCATTGTTATTTAAATAGGTATTAAGACTTCAATCAGACTGCAGGTGCCATTGCAGGTGCTGCTTCTTCTGTTGTACGAGTTCCAACAGAGGTAGTTAAGTTCATTTGTTTCTGATTTCCATCAATTAGTTATTTGTTTCTTCCCCTTGTTACCATTTTAACTACTCCTAGGTTGTCAAGCAACGGATGCAAACCGCACAGTTTTCCTCAGCCCCAGATGCTGTCCGTCTTATTCTTGCTAAGGAGGGTTTCAAAGGTCTTTATGCGGTATGTCACCCATAGTGTTCTCCACTCTAAATTTCTCCGAGCCAAGTTTGAGTCTGAGGTTTCTCTTAGTTTAAACTCTAACCTATAACAAATGTCCCGTCTTAGTTAACAAAAAATCACTTATCTTGAAACAAAGGTCGTAAGTTGTGTATACAACTTTTACAATCAGTGGATTCGCTCGTTATAGTATTTGCTTTTAGCTTGTGAAAAGGCTTTGGTGCTTATGCCTTGATGTCTTTTTGTGATTGCAGGGGTATGGATCATTCCTACTGCGAGATTTACCATTTGATGCTGTTCAGTTTTGCATCTACGAGCAGCTTCGAATAGGATTTAAACTAGCGGTAGGATAAGAGTATATTTATAATTGTTAATGGAGATGTTCAAGGAATTCTTGAACCCAGTTCAAATATGCTATTAGTTAAAAGCTAAACTCATTTTCCATACAAAAAATAGTAAGCTTTAGCTATGTTAACTCACCACTAGAAATTATTTGATTGCTGCCCATAAAGTTTTTTGCAGCTTCATTTTTTTCCCTCAAACATTTTGGTAGCTGATCTGCATTGCAATACATGGGTTGTGCCTATGAGTGTGTGATCGAAAAACATGATTCAAGTCTAATTGCATTGTTTGGCCATGTAGTTCGATTCCATTCTCGTCCCTAAAGTTTCAGTCTTTGCCATTTTATTTATTTCTTCTGCATTGGAATATACATGGATCTGTCAGTGTGCGTCCTGGAAAAATGATTATATTCTGGTAGCTTCCCTGTAGGCACGAAGAGATCTGAAAGACCCTGAGGTTGCTTTAATTGGTGCTTTTGCTGGTAACGTAACATCTTACATTTTCTGACTTTAGATTGGGTTCTTTGGACTTTCTGCCCGCTATCTCTACTCTTGTCCATGTAATTCCTATGGGATTTATACTTCTGTGTGTATGCATGAATGTTTGTATGCATTACTTTATTCACATATCTATAAAGTAGCCCGCACTCACCTTATCTGTTTTCTAGGAAGTCAATTTTCACTACCAAACTGGCTACAAAATCAATATGGCTAGCTGTAGAGTCGACCTTCAACTTACATGACTATCTCACACAAACGCCTTCCCTGAATGCCATTGTAATGATATATTCTTCCTCTTATATTCTGATATATCATTTAATAAATGTAGTAATATAAACAAGCTTTTGAAAATAGAAAGAACAAGAAAATTCTTAGTTAAGATGATATTTTGCATGCCAACTTGGTACTTTGTAATAAGTGCACCATAACCAGTCCACTCATGCTTATTGGTACTTAAGTAACTTGCATGTGTTTTAACAAAAAGAAAAGGTAACTTGCATGTGCTAGGTTAATCATCCCATAATAATGCAGCGTTCAATGAAAAGCCTTTCAGTTTGCTCTCTCTAACTTGCAGGTGCAATAACTGGAGCTATAACTACTCCTCTTGACGTGATAAAAACGAGATTAATGGTTCAGGTATTAATGTGCATTTCTGTTTTTAGATTGAATTAACTCTGTTTTAACTTTCCTTTCCACCGTGCTCTTTGCTACTTAATTTTTGCAGGGATCAGGAAACCAGTACCAAGGAATTTGTGATTGTGTTGGGACCATAATGAGAGAAGAAGGAAGTCATGCTTTTTGGAAGGTATAACAACCGACCGTTCCTTGCTACTGAAATTTAACTTGATAATTGTCTTATGTTTCACTTTATTTTAAGGAGGACCTTCTCCAATTGAGATGTCAAAGTGAAATGTCTAGTTTTTGTTTTAAAGGCTTCCGTGGCAAATTGACATAGATGCCAAATCAAGCTAGGAATTGGTGTCATTGCTGGAATGCAAGAAACATCTTTTGTGTCCGTTGGGACTCTCTGCTGTAGAATTGGCTCCTCGGATTGAGAGGCTCTAAGAAATCTGATTTTCTAAGGGCTTTATATTGAAGACTTTTAACCAATGTCTCTCTTTTCAGTTCAGCATCCCCATAGACTTCCTATCTTTAATTCTAGGGTTATATTTGGAGTTTACTCTCCCTTCCCTCTTCTCATTATGCTTTCATTGCTTGTCGGATACATTATGTTTGTTTATTCGTTTCATAATAATTAGAAGACTAAGTGATTCCGGACTTAGTGATATTTTCTATGATCTTTGCGTGTTGAAAAGTAGACGGTTGGGATCATTGAACTGCGTTGATTGTTGGGCCCGCATGCAATTCCTTTCGATGAGAAACAAAAGGAACCCGTATTAAGCTTCTCTTGTGGTATTTGATGCAGGGTGTTGGACCACGAGTTTTGTGGATAGGTATTGGGGGTTCAATATTTTTCGGTGTTCTTGAAAGGACAAAGCAAATACTTGAGGAAAGGCGCCCCAGGCATCACAAGTCTTAACTCTTCCGAGCGGAACTGACTGTAGCAGATTCCATACGGAGTAGAGACTGAGTTGAAAAGTAAGTCGCAGTTTGATGCCAATATTGGTGCTTGATGAGGGTCCTCATATCAACCATTCCACCACTATCAACCATTCAACCACCACTATCAAGCGTATCTACCCTATCAACCATTCCACCACCACCATCACAGCTTTTTTATCTTCATTCATTTTTTATTGTTGTGTTAAGCCCTTTTTTTTTCAAGGATAGTTTGGTATTGTTGCGCTCTTTAAAAAAAAATGAACAACTGTAAAATAAAGTTGTTGAATGTTTGGTTAACTTCTTCTTGTAAAAGTGCATTTAACAAACAAAAATAATGTCTGAGTGTTTGGTAAATTATTATAAAAAATCATTATGAATATGCCAAATGGCTAAAAATAATATGATATTGAATGTGATATAATAATGGCCAAAGAAAATAATGCAAAGGCAAAGATTTGACTTTTGTAATATATGCGGGGTATATTTGTCATTTGAAAATTTCATTAAATGTGCACTATTCACTATGCTTTGAAAAAAACACTTTTTGGAGAAGCATGGTAGACTTTGCTTCTGCTTTTTACTATTATCAGCTGCAGTTTTAAAAAAAAAAACTTTTTTTACCAAACACATTTGATGTTCCAAAACTTTTTAGTAGCTGTTTTTTTTTAAAGCACATCCCCAAACTAACCCTCCATGATTACACTAAAGGCCGTTGGGTGAAAAAATTATTATCAATCTCACCATCTACGATATTTGAATGTGAAATTTTTTATTTATATATGAAGATAAATACTACTAAATTGTAATACTAAGTGACAAGAATAGTGGGTTAAATATAGAAGAAATGTACAAAAAAGATGCATAAAAAGAAAACAAAAAACTATTTTATGTTGTAGAAATACTTTTTTCATATCTCAAGCATAAAATATATAAAAATTAAAAATTAAAAACTGAAAACAAAGCCATAATTATTAGCAAAGAGGCTCAAAAAGTCTGATCAGGGAATTGAATCCTCGAACGAAGCTAAGAGCACGACTGATGGTTAAGAGTTTAGAATTTGACCCGGAAAATACGAGCTTCGGAGGTAGGTGTATAATTTGATGTGAGAATTAAGATTTGATTACAATATTTAATTGTCATTTGTCAGCAAGAGGGAAATACTTTATTCAACCAGATGCCATGGATGTTATTTTATTCTTGTTTTTATTATTTTCCGTGTCTGATTTAACAACTAAATGCGATGAATATTTGCGAAGACTTTTCTACTTGTAACTTTCGCTTAAGAAAAGTAGTTTGCGTATAAACAGAGGCATCAAAATTTTCTTGGTTCAAGTCAATTACCAGCACGTATCAGACTTTCCAAAATAGTAAAAATACTCAAACCTCAAACCAGTATACGTACGGTTGGTGCTATCCATATCATTAGAGAGCGAGGAGAGTAAGCATACATGGGTAAGGCACAATGCTCCTACGTTGTTATCCTAGCATGTTCTTTACTTGTTAATCTGTTGGTAGTTTTTAAATTACTCTATACGGATGGAGAGTGGGCGCTGAGTTGGACCAAAAGAGCAGCAGAACAAGCTGAGCAGGTGGCAGCCATCTCTTGCTCAGGCCATGGAAGAGCCTACTTGGACGGCCTGGTTCTTGATGGAAAGGAGCCTGTTTGTGAGTGCAATTCCTGCTACGGAGGCCCTGACTGCTCTGAGTTTACAACTGATTGTGCAGCAAATGCTGACAGGTTCTCTCTCTCTCTCTCTCTCTCTCTCCAAAAAATATGGAGCATGAACTTGAGCTCTGCAATTGTTTTTGTATAAAACATATATTTTCGGGTGTGGCTTTTCTGATTTACTATTATGTTTGATACGTAATGTTGTTTTTGCAGTGGGAATCCATATTTCTTGGAGCCATTTTGGATGCAGCATGCAGCTAAAAGTGCAATTCTAGTAGCTGGGTGGCATAGAATGGGGTATACCTATCCTGATGACTCTTTCATATCAACACAGCTCGAGGCGAGCATCCATAAATTACATGCCGTTGTTGGAAATGCGGTCACTGAAGGAAAATATTTTGTTTTCGGAGCTGGCTCCACCCAACTTCTCAACGCTGCAGTTTATGCACTCGCTCCTGAGAATTCCTCCTCGCCTGCAAGTGTTGTTGCTTCAATTCCTTACTACAAGGTTCGATCTTAATTGCTTCTGAATTTCATGCGAGTCTTTTAAATTTTTCATTTCTATGGTACAGATAGAGGAGAAATATATATATATATATATATATATATAAGAGAAATGAAGAAAACAGAATAGTGGGGAGGAAACATATCCTTTTATTAACGACAAGTTGGACTCGTAGTTTGATCTCGCTTTCGATCTGGTCGCTATAGCTTTAGTGGTTTCGATCAAACTCTCCTAGTTTCACGTTGGTTAAAACTTTTAAACTTCAGTTATGTTTAGTAACGGTGTAGTCATTGAAAATCATATGTACAGTATTACCGTCAAGAAAATTGAACGAACGGGTTGTAACTTTGAACTGAATTGAAGCTAATTGTAAACTACAAGACCGAACTGAAAGTCAAGGTAAGAGTACAAGAGGATGAAGTTATTGCTAATTTACTTGTATTGTGACAAGTTTGAATTTGATGCGTACAGCTTTACGAGACACAAACAGAACTTTTCAGATCACTGGACTATCGGTTTGAAGGAGATGTATCATCATTGAAGAACATTTCAGATGCCGATCACGTTATTGAGTTTGTAACCTCACCAAACAATCCTGATGGGAAGCTGAATAAGGCAGTTCTTCATGGCCCCAATTTCTCTGCAATCTATGATCGTGTCTATTACTGGCCGCATTTTACAGCGATTCCAACTTCAGCAGATTATGATCTTATGATATTTTCACTTTCCAAGCTCACTGGCCATGCTGGTTCTCGATTTGGGTACATACCTAAATTCATATGACATCGTAATATTACTAACAATTTTATTGACAACTAGGAAAAGGAATATAAAGCCAAATTATATGGAGACAAACTCAATGCTACGAGTGTTTTAAAAATTGCAAGAAGTTTGGGGACAAAGTGATACATTTTAAAACACAATCATCTTATCATTATATTTTTTTCTAGTAACACTATTTTCTCAAGGCTGAGAAATTTTCGTATTTCCTGTTTTTCGCTGATCGGAATTTTGACTTTGAAGCCAGATCCACACCAAAGAACCCGTTATTCAAATTTCAGGCTTAGTTAAAAGTTGATGAACCAATTAATTAAAGAAGCTCATTTCAGTAACGACATATTGCTTGGCATGTTTGCACTTGCGCATGCAGATGGGCGGTGATAAAGAATGAGTCTGTGTATCAAAGAATGGCGGAGTATATGAGTACAAGCAGCATGGGTGTTTCTCGGGATGCTCAGCTAAGAGCTCTGAAGCTTATCGATGTAGTTCTTGAAACTGGTGGCAGGGAAATCTTTGAATTCGGATACAACACCATGAAGGACCGCTGGGAAAAATTGACCAACACCCTGTCTGTTTCCAACCGATTTTCTCTACAGAAAATTGCACCCCAATATTGCACTTATTTTCAGAAAATTAGAGGACCCTCACCAGGTAACATCTTCACTATTTATACAGTTTTGTACATGATTTAATCACAAAGAGTAGAAACTGTCAAGAACTAATGACGCCGGGCAGAAATCTGCAAGCACTATAGAATTTTTGTTAGATATATATGTGATATGTTCTGTACAAATGGTGACAATAAGAGCACCCTAACAAATTGAAAAGGTAGGTTCAAAACTTATACGATTTTCATATTACATTGGCAGCTTATGCGTGGGTGAAGTGCGAGAGGGAAGAAGATGAAGATTGCTACAAAGTCATGGAAGAAGCAAAAGTTAATGGGCGTAGCGGTAGCGATTTTGCAGCTGAAACCCGCTATGTCCGTCTCAGCCTAATAAGGAGCCAAGATGACTTTGATGTATTAATTCAGCGACTAAGCGAGTTGGTCTTGGAAGAAAGACAACAACCGAGCTATGCAAACAACGTGTTAGACCTCAATAAGCCATTGGTGAACACCTTAAGGAGGGGTCTTCTCTATTGATCACCTTACATTCCTTCACATTCTCTATTGATCACTTTTACGCCTCACATTTCACTACTAATGACACTTAGGTCATTTATTTAAGACACTGATATTATTCGAACTTAACCACATATATACTCCAACATGTGTTAAATTTTAGGGTTAATCTCTGTTTACTACCCTAAAGTTTCGTGGTTTTCAACATTTGGTACATGAAGTTTTTTTTATCCCAGAGTCATACCTCAAGTCTTAAATTTGGGACAATTTCATACCTCTGTTAGTCAAACTGTTAAGTTTGCCATTAACTGATGACATGACGCCCATGTGGACAATGACTAAGCGTCACGTGTCATCCATGTGGAAATTAAAAATAAATTATTTATAAAATAAAATTAATTAATTATAAAAAATAAATAAATAAATAAACCCTTCTTCCCTAAATCCCACTCGTGCCCCTCTCACCCACCCCTTCGTCTTCCCCAAATCCCACCTGTGCCCACCCTTCCACCCTCCCATCACCCACCCCTTCTCCCACCCCCCCCCAACACTCTTTCTCTCGCACCACTCCTACCTTAACCCCCGATCCCCTCCATCCCTCCCTTTCTCTCCTCTGCACAACCACTCCACACACCCACCTTCAATTCCCTCTCCCTGTACATTCCACCAAAACCTTCAACACCTCCAGCCTATGATGCTTCACACACAAGTGCAACCCACCCTCGCCTCCCTAAGTCAAAATCCGAGTTGCCGCCGGTATGACTCAACCACAACCGCCGCTCGCTCCTTGATCACACCCAAATGCAAGGGAGTGAACCCATCGCGATCCAACACCAAACCCAGATCTGGGTTGACCTGCACCAGATTTTTCACCATCGGTTTTCAATTTTTGAATTTGATGATGTTGAATTTCGTGGGTTTCTAATTTTTGATGGTTTGGGATGTGGTTTTTTTTATAGTTTTGTGATGGTGAGAAGAGAGTGGAAGTGCAGGAGTCGAAGAGGGAGGGGAAGCACTAGGTGCGGATGAGGGAGGAGGAAAGGGGTGGATGTGCAAAGTCGAAGAGGGAGGGGGAGCACTGGGTGCGGAGGAAGAGAGACGATATTATTCGAACTTAACCACATATATACTCCAACATGTGTTAAATTTTAGGGTTAATCTCTGTTTACTACCCTAAAGTTTCGTGGTTTTCAACATTTGGTACATGAAATTTTTTTTATCCTAGAGTCATATCTCAAGTCTTAAATTTGGGACAATTTCATACCTCTGTTAGTCAAACTGTTAAGTCTGCCATTAACTGATGATATGGCGCTCATGTGGACAATGACTAAGCGTCACGTGTCAACCATGTGGAAATTAAAAATAAATTATTTATAAAATAAAATTAATTAATTAATTTAAAAATTAAAAAAAAAAAAAAAACCCTTCTTCCCTAAATCCTACTCGTGCCCCTCCCACCCACCCCTTCGTCTTCCCCAAATCCCACCTATGCCCACCCTTCCACCCTCCCATCACCCACCCCTTCTCCTACCCCCCAACACTCTTTCTCTCGCACCACTCCTACCTTAACCCCCGATCCCCTCCCTCCCTTTCTCTCATCTACACAACCACTCCACACACCCACCTTCAATTCCCTCTCCCTGTACATTCCACAAAAACCTTCAACACCTCCAGCCTATGATGCTTTACACACAAGTGCAACCCACCCTCACCTCCCTAAGTCAAAATCCTAGTCGCTGCCGGTATGACTCAACCACAACCGTAGCTCGCTCCTTGATCACACCCAAATGCAAGGGAGTGAACCCATTGCGATCCAACACCAAACCTAGATCTAGGTTGACCCGCACCAGATTTTTCACCATCAGTTTTCAATTTTTGAATTTGATGATGTTGAATTTCGTGGGTTTCTAATTTTTGATGGTTTGGGGTGTAGTGTTTTTTATAGTTTTGTGATGGTGAGAAGAGAGTGGAAGTGCAGGAGTCGAAGAGGGAGGGGAAGCACTGGATGCAGATGAGGGAGGAGGAAAAGGGTGGATGTGCAAAGTCGAAGAGGGAGGGGGAGCACTGGGTGCGGAGGAAGAGAGACGATGTGTAGGCTCTCTTCTCAACTGATCCACAAGCGCAACAGGGCGGCGCCGCGGAGTCGGTGTTGTGGCGGATAATGGGTCGTTGTTATTCATAATGTATTAAATCGAACTGTTGTGATTGAATATGAGTATATTTGATGGTAAAAAACAAAACAAAAAATTGATGACCTGAATTTAAATCTAAGGGCTAGAACAATTAAAAAATATTTAACTCAAATTTCACTTCAAAAACTCTATAATATCTATGTATTTATTTTCAAACATCCACACAAAATCTAACGGCTAAATGATCATGTTAGAGGACCCAATTGGTCAAGTGATGATAATATTGTTTTGTGTTTGGCATGAATTTTTATTAGCGAAGCATGCATCTTTTTGAAATTTAAATATTCTTAGATTAAAATGTTCATAAAATTAAATTATGATAGGTCAATTTTCTTTCATAATCCTTATGGTTAGATCTCACTTTTAATGTCTCACACAAATCATGCAGAAGATCTCCAGTACGATCGAGTAACAAAAAACACAAACCAAGATAAATTAGAAGAAGAAAGACAATCATGTTAATGGGATTTCAGTTATTCAATAACCGTGTCTACTGCATTGGGGCTGATGTATCCAACGTGGTAATCGGACATAGCCATGGCGGAATCGCCATTAAAACTAGAGTTTACAGCTTGAGAAGGTTTTGAAAACCCTAGCAATAATCAGTGACTTGAAATAAGTTTATTTTTCTTGAATACCCGACCATTCGTTATGCTTCTACAAGCAGAGGCCTATTCGTATAATTAGTTTGTGGTTTCTCATTCTCAATGTTGATAAATAAGCTTTGTTGCAGTCAAAGATTGAAGAATCAATTTATGGGTTCTCAGTTTCAAGTGTTCTTAAATTTTTGGGTTTGTTCTTAGTTGTAATGGATAACTCCGCCTATGTAATTTTACATGGCCGGTCCCAAGCCCGGATAAAGGAGGAGGGGGAGGGCGTCAGGTAGTCGACAGCCGGCACTCCAAGATCACGTCGAATCCTTATGAAAATGAATCCAGAACAAAATCGCGCTAAAGCTAGGGCGTCACCCGTAAGTGGCGCGCTGTGTGGCCCGAGCACAGTGATAAGTGAGCAAGGGTCGCTGTATCTCCATCGGCACCCGGATGCAGTGTTAAATGAGCAAGGGGGCCGTAGAAACTTCTTTTCGAACGACTCCACTCAAAGTTGTTTAGGAGCATATGCTCCTATCAACTTTACACGGGACACACAAAAGAAGTACTTTGATCCTATTAGACGGGGGAGGGTGAAGAAGCTAGGACAGAAGGGTAGAGTTCAAGAGAGCAAAATGCGTTTAGGAACGTGGAATATAGGAACCTTAACGGGAAAATCTATGGAAGTAGTGGAAGTTATGGTGAGGAGAAGGATAAATATTATGTGCCTACAAGAAACTAAGTGGGTTGGTAGTAAGGCAAAGGATCTAGAAAACTCAGGGTTTAAACTTTGGTATTTGGGCACAAATAGAACGAGAAACGGTGTTGGCATCATCGTGGACAAGACCTTGACATAAGATGTTGTAGATGTCAAGAGGGTAGGAGATAGAATCATGGCAATCAAGATTGTAATAGGACAAGAACTTATCAATGTGATTAGTGCGTACGCACCTCAAGTAGGGTTGGATACGAGTTCGAAGGAGAAATTTTGGGAAGACCTTGGAGACTTGGTGCAAGGAATTGCTCAGACAGAGAAGTTATTTATAGGAGGAGATTTAAATGGACACGTGGGCAGGGAGACAGGCAACTATGGAGGTTTTCATGGTGGCCATGGTTTTGGGGAGAGAAACGAGGATGGGGAAGCTATCTTGGATTTTGCAATGGCATATGATCTCTTCTTAGCCAACACCTTCTTTAAGAAGAGAGAAGAACATGTGATCACCTACAAGAGTGGGTCGTCAAAAACACAAATAGATTTTCTTCTAATGAGGAAAGGGGATCGTATAACTTGTAAGGATTGCAAAGTTATACCAGGAGAGAGCGTGGCTAATCAACATCGCTTGTTGGTGATGGATGTACATATCAAAAGAGTGAGACAAAAGAACAAGACTTGGAAGTGCCCAAGGACTAGATGGTGGAATCTAAAAGAAGAAAAACAAGCCATTTTCAAAGAGAAGGTAATCACCCAATGTGTGTGGGATAGAGAGGGGGAAGCTAGCCAAATGTGGGATTCCATGGCTAGTTGTATCCGAAAAGTAGCAAAAGAGGTATTAGGAGAGTCCAAGGGCTTTGCCCCACACCAAAAGGAATCTTGGTGGTGGAATGAGGAGGTACAAACAAAGGTGAAGGCTAAGAAGGAATGTTGTAAAGCCTTATACAAGGAGAGGACCGATGAAAATGGTGAAAGGTATAGAAAAGCGAAGCAAGAGGCGAAGAAAGCTGTCAGAGAAGCTAAGTTAGCGGCTTACGACGATATGTATAAACGACTAGATACCAAAGAAGGAGAGTTGGATATCTATAAACTAGCTAGAGCAAGGGAAAAGAAGACAAGGGACCTAAACCAAGTGAGGTGCATCAAGGATGAGGATGGAAAGGTTCTTGCTACAGAGAACGCGGTTAATGACAGATGGAGAGGTTATTTTCATAATCTTTTCAATGAAGGACCTGAAATGAGTGCTTCTTTAGGGGAGTTGAGTAACTCAGAAGAGTGTAGAAACTACTCTTTTTATCGTCGAATCCGGAAGGAAGAAGTGGTTGTAGCTTTGAAGAAGATGAAGCATAGAAAAGTAATAGGCCCAGACGATATACCAATCGAAGTGTGGAAAGTTTTGGGAGAGACAGGTATAACATGGCTCACTGACCTTTTCAATAGGATTTTGAAAACGAAGAAGATGCCAAATGAGTGGCGAACAAGCACTTTGGTGCCTATCTACAAGAATAAGGGCGACGTACAAAATTGCATGAACTATAGGGGTATTAAGTTAATGAGTCATACAATGAAGCTCTGGGAGAGAGTCATTGAGCATAGATTGAGGCAAGAGACACGGGTTTCGGACAACCAATTCGGGTTCATGCCAGGGCGCTCAACCATGGAGGCAATCTATCTCTTACGAAGATTGATGGAAAGATATAGAGATGGGAAAAAGGATTTACACATGGTCTTTATAGATTTGGAAAAAGCGTATGATAGGGTCCCAAGAGACATTCTTTGGAGGATTTTAGAGAAGAAAGGAGTACGAGTAGCATATATCCAAGCTATAAAGGATATGTATGAAGGAGCAAAGACTGCCGTAAGAACTCATGAAGGACAAACCGAAAGCTTTCCCATAACTGTAGGATTACATCAAGGCTCATCCTTAAGTCCTTACCTTTTTGCGTTGGTAATGGATGAGTTAACAGGACATATTCAAGATGATATTCCTTGGTGTATGCTTTTCGCAGACGATATAGTGTTGATAGATGAAACTCAGGAAGGGGTAAATGCAAAGCTTAACCTTTGGAGAGAAGTGTTGGAATCTAAAGGTCTTCGCCTAAGCCGATCAAAGACAGAATATATGGAGTGCAAGTTCAGTGCAAATGGAGGCCAAAACGAGGTAGGGGTGAGAATCGGAGATCAAGAAATACCAAAGAGCGACCGTTTTCGTTACCTAGGATCTATCTTGCAAAAGAACGGAAAATTAGATGGAGATCTCAACCATAGAATACAAGCTGGATGGATGAAGTGGAAGAGTGCATCTGGTGTGTTGTGTGACCGCCGTATGCCACTGAAGCTCAAGGGAAAATTTTATAGGACGGCAATAAGGCCGGCGATGCTGTATGGCACAGAATGTTGGGCGGTGAAGCATCAACACGTACACAAAATGGGTGTAGCGGAGATGAGGATGCTTCGTTGGATGTGTGGGCACACGAGAAAGGATAAGATTAGGAATGAGGATATCCGGGGTAAAGTAGGAGTAGCCGAAATTGAAGGAAAGATGAGAGAAAATCGGTTACGGTGGTTTGGACATGTGCAAAGAAGGCCTACTGACGCTCCGATTAGAAGATGCGACTATGGGACAGAGGTTCAGGGCCGAAGGGGTAGAGGAAGACCTAGGAAAACTTTGGAAGAGACTCTAAGAAAAGACTTAGAGTACTTGGATCTAACGAAAGACATGACACATGACCGAGCACAATGGCGTTCTAAGATTCATATAGCCGATCCTACTCAGTGACTTGGATTTTCCAAGTCTCCAACCGAGAAGTTTTCCTCACTCGGAAAATTAAGGGAACACTACCCCAACCTACATGCTCCACTCAGAAAGCTTCAACATACAAGCTTCAACAAAAAAAAAAATTCAAAGAACTTAGCGAAGAAGGCTTTGGTGTATTTAACACAATACGTTGAAATGAAGGAAAACTTATTTATTGATATCCCCGATAAGCTACAAATATGTACATATACATGAGTCAAAATAAACAAACAAGATGGAGCCTTCACAAAGGTTGCTTAGGAGAAGTCTCAGCAGTCGGTAGAGCCCCAGAAAGAGAAGGCATCGAAGGGGGATCATTCGGAGCCTCAGTATTGGACAGAACCCTAGAAGGAGGAGGCATCAGAGGTTGATCATTTGGAGCTTCATTACGCGGTACAGCCCCAGAAGACGAAGGCAATAAATGCCTTTGGAACAAACCCACAAATCTCTGATGATCAAGTAAAACCTGACCATCAGTTTCCTTCATCTGGTCAAGCTTCCTCTTCATGTTTGTAGCATAGTCATGTGCGAGTCGGTGCAACTGTTTATTCTCATGCTTGAGCCCTCTAATCTCCTGTTTGAGACTCATCACTTCGGCCGCCAATGATTCAACTTGGCGGGTTCGAGCAAATAGGCGTTGGGCCATATTAGACACAGAACCTGCACACTGAACACTGAGAGCCAGCGAATCCTTAACAGCTAACTCATCAGACCGTTTGGAAAGTAGTCTGTTATCTTTGGGAGTGAGAAGGTTCCTGGCCACCACCGCAGCGGTTATATCATTCTTCATCACGGAATCCCCAACGGTAAGAGGACCAGTAGAGGAGACGAAGGATGGGCGCCATATGTTGTCTGGAGAAGGCGGGGCTGCCTCTTCAACAAGGTTCAAGTCAAAACGACGGTCGGAGGGGCCAGACATTTTCAAAGGTGTTGAAGAGAGAAGAAGTCGGACAAATCAAGATCTTAGAAGTGCAAGAATGGAGCTTCTACTGGTGGAGATTCAAGTGTGCTTTGGAACTTAATGCTAGCCCCTATAAAAAGCTGCACTCGACGGAGCTTCAGACATCGAAGAGGCGCCTGCTCAGAAATCGAAGAGGCGTTTGCTTTCTCAAAAGCTGGGCTGCTTAGAGACCACGAGGGTGATCTCATAAATCGAATAGGTGTTTGCTTTCTCAAAAGTTGGGCTGCTCAAAGACCATGAAAGCCGATCTCAGAAATCGAAGAGGCGCTCACTTTCTCAAAAGCTGGGCTTCTCAGAGACCACGAGGGCCGATCTAAGAAATCGAAGAGGCACCTACTTTTCCAGCCTTGTCAGCACCTGTCACACGCACACTCAGCTTTGCGGAAATTATGGGTATTCTGTCGAAGACTTCTGGGGAAGTAGAAAACACATGAATCTTACTGTCCAATCACCCACTTCCCACACGCAACAATAGCTCATGGGTACCACAGATAACTTTGCCAAAGTTCTCTGCCAAAGTTGAGCACGTGAAGCTTGCAGCTCCCACTACATCGCTTTGACCAAGAAGGGTAAAATAATAGCAAAGAAACAGCACTAACAAAGTTTAGACCCATAAATTTTGAAGGTCTAGCTACCATATTATTACCCACAAGGGTAAAGGAACAGTACCACTGCTGGATAATTGGAAAGTCCCTGTGTGTCAACCTCTGTGCCTTGTGGCAAGGTAGACTAGCAAACATGCCCAACCTTTACTCACATTTTCGAGAAAACACTCCCAATAAGATTGCTTGCTCCAAAATCGAAGAGGCACCGTCCTCCGAATCTCGAGAGCCAGACTCCCAACATGACTACTTTCTCAAAAATCGAAGAGAGGGTAAATGAACAGTACCATTGCTGGATAATTGGAAAGTCCCTGTATGTCAACCTCTGTGCTTCGTGGCAAGGTAGACTAGCAAACATGCCTAACCTTTACTCACATTCGAGAAAACACTTCCAACAAGATTGCTTGCTCCAAAATCGAAGAGGCACTGCCCTCCGAATCTCGAGAGCCAGACTCCCAACATGATTACTTTCTCAAAAATCGAAGAGACACTGCTCCCCGAATCTCGAGAGTCAGACCCCCAGCATGATTGCTTTCTCAAAAATCGAAGAGGCATCGTTCTCCGAATCAATCGAAGAGGCGCTCGCTTTCTCAAAAGCTGGGCTGCTCAGAGATCACGAGGGCCGATCTCAGAAATCGAAGAGGCACCTACTTTTCTAGCCTTGTCAGCACCTGTCACACGCACACTCAGCTTTGCGGAAATTATGGGCATTCTGTCGAAGACTTCTGGTGAAGTCGAAAACACATGAATCTTACTGTTCAATCACCCACTTCCCACACGCAACAATAGCTCATGGGTACCACAGATAACTTTGCCAAAGTCTCTGCCAAAGTTGAGCACGTGAAGCTTGCAGCTCCCACTATATCGCTCTGACCAAGAAAGGTAAAAGAATAGCAAAGAAACAGCACTAACAAAGTTTAGACACATAAATTTTAAAGGTCTAGCTACCATATTATTACCCACAAGGGTAAAGGAACAGTACCACTGCTGGATAATTGGAAAGTCCCTGTGTGTCAACCTCCGTGCTTCGTGGCAAGGTAGACTAGCAAACATGCCGAACCTTTACTCACATCCGAGAAAACACTCCCAACAAGATTGCTTACTCCAAAATCGAAGAGGCACCGCCCTCCGAATCTCGAGAGCCAGACTCCCAACATGATTACTTTCTCAAAAATCGAAGAGACACTGCTCCCCGAATCTCGAGAGCCAGACCCCTAGCATGATTGCTTTCTCAAAAATCGAAGAAGCATCGTTCTCCGAATCTCGAGAGCCAGATACCACATGCCACTTTTTCAAAGTGCTCTGACAGAGTTAAAACATGTGAAGCTGGCAGCTCCCACTACCGTGCTATGACCAAGCAGGGTAAAGGAATAGCATTACTACTTGTTGTTAGGGAGACTCCTATATATGTCGACCTCCATCCCCAACGAACAGGCAGACCTGCAAAAATGCTTAACCCTTCCTCATATCTGAGAGGGCACTCCCAACGAAGCCTTTCGAAATATTCAGCTTTCTTTCCCCCTGATAATACCTCTGCAAACAAGCTATACTAGAGCAAGAATATCTCATATCATCAGGGTTAAAAGCAAGAGTATCCCATATCATGCTTTTTCCCTGTCTTTTCCTTTGGCCTTGTTTTTACCTGCAAGACAAGGAGAAAGAGAGCAATCAGTCAGCACTTGAAATCAAGCTCCCAATCAGGAACTGACTGCCTGGAACCCCTTACCTGATTACTTACCTGGCATTGCTCTCGAGTACTCATCTTCAACATCTTATGTTTCCAGGGAAGATACCGCATCTGCTTGAGGAACAGATAGGGCAAGTGCGAAGGATACAAGGAAGCATGTGGAGACAAGCGTAACAGCACACGTGCCTATACATCCATTACTCTGTCAAAAGCAAAAGTATCCCATATCAGCAGGGTCGAACGTACTCTAGATTTGATGGACTTGTTTTGACCCTCAAATTCTTCAGTCGGCCTTATACTCTGGAGGAAACCAGAAAACCCTCCAGCTCAGTTCAAGAATAAGCCTGTGGAAAGCTACTTCTTCAAAAGCAAAAGTATCTCATATCATCTCTTCTCATTTTTCTTCTCTTTATCCTTCATGCTGCTGCAAGATGGGGAGAAGGTGAACAATCAGCCGGAGCTCTGATTGCTTACCTTGTCTGTCACCTCTTTCAGCAGATCCCCTAGCTCGGCGACTTGGGGGACTCCTACTACATGGTTTGTATTGCGCTTGACCAAGCCTGAAACTACAAGTAAGCTTCAAGTGAAATTGATACATTACCTTGTGCATCTCCACCAATTAAAGATACCACCCCTGGATGGAGGAAGAGTACTTCCAGAGAAGCTGCCACATCTACCTATGAGACAGATAAGGCAAGTCAAGATGATACCACACTCCGATACTTAGAAGTTTCATGATTACGAGATCATTCTCCCACAATATTTCCTAATGTCATTTGTACTCTAATGTCATTTGTACTAAATCATTCACTTGTACTCACTAAAGGAGAGCTTAAACCTATGTACTTGTGTAAACCCTTCACAATTAATGAGAACTCTTCTATTCCGTGGACGTAGCCAATCTGGGTGAACCACGTACATCTTGTGTTTGCTTTCCTATCTCTATCCATTTATATACTTATCCACACTAATGACCGGAGCAATCTAGCGAAGATCACAAAAAGCGACCGTTTTCGTTACCTAGGATCTATCTTGCAAGAGAACGGAGAATTAGATGGATATCTCAACTATAGAATACGAGCTGGATGGATGAAGTGTAAGAGTGCATCCGGCGTGTTGTGTGACCGTCGTAGGCCACTGAAGCTCAAGGGAAAATTTTATAGGACGGCAATAAGGCCAGCGATGTTGTATGGCACAGAATGTTGGGCGGTGAAACATCAACACGTACACAAAATGGGTGTAGCGGAGATGAGGATGCTTCGTGGGATGTGTGGGCACACGAGAAAGGATAAGATTGAGAATGAGGATATCCGAGGTAAAGTAGGAGTAGCCGAAATTGAAGGAAAGATGAGAGAAAATCGGTTCCGGTGATTTGGACATGTGCAAAGAAGGCCGACTGACGCTCCGGTTCGAAGATGTGACTACGGGACAGAGGTTCAGGGCCGAAGGGGTAGAGGAAGACCTAGGAAAACTTTGGAAGAGACTCTAAGAAAAGGCTTAGAGTACTTGGATCTAACGGAGGACATGACACAAAACCGAGCGCAATGGCGTTCTAGGATTCATATAGCCGACCCCACTTAGTGGGAAAAGGCTTTGTTGTTGTTGTTGTTGTTGTTGTTCTTAGTTGTAATGGATGACGAAGATTAAAATATCTAGAGGGTGTATATTGCCTTATCTGTCAAATTATGATGATGTTCACACGCCGAAAGTGTGAAGGTAGCAACGGCTATATTCCTTCATGTTGGCAGTGTTCCTCATTGTTCACTGCAACTTCAGCTCACCGAGCTAATCAATGTCTTATTGATTTCATCTCAATCTCACTAAAATCATATACAAAGACTAACATGGCCTCAGAGCTTGGTTAGATTTGGATCAAGGGGTATGAATCTATGATTTCATTTTTTGGGTTTCAACGAAAAACTCAGTCGAGTTGAAGGAAAAAATGGATGGATATGAGCTGAGTTTCGAGCTCCAGTCTTTAATGGAGTCAACTATGATTTCTGGTGCATCAGGATGAAGACAATATTTTTTTAATCCCACAATTTGTGGAAAGTTGAGGAAGGCTGTGAACTTCCCTTATATTTAGACAATGAACTCTCTGAGAAGCAGCAAATAATTGCTCAAGATCTGATTGCTCGTGATGTTAAAGCTCTGGGATTGACTCAAGAGACTACTAAAGCTGCTAGAATGAGAAATAGTAAAGCATTGTCGGATTATTTGACTAAGTTGTTTGGATTCATTAATCAAATGAAAATGTATTGTGAAGATCTGTCTAACAAAAAGATTGTAGAGAAGTTATTAATCAATCTTACACCAGAGTTTGAGAATATTGTGTATGTGATAGAAGGAATCAAGAAGATTAGTGAAATTGATGCTATTGAGGTTGTTGTCACACTCAAGGGATTTGAATAAAGGCTAATTAGGCACTCAGAAGATAGTGATGTGAATAAGAGAGCTTTTAGTAACCTCAGTGTACAAGGGAGAAATAATTCTCAGGCTAGTGGCTATAAAGGCAAGAAGCCTTGGAAGAACAAGGAGAAGTAGCCCTTTGTGAGACCAAATGAGAAGACCAAAGTAGTTGTGAAGAACAATGGCAATAAGAAAAGTTGTTGAACCTATGAAAACTTGCATTTTGGTGAGTGTTGGTTCAAAGGGAGACCAAAATGTTGTAATTAAGCGTAACAAGTTAGGACATATTGCTAAAGAATGTAGAAGCAAAATTGTTCAATATGTTCACCATGCAAAGGAAGTTGGTGAAGAAACCTCTATGTTCTTTGCTTGTAATTATGCATCAGTGATTAAGGATGA
Organism: Malus sylvestris; assembly: GCF_916048215.2. NCBI lineage: Eukaryota > Viridiplantae > Streptophyta > Magnoliopsida > Rosales > Rosaceae > Malus > Malus sylvestris. Next base: position 5,585,124 of record NC_062264.1, on the reverse strand, counting down.
ACATGTTTGGTTCATAAACAGTGGTTGCAATAACCACATGACTTCTTATGAGTCATTACTTAGTAATGTTTACAGGAATGTGACTACTAGAATCAAAATGAAAAATTGGACATATTGTGCAAGCTGTTGCAAAGGTACATTGGTAACTAAGACTACGAGTGTTACTAGGCACATTAAAAAGGTGATGCTAGTGCCAGGACTAGATAAGCATTTAGTAAGTGTAGGACAAATAATGCAGCATAGTTATTTCCTACTATTCGGTGATGATGAGGTGGCTATCTTTGAGGACAAAAAGTTGGAGAATCATGTTAGTACAAATGACAGGAGATAGGTGTTTTCATTTGATAATGGAAGACATGAATTTGGGATTTGGATCCTCGCCGAATCCCCTTCCTGGGGATCCTAGGGATCAACGAACACAGACCGTTGATCAAAAACCGTGCGATCCCAATTAAATGCTTTTTATATTTTTAAAAGTAAAACGGCATCATTTTGCATGAAAAATATAAAAACAGAAAAAATTATGACCGCACGATTTTTTATCAACAGTCTGTGTTCATTGATCCCTAGGATCCCTAAGGAGGGGATCCGGCAAGGATCCAAATCCATGAATTTGAATGCACTAACAGCTGCAGTGGAAGACATTGCTTAGGAGTTGGGAGTGGCACAGAAAACTTGGTCACTCGAACTTCCGGAGTCTACAAATATTAGTGGACAAAGAAATGGTAATTGGATTACCAAAGCTGAAACAAGCACATAGAGTATGTGAAGGATGCGCGGTTGAAAACCATCACAGAAAAGCCTTCAGTAGAGAGATGATTCGGAAAGCAAGCCATCCATTGGAGTTGATACACTCAAATGTGTGGTCCTATGCAGGTCACAACACTAAGTGGAAATAGGCACTTCTTGACGTTATAAATGATTGTACAAGAATGTGTTAGTTGCATTTCTTGAAGCATAAGTCAGAGGTGTTTGCTGTCTTCAAAAGGTTTAAAGCAATAGTTGAGCTTCGGAGAGGGTACCGGATTAACAAGTTAAGTAGTGACAGAGTTATAGCCGGTGACCACAACGGCACTTTCTTGGGCGGTGCTTCCCAGTACTCACCCACCTTTGATGAGAAGCACAGCCGGTGCGAATGTGCCTGAAATTTGCTCGAGCCAAGAGCACTTCAACTGGACAATAAAAAACAAATTGAAGGGAAAAGATGCACAAATTTGAGAAATGAGATTAGTGAAGGTATCTAGTCTTTTTGCTACACGAGGAAATGGAAAATACATCCAAACAATACAAAGTTATCATCCACATATATCAGTTGATCTTGACCTTGATGTTGCTCGAGTGCTGTGCACAAGAGGTTTTCTGGAGCTGCCGTTTAACTCGGCAAATTTTCCGCATTTTGTTTCGCAGTACACGTATTCTTTTCCGTCTTCACTGTTGCATTGTTCGTTATCATCCCCGTTCCTTTCTTCGTAGGGAATGAGTCTTAATTTTGACTCTCACAGAAAGAAAAACTCCGTATGATTAGTTAAGTCGATCCTTACGCCACAATTGGCCTTTTTGGTCCTACTAACTGCCTTTGTTTTAATCGGCTAAATGTCCTCCTCTTGTATAAAAACAAAAGGAACCCTACAATAACAATCAAAAGCAGGTAGACTTCGAAAGGGGTTCCCCAAATGATGCTCATACTGCCCCAGCTGCAATCACAGGCACTTCGAACTTGAATTCCTCTGGTATTGACTTCAGGATCGAGAACAAAATCTACATTCGTCGCGCCTGCTTCTTCCAACCAGATACATGTCGTCTTTGATTTATACCCAGGCGCAGTAGCTGTGACTGCACGTAACCAGTAAATCCAACAAAATATTCAGGCATCAAAAGCAATCTAAAGATGAGAAATCGGTACCACAATAGAATTAGAACTATGAGCATACATCCATAAAGCATTCGTTTCCAAAATTCTTCAACAGATTTATTGTCAAGGACTCAAGATACAAATTGTATCTCATGTTCCCCCTTCATAAGAAACTAAGTTCAATTACCATAAAATCCGGTAGCTGCAATTACACCAGGAATAAGAAGAGCAGAAAAAGAGGACCTTCGCGTCACATTCTCTCATTTCATGCCCTCACTAAACAATCCACTACTCTCTAGATCTAGGCCAAGTTTGTTGGAAAGACAAAGTATTTCACGTTCAATGCCATGAATAGATATAACGATTTCCATATGACCAACAAAGTATTTCACGTTCAATGCCATGAATAGATATAACGATTTCCATATGACATACATGAAAAAGCGTACAACTATGGAAATGTGGTTTATATTCTATAAAATGATACCAGTAGTTTTAATTCTCAAATTGCTTCATAATTTCTCTTTTTAATTTTTAAAGCATCCAGCTCGGTATGAAAGGGGATGTAAGATTACCTTCATATCTTCCAGCGGGGGAAAGCAAGCGATGGTAATCCGCAATTGCTCTGCTAGCTTGAACCTGTCAGTCAAAATAGATGAGCCATTGGCTTACATGTAGTCCTCTTCAGCTTATCAAGTGATGTACAAAAGCTAACTGACCAAAAAAGTAAAACAAACTATGACGTAAACCAAAAGGTGTAGCAAAAATAAGCAACATTCCAATGCTTATCCAATTTCCTTTTATTTTGAAATGTACTGATCAAACAGATCGTTTGTCATTTATTTCTATCATTTACTCTACTAATCTTACGGCTAGAAAATATCCCAACAACACTTTAGGCTACTCAACAGCTGTTTTGATCTACTACTCAATTCGATTCTAAAACTTCAGTCCAATCTCACATCTCAAATTGAAGCCATATTGTACAATCATAATATGCAAAACAAAGTATCCCTCAATTTGAAGAATAAAATGAAAGTTCATCAATATACCGTGGAATTTATCCCTTTGATTGCAATAAATCCAGGCAACGGCCTCCCACCATCTGATGAAAAGATCCTTCCACGTACTCCTATCTAAAGAGTACAAGAGTGTAGTTAACGATATCACACCCATCTAAAATTAAAATTTTGAAAAATCTGAAATGGCTTCATGGGAGAATTTTCGCTCTTATTCTCAAATGTTCCGCATAGAGAAAAGCACCACGGATTCAAACAACAGACCACAAGCTAAAATAAGAAAAATTCTGTTCCTGTTGTAACATACCTTGACTACGGTTGCAATGAGATTAAGCATGCTCATTTTGTTGTATTCCCAAAGAGTGAGAAGCTGCATGTTTATATGCATAAAAGACAACACGTCAAATGGTTAAATGATAGTAAGTTAAAACGAAAGGGAAATAATTTTCCTAGGTGAATAAAAGTCACTTGTGCCAATTAATCATTAAAAAATGAACCCATCATAGGACAGGCTGGCAACAACATCCGTGAATCTTCCTAACTAAATAGATATAAACTACCAAAATTCCGATATAACAAATCAACTAAAACATGTAAACAAGCAAGAAGGCAACAAAACCTACTGTGGACAAGCTTATGTTAATAGGAAACAAGAAACGGATAAAGAATATAATGATTAACTGACATTGTGCCTCGTGCATATGTCAGGAACAAAGAACATAACATGATATTAGAATAGTATCAAAACTTGAAGCAAGGACAAAATCAAGATAATCAGCCATGTTAGGATACTGAGTAACCCAACGTTCTTAACCAAAAGAAAAAAGGGCACAACAATCAATTTGGAGATTAGCATGCTTGCAGTAGAGTATTTTTCCTAGGATATTCACAAAGGAGACACTGACACAGTTGATGAAGCTTCTCTTTAAACAGACATCAAAATATATCCCCTGCCTAAAACCCTTCAATGAGGTGAAATTTAGATTGTGAATAGACGCTCTCCTGTTTTGAAGGGAGTGATGTGAGGCTATTAACTCTGAAAATGTAAACCCACACTGATAAGATTGCAAGATCCCCTCCAATGATATTTTAAGTCACTTTGAAGTGTCCAGTTCATCAGATATCATGCCTAAGACAAATAAACCAAAAATAAAGGCTCCTGCTCAAGTAATCTGAGCTATGTTTGAGGACGAGCGTTTCTGTTAATGTATGCTTAATAGATTTGCATTCTATTTTTAATGGAGCATGAACAAGGTTAAAGCCTTTGTTCTTACTTATCTTCGACCTCTTGCCCCATGGAAACTTATCTTTTCAGTTCTTAACAAGAACAGCCAGTGCCATGCAAAGTTCCATCCCCGCTGCCCTAAGGTCCAATAAACCTATGGCTACACCAAGGGTGTAACCATATCCCCATACATGATAAACTTGGCTAAAATGGTATTTTATATCAAGGTTGCAAACACACACCCTAACTGATGACTGACCTCATTAGCAGTAGGCCATTTGTTATCACTAATCTCCAACGTTAATTCGAAACAGCCACCATTTATGTAGTTCCAGTCTTGCATGCCTCCATATATAGGGTACCTACAACACGTGGAAGAAACAATTGATGAATATCAAACAAAAAGAAAATACATAAAATTGTAATGTTTCAAGCCATCATACCAGAATGCTCCATTTGTAATCCCTCCCTCGAATTCCTTGCTCAATGACATATTGTAGTGAGAGCGACTATATACACTTGCTAAGAACCGGAATGTCTCGTCGTCCGGACATGCAAAATAATCTTTCCTGTAATTTAATTTAGATCAAAAGACAAGGGCATGTGCAAAATAAAAAGTTAAGGCGCTTTAGCATAAATTCTGGGAGAATGCTATTTTAAGTTGGACATATTGTTAGGCATCATTTGAAAATTCATAAATTATATTAGTAGTCGGCAATGTTCATAACATTATAGTAACACCTTAAGACCTAATATTCACATCACCATGCTTGTTTCACACTATAAAAGAAACTTTTAAAACACCTAATACATTTGGCATCATACGTAAAATTGAATAATAATCAAAACCTACACTCTAACAGCCAGAAGAAGCTTAATGGAAAGGAATACTTGAAGACATATGTTCGTGGGCAAATGTCCAACAAACAAATCATTTGCATTTTCCCTTGCTGTCAAAGATGTTCCAAGAGAGCTAAAGGTTGACAGGTTTTCCCATTAAGAGGACAAGATTTCAAGCTTTTAAAAGACAAAAGGAAAACAAAGAACAGGAAATACACAACTGCATATCAAGAAAGCAAGACCGTAGTATCAAGATAACAATCAGCAAATGCAGAACTTTTATGGTAGTAAAATGATCACCTTTTATCCTGAGTGCCATCCCATGGATAATTTGCAACAAGGGCACCCTGTGAACAACAAAAGAATTGGTAATGACTAATTGCTCCAAATCTGGATCAAAGAATCCATTAGCTAAGATAGAGAACCACCTGTTGGAATTAAACCCTATGAACATTATGTATTTTTTGAATTAACCGATTTGGATGAGCGAAAAAAAATGAATGTGGATGAAGGCTAAGGAGCTATATTAGATCTGTTATACAAATTTTGGATGGATCAATTTACAAATTCCTTTCTTCCTATAAGTCTTCAAATAACCAAATTTAAAACAAACACTTCATAGGTAGCATGCTCCAAAGTACAAGCTGACAAGCACTAATGCAGTGGCTTTGTGTTTGGTAAATACTATATGTCATATTGATTAAGCTAATGTCTTCCTTGTCTCAGAAGAGAGAAGTAGTTCAGGCATTCTCTGTATCCTTAAATATTCTCCATAAGTTTGACACCAAAGGTATTTACCAGCATGCAGGTCTCAATTATGGCAAAGAGTTATAACTGATTATTTTTGCAAGCTACTGACAGTAAGCAGGAAATTCTGGTTGGCTGCTCAAACAACCTCATGATAAGGGCACAGCTATACTTATGGAATAAACTAAAAGAATGGATCATAACAGGAAAAACACAATGTATTACCCCATGCAAGCTGGCAGATGCAGTAAATTGTATCTCTCTCAACCACTTCATTATTGCTCTTGTTTCAGGTTGTCTCCAATCCTCATCATTATTGACCGGAAAGAACTGTCATTCATGTCAATGTCTCTTATTGTTGAAAATTGGCCAATGACTTTACTGATCATTGTTAAGGCCATAATATAAACAAATACTAAACAAAAGATGTTTCAGACATCCCACTATATAGAGGTTGTAATTTGGAATCTACAGTGAATATCAATCGCGAGGTTTAAATCCTATTCAACTAACACGAAGTGGAATCTCATAATAATAATGATAGTACAGCCCATTTGCAAGTATGTATTCAACAAAGATATCCATCAAATTCATATGGCATAAAATTATACCCAAATTAATTATTTCTATTGGCATTTAAGATTTTAACCTTAGGTCTCTCTAACAATATTTTACTTCCATTGCATCTTATTTCTTTCCTTGGCCACAAGTCATTGACTCTTCCTATTGATGATGGAAACTAAATCTTGTCACTCGGAAAGTACCTGGTCTGGAAAATCTCGATTTAGGTCAACATTATTTGCATTACCCCGCCTCCTTAATGAAAACCCATCGGGATTCATAGACGGCAGTAAATGAAGATGCACATTGTCCACAATCGATGTTGCCTGTAGTGACCAATGGATGTTTGAGAGTACGTTAAATGTTGTACAACTACAACCATGCAGAACTAATATTTGTGACATGAATAACAAATAACTACTTTAAAATAGGTTTATATGATATTATGATGCGAAAACTGAGTTAACGCCAATCACTTTAGTTTTATGCTCAAATGAAACTTGGAGAATCAAAAGGGTTCAATAACAAGGACTAGGAAAATATGGAAAGAAAACAAACGGCATATATATGTTCAGCAGCATAAAAGATGCAACGTTAATCCAGATGATCAGAGGAAGAGATGGGTGCACATGTCTCGCAAAAAGGATTTCTTTCTTCCACCCGATTAAGATTTACTCTAATTTGGCATAATATCAATTATTTTTTCATAAGATACTTAGTTAAATGATGGTTCTTCTAAGGGGTTCAACAGATAAAAGTTTAAAACCCCAATGTTGTAAAGTCTAAAGCACAAAAGTGAAGGCAACGTTCATATTTCCATTTTCTACAGTCCACTAAAAAACACACATCACAATTGAAGTGTAAAAAATTCACAAATGCCTAGCAAATAGAGGAATATAGAAACTTCCAGAAGTTGTCTGAAAATATTTTTTTCTTTTTTTCTGTTAGCAAGTCTGAAAATACTTTATTCGCGAAGCAGATATGTCAAAACAGGAACATATAGATGAAAATAAGAGCAATGTGGGAAAACACTCAACACAGGAAAAGACAAAATGAAAGAATGAAGTAATTTGCCATAAATTACAGACATGCAGGGTATAACATGAAAGAGTTACAGAACAATAATTAGACAAACACTTGCAATAAAAGGAAAGAAAAGTACCAAGGGATCTTTCAAATAGTTGTCACATATCCAATTTGCAAGTAGAATTAGAAGCTCCCGGCCTACAGGTTCATCTCCATGCACATTTCCAATGTACTGCAGCACCCAGCATATTTATCATAAAAGTTCAAAAAGCACTTGAAATTGCATACATGAGTAACAAGCAATTTACATTAAAGAACAAACGAAAGCTTTCAAGTAGCACACCAAATACAAAAATACTACACAGTCACTGTACGAAAACACTCAAAAAACTGAAAACTGGGTAGTGAGTAAAACTTTTTCTACAAAAATTGAATTCAAGATTTCAGTTTTCAACAGTAAACGCATAATGTGGCAGGTGGAAAATGAAAGGGTAACAACAAAAAAATATTAACAATGTATTATTAGTTGCGGCAGAATTCAGAAACATTGAACTTTAAGGAAGAGAGGAGGGAAAACAAATTATCCAATTGCATGTGATCTTTTGGCATGTACTTATAAATTATAATCTTTGTCCTATTACCGCTTCTCAGATTCATTATAAGTTTCTTGTGGTCGTAAGTGGCTCATAACAGTTTCCTTCATTTGTTTCCATGCAAGATCAGAGAAAAAGTAACAAAAAGTGTGACTAAAACTGCCCTCAAAACACATTCAATTGACAGTCTCTCCTTCCTCGGGGACAAGTAACATAATTCAACGAGTGGAATGAATTTATAAAGAGCTCAGATGGATACCAGAATCAACTCAATTCGGTGGTAAACAGGTACCTAAACCTTCTGGATTCAAAGATGCAATACCAGAGAGGCAGAGACATAAATATATCGCACTATTTTAACTTCCACCGCTAAGCAATCAATTTAAACTTCCTATTACTGAAGTTTCTGACCCTTATTCAGCATTATTGTTGCAAAAAGATTTCAGGTACTGGTGTCTGCATCCTTATTACACAGCCTTATGGTTAAATTCAGTTCCAAACAGCTGCAAGGACTAATTTTTGCTAATCTTGACAGCATCACAACAAGTTCCTGTTCTTTTGAATGGTAACTTTTTCTGGATTATGGATAAACACAATATCAACATGCCATGTTCCAAAAAAAAAAATTGATTGTATTTAGGAAAGATTAAAACTTCAGGATTCAAAAGTTTTTACCAAATAGCACAGCTTGGATAATTTGGATAAATTAATATTCAAAAATAAAAAATTGAATGTAACAGAACATTCACCTTAAATGCGGGCTCAGGCTCTTCCTCCCCAGGCTTATCAGAAATTTCTATTACCCACTACAAGCAATAATAAATCAAACATTACAAACTTCATAAGATGTGAGTCAAGATGTTATTCTAATAAATAAAACTAAAGCGATCGAAAGCAAAGAGGAAACTTCAGTGAAACGATTACCAGAGGAACCCCATTCACACTCTTCCCAATACTGATAATCCATTCGAAAAATCCCTCAACAGGAGAATAGAAAGATAAATCAGCATAATCATCGTGAGCTGCCTAAACAAAAATTCTACAATAAAATCTAGCATTTATCCAACTAAAACTACTACTAACAAATATCATTGTTTTATTCATATACCAAGAAGTGGTAAAATTATAATCTGGTACATGTTAAAAAATGCACAAGTCCAAGTAATCACCTGTAAACCCTAGAAATGTTACTGCATCTTCGGCCGAACACCTTAATGGCCCGTTCCAGGTCAGAGTTAGTCATGTACCCTTGAGCTACGTCAACACTGTCGCAAATTTTTTCACATTTTCAATAAACACATACGTATATCAAATTAGATTACATAATTCATGTCAAGCTACTAAACTTCAACTTTAGAGATAAATACCGCTTCTGAGACTTCTTATCTTCAAACAATTGCCTTCCAGAACCACCGCGAGGATCAAATTCGATACCTATCAACATTTAACTTACAATTAGCTAAATTCTTAATGCTAAGCTAGTTTCCTTTTTTAGTAACGACAATCCACCAAAACAGAAGAAACAAAATGTATAAAAGCAATAGGCATGATAATCTGTCTTACATAATTAACTACCGTTTGGTTCCTGGGAAATCAAAGGAAAATTTTCCAATTTACTTCTTGTTCTTGTAATCTCAGTTTTTCAACTTCCAAAAAATTGAATGTACACAGATGCATATACACACACATAGACATGAAAATGCATACAAATATATATATAACACATATGAGGAGATGGGCGGGACCTGGAGGGTAGGAACTGTGCAGGCCGCCTCTAGCAGTGGCAGTACGAAGAAAAGAGGAGAAGCTGAGAGAGAGGAAGAGGATGGAAAGAGCAAGCTTCATTATGTGATCTTTGGGGTTGACGATGGTGGCGAAGGAGCTCCAGCATCGGATTCAGGAAGCGGTTGTTGGAACTCGGAAGGAGTTGAAGAAGAAGAAGAAGAAAATCGTAACGACGAAGATCGGAGATGCTGGATCTCGCGGGAAAATGGGCTACAAATTCCAATGGAAGCAAAGTAAGGGGAGACTTCTAGATATGGGTTGCAAATGGATCTCGGCCCATTTGTCAAACAACTTGTCTTTGGGCCTAAATTAGCCATACAAACCTAACCAGATGAATGGTTTAAACCAACCGAATCAAACCAAATTTAATAGTTTAATCTTGTTGATGTAGTCTGAGTTAAAATGTAGAGAAATGTCACTAAATTATATTACAAAATTACAAAGTTGATATTGGAAATAGTTGTCTATTACCTTGGGAATTTACTAGTTGTCGAATGTAATATCTAAATTTTCTCATATGTTCACTAAGACATAAGAAATCAGAAAAAGTGTTAGTTTTTTTCTTAAAATTTGTTCTCAAATACCTAAAAAACAAGAAGTATATCAATTAGGGGCTAGTTGATCCGATTTTCTTTCTTTATTTTCCATATTACTATGTTCTCTTAGTCCTTCATTTTTCTCATTCTTAATTCAAGTAAACATGAATTAAGAGTTATATGGATCCAATGTTACATATATGTTTGTGAATGAACCCTGGTAGGCGTCACCAGAGACAGATGTACATTGGAACCAAGGTGGTCCTAGGATCACCCAGTCCGAAACATATACATGTGAAGTACTTCCAATGACTCTTTGAATGCTTGGAATCCTAAATCCACCATTGAGAGTCGCAATCTAATCTTTAGCATAATCGACATGTGGATACTTTGCGATTTGAAAATCTTTAGGTTCAATTTCAACAATTGTAAAAGTTTTGACAAATGTTAAAGTGAATCTAAAGAGTCGATGTGATGAAATATTCAGACAATGAAACATTGTAGTCCTCCCGCAACCCCCCTTTTACCCCCAAGCAATTTATGTATCCATCAAATTTAGTTATTCAAACAATTGGCGTTGGTGGTATTGGTAAGGAATAAAGTTAATTCGTCAGCAACTGCATCATGCACCTACTTATCTTCAACCGTCCAAGCTTTTTAAAATCGCCTCGGATTGGCCGAGCTTGAGGTCATCAATATCATGGTCTCAACGCGGACCCCCAAGATGGCCGACCAAGAAATGTCAAAACTTTGGACACGTGTACGACTGTTGTATCAACACCTAATGCATTGCATATAATATCCATGATCTCGATCGATCACAACGGTTAATTATTTATTTAATTAATTCTTTTATTGCATTGTTAATCAAAGAATAATTAAACAAAATAATATTAAATTGTTAGTGATAAGGGGACATATTATATGTCGTAATTAATATATTCCTTACATTAATGGAGCCTCTTTCGTCTTTGTCCTATTGTTCTAAAGTGTTCTTACGAGTAAAGTTAATTTCTTTGTGATTTAGGATGTGTCTGTTGCACCTGATTATCTCTAATTTATTTAATTTTATTAACTAAATTAGATTAGCTTAACTTGAACTAAGCTAGATAAGCATTAAACGAAATAATTATCAAAATAGTTTTCCAATAAAATCAATAGTAATTATTTTGATAAAAGATATCTATCACGTATGAAAAATTATGTAAACATAGAAATATAGTAAGTTGGTACTATCGTGTGACATTTACATTGAACTATCATACTACCAATTACGACTTCCTTTTTTTTCTTTTTAGTTGAGAGAAAGGGGGTCATAGAAACTTCTTTTTGAACGACTCCACTCAAAGTTGTTTGGGAGCATATGCTCCTATCAACTTTATACAGGACACATAAAAGAAGTACTTTGATCCTATTAGACGGGGGAGGGTGAATAAGTTAGAACAAAATGGTAGAGTTCAAGAGAGTAGAATGCGTTTAGGTACGTGAAATATAGGAACTTTAACAGGAAAATCTATAGAAGTAGTGGAAGTTATGGTGAGGAGAAGGATAAATATTATGTGCCTACAAGAAACTAAGTGGGTTGGTCTCAAGGCAAATGATCTAGAAAACTCAGGTTTTAAACTTTAGTATTCGGGCACAAATAGAACGAGAAACGGTGTTGGCATCATCGTGGACAAGACCTTAACACAAGATGTTGTAGATGTCAAGAGGGTAGGAGATAGAATCATGGCAATCAAGATTGTAATAGAACAAGAACTCATCAATTTGCATTGGTAATGGATGAGTTAACATGACATATTCAAGATTATATTCCTTGGTGTATGTTTTTTGCAAACGATATAGTGTTGATAGATGAAACTCAGGAATGGGTAAATGCGAAGCTTAACCTTTGGAGATAAGTGTTGGAATCTAAAGGTCTTCGCCTAAGTCGATCATAGACAGAATATATGGAGTGCAAGTTCAGTGCAAATGGAGGCCAAAATGAGTTAGAGGTGAGGATCGGAGATCAGGAAATACAAAGAGCGACTGTTTTCGCTACCTAAGATCTATCTTGCAAAAGAACATAGAATTAGATGGATATCTTAACCATAGAATGCAAGCTGGATGGATGAAGTGGAAGAGTGCATCGGGCGTGTTGTGTGATCGCAGTATGCCACTGAAGCTAAAGGGAAAATTTTATAGAACAGCAATAATGCCGACGATGCTATATGGCACAGAATGTTGGGCGGTGAAGTATCAACACATACATAAAATGGGTGTAGCGAAGATGAGGATGCTTCGTTGGATGTGTGGGCACACAAGAAATGATAAAATTAGGAATGAGAATATCCGAGGTAAAGTAGGAGTAGTCGAAATTGAAGGAAATATGAGAGAAAATTGGTTACGGTGGTTTGGACATGTGCAAATAAGGCCTACTGACGTTCCGGTTAGAAGATGCGACTACGGGACAGAGGTTCAGGGCTGAAAGAGTAGAGGAAAACCAATGAAAACTTTAGAAGAGAGTCTAAGAAAAAACTTAGAGTACTTGAATCTAACAGAGGACATGACACAAGATTGAGCGCAATGACGTTCTAGGATTCATATAGCCGACCCCATTAAATAAGAAAAGACCTTGTTGTTGTTGTTGTTGTTGTTGTTGTTGTTGTAGTTGAGAGAATATTCATTAAGCCCCATATCTTGAACACGAATGACAAAAAAGCCCGTTTCTTGAAGTAAATATGGACAAAAGAAAATTGGGTAGAGACAAGTAGACCTCGTCATTTATTTATTGGAGGGCATTGGAAATGAATTGAGAGTTTCTGGAACGATGGTTTCTTCAATGGAAACGTTTTTAATAATTATCCTTTTTTTTTTGTACGCATGTATATTCATGAAGAAATGGATAATAAATTTCATATTTTGTACAATTAGAAGGATTTTTTTTGTCAAATGGTAACTTTTATTAAATTCTAAAAGAGACGTTTACATTTTTAGCAAGAATATTAAATAAAAATTCCGGACCGAGAGCATCTCAACGGAAAGCATATATTCAAGAAGAAAATATATTCATGCTAATCCCCACACAAACAATAGGATTAAAGACTATTTTTCTTCATGAATAACTTTTAACTTCTACATAAGGAAGTTATCATCCGTTTATTCATTCAAAATGCTTTCGATATAGTAAATAGTAATACTCAAGTCAATACTCTTTAACAAACGAGATCATAGCGAGTGTAGATATAATTACAATATCTCAGTGAATAAAATGTTGAGTTTCCATCCATGTGTCCCGGTTCGAAACTCTCAATTTCCTAAATTATTGTAATGTTTCGAATTCCTCCCTCTCTTTTTAATAATAATAATAATAAAATTTGAAAATCCAATTACAATATAATCATATTATTATTCATAAGAGAAATTTCCATGAAATGGGCATGCACCTAGGCCTGGAGTAAATGATATGCAGATGGAATTGGTGGCCTTGCCCTCACTACAAATTATAAACTTGGGTTATACATACTGCATTAACGTAACCAAAGTTAAAATACTATTTTTCTGGTTTATGTTATGGACACATAAAAAATACAGGTTTAGTCTGACAAGATATATCCGTTGTCGGTTACTCATTTGGGCATATTTATCACTGAAAAAACACAAAGGTAGTCTCTCATAAATGAAATTCTGTATAAATTCTCTGTTATTTTACATTTTAACGTTAATTATTATATTAATATCATAAAATATTGTGTCAATAATATATAGGAAAAGATATCCTCTTTGGATTCCTTCCACTAAAAGGGTGTATTCAATTGAGAATTTGAGAGATTTGAATGGATTTATAAATTCATGGATTTTTATGGAGTTTAATTGATTTATAGAGATTCCATGCAAAATTTTGATTCAATTCTCTCGAAATCTCATGAAGAGAGGTGAGATTTGTGAATGCTTAAAATATACTACGAAATCTCTAAAATTCCCTCTAATTCCTCAACTTTCTCAAATTCTTTAAAATTAATTTCTAATTGAATATACCTGGAATGTTATAAACTTCTTTAAAATCCTAATTTAATACACTTGGATTTATAAGGGTTTTAATAAAATATCTTAAAATTCTAATTGAATATACCTTGAATTTCAAAGAATCACTTAAAATCCTGATTGAATGCCCCTAGATTCATTAAAAGAATTAAAATCCTTCAAAATCTCAATTGAATACACTCCTAAATCCACTAAATCAATCAATTCAGACCTTTAAAATTTGATCAAACGGCTACAAACATGGAACTCTTTAAAAATTATAATAAATTGAATCGTTAGATCAAATTTCAAGTATCAAAATTAAGTGATTGGGTTGATTTGATGGAAAGAATCCGGACAGAATCCCTTTCCAATACATAGAGCAAATAATTCGTTGGGGGTCCCGTTTTAAGAGAGTCAGCATTTCTCTTGTCCAAACGGGAATTTCGGTCAACGTAGACGTCCACACGGCTCCTTTTAACACTGCCAATAGAAGGCCACCACGTATGATGGTACGATGGGATAGCATGCATCATCTACATTCACCATTATCATATGATTCATTCTTCGATCAGCAGCCCAAAGGAGTAAGGACAAATGGGCCCGGCGGTTGCAACCAATAGCAAGAGGCCGTGCATAAATTACATGTCAGATGGGACCCACACGGATCACGAGCCAAGTTGGGGGGAAGATGGATGGGCAGATCTCACCAGTCGAAGAAGGAAGATATATTGCTGGCACACCATTACGCCACGTCGCTTAAACACAATATTCGAGATCCTTGTACTATTAACTTATGTATAGTATCTAGGGCTGGTCGCTGATTGGCTGGCGGCACAAGAAAATATCTTAGAGCATGTCTAACGGCAAGAACATGATCTAAGGACAAAATATAGCCTTCCAAACTAACATCATTCATGAAATTTCATTTTTCTTTTTCAAATGATAAGAGAGGCTAAAGGTTAAAAAGCGTTAGACAACTTTATCTCATTGACTACCGGCATTGTTCTAAGTTGCTCTCATAAAAGTTCTTGGGCAAGGCCTAAGGCTAATTTGGGCTCACAAGGAGCCTTTAGCTCTAACCAGCTTTAGACTGATTAGGTACGTTAGAAAGCTTTTGTTTGCAATTTGGGACTAAATCTTCTTCTAGTCTGGGCTAAAAACCATTCGTCAGATATGCTCTTAGCGCGATGCTCAGCCACACCCACGACCATAAGGTATTTGTGTGCCTGATAGACCGTCATACCCCGCTGCCCGCTCGCTCCCACCCACAATCATCCCTGCATAAGGACTTGATTTTCTCGGCCACAACTCAGTTGCCGAGTTTTCTCATGAAATTAAATATTTTTAACTTCAATCAAACTATTTGAACTACATAAATTCTAACATGTTACTTAGTACTAAAATTTAGTGGTATAACTTTTTATTGTAAATCAGAAGTTTTAGGTTCGAATCTCATAAATAGTGAGTTGAATATTAATTTATTCTCTTCACCCCTAATATAAATATTTTGTTGTATTAAAAAACTATTTATTAAAAAAAAACTCTTGCATAATAATTATTTTTTCATTTAGTTATTAATATTTATTTAAGCCCCATGAAACACTTGGTGTCACATCCCTGCCCGGACCCCTCACCACATCCTGAGCTTGACTCCGCTCTAGCACAATATTGTTCGCTTTGGGCCTCGACCACGCCCTCACAGTTTTGTTTCTGGGAACTCACAGAAGAACTTCCTAGTGGGTCACCCATCATGGGATTGCTCTTTCGCGAACTTGCTTAACTTCAGAGTTCTGATGGAACTCGAAGCCAGTGAGCTCCCAAAAGGCCTCGTGCTAGGTAGAAATGAGAATATACATATAAGGCTTACATGATCTACTCCCCTGGGCAATGTGGGATGTTTAGGGGTTTGACGTCCTCGTCGGCACACTTCTGGCCAAGGATTGGCTCTGATACCAAATTGTCACATCCCGGCCCGGGCCCCTACCAGATTATGGGTTCAACTCCGCCGTAGCACGATATTGTCCGCTTTAGGCCCTGACCACACCCTCACGGTTTTGTTTCTGGAAACTCATACGAGAACTTCCCAATGATCACCTATCATGGGATTGCTCTCGCGCAAACTTACTTAACTTTGGAGTTATGATGGAACTCAAAGTTAGTAAGCTCCCAAAAGGCCTAGTGCTAGGTAGAGATGAGAATATACATATAAGGTTTATAGGATCCACTCCCCTGGACGATGTGAGATGTTATACTTGGTGAGCCAAATCTACGTAACAACATCATCAGTTAACAAAACACTTGTCAATTAATTAACAGAAGTATAAAAGTGACAGAAAAATAAAAATTTATAAGTTAAAAATAAAAAAATAAAAATTAGAAGTTAAAAATAAAATGGTTATCAAATCAACTTATAAAATTAAAACATACACACAAAAAAGGTAGAATTAATTGATTACTCTCTATTCTAGTCTTTTTTTAGGATTTACCAATTGCTTGCTTTAGTCACTTGAGATGCAAATTGCAAAGTCGTTTTCTCCTGTTTATGCTATTTAAATGACAGTTGCATGAGTAAAGGCTAAAAGGCAAACAACGAGCACCATTTGGGGAGCATTTTTGGTGTGTTGGGAACACAATCAGTACACGAAATGTAATAAAACAATTGATTAGAAACTTAAAAAAAATCCAACCAATTGTATTATGACACTTAGTAAGCAAAGCCCGATTATCAACACGCTGAAAAATCTCTCTACCATTTGATGAGGCATTACCATATAAATATGTAATGAATCGGGTATTGGTCCTATAGGAATGTAGGAACCAAAAAAATGTTGAAGTTGCGCACTAATTTGATAACTGGTTTGCACTTTTCATAAGTCAATCCAAATACTTAGAATCTTAAATGTTCTCTCTCACCCCACTACCAAATTTTATGCATTAATATTGACCAAAATTTTCTTTTATGCATACCTAATCAACTAAATAGTCATTTGATTTTATTTTACTAACACTCTCTAATCTTCATTGAGTAAAGTTGAAAGCATGCAACTTTAAATATGGTCAACCAAATATTTGTTAAAGGTAATAACAGTGTGAGAAAGAACAAATGAAAACAAGGTAATTAACATGAAACCATTATTTATTTTCTTGATAAACAAGTTGAACATGAAGTCATTCAATATTTCTTCCCACTACTATACTAGGGTATTCGACTATGCTAGGGTAATCGAAAGACTTGACCCTCTTTAGCGTTTTTTAGAATCTTGCTTTTTGGTGAATGACTCTTCATTGTATTCAGATTCTTAGGTTTCATAATATTTGGATGAATGATTTAGTTTTTTAGCAAGTGAGATTGGGAATGTTTGAGTTACTTTTTTTAGCACCAATATCATTTAAATGTGAACTCGTTTAAATGTCTTTGGAAATTTTCATTAGTAATAAGTGTCAAGCTAATCAACCTTTTTAAGTCACTTCCTAACCATTACTAAATATTTCCATCGCTAACTTGTTAAAAACTAAGGATCCACATATTTGTCCAGTGAAATAATTTAGAGATCTAATTTTTAGGCACATTACTCTATACTAAATGCACATAAAAATTTCTTGTAGCGTTTTGTATTGATACCAATTTCCTACTTCGTCTTGTCCCTTGTATTCGGGCCAACAAAAAATATTCTCCATGTTCATTCAAATAGCAGTAATTCTAATTCAAAAGGGTTGGTCTAGTGGAAAGCGAGCAAATGTTTGAAACCCTAAACCTGAGTACGAACTTCCATAGATACTCTTTAGGGCCACTGGCCAAGAGCAAAGTTAGAAATAATGTTTAGGGGGGGGGGGGAAGGGGCACAACTAAGTAATGATGGATACAGGTCCTTATGAATTCCCAAAAATAGTATGTGCATTGCCAAAATTTTATTCAATTTTAAGTGACCAATGTCTTCAAGGACTTGGCCAACCCATACCCATTTGTGCTTAGCTAACATCCACACCCTTTGTGCCATTTCGATTATATCTCTAGTGAATATTGTTTTCATGAACAAATGGATAATTATACGTGCATAGGACTAGAAGGTCAAATTTATTAGACGTACTGGAGGAGGGATCCTTCTTACAACTAAACTTTATGTTATGTCAATCCGTCTCATTGTGATTTGGATGAGGAGGGAGTGATAGAGTTAGTGGTGATGGTGAGTTGATTATTATTTGTCGTAGTCCGATTCAACATCCTATTGAGCAACTAAAGGTGGCTACAATTTAAGCGAGATCCTGATTCATGCTTAGGCCACTATTTTTTCAAGGCCAAAAACTTGAGGGGGCACGTGCCCCCTCTGACCATTCGTGAGAATTGTCCCTTCCAATGATCTCTATTGACTCACCATTTGATTTGGACATGAAAAATATATTATAGCCTCATGCAGTATCGAGACAATTATTTGTAGGTGAAATTTCTCGTATATTTAAAAAAATATTTCTATATTATTAACTTTGGAAGTATATTTCTATATTTATATTGACAATAAAGTAAAGTTGGCAAGCCTCAGTGCGTGTCCTAGTTTGAAGTTTCTCATATTACTTCTCTTTCCTCGTCATTTGACATATCTTTAATATGTATGTGTGTATATGTCATGTGTGCATGATGGGCATCCATGCATGTGACATGACGTGCCATTCGGCCCTAGGCGAGAGATAAATATCATTGCCACGTATGCACAAATCTCTGAGAACAAGCCTAAGGCCTTGTAAAGATCTCCTCTCTCTCTCTCCTCTCTCTCTCTCTCTCTAGCGCTCTACCAAAACTACATCCCCTTAAAATTATTCCAACTACAAAGAAAGATAAAAGGAAACTAAATAACGAAGCTGATTTTACAGTGAATATTTTCCAGCATAAAGATCCGAAGCCGAAACCTTTCAAGAGAATAGCTCTCAGAGAAACCCAGGTATTTATTTTATTTCAGTTTTTTTATGGGAAATTTCGGATTTTTGCAGTTATGGCATGTAATTAGTTTGATTTTCTGTATTTTAATTGGAAAAAGATATGATTTTGAAGCTAACCCAATTTCTAGAATTTGGTATTTTTCATTCATGTGCCAGATTTTGAGAAGGGAAATTAGTTCAGTTGAATTTTTAGGAGCTAGTTCATAACTACCCACATGGGTTTGTTTATTGATTTCCATTAATTTTTCTTTTTTTATATTTGATGTTCATGTGAATGATTGGACGGTTGGCAATCTTTTGGAATTTGTGTTTTTTTTCCTATAAGTTTCTGAATTTATATGCTGTATCCTGCTTTCACAGCAATCAGATTGCAGTAATGTGGCATTAAGTTACCAAGATTTGAAAGTTTTGAAGATTTTGTGAGAGGCAGAGACTTGGATTGTGAAGAACAGAGGGTTGGATTACCCACTTTTTCAGATTAATTATTTGGGTAGCACCAGCTTTATTGTTTAATTGTGGGAGATTGGTGAAGTAATTTTATGCTGGGATGTTAAACTACAAAATTTTGATTCTTGATTGGTAGCGGGTGGAAGGGAAAGCTTTGTGGGCTTTCTTGTGTGTTGTTTGTTTTCGTTGCAAAGTTGGCGTTGACGCTGGATTAAGGGTTATCTGGGAGATTAAGCTTCTATGGCTGCTACATCTGAAAGATGGTTTGATCGGCTCCAGTTCTCCTCATTGTTTGGGCCGCCCCCGCCGGACAACCTACGACGGAAGGTGAATGCAAATTTTATTCCTAATCTTTTGCATAATTATATTATATCTGTCAGTGTCTATATTTGTATTGCTAGCTTGACATGTCTCTTGAAATTTAAGGGTCATCCACTATGGTACTGGTTCCTAGAGGTCTTGGGTTTGAAACCTCTCATGCTCTGTTGCTATGCGAGTGTCCATGTTGACTACTACTCTGAATTGTCTTCTTAATATATATCCAGTTTGGTGGCTTTACTTTTGGAGCTAAGGAGGGATACGAAATGCACACATGAGCATTACAAAAGGCATGTGAGAGGGATTGCAAATGACTACTCTGAAGGAGTCTTTACAAATTCCTTTCACACCTTTGAAATGCTCACGTGGTGCATTTTCTGATTCCTCCTATGTCCTGTCTAACTTTTTGTGATCCATTTCTTCTTCATTTTGCCTAAATTCCCTCTCGAATTTGGAAGTCCATCACTCAAATGTACCCTAAAAGAATTTCAAGTTTAGTGTGATTTCATAGGTAACCTCTGATGTACTTATGATATATATTGCTCAGAACAGTTCTCAAATAGGGGTGAATATTTGAGCTAGGTGTTTTAGTTGAAGCCAGAGTTAGGACTACTAGTTTTTGAAGGCTCATATTTCAGTTGATTTAGATAGGAGACCTAGAATCTAAGACTACAAGCGAACCTTTATAATCAGCATCTATTGATTGTACTGCACCCAAAGAGACAATCTGTTTTCTCCCCCTGAAATAATGTTGCTAAGAGTTTAGTTTAGTAATTCATATACCATTGTCATGATGTATTATCTGGAGGGTATTGAGAATATCGCGTTTAAGAATGGGAAAAATAGAACAAACTCTGGAAATCGAAAAACAAATAACCAAGATAAATAACACCAAGAATTTACGTGGTTCGGCAATATGTGCCTATGTCCACGGGACAGCAACAACAATCTTTCATTATATCAATAATGAGTACAACCAATAATCTTGCCAAATCTCTAGAACTAGGACTTGACAAAAAACCTGAAAGAACAAGAACAAGAAATACACACTCTCTTTTCTTTTCTCTCGCACACACTTTACAATATTCTCTCACTCTAATCCCTTGAGTGGTTTGCTCCCTTAAATTTAGAACTAGTACAATAGCTCCTTTATATAGACATAATAAAGGTCTTCTTCAATAAGGATTATTAATCCTAATTGGAATCTAGTTATGGATCCTACTCCAATTGAAAAACTAACTCCAATTGGGTAAACAACTCCAATTGGGAAAACAATTTAATCCTCTAAGACTATAATTCCTTATAGACTTAGGAAAACTTATCATGGGAGGGTCTTAGCAATCCAACTCCATTATTTCTTTGATTTATTCTCTAGTAAAAGGTGAAAATATTGGGGATCCGACCCAAACTTGTCATGTGACCTCCTTTTCATGTTGATTCCTGTTGTCATGAGGTCAATACCACACAATTTGTGTAAAAAAAATACATTAGGAATGACAATTTATTTTTTTTTTAACGAAAATTTAAAGATAAGTGATGGTTGCCAAAATTTGTACTGTCTCATCCTTTGGGTGATGAACTTTCTGATGAGGTATTTATGTGGGGGAGGCATAATGCCACCAAGTTTGTTAAAGGATGACTTTGCCTCATAATTATGCGTAATCCCTTGGAGATGTTCTAACAGATATAGTCTATAACTTGCTACACAATATAAAAGTAATAAAGTCGGCCCTAGGTATAGACTATAGACTCATGACAACTAATCAGTGATTGGAAGATCAATTTCTTTCTTTTTCCGGAGATTTTTTTTTGCTATATTCTGCCTCTAAACCTCCGACAAGAACTGAAAAAATGCTTTCCTCGCTTCTTCCTTCCTGTAGGCAGAAATTACTGCATATGTGGACTACTTTGGTCAGTTTACATCAGAACAGTTTCCTGAGGATGTTGCCGAAGTAAGCTCTTTGTGTTTATGTCATGGTCATTGTCTTTGTGCAGTCTGCCTTGTATGTGCTAATATATTGTCTGCTGACAGCTGATCCGCAACCGTTATCCATCAGAGGTGAAGCGTCTCTTTGATGATGTTCTAGGTATTCATACTCTACCCTGTTAATTATTACATGATTGATTAGAACTTGCAGCTTATGCCATTTTGTGGTTGCATAATGACTGCTTTACTACTTGGACATATTCCAGCTATGTTTGTTCTTCATCACCCTGAGCATGGGCATGCTGTTATCCTTCCAATTATTTCATGCATCATTGATGGTACCCTGGCCTATAAGAGCAGTGGCCCTCCATTTGCTTCGTTCATATCATTGGTCTGCCCAAGCAGTGAGGTGATAACATATCAGATTAAGAGTTTTCATTTTTCAGTTCAATCGAATACCGTGACTTTCTTTCTTGATGGAACAGGAATGTTTTCTATGTAGCAGAAAATTCAGAAGTATTGTTAATTTAATTATTTCCTTATTTGTATCTTCCCATTTTTCACAGGAGTATTCTGAGCAGTGGGCTTTGGCATGTGGGGAGATTTTGCGAATTTTAACTCATTACAATCGCCCTATATACAAGGCGGAACAACAGAATAATGAAACAGAAAGAAGCAGCAGTGGAAGCCATGCCACAACAAGTGACAATGTTGATGGTGAATCCAGCCATTTACCTTTGGTACAACAAGAGAAGAAACCCATTAGGCCATTGTCTCCTTGGATTACTGATATATTGCTTGCTGCACCTCTAGGCATCAGAAGTGATTACTTCCGCTGGTGAGTGCGTAGTTTGATTGAGTATCTGTTATTTTTGTTGAAAGTCGTAATTTTGTGGTGTTGATTTCAAGTCATGTGTATATGCGCAAAGCAGAACCCACTCCAATCAAAGTAAAACAGTAAGCAGCAGAGGTTTGCTTGTACATATTGCCTATTAAGCAGCACTTCATCTAAAAATGTTTTTTATTGTTCAAATGGTACATTGACCAATGAGATAGTAAACACGTGAACTATTCAAAATCATTTTCTTGCCCCATGGGTTTGGTGGGTGTTTGTAGCAATTTTCATGGTAACAGGTTGTTCTCATCCCTCCAGGAATTTCTTAAATAGATAACTCCACTAAAGAAAAGCTAGGATTTTTAAGCTTCCAAAGTCTGTTAATTTAATTTTCTAACTTGGGTAGACAACACTTATGACGGCCTGACAGTTAGCAATCTTTTTTGTCAACAAAATGAAATAATATCTTGTAGCTTAAATTTGAATGTTTTAGGTTTAGTTGGAGGACTTTAATCTTCACACTGGTCTCATAAAGCTTTTTAGACGAGTGCATTTACAGAAAGGAAATGGGTTATTAGGGTTCGGTGCAATTATGAGATTTAATGTTTGTATTCAGTAAGTTCATCATGTGAACCTCTGTTATTATTGTCTTAGCATTGCATCTACTTTTTAACCCTGAACCATGCGCTTTTGTCACATTCACTATGGGTATATTTGGGTGAGGGACTTTTAAATTCCTAAGGGATTTAGGCAAAGTAAGGAAGACATGGATCACAAGAAGTTAGATGGGAGGGATTAGAAATGCACAACATGAGCATTACGAAGGTATGTAAGTAGGATTTCCAAATGACTATGTCCAAGTAGTCATCATTTGAAAATCCCTCTCACATGCTTTGGTAATAATACTCATGCACCACTCGTTTTAAATAATTAAGAGCAATAGTGTAGCAATGATGTCATAAGATAATGGTTAACTATTGGGCAACCATGCTTTTGCTACTATTGGTAAGCACGGCCAACTGTTGGTACTTTCTGCACTACTATATGTGATGAAAGGTAATTGTAACTGATGAACACGAACAAAATCATGTGATTCCAAAAATTTTGGTATAAAACAAATATCTCAAGTGATGAGTACATCCGAATTGATTTTTAAAATGAAGGGAAAAATATGAGAACAGGAAAGGAAAGTCTGTTTTGATACCCTATATTTCTGTATTCCATTCTTAATTATTGTATTTCTTAATTCTATGTCCGTGCATGTAAATGATAGAAGGGTAGACCTGTAGAAGATTAAGCTCTGAAGGAGGTTGGAACATTCCTTGTGGTCCACTATTTATGTTTTTATGTTAGAGATAAGTTCTTCATTAGTTCAATAGCAGTTTCGTGCTACTCATTGTTCGCAATTTCAAAAGAAAGTTTAAAAGCTATCAAATGTTAAGCAAATCATTTCATCTTGCTGCTACTTTTCTTATTCAATTTCATGTAATTTAAAAACCTATGTGTGCTTTACAGGTGCAGTGGGGTTATGGGAAAATATGCTGCTGGAGAACTCAAGCCACCATCAACTGGTTAGTTAAATCTTCCTTCACTAGTATAGAATGCAATGTTGCTGCTATATTTATTAGATTGTTTTTGAGCGCCATACATTAAATGAATTTTTTTCTGCAAGAATCAGTTAACATGTAACATAGAGTCTGACTGCATGCAGTGTATGCATAACATTCAGGTGGAATGTAAAGCAAAATAGCATTGAGATATCCTAAAAATCCTATATATTTTTATTATATAGTCCACTACGAATGACTTTCATTTTCTTTTTCTATTTTCTCCTCTTTCTTAGCTTCTTCTCGTGGATCTGGAAAACATCCACAGCTCATGCCATCAACTCCAAGGTGGGCTGTTGCAAACGGTGCTGGAGTTATATTAAGTGTTTGTGACGAGGAAGTTGCTCGCTACGAGACTGCTACTTTGACAGCAGTCGCTGTCCCTGCACTTCTTCTTCCTCCTCCAACTACAGCTTTGGATGAACACCTAGTGGCAGGGCTACCAGCTCTTGAGCCTTATGCACGTTTATTTCATAGGTAAATCTTCAAACTTCCATCTCTCGAGCCACTACAAAAGGAAAAGAATCTGAGTTGCTCTGTGTACCTGACCGAGTTTTGCTAATATTTATTCATTTCTTACACCATGCAATAGGTATTATGCCATTGCTACTCCAAGTGCCACCCAAAGACTTCTTCTTGGACTTCTAGAAGCACCACCATCCTGGGCTCCTGATGCACTTGATGCGGCTGTACAGCTTGTGGAACTACTTCGTGCTGCTGAGGATTATGCATCTGGCATAAGGGTAAGCTGTACACTAGTGATTGCAAATATTTAAATATTATCTGATGCTATGCTGGTGATCAATATCAAGCTTGATTTGAAGAGATACTATCATCATTTTTTCAGCAACAATTTTTTTGGCATCTCATGTATGGCATACTTTATGATGGACAAATTTCTCTCGATCGGAAATAGCAATCAATTAGTAAATGTGAAATTGTCATTGTTCTGCAAGAATATCTTTTAAAATGGTTTTCTCCTCTCAGTTATAACTAACTTCCGCTAGCATTAGCTGGTGAGGAACAGAATTATTGATACTTCTGTTATTTGAAAGATCTTTCACTGGTCTCTTCTTGAGTACATGCGATCAAGTAATCCCCATTCCAGTATACATATACAATAGTCTTGTTTCTTACCTGATTCTGAAAATTGGTGATTATTTAAACAGCCCACTTACAATTTATCCCTGATTTATCATAGTTTGGTTCAAAATCTAAAATCAATTGATGTGTCATTTTTACAATCATGTAAAAAGGATACATTTTTTAAGCTCTGATAAAGAAACAATCATTCAACCTTATTGACATTTAATATACCCAGAACATCACCTTCAGAAACATTATGTGAAGTCACGATGTGAAAGGCATCCTTCCTGTTAACTGGTAGGTGCTGCAGAAGCAGATCTAGTGAGTTCCCTCTGAGGTTTTTTGTTGACTGTTAAAAACCTAATTAAGTGGGAGTATATTATTTTGATTGACACCACATGCATAATGACAAAAAATAGGGGGAAGCCATTTACTACATTGTCTGATAGGACTCTTATCAATTTTCATATCGGTTTTGTAGTGTCATGGGCTTTGCTTCTTTCACTCTTTTTATCTGCTTCCTAGCTGGCATGGAAGTTTCAGAAACATATATTCTTTGCAAGTTTGTGGGGTGGCAACTTTGTGCTTGTTTTGGAGTATCTATTTGGAGTGGGCGAGTGGTCTTTTTACTGGTTTTAATCCATCCTTGAAATTGTCATAGTTATGCGTTCATTACATATGTTAAAGGCTGAAAGCTTCGTTTTTAAGTTTGGGTGGTGATTTTCACACACCCCATGATTCTTTACTAATGGCGGGACATGGCCATCACACTTGCAAGGGTGACATTGATCCTATGATTCACTTTCTTTCTGCTCTATTGCCCAGTTAGACAACTTTAGGATCTTATGCTTCCCTCATATAGGGTAATTAATGCACTCTGATGGAATTAGTGGTGAGATAGGGGCTTTTACTGCTTTGGTGATAACAGATGCATGACAAGGAAAAGTGCACCTTTGCATATCATTAGCCACTTCTAAACAGCTTAAGATTCTGGGACATGCCGTTTTCCAAATCTTGCACTTTCACATACTTCAAGAGATAGGTTGATGTACTTGTGTAACATGTACAGTTGAATAAAATAGAGTAATCAATTTTTAATCTTTTAATGCATGCCTTGTTGCGTAGATAAATGTAAATATATCCAAGCTTTTAGATCAGCAGTCCACTAATAAGCTGAAAATTCCATAAGCTGTCCCCCTCTCTCGTCCTCTTTTAGTGGAAAGTATTTGATTTGTAGCAGCTCTGAAAACTGATGGATGCAGCACTTTTGGCTAATTGCATTTTTTTCTTTTATTCATGCAGCTTCCTAGGAACTGGATGCATTTACATTTCTTGCGGGCAATTGGGACTGCAATGTCCATGCGAGCAGGTATAGCAGCTGATGCTGCAGCAGCTTTACTTTTCCGAATACTCTCACAGCCTGCATTGCTTTTCCCTCCACTAAGACAAGTTGATGGAGTTGAAGTTCAGCATGAACCTTTGGGTGGTTACATCTCAAGCTACAAGAAACAGGTACCAGTTAATAACTTTTTGTATTCAGGTTTTTATACTTCAGCTGCTAAAATGCACTTTGATCTAGTTTCTTTTTTGTTGGCGCTTTTATTTTTTGTTCAACGAATAAGTACTAATTGAACCTAAATACTACCTCAAAAATACTATTGATCAGATCGAACTTCCTGCTGCGGAAGCAACAATTGAAGCTACTGCCCAAGGGATTGCTTCTATGCTCTGTGCCCATGGGCCTGAGGTTGAATGGAGAATTTGTACCATATGGGAAGCTGCCTACGGCCTCATTCCTTTAAGTTCCTCTGCAGTTGACCTTCCTGAGATTATTGTTGCCACTCCATTACAACCTCCGATTTTATCATGGAATCTGTATATACCGCTCCTCAAGGTCTTGGAGTATCTTCCTCGTGGAAGTCCTTCTGAGGCATGTCTTATGAAGATATTTGTTGCCACTGTTGAAGCGATTCTTCAGAGAACATTTCCGTCCGAGTCCTCTAGAGAGCAAAACCGGAAAACAAGGTACCTTTTTGGTATGGGGCCAGCCTCAAAAAACCTGGCTGTTGCAGAGCTGCGTACAATGGTTCATTCACTATTCTTAGAATCATGTGCCTCAGTAGAGCTTGCTTCACGTCTACTTTTTGTTGTGTTAACTGTATGCGTCAGTCATGAAGCCCAGTCCAATGGTAGCAAGAAAGCAAGAGTTGATGAAAGCTTCCCACCAGATGAGAGCATTGAAGAATCAGAAAAGATGTCTGGTATGCAGAGAGACAGAACTAAAATGACCAAAAAACAAGGGCCAGTAGCAGCATTTGATTCTTATGTTCTGGCTGCTGTTTGTGCTCTTGCATGTGAGCTTCAGTTGTTCCCTTTGATTTCAAAGGGGATTAATCATAGTCACTCTAAAAATGCAAAAAATGTAGCGAAGCCTGCCAAAGTAAATGTATGCACTACTGAGTTTCGAAGTAGTGTAGACTCGGCAGTTTGTCACACACGCAGAATATTATCAATCTTGGAAGCACTTTTTTTGCTGAAGCCATCTACAATTGGCACTTCGTGGAGTTACAGTTCAAATGAGATAGTTGCAGCAGCTATGGTTGCTGCTCATGTTTCTGAGTTATTTAGATGGTCGAAAGCTTGCATGCATGCGCTGTCTGTCTTAATGCGCTGTAAGTGGGACACTGAAATTTGCTCCAGGGCATCATCACTGTACAACCTTATTGATTTCCACAGCAAGGCTGTTGCATCTATTGTTAACAAGGCTGAACCGTTGGAAGCACGCTTAATGCAAGTTCCAATTTGGAGGGATTCCCTTGTGTGTTTTGAAGGCAGAAAACTCACTCAAGGTGGAAACAGTAGATGCACTATTGTCGGGCAGCCATCTGCCTTGCATTGTGAGGATTTGTCACATTCAGAATCTAAACAGAAATCTGTTGGTGTGTCACGTTCAAATGAGGGGTCTGGAAATACCTTTGGTAAAGGTGTTGCAAGTTTCCCATTAGATGCTTCGGATTTGGCCAACTTTCTTACCATGGACAGGCATATAGGATTTAATTGCAGTGCACAGGTTCTTCTTAGATCAGTACTCGCAGAGAAACAAGAGCTCTGTTTCTCGGTTGTCTCACTGTTGTGGTACAAGTTAATTGCAGCTCCTGAAACTCAACCTTCTGCAGAAAGCACTTCTGCTCAACAAGGATGGCGGCAGGTAATATTATATTTCTTGTGTCACTTTGCATTACCATCATGATAATCTTCTCCAATATTATTAGCAGGTTCCGTGTTTCTATATTCTGCTCTGAATCAGTAATTTCATTAGATGCATTTGTACTACACTTTATTTGATATATTGTTGCCATTTTTCCGTTACATATAATGTTTGACATGTAATTTTTATTTCATTTTCCTAACTTTAGGTCGTTGATGCATTATGCAATGTTGTGTCAGCAACACCAAAAAAAGCAGCCACAGCAATCGTTCTTCAGGTCTGAACTTTGTCTCACTTGAACACTACATGATTTTCTATTTATTTTTTCAGGTGAGACCATGTACGAGTTCATTGATATATACTGAAAACTAGATCCTTTATTGCAAAGTAACGAAGCCCAAAAACATTGTTTTCTTGTTAATTTGTTTTCAATACCTGATTTTGGAAGAGTTGTTCTTGGCTGGTGTCAAAACAGTGGCTTTCTTATTTGGCATTATTTTCCTGGTATAGTCGTAATCAGTTGGATTACCATTCTCCATTATTAGTTCTGTGGTGGCTTCATTGGTTTAGTTGGTTTCATGACCTTGTACTCTTTTCAGGCGGAGAGGGAACTGCAGCCTTGGATTGCCAAAGATGATGATCAAGGTCAGAAGATGTGGCGAATCAACCAGCGGATTGTGAAATTGATTGTGGAGTTGATGAGAATTCATGATAGCCCAGAGTCATTGGTAATTTTGTCAAGTGCCTCAGATCTACTTTTGCGTGCCACCGATGGGATGCTTGTTGATGGAGAAGCTTGCACCTTACCTCAACTGGAGGTAAACACGCGACTACATTGATGTTTGTGGCCTATGACTTGTGTTAACTAATCTAAGACATGAATTTTAGTATCTTTTTATCTTTTCTTTTTGGAAACTGTATGAACACTGCACATCCGAACTGAAGGTGGATTTCAGCACCAGGCAGTCACGTGATCTCCCATCCTTACATTTCAAAACTTAAACCATCCTCAACTAGTGTCCTTATCTCATATAAGCTTTTTTGAGTTGTATATTCGTTATAAGTACACATAAGATTGCCGAAGGCTCAAAACATTAAAAGAGAAACAAATTGATAATCTGAACTTGGTGAAGCTAGACCCAAGATTCCAAAGAAATTGGGTTTGGCAAGTGAATTTCTTTCACCATTTTCTCCCATATAACCTCATTTTCTTCTTTGATAATCATATCTTCTGTCAGTTTCAACTCTGGGCTGCCCTCAAGTTTTTGGGCTTCGTAAACTTAGAATCAAATCTCTTTCTTGTAGCATGAAAAGCTGACATATTACTGGGTCATCTTGTGCAACGCTTCTACATTTTAGCTTCACTTGGGATAATTTGACTCTAGGTGTTCTCTAATACCAGTATCTTCATTGGTTATCCCCTAATATTGTTACTCATCCATTTTGGATCCTCATTTACAACTATATGTGTCTGATACTATCTTCATAGTTATCTCGTGCTCTTTACCTGTTTTCCACATAGCCTAGAGTGAGTCCATGTAAATTTTCAATTTCGTTAACCTTCAATGTCTTGATGCATCAATCTGTTTATAAATGGGCAGCTACTGGAAGCAACAGCTAGAGCAATTCAGCCTATGCTAGAGTGGGGAGAATCTGGGCTGGCGGTCTCTGATGGCCTTTCAAACCTGTTAAAGGTAAGTACCCACCCCTAGTCATACAATCACTGTTATGTTCCTAGGACATTTGAGAATTATTTCATTCTAATGTTTAAGAGAAACAATTAGTTATGTGATCCATCTGTTTCGATAAATGCAGTGTCGTCTGCCAGCTACCATCCGCTGCCTTTCTCATCCTAGTGCACATGTTCGTGCTCTGAGCACATCAGTTCTCCGCGATATCTTGCAAGCCAGTTCAATAAGACCCAACCCTAATCCGGTGGAGATAAATGGTATCCATGGTCCGTCGTATAAGTATTTTAACTTAGATGTCATTGACTGGCAAGCTGATATTGAAAAGTGCTTGACATGGGAAGCACATAGCAGACTCGCGACTGGAATGCATATTAAATTTCTGGATACTGCCGCAAAAGAACTGGGTTGTAGTATTTCCATATGATAACGATTAGCTTCTTCCAGTGTATAATTTTTTTCATGTGAGACATATACACAACAGATACTTGCATCTTTGTTCCTTTTAAAAAGATACGAGTTTGCAGGTAAGTAGATGTTCATTTTGTTCTTGTGGATATGAAGGTGTCTATATTGTCAAAATTTTCTTTTCCGACGAGACGTTACAGCCCCTAATGGAAAGGGATTTGTGTAAATGAGAGTTCAGACAAGCTGACTGAGCCCTATCTTGTGTTTAAACTGTTATCCAAGTCTTCATCTTAGAGCTTTTAACACGGAACCTCGGGTGCAAAGGCGAATGTTTTAACTTGAGTCTGAAAAAGCCTTTCGCTCGACACAACCATTTTCGTTGAGGGGTGTAGGGTAGGGGCAACTAAATTGAGGCAAAATACCATGTAAGTGCGTATTTCAATGTTAGTGTCCCTGAGATCATTGAAAAGAGCTTACTGGAAGTTGCTTTCCAATGGCCGTTAAGCTGCGACAGGGATTGCGGTGTGGAAGGTCGATGCTCATTTACTAGTTTAGGGTGTCTTAACAGCAGTTTTCAAAAGCAGCTGACAGGCTTGCTTTGCTGCTACGAGAAGCAGCCGGTGCTCAGCCCTTGACTATAGGCTACTTCCGGTAAGCTCTTAAGCATGTCCGCGAGGTCTCAACTCAAGGGAACCGCTGATAATCCGAAAAGTTACAGTTACAGTATCTTATACACGCTTACTGACATGGTTAAGAATGAACAATAATCCGATAAGCACTCAGGGTACCTTATGATTCAAAAGAAAGCTGAAAATATAGAGCCAGAAAAATAATTACTATGATTATGATGATGTAAACAAAAAAAATTGAAGTTTGGCAGAGTTTTCCCCCATCTTGATGTATCCATTCCATTCCCCCAATGGGGCTGAATAGGAGGGCAAGAAATAGAAATTACGAGGATAAATAATCAGAAGAAGTTTTGGTTTCTAGCCTCAAATCATTTAAGAATTTCCTGAAATCTTCCATTTCTACTTTTAAACAGAATGAATTTAAACTTTTCCATCATGTTCAGTAGATTCAGGAAAACCACCGTGTTTTTGTTGCCTGCTCGTAGGGAGAGAGTGGCTCCAACGCTCCTTTCCACCGGGCTTAGACGAGGCATTTCCATACCAAATCATCCCAACCACAGCTATGATCATTCCCAAAACAACATGCAGATTCAGACCCTCCTTCCCAAAGAAAAAGAACCCCATGATCAAAACAAGAATTGTCTTCATATGGCCCAGTACTTGGAAGGACACAGCGGTAAATCTTCCAATGCAGATGAACTGGCTGAGATTGGTGCCTACTGCGATTGTGCATGAGAGAATTATAAACATCTGCGGACACAATGATTCAGAAAAAACTGTGAACGACCTTTCTGTAAAATCGAAACATCTTAAAACTCAAAGACAAATGAATAAGTTAATCACTTTGAAATTGTACAGATTAAAGTAAGCAAAGCTCTATATTAACAATATCATATGCTAAAAGTTTTTCAAGCTTATGTTACTAATTCAAATATTCCCATCATGACTGAGGTGCAGAAGAAAACATGGAAATGCTACCAATGCCTGTGTAGCTCGATGCTGGATTTCAGCTGTAAAATGCATATTAATGCACTATCAATTATCAAATAATAAAAATCATTAACAAAAGAAGAGTTGAATCATTAGCATGGCGATGACAACCTCTCCTGTTCATACTGGTGCATATGATGTTCTTCTATAAGTAGGAATTAAGTTACAGGTGTTAACCAAAAACAAAAGAAATAATATTAGCGGTGTTTATACTGGTTAATCACAACATTAACATTGTAAGTGCATATGATGTTCTTCTATAAGTAGGAATTAAGTTACAGGTGTTAACCAAAAACAAAAGAAATAATATTAGCGGTGTTTATACTGGTTAATCACAACATTAACATTATTACAATGTAGATTTGTAATGATGCTTGTAATGCTAAGGTTAGCCGACCCCACTTAGTGGGAAAAGGTTTTGTTGTCGTTGTTGCTTGTAATGCTAAGGTTGAGTCTGGGTACAGTCAGCTTAAGATGATTATGGTAATCACAAAACAATAATAAATTGGATTACACTTACCAGAGATCCAAAGTTATAGTCATAGGCATCAACCCTCTTGTTTGTCAGCCAATAGTCAAGGAAGGGGCCAAGTAACAGAAGAGATCCAGCCTGGGCCGGAGCAGTATGTCCCAACAGACTGAAAGAACCGAGTGAATATTTCCGTTGAAGAAAGTGCACATACTGCAATTAAAAATTCATATAACTTTTAGATAAGCAAATATGAAAATTTAAGAGCTTGAAAAATTGCAGCTTGTGCCGAGGAATGGAGAACTTACATACTGTTGGAGCGAAGTGCTCCATACAGCTATGAAGGCAGCAATGAAGCCTTTGGCATTGACACTCACATCAGTGACGGTGCAAACACCAACTCCCAAGAGAACAATTCCTATGCTCAACTTTGTATCTCTTGAGTAACGGATCTTGTCGAGAACAACTTCCAGTAAACATGACACGGGGATCATACTCAGCTTTGCTATCTGTCAATTATATTAGAGAAATGTAACTCCCAAATATATTGCATTATTTAGTAGCTAAACCCAAAGTGCATCAAAACCCTAGCTATACCTGATAAAATCCCACTGAGTTCCACATTAGACTCACGTTCATTCCAACAATAGAGAAGTTAGCAAAGACCATAAATTTTAGAAGCTCAGAGACAGGTAGATGCGAGGGTTGAATGTATCCCAGCCACCTTAGAACAAGCGTCATCAAAGTTGTTGTAGCAAAATGCAAACCAGTTAATGTTGTAGCTGCAAATTGTTTCAATTTAGATTCATATAAATACAAGTTATAAATAGCATGCTTATGGCTATACAAGTTTTCTAGATTCATATCTCCTATAAACAAGTAAACAGAAAAACAACCAATTGATAAAGAAAGTTTAAGGTTATAGAAGATTTCTAAATGCGTATCAATGAAATAAAAAATGAATATATTAATGAATTCAAGGGTCAAAAATGCAAAAATGCCATTACTCCCTACTTTTCCCCACAACCATTACTGTCTCAAGGTTAGCTGAAAATTAAATCTAGCTACAACTTTTCTCCAGGTAAAATATTGGATATTGTGAGTGATACTTAGTATTCACTACACCTTATGTCATAACAGAACTGATCGGCTACTAACAAAAGACAATCAAATAGTAGGGTCATTATCTGCCTTGCACATGATATTTCCTATGCTCCCCTTGCCCTTTCTAGTCCTACCACTCAACCCGTAACGCTCCCCAATATTCTATCTACTTCCAACGCTCTGTTATCATGAGTGTTAACTGTTGACTTACAACTTCGGTCTCAAGAGATTAACTCATAATTAGTATGAAATCTTAAACAAAAAAAATATGAAAGCATTTATGACATGACACTCAGAAAACATACATCACAAGACTTTTGTACATGCAGTCAAATTTCCTGGAAATCTTGATGCACAAAATTACTTTGTAATCTGGCCACTTATTTGTGCAACAAGAAAAGCCATGGTAACATGTTTGTCACTTGGCTCTATAACCATCATAGTTTGAAGTCCAATAGGGAACAATGCCGGGTTCATTTTCTTACTAATTTTAATAAAGTTTGCAGAAGAAATGCAACAAAGGTTTTACTTTAACCTAAGCTATAGTTTTCAAACGATATAGCTGTCCAAAACCTGAACTCATATCAGAAACAACCCAAACCCGACTCAAATCAAATCAATCATTAAAAAGCAAGAAGAATAATTTACCAAAACTGAAGCCATATGTAGCCATCAGAGCTTTATTGACAATTATAATCCCAACAGAAGTTACAACATTGAACATCCATGCAGCTACATCTCCTGCCTTCTTATCAGCTTTGCTAGTGGGAGCCATTTGTTTATATACTCCGTTCAACCAGCCACTGTAGAGTCTTTACCCCTCAGCCTCCAAAAAGGCATCCATCTACATCCATATGAAGCCAGACGGTTTCACCTGCTTTAGGAACAAAATACTCTAAAAAGAAAAAACTGAAACAAATAAGAAAACTGAAATTCTGCAATAAATTAAAACTGTTTAATTTCAAGTATGATTCAACACATTGATGCCAAAAATAATAAATACTCATTTCCATTATACATATGTTTATAATATAAAACAACTCAACTTAAAAATCACAATCATGCTTGTATAAAAGCTCCAAACAAACTGATATAATAACATTGTCTGCCTTACAAAAAGACTAAACATCCGATCACAAAGATAAGGAGTCTGTAATTCAATCACATATCGCTTGCCTCTCCTCGAGTTCAAACTTACTGAGCAGTTAAGTCATTCAATGGAAACACAGAGATGGGTCCTGCTGCTTTTCGTGCCAGGATTCGAAAATACAATCAAATCATCTAGTGCATTCCCATTTCTCTATTCAGTGAGATAGAAACTGAAAACCATCAGGACTCACAATTCACTGAACTATGGAACTACCAAAACAGCAATGTATCAATTCTTTTGGGTAAAGCCCATTTTTTCAAAAACATAAATATACAAAAAAGTAGTCACCTTGATTCAAATCCACAACAAAATTGCAAATCAACTACATACAGACCCACAGACATTCCAGATCAACCACACAAAAAGCAATCAAATTCCAAGATAGATCTAATCTAACCCACAATCAGATCCCAGAATACCCAAGAAAAAAAAAAGGAGCCCAATTCAGCGGATCTGGTCGCAAGAGCCATCGATCACAGAGATGCAGTAGCAGAAAAAAGCAATGGAAAAGTAAGCGAGCGGTTCAGAAACAAGAAACGTACCGTGTGGAATTGCAATGGGATTGGTTTCTTTCTGTTTTAGTAAACCCAATGGAGCCCCTCAGATTTGGAGAGAGAGAGATAGTCTGTTAGGCAATGAAGAGCTCGTGGAGGCAATGTTGCCGCCAGCTAACCGGAACACGAATTTACGTTTATGCTTTTGCTTTTGCATTTGCAATTACTAATTCTGTGTTTATACACCAAATTTTATACATCAATTTCATTTTTTTGGCACTTTAAAAAGTACTCTTCACTTTTATGTGAGAAGTGTTAGGTTTAATTCTCACTAAATGTGAATTTGAACACATTATTGTTAGTTCATTGTGAGACTAAACTCATTTTCTTCCCTTAGTGTAGATGTTATCGTTTGTTAAGGAAAAAAATAATATATATATATATATATATATATATATTGTTGTAAGCTTTTCTAGTTTAAGTGTGATTGTGTAAATCCTAGATTATATTTTATTCTAGTTATCCTTCCCTATTACAACTTGTATTCCTTGGGATGAAGGAATTTCTTCTCTCATTTTACTACTATAAATAAAGGCACTATGTAGGAGGGATAACACACACATTCCCCTACAATGATACACACATCTCTCTCACTCTCTCTTCTCCTTGCCGCTGGCCCCTCACCTTTGTCAGATAAAATAGGCTACAACATATTATCAGCACGCTCCAACCGTTGCGCTTAGGAATCAGACGTTGAAGTTTTTTTTTGCATCAAACCAGTTCATCCATATCATCACGCAATCAGGTTCTTTCAAAACAACTGTTTTTATCTCGATATTTTTGCAACCCTGATAACATGAACATTCACCATAATGTATGACCTAACTTTACGTTTTTCGAATTTTAGATTCTACATAAATTGTGTATGCATTATATTCATAATTGTTGAATTATGTGTGTTTATACCATACTTAGGACCTCCGTATTTAGACCTCGTATAAATACTTGGGGGACTAAAATGTAATTATGTAATAAAAGAAGAGGCAAATATGTAATAAGTAAGGAGCCCTTATTCTATAAAATGAATCCTCACTCTCTTCATTGGGAGAGGGCAATTCTTAGGCCTGAGATCTCCAAACTCCCTCACATTCAGAGAGCCTGATTCTCACATTACAGAGGCTCTCTCCCTCATAATCTTCTTAGAGAAATACAATAATCAGTGTGGACGTAGCCCAAATATTGGGGTGAACCACGATACATCTTTTGTTATTTACTTTCTTGCAGATTCACAGTTGGATTTATGTTGTTCCAAGACCCCTCCGGTTTTGTGCATCAACATTTGGCGCCGTCTGTGGGAATCGACATGAAAAGCTATGTCGGTTCTCTTTCATTTTTTCATCTCACCACCGTGAATCTGCACAACCTAAAAACCTAAAAATCATGGGCTGCGTTTACTAATCCAAATCAAATGCACAGGGTGAATCCCCATTGTCCGATTCTCTACCAGATCCATCCTTATCCCGAAACATTTCATTCAGTCGCTTCAACGCCCAGGCCGCTGAGTTCGTCCCCAACCGCACCCCACTGCACCAGCATCTGCACTGGCAGCGCCTCCTGCGGCTGTAGGTAAAAGCCTCGGCTCCTCATCCTTGCGGGGCACTGTGATGTCGTGTTTGCTGGTGTTGAAGGAGGAAAAGAGCATTTGATTTGTTGATGGCTTCGAGACTGGAGAAGTTGAGGCCATTGCTACCTAGCGATTACAGAAGAAGAGGAAAATGCTGAGAGTCGCGGGAAGAAGGTTGTCATCTTTTGCTGCGGTGTGGCGGTCGTCGTTGTATACCACCCCCGCTTTCGTCTCCGGAGGATCTCATCCGCTTTTCATTACCAACAACAGTGACGACGACTATTCCTCCGATTTCGCTTCCAAATCCCCCGCTCACTTTTTCCTGAATTCCAAAATTCCATCTCTCGTCAGAGGATTTTCCTCTGAAGCCCTCGCTCCCGGAAATGATATTGGTATTTTCTCAGACATCCCACCTACTGTGGCAGCTGTGAAGAATCCTTCTTAAAAAATTATGTATGATGAGTATAACCATGAAAGGTATCCACCCGGTGACCCCAGCAAGCGTGCATTTGCTTATTTCGTCTTGACATGAGGTAGATTCATGTATGCCTCCTTGATCCGACTTCTCATCTTCACGTTTGTACTAAGCATGTCTGCTAGTAAAGATGTTCTTGCCCTTGCTTTCCTTGAGGTTGACCTGTCCAGCATTGAGCCTGATACTACTGTTACTGTGAAATGGAGAGGGAAACCTGTTTTCATTAAGCGTAGAACTGAAGATGACATCAAGTTGGCTAATAGTGTAGACGTTCAGTCCATTCGTGATCCCCAACAGGATGCAGATAGGGTTACAAATCCATAATGGCTTATAGTTGTCGGAGTCTGCACTCACTTAGGGTACATCCTCTTGTCGAATGCTGGTGATTTGGTGGTTGGTTCTGCCCATGCCATGGTTCGCACTACGACATTTCTGGCAGGATCCGCAAGGGGCATGCACCATTCAATCTAGAGTTTTTGTTCACCGTGTGGACTTGATTGATCAGACAATTTTAGGCCATCAATTTATTCTGAAAGAATTTGGTTAGGTTTCTTGAATCGGCTGGCAGATTGACCTTTTTGGTCACTCGGCTGTTCAAGCTTACCTGCTTGATGCTGAGTTAGGATTCTGTTCTGTGCATCAACTTTTGGGTCGGAGATAATTGCAGAAAGCAAAAAGATAAAAAGCAGAAAGCATGGCTACCCACTAATGCACAGCAGCCCAAGCTCCAAGTTGATTAAGGGAATCAACTTAGCACGATGACAGCGCAAAAGATGCCCATCAACTTTCATCATGCATGTTCCCACTCTTCACAGATGACACCATGATGTTAAAGAAAAAGAAAAAGGAGGAGGAAAAGAATAGAAAAAGAAAAAGACATAATTGTGGTGAGGATGGCATGCAAAAGAGGGAATTATAGGCGTGACCCATTGAACAGAGGATCAGATTTATTTTTGAATGATGTAATTTATTTTTCTTATCTTTCGGAGACATCTATGTAACCCCATCAGAGGGTAATAAAAAAAACGGCAAAACCCAAAATAAATGGGCTGGAATGTTGTGTGGAGGGCGAAGGCCCATAAGCCCAAAATAACACCAACCAGGTGACCAAAAGTACGCCCAGTATTACAAAAAAAATTATTTGGCACCCCGCCGCTATTATCACCAATTAGGTGATCAAAAGTACGCCCAGTACTCTAAAAATTTATTCGGCACCCTGCCGCTATTATCACCAACCAGGTGATCAAAAGTACGCCCAGTACTCCACAATTATTCGGCACCCTGCCGCTATTATCACCAACTAGGTGATCAAAAGTACGTCCAGTACTCCAAAATTATACATGAGCATCACTCATGTCAATCATATATAAACATTCATAAGCATCACTCATGTCAAATCATACATAAACATTCATGAGCATCATTCATGTCAACATTCATGAGCATCACTCATGTCAATTAACATAAACATTCATGAGCATCACTTATGTCAATCAGCTTCAAAAGCTTCATTTACAAAGCTCTAGCTTCAAAAACTTCATTTACAAAAGCTCTAGCTTCAAAAGCTTCATTTACAGAGCTCTAGCTTCAAAAGCTTCATTTACAAAAGCTCCAGCTTCGAAAGCTTCATTTACAGAGCTCTAGCTTCAAAGCTTCACTTGCAAAGCTTCACCTACAAAGCTTCAGTGCAGGGTATACAAATACCACATCCGAACAACCGCCACTTCGGCCCATACATGGATTCATTTTGAAGTCTCCAGCCAACAGACTCTATTGACTAAAGACTTGGGGGACTATACTATGTACCATATATTGGGCCTCATAAAAAAATACTTGGGGGACTTAGCCCATTATTTATGTATTAAGGAGTGAACCCTTATTCTATAAAATGGACTCTTTCACTTTCATTAGAGAGCACCCATTATTCATGTACTGAGTAATGAGCCCTTATTTTATAAAAGGGACTCCCTCACCTTCATTAGAGAGCATTGCCGCCAGCTGAGCAACCGCCTCGCCGCGAGCATCACTCTTAGCCCATCACTTATGTATTGAGGAGCAAGCCCTTATTCTATAAAAGGGACTCCCTCACCTTCAAACGCCACAAGCCGAGCCAACCAAGGCAATATAAGCCACAAGCAGAGTGGCCTCGCAACATGTGCTACTTCTAGTTGAGCATCACTTCAGATTGATCACCGCCTCATATCGAGCATCAGTTCAAGACAACATCTAATTATTTCGACCCACACATGGACTGAATTTCAAGTCTCTAGCCAAAAGACTCTCTTGACTGAAGACTTGGGGGATTACTATTTATACCATACTTAGGGCCTCCGTATTTAGACCTCGTATAAATACTCGAGGGACTAAAATGTAATTATTTAATAAAGGAATGGGCAAATATGTAATAAGTGAGGAGCCCTTATTCTATAAAAGGACTCTTCACTCTCTTCATTGGGAGAGGCAAATTCTTAGGCCTGAGATCCCCAAACTCCTTCACATTCAGAGAGCCTGATTCTCACATTACAGAGGCTCTCTCCCTCACAATACAATAATCAGTGTAGACGTAGCCCAAACATTGGGGTGAACCACGATACATCTTGTGTTATTTACTTTCTTGCAGATTCACGGTCGGATTTATGTTGTTCCAAGACCCCTCCGGCTTTGTACATCAACAATGTGAATTTGATATTTGTCATGAATTGCATCAAATATATGTACATGCATTAAAATATTGAATTGCATATGCATCAAATTGAATTATATATGAATTGAATTGAAAAAAAAAAAAATCAAAATCGCCACTTGGGTTCTTCGAACTCGTGACCCCGAGCAAGCATATGGAGCATCAAAGCTCATTTGAAACCCGACGCCCATAGCGTCCAAACCCAGAAAATCCACATCGCCTGAAGCGAGACCACGACTTTGCCGTGCAATTTTCTGACCAAATCTAACATGGTATTGTAATTTTGATTCGATAGCATTGAAACTCCTGAAGAAATTTCATCGAATTTGGGTGAAATTCCAATTTGAATTTCTTAGGTTTTTTTCCCCGATGTTGAGGTACTCTCTCCATTCCCCAGAACTTGCTCGACGTCGAACCTATGACCTTGCACTGAGAAAATTTTCCCAAAACATGGCCGCTTGTAGCGACGACATTGACCTTCGTCCTCAGTGATTGCACCCAGCTCCTGTTGGGGTGTTATTTATTTATTTATGGTTGAAACCCTAAGCCTCAAATCTTTGGGCTGACATTCTCGACCCACATAATTTTTTTTTTAAGAACAGGGTTCGCATGATGCGGCCTAATCCTTGGCTCGACCCAACACCGGCTCAAGGGGCCATGGTGTCCCGGTGTTTTGTGCTGCACCAAATCCCAACTCCGTTGGCGCATCTGTGTTCCCCCATATCGCATCACACATGATTCGACCCTCGTTTGGGGCCACCCTTTTGGGCCCAGCTCCTTTTATGCAGCCGGTCTACAATATTGGGCCTACAACCTACTATTAATATTAGGGCTTGATTAGCCCGTGAAAAAAAAAACAACACAAAATTCTAGGGCCCGCCTGCAGCGGGCCGTGTGGATTTTTTTGGGGGCTTGCCTGTTGCGGCCCGTTTAGTCCCTCTCATTCCCATA
The DNA here is from genome assembly GCF_916048215.2 of Malus sylvestris. Taxonomy (NCBI): domain Eukaryota; kingdom Viridiplantae; phylum Streptophyta; class Magnoliopsida; order Rosales; family Rosaceae; genus Malus; species Malus sylvestris. Next base: position 5,543,910 of record NC_062264.1, on the reverse strand, counting down.
GGCTTGAAGCCTGCACTCGAGAAACCCTAACCTAATTTTTGGGCCTAGGCCACATGGACCAAAATTTGCTCAGCCCACCTGTGGGCTTTGGCCTATATTTTTGGGCCTTGAGCTTCGATTGTTTAATATTTTAAAACAATTTGGGTTTTATATTTTTTTCACCCACACTTTAAATTTGGCCCAAGTCCAAATAATTAATTCAATTACAATCGTAGACCTAAAGTTCTATTTGCATATTTTTGTGTATATATTAGTTGAATATCAGAGTGTGCAACTAATAAATGAACAAAGTAACTATAAACCAATATGATTTTATTAACTTAAAGAAAGATTGTCATGAGAGCTTTGTTAAAATTGAATAATGGGGCCGAATTCCACCTAGTGGCCGAACACCCCCTCCTTTGTTTTTTTTTTGGTTGATTTTTGAACAATTTTCCTTTATGTTTGGATTATTTGTTGGTGATTTGTTTTTGGATATTAAGTTGTCATTAATTACCATCCTTGAATAAATGAAATTATTTTGAATTGATATTTGTTTTAGAAATTTTATGCATGTGACCGATTCAAATTAATTTTTCATTCTATGTATGACTAGTGGAGAAGTTAGTTGTCTGGCAAACAGTGTAACCACGCACACTGTTTTGCGTGAACGCATCTATTTCACTAACTTCATACATAAGAATGCACCTCTGACAACCCTTTCAGGCTATCCAACCTGATAGAAAGATACGGTAAGACACGTATAATGTTGTTCAATGGTACAATCTTGACCATTGCTGAGGCACTCTATTCTCCACCTTATGGAAGAACGTTGTTAATATTCAAGGACATTAGAGATAACAATTACCACGCTGAAACCCACGTGAAAAATAAAGTTGAATTTCTGTGCATAACTTCCTACGAATATGGTCAGAAGCGTATTCTAGAGAAGATGAAGCGTATCTCTAGTGGTTTGTATACTACGACCATACACCCCATAGAATACCACTATGTGGCCAACCCTACTACTAGGACTGCGCATGAAATTACATTTTGGCATGATCGTTTGGGACATCCTGGACGAATAGTGATGCGTCGAATCCTTAAATCATCACACGGGCAACCACTAACCCAAAGTTTAGGTTTGATCCAAGGAATCGCATGTCAAACATGTTCCATGGGAAAGCTTATTACTAAGCCTTCTTATGACAAGATTCATTCGAATCCTCCCATTTTTCTACAACGGATTCAGGGGCACATTTGTGGATCGATTCACCCTCCCTGCGCACCATTTAGATGCTTTATGGTTTTGGTTGACGCTTCCACACGTTGGCCATACGTGTGCTTGTTGTCCACAATGAACGCTGCATTCTCCAAACTGTTAGATCAGGTTATCAAGCTCAAGGCTCACCACCCTAATTATCTGATCAAATCTATTCGATTGGATAATGCTGGAGAATTCACATCTAAAACTTTTGACGACTATTGCATGTTGGTTGGGGTTGAAGTTGAACATTATGTACCCTATGTTCACACCCAAAATGGCCTAGCAGAGGCTTTCATTAAGTGCTTACAAATGATTGCTCGATCGTTGGTTATACGTACCAAGCTCCCGATCGCTACTTGGGGCTATGCAATATTACACACATCAAAGTTGGTCCACTTGAGGCCTGTTGTGACACAACCATTTACTGCCCTTCAATTGGTTATAGGATACGAACCCGACATATCGCATTTACGCGTTTTTGGTTGTTCGGTATATGTGCCGATCTCGCTGCCTTTACGTACAAAAATGGGGCCTCAGCAAAGGATGAGAATCTATGCCGAGTATGATTCTTCTTCGATTATTCGTTACTTAGAACCTTTGACAGACGATCTGTTTACTGCTCGTTTCGCGGATTGTCACTTCTATGAGATAGTTTTCCTATCTTTAGGAGGAGATAAGAACGTCAATGTTCCTGAAGAACGACGCGAATTATCGTGGATGACCCCCACTTTGTCTGATTTAGATCCCCGCACCGCTCAATCCGAAACTAAAATGTAGCACATATTAGATCTCCAGAGCATAGTTCAGAGCATGCCAGATGCTTTCACCAATATAGCACGTGTGACAATATCATATATTCCAGCTGCGAATACGCCTGTAAAGATGGATGTACCAAATGTAAAATGAACTTCCCTCCTGGAGGCCCGGGACGCCAATCTTGGTGATCCACGTACATTAGCAACTTGCCAATCATTTGCCCCTACACAAAAGTGTGGCAGACCCCTTGGTTCAAAGGATTTACACCATTGGAAGAGGAAATCCACAGCACAAGGTCCCGAAGAGTCTACCGTGAATCCGACTATCTCTTACTCATTTTATCCAACTTATGAGGAAATTCTAGATTATGGAAGCATTCTTGAAGAGACGAATCCTGTTCCCGAGAATTGTGAAATTTCATTATATTATGTTAGCTTAGATGATGTGTGGTGTATAAATGAGATGATTGTCGACGATGCATTAGCATTTGTAGTAGCTACTGAGATCATGTTGAGCGATGACATTGAACCGCGTTCTGTTGATGAATGTCATCGTAGAACTGATTGGTCAAACTAGAAACAAGTAATCCAAGTCAAACTCGATTCGCTTGTGAAACGTAAAGTGTTTGGACCTGTAGCTCCTACTCCTCCACATATGAAGCCCGTTGGCTACAAATAGGTTTTCATTTGGAAACATAATGAGAAAAACAAAATTTTGCGTTACAAAGCTCGTCTTGTTACACAAGGCTTCTCATAACGCTTTGGGATTGACTATGACAAAACTTATCACCCGTTAAGGATGTGATTACTTTTTGCAACCTTATCAGTTTGGTAGTTTCAGCAAAACTAAGTATGCAGCACCTCTATGGGGATCTTGATACAAAAATTTACATGAAAGTTTCCGAAAGACTTACATTGACTGGTTCAAATATTTCCAAACCCCAGAACATGCTCTTAATTCGACTGAGGCGTTCACTCTACGGTTTGAAACAATCCGGAAGAATGTGGTATGTTGATGCATAAAACCGGAGGGGTCTTGGACAATGTAAATCCGACCGTGAATCTGCAAGAAAGTAAATAACACAAGAAGTATCGTGGTTCACCCCAAGGTTTGGGCTACGTCTACACTGATTATTGTATTTCTCTAAGATGTTGAAGAGGGAGAGAGAGAGTTTCTCTGTGAGGATGAGAGCTCTGAGAGGGTGAGGGTATGGCCTAAGAATTGGCCACTCCTAATGAGGAGAGTGAGAAGTCATTTTATAGAATAAGGGCTCATCATTTATTACATATTTGCCCCTTCCTTTATTACATAATTACATTTGAGTCCCCCGAGTATTTATACGAGATCTAAATACAGAGGTCTTAAGTATGGTACAAACAGTAGTCCCCCAAGTCTTCAATCAAGAGAGTCTTTTAGCTGGAGACTTGAAATTCAGTCCATGTGTGGGCTGGAGTAACTAGATGTCGTTTAGAATTGATGCTCGATATAAGGCGGTGCCCAATCTGAAATGATGCTCAACTAGAAGTAGCACATGTTGCGAGGTTGCTCTGCTTGTGTTGCCTTGGTTGGCTGGGCTTGTGGCGTTGAAGGTGAGGGAGTCATTTTTATAGAATAAGGGCTCGCTCCTCATTACAAAAATGATGGGTTGGAGTTAGTGCTCATGGCGAGGCGGTTGCTCAGCTGGCGGCGATGCTCTCTAATGAAGGTGAGGGAGTCCCTTTTATAAAATAAGGGCTCGCTCCTCAATACATAAATGATGGGTTAGAGTTGGTGCTCTATAATGATGATGAGGGAGTCTTTTTTATAGAATAAGGGCTCGCTCCTAGTACATAAATAATGGGCTAAGTCCCCCAAGTATTTTTCATGAGGCCCAATATATGGTACATAATGTAGTCCCCCAAGTCTTTAGTCAATAGAGTATGTTGGTTGGAGACTTCAAATTGAATCCATGTATGGGCTGAAGTGGCAGTTGTTCGGAGGCGGTATTTGTATACCCTGCACTGAAGCTTTGTAAGTGAAACTTTGCAAGTGAAGTTTTGAAGCTAAAGCTCTGTAAATGAAACTTTCGAAGCTGGAGCTTTTGTAAATGAAGCTTTTGAAGTTAGAGCTCTGTAAATGAAGTTTTTGAAGTTAGAGCTCTGTAAATGAAGCTTTTGAAGCTGATTGACATGAGTGATGCTTATGGATGTTGACATGAGTGATGCTCATGAATGTTTATGTATGATTGATATGAGTGATGCTCATGAATGTTTATGTATGATTGACATGAGTGATGCTCATGTATAATTTTGGAGTACTGGGCATACTTTTGATCACCTGGTTGTTGATAATAGCGGCAGGGTGCCGAATAATTTTTAGAGTACTGAGCATACTTTTGATCACCTGGTTGGTGATAATAGTGGCAGGGTGCCGAATAATTTTTTAGAGTACTGGGCGTACTTTTGATCACCTGGTTGGTGATAAGGGCGGCAGGTTGCCAGATAATTTTCGCGCCATAGGGCCTGGCTCTTTTGGGCATATGGGCCTTGGCCCTCCATATAACATTCCAGCCCATTATTTTAGGCTTGATGTTTTTTTTTAACCCTCTGATGGGGTTTGTATAGATGTCTCCGAAAGATAAGAAAAATAAATCACATCATTCAAAAACAAGAAAAGTAAATCACATCATTTTGGTAGGGTGTTTATTCCTTTCTTTTGCTTTTCTCTTTTCCACCGCACCTTTCTTTTGTGTTTTCTCTGCAACTTTGAAGCTTGCCTCGCTTGAAACGATGAATAAGGGTGACAGCTTGCACCTCCCTCTTTTGCTTTTGTCGTTCTCTTTTCACTTTCTCAAAAAATAATTTCACATGGCATTATCCTTTTGCTTTCTCACATCCATGAAACCGCGAGCACAACTTTCTCCTTTTGCTTTCTTTAATTTTTCAATTAACCATTTTTCCCTCACACAGTCCATTTCCAGATCTTTACTTTCATCATTGGTTTTTTTTTATTGATGTTCCTCTACAGATTTTGAGCTTGAGATCCACCGAGCACATGGAGGGCCATCACACGGTTACCAAGCTGACCCACCTTGACCAGAGCCCACGTCAGTAGCAGCGTGCGGGTCGGCGAGCGAGAGTGAGAAAAGCAAATCTGATTGCTCTCATAGAATGTACCGATCCTTTAGATTTGAGGTTTCATCTGCATCTAAGATGGAGGAAGTCAAGCTAGCAACTTTGTAGCAATTGCACAACCCTGTTGATGCTTCACTGCTGTTGTTGCTTTTGGCAACAGCCATACCAGTATCCCGCTCACCCAGAACACTAATCACAATTTCGGCCCACAAATCTCAATTTTCAAGCTTTTTGTGCAGAATATTTCAAAATACTTTTCCAACAAATGAGAAACCTATTGAGCTGACAGTGGCAGAGGTTGGAGAGGGAGGTGAAGCTGCATGGTTGGCTGCTAAATGTGCATGTAAGCTTGTGTAAAAGTGGAAGGGCTGGAATTGTAGTCTAGCAGGGTTTGCAGCGACGGCGGCTATGACTGGTAATTGTTGTGGTGGTGGTGATTGTAGTATTGTTGGTATTGTTGGTATTGTTGTTGTTGGTCTTGTCGGACTTTTGATGCAGTGTCGGGGAATGGCTTCCAAATTCCTCCCTTACCCTCCTCAAAACCCTAGACTCCGTAGCCATAAGCTTATCTGGCTTGGCAACGCAGGCCCGCCCGATCAAGTGATCAAGCTACTCTTCGTCATCTTCCACTCGGCTGATGCCATCGACAAGCATTGCCCGCGCCTTGAGAGTCACAGCGTAGAGAAGACTTTGGCGTCGGAGAATCGTAGCCGGATAACGGCTCGGTAGGCCGAGAGCTCGACTTTGGAGCCGTCAAAAAAGAGATTCTCTTGGCGGTGTGTGGCGACGAGGAATGACGCTAGGAGGGTGGTGACTTGGCGGTGAACGGCAGTGTCGAAGAGCAAGCTGCAGTACATGACGCGCTCAAAAGGTGTCTGGATCATCATGACGTAGTGCACGAAGAAGAGAAACTGGTGCATACCCTTCACAAAGTTCAGGCCGAACATGCTAGTGAGCGTTAAAAGCTCCATGGGTGATATCCCCAAAAAGCTCCAGCTGACAGAGAACCCTTAGGATCAATGGGTTTCTTATTGTAAAGCTTTTTCAATGTTTTTTTTAAGAATTCAAAGCAGAGAAGAGAAGATAGAAGCATTGAGGTGGTGTGTGGTTGAGACTCACCCATTATTATTATTATTTTCTCTCCTGGTCCTGACAGAAATCAGAAAATGAAAGCTGATGTAGATTCACGACGAAGGTGAAAAATGAAAGAGAACCGACACAGCTTTTTGTGTTGTTTCCTACAGACGACGCCAAATGTTGATGCACAAAACTGGAAGGGTCTTGGAACAACGTAAATCCGACCGTGAATTTGCAAGAAAGTAAATAACACAAGATGTATCGTGGTTCACCCCAAGGTTTGGGCTACGTTCACACTGATTATTGTATTTGTCTGAGATGTTGAAAAGGGAAAGAGAGAGAGCTTCTCTGTGAGAATGAGAGCTCTGAGAGGGTGAGGGTATGGCCTAAGAATTGGCCTCTCCCAATGAGGAGAGTGAGGAGTCCTTTTATAGAATAAGAGCTCATCACTTATTACATATTTGCCCATTCCTTTATTACATAACTACATTTGAGTCCCCCGAGTATTTATATGAGATCTAAATACGGAGGTCCTAAGTATGGTACAAACATGGTATAACCGTCAGAGTGAGTATTTGACTAGTTAGAGATATGTGAACAACGAACTATGCCTTTGTGTGTTCATTAAGAAGTCACATTCTGGATTTACGATTGTTGCAGTATATGTCAATGACATGAACCTCATCGGAACTCTTGAAGAGCTCGCAAGAACTGCCATGCACCTGAAGTCGAAATTTGTGATGAAAGATCTAGGTAAGACTCAATAATGTCTCGATTTCGAGATAAACCATTGTTCAGATGGAATCTTAGTACATCAATCGAACTACACCCAAAAGGTGTTGCACCACTTTAATGAGGATAAAGCGAAGCCTTCGAGTACTCCTATGGTCGTTCGATTGCTAGATGCAAAACGAGATTCATTCCGTCCGAATAAGGATGATAAAGAGATTTTGGAGCCTGAAGTTCCTTATCTAAGTGCGATAGGCGCTTTATTGTACTTAGCTCAATGCACTAGACCCGACATCTCATTCGTTATTAATCTTTTGGCAAGATACAGTAATGTACCTATATGCAAACATTGGACTAGCGTGAAAGACATCTTTCGTTACCTTAAGGGTACTACGGATTTGGGCTTGTTTTATCCCTATGGATCCACGAGTGATGCCGCACTCCTTGATTCTCGAATCGATTCTCACCTTGTTGGTTATGCCGATGTAGGATACTTATCTGATCCACACAAGGCGTGTTCTCAAACAGGTTATGTCTTTACCGTTGGAGGCACCGCAATCTCTTGGAGGTCAACTAAACAGACCCTAGTTGCCACTTCATCTAACCATGCTGAAATTCTAGCCTTACATGGAGCAACTTGGGAATGCTTTTGGTTGAGAGCATCAATGTTCTAAAAATCGGCTTAGGCACTCGGCGGTGTAGTCCCAATTCGATTTGGGCTAAATCGTTCAGGTAAGACGGGAAGGATTTAGGCGGCTGCCTAGGCATCTCTAGGCGCTCAAGGCGGCCTAGACAATGCTAGGCGACAGTCTAGGTTGCGGTCGATGCCTTGTAAATGTCCCCTCTCATCTACACGATCCACCACCCACAACCCAAATCTTCAAACCTGCGCTCTTACACCCAACATCAATTGATGAACCCAAGTAGATTGAGAATATACAGGGATGAGCAATACACATAATTCGTCCGTTGGGTTTTACTGCAGAAAGAGAATGGGATATATTGAAGAGATCCGTCCATTTTGTTGAAAAGAAAAGAAAGAGAGAGAGAGAGAGTCGAAAGAAAAACTAAAAATGGGAGGAAAAGAAAGGCATAACTAAAGAGAGAGAAGGGGTCTCTCTGCAGAGAGAAAGAATAGGAGATTTGTTGATAATAAATGCAAGCCTAGAGCCACTAAACAAGTGATGGTTGATTGGGACTAGCATTGGAGAAACCGAGAAAGGTTGTAGAAAAGATGTCGGTTTAATTGAAAAAAAGGGATTTTCTTTCAAGTTGGGTTCATTTTGTGGCCCACTATTTTGTTCAAAGAAAAAAACAAACTAGGCCCAATATTCTTTGTATAAAATTAGAAAAAAAGTCCTAAAATTATACACATATACTCATATTTTATAATATATAGTGTAAATTTATGTAAACCTGCCTAGGCCGCCTAGGCACTAGGCGCTAGTCCACCGTCCGACTAGCGCCTAGCATTTTTTAGAACCTTGGAGAGCAGTAATGGGCCATATTCAAAGCTCCTGTAATCTTTATCTCACCGTTGATGTCTCGACGACGATCTTTGAAGACAACGCAGTATACATCGAACAACTCAAAAGGGGTTACACCAAAGGAGACAACACCAAGCACATTGTGTCAGATTTCTTTTTTTTCACATCAACAACAAGAGCATCATAAGATTGAAGTCACGCAAATCCGTTCACAAGACAATCTGACCGACCTTTTCACCAAATCACTACCGAAGACGACGTTTCAGAAGCTTGTTCATGTAATTGGTATGCGTAAACTTTCTGAGTTGTAACATTACTATTTCTCTTTGGAATTATGTCTAACTTATGGGGAGTATCCTGAAGAACACTTGCTTGATCTTAGTGTATTCTTTTTCCCTACGATTAGGAGCATTTTCCCACTGGTTTTTGCTACCTAACTAGGTTTTAACGAGGCACCCACCTTGGGTTGGTTATATCCCTGATGACGTCCTGTAGACGTTCTTTTGACCTTGCATTTCTCACACATTTATCCTTAGACTATGGATTTTGTCCCTCCTCGGGTTTTTGCCATAGCCTTAGGGTTTTTAGTGAGACTCATTTACTTATGCAAGTTCTTACCTTATTGAGAATAAGCGTTGTTCCTTAAAATCATCCCGATGAGTCGACTTCCTCAACTTTTGCATGATGCTAAATCTACCTTGAGTATTTACACACTCAAGGGGGAGTGTTGTAAACTTTCCTAGTTTAAGTGTGATTGTGTAAACCTTAGATTATGTTTGATTATAGTTATCATTTCCTATTACAACTTGTATTCCTTGGGGATAAAGGAATTTCTTCTATCCTTTTACTACTATAAATAAAGGCACTATGTAGGAGGGATAACACATAAATTCCTCTATAATTCTACAAACAAATCTCTCTCACTCTCTCTTCTCCTTGCCGTCGGCCCCCTCACATTTGTCAAATAAAATAGGCTACAACATATATATATATATATATATATATATATATATATATTTAAGAGCATCACACATGACTTATTTTTGGGTGTTTCTGCAAAAAAGAATTAAATCCTATTTTGGTAAGGCTTATCATTCCTATATAATTTAGTTTGTTTGATTCAAATTTCATTATTTTCCTTAAAGATGTAACACTTCTCTGTGTTAGTTGTTGCATAATTAAGTGAGTGAATGAGGTTGTGTAAAGCTTGACAAAAAAAAAAAAAAAAAAAGAGGTGTGTAAAGAGTTGGGAGAATAGGGTCGAGGTTATGTTGCAGGTTTTAAAGCTATATAAAATAGAATAGTCCAAAGGTATGGTAATATTTACATAAATAAGGAACAAAATAGGTATTAAAGGGTGGGGTTATTGTCTAAAGCATATCTTTAGAGTATTCTTCTTCTTGTTGAATGTAATGATCACACTTGTCGCACACGCACATGCCTTTATGAATAAGTCCAAGACTCCAACAATGTGTGCAACAAACCATAGGATTATGATGCATCATTAAATGATAAAAAAAATGTATCCATAAGACAAATATGGTGCCTTAGGTCTAAGGACAATTGCATTATTATAACCTTAAAGTTTCTTATTTGTCTTGTAAGTAAAAATTTCCATATAAGCACTGGCGAAGCCAAGAACAAGGTTATAGTATAGGGAGAGAGTTTTGGTTATTTAAGCTTTAAAATATTAATCTTTTGAGTTTTTTTTTTTGAATAAATAATATTATCTACACTAAGGGCAAAGGTGTCACAGCCCGTCCCGAAATAAATTATCAATGACGTGAGTTGACTATTTTACCCTTGTATGTGAGTGTTGTGGTGTGTATTATGCATGTTAGTGGTGGTCTAAACTTATATTTTTTCCTTAATTTTTGGACCAAATTAGAACTTAGTTTTTGTAGTTTTGGTTGGTGACCCACGTGGACCACTCACACACACACACAAACTCTTCCTCTCTCTTTCTCTCTTTCCCGTGCATTCTCTTTCTCCTTCCTCTCGGATTTTTTAGAAAATCCATACAAAACGTACGGACGAACTTAAAAACCAACCTTTCACGCGCAGATCGAGGGTTCAGAGGACATCATGGTGTTCCTAAGGTTCACACGAGTTGAATGATACCATTTTTAGGTAAGAACTTCTTCGAAAACTCGTGAAAACCCTAACCCGATTTATGTCACTATTCATGCAATCGTAAAATCGTGTGTTTTTGGGGATTTCAAGCTTATAGGTAGCTTAAGGAGGTCCTCACGAGGCTAGGAGTGGTTCATTGGAAGATTTTGGATGTCGAACTATCGAGAACGACGAGTTTTAAGAATTGCCGGAATATCGAGGCTTTTTCCGGTGGGTTTCCGATGGTTTCAGGGCTCGACTCAGGTATGGTTTTGTTTGTCTTGGTGAGATCTTCAAAATGGTCCAAGTTTCATGAAGTTTGGTGTTACGTCGAGAGAGATATAAGGTTTTGAAATAAAACCCAGAAACCGGTGAAGTCACCGACGTCCGGCGACTCGTCAGAGAAGATGAGGGCATATTCCGTCAATTTTGACGGAATATGCTAACGGCGTTAGATGACGCCGTTAATAATTAACGGTATATACTTGTTTCTGTCACCCTCACATGACGGCCAGCATGCCTCGATCTTGGTCAGGGTGTGTCAAAAGGGATGAGCTTAGTCTCATAATGGGCTAGTTCAAATTCACATTTTGCAAGAATCGAACATAAGACCTCTCACTTATAATTGAAGAGGAATTCCACTAGACGTATTCCACTTAGTAAATGAAAATTTTGAATCTTAAAGGTGTTTTTGAGGAAAATAAGAGCTAATAAATATTAAATAGACTCATCACCTTAACCAATATTATAATTTATTATTAACAAATTAAAACTCCTATAGTACAAATATCTTGCTTCAAGTTATTACTTTAGTAATAATTTTAGCTTAGCCCACCCACCGATTAATTTATGACTACGCAATTGCATATAAGAACTCTCATTTGGTCGTGTTTAATGAATTCACCTGACATATTTGTGTTGGTCTCCTTCACACCAACGACTCAAAGACCAATCATTCTATCAAGCAAGAAAATATAATAGGCATTGATCTTCGATGATTGTCAATGCCTAGCTAGTTGAAAATCAGAGGACACGATGAACAAACAAAACATAAAACTTTATTAATTTAAACGAAAGAGAAGACTAATCCTAATAAGTAAGGAAACAAAAACCTAATTCTAATGGGTTGGGTCTAAAACCCAAACAATAAAATTAAACAACTAATATTCCAACATAGCTAGTATTGTGATCACGATTATGAACGTTTAGAATATCTGTATGAGAGAGAAAAAAAACTTGAGATTCTAACTTCTTGGGACTAGATTTTTTCTATTATATATTTCTTGGACTTATTATTCGAGGACATTACAAACTGACTAGTTCTTTGTGTAATATCAACAATGAGAAAAGATATCCTTACAATTCAGCTAAACCTTAGGAAACCTCTTATAAATCATTGATTTAGAAGAAGAAACAAGAGTCTAGTGTGAGACTCTTTTTTTTCTTTTTCTTTTTTTTTTTTTCAAAAAAAAAAAAATCTAGTGTGAAAGTTAGTCCACCCTCTCTTTCTAAGTATAAATAATATCGTTTGTTCAAAGAAAATAAATAAGAGTCATCAGAAACAAAATAAGATTAGAGTAACTGTTGGGATATGGAAGCAATGTTCACGTGGGGCGAATTGCCACGATAGTGAGCATGTGTCCTTCCCTCTTCTGAGACGGTGAAACCCCCCTCATGTCGACGTGATAATTGTTGCAAAAGGAAACCAAAAAAAAAACAAAGGCCCAAACCAAAAGACACCCACGCCCATTCGGATTTCCATCCAAGTCCCCCAAATCCCCAAAAATCCCAAATTTCCATATAAAATCGATTCACTCTTCTTGTTCCTCTCTCAATCGATCAATTTCGATTTCAGAGGACCAGTTTGGCCTCACACGCAAAACCCACAACCTGGTTTCTTCTGATAATATCATATCAGAAGAAGAAGGCGATTGTTGGGGACAGAAACTGCCTGCCATGGGGAAGAAGAGAAAGTCGGTGGCCACCAGCCTCGACGAGGTTGATCGAAGCATGTATACCTCCTTCTGCAGCGCCGCTAATTCCCTCTCTCAGCTCTACACTCAGGCCATGAACCACCAAAAACTCTCCTTTCAAGCCGGTGAACGCCACGCCCTTGTATGTCTCTTTCTCTCTCTACCTCCTTCATTTGTTGATTCTTATCTAATCGCTGATTCCCTCATTGGGTTTTTGGTTCTTCATCAGGATCAAATCAAAGTCACAATTTTTTTGTCTCCAATTATTGATAGAAATTGGGGTTTCATAGTTAATTGGTGTATTTCGTTTGGTTGTGAATTGGGTGAACGGTAGTTTTGAGTGAGCATGTCATGTCATTGCCAATAAGGTTGGATGAGAAAGACAGCAACTTTTTCTGTATCTGTAGGAATTGTAATGAATATTAATGTTAAACTTGTCGAAAGCGCTCAGATAATTGGTGGGGATTTCCAATTGGATATTATATTTACATCTTAACAAACCCTAAACACTAGATAACATGAATGATTTTTATCCCTGTGTTGACAAAATGATATTTCCTTTACTCTCCAAACACGGTAGTCGGACTTAAAGTAAGTAAATTTGCATGATTCTTGCTGCTGTTCTGATGTTGTTTGGCATAAAACTTCGAGTGGGATATGTTTTTGAAAAGTTGGTTTTGCCAAGGGTTTTGTATTCAACGTTCATTACACAAACATATGTACTATTTCCTTTCTCCAACTGATTGATTTGCCGTTCTCTTGCAAATGATGGTGCAAGTCTCTACTCTCTGATGAGTTGGGCTCCACTAGTTTTTGGAGTAAGAGGTTTTTGTGTTCCTTCTTCCTTATTCCTGTAGCCATCTTTTTTTGTACATTGTTTTGGCTTTTCACATTTTCTTCCTGAGATATACAGAGTTCTTGTGAACTGGCTAAACCAGCAGGATGGTGTGGGACTTTTTTATGAATTTAAAATTTTGTTAAATATATTGTTTCCTTTTAGTTGATTGAAGGGCGAGGTCTCAAATGCTGCTTTATGCTTCCATGTTCAAAATTCCATGCAATTTTTGTTGCTGGTAGCCAATAGTGCAATTGGTCTACAATGTTTCTTAATATATGTGCATATTCATTCTTGTATAAATTTTTTACACACATAATGCCCTATTAATGTGTAAAATTGCTTTAAAGATGGGCTGCATATCTGTTTTCTACATTTCATTGATGAAACTGTGCTGGCTGTTTTTTCAGGATAAAATTTATCAGTGGATCTGTAGACAACAAGAAGGAGGCTCACGAGTTACAACAGTCGATATAGTAAATTATCTTCAGGTTTGTTTACTATTGTCTATGTTTGTTTTCGTAAAGGATCTATTGTGCCATCTTGTTTGTCTCATAGTGTGATAACCTATCCAGAGGGCAAAAAACATATGGATGTTCGCATAGACATACACACGAAGTTGCTTCTTTGACATTCAAAATTTGTGTAAATCAAAACAGTTCTATCAAACTTAAGTGTGTCTTTCTTTCAGGGATGTTATACATTAGTGATGGGGCTAATTTTTTTAGCAGAGTCCATTAAGCACACACCCTTTGTATCAACTAACTTTTGACGGGTTTATTATATATTTTAAAAAATATTTGCAGTTTATTTGACTGATGCCACTTCCTCTCTTCTGTACATTCTATCCATCCCTCATGTAACATGTTACTAATGCATTTCTTGAATCTCATGTTGATTACTTGACATTTTCTCTTTCTAGACTTGATGTACATGCTAAGCATATATCTTGTATATGTTTATATTTGCCTTCTAGAGAGCATAGGGTTATGTGTTGCTAGATTAAGACCTTTTATAAGTGCAACATTGTGACCTATGGTTTCATTTCAGATTACCATTGATGTGGTTCAGCTGAACTTTTGTGAGGGTTTATTTCCATATTTTTCCCAGTTGAAGAATTCCAACCTTCTTTTTTTGCCCAACAGAAGGAATTAATTTCATGGTTGGCATATTCTGTGGAATTGGGCCTGAATCCAGAATTTAACTTTTAAACCTGTTTGAAGCTTTAAACATTGTGCAGCTTAATGATTCTCCTTTTTTCGAGGGAATACTTTTATTTTGTTAACTAGAAACTAAGGGCCTGTTTGGTAACCATTTTATTTTTAGTTTTTACATTTTGTGCTTGAGATATGGGGAAAGTATAAGGAGGAAGGAGGGGTGATGAAGGGTGGAGGAATGATGGTGGGATAGACGTAGAGAAATGTATAAGAAACAAAAGTATACATTCCTCTACTCTTCTTCATGTCTTCTTTCTTCTGTATACTTCCCTCATATCTCAAGCACATAAAATAAAAATTAAAATAAAAAACCAAAATTGTTATGAAATGGGCCCTGAGAGTGTGGTTTTCTTAGGTGGTTCTTACCAATCAACATCCATGGAGGAATGTTTCTAAACCTTGGTTTTATACTGATAAGTTTATTTCTTGTGTGTATAGATAATGCCTGTTCTTTAATAAAGAAATTCATGATATGTAACAACGGACGTGCTGTTACAATATGTAAAAATTTAATAATCTAAACCTCATTTGTACAGCTTACAAATATCTTTCTTATCTCCATGCAGAATGAGTTGGACTATTGTGGAGAGGAGCCATCAATGTCCCCTAGGTTGCCACTCCAACATCAGCATCTGCAGCCCACTGCGCATTTCTCAAACTCAGGTTTGCCAGTTACTTCTGGTTCATCTGGTCCAACAAATACTGGGCAGGGAATTCGTTCTGAGCAGTGCGATCATCAATCTAAGAATTCGGTCTTCTCAAATGCTTTGTCGAGCCCTGTTCGCCAGAGTCTTCAGCACTATCACATTTCTCAAGATGGATATTATCCAGGAGCAGTTCTGCCATCTGGAAATGGAGCCCGAAACAATGAACCTAGCTTTCTCCACCCAAACCGGGATGCTAATCCTCCAAGTTCCAATGATACCTCGATGGACATGCATGCAGATAGTCCTGGTCATGACTCTACCTACTGAAAGCGTTCAGTTGGTTCATCCAAGTATTTCCCATGGGACGGTGTCAAAAGTCTTTGGAAGAACCACGACAATACAAAGCTGCTCTCTGGTGCAATTCCATAAGGGAAGACGGCACAACATGGAAGCGGTAAATGCAATCAATTTAATTTACTTTTGCTGTCTTGTTTGAGAATAGCTTGGTCTTCTCCATCTTCTGTAAGCATCTTTTTTGTATTGCTTTTTGTTTCGTTTTGTTTTACCAAAAACCGTTGTGTTTCTATTAGGCATTGCTTTTAATGTTGAAATATTATCCCTGTAAATGTATTGATTCTGCTTTACATTACAATTGAAGATTTCAGTCATTAATTTATAAATTAAGAACACGAACGCATGAAAAATCCTTGTATTCGAACCCGATTCTTCGCTTGCCTCTGTCGAGTGTTCTGCAGTTGATCCCACCAAACAGCGACAATTGCTTTGTGATGGAAGGCAATCATCGTCAACATTTTTGTCTCGGGAACTTCCATGACGGCCAATAATCTATCTTCTTCCACCGGCCAATCTCAGAAAACTGACTTTCTGCTTTTATTCAGTACCCTTTGCAGAAACTCTATCGTTGTCGGCGAATAGTGAATAAGAGACATGTCTCTTATTGTAAAATGAACGGCATTCGAGAAGCTCTCACTCAAACAAGGACTTTGTCTGCTCAACCAATTATGGAATTCACCAGTATGATAGAAATCCCAAAAGGTTGTTGATTAAAGTTTGAACCACGGCATTGTTCCTTTTCCGAAAAGATATCATGGGTACAAATCGGAGCTCGAATGTCAAATTTGCAAATTCGCTGCATCCCTTTATCTTCTGCCGGTCTATTTTTTCTTCTATCCACTAAGCTATTTGTTCTACATAATGCCCGCTTTGAACACAGAAACCACATCCTTTGAGGCAACAATTAGAAAGTGCTTTTAAATTACTAAAATCGCTTTTAGAGAAAATGTTTTTAAAATCAATCTTTAGACCAATTCCAACCCTTGGAGTAAGTCCTGAATTTTCCCATTTACAATTCTTCCAATCTCTATCATGTGTTACATATTCTTCCATAGTGTTTCTTGAGTTTCATGTGTCGATTTAGTGATTTTTCAATATTTATCGGAATTTAAATATTTTTAGGTCAAAATGTTCATAAAATTAATTTAGGATAGTCTACATAATTTTTTTTAAAGTTAAGTTAAAAATATTATCCTAAATTCATTCTTTAATAATCTGGAGCTAAAATTTTAGGCCAGAAGGGTTGGAGCAGAAAAACTGTTTCTGGGATAAAACCTAAATTTTCTAGGCTAAAAATTTTAGGTTTTACTCCAAGGGTTGGAGATGGTCTTAGTAAAAATGCTAGTTTATCCTAAAAAAGAACTTCAATTGTTTCTTACTAGAAGCACATAACTGGTGTTTCTTTCCCGGATGGACTTCTTTGAATCCTCGTTTCCTTGAATAAAGTGGAGTGAGTCATAGTGAACTTGTTGGAGTGAGTCATAGTGAACTTGTGACGTGGATTTGTTTGCTCAATCTTTTCCTTGAATGGTGACCTACTCATGTTCGTCATGTCCATTTGGAGTGCTTTATTTGTGGGTACCATGCGCTGGAAATGCACAGTTGCTTAGTTAAGAGCCTTTATACTTCTTCCTGGATTTTCCTTTGGTGGGGGCAGTGGTGCCCCCTGCTGCCTCAGACGGTGATCTACAGGTCTACGCTACTCTTCTTGGAGGTCTGCTCATCTGTGTCGTGGTTGCAGTACACGTTGTTCGTCTCTAGCTGGCGAGCATGCTACTCGTGTTTGCACTTATCATTGCATGCCAGTTGGACTTGAGCTTGAGTATCCTTGAGTTTCTTCTTGTTCCATGTGTTGCCTGTTCTAGTGTGAGATAGTAGGATCTCCATGCGAGCTAAGTTGTGAGTGGACATTGCACTTGGGTTTAGGTCTTGAGTGTTCCTCGTCAAAGTGTGGACCCAACCATGAGTGTACACTAGCTCGCTGGCAAATCAAAGAATGCACACTTCTCTGCATGCTAAGGAGGGAGAAAATGTTTCCGTGGGGGCTAAGGTGGAAGTGTACACTGCCTGAACACTCGATTAGTGACAGGTTGAGTGACTATTTGTCGGGACACATTAAGAAAGAAATATTGTCATTAACTCTCATCCTGCTTCGGGATACCTCGTCAGGAGCGTGCTGCATCTCAATGTTCTCGAGGAGTTAACTCACCAAGGTGGTCTGTTGCGCGAGTGCGTTTGTTAAGTCTACAACCTGTCAGGATAGTTTTGGATTGCCATTTGGAGTAGAGGAGCTCGATTGACGTTTCAATGAGTGGTGGAAGTGGAGTGGATGTGGGACACGAAAGTTGAGTTGAGACGGGTTAATTCTGCGCGAAAATGGGGTGAAAAAATTTGTGGTTTAGTTGCCAGTTCGTGGGTCAAGTCGGCTGGTCCGGTTTTTGTTGGGGAACCAACAACCAGTTTGGTTGAACTAGTCTGAAGTTGCGACCAGGTTATGCGCACGGGCTTGGTTTTGGCGTTGGGCTTGTGTCTGGACTTGCTACGGCTCAGGCTTGGACCTATTAGAATGCAACAGCAGTTATACATCTGCTTCGCAGGCTAGCTGCGCTGCGTATTGGGCTTGTAAGACATATACTTAACACAGACCATAGATCATAGATATGCTATTAAATCACAAAACACAAGAACAATATTGCAGTGCAAGGACAAGAAGAAAATATACCTACATAATTCGATGTAGAAGAAGAAGCCATTATGGCTTTGGAACTATCAACCTTCTCATTTTTAGCAAAACACAATTGCTCTCCAAATAATAGGTCTTTGGAACGAGATGAGCAAAGATATTGCAAGAGCAGTGGCTAATGTTCACACACACACACACACACACACACACATATATATATATATATATATATATATATATATATATATATATATATATCGAATGTCCCCAACTGATTCTCCTATTAGAATCAGTATAGGAGACAATCTACCAAACGATATTAGCATAAGAAAGAACTACAAAATCTGAATTACCCTATGATAATCCTACAAGGAATACAAGACCAAATCCTTGTATGAGTTATATTCTTAAGCTTATCAACATAGAGTTTCAATCCAAACCAAAGTCGAATTAACTCTCATAAGCATATTAAGACTTCTTTATAGCAATATGAGACAACAAGGATTATTACCAAACCGTATGAATTACACTCATACTTTAATAGGGCTCGCATGAATAAGGTTGGTCTGAGGCTGCTATTATAGTTGTTGTCCTCCATGGCTTGAATAGTAGTTATGGCTGTTGTTGTAGCGGATGCAGCTAAGCCTGTGGGACGAGGTAGCCGTCTACACTTCGAGGTCCGCTGTGCAGAGCAGCCAACTGGGTCATAACCAGGGCCTCCCTATTGTCTCCATTCTCCAGTCTATATTCAGGCACGTAAGGAGTGTCATTAGTCGTGGTTTTGGAATTTCCAACCATATTTTTCTTCCTTTAGGGCCAAATCAAGGAATTAAAAATTTAGAGATTGTGTGTGTTGGAGAAATTCGGAAAGAATTGCAATTTCTTTGAGAATTAAATCAAGCTATCAATCAAAACACCAATTTGTGGTAGCACAAATCCGTAGTTTTCAGTCTTGATGAAATTATACATTCAAAACGATTAAACACCTTTGATCAAAGACCAAAGCCATGTGCCCAAAGACTTGGGAGGAGTTTTGACCAATAGATCTAAAGAGATAGAGTTTCGGATGGCTTAATAAAAGTTCACCAGAAAATTGGTATAGAATGGAGTATTTATAGAGAATAGAGTTGACCACGGGATGATGGATCTTGCGCCATGCATCGACTCCCAATTGGCCAAGGTTTGTCATCCGTTGGATGTAGTCGGAAAGTATAATTAAGATGTTGAGATATCTTAAAGATGTTTGAGAATAATCCTTAATGATATATTAAATTAATAATAATATCTAAGACTTATCTTTGGAGAGTTTTTGGTTGGATCTTAATTGTACGTCTTTGAATAAATGAATATCTTTGATGTGGAAAGCTTAAAAGTAGGAATGATTATTAATTCGATCGTTAATTCTCTTGTCTTATCTCCTTGTCATAGGCAGAGGAACTTAGAGAAAGTGTCGTTAGTAGCTTAAGTCTTCTGGCGTAAAACGGACTTGGGCTTTGCCAATATAGTAAAAGAGAATTCTCGTCAATTGTAAATAAAGATTTACTAGTTAGCTTTAGAATTTTTAAAATTTAACTCCTCGTAATTTGACATACCCTTAAGGTAATTTTTAGTTCAAGCTGTCTGAAAATATTTTATTCTATATTTAACATTATTCAGTAAGATACTTTCAAATTTCGAGATCAAAATAGCAACGTGCCGACGGATCATAATTCATATACTTTACCAAAAGACAAAAGTGAGTGAAGCAAAATAGTAGGAAAAAAAAAAGAAAAAAGAAAAAAAAGAGAAACAAAGTAATGAGGGCCCGTCGCCATCATAGTGGGAGTCACTATCCCTATCCACCTTTAAATAATACCAACCATAAATAAACCCACGCCTTTTCCTTTTTCCTTTTTCCTTTTTTTTTCTTTTCTTTTTTATTCCTCTCTCTCTCTCTCTCTCTCTCTCTCCGATTGATCACCGATTTTTTAGCAACCAGCCGCGATCGAAGAAGTCAGAGCCGCCGATTCGCCGGCCGCCGAACATCTGGAAATCTCTGTGCTCCTTGGATTTCCAACGTCCTCAGGTATTGCTGCTGACTCTCCTCTCCCTTTCTCTTTGATCTGATTTTCTGTTTGTTTCCCGAGAAAATTATGGAACTGAAAGGAAATAAAGTTGTACTCCCTCTGGATTCTTGAAAGAAAAGGTTAAATTTCACTTCAATTGCGCCAGTACGTTGCATTCTACTCAGTTGCATGGGAAAATTCGGATTCAGAATTTAAATTTCGTTTGAGGAAATTATACGAAATTTTAATTCCGAATCAAATTGTTGCTTTTTTTTTCTTTTCAAATTTTCAAAAATAGGAACTATAAAATCATCTGACTTTTTATAAATATGATACTATTTTAGATAAGAGTATTAGTTACTGTTGGTTTAATTTTATGATCGACAGTTAGTAGAGAAAAAAAATGAAATGAAATGCTGTGATGGGTATCAGTAATTATGTACTTTACTAGGAACTGCACTGTATGTATGCGATTCTGGGTATCAGTAATTCTCGACTTTTGGGTCAAATGAACATGTTACGGAAGCCTTGTTAACCTTGGTTTATCGAAATTTGGTTTATATTAAGGTTCTATATATGTTGTGAATCTGAAAATTGGCAAAGCTTTGACATTATATGATCTCGAGCAATTGATTGTTACTTGGTACTTAATCATACTAATTTACATCTTTCTAAGATTTTTGAATGCCTTACAAGCCTTTAGTTTTGATGAGTTTTGTGCTCACAAACATGCATATGTGCATATATCTAGCTATGATCTCTTTCCGGATATTGGTATCTTATACTATCAAGTTGTTAATCAAGAACATGCATTCAAACATGATTCCATGTCATCAACAGTTCGAATTCATAATCTCTGTGTGTGCGTCTGTGTATTTTGTTGGATCATATTATCAGATTGTCAATTAGAATGGCATTTAGATATGAGTGTTTTTGATAGATGGTCTTGATCTTTAGTGTGGCAAGAAAACATGTCAGTATACTTACATGACAACATTACCACGCATATGGTCTCTCTTTAATAAGGATGTCCTCATTTTTAGAGAAGTGAGGAGCGTCCATAGCAATGTTCTCTATTGATTCTAAATTTTGAACCATATAATCATTTAGCCGTTTGATTACCATCATGATTACTTCAGTATTTATCTAGAAGATACTGTTCTTCTATTTGTTTGGCCATAGTTGGATAACTCAATGGTTTCCGAAATGACCTGAAAAATGAGTGGAACAGATCGTTAAACCACATTGCAAGTCAGGCCCACATGACATCCACATAAATGGGAATCCTTTCTTTGGAAAGGCATAATATATGTGTGCGCGTGCTTGTTGAACACGATCAAGTGCGGAATTCCACCCCTGATCTAGCCTGATATATGCACTTTTTATTAAAAAAAAATTGGGAACTGGATTATTTCTGTTGGTAAATTGGTAGAATTACAATGATGCAAATACTGATTATGTTTTACTATTCTTACATGAGTTATTGGTGGATGGAAGTCAGGATTTGGTTCTTCTGAGTAGAGCCACCTGTATAGGAAACACATCTTGGTGACCAAATGAGCAGAACTGATGTTATTTGCAGTAGAAGGAGGAGGGTTCTTCTCATCTTCAGCTGCTGGGTATAGCAAGGGCCTAGCCGTTCTTCTCTTGGGTCAGAAGAAAGAAGATAAACCCATGAGAGTTTCGCCGTGGAATCAGTACCGGTTGGTGGATCAAGAATCTGATACTGACCTCCAGCTGGCTTCCGCAAAGAACCGACTTTCCCGCGGCTGCGCTTCCTTTGTCTGCTTTGGTCGCGCTTCCGCCGGGCTTGACACTCCATCTCCTCTTAAAGTGGGCCCTGCCCAACAGCAGGATATCTTGCCTGGATCTCTTGTTTCTGACGAAGGCAAGGATCATACTGCTGATGCTGATGATGACCATATTGCAAGAAAGGTTGTTGTTAAAAGTAGCCTGAAGAATCCATCCAAAAGAAATCCAGCTTCTGTTGAGAGTGCTAATGAACGTGAAGCATCGAGTGAACCGGGTAGTGATATTCCTGGTCATGCGGAAACGAGGAAAGTGCAGTGGACAGATGTTTGCGGGAGTGAGCTTGTTGAAATCAGGGAATTTGAGCCCAGGTATTTTAAATTTTATATCACGTATTATGAATCACAATATTACTAAACACATATTTATCTAGCCCATTAGGTGAACTTAGAGTAAACTAGCTGCAGGCTCTCCAGAAACTAAGCCTCATTTCTGGGGTTTTAATTTGGTGTTTTCTCCCTAGTACTGGAATATAAGAGTAGAATCATTCTTCATGGACTTTTACATGTCTATTGTTCATTGACATTTCACCTGTATTAAAGTGAGGATACACATATATGAGATGGTGAAATTTAAGGTAGGTTTCCAATTAGTGAGGAGGAGAAATATAGATGGTTGCATTATCAGAAGGATGGACGGAATGTGTTTGATTGTGGTAGGGATGTACCTCTAGGGTGTTTGGGTGGGGGACTTCCAAATTCCAAGGCATTTAGCCAAAACAAAGAAGAAATGGCTCTGAAAAAGTTGGATAAAAGGAATTAGAAAATGCACTTCATGAGTGTTGCAAGGGCATGTGACAGAGAATTGTAAATGACTCCTCCAAGTAGTAATTTTCAAATCCCTCGATGATAGTTTTGTAATGCTCATGCGGTACATTTCTAGTCCCTCCTTTCCAACTTTTTGTCATCCAATTTTTGATCACTATGCCTAACGCCCTTGTAAATTGGAAATTCCTCATCCAAACAGATCCCTAGTGTTGGATAGGTTTTCAATTATAGTTTTGTTGTATAGTTCGGAAGTCTAGGTCAATTTATGACTCTGGTTGTTGGGTTGTTAATGCTTGGACTTAGGCTACAGCTATTTATTTATTTATTTATTTTTTATCACCATGAACGTTCAACTTGGCAAGTTAGGGCTTACCAACCCCCTAACCCATAAATTTGGATACAAACCTGTATAGGAATTCAACAAAGGTGTTTAAATTGAGATTTTGTTCAGCTCTTTTCCCATTTACTTTTTATGGTAGGCCGAAGGGTGAACTTAGAGCTTAGCTTTAATTTGGAACCTTAGCGCACCTATTCAAGTGAAGACTTTTGCATGGTTGGTGCCCCATAGGAAACTTAGCACTTCCGATTTGCTCCAAAGGAAAAAGTTGTATGGTTGTTATCTCCCCATTTGTGCACTATGCTCAAAGGCGAGTTGAGTGTATTGATCAAATCCTTTTGCCATTGCCCCTTTACTTTACAAGTTTGCCAAGAGATTTCGGTTCCTTAATGTTGGTGACTTGGGCTTAGGTTTATATGAGAAGGCAGTTACGCTTAGGAGAATTGTGGTTTAACAACTTGACCTTTAGAGTTGGCTTGATAAGGTCCTTCTTTAACAACTTGACCTTTAGAGTTATAGTGGTTGCCTAATATGGTATCAGAGCCTGTAATCCTTCGTCCCCATTGTTATGTCAATTTGCAAGGTACAGGGTGGTGGTCTTTACGTATATGTTGATAATCATTTCGGTTTTAGTTTTCAGATTTCACTATTTGTGCTTGAGATATGAGAGGGATGAGGGAGAGAGGGGCCAAAGGAAAGAAGAATGAATGAAAATAAAGTCATTCTATTCTCGAGCTGATTTTTAGCATCTCTGTATTTTAGGGCCGTTCAGTTCTGCTAGTCCGGTCTAAAAGCAAAATTAAAAAAACCCAGCACTCAAACTGCTGGGAAGAAATGACAAAGAAAACAAGAAGCAAGGATTGACTGTCATCAATATGTTCTGGATTATACTTGTTGAATACTTCTATATTAGTTTGCGTCGGATATTTGAGGGTTAAATTTTACATTATGTCATATGTTCTTCTGCAAGATGTTTTTCTTGCATTCCGTGCAATCCGGGAAATATATATTTTTCCGTTTCCTTTTTGTTTCACCTTATTTCGAGTTGTTTCATTTCTCTTTTTTTCGTACTACATTTAAATTTTGCTGAGATGGAAACGGTGTCATATTGGCAGTGAAATGGACGGATCAGATGATGAGTTCGACAATGGGAATGAAAGAAGTTGTGCATGTGTGGTTATGTAGTTTGGCTTTTACCTGACGATGATTTGGGCTTCTCCTCTCTCTAGATGCAAACATTTCATCAGGAAACTTACCGCTAACAGAGCTTGTTTGGTTGATATTTATTTCCGGAAGAAGAAAACGGTTTTTGAGTCCATGCAAAACACCACCATAGCAAGGAGTATTATTTGTCACTATGTCCGTCGGAATGAACATTCATGTGTATATCAGGTTGCTGTGGGTTTCAATTTTGTCCCTTTGGGTTTGGGGACATCGTTTCGTTTGTTATTCTTCCTCCTGTGTGACTGCACTGTTCATTATTTTGTCGTAATTAATGTATTATTTTTTGTCCTCCTGATTTGGTTTAATGAATTTTCAGTATTTTCCTCTTCTCCAAAAACTAAAACCTTTTAAGAATGACTGATGTTATGCTCTATGGTCCAAGGCACTGTTGGATTTTAACCGAGCATTTGTCCCCGTTGCGTATGTTGAGCTAGGAGCATAATTGAAAGAGATTTAAGGGCTGGTTTGGTATTGCTGTGCTTTGAAAAAAAACTGCTTTTGTTGTGCTGTGAGAATAAACAGCTGTGAAATAAAGCAGCAGAGTGTTTGGTAAATGTTTTTGTAAAAGTGCATTTGAAAAAAAAGCAGAATTATAGTGTTTGATAAACTTTTATGTAAAACAGATGTGAAAAAAAAAGCTGATTTTTCAAAGTTGGGTTTTGCAGCTTTGTATTTTTGGTTTTTTTTTTCACCCAAAACTGTGAAAAAAAGTTGAAGCTAAATGTTTACTAAACATAAAAAAGCTCTCAACTTTTTTTGATAGCCACTTTTTTCAGAATCATCTCATTACCAAACCAGAACTTATTGAACTTATTGATACTCGAGACTGCTGGGTGTCTCGCAAAGTGACCCTCAACGAGGACTGTTTTTTTTTTTTTTTGGGCTTAATCCATCTTTACCAAAGATCATGGAGTACACTTCTGAAAAACCTAGGAAAAATAACTTCAAATTACGACTCGTGTGTTTGTGTGCTTGTGTGACAAGAACAAATCAGAGTGACGTAGAGGATTCATTTGCGGGTTCAGTTGTGGTGGCTTAGCTTGTGAAGAAAATCATGTAGGCTTGTGGGCGTGCGTGTGTTGTTCACGGGTGACAAGATACGATTCAAAATGTTTTCATATTAATAACAAAAAAATGTTAGGTGACAATCGTTCATTCGCGCTGATTATTGAATTCTTATAGCATTGTCGGGTTTTGGTACTCCAAACTCAAAATGCATTGTAAGTCTCATATGCATTTAGACTGGAGTGTGGCCCCCATCGTTTAATTGTATGTGCGAAGGGGTTATTATTGATGGAACGGGAAGGAGTGGCTAGAGAGGCCAAGTGTGCTCTGGATTGCTGCCGGCGTGATCTTGAAGCTAATGTTTTTGATCTTCAGTTGAGGGAGCAAGAGAAACTTCTATTTAAATCATACTCTGATGCGATTCTTGCTGAAGAAAGTTTCTTTAGACAGAAAGCTCGTGTGCAATGGCTTAAATCTGGGGATAGAAACTTGTCCTACTTCTTCAAGGTCATGACTAAGAGGAGGAACATAAACAAGATTGATTCTAATTCAAGAAGTGACGGTACCATTGCTACTAGTGACAGCGACATCAAAAATGAAGCAACCACCTTTTTTTTAATCCTTGTTGGGTTAGTCCATTGAGGGTAATCACCATTGGTTAGAGGTTTAGAATAATCTTATCAAGGATCCGCTTTCTTGTGAAATGACGAATCCCTTATGCTGTGAGGTTACTAGAGATGAAATAAAAGATGTGTGCTTCTCTATGAATCCCAACAAGGCTCCTGGTCCTAATGGTTTTAATGGAATGTTTTTTTAGAAAAGCATGGCTGTTTAGTGGAGACATTATACGTGCTGTTGAAGAATTTTTTTTTCTTCCGGAAAGCTTCTCAAGGAGTTCAACACAACCATCATCACTTTAGTTCCCAAAGTTCCCAACCCATCTACCATGAGTGATTTCAGGCCTATTTCTTGTTGCAATACTATGTACAAGATCATATCCATGATTCTTGCTAATCGGCTCAAATCTATTCTTCCTCATATTATTAGCAAGTCCCAAACAACTTTTGTTCATGTTAGGAGGATCGGAGACAATATTCTTTTTGTTCAAGAGTTACTTAGAAACCATCACAGGGATAAGGGGTCTCCTAGGTGTGCTCTCAAAGTTGATCTTATGAAAGCTTATGATATGGTTGAATGGGACTTCATCCTTAGCTCCTTGGCAGCGTTCAACTTCCATCCTGTCATGATCAATTGGATCCTTTGCTGCATCTCGTCCCCCAAATTCTCCATTTATGTGAATGGTGAATTGACAAGATTCTCTGCTAGTAACAGAGGCTTGAGACAAGGGGATCCTTTGTCCCCTTACCTTTTCGTTATTGCTATGAAGGTGCTCTCTTTATTAATTATCTCTAATATAAATGCTAGCCCTTCTTTTAAATACCACTGGCGCTTTGAGGCAGTCTAGTTTGCTCATATTTGTTTTGTTGATGACCTCATTATGTTTTGTGGAGGGGATTATCATTCAGCTAAGATCTTGAAGGACTCTTTATGCAGCTTTAATTCTTTGTCTGGTATTAAGGCCAACCTAACTAAAAGCTCAATTTGCAAGATTGCTCCATTCTTATCGAGCGCGTTGAGGCTAGAATTGAAAAGAAGCATAATTTGCAAGATTGCTCATCTTGCAAATTAAGCTTTGTTGAGCAACCTTGCAAGATTGCTCCATTCTTATCGAGCGCGTTGAGGCTAGAATTAGAGCTTGGGAGAACAATGTCCTCTATTTTGCTGGTCATTTTACAACTTGTTCAATCTGTTCTCTGTAGTATGCAAGTTTTTTGGGCCTCACACCTCATGCCCCCTAAGAAAATTCTCCGTGATATTGAGCAAAGGGTTCAAAAATTCTTATGGTTTGGTAAGCTTTCTGGTCATTGTGTTGCTAAAGTTGCTTGGGATGATGTGTGTCTTACTAAATCTGATGGAGGTCTTGGGATTAAAAAATTGATTGACTGGAATAGAGCGCTTATGGTTAGAAACATCTGGAACTTGCTCATCGATGAAGACAATGTTTGGTATGTCTGGGCTAGAATCTATCTTTTGAGAAATATGAACTTTTGGCAGATTAAGATCCCCCAAAACTGCTCGTGGAATTGGAGGAAGCTTCTCCGATTGAGAGATTTTGTTCGGCTTTCCTTTTTCCACAAAATTGGAGATGGTAGGGGAACATCTATTTGGTATGATAATTGGCATCCTTTAGGTCCTCTTGTTGTGAATTGGGGTTGCCATATCATTGTTGATTCCAGGCTTTCAAAAATTGCTTTGGTTTGCAATATTTGGAATGGTTCTAATTGGTGTTGGCCTAATAATTCTTCTCATGAGTTGTTGGAAATTCAAATTTCTATGTCTAATATTGTGCCAAATCGTAGCTTGGGTGATATGATTCGATGGACACCTTCATCGTCTGGCATACTCTGCTGCTTCTGCTTGGGATAAGTTTCGGCAATCCAAGCCTACGGTAGGTTGGTCTAAGCTTGTTTGGTATAATCTAAATATTCCCAAGATGAGCTTCATTCTTTGGTTGGCTATTAAATGCAAGCTTTGTACTATGGGTAGAATTTTGACTTTTGCTTCATCGGTTCCTGTCACTTGCGTACTCTGCTCTATTGCTATGGAGTCCCATTGCCACCTCTTTTTTGAGTGTCTTTTTACCAATAGTATTTGGTCTTCGGTGATATTCAAGTGTGGTGTCCCTTGGCTAAGGCTCCCTTGGCCTCTTTTTGTCATGTGGGCTATTAGCCGTTGCAAGGGAAAATCTCTATTGTCGATAGTTTTGAAGTTAAGTCTTGTTGCTACAGTGTATTATGTTTGGAGGGAGCAAAACAATTGTAAATTCAAGAACTTATGTCAACCCGCTGCAGTGGTTCTCAACTCAATTAAGTCCACCATTAGACTTCGATCGAGTTCTTTGAAAATCGCCCATTCCGCTGCTAATGACTCTACTTTACGGGAATGGAATATAACTATGAATAGTTAATGCTTATTTTTGCTGCTTTGATGCAGCGTTGTTAGCTTTGCTGTCTGTTTTTCTTAGAGCTGCAACTGTTTGTATTTTCAGCTATTCTTTTCTGCTTGTATTCTCTTTTTTCTCATCAATATATTTTATTTATATAAAAAAAAAAATTCATGTTTACTTATTTATCCATAAAATAGAGAAATAATAATCGCTCACCTCTTTCCTCTGCCTATACACTTGTTTAATTCTATATGTTGTTTTCGCTCGATTTATTTGTACAGGTCACCATAGATGAGTTTGTACTAAGCGAAAAATGGTATATGATAATCATTTCCTCGAAAAATAACAGGACGAATAACTGGCACGTGTCTCTCGCGATTGTATAAACCGTTAGGCGCCAAACTCAAGCCAGCCAACAAACCTGACTAGTGAGTTTCCGAAAAAAAAGAAAACCTAACTAGTCTTGCATCACAAGAGTCCAAGACCACGTGACTTTAGAATTAGAATTCGAAGGACGCCAGGCATCTCCTTTTTCACAAACTTGGCCGCACCTTATCCACAAAAAGCACTTCCAACTCCATCTGCTTCAATGGATAACACAAACAAATCCCACCCCCAAATTCCTCAGAAAGCAAAAGAACACAAAAATGTCAGTGGCATCTTCCTTCCCCTGCATCAAAACCCCACCTGCATCACCATCTTCCTGCTCACATTCTTCTTCTTGTTCCTCAAACCATTCTTTTATGCTTTCTTCTTCCTCTTCAACAAAGCCTTACTATGTCAAATTCAGCATAAGGAGCTCTCAAACCGAAGGCCCTATCAGAAGACCTGGTGCTCCTTCTCTCCGGGAACCCTCCCGCCCGTCTTCCCCTCTCACACCAACGCCTCCTTCTCCTCCGTCTCCTTCGCCGCCGCCTCAGCAGCCCTTGAAGCCGGAACAGGTTTCCGGGCAGACTATGGTGGAGGACAAGAACGTGGTGACCTTGGAGTTCCAGAGGCAAAAGGCTAAGGAGATTCAGGAGTACTTCAAGCAGAAGAAGCTTGAGGAAGCTAACCAGGGTCCTTTCTTTGGCTTTGTTGGCAAGAATGAGATCAGCAATGGCAGGTAAAAGCTTTGCAATTGGTTTATCTATCGGACCTTTCTTGATTTATGCGTGTCATCCTTGCGCAGGGTTCGTTCATGCTAATCTTCTATGTATCGTTCCAATATGTCCTCTAAGGGGCAGTAGTTAATAGTTATGTGTGAAACCAACAAAATGATTAGTGTGCTTGGAATATGTTAAACGCAAGCATTGAGTTGGATTCTATCCTACTTCTTTGAGCTTTGGCTTCCCCTTTCAAATTGAACCTGTTAAATCATCGGTTTCGATTATATATTAGCGCGCTTCTTATATTCCTTGCCTCGTCTATTTGTAGTAATGGATGGTGATGTAGTCAGCTTGTTCTTCGAATGATGAAACAATAAGACACCGTACTTCTGTAGTTTTACTTATTCATTAGAATCAACATGCTTTCCCTAACTTGGAGTCTGAATTCAGGTTGTGCTCTGTCTGAGTTTGTCATTTCTTTTCGATCCTCGACCAAACTAGGATTTCCCGAAAGAAAGAAAGGAATTCTGCTTCCTATTTGGGTCTGTGAACTTGTGTGGCATAGTTTAGTTTGTTGATCTGTGATCTTGTTCTCATGTATTTGTGATTTTGGCATTACAGATGGGCAATGTTCGGTTTTGCCGTTGGAATGCTAACAGAGTATGCAACTGGCTCGGACTTTGTTGATCAAGTAAAGATACTTCTCTCCAATTTCGGAATTCTAGATCTGGAATGATACACACCAGCGCGGCGGGATGTTAAAAGCCTCAATACCTTCTCTTCTCTGGAGCTGGTGCAGATACATTCACTGTTTTCACTTGTAACTTTGTTGAGTAATTCGTTTAAATTTCATTTCCGAGAAATACTTGGCTATTGTCGCTGCTGTTTACTTGCAAATTTACAATGTTTACCAGGATTTCAACAGTAGAAAAAGTTCCTCAGAGCTCGTTTGATAACATTTTTGTTTTGTTTTGTTTTCGGGTTGTTTCCTTTTCAAGTAAACAGAGACAAAGGTGCATCAAATTGGTGAACTAAAGTCTGCAGCAGTGTTTCGTGATATCTGGAGTCGTTCATGACTGCTCGAAATGCAGGTTGATCATACACATGACGGCAGGATGATCTGAGTAGAAACTCCAATGCATAAACTGATTAACGCCTATGCCCATTTGTTTTCACATACGAGTAGGGTTCTCCCCTCTCATTCCCCTCCCGTCCCCTCCTCTCTCTCTCTATAGAGAAGCAACACAAGATGTTGATGTGGCTTAATCATGAGCGTTCAAATAGGAGAGGACTGGAGGGGAGGGAAAATGGGAGAGAAGAGAATCCGGATCCTTTCACATATGTCCAAACTAAAAAGTACTTGTACAGCATCATAAAAACAAAGGTAAATGTGCAGTTGAGAGAATCATCAGAATTCAGATGCCTAACTACATATTTTACAGAAAAAGAAGAGCATACACAGCTGAAACAAATCAACTCATCACCCCCAACATTTACTTGACAACTGCATACATGAGAGTAAACAGAAACAGCACGCAAACGACACGCATTCCCTTTTGCAGATAGAGCATCTTTGCCTCCAGTCTTTCCACCCTAGCCTCCACTCGAGCTATCCGCGCTTCCAACATTGCCAGCCGCGCTCCCCACCTTGTCTCCCCAACATCTACGCCATCTGCCATGCTCTGTGCATAATCTTCACCCTGCAGAGAATCGTCTTCCCAAGCTTGATAGTTACACATCTCAACTCAACAGACTAAAATTCCTGAATAACATCGTAACATTTTCCAAGTTACATACTTTCAAAGCTGTCCGTGCAAATCAAGGTAGCTCTAGTGCTTTCAACAACATACGATACAGTGTGATTGATGACGTTTTCTTAACCATATTTTGACAAAACGATATTCTAAACTACTTTAATATGCAGAAGAGTGAACAAACTGGCCGCAAGGAGGCCGGCACTGCCCTAACCAACTAGCCTAACTCACATCTCCAGACGCTTCGGTGGTGGTGGTACGATTGGTAAATTCCACAATATCCATAGTGCATCATAGAAATGATCTACAACTCTAATTTTCTACTTTCTACTTGTATCTCCATCTGGGTTTCATAGATTTCCTCCGCTGCGATTCGATTTTCTATCTAATTCACCATATTAATTGCGAAAGACCCACATTTTACACAAGTAAAACAAAATAAAAAAAACAGATTAAAAAATGCATACCCTTTAAGAGAATCTTGTATTTTCTTGTTTGAGCTGAGGGGCTCGGTGTCACCAATTATTCTCCAGGATTTTGAGGGTTTCTTACCAGTCAAGATTCAAGATTGGGAGAAAAACTGGTCGGGAGACTTGTGATGTGCGCACCCGTCAGTCAGGCAGCCAAACGAAATAGGTATTACTATTGGTTGAGGCCATGGGGCCTGGGCCACTAGCATCTCATCACGTGTCGTCATCAGGCCGGCTGGGCTCTATTTTTTTTTTTTAAATTACACTTCTCTCATTTCAAGGAGAAAGTAATGATTTACCATTAACACGTAGAAATGTTATAATCGAAACTGTTGATTTTCTTTTAAATGAATTGATTGACCTAGAGGTTAGAGATTGTTGTGAAGTAATCTTGCATCTGTTGGCCTTAGATATTGTATGTTTGTGAACGGATGGTCCCGATTGGCACAAAATCAAGATCTTGACTAGCAATTTATAGTCCTTCAAGGATTGAATACATCCTCCTTATTCTCTTAATTATTACATAAGTAAACCCTAAACTATATTCTCCGCAAACGTAAGTCCTTAAACTCATTATAAATTTTTATTTTCATCTCTATTATAAGATGCGAAGATATTGTATTCAATTTTTTGTTAATTAAGTCACGTAACTTGCATGTGATACATTTTAGAAAATAATACCATCATTTTCTTGCAAAGAAGCACTTAAAATTGCATATAGGTTGTGAATCTAATTAGCAATTTATCTTCCAAAGTTAACCACATATGCTATTTTTGTTTAGAAAAATAAGTCTTTAAACTCTTTTTTATTTTTATTTTTTACAAACGATAGTATTTACACTAAAAGGGTGAGAGAGTGGACTAAGCCTCACAATGAACTAGCAATAATATGGTTCAAATTCGCCTTTGGTAAGAATCGAACCTAAGATATCTCACTTACAAGTGAAGAAGAATACTACTAGACCGTAATACAAAGTGGCAAGTCTTTAAGCTCCTTAAAAGCTGTCAATCTATCCTCCAAAATGTACCATATGCAAATTATGTGACTTAAATTGACAAAAAATTGAATATAATAGTTTTACGTCTTATAGTTGGGATGCAATTGACAACATTTAAGAAATTTAAAGACTTATTTTTATTTGGAAAAATAGTATACTGACTTAATTTATACTTGAATAATAATTGAAGAACAGGGCAGACGTCTCAACAACTGAAAAAAAAATCATAAATTTTTTAATGAAAGAATCTTAGTCCGCAAATAGATGTTAAGAAGGCAAGGAGAATAATAGAGGAAATATTGTCCATGACCAAAACAAAAATTAAAAAGAAGGGAAGTAATTGTCACGTGCTTACACGTGGCTATATCGTACTTCCTTCCTCTTTAGCTACTCCGGATTTTCAATTGAGCGAGAAACGCAAGGAAAGGAGCCAATCAAGGATAAGACACCTCTATTTTCTCCCGCACAGTATGCCTCCAAATTGCCGTCCATGGACGGCCAAGATTCCCACATATTCGCCTACTACCCCTCCTCCTTTGCTTTCTCATTCTCCGTCTTCTTCCTCGTCTTGCTCTCTCTTCTGCTCTTCTTTGCAACCCGTTACTCTCAGAAAACAACAGACTGGTCTCGACACACAGGCCAATGGGCTGCGTCCAGGGCAAGCCTCTCACGAACTCCACTCCTGGGGGGCTAGAGAAGCTCAAACTGGATAATGGGTACGTCGCAAATGGTCCCCTTAACGGTCACAGACGATCAACTGGCCAGTTCCATAGGGACCCCTTTAAGCCGCGGCAGCAGAGGGGTGAGGCCAGAATTTCAAATGTCGAGCCTGGCAGTGGAGGAAGCAGCAACGAAAAGGCGGCGGCAGCGGTGGCGGATGAGTGGGGGGCGTTGAATGGTGGTAGTGAGGGAGAGAAAGATGATGGGAGTCACAAAGTTTCTCGTAAAGTTTCTGTGGATGATGAGGAGTTTGTGGATGGATGGCCCAAGTGGCTCACTGATAATATTTCGAGAGAGATTTTGGCTGGCTTGGTTCCCAAGAGTGCTGACTCTTTTGACAAGCTTGATAAGGTTCGATTC
This sequence comes from Malus sylvestris, assembly GCF_916048215.2. Classification (NCBI taxonomy): domain Eukaryota; kingdom Viridiplantae; phylum Streptophyta; class Magnoliopsida; order Rosales; family Rosaceae; genus Malus; species Malus sylvestris. The sequence continues at coordinate 5,510,097 of NC_062264.1, read as the reverse complement.
TTTTTGAACTCTCGCTTTCAAATTTTTATGTTTTGGATTCATTAGAAGTGTAATATGGATGTTTTTCTGTTCCTTCATTAGTGATTTGAATTCGTATTGTTCCGATAGTTTTTTAGATTCTTGAGTGCTTTTGTGGATGCAATCGAAAAGCTAAGGGACCATTTTTCGTTTTTGGTTTTCACTTTTTGTGCTTGCGATATGAGACGAGTGTACGGGGAAAGGTGAGAGGAACAAGGGTGATGGGACAGGGAAAGAAATAAAAAAGAATGAAAGAAAACAAAATCTTGAAAGTGAAGTATGCGACTAATGGAAAAGTTTGGATCTTCTCTAGTTAAATTTTGGGGTTGCCCATCTTTACAAATCACTAAAAGTTTAAGAAATAAATTTGGATATAAATTCATTAGTTGCCTGGATTATTGTTGAGAAAAGGCTGGCATTTGAACTTTGGTTTTTTTTTTTTTTTTTTTGTACCCCTGAATTTTTTATGTTGCAGGTTGGCGAAGGAACCTACAGTAATGTGTATAAGGCTCGAGACAGGGACTCTGGAAAAATTGTTGCCTTGAAGAAGGTCCGGTTTGATACATCAGAACCCGAGAGTGTTAAATTTATGGCACGAGAGATTATGTTTTTACGGAAATTGGATCATCCCAATGTGGTCAAGCTTGAAGGATTGGCTACGTCAAGAATGCAGTACAGCATTTATCTTGTTTTTGGTTTCATGGTGTCAGATTTGACAAGAATTATTTCCAGCCCTGAAGGGCTTACTGAACCACAGGTTTAAGTTTGTCGTAACTCGTGGATTCTGAATTTGGATGCTTTGATTCGTTGGACTCTCATTTTCTAACATGAATTATTGATACAGGTCAAGTGCTATATGCATCAACTACTTTCAGGTCTGCAGCATTGTCACGAGAGGGGAATTATACATCGAGACATCAAAGGATCAAACCTATTGATAGATAAAAGTGGAATGCTAAAAATTGCAGATTTTGGGCTTGCAAACTATTATGTTCAAAGCCCTAAGCGCCCACTCACAAACCGAGTTGTGACGCTTTGGTACAGAGCTCCTGAGCTACTGTTAGGTTCTACAGACTATGGAGTTGGCATTGATCTTTGGAGTGCTGGTTGTGTCTTGGCTGAAATGTTTACAGGGAGACCACTTCTGCCTGGTAGAACAGAGGTAATTCAATGTTGTGCGTGTGCATGTGTGTTTGTCCAGGCAAGAAGATCAATTATATGATCTTACTATCACTGGCTAGTAGCTCACATTCTACTTGCTTTCAGGTTGAGCAACTTCATAGGATTTTCAGGCTTTGTGGCACTCCGTCAGAGGAATACTGGAAAAGATTGAAGCTGTCTACAACTTTTAGACCTCCACGTTCATACAAACCCAGTCTTCAAGAAGCTTTCAAGGGTTTCCCTATTTCTTCTTTGGGTCTGTTGAGCACTCTTCTTGCTTTAGATCCTGCTTATCGTGGCTCTGCATCTTCGGCTCTCAGAAACGAAGTGAGTACAAATTGAAAGTTCTACTCTTACAATGAAGTGTTTTGTACCAATTACATGCTATTCAAGTAACTTGTGTCCTTAAGATTGCAACTAGGGTTTTTTCTTCTATTTTCATACGCTTGAGTCTACAATTATGAATAATATACTTTGGTTATAAAACACATCAGTTTGCTGCAAGTTATTTTGCTAAACGTTTATTCTGTCTTTTACTTTATTGTTCTTAGTATTTTCTTCTCGCTGATAATTTGAGGCGGTACAAAGGTATAAAGCTATCGATCTATGTTCAGAATTGCAAGTTTAAGATATCTCATGCTGAATTGTAATGTACTACTGGTCGTCATAAAAATTTCACTTGATCAGTTGAAAAAGTTGTACATAATTGAAAAGCATCTCTTTTCAGTTTAGCTTCCCCCTCCCCCTACGTTTTAGGAATCCATGACAATAGTTTGAATTCTTGTTTTTGGTGTTGAGTTTGTCTTGCAAGTACACGTATTACTCGTGAGTTAATTTATGAGTATTATCTGCTAAAAAAGACTTCTGCTTACAGTTTTTTTTCAGAAGCCCCTTAGCATGTGAACTTTCTGGTCTACCTGTAATCTACAATGAGGATGAAGAGCTGAAATTAGCCAATGAGCAGAAAACGTAAGTTGATGCTTTCCTTTCTTTTAGATAGATGACATAAACATCCTGTTAATTGGTTCAATCTCGTTAACCTGGCTTTCTAATTGAATTTGGTTTTCCTTCTGTTACGTCCACTAACGTCTCTGATGGATTCTGCTTGCACTAACTGTGAAGGTGTAAGAACCTATTCATGTACAAAGCTGTAGAGATCACACTAAGTATATCCTTCAATTGTATGGTAGTATGTGATTTCGGGAGTTACCAGATTAGGGGATGCATGATCCTGGTGTCCGAAACCCATGAGCACACACACACACACATGCCATGACAAGTAATTAAAATATAGTTCCTTACTTGAGGTAACTGATTATGTTTCTCCTATTATCAGGTCCAGGAATTCTAAAGTAAGACGGTCTCGAACACGTGTGCGCCAGAGACAATATGTATCTGCTGAGAAAGTAAAAGAAACTAATGCATTTTCCAACCAGGTAAATATAGTTCCTTACTTTCAGATTTCAGGGGACTCTTGTGTTGTGGTTTTTTTTTTTTTCTTATGGAGCACGAACAAAAAGAAAAGAAAAGGTTCAAATAAAAAGAAAAGAAGGAAGAAGATACGACAATGTCGGGGAGGAGCATCGTCTAGCCCTTCTCACCTTACTGTTCAGCGCACCTTTCTGATCATGAAACATTATGGATATGTACATAGAGTCTACATGTTTTTATTGGATTACTAAAGATTACGTAATATGTATATAGGGTCTGCAGGAGCAGGAAAAAACTGTGTATTCAAATTTTGAAAGTGAGCCAGGTAGCACTACCAGCAGCAACTCCTCCAGTGCAAACCAGGCAGGCCGGAAAGAAAGCCCGATCTTCTCCCTCTCCCCAGTTGAAGGCCTTTCGGGTGCTACTAAGTACGTCACGAACCTACCCCCATTACCCGAATCTAAAGCGCGTGCCACCAGCAAAGACAATCAGATTAACAGGTCTACATCCGCTAGAGAATTCAGAAGGTTCAATCCAAGGGTGCTAGAACACTATGCTCTTGATGATTAGGCCCCATTGGATGAGCATGTAGAGCTGCTCCATATCTTTTTCTTGTAGTCCTTTTCCCTCTATTGAGTATTGACGACCATGAATAATCATGAATTTTTGGTTTCGTGTATAATGAAATGATTTGTGATTAAGATTTTGTGTTTAGGGGGCTTGATTTAGTTTTCCGGCCAATATAGCGTATGCTCTGTTATTTACGGCCAATGACAGCAAACTCTCCGGTGAAGCCCGAAGGTTCGTCCATATGGCCGGTAGAATTGTTAAAAGAAACTGTGCGACGATACAGGGGAAAAAGGCATTCTCATCAGTCATACAAGTGAAATCTTCCAGTGCAAACCGGGAGGCCGCAAGGTACCGAATTTGATGATTTTGGGGAAGAAAAAGTGTATCAGCATCATTCACCAGTTAGGAATCAGGTCGAGCAAGAAACAGGGTGGATTGAAGGCACTTCAATCTGTCAGATATCCCAAGGGATTAAAACTCTAATCCACAATCCACCTGTATTCCAAGGATGCATAGCACTGGACATATCCATTCGAAACAAGAGAAAACCTAACAGGTTTGGGTTTGACCAAGATGAAGTTAATTATGCTCTTAACATTAGTCAAGGAGATCTAACTACTTATCAAGAAGCTATAGCGATTGATGAGCGGGATAGTTGGATAAGTGATATGATAGAAGAAATGGAGTCTCTTTACAATAACTTTGTTTGAGAGTTGGTTCCTAAGCCCAGAGACAAAAAACTATTTGGATGCAAGTGGGTATTTAGAAAAAAGGAATAATTACATGAACAGGAAGCCATGAGATTCAAAGCAAGGCTCGGGGCTAAGGGGTACTCACAAAAGGAAGGGGTGGATTATGATGAGATCTTTTTCCTCATAGTCAAGCCTACATCTATCAGATTGCTTTTAGCAATAGCAACACAGCATGACATGGAGATTGAGCAGATGGATGTAAAGACTGCGTTTCCCCATGGGGATCTAGAGGAGATGTTTTTCAAAGCTCAACCATATAATGGTTTGCTAAGTATGGGAAAAAGAACCTAGTATGTCGGCTTAGGTAGTCTCTGTATGGCCTGAAGCAGTCTCCAAGACAGTGGTACAAGAGCTTTGATTCTTTTATGTTGAAAATTAATTTTAAGAGATGTTTATATGATTGTTGTGTGTACTATCATGTATTCCAAGATGGGACGATCATATTACTGATACTCTAAGTGGATGACATGCTAATTTCTTGTCAAGACAAATCTAGAATTCGAGACTTGAAGAAGTTGTTGTGCGAGAGTTTAACATGAATGATCTAGGTGCTGCACAAAAGATCATTAACATGGAAATTTAGAGAGATAGGACCATTGGGAGGATATGGATGTCACAGGCCAAATATATTCAGAAGGTTCGTGAGAAGTTCAACATGCTATAAGCAAATGCAGTTTCAACTCCTTTGACCGCTCACTTTAGATTAAGTGGGCAACAGTGTCCTAAGTCCGAAAAGGAGAAACAAGTGATGGAAAAGGTGCCTTATGCTAATGTCGTGGGCTGCCTAATGTATGCAATGGTACGCACACACCCCGACCTAGCTCAAGCAATCAACGTCGTTTCTAAGTACATGACAAATCCAGGAAAGCAACATTGGGATGCAATCAAGTGAATTTTGCATTACATAAAGGGTTTTTGGTGACAAGGCATTATATTTGAAAAGAAAAAAGAAAATGCGGGGGTGCTGATTATGTAGGGGACTTGAACAAGAGAGAGTCAACTTTTGGTTATGTTTCACATGTGTAGGATGACCAATCAGTTGAAAGGCACTACTGCAACCAATTAGAGCTTTTTCGACCATAAAGGCAGAGTACATTACTTTGGTCGAAGCTGGAAAGGAAGCAATTTGGCTTAGTGGCTTGGTAAGTCAAATGGGAATCATTTAGGATTACGTGAAGCTGAAAAGTACCATTCACTTGGCAAAGAATCAGGTTTTTCATGGAGGATCAAAGCACATTAAAATGAGGTATCACAAAGTCTGGGATTGGGTGGAGTCCAAGGAGATTTGGGTTGAAAAGGTTACACGGACGACAATGCCACATATTTTTTTAACGAAGATAGTGTCGGCCAAGAAGTTCAAACATTGCTTGAACTTGATCAATCTCGTTTATGGATCAAGGTGGAGCACCTCCTCACTTAAGTACAATGAGGCAAGAAGAAGTTTGCCAAGGTGAAGATTCTTGAAGATTTTCAGAGTTGTTTCTAGAAGGTTCAAAGATACTTTGGGGTGCAACAGTCAAACTTAGTTTGACTCACCAAGGTGGAGATTGTTAGGATTTTGGTTCGTCATGAAAGTTAGTTTCCTATTTTGTTTAAGATTGTATTAGGAAATTAAAGGTGCACCAACTCTTCTCTTAAAAGACTAGGAAAGAATCGAAGTATACTTGTACAATTAGATTGGGAATCCTAGACGATAATTTGGAAAATGAAAGAAAGTGTATTTTTCTATTGGGGTTTTTGAACTTTAATCCTTCAAGAAGATTAAAATTTAATAAAAACTTGGTGTTAGATTAGATATTGATTTTAGTCTCTTAATGTGTACTTAATGCAATTTTATATTATATTTTTGTTTTAATATTAATAGATATCTTATTTAATGCCATTACATTAAATTTTAAATTTATTATTATACACATTTGAATTCATTAATTTTATTTAACTTCCTCTAATTAGTGTACCTAAACATCCGCATCATAATATATTTTACTAATTTAGCGTACCGAAATGTCTGTACCTAAATATAAATTTGTGGCACATAAGAAAATATGCAAAAATATAAGTGTACCGAAAATTCCATACCTAACTATATGATACTAAACTAATGTACCGAAATGTCAATACCTAAATATATTATACTAAACTAGTGTACCTAAATGTCCGTACCTAAACATATTATACTAACCCAATGTACCGAAATGTTTGTACCTAAATATATTGTAATTAATTAATGACACATAAGAAAATATGCAAAAACATAAGTGTACTGAAAAATCTCAACGAAAATATTTTCTTCTATAAGATACTCACCAAAATGAGAATTAAAATTTATATATTTTCATAAAATTTAATTTATGAACACCATAAAATTATAAATAAAAAAGAGAGACATTGAATACATATGCTGGCATTTAATAGAGTTTAGGGACTAAAATCAAGTTTTAATATTGTATAAGACATTTTTTTGAACTTCATCTTATTTAGGGATTAAAATCTAGTTTTCTATTCTATTTCAAATATAATAGGAAAGAAAGTGTACTTTCCTATTCCATATAAAATAGGAAATAAAGTACTTTTCTATGTGATAGAAGATTAAATAGTTTTTTCACTCTTTTTCGATTGACAAAGGAAGTTCTATTAGTAGGTAATTCAAATTAGAATCCGGATTCTCGCCGGATCCTCCTGGGGATCCGTCAATCCTGTATGTTCATCATACATCATGCGATCAGAAATTATTTTAAATATTTTTATTTAAAATTAAACACAAACAATATTTGACAAAAATTAACCACACAATGTACGATGAACGGACACGATTCACGGATCATCACCAAAAGGATCCGGAAAGGATCCTGTTGGTTCAGATTATTGCTTCAAAAGGTTAAAAAATTATTTAACTAATAAGAGTCATAACTAAATTATAAATAATGTCTCTTCCTAATGGTATGAAGAGTTCTATTTGAACATAACACTACTTTATACGTTATATTGTTCTGTTCTCTCCATATACAGTCTTGATGCACTCCATCCACATCCCTTCTATCCTCTCCTTTTTCCTCCACCAATGAGCAATCCAGAAACATTGGCGCCCCGTTGCCAAAATCGTACTTAGTGGATCAGACTGTAAGATTTATTAATATTTGAGTCAGTGAGTGAGACTAAACCATCATACTGTTATAATGAATCTTAATATTTGAAAGACTATGAACTTGCTGGACTCCCCATAGGAACCTAGTAGCAATTGGTTTTCTCTTCTCTGGAATTCGAAACGATTCTCTCTCAATAAGACAAGTATTTTTGTGAAACTTATTATCTGAGATAAGGGACCAACAAAGAATATACATCACATAAGAATTTAATAACTGCCTCCTCCTTTCATGGTAGCAGTTGCCTTCAATTTTAGAGTTTACTAGTAATATGCCGGTGCGATACTGTGGGACTTGAATGCACCAGCCTTAACTACATGAATAAGACACATTTAACCTGAAAAACATTCAACATAATCATGAACGAACAAAAAAGATAGATCTAGGAAATTATTAAAAGCATTGTAACCGTAGATCTAAGAAATTATAAAAATCCATCCAGTAAAAAGACAATATAATAGTTGTGGGAAGGTGAGTATGCAACCAAGAATCTAAGATATACTTGACTTGCAATTCCATTATAATTTCACACATCAAATTTTGATTGAAACATCAAACAAAACAGTTTCAATCAAACAAAACAATCTCATTTGTTACAGATTGAACCAACTAAATAAAAAATATATCGATATGATTTTCAACCTAACTATAAAAAAGAGTTTTATAACATTGCAATCAACACTATTTGAACTCAACTAAAAAGAAACTGATTGCATGTTATAAATTCCATAGGTAATTTGATTTTGCAGATTAAAAAGAGTCGAAGAATATTGAAAATTACTAAACCCCATCACAACAAACCCATACCCATACCCTCCCTTACGCGTTCCCTTCAACCCTTGCAGAAAATCCTCCCATCTCTCTGTCTGTGCAAATCGCAGAAAACAAACCCTAAACCAATATTCAGACATTTGCACGACTAATGGTGCACTAATCGAGTTCCCAACCTATAAGGATGCTAACTTCATCAAATAGCACTACAATTAAACACATTTCTCCGAAATTAAATTAAGAAACAATTCGACATTCACATGCCACAACAATTACACTGTTCCATTAAGTAATCTTACTATCGCAGCCAAATTGACACAAAACATGTAATAGTCCTTTCAAAAACAAAATTCAACCCATTAATCATATACTCATTTAACACCCTGTATACAGATTACATAGTTTAAATAATTTTCCGAAAACAACAAACCCAACAAACAAATATAAAAAATAAAAGTAACTAAGTTCCCAATAGTATAATCCATCAGAAAAATACAAACTTGCACATGTTTAAGGACCATGAGAAAGAAGGGTAGTTCAAGTAAAATGCAAGCAAAGACCACAGAAGTAGGAAAATGAAGATGCAAAAAATGCAGAAAAACCACCAAATACACATGCAATTTGGTTTGTCCAGAACCAAGAATAAGGCATACTTTTCCACAATCGTACAAATTTGGATTAAATCGAAGGCCACCAGAGTGGTAGTAGACATTCCGCATAACGGAGTTCCCGGTTAGGCCAAAGATGTAGACAAATATAAATCAATTCTAGGCATTCAAAATTACCACATACTGGTGGTACATTCGGATAGCCACTGGGGAAGCAAACATCAAAGAAGAAGAGACCAGCATGGTATGGAGTACCCTCCGCCCCAACAATTACAGCTCTCACACAATCCATTATTGTCTCATAAGCTCTAACAAATATTGTATCCGTGGATGTCAATGAAAAGGGGGTAAGCACATCTAAGTTTCTATAGTACAAACACCAATCCAACAACTATATTCCATACATTCTCAACTCCAACTTTCAGTACAAAACCAAATTAATTATAGCAGTCAGCATCATGAAATAGTCAGTGCAAAATATTTGATAAAAATGAATAAGCTAAGTATGGGAAAACTTCACTACCATTAATTCAAAACAGTTATTTAAAAGGAAATTCAAAACCAAAAATGGAAGAAACTTGCCTGGCAAATCATTCTCCAGGATCTTCCACTCTTCCTGGATTCTCTTTGCCACAGACAGAATCGTCGGAGCTCCGAATCCGTTGTTCGGAACTGTCGCGGAAGTGATCGACGATCAGGACCACATCATCTTCAAGCGGCTGCGGGCAAAGCAAGGTTGAGATAAACCACAAAGAACCACAAAGATTTGATCTTTATTCATTTAGTGAAAACCCCAATTCAAATCAAATCAAACAACAGGTTCCACCAGAATATTCATTTCAACAGCAAGCACATACAAACAACAACAACAACAACAAAGCCTTTTCCCACTAAGTGGGGTCGGCTATATGAATCCTAGAACGCCATTGCGCTCGGTTTTGTGTCATGTCCTCCGTTAGATCCAAGTACTCTAAGTCTTTTCTTAGAGTCTCTTCCAAAGTTGTCCTAGGTCTTCCTCTACCCCTTCGGCCCTGAACCTCTGTCCCGTAGTCACATCTTCGAACCGGAGCGTCAGTCGGCCTTCTTTGCACATGTTCAAAATCACCGGAGCCGATTTTCTCTCATCTTTCCTACAATTTCAGCTACTCCTACTTTACCTCGGATATCCTCATTCCCAATCTTATCCTTTCTCGTGTGCCCACACATCCCACGAAGCATCCTCATCTCCGCTACACCCATTTTGTGTACGTGTTGATGCTTCACCACCCAACATTCTGTGCCATACAACATCGCTAGCCTTATTGCCGTCCTATAAAATTTTCCCTTGAGCTTCAGTGGCCTACGACGGTCACACAACACGCCGGATGCACTCTTTCCATCCAGCTCGTATTCTATGGTTGAGATCTCCATCTAATTCTCCGTTCTCTTGCAAGATAGATCCTAGGTAGCGAAAACGATCGCTTTTTGTGATCTTCGCTAGATTGCTCCGGTCATTAGTGTGGATAAGTATATAAATGGATAGAGATAGGAAAGCAAACACAAGATGTACGTGGTTCACCCAGATTGGCTACGTCCACGGAATAGAAGAGTTCTCATTAATTGTGAAGGGTTTACACAAGTACATAGGTTCAAGCTCTCATTTAGTGAGTACAAGTGAATGATTTAGTACAAATGACATTAGGAAATATTGTGGGAGAATGATCTCGTAATCACGAAACTTCTAAGTATCGGAGTGTGGTGTCGTCTTGACTTGCCTTATCTGTCTCATAGGTAGATGTGGCATCTTCTCTGGAAGTACTCTTCCTCCATCCAAGGGTGGTATCTTTAACTGGTGGAGATGCACAAGGTAATGTATCAATTTCACTTGAAGCTTACTTGTAGTTTCAGGCTTGGTCAAGCGCGATACAAACCATGTAGTAGGAGTCCCCCAAGTCGCCGAGCTAGGGGGTCTGCTGAAAGAGGTGACAGACAAGGTAAGCAATCAGAGCTCCGACTGATTGTTCACCTTCTCCCCATCTTGCAGCAGCATGAAGGATAAAGAGAAGAAAAATGAGAAGAGATGATATGAGATACTTTTGCTTTTGAAGAAGTAACTTTCCACAGGCTTATTCTTGAACTGAGCTGGAGGGTTTTCTGGTTTCCTCCAGAGTATAAGGCCGACTGAAGAATTTGAGGGTCAAAACAAGTCCATCAAATCTAGAGTACGTTCCACCCTGCTGATATGGGATACTTTTGCTTTTGACAGAGTAATGAATGTATCGGCACGTGTGCTGTTACGCTTGTCTCCACATGCTTCCTTGTATCCTTCGCACTTGCCCTATCTGTTCCTCAAGCAGATGCGGAATCTTCCCTGGAAACATAAGATGTTGAAGATGAGTACTCGAGAGCAATGCCAGGTAAGTAATCAGGTAAGGGGTTCCAGGCAGTCAGTTCCTGGCTGGAAGCTTGATTCCAAGTGCTGACTGATTGCTCTCTTTCTCCTTGTCTTGCAGGTAAAAACAAGGCCAAAAGAAAAGACAGGAAAAAAGCATGATATGGGATACTCTTGCTTTTAACCCTGATGATATGAGATATTCTTGCTCTAGTATAGCTTGTTTGCAGAGGTATTATCGGGGGGAAAGAAAGCTGAATATTTCGAAAGGCTTCGTTGGAAGTGCCCTCTCAGATATGATGAAGGGTTGAGCATTTTTGCAGGTCTGCCTGTCCGTTGGGGATGGAGGTCGACATATATAGGAGTCTCCCTAACAACAAGTAGTAATGCTATTCCTTTACCCTGCTTGGTCATAGCACGGTAGTGGGAGCTGCCAGTTTCACATGTTTTAACTCTGTCAGAGCACTTTGAAAAAGTGGTCTGTGGTATCTGGCTCTCGAGATTCGGAGAACGATGCCTCTTCGATTTTTGAGAAAGCAATCATGCTGGGGGTATGACTCTCGAGATTCGGAGAGCAGTGTCTCTTCGATTTTTGAGGAAGTAATCATGTTGGGAGTCTGGCTCTCGAGATTCGGAGGGTGGTGCCTCTTCGATTTTGGAGCAAGCAATCTTGTTGGGAGTGTTGTCTCGAATGTGAGTAAAGGTTGGGCATGTTTGCTAGTCTACCTTGCCACGAAGCACAAAGGTTGACACACAGGGACTTTCCAATTATCCAGCAATGGTACTGTTCCTTTACCCTCTCTTCGATTTTGAGAAAGTAGTCATGTTGGGAGTCTGGCTCTCGAGATTCGGAGGATGGTGCCTCTTCGATTTTGGAGCAAGCAATCTTATTGGGAGTGTTTTCTCGAATGTGAGTAAAGGTTGGGCATGTTTGCTAGTCTACCTTGCCACGAAGCACAGAGGTTGACACACAGGGACTTTCCAATTATCCAGCAGTGGTACTGTTCCTTTACAGTTGTGGGTAATAATATGGTAGCTAGACCTTCAAAATTTATGTGTCTAAACTTTTGTTAGTGCTGTTTCTTTGCTATTCTTTTACCTTTCTTGGTCAGAGCGATGTAGTGGGAGCTGCAAGCTTCACGTGCTCAACTTTGGCAGAGAACTTTGGCAAAGTTATTTGTGGTACCCATGAGCTATTGTTGCGTGTGGGAAGTGGGTGATTGAACAGTAAGATTCATGTGCTTTCTACTTCACCAGAAGTCTTCGACAGAATGCCCATAATTTCTGCAAAGCTGAGTGTGCGTGTGACAGGTGTTGACAAGGCTAGAAAAGTAGGGCCTCTTCGATTTCTGAGATCGGCCCTCGTGGTCTCTGAGCAGCCCAGCTTTTGAGAAAGCGAGCGCCTCTTCGATTGATTCGGAGAACGATGCCTCATCGATTTTTGAGAAAGCAATCATGCTGGGGGTCTGGCTCTCGAGATTCGGGGAGCAGTGTCTCTTCGATTTTTGAGAAAGTAATCATGTTGGGAGTCTGGCTCTCGAGATTCGGAGGGCGGTGCCTCTTCGATTTTGGAGCAAGCAATCTTGTTGGGAGTGTTTTCTCGAATGTGAGTAAAGGTTGGGCATGTTTGCTAGTCTACCTTGCCACGAAGCACAGAGGTTGACACACAGGAACTTTCCAATTATCCAGCAATGGTACTGTTCCTTTACCCTCTCTTCGATTTTTAAGAAAGTAGTCATGTTGGGAGTCTGGCTCTCGAGATTCGGAGGACGGTGCCTCTTCGATTTTGGAGCAAGCAATCTTATTGGGAGTGTTTTCTCGAATGTGAGTAAAGGTTGGGCATGTTTGCTAGTCTACCTTGCCACGAAGCACAGAGGTTGACACACAGGGACTTTCCAATTATCCAGCAGTGGTACTGTTCCTTTACCCTTGTGGGTAATAATATGGTAGCTAGACCTTCAAAATTTATGGGTCTAAACTTTGTTAGTGCTGTTTCTTTGCTATTCTTTTACCCTTCTTGGTCAGAGCGATGTAGTGGGAGCTGCAAGCTTCACGTGCTCAACTTTGGCAGAGAACTTTGGCAAAGTTATCTGTGGTACCCATGAGCTATTGTTGCGTGTGGGAAGTGGGTGATTGAACAGTAAGATTCATGTGTTTTCTACTTCCCCAGAAGTCTTTGACAGAATGCCCATAATTTCCGCAAAACTGAGTGTGCGTGTGACAGGTGCTGACAAGGCTGGAAAAGGCTGGAAAAGTAGGTGCCTCTTCGATTTCTGATATCGGCCCTCGTGGTCTCTGGGGAGCCCAGCTTTTGAGAAAGCGAGCGCCTCTTCGATTTTTGAGATCGGCCTTCGTGGTCTTTGAGCAGCCCAACTTTTGAGAAAGCAAACGCCTCTTCGATTTCTGAGATCAACCCTCGTGATCTCTAAGCAGCCCAGCTTTTGAGAAAGCAAACGCCTCTTCGATTTCTGAGCAGGCCCCTCTTCGATTTCTGAAGCTTCGTCGAGTGCAGATTTTTATAGGGGCTGGCATTAAGTTCCAAAGCACACTTGAATCTCCACCAGTAGAAGCTTCATTCTTGCACTTCTAAGATCTTGATTTGTCCGACCTCTTCTCTCTTCAACACCTTTGAAAATGTCTGGCCCCTCCGACCGTCGTTTTGACTTGAACCTTGTTGAAGAGGCAGCCCCGCCTTCTCCAGACAACATATGGCGCCCATCCTTCGTCTCCCCTACTGGTCCTCTTACCGTTGGGGATTCCGTGATGAAGAATGATATGACCGCTGCGGTGGTGGCCAGGAACCTTCTCACTCCCAAAGATAACAGACTACTTTCCAAACGGTCTGATGAGTTAGCTGTTAAGGATTCGCTGGCTCTCAGTGTTCAGTGTGCAGGTTCTGTGTCTAATATGGCCCAACGCCTATTTGCTCGAACCCGCCAAGTTGAATCATTGGCGGCTGAAGTGATGAGTCTCAAACAGGAGATTAGAGGGCTCAAGCATGAGAATAAACAGTTGCACCGGCTCGCACATGACTATGCTACAAACATGAAGAGGAAGCTTGACCAGATGAAGGAAACTGATGGTCAGGTTTTACTTGATCATCAGAGATTTGTGGGTTTGTTCCAAAGGCATTTATTGCCTTCGTCTTCTGGGGCTGTACCGCGTAATGAAGCTCCAAATGATCAACCTCTGATGCCTCCTCCTTCTAGGGTTCTGTCCAGTACTGAGGCTCCAAATGATCCCCCTCCGATGCCTTCTCTTTCTGGGGCTCTACCGACTGCTGAGACTTCTCCTAAGCAACCTTTGTGAAGGCTCCCTCTTGTGTGCTTATTTTGACTCATGTATATGTACATATTTGTAGCTTATCGGGGATATCAATAAATAAGCTTTCCTTCATTTCAACGTATTGTGTTAAATACACCAAAGCCTTCTTCGCTAAGTTCTTTGAATTTTCTTTTGTTAAAGCTTGTATGTTGAAGGTTTCTGAGTGGAGCATGTAGGTTGGGGTAGTGTTCTCTTAATTTCCCGAATGAGGAAAACTTCTCGGTTGGAGACTTGGAAAATCCAAGTCACTGAGTGGGATCGGCTATATGAATCTTAGAACGCCATTGTGCTCGATCCTGTGTCATGTCCTTCGTTAGATCCAAGTACTCTAAGTCTTTTCTTAGAGTCTCTTCCAAAGTTTTCCTAGGTCTTCCTCTACCCCTTCGGCCCTGCACCTCTGTCCCATAGTCGCATCTTCTAATCGGAACGTCAGTAGGCCTTCTTTGCACATGTCCAAACCACCGTAACCGATTTTCTCTCATCTTTCCTTCAATTTCGGCTACTCCTACTTTACCCCGGATATCCTCATTCCTAATCTTTTCCTTTCTCGTGTGCCCACACATCCAACGAAGCATCCTCATCTCCGCTACACCCATTTTGTGTACGTGTTGATGTTTCACCGCCCAACATTCTGTGCCATACAGCATCGCCGGCCTTATTGCCGTCCTATAAAATTTTCCCTTGAGCTTCAGTGGCATACGGCGGTCACACAACACGCCGGATGCACTCTTCCACTTCATCCATCCAGCTTGTATTCTATGGTTGAGATCTCCATCTAATTCTCCGTTCTTTTGCAAGATAGATCCTAGGTAACGAAAACGGTCGCTCTTTGGTATTTCTTGATCTCCGATCCTCACCCCTAACTCGTTTTGGCCTCCATTTGCACTGAACTTGCACTCCATATATTCTGTCTTTGATCGGCTTAGGCGAAGACCTTTAGATTCCAACACTTCTCTCCAAAGGTTAAGCTTTGCATTTACCCCTTCCTGAGTTTCATCTATCAACACTATATCGTCTGCGAAAAGCATACACCAAGGAATATCATCTTGAATATGTCGTGTTAACTCATCCATTACCAACGCAAAAAGGTAAGGACTTAAGGATGAGCCTTGATGTAATCCTACAGTTATGGGAAAGCTTTCGGTTTGTCCTTCATGAGTTCTTACGGCAGTCTTTGCTCCTTCATACATATCCTTTATAGCTTGGATATATGCTACTCGTACTCCTTTCTTCTCTAAAATCCTCCAAAGAATGTCTCTTGGGACCCTATCATACGCTTTTTCCAAATCTATAAAGACCATGTGTAAATCCTTTTTCCCATCTCTATATCTTTCCATCAATCTTCGTAAGAGATAGATTGCCTCCATGGTTGAGCGCCCTGGCATGAACCCGAATTGGTTGTCCGAAACCCGTGTCTCTTGCCTTAATCTATGCTCAATGACTCTCTCCCAGAGCTTCATTGTATGACTCATTAGCTTAATACCCCTATAGTTCATGCAATTTTGTACGTCGCCCTTATTCTTGTAGATAGGCACCAAAGTGCTCATTCGCCACTCATTTGGCATCTTCTTCGTTTTCAAAATCCTATTGAAAAGGTCAGTGAGCCATGTTATACCTGTCTCTCCCAAAAGTTTCCACACTTCGATTGGTATATCGTCTGGGCCTATTGCTTTTTTATGCTTCATCTTCTTCAAAGCTACAACCACTTCTTCCTTCCGGATTCGACGATAAAAAGAGTAGTTTCTACACTCTTCTGAGTTACTCAACTCCCCTAAAGAAGCACTCATTTCATGTCCTTCATTGAAAAGATTATGAAAATAACCTCTCCATCTGTCTTTAACCGCGTTCTCTGTAGCAAGAACCTTTCCATCCTCATCCTTGATGCACCTCACTTGGTTTAGGTCCCTTGTCTTCTTTTCCCTTGCTCTAGATAGTTTATAGATATCCAACTCTCCTTCTTTGGTATCTAGTCGTTTATACATATCGTCGTAAGCCGCTAACTTAGCTTCTCTGACAGCTTTCTTCGCCTCTTGCTTCGCTTTTCTATACCTTTCACCATTTTCATCAGTCCTCTCCTTGTATAAGGCTTTACAACATTCCTTCTTAGCCTTCACCTTTGTTTGTACCTCCTCATTCCACCACCAAGATTCCTTTTGGTGTGGGGCAAAGCCCTTGGACTCTCCTAATACCTCTTTTGCTACTTTTCGGATACAACTAGCCATGGAATCCCACATTTGGCTAGCTTCCCCCTCTCTATCCCACACACATTGGGTGATTACCTTCTCTTTGAAAATGGCTTGTTTTTCTTCTTTTAGATTCCACCATCTAGTCCTTGGGCACTTCCAAGTCTTGTTCTTTTGTCTTACTCTTTTGATATGTACATCCATCACCAACAAGCGATGTTGATTAGCCACGCTCTCTCCTGGTATAACTTTGCAATCCTTACAAGTTATACGATCCCCTTTCCTCATTAGAAGAAAATCTATTTGTGTTTTTGACGACCCACTCTTGTAGGTGATCACATGTTCTTCTCTCTTCTTAAAGAAGGTGTTGGCTAAGAAGAGATCATATGCCATTGCAAAATCCAAGATAGCTTCCCCATCCTCGTTTCTCTCCCCAAAACCATGGCCACCATGAAAACCTCCATAGTTGCCTGTCTCCCTGCCCACGTGTCCATTTAAATCTCCTCCTATAAATAACTTCTCCGTCTGAGCAATTCCTTGCACCAAGTCTCCAAGATCTTCCCAAAATTTCTCCTTCGAACTCGTATCCAACCCTACTTGAGGTGCGTACGCACTAATCACATTGATAAGTTCTTGTCCTATTACAATCTTGATTGCCATGATTCTATCTCCTACCCTCTTGACATCTACAACATCTTGTACCAAGGTCTTGTCCACGATGATGCCAACACCGTTTCTCGTTCTATTTGTGCCCGAATACCAAAGTTTAAACCCTGAGTTTTCTAGATCCTTTGCCTTACTACCAACCCACTTAGTTTCTTGTAGGCACATAATATTTATCGTTCTCCTCACCATAACTTCCACTACTTCCATAGATTTTCCCGTTAAGGTTCCTATATTCCACGTTCCTAAACGCATTTTGCTCTCTTGAACTCTACCCTTCTGTCCTAGCTTCTTCACCCTCCCCCGTCTAATAGGATCAAAGTACTTCTTTTGTGTGTCCCGGGTAAAGTTGATAGGAGCATATGCTCCCAAACAACTTTGAGTGGAGTCGTTCGAAAAGAAGTTTCTATGGCCCCCTTGCTCATTTAACACTGCATCCGGGTGCCGATGGAGATACAGCGACCCTTGCTCACTTATCACTGTGCTCAGGCCACACAGCGCTCCACTTACGGGTGACGCCCTAGCTTTAGCGCGATTTTGTTCTGGATTCATTTTCATAAGGATTCGACGTGATCATGGAGTGCCGGCTGTCGACTACCTGACGCCCTCCCCCTTCTCCTTTATCCGGGCTTGGGACCGGCCATGTAAATTACATAAAGCACATAAATTAGGATCAACAGCAAGCACATAAATTACATAAAAAAGAAATTAAAAAAATTGAAGAAACAGAGGTAAGAACAATACCAAATCTGGGCCCACCGGGTCCTGCGCTGCTACTACAGTGTAATCTGCTTCTCTGAGACCCATTTGTTCCATAAAATCCGACACTTTTGAGCTTCAAATATGTGCGAACAATTCCAGAGCTTGAAGGGGTGCAGAGAAAAAGTTGCTGCTTCTGGGTTTAGAAAGCAGGGAAGAAAGTGCCAGAAGCTAAAACCCCACTAATCATTTTTTACTTCAGATTCTCAGATTAGCACTTTCTCGTTGTTTCTCCCCTTTTCTTGTTAGCTCAACAAAACATATATTCACACACACATCTATATACACACATATTTATATACACAGACAACATTGAGTTCAATCCAAATATATAGTTCTAACAATGTTCTTAACACATCAGAAACATAAATCCAATGTACCTCCAACAGAGACTTGAACCATCTTTCGTGAGTCAGCATCGCTTTCCTTTGCCCTTTTTCACTTTCTAATCTCTGTAGATCCTAACTTTTATCTGGAAACATATAAAAACTACAAAATCACAACTCGCTTATACTGGATCAACGTTTTGCTCTGAAATCTCTATTTTAGACTGGGTATCGAGAAACAAAAGTCTTATATGCAAAAGATAACTCATTCATCACAAAGCAACAATACATTTGCAGTAACTGTTTAAGTCAAAACATATTGATCATCATGAATTGCAGCATTAGCATTCTAATTAGAAACTTGTAGCCATAAAATTTAACATTTCACTACCACGTTTGATCTCATTAAACAATCCAATTATCGATAATTACCTTAGCAGAAGCTTGAATTTCTCTGGCAATCACATCCAAAGCAAGTGCATAACCTTAAACCCTTTGATTTTCGCTAATTAGATTTAAACTCAAAACCAAATCATTAACAACCACGTTATACTAAAACTAAATCATTAGCAGCAGCATTATTAATTGATTAATTAAACTAAATCATTAACATCAACACTATTAACTGATTAATTAACTGACCTTCAAAAAAAAAAAAAACGAATTAATTAACAGATAACAGTAACAAAAATTACAAATTTACCGGCGACGTAATCCATGGCGGTGAGATCCCCAGTCTTCCCTTTCCTTCTCTCTCTCTCGCAACTGGTGCAAGTAGAGGGGAAGGAGGCAGAGAAAAGTAGGAATTTGCAGCATTCAGCACCTGAAAAAAAAAAAAAATAAGAAATCCAAAAATGTTGTAAATATTATGTGGATGGTCCACATGAATAGTTTGTTACTATTTATGCACAGTATTTTCACTATTCATTTGTGGAAAATTTGTAAAGTGAATAGTGCTTTCTTTTGTTTATATAAAGGAAGAATAGATAGATGAATGAGAGGAGTTCACGGGAAGGAAAGAGAGGAAGGAAGGAAGAGGAAGAGAGAGAAGGAAGAGGAAGAGAGAAAATAGAGGAAGATGAGAGGAGATAATAGAGAGAGTTATCTTTGTACTCCTATTATTTCAAATTATAATGAAAGCACCACTGCTGCCCCGAGGACGTACTCCAGTCACACTGACTGTAGAGGAACCTCGTAAATTTTGTGTCTTGTTTCATTTATTCCACTGCACCCACAGTCGATTTTACAACACGTTATCAGCACGAGAAGCTCTCATGTCAGTGGAAAGCACAACGCCACAAATCCTGTTCACCTCCTTCAGCTGGAATCTCACAGATAAGAAACAATTTTCATTTCATCTTCAAATCTCTGTACAATTGATTTACTTGAAGCAACTATATATATTGTTGTATGACTGTATATCATCATTTGCAGAAGCAAAAGAGTACATACTCAAAATTCGTAAAGAATTTGACAGCCATGTAAATAGCCTCGGAACTCTAACTTGCGGACCTCGGATTGAAATACTTTCTTCTTGAAAGTTGTTCGTCTGCTCAGTATCTACAACATATCAAAATTTCAGAAAATGTTAACGGTGCGATCGTGGCAGATGTCTGAAATACCAAACCAGTTTCCAATTTCCGCAGAAAACTGGGCAGCCACCTTATGAGTACCAAAACGCCATTTCGATAGCTCAAATCGAAATTGTTTCTTCACGAAAGTTGTTTGGTATCCTCTTATCCATATCATACTAAATTTTGAATTAAAACTAACGGTTAGATCTTCTCATAAGTTGCAGACACTCTTGACTCCAAAACTTATGGGAACCGTTTCGACTTTTTCGAAACTCACCGGAGGAGGAACACCAATTGGAACTTATTGTTACTATTATTTACTGAGTAACCAAAATGACTTCGAACTGTGAAATAATAATAAAAATAAAAGGGATGAAACAAAAGAAGTGGCAGACCAAGAAAATGAAAAAGCAAAACATGAGGACTTAATCATTGTATTTTCTGTTTTGGCATATTTATGTGCATGGTGTCGGTTTAAAGCCCATGTCACAAGTTCTATTTATTTAAAGCAATTTATTTATAGTGGGTAGAATTATTACCCTTTGCTTTAAAGCTTTGATATTTATGTGAATGGTGCTGAATCAAAGCCCTTGTCACAAGCTTTATTTACTTTAAAGCAATTTATTTACCATGGACGGTTTTACCGCCTATTGCTTTAAGTTTTGATGGTGCTGAATTAAAGCCCTTGTCACAAACTTTATTTACTTAAATGCAATTTATTCATTATGGCTGGAATTACCATCTATTGCTTTAATTTATTTATTGTACTTATCTTTTGTTACTATGAGTATATACAGGACCTGAAGTTCCTTGATCAGATCAGAACCTGCAGTTTCTTGATCCTCATCATATAAAATGATTGGACCCGAAGTTCCATCATACAAAAGGATCTGGCATGAAGTCCATTGATCCTGAAGATCAGGACATGATGTTCCTAGATGAGTACCATTAGTTTGAAGTGCCGCAGTGCCTTAACTTAATTGTAATAAAAGCCATAAGAGTCTCAGTTTACAGACTATTAAATAAGGACCAGAAGTTCCTTATGTCCATACTCAAAATGGTTTAGCAGAAGCCTTTATTAAGCGAATGAAATTGATTTCCCGCGCTCTGCTCATGAAAACGAAATTGCCAATTTTCTACATGGGAACATGTAAACTTTACATGATGCATTATTAATTCGGTTGAGACATGTTACCGACCATCAATACTTCTCAGTACAACTCGGGTTTGGGAACCAACTAAACATTATACATTTACGAGTTTTTTGTTGTGTTGTCTATGTGCCTGTAAGACTACCACAACGTACTGAAATGAGGCATCATTGCAGATTAGGCATTGATGTTGAATACCATCTATCATTCAATATTTGGAATTCTTGATTGGGGATATGTTTACCGCATGGTTTGCATACTGTCATTTTGATAAGACAATTTTCCTGCCATTAGGGGGAGAAAATAATATCGTTCCAGAAGAACGATGAGAAAATATCATTCCAAAAGAATGATGAGAAAAGACCGTTCCAGAAGAACGAAGAGAATTTGTCTTATTTTGATTCACGAAGCAATCAATGAGAAAATGAAATATGAATAATTGAATGATGCAACGAAAGTGATGAAATCATATATACTTACTGCAGATGTGCCTACAAGAATTGATGTCTCAGTTGGATAAAATAATGAGACAGTAAATGATTTATCTGTTGCACGCCTGAAGCATGGCAGATTTTTAGACTCAAAAGGTTCAGTTATTCGAAAGAAGAATAATATGGCACTACTGAACTATTGCATTCCCGAAGCATAACTGTTGCATGCCAGAAGCATGACAGTCACCGCATGGATACACGTCCCAGATAGGACAATCCACAGACATGGGAATGTTGATGTCTCATACATGAAGCATAATAGACATATAGGTTCCAATGACTCAACTCCCGGAAGTGGAGATTAAAATCCAAGCTCTATAACACTCAAGAGGAGGTTATGATCCACATTCTCTCAATTATGACTATCCTGGAAGAGATAGCGTCATGCCCTTGAAGAGGCAATGGATATCCAAAGAAATGAAAAGCTTTTATGCATGCGCATGCACATGAGAATATGGGATCACGGATTGATGATAACCAATGGTAATTTTGGTTTTTACAAGTAGCTACTAAATTCATCAATGAGCTGTGTTAATATTGAGTCACGTTCTTTTGTTTGTCGACAAAAGAAAAATTATTGGCCAAAATGGAGAAAGGCAATTCCATTACAAATTTTGTAAGAACGTGGGCAAATGAACCTATATATATTTGAATACAATACAAATAGCCAAAGAATGTTAAACCAAGGAGGTTATATATGGGCATTTGTAATATAGTGTAATACACTTACATGATATGACACAAGGTTGTAAACGAGTTCATATGAATGGAGAATTATATACGAAGGGTTGTGAGTCGCCCACATTATATTTCCATAAGTAAATCCCTCAAGTATACATGGGAGCAAATTGCTCTGTATAAATTCCAAAGAAAAATGTGTCATGAAGTGTAGAAAATCCTTGAAGGATTCAAATTGCTTGAAGTATGCCCCTGAAGGGTAAAGCATAAAATATATACTCAATACCAATGGATGATATAAATTGCCTTAGTGAGTACTATCATTATGATATTGTTGCAACATACTAAAATTTCTTGCAAGAGTCAATAACATTAAATTATAACTCTTGAAGAGTTGATGATATTAAATTGGGACTCCTGAAGAGTCTAGAAAAAATTATAAAGTGTTGAAGGAATTATTGTCTCGAGCTGCAGATCGAACAATCTACCAACACGAATCTTATCCATGATATTTATGATATTAAAAGAACCATATGGTTTGAAGATTATGAGTTGAATACTCATATGATGAAGACACTAAGAATAATCATTTATCTTCGTGAGGGTAAAGATAAATTAATATTTGGTCCAGAAGTACCACATCTTAGTGAAGTATATGCTTTATTGTATTTGGCACAATACATTGAATGAAATAAAGCTTATTTATTAATATCTCCAAGAAATTACAGATATATACATACACATGAGTTAAAACAAACAAACAGGATGGAGCCTTCACAAAGGTTGCTCATGTGAAGCCTCAGTACTCGGAAGTACCCCAGAAGAGGGAGGCACTGGAGATTGATCATGTGGCACCCCAGTACTTAGCAAAACACCAGAAGGGGAAGGCATCAGTTGCTTTCGGAATCTAGCAACGAACCTCTGGTGATCACTTTGAATCCGACTTTCGGATTCCTGCAGTTGGACGAGCTTTCTTTTCATGCTCGTAGAGTAACTATTTGCAAGCACGTGTAACGCCCTATTCTCGTGCTTAAGCCCTCTGATCTCTTGTTTAAGACTTGCCACTTCCGCCATCAATGATTCAACTTGGCGAGTTTGAGCAAGTAGGCGTTGGCCCATATTGGACACAGAGCCAGCACACTGAACACTGAGAGCCAATGAGTCTTGAACGGCCGACTCTTCAGACCGTTCTGAAAGGATCTTGTTATCCCTTGGAGTGAGAAGATTCCTAGCTACCACAGTAGCGGTTATGTTATTCTTCATCATAGAGTCCCCAACCGTAAGAGGACCATTAGAAGATAAGAAGGACGGGCGCCATATATTATCCTGACGCTGCTCGTCTGTATCACTCCTAAGACTCAAATCTAAGCAAATGTTAGATGGGCAAGTCATTTTTCAGAAATGATGAAGGAAAAACAGAGGTCAAATAAAATTTCAAAGGTGCAAGATAGGGGAAATTTCTACAAGCAGCAACTTTCTGAGCATACTCTTGAACACAATTGATGTCTCTATAAAAGAAGAGGCAGCAGAGCCACTTGTTCAAAGATCGATGAGGCACCGCTCTCCGAATTTCAAAAGCCAGATTTTCCTGAATAAAATTCGTTGGCATTTTTCAGACGTAATCTCAGCTTTTCAGATATCGCGTGCAACTTTGTCAAAGATCTCTGACAAAGTTGAAAACGCGTAAATCTTACTGTTCTATTTACACCACAGTTGCTGACAAGAGTAAAAGCACAGCACCACCACTTGCTATTGAGAAATCTCTATATATGTCGACATCTGTTCTCCATAACAAGGCAGACTCGCAACACTGCAAGAATACCTAACTTTTCCTCATCTCCGAGAATGCATCTTCAACATAGCATCTCGAAATACTCAGTTTTCTTCCTCTCCGAGAATACATCTTCAAACATGTCACACCAGAGCAAGATTATCACATATCTTCAGGGACCAGAGCAAGATTATCTCATATCATGCAATCTCCCTGTCCTTTCCTTTGTCCATGTTCTTGCCTGCAAAGACAAGGATAAGGAAAGCAATATGTCGGAACCTCCACTCAAACTCCCGGTAAGGAACCGATTGCCTGGAACCTTTCCTGATTGCTTACCTAGTATTGCTCTCGAGTAGTCATCTTCAACGGTTGGAGTTGGGTCTCCAGTCACCAAGAAGTGATGAACCATCCAAATGCAAGGGTTTGCATTCCACTTCTGCACCAGGGGACAAATCCTACAAGAGAAGATGCCACATATGCATGGGGGGGGGAAGCAGTGAAAATACTACTTAAGCAAGGGGAGCAAGTAAGGAAAGTGAAAATGATACATTGGAGCATGTGGAGACAAGCGCAACCAACACGTGCTGATTCATCCCCGACAAAGTCGAAGAAGCTCTTCACGGTACAATTTCATTCAAGATCAAGCCCCGAAGTCCTTGAAGAAATCACAAGTCCGATTCAAGATCAAGTGTCCACCACTTTTGAATCAAATTCCGCTCCAGATAAAAGGAGTAAATTCCGATCTTCGATGCTAGTCTAGCAGAAAGTCCTACAACCCAGTTCAAGAAAAAGGCTGTGGAAAGTTAACAATAAGTAAAGCAACTCTTTTAGCAACTCTTCTTACTAAGAGACTAAAGCAGAACAATCAACGATCAACCTAAATGATTTGTAATCAGGGAGAGATACTCATCAGGGGGAGATACTCATCAGGGGGAGCATCCAAGACAGATCAAGATTTTAACGAGTCAATCGAAGACTTGTGGCCATCCAAGGGGGAGTGTTGTAAATATTATGTGGATGGTCCACATGAATAGTTTGTTACTATTTATGCACAGTATTTTCACTATTCATTTGTGGAAAATTTGTAAAGTGAATAGTGCTTTCTTTTGTTTATATAAAGGAAGAATAGATAGATGAATGAGAGGAGTTCACGGGAAGGAAAGAGAGGAAGGAAGGAAGAGGAAGAGAGAGAAGGAAGAGGAAGAGAGAAAATAGAGGAAGATGAGAGGAGATAATAGAGAGAGTTATCTTTGTACTCCTATTATTTCAAATTATAATGAAAGCACCACTGCTGCCCCGAGGACGTACTCCAGTCACACTGACTGTAGAGGAACCTCGTAAATTTTGTGTCTTGTTTCATTTATTCCACTGCACCCACAGTCGATTTTACAACAAAAAACATTATAAAAAGAAAAACAAATTAAAGGCTTCACAGATAATATTTCGGTACATAATCCAACAGAAACTGACATTTCACATGTAACAACAGACTCGCCCTCTTGATCCAGTGTTGCTTGCCCATGTTAGTTAGAAATTTTGAAGTATTTGACTGACAAATGGAGAAAAATGAATCTGAGCAGATCCATTATTCACAAAATAACAACTGACTCGGACTCAAAATTTGGCCACCTTCCCAAAAGTCTTAATTGATGCTTTTTAAGATTCTTCTCATCCAGCCAAACCAGATGCTCACTTTCCAAATAGTGGTGATTTATATTTATTGCTTAATTTAAATACCCTTAACATCCAGGGAGTAATTACATAAGAGTTTCTGTGCTTACCTGCCAAACTAACCAGTGCTTCTAGAAAGCCCTCATGTTGGTCTAATGTGCGCATTTCAACACATGTGAAATTCAGAGGCTGCTCTGAAATCTGCAAACAAAGTAAATCCGTTACCAACCCATAGACTTTCAAATTTAAAGACCAAATATAATGAAATTTTAGCTAAATGTGTTAGATACTCAAGCCCAAGGGAAGAGCCCAACCCAAAAGACTAGTCCAATAGGTGGGAGGACCCCAAGGACTTAAGAACCCCTACACCCTCATAAGTGTAGTCGATGTGGGATCATAACATTACACCACCCTTCGGAAGCCGACGCCCACGGCGGCCCTTACTCTGGTGGCTTTCACTCTTAACGGCGGTGCACCCTTTGGTCATCCCGTTAAGGTAGCCCTTTCCAGGTCGCCCCCTCCGCAGCGTCGGAAACCTAGGCTCTGATACCAATGTTAGGTACTCAAGCCCAAGGGAAGAGCCCAACCCAAAAGACTAGTCCAATAGGTGGGAGGACCCCAAGGACTTAAGAACCCCTACACCCCCATAAGTGTAGTCGATGTGGGATCATAACAAAATGACCAAAGACGCACAACTAATTTGGTTCAACGAAGAATACGAAAGCTTAAAATCTAGGTGAAATGTTGAGTAAACTGCAAGGGGCCTCGGCCAAGGCCATAATTAAACAATAATGTCATACAACCCACAATCACTTCAACACATTCGGATATAAAGGCAAATTAAATTTGTTCGATCTTGTCATAAAGCTGGCGTTCTAGGATTCATATAGCCGACCCCACTTAGTGGGAAAAGACTTTGTTGTTGTTGTTGTTGTTGTCATAAAGAACCGAGTGCAGGAACAAATTCTGTGGCTCAATGGCATGAGAAGTAAATAACCAAGTTTACATATTACAGATTAAATTTCTTCTCTTGCTGAAATCCAACCCGACCAACCCACCCAATACATATATGAATTAATACCTAATGCTTCCACCTATAAACTAATCTTTATACATACTTTAAAATAATACAGATCAATGTAATCTTAAACATTGGAAAAATTATCATACAATTAAAGAATCACGATGCAGAAAATTTTCTTTCATTATTTTCAGATAACTTTTCACCCTAAAACATTGTAGCTCAATCTCCATCGTTAAGGGTCATAAAAAATTAAAGCAGTTAGTACATCACACTCACAACAGATATGCTCTGTCGGAAAAATCAAAGAGAGAACCACACTGGGATGCTCCATTATCCAATTTATACTAGATCCTACATTTTACATCCGTGCAGTCTCCAACCACGAGGTTGATTCCATTTCAACCCTCTCATTCATTCTATCTGTTTACATCTCCATCGTACACTCATACATATCAAGACAATAGATACGATTCATGAATTTGGGTCTATAGCTTATGAATACAAATCTCATAGAACCAACCCCATTCTCCTAAACTAAACAAAAAATTGTTTCATGACCAATGTCATTAACTTAATTATGCATAAATGTCAAGATACCCAAGAACTACCACTGAAACAACCGCAAAGATTCAAAGTTCCACAGTAATATATTATCAGCAACTAATAAAAAATTAACCAACTAAATCAAATATAAATCCAAATGAATCCGACCCTACCAAGCAAAATAGAAAAAACCCTAAATAGATAATCAATAAAACATAACCAAATGTGGTTTAGTAGCTTCAAAAATCTCGTTTTAAATCCAATTATGAACCACAAAATGCTACCCAAAATTGGAAAAGGGGTAAAAATATGAATAACACTTGAATCAAATGTATAAAGAAAAGATGTTAAACATGAAAAATACCAATTACAGTAATTCTCTATTCGTACATTAACACAAATAGATTATATTCCAAAGTATCTGCATTGATATCTCATTTCCTTGCAACTGCTAATTATTTACATCAATACAGATCACATACTTCACTCAAACGACATAAACAAAACAAACCCAATAAAACAGACCTAACATGAAAGTTTCTACACACGTGTCGTTCAAAATCACAAATACCCATGTCTAATTAACGTAAAGCATCCAAATGCAGGCTTAGAATTACAAAATGCATGAAACAATGCATGTTGAAAGGAGAGACCCTGTGTAACGACAAATCTAGGGCCAGGATCAGAGAGGGCCTGTGCAGCAAACAACTCAAAATGCAGCTTATTCCTTCACGAACCAAGCACAGTTTATATGCAAAATATAGAGAGTCTCAGAGTTAATTTGAAATGAAGCACCTTAATTAACTAATAAATTCATATAAGTACACATCAAACCCATCAAATTAACCAAACTCAAAATGCAAAAGAAGGCGATCAATTGTTAACATACATATAAAATCAAAGTTCCAAAAATAAAAATCAAACCTTGAAACTTTATCTTGTGGGGCAGAGAGTCGAGGAGCAGAATCAGATTTGAGGATTCAGAGTTCTTTGTGGTTTCTGAAAAAAAAAACAGACTCATTGAGCTCTCACAAACCACAGAAGCCACCAACATAAACATCAAGAGAGGGCATCATAAAGACTGAAAGCTAAAAAATGTGCAGGCATCTAAATGTGAACGAAAGAAAAGAACACCACCACATGAAATAATGCATTTCAAGAGGCAGATTAAAAAGACAATTAAAATACATAAAAGAGAAACAAAAATGATATCCGTTGAAATTGCAGTTCCCCTGTTGACTGAATGAAAACAGAACATCAAAATCAGATTCTGTTTTCTAATCCAATTTGGTGCCTAAGGAATAATTTCAGCATTCAGTCAATGTGTTCCAATGCCATTTCTTCGTAGTGGAAATTTCATATAACAATGTAAAAACCACATTCTGCAATTTAAGCTAAGTAAAGTAAAACCCTCAATTAAACCTCAACCACAAACCGGAATTAAACCTTCAATTAAACTCCAAATTAAACTCTTAATAAAACCCAAATCAAATCAGCAATCAAGAAAGATAAGAAAACATCTATTCAAAGTATTGCATAACTGAGAAAGCTATATTTCTAAGAAAGATTAAAACCTTCTTCCAAAAGACACCTACTGAAAAATCTCCCATTTGTAAAGACTTGAAGTTTTCGCTCTAATTTTGTTTCCTTCATCTATTTAAAGTTAATTTCCTCTCTCTGTTTTACAACTCCACTCACACATATTTACAACGTATTTACAACTCTTTTGCAAGAATCAGGACTCAAGATTGATGAGTTCTCAAGGGGAAACCTAGATGCAACCGTAAAAGAGCTCATTGAGGAAAAAAACACTGGCCTATTCATGTTTTAATTAGGGTTGAACTTTTCTTTTCTCATGGAATAATGGTAGAAGGACTCGCTAATCCATCAAATAAATTAAGAACACAAAATTGTTTTCCTTGTAGTTGTAGACAATATGTGATAAGTTATTCAATGTTAGTTTTTCTTTCGTAAGATTTGTTCATCACATTGCATGAACAGCAAATTGTTCATCACATTGCATCATATAATCAAACATCCCTCCATACTTAAAAGCTTGCAGTGCCAATTATTTCATTTGACTGAAAATTACATGGGTGAACAAACTCTAAGAGCTACGGTTTAGAAGTAAAAAGTTGAAATTGTTTACCTTGAGCACAGAGGGCTTCCTACAACCAATTGTCAAGACTTGTGTTTGATCTACATACATGTCAAGAAAAAAAATTAAAAATTTATCACAGAAATACATAAGGAAGCAAGAATTGCATAAACAATCCATCAACAGAGGAGCAAAACAATAAGTAAAATAGCCTTCTAACACCCTTATCACACAAATACAGAAGCAACAAAGCATGGAGAAACAATCTAGCAACAAAGGGATATTCAAAGGATGTAAAGCAGAAAAGGAACCTTAATTCGATTTGTTGAGAAGGAAACAGCAGCAAAGCATGAAGAAACACAGAAATGAGTACAATGCAACCCCCTAAGTTAAAAAGACACAAACCTGACTCTAACAGTGTAGGAAACAGTGCACTAAACAGACCAATCTTCATAACACTCAACTAAACAGGCTATAAACATCCATTACAATTTTATTGAAACAAAAAAAATGTCAATCACAGTTTTAACAAAGCAAATGGGAAACCAAACAATAAACAATGATTTCTGAACAGTGTTTTACCTGTTGAATCAGAGGACAAAAATGAAACCCATACGTCCCTCAGACATCCTTTCCTCACCAACCCTGTGAGGTAACCCATTAACCCCAAAAAATGCATGGCATGCTCTCTGCCCTTTCTCTCTCTCTCTCTTCCTGGCCATCCGTCTCTCAAAAAGTGGGAAAAAATCTCTAAATATCTCTCCCACTCAGTCGTGCAGTCCACACATATTTTGCCCTTGCAGTTAAGGTGGCAAAATATATGGCCTGTAGGCCTGACACCTGTTTCAGCAATTAACAAAAAACAAAAAAACTGTTCCATTGTTGTTTCAGCAAGTTTTCAAGGACATGGTAACTCCAAGAAAATAGAATGTTGGAAGATATAAAAACAGGGCTAATTTCAAGCATAAACCATCTCTGAAAAATTAATACCTCAAGTTTGTTTTCCCAATCTACACCATAAATATTACTTAAAATTAACCAGCCTTGACAACAAACTGAGGAAGCTCCTTGAAAAAATCTACAGTACTATAAAACACCCCAATAAGAATAATAAAATAAGATGCCAAGAATTCATGAGCAGCTAATTATAAGCTAAAGGAAAGACTGTCTAGTGCCTAAGAACCAAGGATGTGAAATTTTGCTTGCTATATATGGATATGCATGCTATAAGAAAGATTTATTCCCCCATGTAGTAGGCTGTTCTCTGTAATCTTAAGCTAACCCAAGTAGACTAATTATAATGATGCAAAATATATATAAATCTGACTTTTTTAAACTGGGATTGGAAAGAATCAATACCTTGGCATATAACTGCCTTCAACAATGACTGCGAGATCATCTTTCTAGCTATGCAACAAATCCAAATTGAGCACCATCGCATAATCTTGGGCTTACATCATGGAAAACAGAAGCACCGCCAATGTTTAGAACAAGCAACGTTACTTGCCAACATCATTAGAGAGTGAACAATTAGGACCATTTTTTTTGTCCAGCCATTTTAGTTGGCCTAACTCTATGTAATTGCTTCTAATAACAGAATATTCTGATTGATATGGACAACATAGTTCCTCTAAAATAAGGCTACAATTATTCATACCTGCCAAAACCCAGAGTAATCTGGTTCAAGATGCGAGAGACCATTTATTTCTTTGTAACCATCAGAAGTCTCACTCATCTGCCTCCCAATCCCCTCCAATTCTCCAATAGATGTATAAATGAAACAATGAAAATATATGGGAACTCAAAACTCAAAACTCAAAATTAAGTCTCATAAAAAAGTATAAAGCCATCTTATTTTTTCACCACATAAACAACAAATCACAAATGTAAATGTACACCCAGTTAAAAAATTATTCAAATTCAGATAAAATTCACATGAGTCGTCCACAATCAAAATTATATTAACATTTTTCATCCCTGGTTTACATTCCTGTTTACAACTATATTACACTTCTAAACTATCTTGGTCGTCACTTCAGAACTGTCGTCTTTTATTTTTCATGATAGACATGCTTCTCTTTTACAATTTGGAAAAATAAAAGTTGTTAATGTAAATGAATAATAGGTTTAGCGAAAAGAGTGATTTTCCTAATAAATAAAAAAAGGTCGTACCCAGTGCACAAGGCTCCCGCTTTACGCAGGGTCTGGGAGAGGTGAATGTCGGCTAGCCTTACCCCCATTTATGGAGAGGCTGCTCCCAAGTCTCGAACCCGAGACCTACCGCTCATGGGCGAAGGCATTTAATAAGATTCATTAAAATAAAAATTGCAAGCTACCTTTTATCGTTGGTCAGCAACCTTCTACAAACTTTATTTTGGTGCCAGCACGAACAGTCACAACCTTTGTAAATAACAATTGACAAAAACCTGTCCAGATTCAAGATAAATCTTCAATGACAGTCATATGATAAAATCTGCCATTCTTCTAGTAGCATTCTTGCAATAAATAAAAAAGAAAAAGACAACCATTGAGTTGCTTTACTTCCTAATTCAATTCATCCACCATACATAAAACAACTACAGGGAGGAAATCGAAAAAATCCTAAATCATAAAATTTCCAGTGCATGCACCACGAAGCTCCATATACGGTTATATACCATTCCTAAAATCAACTTATGCATAACTATACACCATAAACATTCTCAAAGATACAATGTCCGGCTTGTATACTACTCAGAAGATATAATCCATCGAAAATTAATCTGCAAGAAGAATAAAGAGAATTTACCCTAACAGCACCATTAAAAAAATGGGAATCCTGGAAATATTTTTGTTCAACCTGAATGGAAAATCAACAGAATTTCAAATTTCAAACAGTGAGCATTTTTCAAACCCAAAATTGAATCATCACAAAACGAATTCAGTGCAACCATTATGCTCAAGGGAAATTTATTGTAACAAAATTCAAATGGATAACAATCATGTCCGTGGATACCTATGACTTTTCTTATAACAACTTGACAGGTCCAATCCCAAATTCTATCATTTTCCTAAAGATGTTCCAATTTCGCAAAGTCTTAAATCCAACTACATTTCTCAATGACCAAATGGCCACATATGAGAGCCAAAACAAAGCCTTGAAGGGGGGAAGAAGAAAGAAAAAAAAAACTGAGTAAAGGTACTGTTCGGCTTCTGCAATAATGATTTACCTAACAAAAGTTTCCATTTTGTTGGAGGTTTAGGCACTGGCAGCTGTAGAAAGCAATAAAATATGTCATTGGCAGGCAGATGTTATGCTTAAGAATACAATAGCAACTCCTAATTCGATTACAGAAAAAACCAGCAGCATCAACAACCTTTTTGCATACACTAACATTTTAGTCAACTAATTTCCATGATAAGAACCGTAAATTGGCATTGCGACAAAAGGGGATCAACTAAAATCTTGACAATTAGCTGAAAATACCTTTCTACTTCTTTTCAATTGTGAAGCACTCTGCATGTATTCACTATATCAAATCCTTATATACATGATCAAACCTGTCAAAACAACATCGTTTGACAACCATCATAAAAAATACACCCAAAATTATAATTAGTAATAAGAAACTAAAATAAAAGCAAGAAAAATAAAAATTGAAAATTGATAGGACTTACAAATGCCCATCTTTTCTTACTTCCAGAAAACTACTCAAGAAACAATGAGATAAAGAGTTCCAAAAATAAGAAATATAAGCATTTTTCCAACTTACTAAGTCTCCTACCGAAAAAATGAAATATTAATGTTGCATAATAGAAGAGAAAACAACGGTAGATTTCTTTTATGCACTGTATTTTTCCAACTTACCCCAATATAATAGCATTCCACAATATTATATTGTTATCCTGGGGTGCCTCACTAATCCTTGCAGGCGAGTCCTGTTGCAGCCTCTTGAAGTCTCTCATCAGCCTCTTCCTTGCAAGAGTCGTCGTCGCTAATTTGCTACCACCCATATATCATGAACCAAATTTAATAAACCGTATTTTAAGATTAATTATGCATTGAGCGAAAACCAATTTCAATTTTTTTTTCCAATGCCTGCCAAAACATCAAAACCCACATTTCTACACCAAATTGCACACAAAAGATATTGGGGGAACTCATTTGCGCAACTTAAACACATAATTACCAATACAAATACTTTAAACTACGATGTAAATAGCTTTAGCTGAGCTACATATAGACAAATTCAAAGTTCAAGACTTGAAATCGGGCTCAAAAACTGGAAATTTCACTTCAATTAAGCAGCTTTTCAGATGTTTACAGCTTAAATATGCATGATAACTAAAAGAATCATCCTTTCTTCACTAATTGGACACTAACCGAAAAACCCTAATTTATATTATTCAGAATACAGAACCTACGATGACAAAACCAGTTACAGAACCTACCATTCTATGATCAAGATCTGAAACTATCATTAGCCGAGCTTTGAACCAATCCATGACTATCCTATATCCAACGCAAACCTACACTGAATTATAATATACAAAAATACAAACATCAGAAAAACCATTCCAAATCCAAATTCAAACATATGATTCCAATGACATGATGATGGACACACACACACAACACTACAACAAAACTTGCCAGAACAACCGAAAGTTTTACAAATTTGACATTCTGGAAGCTCAGAGTCCTTCACTTTTGCTTTTTGCCATGAGAACGCAACCTTCGACCTTCAGTTAAGCTGGTGCATGCTGGTGCAGGCTGGGTGCTTTCCTCACCTATAACAGAAAAATTAGGGAACTCAATTTATTATTTATATATCACCAATTATAAAATAGTAATTCATCCCTCCCTCCCTCCCTTAAGATGATCCTCAATCAACCTGGCAGCAACGAATGCAAAATCATTCACAACACAGAACCGAAAACATTAACTCACACAACATGATACAAAATCCTAACACACTAATTCATACAACATTATAATCCACTATCCCATTTGTCAACATAATTCACCTCTCTGACTATCTTTCCCCTCTCTCTCACCAAACAAATATACCCATCTTCCTCTTTTGAAAGCTGCAATTGTATAACTGAAAACAATATATAATAAAAATAGAAAAGAGTGAACTCAAGATTAATAAAGGCAAACCAAAATTTAAATGTTCATATATATTAAAAATAAGGATGTCCTATTTGGAGCAGCTGTGAAACATATCTACCATTAGATAGAAAAGATTGAGTTTTTTTGTATCGTTCAATAAGGATCCTATATCTACCAAGCGCAATGGTGCTCTAGGATTCATATACCCGATTACCATGATCAATCAACACACAGGAGTACCAATTAAGAAAGAATCTGCCATAGTATCATAATCACCTCCGTCACGGAAAAACCCTGTCTCATGTGGTTGGGAATTATAAGAACCTGCATTATCTGGTACTTTGGCCCAGAAGGAGTGGCCCCTTGCTTTTGCAGCCTGCATCAGATTCTTCATCAAGTATCGGTCATAACACTGCACCAAACTAGGTTGAATCAGAGAACTACTTCAAAGTTCAGATAGAAGTAAAAAATCAAATGAGCTACAGGCTTAACGTCATAACCAAGGAAGAAAAAATCGATAATATCGGCGAAATATCGCCGATATTATCGTTTTTTCGGAGATCCGATATTTTTTTAACTATCCAAACAATTTTCCTCAAAATATCACGATATTATCGATAATATCAATAATATCGCGATATTTTCAAAATTATCGATAATATCCCAATATAATACTAAAAAATACTTAAATATGTTGAGAAAACTCAACACATACTTCACTTGATCATAGCCCAAAGGCCGAACAAGCTATGCTTTTCTCAGCAGGGGAATGTGGGTTTTATAGGACAAATTGCTTGCTCACTGCCCTCGCATGGGCGATGTGGGACTCGCCCAATGGGAGAGAAAATCAGAATTTCGGCTGAAAATTTACACCCACTTTAAACGGCCATAACTTTGTCAAAACTCAACGAAATCAAGCAAGACAAAAACGAAAGTTGTAGCTCTCGAAGAGACGAAGAGAATGGTACCTCACACGACGTCTGAATCATCGTGGTTTGGCCGGAAAATTCCTCGAAAGTCACTGAGGTCGCCGGAAACTGGGTAAGATTCAAATGAGTATAACTTTTTCAATACGCAACGAAATTGAGTGAAACAAAAAGAAAAGTTGTACTACTCGACGAGACGAAGAGATTGATACCTTGCACGCCGGCCAAATCGCGGTGGTTTGGCCGGAAATTGCCTCGAAAGCCACTGAAGTCGCCGGAAACTGGGTAAGATTCAAATGAGTATAACTTTTTCAATACGCAACGAAATTGAGTGAAACAAAAAGGAAAGTTCTAGCCCTCGAAGAGACGAAGAGAGTGGTACCTCACACGACGTCTGACTCGTTGTGGTTTGGCCGGAAATTTCTTCGAAAGCCACTGAGGTCGCCGGAAACTGGGTAAGATTCAAATGAGTATAACTTTTTCAATACTCAACGAAATTGAGTGAAACAAAAAGGAAAGTTGTACTACTCGACGACACGAAGAGATTAATACCTTGCACGCCGGCCAAAATTCAATTGACACACTCCTGGCTTCCAAAATTCAATTTTTTTACTTTATATAAACTTGAAAAAACATAATCGGCATCCAAATTAAAGTTTAGTCTTATTCAATGTATTGATTTTCAATCGTTAATTGATATACTATAATTTGGAACTTCAACGCCTAGACGCATGCTTATGTGTAAGAAATTTAAAGTGTCAAATTCGGCACATTATTCTTCATCATTTTATTCACTTCCCTTTTTTTTTTAATATCCTAAATAAAACCTCCAAATATTGTACTAATTAATTATATATAAATGATTATGGTGTGTTTAAACTTTTTTCATTAATTACTACATATTTTATACACTCACAATGTTTGCCAGCTCGCTATATAATCAACTTAAATCAGTTAAATCCATCATGCAATGCATTTCCTTCCAATTTTTTGTGATAAACTAATAGATAATTGACTAAATAAACATCCTACAAAGTTTCATTAAAAATTTCCAAGTTTTTCTTACAATTTCCGTGGTTTCCATGTAATTTTTATCGATATCGATATTATCTCGATATTTCCATCGATATTTCCGTGTTTTCGGACTACCGATATTTCCGATATTACCGATATTACCGATATTTTCTTCCTTGGTCATAACCACAGATGAATGAAGGGCTATTAACTTAACATTTAGAAATAACCGTCAGTCCCTAGCTATTATGCATGCCACTAATGAAAGGAGGGATCACCATTTATTAAGGTACCTGGAATTCACCAATACCAGGATATTTCCAACCATGCCGTTCAGGATAAGGATACCGTAGCTCTCCACACGGACCTAATCCAACTTCAATTTCTGATATTATTCCTTCCTAAAAAAACTCATCAAATTCAACTCTGAAGCTCCTCATGTAGTCGAAGTAAACCTGCATTGGTTCCATTATAAGATAACATAATAGAAACTCTCAGCATTAAACAGTAAGAATGCATAGGGTCTGATTCTTAGAGCATAGAAAAGGAAAATTCTTCCATTTTCTTCCAAGTCTCACCGATTAAAACTTTCACCCAAAAAAACACTCTCTCTCTCTGATCAAACGAAAACTCCAAAACCAATTCCATGGTTGATTCAACAGGTTTATACTATAAAGAAAATAACCATACAGTATGGATACCTAGTCTTTTTTTGGTGGAAAAGAATCTTGTTTTATACCAGTTGGAAAACAATGCTTTTGTTTGATACAATCTGGTCTCAGTTAAAATCTAGTATCATTTACAGAAAGGGGAAAAAAAGTTGTAGTAATATACCCATAATACGCTGCAACATGCTTGCATTTCTCCACACCAAGTTCCCAAGGAACACCAACCTGTGGTTGATCATGTCAGCATCCAGAATCACAACCCTGAGCCTGATAAATAAAGCCAACCAGATACTCGAGATCAAAAAAGGTGAAACTACATGCCTAGAGAACTATAAATAAGATAAAAGTCAGTTCTTTGCAAAACCAACAATTGCATTTACCAAACAATGAAATAAAAATAAAACCCAACAACCAAAAAAGAGGAGCATGTGCAGTAGCAGTCATGTAAGAGTTCAGTTCAGAATTTCAGATTAACCCATTACATCATTTCTATAAAAAAATATTCCAATTATGGCATTATCATTGAGCAAAATTAATATTGTCACAGCCCGTTCCAAAATATTACATTCGTGGCTGTGAATGGACGAAATTGCCCTTAAGAAATACTAAGTATGTGAAGCTCAAGTTGTTAATTATCTAGGTTCCTAAGTTTTGAAAATAAAATGGAATTTTTTTAAGGATGGAACTTAGATTTTTAGGTTAAAATTTTGTGGTTTGGAGTTGGGGATTGGAAAAGGACCACGAGGGATCCCCACATCCCTCAATCCTCTCCCTATTTTCTGCATACTGTCTCTCTCTCTCCTCCCTCACGAAACTCTCAGTTTTCTCTCCCTCTCCTTCGAACTCACACGGACCACCACAAAACCACCTTAAACTTCCACCAACGACGGAGTTAAGACCACCATCGAACTCCTGGAACCTCCACGATCACGTAGACACCATTTTCAGGTAAGGAATCCTTCGTTTTCGCGTTGAAAACTCGAGGTCCGAGTTTGGCACTATTCATGAACTTTTTTTTGGTTGATTTTTAGGACAATCCAAGCTCATAGTGAGCTTATTGAGGTCCCAAGGAAGCTCGGAGTGCTTCGTTTGAAGGATTTGGACGCCGGGATCACGTGGTTCATCTTTGGCCGGTTTTCTTGGAATTTTTCCGGTGAGATTTCATGGTTTTTAGAGCTTTAAAGTAGTATATTGTGATTCTACATGTTTGGGGCTTCAATTTGATATATTATACGAAGAAAATGGTTGAGAAACGAAGGAGAACAAGGCATTTGAAAAATGCCCAGTTTTCCGGTCACCGGAAAAACCAGTCCGGCGAACCCGCGAGGAAGAAGGTGCGCGTGGGCGCGCGTAGGTCCGTGCCTTCCTTGGCGCGTGGGGGCGCGTGCTACAGTAAAAAAAATTATTTTAAAAATATGTCGACGTCCGTGACGTCGAGTAGATCACTGTGGTATATTCATATACCCAAATTGAGCACCGTATGAGAAAGTTATTAAGGATTGTTGGTTAGGTGTTCAAATAACGTTTTATAGTTTTTGCATTTAGGTGAAAATATGAATTGACGATCCGACCGTTGGATCATCACCAAACTTTGATACGTTGTAATACGTAATATTGGAGGATTATTGGAACTTACGGATTGGGAATCCGAGTTACGGATCTTCCGGAATTGGAGTTGTAAGTTCATAAAATAAAATGTTAACCGTCACTTAGTTTTGGAAATTGACGGAGATCCGACCGTTGGATGGTAATGAAATTTTAGGATGTTATCCTAGAGATATATTGTGGACCTCTGGAAGTTATGGATTCAAAATCTGAGTGGCAGATCTTCCGGATCGATCTACGTAGTGACGTATTTTATATAAGTTATATATTCTATCGATATGAATTCTGAGGTTGGAATTGATTATTGTTTTAGGCGCCGATCGTCATGACGCCTTGGCGTATTGTGCTAGGGAGTTGTAGGGCGAACTCCAGGTGAGTGGGCAGTTTTGTTTTCCGTATACATATATACTTACCGTTTTCCCAGAAATTGAAAATGCATGAAATTATGCTTTAAATGCAATGTATAAAATTATATGAAAAGTATATTGAGATGTGAATTGAGATGCCATGCGTAAAATTATATGCAAAGTATATAGAAATGTGAATCGAATTGCCATGCATGAAATGATATGAAAAGTATGAATTGAGATATGATGCATATGAATGAATGGTGCGGCGGACGCACAGGTGAGTATCAGGTGAGTATTTAATTACTGTTATGATGATGTTGATGTATATTGAGCTCAAATCCTGCACCATAGTTTAGTGCTTATAGTATTCACCGCATCGCACGCTCGCCTTGGATCCAAGTAGATGCTGGTCGCACAGTCCACGCGGAGTGGGTGCGACGGGCCAGTCGAAGAGTGTTAGTGAGATTTCGACTGGTGGGTGACCTTAGATTATGTGCACAGATGATTAATGAGAAAGCACTAGAGCGTAACTTGTGTGCAGAAGGCCGGACAGGTCACAGAGGTGACTCCGGTAGAGTGAGAGTGATAGATTTTGAGCTCTAGGTTCAACCGTACAGGCTATTAGAGGGCCTCCGGTTGATTACTTTCTTGCACCTGATATGATTATTGTTGATGCATCCATACTTAACTGTTGAATTAGACATGGCATGGCATGATTGATAAAGAAAAATGTTGAGATAGTAAAAATGAAGTTTTGAGAATATATATGTATATTTATATTTTACATTTCTGGGAAAGTATACAGGTTTTACGGAGAGGGGTTACAACGTTTTGAGAAATGTTTGGATTTGGAAAAGAATTGTTTTACTGACCCACTCAATTTTGGTTTTGCGCCCCTCCAGGTTCAGGAATCACAAAGGTGTGGTGACTACGAGGAATTCCACGGTGTTCTGACAGATTGGACAAAATTAGGACTCACCTTCGGGTGTATCAACTTATAAATTGTATCTTAAAGCTTCCGTACTGTGCAAATGGTTACGTCACTCTCACGTGACGGCCAGCATGCCCTCCTTCGGGACGGGGTGTGTCAAATATGTTGGCAGAAAAACAAATCTTATGAAAATGGTGTGTGGATTTATAGTTAACCAAAGCATTGATTATAAAAACTGTGACATCTAACTGATCACAAGAATAATCTTTACATTGATAACATACAAATGCAAAGGTGATATCAAGTTTTTCAACCGCTTCCCAAAAAAAAAACATTTATAACTTGTAAGTGGTCTTGCTAACTACACCTTAGGTTAAGTCCCAAACTTACGATATTTGGATACATGATGGTGAAACTGTAACATTGTTCTTTGCATCCAACATTAATTCCTTGAAATATATGTGGTAATCCTTGGATCATCTACTTTTATCTCAAGGATTACCACAACTGTGTCTTTCAAATTTTATCTTCTCCATTACTTTCCAGCCAAAAGAAGAAAAAAAATAGGAAACTACACACATTTGATAACAGAAACAGAGATCACTTCCAGAACCTGTTGGGATAAAAATGGATTCACACTGCCGGATAAAACACAAATGTTTGTGGCTACCAATACAATATGTGGAAATATATATACCAGCCCAAGCATCCTTAATGTATATAAGCACATAACTAATAGATACATATAAAGAGTCGTTTGGGATATAGATATGGGTGTACCTGGAAGAATAGAGAAGCACTAAGTCGGAGAGAGTAAAGAGAGATAGTGGAATTTTGGAGGAATACTGGACGACGATGAACTGCGCAACCATAGCTTTTGGTGGCGGTGATTCCGCTGCGAGAGAGTTTGAAAAAAAGTATTCAATAAATCTTACAAAACTATAATAATTCAGCCATGAGCTTCGAATCATTGGCATTTCAATTATAAGGATTCATTATTTCAATTTTAAGATAGTATTAACTGTTTACAAAATTAGAAGCAGCTGATGGCATAGCATACCGGCTTCAAGTATGCTAAAGTTAGACATAATCTTCGGTATGTAGAGGTGTTTTCTTTTCTGAATCTTTCCTGCAACAGATCACAGCTGGTTTCTACAAATTTTGAAAACCGAAGCTGTTAGTATGGATGTCCATTAAATTTAATCTCGTAACAGTAGGACGCATAAGAAAACAAAATGAAGGTGCATATATAATCCATGTTTCGAACCAAACCGCGGTTAGGAAAACGGTTTGGTTTCGGTTTTGGGTTTTCAAAACCGAACCGAACCGAAACCGAAACCGCACCATATATTAAATGTCATGTTTTAATTGGTTCTTTATTAGAGTCCATACATTTATAGTATAGACTCAACTACACTAGAATGTCATATCTTTCCATTTTCCCCACCTCTATTCAACTGAATGTCATCCCTTTCCTTTTTCTTATCATGGCTGATTCTTGTGCTCATCCTAAACAACCAGCACAAACCTGTAAAAGCAAGCCCCCTTTAGCGACCAGTTTTGGAATATGGTTGCTACCGTGACTGGAGAAAAAACGCACTCAACATTTTCCCTTCCTTCTCGGACTAAAACCAGAAGAACCAGAAATCCAAGGAGAAAAAAAAAATAAAAATCTCAAAAATCGAACCGAAACCGTTTGAAACCACACCGAACCGAACCAAATGGTTTGGTTTCATTTCGATTTTGGCTTCAAAACCGCACCGTAAAATGTTTCAGTTTCGGTTGTGGTTTCACTCGAAACAGCACCGCGCCCACCCCTAAATTTGAAATATGTATAAAGGTCGTACGCAGTGCACAAGGCTCCCGCTTTACGCAGGGTCTGGGAGAGGTGAATGTCGGCTAGCCTTACCCCCATTTTATGGAGAGGCTGCTCCCAAGTCTCGAACCCGAGACCTACCGCTCATGGGCGAAGGCACTTGCCATCGCACCAAGTGCGACCTCAAATTTGAAATATGTATAAAAGTAAGAATTTATAAATTAACATACATCAACACCCTTATTTGGAATAAACATAGAAATTTACAATTTTCGTGTGAAAAAAAAACTTGGAATTTGGGACCTTCAATTCCTAAGTTTAAATTCTATGCAACTAATTACTGTTTCTAATTTCTATGAGTGAGAGTTTAAAAAACAAAAAAAAGCAAAAAAACAAAACAAAACTCAACCCAACCATGAGTGACCATCATTGTCACTCCCACCAACGTTGCCGCCACCACCACCCACCATAACCACCATTGCCGCCACCACCATTCATCATCATCACCGTTGCTGCCACCACCATCAACCATCACCGCCACTACCGACCATCGTCATTGCTGCCACCACTGACTATCATCACCGTTGTTGTTGCAGCCACCATCCACCATCGTCATCACCATCACTGCCGATGCCGCCACCACCACCATCATCCCCCACCACCATCACCACCATCTCTGCTACATTTCCCAACTATTCTCTCTCTCACACACATATATATAGAAATTAATGACTCTAGGTACACATTAAATTCCGTATTTAAATTTCCTTGTGCTTTTAGGTTAGCCAAATATGAGAATTCACAAATTCTAGAAAATAAATTTCTATCATTTTGGAATTCTTTAGAAATCTTTGTATCTTTATATGTGGTATCAGAGCCGGTCAATCTAAACCTTAAACTCAATTAGATGATTACATATGCCAATTAAATTGGTGTTTCTGCTGCATGATTGTTGAATCTTCTTTTCTGTTACAAAAGAATCATTGATACAATTGCAAATCATTGTTATAACTGCTATAAGATAGGAGGATCTGTTACAACAATGAATAGTTCATTTTGTTAAATTTTCTTCTTAAATTGGTTACTTGAGTTCAAATCGATTGAGAAGTTAATGAAATAATTCATTCAAATGCAACAGATATATGTTTATACTAGCTAGAGTGCCCGTGCGGTGCTGCGGGTTTTGGAACTATATAAAACATGTGGAAGGTTTTTAATATACACACACACACACATGATAAGCTATATTACTTATATACATGTGGAAATCTATTTACAGCCCAATTTCTAATAAGAAACAATAAGTAGTGTTGAACTTCTTTAATCTAATGGGTTTGTTTCTTCATTTTGTTCCACTTTTCTTCTTTTGATAAATAGGTGTTTTCATTTCTCTGTTACAAATTGTTAAAATAGTAGTTAATGTGAATAAATAATAGTTGGATTTGTCGAAGGATTCTCTTGCTAAAGATCAGAACAATAAAAGGGATAATAGAAAGTTAGAAAAATGACTTACGCAGTTGAAAATTGTGAACTCACCAGGTCCTGCATAGACAAAAACATTAGGCATTATTAATCAAACATGTAAAGTTTATGTCAAAATTTACATTATGTATGGTTTGAACTATGAATGATAACGATGAGATAACAAAACATACGTGTGGTTTGAGCTATAGCTTTAAACCTTAAATACTGTATGAATCCAAGTTTTACCTAATTTTTCATAAAATGATGGGAGAGCAGCAGCTGCAGCAGTCTCAGTTATAATTTGACGGCCCCTCTATGACAGTTCATATGTGGGACAAAGACTTAATATTAATAAGCATTTGACCCAAGAATGATGCAATTGAAGTTGAAGGGATTAAATCTGCAACAAAAAACAATAATAGAGCAACCCAAAAAGTAATGAAACTCCATATTAGCCATTTTCCGTTAGTTTTCAAAACTTTTTTGATGATATTTCTTAGTTTGAGGTTTTTAGTGTTACTTAGTGAGTATAATTTGTAGGTGAAAACAAAAACCAATAAAATTGATAAAAATTTTCTACCCAATTGAATTCAATTCAATTCATTGGTATAACTCCTCCAATCAAATAGGAATAGTAAATAGGAAAAAGGCAGAAGAAATTAGGAGTACCTGGCCATGGGACTTGTCGCCAATGATGACCAACATGGAGTGGTGCCGGTTTTTGACGCC
This sequence comes from Malus sylvestris, assembly GCF_916048215.2. Classification (NCBI taxonomy): domain Eukaryota; kingdom Viridiplantae; phylum Streptophyta; class Magnoliopsida; order Rosales; family Rosaceae; genus Malus; species Malus sylvestris. The sequence continues at coordinate 5,466,418 of NC_062264.1, read as the reverse complement.
ATTGCTTATTAGGGTTTGGATCCTTTCTCCAGGCAATCCATAAGTCAACTCTGGCTGTGGACATGGTGGATAGTAATTTAAAGCCACATGTTGCGCTTGCTTTCCTACCGCCTTAACAATATACTTCTTTTCCAAGCCCAAGCTCTCTGATATGGTCTCAAGCAATCTCAGCACCAATTCTTTCGCACTTGTGCAGTTTTTACCCACCTGTTCCCTGTGAACAAAGAAAGCGCCAGCTCATTCAGTTGGATGACATAGATGTAATTAATTAGAAATAAAATAAATTGAGTAGGTTGATATTTTCTTGTTAGATTGTGAATTTAGATCATTGCTCGATTGTCTTTGTTTTGTAACGTAAGCTGACAAAAGAAGTTTACTAAACTAATATATTCAATTGGATATTACTCTCTTGTGAGACTATGTATGTGCATATAAATTCTAACAATATAATAAATTTGATAATTAAGAGAACGTTACTCAATATTTGAGTACTAACATAAGGTGATGAAAAAGAGGCACACCTGATAGGAGCATATTTATGCGACTTAGTTGGCTTGTTCTTGTGCATTTATGTCGTGTTTCCTTAGTTATTTTAATGTTTAAAGTCATTTTCGTGTGTTTTCAGATTTTATGGACAAAGTAGGCAAGAATATGCATTTTGGAGCATTTTGGAGCAAAATGGAGCTTGGAATGCATGTCACATATTTGGGCCAAAGTGGATGGACGAATTTGAGAACTAAAGAGGCCAAGAATGTGAAGAATTATGGTCCAAAAGATGAAGAAGTCAACCCAAAAATTTGTCACCCCAACTTGCCTTCATTGCCATGCAAAACAACATAGAATTCCCTTTGAATTCCCATGCCATGCTTGATCACTCTTGTCCCCTACATAATTTCTGATTTCATGCTTCAATTCATTTAATTATTACACTTAATTGCTTGATACCTCTTGTTCCCTTCACTCATTAGATTTTAGACAACATTTACATCCATTACATGCACCAATTGATGCTCCATCATTCACATTTGGAATCCAATGTCATGTGCAACACATGTTGTTGCACCTTTGACCCATTTGTTGACCCATTTCACCTCCCTTTCCATCTCTATGCAATGTACACAATCATTCATGCTCCCTAGCTACAACACCACTCCATTTTACCCTTCACACTTTGCATCATTACTTCATTTTCACCCTTGGACCATTGCACACCACACACACAAATTGCCATGCATTTCATCCTTAACCTAACCTGATTTTCTAAGGTTTTTGGGGCCTATAAATACATGTTTACACCCCTTGGCCAAAGAACAATCTCCCATATTCATCATTCATCACAGAAAATTCGTCCATACAACCTCTAGGTAGCAAAACACCCCAAAAACACCATTCTAGTGCCTAGAAAACATAACAGCCACTCCACCTTCTTCCACCCTCTTTGCCTAGTTCTCCACCACTCCCCAACCATCAAACACTCTTCCACTCTCACCCTAAACCCTTCCACAAAATTCCCCATCCATTCTACACCATAAGTCCACCCAAAAATCTGTCCACAAGCTTCATGCCGCAACAAGGAGGAAGGGAGATCCATTGATGCACTTGCTATCCAAGTTGGAGCATTTTAGGTGTTTTCTTTCCTTTGATTTTAATGTCTAATTTTATGTATCTTTGCTTTGTGACTATGAGGAACTAAACCCCTTTTAGTTAGGGGGTGATTCGAAACTATGTTCATACTTGCAATATGATTTGATTACATCCAGTTGTGATTCATAAGTTGTGAATTCAATTTACTTATCCGATCATATAAAAAATGATTTGTGTATGTTGGTTAAGAGTGCACGCTTAATTTTCATGCATGAATTTAACGCTAGAATATAAGGGAGTTTCACCTAATCGTTATGAACTTATATTCACAAGTAATGAAGGTTGCTAGTCACAATCACGTTAAGTAAATTCTTGGCATAAGTTTCATGCAATTCATAGTAACGAGTGCCTCGTCAATGCTTATGTTTTTCATAGAACTTAATGATTCTTACTTGTATCTCTATTATGCAATTCATGTAGGGAACTTGTAGGGAATGTTTTGGGTTGTCGTATGCAATCATCCAACCTAATAACTTGTGAAAAAAAAATGAGGGTTAATTAGTGCAATTCACGGTTAATTTGGGGCGTTGAGTATTCATAGCTTATCGAAAAGCAACTGGAAATCGTTTTGTATGCAAGTGTGACATGTGTGGAGAAGAACCTCCTAGCTAGCCTTCCATCCATAAGTTTCATTCAAATTCATTTACAATTTGTTTTAATTCACCTCAATTTGTCTAAGAATCTGTTTACTTTGTTCTTGTCTTAATTTAATTATTTTCGTCCAAAATCAACCCCTTCTTATTTCTTTGAGTCATATTAATTAGAACTTGTCTTAGATTATGTTTTTTAAGTGTTTTAATTCATTAGAAAACCAAAAGTCGTCCAAGTTTGTGTTATAGTCCCAAAACTGCCCAGAAAGTGTTGTTAAGGCAGTTTTGAGTCTTTGGTTGCTGTTTTAAATCTTTTGGTTCGTTTTAGTGTTTTAAAGTATAGTTTTGCATTCTTTTAGTCTAGTTTCGTGTTTTAAACCTTGTTTTTACGTTTTCAAGTCAGTTTCCAAGTGATTTAGCAATTCCTCATAATCCCCGGCCTAGAACGATCCCTACTTACATACTTTACTACATTTGATAAAAAGAGGGTTTAATTTGTGTGTTTAGTTATTTTACGCATCAACACCCCCTATTTACCTTAACAATGGGCAATTGTTAGGCCATTCTTGGACAGTCTTGAAGTGGTAAGCAATGGAGTCTAAGGAAGTCCTTCCACTTAGACATTTTTTCAGTCGTGACATTGAAACTGGTGGAAAGCCTAGTGGTCTGTGTAAAACTCTCTGGTATGTCTTCAACGTCTCACTATCTGGTATGTGGAAAAACTCTCTTGCTATACTCAAAATGTTTTTTATCACCGTCTTTGGAACTCCATGATTTTTCACCAGATAATAAAAGGGTTGGTGCATAAATTAGTTTACATACTTATACTAAGTCTGCAAATTACCATGGAGTTCCAGAGACCATGATCAATGTCAGTGCATATAAAGTAAGTTCCAATTCTGTGAATTATCATGTAAACTAAGTGTTCAAAGTTACAATTCAAGCAAAAGATAACAATTAAATAAGTCAGAATTCATCATGTTGGTACCATACTTGACCAATCCCGAAACTACTGAGTACCGGTCAACGTTATACCGTCAAGGACCCAGAAGAGTTTCCCTCCAACCAAGAGGTAAATCACAGCGCGACACATGTCGACATCATAAGCCAATCATAGCACGACACGTGTCAACATCAGAAGTCAATCACAACACGACACGTGTCAATGTCAAAACAAAGCTAGAAACTCTCTTCTATAAAAGGAGATCATTCTCCCACAATATTGCCTAATGTCATTTGTACTAAATCATTCACTTGTACTCACTAAAGGAGACCGTGAACCTATGTACTTGTGTAAACCCTTCACAATTAATGATAACTCCTCTACTTCGTGGACGTAGCCAATCTGGGTGAACCACGTACATCTTGTGTTTGCTTCCCTGTCTCTATCCATTTACATACTTATCCACACTAATGACCGGAGCAATCTAGCGAAGGTAACAAACTTAACATTTTCTGCTGTACCAAAGTCCCCACTGATTTGTGCATCAACATTTGGCGCCGTATGTGGAAAAGACACTTATTCCCACTTTCTTCAGCTTTGTCAAACTGGTTTCCACCATTCGTACACTCTCTTTTGACTAGGCATCCCTTTCCAACATGGGGAGCGAAGGAAGTCACAGCACAAAGAATGACACCCATTTTGCACCTAGTGCGAAACAACGAAAGAAAGAAGGAAAGAGCGTTGCTCTTCAAGCTAAAGTCGATGAGCTAGAAGCTCAGAACAACAAGATAACAATGAAGAATGAGGTCTTCCAGGAGCAGTATGAGAAGCTCTTTGAGATGCTCCACGAAACTAGGCGTACTCAAACACGCGAGCTCGTTACCCCTGTGGACATCAACCATCATCTGGGTGCCCCCAACACGGAGGGTCACCTTCCTTTGACATGGGTATCCCTGATGAGGAGCGAGCTAATCATCAAAACATTGATCAACATGAGACTTCTCTCAACCCAGCCGCTTCGACCCGAAACAAGAGAAGTGGAGGAAGACACCTCATTGCAGAAGGGTTAGAAGGATCGAAAACTGTTTATCGTGACTGCCGAGACTTCCTAAAGCAACGTCGAGAGAATCCCCTCCACATATGCTCGAAGATCAATAACCCAAGGGTTTCTGAAAGACTCGGTCCCCTCCCACGACCCAGGCCAGCTGCCAATCTAAGGAAGGAACGATAGGTCCTAGAGGAACATGAAGGTACAGGGGACTCGGATGTATTCCAACAGACTCGCCCTAGAAGTCAGTACGGCGAGTCTAAGGAAAAATCACACGCTCTTGCTCAAACTTTCCTACTTCCAAGAGGTGATGGAGACTTACGAAAGAAAATTCTAGTGGTACATGACTCCACTCAGGACCCCTTTGTCCTACAGCTCCTTGAGGAAGTAAACAAGTTGAAGGCCGAGCGTCAGGCCGAGATACCTGACTGGAACCAACCCAGGCCTGGCCCTCTCACAAAAAGGATCCTCGACACCCCCTTCAAGTAAAGACAAAACAAAAGCTTGGTTTACAACTCTATACTGGAAGGGAAGACTCGATTGAACACCTTAACCTCTTTGAGTCCACCATGGCATATCGGATGCACACCAACGAAGAGCGATGTCTTCTCTTCCCCTCCACCCTCTCTGGCGGAGCTCTAAATTGGTATTGCCGTCTTTCACCTGAGACAGTAGACTCATTTGAGAAACTGAGGAAACTGTTTGTCTCTCAACACATCTTCCAGACGGATCGCTTACATTCTGCAGATGACTTGTACACTATTCACCAGAAGCCGGATGAGTCACTTTGAGAGTATGTCGGTCGCTTCAGCCATGAGTATTCTCGCTGCGCGAAGGCAGATGACAAGACTGCCTTTAAGGCCTTCACGGCAGGCCTACGTGATTGTTTCTTCAAGTACATGATCAATGCCAACACTTGGAAGACGTACTTTGAGGTGATGGTGCAGGCTTATAACCATGCCTCCGCTGAGGCAAGGACATATCAAGGGAAACCCTCCACAGCCACCCCTTATCAGCAAGTAGGAAGTGGAAGCCATATCCAACCAAATGAGAAGACCTCAACCTTCCAAACGGCAGTGGTGCCTCCCCCTACCTTACTTAATACTTCGCCAAGTCAACAGACATATCAATCTCAGGGAAAAAGGAAAGATTTCCATCCTCACCAGTCTCATTTTAGTAAAAGGAGTAATGGACACTATTGCGATAACCAAGGGTATCGCCACGAGGTATGAGACATACACGTGTCAGGACAGTCAACACAGTGGGCCAAGCACGTGTCAGGACAAGCCCTACCCCGAGGTATGAGACATACACACCTTTGAACGCCACATGCGTGGCCATTTACCCCAGCATAGCACACATGATACCGAAGCCAAAGTAGAGGCACTCGGATTACAAGCCCACGAAAAACACGGGCACGTTTTGCTGCTACCACGAGCATAACGGCCATGACAGCGAGAAATGTATCACCCTTCGTGATCATATTGAAGCTTTAGCACGTGAAGGAAAAATTGATCAATTCCTCATTCACCCTCCAAGGGGTAACCGTAACCAACCCTAAGTGAATGTGATATATTCAATAAGTGGTGGCACACCTATATCTAAATCTTCCAACAGGGCCATGAAAAATAGTGAACGAGCTTTAAGGTCTGGCCACCAAGTGTTTCACGTGGAAGACATCAGGGGAGGCAAGTATCAAAAGCCTAACTGGGATCCAATATGTTTCTATCCTGAGCAAGAAAGAGGTATCATCTACCCTTACAACGACCCACTAATCGTGGAAGCTCACATAGCCAACTTTGAAGTACGACAAATCCTGGTAGACACGGGGGCTTCGGTCAATATCATGTTTGCTGAAGCTTTCAGGGCACTTAATGTAGTTGAACACTTGCTCGATCGCTCGATTTCTCCTCTAATAAGCTTCTCCGGTGATATCGTGCAACCTTTGGGGAGCATACACTTACCTTTCACCATTGGTACAGGCCCTTACATAGCTACCATTACCACTAACTTCCTGGTGGTTGATTGCCCAACGACATACAATGTCATCTTCGGACGCACATGCATCAATGATCTCAAGGCCATGGTATCCACACATATGTTGTTGATGAAATTTCCAACCCCTTATGGAAATGGTTACATTACAGGAGATCTACTTAGTGCACGATCATGTTACAACAATTTCAGTCAAGCAACAACACCTGCATGTGCCCAAGGAAACCCTTTTTATACATGGCCAAGTCATAAAAACCAGCCCAGACGAAGCCAACTTGGATTTTCACAGTGGCAACAATCAACCCGACGATCATCGAGATGACTCTTTCACCCAGCAAGCACAACCCGTTGAAGAGTTGGAGAAGGTCTATATCTCAAAAGATTATCCAGATCGCATGGTGAAGATTGGTACCACCTTGTCACCACCTATTCGGTTGGCATTGATCTCTTTTTGCAAGAGAACACTGAGGTCTTCCCCTGGTCATACGAGGACATGCCAGGCATCTCTCCCGATATCATCTGTCATCGCTTAAGTATTGATCCCAAGACCAAGCCAGTGAGACAGAAGCGAAGATCTTATGACGTTGAACGATACGAGGCAATGAAGTTAGAAGTTGAAAAACTCAAAGGCATAGGCTTCGTTTGCGAAGTCAATTATCCAACGTGGGTAGCAAATGTTGTCATTGTTAAGAAGAATCCGACCAAGGAAAATCTCATGCTCCAAAAGGTCTTGTGGAGAATGTGTGTCGATTACACTGACCTAAACAAAGGATGCTCGAATGATAGCTTTCCTCTTCCTCTCATAGACAGACTTATAGACTCTACGGCAGGGTGTGAAATCCTGAGCTTCATGGATGCTTACTCAGCATACAACCAACTCCTCATGAACCCTCCAGACCAAGAACACATAGCTTTCACTACTGACAGGGGATTATATTGCTATAAAGTCATGCCATTCGGCCTAAAGAATGCAAGAGCGACTTATTAGAGACTGGTCAATTCAATGTTCGCCGAACAGATTGGGAAGAGCATGGAAGTTTACGTTGATGATATGCTAGTCAAGAGCAAACATGCTAACCAACACATCACCAACCTATATGAAACTTTCACCATTCTGAAGAGGTATCGAATGAGGTTGAACCCCAACAAATGTGCCTTCGGCGTAGGCTCTAGAAAATTCTTAGGCTTCATAATAAGCCAACGAGGCATTGAGGCTAATCCCGAGAAGATCAAAGCAATCCTCGACATGAAGGAACCGGTAACTTCAAAAGACATCCAGAACCTTACTGGCAAGGTGGCAGCCTTAACTAGGTTCATCTCTAAGGCCGCAGACAGATGTGCTCCTTTCTTCAAAACACTTAAGGGAAGTAAGAAGTACATTACATGGACTGATGAATATGCCGAGGCATTCAAGAACCTCAAAGACTACATGAGTAAAGCCTATCTGCTCTCCAAACCTGAGGTTGGTGACACTCTCATTATCTATATGTCGGTATCGGCTTCAGCAATAAGTTTCGTTCTCATTCGAAATGATGGTAATGTCGAACGGCCTGTCTATTACACTAGCAAGGCCTTACAAGATGCGGAGACACGATACTCCAACATTGAGAAATTGGCTCTAGCATTGGTCATGTCTACTCGAAAACTTCGCCCTTACTTCCAAGCACACTCCATCATCGTGCTTACCAATCATCCTCTTCGACAAATACTCCAAAGTCTTGACACTTCCGGGCGAATGATCAAATAGGTGATAGCATTGGGTGAGTTTGACATCTCCTACCAACCAAAGCCAGCTGAGAAGGGCCAAGCAGTGGCAGACTTCATCGCCGACTTCACATATCCTGTTGACATTGTTTCTACGCCTAAATAAGTGGTTTCATTACCCTCGGAAGCTCAGAAAATAGAACCAACAACCCCAACATGGAATCTATATGTTGATGGCTCATCCAACCAACAAGGTTATGGAGCAGGACTAGTCCTTATGACCCCTGACAAAGTGGCGATGGAGTATGCTCTTCGTTTCAAATTCAAGGCGTCGAACAATGAGGCCGAATATGAAGCCCTCCTAGCAGGCTTACGTTTGGCCAAACACCTTGGGGTTAAGCGAATTGATATCTTCAGTGACTCCCAATTGGTGGTTAACCAGGTCACCAACAACTTTGACACTAAGGATAGCTCCATGGCAGCATATCTGGCACAAACACAATTGTTACTCGAGCACTTCCACTACCAGATCACCCAAATTCCTCGAGCGGCAAACAGTCATGCAGATGCTTTGGCTCGCCTCGCCTCAGCGGTGGAAGACAAGATTGGGAGAAAAATTCAAGTCGAATTGTTGGCAACACCAAGCACCATGGCTGCGGAAGTGTGCAACTTACAACATGAGGATAATTGGATTACCCCGATTTATAGATTCCTTGCTCATGACACCCTTCCAAATGACAAAGTCCAAGCTAAGCAGATTTGATACAAGGCTATCCGTTACTTAATCATTAATGACCAACTCTACAAGCGGGGTTTTAACCTACCATACCTAAGATACCATACCTAAGATGCCTTACGCCCGCAGAGGAGAAAATTGTCCTTCGGGAAATACATGAAGGAGTTTGCGGAGATCATATTGGATCTCGATCCCTAGCACACAAGGCTTTTCGCCAAGAATATTACTGGCTAACACTCCACCAAGATGCCATCAGAATATCTCGCTCATGTGATAAGTGTCAACGCTACGCAACTATTCGTCACTCCCTTCCCGAGCCGCTCACTCCTATGATCAGCCATTGGCCCTTCGCTCAATGGGGACTTGATTTGATCGGCCCAATGCCAGCAGGGAAGGGTAAGGTCCGCTTTGCAATTGTTACAGTTGACTACTTTATAAAGTGGGCTGAAGTAGAACCCTTGACAACCATTACTGAGGTAAAAATAGAAGACTTCGTATGGAAGAACATCCTTTGTAGATTCGGCATTCCCAATGCGATAGTCACTAACAACGGGCGACAGTTTGACAACAATAAGTTTAGGATGTTCTACTCTAAGTTCAACATCAACTTATGTTTTGCCTCCCCAACTCATCTCTAGTCTAATGGACAAATCAAAGCCATCCACAAAATAATCAAGCGGACTTTGAAAACTAGCTTGGACAAGGCTAAAGGTTGTTGGCCAAAATTTGTACCCCAAGTTCTTTGGTCATACCGCACTTCGTATCGAACATCAACAGGAGAAACCCCATTCTCACTTGCCTTTAGTACAGAGGCAGTTGTCCCAATTGAGCTTGAGCAAGCAACGTTCCGAGTCCAGAACTACGTGCAAAGCAAAAATGACAAACAACTTACTCTCAACTTAGATCTAGTCGAGGAACATAGAAACCAAGCTCACTTGAGGAATGTTGCCTACAAGCAGCACATCTCCAACTACTATGACTCAAGGGTCAAACCTCGTTCTTTCAAAGTGGGGGACTGAGTATTGAAGAAAAGATTACTCTGCGACAGAGTCCCGAGTGAAGGAACATTTAGTCCAAACTGGGATGGACCGCTTGAACTTATTGGCATCAGTCGCCCTGGCTCCTACAAGCTTAGAAGCTCTGATGGCAAGACCCTTGGCCATCCATGGAATGCTGATCACTTGAAGTACTATTACAAGTAAACTCACATTATACAAGTGTTAAGCTTCAACCGTTCGACATCCTATGTAACGAAGACTATTTGGCATGAATTCAATAAAGAGGTGATTTAGACAACTCGGTCCTAATCCTCTTACATTCCTAGCAATGAAACACTCAGGTTCAAAGCTTCAACATAAATGTTTCCAACATAAAACAAAGTCTAAGTATATGTTAACAAGACTATACAAATAAACCAACAGCTTCACAGTATATTGGTTCAATCATACATTCCAACACATTCATATATAAGCCAACTGTGCTTCGAAAGGGTTCAACATACTTTGTGTCATTCGACACTTGCTACAATGTGTCTCGACACCTTGCCCTTATTCTTACCAACCAGATGATGAAATGTACAACCCGTACTCTCTTTTATGCCGCCAACCAGGTGAAGAAGGAACTCATCTTCATGCCACTAACCAGGTGAAGAAGGAACTCATCTTCATGCCACCAACCAGGTGATGGAATGTACAACCCGTACTCTTCTTCATGCCACCAACCAGGTGATGAAATGTACAACCCATACTCTAATATCATTTGGCAACTTGCCATTCATGCCACCAACCAGGTGAAGAAGGAACTCATCTTCGTGCCACCAACCAGGTGATGAAATATGATGAAAGGTGATGAAGGAACTCACCTTCGTACCACTAACCAAGTGATGAAAGCAACTCACCATTCATTCCACCTACCAGAAGACGAGTGGTACAACTTGTACATGTGAACTCCTAGCATTCACAAATAATCAAAAACCCTCAAGCTTGACAACTTAACTAGGGGAACACTTATGCCCAACAAGAGTTATAGTCACCAACAAAGTTTTATTGCAAGCCAACAACAACTTCAGTGCATGGCATACGAAGATCAAGCTATTCAGCCCTCTTGCAACTGCATCAGACATTTCTCCTCTGTAACAATGCAAACACTACAACTCGTAGAAAGCTTCACACACTCTTGATCAAGACAATGTGAAGCAAAACCAATTTATGGTGCCAAAAAAAGCTTCATCAAAGGAGTTCAACCACAATTCACAAAAGCTTCACACACTCTTGATCAAGACAGTGTGAAGCAAAACCAATTTATGGTGCTAACAAGAGCTTCATCAATGGAGGGCAACCAAAATTCTCAAAAGCTTCACACATTCTTGATCAACGCAAAACCAATTTATAGAGCCAACAAGAGCTTCATCAAAAGAGTTGAACCACAATTCTCAAAAGCTTCACACACTTTTGATCAAGACAGTGTGAAGCAAAACCAATTTATGGTGCCAACAAAAGCTTCATCAATGAAAGGCAACTACAACTCGTAGAAAGCTTCACACACTCTTGATCAAGACTGTTCGAAGCAAATTCAATTTATATGGTTCATCCAAACCTTCGACTACTACAAGGTGTGGCTTGCATCACAATCTCTTGCTCAAAACTGTGGAAGCAAAATTTGTATATGCTGTCTTTCCCACATTTTCAAATTTCTAGTTTCCCAAAAAAAAAAAAAAAAAGGGAAATTCAACAAAGCTTCATCAATGGAGGACAACTACAAATTCTCAAAAGCTTCACACTATCTTGATCAAGATAGTGTGAAGCAAAATCAATTCATGGTACCCAACAAAGCTTCACCAAAAAAACTTCACCAACAAAAGCTTCATCAATGGAGGACAACTACAAATTCTCAAAAGCTTCACACTATCTTGATAAAGATTATGTGAAGGAAAATCAATTCATTGTACCCAACAAAAGCTTCAACTCCAAAGCTTCAACACAAAAGCTTCACCCGCAAAAGCTTCACCTACAAAAGCTTGACCTATAAAAACTTCACCCACAAAAGCTTCACCCACCATAAAAGCTTCACCTACAAAAGCTTCACCTATAAAAGCTTCACCTACAAAAGCTTCACCTATAAAAGCTTCAACAACAAAAGCTTCACCCACAAAAACTTCACCCACCACAAAAGCTTCACCTACAAAAGCTTCACCCACAAAAGCTTCTCCCACAAAAGCTTCTCCCACAAAAGCTTCACCCACAAAAGCTTCACCTACAAAAACTTTACACACAAAAGCTTCACCAACAAAAGCTTCACCCACCACAAAAGCTTCACCTACAAAGCTTCAACACAAAAGCTTCACACTATCTTGATCAAGATAGTGTGAAGCAAAATCAATTCATGGTACCCAACAAAGCTTCAACCTCAAAGCTTCACCTACAAAGCTTCACCTATAAAGCTTAAATATATATATATATATTTTCAGAAATTCGAAAATTCAAAAATTCAAAAAAAAAAAAAAAAAAAAAAACAATCGAAAAAAAAAAATTGCCTAGGCCTCCTCTTTTTTGGGCCTAACAACTTTCATAACAAATATATATGAAGGAGGAGTTTTGGGCTACCACTTAGAAAGGAAATGCCTTATTCGTCAACTCCCTCGACTGGAGACTTAGGGGACTACTACCATATGCTACTGCACCTTGATACTCGGAAGTCTCACGACCACTCAGTGACTTGGATTTTTCAAGTCTCCAACCGAGAAGTTTTCCTCACTTGGGAAATTAAGGGAGCATACCTCAACATACATGCTTCACTCACAAAGCTTCAACTAAAGCAAAAATTCAAAGAACTTAGTGAAGAAGGCCTTGGTGTATTTAACACAATACGTTGAAATGAAGGAAAGCTTGTTTATTAATATCTTCGATAAGTTACAAATATGTACATATACATGAATCAAAATAAACAAACAAGAGGGAGCCTTCACAAAGGTTGCTCAGGCGAAGTCTCAGCAGTCGGCAGAGCCCCAGAAAGAGGAGGCACCAGAGGGTGATTATTCTGACCCTCAGTACTAGGCAGAATCCCAGAAAGAAGAGGCACCGAAGGTTGATCATTTGGAGCTTCATTACGCGGTACAGCCCAAAAGACGAAGGCAATAAATGCCTTTGGAACAAACCCACAAACCTCTGATGATCAAGTAAAATCTAACCATCAGATTCCTACATCTGGTCAAGCTTCCTCTTCATGTTTGTAACATAGTCATGTGCGAGCCTGTGCAACTGTTTATTCTCATGCTTGAGCCCTCTAATCTCCTGTTTGAGACTTATCATTTCAGTCGCCAATGATTCAACTTGGCCGGTTCAAGCAAATAGGCGTTGGGCCATATTAGACACAGAACCTGCACACTGAACAATGAAAGCCAGAGAATCCTTAACAGCCAACTCATCAGACCGTTTGGAAAATAGTCTGTTATCTTTGGGAGTGAGAAGGTTCCTGGCCACCACTGCAACGGTCATATCATTCTTTATCACAGAGTTTCCAACGGTAAGAGGACCAGTAGGGGACAAGAAGGATATGCGCCATATGTTGTCTTGATGAGACATAGCTGCCTCTTCACCAAAGTTTCAGTCAAAACGACGGTCGAATGGGCCAGACATTTTCAGAAATGATGAAGCAGAAATGAGGTCCAATAAATCTCTGAAGTACAAAAATAAGGGGAAAATTCCTACAAGCAATAACTCTCTGAATGTACTTCTTGCACACAATTGGTGCCCTTATAAAAGAAAAGGCAACATGGCCATTGGTTCAAAATTTGAAGAGGCACCACTCTTCGGATTTCGAAGAGGCACCACTTTCCACACGCAACATCAGCTCCTCGGGTACCACAGATAACTTTGCCAAAGATCTCTGACAAAGTTTAGACACATAAATTTTGAAGGTCTAGCTACCCTACTATTACCCACAAGGGTAAAAGAATAGCACCACTGCTCGATAACTGGAAAGTCCGTATGTGTGTCAACCTCCGTGCTCCGTGGCAAGGCAGACTGGCAAAAATGCCCAACTTTTACTTATATACGAGAAAACACTCCCAACAAGATTGCTTGCTAAAAAATCGAAGAGGCACCACTCTCCGAATCTCGAGAGCCAGACTCCCAACATGATTACTTGCTCAAAAATCGAAGAGACACCTCCCTCTGAATCTCGAGAGTAGACTACGAACAGGATTACTTTCTCAAAAATCGAAGAGACACCGCTCTTCGAATCTCAAGAGCCAGACTCCCAACAGGATTGCTTTCTCAAAAATCGAAGAGAAACCGTTCTTCGAATCTCGAGAGCCAGATCCCCGACAGGATTGCTTGTTCGAAAATCGAAGAGGCACCGCTCTCTGAACTTCGAGAGCCTGATTTCCTTGGATAAAGTTTGTCTGCAATCTTCACACGCAACATCAGCTTTCCAGATACCACAAACCATTTTTTCAAAGTGCTCTGACAAAGTTAAAATACGTGAAGTTTGCAGCTCCCACTACATTGCTATGACCAAGAAGGGTAAATGAATAACATTACTACTTGTTGTTAGGGAGACTCCTATATATGTCGACCTCCATCCTCCACGGACAGGCAGACCTGCAAAAATGCTCAACTCTTCCCCATATCTGAGAACGCACTCCCAACGAAGCCTCTCGAAATACTCAGCTTTCTTCCCCCTATAATACCAATGCAAACCAGCCACACCAGAGCAAGAGTATCTCATATCATCAGGGTCAAAAGCAAGAGTATCCTATATCATGCTTTTTCCCTGTCTTTTCCTTTACCCTTGTTCTTACCTGCAAGACAAGGAGAAAGAGAGCAATCAGTCAGCACTTAGAATAAAGCTTCCAGTCAGGAACTGACTGCCTGGAACCCCTTGCCTGATTACTTACCAAGCATTGCTCTCGAGTACTCATCTTCAACATTTTATGCTTCCAGAGAAGATACCACATCTGCTTGAGGAACAGATAAGGCAAGTGAGAAGGATACAAGGAAGCATGTGGAGACAAGCGTAACAGAACACAAAAGCTTCATCTACAAAGCTTCAACTTCAAAGCTTCACCTACAAAGCTTCAACACAAAAGCTTCAACACAAAAGCTTCACCCACAAAAGCTTCACCTACAAAAGCTTCACCCATAAAAGCTTCACCAACAAAAGCTTCACCCACCACAAAAGCTTCACCTACAAAAGCTTCACCAACAAAAGCTTCACCCACAAAAGCTTCACCCACCACAAAAGCTTCACCCATAAAAGCCTCACCAACAAAAGATTCACCCACCACAAAAGCTTCACACTATCTTGATCAAGATAGTGTGAAGTAAAATCAATTCATGGCACCCAACAAAGCTTCAACCTCAAAGCTTCACCTACAAAGCTTCAACACCAAAGCTTCACCTACAAAACTTAAAAATACATATATATATTTTCGTAAATTCGAAAATTTGAAAAGAAAAAAAATTTGAAAAAAAAAAAAATTCGAAAAAAAAATTAAAAAAAAAAATGCCTAGGCCTCATCTTCTTTGGACTTAACAACTTTCATAACAAATATATATGAAGGAGGAGTTTTGGGCTACCACTTAGAAAGGAAATTCCTCATTCGTCAACTCCCTCGACCGGAGACTTGGGGGACTCCTACCATATGCTATTGCACCTTGATACTCGAAAGTCTCACGACCATTCAGTGACTTGGATTTTTCAAGTCTCCAACCGAGAAGTTTACCTCACTCGAGAAATTAATGGAGCACTACCTCAACATACATGCTTCACTCACAAAGCTTCAATATACAAGCTTCAACAAAAGAAAAAATTCAAAGAACTTAGTGAAGAAGGCCTTGGTGTATTTAAGACAATACATTGAAATGAAGCAAAGCTTGTTTATTGATATCTCTGATAAGTTACAAATATGTACATATACATGAATCAAAATAAACAAACAAGAGGGAGCCTTCACAAAGGTTCCTCAGGAGAAGTCTCAGCAGTCGGCAGAGCCCCAGAAAGAGGAGGCACCAGAAGGTGATTATTCGGAGCCTCAGTACTAGGCATTACCCTAGAAGGAGGAGGCACTTGAGGTTGATCATTTGGAGCTTTATTACGCGGTACAACCCCAGAAGACGAAGGTAATAAATGCCTTTGGAACAAACCCACAAACCTCTGATGATCAAGTAAAATCTGACCATCAGATTCATGCAGCTGGTCGAGCTTCCTCTTCATGTTTGTAGCATAGTCATGTGCAAGCCTGTGCAACTGTTTATTCTCATGCTTGAGCCCTCTGATCCCCTGTTTGAGACTTATCACTTCAGCCGCCAATGATTCAACTTGGCGGGTTCGAGCAAATAGGCGTTAGGCCATATTAAACACAGAACATGCACACTGAACACTGAAAGCCAGAGAATCCTTAATAACCAACTCATCAGACCATTTGGAAAGTAGTCTGTTATCTTTGGAAGTGAGAAGGTTTCTGGCCACCACTGCAGCGGTCATATCATTCTTCATCACAGAGTCCCCAACGGTAAGAGGACCAATAGGGGATAAGAAGGATGGGCGCCATATGTTGTCTTGAGAAGGCATGGCTGCCTCTTCACCAAAGTTCAAGTTAAAACAACGGTCGGATGGGCCAGACATTCTCAGAAATGATGAAGGAGAAATGAGGTGCAATAAATCTCTGAAGTACAAAAATAAGGGGAAAAATTCATACAAGCAATAACTCTCTGAACGTACTTCTTGCACACAATTGGTGCCCCTATAAAAGAAAGGGTAACAGGGCCGTTGGTTCAAAAATCGAATAGGCACCACTCTCCGGATTTCGAGAAGCAGATTTTCTTGAGTAAAATATGTCGACAATCCCCACACGCAACATCAGCTCCTCGGGTACCACTGATAACTTTGCCAAAGATCTCTGACAAAGTTTAGACACATAAATTTTGAAGGTCAGTTACCCTACTATTACCCACAAGGGTAAAGGAACAGCACCACTGCTTGATAATTGGAAAGTCCCTATGTGTGTCAACCTTCGTCCTCTGTAGCAAGGCAGACTGACAAAAATGCCCAACCTTTACTCACATTCGAGAAAACACTCCCAACAAGATTGCTTGCTCAAAAATCGAAGAGGCACCACTCTCCGAATCTTGAGAGCCAGACTCCCAACAGGATTACTTGCTTAAAAATCGAAGAGGCACAACCCTCCGAATCTCGAGAGCCAGTACTCCCAACAAGATTACTTGCTCAAAATCGAAGAGGCACCGCTATCCGAATCTCAAGAGCCAGACTCCCAACAAGATTGCTTTCTCAAAAATTGAAAAGGCACCGTTCTCCGAATCTCAAGAGCCAGATCCCCGACAGGATTGCTTGTTCGAAAACCGAAAAGGCACCGCTCTCCAAACTTCGAGTGCCAGATTTCCTTGATAAAGCTTGTCTGCAATCTTCACACGCAACATCAGCTTTCCAGATGCCACAAACCCTTTTTTCAAAGTGCTCTGACAAAGTTAAAACACGTGAATCTCGCAGCTCCCACTTCTTTTCCCCCCGATAATACCTCTACAAACAAGCCACACCAGAGCAAGAGTATCTCATATCATCAGGGTTAAAAGTAAGAGTATCCTATATCATGCTTTTTCCCTGTCTTTGCTTTTGACCTTGTTCTTACATGCAAGACAAGGAGAAAGAGAGCAATCAGTCAGCACTTGGAATCAAGCTTTCAGTTAGGAACTGACTGCCTGGAACCCCTTGCCTGATTACTTACCTGGCATTGCTCTCGAGTACTTATCTTCAACGTCCTATGCTTTCAGAGAAGATACCACATCTGTTTGAGGAACAGATAGGGCAAGTGAGAAGGATACAAGGAAGCATGTAGAGACAAGCGTAACAGAACACGTGCCGATACATCCATTACTTTGTCAACAGCAAAGGTATCCTATATCATCAGGATCGAACGTACTCTAGATTTGATGGACTTGTTTTGACCCTCAAATTCTTGAGTCGGCCTTATACTTTGGAGGAAAACAGAAAACCCTCCAGCCCAGTTCAAGAATAAGCTTTTGGAAAGTTATTTCTTCAAAAGCAAAAGTATCTCATATCATCTCTTCTCATTTTTCTTCTCTTTATCCTTCTTGCTGCCTGTAAGATAGGGAGAATGAGAATAATCAGCCGGAACTCGAAATCAAACTTCTGATCTGGGACTGATTGCTTGGAACTCTGATTGCTTACCTTGTCTGTCACCTTTTTCGGCAAATCTCCTAGCTCGGCGACTTGGGGGACTCCTACTACATGGTTTGTATCGTGCTTGACCAAGCCTGAAACTACAAGTAAGCTTCAAGTCAAATTGATACATTACCTTGTGCATCTCCACCGGTTAAAGATATCATCCCTGGATGGAGGAAAAGTACTTCCAGAGAAGATGCCACATCTACCTATGAGACAGATAAGGCAAATGAAGACGATACCACACTTCGGTACTTAGAAGTTTCGTGATTACTCAGCGGCTTGGATCTTGCAAGTCCCCAATCGAGGAGTTTCCCTCACTCGGGAACTTAAGGGAGCACTGTTTGTACCATACTTGACCAATCCTGAAAATACTAAGCACCGGTCAATGTTATACCGTCAATGAGGCCAATCACAGCGCGACACGTATCGACATCAAAAGCCAATCATAGCACGACACGTGTCAACATCAGAAGTCAATCACAACACGACACGTGTCAATGTCAAAACAAAGCTAGAAACTCTCTTTTATAAAAGGAGATCATTCTCCCACAATATTGCCTAATGTCATTTGTACTAAATCATTCACTTGTACTCACTAAAGGAGAGCTTGAACCTATGTACTTGTGTAAACCCGTCACAATTAATGAGAACTCCTCTACTCCGTGGACGTAGCCAATCTGGGTGAACCACGTACTTCTTGTGTTTGCTTCCCTGTCTCTATCCATTTACATACTTATCCACACTAGTGGCCGGAGCAATCTAGCGAAGATCACAAACTTAACATTTTCTGTTGTACCAAAGTCCCCACTGATTTTGTGCATCAACACATCATATCATCAGTTAACAAGCAATGAATCCATCTTGTGTTCTTATTAATCTCTCTATTCAGTTCAAAACCATGCTAAATCCGCTCATTTTATTTTCTTTCTTGTTTTAAAATTTGCTTTCTCATAAGTTGAATATGCCTTTTCCCCCATAATTTTGTATTCCAAAAGAGATTTTTGATGAAGTGAAAACAGGCTTGCCAATCTGGAAGCAAAAATGTATGGATTCAGACATTTCCATGATCAAAATGTGATGAATGTGATTGAACATGCCATTACGTACAACCTGGGAGATTTTGTCCCAATTCAAATCATTATATGAGTGCTTTCTTCATATAATCATATTACAATTGAAATTATCCCACCGTATGCATATACTGCAATCCAAAGAAGGCCAAAAGATTGCATAATTAGAAACAAATAAAAAGGAAAGGTGATCAGAGGCTTACTATTTAGAACCCATGATTGTGAGTCGTTGAATCTGCGAAGAAATCGACCAGGGAAAACAGAATCTAGATTAGGTAGCCCTTAAACATTCACATTTCGCATACTACGTGTTGTCCTGAGATGCAGGATTTACACAAAATTGCAAAATTGACAAATGTTTAAGCAGAAACTGATTGTAAAACGCAAAACTTATAGGACGAAAGTGGGTTGCAAGCAAACACCTTTGCGTCACTCTACTGTTAGTTTTCCAATCAGGGATGCCCATTGTTCCCTGGTCTAACTCCTCTGAGCTGCAGAATAGTTACACAAACCCAACAATCAAAGGTCTAATTTTAAGCTAAATAAAACAAACCTATAAATAGTTTCAGTACTCCGTGCATTTCCAATTCGATTATTTAGTA
Source organism: Malus sylvestris (assembly GCF_916048215.2). Taxonomy (NCBI): domain Eukaryota; kingdom Viridiplantae; phylum Streptophyta; class Magnoliopsida; order Rosales; family Rosaceae; genus Malus; species Malus sylvestris. The sequence goes on along the minus strand of NC_062264.1, from coordinate 5,446,882 downwards.
CTCCATGTATTTCAAATTAAAATCCCTAAAATCAAATTTAAGAATCCCAAGTAAACAAAAACTGACCTAATTATTTGGATATCCTGGTGAGCTCTACTCAGATGTTTCATTACAATCCCTATGTTTTTCCTAATAAACAGTCATTTACACAACACCACTTGGATAGTAGAAGTAAACAAAAAATAGCCCTCAGATTAGATATCACTCTTCTAATTTTATCAAAACATTATAAAAGGGCATCATGAAAGCATATATAAATATATTATAATCTAAATTATTCCAGATCATCATATAAAAATATTATAACACTAAATGATATTCCAAACCACTATGCATTCAAAGTAATAATCAATTGAACACACTAAATAAGTGGAAGCATTTATACCTCAATTCAATTTCAAGCTTAATTTTCTTACTGGAAAATTTTGACCTGCAAAACCAAATTACATTCATCAACAAAAAGGAATGAATTTAAAAAAGCAAATAGAATGCAGAAAAACAGGCATTTAGTTAGCTCTGTTTATATTAGACAAAGATCTGTTCAAACAACCATACACACTGGAATAAAAAATGAGGTGTGCTATCCACACGCCCCATTTTACTTCTCACACACCCCTTGATAATTTTTGTCCGTTGATCTTCAATTCATCCGATCCGACGGCCGAAAATTAAAAAGGTGTGTGAGAAGTAAAATGGGATGTGTGTGGATATCACACCCCTAAAAAATTGAACAACCAACCTTTTTCAAAAACCACTGGGTCCGCCCTTCTAACTTTTAATTAATCTATTGAAGACGAAATTAATATGAAATTAAAACAAAATTAGTACTTAATCAACCGAAAATGTAGAACAAATATCAAATGACACAAAAACATACATCCTCAATTCCGGGATTAGTGGTGAAGCATACCTACAAAGTGTAAAAATAATAAACGGCTATGACATTGACACTGCAAAATCAACAAACCTGAAAATGAAGCAATGTACGTTTAGCTAGTCTTGGATTATGGAAGAAGTCATAAAAGTCGAAAAATCAAATAATATAAGCAATTATTTGTGTTTAATATAATTGATTATCTATAAGCATTGTTTTAAAAATCGGCCTAGGCCTAGGTCTTGGGCGGTGGAGCCCCGCCCCAATTTTGGGCAAGGCGTTTGGAAAAATCGGCTGGAAGCTAGCTAGGCGACCTAGGCGGAGAGCTAGGCGGCACCTAGGCAGTCCTAGGCGGTTATATATATATATATATATATATATATATATATTTATTTATTTATTTATTTATATTTTTTTATTAATTGTGTGTTTTTTCTTTTCTGGTTTCATGGTGGTATACTTATGGAAATGATGTACCTAATTTGCAAATGATGGATTTACTACAAGTTCATCCAATAGTGAAACGAATTGTAGCACTTTTGAGGGGATACATGCAAAGAAAAGAAATAAACTATATACAACAAGGTTATATAATTTAGTCTATGTCTAATCCAATGCAAGGATCATGATTCATGAACAAGAAGAATGTAGTCTATCATCCAAATCCTCCTTATTATGATTATATGTTTACTATTTTTTAAATATTGAACTTTTTGGATGTATATAATTTGTGTATTCTTCTACTTCTATTTTTTCAGTTTTTCATTCTTTTATTATCCATACAAGTGTAGTTTTTTTTTAGGTGTAAATAGGCTCTTATTTACAAGATATATAATAAATTTACATAAATCTGCCTAGGCAATAGGCCTCTACCCGCCATCCGACTAGCGCCTAGCGATTTTTAGAACCTTGTCTATAAGCAATTATTTATTTACAAATCAAAGAAAATAAATCACTTAAATGTTTAATCAGAAAAATATAAACATTCTCAAACTAATATGGGAATTAGGAAATGCAATGGCGCCAGATAGGGCTGGCATTTTGAACCCGACCCGTTAACCGAACCCGACCCTTTAAAACTAGGATTTGGGTGAGTGCTTAACGGGTTGGGTTGTTAACGTGTCAACCCGTTAGTCACACGTTAAATAACGGGTCATTTTGGGTCAACCTGCGAAACCCGTTAGCACCCATTAACACCCATTAACACTCATTAGGCCTGGAAAACGGGTCGTGTATGTCGTGTTCGTGTTGTTTTCGTGTAACACCTATTACCTTAACGGGTCGTGTCGTGTCACACCCGTTATGACCCGTTAAGAAAAATATATATTTTTTCTTAAATTTGCACATACCATACATTGCTACATAAATATTACTTCAAACATTAAAATACATTTGTCGTTTAAGTATTACATCTACACTCGAAATTAAGAGCCTAAAAGAATACATTCATACACTATTAGTCTATTACAAAATATTAAATGTGCAAGGATATGCAAAATGAAAGAGTTTTTGTTTTCAATGTTGTGAAGCCTTTCTCAAAAGTTTAAACCTTGCCAATGGAACTCAAAGTTTGCTTGTTATTCCTTTTACAAAATCCTCAATTTTTATCGATCATCATGGAGAAATATTTACCTAATCCCCCATGCTGAATTGTAATCATTTAACTACTTTGATTCATGCATATGTGCTGCAATAAGAGAAATTCATGTAATATTTGTTCAATTCAATATAAATTCACCACAATAAATTTGAGGCGTCATTGTATTAATCTTTATAATAATGAGTACAAGAGTTATGCACATATATAATATTAAAACGACAATCCTACACCCCATAATAAATAGTGTTTGTGTTAGTTTTTTTTTTTGGGAAGCTCATCAGAAAAACCGAGCTGGAAAGCGAGTCAGCCATGGCGATGAAGGTGAGTTCATAGTAGGCCTAACAAATGGGTCGTGTCTGACTTCATCGTACGACGATGATTCCCATGTCGTTTTTTGATACGAAGAAGAAATGGGTTGGTGTTAAATTACTAATTTTAATTAAGTTAAATGGATTAATGGAAGCTGCTGCAGCATATCCCCTAACATACAATAAATCTGAGGACATTCATGCTTGAAAGAGGGTGAGGAAGGTTGCGAAGTTCACATAGTGAGACCGAGAGGCTACAGCTATTACACACAATCACAATCAGGCACTACAAAATACAAAATACAAATCGAACCTTGAACGGAGATGCAAAGCTGAATTTCACAGAGAGGGCCGCTACACGGAAGAGGATGAGGAGGAAGGTTGCGACTTGCGAAGGTGAGGGAGATGCAGAGCTGAGCGGCAAAGATTCGAGAAGTCTGACTAAGAAGAGAAGAGGATCCAAAGTCCAACCTAATGCCCAATGCACAGCTGAGATTAAATCTTAGCCAATCCAATGGTCACCAATTTTTTAAATTTAATTTAATATATAACTTCACTAACACTTTTCATATAACATAAGATTTTGTGGTATCCACTAGTGTAAATATTTTAAATTGAAGATCGAGTTCATTAATTGTATTCATATAGGGTTAAGGAGTGTAACTGTAAAAAAATCATCAAAATCGGAGTTAAAATAACTGTTAAATTGTGATTTTTCGTTTATAACCGTCGAAAAGTTTTATCCCGTTACTTGATCTCTGAATGTTTGTTTTTTTGCAATTTTTGGCGTATGCGATCTCGAAGCATAAACAACAAGTTTGACGGTTTGGATCGTTGAAATTAGTTTCGTAGGATGCGTATCCTATCAAAACGTTGGATTCACTAACACTTAGAGTTTATTTATACTTTCATTAAGTATAACATAAGGTTTTGTGGTATCCACTAGTGTAAATATTTTAAATTGAAGATCAAATTCATTCATTGTATTCATATAGGGTCAAGGAGTGTAGCTGTAAAAAATTATCAAAATCGGAGTTAAAATAACCGTTAAATCATGATTTTTCGTTTATAACCGTTGAAAAGTTTTGTCCCGTTACTTGATCTCTGAATGTTTGTTTTTTGTGATTTTTTGCTAATGCGATCTCGAAGCATATACAAACAAGTTTGACGGTTGGATCGTTGAAATTAGTTTCGTATAATTCGTGTCCCATCTAGTTCAATGGTATATATATATATATATATATTAAGTAGATTTAAATCTATTTATTTTGTACGTATAATTGACCGGTACACGGAGTAGTGCATCACGTGTCATTATAAAAATAGTGGGATATGTGTGATAAAAAGTTAATAACTTAAAAAATAAAATTTCTCACCACTTCTATTAAAATACATGGTATACTATTTGTGTTCCCATTACAATGAAAAATTTCTCAAGAAAAAAAGGAGAGAGAGATAAATGACGTACACGTGTCAAGAACACAGCTGTCAAATCTTATCCTAACAAGTGCACACTTGAGAGACCACGGTGGAAAAACCCGCCCTATGTAGCAAGCAAAATACCACTCTACACCCATCTTTCCCTCTCTTTTTTGTTTCCTTTTCTTATAATTTTCTTTTTTTCCTCCCTGTTTTTTTTTGAAAACTTTTTCCCTCCCTTTTTCTTCAAAGGGCGGATGCATTTTAATTATTATAATTTTTAGGAGTATAAAATTTAATTTAAAATTTAATATATATATAATTATTATAGTTAATATTTTGGGGGCATAATTATCATAGTTTTTAGGGGTATAAAATTGTTAAATTAATATATATATATATATATATATATATATATATATATAATTATTATAGTATTTTTTTTAGGGTTATAAAATTATTAAATTAATATTCTGCTTATCGTGTATTGTGTTACCCAAGTGTATACCCGAACCAATCCGTTATCTTAACAGGTGCTTATCGGGTTACCCGATAACGACCCCATTCGTTATCATGTCGACCCGAACACCTGCTAATTTCGTGTTGTGTCGTGTTGGGTTATCGGGTCGTGTCAGGAATTGTCAAGCCTAACACCCATTAGGGAGAACTTTTGTGTAATTTCATAGTTGGAATAGAAAACCTAGCTCTCTGTCTGTTCGCTCACGTTCGAACCCAGACTGCACGTTCCTCTTCGGGGCTGCCGTTCTCTCCCTCATCTTCTTCCTCAAAAATTAAGGTTTCACTGAGTACTGACACCCTCTCTCTCCGGTAAGTTCCGATTCCCTTTCACCTGAACTTCCATGGCGATTACTTTTTTGTTTCTGCATATTATATTTTTCGACTATTTTTCTCAGTTTTTTATTAGAATTGAGAGCTACTTTTTGTTCCATGACGAAGAAGCCCCCTCAGCGGTGGTGAAGGAGCTGAGAGCGTCCTTCGTCTCGGCCTCTCGGGCATTGGGTTTTGATTAGAATTTGCAGAAAAATTTTGGGTCTTTGATTTTTTTGTTGTTTCCTGAATGTTTTGGTGTGCACATGTTTATCGATTGATGCACGTTTCACCAACTTTCTCTCTTACATGTCAATAATTCATATCTATATGCTAAATGATGAATTGGGTTGTGATCAGAATTTGCTGATTGATGTAGTTCAATACAAAACTCTGTTATATGCTGATTGCTCACTCGGTTGTTTTGTTACATCATTCCTCACTTAGTTGTTTCGTAATAAAGCTCCAGGTGTTCAACAAATCACTCCATGACTTGCATATGCACACAAACCGAATGAAAGAAGGAGGTGGTTAGCACAAGCACTAGGATGTTAAGATTTCTTTCTTACACAGTGTAAAAAAAAAAAAAAAAGGGTTAACGGGTGAAACGGGTTGAAACGGGTGACCCGTTAGCTTAACGAGTCGGATTGAACCCGACTCAAACCCATTAAACCCGATCCATTTACGGATCTAGCACCAGGACTCTCCAAATCTCCTTTTAAAAAATCAATAACACAATAAAAAAATAAAAATTAAACTTCAACATTTTCTCTCTCTTCCTTTCTTTCTTCGTCTTCCCTCTGCGCGATGAAAACCAGAAGCACAGTGCTTCCTAAAATTCCAGTTGGTTTACTCCTCTCTTCCCCAAATTTACTGGTGTGTTTTTCTTTTTTGTAATCTGATTAGAAATTATTAAAGATGATAACATGAACCACCAAATTTCAACAAAGAAGTAACAAAGAACAGCAAAAAAAAAATCAAATATTTGACTTTTGGGTAGTTGAGAAGAAGTGAGATTTAATTCCCTGTCAAAGGTTACAAAAATTGGGAGCAAGATGGGGCAGCGAGGAGATCGAACAGATGGGGAAGCAAAGATCAAAGAGATCTCATGAAGCGGAGATCGAAATCGTCAATCGTGTTGCAGAGCACATTTTTTTTCGTTTTGGATTTCTGCGGTTTCTGAGGAAGAAGAAGTTGGACATCCAAGGTCAAAACCGTCATTTTACTGTGTAATGGACATAAAAAACAAAACTTGAAGAGCAACTGAAAGTATAAAAGGGAAGAACGCTGTAGAATAAATAGTAATCCGTTTTCTCTTTTAGTATATACTAGCCTTTATGTTTTTTGAATTGCGACATGCTACGCGCAATTTATATGTTTTAAATGTATTTATATGCGTAAATTGACAAAAAGAAAGTCAAATATTAGAAGTAAATGAATAATCTTAAATCATGCTAGAACAAATCTCTCATAAACCAATTAAAACAGCTAAATTCACATAATAAAATTGGTCTCTATAGAATTTACATTAAGAATAGAGAAAGTAATATATAATAAACAACTGATTGAATCACATTATTGCTAACCCATTGTGAGGCTAAGTCCATCCCCCCTCCCTCTTAGTGTAGATAAGATCGATTGTTAAAAAAAACATTAATTTGACAACTAATTTAATCACATTATTATCCGTGTGTGAATAACATTTTTTATAACCGGCTAGGGGTGGGCACGGTTTGGTTTGGTACGGTTTTGAGTGAAACCAAAACCAAAACCGCAAGTTTTTGCGGTTTGGTTCGATGCAGTTTTGAGGCTAAAACCGAAATGAAACCAAACCATTTGGTTCGGTTTGGTTTGGTTTCAAACGGTTTCGGTTTGGTTTCGTTGTTTGAAAAAAACTATTATGGTTACCTAATTGATGACAACAAAATTCACATCCATAAAGACCACAACAAAATAATTCAACTTAAGGCAACTAAGAGCACATCAAATCTCCAATGCCAGTACTGCAAACCCAAACATAAAAAAGATTCTAATAAGTAATAACTCTAGTTTTGGTAGAACCTACCAATCAAACTGTGTGAAATTTTTTTAATAACAAAAGGTGGTAGATGTGTTTTAGTAAAGTTGCAACACACAGAAAGTGTAACATAAAGAAAGTCCATACTAAATGTACTTGAGAAAGATGAATAAACTTGAGAAACTTAAGAAAGAGAACACAAAGTCTTAGTCCACGGACTACGGGACTAGAAGAAAGAAAATAAAAGGTTATGTTATGTGGCCATGTTATGATGTGGTTGAGTCCATACTAAATGTATGGACTCAATGAAAATAACCAATTAAAATTTAACATTTAATAAAGGTATGCGGTTTCGGTTTCGGTTTGGTTTCGGAGGGCCGAAACCGAAACCAAACCGTTTTTCCCCTATTCGGTTCGGTTTCAAACCGAAACCGTTTTGAAACCGCAAAACCAAACCGTTCGGTTTGGTTTGATTTGGTTCGTGTTTCGGTTGCGGTTTTCGGTTTCAAGTGCCCACCCCTATAACCGGCATTACACACCTCTTAAGATGTTTTGAACGTGTTTAAAAATAGACAAATTGAATTACATTATTGCTAGTCTATTGTGAGGTACTAATTAAAAAACAAAACCACAAAAAATTAAGTATTAAAAAATACTGTTAAAATGACGAAAATGCCCCTATCTTATTTGATGCATTATTTTGGGATGCTTTGAAGTTTTTTGTCTTATGGGTATTTTTGTCCAAATATTTTTGTTGAAACTTGGTGACACCAAAATCACCATTCACTTTTCCGTTAGCTTTATATATACATATAAAAAAGGTCGTACCCAGTGCACAAGGCTCCCGCTTTAAGCAGGGTCTGGGAGAGGTGAATGTCGGCTAGCCTTACCCCCATTTATAGAGAGGCTGCTCCCAAGTCTCGAACCCGAGACCTACCGCTCATGGGTGAAGGCACTTGTCATCGCACCAAGTGCGACCTCTAGCTTTATATATACATATAATATAATAATATATATATACACACACACGTATATACATATAATATAATATAATTTTTTGTTAATGAGTCACCAAAGTGATTTGCATAGTATTAAGTTTTGCAAATTCAATGTTGTAAAATGATTTATAATTTGTATGCATTATCAAACAGAGAATTTTCCAAAAGAAATAATCTACTGGGATTAGCTATAAATTATTGTATAGTTAGTCATGAAACTTGCAGCATGTGTAAATCTTCTTGCCCAAAGCCATTGACATTACATATCTTCTTGTATTTATGCTTTGCTATGTACGATCTAAAAATCCATAACTTCTGTATGTATAGACAACTTCTTGCTCGAAGGTGCAACTGGTTATATAGCTTTTGACTTGAGTGACAAAGGATCTTAAGTTCATTTTCTTTGTCACAACTCATGAATTTTCGAATCAAATTATGTCTAATTTGTGTTAACATAAGAGAAGCAGAGATGAAGGAGAGAAGAAGAAAGAGATGAGCGGGAAAACTTAGGGAGAAAGGAATTGAACTTGTCTTGTTACTACATCATGAAAGTAATTAAAGCATACATTGTGTTATATAGAAACCATACACTGGACAATTACACAATTGCCCTTAACTAAGCCACTTCACTATAACTAACCAAACCAATGGATTAATGAAAAATGTCTTATGGTTTTTACTCCCCCCCCCCCACCCCCCCCTCAAACAAAGCTAGAAGGCTTCTAGCTGAGATTGTATCAACTAATGAATCCAACTGATATGTGAAAATAAGAACCAAATTGATTAGGATGAACATCTTGCAATAAGTGAAGGATCCTGAATGGAAAACTTTGAAACTGAAGCAATAGAACTCATACGAAGATTGTGACAATGTTTCATAAAAATTGGAATGTGTAACCCTTGGTAAGAACATTTGCAACGTGTTATTCAATTGGAATGTACTGAACTACCAGATCACCATTTTGAACATTTTCTCTGATAAAGTGATAATATGTGTCTAAATATTTAATCGTGGAATGAAATAAAATATTAGAACATATGGCAAGTGTAGACAAGTTATCACAATGCAAACAAGGCGGTGAGGGAAGAAACTGATTTATGTCTCTGAGCAAAGATCTAATCCAAAAATGTCAATTGCACAGTGGGCTAATGCCTTATATTCTGCCTTTGTTGAACTTTTGGAAATAGTGGATTGCTTATTTGACTGCCAAGATATTGGATTGGAACCTGTTGATGCACAAAAACCGGAGGTCTTGGAACAACGTAAATCCGACCGTGAATCTGCAAGAAATGTAAATAACACAAGATGTATCGTGGTTCACCTCAATGTTTGGGCTACGTCCACACTGATTATTGTATTTCTAAAGGAGAGAGAGCTCTGAATATGAGAGTGAGAGCTTTGAGAGAGCTTAAAGCTTAGGGGGTGTGAGGCGCTTCTCCCAATTATGAGGGTGAGGGGTCATTTTATAGAATAAGGGCTCCTCACTGATTACATATTTGCCCCTTTCTTTATTACATAATTACATTTGAGTCCCCCGAGTATTTATACGGGATCTAAATACGGAGGCCCTAAGTATGGTATAAACAGTAGTCCCTCAAGTCTTCAGTCAAGAGAGTCTTTTGGCTGGAGACTTGAAATTCAGTCCATGTGTGGGCCGAATTAACTAGATGTCGTCTAGAACTGATACCCGATATGAGGCGGTGCCCAATCTGAAATGATGCTTAACTAGAAGTAGCACATGTTGCGAGGTTGCTCTGCTTGTGGCTTATGTTGCCTTGGTTGGTTCGGCTTGTGGCGTTGAAGGTGAGGGAGTCCCTTTTATAGAATAAGGGCTCGCTCCTCAATACATAAATGATGGGTTAGGAGTGATGCTCGCGGCGAGTCGGTTGCTCAGCAGGCAGCGATGCTCTCTAATGATGGTGAGGGAGTCTCTTTTATAGAATAAGGGCTCGCTCCTCAATACATAAATGATGGGCTAAGTCCCCTAAGTATTTTTTATGAGGCCCAATATATGGTGATGGGCTAGAGTTAATGCTTGCGGCGAGGCGGTTGCTCAGCAGGCGGCGATGCTCTCTAATGATGGTGAGGGAGTCCCTTTTATAGAATAAGGGTTCGCTCCTCAGTACATGAATAATGGGTGCTCTCTAATGAAAGTGAGGGAGTCCCTTTTATAGAATAAGGGTTCGCTCCTCAGTACATAAATAATGGGCTAAGTCCCTCAAGTATTTTTCATGAGGCCCAGTTGAGGCCCAATATATGGTACATAGTGTAGTCCTCCAAGTCTTCGATCAATAGAGTCTGTTGGCTGGAGACTTCAAATTGAATCTATGTATGGGCCGAAATGGCGGTTGTTCGGAGGCAGTATTTGTATACCCTGCACTGAAGCTTTGAAGCTGGAGCTTTTGTAAATGAAGCTTTTGAAGCTGGAGCTCTGTAAATGAAGCTTTTGAAGCTAGAGCTTTTGTAAATGAAGCTTTTGAAGCTAGAACTTTTGTAAATGAAGCTTTTGAAGCTAGAGCTTTGTAAATGAGGCTTTTGAAGCTGGAGCTTTGTAAATGAAGCTTTTGAAGCTGGAGCTCTGTAAATGAAGCTTTTGAAGCTAGAGCTCTGTAAATGAAGTTTTTGAAGTTGATTGACATGAGTGATGCTCATGAATGTTGACATGAGTGATGCTCATGAATGTTTATGTATGATTGATATGAGTGATGCTCATGAATGTTTATGTATGATTGAAATGAGTAATGCTCATGAATGTTTATGTATGATTGATATGAGTAATGCTCATGTATAATTTGAAGTACTGGGCGTACTTTTGATCACCTGGTTGGTGATAATAGCAGCGGTATGCTGAATAATTTTGGAGTACTGGGCGTACTTTTGATTACCTGGTTGGTGGTAATAGCGGTAGGCTGCCGAATAATTTTTTTGTAGCACTGGATGTTCTTTTGATCACCTGGTTGGTGATAATAGAGGGCTTGGCTCTTTTGGGCATATGGGTCTTCGCCCTCCACATAACATTCCAGCCCATTTATTTTAGGCTTTGCCGTTTTTATTTATTATTATTATTATTATTATTATTATTATTACCCTTTGATGGGGTTTATACAGATGTCTCTGAAAGATAAGAAAAATAAATTACCTCATTAAAAAATAAGGAAAGTAAATCACATCATTCTGGTGGGTGTTTACTTCTTACTTTTGCATTGTGGGTGTTTATTCCTTGCTTTTGCTTTCTGCTTTCTGTCCGTGCGCTGCTGTCATGCATGTGCACCCAATTAATCTTTACGGTCTGCCTCTGCGCCGAGAGGAATGAGTAGAAAGGAATCCGAAGAAAGTGAGAACAATTGATGGGAAAGCTTCTTTCAGCTGGATCCTCCAAATGGAAGACAACCCATAAATGCTTTTCCTTTTTTACTTTTGCTTTTCTCTTTTTCTCGATCGACCCGTGTGTCTCTCACTTGCTTTTGCTTTCTTAGAAATCAAAAAATGATTTCACATGGTTTTCTCATTTTAACTACATAGCTGTATCCACAACGGTTGGAGTCTGCCCTGCTGTGAGAGTCTACCCTGGTTTGTAAAGTAGTCATGCTCTCTGTGTCGCTTTCCACAATGAAAACCCCACTCCGCCCCAAAAGTGTTTGCCGAGCCCTCTTCAACAAAGAGTCGTAGTAGTCATTGAAGCAATCCAGACTAAGGATCCCGTCTTTGCGGCGTTTGAGCGTCGCCGACCCGTCAGTCCCAACAAAGCCCGCCGCACCGGTGACGAGGACCGAGATTCCGTAGCGTGAATGGACTCTAGCAGATGACTTGACCCGTTTTTCCTAGGCGGGTCTGCCCCAATTGTAGGTTCTGAGAGAGTGGCGGGAGGGATCGGATGGCAGAGGATTGGTCTGGATCAGATTCTGAGCTTCCAGCAGTCCTGTCGAGGAAGGCAATCTGTATTAGATCTTGGCTTTGGGTCACGTGGTCGTGGGTTGACCCACAAAATCCTGTCAGCTGAAAGATTCTTAGCAACCCATTTGCAAACAGTAACTGTAAGACTTCATCCTGTGAAGAACATCAATAGAAATTCCTGTGTAATCTAGAGAGAGAAAGAGAAGAATTTAAGAGAGAGAATTGTATCTGAATTATCCTTTTCATATATGATTGAATGAATCTTACAGTACATAATACAAGTATATATATCTTTGACTTTCCTTACTCACTAAGTATTCTACACTAACTGTTTTAACTATCATAACCACCTTATCCCTTCCTCTTTTGACACTTGTCACAATCTAACAATTCTTTATCTTTACATCCCCCCTCAATCATATGCTTGGAGGAACCAAGCATAAGATTGGAACAATGATGCTGAAACAAGGGTGCAGACAGTCCCTTGGTTAATATATCGGCAAACTGTTCTTTGGATGACACATGAAGCACATGGAGATCTCCTCGAATAACACGTTCCCGCACAAAATGATAATCTATTTCAATGTGTTTCACTCGAGAATGGAAGACAGGATTAGAAGATAATGCAATGGCAGAGATGTTGTCACAATAAAGAACCGGTGCAGTGAAAAGAGGAACACACAGATCACATAAAACCTGCCTGATCCATGCTAACTCAGCTGCTGCTATTGCCAACGCTCTATATTCTGCCTCTGTTGATGATCTGGAAACCGTGTGTTGCTTCTTCGATGCCCAAGATATAGGACTCGAACCAAGATAGACAATATGACCAGACGTGGATCTTCGATCATTTGGGTCACCCGCCCAATCGGCATCACTATAAGCCTGTAGTTGAAGCTTGCCTGGTTGAAACTGAAGACCATAATGCATCGTGCCACTGAGATACCTCAAGATGCGCTTGACAGCCACAACATGGGAGTCCATAGGATTATGCATAAACTGGCAACATTGATTTACAGAGAAGGCAATATCAGGCCTTGTAAATGTCAAGTATTGCAAGGCTCCCACAATACTTCGATATTGGTGTGGACTGTGATAAGGAGTCCCTTCTGTCTTAGACAACCTGTGATAGGGTAAGCATGGGGTGTTACAAGGTTTGGAATCTTGGAGGTCAACCTTTTCTAGCAGATCCTTGATGTATTTAGTTTGTGACACAAAGAGACCCTGAGGCTGATATGTAATCTGTAACCCCAAGAAATAATGAAGCTGGCCTAAATCTTTCAGGTCAAACTCTTTGGCTAAAGCTTGGATAACATCATCAATCAACTGAGATGAGCTGCCAGTAAGGATGATATCATCCACATACAAAAGAAGAACCACAGTACCAAGAGGAGTGTGCTGCACAAACAATGATGGATCAGCCAAAGAAGCTTTAAAACCCAAACCTGGCAAGAAACTTGTAAACTTTTCATTCCAAGCTCGAGGAGCTTGTTTTAAGCCATAGAGTGACTTATGAAGTCTGCACACATAATTAGAGGGATGAACTGAACTTTCAAAGCCTTGTGGTTGAGACATGTAGACTTCTTCATGTAGATCACCATGAAGAAACGCATTCTTCACATCCAGTTGCCTCAAGGACCATTGAAACTGAGCTGCTAATGCCAAAATTAATCGAACAGTGGTAGGTTTCACTACAGGACTGAAGGTCTCACTGTAATCCACACCCTCTTCTTGGCTATAACCTTTTGCAACTAACCGTGCCTTATATCTTGCCACTGAGCCATCAGGATTGGTTTTGATGCGATAGACCCACTTACAGCCGACTAGGTTTTTAGTAGATGGCAAAGGAACTATGGACCAAGTATGCTGAGACTTTAAGGCAGTGATCTCATCTTCCATAGCAGCAACCCATTCTGGAATTTTAATAGCAGACTTGAAAGTAGCAGGTTCTGAAACTTGAACAGATGACTGAATTGTTGCTGAAAAGACCTTCTTCTTAGATATTCCACTTTTAGAGCGAGTTTGCATAGGATGCAAACTAACTAAGGGAACTGGAAAGACAACTGACAGATCTTCAGGTTGAAAATCTGGATCATCAGGGAGCAAGGACTGTGTAGAATCTGCAGGTAAGGCAGTGGGTGATGTAAGAGAAGTAGGATATTCCACAAATCCCGAATTAGGAAGTGGTGTGGACAGGTAACACTCTGAGGCAGTAGGAGGGGTAGAAGTTGAACACTCTGAAGCTTGAAGTGGAATAGGTGAAACTACAGTATTATGAGAATTGACCAATGAAGGAAGAACTTGAGGTTGTACTTGTAGTGAAGGGGATGAAATGTGAGATGATGCACTGTTGGATGTAATGATGGAAGAATAAGGAAATGTAGTCTCATCAAATAAAACATGTCTAGACACATAGATTTTGTTGGTAAGAGGATTGAGACAAAGATAGCCTTTATACTGACCTGCATAGCCTATGAATATGCACTGTGAAGTTTTAGGTTGCAGTTTACTGGAATTCAACTGTTTTAAAAGTGGAAAACAAGCACAGCCAAAAATTTTAAGATGGGAGATGGATGGTGAGGTTCCAAACAAGCACTGAAATGGTGATGACATTTGAAGTGTTTGACATGCCATCCTATTTATAAGATAGACAGAAATGGCACAAGCATGAAACCAAAGTTTATGTGGTAAGGATGCTGTTTGAAGGAGAGTGATTGCTGTTTCAAGTATGTGTCTGTGCTTCCGTTCAGCAAGACCATTCTGTTGAGGAGTATAGGGACATGACTTTTGATGAAGTATACCCTTTTGGAGTAAATATTGTTTGAATTTATGACTGGAGTATTCACCCCCACCATCACTTTGAAACACTTTCACAGTGGCAGAAAATTGAGTGATCAGAAAACTGTGAAAATGAACAAAAACACCAAAAACTTCACTTTTATTCATTAATGGGAAAATCCAGGTGAACCTGGTACATTCATCCACAAAACTTACATAAAATTTGTAACCCTCAATGGAAACAGTGGATGAAGGACCCCAAACATCACTATGGATGACCTCTAGAGGATGGACAGTTTTATTTGCAGGAAATAGAAATGGAAGCTTGGCAAATTTGCCTTCCAAACAAGATTGACAGATAGAAGACACATGATCTAAAGACATAGGAATATGGGATTGTTTTAGCATTGCTGAAGTGACAATGTTGGAAGGATGTCCTAATCTTTGGTGCCACAAATTTATTTTGACTTGACTGCCAAGATAGCAGGTTTGTTGCTGAAATGATGCATTGTGCTTTTGTGCTTGAATGATGAGATGTTGTGGAATGTGAAATGGTATTGGATAGAGGCCTTCCCTACACAGCCCCTGAAGAATGATTCTCCCTGTGATCTTGTCCTGGATCCAGAAACAAAATTCATCACAGATAAATCGACATTTGTTATCTTTACATAGCTGATATATGGATAGTAAATGTTGTGATAACTGAGGCACATGTAAGATGTTCTTTAACTCAAAAGCATACTGAGGTGTATGAAGAGTAGTAGAACCTATATGAGAGATTGGCAAACCTGAGCCACTTGCTGTTGTGACTGTATCATTGCCAGAAAAAGATACTGCAAGATTGAGATTAGAAAGATCTGAAGTCATATGAGAAGTAGCCCCAGTATCAGCAACCCAGAACTGCTCTTGTGGTACAGAAGGAGAAAATGTAGTGTTCATTGCAGAAAGAGTTGAGGGTGGTGATCTTCCTTGATAAGTGAAGTTGCCTCGATGATAACATTGAACTGCCGTGTGTCCATATTTCCAGCAGATTTGGCACTGCACTTTAGAAGATGGTGCAGATGGAGAAGAGTGTCGTTGAAAGCAATCGGCAGCAATGTGACCTCTTTTGTTGCATATTTGACACGTAGGTACTTCATAACCATGCTCAGGACAAGTGGAGATATGAGGTTTGGCAGGACCAAGGATTCCAGCACTCGAAGTTGAAGGACCTGTGTTGTACTTGGGATTAGAGTGAAAGTTGTTCCTGCCTCTACCTCGTCCTCGAAAGCCATTAAAACTATAGCCACCATTGTAGTGAGAAGAGTGACCACTATAACCAGGAGGTGTTGAACCACCAGTATACACTTGTGACTGAGAGGAACCACTAGAAGAGCCTTCTTGTAGCATGAGAGCTTTGCCTTTGCCAGATGTATTTTGAGCAACCATGGCAGTAACAAAAGACTCTGAGATCGAGTTATTTTCAACGGTTGCTTCCTCAGCCAATAACTGAGACCGAAATTCCTTAAGACTGATGACATTCTCCCTGCCCCTTATAACTGTCCTAAAAGTATTATACTCCGAAGGCAAACCTTTCAGTGCCAATATCACAATATCATCATCCTCAAAGGTGACACCAGCTGCAGAAAGATGATCCCTCACATCTTTAATACGTTGCAGATATGTAGACACTGAGTCATTACCCTTCTTAATGTTTTGCAGCTCCGTTTTTAACTGAAATATACTGGCTTTAGTTACAGTGGAGAACCTATCTTTGAGGCTAATCCACATGTCATTAGAGCTCAAGCACCCAATAACACACGACATAGCTGTGGGAGACAATGTGGCAATGATAAGTTGCATGACTGCACGATCATGCATTTTCCAGATTTGAAACGCATCAGTCTCAACACCTTCAAGTGTAGCATCTTCAACAAATCGAGTAGGACATCGCCTAGTACCATCCACAAAGCCTAAAATGCCATGACTTTCAAGAAGCAATCGAAGTTGATAGTGCCAAACAAGATAATTTGTATCATCAAGTTTAACAGTGACAGAAGTGGACACAGTTGGAATCAGATTCGTGATCGGAGACTGAACTATGGTCAATTGTGCAGCGGTCACCATTGTGTCGCAGAATGTAACAGAGAATCAAGAAATTTACTTGAAGAGATTGAAAGATCAAAGGATGAAGAAGCAGTCACAAGAGTGCAAAAGAAAAGAACACAAATCGAGATCAAGATTCAGAAAGAAATCACCAATACAACATGTAAAGGTTGAGTCATACTTTTCAACAAACACTTGGCGGGCATGATTGCATACACTGTGCAAATAAGATCGATGACAAATACGAAGCCCGGCTCGAAAGATAACAGCAAAAACTTCAATTCAGATCACTACAAACGTCAAAGATCAAGAGCGGAAGCAGTACTTTTCCTCAGAATCCAAGGATCGGCTCTGATACCATGTAAGACTTCATCCTGTGAAGAACATCAATAGAAATTCCTGTGTAATCTAGAGAGAGAAAGAGAAGAATTTAAGAGAGAGAATTGTATCTGAATTATCCTTTTCATATATGATTGAATGAATCTTACAGTACATAATACAAGTATATATATCTTTGACTTTCCTTACTCACTAAGTATTCTACACTAACTGTTTTAACTATCATAACCACCTTATCCCTTCCTCTTTTGACACTTGTCACAATCTAACAATTCTTTATCTTTACAGTAACCACCTCCTTAATTTCTACAAACCCAGTGAGAAAGACGTGTGGTTTTATGGTGGGTTTGGATGCGTTAGGCCGAGAGCTGGAGAGGGATGCGGGCTAACATCATAGAATTAGAACCAGTCCCAATTCACATCAATACGAATTAGAATCGAATTAACCATAAAAGCTGACTGCCGCGAAGGGATTGTTCGAAAAATGAAGGGTTTGGATTTAAGTGCAGATTGTACAGGCAGGGGTATCATTAGGCATGTACTCCGCCACCAGCAGCCTCTCGTCGCCGTCGTAGCTACCCTATCAAATTGGCAAGCCTTTTATGCCTCGGTTTCCCAACGTCCCAAGCTTCATCCAGGCCAATTTAGAAAATTTCTTGACGGCAATCAAACGACGGTTATCTTGGTTCTGGAGGCGACATTTGTAGACGACATTGGGGGCTTTCTCACCTCTCTCGGAGATGATGAAGTCAGAGCTGAAGTTATTTGTGGTGCTTTTCAAGTCGGCCAGCGAGAATTCTAAGAATCCAGGCACTGCTTCTGCACCGGCTCCGGCGACATTGGCTCGACCGTTGGACGGTTAAGGAGTGCGGTTGGTGGTGGCGGTGGAGCTGAAGGTGTCCAAGCGATGGTGCTGGTGTTGACCTGCATGTATAAAAGACGACTCGCAGCACCCCATAACTCGGCCGAGTTGACTCAGTGCCGTTTTCTTTTCCTTGGCAATGGCAATGGCATTGTTAATTTGCTTGCTTGGTTGCCTGCCTACCTGTGTTCTCTCTCTCTCTGTCTGCAATGGCAAAACCTATCTCTCCCTGTTTCCTTCTACCGCAAGAGAGAGAATTTTTCAGATGAAACGTGCGGATGGAAGAGAGATTTTGGGAGATGGAAACAGTGGAAGACGAAACAGCTCTGTAAATTGGAAGTTTCAGAGAGAGAGAGCTGTGTCTGTGTCTCTGTGTGGGTTTTGCAGATCCACGGCGAAGGTGAAAAAATGAAAGAGAACCGTCACAACTTTTCGTATCGATTCGGCGTCAAATGTTGATGCATAAAACCGGAGGTCTTGGAACAACGTAAATTCGACTGTGAATCTGCAAGAAATGTAAATAACACAAGATGTATCATGGTTCACCCCAATGTTTGGGCTACATCCACACTGATTATTGTATTTTTGAAGGAGAGAGAGCTCTGAATATGAGAGTGAGAGCTTTGAGAGAGCTTAGAGCTTAGGGGATGTGAGGAGCTTCTCCCAATTATGAGGGTGAAGGGTCATTTTATAGAATAAGGGTTCATCACTTATTATATATTTACCCATTTCTTTATTACATAGTTACATTTGAGTCCCCCGAGTATTGATACGAGATCTAAATACAGAGGCCTTAAGTATGGTATAAACAGAACCCAAATACACAACATAACTAGTTATTGATATTCTGGTGTTAATATCAACAACCCAATCAGAATAAGATAAAGCAGATATGGACATAGCTAGCCTCACTCTTAGTGTACCTCAAACCACAATCAATTGTACCCTACAAATATCTCAATATTCTTTTAAACAAGTGAAAGTGCAGATCTGTAAGATTAGTCATGGATTGAGAGACCATGTTAACTGAGTGGGCTATATCAGGCCTTATAAATGTCATATTGCAGAGCACCAACTAAACTTCTGTAATGAGTTGGATCGATAGGTGTTCCTTCAGCAACAAGTAATTGTGTATGAGCTTTGGATGGTGTAAATATAGGCTTATAGTGTTCCATGCCAGCCTTTTTTCAACAATTCCCTAGCATACTTGGACTGATTAATGAATAGAGAACCATCTTGTTGATATTGAATATGTAGTCCTAAAAAATATGCAAGCCTTCCTATGTCTTTAAGATCAAAGATTTCAGCAAGGCTTGTAACAACTGATTGAATCTTTGAAGCACTTAAACAAGTCAAAATTATGTCATCAACATACAACAAAAGAGTAATAACCAGTGTTCTAAAAATCGGCCTAGGCGGGCGCCTAGGCGCTGGGTGGTGGCCGGCCGTGGGGATTAACTCAAAATCGGGAGTAAAATCGGGACAGGGATTAGGCGGCCGTCGAGGGACGGCCTGGGCCACCCTTAGGCGGCCTAGGCGGGCGACTGAGTGGCCTAGGCGATCCAGGAATTTCAGTTTTGTTATGTTTTCAAGAATGCAGATCACCTTTCTGGGTTTCTACTAGTTCTCGGTTTGGCGAAGAGGAATGACGAAGACGATGACTTTCTCTCTCTTCCTTTCACACCACATGACCACTCTACATACTTTTTCTTATTTAAATTTTTTTCTTAGTTTCTCTCCAATCAAATTTGGACATCTAGCATCAAATTGCTTGCTTTTTGTCAAAAGTCATAGGCTGTCAATTTCTCATAAAAACTGATGGAGTGTCATGCTAAAAATGTCATTACCAATAAGTATTGGTGCAGAGCCCATCTTTATGCGTCCTAGTGTACCCTTTCCACATCCACATACTTGACACTTTTATTTCTCTTTAAATTCCACATAAATTAATATGATCTCTAAAAAATAAATTAATATGATCTCTAAAAAATATTTTGTAAATTATTATAAACCACCCATATTGACATCAGAATTTTCTTTATTATGAACCACCCAATCTATTACATGGGATTTTTACTTTTATTTTAAAAAAAATTAGATATAATCATTCAAAATGTCTTAAGTTATATGGTATATATGCTTAATATGTTTTTAAATTTTGGACTTGTTAGATACTTTTTTTTGTATTTTATCATTATTTTATTATCTTATCCATGAATTTCATATAAGTATAAATTTTTTTAAGTGTCAATATGCACTTATTTACAAGATATACAAGAAATTTACCTAAATCCGTCTAGCCGCCTAAGCGATAGGCACCAGCCCATCGCCTGACTAGCGTCTAGCGTTTTTTAGAACCTTGGTAATAACATCTCTATCATCGTTTTTAACAAATAGACTAGTATCAGACAGTGAAGTTTTAAAATCCAACACAGGCAAAGAGGTACTTTCGGTTCGGGATTACCGAACGAATGAAAATGTGAGATTGATTCCGGTACTGAAATTTTGGGATCGATTCGGTATTGGACAGTGTTCTAAAACGCGGTCTGGGCGGCCGCCTAGGCGTTGGGCGTCGGGCCTCCGCCGCGATTATTTCAAAAACGTTCAGGAAATCGGCAAGGGTATTAGGTGGTGCCTAGGCGGCCTAGGCGTCGGGCTAAGCGGCCTTCGCAGCGGTTTTGTTAAAATATTCCGTTTCAGTACACTGCGAGGGTGACGAAAGAGAAGCCGAGAGAGCGTGAGGGAAGAGTAAATGTGAGAGAGATGTAGAAGGAATCAGATAACAGTGCAATTGCAGGAAAAAAAAAACAAGAACTTTGACCTGGAAGCCCAGATTTCTTTGCCGGAGAGGATTTCTTCGCTGTGCTTGAGGAAATTGACTGGACTCATGATTAGGTTTTGGAAAAATATACAGAGCAAGAAGATGGAAATTAGGCAGAGAGATGGGAAATCAAGCGAAGCAATCGAAGAAGAATGGAGGGAGAGGAAACGAGAAACTTAATTAGGTGAAGAAGATGGGGAATTCTGGCGGAGCAATCGAAGAAAAATGGAAGGGAGATGAAACAAGAAACCCCAAATTAAGGCCTTACCGATTTCCAATGTGTCAAAAGTCACTGCCCTCTGTCAAAAGCCATCCCCTCTGTCAGATCAAATTCCAAGGCGTCAAAAGGAAGGCACTAGGCTTATGAATTATATTTAAAAATGTTACCTACTCCCATTATTAAACAAATATATTATATATTATTATCTACTCTTTTTTTTTTTCAATTATGTACTTAAAATTCTTTACATTACCTATATGTATCTCTTCTTTTTTTTTTCTTTTAAATAATGTGTTACATTATCTATATATGCTTACTGATTTTTAAATGTTAAACTTGTTGGGTGGATGTACTTTATATATTCTTCTACTTATATTTTACATTTTATCATTGTTCTATTATTCATACAAGTATAGTTTTTTTAAGTGTAAATAGGCATTTATTTACAAGATATATAATAAATTTACATAAATCCGCCTAGGCGCCCGCCTAGACCCCGCCTAGGCGCTAGGCCCCTACCCACCGTCCGACTAGCGCCTAGCATTTTTTAGAACCTTGGTATTGGATACTGAAATTTTTAGGATTTTCGGTTTGGTATTTTCTTGGTTCGATTTCGGGATTTTTTCAGTTCAATTTGGAATGTTCGGTATTTTTTTCCACCCCTAGACTCAGGAGTCAGGTCAGTCAAGCGCCGCGTGCATTGACTTTGTTATAAACTTGTAACTTAGACACTTAAGCAAAACTTGAACAAATTAATCGTCTTATCAAAATCCCTTGGTTTTTCCAAGCAACGTGACATGATCCCTTTCTACGTTCTCTCCGTACTTCTTATTGCATTGCCCAGTACTACCACAGATGCCGTTCCCATCGTAATTGCCAACACACCGTCGTCACAAACATCTAATCGTACTCCGACGACGGTAATTGCCAACACACCGTCGTCACAAACATCTACTCCGACGACGGTAATTGCCAACATACCGTCGTCACAAACATCTACTCGTACTCCGACGACGGTAATTGCCAACACACCGTCGTCACAAACATCTACTCCGACGGTTACGCTTTCACCGTCGCCGCCGCCTAATCTTTTACCGTCGCCGTCGCCGCCGCCTATGCTTTCACCGTCGCTGCCGCCGCCTTCGCTGACAAACAGATCTGGTAAATGATGATATCCTTCAAGCTTTCTACAATTCTTGTGACTGATAAGAATCGCTACCCTCGTATATAATTTCAAATGCCACAAATCACCGTGTTGAGTTTCATCTCCCGACGTAATAATATGAATCGTTCATTTTTATATTCTCCTTTAAAGATGATTCTTACAGCAAATAATTAAAATAAAAATCGATTAACTCTTTGATTATTGTTAGGTAGGCCCAGAGATATATTTATTATAATTTTGTATTCATACAGGAAGCAGCAAACCCTCATCGATGATAATCATCGTTGGTACTCTTGGTTCAGTTGCTTTCTGTTCGTTAGTTGTGGGATGCTTCTTTCGCAAGAGACTCAGAACAGTCAAAGAGAGATACCACTCCAAACGACAAAAGAAAAAAGGTAATTAATTAATAAAAAGATTTGAAAAGTATTTATATATTACTTCAATTTCTTAATAAATTTTTTACTTAAGACATCTAATCTTTTGAGTCAATGTTTGTAGTTGGTAATGATATGAAGAAGACTGTTGAGTCATTGCAATTTAGATTGGGAACTATTGAAACTGCCACGAACAAGTTTTCAGATGATAACAAATTAGGTGAAGGAGGATTTGGTGCCGTTTTCAAGGTATGAAAATGTCTATTTGCATGAGATCCTTCGCTCCACAAAATTATGGAGGCATTCCTACTCGAAAATAGTTCCTGATCATCGCTATGTGAAAAAATATTTATGCAAAAATCAACAAAAAAAAATATGATCTTTTACGCATCGAACTGTATAAAACTAAATGATCAAAATAGGTAAAAATATATATATATTATGAACTGTCTATCTATTTACAATAATTGATTGACTAAACGACCTTAATTAGTTTTGATTACATAGTATACTATATAATAAATAGTATTTACAATGCTTACTGCTTAGTTCACATTACATATTGTAGGGCACACTTGGTAATGGACATGAAATAGCAGTAAAACGGCTATCGAAAAGCTCCACACAAGGGGTACAAGAATTTCAGAATGAGGTGGTATTGGTAGCCAAACTTCAACACAGAAACCTTGTGAGGCTTCTGGGATTTTGCTTGGAAGGAGAAGAAACCTTACTTGTCTATGAATATGTACCCAACAAAAGTCTTGACAAATTTCTATTTGGTTTGTGAATATCATTTGACCAAATATTTTCCTTTGTTGATTACAATATATATGTGTGCGTGTGTGTGTGTGTGTAATTGGCTGTAAATTTTAACTTGTCTTTGATAAATGTTACCCATGCAGAACCCAAGAAACGAGAACAGCTGGATTGGTCGAGACGTTGCATGATAATAGGAGGAATCGCTCGAGGAATTTTGTATCTTCATGAAGATTCTAGGCTTAGAGTTATACATCGTGATTTAAAAGCTAGCAAAATCTTGTTAGATGGTGAAATGAATCCAAAAATATCAGATTTTGGAATGGCTAAAATGTTTGGAGTTGATGGTCAAACTCAAGGAAATACCGAAAGAGTCGTCGGAACTTAGTAAGTTTCAATTTATATAACCTTCGATCCTATTTAAGTTTCAACCTATATACCTTCACATATAAAATTGGAGGAATCTACGGTACCTCATCAAAAAGTAAAGGTACCGGTACCCTTTAATATAATAATATTTTAAAATTATCTTAGACCATTGATTAAGTTCAACAAATGGTCTTAGTGTTAGATACAGTTGGTTTTAATAAAAAATTTAAGGATTATCTTAGACTATTGATTAAGTTCAAAGAATTATCTTAATCATAAACGTTAAGGATTATCTTAGACCATAGATTTAAGTTTAATGAATTACCTTATACCATTGATTAATTTTATTTTTGTATAAATGTGTAAATTACCAAGGGTTAGATTACAAAGGTTGTCAGTTACTGTGTGGATATTAGATTACACTATCAAGGTAGTATATTGCAATTGCGTTGAACGTTATTGAATTGCAATATTAACGTTAAAATTGAAGAGTATTGGTATATTATTGTTTTAATAAAGTACCATAGACTGACCAAAAAATATATTTGTTTTTTCTAACTAAAAAGTCTCAACGCATTACTTTTGTACATGCAAGTGGTTACATGGCTCCAGAATATGCAATAGAAGGAATATATTCAGTAAAATCAGACGTCTTTAGCTTTGGTATACTCCTGCTTGAGATCACCACGGGGAGAAAGAACTTTTTAGGCTTTGACTGCCGTTTTCCTACACTTCTAGCACACGTAAGTATTTAATAACTTGGTATAAGCATTATTTATATATACATCATTATTCCCAAATTATTATTTGGCTAAGCTATCAAAGAGAAGAGTAGTATACTATTTTATAATTACATCCTTAAAAATTATTGTTTTACAGGCTTGGCAATCATGGAATGAAGGAAAAGGGTTGGATTTGATAGATCCAATACTGTCGAAAGATTCATGCAGGCCAGATCAAGTTTTGAGATACATCCACATTGGACTATTGTGTGTTCAAGAGGATGCAAACAGTAGGCCGACCATGTCATCAGTTGTTTTAATGTTGAAAACTGAAACTATTAGTCTTCCCAAACCTGAGCGTCCGGCATTTTTTACAGGAAGATCTGCAAATATGCAGGATCAAATAGCTGCTAATAGTTGCACCATCAATGGTTTAACAATTTCTGATGATCTTCCTCGTTAAGGATAAATTATATAAGAGATACAGCCTATATCTCGCATTCAACCCCTATATACATACTTCTCGTTCAAGTGAGTTTGTGAGACTGAGAATGAATTATGAAGTTAATTTAGACAATTAAACTGTTGAACCTTTTTATATTATTTATTGTTAGAGTAATGTTGGCAATTCTTAATAGAACGTATGAGTTTGTAATGTTTTAGACTAGTGCATGTTTTCGGTTTAATTATTTTAGTCTAAATTTGTCTTTCATACTCTTAATCACATAATGTCAAACGTTTCAGAGACTTCAACTTGAGTAAGTATGTCATTCATATATATAGGTAGTACTTGGTATTTAACATGATTTGTTTTTGAGCTTAATGTTGAGTGGTTAGAATATTTTTGGAGCAGCCCAATATATCTTTTAGTTGCCATTTCATTAGCAGCTAATTTGATAATTTTTTTTGTTCATTTATAAAGTTGATAATTTCAAGAGTTTTTAAATTTAAACTTATCATGTGCATGCTTATCCTCACATTTAGGGATGGGCAATGGTTATGGCGGGCAGGTAACCGCAGTTATTTACCCATAACTGTTTATGTTCATACCCGCATAACCGTTTACCCGTTGGGTAATTACATAAATGATTATACCCATAACCATAACCGTTTATAAACGGTTATCAATACCCATAACCGTGTACCCATTTAACCATAACCATAACCATTTACCCGTTTACCCATTTTTTCGCCCATTTATCCTTTTTTACCCATTTACCTTTTTTTCGCCCGTCTACATTATTTTTTTTAACAATTTGAAAATTACAAAAGAAAAATTTGTCATAATTTTCATTTTTTGACAATTAAACACCGTTATAAATAAATTTTAGCATACATTTCCCTATTTTAATCATTTAAGTTCTCGTATAATTCCAATAATTGAAATAATAGTTTACGAAAGATATTTTTTTGCTACACCCAAGCAAGTCTTTAATTATAATCCATATGATTAAAAAGCAAAGCTTCTAAAAACAAAAAGTAGTCATTATCTTGAATACTAGAATTCAAAGCTTCAAAATATTCCGAAACTAAACACTTTCGAACACGTTCAATCACAAAGTATCATCGACTCGTTGTCACCAAAAGAGGCCTTGTTGAAGATTAATTGGTTCAAAATCTTGGTTCTCGCTTTGAGTCTCCATCTTGGAACTAGTTGAAACAGTTGGATACAAGACTTTTTGAAGATCTAAAGATCTTCAAATAATTCATACGAAAAGAGTTTCTGCTGAAACAAATACAGATAATCAATTCACAAATTATATTGCAAGTGGAAATAGTGTACATATAACGAACGAGATGCAGAATTTAAGAGGTGTTATAGTGCGCAAATAAATAATTAAAGAGCTACCAAACTGCATAACTTTTGTTTCCATATAGTTGACGTTCAAACCAACAATAACGCAAGTAAGCCGGACAACATTTGGTCTAGAATTAGAGTCTTAGAGAACAGAGACGCAAGTTCCCATCTAATCTTCCAGCCAAGTTTAACTATTAAACCAGGAAAGTGTAAAGTAGATATCTTCAACCTAATCTTAGCAGGAATTAAGTACCTAATTCTTCTCCAGCAAGTAAAGCCATAATCTGCGTTTCTAGAATTGCATAATGAAATCCAATATCAACATAGAGGCTTTACAGATAAAGGTTCTAAATTTTGAGCATTTTGCATATCCGTTCATCAAACGCGCAAGACATTTCACAAGAAGCCAAAGCTGATTGTAATGAGCCATAAACACAATTAGGAAAAAGAATGGTAAAAATCATCGAAAGCCAAAGCCAAAGCTATTGCCAATAACTATGCTAGATTCATTTATTCTTTCATCGAATGCACGGTAATGAGATTTTGAAATTTAAACAGACAACACCTCAATTCCTATTTAGTTACCATGATGCAGCTGATGGCAAACAATCATATTGTTTGAATCAATTCCTATTTGGCATTAAGAGCAAGTAAATGCTTCTGCGACATTTTCTTGAATAATTCATAAAAGTAAATTCTTTAAACAATGGATTTCCAATTCAATATTTTTACTTCTTTTTTTCTATCATCATTCAACGATGTTTGTGCAATGTGAAAGATTAAAAAGCATATTAAATTAAATTACATTAATATAATTCAAACTAATTATGCATCGAGAAAATAAACCCACTTATGGAGGTTCTCGAACTAAATCCTCAGGCTTTTGGCGGCTACTCTGCAAAAAAGCAGGAAAATATATAATTTCAGATTGAATTCACGAATTAAACAAAAAAAAATTGCAGTGGGAGTAAAAATTGAAATCACTCCTAAGACCATCTCCAAACCTGGGCTAAAAGCCAAATTACCCCCCCCCAAACACTTTCCAACCCATGTTAAAATTTTAGGCTAAATGCCAAATGTTATTTCTGGGCCAAATACCCCCTAGCTTTCCCCCGGGCTAAATGCAAAATGTTTATCGGAATTTAAATTTTTTTAGATTAAAATGTTCATAAAATTAATTTACAATAATCTACATATTTATTTATTTTTTAAAAAATTGATTTAAGAAAAAAATTAGCCTAAGTTCATTATTTAATAATTCCGGGCTAAAATTTTAGGGCAGAAGGGTTGGAGCAGAAAAGATGTTTCTAGGCTAAAAGCCAAATTTTCCGGGCTAAAAAATTTGGCTTTTAGCCCAAGGGTTGGAGATGGTCTAAGCAATGCAAATTTTTAATAAAATCAAGAACAATGCAAATTTTTAATAAAATCAAGAACAATGCCTAATCAAGACTAGATTTCACAAATCCTAATTTAAATTTCACAAACCCTAAATTAATTCCAAAATTTACCTGATGTGGGTGTGGCCGGATTCTGAGGTGAGGAGGTTGTCTGAGGTGAGGTCGAGGAGGGTGGTGAGGTTGTCTGAGCGAGGTCACCGAGGTGTGGTCGAGTCGAAGTCGAGAGGCGGAGAAAGAGAGGGACGGATAGAGAGAGCGACAGAGAGAGAGTGACGGAGAGAGAGATCAGAGGGTCTGTGTGATGTGGGTGTGGTCGGATTCTGAGGTAAGGAGGTTGTCTGAGGTGAGGTCGAGGAGGGTGGTGAGGTTGTCTGAGCGAGGTCGCCGAGGTGTGGTCGAGTCGAAGTCGAGAGGCTGAGAGAGAGAGCGACAGAGGGAGAAAGGAGAACGACGAAGAGAGAGAGGGACGAAGAGAGACAGCGACGGAGGGACAGAGAGAGCGACGGAGAGAGAGAGCGACGGAGGGACAGAGGGACGGAGAGAGAGAGTGGTGAGGTTGTAACTTATTCTCTGAGGGTTTTTAATTTTACATATATTAAATTAAATGGGTAAATGGATACCCGTTGTAACTGCGAATATTACCCATAACTGATGGATACCCATTATAACCGCGGATAATACCCATGACCGTCCATTTAAATTTCATGGATAAACGGTTATACCCATAACCGTTTGTTTGTCTAAACAGTTACCCATACCCATGGGTATTTTTCCCATCCCTACTCACATTTTTTTTTATCTGCACAAAAGAAACCTCAGCACAGTGCGTTATAAATTTAAGTGTGAGGTTTTTGGGTGGCTGCTGCATATATCGGAATTGTTGTATTATCGACGGTATGTGTGCATTGGAATATAAAGTAAATGAGACACAATATTTGCGAGGTTCGGTAAGTGTGCCTACGTCCTCGGGGTAGTAGTATTACTTTCTTTCATTACGTGAACTAATAGGTGTGGAGCAAAAAATAATCAAGAAAATTATATGGAGGCGACACGTAGACTTTCGGAGGAAAATAACAAAATTACACTCGAGCCACACCGGGATTTTCACGCGCATTGTCACAGCCCGTTCCGGAATTTCATATTTGTTGATATGAAATGACAGAATTGCCCTTAATGACTATTAGGTATATGTGTGATATGTAATTTGAATAATTATATTTTCCTAAGTTTTTGGAAAATTTAAGTGGGATTAAAAGTTATGTACATTTTGTGTGGTTAGGGTGTATTGTGGACTACACAATCCCTTCTCTCTCTCACTTTCATGTACCCTCTCTCATTCTCAGTCTCTCTTTTCCCTCTCAGTCCTCCCTCTCTCTCTCTCTCGAACTTGTACGAACGAGGGCCAAAACCCTCAATTCTTCACGGATCGACGCCAAAAAGGTGAGTTTCCTTATCCTTTCAACTCCCTGATTCGAATGGTACTAGTTTTGGAACTTAAAACCCTCGAAATCACGTAGAAACCCTAACCCTGAAAATGTGCATTGTTCATGCACAAGTGAAATATTGGTTTTCAGGGAATTTCAAGCTCATAGTGAGCTTAAGGAGGTTCTCACGAGCTTGGAGGTACTTCGTTGGGAAGATTTGGACGTCGGAGGACTTAGAACGACGAGTTTGTAGGTGAGCCGAGCTATCGACCTTTCTCATGAAAAATCTAGTGGAATTTAAGCTTTGAAACTTGTATAACGTGATTCTACATGTTACTAGCTTCATTTTGGTACCAATTGCATGAAAGATGGTTGAGAATCGAAGGAGAAAAAGGAATTTGAAAAATTACCCAGTTTCCTGTGCCGGCGACGGTCGCCGGAGCTGGAGGAAGAAGACGGGAGAATATTCCGTCAAGTCTGACGAAATATTCTCACACAGTCAGTCAGTTCTAACGGAAACCGTTGGGTTTTAACGGAATATTCCGAGGAATATTCCTAACGGCGTCACAGTCTCAGCCCCGTGTGCTAGGCACGTGCCGCGCGTGGGTGGCGCGTCTGGCCGTGCCTTGGCCGGCTCGTGAGGGCGCGTGGGAAGTCCAAAAATATTTCTAAAATATGGGGATGTTCGTGGAGTTGTGTAGATCACTGTGGTATATTCATATACCCAATTTGAGTATCGTATGAGAAGTTATTTCGAATTGTTGGTTATGTGCTTTAAAAATAACATTGTTATAGTTGTTTCGCATATAGGTGAGACCTATCCCGAGGACGAGCGCATTCAAGGGCGTCACGGGGGTTACGACCATTCGACATATCAGTGAGTGGGCAGTTAATTTTCTGTATTTACCTATATACTATTGATTTTCCCAGAAATCAAATATAAATGAAAATATGTTTTAAAATGCCATGCATGCATATATATGAATTATATGAATTAGTATTTGATGCCTATATGTTAAATGGTGTTGTGGACGCACAGGTGAACATCAGGTGAGTTTTATATGGTTCATATGGTTCATATGATTTATTGTTGATGTGAATTGTGTTGAGAGCTCATAACCTGCACCCCTGGTGTTAGTGCTTATATTATTCACCCCGCACCACACGCTCACCTTGGATCCAAGTAGGTGCATGTCGTACATATCACTAGTGGTGGCTCCGACATGTCGTACAGACCATAGAGGGTTCCGACTTGTAGGTGATTCTAGATTTATTATACAGCTGTGATGAGAGAAGCACTAGAGCGTATTATTACATCATCCTAGTCGAACAGACTACTATAGGTAGTTCTGACTTATGTGCAGTGTAGTGCCGTACAGGTCACAGTTGGTGACTCCGACAGTGCCGTACAGGTCACAGTTGGTGACTCCAGCTGGATTGGATATTGAGCTTTAGAATCAGCCGTACAGGACCACTGTAGGGTCTCTGGTTGATTTATTTTTTTCACCTGATTTATATTGATGCATCTATATTATGTTGTTGGCACATGGCATGTTTTGAAAAGTGTTAAAGGATTGTGATTTGAGATAATTGCTTACATATATAATTATGTTTACTATTTTTCTGGGAAAGTATACATGTTTTACAGCGAGGGGTTAGAAATGTTATTAAATGAAATGTTTTGAAAGCTTTGTTTTACTGACCCACTCAATGGTATTTATTCAAAGCCCTCTCATCACTCCTCATCAAATTTTCACTAAAAAGATAACTCCCAATTGCGGATGCAAATTTTCGCCGTCTTCTCCTTTGACGAAAATGCACCTGCAAAATAATAACACCTAAGATTAAGGTCAAAAGCCTCACGCACCCACGATGAATTGGGGGGGGGGGTGGAGGAGGGCTTTGGTCAAAGAATCTCCGGTGCCAAAGTTAGAATTTGAGAGAGAAAATGTTTAGGAATTTTTGACTAAAATCTTTAGAGACATTTTGGATGCAGTCTCTAACTACTAATATTCTTTGACTGAAATCTTTGTGGTTTTTAGTTTTTTATCGAAGTCCCTGACATTAATGTAATAATGTAGGTTATTATATTTTTAAATTAAAAATGAAATTTGTAGTTATTTATATCAATGAGAATATAAATAAAACCCATAATTTATGAGATTAAAAATATTAAAGATAAATTATACTCTCCAATGTATTTTGTGTGTGTGTGTGTGTGTGTGTGTGTGTGTGTCTATATATACATGGGTACGTTCATCAAAACTAACCAAAAAATTATTGTAGCAAAACATGGGTGCATTTTTCATAAAAAGAAGGATATTAGGCTTAATAACATTATTAAATTTCTTCTATTAAACTTGACATGGATATATTCTCAAATCAACGAAATAAAATGTACCCATATAAGTTTTAAAAATGAATTAGACATAAAATTGAATGAATTTTATATAAAAAAATTCCGTACATTTTATATTTAAAAAAGGTATATTTTTCATATAACAAATTGGTATATTTAAGAATGGGTACATATAAGATTAAAAGTTTTAGGGTAAATTACATAAAACTACCTCAACTATTGGGTCAGTCACAGTTTCATACCCCGTCTTTAAAAAATGTCAATGTCATACATCATCAATGAATTTATTACAATTTCATACCTTTCGTCAGTTCTCTATCAATTCCTCCGTTAAATGCTGACGTGGCTTGAGGCGGGACCCATTTTTTATTAAAAAATTAATTGAATATTAAAAAAAATTAATTAAATATTAAAAAAAAAAAAAAACCATCCCCTTCCTATCTTCCCCATCAGTTCCCCCCCCCCACCCCCACCCCTCTTCTCCCTCCCGAGCCTCCCAACCACCTCCCTCTTCTCCACTCTTTCCACCTCCCCTCCCATTCAAAACTTAAAAAAAAAAAAAAAGCCCCACCAATTGAGGTGGGTCCCGCCTCAAGCCACGTCAGCATTTAACAGAGGAATTGACAGACAACTGACAGAAGGTATGAAATTGTAACAAATTCATAGATGAGGCATGACATTGACATTTTTTATAGACGGGGTATGAAACTGTGACTGATCTAATAGTTGAGATAGTTTTATGTAATTTGCCCAAAATTTTAAGGGTACAAACTTATTCTAATTATATTTTTTATATTTTGGAAATGTTTGAATTGAAAATTATTTAGGAGTTTGATAAGGGTGTGAGTATTAAAACTTTAAACCAATTACTAATTTTTATTAATGCTAGGGACTTTGATCAAAATTTAAAAACTGATAAGGTCTTAGTCGATGAACAATAGAAACTAGGGACCGGATACTAATTTTTATTTTTTTATTTTTACATTTATCAAGTTGATAATTTCAAGTGTTTTTAAATTTAAACTTATCATGTGCATGCTTATTCTCACATTTGTTTATAACTGCACAAAAGAACCCTCAGCACAATGCCTTATAAATTTAAGGGTAAATCTCAGTTTACTACCTTCAAGTTTCGTGGTTTTCAACATTTAGTACATGAAGTTTTTTTCGTCCCATAGTCATACCTAAAGTGTTAATTTTGGGATAGTCTCATACATTTGTTAGTCTGGCTGTTAAGTCTCTCGTTAACTGATAACGTGACGCCCATGTGGACAATGATTGGGCACCACGTGTCATTAAGGATTCCACGTGGAACTTAAAAATTCAAAAAAATAGAAAAATAAAAGGATTAAAAATATAGAAAAATTTAAAAAAAAAATTAGCCATAGGGATTTAGGCTTTCCCTTTCCTCCACCCTCACAACCTCTCTTTCTTCCTCTTCTTTTCGACAGCCACCAAAGCCAATTTCCCAATTCTCTTTTCCTTTTTTTTTGGTCAAAGGCAGCAAGAAAAGGGGCAATGTCATCGTACATGGATGCCACTGATGGGAACGGGGTGCCAAAGAATCTGAAATGTCCTCCCCCTCTATTTGCGGTGTCCCCACTTTCTACATGTCGGATTCAGTGCCAAGGCTGCAGATAGAGGAAAGCTTATTGGAGCACGTGGTGTCACTGAAGTTCACATAGCAGCTTCTGAGTCAACAGATTTTAGGGGGAGGTTGTAGATTACGGAGGAGAAATCGGGCAGCGGAAGATTAGGCCGCCGAGACAAAATCCAGTCATGCTGTGCCTATAAATTTTATGTTTTCACGATGGTGGAGAATCCGAATCGGGAATCCGAGTCTGTTATGGAGCGATTAGGGGAGGGATGAGTCAGGTTGGGAGGTGGTAAGGGAAGGATGAGTGGGAGTGGGAGAGGGACGGAGAAGCTAAACCGAGTAGGGAGAGGGAGCAAGGAGGGAGACTGAGTCGGCGAGGATGGATGAGGAAGCAGGGGTTTGGGCGATGATGGATGGTTTAGGTTTAGTTTTTTTAATTTTTAAAATTTTTAATATTCATGTGGGCCCATATTAACACATGGCTCCCAATCATTGTTCACGTGGGCGCCACATCATCAGTCAACGGCAGACTTAACAGATGTACAAGACTGTCTCAAAATTAAGACTTGAGGTATGACTCTGGGACGAAAAAATCTTTATGTACCAAATGTTGAAAATCATGAAACTTCGGGGTAGTAAATTGAGATTAACCCTAAATTTAAAGTGTTATGTGAGGTTTATGGGTGGCTGTTGCCTATATCAAAATAGTTTTTTTCTTGAGTTTTAAGGAGTAGTATTGGTGATAAAAATTAGAGAAGTAAGTGCGAGAAGAGGAAGGAATACGGTAGCCAATTGTGGGGGTTCGGAACACGCATACATAAGATTCTAATGGTAATATTAGAATTAGTAGTTGGAAGGGATATAAACATGTTTGAATATACTTTGAGATCTCCTACGCCAAGAATCATCCAAAATAACATTCGGAGATAAGGTAATGGGATGAAATCATTTGACAGTTAGACATGAAAATTCATGATTTAATGGTTGTTTTAGCTCCATTTTTTTGTTGATTTTTTTACAAATAAAATCATCAAGCCTAGAAGAATATGATGAACGGATCGGTCAACAATTTAAATATTTAAACTAGTGGATAAAACAAAAGCTTACATTCTACTTAATGGAAGTATAAGGTAAACTCTTAAGTGTTTTGGAATTCATTCTTTTAACAGGACAAACATTCTACGAAACTAGTTTCCTTCAACTGTCAAATATGACTGCATATACTTTGAGATCTCTGGCAACAAAAATCACCACAAAAAAATTATTTGGAGATAGGGGACGAAATCATTCGACGGTTAGAAATGAAAAATCACAATTTAACTGTGAAATCCCGTCCCTGGAATTTCACTATTCATTATGTATTTCGTAATTTAAGTTCGTATTTCACGTTTACGTCATTTTTATTACTTAATTCTAATTCCGTAAATTTTGGGAATTAAATCGAATAGTTATCGGGTTTGAATTTTCGTAATCAAATCTTTCGTTGACTTTTTGAAGTTTTAACTAGTGTTTTTAAATAGATCTCGAACCCACGAACGCATAGGCGAAAGCCGTTTGTGAGTCCGAGTTATAACGGTATAGTTACGAATGTTTGAAGTTGTGAACTATAGATTGTGGGAATTATTTAATTCCCACATGTGAGTTAAAGGTTAAGTTAGTTTAAAAAGGAGACCAATCAGATTTTTTTTAGAGGAGAGAAAGGACCAATAAGGGAAGGGGACATTTTCTTTTTCCCCATTTTGGTCAACCCATGCATTTCACAAACCCGGCTCTAACCCGGCCGAATTCCGGCCAATCTTCACCAAATTTCAGGCCATTCTCACCCCTCCACCACCTGCAACTTGTTACACAACCTCTCATTTACCAAATTCGCTCAAAATCAAGGGTTTTTAAGGCCAATTTCGGGTAGAACTCCAACGGAGAACCTGGGAGTTCTCGATGGCGATTCGTCGTTCCGGCGGGTATCACCATTCACCATCACCCTCAATCAAATTCCCTTGGACCCAGGAATAAGACCCAACTGGTGGTTGGGGTGTTGGAACACCAAGGAAGCCGAATTGAAGAACACCCACCTTAGGATTTTCGACGGGTGCGAGCCAATTTGAGGGCCTTCCCGACCAAATTGAACTCGGCTACAAGTATAAAGTTTGCTCTACTTGTTGAGACCTTCATTCTTGTATAATTTGAGAATTTTTGGAAAAAATCGAATTTTCCGATGTGTGACATTCGATTTATGAAATGCTGTTGGTTGAGTATAATTTTGATAAGGTCCACCACTTGAATATTCTAGTAATTGACGATCTTACCATTGAATTGACATCAAATTTAAGTATGCTATTGTAGATATTGTTTAAGGACGTTAGGAACTAACTAGTGAAAATCTAGTGGTTGGATCTTACGGAGCAAGTGATGTAAGATCATGGACCATACCTTTGATCGACGGTTTGATTCTCATTAAAAGTCATTGTGGGAGACTTATGAGAGTTTTGGGTATGTGAATTTATCGAGAGAAATCTAAATGTGGACTTGTGCTTTGTTTTTGGCGGTGATAGAGCTTGATGCCTTGAATTCCATGCTAGAGTGCGTTAGTGTGGACCTTAGGTGGGTGACTTTAATATATGTGATATTGGTGATTACTCTGTTTTCGTAATTGTTATCCTATGTGGATATGACTAGGTTTTATAAATATGTTTTCTATTGAATTGTTATTTTTAATGCTTAGCCATTGATTTAAGTTTATGAAATGAGATTTGACATGTATGTATTGAAATATGGTTTGATTGGTTTGATTGGCATGTTTTGATGAAATGTGAGGACTAGCAACCTGTGGTGATGGGGATTTGTTGCTTTGATATGGTTTCATCTCCCGCTTCGTTGATTCGTTCTAAATTTAGTATTTGTGCCTTATTTCCCTTGGTTGAGCTTTTGTAAATTAAGTAACTTGTGCTTGTCTCATTTCTTGAGCCGTTGTATATATGGTTGTTGGTCTTTCGCAATTTCGTTGAGTGATGGTCCGGAATCGTATCCACTCGGATTCCGTTGAGAGATGGTCTGGAATCCCTCCTACTCTGCGATTCCGTTGAGTGATGGTTCGGAGTCGTATCCAACCTGGGTTTCATTTAGTGGTTGTTATGCATTGTACTCCGCGATTCCGTTGAGTGATGGTTCGGAGTCGTATCCAACCTGGGTTTCATTTAGTGGTTGTTATGCATTGTACTCCGCGATTCCGTTGAGTGATGGTCCGGAATTGTATCCACTCGGATTTCGTTAAAAGATGGTCTGGAATCCCTCATACTCCGCGATTCCGTTGAGTAATGGTCAGGAATCGTATCCTGATTTGGATTCCGTTAAGTGGTCTGGAATCTCTACTCTTGCTCATTTCCATAAGTTAGATTTGTACCCTGGATTCGAGTGAATGGGAATTACCCACAATAGATCTTGTGAATATAAATTAGAATTATCAAGTTATTACTTGAAATCCAGGCAGGGAATTATGTAAAAGTCCTTTATTAATTTTGTGCATTGAGGTGTGATCTGATTGATTGATTAACATAATTAAATGTTAATATTGTGCCTCCTTGATATCATGGAATGGTTTTACTTGAGATGATTGTGGAAGGATGTTGAATATGGTTGTTATTAATATGATTAGATCAGTGATCAATGCGACTAGAGGATACTATTGTGCTTTGTTGATTCTTTGATATATTACATGATATGAATAGCGATTTTATGTTGAAACATAATGATTTATATGATGGATGAAATAGAAACCTTGATTGTCATGCGGGTTGTTATGTAGTTTGAATCGAATAATTCATGCTTGTCAAGTCCAAATGTTTGATTGAGGAATGTTATGCATTTTGGCTTGAACAGACAGTGTTATATGTCGAGTTATAGTGAAGTTGAACTAAGAATGTCTTGATCCATATTGAGGGTACGTAGGCAGTCTAACGAAGAGGTTAGATGCAGCCATAAAGTGTACGAAAAATTATTATGCATCTGGATTTTGAATTATACTTTGTACATATTTCGGAGGCGGGGTATGTTGAGTTACGGGTATTTGGTGACGTCACTTGTCTATCCTGGAAGTATGTCGAGATTCGGGCGTGACATTAACAGTCATTTGAGCTTTGATTTTGTTGATTTTTACAAATACAATCCTCAACCCTAGAATAATACAATGAAAAAAGATGTTCATCAATCAAACATGTGGATACAACAAAAGCCTACATTCTACTTAATGGAAGTATAGACTAAACTGTAAATGTTTTGGAATCTATTCTTTTGATAGGACACGCATTCTACAAAACTAGTTTCCATGATCCAACCGTCAAACATGTTTGCATATACTTTGAGATCTTCTAGGCGAAAAATTGCCCAAAAAAACATTTAGATGTTAGGTAATGGGATGAAATCATTCGACGGTTAGAATGAAAAATCACGATTTAATAGTCGTTTTAACTCCGATTTGTTGGCCGGTCACACAAAATTTATATTATTTTTAATTTTTGGTTTCTTAGAGTTGGTCTTTCGTCGCGTCAAGTTTCTTACATTATTTAATATTTTGTTGGTAAACGAGATGCTCTTGTCAGGCAAGAAGATTTCGTCAGGTCAATTCAGTCAACGCACGTTTGCCCGACGAGTATATTAGTCATGCTAACTTTGTTTTGCCCGATGGACTTGTATTTTCGTCGTTTTAGGCTTCGTGCAACAGGTTTTGCCCGATTAATCTTTCACGGTGAACCCCCGTTGGTTAAAGGCTACGATGATAAAATCAGCTTTGAGCGGACAAATTTTTTTCGTCTGGCGAGGTTTTTGGTTGTAGTGATTCCCCTTGCCTAATTCTATTAGTCCAATTGACGGAAATTAGAAATTCGACTAAAATTGAGAACAAACATGATTACATTGATAAAACCGAAACCACAATACTGAACATGACATTTGTAGAAAACCAAGTACATCTTTGCTTCTAGCTTTAATTAATAACTCCAGGTTACTAAGCGATCAAAAGGGTGAGGGTCTGTTAGCATGACTTTCCCATAATATACCCTTGCGATTTAATTCTTTGCCATGTCAAATTAGATGGATCTATTATTACAAAAACGTATTACAGTTCAAATAGCCGCATCCTAAGGCCGCCACCAACATAATATCACCGTAGTCTTAGTGCAATTTTGCATTGAGAGACGAAACCAACCGTGTACAACCAATAATAACCATGACAGATGAAACCAACCGTGTACAACCAAGAAAGAACAAGTAGCTTGTGACTACAAGAAAGGCTTATGTTATGGATTTCGAATTCATCCATCTTAAAGAACATCGGTGACGAACCTGTTCTTGATCCACTTAAAGCTGTTTCTTAGACGTGTTTTAACCTCACCTTCCATAGTAAACACGTTGTATGAGTCGACTCTCTTCTACCTCTGGAGTTCTGGATTAGTTGATGTTGCGAAACCGCTTCCCTTCTGGGTTGGCCCGTTGAAGTTGTACGAGTTCAACTGCTCACAGAAGTCGAACTCGCCGGAGTAAGCTGCAGTGTATTCAGGGAATGACTTGCTCTTCTCCATACCAAAAGTGCCTAGCTATAGGGAAATAGAACCTAACTAGAAATTTATGTCTGTGCGATGCTGCGGGATTGAAAACTGTATCTATATATATAAAGTGAGAGCCTCAGTTTGGTGAAACATTCCAAAATACCAACAATATCCTTATGTTCTTCACAATCCAAC
Organism: Malus sylvestris; assembly: GCF_916048215.2. Classification (NCBI taxonomy): domain Eukaryota; kingdom Viridiplantae; phylum Streptophyta; class Magnoliopsida; order Rosales; family Rosaceae; genus Malus; species Malus sylvestris. Next base: position 5,408,142 of record NC_062264.1, on the reverse strand, counting down.
CCAAAAAAAATCAGAAAATAAGGACAAACTGGTAAAAAAAACCAAACTCATCATCCCAAAGGGTAGTTTGATAACAATTCTCACTCTTTCACAACTGCTACAACATGTTCCCACTGTTTCACAACTTCCCGTGCCAGTTTGCATCAAACTCCGCTCCTCCCTCTTAACCTTTGGCCAGCGTAAAACTCCATTCATTTTCTTCCTCCATTAGTTCTTCAATCATCTCATGTATTCAAATTTTTTTTTTTTTTTTTGCAGTTTTAATTTATTTGGGAACTTTTTTAGTCTCCTAGATTCTTTTATTGCTACTCAATTCCAAGATTTGATCGTGCTTTTTTGAGTTGCAGCATAAAGAGGTGATGAGGCTTTCAACCCATTTACAAAGGATATATCCCAATGCCATTGGGTGTTTGAGTGGTATTTTCGTTTCTATTGTCTCTGTCTTTTTTATCATATCAATTCACAGGCAACAATCGAGTCCTCTCTCCCAAATTGTCCTAATTGGTCCCTTTATAAACTCCTTTTATTTGGGTTTTACAACAATCTCATTATTCATTTAGCCTATATAAGAGGAGTATTTACACCGGCTCATTGTTCACAGCCGTTTGGTAATTGTTCCACTGGTAATTCTGATGTGAAGCTCTCATATGCATAACATGTTAATAGCACATGGCATGGCCGTTGACATCTATTGTATTTTTTTTTCTTCAGTTTTACAGAGGTAGAGCCGCTGAGTCCCGACCACGACGCGGACGAAGTTGCAACGACAGTCTAAAAAGGTATTTCTCCAAAATTTCAGAGGATTCTTAACCTCACACCTCTCTTCCGTCCTATTCATGTATGAGATATTTTTCAATTTGATTCTTTCATTGTTTGGGTTGTTTAGTTTAGTTCTTGATTGATTGGGAATGGCTGGATATTAGTTACTTCCATTATTGCGTTACAACTCCTTTGTTATTTTCTTATATTATTGGATATTTCAGTTTCTGATTGCACGAATCTTGCAATCGACTTTAATTTGTACAAATGTGCCGATTCACTCTTTTCATTCTCTTTGTTTCTTTGCAGATTTACGAAGAAGGATTTGACTTTGAAAAATCACTTCAAGCTCTGGAAAATTTATCTTCCATTGATAGGTTTTCAGAATGTTGGATGACAACAGTTGAATCATTTATTCTCAAATGGTAGTTTATTAACTTACTAATTAGTATGGTACATTGACGACATTAGTTAGTTAGATTCAATGAATTTTATATCAACTTGGAGTGTGCATGATTCCTTTGTTCACATCACCCATGCTAAAAGCTCTACTTCATAGCAGGCTACGTGAGACGTGAAGAAAAGCTTGCAATATCTTTTTAGTTCTTAATTAGGTCATCGAGTAAAGCCTCCAAATCCATTTCTTAATTCATATCTATTTTCTTATGGGTTGTGCCGTACAAAGTTATCTATTTTTCAAATCAATTTTTATTTTGAATTTTTGTGTTTGTGCTTAATCGAGTCTGCAGTAGAAATGAAGTCAAATGATGTTGTAAACTTCCACCCCCGTTCGTCAAAAGGTGTGTGAATTCTTCATTACACCAATTGCAGGTTCTCATACTATTTCCAATTTTCGGTATCGCACATAAGAAAGGATGGAGTTCTTGATTTTTCAGATATGTGATCTGAATTTAGTTGTAGTTAATTTATCAAAGTTATTTGTCGTAACTTTTTGAAATGGAAGTCTTAGTATTTGCCCAGCAATTTTTGTGAATTCCAAACTTTGCTTATAATTTTAGTCACGTATAAACTTCCAATTGGATTTGTTCCCCGGCCATACTAATATAATAGTTGTTCTTTTGCTTTTATGTAGAAGTAAGAAGATTGTTTTGCCCTTATGTATCCTGCTTCTTTCTGTTCACGAAATTGCCAAGAAAACAATACTTTGTGATCATTTTCTTTTCTTCTTTTATAGTATAGTGATGTGTGGATAAAATTTGTCCTTTTTTTCTTTTTATCAGCAACCTATTACCCATCCCTAAGCATGTTCTGTTAAGAAACTTTTGATTTTTCTTTTGTTTAATTTCTCATCTGATAGGTTCAATATTAATAGAGTCTACTTGACATCCACATTGGAATGACAGTCTACAAATGTAATGACATGCTTCTAATTCCATCCTCATTAATTGTCTTAGTAACAATCGAGAATTTGAATGACATGCTTCTGATTGTTTTGTTTCTGTTACAGTTACAGATATTCAATGATGACCAAAGCTTTTCTTCACTTCTCTTTGGAGAAACATAGGCATGCAGATAAAAGATGCAATTGCCTAGAACCTTTGTTCCAGTTGAAGCATGTCATGAAAGAGAGTAGTCAATTAATTGTTGCCGATTGATATTAGGTCTTGAATATAATTTTAGCTTTCAGGTTTTTTTATAAGTTAATTTTTTTACAGAGTTTTATTTTATGTGAAATTGGTGAAGTGTGTGTGTGTGGTGTGTATATATATATATATATTTATTGTAATAATGTTTGTATGGTTCCATATACCAAATGAAGGATGCGTTAGAAATGTGTAATACAAGGCTACTACATGACATATGTGGTTTTGACATACATAAAAGATTGTTGGGCCAGTGATAAAAAAAAAAAGGAAAACTAATGAAAAGGGCTTGAAAACTTTGAGTTTTAATGATAAGGACAAAATAAAGGGTAAAGTGAATAGTACCATGATTGACTTTTTAGTGTAAAAATGTGGTTTTTCGTTAAAGTGAACAGTACCGGGTGCTTTTCGTTAAAGTTCCCAAAAAAAAAAGGCCTCTCGCATGCACAGAAGTACGGGCATATAGATTGGCAATGAAAATCTGAAGCATCAATCATGAACAAATGGGTAGAAATTGCAGCATTGATGTCAATATGTAAACTTTTTTTTCAAAAGAAACAGTGACATATAGATTTTATGGGTATCGTGAATAATGTACATATTGCAATGTAGGTTTTATATTTTGACATTTAAGTTGTTTTGTATTTTGCTACGAGTACTTAATGTTTTCATCTACTCTTTTTTTATTTACATCTACTTACTATTGTTCATGGACTTTAGGTAGGAACTTGCATCCAAAATCCCACGTTGTTTGACAATTGCATGAATAATATTTAAATCATTACTTTACGCAAAGTTAAAACGAAAAACATGACAACTTTTTAAGACGTGCATGGTAAGGAAAAAGTTCCTCTTTGTACAATACGTTTAAAATATATCTTGACAATTACAATGAATTTTTTTTAACACAATACACATTTAGGGGTGCGTAGCGCCCGTGATGCAATTTACATTGAAAACATTTGGTGAATTGTTATATACAAAAGTTTTTATCGACACATACCTCAAGTTTCTCCTTTGGGGCTTTCATGGCCATGCCTTGGTCTCCTTGGTCTAAATCCCTGCTCTAGCTCTTTTTTTGAGGTCTGATCACACAATCTTGCATGTCTGAATTTAGTGCCTATCAGAAAGTTTTCATATATAACCACATAAGCATAGGCCTAGGATCAGAAAGAGAGAGGGGAGAGAAGGGGGGAGGGGTGGAGGAGGTTATAGGGTAATTCTTTTTAAAATCATATAAAACATGTAAAATTATATACAATAAGCAATACTACTTGCATACATGTGGAATGTAGGAAGGGAATTATTGACCTTTTGTTCTGAATAAAAAAAAAACTAATTCCATAATACAATTCAAGAACTCTTTCCAGACAGTTGAACATCAAGAAGAACGCTAATTCTAACGTACAAATTCAATTTTTCTCCATGTTAAAAAGCAGGCAGCAGAGATAAAGGACGTAGCTCTATTACCGGTAGGATAGCTTGTAAAGACTTATGCACTCTGTTCTGAATCACGGTTTCCACTGTAAGCATGTTTAGAGAACTGTAGCTAATTTCACTGTAAAAAAAAAAAAGCATGTAAACTTATAATCCATTGATATTCATAACCCAAACAGAGAGATAATCAAGGTATGTAAGTAATTAAATATGTTTTAGATAAGTACCTGGCTTTTGTCAGAAGTAAAAAATTTTCCTCAAACATCATGGCCACTTTCATGATTTATTGTAATTCCTCTTCACCAGATGCAGAAAAATGACTCCTCAACGTATCCAATCTTTACATGTAACACTTTTAACAAAATCCACTGACTAAAAACATGGCATGTAGGTGGAATTATACAAAAGTGAATTCAGGATGAATAAATCCAGTAATTTCTATATAAAACCGCATGAAGGTATGCACAAAATTTTTGTGTGAACAAACAAATATCTGGTTATACTGAGACTTGAATCATGCTCAAACCAATTCGGTCTAATATGTAAGAAAAAAGTTGTACTTCATCGTTGAATACAAACAAATTAATTTTACACCAAACACAACAACCTCCTTTCTCTCCTTTACTATTCTTGAATTCATATAAAAATTGTGTTATGCCAAGATACTTCTTACAAATTCGATTAAGCTGAAATAAAAATCAAACCAAAAATGCAGATAAAAGCTCACTAAATTACCAAATTTCAACAATTTGGGCAATTAGGTATCCTCAAAACAATTCGAAGAGCAATAATTCAGCAAAAAAGGATTATAAACAAAAGAAAGATAAAAAAAGGGATATTGAGATTAAAAAAGCAGCAGATAACACAAAATTTTGAATATGATATCAGTGCTGCAACAACTACCAAATAAAAATGATAAATTACGGTTTGACCCTCCGAACTATCACCCCAATTGATTGACCTCCTAAACTATTTTTTGGTAAATTAACGCCTTAGACTATTTAAAATCAGTCAATTAACCCCTTACCGTTAGATTGTGGAATCAATTCCATCAAATAAAAGGGCAAATTAGTCATTTCATCATCAATTGTTACTTGTCAGCTATAACCACCAATAAAATTTTGACACATGAACACAGAATAATTCAAAAACATATAGAATAATGAGAAAACATAAAAAAAAAAACGTTTACATAACGAACCATCTCAAATTGTCATTACACATTATATTGTTTTCAAATGTCATAAGTTTATTGATGGTTATAGTTGACAAGTAAGAATTGATGAAGAAAAGACTAATTTTCCTTTGAATTTGACGAAATAGTGGATGGAATCTACCGACAATGGGTAAATTTGCTTATTTCAAATAATTCAGGGGATTAATTTACCAAGTTCAGTGAGTCAATTTCAACTGAAATAATAGTTTAAGAGATCAAATGGCAGTTTACCCAAATATAAAATAAGGAGATTTCAATGACTTGATCAATGTACCATATCACAGTAAGTGCAACTGCATTTGAAACCCTCTTTGACTTTTTCATGCAGTCTTCACCAAGGAACAAAATGCCGATAATATCGGCGATATTTCGCCGATATTATCGGTTTTTCACGGGTCCGATATTTTAATAGGTATCCGACGGGTTTTCGGAAAAATATCGCGATATTATCGATATTATCGATAATATCGCGATATTTCCGAAATTATTGCGATATTTTGGATACGTGCGAATCAGAGAAGAACGCCGGAAATGGGTGTGCTGATTTCGTCCCAAAAACCTTGCAAAAACACGATTAAGATCAAGATCTAAGCTACAGAGCGATTGAAAACACAACCACAATTCATATGCATGAATCAATCGAAGAGGTAAGAAGGTGACGGACCGGGAGTTGACCTGACCACCGACGACGATGGCGACGACCTGCATCGCAACTTGTGTCTGCATCTGAATCTGGCCTTGCTAGAGGTTTTTGGTAAAACTAAAGAGAGAGAGCTGCACCTGCATCAAACTCTCCGCTGCACCTGCATCGCGACTTGCGTTTGCATCTGAATCTAGCCTTGCTAGAGGTTTCTGGAAAAACTAAAGAGAGAGAGAGAGAGAGAGAGAGAGAGAGAGAGAAAGAGAGATTTTCTGGGTTTGTGTGTAAAGGGTCACCGGCTGATAAGATATTAAGCTGTGGGTTTGAATTTTGCGGTTTGGTGGAGGGTGGAACCTTCTTCTTTTCCGTCTAGGAGGCTTCGTTTGGTTGATGCTTTGGTGGCTGCAAGAGGTGTTCATTCAAGGTCCGCGGATCTGAAGGCTTCAAAGTTGCTAGGGTTTTTTTGTTTTTGTGTTTTTGTTTTGGGCTCAACGGGTTGGGTTTTTGTTTTAAGGTCCATATTTTAGTTTTGTGCTTTATTTGTATTGGGCCTCTGCTTTTTGTTGTATATTGTGTGCTTTGGTGGTAATGAATTACCTTTGTCCAAAAAAAATAAAAGTGGGTAGAGATTTGTAGAAACAAGGAAACAATGCTTTTCTTTGCCTCGTCTGTAGCATTAGAGAATAAATTTATTTTTTATAAGAAAACAAGGCTGTTATTAATTGAAGGGCAAAGACCAATATTTGAATAAAAAAAAAAAGCAAAGTCCAATAATGAATTAAATATGTAAACTGAGTAAATGATACAAAATCAACATAAAAAACCCTAAAATATTACAAATATACTCATATTTTATAACATATATAGTAATTTTACGTAAATCCGCCTAGGTGCTAGGCCCCAGCTCGCCGCCCAACTAGCGCCTAGCGTTTTTTAGAACATTATCGATAATATCGCGAGATGAAACCCAAAAATACTTGAAAAATGCTGAAAAGTCTCAATCTTGAGCATAGAGGGATTCGAACCCCTCCCTTTGTCAACCACTCACCTGGGCCTTATCCAACTCGTTACAGATGTGTTTGTGATTACATATTCAGTCTGTAATATTTATATGGTCGTTAAGATGTCTGCAAGGCTTGCAAGCTAATATTTATTATCTAAGATAAATTTCTATATTTAAAAAAACACCAAGGGATTCGAACCCCTCCCATTTTACTCCTTCAACACCTTGACCACCATATCATTTATGTTTTTGTGAAAATATGCTAAAATACACTTACTCTACACATAGAGATGATGAAGATAGTGAAAATTTTGAACCTCTTAGGAACTCTATGTGGTACTAAGTCACTCATGTATATAAAGTGTAAAATATTGTACTAATTCATTATATATAAATGATTATGGTGTGTTTAAACTTCTTTCATTAATTACTACATATTTTCTACACTCACAATGTTTGCCAGCTCGCTATATAATCAACTTAAATTAGTTAAATCAATCATGCAATGCATTTCCTTACAATTTTTTGTGATAAACTAATAGATAATTGACTAAATAAATATCCTGCAAAGTTTCAATAAAAATTTCCAAGTTTTTCTTACAATTTCCGTGGTTTCCATATTATTTTTATCGATATCGATAATATCCCGATATTTCCATCGATATTTTCATGTTTCTGGACTACCGATATTTCCGATATTACCGATATTTAATACCTTGATCTTCACCAACTGCGTTGCTAAAAAAAAAAGAAAAAAAATTCACAGGAAGACTTCAAATGAGCTCTTTGCCGCCGGGATGCCCACAAAAAAAATCAATGAGAAAATTATCTTTAATGGGCTTTCATCCAAGTTGAGTGCACTATTATCCACAGATTTCTTACCACATTGAGAGAGAGAAGCATCAACATTGTGGAGGAGGATTCTCTCTTCTCATATTCTTATCATTTTCCTTCTCCTTTTCTCACATATTGTTTTTTGTCTTTTTCTGGCTATTAAAAAATTAACACAAAACGTTGACATGACTTAACCGTAACAGTTCAAATATGATGAGAGGGAAGGGGAGGGAGACTAGGAGGGGAGAGAATCGTACTCCCATCATTGTCTATTTCACATAATCTATGAAATGTAATCTTTAATTAATTAATTTTTTTTTTTAAACATTTTAAGCAAAAAAGAAACCATGTATAAAACCAGTTAGTATCATACTTATTTAATATCTCATCTTCACTAAACGTTTGGGCAAAACAAAGAGCTATATGAAGCCCAATGCCTTGAACTCCAATTTTTTTTTTTAAGTACATCGATGTAAAAATACACTAGGGGGAGTTCGATTAAGCAATACAATAAGCAACCTAATTTCGTATCGAATTCGCCATCCACAAGATTCAAACCTAAGACTTCTCACTTCCAAGTAAAGAGGAATACCACCAAACCGTAATACTGAATGACTGAACCCCACTTAAATCGTGGTCATTTTCAGCCAAAAAGAGAGACAACAAATAGGGCGGCGGATTTTGTCGCCAGAAATATACCTTCGGAGATGTGCGGCTTCTGCTGGGTTGTTAGACCTCCATCTTCGCTCGTGGGTGTTTTGAACAAGGACGGTCTCCCGTGTCCTCCGCTGTAATGGGTGGGTTGTTTTTTTGCTTGGGTAGATGGGACGATGTTGGAATCTTGTATGGTTGGCGTCTATTTGTATCCTGTTTATCTGGTCTTCGGCTCCCTGGGCTTGTGGGGATGCTCTCTGCTGTTGCTTGGCCTGGTGCCTCTCTGTTTATGTGAAAAAAGAAAAGAAGAGAGAAAGCAATCAAGTGGTTCCTCTTCAAACCAAGACCAGCTTCGATATCTCACATATAGTAACATTCAAATGGTTCCTGCATACGGATGAGATTCTCTTAGTGCCTAAACATATAGTAAGGAATGAGAACTGTCAAGAGAAGAGAGATGAAAAGCTTTTATTACACAGTTAGCCTCAAAGAGAAACGCATCACTGTCCAATGTAATTCAAGCATCTACATGACCGTTGCCATTTCACTGGGCAGTATGCTTTTAAAACAGGCATCCCAAGAAGTTTTAGTTCCTTTAAACCACCTTTAGTAAATAACTGATAAGCATTCCAAATGCCCCACCAACCAAAGTACATATATTTTGCACAAAGAAATATTACATATTCTAACGGGACTAAACTGATCATTTTGAATTTAATAAGATGAACAGACGTTGAAAAAAGCAATTAAAGTACGGGATTCATGAGCTCTTGCTCTTCAACGTATCAAAATTCAAACAATCAAACATAAATTCATGATGGAGATCACCGATCAAATCACATAAATCAAAGAAAGTTCACAGCAAAACGGAAAATAAAAACCAAAGCTCACTTGCATCAACTTTTCTGAGAGCAACAGCTGGTGCAGCAGCAGAGTTACACAGAGAGAATTCAGAGTGCTGTGATTGGTGGCATATTATCTTTGAATCTTGATTACGGAACATGCACCTAAAAACTCAAAAAATACAAAAAAAAAAAAAAAAAAAAAAATCTGAAACAAACTAATACATGGGATGGTGAACTTCATACCTTGGAAAGGATAGACGCATGTGGGATCAACAATGCAGAGAGCTCTTCGGGATCCGTACAAACTCCGCTGTCAATGACGGAAAGAGAAGCTAAGGAGGAAAAAGAACGGTCAAAGTCAAACTCTCGCAACCGAGTGTATGCGACGATAAGAAATCATATATTCATTCATGTATTGAATTCTCCTATGAACTATTTTCTTTTAACAAATAAAATTGCTATCTTCGCAGATGCGCAACATATTCATGCTGACTCATATTCTTCATCTACTCAAGTTGTATAGTGTAATTATCAAACTGCCAAAAGACCAAGAAAATGAAACTTCAGCTACTACAAAGCTCAAACTCATAAAACTCCAATTGTTAGAACCCTACCATAAAGTTTATGAGTTGAAGAATCCCAACACTTAAGTGCAGCAAGATCATAAGCTCTTGAATCATTTTCCTCCATGTCATAGCCACCAGCCGTTCATATTAACAAAAATTCAATGCCAAATAAAAAATGAATTAGTGATAATTTAAACTAAAATCCCAAATTATTGTTGTAGAGAAAAGATGTACCAAGATAAACTGCATTGATTTGAATGGAATACAACAACAGCATAACACATGACATGTATAGATTTTAGGGAGTTTTAACGAAAAACTCACGGTACTGTTTACTTTAACGAAAAACCACATTTTTACACTAAAAAGTCAAACATGGTACTATTCACTTTACCCTTTATTTTGTCCTTATCATTAAAACTCAAAGTTTTCAAGCCATTTTCATTAGTTTTCCTTAGAATAGTGAATAGTACAACTAAACATAAAACACATAATCCTGAAATCAAACCTCAGATGAATAAAATTGGAATAAAATAGTAAACTCTGGTACTTAATTCTTCTCAATAGCTTATTACATGTGTTACAATATTTTATTTCTTTTTGTGTTGCGTAGGTTGCCTTCTTGACAACCAACACAACTGGAAGAATGCTGCTATCGATAAACAACCACAGGGTAAGTTCTAACCCAATTCATTTAAGCATATAACAGAATGGTGATAACACACTTCAATCAAATTGGTTACTCCTTCCACCCAATTTTTATCAAACATATAGAACCAAAGACCAATTGTTTAAACGTGTTTAATAAAGGATTTATTTAAAAAAAAAATCCTTCAAATACATAATGCTAACTGGCAAGATATGCATCAATTTAGTTAACCCACACATACATGTAAGTGCACATGTTGTTCAGATAAAAACTAAAACAAATTACCGAGACTCATTTATTTAAAATCTGCAAAATTTACAACTCAATTAAAAAAAAAATTCCAAGCACTTGCTCAGTGCATTCCCCACTTCCCTCCAGATTCATCTCTTTTTTTTCCTTTTTTTTTAAAACCATAAATCTGTAAAAGAAAGAAATGGAAACGGAAAGAACAATGGAGAAAACACACCCAAAACAAAGAAACGACGATGATCGACGCGTGTCCAAGATGGGCAAAAGCGCCATTTAACTGTACCAAGCAGGCGAAAGAAGGGAAAAATGAGAAGCCGGCAAGGGCATTTCCGCCATTACACTGCTCATAAACAACATTTTTCCACGAGGTTTTAGTATATACATATTTTTTTATGAAAACTAAACAAAAGTGTTTGAAAACTTTGAGTTTTAACAAAAAATCATTTTATAAGTTTATTTAATGACTAGTACAAATCCAATATTAACCCAGCCCAATAAGATTGGCCCAAGTAATTGTTGGAAATGTGCCCTAAAACCAATCATATGATGATACTTTACGGATATTTCACATGTTAAACTAATCTAGTTTAATATCAAGGGCATAGATTATTGTTTTAAGCCGTCTTATATAAATGTTATATGCTTAAACAATAAGTCCAAAGAATATGTGATTGGGAGAATACGATCTAAAGAAGTTAGATTCATGAGACCATTCTTTCGTAGACACATCCTAAACATTCCTGATCATAGGATTGCCAATTGGGCATTGACAGTCCGTTAAGATCAGTACGTGATGTGTCTTCTCTCAGGGAGAGTGACTAGTCTCGAGTCATTGATGTGTGTGACATCAAGACAAGTACGTAGGTGCTCAATAGAGAATGAGTTCACTGAACACGATCAACGAAGAGTTCTCATATTCATGTCACATGAGAACTCATGGTTGGGATAATGCAAAGTAGTCCTTTGACCTGAGACATCACAGTTGTCTTGTGGTTAAGTCCTTAATCTTTGATTATGTCAAAGTCACTCCATTTGGAGGGTGTCCACCGCATCGTTGGGATTAAGCCACTTAGTCATGGAGGCAAGTGAATGCGCAACAAGGGATCTCTAACCTTCAAACCGTTTGAGGGAGAATACTCTATGATATGATTAAGAATCTTTGGCCAAAGTATGAATGAGATTTAGGAAAGCGTTCCAAATCACATTCAAGGTAATCATATAAGCACACGAATCACATTGGATAGTAGACATGAATAAATAAACTATCAAACCAAACAATGTGGTCAAGAGTATTGTATTAGAGAAAGACCGTATTGCATTTGTAATCCTAAACTGAATAGGTTCTCCACCTCTTCTGATTAGCTTGGGTAACCATGATATGCTGCTAGGTGTCACTCATGGTTTGTGGAAGCCCTAAACGTGTGTAATCACTAAAGGGAGAATTGAAAGTAAGTTTCAATTCACAATCGATGTGAAATGGTTTTAATCGCCCACTGCCTCGCTAAAAGGAACCTAATGGATCGTACACCGTGTAAGGTGAAGATTGAAGAAACAATGGAGATGAGTAAGAATGATTAAATGGTTTAATTATTTATTTATGGCAAGGATTAATTAATATGTTAATTAATCAAACGAATAAGTTCGTTAAAACCTCGGGATAGTTTTGGACCTTAAGGCCCAATGGGCTTCGAACGTCAAGCCCATTAACTTAAGTTGTATGACAACTTAATGAATAATGATTCATAAAGACCTAATCAACCCAAATACACCCTAAGGCCGGCCATATTGTTAAGGGTAGTGAACTTGGACTTATTTACAAGTTTGCCACTCAAATGAATAAATGTATAAATATGACTTTATAGCCAAAATTCATTCAGGGTTTGTTTTGGAGAAAATTGGAGAGAACATGTCTCTCCATTTCTCTCTAAAGAGGCCGGCCCCTTGGAGGGTGCATCTAGCAATCCCACTACTCCAAGGTCACTTATTTCTTCTCCAATCTAACCTTGGTGAAGAGACTTAGAGGTTCTCAATTTTGGGAACTTGGAGAAACCTTTTCATCCATCCAAATCCATAGATTTAAGATGCAAGGAATGAAGGCCCTCTCTTTGGGTGATTAGCCTTTGCTTATGCAAAGAGGAATCTACAAAGGTATAAATCTCAACTCACTTTGTTTTGAGTTGATTCTTGATTCACCAATCTACTAGGCTTTGAATTTCATGGGTAATGTTTTGTTTTTGAATGCATGCAAGCATGATTCCGCCTTTTAATTGTTAAATGCATGCTATATGATGTTATTCAAATGAACATGTTTTCACAAAATAATCCTTCAAGTGGTATCAGAGCCTAGGTCTAGTAGTTGGTGAATCCTTTTGGGTTTTGTAGTTCATAGTTTGTGATTTAAAAGTTGTAGTTGTTACAAGCTTTATTCTTGCTTCTTTGAATGTAAATTTTGTTTGAAAATTTGCCATCTCAAATGTTGTAGATGTAGTTCATATGAGCATGAATATTGGAGCTAAAATTTGGTGCCATGCTTTTGGGAAAATTCGGCCAAATCCATAGGGTGGATTTTTGGGTTCTTGTTTGACTTGTTAAAAGTGTTTTCAAGTGACTTTTGGAACCCCTATGTACCCTAGTTTGGTTAGATGTTATTTCCCTTAAGTTTGAATGGTTTTGGAATGTTTTTGGGTGAAAAATGTTCATGGAAAAATTTTGGGTTTTTCATGAATGTTCTTCTTTGTTCTTGACAATTTTGCCAAGAACAAAAAGTTTTGTGTTTTGATTCAAAGTTTTGATTTATTTCATAAAGTTTATGTTTTATGTTTTTCAAATGTTTAAATGTGTTAGATATTTGTTTAAATGGTGTAAGAGATGTAAGAGATATTATGGTGGGTGTGAAAGGATTCATTCCCTTTCACACACACCACTTGCACCACTTGCATGCTTTATGTCAAAACTCACAAATCAACACACACATCACTCTATCTTCTCTCCAAAACCGGCCACTCCCTCAATGGGAGTACTTTTGGAGCTTTTATGCAATTACATAAAGTTTTGATACTTTTGTGTATTTGCACTTTGGCCCAAAAGTTAACGTTTTTACGTTTAGGTCCAAAACGCTAAAGGACAAATTGTTTTGATCCTTTAATGAAGTTTTTGCATTATTAAAATTTTGGGTTCTAGTGTAATTTCATGAAGTAGTGGACTTTTGTGATTTTACAAAGTGACTCCAAAAGTTTTTGTTCTTGCAATATAGCCCAAAAGTTGAGGTTAATTGCAATATAGCCCAAATAAGTTGTGGTTATTGCATATTGGCCAAAATTAGGTAGAGAACAAAATTGTTTTGTCTCTTTAAATGAGAATTGGATTTTCATTTTGTTTAGCTCCATTTAAATCAATTTTATGGATACAAAAACCAAATGAAAATGTTGCATTCAATTTAATTAGTTAAATTGTTAATTAATTAAAGGGTGATTATGAACCTAAGCCTAATATAATTGAGCTATGTGATAGGCCGTTTCAAATTTGTTTGAACCATGGGAATGTGTAGATTAGACTTTGGTTGTAATTTGATTTGATCAAATGTTGTAAAAGGGCATAAGCCCTTCTTTACTTTAAAGTAATTTGTTTTATGCAAATGTTGTAATGAGCATAAGCTCACCTTTACTTTGAAGTACTTCTTTCTTGCTTTATATGATAAGCATGAAAATGAAGTAGTTGGGTTCAACGCCCCTAAGACAACACGCCTTAATGTGATTAAACGCGTAACTAAAATCAATCACCATTCCTAGACCGAGATTCAACACAAGGTCCGTGTTGAATCTAATCAAAGGTTCATAGTCATCCTAAGGCCCTAAGGCAACTATATAGTCCATCAAATGAATGCAAAAGTTTATGTTAGTAGTATCATATACTCTTTCTTTAAAAACCGTTTTAAAAGCATAGTTGGAGTATTATATACAACTAAATTCAATCATATGGACCAATAGTTGTAATAGGACCAAAATTGTTTTAATAGAGATTAAAATGTATGTTTATATGTGATGAGACCTAAAACCCTCAACCAAACCAATATTAAGTTGAAAGCGTGAGAGTGCTTTGAACACTCTTTCGTGGCCTTCCACCGTGGTAGCTCCAATCGTTTATGACTTGTACACCGCCTTCACCCTATCATGGGGAAGTACAAAGTGCATGCTTATACTCAGGAGGAGTCTATACGCATATGATGAGGTGAGTGTAGGCAACAAGGATGGCCAATATCGTATCATTGTGAGGCTATTCTTGAACCCCTTCATGAACTAAGCATGGTGGGAATGACTTAACTAAGTGCAATGGAGCCAATATCATATCATTGTGAGGTGACATTCTCTAGAGGCCAAATAAGATGGGTACTTGCAAGAGATTGTTGCAAATGAGTAAGCGTACTCTCTCATTATTATTAATGCTAGCCAATATCATATCATTGTGAGGTGGGCTTGGTAATAGTGAGCCTCTCATACCCTACTAAGAGTTTCATCTAAAACTCTCGAATTCCAATGAGGGATATGGAATTTGCCAAAAATAGTGGGTGATGCTATTTGATTTAAAGACCCGAATCAAATGGCTTAAAATCAATCAATTTATATTCGTTATGTATTTGTTTACCAATATATTTGCAAAAGCTATCCAACACTTGACAAATAAAAGCCGAAAGTTTAGTTTCCGGACTTGGTACTACAAAACCATAGATTGTCTTTAATGGCTTGTAAATGTACCTAAGTAGTCTCTTCCTCACAATCTTCCTATTGATAATGTATCATTAGAAGAATATGTTAGAAAAGGTCTGTCATAAAGAGGACAACACTTTTAATGTCATAATTCTTCAATTACAAATTGTTGTATGAAGAAATAAGAGTTGCTTTGAACAACCCTTAGTCAATGCAAACACTTAGTGCTTGTTTCTTTGTTACATGAACAAGGAACTTAAGAAGAAAGCACAAGGGCATGGACACTTAATGTGCCATGATTCTTCACTTACAAATTGTTGTATGAAGAAATGAGAGTTGCCTTGAACAACTCTTGAAAGTTTGTAATTATGTTTAGAACATAATGGTTGGTTGACAAAAATAGTCCATTAACATGGACTTATGATGATTTTGAATCATTGAGTGTTGAAGTGATAAACCACTTAACGAGACGGAAACTAGGCTAGGACTTCACCTTCATGTCCCTATACTAATGGTTCACTAAGTTTATTGTAAACTATGTAGTGAACAATAACCACATGCTCTCCAAAAATGCT
This sequence comes from Malus sylvestris, assembly GCF_916048215.2. Classification (NCBI taxonomy): domain Eukaryota; kingdom Viridiplantae; phylum Streptophyta; class Magnoliopsida; order Rosales; family Rosaceae; genus Malus; species Malus sylvestris. Next base: position 5,392,408 of record NC_062264.1, on the reverse strand, counting down.
TGATGTGTATAACACAATTGAAATAAGTTTGAAGAGAGATAGTGGGAGTTTAGGGACCATGACTATTGTAGTCAGAGGAGAAGTCAAATGAAGAAGATAATATTAACTCCAAGGGAACAAACTTTCTTTATGAAATGATGAACATTGGAAGAGGTATTTGCAAGAAATGTCTTGCAAGTGTCAAGAACACACCTTTCGAAGGTGTTGTAAATTGTTCTTGAATAGTTCAAAACAGTTGGTTCTTCTACTTGAATGCTTGATTCCGTATTAGTAACTATGTTTTACAATCGTTGTAAAAGTGTGACTAATAAGAAGTAGAAGATATATGAGAGAAGAAAAGGTGCTTCACATTCGGAACGTGAATAAAATATAGATCTCTGCGAAAGCAGATAGTACTTACTTCCTCATATGAACTACCAAAGAAATTGGAAAAACCAAAGATTGTCTTTACATTCCAATTTTAAGGAACTTAATTCCGTCACTATAGTAGAGATGGATGAATGTTTTGTTTGACAAAACATTGTTCTTTATTAATTAATAATTGGATTATAGTAATCTAATTGATTGTCTCTATAGTAGAGATGATATGGTAGTGTTAACTGTTTAGAATAAAATGATGCTTAAAACCCAAAAGGTTGCAAGGTAGTGACTAATCCCAACTAAGTTGTGATACCTCTAAAACATAAGTTACGAGTTGGTCATAGATGGATGCATTGGATCGTTAGATCCGGATCCAATACCTTCTTGTCAAAATTGTATAGAGGCGAAATGTTCGAATCTTTATTCTTTTGGAAAGAAGAAAGAATCACAAGGTTGTTGAGGTTAATTCACTTAGATGTTAGTGGCACTTGTCCACAACATAATACTACTCATGTTGGATGACATTCACCGAAGATCACTCTCGGTTGGACTATAGTTTATTTTGAATAAACACAAGTCTGAATACTTTGTAAAAGGTTTCAAAGAATTCAAGAAATGTAAGTTAATGAGTAAGACGTCTAAAGTATTTACCTCCTTAGATTTGATCCAAGGAAAGGTAACACTTTAGATGAGTTTCCTTGAAAGATATCAAGGAAAATAGCATCATAAGATAATGTATTTCTCCATTAGGAGAAGAACGAACTCGAATAAGACTTAGTTCGTTAGATGTTATCTATTACCCATATATAGGATATATACTTCTAAAACAATATGATTGTCAATTAGAAGATCTTCCAAAATTTTCATAACTCCATAAGATGTAGTTGGAAAGAAAGACAAATCTTAAGCATGTTAAGATTTGGGGTTGTGTGCTAATAAGCAATATTTGTTTGATAACAATCTTGTGGGATATCCTTAAATTAACTTCTGGATATCGCTTCTATAAACCAACTAACAAATGTTGTTTTGTTGGGTAGTTCATTGTAATCCTACAATGTGATTTGCCTAAAAGCAAATAAACGAGAGATAGAACTCAAAGAATGGGTTCTTTGAGAGACAAGAAAGTAATCAACAAATATAACAACCTAGTTCCTATACCAAAAGCTCCAAGGTAGTCGAGAATGATTTATAAACCGTCTCAGTTGAATGGTTTGAACTTTATGACTATGTCATAGAGTTACACCTCTTAATTCGAAAGAAATAAAGAATGAAAATCCTTATGACTACATTGAGTGTATATATGATATATATTCAAGGAAATGGTAAAGTACCATTTGACCCGAAATAATGAAACCTTCATAAGCTAATTGGTAGCTTAAGGTGACTACAATCAAAGAGAATGGTTGACTTTGAAGAAACCATCTTTGAGATAGTCTTGGTTTCAATTAATTCGAAGATTGCTAGCTACAACTAAATGGTGATTCAATGTTTGGACATAATATGGGTTTCCGAAACCATTATTAAGATAGTCTTGATAATATATGTCTAAAACTATGAATCACAAGACATGTAAGTTGTAGAGATCCATCCATCATGAATCTTAGCAAGCTAGTGGAAGCTATAAGCGTTTTATGAGAAAAGGATCAAATCGTTTGATTTCTCATAAAGATGTAAATGAATCTTTTGTTTACTAGGTTTACAAAAGATTAGTGGGAGTTAATCATGTTCCTAAAATTTAAGTATATATGATATATTAATTTTGGAAATGAAAAGAATACTTCTTCGTTAAAGTTATGACTTTAAGCATTCTATAACGATAGAATGTATATGGGAGACATAGTCTATATACTTGGGATGGAAATCTATATTGATAGATTTTAGGATATAATTGGATTATATCAATTCCTAATAATAGACAAGAGATGCTAGGAAGTTTCTCATATGATGATAAGCTTCAATCAAAAGGACAACTCTAGTGAGACTAAGAAGTTGCTCTTCTCAAAGAGAACGTACTCTTTGACTCCCAAAGAAATAATGCGTAAATAGAATCCTTTATGCATATGCAGAAAGGTGATTTATGTATTCCATATTGTATGAAAAACATTGATATGAGTTGTACCTAGAACGGTACAAGACGATATCAGTGCAAGCCCAGGATCAGAACCATGGCAACTGTCAAGTGAGTCCTTAAGTATTTAAGAAATACTAAAGGATAAATTCCTCAAAGATCGAGGAAGAATTAGAGTAACGTAATGGAAGCGTAAATGTATTAGATTATGAATCTAATCCACCATTGGATGTTTCTTCATTATGAATGAAGAGATAAACGGATATCTCTTTATTATGACTAAAGAGATATTTGGATGGAAACATTAAAGTAATGACTTTAGTGTGTTCCATTATGAATGCAAGACATATTGCCATATAGATGTTTACAACAATGTTGTTTGGATGGGGAAGTTCATTTATGAACTCTCTATTCGGTTCCAACTAGAAAGTGTTTGACACTAATGGGGCGATAGCTCAAGCCAAGGAATCAAGGTCTCATCAAGGTCCGAACTCAAATGAGAGACTGAACCACATGATTAAGAATCATGTATAATGGTGACGTCGTTATTCTCAAAGTTGTTCTATGGATAACATATAGATATCCATTGTCTAGGCCTACTACTCAGTCATTTATGAAATGACTACAGAAGAGGTATCATCACTGATGAACAAGCTGATTGGCTCTAGTGCAAGTGGGAGATTGTTGGAAATGTGCCCTAAAACCAATCATATGATGATACTTTACGGACATTTCACATGTTAAACTAATCTAGTTTAATATCAAGGGCATAGATTATTGTTTTAAGCCGTCTCATATAAATGTTATATGCTTAAACAATAAGTCCAAGGAATATGTGATTGGGAGAATACGATCTAAAGAAGTTAGATTCATGAGACCATTCTTTCGTAGACACATCCTAAACATTCCTGATCATAGGATTGCCAATTGGGCATTGACAGTCCGTTAAGAACAGTACGTGCTGTGTCTTCTCTCAGGGAGAGTGACTAGTCTCGAGTCATTGATGTGTGTGACATCAAGACAAGTACGTAGGTGCTCAATAGAGAATGAGTTCACTGAACACGATCAACGAAGAGTTCTCATATTCATGTCACATGAGAACTCATGGTTGGGATAATGCAAAGTAGTCCTTTGACCTGAGGCATCACAATTGTCTTGTGGTTAAGTCCTTAATCTTTGATTATGTCAAAGTCACTCCATTTGGAGGGTGTCCACCGCATCGTTGGGATTAAGCCACTTAGTCATGGAGGCAAGTGAATGCGCAACAAGGGATCTCTAACCTTCAAACCGTTTGAGGGAGAATACTCTATGATATGATTAAGAATCTTTGGCCAAAGTATGAATGAGATTTAGGAAAGCGTTCCAAATCACATTCAAGGTAATCATATAAGCACACGAATCACATTGGATAGTAGACATGAATAAATAAACTATCAAACCAAACAATGTGGTCAAGAGTATTGTATTAGAGAAAGACCGTATTGCATTTGTAATCCTAAACTGAATAGGTTCTCCACCTCTTCTAATTAGCTTGGGTAACCATGATATGCTGCTAGGTGTCACTCATGGTTTGTGGAAGCCCTAAACGTGTGTAATCACTAAAGGGAGAATTGAAAGTAAGTTTCAATTCACAATCGATGTGAAATGGTTTTAATCGCCCACTGCCTCGCTAAAAGGAACCTAATGGATCGTACACCGTGTAAGGTGAAGATTGAAGAAACAATGGAGATGAGTAAGAATGATTAAATGGTTTAATTATTTATTTATGGCAAGGATTAATTAATATGTTAATTAATCAAACGAATAAGTTCGTTAAAACCTCGGGATAGTTTTGGACCTTAAGGCCCAATGGGCTTCGAACGTCAAGCCCATTAACTTAAGTTGTATGACAACTTAATGAATAATGATTCATAAAGACCTAATCAACCCAAATACACCCTAAGGCCGGCCATATTGTTAAGGGTAGTGAACTTGGACTTATTTACAAGTTTGCCACTCAAATGAATAAATGTATAAATATGACTTTATAGCCAAAATTCATTAAGGGTTTGTTTTGGAGAAAATTGGAGAGAACATGTCTCTCCATTTCTCTCTAAAGAGGCCGGCCCCTTGGAGGGTGCATCTAGCAATCCCACTACTCCAAGGTCACTTATTTCTTCTCCAATCTAACCTTGGTGAAGAGACTTAGAGGTTCTCAATTTTGGGAACTTGGAGAAACCTTTTCATCCATCCAAATCCATAGATTTAAGATGCAAGGAATGAAGGCCCTCTCTTTGGGTGATTAGCCTTTGCTTATGCAAAGAGGAATCTACAAAGGTATAAATCTCAACTCACTTTGTTTTGAGTTGATTCTTGATTCACCAATCTACTAGGCTTTGAATTTCATGGGTAATGTTTTGTTTTTGAATGCATGCAAGCATGATTCCGCCTTTTAATTGTTAAATGCATGCTATATGATGTTATTCAAATGAACATGTTTTCACAAAATAATCCTTCAGTAATTAGTTTCCAATTTTACCCTTATCTTCTAGTCTTCGCCCATTTAAAACTCTCCATTTCTTATCTCTCTGTCTAATCTCTACTATCATTTTCATTCTCAATTCGATTCCAATTTCACCATTTTGCAATTGAATCTCTCTCTCTCTCTCTCTTTCTCTCTCTCTCTGTTTTCGTACCCTACGACAGTTTGAGCCTTAAGGAGCCCAAGCAAATATACGAAACAGCTTCTTCATTGAAACTTAGATGATTTGTTGTTACGCTTTAGCAATTTGCCACCCATCAGTCGTAGAAAGTTGAAACTTAGATGGAGAAAAAGAGAGAGAGCTAGAGAGAGAAAGAAAAGGACAAGATAGAAAAGGATGATGGATGTAGAGAACACGTGGGTTCTAGAGAGTAGTTTTATTATTAAAGATGTAGATTCAATAAAATATTGTAGTATAATAAAGTGATTGATTTGATTTACAATAAAAAATAATTTTAGAAGGAAAAAACCTTGTTTTTGTTGTAAGATCAACTGTGGGTGCAGTGGAATAAATGAAACAAGACACAAAATTTACGAGGTTCCTCTACAGTCAGTGTGAATGGAGTACGTCCTCGGGGCAGCAGTGGTGCTTTCATTATAATTTGGAATAATAGGAGTACAAAGATAACTCTCTTTAATCTCCCCCTCATTTTCCTCTTCTTCCTCTCTTCCTCTTCTTTCCTCTCTCTCTTCCTCTTCTCTCTTCCTCTTACGTAAGTCACCCACCTCTTCTTCTCTTCTTCAAATATATAAACAAAAGAAAGCACTATTCACTTTACAAATTTTCCATAAATGAATAGTGAAAATATTTTGCATAAATAGTAACAAACTATTCATGTGGGCCATCCACATATTATCACAACACTCCCCCTTGGATGGCCATAAGTCTTCGATTGATTCGTTAAAATCTTGATCTGTTTTGGATGCTTCCCCTGATAAGTATCTCCCCCTGATTTCAAATCATTTAGGCTGATCAATGATCATTCTACTTCAGTCTCTTAGCGGGGAGAGTTGCCGAAAGAGGTGTTTTACTTGTTGTTAACTTTCCACAGGCTTTTTCTTGAACTGGGTTGTAGGACTTTCTGCTAGACTTGCATCCAAAGGTCTGAATTTACTTCTTTGATCTGGAGCATATTTGATTCAAGTGTGGTGGACACTTGATCTTGAATCGGACTTGTAATTTCTTTAAGGACCTTCGAAGCTTGATCTTGAATGAAATTGGACCATGAGGAGCTTCACGTGACAAGTGATATTCGGCTTAGTTGGGGATGAATCAGCATATGTTCATTGCACTTGTATCCACATGCTTCAATGCATCATTTTCACTTTCCTTACTTGCTCCCCTTGCTTAAGTAGTATTTTCACTGCTTTTCCCCCCATGCATATGTGGCATCTTCTCTTGTAGGATTTGTCCCCTGGTGCAGAAGTGGAATGCAAACCCTTGCATTTGGATGGTTCATCACTTCTTGGTGACTGGAGACCCAGCTCCAACAACAGTTGAAGATGACTACTCGAGAGCAATACTAGGTAAGCAATCAGGAAAGGTTCCAGGTAGTCTGTTCCTTACCTGGAGTTTGAGTGGAGGTTCCGACATACTGCTTTCTTTATCCTTGTCTTTGCAGGTAAGAACAAGGACAAAGGAAAGGACATGGAGATTGCATGATATGAGATAATCTTGCTCTGGTCCCTGAAGATATGTGATAATCTTGCTCTGGTGTGACATGTTTGAAGAGGTATTCTCGGAGAGGAAGAAAACTGAGTATTTCGAGATGCTATGTTGAAGATGCATTCTCGGAGATGAGGAAGAGTTAGGTATTCTTGCAGTGTTGCAGGTCTGCCTTGTTATGGAGAACAGAGGTCGACATATATAGAGATTTCTCAATAGCACGATTGGTGGTGTTGTGCTTTTACTCTTGTCAGCAACTGTGGTGTAAATAGAACAGTAAGATTTACGCGTTTTCAACTTTGTCAGAGATCTTTGACAAAATTGCACGCGACGTCTGAAAAAGCTGGGATTACGTCTGAAAAATGCCAACGACCTTTATTCAGGGAAATCTGGCTTTTGAAATTCGGAGAGCGGTGCCTCTTCGATCTTTGAACAAGTGGCTCTGCTGCCTCTTCTTTTATAAAGACATCAATTGTGTTCAAGAGTATGCTCAGAAAGTTGCTTCCTGTAGAAATTTCCTTTATCTTGCACTTCTGAAATTTTATTTGACCTCTGTTTTTCCTTCATCATTTCTGAAAAATGACTTGCCCATCTAAGATTTGCTTAGATTTGAGTCTTAGGAGTGATACAGACGAGCAGCGTCATGATAATATATGGCGCCCGTCCTTCTTATCTTCTAATGGTCCTCTTACGGTTGGGGACTCTGTGATGAAGAATAACATAACCGCTATTGTGGTAGCTAGGAATCTTTTCACTCCAAGGGATAACAAGATCCTTTCAGAACGGTCTGAAGAGTTGGCCGTTCAAGACTCCTTGGCTCTCAGTGTTCAGTGTGCTGGCTCTGTTTCCAATATGGGCCAACGCCTACTTGCTCAAACTCGCCAAGTTGAATCATTGATGGCGGAGGTGGCAAGTCTTAAACAAGAGATCAGAGGGCTCAAGCACGAGAATAGGGTGTTACACGTGCTTGCAAATAATTACTCTACGAGCATGAAAAGAAAGCTCGTCCAACTGCAGGAATCTGAAAGTCGGATTCAAAGTGATCACCAGAGGTTCGTTGCTAGATTCCGAAAGCAACTGATGCCTTCCCCTTCTGGTGTTTTGCTAAGTACTGGGGTGCCACATGATCAATCTCCAGTGCCTCCCCCTTCTGGGGTACTTCCGAGTACTGAGGCTTCACATGAGCAACCTTTGTGAAGGTTCCATCCTGTTTGTTTGTTTTAACTCATGTGTATGTATATATCTGTAATTTCTTGGAGATATTAATAAATAAGCTTTATTTCATTCAATGTATTGTGCCAAATACAATAAAGCATATACTTCACTAAGATGTGGTACTTCTGGACCAAATATTAATTTATCTTTACCCTCACGAAGATAAATGATTATTCTTAGTGTTTTCATCATATGAGTATTCAACTCATAATCTTCAATCCATATGGTTCTTTTAATATCATAAATATCATGGATAAGATTCGTGTTGGTAGATTGTTCGATCTGCAGCTCGAGACAATAATTCCTTCAACACTTTATAATTTTTCTAGACTCGTCAGGAGTCCCAATTTAATATCATCAACTCTTCAAGAGTTATAATTTAATGTCATTGACTCTTGCAAGAGATTTTAGTATGTTGCAACAATATCATAATGATAGTACTCACTAAGGCAATTTATATCATCCATTGGTATTGAGTACATATTTTATGTTTTACCCTTCAGAGGCTTACTTCAAGCAATTTGAATCCTTCAAGGGTTTTCTACACTTCATGACACATTTTCCTTTGGAATTTATACAGAGCAATTTGCTCCCATGTATACTTGAGGGATTTACTTATGGAGATATAATGTGGGCGACTCACAACCCTTCGTATATAATTCTCCATTCATATGAACTCGTTTACAACCTTGTGTCATATCATGTGAGTGTATTTCACTGTATTACAAATGCCCAATGTAACCTCCTGGGTTCAACATCTTTTGGCTATTTGTATTGTATTCAAATATATATAGGTTCATTTGCCCACGTTCTTACAAAATTGTAATGGAATTGCCTTTCTCCATTTTGGCCAATAATTTTTCTTTTGTCGACGAACAAAAGAACGTGACTCAATATTAACACAGCTCATTGATGAATTTAGTAGCTACTTGTAAAAACCAAAATTACCATTGGTTATCATCAATCCGTGATCCCATATTCTCATGTGCACGCGCATGCATAAAAACTTTTCATTTCTTTGGATATCCATTGCCTCTTCAAGGGCATGACGCTATCTCTTCCAGGATAGTCATAATTTAGAGAATGTGGATCATAACCTCATCTTGAGCATTATAGAGCTTGGATTTTAATCTCCACTTCCGAGAGTTGAGTCTTTGGAACCTATACGTATATCATGCTACATGCATGAGACATCAATATTCCTATGTCTGTGGATTGTCCTATCTGGGACGTGTATCCATGCGGTGACTGTCATGCTTCTGGCATGCAACAGTTATGCTTCGGGAATGCAATAGTTCAGTAGTGCCATATTCTTCTTCTTTCAAATGACTAAACCTTTTGAGTCTGAAAGTCTGCCACGCTTCAGGCGTGCAACAGATAAATCATTTACTGTCTCATTATTTTGTCCAACAGGGACATCAATTCTTGTAGGCATATTTGCAGTAAGTATATGTGATTTCATCACTTTCGTTGCATCATTCAATTATTCCAATTTCATTTTCTCATTGTTTGTTTCGTGAATCCAAATAAGACAAATTAATGACATTTTCTCATCATTCTTCTGGAATGATATTTTCTCATCGTTCTTCTGGAACGATGTTATTTTCTCCCCCTAACGGCGGGAAAATTGTCTTATCAAAATGATAGTCCGCAAACCACATGGTAAACATATCCCCAGTCAAGAATTCCAAATATTGAATGATAGATGGTGTTCAGCATCAATGCCTAATCTGCAATGATGCCTCATTTCAGTACATTGTGGCAGTCTTACAGGCACATAGACAACACAACCAAAAACTCGTAAATGTATAATGTTTGGTTGGTTCCCAAACCCGAGTTGTACTGAGAAGTATTGATGGTTGATAACATATCTCAACCGAATTAATAATGCATCATGTAAAGTTTACATGTCCCTATGTAGAAAACTGGCAATTTCGTTTTCATGAGCAGAGCGTTGATAATCAATTTCACCCACTTAATAAATGCTTCTGCTAAACCATTTTGAGTATGGACATGAGGAACTTCTGGTCCTTATTAAATAGTCTATGGATTGAGACTTTTATGACCTTTATTATAATTAAGTTGAGGCACTGTGGCACTTCAAACTTAAGGTACTTATCAAGAAACTTCATGTCCGATCTTGAGGATCTAGGGACTTCATGTTTGATCTTTTTGCATGATGGAACTTCGGGTCCAATCATTTTATGTGATGAGGATCAAGAAACTGCAGGTTCTGATCTAATCAAGGAACTCTGGGTCCTTGTTATACTCATCGTAACAAAAGATAAGTACAATAAATAAATTAAAGCAATAGGCGGTAATTCCAGTCATAGTAAATAAATTGAACAATAAATAAATTAAAGCTTGTGACAAGGGCTTTAATTCAGCACCATTCACATAAATCAAAACTTAAAGCAGTAGGCGGCAAAACCGTCCATGATAAATAAATTGCTTTAAAGTAAATAGAACTTGTGACATGGGCTTTAAACCAACACCATGCACATAAATATCAAAGCTTTAAAGCAAAGGGTAATAATTCTACCCACTGTAAATAAATTGCTTTAAATAAATAGAGCTTGTGAAAGTGTTTTAAGCCAACACCATTCACATAAATAAATATATATTTTCTTCTTTCTTTTCGGATGGTATAACACCATCCAAAAACCTTTACCTTTATTATTATTATTATTTTCTTATTCATTTTTTCACATGGTGCCGTGCACCATTCAAAAACTTTGCTTTGCTTTTTGTTTTTGTTTTCTTTCACATGATGCAACGCATCTTTCCAAAGCTTTGGCCCCCATTTCTCCATTATTATTTTTCATTCAAATGGTGCATATGCACCAGGCACCAAACCTTTTGTTTCTTTCCTTTTCAAATGGTGTTTTGCATTATTGCCTTTTTCAGATGGTGCCATGCATATTCCATAAACTTCCCCTTTTTTTTTCTTTCTTTATCTGTCTCTACCAGTCTCGAAACCCAGGACCAGCTGGGTTGTTATGGAGGTCACACAAAACCAATTTAATCCAAAAATGGCTACCAGAGACTGGCGTTGTTCTTACATGGCCTAGAGAACATGACATCGCAAAGCAAGAACCTCCCTATAGAGACATAGATGACAGTGGGGTTGACAGAGGCACAAGAGATGGAGGCTTAAGTGGAGTTAGTTTTGTCATCACCATCTCAGACAACCGAGTATTCATGGGAGTTCTCGAGATCCGTAAAAAAATGACGTGATCTGGGTTTCCAAGTCTGATGAGATTCTTCTGGATCTCTGGAAACCAATTGTCAAATACGAGTTTTCTCATCTCGTGACGACTACAGGTCGTTGTAAATTTCAATTCTCACCGGAATTCAGTAGGGCGCTTCTAGTGCGGTGGGAGAGACGAAAAATGGACATACCTTTTATTCTGTGAGATTTTGGCTAGCAGAGGTGAGAGGTAGGTAATGCTTCACAGGATTTATAGCCTTGTGCTTTCCACTGACATGAGAGCTTCTCGTGCTGATAATGTGTTGTAAAATCGACTGTGGGTGCAGTGGAATAAATGAAACAAGACACAAAATTTACGAGGTTCCTCTACAGTCAGTGTGACTGGAGTACGTCCTCGGGGCAGCAGTGGTGCTTTCATTATAATTTGGAATAATAGGAGTACAAAGATAACTCTCTTTAATCTCCCCCTCATTTTCCTCTTCTTCCTCTCTTCCTCTTCTTTCCTCTCTCTTCCTCTTACGTAAGTCGCCCACCTCTTCTTCTCTTCTTCAAATATATAAACAAAAGAAAGCACTATTCACTTTACAAATTTTCCACAAATGAATAGTGAAAATACTGTGCATAAATAGTAACAAACTATTTATGTGGGCCATCCACATATTATCACAACAGTTTTTGTGTCAAATATGTGTTAGGACACAATTTTTTTTTTTACCATAAAAATAGTGTAAAAATGTAATAGGTTCCACCGGTGCCAACCTTATTCAAATATGCATGGTTGGAAGGTCTGAAAGCTATAAGGTAGTGTATACACTTCTTATATTGGTTTTAGTATCACTTTTGAAAACGAAACCAAAATAACACATACTATTTCTGTAATAGAACAAAATAAACACTATTTTTGGTGTTATAGCAAAATAACCACATTATTTCTGAAACTGAACTAATATAACCCACACTATTTCTGAAACTATAGCAAAACAACCACACTATTTATGAAACTAAATCAAAATAACCATACTATTTTTTAAACCGAGCCCAAATAACCACATTATTTCTAGAACTACTACAAAATAACCTCACTATTTTTGAAACTGAACCAAAATAATCCACACTATTTATGAAACTACAGAAAAATGACTCACACTATTTTTCAGAATCAAAATAACTCACACTATTTCTGAAACTATAGCAAAATAACCACACTATTTCTGAAACTGAACCAAAATAACCCACACTATTTTTGAAACTATAACAAAATAACCACATTATTTTTGGAACTACAACAAAATAACCCACACTATTTCTGAAATTGAACCAAAATAACCTACACTATTTCTGAAATTATAACAAAATCACTCACACTATTTCTGAAACTGAACCCAAATAGCCCACATTATTTCTGGAACTACAACAAAATAGCCCACACTATTTTTGAAAATTAAATCAAAATAATCTACACTATTTCTGGAATGAAACAAAATAAACATTATTTTTGGAATTACAGCAAAATAACCTACATTATTTTGAAACTAAACCAAAATAACCAACACTATTTATGAAATTAAACCAAAATAACTCACACTATTTTTGAAACTGCAACAAAATTACACCTATTTTGAAACTGAACCAAAATAATGAGTTTTAAGACTAGGAGATTTTGGGCGCGTTTGTTTGGCAGGATTAAGTTTCACTGGATTGGACTACTTAGCTAGAATTAGTAGTCCTGTGTTTGATGTAAATTGGGATTTTGTTTAATGGGATTAAGCCGGACTCGTGCCGACTAAATCCTTCGCTAGGTGGGCTTAGCGAGAGCCACCAAAAACGAGGGGGTTTGTAGTCTCGTTTCTGTTCATGCTTCACCTCGTGTTTCTGTTCTTCGCTTCACCTCCGTTTCTGTTCTTCGCCTCAGGCTTCACCTCGTGTTGCTTGCTTCGCTTCTCTCCTCCTCCCTTTTCTCTATCTCAAAGGATCCCCAAGTCTACAATATTGGGTTTGACAGAAATGGATCCAAGAAATCCAAGCCATTGCTGTCTCTCACTTCCTTGACTCCACAAACCCCGACTCGTCGCCGGTCAGCTCGCTAGGCATCGCTGCAGGACGGTTCCGCCGCTCCACAGACTTGCGGCTCCGATTGAATCCACAAACTTGGAAAGCTCTCTCCAGTTCGAATCTTGCACCGAACAAAAACCTGAAAAACCAAGCTTGATTCTTCGTTTTGCAGAAAAAAATTTGGCAGTTAATCAGAAAAAATAAAGGATGGAAGGAAAGCGTGGGACAGAGAGAACAAGGAGGATAAAGAGGAAGAAAAAGATGGAGGCTTCCAGGGAGAGAGGGAGAGTATTATTAGAATAAAAAAGATAGAATTAATTAATATAATATTATTATATATGAATTAAAAAATATAATATTGTAGTTTGTTATTATCCTTATTTTTAGTCCGACACTGCACCAAACACTTCACTAAACTAGTACAACTTAGTCTAGTCTAAGCCAATCCAGCTTAGTCCCTGCAGCTAGTCCAGTCCGAGACAGTCCGGTGCAACAAACGCATCCTTTCAGTCTTATGAGCCAAGATTTTCACTACGTTGTGTTTAGATAAGGATTTTGAATAGCACTAACGAGTTTTAAATTATTTCTTTACTCACAACCAAGGAAGAAAATATCGGTAATATCGGAAATATCGGTAGTCCGAAAACACGGAAATATCGATGGAAATATCGGTAAAATATCGATATCGATAAAAATTACATGGAAACCACGGAAATTGTAAGAAAAACTTGGAAATTTTTATTGAAACTTTGTAGGATGTTTATTTAGTCAATTATCTATTAGTTTATCACAAAAAATTGGAAAGAAATGCATTGCATGATGAATTTAACATTATCAAGTTGATTATATAGCGAGCTGACAAACATTGTGAGTGTAGAAAATATGTAGTAATTAATGAAAGAAGTCTAAACACACCATAATCATTTATATATAATGAATTAGTACAATATTTGGAGGTTTTATTTAGGATATTAAAAAAAAAAAGGGAAGTGAATAAAATGATGAAGAATAATGTGCCGAATTTGACACTTTAAATTTCTTACACATAAGCATGCGTCTAGGCGTTGAAGTTCCAAATTATAGTATATCAATTAACGATTGAAAATCAATACATTGAATAAGACTAAACTTTAATTTGGATGCCGATTATGTTTTTTCAAGTTTATATAAAGTAAAAGAATTGAATTTTGGAAGTCAGGAGTGTGTCAATTGTTTTATAATTCGTCCGAATACATATTTCAGGTTACTACTCAACGTAATTTGAAAGTATATCTAGTGCAAGGACTTGTCTTTTTTTGTTGATAAGCAAAGGGTTTGTAGCTTTTTTTGCTAAGCAGTAGAACATATTATGTTTGTTTAATCTTTAGCATTTGATGGTTGTCCACAAATATAGGATAGAAGGCCCCAAATTAGATCTGGCTCTTACCTAGTTGGAGTCACAAGTTCACATGTACCAGCCCTTGAGGCAATACATTTTGGTTTTCCGGCCAAACCACGGCGAGTTGGCCGGCGTGTAAGGTATCAATCACTTCGTCTCGTCGAGTAGTACAACTTTCCTTTTTGTTTCACTCAATTTCGTTGAGTATTGAAAACGTTATACTCATTTGAATCTTACCCAGTTTCCGGCGACCTCAGTGGCTTTCGAGGCAATTTCCGGCCAAACCACAACGAGTTAGACGTCGTGTGAGGTACCATTCTCTTCGTCTATTCGAGGGCTACAACTTTCCTTTTTGTTTCACTCCATTTCGTTGCCTATTGAAAAGGTTATACTCATTTGAATCTTACCCAGTTTCCGGCGACCTCAGTGGCTTTCGAGGCAATTTCCGGCCAAACCACGGCGAGTTGGCCGGCGTTCAAGGTATCAATCTCTTCGTCTCGTCAAGTAGTACAACTTTCATTTTTGTTTCACTCAATTTTGTTGAGTATTGAAAAAGTTATACTCATTTGAATCTTACCCAGTTTCCGGCGACCTCAGTGACTTTCGAGGAATTGTCCGGCCAAACCACAACGATTCAGATGTCGTGTGAGGTACCATTCTCTTCGTCTCTTCGAGGGCTACAACTTTCGTTTTTGTCTTGCTTGATTTGGTTGAGTTTTGACAAAGTTATGGCCGTTTAAAGTGGGTGTGGATTTTCGGCCGAAATTCCTATTTTCTTCCTTGGTCGAGTCCCACATCGCCGAGCGAGGGCAGTGAGCAAGCCAAGAACGCCTATAAAAGGCACATTCACATGGTGAGAAAAGCATGTCTTGGTTGGCCTTTGGAGGCTTTGATCAAGTGTGGTATATGTTGAGGTTTTTCAATATTTTTGAATGTTATATTGTGATATTATAGATAATTTTAAAAATATCGCGATATTATTGATATTATCGATAATATCGCGATAATTTGACGAAAATCATTTGGATAGTTAAAAAAATTTTGGAACTCCAAAAAATCGATAATATCGGCGATATTTCGCCGATATTATTGATTTTTTCTTCCTGCTCACAACTACTTAACTTATTTCCTTGATAATATCATCTCGTTGGCAAATAATTGGCATTCTTGTGATAGGTTGAGCATGCCCTGACTTCACAAGTCAAAGTCATGCATCTCATTGACACGACCCTTTTGAATAATATATTATGGGGTTTATGAATTAGTCTCAATATTGTTCCTTAACTATATATATATATATATATATATATATATATTTTTTTTTTTTTTTTTTTGTCAGGAATAACAATTGCATTGATAAGGAAAATACAAAATGAGACAAAAGGGTGAGGGCACAGACGCCCAAACCCAGATAAAAGATAGAAAATAAAGGTAATTTGACCCAAAAAAAGGAAAAAAAAACAAAGGTGATTTGACCCACATGAAAAAAAAAAATGTGACTGACAGATACATGGGCACAACCAAACAAATATTTAATGGTAGTGTGGCCCGGGCAAACTTCACAAGTCAAGTCATGCATCTCATTGACCTGCCCTCTTGAATAATATATCCTGGGGTTTATGAATGGGGTATGATATCCACACATCTCATTTTACTTCTCACATACTTTTTTAATTTTCAATCATCAGATCTAATGAATTGAAGAAAATCAACTAACATAAATTATCAAAGATGTGTGAGAAGTAAAGTGGGTGAGACCACATAGGTCAAAACCCAGATAAAAGATAGAAAATAAAGGTGATTTGACCCCAAAAAAAAAAGAAAAAAAACAAAGTTGATTTGACCCACATAAAAGCAAAAAATGTGCCAGACAAATACATGGGCACAACCAAACAAATGTTTAATGGGAGTGTGGCCCGAACAAACTTCACGCAGTTCAAAGTCTAATGGAAAAATTCAACTTTTTGATGGAATGAACTGACAGAATGAGACTTTCGTAAGGGTCATTGGCTAGAAAACAGAAAAATTAGCATCTTCTTTATTATTGATGAGGCTTTAGCTTTTATCATTTTTTTTCTAGGAAAGCCTTTAGCTTTTATCTTTATTATATTGTATTTTGTTCTTTTTATTAAATTTCAAGCTTTTTATATTAAATAAAATTATAGAGTAGTTTTTTGTTAAAATAAATTTATCTCAAGCCCTTTTTATTAAAGGGCCTCAAATTTTTAGCTATAGGGAAGGCCCCTTTCTCAAGCTTCATGGTATTTATCCGATGAGAGAAGAAATCAACGGTGGAGACTGAGTAGTATGAAGTATGAACAAACAGATAGTGGGTGCATTGCATGCGTGTATGATGGGTTGGATGTAGTTGCAACCTATGTATGATGTTGGAAGGCTGCTTTTGGTTTGTAACTTTGGGGCAAAGAGAATCATGAGGGCCCGTGGAGTGTGATGCGGTTGGGCTGTTTGGTGGCCCTTTTTGTCATGTTTCAAGAATGAGGATTATCTACGGATTTTCATATCTTAGCCGTTATATTTATATTTAATTTTAAATAAAAAATTTAAAATAATTTTTTACCTCAAGATGTACAATGAACGGTTAGGATGTGAGAATCCCTAGGATTCCCACAATTTGAATCGGATGGTATAACTACTACTTTGAGTTATGTGTGGGTCCTTCAGTATATAACCTAGGGTTAAGGTATTTATAGTTGTCCACTTGTCTAGTGATAACTTATATCACACGGATTTCCTTAAGTATATACCTCTCGGTGAAGCCTAGATTTGTCCAACCCATGAGCTGTTCACCAGCTCTCCTAGAACCCCCACCCACATGGTTCTTTGTGAGCCTTTGTTTTTTTTTTTTTTTTAAAAATCAATTCAACAGCTAGGATTAATCCAACTCTAAATTTTTTTAAAAATCATAAAAATTATATAAAAAATAAAAAATATTAAAATAAACTTACGTAGTTCACACTTTAAAAATCTTACAAAGTTCAACACACATGCAAATTAAACGTTTAAAATAACCTATAAAACTACGGTGATAAAATAATGATATGTGGGTATAAGATAAAGAAAACATTAACAAATTAAAAAACTATGTTGGTTCAGTTGCTTTCTGTTCGTTAGTTGTGGTCGTATGCTTCTATCGCAAGAGACTCAGAATAGTTCAAAGAGAGATACCACTCCAAACGACAAATGAAAAAAGGTAATTAATTGTTTAATTAATTAATAAAAAGATTTGAAAAGTATTTATATATTACTTCAATTTCTTAATATATTTTTTTATTTAAGATATCTAATTTTTGAGTCAATATTTGTAGTTGGTAATGACATGAAGAAGACTGTCGAGTCATTGCAATTTAGATTGGGAACTATTGAAACTGCCACGAACAAGTTTTCAGATGATAACAAATTTGGTGAAGGAGGATTCGGTGCAGTTTTCAAGGTATGGAAATATTTATTTGCATGAGATACAGCTCCACAAAATTATGGAGGCATTCCTACTCGAATATAGTTCCTGATCATCGCTAGTGAAGAATTATTTATGCTAAAATCAATAAAAAATGTGATCTTTTATGCATACAAAACAAATGATCAAAATAGATAAAAGTATATATTATGAATCGTCTATCTATTTATTATAATTGATTGATTAAACAACCTTGATTAGTTTTAATCACATATTATACTACATAATTAATAGTATTTACAACGCTTATTGCTTAGTTCAACATTGCATATTGTAGGGCACACTTGGTAATGGACATGAAATAGCAGTAAAACGGCTGTCGAAAAGCTCCACACAAGGTGTACAAGAATTCCAGAATGAGGTGGTATTGGTAGCCAAACTTCAACACAGAAATCTTGTGAGGCTTCTGGGATTTTGCTTGGAAGGAGAAGAAACCTTACTTGTCTATGAATATGTACCCAACAAAAGTCTTGACCATTTTCTATTTGGTTTGTGAATATCATTTGACCATATATTTTCCTTTGTTAATTCCAAAATATATATATATAGACACATATATACATATATACATGTAATGGGCTGTAAATTCTAATTTGTCCTTGATAAATGTTACCCATGCAGAACCCAAAAAACGAGAATAGCTGGATTGGTCCAGACGTTGCATGATAATAGGAGAAATCGCTCGAGGAATTTTGTATCTTCATGAAGATTTTAGGCTTAGAGTTATACATCGTGATTTAAAAGCTAGCAACATCTTGTTAGATGGCGAAATGAATCCAAAAATATCAGATTTTGGGATGGCCAAAATATTTGGAGTTGATGGTCAAACTCAAGGAAATACCAAACGAGTCGTCGGAACTCTATAAGTTTCAATTTAAATAACCTTCGATCCTATTTAAGTTTCAACATATATACCTTTACATATAAAATAAGAGGATTCTACAGTACCTCATTAAAAAATAAGGAAAACTAATGAAAATGAAAAGTTCAAAAAAACTTTAGTTTTAATGAAAAAAATAAATAAAGGTGTAGTGAATTGTACCAGGGAAAAGTAAAAATGTGGTTTTTCGTTAAAAGTTAACAGTACCGAGAGTATTTCGTTAAAACTCCCTAAAAACATAAAGGTACGTGTGCCCCTTAATATAATAATATTTTAAATCATCTTAGACCATTGATTAAGTTCAAAGAATGATCTTAGTGTTAGATACAGTTTGTTTTAATAAAAATTTGAGGGTTATCTTAGACTATTGATTAAGTTCAAGGAATTATCTTAATCATAAACGTTAAGGATTATCTTAGACCATAGATTTAAGTTTAATGAATTACCTTGTACCAGTGATTAATTTTATTTTTGTATAAATGTGTAAATTACCAAGGGTTAGATTACCAAGGTTGTCACTTACTGTGTGGATATTAGATTACACTATCAAGGTAGTATATTACAATTGTGTTGAACGTTATTGAATTACAATATTAACGCTAACATTAAAGAGTACTAGTATCTTATTGTTTTAATAAAGTACCATAGACTAACTCTAAAATATATTTGTTTTTTCTAACTAAAAAGTCTCAACACATTACTTTTGTACGTGCAAGTGGTTACATAGCTCCAGAATATGCAATAGAAGGAATATATTCAGTAAAATCAGATATCTTTAGCTTTGGTATACTCCTGCTTGAGATCACCACAGGGAGAAAGAACTTTTTAGGCTTTAACTGCCGTTTTCCTACACTTCTAGCACACGTAAGTATTTAATAACTTGGTATAAGAATTATTTATATATACATCATTATTCCCAAATTATTATTTGGCTAAGCTATCAAATATTAGAATAGTATACTATTTTATAATTGCATCCTTAAAAATTATTGTTTTACAGGCTTGGCAATCATGGAATGAAGGAAAAGGGTTGGATTTGATAGATCCAATACTGTCGAAAGATTCATGCAGGCCAGATCAAGTTTTGAGATACATCCACATTGGACTATTGTGTGTTCAAGAGGATGAAAACAGTAGGCCGACCATGTCATCAGTTGTTTTAATGTTGAAAACTGAAACTATTAGTCTTCCCAAACCTGAGCGACCGGCATTTTTTACAGGAAGATCTACAAATATGCAGGATCAAATAGCTGCTAATAGTTGCACCATCAATGGTTTAACAATTTCTGATGATCTTCCCCGTTAAGATTAAATTATAAATTATATGCTTGTATATACAGCCTATGTCTCGCATTCAACCCCTATATACATACTTCTTGTTCCAAGTGACATTTTTTGTGAGACTGAGAATGAATTACGAAGTTAAACAATTAAACTATTGAACCTTTTTATATTATTTATTGTTAGAGTAAAGTTGGCCATTCTTAACAGAACGTCTGAGTTTGTAATGTTTTAAACTAGTACATGTTTCCGATTGTAATTATTTTAGTTTAAGTTTGTCTTTCGTACTCTTGATCACATAATGTCAAGCGTTTCAAAGACTTCAACTCAAGTGAGTATGTCATTCATATATATATATATATATATATATATACACATATATATATACATATATACATATATACATATATATATATATATAATGTTGAGTGGTTGGAATATTTTTGGAGCAGCCCAATATATCTAGTAGTTGCCATGTTATATGGAAAGTTCGTTAGCAGCTAATTTGATATATTTTTTGTACATTTATAAAGTTGATAATTTCAAGTGTTTTTAAATTTAAACTTATCATGTGCATGCTTATCCTCACATTTGTTTTTATCTGTACAAAAGAAATCTCAGCACAGTGCGTTATAAATTTAAACGTTACTTGAGGTTTTTTGGTGGCTACTGCATATATCAGAATAGTTTTTTTTCTTGATTTTTAAGGAGTAGTACTGGTGGTAAAAGTTAGAGGACTAAGTGCGAGAAGAGGGAGCATGGTAGGTAATATTAGAATTAGTAGTTGGAAGGGATAATAAACATGTTTGCTTATATTTTGAGAACTTC
This sequence comes from Malus sylvestris, assembly GCF_916048215.2. Lineage (NCBI taxonomy): Eukaryota > Viridiplantae > Streptophyta > Magnoliopsida > Rosales > Rosaceae > Malus > Malus sylvestris. Next base: position 5,371,473 of record NC_062264.1, on the reverse strand, counting down.
TATGCCAAGAATCATTCAAAAAAAAATTCAAAGATTAGGTAACAGGACGAAATCATGACGACGAGATATGTGACAACCCCGTCCCTAATTTTACGATTTTATTAATTTTAAATGAGTGAATCGAAGAAAATGTCTCTAGTGGTGAGTTGTTGACCTTTGTTAACCGTCTTTTAATGACGCGTACGAGATATTATTTTACCGTATTCTCGAAGTACTCGACGAGAAAAATGAGAAGCCATCAAGGGCATTTCTGCCATTATACTGCTCGTGAACAATGTTTTTCCACCGGGTTTTAGTATATAGATAATTTTTTAGCTATAGGGAAAGCCCCTTTCTCAAGCTTCATGGTATTTATACGATGAGAGAAGAAATCAACGGTGGAGATTGAGTAGTATGAATAAATGGATAGTGGGTGCATTGCATGCATGTATAATGGGTTGAATGTAGTTGCAGCCCATGTGTAATGTTGGAAGGCTGCTTTTGGTTTGTCACTTTGGGGCAAAGGGAATCATGAGGGCCCGTGGAGTGTGATGGGGTTGGGCTGTTTGGTGGCCCTTTTTGTCATGGCTTACGGATGAGGATTCTCTACAAATCTTCATATCCTAGTCATTTATCGTATATTGTGCGATTAATTTTCGTTAGATATTATTTGTGTTTAATTTTAAATAAAAAATTTTAAATAAATTTTTACCGCAAAATGTACGATGAACGGTTATAATATAAGAATCACTAGGATCTCCACAATTGAATCGGATGGGATCCAAATTCTTGATTCACATGGTTGGATGTGGACACAACACAACAACTTTGAGTTATGCGTGGGGCATTTCAGTATATAACCTAAGGTTAAGGTATTTATTATTTGTCCGCTTGTTTGGAGATAACTTATATCACACAGATTTACTATTATATAGTGTTGTGGTCAGCAATATATATATATATATATATATGTATGTATGTATGTATGTATATGTATGTATGTATGTATGTATATATGTATAAATTTTCACATAATATTCATATATTTTGAGAACGGAATACAGTTGTTAACAAATTAGCAAATTTAGGGCTTCTTTCGTCTTCACTTGTTTGGCATGCCACTCTTCCTATAGAAATTCTTCCTCTTATGCACTCAAATTTCTTGGGCATGTTAGTCTGCAAATTTGTCTCCCCTTCTTGATTTGTGATTTTTTTTTACCTAATCTTTTTGAATTTTTCTTTTTGTTTTGCAGCTTGTCTTGCAGGTTCTTACCTTGTAGGTTTATAGAGGGGTTTGGGCTTATGTCCACTCAATCTTTTTCTTGTATTTTCTTTTTCAAGAGATGTTAGGTCTATGTCCCCCATTTTTTTCTTGTATTTTCATTTCCAAAATGGGTAAGGTGTGTGTCCCCCTCCCTCTTTTCTTGTATTTTGTTTTTGTTTTTTTTTGCTCTATGAGGGTTAGGGTTTATGTCCCCCTAACTAGGTGTAACTTCTTTTTTCATATCAATAAATTTCACTCGTACTGTTGAGGTTTTCCAAAAAATAAAATAAAATAATAGCCAAAATGGTCTCTGAGATTTGCAGAACTCATCACTTTGGTCCCTAACATTTCAAATCGATAAAAGTGGTCCCTGAGATTGTCCACCATCCATCATTTTAGTCCTTCAGTTAAAAACTCCGTTAAGTGTCCCAGAGCTCTTGGTCGGAAGTTTGGGCAATTTTCAAAGCTTCGTAACTCAAACGTTTCTTAAACAAATTCGACCCATAATATATCAAAATGAAGATAGGAAAGTGTAGAATAAGATTATACCTATTTAGAAGCCCAATGGCTGCCGGAGAGCTCCGAGACACTTTGAAAATTGCCCAAACTTCCGGCCAAGAGTTTCGAGACACTTAACGGAGTTTTTAACGGAATGACCAAAATGATGGATGATGGACAATCTCAGGGACCACTTTTATCGATTTGAAATGTTAGGGACCAAAGTGATGAGTTATGTAAATCTCATAGACCATTTTGGCTATTTAACCTAAAATAATAGTATTAGATCGTAATGCTGATGATAGCTCGTTCCACGTAAAATTTTCTCATTTGTTTGAAAAAGAGAAAAGCATGCCCTGCATATATGCATGCATGTCGATTATAAAATTTGTACAATCAAAATATACTATTTACTGAAAATATGACTTTAGCCCCTGAAACTTAATGTTTTCCACATAAAACCCGATATAAGTTTTTTACTCAAATAAAACTCATTGACTAGATTCCAGATTAGCAAATTCATTAATTATATTTCACTTTATACATTTAAAAAATTTTGATGCCCAAAACACCCCTATTTGAATGTTTGATTTACACAATTAATTCCATACAAATTGTAAGGGAGAATTAATGATTTTACAAAAATACAAAAATAATAAATTCATTGCCTAATATACAATAACAATAAAACATGCCTAATAACTGTAGTAATACATGCTTAGTTAAGTCAATAAAATTATATTTTACATATAAATGTAGGTAAATTATGACACACCCCGACCGAGATCAAGGCATGCTGGCTGTCACGTGAGAGTGACGTAGCCATGTCCACAGTGCGGAAGCAATAATGATAAGAAATATATGAATAATTTAAAACCGAACTACTAGAGTGCACTACTAAACAGGAAGTGTTAGGAGTAAGATACAAAAGTAACACTCCTAATCAGAGCATAGAATGTCTAGGTGCAGTCCAGTAGGACAAGTACTAATTATACAGTATCATAAGATGTCCTACAATTATTTAGATATGTCAGAACCGCCGAAGTCCTCAAGCCACCAACAACAAACTTACCTAAAACCTGGAGGGGCGCAAAACAGAAAGCGTGAGTGGGCAAAAACAAATGTTTTACAAAACCATTTAATTTATCAACATATCTAACTCCTCGCTATAAAACATGTATAATTTTTCCCAGAATCAAGATATAAGCATATACATAAATATATATGTAATATATCACTTCAAATCATGCTTCACATAATCATAATCATATGTATGCCATGCCAAGATATAACAGAGTAAACAATTCAGGTAAGAATAATTTCATAGAAATATAACATGTTTGCCGGAACCCCTGACGTAGTCTGTACGGCTGAATTCATAGCTCAAAAGTCAATCTAGCCGGAGTCACTACAATGACCTATATGGCAATATACTGCACAAGAGTCGGAACCAAATGAAAAGGTCTGTACGACAATAATGGGTGTAATATAATCATGCTCAATACTACTCTCACATAATACCTGGGCGATAAATCGCTAGTCACCTACGAGTCGGAACCATAAATGAGGTATGTACGACAAGACTGTGCACCTAAATTGGATCCAATACGAGCATATGATGCGGGAGGTGACATAATAAATAGGCCTGTGCAACAACTCTGGCTAAATCACAATCACCCTAAGTGCAGTTTTATGAGCTCAACATTATTCAATCACATATCGCATCATTGACAATTCACATAACCAAACATAACTCACCTGAGCTTACCTGAGCATCCACATCACAACATTTATATACATAAAGCATCACATATCAAATCATATATGAAATATAAATTCATATGCATGGCATTTAAGGCATACATTCATTTAAACGCATATTTCTGGGAAAATATCAAGTATATAAATATATACTGAAAACCAAAAGCTCACTCACTGGTATGTCGAAGGGTCGTAGGCCCCGAGTCGCCCTTAAATACGCTCGTTCTCGGGATAAGTCTCACCTATATGCAAATTAACTATAAAAATGTTATTTTAGAGCATATAGACAAAATTAACTAATAACTTCTCATACAGTGACCTACACAACCTCACGATCATCCCCAAATTTTTAGAATATTTTTCTGACTCCTCACGCGCCGGCAAGGGCATTGCCCTACGCGCCCCCACGCGTGGCCACGTGACATGCATATTGACGGTGTCAGTCAACGTCATCAAGAATATTCTAAGGAATATTCTGTTAAAACTTAACGGTAACTGTTAAAGATGACTGACGGCGTTAGCATATTCCGTCAACACTGACAGAATATTCTCCCTTCTTCTCCGGTGAGTCGCAGGTTTCTGGGTAAAACTTTAAAACCACTATTCTCCTTCGTTTCTTCACCATTTTTCATGAAATTGGTACCAAAATGAAGCTAATAACATGTAGAATCACGTTATATAAGTTTCAAGGCTTAAAATCTACTAGATTTTCCCCGAGAAAGCTCGATAGTTCGGCTTACCAAGATATACGTCGATCTCAACCTTCCGACGTCCAAATCCTTCCAACGAAGTACCCCGAGACTCGTGAGGACCTCCTTAAGCTTCCTATAAGCTTCAAATTCCCTGCAACACAAGGTTTTACGTGTGCATGAACAGTGCACCAAATCGGGGTTAGGGTTTCTCGGGTTTTTCGAAGCATTCACGTCCAAACAAAGGTACCAATGAACTCAGGAGGTTACAATGAGCACGAATCTTACCTTTACAACTTCGATCTGTGCCTGAAATGGAGAGTTCAAAGGTTGTCCGTACAGGAGAGAAGAGAGAGAGAGTCTGAGAGATGAGAGAGCACGGGAGAGAAGAGAGAGAAAGAGGTTTGTGCGTGTGTGTGTTCCACGTAGGTCACCAACCAACCAAGGAAATAACATCTAAGTCTCAATATGTCACACCTACACTACAATTTCCCGTCCAAGGATAAAACTGTCATTTCGCATCGTCGAAAATTAAGTATTCGGGACGGGCTCTGACAAATTATTTCACACACACACACACACACACATATATATATATATATAACAACAACAAAAAACATGCTTGATATACAAAAAAATTCATGCAAAATAATTTACCTACATAATAAAGCAAACCCAATATATGCAAAATAATATACCTACATAAAAAATGTTATTATTTTATTCAGTACTAGTTTACCTATTATTTGTACATATAATAATAAAATGTGCCCAATATATATGATGATACATGCAAAATAAAATCCTACATAATGAAGAAATGTTATTTGATTCAAAATTAAGTTAGTTACAAAATAAAGCAATTGTATTTTATTCAAGATTAATTTACCTATTATTTGTAAATATATCTAATAATAATAAAATGTGCCAAATATATGTAATAATACATGGAAAATAAATTACCTACAAAATAAAAGAATGTTATTTGATTCAATATTAATTTACCTACAAAAACTAAGTTATTTGCTCATCATAAATTTAAATATAGGTAGATTAATTAATTTAATATGTTTGATCATATATGTAGTACTGTGCATGTGTGTGTGTGTGTGTGTGTATGAACGATATATGTAAGGGAACTTTAACGAAAAGTTACTGGTACTGTTCACTTTAACAAAAAACCATATTTTTACATTAAAAAGTCAATCCTGATACTATTCACTATTCACTTTACCCTTTATTTTGTCTTTATCGTTAAAACTCAAAGTTTTCAAACCCTTTTAATTAGTTTTCCTTATATATAATACTACTATACGTTCATATAGGTAAACTCTATTTGTTTGTATATATATATATAGGTAAACTATATATGTATATACACACAAACACACACACACATTTATATATATATATATATATTAAGCTTATGGTAGTAATATATACATTTGAACGTATATATGTGTGTTAGGGGTAATAATATGTGCAATAATTATATTTTCATTGTAATTAAGGTGAGTAATAACATTTATTGATTTTATTTTGAATATTGTGGTACAAATTGTAAATATTTTGTAATAATAAGTCAATTACTTCTATACTTGTCAGCCATTTTTACATTCGAGTTTTATTTGGATGTTTATAATTATGTGGGTTTTTATCAGGAAATAAGAATGACAATGATCTATATCTAAATAACCCTATTATTTATAAAGGATAATGAGCTCATTCCAAGGATTGCAAGGATTATCCACTCATTTTATTGACAAGTCTTTCCACTCGTTGATTCTAATCTGCTTCGACGTTGACTCACGAGTCAGGTCAGTCAAGCGTCGCGTGCATTGACATTGTTATAAACTCGTAACTTAGATATTTTAGCAAAACTTGAACAAATTAATCGTCTTATCAAAACCCCGTGGTTTTTCCATGCAACGTGACATGATCCCTTTCTACTTTCTCTCCTTGCTTCTTATTGCATTGCCCAGTACTAGCACATATGTTTCATACGGTATCATCCGCAACAGCTCTTCATCTGTCGCCTGCAGCAGATACAACAGCAGGTGCTTCAGGTCGTCGTCAGGTAATCAACCTCCGCGTGAATCGCTGTTGCCGCCTCCTCCGCAATCGCAGTCGCCGCCTCCTCAGCAATCACCGTTATCTTTGCCGCCTAAGCCTTCTCCCCCGCTGTCACCTTCACCGCCTCCTTCGCTGCCAATCTTGCTGACAAACAGATCTGGTAAATGATGATATCCTTCAAGCTTTCTACAATTCTTGTGACTGAGAAAAATGGGTACCCTCGTATATAATTTCATATGCCACAAATCACCGTGTTGAGTTTCATCTCACGATGTAATAATATGAATCGTTCATTTTTATATTCTCCCTTAAAGATGATTCTTATAGCAAATAATCAAAATAAAAATCGATTAGCTCTTTGATTATTGTTAGGTAGGCCCAGAGATATATTTATTATAATTTTGTATTCATACAGGAAGCAGCAAACCCTCATCGATGATAATCATCGTTGGTACTCTTGGTTCAGTTGCTTTCTGTTCGTTAGTTGTGGTTGTGGCCGGATGCTTCTTTCGCAAGAGACTCAGAACGGTCAAAGAGAGATACCACTCCAAACGACAAAAGAAAAAAGGTCATAATTAATAAAAAGATTTGAAAAGTATTTATATATTACTTCAATTTCTTAATAAATTTTTGGGTAAAAGACTGTTTATTAGCCTTATATTTCGTGGTTTTCAACATTTAGTACATCAAGTTTTTTTCCTCCCAGAGTCATACCTAAAGTGTAAATTTTGGGACAGTCTCATACATCCGTTAGTCAAACTGTTAAGTCTCCTGTTAACTGTGACGTGACGCACAATAATTAAGCGCCACGTGTCATCCACATTGAAATTAAAAATAAAATATTTATAAAATAAATATAATTTAAAATTTAAAAAATAAAAATAAAAATCCTTCATCTTCCCCAAATCCCACCCGTGCCCATCCTTCCATCACCCACCCCTTCTCCCACTCCCCCCCTCAATCTCTCGCACCAATCCTACCTGGACACCCGCTACTCCTCCCATCGCTCCCATGAAATCGACTGCGACACCCCCGACCAACCCCACTCCACTCCCTCTGTGACACCCCTAACGACGCCGATGGATCCTCTTCGACGGCTCCGGTCACGATTTCGGTTCAGATCGGGTCTCCCGAACGAAGTTGGGGTTTTTTTTTTGCCTTCTTCTTCTTCTTCCTTTCTAGGTTGTAGGGGGTGGGGAGGGGGGGCGAGACGAATAGGTGGGTGATGGGAAGGTGGGCACGGGTGGGATTTGGGGAAGATGAAGTTTTTTTTTTCCTTCTTCTTCTTCCTCTTCCTTTCTGGGTTGCAGGGGTGGGGAAGAGGGGGGGTGGGGAGACGAGCAGGTGGGTGATAGGAGGGCCGCGGCGCACGATCTCTCGGTTGTTTTGCTCTCTGCCTTCAACTCGGTTTCGGTGAGTTCTTCTTCGATCCCTGGCCTCATGATTTCCCGATATGTTTCTTTACGTTTTGAGTTGGAGTTTTGATTTGGGTTTTCTTCCTTGTTGCTTTTGGTTTCTGGGGTTTTCTTTTTTCGGCGGCTTGATTAATCTGCGTGCTAGTTTTTGGTGTTTTATGTTTTTGGGGGTTTGGTAATTACGTTGTATTTGGGGCATAATTGCATTATTATGTCAATGGCTTGATTTTTCGTTCTCGGCTAGTTTGGAAGTCAACAGATTTGTCTTGGGTTTGATGCTTGGTTAATTTGATGTTGAAGTTCTGTAAATTACTTTTATGTAGTCTTTGGATAAAATCCTTGATTATAGTTATTGAATTTGATAATTTTGAAGACTTCAATTGAAAGTTTTTGGAAAAAGGTGGAGGGGTTTATCTACATACTGGGTTGCAGGGGGGCCGAAAAGTTGAGTGATGAAGTTTTTTTTTTTTTTTTTTTTTCCTTCCTTCTTCTTCTTCTTCTTCCTCTTCCTTTTGGGTTGCAGGGGGTAGGGAAAGGGTGGGGACGAACAGGTGAGTGATGAAGATTTTTTTTTTCCTTCCTTCTTCTTCTTCTTCTTCTTCCTTCTGGGTTGCAGGGGGTGGGGAGGGGGACGAACAGTTGAGTGATGAAGGTTTTTTTTTAATTTTTTTAATTTTTTAATTTTTATTATATTTATTTATTTATTTTATAAATAATTTTTATTATATTTAATTTCCATGTGGATGACACGTGGCGTCTAGTCATGTAGAGTCATTGTCTACATGAGCGTTACGTCATAGTTAACGGAAGACTTAACTGTTTGACTAACGGATGTATGAGATTGTCCCAAAATTTACACTTTAGGTATGACTCTAGAACGAAAAAAACGTGATGTACTAAATGTTGAGATACATAAGGGGTAGTAAATAGTTTTTGCCCTAAATTTTTTATTTAAGACATCTAATCTTTTGAGTCAATGTTTGTAGTTGGTAATGATATGAAGAAGACTGTCGAGTCGTTGCAATTTAGATTGGGAACTATTGAAACTGCCACGAACAAGTTTTCAGATGATAACAAATTAGGTGAAGGAGGATTTGGTGCTGTTTTCAAGGTACGAAAATGTTTATTTGCATGAGATCCTTCGCTCCACAAAATTATGAAGGCATTCCTACGCGAAAATAGTTCTTGATCATCGATAAGTGAAAAAATATTTATGAAAAAATCAACAAAAATAAAATAAAATAATCTTTTACGCATCGAACTGTATAAAACTAAAAGGTACTTGATTGACTAAACGATTTTAATTAGTTTTGATTACATATTATACTACATAATTAATAGTATTTAGAACGCTTACTGCTTAGTTCACATTACATATTGTAGGGCACACTTGGTAATGGACATGAAATAGCAGTAAAACGGCTATCGAAAAGCTCCACACAAGGTGTACAAGAATTTCAGAATGAGGTGGTATTGGTAGCCAAACTTCAACACAGAAACCTTGTGAGGCTTCTGGGATTTTGCTTGGAAGGAGAAGAAACCTTACTTGTCTATGAATATGTACCCAACAAAAGTCTTGACAAATTTCTATTTGGTTTGTGAATATCATTTGACCAAATATTTTCCTTTGTTAATTACAATATGTGTGTGTGTGTGTGTGTGTGTGTAATTGGCCGTAAATTTTAACTTGTCTTTGATAAATGTTACCCATGCAGAACCCAAGAAACGAGAACAGCTAGATTGGTCGAGACGTTGCATGATAATAGGAGGAATCGCTCGAGGAATTTTGTATCTTCATGAAGATTCTAGGCTTAGAGTTATACATCGTGATTTAAAAGCTAGCAACATCTTGTTAGATGGAGAAATGAATCCAAAAATATCAGATTTTGGGATGGCTAAAATGTTTGGAGTTGATGGTCAAACTCAAGGAAATACCGAAAGAGTAGTCGGAACTTAGTAAGTTTCAATTTATATAACCTTTGATCCTATTTAAGTTTCAACTTATATACCTTCACATATAAAATCGGAGGATTCTACAGTACCTCATTAAAAAATAAAGGTACCGGTACCCTTTAATATAATAATATTTTAAAATTATCTTAGACCATTGATTAAGTTCAACAAATGGTCTTAGTGTTAGATACAGTTTGTTTTAATAAAAATTTAAGGATTATCTTAGACTATTGATTAAGTTCAAAGAATTATCTTGATCATAAACGTTAAGGATTATCTTAGACCATAGATTTAAGTTTAATGAATTACCTTATACCATTGATTAATTTTATTTTTGTATAAATGTGTAAATTACCAAGGGTTAGATTACCAAGGTTGTCAGTTACTGTGTGGATATTAGATTACACTATCAAGGTAGTATATTGAAATTGTGTTGAACGTTATTGAATTACAATATTAACGTTAAAATTGAAGAGTACTGGTATCTTATTGTTTTAATAAAGTATCATAGATTGACCCAAAAATATATTTTTTTTTCTAACTAAAAATTCTCAACGCATTAATTTTGTACATGCAAGTGGTTACATGGCTCCAGAATATGCAATAGAAGGAATATATTCAGTAAAATCGGATGTCTTTAGCTTTGGTGTACTCCTGCTTGAGATCACCACGGGGAGAAAGAATTTTTTAGGCTTTAATTGCCGTTTTCCTACACTTCTAGCACATGTAAGTATTTAATAACTCGGTATAAGAATTATTTATATATGCATCATTATTTCCAAATTATTATTTGGTTAAGCTATCAAAGAGAGAGTAGTATACTATTTTATAATTACATCCTTAAAAATTATTGTTTTACAGGCTTGGCAATCATGGAATGAAGGAAAAGAGTTGGATTTGATAGATCCAATACTGTCGAAAGATTCATGCAGGCCAGACCAAGTTTTGAGATACATCCACATTGGACTATTGTGTGTTCAAGAGGATGCAAACAGTAGGCCGACCATGTCATCAGTTGTTTTAATGTTGAAAACTGAAACTATTAGTCTTCCCAAACCTGAGCGACCGGCATTTTTTACAGGAAGATCTGCAAACATGCAAGATCAAATAGCTGCTAATAGTTGCACCATCAATGGTTTAACAATTTCTGATGATCTTCCCCGTTAAGGATAAATTATAAATTATATGCTTGTATATACAGCCTATGTCTCGCATTCAACCCCTATATACATACTTCTCGTTCAAGTGACATTTTTTGTGAGACTGTGAGTGAATTATGAAGTTAGACAATTAAACCGTTGAACCTTTTTATATTATTTATTGTTACAGTTGAACCTTTTTATATTATTTATTGTTAGAGTAAAGTTTGCAATTCTTAACAGAATGTCTTAGTTTGTAATATTTTAGACTAGTGCATGTTTTCGGTTTAATTATTTTAGTCTAAGTTGGTCTTTCGTACTCTTAATCACATAATATCAAACGTTTCAGAGACTTCAACTCAAGTAAGTATGTCATTCATATATATAGGTAGGTCTTACTTGGTATTTAACTTGATTTGATTTTGAGCTTAATGTTGAGTGGTTAGAATATTTTTGGAGCAGCCCAATATATCTATTAGTTGCCATGTTATATGGAAAGTTCGTTAGCAGCTAGTTTGATAATTTTTTTTTTGGTACATTTATAAAGTTGATAATTTCAAGTGTTTTTAAATTTAAACTTATCATCTGCATTATCACACATTTTTTTATCTGTACAAAAGAAACCTCAGCACAATGCGTTATAAATTTAAGCGTTACGTGAGGTTTTTGGGTGGCTGCTGCATATATCAAAATTGTTGTATAATCGATGGTATGTGCGCATTGGAATATAAAGTAAATGAGACACAATATTTATGAGGTTCGGCAAGTGTGTCTACGTCATTGGGATAGCAGTAGTATTTTCTTTCATTACGTGAAATAATAGGTGTGGAGCCAAAAAAAATCAAGAAAATTATATAGAGGCGACACGTGGACTTTCGAGGTGAAAAAGACAAAATTACCCTCGAGGCACATCGGGATTCTCACGTGCATGCAACGGACAATAACGGCTGAATCAAGAAAGAGTCAAAGGTGATCAAAATTGTATTTGTTCAAAACCCTCTCATCACTCCTCATCAAATTTTCACTAAAAAGGTAACTCCCAATTGTGGATGCAAATTTTTGCCGTCTTCTAATAACACATAAGATTAAGGTCAAAAGCCTCACGCACCCATGATGAAATGGGGGGGGGGCTTTGGCCGAAGAATCTCCGATGCCAAAGTTAGAATTTGAGAGAGAAAGTGTTTAGGAATTTTTAACTGAAATCTTTAGGGACATTTTGGATGCAGTCCTTAACTACTAATGTTCTTTGACTAAAATCTTTGTGGTTTTTAGTTTTTTATCAAAGTTTCTGACATTGATGTAATAATGTAGGTTATTATATTAATGAAATTTGTAGTTATTTATATTAATGAGATTATAAATAAAACCCATAATTTATGAGATTAAAAATATTAAAGATAAATTATAATCTCCAATGTATTGTGTGTGTGTGTGTGTACATGGGTACGTTCATCAAAACTAACGAAAAAATTATTGTACCAAAACATGGGTGCATTTCAAAAAAAAAAAGAGAAGATATTAGACTTAATAACATTTTTTAATTTCTTCTATTAAATTTGACATGGATATATTCTCAAATTTACGAAATAGAATGTATGCATATAAGTTTAACAAATGAATTAGACATAAGATTGAATGAATTTTATTTAAAAAATGGGTACATTTTATATTAAAAAAAAGGTATATTTTTCATATAACAAATTGGTATGTTAAGGAATGGGTATATATAAGATTAAAAATTTTAAGGGTACAAACTTATTCTAATTTTTTTTTTTTATATTTTGGAAATGTTTGAATTGAAAATTAATTAGGAGTTTAATAAGGATGTGAGTATTAAAACTCTAAACCAATTACTAATTTTTATAATGCTAGGGACTTTGATCAAAATTTAAAAACTAATAAGGTCTTAGTCAATGAAAATAGAAACTAAGGACCGGATACTATTTTTTTTATTATTAATTTTTTTTTACATTTATCAAGTTGATAATTTCAAGTGTTTTTAAATTTAAACTTATCATGTGCATGCTTATTCTCACATTTGTTTTTATCTGCACAAAAGAACTGTCACAGCCCGTTCTGAAATATTATATTGTTAGGCGTGAAATGTCAAGTTTACCCTTGAGCGTTTGTGGTGTTGTGTGGTTTACGTTTTGGATTTGGACCGATTCATTAAGTCCCTAGCAGTTTGGAACCAATTAGAAGTAAAAAGGACATGGTTTTGTTGGTTTGTGACTAACTAGGACCACACACACACAAACAAGCTTACCCTTTCTCTCTCTCTCCCGTTGACTCCCTCCATCTCAGATTTTCAGTTTTCCGTACAAGTCGTACAGACAAGTTCGAACTCAAGCTTCTAGTCACGGATCGACGTTAAAAAGGTAATGTTCTTACTCCTTACAAGCTCCTGAGTCCATTTGTACTATTTTTAGGACTAGAAAGCTTGTAAAACCCCGAGAACCCTAACCCCAGATTTCATGCACTGTTCATACACTAATAATTGTGAGGTTTCTAGGAGTTTTCAAGGACATAGGAAGCTTTAGATCATCCCCACGGAGCTCGGAGAAGAAAAATGAAGTGAATTGGACGTTGGGAAGTTGAGTTTCGACGAGTTGCAAGTTTAGTCGGATTATCGAGGAATTTTTAGGCGAGTTCCGTCGGTGTTGGGGCTTTTGAAAGGTATGGTTGTGTTCTTTTCGTCCTAAGCTTTCATTTGGTTCAAGTTTCATGAAATTTGGTTGAGAAACGGACGAGAAATGAAGGTTTGAAAAATTCCCAGTTTTCCGGCAACGGTGACGTCGCCGGAGTTCGAAGGTAGGGGATGACGGAATATTCCTAACGGCGTTGGTTAGTTCTAACGGTTTTCGTTACTATTTAATGGAATATTCCTAACGGGGTTAAGGGATTCCGTTAGGGTCTCTGCGCATGGTCGAGCGTGTTGCCATGCCTTTGCCGGCGCGTGGGATGTTAGAAAATTATTTTTAAAATATGGGGATGTTCGTGAGGTTGTGTAGGCATTTGAGCAATGTACGAGAAGTTATTAGCTAGTATTGGTTATGTGCTTTAAATTAATGTTTTTATAGTTGTTTCGCATATAGGGGAGACTTATCCCGATGACTAGTGCAATCAAGGGCGATTAGGGGGCTACGACCCTTCGACATACTAGTGAGTGGGCTTTTGGTTTTCAGTATATACTTATATACTTGATATTTTCCTAGAAAATGCGTTTAAATGAAAGTATGCCTTGAAATGCCATGCATATAAATTTATGTTCAGTATGTGAATTAGTATATGATGCATATATATAATTGTGGTGCTGTGGACGCTTAGGTAAGCCTAGGTGACTTCATGAATTGTGAATGTGAATAATGGTTGTGATTAATTGAGAAATATTGAGCTCATAAACCTGCACCCCGGTGTTAGTGATTTAGCCAGAGATATGGCACATACCTGTTTTATGGAGCTGCCGTGTAGGAGTGATTCAAGGGTAATCAATGTGTTGATCACACATTGCCCTATATATCTTGTATTCTTGTATTGTTGTTTCTCTATGAAAGATAATACAAATAAACACTTAAAACTCAACAGTTAAGAATTTCGAATTCATCCATCTTAAAGAACATCGGTGACGAACCTGTTCTTGATCCACTTGAAGTTGTTTCTTAGAGTTGTTTTAACCTCACCTTCCATAGTAAACATGTTGTATGTGTAACATCCCACATCGCCCAAGTGAGTGATCCTTAAATGTATATTCTCATCCCTACCTAGCACGAGGCCTTTTGGGAGCTCACTGGCTTCGGGTTCCGTAGGAACTCCGAAGTTAAGCGAGAAGGAGGCCAGAGCACTCCCAGGATGAGTGACCTACTAGGAAGTTGCTCGTGAGTTCCCAAAACAAAACCGTGAGAGAATGGTCGGACAATATCGTGCTACGGTGGTGGAACGGGCCCGGGATGTGGTGGACCCGGGCCGAGATGTGACAGTATGAGTCGACTCTCTTCTACCTCTAGAGTTCTGGATTAGTTGATGTTGCGAAATCGCTTCCCTTCTGGGTTGGCCTGTTGAAGTTGTACGAGTTCAACCGCTCCCGAAAGTTGAACTCGCCGAAGTAAGCTGCGGTGTATTCAGGGAATGACTTGCTCTTCTCCATATCAAAAGTGCCTAGCTATAGGGAAATAGAACCTAACTAGAAATTTGTGCCCGCTCGTTGCTGCGGGATTGAAAACTGTATGAAAGATTATGTTTGTAAGATATAAAAGATTGTGTTGCAAAACATTAATACTATACACATTGAAAACATTTGGTGAATTGTTAAATACAAAAGTTTTTATCGACACATTCCTCAAGTTGCTCATTCGGGGCTTTCATGACTATCCATTGGTCCCCTTGGTCTAAGTCCCTGCTCTAGCTCTTTTTTTGAGGTCTGATCACACAATCTTGCATGTCTGAATTTAGTGCCTATCATAAAGTTTTCATATCAAACCACATAAGCATAGGCCTAGGATCAGAAAGAGGGAGGAGAGAGGATGAGAGGGGGTGGGGGAGGTTATAGGGTAATTCTTTTTAAAACCATATAAAACATGTAAAATTATATACAATAAGCAATACTACTTGCATACATGTGGAATGTAGGAAGGGAATTATTGACCTTTTGTTCTGAATAAAAAAAAAAAAACTAATTCCAAAATACAATTCAAGAACCCTTTCCAGGCAATTGAACATTAAGAAGAACGCTAATTCTAACATACAATTTCAATTTTTCTCCATGTTAAAAAGCATGCAAGTAGAGATAAAGGATGTAGTTCTATTACTGGTAGGATAGCTTGTAAAGACTTATGCACTTTGTTCTGAATCACGGTTTCCACTGTTAGCATGTTTAGAGAAATGTCGCTAATTCCACTGTTAAAAAAAAACATGTTAAACTTATAATCCATTGATATTCATAACCCAAGTAGAGTGGAAATAGAGATAATCAAGTTATGTAAGTAATTAAATATGTTTTAGATAAGTACCTGGCTTTTGGCAGAAGTAAGAAATTTTCCTCAAACATCATGGCCACTTTCATGAGTTATTGTAATTCCTCTTCACCAGATGCAAAAAAAGTGACTCCTCAATGTATCCAATCTTTACATGTAACACTTTTAACAAAATCCACTGACTAATCATTAAAACATGGCATGTAGGTGGAATTATATAAAAGTGAATTCAGGATGAATAAATCCAGTAATTTCTATATAAAACCGCATAAAGGGATGCACAAAATTTCGAGTGAGCAAACAAATATCTAGTTATACTGAGACTTGAATCATGCTCAAACCAATTCGGTCTAATATGTAAGAAAAGAGTTGCACTTCATCTTTGAATACAAACAAATTAATTTTACACCAAACACAACAGACTCCTTTCTCTCCTTTACTATTCTTGAAAACTTAAATTCATATAAAAATTGTATTATGCCAAGATACTTCTTACAAATTCGATTAAGTTCAAATAAAAACCAAACCAAAATGCAGATAAAAGCTCACTAAATTACCAAATTTCAACAATTTGGGCAATTAGGTATCCTCAAAACAATTCGAAGAGCAATAATTCGGCAAAAAAGGATTATAAACAAAAGAAAGATAAAAAAAGGGATATTGAGATTAACAAAGGCGGCTGATAACACAAAAATTTGAATATGATATCAGTGCTGCAAAAACTACTAAATAAAAAGGGGCTTTTAGATCTAGGTCCAAAAACATATAGAGTTGTTAGGAGTGAGTCTAGTTAATAAATTATATGCTTTTATTTCTTCTATACTAGTTTTATATTTTCTAAAAATATTAAAAATCAATTAAAATCTTTTAATATTACGCATTTTTCAACTCCAAAATATCTAATTAATATCTTATAACAAAAAAAATTAATATACTAAAATAAATCTATCTGCAAAACATTCTACCCTAACTCAAGTAGCAAATATATGAATGTATATTATACCTATAAGTGAGATATGAAACCTAACTAAAAGGTAGAAAAAACACAATATACCTACAAGCAAGACTTATTAATCTGTGACAGGTTGACTATGAAAAAGAATCTGTCATATATGTAGATAAATACAATTAACCTGTGATATAGGTTGATTATAAAAATTAAAAAAAATCTATAAATGGGTTAAAACACGAGGAAGAACAAGAAATAACAAATAAATAAATAAAAAGAAATAATCAAAGAGATAATTAGGAAGAAATTTTGATTTTTACAATAAATTTTTTCAATTAAGAGATAATTATTGATAATTAAATAATTAAATTTAAAGAATTGGACCTATTCTAATAAACTGGACTATTCCTACTATTGGCTCAAAAAATTGGAGTTATATCAAGTCTCCCCAAATAAAAATGATAAATTACGGTTTGACCCCTTGAACTATTACCCCAGTTGATTGACCTTCTAAACTATTTTTTTTGTAAATTAACGCCATGAACTATTTAAAATCAGTCAATTAACCCCTTACCGTTAGATTGCGGAATCAATTCTGTCAAATTCAAGGGCAAATTAGTCATTTCATCATCAATTATTACTTGTTAGCTATAACCACTAATAAAATTTTGACACATGAACACAGAATAATTCGAAAACATAAAAAAAAAAACAAAACATTTACATAATGAACCATCTCAAATTGTCATTGCACATTATATTGTTTTCAAATGTCATAAGTTTATTGGTGGTTATAGTTGACAAGTAAGAATTGATGAAGAAAAGGCTAATTTTCCTTTGAATTTGACGAAATAGTGGATGGAATCTACCAACAAGGGGTAAATTGGCTGATTTCAACAAATTCAGGGGGTTAATTTACCAAGTTCAGGGAGTCAATTTCAACTGGAATAATAGTTTAAATGGTCAAATGACAGTTTACCCAAATATAAAATAAGGAGATTTCAATGACTTGATAAATGTACCATATCACAGTAAGAGCAACTGCATTTGAAACCCTCTTTGAATTTTTCATGCAGCCTACACCAACTGCGTTGCTAAAAAAAAAAAAAAGAATTCACAGGAAGACTTCAAGGGTGCGTTTGTTGCATTGGATTATCACGGACTGGACTAGCTTCAAGGATTAAGCTGAACTAGCTTAGACTAGACTAAGCTGGATTGATTTAGTAAAGCGTTTGATGCTGTGTCGGATTAAAAAGCAGGACTCATTTATTATATTACTTAATATATATTTAAAATATTTTATTATTCATTTAATCTATATACTAATATTTTATTATTAAATTATCATTTTCCTTTCTAGAATCATCTTCCATCTTTATATTCTAGTCAAACTCTTAATCATCTTCCTTCTCTTTTTTTTTCTCTGGCCACTGCATCCCTCCCCTCTCCCTTTTCTCTGCCCTTTTCTGTACCACTGTCTCTTTCCCCTTTCTCTTTTCTGTCCCGTTTCACCTCCAATCACTTACTCCTATCCATTTTTCTCCCGACTGACTTCAAATTACTCTGGCCTTCTTCTTTTTCTTCAAATTATGAAACTTTGTATTTATTTTGTTTCACCTGAAACGGCTTGGCGCAGGAGCTACGGGATAGCAGATAGATCTGAAATTGTGGAGATTGTTTTCGGATTCTAAGTCCTTGAGGTTGAGATCATTATCTTTATTTTCTGGGTTTGATTCGAGTTCAATTGACGAAAATGGAGAACCCAATTCCGCATATCGAATCAACTGTTCCTTCGTGAAGCAAATAGGGGAAATCTGGGTTGTGGGTTCGTCGGGAAGCAAGTAGGGAGTTGGGTTGTGGGTTCGTCGGCATGAAGGCAGAATTTTGGTGATTGGGTTCGCGGGACGTTGGTGATTGGGTTCCTGTAGTCTAACACGATGAGGAGAGAGGGAGAGAGTGTGGTGGTCTAGTGGTGTGATTTCAGAGTGAGGACAAAAAGCTAGCATCGCAAGCAGTAGCAGAGAGAGGTCTTAGCAGTCCCAAGGTTATTGGGGGGTCTCGCTAAGACCTCTTAGCGAAGGGTGTTGTCCATGCGAGTCCCCTTTAGTTTCATTAATGTTAATCCTAGCACGGAACAAACATGGTATTGGACTAACAGCTATTCCAGTCCAGTCCAATCCCACTTAGTGAGGGCAAACAAACGCTCCCCAAATGAGCTCTTTTGCCGCCAGGATGCCCACGAAAAATATCAATGAGAAAATTATCTTTAATGGGCTTTCATCCAAGTTGAGTGCACTATTATCCACAGATTTCTTACCACATTGAGAGAGAGAGAAGCATCACCATTGCGGAGTAGGGTTCTCTCATTTCCTATTCTCATTCTCTTCCCTCCTCTCCTCTCACAAATTGTTTTTTGTCTTCTTCTGGCTATTAAAAAATTAACACAAAACGTTGACATGGCTTACCCATAACTGTTCAAATAGGAGGGGATGGGAGGGGAGGGAAGGGGAGGGAGACTAAGAGGGGAGAGAATCATACTCCCACCATTGTCTATTTCACATAATCTATGAAATGTAATCTTTAATTTTATTTTTTTTCAAAAAACATTTTAAGCAAAAAAGAAACCATGTATAAAACCAGTTAGTATCATACTTATTTAATATCTCATCTTCACTAAACGTTTGGGCAAAACAAAGAGCAGTATGAAGCCCAATGCGTTGAACTCTATTTTTTTTTTAATACATCGATATATTTTTATACTTAGAGGAGTTCGGCTAAGCAACACAATAGGTAACCTAATTTGGGCTTCGATATCTCACATATAGTTAATGGTTCCTGCATACCGATGAGATTCTCTTAGTGCCTAAACATACAATAAGGAATGAGAACTGGCAAGAGAAGAGAGATGGAAAGCTTTTATTACACATTTAGCCTCAAAGAGAAACGCATCACTGTCAAATGTAATTCAAGCATCTACATGACCATTGCCATTTAACTGGCCTGTTTGCTTTTAAAACAGGCATTTCAAGAAGTTTAAGTAGTCGCTTTAAACCACCCTCAGTAAATAACTGATAAGCATTCCAAATGCCCCACCAACCAAAGTAAATATTTTGTGCGCACAAAGAAATATTACATATTCTAACAGGACTAAACTGATCATAGAATTTAATAAGATGAACAGATGTTGAAAAAAACAATTAAGGTACGGGATTCATGAACTCTTGCTCTTCAACGTATCAAAATTCACACAATCAAACATAAATTCATAATGGAGATCACCGATCAAATCACATAAATCAAAGAAAATTCACAGCAAAACGGAAAATAAAAACTGAAGCTCACTTTGCATCAACTTTTCTGAGAGCAACAGCTGGTGATTTCCCCCATGTTCAACTAAATCTGCACATAAAACCATAAAGCAGAGAGACTAAAAAAAATAAAAATTTGTTTCCAAGATGTGAATAAAACTATGATGATTCAGTGCAGCAGCAGAGTTACACAGAGAGAAGTCATAGTCCTGTGATTGGTGGCATATTATCTTTGAATCTTGATTACGGAACATGCACCTAAAAACTCAACAAAAAATAAATCTGAAACAAACTAAAACATGGGATGGTGAACTTCGTACCTTGGAAAGGATAGACGCATGTGGGATCAACAATGCAGAGAGCTCTTCAGGATCGGTTCAAACTCCGCTGTCAATGACGGAAAGAGAAGCCAAGCAGGAAAAAGAACGGTCCAAGTCAAACTCTCGCAACCGAGTGTATGCGACGATAAGAAATCATATATTCATTCATGTATTGAATTCTCCTATGAACTATTTTCTTTTAACAAATAAAATTGCTACCTCGCAGATGCGCAACATATTCATGCTGGCTCATATTCTTCATCTACTCAAGTTGTATAGTGTAATTATCAAACTGCTAAAAGACCAAGATAATGAAACTTCCGCTATTAAAAGCTCAGACTCATAAAACTCCAATTGTTAGAACCCTACCATAAAGTTTATGAGTTGAAGAATCCCAATACTTAAAGTGCAGCAAGATCATAAGCTCTTGAAGCATTTTCCTCCATGTCATAGCCACCAGCCGTTCATATTAACAAAAATTCAATGCCAAATAAAAAATTAATTAGTGATAGTTAAAACTAAAACCCCAAATTATTGTTGTAGAGAAAAGACATACCAAGTTAAACTGCATTACTTGATTTGAATGGAATACAACAACAGCATAACACATGACTTGTAAAGAATTAACAGCACAACTCATATTTCAGCAGCAATTAATAGCAGCGGTCAAATTTCAGAAGCAGGTAGAGACAAAAAAAAAAAAAAAAATTAGTAAAAAAAGAAACAATGAAGCTACAACTGAAATTATAAAAAAATAAAAAAAATGCTCGAACCAATCTAGAAGCCAAAATTATCCATAGCATTACTAAATTAACAATAAAAAAACAAAACTCATATAAATTTACAGGAAAATTGAAAAATGTAAATCAACATTAATGTAAACTTAGCCACAAACCTAGATAAACCCATACTGAATCACACTAAATAGAAAACACATAATCCTGAAATCAAACCTCAAATGAAACAATGTTCTCCAATATTTTTTGTTGTGTAAATAGCTTAACACAACATGAATTCTCCAATATTTTCTTCATGTACAAATAGCTTGGCATTTCACAATCTTTTGTTTCCAAATGCTGCTATCGATAAAAAAACCACAGGGTAAGTTCTACCCCAATTCATTTAACCATATAACAGAATGGTGATAACACACTTCAATCAAATTGGTTACTCATTCCACCCAATTTTTATCAAACATATAGAACCAAAGACCAATTGTTTAAACGTATTTAATAAAGGATTTATTTAAAAAATTCCTTCAAATACATATTGCTAACTGGCAAGATATGCATCAATTTAGTTAACCCACAGAGACTGGTAAGTGCACATGTTGTTCAGACAAAAACTAATACAAATTACTGAGACTCGTTTATTTAAAAACTGCAAAATGATTATTCAAATGTATATTCATACGAAGTCTAATACTGAAACAAAATTTACAACTCAATTAAAGACATTTGTCCAAGCACTTGCTCAGTGCATTTCCCACTTTCCTCCAGATTCATCACCTTTTTCCCTTTTTCTGTAAAACCACAAATCTGTAAAAGAAAGAAATGGAAACGGAAAGAACAAGGGTGAAAACGCACCCAAAACAAAGAAACGACGATGACCGATGCGTGTCAAAGATGGGTAAAAGCGCCATTTAACTGTACCAAGCAGGCTAAAGAAAGGAAAAATGAGAAGCCAGCAAGGGCTTTTCCACCATTACACTGCTCATGAACAGTGTTTTCCACCGGGTTTTAGTATATAGATAATTTTTTAGCTATAGGGAAAGCCCCTTTCTCAAGCTTCATGGTATTTACAAGAAAATATGTCTGCGCGTTGTTGCGGGAATTGAATATATTAGTCGCGACAAGCATGAATAATTTCCACGCAAACCAACTTAAAAGACGGCGTAGTACCTAAGAATCAATGAAGTAAAACTTTGCTTGCTATATACGGATATGCATGCTATAAGAAAGCATTCATTTGTAGATTGTATTGTGCCATCAGTATTATACTCATAGTTTCAAGTGCTAAGCCTACTATATGGGGAAAAACACGGAAAAGGGAAAGCAGAAAAGTAGAAGACATAATATTTGAGCATCTGGCAGGAATAGTATGTTTCTGAAAAAACTGCTAAACCGTCTCACAAATTCAATTGTTAAACATTACACTGTGGCCTAAGATAAATATAAAGTATATACTTCGTTCACAAATCAAAACAAAGTGCTATCAAAGGAAAATGTTTAAGATGATGAAAATAAAAATCTGGACTTGGCAACCATATTTTCTATCGGTAACCAAACAAATAATTTAGAATGATACAAACCCAATTCTAGCTCATCTGATTGCTCTCATCCTCAGCTCTGTATTTCAGAGGCTGAGTAGCCATGTTTTCAGAAGTTGCCAAATAATCACCATCTGAAGATTGAGAATAACCCACATTGTTCACATCGCACAAAATTTTACAGAAATGGGGACAAATTAACATATTTAAAGTAAGCATTAAGATGTAAAAATATTCAAAGGCTAAGTAGCTGATTGGATTCGTTTCGTTTTTTGAATCCAATGAAAATACAAAACGAAAAGGAATTAAAGAAAAGTTACATTTTAAGTATTTCAAATTAGTGATTAATCAACCAGTCAGTCAGTCTCAATGATCTATCAATACCATGGACATCATACAGAAATTCAAGTAAACCCTGTAAACTATCAATTCCTCAACTCCATCACTCTTCCACCATTGTTTCTAATTTACCTCTCCTTGGAGCTTTTTGATTACTAATTTATATACAGCAAATTGAACTTTCCATTTCAAATCAAATATACATGGGCAGAAAAGCAAAACCTAAACTCCCGCCACATAAATTAATCAATAATCAAACAAAGAAAAATTCTTGGAGACCAGAACAAATCCAAATGGATTTTCATGCGAGTGATTGTAATTGCCAAACAAAACACATATATTTAAGTGCCAAAAATTTAAGCTTTACATCATAATCTATTCTTGTAACAAAAACAATTTCTCCGCCATTGGGTATTTTCTGTGGCTTTCGATCAATAGTTGTACTTATATAGAAAAAAAGTAAAACAGTCGAACACAAATGAAAGAAAGACGGATCAAATTATTAAGAAATCTAAGTTAGAGTTGTTAAAATTCACTTTCATGTGTACGATTCTACTTACTAAATATAAGAGGGAGTTTTAACAGTTAACAGGAGATTGTTCTTTCTTATAATTGATTCAAGACTTTCAACCTTCAACACATTTATTCTTACATTTTACCAATCGTCAAACATTGCTAATTGCCAAGATAGCAAGATAATGAATTCCATGAACGAAAAAAAAAATTGACATGCAACTTCAACTTACCATGCCAAAGAAGCTCCATAAGAGTAGCAGCTTCCTCCTTACCGCATGTATCAAAAGCATTACAACCGTAGATCCTGGAAATTATAAAAAAACATCCAGTCAATAGACAATATAATAGTTGTGGGAAGGTGAGTATACAACCAAGAATCTAAGATATACTTGATTTGTGATTCCATTATAATTTCACACGCAAAAAAGATCAAATTTTGATTGAAACATCAAACAAAACAATCTCATCTGTTACAGATTGGACCAGCCAAATAAAGAATCTATTGATATGGTTTTCAACCTAACTATAAAGGAGTTTTATAACAGCGCAACCAACAACATTTGAACCCAACTAAAAAGAAACTGATTGTAGTTATAAATTTCATGGGTAATTTGATTTTGCAGATTAAAAAGAGTCGAAGAATATTGAAAATTACTAAACCCCATCAGATGATCGCATCAGCAAAGAATCAAATCCAAATGTAAACTGTAGAAGAGTGATAATTGCATAAAGAATATGATAATAGGAAGCATAAATGGGATATTGAGGATCTCAAGTAAATTTGCAACAACACAAAACCCAACCAGCAACAATTCGTTCATGACATCTTAAAACACCAAATTTCGTCCCGAAAACAGGACATTTAATGCAGAAAGCTTAAAACTTTGCCTCCCAAAACTAACATCTGAGAGAGCATTGCAATTCTTATCTTTAAAAGCATGAATGGTGAACTTAATCAAAGAATAAGAATTATTTGCACAAAAATTAACTGTATTGAGAAACTCACCATCCCACTTCTCACGATGATGTATGATAATAAAACCAATTGGTGGGTGCACTGAAATATAATCACAGCCCCATTAAACACACGAACATCATACAGTGAATTGCACATAAAGTACAACATTATCATGTATACCTCGAGGCAACATTGGATACGATCATTATAAAGTCTTCATCTCTGACACCAAGAGCACTCAACATCTCATAATTCCTCATCTCCCTACCATTATATAGCAGCTACTGCCGCTGAAGCAGCACCTGTGTCTGCTCATACGCACTGAAAAACATATCACGCATTTGTTATACATTTCTCTATTAACTAATCAACTAACTGAATTTAAAATCAGCTTCCAAACCAAAAAAGTTCTGAACTTTTAATTCTGCAATCACATTCAGTTCTTCATCTCTTACTCTAAATCCCAATTACAGAAATATCTAAACATTACTTCAATTTAATATTGTTTTCCCCCAAAACAGCACAATCCCACAAAAAAAAAGTTAAAAAAAAAAAAACCAAAAGATCATGAATTAAATTAAACTTCTCACCTCCACCTCCACCAGAACTTTCACATTCTCAACCTATCACAAAAAAATCAAATCAAGTTAAAAAAAAAGATCTTCAACTTCCAAATTAATTGAAAGAAATATAAAATCAATGGAAAACTAACGAAAAGTCCAAAAAAACTTCTCTTTTAATGAAAAGCCATTTTTAAAGGCATAGTGAATAGTACCAGGGAAATGTATAAATGTAGTTTTTCGTTAAAAGTGAACAGTACCGGGAGTGTTTTGTTAAAACTCCCTAAAATCAATTAAGGGTTTCTGCTGAAGTGAAAAGTAAGGGTCTTACAGTCTTGTGAGGATCGACGTTTAAGGAGAGGACCTGCTCGTCTTCGGTCATCACTGTGAACTTCATCTTCTTCAATCCGTTGTAAAAAAACAACAATAAATCATGAATTAAATTAAACTTCTCACCTCGGCCTCAGCAGAGCTTTCACATTCTCAACCTATCGCAAAAAAAATAAAATCAAATTCAAGTAAAAATAAAAAAGTGAACTTGAATATAGCAACCCTACTCCCCCTCTTACAGTATGTAAGGAAGTTGTAATCCAATCATGTTAAATTCACCCTTTTAAACGCCACAATTTATCTCATAAAAAGAGAAATTGAAAGGAAAAAAAAAACCTAAAACGGAAAGTAGTGATCGAAAGCTCCCTCTACTGTCATTTTTTGCCTAAACTCCGTGAATTAATCGGAAACGAAAGAAAACTAAGAACTTGATTAATTGAGTGATTAAGAAAACATGGACTTGGTTAACTTGATATATGAAAGCTGAATTCATTGACAGATGCTTCACATACATCAAGCATCCACTGTCTATTTCCAGAAAAAAGATACATTATCTGGATAACAGCACCTAGTAATGAATTGATACTCAAAAATCCCACAAAACAAAACCATCCACAAATACATATTTCACTATAAAGCATGAAAAGTGAAGGATTAAGGCTCAAAGATACTAGTTGAGTGAAGTGCAGCGAATTCAAATGATGGCGCTAGGTAAGAGGACCTTGTTTCGGAAAGGAAGGATGTTGAGGCTAGTGGGAAGCTCCACCGATTCCACCATATTTGCAACTTGTAGTGAGAGGAAAGAAGAAGAAACAGAAAGGAGAGTCAGAGGATGAGCTAGAGAACACATGCATTACCATATAAGTGCCCTAAACCAAAAACAAAAAAACTTAACACAAAATTATGGATGCCGTTGGAGACCATTTTAAATGAAACAAATAAATATTGGGAAGCACTGATTGTCAAACTCACCTGACGAACTTCCCTTGTTGAAAATTCATGACTACAACTTATTTTCTAGAATCTCCAAACGGAAAGTTAACATCTGAACATTTGGATAACCCGAAGAACTTCCTCATGAACCACCATGTTCCCAAATGCAGTCCCCTGACAACGATTCAAAGTGAAATAAAGTGAATTCAACAAAGAAACTTCTATAATTTCACATGTTTCCTAAAATTACTCGGCTACGTGTTCATAAAAGGGGAAACTTTTTCTGAAGTCCAAGAGCAATATCAAAGTGCTATTTGCCCCAATTCAAGAAGCAGATATCGCACTAATACTAAATATCCATACAAAAATATCTTCATTTGAGCAAGATCCCCCTAAATTTAGCATCCACTGTTTTCATACATTCATAAATTCATTGCTAACAAAAAAATGTAATAAATAAATAAAATATAAAATAAGGTCAAAAAGGGATCAACAGGACCCTTGGATTCAAAATCAAATAATTTCAACAAAAACGTGATATTTTGGATTTCCAATTTCATATCCTTTCAAGAAAAGATCAAAAAACTAAATTGTTAACATTCCCAAAAACTGAAAATCCAATCTTTGGGGGAAATCCATGAGAGCATGCAGTTGCATCAGTCAAAATATATTTCTTACCTCAACTAATTGGATTAACCAGAAGAGCTAACATGTTGAGAATATCGCGTTTAAGAATGGGAAAAACAAGAACAAACTCCGGAAATCGAAAAACAAATAACCAAGATAAATAATACCAAGAATTTACGTGGTTCGGCAATATGTGCCTACGTCCACGGGACAACAACAATAATCTTTCACTATATCAATAATGAGTACAACCAATAATCTTGCCAAATCTCTAGAACTAGGACTTGACAAAAAACCTGAAAGAACAAGAACAAGAACAAGAAATACACTATCTCTTTTCTTTTCTCTCGCACACACTTTACAATATTCTCTCACTCTAATCCCTTGAGTGGTATACAATTTATTGTTTTGCTCCCATCTTCAAATCTAGTACAATAGCCCCTTTATATAGACATAATAAAGGTCTTCTTCAATAAGGATTATTAATCCTAATTGGAATCTAGTTATGAATCCTACTCCAATTGAGAAACTAACTCCAATTGGGTAAATAACTCTAATTGGGAAAACAACTCCAATTTGGAAAACAATTTAATCCTCTAAGACTATTAATTCCCAATAGACTTAGGACAACTAATCATGGGCTGGAAAAAACCCAACAATTTTTATGATAATTAGTTAATTACACATCTAGAGCTATCAGCTATAGCGAATCTTTTATCTCCAACCTTAAATATTACTCCCTTAATTAGTGCTTCTTTTCAGACCACAACATTGAATACAATTAATTAGGTGCTACATCGGTGGTGATTTGTGAGGACCACTATACTAATTAAATTATACAATACAATTTCAAGATCTAATTGCAACAACTCGAAATCATAGCAAGACGATCAATCGACGCAAGAAAGAGACCTTAAGAGCGGGGATCATTTTTCCTTGAATATGAATCTGCTTCATGTGCCCAACTAAGATATAAATCCCCATAAATCCATTTCTGGAAAGTACTAAAATACCCAAAACAAATATATATATATTATATCAGTATGAATATGAGGGATTGGATGAGGAAGTCTAAATAGACCAGTAATGGCGAGTGGTGAGGATGAGCTTGATACGGATGCCATGTTCTTGGGCTGCTTTCAGAACCTTCTCAGGTTCAACTGGATCCACAACCGCTGCTTTATTGGTACTCTCGTCAATAATTCTAAACACCAATAACAATTGAATTAAGAACTGATCAATATTTAAGCATAATTAATTAATAAAACCCTAATTAGGATAATCAGAATTTGAGATGAAAAGGGTGGATACAACCTTTCTGCTTTTAAAAACATGCTATAAATTTGTTCCGCACTTAAAAATACAGGAAATTAGAGAATTTTAATCAAGTGTTCACAAGCGTATAACATTACATGCATCCCATTCATGAAACCAAGGCTTATACACCCAAACTAAAAGGCAAAGCCCTTGAACGCTTATCCTGGGGCTAAAACCAACAGAAAAAAGTTAATACTTGATTATTCGCATTTATTTATATATCATATACCAGCACGTTAAACTCATTACTAAATCGCCTATTTGGGAGAGAGAATCTAGCATTGACATCATAAGATTGCTATATAACAGTGAAAATATGCCTACATTCCCCACCATTGAGTGCAACAAAATCCATGGTCTTGGGTGTGAACTTACCCTTCGCTAGGGTGTTCTTGAGAAGTCGGAGCCTTTGGAACAGTTCGGGAGCTTCTCTGAGAAGTTGGAGCCTATGGAACAGTTCGGGAGCTTCTCTGGGAGGCTGAAGCTTCAGCTGTCCGGGAAGCATGCTTGCAATAGGTGTATCAGAACCTCCTACATTAAATCAGTCGCAGGAAAACACTGCCAAGAAATGAAAATCAAACAAAATGGGCAACTCAGATGTTAAAAGAGAACACAATTATCTAAGATTCCCAAACTCCTTCAAACACATAAATTTTCTAGACTGAAAGAGAACTGATACTTAGAAATCTGTACCATGTAAATTGGGGCTGTACACGGGCTCCATTTTTTACACCGCCGTGTTGCGCAGAAGCAATACTGGAATCCTTATTGTTTATAGTGGCTACACTTGCTCTGGATTGTCCTCCTTGTGCATTGTTATTATGCTACTTAAAACTGAATATTTGAAATAAAAATCATCAAACCCTAAAATTTCCAACAATCACAAAAATTTCCAAAATGCATTAAAAACCTCAATTTGAAATAGTAATCCAAAGCAATATAATTGCATAGATGGTTAAAAGTGAAGGAAAACTGATCAGGAACAAACCCTACACAAAAACATATATGCAAATAAGTAGATACAACACACACACACACACACACACACACACACACACACACACACACACACACACACACATATATGCACCTGCGGTTGGAGGAGATGGAAGGGCCGAGCCCACCGGCACCGGTGCCCATAAGGTAAGCGGTTGAGTATCCCTTGTGAAAAATATGAAACATTGTGAAAAGAGCGCATGTGGGAAAGAACGATATCAGCATCGAACGCATAGAAACTGCAGCAGTAATAACATTCAAAAAAGTCTTTGTTCTATACGACACAATAAAAGAAATAACAGTGAGCCATAAAAAGTAAAAATAAAAAATTGGGGGTTGTAAATTGTAATCTAATCACCCAATAAAAAAAAAAGAAATTAAGCACAACAATATCAAAATTAAAAGGAAGGAATAATATGAAACCTTGTGCATAGAACGCTCATGACAATGAATCACACAACAATCAAGGGTGGACAAATCACAAAAGTGACAACTAAAGGGCACCTAACGGACACCCCCATCTCTCTCTCTGCAACGTACACCCCCGTCTCTATCTCTCTGCAATTGCAGAAATCCCTTAGGTTTCAGGAAGCAAATGGAAAACGAAGTGCTTTTCCATCCCCTACCCATACCCATACTTCCCTTACTCGTTCCCTTTACCCTCGCAGAAAATCCTCCCATCTCTCTCTTTCTCACCCTTGTCCCATCTCTCCGTCTACAAATCACAGAAAAAAAACCCTAAACAAATCCATGAAATCCCTCGCCTAAATCCTCCCACATCTCTCTCGGACGCCCCATATCTATCTCTTTGCAAACCCTAAACCAAATCTCCTAAATCCTATCTCGGACACCCCACAAACAGCCAAGAAGCCAAAGATATCAAAGCAATCTCTACATAATACTTTGGAACAATGAAGCAAACGGGGTACTTACTTGTTCCTTGTCCAAAATCGTTGGTGACGCCGTACATTGTTATCAATTGTGGGTTTATCAAATCCTTCATGGCTTAGACTGCATGAAGAATTAGAAACAAAAAGATGAATATATGCAGTAAATCATCATATAAATGTAACTGCATTTAAAAAAAAAGAAGGGAATGAAAAAATCGAATTCTATTTCATCAGTATGTAACTGCATGAAAAGTTACATTGAATGCAGACTCAATCAATTTCCCCAAAGTCATTGTTAACTGAAAATCAATACCAAACCCATAAATACCACCATTGAATTTGGCAAAACCCAAAAACAAAATACAAAAATTTACTCATATAATCACAGAAAAAACATGAAATTTGAGCACCCATTTGGCCAAGTTAAAGGATAAAGGCACTCACATCATCGAAGTACTGTTTGAGAAGACCTTCTAATACTGGTTCTTCCTTTTTCGTGCTCTTCCTCAGAACTGCCATAAAAAAACCGGAGAAGCATACAAATTCAGAAAAGGAAAGGTCCAAAACTGCCATATAAAATCCAGAAAGCATACAAATTTATCAGAAAGAAAAGTTCAAATTACAAAAAAACAACTGATGTGAGTGAGTAGTGAGAGGTTGTCTTAGGAACCTGAAACACGTTTTGGTTTCCATTGAGAGGGCCAGAGCCTTGCATGCGAGGAAGATGACGCTAGGATTCCAGAGACAGAGAAAGGAGGAGTAAGACGACGGAGGCGAGAGAAGGGAGACGACGGCGAGAGGAGGATAGGACGGAGGTGAGACGGTCTTTGTCATGGGTCTGCAAGACGGAGGAGGCAAGGAGGGTTTGAGAAGCAGATGGAAAAGGCCGGCTTTACCATTGTTCTTCTTTTCCCGCGATCCCGCAATCATCAATGCGTGTGCATCAATATCAGCGGCAAAGATAGCATGTGGCTGACTCGTAAATAAAGTGAAATTGAGCCACTGAAATTAGCCCGGTGGCAAACTCGTAAATAAAGTGAAATTGAGGCAAAATTGCACAGTGCTAAAGTAATACGATGAGAGAAGAAAACGGTGGATATTGAGTAGTATGAATAAATGGATAGTGGGTGCATTGCATGCATGTATGATGGGTTGAATGTAGTTGCAACCCATGTGTGATGTTGGAAGGCTGCTTTTGGTTTGTCACTTTGGAACAAAGGGAATCATGAGGGCCCGTGGAGTGTGATGGGCTTGGGCTGCTTAGTGGGCCTTTTTGTCATGATTCACGGATGAGGATCCTCTACGGATTCTCATATCCTAATCGTTCATCGTACATCGTGCGGTTAATTTTCGTTATGTACTATTTATATTTAATTTTAAATAAATAATTCAAAATAATTTTTTACCTTAAGGTCTACGATGAACGGTTAGGATGTGAGAATTCTTAGGATCCCACAATTTGAATTGAATGAGATCCAAATCCATGATTCACATGGTTGGATGTGGACACAACAAAACTACTTTGAGTTATGTGTCATATAACCTAGGGTTAAGGTATTTATTATTTGTCCATTTGTCTGGATATAAATTATATCACACAGATGTACTATTATATAGTGTTATGGTCAGTAATATAATATATATATATATATATATATATATATATATAATTTCACATATTATTCATACATTTTGAGAATGGAATGTGTCACATCCCAGCCTGGGCCCCACCACTTCCTGAGCTCAACTCCACTGTAGCACGATATTGTCCACTTTGGATCCCGACCACTCCCTCTTGGTTTTGTTTCTGGGAACTCACATGAGAACTTCCC
This sequence comes from Malus sylvestris, assembly GCF_916048215.2. Lineage (NCBI taxonomy): Eukaryota > Viridiplantae > Streptophyta > Magnoliopsida > Rosales > Rosaceae > Malus > Malus sylvestris. The sequence continues at coordinate 5,339,588 of NC_062264.1, read as the reverse complement.
AGTGGGTTACCCATTATGAGATTGCTCTCGCGCGAACTCACTTAACTTCGGAGTTCCGCCGAAACCCGAAGTCAGTGAACTCCCATAAGGCCTCGTGCTAGGTAGAGATGAGAATATACATATAAGGCTTACAAGATCCACTCCCATAGACGATGTGGGATGTTACAATCCACCCCCCCTTAGTGCCTCGACGTCCTCATCGGCACATTACCGCCCAGGGATTGGCTCTGATACCAAATTGTCACATCCTGGCCTAGGCCCCCACCACATCCCAAGCTTGACTCCACCGTAACACAATATTGTCCTCTTTGGGTCCCGACCACGCCCTTTCGGTTTTGTTTCTGGGAACTCACACGAGAACTTCCCAGTAAGTCACCCATCATGGGATTGCTCTCGCGCGAACTCGCTTAACTTCGGAGTTCCGACGGAACCCGAAGCCAGTGAGCTCCCAAAAGGCCTCGTGTTAGGTAGAGATGAGAATATACATATAAGGCTTACAAGATCCACTTCCCTGGGCGATGTGAGATATTACAATAAAAATTGTCACATCCATGCCCAAGCCCCCACCACATCCCCAGCTCGACTCTACCGTAGCACGATATTGTCCGCTTTGGGCCACGATCACGCCCTCACGATTTTGTTTTTGGGAACTCACACGAGAACTTCTCAATGGGTCACCCATCATGGGATTACTCTCGCGTGAACTTGCTTAACTTCGGAGTTCCGATGGAACCCGAAGCCAGTGAGCTCCCAAAAGGCCTCGTGCTAGGTAGAGATGAGAATATACATATAAGGCTTACATGATCCATATCCCTGAGCGATGTGGGATGTTACAATTCACTCCCCTTAGGGGCCTGACGTCCTCATCATCACACATCCGGCCAGGGATTGGCTCTGATACCAAATTGTCACATCCCACCCCGGGCCCCACCACATCCCGGGCTCGACTCCACCGTAGCACGATATTGTCCGCTTTGGGCCCCGATCACGCCCTCACGGTTTTGTTTCTGGGAACTCACATGAGAACTTCCCAATGGGTCACCCATCATGAGATTGCTCTCACGTGAACTCGCTTGACTTCAGAGTTCCGATGGAACCCGAAGCCAGTGAACTCCCAAAAAGCCTCGTGCTAGGTAGAGATGAGAATATACATATAAGGCTTCTAGAATCCATATCCCTGGGCGATGTGGGATGTTACAGAATGCACCTGACAAATTAGCCAATTTAGAACTTCTCTCGTCTTCACTTGTTCAGCATGTCATTTCTCTTATAGAGATTCTTCCTGTTTTGCACTCAGATTTCTTGGGTATGTCAACCTACAAATTTGTCTCCCCTTCATGATTTGTGATTTTCTTTTTTACCTAATTTTTTTGGATTTTCCTTTTTGTTTTGCAGTTTGTCTTGTAGGTTCTTACCTTTTAGGTTTATTATATTTTCTTTTTCAAGAGAGGTAAGGTTTATGTCCCCCATTTTTTTTGTATTTTCTTTTTCAAAAGGGATATGGTGTACATCCTCCCATCTTTTCTTGTATTTTGTTTTTCTTGCTATATGAGGGGTAAGATTTATGTCCCTCTGAATTCCTAACTATGTACAACTTCTTTTTTCATATCAATAAATTTTATTCGTACGGTTGAGGTTTTCTAAAAGAGAATTTTATATTATTAGGTAGTAATGCTGATCAGCTCGTTCCACGTAAAATTTTCCCATTTGTTTGAAAAAGAAAAGAACCCCGAGTATGCCATGCATATATGCATGCTTGATCACTGATCAGTGTGTTCTGGAGAGGAGACTTTATGAAAAGTGGTGGAGTCATATCAACTTTATGCTCAATCGGTGTTGGGGACTTGGCGCTGTGTGGGCCTGGCTGTAATATAAAATGGTCGGCATGCATTATCTTTAGTACATAATAAGCCAACATGATATTTTTTTTCAATTCTCTTTAGGAGGATTATAAGAATCCGTGAATTATTTTCGTTTATCGTATATCGTATGATCAGTTTTTGTTAGATATTGTTTATGTGTTTAATTATAAACAAAAAAAATTAAAATGATTGCTGACCGCACGATGTATAATAAATAGATACAATTCATAAATTTCCAAAATTCTTATAAAAAAGATCTGGAGAGGATTCGAATTCCATAATAAGAGCATCTCTACCGGTCATCAAATTGCAAAAGCAATCGGATTGAGTTGCCTTTCATCCCAAAAAATACTTCTCCAACAGTTCACAAAATAGGAGGCAATTGAGTCTCTCCCAAAAAAAAAAAAAGGCGGCAATTGGGTTGCTGCTGCCCATTAAGCAACGGGTTTGCGCCCTATTTGAAGAAAAGAACCCCGAGCATGCCATGCATATATGCATGCATGTCTTAATCACTGATCAGTGTGTTATGGAGACTTTATGAAAAGTGATGGAGTCTGTCACCGAAAAAAAAGAAAAGCGATGGAGTCATATCCTACTTTATGCTCAATCAGTGTTGGTGACTTGGTGCCGTATGGGCCTGGCTGTAACGTAAAATGATCGGCATGCATTATCTTGTGTACATAATAAGCCAAGATGTCTTCTGGATTCTTTTTAGGAATTCATAAATCGTATTCGTTTATTATGTGATTAGTTTTTTTCAGATACTGTTTGTGTGTTCAATTATAAATAAAAAAATTTAAATGATTTCTAATAGCACAATGAATAATGAACGGATACAATTCACGAATTCTCGAGATCCTCACAAAAATGATCTGAAGAGGATTCAGATTCCATAATAAGAGCATATCTACCGGTCACCAAATTGCAAGGGTAATCGGGTTGAGTTGCTTTTCATCCCAAAAAATACTTCTCCAACAATTCACAAAATAGGAGGCAATTGGGTTTCAGCTGCCCATTCAACAATTGCAAATGGCTTGCGCCCTATTTGAAGCCCAGCAGACAGGAACCCCCTGGGGAGCGGTATACCGAAAAAGAAAAGAAAAGCGTTCTTTGATTTGAACAACTGAGTTGTTATAATTTTGTTTTTTATTGTCCAAACCCGTGAGCTGTTCACCAGCTCTCCTAGTGCCCCACCCACGAGGTTCTCTGTGAGCCTTTGATTTGAAAAAAAAAACTTCAATTCAACGGTTAGGATTAATCCAATTCTAAAAAATTTAAAAAATTACAAAAAAAAATGAAAAAATTATTAAAAAAAACTTACGAAGTTCTCACTTTAAAAATCTTACAAAATTCAACACACATACAAATTAAACGTTTAAAATTACCTAAAAAACTACGGTGATAAGATAATGATATGTGGGGATAAGACAGAGAAAATATTAAAAATATTAAAAAACTATGTTTATGAATAGTAATTCTCATTGCCCTTGCTCTTCTTCCTTCCAAATTGGTGGACTTGCACAAAGGCAATCACTGTTTGGAGTGAAAAGTAAGGGCAATTTTATTGACCTTACCTTTCAATTGTCATTGCCCTCAACCAACTGGTGGAGATGCTCTAATATTCCACCATTCCTGAAATGTATCTTCACCATATAAACTTAAAATCAGAATCGTTGAATTTATGAATATTCATAAGTGAACAGTTTCGATTAGGACATTATATGGTGAAGATACATTATTCAAGAATGGTGGAATATGTGCATTTTCTCATGTGGGGAACACAAGTATTATCCTGATATATAATTGGATAAAACTTGCATCCCCATGTGGGGATGAACATATTCTTTCATTTGCGAATAACATATCTTAACCGAATAAAATCAACTATCGGAACCATTCAATTTATTAATCTTCTTTTGAAGAGCAATCCTACAAAAACTCATTTGAATTGGAGATCATTGAATCATCTAAACGTATTAAATAAATACATGATTCATTATGAATATATTACTTGGTACCTACATTGTCGATTTATTATATACATTTGAATAACTTAGGAGTCAGGTCAGTCAAACGTATCAAATAAATACACGGTTAAAATAAGGAATGCAAGTAATATCCACTCAATTTATTGCCAAGTCTTTCCACTCGTTGATTCTAGTCTGCTTCGACGTTGACTCAGGAGTCCGGTCAGTCAAGCGCCGCGTGCATTGACATTGTTATAAACTCGTAACTTAGATATTTTAGCAAAACTTGAACAAATTAATCGTCTTATCAAAACCCCGTGGTTTTTCCATGCAACGTGACATGATCCCTTTCTACTTTCTCTCCTTGCTTCTTATTGCATTGCCCAGTACTAGCACATATGTTTCATACGGTATCATCCGCGGCAGCTCTTCATCTGTCACCTGCAGCAGATACAACAGCAGGTGCTTCAGGTCGTCGTCAGGTAATCAACCTCCGCGTGAATCGCTGTCGCCGCCTCCTCCGCAATCGCAGTCGCCGCCTCCTCAGCAATCACCGTTATCTTTGCCGCCTAAGCCTTCGCCCCCGCTGTCACCTTCACCGCCTCCTTCGCTGCCAATCTTGCTGACAAACAGATCTGGTAAATGATGATATCCTTCAAGCTTTCTACAATTCTTGTGACTGAGAAAAATGGGTACCCTCGTATATAATTTCATATGCCACAAATCACCGTGTTGAGTTTCATCTCACGATGTAATAATATGAATCGTTCATTTTTATATTCTCCCTTAAAGATGATTCTTATAGCAAATAATCAAAATAAAAATCGATTAGCACTTTGATTATTGTTAGGTAGGCCCAGAGATATATTTATTATAATTTTGTATTCATACAGGAAGCAGCAAACCCTCATCGTTGGTACTCTTGGTTCAGTTGCTTTCTGTTCGTTAGTTGTGGGATGCTTCTTTCGCAAGAGACTCAGAACAGTCAAAGAGAGATACCACTCCAAACGACAAAAGAAAAAAGGTAATTAATTAATAAAAAGATTTGAAAAGTATTTATATATTACTTCAATTTCTTAATAAATTTTTTATTTAAGACATCTAATCTTTTGAGTCAATGTTTGTAGTTGGTAATGATATGAAGAAGACTGTCGAGTCGTTGCAATTTAGATTGGGAACTATTGAAACTGCCACGAACAAGTTTTCAGATGATAACAAATTAGGTGAAGGAGGATTTGGTGCTGTTTTCAAGGTACGAAAATGTTTATTTGCATGAGATCCTTCGCTCCACAAAATTATGAAGGCATTCCTACGCGAAAATAGTTCTTGATCATCGATAAGTGAAAAAATATTTATGAAAAAAATCAACAAAAATAAAATAAAATAATCTTTTATGCAAAAGGTCAAAATCGATAAAAAAAAAATATATATATATATATATTATTAACTGTCTATCTATTTACTATACTTGATTGACTAAACGACTTTAATTAGTTTTGATTACATATTATACTACATAATTAATAGTATTTAGAACGCTTACTGCTTAGTTCACATTACATATTGTAGGGCACACTTGGTAATGGACATGAAATAGCAGTAAAACGGCTATCGAAAAGCTCCACACAAGGTGTACAAGAATTTCAGAATGAGGTGGTATTGGTAGCCAAACTTCAACACAGAAACCTTGTGAGGCTTCTGGGATTTTGCTTGGAAGGAGAAGAAACCTTACTTGTCTATGAATATGTACCCAACAAAAGTCTTGACAAATTTCTATTTGGTTTGTGAATATCATTTGACCAAATATTTTCCTTTGTTAATTACAATATATGTGTGTGTGTGTGTGTGTGTGTGTGTGTGTGTGTGTGTGTAATTGGCCGTAAATTTTAACTTGTCTTTGATAAATGTTACCCATGCAGAACCCAAGAAACGAGAACAGCTGGATTGGTCGAGACGTTGCATGATAATAGGAGGAATCGCTCGAGGAATTTTGTATCTTCATGAAGATTCTAGGCTTAGAGTTATACATCGTGATTTAAAAGCTAGCAACATCTTGTTAGATGGAGAAATGAATCCAAAAATATCAGATTTTGGGATGGCTAAAATGTTTGGAGTTGATGGTCAAATTCAAGGAAATACCGAAAGAGTAGTCGGAACTTAGTAAGTTTCAATTTATATAACCTTTGATCCTATTTAAGTTTCAACTTATATACCTTCACATGTAAAATCGGAGGATTCTACAGTACCTCATTAAAAAATAAAGGTACCGGTACCCTTTAATATAATAATATTTTAAAATTATCTTAGACCATTGATTAAGTTCAACAAATGGTCTTAGTGTTAGATACAGTTTGTTTTAATAAAAATTTAAGGATTATCTTAGACTATTGATTAAGTTCAAAGAATTATCTTGATCATAAACGTTAAGGATTATCTTAGACCATAGATTTAAGTTTAATGAATTACCTTATACCATTGATTAATTTTATTTTTGTATAAATGTGTAAATTACCAAGGGTTAGATTACCAAGGTTGTCAGTTACTGTGTGGATATTAGATTACACTATCAAGGTAGTATATTGCAATTGTGTTGAACTATATTGAATTACAATATTAACGTTAAAATTGAAGAGTACTGGTATCTTATTGTTTTAATAAAGTATCATAGATTGACCCAAAAATATATTTGTTTTTTCTAACTAAAAATTCCCAACGCATTAATTTTGTACATGCAAGTGGTTACATGGCTCCAGAATATGCAATAGAAGGAATGTATTCAGTAAAATCAGACGTCTTTAGCTTTGGTATACTCCTGCTTGAGATCACCACGGGGAGAAAGAATTTTTTAGGCTTTAATTGCCGTTTTCCTACGCTTCTAGCACATGTAAGTATTTAATAACTCGGTATAAGAATTATTTATATATACATCATTATTTCCAAATTATTATTTGGTTAAGCTATCAAAGAGAGAGTAGTATACTATTTTATAATTACATCCTTAATTACTGTTTTACAGGCTTGGCAATCATGGAATGAAGGAAAAGGGTTGGATTTGATAGATCCAATACTGTTGAAAGATTCATGCAGGCCAGACCAAGTTTTGAGATACATCCACATTGGACTGTTGTGTGTTCAAGAGGATGCAAACAGTAGGCCGACCATGTCGTCAGTTGTCTTAATGTTGAAAACTGAAACTATTAGTCTTCCCAAACCTGAGCGACCGGCATTTTTTACAGGAAGATCTGCAAATATGCAGGATCAAATAGCTGCTAATAGTTGCACCATCAATGGTTTAACAATTTCTGATGATCTTCCCCGTTAAGGATAAATTATAAATTATATGCTTGTATATACAGCCTATGTCTCGCATTCAACCCCTATATACATACTTCTCGTTCAAGTGACATTTTTTGTGAGACTGAGAATGAATTGCGAAATTAGACAATTAAACTGTTGAACCTTTTTATATTATTTATTGTTAGAGTAAAGTTGATAATTTCTAACAAAACGTCTAAGTTTGTAATGTTTTAGACTAGTGCATGTTTTCGGTTGTAATTATTTTAGTTCAAGTTTGTCTTTCGTGTTCTTGATTACAGAATGTCAAGCGTTTCAGATAATTCAACTCAAGTAAGTATGTCATAGATATACATTCATATAGGTAGGTCTTACTTGGTATTTAACTTGATTTGATTTTGAGCTTAACGTTAAGTGGTTGGAATATTTTTGGAGCAGCCCAATATTTCTTGGCTAAATAGCCAAAATGATCCCTGAGATTTGCATAATTCATCACTTTGGTCCCTAACATTTCAAATCAATAAAAGTAGTCCCGAGATTGTCCACCATCCATCATTTTGGTCATTCCGTTAAAAACTCCGTTAAGTGTCCCGGAGCTCTTGGCCGGAAGTTTGGGCAATTTTCAAAGCTTCGTAACTCAATCGTTTCTTAACCAAATTCGACCCATAATATATCAAAATGAAGATAGGAAAGTGTAGAATAAGATTATACCTATTTGGAAGCCCAATGGTTGCCGGAGATGGCCGGAAAATAGCCTCAAAGTTGACTGGTCCGAGAGAAAACTGGAAAACTCGCCGGAAACCGGGTAAACTTTAAACGTTCATAACTTCTTCAATACTCAACGAAATCAAGTGATTCAAAAACAAAAATCATACTTCTCGACGATACGAAGAGAATGATATATTTTTAGATGGCTAAATCGCCATGTTTTGGCCGTAAAACGGCTCGAAAGTGGCCGTAAAATGTCTTTGGCGACGGAGAGGTTGTTGAGTTCGAGCTGGGTGAGGCTTGAGAGGGAGGTGGGGGTAAGGGTGGGTGGGATGGGGGTGTGCTTGGGTGGGGAAGACAAATTGGGTTTTGGCTCTTTTTTCTTTTCAATAGGTAAATTATTATAATATATTTAATGCATAAATAATTATTTTTTTGCCGCGTGGCACAAATGTGGCAGCCACGTCAGCTTCTAACGGATCAATGGATGGAAAATGTAACGGATGTATTATATTGAAATAAAATAGTACTTGAGGTATGAAATTGAAATGTTTTAAAGATGTTGTAAGGAACTGAAATCGACACCAAACCTGAGGGGGTAAAATGTAATTTAACCTTCTTTTTTTTTTAAGAAAAACTTAAAAACGAAAGATAAAATGGATATCAAGTTGCTCCTAAACTAAAAAACAATAAAATGGATCTTACATCCCGTCCAAAATCTTATGCTATACGACAAGATATAGTTATAATATTTTCATCAATTTAAGTAGTAGCAATCATTTAGTATTACGGTCTAGTGATATTCCTCTTCACTTGTAAGTGAGAAGTCTTAAGTTCGATTCTTGCCAAATGCAAATTTGAACCACATTATTGCTAGTCCATTGTTAGGCTAAGCCCACCCCATCCCCTTAGTGTAGATAATATTTTTTGTTCAAAAAAAAAAAACCCTCCTATTCTCATCCCCTTCCATTCCCTTCTCTTACATATTATTTTTTGTCTTATTATCTCTATTAAAAAAATTAATATAAGATGTTGACGTGACTTAACAGTGACTGTTCAAATAAGAAGGCATGGAAAGGTAGAGAAATTAAGAGGGTAGAGAATCCTCCTCCGTTAGTTTGACTTCTTGCCAGTCATGCTTAAGGAGAAGATAAGTGGAAAATACTGCTATGTTTTCTTCTTTCTAATGGGCTAGAGTTTGTTTTCCTTTTGCAACACCTAGTTGGTAATATCACAACGTTGTTATATCAAATTCATTCAGTTAAAAAAATGTTTCTTTTAAGTTTTCAATTGATGCCTGAAAATTGTGCCAAGTATTCTATTTCCCTTCCTTGTGCAGCAATAAAAAAGAATCCGAAGCATGCTATCGCTGACCATTTATAAATTATAATGTGCCGCCCCAACTCATACCTTTCATAATATGTGGTGTTAATTCTCATCCAAAAATGAATCTTAACTAGTTTATTAATTCAACCAAAAGCACGACAATCATGTGTTTCAATACATAACCGATATCTTACACTATTCTAGCATGAGAGGGAGGAAGAGGGTTTGAACTAGAAAGACAGTGAGTTAAAGAGAAAATTTAATTACCAAAGCAATCTACCACTTGCAACACGACAATCATGTTTCATGAGAACAATCTTTGGAAGAAGTTCCATACCATACGACAAACACTTTATTTTTACTTTAAGCAAACTTAGCCGTAGTTCATTCACATAATCTCGTGATTGAAAAGAAAAAGTCACGCATATGTTGGAATTTATTAGGTTTATTTAGGAAATTAATTAGAGATTTGATTTGATTTTGTTGTAGGGTATTTTTGGCATTTACGCATTAGGGTTTCTTAGGTTTATTGCTCTATAAATAGAGCTTGTAATTTAGTTTGAGAATAAGTTATTCACAATGTAGTCTCTTAGGGTTTTGTAGCCGTTCCGGCATTCTCAGTTAATTTAATAATATTCCTATTATTTTGTTAGTCTCGTTCGTTGTGCACTCTGATATTCAACTTGGTATCAGAGTGGGTTCGATCCTTAAGGTTCAATCTGTTCTCGTTGGTATCAATTTGTTTGTATCAGTTTTGTTTTCGTCATCTTTCGCTGTTTGTGTTTTCGTTTTAGATTTGTTAGTTGGTATTGATTGTTTGCAAGAAAAAGAAAAAAAAAAGAAAATAGAAAGGATCTTGCTATCGCTGTTTGTTCGCATGAAAGAAAAAAGAAAGAAAAATGGGAAGGAAGGAAATGATAGAAAAAAAATGCAAAAAGAGAAGGAAAAAGAAAAACAATTGTTTGCTATTTGTTTAAGGCCCACACGGGCAACAAAAAAAAAAATGGTTACCTATTGTGAGATCTTTGTTTTGAAGTTGGGTATCTGTCGTTGCCGTTCGCAATGAATTATCGAGTTGCTAGAATATTTTTGACGTTGTTCGTTTGTTGGTATAATTGAGATATGGAAATCTTGTTCGTTTAGTGACGGTTATTTCCATACTCTCAACACTAGCTAGTCAAGAATCAAGAATCAGTTTGCCAGTTTGCACTCAAGAATCAAGTCAAGTCAAGTCAAGTAAAAGTAATCAAGAACTAGTTCGCCAGTTAAGTCAAGTCAAGTCAAGTTTGCACCTGCCAGTCCACCTAACGGAGCTAGTCCGCATCTGCTTGTTTGCAAACTCATGTCGTGTACCGCCATGAGTTTGAGTGGGGGTGTTGGAATTTATTAGGTTTATTTAGGAAATTAATTAGAGATTTGATTTGATTTTGTAGTAGGGTATTTTTGGTATTTACGCATTAGAGTTTCTTAGGTTTATTGCTCTATAAATAGAGCTTGTAATTTAGTTTGAGAATAAGTTATTCACAATGTAGTCTCTTAAGGTTTTGTAGCCGTTCCGGCATTCTCAATTAGTTTAATAATATTCCTATTATTTTGTTAGTCTCATTCGTTATGCACTCTGATATTCAACTGCATAACCCCATGAGGGGCTAATACAATAATGCGTGCATCACAAATATTTATTGTTTTTATTTTTTTCGTTGTTCTTCTTTCGTACATTGAATAACATCTACTATTGTCACGTGTTATTGGGTGGCCAACCAATTCCTAAAAACATTGTTTTGTGGTTGTATAAGATGATTTTCGGGATTAAAAAAGATGGATCAGCCTATAGTACAAACTGATAGCCATAAAACTATTAACCAACACATCATGAAATGGATAGGCAGGAAATACTATTCTGGCACAACATGAAGAGTACTGACACCTACTAAAATAAATGGACAAGGATTGTTTGCCCTCCTTGTTCCCGTGCCCTACATTTTGTGTGGTCACGGTTAAGCCACGTCAACATTTTATATTATTTTTTATAAAGATAATAAGACAAAAATAAATAGTAATATAAAATGTTGACGTGGCTTAACCGTGACCACACAAACAGGAGGACATGGAAGGGCACGGAAACAAGGAGAGCAGACAATTCTTAATGGGAGTAAATAATGAAGACTAAGAAAAAACGATTTGACGTGGACATAAAAGGATCCTCTCATCCTTTAGTTGGGATCTTTTTCTTTTTTTTTTTGTTACCCTCCACCACCCACACAAACACAAACACACACACCAGGTTTCGAACCTGGGACCTAGAACTACCCCACCCCTCACCCACACCCTCACCACTAGGCTATTCCTAGTGGCTTCCTTTAGTTGGGATCTTGTTCTACTAAGTACCTCAAGTAGTCCTTTTATATATATATATATATTTGAACACACGATATTAGCTACATTAAGAGGGTGAAGAGTGGGTTAAACTTCACAATATGTTAGCAATAATATGAGCCTCACAATGGACTATCAATAATGTGATTCAAATTTGCCTTTGGAGAAAATCGAATTTAAGACCTCTCACTTACACATAAAAAGGAATACTACTAGCACGTAGTACTAAGTGACAATAAGTTTCTAAATTTGCAAAATTAAAATCAGCAAAGCAAAACCACAACAATTCTATTTGGACACACAAAACTATTACTCTTTCATAAAGTGAGCCCTACTGTTGTATGTGAAACTCACTGTATTAAAGAATAATCATGTCAATTTTGTGTGTGCAAATAGTATTAATGAGATAGAAATGACACAATAATGTAAGTACTAATTCTCCTACTTGTGGCATTTCATTGTTTAATTGGCTTAACATCAATATTTACATCCCCTTTCATGAACACTCCAAGCAACATTATTTAACATTCCATAAAATAAACAAACACTACTCACACCAACAACAAAAAATGCACTAACAATATCATGTCGAAATTTGATTCAACATTTCAATGACTTCTTTCATGGCCGGCCTTTGTCTTGAAATCTCACAAGCACATAAAATGGCAATGCTAAAATACTCCTTAACTCCCCCTTCATCCAAATCCTCCTTCGAAATGCCTGAATCCACCATTTCCATTTGCCGATTTTGTTCCACCATTTTCCTAGCCCATTCCACCAACCCCATTTCGTTCCCGTCGTGCACGGTCGGCAAATTCGGCCTTCTCCCGGTCGCAACCTCCAACATCAAGATTCCAAAGCTAAACACGTCCGCCCTCACGGTTGCTCCCGTGAACCCTTCCTTGTATTCCGGGGGCATGTACCCCATCGTGCCGGCAAACTGCGTCGACACGTGGGACTGGGAGGAGTCCATCCTCCTGGCCAGCCCAAAATCAGCAATATGGGCCTCAAAATCCTTGTCCAACAACACATTGCTGGCCTTAATATCCCTATGAATAATGGGCTTTTCCAGCCCATGCAAATATGCCAACCCATTCGCCACCCCCCTAACGATCTTAATCCTCGTTTTCCAAGATAACGGTAATCGTAAACCCGGCGCGTCATCATAACCGTCACCGTCCGTTGACGACGAGTCATTAAGCCAACGGTCGAGATTTCCCTTGGAAATAAACTCATAAATTAATATCCTATCGGCGCCGGAGACGCAGTATCCCAACATTTTGACGATGTTCGGGTGGCGAAGCTTACCTAGGGTTTCCATCTCGGCTTGAAATTCCCGAAACCCTTGGAACGCGTCGGGATCGAGCTTCTTGATCGCGACGGTGAGGCCGTCGGAGAGTTGGGCCTTGTAGACAAGGCCGAAGCCGCCGTCACCGACAACGAGATCGGCGGAGAAGTTCTTGGTGGCCTTGACGACTTCTTCCATGGAGAACTTGAAGGACGGATCGAAGGAGGTGCTCTCGTCGAAGCTGATGGCGGAGAGGGCGGCCGGGTTGCGGAGGGGACGGGCTTGGCGGGAGCGGGTGGATTTGTTCTTTGAGCCCTTGAAGAGGAGGTAGACGGCGGTGAAGATGACGATTACGAAGAAGAAGCTGGCGGCAGCTGCGAGTACGGCTTGGAGAGAGTTGTCCATGGACGTAGTGAAGTTGATCGGGGGAGAGAGAGAGGGAGTGGGTTTAGTGAGAGAGATATACGATCGATGTGGATGTGGATGTGGATGTGGTGGAGGAGAAGGGGAGGGAGGGAGGGAGGGAGGAGGCGGCAATGGAAGCAAAAGGGGGTTTGTGGAAGGTTGGTTTTGACTGAGAAATGGATGGGGGAGGTTGTAATGAAATGATCAGCAAGCTAGTCCAGGACGACGAGTCAACGCCTAATTCGTTTACTTTGAACATCAAATATTATTGTCTATGGTGAACGTATTACAAGGACCGTAAGTCTTGGCAAAATTACGCTTCCCAAACCCAAATTATTGAATATTTTTCTGAAAAAATAAAACAAAACTAATGAAAAAGGTTTTAAAATTTTGAGTTTTAACGATAAGGACAAAATAAATGGTAAAATGAATAGTACCATAATTGACTTTTTAGTGTAAAAATATGGTTTTTCGTTAAATGAACAGTACTGACAGCTTTTCGTTAAAGTTACCAAAAATAAAATCATACCAAAATATATTGAAGGATGCTACCGACATTCTCATATTCTAAATTTAGTTTTCGGCCTCTGCTTCTCGTTCTTTAATATTGCACGATAATCAAAATTGGCTATTTTTTAATTTACATACTAAAAATCAATTATGCAAAAAAATAAAATAAAATTAAACGTTTAAATTGACGTTGCAATATTCACATATACATCTCCCTTTACTTTATTTTTCAATACCTAATTTCTCTCCTCCAATGAAATTTTGTTTAGTTTTGACTAGAATCACCCGAAAGTAAATAGGATCATTTTTGCTTGTCACCATAATTATGGTGTATACTTACTTTACACCTCATCATCAAACACATGTTCTTTCAACTAATTATGCACCCTAAATATATTAGAGGATGCTATCAACATTCTCAAGTGGATATTCTCGGTCCATCTCTCGTCTCTTATTCTCATACTACAATATTGCACGATATGTGAAGAAAAAATAAAAAATAAATAAAAATAATGGGTTTAATTCACGTTGCAATATTCAATACCTAATTTCTCTCCTCCAATGAAACTTTGTTTAGTTTTGACTTTACTCACATCACATGGTCCCGTGCTACGGAAATGATGTGGAAATGGAAATGAGGTTCCAGCCAAGTAATCAAAACCCCAAACTATATCAAATCTGAATCATCAAATATATAGGTAATAACAACCGCAAGTCGATTATTTCCGGAAGAAAATGAAGCTTCATAATACGTAGATTGGTAGGTCACAACGCCGAATATGTAAAAATAGTCCCAGAATCGTAGTCGAAAATCTCATGGTGGTAAAACACGAGTAACGTTTCATTGGTTTTTCGGTTTCAAACCAATGAACATGTTTGGAAGAAAGATCAATTCTGCAAGTACTTGATCTCATTCTCGGTGTTGCCGTCAGATGGTTCAGCTTCGGCAAATGGCCTTCGAGGAGTGCAGGCAATGCCTTTAACAATGGAAGAATATAGGTCGAATTCTGCCTTGAGTTTCAAGCAGCAAGCTTCTATCCACTTCTCAGCTACACTTGTAGCTACACTGTCTTGGCTGTCCCTTTCATGTTCTTCAATGGCAGGTCGTATCTCATTGTATAGAGATTCAAGATGAGTGGCAGCATCGTTTTTCATCCGCTGCGAACAAAAGTTTTAACATGAACAGTTTCGATAATAAACCACTGCTGAGAGTGTGACAAAATCATTTAAGTTAAAATATTAAAACCATACTACAACAAAACATAAATAACACAACTCCGTGGAGCATACATATCCATGTAAGGGCAAAGTTAATGACGATATTTTGGTCCACCGACGAGATCAATAAAAAACTGAAAAATAAATACCTCATAGTTTAAAATTTCCTCTTGTGCTTCCTTTGACGCTAAAAGCGCAGCAACAGATTTGGCGTCGACTTGCTTTTGTGCACCATGTTTCAACCTTCCATTATATTGTTTTGATCTTTTGTTTGACAAGGACCCTGATCCAATGTGATAATTCCGACCTGCAGTATTACTGCGGATACGAGATATCATTGCATTCTTTTCTGAAATAGCCAGTTGATTGTCTTCTGAATAAAGTTTCCTCTCCATGTTCACTTCTGTTTTTACCTCCATAACTACACCTTCCATTGGAACAGAATCAAGTGATTGCACAACAAGAGCAGTAGACATCAACTGATGTTCAGAATCCACAATGACATTCTCCATCATCCCATCAACATCAAACTCAGAGCTTGAGGAGTTCACAGCCCTGAAAAGCCTAGACGAAGGCTCATCCTCTGCAGAATCGTACAGCGGAATTTTCTCAACGGAATATCTGTCACAAAGAGGCAGTTATATGTGAACATTAAAAGAAAGTCGTAAATAGAA
Source organism: Malus sylvestris (assembly GCF_916048215.2). Lineage (NCBI taxonomy): Eukaryota > Viridiplantae > Streptophyta > Magnoliopsida > Rosales > Rosaceae > Malus > Malus sylvestris. The sequence continues at coordinate 5,323,960 of NC_062264.1, read as the reverse complement.
TGCACTTCTTCAAAAAATCTCTATATATCTATGTGCGTGCGCGAGTGAGTGGCATGTTTCGAAAAGATTTTACATTGATACTAAGACATAGTCAAGATAAAACTGTGTCTAAAACCTATACCTTTCAACTACATAGGCCAAAAGTGTTAGAATAGTTCTGAAATTTAGCAAGATAACCAGTCCCACCAGAGAAGTGGAAACTACTTGCACTGATCCACTCATTTGATTCATGTATCTTATTGAACAAAAAAAGTGATATGGTTACCCCGTTGATCAAGAATTTAGATTTTTGGAAAATATCTTGATCATCCAATAAAAAGGGTTTCTATTTTTCCAAATGAACGATTTGAAGACCTATTGATTCTAACAACTGATTTTAGAGTTGATTATTAGGACCTTTCAACGGGGATATCCTCGAAACTCAGTCTTCCACAAAACTCATAATTCTATGAAGAGTTTCCTCTTTTTACCCTATCAGTCCAGTCAAGGGTCTGAAACGGCTCAAGAGTTCAGGTCAAACAAGAATTATTTTTTTTACAGGAAGCACAAAATATACATATTAAGGAAAAAAAAAGTATTTATAGAGACGAAAAATGTGTCCATCTATCAAAAGTATACAAAATTACAAACAATATAATTACAGGAAAAGAAAAAAAAATTATAAAATATGAAGAGGCATGGACACGACACTGGCACATCAACAATGACAAGACAAGTTTTAACAAACTAAAATACCACACACCATGGATGCAGGAAGTGTACACTTTATTGTTTTACAGTTTAGTTTCATCTTTATGCATACTTAGCTTGTAATTAATTCATCTAAAGTTGATAGTCAAAAGGTTTGTTGATGCACAAAACCGGAGAGGTCTTGGAACAACGTAAATCCGACCATCAATCTGCAAGAAAGTAAAGAACACAAGATGTATCGTGGTTCACCCCAATGTTTGGGCTACGTCCACACTGATGTTGATTGTATTTCTCTCTAACTGTATGTATGGATTACAAGGGTGAGGGGGAGTCCCCCAGAGAAGAGAGTTTGAGAGAGCCTCTGTTTAGGGTGAGGATGAGAGCCCTTTTTTTGTGAGGGTGAGGAGGCCCTTTTATAGAATAAGGGATCCTCACTTATTACATATTTGCCCCTTCATTTATTACATAATTACCTTTGAGTCCCCCGAGTATTTATACGAGGTCTAAATACGGAGGCCCTAAGTATGGTATAAACAAGGTTCATTGAAGGAATGTAAAACCGAAGTCCTAACACCATATAAAGTACTACAGCGTTAGCTCTGTAAGTGTCATGAAAAAAATAAAAATAACAATATAGAAATGCAAAAAATATAAGAATAAGTATTCATATGTAACCCCATATAAAGTACTACAGCATTAGCTCTGTAAGTGTCATGAAAAAAATGAAAATAACAATATAGAAATGCAAAAAATATAAGAATAAGTATTCATATGTAACCCTTTCCTATCGTATAACATCCACCTAAAGTTTTTACAGTTTCTTAAAAAAATACTAAATTTTCACCTCAACTATGTCATCGAAGTGTTGGGAAAATGTCGAAAGGGTGTTCGGTGGTAGAAAATGCATACAGACCATGTAGAAAAGCACTGTGTCGTTGTCCGACAAACACAACAACTTTGAAGAAGTGTGGTTGCTAGATTACAATTTACTCATGCCTATAACGCGAACATGAGGAACTAATCAAAGGGAACAAAATTTAGAACTACAATAACTAAAGTATGAATCTACAAGAAGCAAGTGCATGCAGGCCGACCAAAACACAGGCTAAAGACATGTTAAAGTAAGAAATTCATGCAGCAATCCATTCTGCAAAAACAAACTTTGAGGAGAAATGCATCCCAATGTATGGTACATTACCTGTCATCATCGTCTTCCCATAGGTAAGTATCCTCCTGTTTGTAAAACAGTTGCACAACACAGGTTAAAATATTTAGTAAGAAGAACAATTTACTGAACAAAAGGAAAAAAAAAACAGTAAAATACACACCAGAACTTTCTATAAATACACAACGCTAACTGCTAATAATAAATAGAAGCAAACCAGTACTCGGACAAAGGCAAAATAACAGCAAATGAACACCAGAAATCCTATGAACACCCAATGCTAAATGCTAAAAAGAAATGAAATGAATAAATAAAACAAAACAAGCCCTACAAGATAAGTATGCTAATACAAATAGGATTAAACAAAAATTACATGGAACATTAAAAAAACATACAGTATAGAGAAACTAGTTTCTCGTATGCTGATTTTATGATTGAAAGCACTACTGATGGAAGACCGATACAATAATGTGGGGGGTTTTAAAGGATTCTCAGTTCTTCCCAATTTCGTTGATATGTGCACGATCAAGATACAAAGTGTATTGTTTGTAAGTTGACATGTACAGTTAACTGATAAGAGTGGTGCACGAGTGTGTATAATCTACTCTAGTGTACTTAAGGTATTTTGGTAACATGAGATGGTATGGATGGTATGTATGGGGACTTGTGGCCCTCCCCTACACATTACATTTGGGGCACCTAACAAGGTATGGTATTGGAGCAATGGAGGGATACATGGTATATCTCAGGCCAACCGTTTGTTTATCATTGGATACCACAATTGTCAAATGCTGCCACTATGAATGATCTGTAGGATACAAGAGAAGCTGGTAGCTTTCGTAACAGGCGACATATAGGATGCCCTGTCCATACTATAAGGTTTAACACTTTACCACTAAGTCTATTATCTATATCACTGGAAATATCTGTTTCCATTATTTGTGTAGGGTTTGGATCCTCATGGTGGGATTTGCAGCTTTCCTAACAAGATCCACTTCATGGCCTCTCCTTCAGGGCACATTTGTGCATATAGACGGTATCTCCTTTCAGAGCACATTTGTGCATATACGTGATCAAACCTGACCATTCTAAGCATATTTTTCAGACAGTTTGGATTTGTGACTTGCACCTGACCGAGTCAGATTTGATCAGAGCTGACAAGAGATTTGAAGCGTAAAATACAACTAGTATACACAGTGTCCCATCCTTGTGCAGCTGGTGTATGATATCTGATCCAATCAGACGTAATGGGAGGCACAGGATGCCCTGGCCTTAAGAACACCTACAAGAAACATATGTAACATTAATCTAAATTGTCTTTCTACAAAAGATATAGAACAGTCCATTATTATGGGTATCATACCTCCACGCAATGACAATCATTCATAAAACCAATAGCAATCTGTCGACGCCTTGGCAAAGGAACTGGTGCCGACCGAAGTGGTAAGAAGGTAAGGCACTGAGTAGATGATAAGTGGAAAAGCACGACCTTATAGCATGACGCTATAAGATGACCCATGTCAGGCATCATCATCCATCTATCAAATGGTGCTCTACCTTCATCAAAGAATGATAGTATCTGTGCTAACTCACGAACCCTGTCTGTGCTGCCATACAACTCGCCATAATGTGCAGAAAATGAAGACAACTCAGTAAGCAAGTCATTACGCACTTGCAAGTATCCATTCTCACCCATTCCCACTAAATCAGCAACTGCCCTAAACCCGCAGTGACCATCATGACATACATCCTTGACTTGCTGAATGAAGGGCCTCAATCCAATTGGGAATGCATCAATATACGAAATACCTTTCATTGACAGCGTCCGGTAAACCTGCATGAATATGAAACCTTATGTATAAATGGGTAACTGTATTATATTCGATTTAGTAACTGGTATCTTTATTACCTTCTTCTTGGTTTGCTCCATTTGCTTGTGTGTAAAATTTTGCTGACCATCCATTGGGCTAGGTGAGTGACTATCCACAGATGCAGATCTCAAATCAAATGCATATGGATCCTGTTGAGTGGACATATCAATTTTCTCCCTCAGTTGACCTCGTAATCTGGATTTAACTCCTGGTTCAACAAGATTAGTTGTATAGGGTGCTACAAGTTCTCTCACTCTTTTCCTGAGCATCAACCTATTTTCTGCATTTGCCTCCAGAAAGTATTGTTGAAGCAACTCCAACTCAGGAAACTCATTCACATCCATAGAATCCTGAGCAGAACTAGGAGGTAGTATATCAAGTTTCGTCCAATGGGGGTCAAGAGACTCAAGAGGAATTGGCTGACACTCCCTCTTGTAGTTCACAATCTCATGGGCACAAGGTAGACCATGGGTTCGGGGTATGACACAACCACATCCTGAACCATCAACACCAATTGAGGTGGCTAGTTTGGACTGAGATAACACCTTCTCCAATGCAAACATACATACAACTCCTCTCAGATATTTGAATTCTGAAGACTTGAAGCTTTGTTGTGTGACCATCAAACACTTGTCAAAAGATATCTTTATGTCAGTGTGCTGTAACTCAATAAGAGAGTGTATACTCTCAAAAGAACCCTCAAAATTTCCCAGGCTCATACCAAGTTCCCTCTTAAGCTTGGTATGTGCACCCTTGGCCCTATTAAAACATAAAAAATTGCAAACATGTTAACACAAAGTTACAAACGTCATAGTAAACCAATGATGTAACATTGAATGAGTAATATAACTTCATGAAATTACCTGTTTGATGTTACATTACCAAAATGCATGATCATGTCCGTCCAAGCCGACACAAATCTGTCCTTGAAAGGATTCAACCATGTGTTTGTAACATATTCCATGACCTCAGTATACATACTAAATTCTCTCTGTAACACTGCCAGCTCCCGTATGTAATCATTTTCTGTAGGAGAGGTCACCAGTACATTCCACTTCATAATAAATCTATCACACCTTTCCTTGGACTCAAACAAGTTTTTGCATTTGGCCAACACATGCTTATTAATATGCCATTTACATAAAAGATTTTTAGCGGTAGGGAATACTACCTCAATGGCTCTCATCAATTGCAAATCCATGTCTGTGACAATTACATTTGGCATGGGACACTCCACCATGACACCACGCAATTTACTTAATGCCCATATGTAGTTGTCTTCTTTTTCAGAATTCAAAAAGACAAATGCAATTGAGAATGTAATATCAGTGGATGTGACGCCTACAACCTCTAGTAGGGGATAATAATACCTATTGGTCTTGTACGTGCAATCTATCATCAAAATGGTTGGAAATGCACGTAACAACTCCAAACTCACAGGATGCGCCCAAAACAAGTCCTGCACACTATCTGACATAGGGCACCTCCTATGCCACTCGACATAGTCATGCTCATTCAACTTACATAACAGTTGTTGCATTTGAGACCTCCCCGCCTTCTCTTTAACTCTTTGCCTTTGGCGTGCATTATAGATCGTCCTTATGGTTGTAGCATTGAGTTCATCCCTTTGCTTCAATGTGCTCAGGATTTCTTTGGGTCGTACTAAATTCTTTGACAAGTCTATCAAGAGTGAAGCCTCCTGCTCCGATAACCTCCCTGCATATGAACGCCCATCAGGATACTCAGTGGATGCATGGTTATGCACTCCACATACAACCTTTAGCATCCATCCGTCCCCATTCGCTGACTTCTCCCCTTTCAATGTGAAAGGACACCCACACTTCTTTGTGCCTGTCCCACGTCTTTTTTTGGCAGCCCTAGTTTTCTTCTCCTTAAATCTTCCACCCCTCTCACAACCTAATGTAACTCTTGGTTTTGTACTCTTACAACCCATATCAGATCGTAATGTCACAATAACAAACCCATTTCGCTTGCCCGTCCGACGAGCCCACTGCATCAAGGACTCTCTAGTCTTAAATATCTACAAAACAAAAGAAAACTAGCATGTAAGTACCCAAAATATGCATATGGCTCTTATTGGACAAGCATTTTAAAGACAAAGTCGGTTACCGCATAAGTAGTAAATTCACTTGTGAAATCCATTACACAGTCTGAGATAACCCCACTATCTCGAGCAGAATTGTTGTCCTGCATTCTCAAAACAAGTTTGAACAAAGAATATGTTACAAGAAAAAGCCATAGTCACTATTGGAAGCATTTCCACCAAACCCAAAGCTAATGAAGCTATCTCATAATAAATTCCATTATCAATTTAAAGATAAAGTTGGTAACCTCATTACTCGTAAATTCACTTGTGTAGCCCGTTGCACATTCTGAGCCAACCCCACTACCTCGAGAAGAAGTTTCGCCCTGCATTAGAGAAAACAAGTTTAGATATAGAATTTGGTCAGTGTTCTGTTAGAGAATACAGCACATAGAAAGAATTGTGTGGCTATACTGGCTCCACTTTCTTGTTGGTGTGCAGCCATTTCTGGTCACACGCCAAATGTCCTCTGCAGCAATATCTGGCTACACTTAATGAATGGTTGTTCGGCCACATATAACTGCACAGTACATTTGGTGCTCAGCTCTGAGTAACCAAACAAAACGTGAGCCCAGTTTTAGTAACCACCAGAACAAAACAAGCTCAACTAATTTGGCAAATAACATACCTTTCCATTCTCACTGACTTGTCATACATGATGATTTGATGCTCCATTGACCAAGAAACTCAATATGGGTGGTATTATGTGATTGGGGTTTATGGAGTGATGAAGGGCTGATTTTGAAGATTGTGATGGGGTTATGGTTAGTATTGGATGGTAGGGTGGGTATAAGCCTGAGTGAGCTATGGTGGAGTAATTGGAAAACATTTTAAATGTGAATTAAGTTGTTTTAAGGTTATAATGGTCATTAAGAAGAGTTATTAAAGCTTAGAGTGCGCTGGTCAAGCCTAAAACATTATAACCACAAAATTTCCCTATATTTCAACATGTCAAAAACAACCCAATTTGGTCCCAAATTTGGCAAAGCCAAAATCATTAAAGAAACCCAATAAACTGGTCCATGAGACACCGTAAATATTTATTTTTCAGGTCGTTAGTAGTCTTTCTGAGGGAATAAAGGAGATAAAACCAGAGATTTCTCTCTGCCAAACACCTCAATGTTTACTAATTTTCTCAATTAAGAGCCTAATTAAAATATCGTGAACTCTATAAAACCCTCTTTGCAAGAATAAAAACCATTAAAAGAACAAAAATTGGAAGTTACCAACTGTTCAACTCCCAACTGATGATGGAGATGCTGCCATATAGTAACCATTCAAGTTTTTCGTTGCATGCTTCTGAAGGAGTCAATTGGTTGTGGTAACGCTGTGCAGGGTTTGAATGATAGAGACTTGGGGTTCTATTTACTAGGGTGTCAAAAAATAAAATAACATAAAGCCCATACTAAAAGAATTCCCTTTTCTTAAATAAAGTGTGAGCTTGCTAAAGCATACCAACTCAAAGAAAAGGCTTACACCACACTTTTTTGAAATTTCGCAGAACACTTGCATGCCTAAAGACACTTTCAGGTTGTCTCTGTGAGGAATGCCTAAGCTTTTCTTTCTTTACGCTATTTGAAACAATGCCTCCAAACTAAGCATCAGACATATACCCCCATAAAAGTTTGTAGGACAATTGCAAACCGATAGAAACTGCAAACCCCTAAAACCATTTTATAAGCATAAAATATGTAATTATGATCCTGGAAAGTTTATAGCATTAGAGAGGTTAGGCAATGAATTTCAAAGCAAACAATGGGACCATGCCCAGAGAAAAAGAAACTGAAAAGATCAAAAAAAATAAAAATGTAACCAGAAAGATTGCAGAACTTGCATTATGCATCACAGGCAAGATTTTAATTTTCAAGTTCAACGGCAGTATCCAGATAATTTTATAATGAGAAAATAGATAATGTACAGCTATGGAGATAACAGCCACTTATAGGCTATAACACACCCTCGAAATGACTTCTTTTTCATCTTTAATATCTAAAATGAAGACTTGTATCCAGAATGTTCAATCAATAAATTACCTGAAAACCACGAGACTTTGCCCCAAGAAATCCTGAACAGCTTGAAGCACCACAGAGGCAGCGAACCTTAGCTCCCCCATACCATTCAAAATTGTAGTCATATGCCAGCTCAGTTCCTACCAATATATCTTGTTTTGCAAATATTCCAACCCTAATTTCCCCCAACACGTTCCACTTTCTTGTCTCACAATTTGGTTGGCTGAAAACGTGAAGGTGTAATAACTCAATCTCAACTTGGGCAAGTAAATAAAATAACAGCTAGTTGTTCTAAAGATATACAAAATTTTCCCAAAAAGATTTGCGAGATAAGGCTCACCATGAATGATTTATAAAACGAGCAACGCTTCCCTTTTCAGTTGCATCAATAGATTCAGAGGCATTGAGAGAAATAATAAATGCATCTCGGAGACCTACATCAATGCAGAAATTGAATTCAGCCTCAAATAAAGTAATACAAACATATATTTGGTAAGCCTATTAAATCACCTTGAGTTTCATAAGCGTGAGATCTTTGCTTTGCTTCTTTCCATGATATCACTTCCCCACAGTACTCAATAATAAATTGTCCTGCCTGCATTGTGTAAAGCAAATCAAATAGCTTACAAGAAATTACAGATTCACTCAAAAGATAAAGAAACTATAAATAGCTCATAGACTTATAAAACTTCAAGGTTCTCAGTTGAGTAAAAACAAAAGTTCCAAAGATAAATAACATACCAAGATGCACTATACAGTTCAAATGTTTCAAAAAGAAAAAAGAAAAAAGAAAAAAAAAAAAAAAGCTACCAGAAACTTGCCTAAAACCCAGTAATGTGTATATAATTGACTCAACTAAATAATTGAATAGCAAAGAACCCAGGTAAAGAGGAGTCACTTTACAGTTGTAACAAATCAAGATAAAACTAGTAGGCTATTACCTTTATATTCTCATTAGCTAAAAGACCCCAACCACGACCTTCTGTTTTAAACAACTTTGTCTTGGCATATTCACATTTCTGAAATCTCTGTTGACAGTAAACAAACAAGGTATCATAAATGAATAATAGAAATTTCATAGTATTTGAACAGGGAATTGAATATTCAAATTATCTTAAACTCACGCTAAGTACATCATTATCCCAATATTTTCACGAAAAAGGAAAAGGTGTTCCAGATAATTTATTAGAAAATTAAAAAACAGCATAAAGAATGTTACAAAAAATAGAGAATTACCGATGCAACTATAAAAGACAAAGATTGAATAGTGGTGCCATTGCCAACCTCATCTATTTCTCCTCACCCACCTTTAACTAAATTTTGTGGTTACAAATAGGATGATGTCGCTATCAAATATAAACTTTCCTTGTATTTGGTAACAAACTCCAACTCCATTGGTAACTGTGGTCTCACCACCATATTTACTCTTTTTTAAATAATAAAAGTTTTACGAAACAAAGGCAACAAATAATGAAAACTTGTCCATCTAACAAAGGAGATTAACCAAAATAACTGCACAAGCAAACTAATCATAATTTCATACTCCCCCAGTCCCCAACCCAGAAAAACTAAACTTAAAGGAATGACCCTAAAATGGTTTGTCAACTTTAACGAATATCCCAAAAATGCTAAGTCAACAGAGTGGTTTCCCAATAATAGGACGAAGGTATACCTTCTATAACTTGGATTGCGCTTGGACAAACCTAATGTTGTAAATCTCATTACTGACCAAAAACAAAATCTAAAAGCACATCCATAAATTCTGAACTGCAGAACCCATAAATATATCTATTGTTCAGAATTTCCATCTACATGCCAAACTATACCGTTCTGAACCATAAAAAATTACAAGCCCCCATTGCCATACAAAAACAGTTAAGTCACAATTTTCAAGCCATAGACAACTTTCATGTACACGCTTATGTCTGTGAGCATATAATCATTAGTATGAGGCAGGTGGAGTGTGCATGCGTTGGGGTGAGTGTGAATAACATCTTATTCTTTCTGTGAAGAATTGAAACTTTTGATGGATGAAAAATCAGTTAAGATCAATACTAAACCAATATGCTGATAAACATTACAAGAGGATAATATGAATTGGCAAATACAAAAGACAATTGGAAATAAAATAAATAAAATACAAATTGGTTAAGTATTATAATCTTCTACAATCACAACATACAAAGTCCTGAATTATACATGGCGATGCCACGAAGGCTTACATATAAACAGGAAAAGACAAATATGAAGAAATAATATGCAAGCAAACAGATCCATATTCACAAACCCACGAGCAAGAGGTGGGAGAGAAGACACACACACACACACACACAACACCAGAGGAAAAAAAAAATATTTACCTGATTCTTGCAATAGACACCACAAGGGCAATGCGCAGGAGTGCATTCCGTGTTGGTTAGTACATTCAAGCACCTCTCTCCACATGCACTTTCAGGATCATTTTCATCATACTTGCATTCACATATAGCAATATCCTCCTCCGTTTGTATCTTGTGTCTGCAAATAAATAAATAGAGGGAGAAAGAAACCTTGTTATATAATTTCAAACTGTCAACTGCTAATACAAATAAATAACCAACGATAACCAACTACAAAAACCTTTCCTTGAACCGATTAGCACATAAAAGTTGCAACTAAACAGTGTTCTGTCTCATTGGTTCTCTCAGGCTGATATTACTTTCAAGTGAGCAAATAATTGCATACCATATATCTTAAACCCTAAACCCTAAACCTCACAGTGTAGATTCAAAACAAAATGAAACAGACCATCAATCCTCCCAACTGCATCCGGCAATTAAAACACTTAACAGAGCCCACATTACAGGCAAAGACAACAAATTGAGAAACCCAGAAGACAAATTGGCAAGTCATCTACCAATGCAGTTCGATTTCCACAAACCCAATTGCACAAAACTCATGCCGAAGCTAAAAACTAACAGAGAGACAGTGATTGTAACTTACCTTCTATGCAAGAACTCGTTTTGCTCAATGTGGGTGTACCGCGGCCCTTGTCCGGTACACTGTTCCGTCAAGCAAAGCAGCTGGCGCGCACAGTGTTCTTCAATCTGGTCAATTTCAGTGTGTGTGTGATCTGCCTCTGACTCCATAGCTTTCTGAAAGCTGCGATTCTTTCCGGTCGCTTGGTTTCGGGTCGAGACACTCCCTCCCTCCCTCACTCCCTCTTACTGAAATTCCTCTTCCTCTTCCTCTTCTTCTGTGTCCCTCAACCAAAACCCTCCGCTCGGTTTCTTCCTAGGTCTTATCTTCTGTTTCTTTCTGAGAACTTTTTCATGTGACTTGACCATACTGCCCCCACCCCCGCACATCTCTCTCTACTAGTAAAACACCCAGGCGAGCAGGCCCATCCAGGAGATGAATCCGGGCGGCCCAGCTCGGGCAGCCACTGCAGCCCTTCTGTCCACAACAAGCCATGGAGCCCCAGGCACTCCAGCTCGTGCTGGTCCAGGCGCGCGAGCCCAGATGCAACATCACCTACTAGTACAACATTAAGGCAATTTGTCCAAATTCAAATAAACAACCCATCAGAACCATATATGCTGTCAATAGCATATTATATAATTCATAAATTTAAGTGCATCCAACTTATTCCACCTCTTTTCTTCAAAAAAACAAAAACAAAAAAAACTTATTCCACCTCCACCTCTTCAAGAAGCCAACCAATCTTGAGCTCAGGTTTTTTAATGTCAGAAAATATCACTCTTCTTTGAAAGAAATTTCATTATGATCGGAACACGAATGGTACACCACATGTTATTATATAAGTGGTAGGATGTTTTATTTTATTAAGTTGTTCTCTTTTTTTAAGCAAATATATCACAATTTGTATAATGACATGTGTTTCAGGTAAATTGAAAAATCTCTCCTCTTGTCAAGCTTACTTGTAAATAGTCCTTTTGCAAAACACCACATTTTGCAATCCCTTTATCCCGTAATTAAAAGATTCAACATTGTGCATGACTTCACTAACTTTCCCCCGTCCACCAACTACTGCGTCATTCTCATTTTTCTTAGCTTGTATGACAGTTGTTGAGTATCCCGTTTTCCCCTTACAAGATGACCTCGTCAGTTGAGGGGTTTCAACTGATCTGACGTATCTTTATAAAAAAGTACACAATAAGGAAATTCAACAAGGAAAAGGATTCTTGACGGATCCTTTTTTTGGGGATTCCGTGATCGTGACCGTTCATCGTGCATCATGCAATCAGAAATAAATTGAAATTTAAAATTTAAAATTAAATATAAATAGTACCTAACAAAAACTGACCGTACGATATACGATAAACAATCACGATCACAGGATCCCCATGAAAAGAATCCGACAATGATCCTTTTCCATTCAACAATAGGGTTTAGTAACTAACTATATACACACGACTGCATGATCACATTGATGTAAACTTGAATTGAACCATCAAAAACCCCAAACGACACTAATATATACGACTGCTTCACAAATATGCAAAAACAAACGAATGTAAAGTAATGAGGAAAAGAATTACTTGTAAAGTTTTTCAGACATATCCATGATGAGATCCGCATAACCACCAACCACCTTAACCCACACCCAGATGGAACTAATTAAAACAATTGGCATGACGTATCTTTATAGGAAAGTACACAAACAAAATTAGGGATATGAAACTAATTAAATGGTAATTCTCCCATATGCAAAAAAGAAAAAACAACAATTTTTGTCATACTCAAAAGACTAGAAACCTAAAGACTAGAGGTTGGAGAGTTTGTCAAACCCTCACCAACAATAGTCAATCCAGGCGAGATCCTATCCCAATAGGGGCACATAATTTCGTTACAGCCCTTGCGAAGGCAAACTGAACACTTGGAAGTACCACACGAGGATCTTTGGATTTATTAGATAAACTGATCCGTTGTCATTCTTGTCGGGGTAAAACTGAAAGTGGAGTCTAAGAAAACTACACCTTTCAATTGAATGGTTTCCATCCGTTTTAATAGTGCAAACAAATAAAAAAAAATTCCAAATATACTCAGCGATTATGTCTCAATTAATACAAAGTTAAGTAAAAAAAATAAAATACAAAATAACTAGACTGACCTCTGAATAGAGTTCCCGTAAACTTATCAGATAAAGCAGAGGCCTTCAAAGCCAACCAAATTCGCTTTTTTACCTCATCCACTCGTTAACTTCAAATCCTCAATTTTATAACCAATGATTTTCCTCTGAGCTAATCGTCTTACGATCTAACAAAACACTTAATTACTTGTTTCAATTTGCTTCCTAGAGCGCGCGCGCGCCCACACACACACACATATATATATATATCGGGCTTCAGTTTTGTAAATTCATGTAAACAAGTTGGACAACACAGACAATTATGCCAACTAAATAATTTACATTCGAGATTATATTGTATTTGTACATAGACACGATATGCTTCGAGTGTCTGTTAAACATATATCATTAAAGAAAATAATGAGCCTTCTTTTTTCTCCCAAGCTACTTGATAATACAGTTTGAGCTCACAATGTACAATCCGAATGGCACTTCAACTTCAAGCAAGGTTACATGTGATCAAGAGTTCTGTACTTCCGTATTCAAAGGTAAAACTTCCTGATTGCAATGCAGATATGCTTTGCAATTGAAGTATCTCGTACGGAGATAGAAGCATAACTGATGGTTACTATGTCAAGGGCAATATCCAACTTGATAGTCACTGGAAACCATCAAACTACCTCGACAAATAGAACCGTAGTTATACATTGGTTCTAGAATTGTCTAGCATTTTCAATGCATGCCCTGCCACCTTACATGCAAATTTGAAGTAGAAAAATCTAGTTCATTTGCAACTGGACAAACTGCAAGTCTTCTAGAAGCTTCAGCCTTCCAAGCTTGCTACTGTATTTGCTAGAGTTTTCTAGAATCCAAACACCAATTGGGCTGGTGTTGATCTTTAACAATCAAGCCACACCCCTGCTTGTGAGTAGCAAAATCATCTTGAAGCCACAAAATGATAGTATTAAGTTGGTTTCTTTTACCATTTGTTTATAAATGACAGTATTAGGTTGGCTTCACAACGACAATTTATTCTCTTTAAGAAACTTGAAGTGCGACTAAATGAACGATTGATCTATTGTCAACTTTCATAAAGCACCAGACGAGAATAATATTGAGCATATGAACATGGCTAATCTTATTGGCGTGACACAAGATTTAGTAAATAGCTGATCTAATTGATTTGCTCATTAAAAAATAATAAAGTCAACACTCGTATAATTTAAACATGACTTCTTATAGCACAGAAAATAAAACTTTCAAACTTGTAACTCATACGTACAATATTATAATTACATGAACACACTAATGGGTGTGTCTTTAAATTCAATTTGTTCTCTGTGAGAAAGTGCAATTAAATGATCGATTGTCAACTTAAAACACATGGCTATAGGTATGGAATCTTTTGTAAAATTATCATTTTCTAGTATGTGAGCATGGTTATGACAAGGAATAAAAGCATATGGCAATAGGTGTGTGGTCTTTTGGCAGATTTTAGAAATTTTATAACATATGAATTTACATGATATGTATGAGAAATATATCTAGTCAACGTTTGTAACCATTAATGAGAAATATATGTTTTAACGTAATACGTGTGCAACATAAGTATGCAACATCAGTTTATATAAACATTAATTCTTAACGTAATATATGTGCAACATAAGTGTGCAGCATCACTGTGCATAATCACTTTTATATAATCATTAATTTTTAACGTAATACTTGTGCAATATCAACTCATAGAATCTTAATCAATTGACATAAGTTTTTTTAGGGGGTATACTTGTGCAGCATCAGTTTATATAAATATTTATTTAAAAGACTATGGATTAGAAAATTGTGCAGCTTCAGTTTTATTTAATCAACATAATACTTGTGCAACATTAGTTTATATAAATATTTATTTAAAGGACTATGGATTAGAAAATTGTGTACCATCAGTTATTTTATTTGTATATATTTTGTGTAGCATTATTTTTATTATACAGATAAGTGTGCAACATTAGTGCTCAGCATCCTTGTTGGCATTTTTTGTGTTGCACTGTATTATAGATATTTGTGCAGTATCAGTTTTATTTATTATAGATTTACATTTTAAAATGCATAGATATATACAATTATTTATGTGCAGTATCAGTTTAACTTTATGATTTTTACTGGTCGCATTTAGTTGTTTTGGATTGTTCATGTTTTTTCAGTCACGGTTTTTTAGTTTTGAAGATTTTAATTAGGTTTTGAACTTATTTGATCAAGTGTTTGGAGAAGACGATTTTTCGTTGTGCTGCTTTTGATTTTCATTGAAGTTCTTTTTGTTTTTTTTTTGCAGTATAGTTATCATATATATTAGTTTATGTAACATCAGTTCATAAAATCATGCAAAATCAGTTGGCATAAGCTTTTTTTTTGGGGGGGGGGGTATTGTAGCATAAGTGTGCATCATTAATTTATATAAACATTAATTCTTAACGTAATACGCGTGCAACATAAGTGTGCAACATCACTTTTATAAAAGCTTTAATTTTTAACGTAATACTTGTACAACATCAACTCATATTAATCAAGTGCAACATCAGTTTTATTTAATCAACATAATACTTGTACAGTTTTAGTTTATATAAATATTTATTTAAAAGACTACGGATTAGAAAATTGTGTAACATCAGTTTTATTTAATCAACATAATATTTGTGTAGCATCAGTTTATATAAATATTTATTTTAAAGGACTATGAATTATAAAATGGTGTAGAATCAGGTTATACGTTTTGTATGCAACATCAGTTTGTTGTATTTTGCAATTTTTGGTTCCCAAATTTATGAAGAATCAATTTTTAGCAATTGAGTTCATGTTTGTATGGATAGGAGACTATTTTTTAATGTAATGTTTGTATAGCATCAATTTTAAATAATCAATGTAATACTTGTGCAACATCAGTGTGCAACATCATTTTATATACACATTATTTTTCAAAGTAATATTTTGTGCAACATCAAACTCATTCTTTTGTTTTTCATTGAATTTCCTTTTTTTTTTTGCAATATAGTTATCACATATATTTGTTTATGCAGCATCAATTCATATAATCGTGCAAAATCACTTGGGCATAAGTTTTTTTTTAGGGGGGACCCCCCAATAAACATTTAATATTTTTCAAAGTACTACGTGTGTAGCATCAGTTTTAATTTTCAACTTAATATTTGTGCAGTATCAACTCATAGAATCTTAATCAGTTGGCATAAGTTTTGTGTGGGGGGCATTGTTGACCGATGAATCTATTGGTTCAAAAGCGTGGGATGGGCAAATCTCACATATGATTAATTGATTTCTTACTTATATTACTCTATTTTTATTAGTATGGTCAATAGTAATTGATGAATCAAATATTTTCAATTAAATTTATCCTTTCAATTGGTTGATATTTTGAACCTCGCCTTATTTTTCAATGTCCATGAATGATAAATAATAGCATAGATCGAACTTAATACTTCAGATGCAATGTCACTTTTTCAACGTAATACATGTGCAGCATAAGTGTGTAGCATCAATTTTATATAAACATTAATTTTCAACATAATACTTGTGTAGCATTAGTTAAGCAACATAATACTTGTGCAACATCAGTTTTATATACATGTTTTTATAACAAGTAGTTATTGAGGAGAAACTTGCCGTTCCCAATTTTGCAAGTTTTATATCATGAAGAAAATGAATAAACAGATTGAAAAAGTTATGTAACATTTGAAATGGATAGATTAAAAAAGAAATGTAACATTCGAAAAACATAAACATATACACTTTACTTTACTTTTTTTTTTTTGGTAAAAATGAGTTATAACAATGTAATTTTAAATATCAAAATTCATAACAATTGAAATGTTAGAAGTCCAGATTTTTTTTTTATTGGTTCAAGATGGTTTTTTTTGTCCTCTACTTCAGCTGCTTGTTTTTGCTCCTCAAACTTCATGCTCTAGCTCAATCTATGATGTATTATTTGAGAAGCAACATCACGGCGCACATAGTTGACTTCTCGCTTGGTGAATGACTTTTTCATCTTTTCGCCTTTTGCTATTTGTTTGATGTAGTACATCACAAATACACTACAATCATCTCTATAAAATAAGTTTGCATAATTAGCATGCAACATCAACTAAAGCAGACTAAGTATACAACTTGAGTTATGGAAGAACATAACTTTAGTATGCAGCATTAGTTATAGTAGACTCATTTAGTATGCATAATTATTATTTTCTATGAAATCTAATGATTGGTATAGAATCATTTTATCATTGAACATTTATCATTGAGCATCAGTTATACCAGAATTATTATGCAGCATCAGTTATACCAGACTTAATAATGTGCAACATCAGTTATACCAAACTTAGTATGCAACATCATTTTACTATCTTATTCATTGCAAAAATTAGTTGAACCTTAAATATGTAACAAAAAATAGTAATTCAATTAAAACATTCAAAATACACAATTATACTTACGATCTAAGCTGAATAGGACATTGTTTATCTTCATCCATTTCAAAAGTTGCATTTGTAGGGCTCCTTCGGATGTAGTCAGTTGTTAAACTTTTCCTTTCATTCAATGGCAAATGGAATAATCTGTCTTTGTTGTTGTACCATTCTTTGACCATTTTGACCTATATACAAATTAAGCGTATGTTTGAAAAATATATTAGGAAATCACTGAAAATATAAGTGATAATGAATTTACACTTACTACTTTATATGCATTGTCATTGTGGATGTTTGTTTCACCTTCTTGGAGGTTTTTTCTATTAGAGTTGTAAACTTTGAAATACCTTTCTTCTGTGTCGAACACAAGCAATGTGTAGTGCTCGTGATTTAGAAGAGGTATAAAGATTTTTCGCGCAACTCCCATTTGCTCGTTTAATTGTTCCCCCAAACTGTGCTTTAATTCTTTCATTTTGGTTTCATTGTTTTCATAGGTGTTGAAGTTCATTTGTTTATCCAGAACATAATTAGTATATGGACAATCAGTATGCAACATCAGTATGAATCATCTGTGTGGACATATGTATAAAACATCAGTATGGATTAAAAACATCTTAAATTAAAAATCCAAATTCTTCAAAACCCTAGCCAAGTTTCTATCCCCCAAAGTCGTATAGAAGAAGAGAAAAGGTTGGGGCCAGCCAAAGACCTTATTTATACTACATAAGTTATCCGATCATTCCTAATAAAAGTCTTAGAATCTGACTAGGAAACCAAATAAAAACAAAATATACTAGAAAACAAAATCCCAATTAAATTAGGAGAATTTGCAATGAATATGTCCCGCCACATTTTAGCCCTAAATATCCTCCAAATCCGGCCCATAATAGCTTGTTTTAAAGATTGGAACAATCTAGACTTGGGATTTTAAACTAGACCCGACCCACCCGTTAAAATAAAATAAAACAAAAATTCATACAAGTCAATCCAATATTATTTTGTCTCAATTAGATAAGCTATTTCAAATGTTCGATTAACTACTAGTAAGTTTCAGGCTATTGTTGGAGTCTCTTTATTTTTCATGAATGGTGTGAAAAGCCATCCACTGCGAGAAAAGGACAACTAGAACAAGTAGATAAAAATATTGCCCTACCGAAACGGAATAGGAAATTTTTTTAGTAGTTAATGGACGCTGGCTAAAACAAAGGGAATGGTGGCTAGAACTCGATCCCAAGCCGCACACAAATAGCCTCTCTGCGGTTGATGTTATATAATCTACTGGCTTAACATATGCGTTTATAGCTGCCGCTAGCATTACAATTCGATACCTACAACCTATTTGTAAATTAAGGTTAGAACTTACAGGTTGCATTTGCATTGCATGTTGGATAATTATTATTGCTTTACATGTTATGTTTGGCCGGATTTAGGCTCTACATTGCAAAAATCAGACTTGGCTCCCCTTTAAAGGACTTTCATGTGCAGGTTGATACAGGTAGTGACATTTTATGGGTGAATTGTGAAGAGAGCAGAATTTTCCTACTAAAAGTAATCTTGGTGTATGTTTTCGTTGCCTTCTTTTTTCGCCCTAGCTACTTGATGATACAGTTTGAGCTCACAATGTACGATTCGAAGGGCTCTTCAACTTCAAGCAAGGTTGCATGTGATCAAGAGTTTTGTACTTCCATATTCAAAGGTAAAACTTCCTGATTGCAATGCAGATATGCTTTGCAATTATAGTATCTCGTACTGAGATGGAAGCATAACTGCTAGTTACTATGTCAAGGACAATATCCAACTTGATAAAGTCACTGGAAATCATCAAACTACCTCAACAAATGGAACCGTAGTATTTGGGTGAGTTTTGCACAATTGTCATACTAAAACTAGCATAATATGAGGAACAAAACTAGATTACATTTTGAGTTGGTTTACTTTGAGTTTGCATACATGGTTGTTGCTATATGTTCTTGTTATGTGTATTAAGCTGCATCTCTTATGGAACAGGTGTGGAGCTAAACAATCTGGGAATCTTGGTAAATCTCCCACAGTAATTGATGGGATACTTGGTTTTGGACAAGCAAATTCATCCGTGATCTCGCAGTTATCTTCTCCGGAAAGGTGAAAAAGGAATTCGTGTACTACTTGGATAACGTGAAGGGTGGTGGAATTTGGGCCATTAGTGAAGTGGTGGAACCAAAAGTGAAAAACACAACTCTGCTAATACCAAATTTGTATGTCACACAATCTTGGAATCCTTGGTAACACTTTTAACTTGATTGAAAAATAAGCTGTAAAATGTTTTTTTTTTTTTTTGGTAATGGGCGGAGAAAATGTATGTACTCAATAAGTTAAGGTCTCTATTGCTCAAACATCTGCATACCTTGTCCTCTTTATTATGTAAGAGAAAACATAGACTTAAAGATTAATACACTAGCCAATAACACAAGGATCAATCAACTAAATCACAATCCTTATTATATGTAACTGTTGAAGCATTCACAACGACACATACCTGCAGACATGTTCATGGATGAAGAAGCCATGAAAACCTGCACATAACCTTCTCCCCTCTGCAAAACTCAATGCTCTCACAAAGCACGCTCTTATTGTAGGCAGAAAACATATACCCACACACATAATACGTACTGTGGAAATATTTGACACTTACCAAGTATATATTATAGAAATATGAATTGTAATAAAATAACCAACAACCTGCCATAAGATCAAGGGAAGCATTGCAGCATACATCTAAAGAAAATTACGCTAGACTCCAGGAAATCCTCAGCTTCAGCAGACTCATATGCAATCATTACTAAACAATGGATGAGTTGTATGATTTGTGCGATATGGGCATGTGGTAAGTCACTTCGTCTACGTCTAGCCTGGAATCAGTGTTCAACTCAGCTATCATATTTGGCATAGGGCAGTCAAGAAAACTGTGGCCATAGTCATTACAATTAACACAGCAAATGGCACGAGCATATGACATATTGTGCTCACACATATTATCCTCACGAATACAGCGCCTACAAGCTAGTTCATAGCCCTCACCAACAATAGTCACGTCAGGCGGGATCCTAGACGAATAGGGGCACATACTTTCGCCACAGCACTTCTGAAGGCAAACTTAACACTTGGAAGTACGACGACGTTTCTTCTTCTTCTTTAAAGTAGGCGGGGCATTCTCAAGTTGTAGTTGAGTCAGAGTCATCCAAAGCCTCTTCTTCTTTCTTCTCACCTGAATCATCTATTTTGTTTGCAGAAATGTTCACAAATTAATAAACTATACAAGATATCATTTTAATTACTTTGTATTCTCAATCTCATTCAAACTAATCACATACTTAGCCAAAGTAAGGGAGCACCATAGCTTTCTTAATTTCAAATTAAAAAAACTTGCACACGAGATACTTAATTGTGAAACTAATTAGGTATAGCAAGTTCGTTTCTTAATCAAAACAAATAAAATTAGGGATATGAAACTAATTAAAGGGTAATTCTCATATATGCAGAAAGGAAAAACAACAATTTTTGTTCAGTATATTTCCTCAAACTCTGAACATGTACATATGGTTATGGAGACTAGTTAAAAGGGTAATTCTAGCAAATTTTGTTGAGAGTTCTACAAAGGTAACCATGGTCAAATACTCAGATATTGCAAAAAACAAAAACATAATATTAATATTTAGAAACAAATAATCAGATATGAAAATTAAAAATAATCTCCCTCATCACAAAGAAACCCTAAAAACAAAAACCAAAAGCATCATACCAACATCTCACCTAGGTGCTTCGGTGGTTGGCCTGGACCGGATCCTAATTCCGTTTCCGGGAGGCGCTTGGCCTTAGATCCGGGTCGGCGATTCCTGTCTTTGGATAGGCGGTACATGGCTTTGTCTCTTTCTTGGAGAAATCTGGAATAGTCGGTATGCACCAACTTTTTCATGTGACTTGACCATACCTGAACCTGAAGTTGGAGAAATTTCCACTATACCTCCAGAACAACATACACGGTAGCAACGTGGGCTAACGATGCAATGGGCTATTTAGATGAGGCTACTAAAAATTGTGAAGAACCTAAAGCCATAATTTCTGCCGTTAATGAATATGCAGCCAATGGAAATTGCGAGCAAGGTTTTCAAAGTTACATTTGGAGTCTGGAATATGAGGTAATTAAATTGTATTATTTTAATGTTTTAGAATATGACACATTAATTCTTTTCAGAGAATAGCTCATGATTGTCTTTGATGATATATGTTTAACAGACACTCTCGAAGCATATTGTGTCTATGTACAAATACAACATAACCCTGAATGTAAATTACTCAGTCGGCCGAATTGTCCCTGTTATTCAACACGTTTACATGGATATGTGCTCGGGATATATGCTCTAGGAAGTGTATCGAAACCAGTAATTGAGTATTTGGTTGGTGCATTTGGAATAGATGCTAAGAGGATTATCTCAGATAAAATTGTTGGTTATAAAATTGAGGATTTTGAGTTAACGACTAGTGTGGATAAGGTAAAAAAAGGAGTTTGTGTGGGTTTGAAAGCCTCTACTTTATACGATAAGTTTACTGGAACTTCATTCAAAGGTTAGTTTGCACTAATAAAGCGGATGGAAACCATTCAATTGGAGGTTGTAGTTTTCTTAGACTTCACGTTTTACGCCGACGAGGATGAAAACCGATCAGTTTTTCTAGTATATCTGAAGATCCTCGTGCGGAAAGATCACGGCCACCACGTTGTCAAAACATTGTAAGTTATACTTTTTTCGTCTTTTTTATTTAATGAGGCTTATGTTAGCATTTTTTTTTTCCAGACTTTGTGACCTAAACTTTGTTTAATTTGTTGTTGGCACTGCAGGCTTGGAAATCTAAAAGCAAAAAGAAATGCAAATACATATACTCATCCCTTAATCTGGCTCCAAGGAGATTACTGTTTACACAAAGTCAAACTTTATTGGAAATAGTTACTTGACGAATTACTGCAACTGTAGGTGCTAAAATAGGTTAGTGAAATCCCAGAGTTTGCCACTGGTAATGGAATGAGATCATTCCTTTACCAAGAAAAGCATAAAGTTTTTGTCGTTAGGTCTCAAAACAGGCTATGGAGAATATGATAGAGGAGGAAGTGTTGCAGGTTAGGGGGTTCAGGGGTGACCAGCATATGCCCCTAAATTTTTAACATCGATTCAAAACGAGGGACATCAATGTCAAAAAATCAGGGGTATATGCTGGTCAGCCCTGAACCCCCTAACCTGCAACATCTCCTCCTCTATCATATTCTCCACAACCTGTTTTGAAGACCTGACCACAAAAACTTTATGCTCTTCTTGGTAAAGGAAGGATCTCATTTTGTTACTAGTGGCAAACTCTGGGATTTCACTGACCTCTTTTAGCACCTGCAGTTGCAACAATTCATTGAGTAACTGTTTCCGATAACGTTTGACTTTGTGTAAACAGTAGTCTCCTCGGAGCCAGGTTAAAGGATGAACATATGTATTTGCATTTCTTTTTTGGTTTTAGATTTCCAAGCCTGCATTGCCGACAACAAATTAAACAAAGTTTAGGTCATAAAGCCTAGAAAAAGAATATCCTAACATAAACCTCATTAAATAAAAACGATAGGAAAAAAAAGTAAAACTTACAATGTTTTGACGACGTGGTGGCCGTGATCTTTCCGCACGAGGATCTTCAGATATACTAGAAAAACTGATAGGTCGTCATCCTCGTCGGCATAAAACTTTAAGCAAAGTCTAAGAAAAATACACCCTCCAATTGAATGGTTTCCATCTGCTTTATTAGTGCAAACTAACCTCCGAATGGAGTTCCAATAAACTTATCGTATAAAGCAGAGACTTTCAAACCCAACCAAACTCCTTTTTTTACCTCATTCATACTAGTCGTTAACTCCAAATTCTCAATTTTATAACCAACAATTTTGTCTGAGATAATCCTCTTAGCATCTATTCCAAATGCACCAACCAAATACTCAATTACTGGTTTCGATCTGCTTCCTAGAGCATATATCCTGAGCACATATGCATGTAAATGTGTTGGAGAACAGGGACAATTTTGCCGACTAAGTAATTTACATTCGGGGTTATGTTGTATTTCTATGTAGGCACAATATGCTTCGAGTGTTTATTAAACATACATCATTAAAGAAAATCATGAGCCATTCTCTAAAACGAATTAATGTGCCATATTCTAAAACATTAAAATAATACAATTTACTTACCTCATATTCCAGACTGCAAATGAAACTTTGAAAACCTTGCTCGCAATGTCCATTGGCTGCATATTCACTAGCGGCGGAAATTATGACTTTAGGTTATTCACAATTTTTACCTGCCTCATCTAAATGACCCAAATAGCCCATTGCATCGTCTTCATCGTCAACCCACGTTGCTACCATGTATGTTGTTCTTCTTGGAGGTATAGTGGAAATTTCTCTAACCTTAGGTTCAGGTATTTCTACAAGTTTATCAACTTCAGGTAGAACTGCACAGATAAAACAGTAGAATTAATGCATTCATGTTCCGGATATAGTACATATAGTAAATTTTTTACTTCTATCCTCATAGCTAGTCAATCTCGAGTCAGCACAGCCGACTAACACATCTTTCAAAACGATTAATGCAATTATGGCTCTGGATCCTTTTTTAGTTTCTGTTTTATTGCCTGTACCTGTACTGGTTCGGTATGGGATACCAAACCGAAATCTTTGTTCCGATTCCCAAACTGATGTTTTCGGGAATCTCAATTTCAAGACCGATCCCAAACCGAATTTTCAGGAATCTCGAAATAGTTTAGGGATTTCGGGACAAATTGGGAATCCTGAAATATTTTTGGACTTTTGGGCTATAACTTGACATATTGGACTTTTGGGCTAAAGTTTAGCCTTTTATATTAAAATTTAGACTTATAGCCCAACCCAATCTGTGCAATCAATCTGTGCATAACTTCATACTATTGGGTTTTTAGCCTTTAACTTCATACTTACCATTGATACCAATGCAATCATAGAAGGAAACGAAAGATCATGAATTTCGTGGAGAAGAATGAAAACCACAGAAGCAAGAATATAAGCTCAAATCAATTTTTGATAACTGTTTATATATAAGGTAACAGATGAATTTCAACAATCAAATTGCCTACCACATGCTTGCAAAAATTAATTCTATACAAAACCATTCAACCATTAATTATTTGACTTGGTCTCTATGAGAAGTAGTGACCCATGGAATTAAATCCACTAATACACATGCAAATGGCCAGGGCCATCCCCACACACATATCTGATACGAGTTTATTATTATTGATATAAACACACAAATTACAGCGAAATTAAAACAACAAAACAAATAAAGAAAAAGGTACTGATGAAAGCTAATGCCACTTTCGCGGGAAACACGATTGCATTTGCGCATGCAACAAGCCTTTTAAACCCATAGGTGACCCAAATGGGACGAGTGAAGTCTCGTGAGGGTTTCCAGAGACGCTACCCACAAACATCATGCATAATTATCATTAACATTTACATGTACCACCGGAGACTGAGTACATATCCACCCCTTGGGAGTCGGGGGTTTTTTGGTGGAGGCGTAATTCGAATCTATTTTCGATAAACGGCCTTGTTAAAAGGTCGCTTTGCAAGTGGCGTAATCGGCAGCGCGTGATTTGGTTGTTGTTATCGGGTGGTCCGACAGGCTCGACCTTGAACAATGTGCAAGCCCAATTGTCTTTGGTTTCATTTCTGTCGGTAGCTGCGGCCAGGACCAGTAGCCTGTTTTGGTCCACCCTTCTCAAGTAGTTGCCATTGTAGGAGCATTTGATATGCACATAATGCTTATCGGCATAGTCCTCATTGTTTGGTGTTTCGGTGGTGAACTTTACGAACCGGCTGTCAGGATTGTCTTCAGAGAACTGGACAATCTCATTAATGTCGCTTTCTGCATCAAGTTGGTAGCGCAAGTATTTGTTGTTGGTCTCTGCTTTCAGCAGAAAGGGGCTTGGTAATACAGGTGGAGCCATGTTGTATGGTATAACTGGGATTGGGAAGATCTCTCTTCTGTCTTCTCTCTTGATGATTGAATTTGCTTGCTGTGAGTGTGATCCCTAGCTCAAAACCAGCTTTCCTATTTATAAGAATTTAATCACTAGCCAGCTCATGTTCTGACATTTTCTTAGTCTTTTTGAATTAATATTAGTTAAACTTCATCAGTCCGTTTCTCATCTCCTTCATTTATATGAACATGGCTGATCTCATTCAAGTGACGCAAGATTTGGTAAAATAGCTGATCTCATACATTTATTTGTATCATTTTCAAACTAATAGTTTCTAATCGTGAAACTGGCGAATGTGCTTTTGAAGTGTTACGTGCGAAGACGAGTGCTCATATTATAACAAAAAATAAAAACTTAACCCGTGAGCATAATATTTTGTTTCCCTTCTCTGTTTGGGGTCATATACAAACAAATACATGCTTTCTACGCAGATGAAACTATATCAGTCTTTAATTTTGAGGGAGAGACTAATGTTGGTTGGTGCATTTGTAAAATGGCTAGTAAGCCCAATTTCCTAATAATTAATTGACTTAGTTTCTATGACAACTAGATCCGGAAGATGGAACTCCAAACTAGCAAATTGCCAACTTTCATAAAGTAAATGGCAACAGGTGTGGAGTCTTTTATTAGAATTGTTTTGTACATGTTCTGACTATGGTGACGGATTAAAATACATGACTTCGGGTGTTGCGGGTCTTTATATAAAAATAAGACTTTCATAACAGGTGAATTCAAGAACTTAAAGTCTCAATCATGCGTGTTACCTACCGTACCAAATAAAATACAATAATATAACTGTGCAGGTGTCAAGTATGAAGAACTTGGTATTCAATAATGTTTTCCTTTATTAATCTTGCTGCAATGGACAACAGCTTTTATATACACAGTTACATATGTATGTAATAAACAAATGTAATACAAGTGGACACTGTTACATACGCATGCAATAAACAATTGCATTACAAGTGATGTCCTTGCTGCCCACGATGCAGCAACCAGAACACAAGGTGCAGAAACCATGTGGTAGTCTAGCTGTCAAGGTTCCATGTGCAACATTCCTTTTGTCCAAGCTGTACAGCAAGTTGATTACAGATTGCAGCGTGGTGGAATTGGTGGTGCTGAAGTGGAGTTGTCATTAGGGTTATCCGAAACTAGATTTATCACGCCCCCGCAAGCTGACGGGGCGTTGACGAACAGGGAGCTTGGAGATAAGATAATGGAATCGGACAGAGGACAAACCCTTGGTTAAAAAATCGGCAATTTGGTCTGTGGTAGCCAGATAACCAACTTCTATTTCCTTGCGGATGACCTTGTCCCGGATGTAGTGATAATCCACTTCAACATGGCGCATGCGAGCTTGATAAACAGGATTGGAAGCAACAGCAATGACGCTGATATTGTCACACCAGAGACGAGGTGGCTGTAATGGAAGATATAAATCACGGAATAGATTGCGAAACCATGAGAGATGGGCAGAAGTATAGGCAAGTTGACGATACTCCGCCTCTGTGCTAGACCGTGATACTCCACGTTGCTTTTTCGAACTCCAGGAGATTAAATTTTCACCAAGAAATATGCAGTGACCGCCAGTGGAACGACGGTTATCAGGGTCTCCAGCGTAGTCAGCGTCAGCGAAGGCAGTGAGAGTGAGGGGACTGGGTTTGTAAAGTAAGCCGTGATCATGTGTGCCTTTCAAATACCGTAAGATGCGTTTAACTGCAGCCCAATGCGCAGTAGTTGGAGAGTGCATGAACTGACACACTTGGTTGACAGCGTAAGCAATATCAGGTCGTGTAAATAGAAGGTATTGAAGGGCGCCCACAACACTGCGAAAAGAAGATCCATCTGAGAGAGGCTCACCATCATATAAACTCAAGCGTTTACCACTGGGAACTGGCGTTGAGATGGGCTTGGCGTCAGCCATATTAGTTTTCTGTAGAAGCTCCAAAATATACTTGGATTGAGTGAGATAGAAGGTAGAAGGCGTCCGGGAAACCTCCATCCCCAAGAAGTAGTGTAAGGGCCCAAGATCTTTCATTGCAAAATGAGTACGAAGCTGCATGATGAACTGAGACAAGTGAGCAGTGTTGTTCCCTGTGATTAAAATGTCATCCACATAGATGAGAAGATAAATGATTGTTGAGCCATCAAAATAGGTGAAGAGAAACGAGTCAGCTTGGGAAGTCGTGAAGCCCAAGTCTTCTAGTTTCTGGGAAAAACATTGAAACCAAGCACGGGGTGCTTGTTTCAAACCGTATAGGGACCGTCGAAGTCGACACACATGAGACGGAAACTGTGGATCAACGAACCCTGCAGGTTGGCGCATATAAACTTCCTCATTCAACGTGCCATGAAGGAAGGCATTTTGAACATCAAGCTGGCGGATAGGCCACTGAAAGTGAAGAGCAATAGAGAGAATGAGCCGAATGGTGGCATGTGTGACCACCGGACTGAAGGTTTCGCAGAAATCAATGCCCTCTTGCTGATGAAAGCCATTGGCAACTAGGCGAGCTTTAAAACGCTCGATGGAACCATCAGAGTTCTTTTTGATGTGATACACCCATTTATTAGGTAACACGTTCATAGAAGAGTTGTAGGGTACCAAAGTCCAAGTGCCGGTACGCTGTAAAGCGTTGAATTCATCCGCCATTGCTTGGCGCCATTGGGAAGACTTATTGGCCTGTGAGAAACATGTGGGCTCAACCAAAGTATTAGTAACATTAGTGATGCAAGCATATCTGGGATTTGGTTTTCGAATTCCTTGTTGACCACGCGTGATCATGGGATGAGTGGATGAACCAGTATGTGAAGTGGTGTTGGCAGGTTCAATATTCACGTGAGTAGTGGGAGGTGGTGGGTGAGAATGGAAGGCTGGGGTAGATGACGGAAGAGTAGTATGGGAAGCTGGGGTAGGTAGCGGTAGGGAGTGAGGGAGGGAGGTGACGACAATCGGTGTTGAAAGGGAAGGAGGAGTCCGTGGGGTCGAATGTGGTTGGGTGTAATGGAAGGTATCAATGTCGAAGACATGGTCCAACTGACTAGGGTTTGACAAGATCGGAGGAGCAAGTTCTTTATATGGAAAACTCTTTTCATTGAAAACGACATGACGAGATAGAAAAGACTTGCCAGTGGTAGGATCATAACATTTATAACCTTGATACTTTAAGGAGTATCCTAAGAAAATGCATTGTTTTGATCGAAACTTAAGTTTAGAATCAGTGTAAGGACGTAAATAGGGAAAACAAGCACAACCAAATACTTTGAGAAAATCATACTGGGGTGATTTTGAAAATAGTTTTTGGAAAGGAGAGACGCCATTCAAGATTTTGGTGGGAAGACGATTAATGAGATAATTTGCAGTTTGAAAAGCGTCATCCCAAAAAGTGTGAGGGAGAGACGCATGAGCAAGTAAAGTTAAGCCAATTTCAACAAGATGACGATGTTTGCGTTCTGCGAGACCGTTTTGCTCGGGATGATGAGGACAACTGAGTCTATGATGAATGCCATGTTGAGAGAAAATGTGTTTAAAAGAGGAATTGACAAACTCTCCTCCACCATCAGATTGAAAAAAATTTATTTTGGTGTTGAACATATTTTCTGCAAGCTTTTTAAAAGTAACAAAGGTTTGAAAAACATCAGATTTTAACTTTAAAGGATAGAGCCATGCATAACGAGAAAAGTCATCCACAAAAACAACATAATACTTGTAACCATTAATTGAATAAGAAGGAGAAATCCATACATCTGAATGTATTAATTCCAAAGGAAAATATGACTGGGAAGAAGATAAATTAAATGGCAACTTATGACTTTTGCCAAGGGGGCATGATGAACAAAAGTCGTAGGTTGCATTACCAGTTAAAGGTAATTTATTTTGAAAAATGAGACTACGCAAAACAGAAATTGCAGGGTGACCTAACCTAGAATGCCAAATAGCATCCGACACTCGAACACCGACAAATGCAGAGACTCCATGGTTGACCACAGAAGAACTTGAAAATGGATAAAAACCATTTTTACTCCGGCCTTGCAAAAGCATCTTCCCCGTTTGAAGGTCTTGAACACGGTAGGAATTGGGATATAAGGTCAGTGAACAATTGTTATCTTTGGTAAATTGATGGATGGAAATAACATTAGTAGAAGCATTAGGGCAGTGAAGGGTGTTGGGAAGGGTAAAGGAGTGATGGGGTGTGTGAATAAAAGAAGTGCCAACATGAGAAATATGCAAACTTGATCCATCAACCACACCATTAACATTGTCAGTGCCAGTGTAGGGACGAGGATTCGAAACTTGATTCAAATCATAGGTGATATGTGCATTGGCTCCAGAGTCAAAAAGCCAGTTTTGAATGCCAAAGGGAGAGGCAGATGCCGGAGACGGTGAAGCAGCAGCATAAGCTTGGAGACGTGGAGCAGGAACACGTCCTTCATAGGCCATATTGAGATGATTGAAACAATCGATTGCAGAATGGCCGTGACGACGACATATTTGGCATTGGATACGACCACCAGATTGGGTTGGAGAAGGAGAAGCACCAAGAACGCCATTATGAGGTTGTCGGAGGGGAGGAGCATGGTGTTCCTGGCCTTAAGGATGAGGAGGAAACTGGCCACGGCCGCCATGGAAGTGACCACGGCCTCCGCGAGGAGCACTGCGACCACGGGAAGGTCCTGAACGACCTCTTCCAGCAGCAAGGGCAGTGGGCCCATTTTCAAACACAGTATGAAGCTTTTGACATCTCTCGGCACCAAGAAGAAGAGCCTCCAAGGCACTGTAAGTGATGGCCTCATCCCGTGCTTGTGCAGAAGCAACAGTACTCTCATAAGCAGGCCCAACATTATTTAAAATGGTGGCAACAAGATCAGAGTCAGTTACAGGAGAACCAGAGAAGGAGAGAGTGTCAGCAAGACAATTAATACGATCAAGAAACTCAGCAATAGAGGAATCACCACGATGGGTATTCATAAGCTCACTACGCAATTAGAGGAGGCGGCCAGTAGACTGAGAAGCATACCTGTCACGTAAACAAATCCATGCAGAAAGAGAACTTGTCTTACTAATAAGAGAGGCAAGAACTGTGGGATGGACCGAACTGTTGATCCAAGAGAGAACCATAGCATCTTGCTGAATCCATGCATCAAAGTCAGGATTGACTTTATCAGTGAGTTGGCCAACATCATCCTTCAAGAAGGTAGGAGGACATGGGTTGGTTCCATCGACAAAAGACACCAGATTCCTGCTGCGAAGCAAGGGCAACATCTGGGCATGCCATAGGGGATAGTTGGTACGATCCAACTTTATAGTCAGAAAATTGGAAGCATTTGGAAGAGAGGGAATAGCAATGGGATTTGAGGGACTTGAACTGGACGCCATGAGAGAAAAAAAATAAAGCTTTTGGTCGTTTAGACTGTCAGCTCTGAGATACCATGAAGAACTTGGTATTCAATAATGTTTTCCTTTATTAATCTTGCTGCAATGGACAACAGCTTTTATATACACAGTTACATATGTATGTAATAAACAAATGTAATACAAGTGGACACTGTTACATACGCATGCAATAAACAATTGCATTACAAGTGATGTCCTTGCTGCCCACGATGCAGCAACCAGAACACAAGGTGCAGAAACCATGTGGTAGTCTAGCTGTCAAGGTTCCATGTGCAACATTCCTTTTGTCCAAGCTGTACAGCAAGTTGATTACAGATTGCAGCGTGGTGGAATTGGTGGTGCTGAAGTGGAGTTGTCATTAGGGTTATCCGAAACTAGATTTATCAAAGTATAACTAACGATCCGTTCACACCCATGACTCGTTTTGTACAAAGGAATGGATAACTCCCTAATCTCAATGGCAGTTAAGAGGAGAAATGGAAATAGTATGACCAACTAGAGGGTAGAAGATGAATTGCAAATGAGATTATAACAAAACACGGCACCAAAGTGACTAGTTATATAAAAAAATTAAGAGAGATTCACTTTCACCCCTTGTTGAGGAAAAATTAAAGGCGATCTAAACTCTCAGGTTAGTAGCTAGGGCGATCTAAACTAATTTACTACATAATAATTGTTAAAGAGTGGGTAACATTTCAAACGGATGGGGTACTGTTTTAAATCTTTATCAATTTCTTTTGAGGGGTACCTGCTTTCAATACTACCATCAAAGGAGTCATTGGAAGGAAACGAAAACATTAATTTAATTTTCAAAAAAAAAAAATTAGGTTTCAATCGCCCATGATGACATTTTCTTGATTGAAGTGTTTTAAACTTTTGATTTATGTCTTCCTTTTTTTTTTTACAGAGATGGATTGTCTGTCATTCTCATCTCCCTCTATTTTTGTGGTTATGATTAACCCACGTCAACATTTTATATTCTCCTTGCTTTTTGTCTATTATTTCTATAAAAAAAATCAATATAAAATGTTAACGTAGTTTAACCGTGACCATAGAAAATAGGAGGGGATGGGAACGGCATGAGATGGGGAGGGTAGACAATCCATCTCCTTTTTTTACAATGATTGATCTCCTTTCACTTGAAAGAGGATCATCTCCTGATCCTCTTGTGAGGATTATGGAGATTCTCAAATTGTGTTCATTCATCATACATAGTGCAGTTAAAAATCATTTTAAATATTTTTATTTAAAATTAAACATGAATAGTACCTGACGAAAACTGACCACACGATATACGATGAACAGACACGATTTAAGGATCCCTGGAATCCTCACAAAGAGGATCCTCATTCCTTTGACTTATTTCCACATCAACATCTAATATTATTTTATTACTAGCCTTTTTTTTTTTTTTGAACAAACGATATTATCTACACTAAAGAGATGGATGGGCTTAACCTCATAATGAGATAACAATAATATGGTTCAAATTCGCCTATAATAGGAATCGAACCTAAGACCTCTCGCTTACAAATGAAGAAGAATACCACTAAACCGTAGTACTAAGTGAATATTAATAGCCTCTTTGCAAGTGCTTCCATGCATGTGAGAGGCTATTTTTTATGACAGAGGCTATGCACCCCTACAATTTGGAGGCAGATTCTCTGCCCTCCCACTTCCTGTGCCCTCTTGTTTGTGTGGTTACGGTTAAGCCACGTCAACATTTTATATTACTATTCATTTTTGTCTTATTATCTCTATAAAAATATATCTATAAAATGTTGTTGTGGCTTAACCGTGACCACACAAAACAGAAGGGCACGAAAAGTGGGAGGACAGAGAATCTGCCTCCCTACAATTTAAACATTATGTCAAAATCACATATCATGTGGCAGCCTTTTTAGCGTCTTATTAGAGTACTACACATTTCTAAAGTTTGGTTCAACTGCACTCGTGATATCATTCAAGACGTTCTTCTTCAAGACTTGTGGTGTATTTGAGTTTGTTCAATGAAAGTTCTGTCATATTTTGATTTTTGGGGCAAAAAAATGAAGTCTAACCTTTCCCTTTTGGTAATCTCGTATATCAATAACTCCAAGTGAAAAAACCAAATCATTGACTGCCGGATAAATAGTCTAATCGTGGTTTTGAATAGATACTATGTGAGATTTAAATGTTGTATCTTGAAGTTGTAGATAGCCGTTATAACACGTCCAATAGTTTTTCGATTGCTTCTCTAGTTTTATTTACATGTTAATTGGTTTCTTGGATTCAAAATTGAATGGGTGTTTCGTCTTCTACATTGCATTTTGGAGACGGTTTCAATTGCTTGTTTTATTAAGAGGAAAAGTTAGGAGGTGTGCTAGTGGTTTGATATTGTTGTACTTTGAAAAAAAACTATTTCTGTTGTGCTGTGAGAATAAGCTCATTTCTGCTGCTTCACGTTTTTAGCTTTTTTTTCACCCAAAACTGTGAAAATAAGTAGTTTTTAAGTGTTTACCAAACACCTCTTTAAGCTTAGCTTTTTTTTATACCCATTTTTTTATAAAAGCACATCAGTACCAAACTAGTACTCATACAATTGCTTTGTGCTCGTCGAACATGCACACGAACGAGATGAACAAAGTATCTAACCTGATTTTCTTTGAAAGTTTTGAATACTTTTTCAGGTGTTTGAATCTTCGAGATTGTGGATTGTAATTTTGATCATCTTTCATACAAAGGTTGGTAGTAGGAAAGTTTATAACTCATTGATCGAGCTACTTTCTCGGAGATCAACAAAGCCTTCGAATACATGTTTAGGGGGGAAAGGCAGACGTATGGGTGGTTTGGGAGTGAGGTGTTTAAAAAAAAAGCACCCATGAAAAAAAGCTGTGAGGGTTTTAGGTGTTTGGTAAACTGAAAAAAAAGGGCTTATTTTGGAAGCTGCTGTGAGAATAAGCTGAAATCAAAGGAAAAAGCTGAAGCTGCTATTTGCAGCTTTGGAAAACTAGCTTTTTTTTCAAAGCACACGGAGCTACAGTGCTCCTTTAATGAAAAGACCCACTATCAGACTGCTTTTTTTTTTCCAAAAGCACTTTTACAAAAAAGTTTACCAAACACTCTGCTGATTTATTTCACAGCCGCTTATTCTCACAACACAACCGCTTATTATCACAGCAGCTTTTTTTCAAAGCACAGCAATACCAAACCAGCCCGTAAACTTCCATTTCCTTTCACAAGTATGGCACAAAGTGGTGCAGCTTTACACACTTTCAACATGATGGACCTAAAAATATACGAAAGAAACAGCAAATGATCGACTTGTCAATAGACCTGGCATTCGTGTCGTGTTTTCCGTGTTTGTGTCGTTTTCGTGTCATACCCGATATCTTAATGGGTCGTGTCGTGTAACACCCATTAAAATAAACGGGTAAAATGACCCGACCCGAAATCGATCCGATAATATTAACAGGTAATATGACCCGACCCGTTACCTGTTAAGGAAAATATATTTTAAACCAATAAATAATCAAATGAAAAACATAATACTAAATAAGTATATACATACCATATTGTCACATCCAAAACATAAAAACACAATTTTCTTTTAAGTATATTTTCACTTACCTAAAGTCTTTAATAGTTTTTTAATTAATGTAGAAGTGTAAAAAAATATAGAAAAATATATATAAACACTCGTAATAACAAGCTTTACAATTTTTATGAAGAGCTTAACTTCGAAATTCGTCACTATAATCATATAAATCATATATCAAAATTTAACCGTTGATTGTTGTTTACATTTATGCTTCATTGTTCTCATCAAATTTTGTTTTTTTTCAGATTTTCTTTTTTGAAAACTTGATCTATTAGAGGATGCAGGAAGATGAACGGTTTGGATCGTTGATATTATATTCAGAGTTTTACGGTTAATGAAAATATTGCTTGATGTTTATAAAGTTTCTACAAACTATATGATATCAACTCATATTTCAGTTAATCGTAAATATTGAAACGTGATATCAAAGATCTGAACCGTTCATCTTCTTACATCCGCCAGATGATCAGGTTTTCAAAAAAGAAAATTTTAAAAATGAAATTCAGTAAGAAGAATAAGGCATAAATGACAAGCGACGGTTAAATATAAATTTAAGGTTTATGTATTATAGTGTTGGATTTCGAAGCTGACCCCTTCATGAAAGTTGTAAAGTTTGTCACTATGAGTGATTGTATATTTTTTTTTACATTTTTTACACTTCTACAATAATTATTATTAATTTTATTAATTTTACCCTCAAATAAAAAACATTATTCATGAAGGTTTGGAGGATTTTAAAAATCTAAACTACAATGTAAATGTAACCATTATCTATTCGTGGAGGAATAATGATGAATCACGAGTGTTTATATGTTCTTTCACATTTTTCATACTTGTATATATATCTTCTTAGTTCTTGCCTATACAAATACTATATCGGTTTATTTTAATTTTGGACAACATGTTAAGTAAAATTTATCCTAGCAATGATAATAAGGAACTCTCATAATAAAAATAAATAATGACTAAAACTTTTTTTTTAAAACTTATATGGAATAATAATACAAAACTATATATTTAATATAGAATATATTGTATATATTAATATAGCTATTGTATTTTATAATAATTTTTTTAGTAATTAAACTTTAAAATTATCAAAATAAAATTTTTCTTAACGGGTATACACGCGGGTAACGGGTCACCCGATAATGACCCGATAAGTTATCGTGTTGACCCGAAATCCGTTATTTTCGTGTCGTTTTCATGTCGTGTCACCGTGTCGTGTCAAAAACTGCCGGGTTTACTTGTCGACGACATAAATATTTCGTGCTTAGATATTGTTTGGACCCAAAATAATGGATTTGGGCCGAGTATGGTTATGGGCTCGACCTAGAGTTAGACACTCCTAATTCCCTATCTGTTTAGATAGAAGTCCAACCCAAAGTGGATTAGCCAAATTTGAATAAATGCTGGATTCCTTGAGGATTGAGATTGAATTCGGCTAAGTCCTGATTTAATTAGAAGTCTTCAAAGATCAGGACTACATAATAAGATTCGTAATATTCCAAAGATTGGGGTGTGAATTTGATCAGCACAAGGAATGAATTAAATACAAAGGAAGGACTAGGTTCAGAGTCCCAAGTCTGGTGAGAGTGGCCAAGCCCAACCCAGATGATAGAATGATTTGTTATTGGATCAAGATATGCCAAGGAAATACAATCCGAGTCGGGCTCTACTTTGACACCAGGTGAGAATCACTCATATAAATAGAAAAGGGTTTGTAACATTCAAAGGACCTTAAACACAACACGCAAATCTGCCATGCGCCATATCTCGGTCTACGTGAAATCCAACTGACCTCCCTAACTTCATCAAGCATACCTCTCAGTTTGTGTTAAACAACTCTATAATTGACAACCAGTGACATCTCTCAATTTGTGTTAAGCAGCTCTAAAGCCGTAGAGTCAGGCGATCAAGGAGCATCTATAAAACCTCTCCCCAAATTTAGTTTGTATTTATACTTTTCCTCTAAAAAGTTGTTGAGGTTTTCATTTTGGCCCCTTATCCTAATCCAATCTGAATCCCTTTTCCCATATCCTCTCATCTCTTCAGCTGCCACGTGGTAGCCCCTAAACTCACCACTCTCTATCTTTCCCTGAACCCTATCTCAGCTCTCATTCTTCTCTCCCTCACAGAACCTCATCTCTCTCTCTCACTCTCCTTCTCTCAAACCCGACGACACCCAACACCCATACACAACCAAAGAGGTTCCCCGACGACAGCACCACAACCATCACTCTTGCAAGGATCTCCCCTCCCTCTCCACCATCTCTATGGAACCTCGAGACACCCAGAGGGCACCCAAAACCCAAGTCCAGCGAACCGTGGATGTGCGAGCCCAAATCGGCCACCTCCAGTTTTCTTTCGGGGAAACAAAATGTAACAAACTTCTTCCCCTCTCTAGTATCTTCATGTTCGTAAGTAGATCGGAGGGTAGGTTGGCAAATGGCGTCGACCAGAGCTTGGAAGGCTCTGGCCTTTTTCCCCGACGAGGAAATGGCCTTTAAGCCCAAACCAAGGAGACCAGGGCTTCGGGCCGTGACCAATATTGGGCCTTTGGCCCGTTAAATCCCCAAGCCCAACCCTTTATATATATATATTTTTTTTTTTTTTTTCTTTCTAAAACCGGCCCTTAGGGCTGTGTAGATATGGGGCCTTTGTGCCGTTGCTTCTAAGCCCAACCCGGTTAAACCTTTTTAAAACCCTAAGACCTAAGGCCTTCAGGCCATATGGAACTCGGGACCGTTGACCCCGTTGACTGACTAGGATCCATTGACCGTTGACTTTGACTTTGACTTTGACCGTTGACTTTTTGGGTTGCTTTTTCAGGATTTGAACAGGACCCTTTCTAGGTTAATTTCAACGTTCTACACCCGTTTATGACGTCCATTTTTCCAAATTCAATCATTTGAATAGATTTTTATTAATTCGACCCTTTATGTGCTTAGGTGCATATATTGTGGCGTTTCCGTCTTCGCTAGTTTGCGTGGCTCTTCGGCGGCTAAGTATCTGTGAGTAGACCCCTTCTAAAATGCATGATTTAATGACTACGTTTTATGAAATGTTTTATGAGATATTATGCTTACTTAGAATATTTTGAATTATCATATTTTCTATCGAACCCATGTTCTTGTAGGGTATGTGATGGATGACGATATACTATTTAGAACATGTTTTTACACACTTCTTTATAGTATAGATGATAGATGACTTTATACAATGAAGATGATTATGAGATATATGTACCTATGTTTGGAAAGATTATGTTCAATGTTTTGTGTGTATTTAGTGGTCACTATTCCGTCTGGGGCGAGGATTTGGTGTTAGCTGCGAGCCGGGAGAAATAATCTTTGGCTTTAGGCCAAGGGACATGGAGCTAGCATTGGGCCGGGAGAAAATAATCTCTGGCTTCGGGTCGAGAGACATGGTGCTGGCATTGGGCCGAGATATATTATTATTGGATACCATTATTTAGCACACTATATACGAGATATGCTTTATGAGATGTTTTATGGCATGCTAAGGTTTTCGGAAAACCTACCACTTATTATGCTATTGGTTTTTATAAAGTTTTGGGGGTTAGTATGTTGATAACTGTTTTATTATATATGTATATCAACTTGGTCCACTCATGTTTGTTTTGCGCCCCCTCAGGATTTAAATTTGAGGCATACTATCCCGGCGT
Source organism: Malus sylvestris (assembly GCF_916048215.2). Lineage (NCBI taxonomy): Eukaryota > Viridiplantae > Streptophyta > Magnoliopsida > Rosales > Rosaceae > Malus > Malus sylvestris. Next base: position 5,285,839 of record NC_062264.1, on the reverse strand, counting down.
CAAGGCACCTCCGCATTGGCATCTTCAAGTCCTCTCGATGTATGACCCATTCTTTCATTCATTCAATTTTAGATCATTTATTTTCTAGTGTATAGAATTAGTTGTATGCTCTGAACACGTTCATCATTCGTATATTAATTATATTTAAATTTATAAGTCTTATTTATTCTTGTTCTCATGCATTCTAAATGGTTTGCATCACCTTCGGGTGTCGGCCAGCACATACTTACCCGGTGTTCGAGGAATATCGAGGTCAAGGCATGTCAGCATCTCTCAGTTTGTGTTAAACAACTCTAATCCAAGTTCAATTGACTACCTATCTAAGTCTCTATCAATGAGGGTTGTTTGAGTCCTTGTTGAAAGATGTCATCTCATTAGGCTTCTCGGCGAAGTGAGGTGTTACCAGATTACGTCGTTCGACACTTTAAAAGCTGAACATTTGTTGAACTTCGCAGAAACTAGCAACCTTACCTTTAGGCTGTAGAACCCAGAGGCCGAGATGAGTTCCTTCCTCACCTCCAGACGAGTTCCTTCCTCGCCTCCAGACGAGTTCCTTTCTCGGCTCCAATCACTCGGATAAAAAGTTAGCAGCGCGTTTGACACCACTGCCACATTCATCTACTCACCAACTTAGCTCGGTTGTCGAGTTGGCACGCCCTACATTCAACCAAAGGATGTAGTTAACTCATTAGTTATTTGGCCGTGCGCTACATAGGTTTGGTAGTATTGTAGGGTCAATAGATATATAAGGTTTTCGTTATATGTTCCTAACAAAATATGGTCCTAATGGTAACTAATTAGCAGAGGCACTGCGTTTTTATGTATGCTTAAAGGTGACAGATCAGTAACACCACTTTTTTATGTATTTTTGACACATCATTTTGTGAGTTCATTCCGTAATGTATTTCAACGATCCGAAACATCTATCTTTTAGATCTTTCTTCAAAGATCATATCAACAAAACCCCCCAAAAACTAAAACCATATAACCATGGGATTAAGGGTTTTGAGTTTACTTGTAGAATCGTATTCGTTCATTTTTCTTCACTTCGAATGAATGTCTTAGTGGTTTTGAGTTTGTTTATTTATTGCAAATATCATTCGTAGGTCATCCTTACAACAAATTACCACCCTATTTATTATGTGAGTTTAAATTTTGAAATCTATCTATTAAAAGAGGCAGTTGAATCATGTTTGATGAACTGATGTATTGAATGATCCATGAACCCCAAAAGGACAAACACATTGTGGTCAGTCTTACAGACAACAGACAGATACATGTGTGTGATGCTTGATAAAGACCTTCGACCCTCGATGGAACATCCCTATGAACCCAGGCCCCAGTTGACATAGGTCGTGTTATAAAGAAATAAACCTTTTCGAGTTGAGGCCATACGGTTTCACATCATACGTCATCACCACAATAACATCCCTCGATTGACCTATTAAATTGTTCAAAGATACCATACCTTCGGATGCGAGCTTGCGCGATAAGACCAAATTAAACATAAAAGACCATCTGTATTATACGAGCTTCCAGCACCCATCATTTGTAGAATTCAAAGTCAGTGTCGGGCTTCTTCACGTTGGTTTGGTAACCCTTCTCAAAGTCCTTTGGGAGTATGACATATCTGTTCTTCCGAACTGCATGCATTCCTGCTTCTTGACATATAGCTGAAATCTGTACAAACCCAAGCCATTTACGACAGTTACTACACAATCAATTTTTTTATATAAAACGATAAAAGATCTGAGACCACCAGCAGAGCTCCGATGATATCTTAAGAATCAGACACAGAATACTACAGCTGACGTCAAATACGAGAACTCACATTCGTCAGAACAAATTTTACGGAGATTCACTATGAGAAGGTCTTTGTTATCGATCATTAAAAGGATAAATTCAACCCCATTTGACGATGTTACTGTCCCCAATGCTAGGCATTATTTACAGATCCACCCGTATAAGACATGTATAATCTTAAAGCCATAATTCTTCTATACAAATATACATATACATGTCTAACATCATGACTGTTGTTCTAACCAAGAGCTTTAAGCAAATATTTCTTAGTATTTCAAGATCATAGCACAAGACCAACAGCGCCCCAAACAAAACTCCGAATTAAATTAAAATAGAGAATTAAAAAACACAACATAATACTAACAGGATTTAACTTTGGTAGAAGAATGAGAGCGATAAGCATATTCTCTCCCAAAAGAAATTAGTGTCTCACCTCAGCAGCACTGATTTTGTCTGGCCGAGAGACATAATCTTCCAAGTCTACCTCATCACTCAAGTTCATTTTAGCGGTGCAAACCTGCAGAACAGGCAGGTCCATTGACATTATAGTAACTGCATTAGCTTGTTAAAAGTCCACAAGAGTGAGAAATCATGATTGCAAAAGAAAATATAGAAGAAAGGGTATTTAATAAACTAGTGCCAAGTTTGATAAATATCATAAGACATAAGGATAACACAGGGCTGAATGGGATAATCTCATGTAGAAACTGGGTGCAGATGTGTTTTGAGGTGTCCGACTTCTGTGCAGTCTGAATCTCAGACATAGGGGGTAAGTAACAGGTCCACTAATATGGATGGCACTGACTGTACATGGCACAAGCTACAAAACTTGTGATTATGAGAAAAATGAATACCTCGCAGCTTACAAACAACATTTCACCAATAATAATTCTTTCATTGAAAGATACTTTAATCATCTTATTTACCTGAAAAACAAGTCTTTTCTGCCTCCTATCAGGCAAAGGAAACTCAATCTTCCGATCAAGCCTTCCAGGACGCAGAAGTGCAGGATCCAAGGTGTCTGCTCGGTTAGTAGCCATAATAACCTTAACATTCACTGTCTGATCAAACCCATCCATCTGAAAAGATATTAAGCAAAAAACAACGTTGAGAACAGAAAGCAGAAAAGGAAAGTTTCAGGGTTAAACTTTCCGACGTTTGTTGAAATATTTTCTCCACCCTCACAGCGATGCATTGAACATCCAAGTTCCGGTTTATTTACAGTTTTAGTTCATTCAGATTACAAATTCTTTCAAATCAAAACTTCCAGTCCTACCTGATTCAGGAGCTCCATAAGGATTCTCTGAACTTCTCTGTCAGCTCCAGTTTGAGCATCAAACCTCGCAGTAGCAATAGCATCCACCTCATCAATAAAGATGATGGCAGGTGCATTCTCCTTGGCAAGACGGAAAACATCACGAACCATTCGTGGACCCTTGACAAAGAAAACAAAAAGAATTAAGAACTCACAATGTTTCTAACTTAGTCAATAAAACAGAGCGTGAGGCAACAAACAAATATCACACTGCTCTTGCAACACTTGCCCACAATATTTGTTATTCCAAAAAACGATAAGGATCTATTGAATGTAAGAAAAAGATAACACACAAAAAATAGGACTATGTTATATACCTCTCCCAAATACTTCTGAACAAATTCTGAACCAACAACTCTGATGAAGGCAGCAGTTGTATGATTAGCCACGGCCTTTGCTAACATGGTTTTACCAGTTCCAGGTGGACCATAAAGCAATACACCACGTGGGGGATCTATTCCAATCTGTTTGTACAACTCGTGATGGGTAAGTGGCAGTTCTACTGCTTCACGGATTTCTTGCTTCTGAATGTCACATCCTCCAATATCCTGATGCACCACAAAAAAAAAAAAAATGGTAAGGGATTAACATATAGATTATAATAAAGCCAATGTGCCTATGGGTATTTAGCTCAGAGGCAGAGGCAAACAGATTAATCACATGCACAAAAAGCTTCACTGAACAACTGGCTTGACTGCATTTGACAGAGCAAAACACATAGCGAATTGCTTCTATTACATAGCTAATTGTACAAGGAAACTTACTTCTTTCCTAATACAATCCTCAACAAAATAGGACACTAGCTTTGATGAGCCAATACTTGAAATGTTCCATCTCCCCATGACACTTATTAAGAAAATTAAAGCATATTACACACCATAGCATTCTTGTTGTGTTGAAATTGGCTACCAACCAATAAAAGCCAACTAAACCTAATTGGTTAATTCTCAGAACCAAGTAGTTTAGACAACAATAGCAACCAGTTATTTCCAATAAGGTATAAATTAGAAAAGATTAATGAGTTTTCTAGTTTAGACAACAATACCGTCAAATAGGATCAATTATATAATAGGCTGTTCATCTCTTGCTTGAAAAGACTTTATAAAGCCTGAAGCTTCAGAATTTCGTCGCTGAGCACGTCAAATTGGGCATAAAAATAAGCATACACAATAGTTAATTTCAATCTTAGACTCATAGAACTTGAGTAACGGGTAAAATTTTGGTCTCCACTCTACTTCTCCTAACATAAAGACCATTAAGTAAAGAGAATCAATTATCCACACATTCAAATGGCACCGACAGAGTGAGTTTTTCAGAATAGCTAGCTTTATCCTCAAGAAGTGGCGCCAGAATATCGTTAAATTCCAAAAATCCAAAACCTTAATAGTAATCTATTGATTCCAATTAAGCATTTGTTGCAACAATTGATAGTAGGTGTCAAACACATGAAGAAAAAAAAACCCTAATTCAGTCATAACCCGAATCACTCAATTGGACATAACTTACAGAGTAGGTGACGTCGGGCTTCTCAGACTGGCTGAGGAGGGAAATACTTGAGTCGGCCTCCGGAGGCAAAACATCGACAAGGGCATTGGAGTGGCGGTGCAAGGCAACGGAAGCAGAAGGCTTGAGGAGCTCCCGATTAATGGTGCTGAGAATCCTAACATAGTAATTGGAGCCAGTGGTGGAGCCCACAATCCCGTTGTTCTGGTCGACCATCTCCATGAATTGCCCGATGACGAGCGGCACCGATTGGATCCTCTTGACTTCTTCCTGGGCGCGGAGGAGCTCACGCTTGAGATTCTTCTGCTCGTCCTTGACATACTCCTCCTGGATGTCGATGAACTCGAGCTGTCGTTGATAGGACTTGAGGCGGCTGTAGAGATCATCCTCATCGGAGGCCTGGTTTTGATCGGTGTAGCCCTGAAGGTCTGATCTTATGGAGGGGATTGAAGCTGGTGGCTCAGGAAAAGGTTTTGGATCCAACACCATGGCTGATCCTGACAATGTTGCACTCTAGGAGTTCGATTCTTCTGGTTCGCTCTGGGGAGAAGCGAAGAGAGAGAGAGAGAGAGAAAGTGAGGTTAAGTAAAAGTTTCGACTCCGATCTATTTACAGGATAGCTTACATCAGCAAATATACATCATTTATCAGGTAGAATTCAATGACAGCAATTAAATACAATTTACTGATAATAATAAGAACATTAAACAAAAATATACCAGTTTTATGCTTATACAAATAGAGTACACCATATACACTCTAATAAGTTACCGATACGAACTGGCAATGTTAGCAGTTCTTGAAGTTGACGAGTAATCCCCAACACACCGAGGATTTCAGACCAACTGGGATTATTAGCAGGACTACGTTTGTCATTAACCAATTTTTAGTTCATCAAACAATGTTACAGGGCATATTGGCTACTGATTTGGACAAAAATAATTAATAAATTGGATTTGAAAGCCAAATATAATACACTACATTAGAAACTGAAATGATCATTGACAATTAGGGTTCCAGTTCCCAGATAAAGACAAACATAAAAAATGTTCAAATCAAGAGTTATAATTGATGAATTTTGCAATGTCCCTTCAATTTTTATGGGGCAAAGAGCAACCTAATTTCAAAAGGGCACAAATAAAAAAATCAACCCAAATCTAATTGAATAAATCCTAATTTGAATTTTGCCCCAAAATTAACATCATACCTTTCTGGCGGCTTTCCTTGTCTGATTGAGTCTGAGAGAGACGGTAAAGATGGTGGGGGAGGAGAGCCAAGATTGAGAGCGCGGAGGAGAGGGAGGAGAGAGAGAAGAGAGAGAAGAGAGAGATGGAGTGAGCCTTACGAAAGCAAACTTCTGACTCTTTAACTGCCATGCCAGATGGAAAGACGACGACGTTTTCCTGTGTTTCGCCACCGCTAGGCTCTTAAACCAGCTCAAAACATTTTTGAATTGGTATTACACTAGGCCCATCATTTAAAAAAAATTTGTCCAAAAATTTCAACCTCTTTCGAGGACAAATTTCTTTTATAATCAAAATGTTTCTGATTACGTTTGGTTCAAAAATTTAAAATATTTTTCGGTCACAAATGCATTTAAATTTTTAATAAAAAAATTGTGATGAATTTTGCATAAAAACACGTTAAAAAAAAAAAAAAACACTTGTGCTTGTAAGAGAAAGTGTTTCTTACAAGAGTAACTACAAGCAGGATTGGAATATAAAGATGGAAAGGTTTAAACAACCTAGCTTTTAGTTTAGGAAAATTATTTCCCTCATAATTCATCATGGAGATGTACTAGTATTTCAGGTTAATCACATTATGTATGTCATGTATCAAAATTAAAACACAAAATAATGCAGGATTATCTTAAGTTTGGCCTAGATGAGTTGATGTAGAATAGATAGCCAAGTGGATTGAAGACGAAATTACCGAAGAAAGGCAAAAGGATGTTGGGGGGGGGGGTTTATTACAGATTTGGAGTCAAACTCTTTTTCGGGCGCATAATACCTTTCTGAAAAGAGCATGACGTCTCGGTTAAAACACATCGCTTTGCTGTGAAGTATGATGGATTTTAGCCATCTGAGGTCGTTAGTTTAGACTTCCAAAACCAAATTTTAAAGTTTGTAATAAAAATCGGACTTTTTCAAATTTCATTTGATTTATGTCATTTCAATTCCAATAAGATCTCTGAGCTTTGCGGAAGTGAGTTTAAGTCAGATTAAGCCTCTTGCCTAATAAACATTCAAGAATTAAACTGGTGGATACCAGCTTTCCAATTCTTAGGTTTACGCTTGTATTCTATTTACTATGCTCGTGCTGCGACATGAGTGAAAGCAATTCGATTTTGGTTTTGTTTTACCAAATATATCACTGTTACAAAGCGCAGATTGAATATAATTGGTCTTCGAATCAGTTATGTTGTACACAACAAACAATTTGAAACAGAAACAGGTTGAGATTTGGCTACGTTGGTTTCTGTTAATTGAACCTTCCCTCTCTTTTTCTGTGTGGTAAATATGTAATTGAAGTTCAGTAACAATAAATTGAGGTTTCAGAACAAAAACAGGAAAGGAAAGAAAAAAACAAAAACAAAAACCGATCAACAACTTTAGAAGAATAACAAGAGATGGTTCCCCACCTTCTACGTAACCTCCTATTTTTAGTCTCATATACCCGACTAGGGTTCTTATATATGTAATACTCCATTCATCCATTACTTCACCCAAGTAAATATTTAATTACAAATTTATTTAGCTGGTCTTGGCAAATGGAGTCCCCACTTTCTCATCATTTATTGCTCCTCGCTTGCTTCCTCCTATTATTTCTCTCTTCTTCTCCTACACCGGCAGATGCAAGAGCGTCTCCATTAGTTCGGAGTATTTGCAAAGCAACCCGAGCCTCTTTCAGTCAAAACTACACTCTGTGCGTAAAAACTCTCTGGTCAGATGCTCGAATTCGATCGTCGGCAACATCCAATGATCTCAAAGAACTTGCTATAAATATTCTTGAGGTAGCAGCAGAAACCGCACAGGACGCCCAAGAGTTGCTTAACAGTTATCAGCCCATGATCAAGAGCAGCAAAGAAACCAAAGCAATTCAACAGTGTGCGCAATCGTACGGATCAGTTGCTTCGTGTTTCCGAGGAACACAAGATGAGGTAAAGGAAGAGGACACCATGGCCAACTATACCGTCGCAAGGGTCTCCGATGACATCAGTGTTTGTGAGATAGCATTGAGTTCTGGGGTGAAGCTTCCCACTACTATATCTTCCAGACTCCAGTTGGTGAAGTTGTATAACAACATTGGATACACCATCACTATTCAGTTACTAAGTATCTGGCTCCACCACTAGACACCTAATTAATTATACATAACTACAAGGATCTTAGTGGGTACTGAACTAAATAAAAAAATGTACGTGCATGGAGCGCTATAACAATAATGACTGAGAGCATTGACCTCCCCTGTAACAAAAATGAAAGAGGACGAAATAATGATCGATATAGCAAACCATATATGTCTATAACTGATTACTAATTTAACTACTACAAAGATCTTAGTAGGTACTGAAATAAATGAAAAAGATGTACGTGCATGCATGAAGTGTTGTAACAATAATGACTGATGAGAGCATTGACCTCCCTTGTAACAAATACGAAAGAGGAAGAAACAATGATCGATACAGCCTGCGTATGTGTATGTTTTCATAATAACTTCAAACCAATCATCCGATGAGAACTGAATCACATCTCACTTGTTTGAAGGACATAATTAACTCAACATGAGTTCGGATGTGCATAAGTTGAATATGGGCTTAAATATGTATAAAGTGTTAATTAAGGTAAATTGGCGATTAACCCACCCATATCTCCATATCTGTATATATAAAGCCAGTAGGCCCCTTTTGGGGTCACTGCTTCACCAAAAATTTATGAACAAAAATACCCTTCAAACAAAAAAGTTCAAAAACAACCCAAAATAATGCATGGATATTTTTGTCATATAAACAGTTTTTTTTTAATAATTATTTATTTTTGTATAGTCTTTTTTTAATTTTTATAATTAGTACCTCACAATAGGTTAGCAATAATGTTATTCAATTAGTTGTCAAATGATTGTTTTTTATCTTTTTTGAACAAACGATATTATCTAAAGGGGAGGGTTGGGCTTAGCCTTCCAATAGGCTAACGATAATGTAATTTAATTAGTTGTTTATTAAATATTATTTTTTCTATTTTTAAACATGTTCAAAACATCTTAAGAGGTGCGTAGTGTCAGTTATAAAAAAAAGTCTTCCGCATGCGCATAATAATGTGATTCAATTAGTTGTCAAATGATTATTTTTTTTAATAAACGATATTATCTACACTATGGGAAGGGGGTGAGCTTAGCCTCACAATGGGTTAACAATAATGTGATTCAATAAGTTGTTTATTAAATATTATTTTCTCTATTTTTAAACATGATGAAAACATGTTAATTAACGCGTACCGCTAGTGATAAAAAAAGTCTTTCGCACGTGCACAATAATGTGATTCAATCAGTTGTATTATTTTTTTTATTTTTAAACACTTAAGAGGCGCGTATTACCAGTTATACGCGCATAATAATGTGATTCAATTAGTTGTCAAATGATTTTTTTTTTGAACTAATGATGTTATCTATACTAAGGGGAGGTGGGCTTAGCCTCACAATGGGTTAGCAAGAATGTAATTCAATCAGTTGTTTATTAAATATTATTTTTCTCTATTTTTCTCTATTTTTTATGTAAATTCAATAGAATGTAGATGGAAATTGACAGACCGATTTTATTATATGGATTCAACTGCTTTGATTGGTTTATGAGGGATTTCTTCTAGCATAGTCTAATACTATTCATTTACTTCAAATATTTGACTTTCTTTTTGTCATAAAAAAAATTATTGAAGCAATTTAGTTATATAAATATATTTAAAACGTGTAAATCGCACGTAGCACGCCGTGATTCAAAAAATGTCTTCTGCACATGCATGAAGGCTAGTCTTTCATAAAGTGTGGGCACGTTCAGAATGGATTACTTTGGCAAAACATTCCAAACCAATCACAATGTAACGGTTTGGTTCGATTTTGACAACTTATGAAACTCGAACCAAACCAAATCAATGATGAACAGTTTGGTTCCAGTAGTTTAGTCCTATTGTACACACAATTTATTTTTACTGTGCGCACTGTCTATTTTTCTTCTCCATTTTTTTTAACGTTTTAGCCCAATTACAATAAAAAAAATTGTTGGACCTAATTACGATGACAACTAATCCGTAATTTGCTTAATTTTTTTTATTTTAACATCGTATCATCTTCAAATCCAACATGATAATAAACTTAAAGTTTGGTAACTCATACAGTTACGACTTAAAGCTCAATAACTTCAGTTTCAATGAACATTAACATCTTGTTCGCGTCAGGAATTTTCGTCGGGGATGTTTCCTGGCCGACGAGCACACAGCTCCCCTGGAGGTTGGCGCCGGTTGAGGGCTGCTGTCAGGCTTCTACTTCGCTGTCAGGCGTTGTCGGGCAAGTCTAGTCGGGCAAGTCTCGTCGGGCAAGACTCTTCGGGCTAGGCTAGTCGGGCAAGGCTGAAAGAGAAAGACATCGTTAACTTTTGAGAGGTGCCTTTGTGTGGCCTTAGGTGTAGGCCTTGAGGCTCACAATCAAGGTTAACATTTAGGTGCTCAGGCGTGCCACTGCCATCTTTAGCATGGTAGATGTAAAATGGATGTTGCGTTTTAGTTGCATATATGTATGTATCCAAGAAACCGTGTTAGTTATAACAGGTGCCTTTGTGGGGCCTTAGGTGTAGGCCTTGAGGCTTCCCATCAATAACTAAACCTGTGCTCGAACACATCATATTTGTTCTCGTGATTGCCGGAGTTTTCTAACTATTATACTTTTGATTACCCGAGTCTAAGAAGTAGAATGAACCCAAATAGGTACCTTCGTGGGGCCTTAGGTGTAGGCCTTGAGGCTTCCCATCAGAGTTCATTCTTATACTTAGACTCTTTAGATTGCAGAACGGAATGAATCCAAATGGATGCCTTTGTGGGGCCTTAGGTGTAGGCCTTGAGGCTTTCCATCAGAATCCATTCCATGCTCAAGCGTTATATGGTAATCGTAATATAATAGAAAGAAAACTAGATGGTAGGTCGATTACTTGCGCCCCAAGTAACTTTGGACTTCTCGTTTATCAAGGACTGTCGTGGATGGGTTAAGTCCACATAAGGTTCTTTTTTATGCCTTGAGGCCAAGGACTTTTAACTGATCAGATTTACATGCCCGAGGGCTTAGGACTTGGATCTGGTTTGAACACTGAAGATATATTCAAATCGGATTCAAGTACTGAGAAAGCCTTTTAATAGTCATATTGCTAGAAATAACTTGCATATAACTGGAAGTATACAACATATTGAAAAGACAAAAACAAAGCAAAGAAGGTCGGGCAAGGTTAAACCTTATCGGGTAAGGTTGCTCGTCTTGCAGGTTCCTATCTTTGTAGTTTTGTCAAAGGTCTGGAAGCTTAGAGGGATAGAGAGAGAGAGAGAGAGAGAGAGATTACAAAAGATGAATCGATACTACAACAAGGTTGAACAAGGTAGCAGAGCTATTACAAAGGGTTGAAGAGAGGGTTATCCCGAGAGGGATGAAGGCTTGTCCCGAAAGGGATGAAGGCTGACTACAGCTTTGTTTTGAAGGCAAATCTGGCTTTGAGCAGAGTTTGTGCTTGCATTTGTTTGTTTAATTGAGTGTCCTTATTCCTGGTTTTTCTTTCTTCTTATATAGACAATTCGGCTTGGTTTTCTATAATAGCAGCTTTGCCCGAATATGGTGTGAGGATGATGACTCATCAACTATTTTACATGTGATGCCACCGTAAAGTGCTTTATGGGCTGTGTAGCTGATCAGTCCACACCACTTGGCCTTTGGGTAGGTAAGCAAATCGTCTTCATGAGCTGCACTAAGTCAGATAAGGCCATTTCTGCCTTCTGGGTTTTGACTGGGCTTCGGCTATCTTCCCTTTCGGGCCTCCTTTTGGGCCAGCTCATTTCTTGAGCCCAAAGTTCAAGTTTTGATCCAAACACATCCTTACCCTATTACTAGCCAATTAAAAAAACTACTTTACAGTGGATAAGGGAATGCATATGGAGGTAGAGCATCTCCAATCTCTATAAAGCAACCAAAATTACATAGTAAAGAACCAAGCTTAAAAACTGCATCTCCAAGAGATGATGTAAAAGACTTTCTATTATATCAAAGGGGACAATGACTCTTTAAATGTAGAGAGCAACTATTCACTTGCTACCTGTCAAACTTGTTTCCACGATTCAATTGTCAAACTTGTTTCCACGATTCAATTGTCAAACTTTTTTCCACGATTCAACGGTCAAACTTATTTGTATATACTTTGAAATATGATACGTCACAAAAGTCACCAAAAACAAATGTTCTAAGATTAGATAACGGAACAAAATCCTTCGAAGGTTAGAAACGAAAGTTCACGTCGTTTTAACTCCAATTTTGATGATTTATTTCCCACCATTTTTTTGTCAAAATAAAATATTTCAGGCAACCTTTGCCGGACGAACCCTTAGGGTTTGCCCAATGAAATTTTGGGGTTTTTTTAACACCTGTTAGAATTTTAAAAACCTTTGCCCGACGAACCTTCTGTTGGACAAATGCCTGAAATGCCATAACCGCAAAGCCTTCTTCTTTCTTCCTCTTCGCGCCGCGAACTCTCAAACCTTTGCTCTCTATCTCTCTAACACATCCTTCTCGAGCTCTATTCTCTCTTTCTCTCTCAAATCTCTTTCTTAACTCGCTCTCTCTCACCCGTGAGCCGCCACCACCACTTCATGCTTTCTTTCTCTCTCTCTCTCTCTCTCTCTCAAATCTCATACAGTAAGCGATTTCTCTCTCTATTTTAATTTTATTTTTGAATTTAGGATTGTGTGATTTGTTAGGGAAATTTTATTTGAACCCATAAAACCTCTCTCTACACCCAACTTGAACTTTGAATGTGAATTGTCCTTTTTACCCTATTGTATAATTACCACTAACTACAAGATGAAATTAACAATAAACTAAAATTTATCAATAAACTCACATCTAATAATCAAAGCCTACCATCATGGAATCTTTATCCTACGCTCATTCTAACTAAAACCTAAGACACTTTCATAGAGAAAAACAAGCTCTTTTTGAACGATGGATGGTGATTTAGAAGTTTTGAATCCTCCAACTAAAGTATGAATCGATTTTTGCAAGTTTTTTTTTTTTTCGTTTGATTTCAATTTTTATTAGGATTTAGGAACAAAATCAGCACATTTTCTAAAGCATAATTACTAGCAAAAACATATATATGGGATTTAAAATTTTAAAGTCTAGCAACTTATGCGAATGTCACGCTTTCTTCTCCTTTCATTCGTTGAGGGTGGAGGCTATACTTTGCTTGTAGTTTTGATGGTAGTGCATAGCAGCACTATAGTTACTATTCTTGAATTTAAAGGTGTTGAGATCCTTCTATCCGATGAAACAAATGTATGTAGTCTCCAAAAGGTTCCCCTTCTTTCTCTTGTTTCAATCAATATTGTTTTTCATAATTTAATTCGGTTGTTTGGATGTTGAAAATGTTTTGATTTCATTAAAATATAGGAAAGTGAGGTTCAAGTAGGTTCATAGCATGAAAAAATATGCCTTCAATTTTAGAGTTGAATTTTTTATCTTGATTATGATAATTAAAACATAATCTTGTTTTGATTATGAGATTATTAGGTACCCTTATCGTCATTTAATGAGAAGAAATTGTGCCTCTACTTCTCTGCAAATTAGTGTAGGCCTTGCAATTACCTCTCAGCATTGCAAGAACGTGATTGTATGAAATGCTTAGAGTGGAAGGCAAAGAGTTTAAGATAATCTTTGTCTCTATCGGTTGTGGTGAGGTAAAAAATGAACACTTCAAGTGCATGCCATGGCTGGCATTGAACGGATGCTATTTTTCATAAAAGATTGAGTGACATCTACCGCATAGAATAAGTTTTAGAATGCTGATTTTGGGTCTTTATTTTCTAAATGGGTGTAAAGATAAATTTATATATTGAATTTGGTTTGTGAGGGTAGTTTAGGTAGTAAGTTGGGTTTAAAGAGATATTAAGAATTTAATTAAAAGTTGGGTGTAGATGATTTATGTAGTAGGTTATTGTGAAATTGTGAAATTGTGAAATTGTGAAATTGGTATTTATGATATATGTCATACAATTGAGAAAGTTGAATATGTGAAAATTTGGTTAAATTGTAGAAGTTTGAAATTTGTGAAACTGTATAAATATGTTAATTGAAGAGAATATGTTTAAATTTGGTAAAATTGTATAAATAAGTGAAAATTGTAGGAAATATGATTAAGTTTGGTAAAATTTTAGAAATATGTGAACATTTGTGGAAAAAATATGAAAATTTGGTAAAATTCTAGAAATATGTTAAATTGTAGGAAATTTATGAAATTGTGATTTTTTTTACAGATGTCATTGCGCTTGATCACCAATGGTTGCCGCTCTGCCTCTGCTTTTAGTCAGGATGAGCATTCGGCCCTTAGTGCCACCTTAGCGACCACAACTGAGTCGACGACCAACACCAGTAGTTCTGCGTCATTAGGGTAGGTGGCCTAATCTGCCAAGTGGCATCATAGCCGTAGCCGCTACGAACCTGTGACAGCTCCAACCCACCTTGTTGATGGCTTAGAGGCCGATTATGCAGCTGTGCAGTAGGTGGGAGACGAGGAACCTCTCACCCGACTAAAAAGCAAAGTCTGGGAGATCTGTAAAGGGTTGGTGAGCAACTCGATTATCCGAGTATCATAGTCTCAACTCCGGGTTGATTACCACATTCATCGATGAGAGAGCATAAAGTCAACAGCTTGTTGACTCACAACATAGGTGCCATCATAGCACCAAGTGCCCCATGGTCAACGATTGGTGAAGGACCACACCTCCCCAAGTCCGTGCTGAGATTTAATACATATTTAAGTAAATATAGAACTTTCTTAATTTATTATTGGGAAATTTTATTTGAACCCGTCTAACCTCTTTCTACACCCAACTTACTCTCTTCACCCGTATTGTTTTTTATTAAAGAATTAATATCTCTTTAAACCCAAATTTATTACCTAAACTACCCTCTCAAACCCAATTCAAAATGTAAAATTATCTTTACACCCATTCCCTTTATAAAATAACATCTCTAATTGAAAGTTTTTTTTTTCTTTTTTTCAAAGTGGCGTCCTTTGGCCCTCTATAATTGCATATGCTGTATAGGACTAGCATTTCCATGACTGCTTTTTTTCTTTCTGCTAGCACAACCCATTCATGGACTTGGGATCTAAGAGATCATTCCATAGACTTGAATTTGCCCAGAGAATGTTATGCAAGCTCCAGTTAAGTTCTTTTTAAATCGAGCATTTTCATGTAGTTTTTAAGAAACTTTGAAGTGACATACGGCTGGGTGTTTTGCTACTATGTTAATAAACAAATAAACAAATTGGAGCTATTTCGAATTAAATATGTGCAAGCCATGCCATCGCTAGTTCATGGTTAAAGTTGAGCCATCTTTATTTGCACCAAGAATCAAGCTTTATGTCTTTGCAGTACTAATCAAAAGTCCTTGCACTGGTGTTTTGGAGTGCATACAGACGACAGAGAAAAATAAATACAATAAAATATAAAAAGTATGAAATTTAACCCAAAGAAGAAGTAAACAAACAAAATATTCATAAATTGAGTCATATCTTAGTTGGAGGATTAAAAACTTCAAAATCACCATCCATCAATAGAAAAACTTGTTTTTCTCACTATTAGGGTTTTAGTCGGAATGAACATAGGATAAACAAATGGCGATGCTATGGTTTAATTATAGTATGTGGGTCTATTGATAAATCTGCTTTTTATTATTAATTTCCTTTTGTACTTAATAGTAATTATGCAATAGGGTAAAATAGACAATTAACATTTAAAATTTAAGTTGAGTGTAGAAAGAGGTTAGATAGGTTTAAATAAAATTTCCCCTTAATTAATGTGGTTTTAAACTAATAATTTGGTTTTGGTTTTGGTTTTTTTTTTTCCTAATTCAAGCCAACTTCGAGATCACCTGCAGGACAAGGGGACTGTCAAGTATATAAAGCTCCTACCAGTCTACCTGAGGAGTTTAGAGACGTAGGCGAGTGATAGTGGCAGTGCACTCATTTTCAGAGCGAAAAATTTCAAGTAAGTTTTATTTATATTTTAATTTTAGTTCAAATGTTTGTAAAAAGTTTAATTATTATTTTTAATTTACAATGTAAATCGACAGCAAATATACATCACTCCAATTCTCGACGCCTAAATTTTGGTTTTCCCGAAATTCCGTATCAAAATTATTTTGATTTTTCAGTTTTGTATCCCAAAAATCAGATAGTCGGTAATCGAATACGAAGGTGATAGGATCAGAGAATGGCACAATGCATAAGACAAAAGAGAAAATGAAAAAAAAACAAACTAAAGCTTCATATTTTCATTTCATGCCTTACCCAAATGGTGAAAGGGGGATTTAAATACAACCCTAAAAGGGGGGTGCCCAGATTGGAACATATATTTGCCCTCACTACCATTGGTTGAAACAAAGATAAGACAAAATAGACTAACAGCTGTCCATAATTTCCTAAGGTCCTATCAATCCTGCCCCCTAAGAGAGAGCATGTCATCATGCTTTGAAGTCGGAAAAGCGGTCGAGGATGGCGTCGGCATCCTCCCAAGTGGCATCATGGTCCGGTAAGCCTACCTATTTGATCAGCCAATGGGTGACTGCCTTATTCCCTCGTTTAAACATGCCTCTTTGCAAAAAAAATTCTGGTGTCCAATTCATAAGGCCCGTGTCAGCAATAAGAGGAAGTACATGGGATGTTGTTACAGTTGAGCCGAGTTTAGGCTTAAGGAGAAACACATGGAAGGTGGGATGGATGCGAGGGTCGGGAGGCAGTTGCAAGGTATATGCGAATTTCCCCACACGAGCAGCAACCTGAAAAGGGCCATAGAACCTTCATGCCAATTTAAGGCAATTGTTGTGACTGACAGAGGATTTGTGATAGGGTTGGAGCCGGAGGAAGACCCAATTTCTGACCTTAAACTCACGCTTGGAGTAATGTTTGTTGCCCTGGTGTCGTATTCGATCCTGAGCAAGCTGTAAGTTTTCTCGAAGGAGACGCAACAATGCATCATGGTCTCGAAGTTTGGTATCCACAAGATGTACTGGGGAGAAGCTAGGTAAATAGAAGGAAATGCAGGGCGGAAGATATCCATAGACAGCTTTAAAAGATGTCATTTAGGTGGCTGAATGAAAGGTGGTATTATACCACCATTCCGCCTAAGGCAGCCATTCAACCCTAGAAGTTGGTTTGTTTCCCATAAAGCTGTGCAAGTAATGTTCCAAGGTACGATTCAAGACATCAGTTTGGTCGTCGAACTGTGGGTGGTATGTCAAGCTGCGGCAAAGCTTCGAGTTGTGGAGTTTGAAGAAGAACTCCCAAAATTGGCTGATGAAAATGGGATCCCAGTCGTTGACGATGGTGGCTGGTATGCCGTGTAAGTGGAAAACCTCTCGGAGGAAGATGTGAGCTACCTTGGCTACCGAGAAGGGATGTTTAATGGCAATAAAGTGGGCATACTTGGAAAGGCGGTCGACCAAGACAAAGATGGCGTTACGTCCGTGAATGTGAAGAAGACCTTCAATGAAGTCCATTGCAATATCAGTCCAGATTTGAGAGGGGATGGGCAGCGGCTGAAGCAATCCGAGGGGTTTGATGGACTCATAATTAGTACGCTGACAAGTATCATAGGTAGCAACCAAGATTTGACTGCTTTCTTCAAGCCAGGCCAATTGAAATTTCGACGAACCCGTTTGTAGGTTTGAAGAAAGCATAAGTGTCCTGCCGTGAGGGAGGAGTGAAACTCTTGAAGGAAACGATTACGCCATAAGGAAGAAGCCACTACGAAGATTCCATCTTTGTAGTATAGGAGATCGCCATAAAGGGAAAAGTGGAATCATGTTGGCTGGTGACTGTGGAGATGTTGGAAAAGGGCAGAGACGTCGAGGTCGTGAGCATATTCAGCCTGTATCTCTGTGATGCTATCAAAGATGGGCTGTGAAAGGCTCATAAAGGATATGCATTCATGTTGCCGAGACAGAGCATCAGCAACTATGTTCAAGGAGCTGGAACGGTACTCAAGGATGTAGTTGTATCCGAGTAGCTTGAGAAGCCATCGTTGTTGAGTGGGTGTTGTGATCCTTTGATCGAGAAAATACTACAAGGTTTGGTGGTCAGTGAGTATTTTGAAGGGGTGCCCAAGCAAGTAAGGGCGCCACTTCTGGACCGCGAACACAATGGTCATCATCTCTTTATCGTAGACTGATAGGGTTTTGTGCTTATCTGCCAAGGACTTACTCAGGAAGGCGATGAGGTGTTGGTTTTGTGAAATGACAGCCCCAATACCGGTGTCAGACGCATCACATTCGATGGTGAATGGTTGTGTAAAGTCTAAAAGGGCTAGGATAAGTGTGGAAGCTAGGGCTTGCTTGAGGGTTGAGAAGGCAGTTTCTGCCACAGAAGACCAATGGAAGTTCCCATTCTTCAAGATGTCAACCAAGGGTCAGGCAAGTAGGTTGAAGTTGCGGACAAATTTACGGTAGTAGCCCACCAAACCCAAAAAACCTCGCAAGTCTTTGAGAGTGCTAGGTTGAGGACACCCTAAGATACACTGGACCTTTTAAGAGTCCACAGCGACTCCAACTGCTGAGATGGTGTGCCCAAGGTATGCCACTGTTGTTTGTCCAAGGGTGCACTTGAAGGCCTTTACCTTTAAATCATTAGCACGCAGAACTTCAAATATAGAGACCAGATTGGAGATGTGCATCGATAAGTTAGGGCTAAAGACAAGAATGTTGTCGAAGAAAACAAGGACAAACTTTCGTAGGAAGGGCTTGAAAATAGAGTTTATTAAGGCCTAAAAAGTGGAGGTTGCATTACAAAGCCCAAACGGCATCACCAGGAATTCGAAGTGGCCCTTATGTATGCGGAATGCAGTTTTGGGGACGTCGGGCGGATACATTCGAATTTGATGGAAACCAGAGTGGAGATCCAGCTTAGAAAAGATGGTAGCACCTCGAAGTTCATCCAACAATTCGTCAATGACAGGTGTAGGGAAAGGAAATTTAACAGTGACCATATTGAGAGCCCGGTAGTCTACACAAAAACATTATGTACAATCAGCCTTGTGTGCTAATAAAGCAGAGGAAGAGAAGGGGTTTGAGTTGGGGTAGATAACGTTGACAACAAGCATGTCAACCACTTAATGTTCTATTTCTGCCTTCTGAACATAGGCGTAGTGGTATGGACGAACATTGACTGGTTAGGCGCCGAGTAATAATGTAATCCGATGGTCAGTGAACCTTGGAGGAGGGAGTGCAGTTAGAGGCTCGAGGAGGTCTGAGTAAGTGATGAGAAGAGGCTTAATCTTTGGTGGAATGGGTGAGGCACCCTTTATGGTCGAAGGGGCTTGTATCAAAGAGGCGACCATTGCGTTAAGGTCGACCCGTGGAAAAACTGGGAAGGGCGATGGATCCGATGGTCGTAAACCGACGAGTCGATAGTTGCAACCATTTACTTGGAATTCCATAATCTTATGTTTGAAATGCCAACCAATGTATCCTAGAGTCTCCAACCATTCTGCACCCAATACCAAGTCACAACCCGCCACTGATAAGAGGCTGATGTTGGAAAAGAATACATAATCTTGCAAATGTATTGAAACATTGAAAACAATGCATTTAGTGTAGCAGAGGTGTCCGTTAGCAACCGTGACCAGTTCGACAATTGAGTGGTCGTTACTGAGGCCGAGACGGTTGGTTACGGAGGGATTGAGGAAGTTGAGATAGGCTCCAGAATCGACAAAAACTCGAATGGGAAGATTCCCAATGTTGTTCATCAAACGCATCGCACGTCCATAAGTGCGTTTGGGAAAAACTAGAGCATGGAGGGTGATGGGGTTGGGATTTTGTGAAGGATTCTCGTCCGAAGTGGGGGGTAGTTCCTCGATTGGGTCATCGGAAGCAGCTTCGGATACTACATCTGTGTCTAAAAGCAACAAGTGAGGTGTTGCATATGAATGGCCCTGGTAATATTTCTCGAGACAATAGAGGCATTGTCCTCGAGAACGTTTTTCATAAATTTTGAACGGCGAGAAACAAAGATGAGGTCTTACCGTGGTGGTGGGTGTGGTATTGGGTGGTAGAGAGGAATGTGATGAAAATGAGGGCGAAGGTGAAAAAGATGGGCGAGGGAGAAAATGGTGAAAGGGACCCCGACATCTCTGTTGCTTGTTGGTATACATGCAGGCGAGTTCGATGGCCCGAGATAAGGAACGGGTTGTGGGTCAAACCATCATTGGGCTTGACAAGAGAGCCTGATGAAGTCATTGATACAATCATCCAGTGGGCCCATTTGTAACATATAAGAGAAAGCATATTAAAATCCAGTTGGTATCCTGGCCCAAAGCATTGAAGGAGTGACTCGGTGAAGGTAGGCAAACACCTAGATCCAATGTGGAGCTTGTACCATTTGAACCAAAGGGCCACATCATCGGTGAAGTGGAGCCCCACAATCGTGACTCGGTTGGTTGCATCAACGTTGTGATAATCCATATACTCCTCGGTAAGGGCCATCCAACTATACGGATTGTCGCCAGAGAATCGGGTGAGCTTGATTTTCATGTGTTTCGGGCCAGGGAATGGGGGTGGTGTCCTCGGGGTGTAAGGAGAAGGTTGGGGAGGGGTAAAGGAAAAGAATGGTACGTGGGGACGGGGGGCGGTTGTAGAGGATGAAGGGAAAGTGGATCTGTGTGGGTAAACGGCAGATGGGGTTAAGGAATATAGAATAGAGGGTGAATGGGAAAAATGGGACCCCAGGTCAGAGGAGGAACTGCGGGAGAGGGTTGGGAGGGGTAAGAAACGGGTTGGGGTTAGGAGGGTTGTGACAGTGGGGTAGAAGACGAGCCTAATGGGATTTGCAAGGAGCCAATGGGAATATGAGGAATGTCGGTTGTCGATAGCTGGGGTTGTTTGGAGGCTTGGATTTCCTCCATCAAGTGGTGCTGAACAAGGCTGATGTTGGCAAAAAAGGCTTGAATGTCTGTCAGATTCGACTAGAATGACTCCTGGCGAGTAGCAAGCAGGGATACCGAGTCATAGAACCTATTGAGTTATTCCAGGATTTGGTGTTGTTGGTACTCCAGTTCCAGGTCAGCTTCCGAGACGTCAGCCACTGCCACAAAAGCCTTGCTCTTGCGCATGGATGACCGCCACCTGGCTCTTGATACCAGATGATAGGATTAGAGAATGGCACAATGCGGAAGATAAAAGAGAAAAGGAAAAAAAACAAATTAAAGCTTCATATTTTCATTTCATGACCTTCCTAAATGGTGAAAGGGGGATTTAAATACAACCCTAAAAGGGGGGGTGCCTAGATTGGAACACATCTCTGCCCTCACTACCGTTGGATGAAACAAAGATAAGACAAAATAGACTAACAGTTGTCCATAATTTCCTAAGGTCCTAACAGAAGGTTGAAGAAGCCCCTCAATCAAAAGCAGAAAATTGAAACCAAATACAAAGAAATCAAGGAGTAATTAAAATTAAGGATTTTCAAATCTTAATTCAACCCTTTAATCCCCAAATCTAAAGAGAGGAAAACAACTAATAGCTTTAATAAAGCACAAGGTAAAGTTTTCTAGAGAGAGAAATAAAAGAGAGAACATCAATTCGAGGAACGCAAAAATGGTTGTAGCCCCTAAGGGTTTTCTTTGGTTTCTAGAGAGAGAAAGTGAGATTATGATCGTTTTTTGCAACGAAAAGAAAAACCCATTGTGTGTGTGGAGGAGAGAGAGATTGGGAAGGAGGAGAAATCCAAGGTTAGGTAGAGAGTTAAGTGAGCATCTAAATGAGGTGAGGTCGAGAGAGACATAGGTTAGTTTTGATTGAACGGTTGAGATTAAATCTCAACCAAATCTGACGACAATTAACTAATATTATATATATTTTGGTAAGGTTCAGTCTTATCGAACAAACCCAAGTTTCACACTGAATTACGTACTAAAAATTTCAGTATCAATTCGGTTGGGTACCGAATTTTTTGGTACTTTTGGTTTGGCCTTTTTTGGTATTTTTTCAATACTGCTTCGACCTGTTTAGAATTTTTAGTATTTTTTTTTTTCATTTGTACTTTAAACAACCTAGCTTTTGGTTTAGGAAAATAATTTTCCTCATAATTCACCATGAAGGTATACTGGTATTTCAAGTCAATCAAGTTGTGTCATAAAGGTAAATCAAAACACAAAGCAATGCGTGATTATGTTAAATTTGGCCTAGATGATTGGAAGCAATTCGATTTTGATTTTGTTCTACTAAATAGATCATACTGTTACAAAGTGCATATTGAAATATAAGTGGTCTTTGAATCAGTTGTGTAGTATGGATTGCAGCAAAAGGTTCATAGATTCTATATTTTGAGATGTATAGGTAGATTGTGAACAAGGCCAAGTGGGCGCGTGAAAGTTACAACTTACACCCTATATATTCACGCGCACACACACACAAAAGAAACAATATGAAACAGAAATTTGACTACGTTGGTTTCTATTAACTGAAGCTTCTCTCTCTTTTGGTAAATATGTAATCGAAGCTTCAATAACAATAAATCGAGCTTTCATAACAGAAAAAACAAAGAAAAAAAAAACAAAAACCGATCATCAACTTTAGAAGAAAAAAACTAGATGGTTCCCCACCTTTTACGTACCCTTCTATTTTTAGTCACATACCAGCCTAGGGTTCTTATTTATGTACTACTCCATTCATTCATTGCTTCACCAAAGTAAACAATTAATTACAAATTTATTTAGCCTCTTCAACTAACTAGCTAGTCTTGAAAAATGGAGTCCCCACTTTCTAATCATGTATTGCTCTTCGCTTGCTTCCTCATAATATTTCTCTCTTCTTCTCCTACACCGGCAGATGCAAGAGCATCTCCATTAGTTCGGAGTGTTTGCAAGGCAACCCGAGACTCTTTCGGTCAAAACTACACTCTATGCGTAAAAACTCTCTGGTCAGATGCTCGAATTCAATCGTTGGTAGCATCCAATGATCTCAAAGAACTTGCTATAAATATTCTTGAGGTAGCAGCAGAAACTGCTAAGGACGCCCAAGAGTTGCTTAACAGTTATCAGCCCATGATCAAGAGCAGCAAAGAAACCAAAGCAATTCAACAATGTGCGCAATCGTACGGATCAGTTGCTTCGTGTTTCCGAGGCACACAAGATGAGGTAAAGGAAGAGGACACCATGGCCAACTATACCGTCGCAAGGGTCTCCGACGACATCGGTGTATGTGAGAAAGCGTTGAGTTCTGATGGGGTGAAGCTTCCTGCTACAATATCCACCAGACTCCAATTGGTCAAGTTGTATAACAACATTGGATACACCATCACTATTCAGTTACTTGGTATCTGGCTCCACCACTAGACTCTTAATTAATTATACATAACTACAAGGATCTTAGTGAGCATTGAACTAAATATAAAAAAATAAAAAAATGTATGTGCAAGGGGCGCTGTAACAATGACTGAGAGCATTGACCTCCCTTGTAACAAAAATGAAAGAGGAAGAAACAAAGATCGATATAGCAAACCTTATATGCCTATAACTATTTACTAATTTAACTACTACATAATAACCTCATGCATGTGGAATTATCAAACAGACGGGTCAAAGGTCCACTTCCGATAACACCGATATTGTTTCTAATTAGGTAATTACCACCTGCACAATCCGTCAGGTGTGAGGTTTTATCACAATAGGCCTCAATATTAGTTGGAGTGGGGTTAGGATACTTAAACTCCTATTTTCTCAGAGATACGTTCGGTGTGAGATATTTCAACACGCCCCCTCATGTGGGACCTAATTAGTGGGTCACGTGAGAGATCCACACATCGATAACCACGTGGAGCCAAGGGGACTCACCCTACACGAGGGGCCAAGGGACCCACCATCATCGTGCAGGGCCAAGAGGACCCACCCATCATGACACACCCTGACCTGGAATGTCCACTAGGACCCCGAATCGAGTTGTGTTAGCCGACACCTGGAAGGTGACGAATCCATAAAGTGTAGTGACATGGAAAATGTGTATAAATTTAAACCCAATGTGCCCAAATACAAGAGTGCACTTGTGAGCGGGAATGAACCAATTTCACATGTGATGATAGAGCATAAGTAAAGTACAGTAAGGTAAAGTAAGAGTTATACCATCCAAGGTAGCCACCTATACTGAAATTTGCCAAGAATACTCGTCAATACAAAAGTTCAACTGCTAAAACCTGGAGGGGAGAAAAATAAGGGTGAGTGGGCCTGAAAATAAAGCTTTAATAAAAACCTTTTGAAAACGTTATAACCCTAGACATAAAACAAGTATAGTTTCTAGAAAATCATACTATGTATAGGTATGAAATCAAATGCAAATCAACAGTAAATCTAGAAGTATGCCACATCACAATATCTCAACAGTAATGTAAGTAAAATCAGGTATTCAGTCAATCTATACTAGCACACAAGTCGGAGTTGCCTAATGCGATATGTAAGACTGAATTGATGCTCATCAATCTATGCTAGCACATGATTCGGAGTTGCCTAATGCAACTCATACGACATGACTGGGTGTAATCATAATATACGCTCTAGTGCTACAATCACGTGAAGATTGGCACTATTCGCGGTCACCTACAAGTCGGAGTTGCCTAATGCAACCTGTACAACAAGACTGGTACCTACTTGGATCCAAGGAGTGCGTGCGATACGGAGGTGAACATACACGTGAAAGACTGGCCCTGGCCCTGGTCGAGCACTAACACCGGGGTGCAGCAATGATGAGCATAAAACACAAATATAATCATGCCATAGTGATTCGATAGTTCTAATCAACAGACTATCATTCATAGTCGTAAACATAATTATGACATCAATAATCATACCATACATGTGCATCCCATAGGATGTAGCATATTTCATAAGTTCCACCGTTTCGCTAATTCTTATAAACTTTAGTTTGATCCAAGCATACGTGGAGGATTCTTTTTCAAAAGTATAAATGGAAACTATCAATCATATATATAAATATATATATATATATATATATATATTATAAAAAGGAAAAACCCACTCACAGATCATGTTGTCGAGTCGATCCTACCTCGTGGCATCGAGAGTCCTTGCGATGCGTTTTGCCTAGAAACGAAACCATTTAGGTAAATAAAACATACTAGTATAATCACGTGTTTTCGCATAAAGTATGGCTACTTAAGGGACTATCTTAAAAAGATAGAATTTTGAAAAACGGAGGGCGAATTCGGGTCCGGCACGTCGAGAAACCTAAGAAGGGACCACAACCCTAAACAAGTCAATCTAGAACATTCGCCTATGGATTTTTGATCCGTAACTTCCCAAGGTCCACACTATGCTTCTAGAACAACATACTATAACTTCTTTACGATCCAACGGTCGGATCTCCGACAATTGCAAATTCAAGTGACGGTCAACGTCAAAGTTTACAAATTTTAGAAATTCAAATTGGGAAGATCCATACGATGGATTCCCGATCCATAAGTTCTTATTGTCCACAAATATTACTTACTATCACGTATTAAAGTTTGGTACCGATCCAACGGTCGGATCGTCCATTCATATAATAACCAAGTGGCGGCCAACTAGGCGGTCCATCACGGAACTATATTAAAACATCATGATTCACTAAACGAATGTCAATTATGGAATTGGGGCATCAAATTAGCCTAAGATGGTCAGGTGGGGTCTCGGCCCACGCGACGGCCGGCCACCCTGACTTGCCGAAAAAATCAACTATTTCAAAAAATTACCAAATTTCACATAAATGAAGATCTTAATGAGTAGAGCAAGTTTATACCTATGGCCAAGTCCAATTTGGTCGGGAAAGGCTCCAATTCGTCTCGAACTCGCCGAAAACCCTAAATTGGGTAGCATTCGATTCAACTTCTCCAGTGCTCCGTCGCTCCAACCAAGGCTTGGGACTTGTTCCTGGGTTCAAGAAGAGTCGAACCGTGGTGGTGGTCGACAGAGTTTGCTTCAAGAATGGCGGATCGCCGCCATGAGACCCTCGATGCCACCGTGCGTGTTCTTCCCAATTTCCTAGCCAAATTAACTCAGGTTTGATGGAGAAATGAAGATGCGAGGTCTCTGAGTTGATTCATGGTGGTGTATGGTTGCAAATTGTTGGAAAACTCGACGAAACCGCAGGAGAAGACAAGTGGAACCGGGTCGGGTCGGGAAAAAGGAAACGGGCTGGTGATCCCATGCCTCACCTCTCCTTCCTTTTCCCTCATTTCCTGCTCTCCCTATTGGTCACTTTCTCCTCTCCTCATTCCCGATTGGACAAAACTCTCATCCTTCTGATTGGTTCATCCTTGTTCTCCTTTTTTTTTTCCATCCATCCCTTTTCCTGATTAGGCAATCTCTTCCCCCCCATCTCTCTTTTCTTCATTTCTCTCCACTAATATTAAAATAATAATAATAATAACTATGAAAGATATATATAAATTAATAAATAGTAATCTTTACAAAAGTACTTTTCGAATTTGTAGTTCCGTAAAACCCCTATCGTGACTCCGGCTTCGATTTAGATTACGCCTACGCGATCGTCCCGTCGAGAACTTCGAGAGTACGGTAAAATAGTAACTTGCACACGTCACTAAATAACAGTCGACGAAAGTCAACAATCTCGCCAATAGAGGCATTTTTGTCAGTTCACTCTTTTAAAAATTAATAAAATCGTAAAATTAGGGACGGGTTGTCACACGTCACGTGGCAGTATGGGCCTGCTCCTGGGCTCTGATACCATGTGGAATTATTAGAGAGATTGATCAAAGGTTCACTTCCAACATTACCAATATTATCCCCAACTTGGTAATTACCACCTACACAATCCGTCAAGTGTGGGATTTTATCACAAAAGGCATCGGTATTAGTTGGAGTGGAGTTAGGATATTTAAACTCTTCTTTTCTCATAAATACGGTTGATGTGAGATATTTCAACACCAACAATCGTCCGATGAGATTGACTGAAGCACATCTCACTCGTCATGATACATATGATGCATATAACTCAACATGAGTTCAGATGTGCATAAGCTGAATATTGGCTTAAATGTGCATAAATGTAAATTAAGGTAAAGTTATTAAGCCACTCATATCCCCATATCTATCATAAAGTGTGGTGTAGAAAGTTTGAATTGATTGATTTCATTGATATGTGTAGGGTACAATATATTCAAGTTATAGACTTGGAGTACAAGTAACATTCCTTTTGATACAAGAATAATAAATATAAAATCAGGAAATGTAATCACCAAATCAATTCTTAAAGGGAAGGAGAATCCAAATTTTATTCTTCTTTCCTAACATCCCTCCCCAAACTTGATGATTGTGGAAAGACAAGTTTGGACCGAATGAAGATGAACCGAGTTGGGGATAGGCCTTTGTTAAAGACTTAATCAGGCTGATCAACAAACGGAATAAACTAAGAGTACCCATTTGAACACGTTCCCGAATAAAGAGATAATCCAATTCTATGTATTTAGTTTGAGCATGAAAATTAGATTCGCAGCCATATACGTAGTGATCAAATTATCACTAAAAAGAAGAATAAGATATAGGGATGATTAGTGGACCTCACGAAGAACATAAGATAACCAGATATATTCCGGATAAGCGTGACCAAGAGCCCAATATTCCAATTCAGCACTCGATTGAGAAGTTGTAGGTTGCTTAGAAGAGCCTCAAGAAATAAGGTTAGGACTATGAAAAAGCAAATACCCAACCGTACAATGGCGGGTGTTAGGGCAGCCAGCCCAATTAGATAAATGTGCACGACTTCACTACTACAAAATAGGGCTTTCATGACATTTGATAAAAATTTTAATGACATTATTTTATTAAAAATGTTATTAAAGTAATATTATGACGCAACTAAAAAAAATGTGAGGAAGATTTTTTTTTTGTTCAATAAAATATGCAGAAGATTTTAAAAGGAAAAGTGGAAGATTTATCCCTTAAATCTCTCAAGCAGTTATAGATTATTTCTTTTTAACGCCACTACGCTTGAGAAGCACGTTGTTTATCAACTGCTCAAGGTTGGGAAGTTCGATGAGATCCTTACCAAGATTGACAGAAGGTCTGGCAAGGCGATTGAGAAGGAGACAAAGTTCTTAAAGAACAGAGATGCAGTTATGGTGAAGATGTACCAAGCCCATGGTTGTGGAGACCTTTTTTGATTAGGTCGCTTTGCTGTTCGTGGCATGCGCCAGATTGTTGCTATTGGTGTTATCAAGAGTGTTGAGGAAGAAGGATCCCAGTGGTGCCAAGGTCACCAAGTCTGCTGCCAAGAAGAAGTGAACCACTGTCAGAACTCAAATTTTCACTCACGCAAACTTATGCTTTTGTGATACAAACTCTTATCTTAGTTGTGTGGTTTTAAGTGGTTTAGTCAGTTTAGTTTGTAGTTGTTTCAATTCCAGTCTGATGTCTTCATTCTCGAGTGTCCGTTCCCATAATTGGGTTTTAGACAGGAGGTGGTGACACATCTGGTTTATGCTTAAGAGAGTAGGTTTGTCTTCATGATTCATATTTAATAGACTGATATTTGTTGGATTCGTAAAGCAAGCAGAGGCAATCTTATGAATTAGTATTTAAGAGAGTAGGTTTGTTTAGAGGATTTCTATATGCTTGTGAAAATTGTTCTTGGATTTTTTTTATATGAATCATGACAGGTTTTTCAAAATCAAAATTTTGTTTAGTGATGATGACAAACATCACTCCAAAGGTACACTCTCTCTCCCTCTCTCTACATGCGTGTTGCTTTTTTTTTTTGTCACTTATCTTCATTTTGGTCATAGGAATAATTTCATATCCTGCTCATTCAGTCTATAATCTTATAAATTTTATGTTTATTTTTTTTAGTTCAATTATTGAGATGATAAGTTGTAGCACCACAAGTTCAATCTCAGCTAGTATGTTACAGACTTGCCCTTCACCCAGACCTCATAAAAACTGCATTAGGTTTAGGCTTTGCTTTCAAGTCTTGGATAAATATGTGTTTATTCTATTTTTATTTAACCACTAGTTTAAACTGCAAATTGAACCACTAATTTACGGTTTCTATTTAGTTGTGCACAAATCAAGAAGAACGAGGACAAGGGAGACGGGAAGATCCACAGTGATCAACAAAGAGTTTTTCTTTTTGTTTTTCTGTTGTCTTATGGTAAGGATCCTCTCATTCAATTTATTTATTTTTTGTAGGAGCAGTTTGAAGGATAAAAGCTACATACACTCAACAGGAAATTGATGCATTAAGAATAAAGTGGGCTGAGTATGTTGATGAATTCATTGCAATAGATGAAACACTAGATTAGCTAGTTTGTGAAAATGTTGATGAATTCATTGCAATAGATGAAACACTAGATTAGCTAGTTTGTGAAATTTTAAATAAGTGAACTTATGGTTTTATTTTAGTAGGAAGGCTCTACACATTATATTGTCTTTTGTAATACTTTGGTGGTGGGTGAATTACAAATTTATGAAGCAATATTATTTTATTTGAGGTGAATATCTTACTTCTTGGATGAATTATGTAAGTCTTGTTTTCAAATTAAAAATACATTACATATGTCATCAAACATATTTCAGGACATGCATTGAATGGTTTATGACAAGCTTTGTGTTGTTGCTAATATTCAATGACGCTGTTGTGCTATAGACATGATGCTATACAGATGTCATGCTTAGTATATCATGACGCTCATTCCTTTGTTTATGACACATATTCCGCGTCTCAAATTGAAATAGATGACACACTTTTTTAATTCAATGACACTTGTTAGGTGTCTCTAAAAGCTATACATGACACTGTGCATATGTCATAATTAGTATACCATGACACTCATTCATCTGTTTATTACACTTATTTCGTGTCTTAAATGGTAATAGATAACACAAGTTCTTAATTCAATGACGCTTGTTAGGCGTCCTTAAAAGTAATACATGACACTCTTTCAACGTCATAAAAATATCTTTAATGACACCCACAAAGATGACGTTAAACCCTTGTGTCATTAAACTTTTAACATGACCCATAAATTGCGTCATGTATGTAAAAATTTGTAGTAGTGCTTGCTATGAGAGTGGAGCATGGTTTGCAGTCAACCATGTTCGACCGCTTCAGAACATCAACAACATACTTTGTTTGAGATAAATGAAATCCAGAGGCAAGT
Source organism: Malus sylvestris (assembly GCF_916048215.2). Lineage (NCBI taxonomy): Eukaryota > Viridiplantae > Streptophyta > Magnoliopsida > Rosales > Rosaceae > Malus > Malus sylvestris. Next base: position 5,255,762 of record NC_062264.1, on the reverse strand, counting down.
GGTCGAGAAAGTAGTTGTTTAGGCCCAAAATATTGGTTTGGGCCGAGTGTGGAATCATTCTCGGCCCGGAAGGATTTGTTGTTAGGGGCCATTTTGTTCATGGGCCGCTTAATTAGAGTCGGTCGAGCCCATTGGGAAAATGAGCGGCCTAGATAAGGAAGAGGCGTGGAAATTCTGCGTTTAACAAAAATCCTGATGTGATAAGGAGTCCCGGTGAGATAAGGAGATCGAGACACATTTTGAATACGGCCTGGTAGAAAGGCTAGGTCCAAAATCCTGATGGGAGTAGGAGTACTCGAGATGGTGTTTGGTTAGAAGAAGAAGTTCTAATCCGAGTAGGGTTTAACTACTCGGATTAACTCTATTTAGGAAGTATCTAATGCTATAAATAGAAGAGGCTGTGCATTGTTCAAGTCTCTCCAATTCAACACACAACTGCCCTACGAAAACTCTCTCAACAACTTTGAGATTTTTTATTTTCTCTTTTCGTTGACACATCTTCCATTGGCATCAACAGCACTGTGAAAGGAACCGGTGACATCTTCAGTCGGTATAGATAGCTCTGTCACCGTAGAATCAGCCGATCTCGCAGTATCTTCCGTTGGCATCAACAGCACTACGGCGATGATGGTTGGTTACCTATCCAAGTCTCGGTCAAGAAGGATTTCTAAATCCTTATTGATCGAGGTCATCTCATTAGCCTTCTCGGCGAAGTGAGGTGTTACAGCTTACTGAGCTCGGCGCATTGCATGCCGAGTTATTTTATGATTGGATACTCTCAAGTGGGATTTAGAGTTCGACATTCAGACGGTCGAACCACGTTCACTATTAAGACTTATATCCGCTTTGAGTATTTGTGCCCTTACACTTTGGTGTCGATTCGGCATGAGTTTACTCTGACGAATACTATCACTGTGACCAAATCCAGCGAAGACGATTCGTGAATTTCGTAAGAATAGTAGCCTTGTCTTCAGGTTCGAAAACCCAAGAGGCCGAGACGTGTTCCTTCCTCAGTCGCAATCGCAAGACGCAGAAGTCAGCCACGCACCCAACGTAACATCAATAAATTTTACTCCTCAGTCGAGCTCGGCCGAAGAGTTGGCACGCCCTGCATTCAACCGAATGACGTAGTTAGCTTATAGATTACTCGGTCTGTGCGCCACATAGGCTTGGTAGTTTTTAGGGTCAACATTTTGGCACGCCCAGTGGGATCTAGTGCTAAACTGCGAAGTTCATGCCAAAGTGTGCCATAGGCGTCAAATCCCCTTAACGCCGTGACACCTGAGTCTACAAACGCGACTCGTCGAGAAAGGGAAGTTAATCTCAGCGGTCAGCTTCGCAGTCTAGAAGTGCCTAACAGAAACATCTGCATTCTTAATGAAGGGATAGTGGAGGATTGTGACGAGGATGGTAGTGAAGGATCTGATCCACCAACAAGATCGTTTCTTCAAAAACGACTTGACGAGCAGTCTCGGACGGTTGAACAGACGCTTAGTCGAGGAATCGATAAACTGCATGACGTGATACGCAGTACCAATGAGACACAAACCAGATTGTTAGAAATACTGGTTAGTAAGGTCAGCGACGACAGATCTTTCGATCTTTTCCAGCACTTGCCACCAAGAAATAATTTGTCACCAATTGTATAGGCCGAGTCAATCCCTGCTCGGCTCAAGCTAATTGACTCTGAAAAATGAGGAGAATCGAATAGTAGGTCAGGCGGGTCCGACCATAGACCACACCCGTTGATATGACCGAGGTTTAGCGGATGATCGATTCGGCCATGAAAAAAGGGCCGAAGTTCTCTAAATTTATCCATCCGTATCCAGCTTATGTGGAACAGTTCGAATACCCTAAAGGTTTCAAAATCCCAAATTTTAGCCTTTTTGCCAGTGAATCGTCCCTGTCTTCGTTGGAGCATGTAGCTCGTTTTACTGCGCAATGCGGAGATGTTAATAGTGACTTTCATAAGCTACGGCTGTTCAACTTTTCGTTGACCGGCTCAGCATTTACTTGGTATTTTAACCTCCCTCCTAATTCCATCCAAAGTTGGGAGGAGTTGGTCGAGAAATTTCACGAGCAGTTTTATCGGCTAGGGATGGAAATGTCAGTTTCTTCATTAGCAAGGATGGCTCAAGCATCTGATGAGTCACTAATGGATTATCTTACCAGATTCAAATCGGCCAGGAATTGGTGCCGTGTGCCTCTACCCGAAGTTGAATTTGTCAGACTCGCTTTGAATGGCCTCAATGTGGAATACAAAAAGATGTTCTTAGGGGAAAACTTTCGGGATATGTATGAACTAGCCCAGCATGTCGAGCAATATGATTATTTGCTCCGAGAAGAGAATATCTCGAAATCCTCATCCCGGGGGACGATATACAAAAATCCCACAGTTAGTTATGCATCGACCGAAGGCGAAGAGTCTCAATACATCAGCGTGGACACGGCCGAGATAGTAACAAATAAACCATACATTTGCAAGGCTTTGACTCAAATTAATTCCAAGGATGCCAAAATTCGTTTGACCACGGAAGGAACAGCGAAGACTTCAAAAGTTTACACCTTTGATATTACAAAGGCCGAGGCGATTTTTGATCAATTGCTATCAGCAAAAATCATCAAGCTTCGGCCAGGGCATAATATTCCCACGACCGAATAGCTTAAAGGAAAAACATATTGTAAATATCATAACTTAACCAAGCATGCCACAAACAATTGTGTCGTATTTCGTGATGATATCCAAAGTTGGATTGACAAAGGAAAGCTAAAGTTTCCTGAAAAACACATGACGGTTGATATGGATCCATTCCATTCAGCGACAATCGGCATGGTAGATGCCCGCTTGCCCAAAAGCAAAGGAAAAGAGAAGGTAGAATTTACCCCAGTACAGCACATCCGGAAGCAAAGCTCCCAGCCTCGACTCAAGATAAATCTATTTTCCAACGCGCCACCTACCGAGCTATCAGGACCAGCCATAGTCGAACCAATGTCGAACCACAACAACAAAGAAAATGATGGGCCAATAGTACCATAGATCCTAAAGAAAGGTTCCCAACCTCGACTCAAGATCGACTTGTTTTCTAATGCACCACCCATCGAACTCTCAAGACCTGCCATAGTCAAGTCCATGTCAGACTCTAGTGAAGATGGGAATGGCGAGCCAATAGTTCTGTGTAGCAATTGTAAGGCACGCATTGTATTGACCGAACCCAAGGGGAAACTGTCTCCGATGCAGATGCCAACATCACAACACCAATCGGCGATTGCAGCAAAACCTTCAAAGGAACCTAGTGAAGGCCAGCGCCAGAAAGTATTCGACAAGCTCGACCCAAGAAAACAGACAGACAGACCTATATCGGTCAGACGACGCCTTGATTTTGACGTACCTTTTACAACGAGGACTATTATTCCCGCAATTCCAGTAGTTCGAGCTCATCAGCAAATCAAAAAACCTTCAAGCCACCTGAACCACGTGATCAACGTTGGTACAGCTACAATTCTCCTACCGGCATGTATACCGAGCTATCCAAATCCTAGAAACATCGACGTCAGCGTATAGATTGCTTGGCTCGACGACAAGCTGCCTAGCCTATCTCGGCCACTAAATGGCAGCCGAAACAGACGGCAGGAAGCGGAAATGATCGGCCAACCCCAACAATCATGGCTGAATTACAAGGGCAGAAGGAAACTAATCGGGACTTCGAAACTACCATTGAAGCAGCCGAGAAGCGCATCAAGCTTCTTCTTCGGCCAGGCGAAATGAAAGCTTGTTTCGAGCAATTTAAGAAAGAAGCCAAAAGCCAACTGCCTCCGTCACCATTGAAAGAACCTCTAATCAAAGTTCGACGGAATCTGCATCCCCCATTCCTCGGCAAATCATTAGAATATATGAAAGAATTTCATAAGACATATTCCGCCAATGATTTATATGGGTTGCCCAAGGCCTGCCAAGAAGCTCTTGATCTGCATTAACTTGCCCCGATGCTGAGCAGATCATCTAAAAAACCATCGATCCCGCAATGAAAGCCAGATTCCAGCACATTCGAGAGGCTAGGGTTCTCGGCTTCGAGGTCGATCCATACACGGACATTGACACAGGCGAGGTCATTTTTTCTCTCGACGACCTTCAACACCTTCAATATCATTTCGAAGTCTTTTTGGCTGTCTCCTTGTTCGGTTTAATGGCAGATGAGACAGAACAAGTGACACGTCTGGACGCTTACCTGGACAATAGGAACGCCCGGATAACCTATGAAGAACGAGCTCGCCAAATACGGCAGGAACAGAATCCGACGCCAGATGCATGCAAGTCCGAAGACGACGGTCAACAGGATACAACGTCGAATTGTGTGACACAAGTGCCTGAATATGTTGAGACACACAGCGAATTGGTCGCTAATGCTCCAACACACAATGATATAGTCCTTCCCACTCCAGAAGATGACGACCAGGATCCAATGGGCCATTCAGTCCTTGAAAATATGGAAATCAGCATGGTCCATGTCCTTCCTGCCGAATTTCAGTTGACTACACACTAACCAAGTTCTTTGGACGGCGATGTGGTCACCGAAGAGGCAACACAGGTTGATTTCGTCACTACTCATGAGGACGAGTCAACTAACGGCGATGATAAACTTAAAATAGCCTTGGACATCTTGTTTCCCCGTTCCTCCTCGACTAATCTTCAACATTTAAAACCATTGTATGTCATGGTCCATATTGAAGGCTACCCAAACTCCAAGATTTTTGTCGATTGCAGAGTGACAGTCAATATCATGCCTGTATCTGTCATGAAAGCATTACGACGATCTACCGACGAACTCATTCCTTCAGGAATCACCATAAGTAGCTTTGTCGGTGACAAGTCTCAGACCAAAAGGGTATTCCCTCTAGAGGTCAACATTGCAGGTCGCAATCACATGACTGCATTTTTTATCGTCGACTCAAAAACCGAATATAATGCTTTGCTCGGTAGGGATTGGATTCATCAAACGAATTGCATTCCTTCTTCTTTATACCAAGTCCTCATTTTTTTGGATGGTAAATTGGTCGTGGTCCACCCAGCTGATACTCAGCCATTTGAAACTAACATGATTCAGGCCCGCTATTATGATGATCACGTCGGTTATATTACCCTACAAGGTTTTAATGCAGAGGGACGGTCGACTCGGATCTCAGTCCAGAAAGTCATCGAGGTAGGCGCCGAGACTGTCCACCAGGATTCGGCAAGACTTGGTTTGGCTAATTTGCTCCCAACCACTGATGATTGACATCAACAGCGAAAGGCATCGGGCCGCAGTTTCATCCACGATGGAACGCCTGCTGGCTCATTGGTATGCTATTTCTAAGCACCCGCATTCGGGCATCAACTTAATTGAATTCCTGGCCGAGGAAGATAACGGCCCAGTATTATCATTGGATAAAGTTCAGGCCACACCGGTCGAACTCGAAGACAATCGGCCCTAAGTTAAAGATCATTTAGAGGAAATCAATGTTGGGACAGCCGACGATCCTCGGCGTTTGTTTATTGGTGCGTTACTACCCCATACCATGAAAGTTGAACTCCGTCAACTACTTCTCGAGTTCAAATACTGTTTTGCGTAGAGCTATCATGAGATACCTGGCCTTAACCGTGCCCTTGTCAAGCATGAATTACGTATCAAACCTGGATGCAACAACCTCCTCGACGATTCTCGACCGAAGTACAGCTCGGCATTAAAGATGAAATTGTTCGACTCTTGAATGCCGGATTTATCCGCACTGCCCGATACATCGACTGGTTGGCGAATATCGTACCAGTATTAAAGAAAAATGGGGCCTTGCGTATCTGCATTGATTTTCGAAATTTGAATCTGGCAACGCCTAAGGATGCATATCATATGCCGATTTCAGATTTGCTAATCGACGCCGCAGCTAACCATGAGATATTGTCATTAATGGATAGACATGCCAATTATAACCAAATATTCATTGCCTAGGCCGATGTTCATAAACTGCTTTTCGCTACCTAGGGGTACTTGGAACCTACGAATGGGTAGTCATGTCATTCGGTCTAAAAACGCTGGAGCCACATATCAACGAGCGATGAACACTATTTTTCATGACATGATTGGCACAACCGTAGAAGTATATATTGATGACGTCGTGGTTAAATCAAAAAGTCACCAAACGTATATTAATGATCTTCGGCAAGCTTTCCGCCGTATGCGTTGGCATAACCTTAAGATGAACCCGGCCAAATACGCATTCGGTGTGTCGGCTAGCAACTTCTTAGGATTTCTTGCCCACCATTACGACATCGAGGTAGACGAGAACAAAGCTCGTGCGATTATTAATGCCCCATCACCGACGACGAAGAAGCAACTACAGTCTTTACTCGGTAAGAGAAATTTTCTCCGCCGATTCATATCAAATTTGGTGGGCAAAATGAAAGCGTTTTCTACGTTGTTGAAACTTAAGGACTCTGACAAATTTGAGTGGGGTGACGAGCATCAAGCCGCTTTTACGCAAATCAAAGTCACCCTTACAACACCCCCTGTCCTCGTCCCACCTCGACGCGGTAAGCCTCTCAAGCTATATATTTCGACGGCCGAAGAATCCATCTGTTGTCTTCTTGCGCAAGATAACGAAATCGGCCGGGAACAAGCCATTTTTTATCTTAGTCGAAATCTCAAACAACCAAAGATCAATTATTATGCCGTCGAGAAGCTTTGCCTCGTTTTATTTTTCGCCACATCAAAGCTTAGGCATTACATGCTCCCGTCGGTCACCCAAGTCATTGCCCAGACCGACGTCATCCGCTACATGCTCACTCGGCCAATAGTAAAAAGTCGAATTGGGAAATGGACAATGGCGTTGTCTGAATTCAGCTTGCAATATGTGCCCCAGAAAGCTGTCAAAGGTCAAGCCCTGGCTGATTTCCTTGCCCATCATCCTTCACTGTATAACTTTGGGGGCAACGACATCAAAATCGGCATGGTTGAAACGCGTAATAATTACTGGACGATGTACTTTGATGGCTCGAGTACTTCATCTTCGACTGGTGCTGGAATTGTTATTCAATCCCTACACCACGATCGTTGGCACTTTTCACTCAAACTTGATTTTGATTGCACAAATAATCAGGCCGAATACAAAGCCATTATCATCGGCCTTGGTATCATTCACGACTTACGGGTGACCCGTGCCTTCATCTTCGACGACTCCGAACTTGTGATTAACCAACTTAATGGTTCTTTTCGGTGCATGAGTTGTACCCTGGCACCTTACCACATGGTTGCCAGCTATCTGACCGAATTCTTCAACGGTATTACCTTTGAACATATTTCCCGGATTCATAACACCGACGCAGATAGATTTGCTTAAATCACCTCCGGTGCACAACTCCTGGGGGGCAAGCTAGGTCGAGAAATACCTGTGTTACGACAGTTATACCCGGCCTTGGTTAACCAGCAAGTCATCCGACGCGATAACATGATACGTACAAGAGTCATGTCGTTACCTTCGTTATTAGACCGACAAGACCCTATAGATGTTTGTACCATCGAGGCAATATCAGATGACTGGCAAAGGCCCATTATGTGGTATTTGACAACCCCAATGGCAAACACGATCGCAAGACAAGAGTTCATGCCACAAACTATGTCGTGTATCAAAACGAGTTATACCGAAAAGGTGAGGATGGTTTATTACTGCTATGCCTCGGCCCTCAAGAGGTTGCTCAGGCAATCACAGAGGTCCATGAAGGGATTTGCGGAGCTCATCAGTCCGGACGTAAAATGCGATCGCTGCTTTGACGGCACGGCTACTTTTGGCCAAGTATATTAAAGGATTGTATCGAGTTCGCACGAGGATGCATACAGTGTCAGATTCATGGTTCTATACAAAGGGTCCCGGTCGAGTCATTACACTCGGTCACTAAACCATGGCCGTTTAGAAGATGGGCTATAGACGTAATCGGCAAAATCACACCATCTTCTGGGGCTGCCAAGCATGCGTGGATACTGGTAGCAACCGACTACTTCACTAAGTGGGTCGAAGTGAAATCATATGCCGAGTTAACGTCTATAGATGTTTGCGACTTTGTGGAAGAACACATCGTGACCAGATTCGACGTACCGAAAACGATCTTAACTGACAATGGCATAATTTTTACAGCCGAGAGGTTTAAAAAATATACGGCAAGTTTGAAAATTCGGCTTGAACATTCTACACTGTATTACCCACAAGCAAATGGACAGGCCGATGCGAGTAACAAAATGTTGATCGGTATTCTCAAGAAAATAATAAAAGAAAGGCCTGACATGTGGCATTTAAAGTTGAATGAGGCTTTATGGGCATATCGAACATCACTCCGATCGGCGACCGGGACAACCTTGTATGCACTAACCTACGGACACAATGCAATGTTACCAGTCGAGTTAAGCATAAATTCGTTGCGAATGATTGAACAAAGTAGTATGTGCAGCGCCGAATATAATCAGTCTATGAGACAGGAGTTAGAAGATTTAGAATAAGCGCGACTTGATGCTTATAACCTGCTGGTGGCACAGAAATAGATTGCTGAGCGAACTTATAATCAAAAGGTTAGACAGAAAACATTTGGCAAAGGAGAATTAGTTTGGCAAACGGTGTTGCCCGTAGGAATTAAAGACCCCAGGTTCGTCAAATGGTCGCCAAATTGGGAAGGGTAGTTCGTCATACATAAGGTTCTCGGTAAGGCACATATCATCTTAGAGACCGGACCGGTTTAGTTCACAGATTACCAATCAATGGGAAGTTTTTTAAGAAGTACTATTCGGTCACATGGGAAATGCGGGAATAGAAATTCATTTCATTAAGATTGATAAAAGAATACACATATTGAGTAGGTCGATCAGGTTACATTCAAATAAATTCAGGGCGAAGAAGGGAGAAGAGTTTTAAGAACAGCCTTCAGCTCTAGCCATCTCACTTCGCCCATTATGACTTCAGCTTGCCAATTCCGCTTGTCCATCTTTAGCTGCTCGACTTCCTTGACTTTAGCCGCGTATTCGGTTAAACAAGATTTGCCACCGACTCAAAGTCTTTCCCAAGATCAGAAGCAATTACCAACCTTTGAGTTTGGAAATCGGTAATTTAGCGGTCGATGTCGACCAGTTTCTCTTTCTTCGACTTCAAGGCTTCAATTTTTTGGTGAAAGGCGTCTCGAGCAGCAGTAGCAGCCTTCAGGTCAGCTTCGACATGGAGAGCTTTTTCAAAAATGGTAAAAAACTCTTGGGTTCGCTCCAGGGTAAAAGACGCTTGAGTGATGGCTTCAGTACTCAAGAGACCTTCAACAGCGAGATCATTAAGACACTCACCCACAAAGTCGAGACCCTTACGTTCAAGAATTTGTGAAGCTGAAAGAGAAAAGAGTTCTTTTAGCTTAACAAGCACGTTGCATTCGACTGTCGATGAAGACCCGGATGTGGTCGCCGAAGGGCCAGCCACCTCTAAAGTGGTCGAGAGAAGGGCGTCAAATTTGACTTCCCATAAAGGCTGCATGAAAATGAGTCGTCAGAATAAGCCAAATCTTCAAAAAATAAGAAGGGGGAAATGATAGACCTGCCGAGAAAAGACTTCGGCCATGTCTGCTGGTTTATTGTTCGAACCCAGATAGCTCAATGGCCGAGCCCAATGTTTTAAGCTATTTCTCAATTCACGTGGCCGATGAAGGTTATCTACATTTGACGGCCACTGAGGTGGCCAAGAGATATAGATAACGCCCATCGGCGCATAAAATTTTCTGTGAAATGAAAACGTAGGCACCTGACATTTAATATTTTTCTGGTTTAGAATTCTTAGGCAGGAAAGTGATTAAGAGAACAATAATAAGGGTGCTTACGTAGGCAAAAGTGGCTTCCTAGGGAGGGATGCCTAGGTTTTGATCCTGTGGATGAATTGGCATCTTCGCCGTTGCTTCAGTTTCAATGGTAAGACCCTTTCCACGATCGGTCGTAGGGGGATCAACCTGGCCGATCGTTTTGACCGCAGGAAGTGGATTGGTTGGTCGAGGATGACTTTCCAGCGAAATTTTGTCACTCTCGTCACCCTGGAATAAAGTTTGTTAGAAATTATAACATTAATTGAAAAAGAAAATTACCAACCATACAATTATACCTCTAAGATGATCGCTGATTATCTTGGAATCTTGGAGGGTGTTTTCTTCGCCACCGAAGTCATTTTCTCCAAGACAGGGGCAACGATTGGCTCCAGAGCTGTCATTTTCTCGACCAGTGGATAAGTGGTTAGTTCGGCCAGTGGCAGAGGAGTCGCTGGCTCGACCAGTGGAGCAGTCCTTGGCCCGGTCACGACTGGAGGGTCAAGACGAGTTTTAGGCACCTGACCTGTTGGAGCCGGCTGCACGACCGTCGGGATGTGTATGACTGGGGTGGAAGGAGAAGCATCGGGAGTGGTTGTTCCCGTCGTTTGGCTAGAGATGACATGAATTTCTTGTTGCCCTTTGTTTGCCAATTTCTTGATGCGTTTTGTAGGAGGAGGGACTGCGGCGGCCGTCTCAGTCTCCTGTCGGGGTCATTTGCTTGGCTTGGACAAGAGGATTGCCTTTTTCTTGGCTGCAATTGCCGCCACCGCTTCTACCTTTTTCGACGCACGGCTGTCTGAGAATTGAAAGCCAAGTAAGGATATATATATCTAAATATATAAAGGAAGCTATGTACCATAGGTAGCCTCTTTAGGTTGGGGAGCAGGAGCCTTGTGGGGACGATCGCCGAAGATCTTGTTAATGACATCTTCGACCGGTGCGCTGAAGAAGCTATGAGTGTATTTTTCCCACCAATCGCCGAAGGTATCGGTGCTAAGAGATTCTGGAGTGACCGGTCGAAGGTGAAATTTTTGGCATCGTTCCTAGAACTCATTTTTGGCGTCATTGCATTCCTTCTCTGAAGAACCAGGTTCGCGTCCGCAACTTAGCACGGATCGTGAGAAGAAAAGGGGGACCGGGCAACCTTGGAGGTAGCCAAGCTGTCCAGCGAGGAAGTTGGGATAATACACTTCCCAACCTGCTCGGCGACCATCACAGCCGAGAGCCAGGTCGCGGGTAAGCATGAAAGACCCTCAGGATTGACGAAGGTCAGCATCTTTATCTGCGCCCCACGCTGATGTAGGAAGCCTGATCGACGAAGGGTATTCTCGACGACGACAGATCAAGAACTCATCATTAGAAAGATCGTCGAGAACGAAAATGTATCTGAACACCTTTTCAGCTTGGTGATGGGGTGTTGGCCGAGAAGCCAGCTGAAGAGGGGCAAAGTAGACCTGCAGCCAAAGTTGGAAGACCCAGAGGGGACCATTCTGGTGCGGGTTGACCTTATCTAAGGTCGTCTCGGCCAAGCAATGTAGGAGATGGGCAAGAATGGCCGGGTTGAGTGCCAGAGTGTGACCGCTAGCTAGGGCTTCGACCACTAGCATGTTCTCGACCAGACACTTATTAGATTTGGTACAACAGATAAATTTGTTGTACCAATAGAAGAAGAAAGCCTCGTGTTCCCCTTCTCGCAGAACCTCTTCTCCTCGGCCGGTAAAATGGAGATAGAGGGTGTTATAGTTGAATAAGTTCTTGTGAAGGTTTTGAACCTCTTCTTTCGAGAGTGTTTGGCCTTCACCCCTCAGCGTCTCAAGGGCCCGTTTGTCGAAAAGCACATTCAGGTCAAGGTTCGACGGGTACCCAGAGAGGGCGGCATCGATTGGGATTCCAGTCGGGGAAGTCCCCAAGATGGCAATAATATCAAGGATGGTGGGACCAATGAGGCCGAGAGGGAGGACCATGGTGTTGGTGGCCAAACACCAGAAGCATAAGGCTGCCAGGAAGAGCTCCTTGTCCAGGACGACTTCCATAGATGAGAGGTGAATGGCGTCGTAGATGCCTAGGGCTTTCCATTTGCTCGCCGAAGAGTTTTTTCATTCGTACGACCCAAGCTGCCCACGCTGTAGTGGTCGATGGCCATGAACCTTGAGGCCTTGCCAGGTCCCACTTCGACCATTCAAACCCTTGCAGCAAGGGTGATAAGCAGTACTCCTTGAAAAGTCCAGTGATGGGTGGTGGTACCGCCGCTTTGAAAAAAGACCAAGGATTTGATGAGGGGTGCTCATGTCACTTTCAAAATGTATGGTTTTGATCGAACTTCGATCAATAATTTTCTGGCATTGGTCACATTCCTTGGAAAGCTTGGAGATAAAAGAGGCCATTGTAAGTGGGTTAAAGATGCGACATGATAGGAGTTTTCTAGGTTGGGGTTTGAAGACGAAGATCTAGAAGAAGGGGATTCACTGGAGAGTGATGGCAAGAAATCTCAGAGAATTTGAAAGTGTAAAGTACAAATGAGAGAATTTCGGTATTTATATAATTATGGAAGGAAGGGCAATCGTTTGACATTCAAAATGAAGGGTAAAATCGACCGAAGAATTCGCTAATCATTATGAACATTCAGAGAATCCAGTTGAGAAGGCCGAGGGTTTCGTGTTTTGGGGGGTGCACGATTGCATGTGGCGGTGAGATTTATGGTGAAAGACGTTTTGGCGTCTGCACGATGTTGAATGGTTCGCGGATCAAGGTGGCATTGTTGTTCAGCAACAAGGTCATGATGGTAAGATGGTTCAGTGAGCCGCACGTTTTAAACGTCACTATTAGGGGTTAGCCGTGTTAAAGGATGCCACGTGGTGGATTGGTTAGCAGGATCAAGATCATGCAATCGTGCTCCATAAATGTACCCTGGAAATAGAGTATTTGGATTCTGAGTATTAGTTTCACTTCTTCAAGGTTAGAGCTTGACCAGAGAATTTAGGTCGAAGACCTCAAAAGCAAGGGGGCAATGTTTAGGCCCAAAATATTGGTTTGGGCCGAGTGTGGAATCATTCTCGGCCTGGAAGGATTTGTTATTAGGGGTCGTCTTGTTCATGGGCCGCTTAATTAGAGTCGGTCGAGCCCATTGGGAAAATGAGCTGCCTGGATAGGGAAGAGGCGTGGAAATTCTACGTTTAACAGAAATTCTAATATGATAAGGAGTCCTTGTGAGATAAGGAGATCGAGACACATTTTGAATACGGCCTGATAGAAAGACTAGGTCCAAAATCCTGATAGGAGTAGGAGTAGTTGAGATGGTGTTTGGTTAGAAGAAGAAGTCCTAATCCGAGTAGGGTTTAACTACTCGGATTAACTCTACTTAGGAAGTATCTGATGCTATAAATAGAAGAAGTTGTGTATTGTTCAAGTCTCTCCAATTCAACACACAACTTCCCTACGTAAACTCTCTCAACAACTTTGAGATTTTTTATTTTCTCTTTTCGCTGACACATCTTCCATTGGCATCAACAGCACTGTGAAAGCAACCGATGACATCTTTAGTCGGCATAGATAGCTCTGTCGTCGTAGAATTAGTCGATCTCACAGTATCTTCCATTGGCATCAACAACACTACATCGAGGATGGTTGGTTACCTATCCAAGTCTCAGTCGAGAATGATTTCTGAATCCTTATTGATCAAGGTCATCTCATTAGCCTTCTCGGCGAAGTGAGGTGTTACAGCTTACTGAGCTCGGCGCATTGCACGCCAAGTTATTTTATGATTGGATACTCTCAAGTGGGATTTAGAGTTCGGCATTCAGATGGTCGAACCACGTTCACTATTAAGACTTATATCCGTTTTGAGTATTTGTGCCCTTACACTTTGGTGTCGATTCGGCATGAGTTTACTCTGACGAATACCATCACTGTGACTGAATCTAATGACGACGATTCGTGAACTTCGTAAGAATAGTAGCCTTGTCTTCAGGTTCGAGAACCCAAGAGGCCGAGACGTGTTCCTTCCTCGGTCGTAATTACAAGATGCAGAAGTCAGTCGCGCACCCAACGCAACATCAACAAATTTTACTCCTCGGCCGAGCTCGGCCGACGAGTTGGCACGCCCCGTATTCAACCGAATGATGTAGTTAGCTTATAGATTACTCGGTCTGCGCGCCACGTAGGCTTGGTAGTTTTTAGGGTCAATAGTAATATACTGGGCCGAGGTCTTTAATTTCAAATTTCTGAGTCAACAGAGCAATCAACCAAGATATAACTACTTGATTATCACTAATTAATACAATATCATCAACATAAAGTAAAATGACCAGGTTACACTTAACGCAATGAAAAGTAAATAAGGAATGGTCCACTTGATTTTGAGCAAACCTTTGTCGAATGACTGAACCACTGAAACCAGGCACTAGAACCTGTTTGAGGCCATAATTACCATTTGGAGGTTACACATAATTGAGCCGTTGAGAGTCAACAAAGCCAGTGGGTTGTACCATGTAGATATCCTCACTAAGATAGCCATGCAAGAACACATTCTTGACATCCAACTGGCGAAATGATCATCCACAAGTAACAGCAAGATTAAGAACCAAGCGAATGATGGCAGGTTTGACCAGGGGACTGAAGGTCTCCTCAATAATCAAATATTTGTTGCTGATGATACCCTTTGGCCATGAGACGGGCTTTATAACGTTTTTAGAACCATCATCATGACTCTTGACTTTGAATACCCATTTACAACCAACATCATTCTAGTGAAGAGAAGGCATAAGAGACCAAGTTTATTTTTAGCAAGGCATTAAACCTTAGTCACAAAGGTACATCATTCCAGAATACGAAATGCCTGAGTAAAACAAGTAGGCTATATGGGGCAGTAAGAGTAGTATTGGAACTTAATCTTTACTTCAGCATTGTCATAAGATTACAAATTGATGATGAACTATACAAAGCAAGTAAATACCCAAGTAGTATGAGAGAAGATATATGTTTGTAAATATGCGGAAGCCATTGAAGGTAAACAAAGAGAAGTCTTCTACTTACTTTGGAACCTGAATCTTAATCTAGTAATATGACTAGTGGTTGGTGTTTGAGCATGTTTTCAAGTAAGCAGGGACCTTTCTCTTATTGACGAAAAACCTTAACTACCTCCCATCTATCGAGGGATGTAGCTGGTATCCTTAATGTCCAATATAAAAAGTTATGGAATTGCCCACAAAGTAGTGGAATTACCCATGACTCTAAACATGTCGTTCGCTAGTTCCACCAAGGAATTGATCAATATTAACTAATTCTTTAAAGGATAACGTCTAGTACCGTTGGTATAGAGTTTGGGGGTATAAAAGACCCTATTTTGGAACAAGTCACTTTCGAGTGGGAAATGCGGACATAAGTTGATCTGAAGCTACAAGGGCTGCTAGAAATGGGCTGAGCTAAAGAGACGGGCCAAAGATGGAGGTGGTAGGTGCTAGAGACAAATGGGAAATAGGCTGAAACACAGGTCCAGCCATGTGGTAACCTGGAGAAGAAGCTGCAAGAGCTTGCATCATCGGTAGCATGGGCGTGGGCCCAGTCATGTAATACCCATCAAGCAGCAGGGTGTGTTCCGAGACAATGCTAGGGGCAGTAGACTGAGCAAACGTAAATGTGTTTTTGTCAAAAATCACATGGCAAGAGATCTACACACAACTAGTGGCAGGATCAAGACACTAGTAACCCTTGTATTGTCAGTTGTAACTTAAACAAACATATTCTTTGGAACAAGATGCCAATTTGTTAGAGATATAAGTCCCTCTGTACAGGTAACAATACATGAACAACCAAAACGTTCTAAAAGAGCTAAGATCAGGAAGGCAACTGTAAAGATGGGCTATAAGGGCTAAACCAACTGAGGATAACAAACAGGAGAATATTATAAGAAAATCCGCGATGAGAGCCGCTTCAACCTAAAGGGACAAAGAAGCATTAGAAGAATTAAGGAAAAGATGAATGGTTATGGCAATATGACAATGTTTGTGTTCCACTAGGCCATTTAGTTGTAGAGTGTGGGGACAAGAGATATGATGTACGATGCCATGGATATGGAAAAATCACAAAAGATGTGATTCACATACTTTGTGCCATTATCACTTTGAAAAAAATGTAATAGAAATGTTGAAAATATTGCCAACCATAAGATAAAGACTTTTAAAGTGGGAGAAGACATCATTTTTATTATGCATAGGGGAAATCTACGAGTATTGACTATAATTATCTTTAAAAAGAACATAATACTTAAATCCAGTAACCTAAATATTAGGAGTCATCCATGCATCAAAGAGAAAAGGTGCAATGAATTAAAGCACAAGGCTTACAAAATAACTTAGGAGACCTAGATAAACCTAAATTTAAATGAGAAAATACTTCATTGAACAGATGACCAAGACGCGAATGCCAAATAGAGGGGGATGCGGCATGGAAGGCAGACAAACGAGACGAACTATGCGGCATAGGTTTAAGAGGGGGAGGCGGCATGGAAGGCAAACAAACGAGACGAACTATGCGGCATAGGTTTAAGAGGTTATAGATCATCTTTAGAATTGCCCTGAAAGAGAGGATAACCAAATCGTAAGTCTGTAATAAGAGAACCATAAGGAAAACTAGTAACAACATTATTATTATTACGAATGAACTTAGAAGCAGAAAATAGATTCTTTTTCAAATTAGGAACATGCAAACATCTTTAAGAGTGAATTTAGATGAACCCAGGGGAAGGGAAATTGTACCACTATTAGCAATAGGAAGGGCATCTCCGTCACCAATAATTGACAGAAGTATTACCAGTATAAGGGTGATGATCCTGAAGAGCACCACAATTGTTGGTCATAAGATAGGTAGCACCAGTGTCAAGAAACCAAGTTGGATCTAAACCATAGCCTGGAGCAACATGAAACCCAGCGATGGAGCAGTAGGACGATGAATGCATGCTGTGACATGATGACCTAGCGAGTTCCAATAAGTGCACCAAAAGGAGGGCGGAGCACCAAGGACACATAGACACGTAAAGTTGGGTGGATGACCCCAAAATGAGACATCACAACCACTCACATAGCCACGCAAAAAGCTACCACGACCACAATGCTAGGAAGAATGAGAAAGTCGATTAGGGCATGGAAGAGGGTGATCGGTACAATGTGCCTGGTGGGGAACATAAGCATGGGCTAAGGCACTAGGTGCCGGAGGACCCACGACTTGATGCACAAAAACAATCAAGGCATGTTGTTGCTGCTGTTAAACAAAGAACGCGTAAGCATCAAGGGTAGAGTCGAGAATGTAGGTCATTGAAGGTGGGTAGGAGAGGAAAATTGAGCATTTTTTGCTTTGGGGTTTTGCTACTTGACGTGATTTTAATGAGGCATCCATCCTGGGCTAGTCATACCTTTGTGTGCATTTTACTTTTCGTCTTGAAGCCGTTTAGTTTTGACTTAATTCGAGTTCTCACTTTTCTCTTTAGATTATAAGTTTTTATCCTACCCTGAGTTTTACCATAGTGAGGTTTTGTGAGTTGTACTACTTATGCATTATTTCATTTGTTTTGATACTCACATTCACTCATTTTACCGAAGAATTCATCAACTGTTTTGATGTGACATTTGCTTGAGTATTTACACACTGAAGGGAGAGTGTTGGGGTCTAAATTCATTAGAAGTGTGATTGTCTAAATCCCTATAGGATTCTATAGTATCTTTTATATAGTTTCCTAGTTGTAATGTATTACTTAAAAGACAAAGATTCTCTCTTCCTTACTGCTATAAATTAAGACACAATGGGGTGAGAAATCATACTACAAAATCACCAAATTCTCTCTTCTCTCTTCTTGCCGCCGACCACGGTCTGCCAATTTTTCCTCAGTAAAATAAGCCTACAACACTTTTTAGTGTTTAGAGAGTAGCTAATTTTCACACTTTTTGTAGTCTCTCACAAATTTGTTTTATATTTTTAGTTATAAAAATTTAATAAATCCAATGAAAAGAACTTCAAGACTTGGATAAGATGTGAGTGAAAAAAAAATTGTGTTTATTATTATTTTTTTTTTTTTTGAACAAATGATATTATCTACACTAAAAGGGTGGAGGAGTGTGCTAAGCCTCATAATGGGCTAGCAATAATTTGATTTAAATTCTTATTTGGCGAAAATCGAACCTAAGAACTCATCTCTTGTGTTCTGTATTTCTTCAACTTTCTTCCCACCGCCTTTCTTAACCTTTGGTCATCCTTCTTATATGTCTCTTACATTTTCCCTATTTAGCGAATAAGAATACTAAAAAATCAAAAACAAAATATTTACCAAAACAAAGTATAAAGGATAAATTATTAAGCAATCAAAAGTATGTAAGCTAAAGCCTAATCCATTCCGCCACTCAATATTAAGGTCTTGTGGTATTATTCTTCACTTTGAAGTGAGAGGTCTTAGGTTCGAATATGGTGGATGGCAATTTCGATACTAAATTAGGCTGTTAATTGTGTGGTTTTACCGAACTTCTACTTCTCTTAATATAAAAATATCGATATATTAAATAAAATATATATAAAAAAAATCGCCCCGATATACGAGAAGATCCCATCTGCGTAATGGTAGGCGAACCACAAACAATGTTCCTCCCAAGCCGTGAAACACACATTTTCGGCGGTTTCCTTTTAGGCAGTTATCAATAATTAAAAACCAAGAACCAAGAATTACAGGATGTGTCCAAATATGTGCTTATCAAACTTGTGCTTTCTGATGCGTATCCCTCATATCTATTGTCCCATGCTTCCTTGGATGAGGTATATTGCAATATACATAGTAGCCCCTCAGGTTTGAGGTCTATTGCAATATTATACAACATCTTTAAAACTTTTCACTTTCATACCTCAAGTACTATTTTATTTCAATTTCATACAACCGTTACATTTTCCATCCATGGATCTGTTAAATGCTAACGTGGCTGCCACATATATGCCATGTGGCTGCCAAATGTCTGACACGTGGCAAATAAAATATTTTTTTTTTTTTTTTAAAAACCTGAAATTGGAAGAAGAAAAAAAAAGGACCGAACCCCCTGCAACCCAGAAGAAGAATGAGGAAGAAGAAGGAGGAAGAAGAAGAAGAGAAGAAGGAGAAGGAGGAGGAAGAAGAAGAAGAAGAAGAAAAAGAAAAAAAAAAGGGACCGAACCCAGAAGAAGAAGGAGGAAGAAGAAGAAGAGAAGAAGAAAGAGGAGGAGGAGGAAGAAGAAGAAGAAGATATAAAAAATAAAAATAAAAGGACCAAACCCCCTGCAACCCAAAAGAAGGAGGAAGAAGAAGAAGAGAAGAAGAAAGATGAGGAGGAGGAAGAAGAAGAAGAAGAAAAAAAATAAATGAAAGGGACCGAACCCAGAAGAAGGAGGAAGAAGAAGAAGAAGAAAAAAAAAAGAACCGAACCAGAAGTAGGAAGAAGAAGAAGAGAAGAAGAAAGAGGAGGATGAGGAAGAAGAAAAAGAAGAAGAAAAAAAAAAAAGGACCGAACCCCCTGCAACCCAGAAGAAGAAGGAAGAAGAAGAATGAGGAAGAAGAAGAAGAGAAGAAGAAGGAGGAGGAGGAAGAAGAAGAAGAAGAAAAAAAAAAGGACCGAACCCAGAAGAAGAAGGATGAAGAAGAAGAAGAGAAGAAGAAGAGAAGAAGAAAGAGGATGAGGAGGAAGAAGAAGAAGAAGAAGAATAAGAAAAAAAAGGATCGAACCCCCTGCAACCCAGAAGAAGGAGGAAGAAGAAGGAGGAAGAAGAAGAAGAGAAGAAGAAAGAGAAGGAGGAGGAAGAAGAAGAAGAAGAAGAAGAAGAAAAAAGACCAAACCAGAATGAGGAAGAAGAAGAAGAGAAGAAGAAAGAGGAGGAGGAGAAAGAAGAAGAAGAAGGAAAAAAAAAAAAAAATGATGATCCAACCCCTTGCAACCCAGAAGAAGAAGGAGGAAGAGGAAGAAGAGAAGGAGGAGGAGGAAGAAGAAGAAAAAAAAAAAAAAAAGAGGACCGAACCCAGAAGGAGAAGAAGAAGAAAAGAAAAAAAGATATGTGGCAAACAGGTTTTTAAAAAAAAATTAAAAAAAAAATTATTTGTCACATGGCAAACATTTGGCAGCCACGTGGCATATATGTGGCAGCCACGTCAGCATTTAACAGATTCATGGATGGAAAATGTAACGGTTGTATGAAATTGAAATAAAATAGTACTTGAGGTAAGAAAGTGAAAAGTTTTAAAGATGTTGTATAAGATTGCAATAGACCTCAAACCTGAGGGACTACTATGTAATTTACCCTATTATAAATATACTAAAACCCAACACAAAAACACTGTTCATTAACAGTGTTCTTCCATTTTCACCCTGCTTCTTTTTTGTTATATCAACTTTGCCCTTTCTTCCCACACGGTTTTAGTATCTCGACCCACCTTTTCTCTAGATGCTCCCCCCACCATTTCAGACGCTGCTCTTCCCTTACTCCCTCCTCGCCTCACTTTTCTCTGCACCAAGCAACTCGATTTAGGGCTTCACCATTTCTCTTCGAATCAAGGTCTCTATTTCTCTTCCTATTTTGTGTTCCCTATTGCATTTTCATATTTTTCTGCTAAAGTTTCCAATTGCTTGATTAAATCGTTAATTAATCTGTTTTTTTTTTTTCCGTGAAATATTTGGGAAATCGGACCAGAAAGGGATCGAATCGCATTAATTAGCTAATTTTCCATCTCATCCGATTGTAAATTGGTTTAATTGAACTTTAATTTCGTTCAAAGTTTCTAGCTTTCGGTTTCGTAGGAAAATTTCTTATTTATCGGGTTTTCATCTTTGTAGGATATTGCAGACGAGGTGTTTGTTTAAATTCCGCAAAGGGACCAATGTTTGTGTAAATTGTAGTGGGTCTTCGTTGCTGCTTACTGGGTTACTGTTAGAAAGACAAAATAACTTTTCTGAGCATTTGGGTCGGTCTGTGGTCTGAGTGTTGGTTTTGATTTCGCAATTTTTGCACAATGCCTGCTTATTGTTTGCTTTTTTGATAAAATGGTGTCATAATCCCATGAATTAGGACCTTTCCAAATTCCAAATTAAGTTTTTCAGCATGCGTTACCGACTGTCAAGCATTTGCATCTGAAAATTGTCGACTACATGTGTGGAACAGCGTTACAAAGAAATCTTTGTTAAGTAAAAATTGAATGGGATATAAAGATATATCTCAACTGCTGATTATAAATATTACTTTTTCTTTGATATTTGCTGAATTTATAGATGGAAGAGTTGTTAAAGAACCAGATATTTGCAGTACATGCACTTTCTGGTGTAGGGTGGGTGGCATTAGGCACAGCTCTTACTTACCCTCTTAAAATTCTGTGACTTTTTGCTTTTGTGTCCAGTAAATTGAAATCTTTGGTTCAGCCGAGCTGTGTATTAGTTAGGTTCAGTTGCATGGATTTTGTTTTTAAGATCAGCAAACAATTTGGGATTGAAATTTTTGTATTTTTTCATTCGTAGTTATGTTAGTACTTATTACTGGATGGACTCTAAGATCTTGGATCGAATTAACGGTGCTCATCCCTCCAAATTTTTGTTTATATTGTAGAGTAGATGTATTAATGGGATAACAACAACAACAACAACAAAGCCTTTTCCCACTAAGTGGGGTCGGCTATATGAATCCTAGAACGTCATTGTGCTCGGTTTTGTGTCATGTCCTCCGTTAGATCCAAGTACTCAAGTCTTTTCTTAGGGTCTCTTCCAAAGTTTTCCTAGGTCTTCCTCTACCCCTTTGACCCTGAACCTCTGTCCCGTAGTCACATTTTCGAACCGGAGCGTCAGTAGGCCTTCTTTGCACATGTCCAAACCACCGGGATCGATTTTCTCTCATATTTCCTTCAATTTTGGCTACTCCTACTTTACCTCGGATATCCTCATTCCCAATCTTATCCTTTCTCGTGTGCCCATACATCCCACGAAGCATCCTCATCTCCGCTACACCCATTTTGTGTACGTGTTGATGCTTCACCGCCCAACATTCTGTGCCATACAACATCGCTGGCCTTATTGCCGTCCTATAAAATTTTCCCTTGAGCTTCAGTGGCCTACGACGGTCACACAACACACCGGATGCACTCTTACACTTCATCCATCCAGCTTGTATTCTATGGTTGAGATCTCCATCTAATTCTCCGTTCTCTTGCAAGATAGATCCTAGGTAGCGAAAGCGGTCACTTTTTGTGATCTTTGCTAGATTGCTCCGGTCATTAGTGTGGATAAGTATATAAATGGATAGAGATAGGAAAGCAAACACAAGATGTACGTGGTTCACCCATATTGGCTACGTCCACGGAATAGAGGAGTTCTCATTAATTGTGAAGGGTTTACACAAGTACATAGGTTCAAGCTCTCCTTTAGTGAGTACAAGTGAATGATTTAGTACAAATGACATTAGGAAATATTGTGGGAGAATGATCTCGTAACCACGAAACTTCTAAGTAACGGAGTGTGGTATCGTCTTGACTTGCCTTATCTGTCTCATAGGTAGATGTGGCATCTTCTCTGGCAGTACTCTTCCTCCATCCAGGGGTGGTATCTGTAACTGGTGGAGATGCACAAGGTAATGTATCAATTTCACTCGAAGCTTACTTGTAGTTTCAGGCTCGGTCAAGCGCGATACAAACCATGTAGTAGGAGTCCCCCAAGTCGACGAGCTAGGGGATCTGCTGAAAGAGGTGACAGACAAGGTAAGCAATCAGAGCTCTGGCTGATTATTCACATTCTCCCTATCTTGCAGGCAGCATGAAGGATAAAGAGAAGAAAATGAGAAGAGATGATATGGGATACTTTTGCTTTTGAAGAAGTAACTTTCCACAGGCTTATTCTTGAACTGGGCTGGAGGGTTTTCTGGTTTCCTCCAGAGTATAAGGCCGACTGAAGAATTTGAGGGTCAAAACAAGTCCATCAAATCTAGAGTACGTTCGACCCTGCTGATATGGGATACTTTTGATTTTGACAGAGTAGTGGATGTATCGGCACGTGTGTGCTGTTACGCTTGTCTCCACATGCTTCCTTGTATCCTTCTCACTTGCCCTATCTGTTCCTCAGGCAGATGCGGTATCTTCCCTGGAAGCATAAGATGTTGAAGATGAGTACTCGAGAGCAATGCCAGGTAAGTAATCAGGTAAGGGGTTCCAGGCAGTCAGTTCCTGGCTGGAAGCTTGATTCCAAGTGCTGACTGATTGCTCTCTTTCTCCTTGTCTTGCAGGTAAGAACAAGGCCAAAGGAAAAGACAGGGAAAAAGCATGATATGGGATACTCTTGCTTTTAACCCTTATGATATGAGATATTCTTGCTCTAGTATAGCTTGTTTACAGAGGTATTATCGGGGGGAAAGAAAGCTGAATATTTCGAAAGGCTTCGTTTGGAGTGCCCTCTCAGATAAGAGGAAGGGTTGAGCATTTTTGCAGGTCTGCCTGTCCGTTGGGGATGGAGGTCGACATATATAGGAGTCTCCCTAACATCAAGTAATAATGTTATTCCTTTACCCTGCTTGGTCATAGCACGGTAGTGGGAGCTGCCAGCTTCACATGTTTTAACTCTGTCAGAACACTTTGAAAAAGTGGTCTGTGGTATCTGGAAAGCTGATGTTGCGTGTGGAGATTACAGACAAGCTTTATCCAAGGAGATCCACCTCTTGAAGTTGGGAAAGTGGTGCCTCTTCAGTTTTTGAACAAGCAATCATGTCGGGGATCTGGCTCTCGAGATTCGGAGAACGATGCCTCTTCGATTTTTGAGAAAGCAATCCTGCTGGGGGTCTGACTCTCGAGATTCGGAGAGCGGTGTCTCTTCGATTTTTGAGAAAGTAATCATGTTGGGAGTATGGCTCTCGAGATTCGGAGGGCGGTGCCTCTTCGATTTTGGAGGAAGCAATCTTGTTGGGAGTGTTTTCTCGACTGTGAGTAAAGGTTGGGCATGTTTGCTAATCTACCTTGCCACGAAGCACAGAGGTTGACACACAGGGACTTTCCAATTATCCAGCAGTGGTACTGTTCCTTTACCCTCTCTTCGATTTTTGAGAAAGTAATCATGTTGGGAGTCTGGCTCTCGAGATTCGGAGGGCGGTGCCTCTTCGATTTTGGAGCAAGCAATCTTGTTGGGAGTGTTTTCTCGATTGTGAGTAAAGGTTGGGCATGTTTGCTAGTCTACCTTGCCACGAAGCACAGGGGTTGACACATAGGGACTTTCCAATTATCCAGCAGTGGTACTGTTCCTTTACCCTCTCTTCGATTTTTGAGAAAGTAATCATGTTGGGAGTCTGGCTCTTGAGATTCGGAGGGCGGTACCTCTTCGATTTTGGAGCAAGCAATCTTGTTGGGAGTGTTTTCTCGAATGTGAGTAAAGGTTGGGCATGTTTGCTAGTCTACCTTGCCACGAAGCACAGAGGTTGACACACCGGGACTTTCCAATTATCCAGCAGTGGTACTGTTCCTTTACCCTTGTGGGTAATAATATGGTAGCTAGACCTTCAAAATTTATGTGTCTAAACTTTGTTAGTGTTGTTTCTTTGCTATTCTTTTACCCTTCTTGGTCAGAGCGATGTAGTGAGACCTGCAAGCTTCACGTGTCTCAACTTTGTCAGAGAACTTTGGCAAAGTTATCTGTGGTACCCATGAGCTACTGTTGCGTGTGGGAAGTGGGTGATTGAACAGTACGATTCATGTGCTTTCTACTTCGCCAGAAATCTTCGACAGAATGCCCATAATTTCCGCAAAGCTGAGTGTGCGTGTGACAGGTGCTGACAAGGCTGGAAAAGTAGGTGCCTCTTTGATTTCTGAGATCGGCCCTCGTGGTCTCTGAGCAGCCCAGCTTTTGAGAAAGCAAGCCTCTTCGATTTCTGAGATCGGCCTTTGTGGTCTTTGGGCAACCCAGCTTTTGAGAAAGCAAACGCCTCTTCGATTTCTGAGATCGACCCTCGTGGTCTCTGAGCAGCCCAGCTTTTGAGAAAGCAAGCCTCTTCGATTTCTGAGATCGGCCTTCGTGGTCTTTGAGCAGCCCAGCCTTTGAGAAAGCAAACGCCTCTTCGATTTCTGAGATCGACCCTCGTGGTCTCTGAGTAACCTAGCTTTTGAGAAAGCAAACGCCTCTTCGATTTCTGAGCAGGCGCCTCTTCGATTTCTGAAGCTTCGTCGAGTGCAGATTTTTATAGAGGCTGACATTAAGTTCCAAAGCACACTTGAATATCCACCAGTAGAAGCTCTATTCTTGCACTTCTAAGATCTTGATTTGTCCGACCTCTTCTCTCTTCAACACCTTTGAAAATGTCTGGCCCCTCCGACCGTCGTTTTGACTTGAACCTTGTTGAAGAGGCAGCCCCGCCTTCTCCAGACAACATATGGCGCCCATCCTTCGTCTCCCCTACTGGTCCTCTTACCGTTGGGGATTCCGTGATGAAGAATGATATGACCGCTGCGGTAGTGGCCAGGAACCTTCTCACTCCCAAAGATAACAGACTACTTTCCAAACGATCTGATGAGTTGGCTGTTAAGGATTCTCTGGCTCTCAATGTTCAATGTGCAGGTTCTATGTCTAATATGGCCCAACGCCTATTTGCTCGAACCCGCCAAGTTGAATCATTGGCGGCTGAAGTGATGAGTCTCAAACAAGAGATTAGAGGGCTCAAGCATGAGAATAAACAGTTGCACCGGCTCGCACATGACTATGCTACAAACATGAAGAGGAAGCTTGACCAGATGAAGGAATCTGATGGTCAGGTTTTACTTGATCATCAGAGATTTGTGGGTTTGTTCCAAAGGCATTTATTGCCTTCGTCTTCTGGGGTTGTACCGCGTAATGAAGCTCCAAATGATCAACCTCTGATGCCTCCTCCTTCTAGGGTTCTGTCCAGTACTGAGGCTCCGAATGATCCCCCTCCAGTGCCTTTTCTTTCTGGGGCTCTACCGACTGCTGAGACTTCTCCTAAGCAACCTTTGTGAAGGCTCCCTCTTGTTTGTTTATTTTGACTCAAGTATATGTACATATTTGTAACTTATCGGGGATATCAATAAATAAGCTTTCCTTCATTTCAACGTATTGTGTTAAATACACCAAAGCCTTCTTCGCTAGGTTCTTTGAATTTTCTTTTGTTGAAGCTTGTATGTTGAAGCTTTGTGAGTGGAGCATGTAGGTTGAGGTAGTGTTCCCTTAATTTCCCGAGTGAGGAAAACTTCTCGGTTAGAGACTTGGAAAATTCAAGTCACTGAGTGGGATCGGCTATATGAATCTTAGAACGCCATTGTGTTCTGTCCTGTGTCATGTCCTCCGTTAGATCCAAGTACTCTAAGTCTTTTCTTAGGGTCTCTTCCAAAGTTTTCCTAGGTCTTCCTCTACCCCTTCGATCCTGAACCTCTGTCCCATAGTCGCATCTTCTAATCGAAGCGTCAGTAGGCCTTCTTTGCACATGTCCAAACCACCGTAACTGATTTTCTCTCATCTTTCCTTCAATTTCGGCTACTCTTACTTTACCCCGGATATCCTCATTCCTAATCTTATCCTTTCTCGTGTGCCCACACATCCAACGAAGCATCCTCATCTCCGCTACACCTATTTTGTGTACGTGTTGATGCTTCACCGCCCAACATTCTGTGCCATACAGCATCGCCGGCCTTATTGTCGTCCTATAAAATTTTCCCTTGAGCTTCAGTGGCATACGGCGGTCACACAACACGCCGGATACACTCTTCCACTTCATCCATCCAGCTTGTATTCTATGGTTGAGATCTCCATCTAATTCTCCGTTCTTTTGCAAGATAGATCCTAGGTAACGAAAACGGTCGCTCTTTGGTATTTCTTGATCTCCGATCCTCACCCCTAACTCGTTTTGGCCTCCATTTGCATTGAACTTGCACTCCATATATTCTGTCTTTGATCGGCTTAGGCGAAGACCTTTAGATTCCAACACTTCTCTCCAAAGGTTAAGCTTTGCATTTACCCCTTCCTGAGTTTCATCTATCAACACTATATCGTCTGCGAAAAGCATACACCAAGGAATATCATCTTGAATATGTCCTGTTAACTCATCCATTACCAACGCAAAAAGGTAAGGACTTAAGGATGAGCCTTGATGTAATCCTACAGTTATGGGAAAGCTTTCGGTTTGTCCTTCATGAGTTCTTACTGCAGTCTTTGCTCCTTCATACATATCCTGTATAGCTTGGATATATGCTACTCGTACTCCTTTCTTCTCTAAAATCCTCCAAAGAATGTCTCTTGGGACCCTATCATACGCTTTTTCCAAATCTATAAAGACCATGTGTAAATCCTTTTTCCCATCTCTATATCTTTCCATCAATCTTCGTAAGAGATAGATTGCCTCCATGGTTGAGCGCCCTGGCATGAACCCAAATTGGTTGTCCGAAACCCGTGTCTCTTGCCTCAATCTATGCTCAATGACTCTCTCCCAGAGTTTCATTGTATGACTCATTAGCTTAATACCCCTATAGTTCATACAATTTTGTACATCGCCCTTATTCTTGTAGATAGGCACCAAAGTGCTCGTTCGCCACTCATTTGGCATCTTCTTCGTTTTCAAAATCCTATTGAAAAGGTCAGTGAGCCATGTTATACCTGTCTCTCCCAAAACTTTCCACACTTCGATTGGTATATCGTCTGGGCCTACTGCTTTTCTATGCTTCATCTTCTTCAAAGCTACAACCACTTCTTCCTTCCGGATTCTACGATAAAAAGAGTAGTTTCTACACTCTTCTGAGTTACTCAACTCCCCTAAAGAAGCACTCCTTTCATGTCCTTCATTGAAAAGATTATGAAAATAACCTTTCCATCTGTCTTTAACCGCGTTCTCTGTAGCAAGAACCTTTCCATCCTCATCCTTGATGCACCTCACTTGGTTTAGGTCCCTTGTCTTCTTTTCCCTTGCTCTAGCTAGTTTATAGATATCCAACTCTCCTTCTTTGGTATCTAGTCGCTTATACATATCGTCATAAGCCGCTAACTTAGCTTCTCTCACAGCTTTCTTCGCCTCTTGCTTCGCTTTTCTATACCTTTCACCATTTTCATCGGTCCTATTCTTGTATAAGGCTTTACAACATTCCTTCTTAGCCTTCACCTTTGTTTGTACCTCCTCATTCCACCACCAAGATTCCTTTTGGTGTGGGGCAAAGCCCTTGGACTCTCCTAATACCTCTTTTGCTACTTTTCGGATACAACTAGCCATGGAATCCCACATTTGGTTAGCTTCCCCCTCTCAATCTATTATCTACAATTCATTCTCATTATTATTCAATTTCACAGTTCTTATCAAGTTCTTTTCCACCAACTCACTCAATCCACCGCCAATTCACCCAAATCCGATGAAGTATAAATACACGAAAAAGGAGATCATTTTTAATTTAGAGGGTTTTGTTTGTGTGTTTGGATCCTCGGTGTAACTAGATAACTTGGTTCTCTTTTCATTTTGAGGAAATAGCGGTTTTTTAGGGTTCTGTGTGCAGCCTTCAGAGTTTAGTGGTGCTTGCTTTCAATCTGTTTTCAAGAATATTGTTTTGTGAAGTGATGAGGCAATCAGATTTCTGGGGTTGATAAAATTGTTTGGTGTGATGCTCTTTCTTTGTTTATATTAATTGAGTTTATAATGTACTTTAAAACCTGAATTATAGATTTGTTTTCCGTATTGAATGTCAAATTATCAGTGTATAGATACAAAAAATGATTTCAGTGTATGTATTTTTATGAGTTTATAATGGTATAATAATTTGTATCAAAAAAAATACAAATGACAAATTGTGACAAAATTATGTTTGGCAAGATAAAATTTCTATGTCAAATGGTGAAGTATCACGAGTTGGTTTCCAGTTTTAATGTTCTTATTATGTGTTGTCTTTGCTTTCATAAATTGATACTTTATTGATGATAAAACTGATTTGGTTTTGCAGACCATAATTTTTAAGCAACAAAATTAAGCTGGAAATTAAATTGAGGTATGAATGCTTCCCCTTATTCAGGTTATTCAATTGATCTTTTCCCTTTTCTGGATTTTATTTTTGAATGTTGTTTGATAAAACTAATTTGGTTTTGTAGATTAAGATTTTTAAGCGAGAAAATCAAGTTGGAAATTCAATTGAAATTGTAATGAATTTGCAAATTTGTCAAGTATATCTTACATTCGTGGTTCCATATTCACTTTACCCATAACTATTGAATTTTGTCTCTTGACTGGATGGATTTTTATAGTTTCCAGGATCTACAATTGCAAATCCTTTGATGGATAAAACACAGAGGACCCAGCTACGCTTATAGAGCTTCTTTAGCATCGTAAGTTAAAATTGCATATCATTTTTTTGCTTCATGGAATTCATTATGTTTAATAGTATACCAAGTATGTGATACCAATTTTTATCTTAGTAGTTTCTAACAATTTGTAAAGTACGATAAATGTGTAGAAGTTTGAATTATACATATGAAAGTTTCATCTATTATACTTTTTAACAATCATTCACAGGTAATGCTATCCAGAGTGATTCAAAGAATTTCAAGAGCTTCATTCATCCAATTTATGTTCTTCATGTAAAAATTCTTTCAATAAGTTCAAACATCTTTCGGTATAGATAACATTAACATTCTGTAACAATATATTATAGCTTGGAAACATTTTTCCATACAATTTATAATCCCGCAGCAACGCGCGGGCAATTATTTCTAGTACATTCAATTTCTTGTATTCTAATTAAATTAAATTTTCAAAGTAATATTACAATGTAGTAAGTAAAGGATTTCAAATTTGACTCGTAATCTCACATAGATTATAAGAACGTATAATATCTGTATTGATTTTGATACTCAGTAAGTGACTGATTTATAGGTCACAGTGGAATCTTTTTGTTTAGAGTATGGTTGTATCAAAAAATTAAATTAACTTAATACTTTCAAAAATCCACGTACATTGTGTCACCAACCATGATCACTACTTCTCTTCACACGTGTCAAACGGGACCGCATAATATTTTTGAGTTTTGACGTACTTTTATCCGTGTCGCTTTCGAGTGTGCTCCCACGCGGACATTACCCTCTTCGTATAAAAGGATTTCTTTCTTCGCATGTGGAAACTTCAATTTCATATTAACCATGATTCATGAAATCCAACTATGATGTAATCATCTAACGATCAACATGATAATACAAGGGAATGGAAACTTTCAAAAAGGATGATCGAGCAATAGCTTATTAGGTCTTAATTTATTAATATTTCTCTTTATGTATCGTACAAGTAAACTAGTTTATAAATCGCAAGTGGTGTAGTTTAATTGGTTAAAAACATTTGCTTTTATGGTTGAGATCTTCTGTTCAAATCTCTCTACATAATTTAGATAAGTTTAATGTAGGTTATTTTATCATTTGTCCCAAAAAAAAAACTATAGTCCATAAAACGACTTCAAACTTTATCTAAACAAATATATGTTGCACTCTAATGTCATTAGGAATGTGATTGTGTAAATTTTAGTAAATTATGTGTAGGAATTCTATGAGATCTGGAAGATCTTTCCTTGTACAACTTTATTATTTGGAGAGAAAGTTTATCTTGCTTATTAGTATAATTAAATGCACAAAGCATGAGGAATAACATTCACAGAATTCCTTAAGTCCTCCTCTATCTTCTCCTCTCCCTTGCTGATCTCCCTCTTTCTTCCCTCGTTAAATTCATACTACAACAATACAATGATATATTGACATATATCGAACTTTTTGGATGAAGGACTAAGTGAAGACACAAAATGAGTCAGCCATAATAATTTGGAGACGAACCTAAAACTCTAAACTTACAAGTGAAGAAACATCGAATTACATAAAGAGTAATGAGGACCAAGAAAAGTAAAGGAGGATGGATGAATGAAGGAGGATGCATGCAAATAAACTCCTTAAAAAATTTCTGGTTTTATACGTCCCACATCTCTCACCATAGTTGTTCCATCCTTTTCTTCATGTTCTTTGTCACATATATTTCCTTATTGTATCTCTGAAAATGTAAATTAAAAATTAAAATAGTTATAAATTAGGTGCTAGCTAAATAATTTTCTGTTTGACTTATCTTTTGAATAACGTCACATAAAATAGGGTGAGTTGAATAGTATAAAATTAAAAAAGAGGATACGTTTGGTAAGGTGTTGGGAAGAATTAATAAAATAATATGTTGATATATTTAGACTTGATCTTCTTGTATAAGATATTATATGAGATTAAGGCCATAGCCTCTTTAATGCTTCGAGAAAAGTTGAACAACCAAAGCCACAAGAAGGTTATACAAAAAAGATCGGATCAAGCATAAATCTGAAAAACAAATGTTTAGCACGTTCATTGTATCTAGAAGATAGCACGTTTACTCGAAAACAAATGAGAAAGACCCATTTCCATGAAGAAACAGTAAGGTTAGTTTTGGACGTGGGGCTCATATCTGTGGGTTCGTAATTGTAGAGTTCTTAACCTGCTTCATACTATAAAATTCAACTGTATTATGATAGCAATATTATTCTCCACTTGTAAGTGGTAGCTCTTACGTTCGATTCCCGTAAATAGTGAGTTTGTAACTCAATTATGTGTCTCAGTCCAAATCTCTTACTTGTTAGTGTAAATAATATTATTGTGTTGAAAAAATATGTGTCTCAATCCAAATCTCCCACTCGTTAGTGTAAATAATATTATTTTGTTGAAAAAAAAAAACTCATATCCTAGAGGGAAATGATAGTTTAATCCAGAAGTACCATGTAGCACTGTGGAATTACTGGTGAAATATTGAGATGTGAATTAAAAGCTCTTCACTTATATAATTTCTGGGTAATACTTTGGAGTATTGTAGATTTGTTTTAGAGTTTTTGTTTTTTAACAGATACAACCACACACTATACTCATCTAAATTATGGGGACGGAAATTTAAACTTGTAGATGGAAGAACGCATATATTGCTCTAAGGAAAATTTTATTTGGACCCAGTTAACTTATCTCTACACCCATTAATATTTTTTAAATTTTATATTCCAATTGTGCCCTAAAGAAAAGATGGGTATAGAAAGATATTATCAACTTGCAAATGAGTGTGTCGAAGTGGCCCTGAGAGCCCCATTTGGAGGTTGGGTGGATTGCCGGAAATCGAAAAGAGGGATTAACAGAGGGTGGAGAAGAACGGTAAAATGATAGTGGAGGAGGGTTGTGGCCTTCGGCGAAATCAGGAGATCGTGTTGCCTGAGCTGAGTTGGGTTTGTCAGAGAAATATAGGGCTTCTGATGTTGATAACGATCTCTCTCTCTATCTCTCTCAAATTTTGGTCTCTCATCAATTCTCTCTTCACCCAATTTCAAATGACTACCAGCTTTATCATCCTTGAAAGCATATATAGCTTTTTCAAACCCTCTCAACCTCCCTTACTCCACAGTGAAATCTGCACAAACCCAAGAACCAAACCCCTGCACAGTCACGACAAAACCCAAATTTCAGGAACAAACCCAGAAATTATGCAATCCGCAAGGCCCTGCTGCCCAGACCCTCGAAGCTTGCAGATAACAAATGGCACCCAAGTCAGCCACACACGAAGGCCTTCTGCAACTCGCACCCTTCCTCTTTTTCGAGCTTCTGCGACCTGCAAAAGCTTCAACAACAGTCCAAACGACAACCCCTTGCAGACCAAAGATGTGAGGTTTTTTAATGAACTTCTGATTTTCTGTTAGGGTCTATAAAAGATGTGAGGTTCTTTAATGGGTTGGGATGATCTGGTGTCAGAAATCTGCATCGAATGCTTGTGGTGCTTGAAGGATTTGAAAGCAATGATGAATGTAACATTTTGTGAATTTCCAAATAATGGGAAGATTGCTTATGGAAGAGTGGATGAAGATCCATTGTCTGCTAAATATTGTTGTTGGATAATTCAAACAAAGAACGAAGAAAGTTGCAATTTTGAGAGAATGATTATAACCCGGCTCTTCTTGTTACAGTTGTTACAACGACGACTCGACTGAAGGCAAGTTTGGACGGCGACTCGATCTCCACGACCAGATCTCCGACCGTTGGTTCCAGCGATATCACGACCTTGTCGCCACCACCATAGAGATGAGCACGAAGAATTGAACATTGACGAGATAAAGAGTAGGTCGGCGATGACAATTTTTGTAATGACAATCGGAATCAAATCCAATTACTGCTACAGTAGGTGGTTGGGTGGGTTTACATGTTTGTGTTCTTTTTTTTTTTAAGTTTGTTAATTTTGTATTTGAGGGTAAAAAGGTAAGTTTGCGGGACAAAATTTTTAAGTTGGGTGTGAAAAGAGGATTACTAGGTGTAAATAAAATTTCCCTTGCTCTAATCAACTTAGCTAAACTAATGTCCACAATTTTTTAGGAGTTATATATAGATGAACTGCAAGTACTCTTCTCCATAAAATAAAGAAGAAAATAGATGTTGAAGCTTAGCACTGCATATTAACTGAAGTTTAGGGTTTCTACTTTCAAGTGTTAAAGCTTAAGTCATTGATGATCTATTCTGAATGTATTTCTCATTGATTGCCAAGTAAACTGACGAAAATTAAACCATCTCAAATATTCAAATGAAAGACTGATTCAAAAATTTTACAATATTTGAATTGGTTCTATTTCCGGTATTCTCTTTGAATTTTATAAGTAATATTAAATGGTTGTTCTTGTTTTTTAAGGAATATGATGAATCTGAAATATTCAAGAACAGACGCTATATACGGTAGGTAGGCTTCTCGATCAAAAATGCGATCTTTCTAATAGTATATTCGTGTACTATATAGTTATATTTAGCTTTCAGCTAAAATAGTTTCTGAGATTAACATAACTCTTTATTTTGGTCTCTGAGATTTAAAATCGATAGAACTGGTCCCTAATTTGTGAATCATCAATCATTTTAGTCATTCTGTAAAAAAATCTTCGTTAAATAAGGATGAAATGACAAAAATATCTTCATTTTTTATGAAATTATTTTGGCCTATTGTTTATTAAATTGAGACTATTTTTGTTATTTTGGTCCTTATTTAACATAAATAGTTCCTGAAATGACCAAAATGATTGATAGTAAACAAACTCAGGAATCAGTTTTATCGATTTCAAATCATATGAACCATTTTAACCTAAAAGCCAGTTACATTTTGAAGTTCTTAAAACATTGTTCCAGTTTTTACGTTTAATGTAATATCATGTTTGTCACATCTATAATTTTTGTTTTTTTTTTTTTATAAACTTTCAAATATAAAGTAAATCCCAAATTTTCCATGCAACAGTCTGTCAACAGATTAAGTGCACTTAGGCCAATTTTATTTATTTTTTCAACGCAAAAGAATACATCAAATTCATGTTTTATGTGCTATTAGATGGGACACAATTTTTAGTTATTTCTATGTTATGCTTAGGGCCGGCTCTAAGAGGACCAATGTTTGAATAAACGCTTTAGACCCTACTATTTTTCATGTCTAAATAATAGGGTCTCGACTTGGTTTAATCCCACAGTCCTTAGACAAAAACTTTATAAATCCTAAATAAAGTGTGTCAACCAACCAAGTTATTTATTACTACGATCTAGTAGTATTTTTTTTTTTTTTTTACTTGTAAGAGAATAGTCTTATATTCAAAT
This sequence comes from Malus sylvestris, assembly GCF_916048215.2. NCBI lineage: Eukaryota > Viridiplantae > Streptophyta > Magnoliopsida > Rosales > Rosaceae > Malus > Malus sylvestris. The sequence goes on along the minus strand of NC_062264.1, from coordinate 5,221,280 downwards.
CTTGTAGATGATGAGTTTGAAACCAATTTATCGTTGTATTAAAAAAACACAGTTGTCAACCAAACAAAAAAGGGCAAAACTTTTTCAAACTAAACACTTCATTTGAATCTCTTATTATACTATAACTATTAAAAGATAGCCGATACAATCAGAGGTTGTGCATTTACCTGATATTCGAGATTCAAAACATCAAAAGAAAAAACATAATGCTTAAAACAAACCAAAAAATACCCTTTCATATTGTAGACAAAACATAGTTAAAGTCATGTTTCGTAGGGAAAAAAAATAACTTCCAACGCAAATTTATTGCACCCTTGTTAGTGCACCATAGATTAAAATGATTTCTTTCTGGAAAAATTGATTCTTCAAGTGTTTTTCACTAACATTATTGGTTTCAACGAGAACTAAAACGTTAAAGTAAAATATAATAATTTATTTAGAAAACAAAAAAAGTTTGTATTCAAATGTGTGTGGACCTCATGATATAACAATCAAATCTCTCTAAAGTTATATAATTGAGACTGTTAATGCACAAAATCAGTGAGAACTTTGTTACAACAGAAAGTGTTAAGTTTGTGACCTTCGCTAGATTCCTCCGATCACTATTGTGGATAAGTATGTAAATGTATAGAGACAGAGAAGCAAACACAAGATGTACGTGGTTCAACCAAATTGGCTACGTCCACGGAGTAAAGGAGTTCTCATTAATTGTGAAGGGTTTACACAAGTACATAGGTTCAAGCTCTCCTTTAGTGAGTACTAGTGAATGATTGAGTACAAATGACATTCACTTGTACTCACTAAAGGAGAGCTTGAACCTATGTACTTGTGTAAACCCTTCACAATTAATGAGAACTCCTCTACTCCGTGGACGTAGCCAATCTGGGTGAACCACGTACATCTTGTGTTTGATTCCCTGTCTCTATCAATTTACATACTTATCCACACTAGTGACCAGAGCAATCTAGCTAAGGTCACAAACTTGACACTTTCTGTTGTACCAAAGTCCTCACTGATTTTGTGCATCAACAGAGACCAAACCAATTTTAATTTTGGAGAGGTTATTACCTATTGGCTTTTTAGCTAAAATGGTCTCTGAGATGTGCATAACACATCATTTTGGTCCCTGAGATTGAAAATTAATAGAAATGGTCCCTGAGATTGTCCCCCAACCATTATTTTGGTCCTTCCGTTAAAAACTGTGTCAAGTGTCCCGAAGCTCTTGGCTCAAAGTTTAGGCAATTTTCAAAGCTTCGTAACTCAATTGTTTCTTAACCAAATTCGACCCATAATATATCAAAATGAAGATAGGAAAGTGTAGAAAAGATTATACCTATTTGGAAGCCCAATGGTTGCCAAAGATGGTCGGAAAATAGCCTGAAAGGTGATTGGTCCGTGGGAAAATTAGAAAACTCGCCAAAAATTGGGTAAACTTTAAACGTTCATAACTTCTTCAATACTCAACTAAATCGAGTGATTTAATAATGAAAAGCATACTTCTCAACAAGATGAAGAGAGTGGTACCTTTCTCCACAGCTAATGTGCCGTATTTTGGCCAGAAAACGGCTCGAAAGTGGCTAACTCTAGACCAAGACAGCCGCTTTCGAGCCATTTTTCAGCCAGACCAAAATGATTTAGCCGTCGAGAAAGGAATCATTCTCTTCATCTTGTCGAGAAGTATGATTTTCGTTTTTGAATCACTCGATTTTGTTGAGTATTGAATAAGTTATGAACATGTAAAGTTTACCCAGTTTCCGGCGAGTTTTCCAGTTTTCCCACGGATCAGTCACCTTTTAGGCTATTTTCCGGCCTTATCCGGCAACCATTGGACTTCCAAATAGGTATAATCTTGTTCTACACTTTCCTATCTTCATTTTGATATATTATGGGTCGAATTTGGTTAAGAAACGACTGAGTTATGAAGCTCTGAAAATTGCCCAAACTTTCGGCCAAGAACTTTGAGACACTTAATGGAGTTTTTAATGGAATGACCAAGCTAATGGATGGTGGATAATCTCAGGGACCATTTCTATTGATTTTCAATCTTAGAGACCAAAGTAATGTGTTATGCAAATCTCAGGGATCATTTTGGCTAAAATGCCTTACCTAATAGATGTTTAATTAAAAAATATTTTTATTGACTTATTTCTCCTTAATGAATATTGTATTTCCTAAATAGGATTCTTTGGGCGCGACATATTTTCTTTCTTGTATGTATTTGTACTCATGGACAAGTATAATTGTGTACAGGCGTGTTTCCTTAAAATGGGGATAGATTTTTGTACTCATTTACAATTATAACTATATAGAGGCGTGTTTCCTTAAGATGGAGACGAATATTATACTCATTGACAATTATAACTATATAGAGGTGTGTTTTTTTAAAATGTGACCAAGAAAATTATAACTTATTACCATATGGAAATTACTCCAATACATCAAGTTAGGACAATTTTTTTTATGACTTTATGAGGTTATTTCATTATAGAGTATTACATTTGAGTGGTTTTACTGTAGTTTGCTTGATGTACCTACAATTGTAGGACTTGTAGGCTGGATTAGGCCTAGCACAATATGAGACACGAACCTCATGTCATGCTTTGACATATGTCTGCTTTTTCTTTAATTTGACTACAATTGGTTATTAGTCAGGTTAGTACTACAAAAGAAATAGGAGTGTGATATCCATACACCTCATTTTACTTCTCACACACCCTTTTAATTTTCGGTCATCGTATCGGATGAATTGAAGAAGATCAACGGATAGAAATTAATAAGAGTGTGTGAGAAGTAATTTGGGGTGTGTGGATTGCACATCCCAAGAAATAAAGTCAAGTTAGTACTACAAAAGAAATAAAAAGCAAAGGGGCCTAATTTTTCTTCTATTGATTATTTTATTGAAATTTTAAAAAATTCTCAAAATTCAAAGTACTTTTCATAGTCTAGTTAGGCTCGAGTCATTCTCGTATTAATATAAGACTATCACATACTTTGGAGTCAAATCCCAACCTCATAACGTATTTCGGGGTAATAACTGAAAAGAAAGGACACCATTAGATCTTGTGATTACATACATCCCCTCCAACATGGTGGGTTTGAGTCATATTCATGTCCCCTAATTTGTACTGGATCGACCATGAATTTACGATTAGTATTGTTTTTCAATATGATCCCATCCACAGTTTAGGTGTGAAGATTAACACAGACAGGGTAAAATGGTCAAATTACAAAGGAGCATATATGGATACCACCCATAACACAAAGAATAATGGAATAAGATCCACTTCGAATTTTTGTGTTTGGAATTTGCAGAGGAGGACATCCCACCATTTAAGAAAGAGAAAGAGAATCGAGTTGTCCAAGTTTTTGAGTTTTATGAAGTTGACGAGTGAGATGTGCTAATAGAGACCGTAACAGTGAAATTGAGAGATCAAAATCTCGATCCCCGAACCCAGACACATAGCTACGGAGTGAATTGAGATGGGCTTCAAACACAAATATCCAAGATGGATCTCAATCCAAAGGATAACCATGAAAGATCACCATCAGCACACACACACACATACAAATATATAACAAATTTAGTTGAATAATTTGAAATTTTTCGTTCATGATATGCACTGAATAGTTTAAAAAAAATCAACGGTTTATATATTGCATAAAAATTTAATAGATTTGCATAAAATATGTGCCCTTGTGATAATTTGAATGTAAAACAAAATACAAATAAGTTAAAAGGAAGGCTTCTACATCTTTCCATAGATGATGACTGAGAGAAGATGTAGACATCAAATCTCTTGAGAAGAGACTAACACCTAAATCCTAAGTACTTCCCTTGTTTTTCTCTCTTTGCTTTACAATAATACTAGCCAATTGCCACACTACTTTTTTATTTAAATAATTAATTTACATATTTGAAAAAAAAATTAAGAAATGAATTAATGACATGAAACCACCAACTAACGTGGGAGGTTTTGTTTTTTTTTTTTTTTCTATAATTTTAAATATTAAATTCATTCAAAATAAAAATATGTTTAAATACTTTAGCTTCTTTTAGTTCAATTGTAATTTATGAAATTCTTAAAGGACAATTTATGGTATTTTGAATGTTTCACCATTTTAAGTTGCTCACTTTATATATATAGATGACATAAAATTCCAAATAATAGTAATAATAAAACAAAAAACCTACGTGTAAAATACATGGGTGTATTTATGATATTAATCAAAACCTACGAACAAGAAAAATATTCTAAATTAATAAAATAAAGAAAGAAAACAAAAAGTATTCATGAAAGTATCAACTGGATGAGGATGGATTGTTGCCGGAATGAGACCAAGATGGTGCCTGGAAATCAGACGGACCACCCTGGTTCGGATTCTGCGGCTGCCGGAAAAAACCCATTTGCTGATTCTGCTCAGAGAAAAACAGAGGAAATGAAGCAGAGGAGGAGGCAGAGGACGGCAATGCAGAAGATGGAGTGGATGCCGATGCAGGTTGTAGAAAAGAAGATTGAAGTGACGCCAACTGGGAATTGTAGTACATTTGTTGCAGCAAACTTGAGGGTTGCTGTTGTTGTTGCTGCTGTGGATGGAAGTCAGCGGAGCTTTGAAGGAGCTGAGAGTAGTCGAAGTAATCTCGGAGGAGGTCGGAGGAGGGTTGAAAAGCTGGCTGGGAGTGATAGAGCTGCTGTTGTGGTGGTTGTGGAAGCGGCGGTGGCTGCAACGGCTGAGCATATTGTGTTGGTCTAGAATTTGAATTGAAGGTTTGGAGAGTTGGTGGTGGTGGTGGTGGTGGTTGAACGAGTCTGACGTTTTCTGGGAAGTTTAGTTTAGCTCTGTTTCCTCTGAATCTTAGAGCAGCTTCATCGTAGGCTCGGGCGGCGGCCTCCGCCGTGTCGAATGTGCCAAGCCAGACTCTTGCAGCTTTGTGTGGATCGCGTATCTCAGCTGCCCATTTTCCCCAGGGCCTCTGTCTAACTCCCCTGTATCTTCTCTTCCTCTCACCAGTTTCTTCAAATGAAACAGATTCTGTACTTGATGGTGTGGTTGGTACCGCTGTGGTGGCCGAGACGGTGGCGGTGGAAAAATTTGTACTTTCTTCTGTCACTGTATGCAAAAGAATGTATATTTCATTAGCACGATCCGTTAAATATGGTGGCAGACGCTGTTTCATTGCTTTTTTTTTCCTTCTTTTATGAATAATTTTGGAAAAAATAAATTGAAATATGTAAACATAGCCTAAAAAGCTCATGAAATGTAAGTTTTAATCTTCGCAGAATTATGCTAATTAAGGTAAACAAGTAAACAACACAATGTAAGCACATGCAATAATAGATAAAATATATATATATATATATTAACATGTCAATAGTAGAAGAAAAACTCATTGCAAATCTTCATATCATTGTTCCACAAAAGAAATCTCTTCAAATCTCAAGAGAAGGAGAAATGATAAGAAGGATGAATGTTTTTAATGGATTAAAGATTGAATAAACAAAATATTTAACAAGCTAAAGAGGTTGATAAGCATAGGAATTTCTGTTTGAATAAAAAAACATCAATGAAATATTTAATTTTTTTTTTCTTCTCAAAACCACTGACTTTCATTAAAAAAACAAAACCCATGTTCTAATCCAAAAAATTAATGAAATAAGGATGATGATTTGGAATATAGATTGAAAACTGACCAGTTGCACTTGCACCACCAGATGGAGACTCTGATTGTGTTCCTCTGTAATCACTATAGCCACCCCTAAAAGCTCTATTACCAGATTCCATGAATTGGGTTTGAGCAGAAGCAGAAGCAGAAGCAGAATCCAAATCTTCTTCGCGCCCTCTCTTTTGACCGACCCAATTGTGAGAACCAGGAGAAGCACTTGAAGAAAAAGCAGCTGACAAAGGAGAAGCAGATGGAAATGAAGAAGAATAAAGTTGGCCGAAACTAGACGTAACTCCACCGCTTCCAACATGTCCCCAGCTGTCGCTGCCTCTCTGTCCGGAAACGACATGCGTCAAAGCCGACACCATCGCCGACATCTCCGTTGCCGCCTGACTGTATCCCAAAAACATTGTCGGCGTCGACAGCGACACGTGCTGTTGATGATACGGCGGCGGCGACTCCAATCCTACGCCGCCGTAGTTGATATTATCAATATCTACAGCAGTAACATCGGTACTATCGTTTTGAGAGCCAAACCTGTCGTATTGACCGCCGCCTCCTGAGCTCCTCTGGTTAGCCACCTTCAGTAAGCACATGTAAAATCCAGCTGCTCTTAGCTTTTTCTGAAATTTTCAGATTTGATGTGAAGTTTTGTTCGACAGAGAGAGAATTTTAAGGCTGACCCAGATCGAGTTTTGACAATGAAGACCCTTCTGAGAGCAACGGCGATATATATGTGGGGAGGACTGGGCAGTTCACAATTCAAACTTGACAAGCCGCCATTAAAACAGTGTAAGCAGTGCGACAATCTTGATTCATTTCATCCACTATGCATCTTTCTGATAATATATATATATATATATATATATATATATATATATATATATATATTTAACTATTGGGTTTTCTTTTTTGTCACAACTAAAACTTGTTCTTATTTAAGATGTGATATGTGCCAAAAGCCCATCAAAATACAGATGACATAAGCCAACTATGAAGGTAGTGGAGATTATGTTGACACATACAGAGTGGTTTTAATTCGCATATATACACACGGGGCTTATAAAATAATGGGTGGAGAAGTCTGTAGGTGTACTTCTTTGAGAGGAAAGCAAGTAAGAGGAAGGGGTTAGAACTTGGAGAGAGAAACGAGAGAGAGAGAGAGAGAGAGAGAAGTTCATCTTGGAATTGTGTTCTCCATTGCAAAGACTATGCCGACATGTAATGCCAGGAATAGAATACCTCATTTATCTTATTCCAAAAGAACCAAAGTTGTCTACTTGCATGTAATTTTAATTTTGGTTTTACAGTTCTTGCCGGATTTGGTTGAAAACCCAACTATATTATGCACGATGATGTTTGGGTGTGACTTTGATTACATTATTTTTTTATTTTGTAATTGTGAGCAAAACTAATACTGCTAAGTCGTATTAATTTAAACGGTAGGAAATCTGTATAATTCTCCTGCCTAAGCCTAATTAATTAACTAGGTCTAAGAGGACTGGTTTAATTTGTTGGTTACATTCACGTTCCAAACTTCCAACTGCGCGTCTTTTAAATTTTAATACTGAATTTGAAAGCATATGTTAACACCAAAACGATGAATATTTCAATACCTGTGTTCTTAATTCGATTAAAAAAAATAAGGTGTTGTTAATCGAAGTCTAAACTATTTCTTTGGGTGGAATGTTTCCTTTGTTCAAAATGGAATGTTTCCTTTTGTTAATGCTTGACTCTACCATTTCATTTAAAGTTCGTTTGTTTAGTTCAGTCAATGTGTAGGAAATTAATAAAAAAAGAGTAATGTTTGTGTCACGCATCTAATTTGATCAAATCATTAATTGGTATGACGTAACATTTACCCACACACTTAGGGTGCATTTTTGCTCACCAAAGTTTAGGGTGGTGAGCAAAAATGCTCCCAACAAACTTATATAACGGTGGGCTAATTTATTTTTCTTCTTGTATGAAGTGAAATTTACATATTGGGAGTAGGTTAAATTTCTGTTTTATGAAATATAAGACTTAAATATTCTTATAACATGGTTGTTTTAACACCAAAAAAATTCATCTTTCAAAACTTTGGGTGTGCTAGAGCCCAGGGCAACTACTAGCTGCCTCGGCCCTTGTTTACAAATCATTTGTCATGTCTTATACACTATTCGGATACAATATATAGAAATGTGATATGACTAACATTATTAATAATATTATGACCTGTATTTAATTTGAAAAACCATTTTGGTGGTTGTGTAACAGTGTAAGCACCTGCATCAGCACTCATTCCTTCTTCTTATGAGTACAGCAAAGAGTCAACCCATTTGCACGAACAATGGTCGTTTGTATGAACACAAAATAAGAAAAAGTCTGCATATTCCCACATACATAATCCTAATTACAAAAGTATAAGCTTGGTAAACTATACATTCTCCTTATCTACATCCCCATTTGTTTTTCAGACAAAATCCATTTAGTGTATTTTTCCCCAACTAGAAAAGATGTATTAGTAAACTAAGAGGTAGTTTAGTTATAAGACTAAACGGCTATTTGCATTTAGTTGACGGCTCGCCGGCAATGAGAGAAGGAGGTGGTGGTGTTGTTGGGAGGAAGGGTAGTTTAAAGAGCAAATTGACAACAAATTACATCATAGAAGAGGTAAAATCAAAAAATTAAAACCACAAGATTAAACAACAAAAATGAATGGGGTATGCTATTACTTGTTTTTTCTTAGTTGCTTAATTTATGTATGCAAGCATGGTTTGTTCCCAATATTGTACGGTCAAAGCACGTCTCCCTTTCGGCATTCAACAATGCATGTGGTGGTTGTACAATATTGAGAACTCATATTTAATATCTGATCTAACAAAAATAAAACTGCAATATAAAAATCCTCGAGTTGAACTCGTTTAAAAGAGAACCCTATTAGTATTCCAACCTAGGTCAAATGATTGACTGGGTCAGGCAGGCTGATAGTTGGGCCCAAAACAGGAAGACCCTACATTACCATTTCTGAAAAAGGGCGACTTTGGTTTCGATCTTTGGTCAACTTAGTTGTTATACAAAATTCTGTTTGTTAAATAGTTTAATCAAGGTTCTTAAAGCATTTTTAAAGAAGATATCAAATCTTAAATAGAAAATCTAAATTTGAAAGCTTATTTGACACTTTGATGTTCTTTAAAGCTTTATTTTTCATTGAATATGTCAAATTAAACTATTATTTATTAAATTATTTACTTTTCATAATTGCAACAAATATTTTGAGAACAAAGTTTATTAATCAACTAAAAATAGGTTTGAAGTTGCTATCAAATTTAACAACAACCACCTTTACTGAAAATCCATGTCACGCTGCATAAGAATTGGTATTTTGGTTGGAAAATACTAATGCTGCCTTTTTTTACTGTTATTGTTGATGTGGACTTTTTTACATCTCTTTTGAAAATGCTCTTAGCATCATTAAGGAACTCAACTCGCATTAAATATCCAACAAATTATAAAATTTAAACAAACTCAAATAATTTTCAAAACATAATAACTACTTAAAATTAATAATGGAATAATATTGTACTTCACATTGTTCTAGCCAAAAAATAATGAACCCACGTAATTAATAATATATTGTAAATAAATATATGTAATTAGCATGTGCACATTCAACAAAAAAAAATGAGGTACAAATTTAGTTAAAAGTAAAAAAAGAATATTGGTACGAATCTTAAAAAACGTTACAAATTAATAATAGAAATATAATGATGATTGTGACAATATGTCCCTAATTTTACAATTGTATTAATTTAAAAATAGTGAATTGATGAAAATACCCCTAGAGGTGAGATTGTTGACTGTTGTTTCCCGTCTTTTTGTAACGCGTACTAGCTGCTATTGTACTGTATTCTCTAAGTACTCGATGTTACGAACGCGTAGGTGTAAGCAGAACTGAAATTGGAGTTACAGTTCAAATTCTACAGAGTTACGAATCCAAAAGACTATTTTTGAAGAAATTACTATTTTATTTATTTTATGTTATTATATTATTATTTTATATTATTTTATTATTATTTTAATATTTACTGATTTGTAATTTTGCTAGTTATTAATTTTTGGCCCGTGGGGCCCACACTCACACCAAACTCTTATCTCCCTCTCTTCCATGTGGTGTTCTATTTCCCCATTTCATGGACTCTCTCTCTTGTCTCTTCTGTCTCTCTTCTTGGATCTCTCTCTCACTCTAACTTTCTCAAACTCTCTCAGCTATCTATCTCTCCTTCTTTGCAAACAGACCACACCACCACCACCAATCGTCGTTCCAGCGAGCACCACCTATGGAACTTCCCTATCACGAACCTAACCCAGGCCGAGACTTCCTCATTTTCTCTATCTTTCTCACTGCACAATACCATCACTGTGCAAAAACCTGATTTGGCGAGTTCTCACCATCTCCGACGAAGGTAAGGCTTGAAACCTTCCTAATAATTCGTAGATCGTGCCTAGGAGTATGTTTGGCTTGTTTTTGAGACATTTTGGTGTTGTTTGGACGTAGAAACCTCTCGGGGAAATCTCCCCAGTTTTTCCGGTGAAGGACCTGTTGGTTGCAGGCCATTTCGGCCACTACTTGACCCAATATTGGTTTGGCTCGAATCCTTACTCTCCTAACTTCATTATAGTATTTAGATGGCGAGTTTTGGTTTAGTTTTGACCCCAAAACGAAGCCGAGGAAGTTTCCCTGCCAAAATCCCCATATCCGGCCTTCTTCTTCATTTGGGTCTGGCAGGTGCGACCCGCGAGCCCAATTGGGTCCAACTTGACTCGATAAAAAAATAAAAAATAAAAAGAAGATCAAGAAGAAGTCCAAACTGAATCTAAGAATCGACCCAAGCCCATGACCTGTTAACCCTAACCTGGATTCGACCAGGATTCATTTAAGAATTTGAAGGGAATATTCCAGGGGAACATTTCGTTAACTTTTCAGTTAACTTTAACAGATGGAATATTCTGTTAAAGTTAACTGTTGACAGTCAATTGACTTTTGTTGACTTTTTCGGAATTTTCTCGGAAACCTTCCTAGGCTAATTTTGATGTCCAAAGTCAATTTTTGACATCCATTTAAGGAAATTCTGAAGCTTTAACATAGTTGACCACCGAGGTGTCTCAATTGACTTTTTAGGGTTAAGCGTTGACTTTCTCGTTGATTTTTTACAAAATTTGTCCATGACCCTTCTTAGCATATCTCTACGCTCTGATTCCAAGCTTATGACCCCCTCTCCGTTGGTCGATGTGGGATGTTACAAAACACATCTGCATGAACTCGTGTGTCAGCATATGTCGATGAGCACTCGAAGTGATATGTTTATTTCTGCGAGATATTGTGATTACTGGAAGTCATATGCCTATTTATAAATTTTGTGACATATTGAATTCTTGAGATATTGCAAACTACGGTAAGTATTTTCATAATATACATAGTATGTATATTTTGGAAACTATACTTGTTTTACGACGAAGGGTTATAATGTTTTCAAAAAGGTTTATTTTTATAAAACTTTATTTTTAGGCCCACTCACCCTTGTTTTTCGCCCCTCCAGATTTTAGTGCTGAGCTTTCATGTCGACGAGGATTCTTGGCAAATCTTGGTATAGGTGGTTACCTTCGATGCTATAATTCTCATCCTACTTTAATGTATTTTACTTATGCTCTGACATCACATGTGAAATGGGTTCATTCCCGCTCACAAGCGCACTCTTATATTTAGGCACTTTTAGGTTTAAATTTATTCACATTTTCCACATCACTACACTTTATGGCTTCGTCACCCTCCTGGTGTCGGCCATCATAGCTCAATTCGGAGTCTAGGTGGACATTCCGGATTGGGGTGTGTCGTGATATTTGGAAATGATTAAGTTTTTCAATTTTAAATTAAAATATGCTAACAAGTAATTTAATATTCAAATAACAACGTGGAAAAAAGTTGAAGGATTTTGATTAAAACAAAACGTTTTAATTAATGAAAAAGGAGAACGAGGGATGAGACTAAAAGAGATGTCAAAAATGTCACATATGCATATAAACTATCTCCAAATGAGATATCAAATTTTAAATATAAAATTTAAATTTGACAACCTATGTGGCACTTTAACATCTTTTAAAGTTTTGTCCTCCACCCGATATGTCAAATTTTATACCAAAAAAAAAAAATCATATTTGTTTTCTTTGCATTGGTAATGAAAGGTAATGAAAGGCAATGCTTTAAACCAATAAAAAGCTAATAAAAACATTTAGAATTAATTAAAAATTATGCTTAATCTCTGTTTACTACCCTGAAATTTCGTGGTTTTCAACATTTGGTACATGAAGTTTTTTTCATCCCAAAGTCATACCTCAAGTTTTAATTTTGGGACAATTTCATACATCCGTTAAGTTTTCCATTAGAACTTCTGTTAACTGATTACATGGCGCCCACGTGGACAATAACTGAGCACCACGTGTCAATATGGGCCCACTTTAATATTAAAAAATACAAAAAATACAAACAAAAAAAAAAGTTTCTAGGGCTTAACCCCCGACCTCCTCCCTCCCTTCTCTCCAAAGCCTAAGCTTCACCTTCACCACAACCACGAACACCACCACCACCAAGTTTCTAGGCTTAAACCCTCTTTTTCTATGTCTCAGTCCCTCTCCTCGTTGCTTGGCGTCTCTATTTTCTTCTCTGTCTCTTCTATTTATTGTCTTTCAACAAGCTTCAGAAAACCCTAGAGAGAGAGAATGCGAATATTCGAGCCATTCAGAGCAATCGGCTACACAACCAGCTCTGAATCCACGCTCCTACCCTCCGCCTCCTCCTCTACTCGCCTCCCCGCCTCCGGAGTCCCCAAGTACCAACCCCAATCCTCCTCATCCGACCATCTCTGGTCCGTAATCTACAAGATCCGATCCGAATCCCCGATCCGGCAACTCTCCCTCTAACCTCGGCTCCGTCTACTTGGCCGAGTTAAAGTCCCCTGGTGAGGCGCAGGGGTGCGTATTTGCGGCGAAGGTGATGGACAAGAAGGAATTGATTAGTCGGAGAAAGGAAGGGCGGGAAATGACAGGGTGTGCAAAGAAGAGGGGGGAGGGATGGGGTCGGGGTCCGGGGTTGCGGGGGTCGCTGGCGACCGAAACGACGGCGTAGAAGACGGAATGGAGGAGGTTGGGTGCGGGTTGCAGGGGGTTAGGGGAGGTTGAAGACGGGTGGGATTTGGAAGCCCAGAAACTTTTTTTATATATATTAATATTTTTTTGTATTTTTTAATATTAAAGTGGGCCTATTGTTCGTGGCAGGAATTCCCGTCGGGGATGTTTCCTGGCCGGCGAGCACATAGCTCCCCTGGAGGTTCGGCGCCGGTTGAGGGCTGCTGTCGGGCTTCTGTTTTCCTGTCGGGCTTTGTCGGGCAAGTCTCGTTGGGCAAGACTCTTCGGGCAAGGCTGAAAGAGAAGGACAACGTTAACTTTGAGAGGTGCCTTTGTGGGGCCTTAGGTGTAGGCCTTGAGGCTCACAATCAAGGTTAACATTTTGGTGCTCAGGCGTGCCACTGCCATCTTCATTATGGCAGATGTCGAATGGATGTCAAGTTTTAGTTGTGAATATGCATATGCCCGAGAAACCGTGTTAGATATAACAGGTGCCTTTGTGGGGCCTTAAGTATAGGCCTTGAGGCTTCCTGTCAAACTAAACCAGTACTTGAGCATATTATATTTGGTCTTTATGGTTGTCGGGCTCTTATAACTATTATATTTCCGATTATCCGAGTCCGAGAGGTAGAGCGAACCCAAATAGGTGCCTTTGTGGGGCCTTAGGTGTAGGCCTTGAGGCTTCCCATTAGAGTCCGTTCTTATACTCAAACCATCTAGACCGCATAATAGAATAAATCCAAATAAGTGCCTTTGTGGGGCCTTAGGTGTAGGCTTTGAGGCTTCCTATCAGAATCCATTCTATAATTAAGCGTTCTATGATAATCATGATATAATAGAAATAAAAGCAAGAGGTAGGTCGATTACTTGCGCCCAAAGTAACTTCGGACTTCTCGTTTATCAAGGATTGTCGTGGATGGGTTAAGTCCACATAAAGTTCTTTTTTATGCTTTGAGGCCAAGGACTTTTAAACTAATCAGATTTACATGCCTGAGGGCTTAGGACTTGGATCTAATTTAAGCATTGAAGATACATTCAAATCGGATCCAAGTACTGAGAAAGCTTTGTCATTGTGATTTTACTAGAAACAACTTGCATATAACTGGAAATATACAACATATTGCTAGACTTTAAAGAAAGAGAAGACAAAGACAGAGCAAAGCAGGTCGGGCAAGATTAAACCTTATCAATTAAGGCTGATCGTCTTGCAGGTCCCTATCTTTGTAGTTCTGTCAAAGGTCTGAGAGCTTAGAGGGGGAGAGGGGAAAGGAGAATACAAAAGGTGAATCGATACTACAACAAGTTTGAACAAGGTAGCAGAGCTATTACTGAGGTTGGGAGAAAAGATTATCCCGCGGGGGATGAAGGCTTGGGCTGATTACAACTTTGTTTTGAAAGGCAAATCTGGCTTTTTGAGCAGAGTTTGTGCTTTTGTTTGTTTGATTGAGTGTCTTTATTTCTGTCTTCTCTTCCTCATTTTATAGACGACTCAGTTTGGCTCCTGTAGCGACAGCTTTGCCCGAATGCGGTCTGAGGGTGATGACTCATCAGCTTTATTACATGTAATGCCACCATAAAGTACTTTATGGGCTGTGCAGTCTGATCAGTCTACACCACTTGGTCCTTGGGTAGGTAGGCAAGTGGCCCTTATGAATTGTATCAAGTCAGAAAAGGCCCTTTCCTGCTTTCCCAAGTTTCGGCTGGGCCTTGATCTTCTATTCCTCCAGGCCTCCTTTTGGGCCGACTCCATCCTTGGGCCAAAAATCAAGTTTTAATCCAAACACCTATATTGACATATGGTGCTCAGTTATTGTTGACGTGAGCGCCACGTCATCAGTTAACAGAAGTTTTAACGGAAAACTTAATGGATGCATTAAGCTGTCCCAAAATTAAGACTTGAGATATGACTCTGGGATAAAAAAAACTTCATGTATCAAATGTTGAAAACTACGAAACTTCATGATAATAAACAAAGATAACCCTAAAAATTATTTGAAGCTACTGTCAAATTCGACAACAACCATCTTTGCTGTCATTCCACATCATGCCACATTCGAATTAGCATTTCAATTGAAAAACACTAATATTGTCTTTTTTAATTGCTAATGTGCACTTCTTTTTACCTTTTACACTCTCCTCAATTTCTCTAATATTCATTGTATTAATCAACGACGAATGAGAAAATTCAAATAACGAGTGCAGGAGTTAGTTAAAAGTGCGGAAGTCACCCTTAACATGGTGTATAAATCATTGTAGGTTCCTGTTAAATCTATAAACCCACTTGGTTTGGCAAAGCTAACTCATTTTTCCAACTTCAACAGACCCTGTGTTTGTACTTTGTACATGTTCAATCTTCTTAATTTGTGATGATTCGGTGAGGTTTGTCGTTTTTAATATAGTTACTAGCTAAGTAGTTAGGATAATGACAATTAGAGATTTGTGGCAGATATAATGTCAATGTGGACTTTAGTCAACCACTAATAGGACACACTTGGACTAAAGTCGAATGGGTACAACTTTAAATTTTATGAGCATATGCATGAATGTATGGGGTTGGTCTAAGAAACGATGAATTGTCCCTGGCTAGTTTCTTGACACGAATGTTGACAATTCACAAGTACATATTCCATATTTTAGATCTGGCCAATAAACATATATCCAATTCGAAACCTTTGGCTTTTACTTACAGATGGAGTGCATCCACGATTGCTCTCTTATTTGTGAAGAATGCTTGCCTCGTCTTGAAAAATTTCTAGTTGTTCAATTCACATAAGTTTATGTTTATGATCGGAATAGTTCATAGTATAAAATGCTATGTAAGAATTATTTCTGCAAAAAATTACTTAAAACTAAGATCATTTAGTAACTTCAATCAATCAATTGTAATAGATAGATATACGGTTCATAATGTTTCTACTAAATCCAATCATCTAAGGGTTCGTTTGGATGTGCTTTTAAAAAGACTAAAAGCGCTTTTAGATAAAATGTTTGGGTTCCAAAAGCACTTCAAGTGCTTTCTACAAGAAGCACTAGTTATGTGCTTCTTCTAGGAAGTACTTTAAGTACTTTTCAAGGATTTACTAGCATTTTTACTAAGGATTGTTTCCAAAAATATTTTCACCAAAAGCGTTTTCAATCATTTTAAAAACACATCCAAACAAGCTCTAATTTATACATTTCGAGGACTAAACAATCTTTTTATTTTTTATTTTTTTTTCAAATATGATCTTTAAATAGTAATTTATAATATTAACGGTTTCAATCATAAAAAAAAAAAATTGTGAATCGGTCACAAATTATTTTGAGGAGGAATTCCTCCACCTCCTCTCCTTGAAAAGCCAAGTTAAACTATTTATTTGTTATTTGTTACATGAGGAAGGGTTGAATATATGTTAATCATATAATCAATTTCCTTACATTCTCTCACTAATTCTGTATAATCCTATTGATTAGTCGATTTTGGTACTTTATTTGTTTACATTATTGTTGTATTCTCTACGAGCCCTAAAATAATCTAAAGTTTTCGCCATCGTTTAGTGGAGAAATGCTACCCTTTGTATCTCGCTTTTTTTTTTAATATATATATATATATATATATATTCTTCTAAAGTTTTTGCCATCGTTTAGTGAATAAAATTAGACTGTAGTGCTAATGACAATATTTTTTTAACATTTTTTTTTATACTGGGATTGGGAGATTTGGATTAAGTAACACATTATGTTATCTATAACTTTGTATTGAACTCATCATCTAAGAGAGTCAAATCTACAACATAATAGAAATACTACTAGATCGTAGTGCCAATGACTGTTCTTATAACTTTATTAAAAAAAAAAACTGAAAGCATTTTAATAAACTAAGCATCGAATATACGTATAAGATTATTTTTCAAAATTTATAAGATCATCCTACATCCACCATTATTCTCTCTCACTTAAGCACCATCATCTAATTGAAAAGTAGTTGCACATCATTTTAGTTTGCACATTTACTCGAGTTGGAAATTTATGTGCAAGCAAGTATATACTTAATCTAAACTGAGTTGAAGTATAAGAGAGTGTTTATTAAAAGTTGATTATCTTCCTAATTATATCGCATTTTGGAGGCCAAAAGTTGCAGAAAGAAATCCTTTAAAAGTTTATGAAGATTTGGTCGGCTGTTCCTCTGGAGTATCTAACATCCAAAGGCAACGAACCCATTGGTGCGAATTTCGAATGATAGTGACCTCTTTCCCACGTGTATTCTGCAGCCTCGAGATTCTTGCGTTTGTTAATTTTAAAATTTGTAAGGCATGCACATGACAATATAACATTACTATCTTTCTTAAAAGGAACATTTGATAAAAGCATATTTTGCACGGGGTGAATAATAGTACATAGATAGTAATATTCGCACATTTATTTTTGTCTTTCACACATTCTTACTAAGTTTTTGTCATTAATTTTCTTCAATTCATTCGATCTAATGACCGAAAATTTAAAGAGGTGTTTGAGAAGTAAAAATGAGTACATGGATATATTATCTGATTCGAATGATTTTCTATGGGGATGACCTCTAAATGAAAACTAAGAAATTGAATAGTTTTGATTATAACATTTTTAAGGTGAAAGTATATTATTTGCAATGGTGAAATGAACACGTTATTTGCAAATGGTGAAATGAACTCATCTTCTAAGAAGGAATGAATGTATTATTCTATAAAAAAAAATCTTTCACATCGGCATATTTTTTGTGACCAATCAATGTGCAAACACTAAAGGTGAAACGAGATCGTCGAAATGTTCAGTATATAGCTCACCTTTGAAGACAGATTGAGTAATTTGTTTATTTATTTTAGTTGCTAATGCTATTGAAATTTTCATTTCTTTTGTTCTTGGTTTGTTTCAACGCAACACTTTTCTGATTTTAGGTAGTCTGGATCGCCACTTTGTTCATCCCATCATAATTTTAATAAAAACACAAAAAGAAATTATCAACAATTAATTTATGTTTTGTGTGCAGAATAACAATGATTTTAGACCTAAACGACATGCTTCTCATTTGTTTTTGTCGGCTCACAAGTCACACGTGCATGGAGTAGGTGTAGCCGATTGAAGCTTAAATACCATAAACCTTTAATTTTAAGCTGGAAAGCTGCCAAATTATGTCTATATATTATTCATATGGTATTGTATAGTTTATATAAAGCAAGAATAAGTAATAACCGTGGATTATTATTCATAGGTGGGAATTTTTCCATGACCAAATGACGTGTATTAAGAATAGGGTGAGTCATCAACTTATTTCTGATTAACTTTCACTTGTTTATGTTATGAAAAGGTTCCGTCCTCATAAGGTCGACCATCACACGATCCTTTGTCGAACTATGTTGTTCTGGTCAAATAATTAGTAGATATTTTTCAATTAAAATTATTATTTAAGAGATTCTCTAGTCAAATTATTATATGGGTGTTGTAGTTATTATCGTATATCATGAAGAATCCCTCTCTTTGGCATTTTCTTTCACGTGCTCATGGTTTTTATAAGAACTTTAAGGGAAATTTCTTACAATCTTTGAAATATACTTTTTGAATAAAATTTTGTAAAAGACTAAAAACTAACTTGGCATTTAATTGTAATTTTTGAATATTATTGAGGTTGTAATAACTATTTAGTTTTGCTGTCACATTGGCTAAACCCTATTTCCGTTAAATCTGACATTTTTCACGGCTTTCAATGTCACCATATGCAAGGTGATAATTGGATTCAAAATTTTGTATTTATCGTTCGTGTGAGTCAAAAGACGACGACCATTATGATAATAATTCTACACCAAAACAAAGTAAACAAAAAGAGAGAGAGGAAGGAGATTGATTGTCTAAAGTCAAAAACAAGGGGCCAACGACAGAGAATTTTCTGTCATTTTTTCTCTAAACGACTAAACGACTTAATGCCCCATCATCAACCTAAAGAAAATGTTATATTATTTTCTTAAAAGGGAATTGGGAATGTTGAACGTGAGTTGGTGATGAATATGCCAGAAGTGCGTTAAGTTCAAACCTTATCTTAAAGGATTTGGATCCGTTCCAGACATTAATGTCAGGAGCCTCCAAGTCAACAAATCTGAGTCGCACAAATTGAATCAAACGGTCTCCATTAATTCATTTTTCTAACGCACCACACACAATCAACGGTTCTAATTTGACTTGCACACCAATCAGCGACCCAGATTTGTGAACTCGGAAGCTCCGGACACTAAGGTCTGGAGTGGATACAAATCCTATCTTAAAGAACAAAATTAAAACAAAAAGTGGTACAAACTTGACTTTTCATACATTTGGTGATAGATAATATATCCAGATTTTACTGTCCTTATTTTTTGTGATAGATTGTGATATATGATATATCCGAATCTTGGAAAATGATGCCAAAATAGAAAAAGCTTTGATGATTTTGCTTGTTACTTTTTTCATAGGGTTTGCATGCATGCCTCCAAACTTTAATTAATCATTCTATCTAGCCAGCTAGCTAGTTGTGAAAGTGAAGTTTAGTGGTCCAAGTTCCGTACTCAGGCCGTAGTGCCGTATCTTATTTAGATTAATAAGGTCTTCGAGCGCAGAGACTTTTTAATGTATCGGTAACGCGTCTGGTCTATCAAATATAATAATATAAATAGTTGAAAATTTGAAAAAGAAAATTTTATGATATTTAGTATATTAAGCTGTGTTCTTGGCATAATAAAAATTCTGTTTGACAACATGACAAACCAAAAGCTCAGGACTGCTTCGTTTTTGTAGGTTGCTCTGGCCTATTACTCTTTCTTTGTGCCTATTTCGCTTTAGGGGGTTGGTTCACAGGTACAACCTTTGTAACTTCATGATACCCATAATTAGCAAGTTCCTATTTGAAAGGCTGTAACTTCTTAACCGCGGTAGTTTACATTCCAGCTAATAGTTTAGCGCACTCGTTGTTGTTACTATGGAAGTCCAAATTTCATCCGATCTTGATATCTACAGAAGTAGCTTTGCTTTCTAATTACTGTATGCTGCTATTCTTTTTCTCATTTTCTTCTTTTTTAAATTTTCCCGTTGATGAAAAAGGTAGTTAAAAATCTGAAAGAAGCATTTCGTGTGAAAGTGCGGCTACTCGATATGCCAACACATTCATAAGTGAAAGGGTCTCGCTCTTTTGTGAGTGTGATGCCGTATAGAACAGTCGTACCAATTAATTTGTTTTTACGAGAAAATCTTCGTCTGATTTGAAGGCGAGAGTAATTATCGGCGGCAAATGACACGAATAGAGCCCCCAGAAAGTTGGGGCTGCATCTAAAAGCAACATTGTTGGATAAATAAATAAAGCAATGTGAATTGCAAGACGGAAAAGAATCTTGAAACCTTGACAATGAAGTTGTGATCATTAAAGATCAACGACGATATATATAAGCACGTCAATTTAACCAATCAAATGGTTACTCAAAGGGAGCAGTTTAAATTTGTATATTTAAGTGTAAGATTTGTTTCTGTTTCTAGATGTAGAATTTTATCAAGGGCATTTTTGCTCATCATACACCTAATAATCTGCTACGTATCATTTTACCTAATTCTAGTTAAATTTCACATCAAATGTTACTTTTGCAATTTTGAAAGAAAAAAAAACAAATCAAGGTTAAGTGAAAAGGACACATACATATAATTAGGTGTATGATAAGCATACATCATAGTTTATGGTGGCGAGTAAAAATGCTATCAACTTTACCTCTTACATCCTCACACGACTTACATATGGACGAACTTAAAAAACCTAACACATAGACAACAAATATTGAGTGATATAATGCACATGTAGTAGTTGAACTTTGCACATGAATCAAGCTACTGTAAGAATATGAACGTGAGACTTAACCATAAAACCATTTGAGAAAGTGGATTTTACCTTTCACATCTTCACAAATGGGCCTCCATACATTTTGACAACACTAGATCTTTTTGTTCTTTAGATACCGTTCACTAAAAAAGTGCTCCAGGTAAATGTTTTAAATGAAGTGAAAGTTTCAACACATGAAGCGGCATTTTTTTTCCGTTCTAAAAAAAAATAAAAAATACACCACGCCAAACCAGTGCCACAAAGATGTACATGCGCAATGCAAATCTCTATTGTCATTGTTGTTGAGAATGTTGTTAAACAAAGCTAGGCTTACATTTGCCTTTTATTTTGCTAATTCAAGGGCGGCTCTTTGAGATTGGATGCTGATTTAATTCGAGCATCTGCCCAGAGAGTTTTCACGCTTACACGATAATTTTGAATTGGGGTTTCTGATAGGATTTTTACTACTCATGTGAACGGGCTTAAATCTCCTATTTTACTTGCAAGAATCACAAGGTTATTGTAGTATAAACGGATTTCGCAAGGTCATCTCCACAGGGATTATTAAATAATTCGAACTAATCAGATTCCATTTAATTATTGTAAAATAGAAATTGAAGTGATTGATTTTATAACCTAATTAAAATAAAAACGAATTTAATGAATTAAAATAAACAATCTGCAATATTAGGATTAGAGAGAAGAAAACAGTTTTGAGAAAATCAAATTAAGAAAGCACTAGGGTTCCACCATCACGTAGCAATCCTATGAATTTTTACCAATTACTTATGATCTACACATGCCACTTTGAAGGTTAGATTTTCCTAATTCATATTCTACTTGGAACCTCCAACGTAGAACGTATATCTAACATGCAACCCGTCCGGACGTTCGGATCAAATCTAAACATGAAAGACTCATTATGCTTTATGAAAATCCTTTGAAAAATCATGCAATCCTTAAGACGTGATATTCATCTTAAGAGAAATTACAATTATTAATCACAAGAAGCCAGCGTCAATTTCAAGGAACCTTCCGACCAAAATTGCATCAAATTACTTTTCTAAAGATCCTAATGGTGATCAGGCATTAAGACAATTAGATAGTTTTTATCCCGGTGATTAACAATTCAAAATATGCATGCAATTAATCATAAGCAATTAAATAAAAATCACATATTCATGCTAAGGCTCAAGGCTTCGCCCTAGCAAAAGAAATTAGTTCCGCATATTCATAATTGAAATCATAGAAATATCTATTAAGAAAATGATTGAAAACACCTTCAAGTAGAAAATCTTCAAAACCCTAGCACTTCTCTCTGTCTCCAATATTGCATAAAATAAAACGTCCTCAAAAAACTGTAGACGGCCAAGCAATATATTTGCTAAGCCACCACCCAAACCCTAGCAAACTAAAATTAATAAAAACCCTAAATAAAAATAGTAAAATTCGTCTAAAATCTGAACAGCCACGTTTTGGCCCATAAGCTGCTCCAAAACTGGCCCAATATAGCTGGATTTGATGTTTGGAATATTCTGAACACTTTTCCAGAAGGCCACGAACTCATCCGAGGTCATCTTGGGCTCCAAAAATGTCATTTAAGCCCAAAAACGTCATTTTTCAGCATTGCGCACTGCTTCTTTATTTCATCGCCAGAAAATAACCGCTTGGTGGAAAAATCCCAAATTTTGATACGATCAAGCTAAGTGACTCACGAACGTCCTCCAACTGGAATTACTCCAAAATTCGTCCATTTGGTCCTGTTTTGCTCCAGAGGAAGTCGAAAGTCCTATATTGAAAATACAATTCAAAGTATCAAAATTATTCCAATATATTAACCAAAATATACTAAGATTAGGGTAAAATATATAATATAAAATCTACTCATCAGTTTCTCCATTTTAATCCTTGATAAAGATTGAAATTCAATTAAAACCTTATGTTAGATTATATATTCATTATAGTCCTTTGACTAAATTTCCATGCCAGCATAAATATTAAAATTTATATTTTCATGTTTTGAAATATTTAATGCGTTTTTTTGGTTCCTATAATGCTCCTATTAAATATTTGATTTTAATTAGCTCCATATTTTTTGGCATTGATTATTGTCTGACTTTCTAAAATGATAAACATAATTCAAAAAAATATTAGTGATACGTTACAAGAATTAACAAATACCTAATTCAAATTATTCATTATCACCATTCAAAGCATAGAGGAAATATAAATAGTCAAATCATATATTTTACATAATCGAATGCACTTAAACCATGTCCTAATGTGCTTAAATCATATAACCTAGTCGAATGCACATAAATCATAGTACCAAGTCAAATGCACCTAAACCATGGTACTTATATGAATGCACCTAAACCATGGTACCTATATGGATGCACCTAAATCATGGTACCTATATGAATGCACCTAAATCATAGTACCTATATGAATGCACCTTAATTATTTAGGTACTATCAATTAGGTCTTATCCATTCGGTATGGTCGGTTAGGTACTATATAGTGTATGTCCGATTAATTTGGTACGGTCAATTAAGTTGTGATTTCACATTCTATTTTCTCAATCTGTATTTTTTTTTTCATTTATCTGTGGATTCACAGTCAATTTGGCATCTAAAAGCCCCTTTTTTTCTTCTTTCTTCCGAATACAACGAGATTTTTGGTTTGTAAGTTTTATGGCTTTTTTTGTTTGATCATGGTTTCTGAGTTTTCTGGGTTCTTTGATTGGAATAACACATGGAGATTTATGTTATAACAAACATGTTAATTATGGATCTAGTTAATTAAGCATTCTTGAAAAATTAATTATATATTTGTTTCTCTAATTGGTTTTAAGAGAGTAATAAGGGTAAATAGGGAAACTAAAAATGCAATAAATTTATTAAAAAATGATTAAATGTGACATGGAATACTATAATCTGACATGGAGGACTATTTTTAATTTTTAATCTTACATACGGTATTATTGAAAAAGCAATATTATTTAGGGATTAAAATGAAGTTTTCTATTTTGAATTTTATAGTGTAGAACATCCTTGCAAACACTTCTAATTAATGGGGAAACTGTTACATTGCAGGTGTAGGGAAGGAGAGGAACAAAAGCAAGGAAGCAACGAACAATGACTAAAATCTAACAGTTAAAAACCCTTGGAGTTAAGATAACATGAAACACCACAGTATCTTGGCATTAAGAAATGGACAAACTAATGAAAGATCGTACCTAAGACTTAAAAGTCACGAGTCTTGAAAATTTGGCCTCATCCTCGTCAATTCCAAAGCCATTCATAAAATTCCAACTCAATGGTAGGGTCTAGTACACTGAGGATAAACCTTCAAATTCCTGATTTTCCCCTCAAGCAAATTATCAACTTTGAATACAGATTATAAACTTTCCAAATGCTTCTTGTGTTGACTGCAACTTTTGGCCACGGAAATGTGAATGTGATATAATTAGGAAGATAATCAACTTTTCTTATAAACATTCTCTTATAACTCAACTCAATTTCACTACATAACTATTTGCACAAAGGCAATTACTGTTTAGAGTGAATAGTAAGGGCGATTTCATTGTCCTTGCCCTTGCCTTGCCCTTGTGCTCCTAAAACGGGTGGAGTTGCTCTTATAACTACCGTTTGTGATACAAGCATGTTAAATATATGATTTAAGAGCTTGGAACCTGCAAAACTCAATAGAGGCATTTCCTCAAATAGCCTCAATCGATCCCATCTCCGGGGCCGTTGGAAACTAAACTCTACCATTCTGTTCATGAAGGGGCACCATTTCCTCAAGAGAATTTATCATATATAGCCAAAATTTACACTCTAATTTCGTAAATATCAATTTTTATAAAAACTATCAAATATATCGAAAATTTCGATGGAATAGACTTCAATACCCTCAAAGTTAATAACAAACCCTAAATCCAAACATTATTAGATAAAATTATGACAATTCCACCTGTTTATGAATGACCTGAATTCATTTCCAAGAAAATTTGTTGCACACCTCATGGTCTAATCCCCACCTCCCAATCAATCATAAATGTTTTGTTTTGTTTATGATTTTGGTTTTGCAATAAAAACTAGATTTTGTTTGCTTACATGCAATTGTGATGGGTTTTTGACAAAAGAAAGAGCTCCTGATGATCGTCGAACATATGCAACATGTCGTCGTCACTCCCAATTAGCCAGACCATTTTCAACTTTGCCAATACATTTCCTTTTGATTGGTTAGGTTTCCAAGGCATACCGAAAGTATAAGAAAAAAAAATTAATTTTATTTTTTATTTTTTTAATTGAACATTTCAATACAATATGAAGGAGAAGGATAATAGAGGTCAGAAGGGAAAAGGGTTGCGGCGGTAGGTGGTTTGGTGACAACAATCTTGTTGTGAGTTTGAATGAAAATGAATTCTAACGATTTTAGGTGTTGTGTAATTTGATTTCAATTTGTAGGGCAGTTTTGTCTATTTAAGCATGTTTTATGCTATAATTGATAATTTTTATAAAAACTGACATTTATTAAATTAGAGGTTAAATATTGGTTATATATGAGAAATTCCTCGTCTGATAGGCCCGACATATCTCTCAGGCTCTTTGTGTGACTCAGTCTCCCACCGGCGCAGCCTCCACTATCGCCGAAGTGGCCGTCGCAGCCTCACTCAGTCTCCCTTTCTCTCTATTTTTGTTTGTTTGTGCTGCTAATTTCAATCTTATCTTATTTGTGTGTAATTTTTATTTTTATTTTTTTTAAAAGGGGGACAACAAGCTACAGTTATCCACCATTTTCAAGGACAATTTGTGTTTAATTTCTAAATTCCTTATTCAACTGGGCGTGTGTAATTTCATGGTTGTGTATTTGGATCAATGGTTTTTCATTTTATAAGAAAAAAAAGTAAATTCCAATTGTTTTTTACTTTTATAACGTTTTTATTATTTCCACCTTTTCATAGATTAGTAGTTTTATTCTTTTTCAACTTTTCATACATTTGATTTGGAAGCAACATGCAATTCGTAGTCTATATTATTACGATTGGTCTATCTGCTCTGCCACCAACCTAATGAGTCTTTTCTAGATTTTTGAAACAATCCAATTGGGTAGGAAATCGATGGACCAGGATCCTCTCCTGAGCTAAGGATGAGGATCCTCCTCATCAAGAGATGTAAGTCGTTGGATAAAAATCCAACGGCTACAATTATTATAACTTTAAAGGGACCCCCCTGTTTGTAGCCGTTGGATTTTCATCCAACGGCCCACACTGATTGATGAGGAGGATCCTCATCCTTAGCTCAGGAAAGGATCCTGGTCCGGAAATCGATGACTATTGTAACACATTAGCAGGCACTAGTCTTCGAATTTATTTAGTAAAAATCGTAAAGATTCAACTAGTTTGTGTGGTAGCAAAAATATGTCGTCCTCACAATGAGCTAGTAATTATATGGTTCAAATTCGCATTGGCGAAAATTGAACCTAAGATCTCTCAATTACAAGTGAAGATAAATATCACTAAACCGTAGTACTAAGTGGCTTTTGGAAGGGCATTTTGAGAGATTTGTTTCTGTAAGAGATACCAACTCCAAATGAGCATTATTCACCAGAAAAATAAATTTTTCTAATGACAGATATGTTTTTCAGAACCGTTGAGAAATTTGGCACGGTAGTAATGTGGAAGTCTTCCTCCTTTCTTTCTATTTTACCATTTGGCTAAATATGACGCTTCACCGTAGTACTTCATAGCTCGGACCTCAAAGCTTTTTTTTTTTTTTTGGGGTAAAAAGATAATTTATTAAATCACCAACAACTAACAAACAAACAGTTCAATGAAGGCCCAAAGACAACATATCAACAAACAAAAGTAGGCCCAAACACATTAGAAAACACAAACTAAGCCCAAAAAAATTTAGGCCCAAACTTTACAACAAGCCTCCAAAGCCAGAAGCTTCCCCAGATTTCCACAGCCTTCTCCCCCATTCCAAAATGATAAAAACCTTTAGCAGGCTTTCGTATAATAAAAATGTAATGTGTTGGGCTCAGGTTTGTTATGGGCTGAATTGTATGGGGTAACTAAGGATTCATGTTAGTATTTGACTCACATGCGTAGCACGAGTTTGAGCTTTCCCTTATATTGTAATGGTTACTCCATTATTTTATATTATTATGAAATTCAGCTTTTATCCCTTGGATACTCTATTCTCCTTCCCAGATTCATACCTCCATTGTTGCAAAGTCAAGGTTGAATGAGGTAGAGAGGGTTTTGATTCTATCATTGGTATCACCTGTCTCGATCCTGGTTTCCCTCATTTGTATGCCCCGTCACACTACCACCACTAGATTTACTCCAATGGATGCCCGCGTGGCCGAGTTGAAATCCTCCGTTGCCAACCTCAGCTCTTCCATGAATGCCTCCATCAACCATTCAGTCTTCGATGCCCTTGAAGCCAAGCTTCCATTCTATTTTGAATAGTTCCGTCGCGAGTAATCTTGTGGTTTGGGTACTGGTTCCTTATCCACCCCAGATCTAACCTTAATCTTGACCGATCCAGCCAATCCTCAGCTCATTAACCCTCCGCGTCCTCTGCGCGAGCTTTTCGACAGCTTTTCCAGCTATGAGTTGATTTCCCTCGCTTCTCGCCCATTGACGACCTCTTAGCCTGATTTACAAGGCCAAGCAATATTTTGCCTATTACCACACAGATGATCATCTCAAGGTCCCCACAGTCTATTTCCACCTTGAAGGCAAGGCACTACACTGATTCTGGTGGCTGGATTATCTCCAGTTGATCCCGCGCTGGGATGAATTCACTAAGGTGTTTTGTCGCGAGTTTTAACCTTTAGACTTTGAGGATTGCACTGAATCCTTATTCAAGTTGAACCAAACAGGTACCCTTAAGGACTATATTGTAAAATTTCGTAGATTGGCTACGCGTACTTCTGATGTTGATTTTATACTATTAAAAAGTTGTTTCTTAGGAGGGCTTAAAAAGGAATTAAGGTTTGATGTTAAGCTTTTTCGAACTTAACACTGTGCATGAAGCTATTTCCCTAGCCTTACAAATAGAAACTAAACAAATGAGCTCAAGTTCCCAGCATTCAAACAATCATTCCCTACTAAAACCACATCACCTAATTATCCAAACACCTACCTTGTTAACAAACTTGGTAACTCACCAGTCAAAAACTCACTCCAGCTGAGATTCAAAGAAAAAGAGAATTAGGGAATTGTTGGTTTTGTGATGACAAGTGGGTAAGTGGTCATAAGTGTGTTCATAAACAGTTGTTAATGTTGGACCTAGCTTGTTCTGAGGATGGTACTGAGATCCTTCTTGATGAAATATTCCCTAAGTGCCAATCTATGCACCACAGTGTGTGTGCCTTTTATGGCATCACTACCTCCAATACTCATCAAACTATGAAGATCCAAGGCATTATACATCGTCAATAGGTCAATATCTTGTTAGACACGGATAGCACCCATAATTTTGTTGATTCCAGGCTGCTCAAGAGATATGGTTGGTTTTGTTCACCCACTAAACAGTTTGAGGTTATGATAGCTGATGGAGGCAAAATCAATAGCTCGGGTTGTTGTAAGTTCACCCCATTGTCTATGGGTGACAGTCATTGCCTTGTTGATTTATTTGCACTTCCATTGGGAGGATGTGACATTGTGTTGGGTGTTTAATGGTTATTCTCTGTGAGCCCTATTCTGTGGGATTTTCAACAAATCACATTGGAATTTGATTAGGCCAATGTTCACTATAAGTTAGTTCATCATTCTCCAAAATTCCCTTCTATTTAAGAGGTTACTTTACAACACATTGACAATGAGCTTTCCTACTCTAACTTGGGTCTTTTCCTCTATGCCCTAGAAAGTCAGACCTAGAAGCTTCCACTCTAAACATTGCACAGTTACATGAGTTCCAAGCACTGTTGCAACAGTTTGATATAATATTCACTCTTCCTTCCACTTTACCTCCCTATATGATGATCATCAAATCCCTCTCATTCCTGGTGCTAAGCCTCCCAATATTAGACCCTACCACTACGGTCCACTCAAGAAAACTAAGATAGAAAGAGTTGTTAAGGAGTTATTGGATTCAGGGTTCATCATGCCTAGTCACAACCCTTTCTCTTTCCCGGTGCTTTTAGTTAAAAAGAAAGAGGGTACCTTGAGACTATGTATGGACTATAGGGAGGTTAATTATTTAACTATTAAGAATAAATACCCTATCCCTCTCATTGATGATTTGTTAGATGAATTGTTTGGGGCCTTGTATTTCTTTAAGCTAGATTTATGTTCTGGCTATCATCAGATCCAAATGCACCCCAAGGATGTGGAAAAAAAACAGCATTTCGAACTCATGAGGGCCATTATGAGTTCTTAGTAATGCCCTTTAGCTTAACCAATGCCCCTGCCTCTTTTCAGAATCTCATGAATGATGTTTTTAGGCCATATCTCAGGGACTTCATACTTGTTTTCTTTGATGATATTTTGGTCTTTAGTAAAACTTGGGATGATCATTGACATCATCTCTAAATCACTTTTGATTTATTGTTGCAACATCAACTTTATGTAAAGAAGTCAAAATGTGCCTTTGGTCAGAACAAGATTGAATATATTGGTCACATTAACTCGGGGAAGGGAGTTAAGACTAATCTTAGGAAGATTCAGGATAAAATGGACTGGCCCAATCCTACTTTTGTCAAGGAATTAATGGGTGTTTTAGGCCTCACATGGTACTATTGAAAATATGTCCCTAGATATGGGAAAATTTGTAAACCATTATACTTGTTAACCAAGAAAGATGGTTTCCATTGGGATTCGATGGCTACTGAAGCTTTCTAGCAACTCAAGACTATCATGTCTTCTCCTCAATTCTTGGCTTTACCAAATTTTGCTATTCCTTTTGAATTAAAATGTGATGCTTCTGATTCAGGCTAGGTGTAGTGTTAATGATGTAGGGTAGGCCTATTGCTTTTTCTAGCAAGGCTTTGGACACCAAAAACCAGTCACTATCCACTTACAAGAAGGAACTTATAGCAATTGTTTCAGCTGTGAAGAAGTGGCACAATTATCTCCAGGGTAGGCATTTCATTATTAGAACTGACCATCATAACTTAATGTATTTCCTATCTCAGAGAGCTAATAATCAGTTCCAACATAAATGGGTATCAAAATGAATGGGTTTTAACTATGAAATTCATTATAAGAAGGGTTCAAAGAATTTGGTAGCTGATGCACTTTCCAGATTGCAAGTGCCACTTCCTTCAGAGAATCCTTTAGAACCTAAAAATCTCTATTCTACTCTTTGTTATTCAATCACCTATCCATATTTTGGTTGGTTGGATGAACTTCGCAGGTTTAATGAAATTGATGAGTGGATCCTGCAAAAGAAACAAGAAGTCATTACTCCCATTCCATCCACCTCTCAGGTTTTTCATTATCACACTGATAACAGTTTATTGAAGTACAAGTCCATGATTGTGATTAATCCACACTTTCAATGGAAGTCGAAATTCCTTGCTGAGCACCACTCAACCCCAGCAGCTAGACACCAAGGGTTCTCAAAACTTATCAAAGGCTTAAGAAATGGTTCTATTAGCCTGGAATATGAAGGGAGATATCAAGCTTTTTATTTCTGAATGCCATACTTGCTAACAAAACAAGTATGAGACCATTGCTCCCCCTGGCATCTTGCAACATCTACCTATTCTAGAGAAAATTTGGATAAACATCAGTGTGGATTTTGTTGTGGGACTACCTCTTAGCAAAGGGAAATCTGTTATAATGGTGTTGGGACTGCCCATTAGCTCACCTTTACACTGACAACTGTGGCACATTCTTTCTTTGAGAATGTGTTTAAGTTATGTTGATACACAAAAACGGAGGTCTTGGAACAACGTAAATCTGACCTTGAATCTGCAAGAAATGTAAATAACACAAGATGTATCGTGGTTCACCCCAAGATTTGGGCTACGTCCACACTGATTGTATTTATTTGAGGGAGAGAGAGCTCTGAGAGTGAGAGCGTTGAGAGGGAGTGAGAGGGCCTAGGAATTGGCCTCAGAAATGGCCTCCCCTAATTGTGAGGGTGAGGGGTCCTTTTATAGAATAAGGACTCCTCACTTATTACATATTTGCCCCTTCATTTATTACATAATTACATTTAAGTCCCCCGAGTATTTATACGAGGTCTAAATACGAGGCCCTAAATATGGTATAAACAGTAGTCCCCCAAGTCTTCAGTCAAGAGAGTCTTTTGGCTGGAGACTTGAAATTCAGTCCATGTGTGGGTCGAAGTAACTAGATGTTGTCTTGAACTAATGTTTGATATGAGGCGGTGCTCAATCTAAAATGATGCTCAACTAGAAGTAGCACATGCTGCGAGGCTGCTCGGCTCGTGGCTTATGTTGCCTTGGTTGGCTCGGCTTGTGCCATTGAAGGTGAGGGAGTCCCTTTTATATAATAAGGGCTCGCTCCTCAATACATGAATGATGGGCTAAAGTTGATGCTCTCTAATGATGGTGAGGGAGTCCCTTTTATAAAATAAGGGCTCGCTTCTCAGTACATGAATAATGGGCTATGAGTGATGCTCGTGGCGAGGCGATTGCTCAGCTGGCAGCGATGCTCTCTAACGAAGGTGAGGGAGTCCCTTTTATAGAATAATGGATCGCTCCTCAGTAGATGAATAATGGGTGTTCTCTAATGAAAGTGAGGGAGTCTCTTTTATAGAATAAGGGCTCGCTTCTCAATACATAAATATGGGCTAGAGTTGATGCTCACGGCGAGGCGGTTGCTCTGTAGGCGGCGATGCTCTCTAATGATGGTGAGGGAGTCCCTTTTATAGAATAAGGGTTCGCTCATCAATACATAAATATGGGCTAGAGTTGATGCTTGCAGCGAGGCGGTTGCTCAATAGGTGGCGATACTCTCTAATGATAGTGAGGGAGTCCCTTTTATAGAATAAGGGCTCGCTCCTCAATACATGAATAATGGGCTAGAGTTGATGCTCTCTAATGGTTGTGAATGAGTCCCTTTTATAGAATAAGGGCTCGCTCCTCAATACATAAATAATGGGCTAAAGTCCCCCAAGTATTTTTCATGAGGCCCAGTTGAGGCCCAATATATGGTATATAATGTAGTTCCCCAAGTCTTCGGTCAATAGAGCATGTTGGCTGGAGACTTCAAATTGAATCCATGTATAGGCCAAAATGGCGGTTGTTCGGAGGCGGTATTTGTATACCCTGCACTGAAGCTTTGTAGGTGAAGCTTTGCAAGTGAAGCTTTGAAGCTAGAGCTTTATAAATGAAGCTTTTGAAGCTAGGGCTCTGTAAATGAAGCTTTTGAAGCTGAAACTCTGTGAATAAAGTTTTTGAAGCTAGAGCTTTTGTAAATTAAGCTTTTGAAGCTGATTGACATGAGTGATGCTCATGGATGTTGACATGAGTGATGCTCATGGATGTTGACATGAGTGATGCTCATGAATGTTGATATGAGTGATGCTCATGTTTATGTATGATTGATATGAGTAATGCTTATGAATGTTTATGTATGATTGGCATGAATGATGCTCATGTATAATTTTAGAGTACTGGACGTACTTTTGTTCACCTTGTTGGTGGCATGAAGGAGAGTACAGGTTGTACATTTCTTCACCTGGTTGGTGGCATGAATGGCTAGTTGCCAAATGATATTAGAGTACGGGTTGTATATTTCATCACCTGGTTGGTGGCATGAATGGCTAGTTGCCAAATGATATTAGAGTATGGGTTGTACATTTCATCACCTGGTTAGTGGTAATAACGGCGGGTTGCCGAATAATTTTGGAGTACCGGGCGTACTTTTGATTACCTGGTTGGTGCTAATAGTGGCAGGTTGCCGAATAATTGTGGAGTACTGTGCGTACTTTTGATCGCCTAGTTGGAGCTATTTTTTGGCTTATGGGCCTTCGCCCTCCACAACATGCCAGCCCATTTCTTTTGGGGTTTTTTGTTTTTTTTTGTTTTTTTTAACTATTACCCTCTGATGGGGTTTATACAGATGTCTCCGAAAGATAGGAAAAATAAATTACATCATTCAAAAAAATCAATAAAGCAGTTGCGTTGCTTTTGCTTTTGCTTTTGTTTTCTGCTTTGCTTTGCTTTTGTGAGGGTGATTGAGCTATCTGAGAGCCTTTCTTTTCTTTTTGTTGGATAAGTGCGACAAAGCATGGTAACACATGTGAAGAGTTATTCCCTTTGTCCAAGTGGGTTGTTAAAGATAACTCATCCTGATTGCAGCACCACAAGCCTGCACTTTGGCAGCATAAGTATGCCTTTTTCCATGTGGTCGACAAAAGCAAAAGTAGCACGACCCAAGAGGCATCTGCTGGCGGTCAATATAATCAAATGTTCCAGCTCATATTTTAAATCCAACTCACCCCTGTCTCCCCACTTGGAAAAGTAATCCTCTGCTTCTGTAACCATCTGATCCACATGTCTTCCAGTTCATGGGATCTGGTGTGTTGGCTGCCATGCGTACATCCTGGTGGCTGTAAAATTCAGTGCTCCAATGACCCAGAATCTTTGAGCAACTCAGAATGATGGGCTTGATAAGTAGTTTAACTCGTGTATCATGCCAAGAACACAATGCGCTGCTGCGTTTTAGAGAGAGAAATCGAAGGTCCTCTTGAGATTTGATCGAATACTCCATCGCAGTCTCGACCTCTCAAGGTCTCTGGAGCAGGATTTCTCTTGAGTCGAGTTGCGACCTTACCTCCGCCTTGTATCTCTTCTCGACTTCGCGAACTGGTCGGAGAATGGGACCAGCGGCGTGAGACAGACGGCGGGTGAGCTGCTTCATGATGTGTTGCTGAGAATTCGACAAAGGCCTGATTGCGATTGGTAAGAAAAAT
Organism: Malus sylvestris; assembly: GCF_916048215.2. Classification (NCBI taxonomy): domain Eukaryota; kingdom Viridiplantae; phylum Streptophyta; class Magnoliopsida; order Rosales; family Rosaceae; genus Malus; species Malus sylvestris. Next base: position 5,187,703 of record NC_062264.1, on the reverse strand, counting down.
GCCTGATTGCGATTGGGGCTGACAGTACCCTTGGTGTTGACGATCTTGCTGAAAGGTTTGCAGAGCTCGATCCGCTTCTCCTCGGCGCATTCCTACGAGAGCTTCTCTTTAGCTTCTCCTCGGAGCACCTTTGACGGCGATTGCATGTACCAGAACTGCGGCATCCCTGATGTTGACATAGGGCGGAGATTGGGTCGGTCGAGTTGGGTATTTAGGGTTTGGGGAAGAAAGAGATTAAAGAGGGATTGGGGTTAAGGATCTGCCAGAGACGGAGAAGGATTGAACTAAATGGGTTTTGCGCCTCAAGGATTGCTACCACAGAATGCCCGCTTGTGAGGCTATAAGACATGCGGACAATGGGTGTACTAACATCAATAGATGAAATCTTGCTTCTTGCCAACGTATCCATTTCAATGATGTAGTTTCCAATCACGACAGCGACGAGGGTCTGATGGGGATGAAAGACAGCAGCATGAGGTTGTAACGGTTTTGAGCTGCAGGTCGGTGATGATCGTCACTGTGATATAATCAGGGTCGGCTGTGGAAGAAAAAAAAATACGATTGAGGTGCGGCCACGAGCAGGACGAGAGAGAGAGCCTCCAGTAGGTGAACATCTCGTCGTAGAGAAGAGTCGCCGCCCATATCAGGCAAAGCGATTATGTGAGCTCCGCCTACTTCATCTGTTCCCGTCCTGTTTTCCGTTGCTTGACTTAGAGAGCACATTTGGGCCTGAATTCCCATCTGTCTTTGGTAAATCTCATTGGGAGGATTTTATTGTCATTCCAAATGAAGGCATCTTAGTAGATACAGACATATAGCGTTTAATCACTTCGGTGTGGCGCTGGTGCAGCGTATGCCGCGGTGCAGACGCGGGTACATCCACGTGGTGAACAACGACTTCACGCCTGATCCCCGTTAAGTGGCAGGAGAGGCGGTTCGGTGTCTGCAACCGCACCACACTTGACGCTGCTCAGGCTAATCTTTCTAGAAGGACCGAAGGATCTGAGATGGGTTGGTGAAGAGAGAGAAGAAACTGTGGTTGAGTTTAGGAGTTTTCATTTCTACATTTTTGAGATGGGTTTTGCAGTGACTTTGGTTCCTGGGTTTCTGTGATTTTGCAGATTCACGGCGGAGGTGAAAAAATGAAAGAGAACCGACACAACTTTTCGTATCGATTCCCACAGACGGCGCCAAATGTTGATGCACAAAACCGGAGGTCTTAGAACAACGTAAATCCGACCTTGAATCTGCAAGAAATGTAAATAACACAAGATGTATCGTGGTTCACCCCAAGATTTGGGCTACGTCCACACTGATTGTGTTTATTTGAGGGAGAGAGAGCTCTGAGAGTGAGAGCGTTGAGAGGGGGTGAGAGGGCCTAAGAATTGGCCTCAGAAATGGCATCCCCTAATTGTGAGGGTGAGGGGTCCTTTTATAGAATAAGGACTCCTCACTTATTACATATTTGCCCCTTCTTTTATTACATAATTACATTTAAGTCCCCCGAGTATTTATACGAGGTCTAAATACGAGGCCCTAAATATGGTATAAACAAGTTACATGGACTTCCTTCTACTATTGTCAATGATCGAGATCCTATCTTCTTAAGCACTTTTTGGAAATAAATCTTCAAGTTACAAAAATCAAAGCTTTGCATGAGCTCGGGGTATCATCCCCAAAGCAATGGACAAACTAAAGTGGTCAACAAATGCTTGGAGACCTATCTTAAGTGCTTTGTTAGTACTTAACCTAAGAAGTGGATCCATTGGCTGCCTTGGGCAAAATGGTGCTATAATACCTCTTACCACTCTTCATCTAAGTTCACACCATTTGAATTGGTTTATGGACATGCACCTCCTCATGTAATACCTTATGAGAAAGGTACTGTAAGGCTTAAGTAAATGGAACAAGGCATTTTCTAAAGAGATAAGGTTTTGACTATACTCAAGACCAACTTGGAGTTAGCTCAAAATAGGATAAGAACCCAAGCTAACAAGCACATGATAGAAAAGGAATTCACAATAGGGATTTTGTTTACCTCAAACTGATTCTTTATCACCATTAGTCCCTAGCTTCTCACTTAGCTCACGAGTTACTTCTTAAGTATTTTGGCCCATATGAAGTTATTGAGAGGGTGGGTCATGTAGCATACAAACTCAAGTTGTCTGCTAACTTCAAGATACACTCAATATTCCATTTTAGGACTGTCAAGAATCACTTGGGTCCATTAGTGCAACCTTCTGCAGTGCTTCCAGAATTTTCATCTACTAAGGTGCAGCATGATGAGCCTTCAAAGATCTTAAGCAAAAGGAGTACAAGAAGGGCAACATCGCAGGGGTTTAACTCTTGGTGTAGTGGATAGGCCAGGATGAGCAAGCTGCCACCTGGAAGGATTATGAAAATTTCCAGGCTCAATTTCCTCAGTTTCAGTTGTAAACCTTGTGGACAAGGTTTTTCTCAGGGATGAGTGTGATGATAAGAACCTTTGGCAGGCTTTAGTATAATAAAAACCTTAGGATCCATGTTATAAGCTGAATTGTATGGGGTAACTTAGGATCCATGTTAGTATTTGACTCCCGTGCCTAGCACAAGTTCGAGCTTTCCCTTATATTGTAACGGTTACTCCATTATTTTATATTATTATGAAATTCAGCTTTTATCCCTTAGATACTTTTTCTTCTCTTTCTCAAATTCAGACCTTCATTGTTGTAAAGTCAAGGTTGAATTAGGTAGATAGGGTTTTGATTCTATCACAGAACCAGTCAGTCCATTCGATTCCTTCATCACTGTCGAGCACCGCATCAACAAATGTCACATCCAGCCCCGAAATGCTACTTGAGCACAGCCATAAACTGTAGATAGCCATCGTCTAAACGAAAGAATCCAACTATGAATATGAACCTCATGGAAACCCACAAACAACATTGCCGGAACAAACAGACAACAACAAGAATGTGGTGGTGTTGGCAACACCCGAGTTAGTGGATACACCGAAACTCTACGCACGATCTCAGTAGGATGCATGGTTGAAGATCAGAGCATGGAAGAGCTTGGAAGAGTAATACCCACGGGGATAGGGAAATAGAATAAATGTGAGTAGAAATTTGGGAGAAAAAACAGTGGAAACAAGGAAAACAAAATAGAAAGAGAGCAAAAAAGAAATAACAACCGACACCAACTGAAGCTAGGACTGGCACCAACAGGATTTCTATGGTTTGAACGCCTCACACAAGATGTGAGAAGAAACTCTCAACTTGAGAGAAAACCCACGACTGAAGGTAATATAAACTCAGCTTGATGATGATGTTCTGCCAATGATCGGGCTGATCCCTTAATCCAAAACTCTCATCCTTTAAACTTCAAACAGGAGTTGTTTTAGATATAAGCACAAGATCAACACCAAAAAGATCAGTAGAGGATTCTACTTCTCTATTTCTATGCTAATTGTGTATGGATAATATCCTAATGAGAACTTGTGCCTCTAAAATGTGTAAACTCGTAGTAGTACATGAATTTCTAACTGTCATATTGATAAAAGTTTCTATGAGGACCGACTGGCTGTATGCATTGCCTCCACAACACCCAACACATATACACAAATGTATAAATCCATGTATTTTATGTCAACAATGTACACATACATCATGTGTCTAAATACCATGGATCCATAGTTATCCATAATTGATTTAAATGCATGGATCCATCCATGAACACATATATAAATATTTCATTCACGCATGCAGACATTAAACAGCAGTGGTAGAACTTCACCCTCCTCCCTTTTAGAAGAATACTAGGAAAATGTTAAGTCAGGTTATCAGTTTCTGCGTATACAAGCTATGTGGTGCATTTGCATACTAGTGTCTTACAAATTATCTTCATAAACTTTTAAAGAATCTGTATGAGATCACATATGATGATCGAGAGATTTTTCACGATGGAAGTGGGAGCAGGAATTCAAAGGTACAACATCATTGCTTATAGTTTATGCTTTTCCTATCTTATATGATTTTGACAATATTGTACTGCTAACAACTGATTGGTGCCTAGAGTAGTGGACATACTTTATAGTATCTTTTTATCCATTTCATGTTATTCTTTGTGTTATGAACTGCATTTAGCCTCTCTCTCAGAGGATCATGATCATGAAAGTACCATTGTTGCTGTTAACATCATCATAATTGTTATTTGGTTTTTATCGTTTAACAACTGCATCAACATGGATGATTCTGTGCTGCAACTGTATCCTGAAAATTCTCATAAGTTCTCCTCAATTGTTGATGTTCTATCTCACTTGGTAGAACATGTAAATGGCCCTAACTTTACCATTATAAAACATTCGTTGGTGGAAGCTGCAAGGCTATTTCCTTTGTGCATATAAGCCAATAATCTCACCCATTGTCAGGATTGCAGCCTAGATGGGTTATCCTGCAAGTGACAGTGATTGGATTATCATGGTTCATATGATCGCCTCAACCATCTATTTATTGAAATAGCTACTTCTTGCAATGCATAACAACTATATATTTCTCATGTTTTTCTATCCTTTTTCTGCATACTGCAATTTGTTCGGCATTAAAGTGTTTAGATTGAGAAGATACGAGACGCCAACTTTTGGTGCAATGTAATAGATATGGTCCAGGTTGGAGTGAAATATGTTTATGGATGTTTATCTTACTGAATTGCACCTTGGATAATCAAGTGATGGTTGATATATATGAGGATGCATTTTAGGGATTTCTATAAAAATCCCTTTTATTTGATGCCTAAGGTGAAGTCTGCAACAAAAAGCCCGCCCTCATCTGTTGATTACATGTTACTGACGATATGTACTTGCAGGCTAGAATCGTCCAATACGTACATCGGAACATTTGGGTCTGGCTATTTGAGGAAAAAGTCTTTACCGGTAATAGCCAAAATTTAATACCCAATTTCATAAATGTAATTTTTTTTCTAAAATCTTTTGAAAATAACATAAAGCCCACTTAAATAGACTTAAATACCCTCACATTAAGACCAAATAAACATAACGATGTAGTTGGTAATGTAATGGAAAATTTTCTCAATTGCGGCATCCTCTAATTACTTAGTTTTTCAATGAGAAAAAATAGTCAATGGCAGACAGATTGGAATATGAAGTTAGCATACCTTATTTTGTACGCATTTGATAAGGAAGACAACTTTTGGCAGCTAACCCACAGGTCCCAGGATCGGAACCTGGCTTTGATACCACATGATAGAATTAATATAATTTAGGATCCAATCAATCAAGTTACTAAAATACATGTAAATCAACACAAATGGCATATTCGACAAACTCTAATATTTACTACAATAAATATCACATGTTGGATAATAAGGTTTGCATTTGTAGAATTCATCGCTTGAGCGGCAGAACTCAATCATACCGCCGCTTGAGCGATAGAGCCCAATTATACCAAATCTATGCATGAACTGATATGCATGAATAAGCATGCAAACCTAAACTTGAAGCCATGATCTGCAGTAGGATGTATCTTCCCTTCTCTTGTACAACTACAATGGATGTATCAGGTTTCAAATGAGGCAACCTTACTTAATTTTGAATCATCCATATTTATACCGAGAAGAAGGACCAATCCCACTCTATTTCTGACTAGCCTCTTGCCACATGCATACACGTGTGACAATTGACCTTTTTATATTAAATTATGTCTTTTATTTTTTTTAAGTAACTATTTTATATTTTTATTCAAAAATTATTCAAAAAAAAAAATTGAAGCAAAACCATGAAACCACCCACTAACATGGTAGTTTTTTTTTTCAGTGAAAGTTTTAAATTTAAAATTCATTCAAAATTATAATGTGGTGAATTACTTTAAATTCTTATGGTTCAATTGTAATTTTTAGAATTCTTGAAGGACAATTTTTGGTATTTTGAATGTTTAACCTTTTTATCCTTCTCACTTTATATATATATATATATTCAATTGTAATTTTTAGAATTCTTGAAGACAATTTTTGGTATTTTGAATGTTTCACCTTTTATCCTTCTCACTTTATATATATAGATAACTACCTTATCCCATTAATAATGCAGTTATCTTCAGTTATTATTAAGCCAACTGTTCTTCATTAATTTAAATATGACTTGATCATAATTTTCCCTCTAGTGTGTTTTACTTCATTCGAATGTAAAACCTTAAGAAGTCTACAACAACAACAACAACAACAAAGCCTTTTCCCACTAAGTGGGGTCGGCTATATGAATCCTAGAACGCCATTGCGCTCGGTTTTGTGTCATGTCCTCCGTTAGATCCAAGTACTCTAAGTCTTTTCTTAGAGTCTCTTCCAAAGTTTTCCTAGGTCTTCCTCTACCCCTTCGGCCCTGAACCTCTGTCCCGTAGTCACATCTTCGAACCGGAGCGTCAGTCGGCCTTCTTTGCACATGTCCAAATCACCAGAGCCGATTTTCTCTCATCTTTCCTACAATTTCGGCTACTCCTACTGTACCTCGGATATCCTCATTCCCAATCTTATCCTTTCTCGTGTGCCCACACATCCCACGAAGCATCCTCATCTCCGCTACACCCATTTTGTGTACGTGTTGATGCTTCACCACCCAACATTCTCTGCCATACAACATCGCTGGCCTTATTGCCGTCCTATAAAATTTTCCCTTGAGCTTCAGTGGCCTACGACGGTCACACAACACGCCGGATGCACTCTTTCCATCCAGCTCGTATTCTATGGTTGAGATCTCCATCTAATTCTCCGTTCTCTTGCAAGATAGATCATAGGTAACGAAAACGGTCGCTTTTTGTGATCTTCGCTAGATTGCTCCGGTCATTAGTGTGGATAAGTATATAAATGGATAGAGATAGGAAAGCAAACACAAGATGTACGTGGTTCACCCAGATTGGCTACGTCCACGGAATAGAAGAGTTCTCATTAATTGTGAAGGGTTTACACAAGTACATAGGTTCAAGCTCTCCTTTAGTGAGTACGAGTGAATGATTTAGTACAAATGACATTAGGAAATATTGTGGGAGAATGATCTCGTAATCACGAAACTTCTAAGTATCGGAGTGTGGTGTCGTCTTGACTTGCCTTATCTGTCTCATAGGTAGATGTGGCATCTTCTCTGGAAGTACTCTTCCTCCATCCAGGGGTGGTATCTTTAACTGGTGGAGATGCACAAGGTAATGTATCAATTTCACTTGAAGCTTACTTGTAGTTTCAGGCTTGGTCAAGCGCGATACAAACCATGTAGTAGGAGTCCCCCAAGTCGCCGAGCTAGGGGGTCTGCTGAAAGAGGTGACAGACAAGGTAAGCAATCAGAGCTCCGACTGATTGTTCACCTTCTCCCCATCTTGCAGCAGCATGAAGGATAAAGAGAAGAAAAATGAGAAGAGATGATATGAGATACTTTTGCTTTTGAAGAAGTAACTTTCCACAGGCTTATTCTTGAACTGAGCTGGAGGGTTTTCTGGTTTCCTCCAGAGTATAAGGCCGACTGAAGAATTTGAGGGTCAAAACAAGTCCATCAAATCTAGAGTACGTTCCACCCTGCTGATATGGGATACTTTTGCTTTTGACAGAGTAATGGATGTATCGGCACGTGTGCTGTTACGCTTGTCTCCACATGCTTCCTTGTATCCTTCGCACTTGCCCTATCTGTTCCTCAAGCAGATGCGGAATCTTCCCTGGAAACATAAGATGTTGAAGATGAGTACTCGAGAGCAATGCCAGGTAAGTAATCAGGTAAGGGGTTCCAGGCAGTCAATTCCTGGCTGGAAGCTTGATTCCAAGTGCTGACTGATTGCTCTCTTTCTCCTTGTCTTGCAGGTAAAAACAAGGTCAAAAGAAAAAACAGGGAAAAAGCATGATATGGGATACTCTTGCTTTTAACCCTGATGATATGAGATATTCTTGCTCTAGTATAGCTTGTTTGCAGAGGTATTATCGGGGGGAAAGAAAGCTGAATATTTCGAAAGGCTTTGTTGGGAGTGCCCTCTCAGATATGATGAAGGGTTGAGCATTTTTGCAGGTCTGCCTGTCCGTTGGGGATGGAGGTCGACATATATAGGAGTCTCCCTAACAACAAGTAGTAATGTTATTCCTTTACCCTGCTTGGTCATAGCACGGTAGTGGGAGCTGCCAGTTTCACATGTTTTAACTCTGTCAGAGCACTTTGAAAAAGTGGTCTGTGGTATCTGGCTCTCGAGATTCGGAGAACGATGCCTCTTCGATTTTTGAGAAAGCAATCATGTTGGGGGTCTGACTCTCGAGATTCGGAGAGCAGTGTCTCTTCGATTTTTGAGGAAGTAATCATGTTGGGAGTCTGGCTCTCGAGATTCGGAGGGCGGTGCCTCTTCGATTTTGGAGCAAGCAATCTTGTTGGGAGTGTTGTCTCGAATGTGAGTAAAGGTTGGACATGTTTGCTAGTCTACCTTGCCACGAAGCACAAAGGTTGACACATAGGGACTTTCCAATTATCCAGCAATGGTACTGTTCCTTTACCCTCTCTTCGATTTTGAGAAAGTAGTCATGTTGGGAGTCTGGCTCTCGAGATTCGGAGGACGGTGCCTCTTCGATTTTGGAGCAAGCAATCTTGTTGGGACTGTTTTCTCGAATGTGAGTAAAGGTTGGGCATGTTTGCTAGTCTACCTTGCCACGAAGCACAGAGGTTGACACACAGGGACTTTCCAATTATCCAGCAGTGGTACTGTTCCTTTACCATTGTGGGTAATAATATGGTAGCTAGACCTTCAAAATTTATGTGTCTAAACTTTGTTAGTGCTGTTTCTTTGCTATTCTTTTACCTTTCTTGGTCAGAGCGATGTAGTGGGAGCTGCAAGCTTCACGTGCTCAACTTTGGCAGAGAACTTTGGCAAAGTGATCTGTGGTACCCATGAGTTATTGTTGCGTGTGGGAAGTGGGTGATTGAACAGTAAGATTCATGTGCTTTCTACTTCACCAGAAGTCTTCGACAGAATGCCCATAATTTCTGCAAAGCTGAGTGTGCGTGTGACAAGTGCTGACAAGGCTAGAAAAGTAGGTGCCTCTTTGATTTCTGAGATCGGCCCTCGTGGTCTCTGAGCAGCCCAGCTTTTGAGAAAGCGAGCGCCTCTTCGATTGATTCGGAGAACGGTGCCTCACCGATTTTTGAGAAAGCAATCATGCTGGGGGTCTGGCTCTCGAGATTCGGGGAGCAGTGTCTCTTCGATTTTTGAGAAAGTAATCATGTTGGGAGAGTGGCTCTCGAGATACGGAGGGCGGTGCCTCTTCGATTTTGGAGCAAGCAATCTTGTTGGGAGTGTTTTCTCGAATGTGAGTAAAGGTTGGGCATGTTTGCTAGTCTACCTTGCCACGAAGCACAGAGGTTGACACACAGGGACTTTCCAATTATCCAGCAATGGTACTGTTCCTTTACCCTCTCTTTGATTTTTAAGAAAGTAGTCATGTTGGGAGTCTGGCTCTTTAGATTCGGAGGACGGTGCCTCTTCGATTTTGGAGCAAGCAATCTTATTGGGAGTGTTTTCTCGAATGTGAGTAAAGGTTGGGCATGTTTGCTAGTCTACCTTGCCACGAAGCACAGAGGTTGACATACATGGACTTTCCAATTATCCAGCAGTGGTACTGTTCCTTTACCCTTGTGGGTAATAATATGGTAGCTAGACCTTCAAAATTTATGGGTCTAAACTTTGTTAGTGCTGTTTCTTTGCTATTCTTTTACCCTTCTTGGTCAGAGCGATGTAGTGGGAGCTGCAAGCTTCACGTGCTCAACTTTGGCAGAGAACTTTGGCAAAGTTATCTGTGGTACCCATGAGCTATTGTTGCGTGTGGGAAGTGGGTGATTGAACAGTAAGATTCATGTGTTTTCTACTTACCCAGAAGTCTTTGACAGAATGCCCATAATTTCCGCAAAGCTGAGTGTGCGTGTGACAAGTGCTGACAAGGCTGGAAAAGTAGGTGCCTCTTCGATTTCTGAGATCGGCCCTCGTGGTCTCTAGGGAGCCCAGCTTTTGAGAAAGCGAGCGCCTCTTCGATTTCTGAGATCGGCCTTCGTGGTCTTTGAGCAGCCCAACTTTTGAGAAAGCAAACGGCTCTTCGATTTCTGAGATCAACCCTCGTGATCTCTAAGCAGCCCAGCTTTTGAGAAAGCAAACGCCTCTTCGATTTCTGAGCAGGCGCCTCTTTGATTTCTGAAGCTCCGTCGAGTGCAGATTTTTATAGGGGCTGGCATTAAGTTCCAAAGCACACTTGAATCTCCACCAGTAGAAGCTTCATTCTTGCACTTCTAAGATCTTGATTTGTCCGACCTCTTCTCTCTTCAACACCTTTGAAAATGTCTGGCCCCTCCGACCGTCGTTTTGACTTGAACCTTGTTGAAGAGGCAGCCCCGCCTTCTCCAGACAACATATGGCGCCCATCCTTCGTCTCCCCAACTGGTCCTCTTACCGTTGGGGATTCCGTGATGAAGAATGATATGACCGCTGCGGTGGTGGCCAGGAACCTTCTCACTCCCAAAGATAACAGACTACTTTCCAAACGGTCTGATGAGTTAGCTGTTAAGGATTCGCTGGCTCTCAGTGTTCAGTGTGCAGGTTCTGTGTCTAATATGGCACAACGCCTATTTGCTCGAACCCGCCAAGTTGAATCATTGGCGGCTGAAGTGATGAGTCTCAAACAGGAGATTAGAGGGCTCAAGCATGAGAATAAACAGTTGCACCGGCTCGCACATGACTATGCTACAAACATGAAAAGGAAGCTTGACCAGATGAAGGAAACTGATGGTCAGGTTTTACTTGATCATCAGAGATTTGTGGGTTTGTTCCAAAGGCATTTATTGCCTTCGTCTTCTGGGGCTGTACCGCGTAATGAAGCTCCAAATGATCAACCTCTGATGCCTCCTCCTTCTAGGGTTCTGTCCAGTACTGAGGCTCCAAATGATCCCCCTCCGGTGCCTTCTCTTTCTGGGGCTCTACCGACTGCTGAGACTTCTCCTAAGCAACCTTTGTGAAGGCTCCCTCTTGTGTGTTTATTTTGACTCATGTATATGTACATATTTGTAGCTTATCGGGGATATCAATAAATAAGCTTTCCTTCATTTCAACGTATTGTGTTAAATACACCAAAGCCTTCTTCGCTAAGTTCTTTGAATTTTCTTTTGTTGAAGCTTGTATGTTGAAGCTTTCTGAGTGGAGCATGTAGGTTGGGGTAGTGTTCCCTTAATTTCCCGAGTGAGGAAAACTTCTTGGTTGGAGACTTGGAAAATCCAAGTCACTGAGTGGGATCGGCTATATGAATCTTAGAACGCCATTGTGCTCGATCCTGTGTCATGTCCTTCGTTAGATCCAAGTACTCTAAGTCTTTTCTTAGAGTCTCTTCCAAAGTTTTCCTAGGTCTTCCTCTACCCCTTCGGCCCTGAACCTCTGTCCCATAGTCGCATCTTCTAATCGGAGCGTCAGTAGGCCTTCTTTGCACATGTCCAAACCACCGTAACCGATTTTCTCTCATCTTTCCTTCAATTTCGGCTACTCCTACTTTACCCCGGATATCCTCATTCCTAATCTTATCCTTTCTCGTGTGCCCACACATCCAACGAAGCATCCTCATCTCCGCTACACCCATTTTGTGTACGTGTTGATGTTTCACCGCCCAACATTCTGTGCCATACAGCATTGCCGGCCTTATTGCCGTCCTATAAAATTTTCCCTTGAGCTTCAGTGGCATACGGCGGTCACACAACACGCCGGATGCACTCTTCCACTTCATCCATCCAGCTTGTATTCTATGGTTGAGATCTCCATCTAATTCTCCGTTCTTTTGCAAGATAGATCCTAGGTAACGAAAACGGTCGCTCTTTGGTATTTCTTGATCTCCGATCCTCACCCCTAACTCGTTTTGGCCTCCATTTGCACTGAACTTGCACTCCATATATTCTGTCTTTGATCGGCTGAGGCGAAGACCTTTAGATTCCAACACTTCTCTCCAAAGGTTAAGCTTTGCATTTACCCCTTCCTGAGTTTCATCTATCAACACTATATCGTCTGCGAAAAGCATACACCAAGGAATATCATCTTGAATATGTCCTGTTAACTCATCCATTACCAACTAAGGACTTAAGGATGAGCCTTGATGTAATCCTACAGTTATGGGAAAGCTTTCGGTTTGTCCTTCATGAGTTCTTACGGCGGTCTTTGCTCCTTCATACATATCCTTTATAGCTTGGATATATGCTACTCGTACTCCTTTCTTCTCTAAAATCCTCCAAAGAATGTCTCTTGGGACCCTATCATACGCTAAAATTCTTAAAATTTTCTTAAAACCTTAAGAAGTCTAACCATATATATATATATAGCTCATTTACCAAGTTCAACTGCAATTGGTAGTTTGATGAACTCACATATATGAATTCATGAATGATGAAATCACATTAATTCTTACAGTACGATGATTTTCTACCCAGTGCAGATGAGTGCCCTAGCCTGCTTCTAGCTAGTGAGGTAGATAAATTTACAAAACATGAATATTCATTGTTTCAAAACTTTCTCGATATTTATTCTCGTTTATTTTCATTGACTAAATTCAAATTAGATTTGCCTCCAAGGCCTTGAGCATAGGGGTGGGCAAATGGGTATAGGAACCGCGGGTCAGGTGGAACGGAACGGGGCGGAACGGTTTTTAATTTAAAAAAAAAGAAACGAAACGGAACGGGACGGGACGAAGCTTTGAAATTTTAGGTTCGGACCGATTGCAGAAGTATAGAAAACGAGGACTGGACCGGCCCGTTTGTAATTGCAATGGACGGATGAGATTGAAGAGATCATCTCTCCATCCAATCTTAACCGTTAGTTTTATGTCTACTCGTCCTCGACCTCGACTCTGTCACTCGATTTTCTCTCGCCGTCTCGCGTGCGTCGTCCCTTCCCCTCCACGGTTCCACCCAGGCACCCGCACCACCCATCTTCTCGATTGAGGTTGGTTGGTATCACTTAATCACTTAAACACTTAATCATCTCCTAATTCTGGATCATTTTTTCTGGTTTGCTGCGTAAAATTATTAGGAGGCCAGCGGGTTCGAAGAAAAAGCCGAAGTCACCCATCAACGAGTCCTCCGAGCAACTCAACTATAAGCTCTGCGCCTCTCCAACCCACAGCCTCATCTGCGTCGGCAAACGATTCATCGCCCCCTCTTAGCTTTGCGAGCATTCTGCCTCCTCTGGCTTTATCCAGTACTGGTCCTGGTCCAAGGTAAGATCACCTTCTTTCTTATGCAAACAACATGTGCCTTAATTGATACTCGATTGAGTGGTAAAATCGTCGGTCTATAGATTTGTTGTCATACGCGTTGATCTAGATATGCCACAAGGAAACCACGATTTCTAATGCTTCTATAGATTTGTTGTCATACGCGTTGATAGACCCAGAAACTTTGTTCTTTCTTCTCAATTAAGTCATGCATATTGTATGACCAGCATGTCTTATTGATTATTTAGTAGACTTTGTGGTTGCCTCTGAATCCGAGTTTGTTTTTCCCTTTTGATTTTATTTTATGGTATCTTCTGGTACTGCTTGATTTTGTCCTTTTTTTTTTTCTAATGGTGTTTTTAAATCTCCTGCATAAGCTTGTATTGATATTGTTCTGTAATCGTATCGAAGTATTGATGGAGTACCTGCATTTTACATTGATTTCTGTGGTTGAGTCATTTGTTCCTTTTCGAATGAAGAAACTGTTTGTGGCCAGTCATGGGATCAAATCTTGGGTCTTAGTGCTTGACCAATGTATGACTTCACTATCAAATCCTGTCAGCGAGGTTTTTTAGTGAAGATTCATGCATTTGTATTTGGAAAGTCCTAAACTGGAGTTTGGGAGTTGCTTAGTCTCTTTTTTATCCTTCTAGGTGTTACTTGGATCTCATCTGTTTCTAATTTTGTTTTGTGATTCTGGTTTTAGCCTTTGCGTTTGGTGTTTTTATACGAAGGTTTTTGTTGCCCAAATCTATTTAAGTTGGTTTCAACAAAAAAGATGCATTGTGCGGCTATTTCTTGTTGTTGGGTTGTGTAGGTTGTTTGTGGATTAAGTGTTTTTTTTCCCCAAAAAAAAATATTCAAACGGGCCAAGTTCAGTCCGGTTCCTATATGTTGTACCCACCCTGGACCGGTCCATTTCTTTTAAACTTCGGTCCGATCTAATTCCTTCAAAATTGGACCCGGCCCGGCCCTTGCCCAGCCTTACTTGAGTGTGCCTGATGTTGAAGGCACATCCATAGCTGTGATGTGGTTTTCAAGAATGCATTTGCATTTTTGGGGCCTCTTGAAGTTTGTATATCTTGTTATCATTATGCAGAAGAAAAAAAAAATTGATTACCATATGTTTTAACTCATCATGCCTATGTTTGTATGTGTGCTAAACCTCAATCAGCACTCTGGTGTGTACCACTAAAAATTAAGCGCCTTGCTTGTGACTAAGTATTGCCCAAACACGATGCATTGGCATGCAAATGAGAATCGGTGCGCTTGTTCAAGATGCAAATATGCTAATGGAGCAAATGAAGAAACAACAATTCGTTCCAAGCATCAGGAATTGGTGCGCTTGTTTAAGACACCAATGATTGCAATCATGAATCTTCAACTTTCTTGAATTTCTTCTATATGTGGATATGGATTTTGAGTGCATTTGCATTTGCATCCGGCGTGTTGTGTGACCGTCGTAGGCCACTGAAGCTCAAGGGAAAATTTTATAGGATGGCAATAAGGCCAGCAATGTTGTATGGCACAGAATGTTGGGCGGTGAAGCATCAACACGTACACAAAATGGGTGTAGCGGAGATGAGGATGCTTCGTGGGATGTGTGGGCACACGAGAAAGGATAAGATTGGGAATGAGGATATCCGAGGTAAAGTAGGAATAGCCGAAATTGTAGGAAAGATGAGAGAAAATCGGCTCCGGTGATTTGGACATGTGCAAAGAAGGCCGACTGACGCTCCGGTTCGAAGATGTGACTACGGGACAGAGGTTCAGGGCAGAAGGGGTAGAGGAAGACCTAGGAAAACTTTGGAAGAGACTCTAAGAAAAGACTTAGAGTACTTGGATCTAACGGAGGACATGACACAAAACCGAGCGCAATGGCGTTCTAGGATTCATATAGCCGACCCCACTTAGTGGGAAAAGGCTTTGTTGTTGTTGTTGTTGTGGATATGGATTTTGAGGGTAGTTAGGTCTATTCACGTGAGTTTTCTGTTATATGTGAAAGTTTTTATAAAAAGTGACATTTATGAAATTGGGTTAATCACTCGTCAGTAGCAGACTGGTAGTGTTGGAGATCAAGAGGGGCTTTTTTGTCTTTTCAGCCTAAAACCGCTACACTCCATCAGTTTATGCGCGCGCCACAAACCCAAGAGAGGAAGCGATCCTGTGATTGGGGCTTCAAATTTCGAGGCTGAGAGATCGTTCGCAGAGGTGGTGGAGATGGCAAACAGTAAATACGAGTATGTCAAGTCGTATGAAGTTGAAGACGAGGTTTTCCTGCCCAATTTGATCGTTGTTCGGATTGATGGTAGTGATTTTCAAAGGTGCTTCCTACTTCTCTCTCTCTCTCTCTCTCTCTGATCTTGAGACGATGTGGATGGTGACGTTCTCCTTTTTTCCTTTTCTTTTCTGGTTAGGTTTTCTGAAGTTCATGAATTTGAGAAACCAAATGATGAGGTAGCTCTGAATTTGATGAATTCATGCGCAATTTCTGTGTCAGAGGCATTTCCAGATGTAGTGTTTTCATATGGCTTCAGTGATGAATACAGGTAGTACTGTATATGTGTTTCGTTTATGTTAACTTAGCTGTAAGAGAGCCTCACACTGTTATTTCTTGGCGCTGTGCTTGTAGCTTTGTCTTCAAGAAGACGTCCAGGTTCTACCAAAGGCGTGCCAGGTTTTCATTCTCAACTTTAATTCAGCTCTCTTGGCCTGTGATGCAGCTAAGATGTTTGTAAAATGATGGGTGGGCACTCTGAGTTGAAGAAAACGAATGTCAGTTCAGAACTAATATGTTCATTTCTGTACATTATACTAAATCAGGTCCAAATTGAATTTCTCGGGTTGAATGTGCCTTACTCATCGCTAAACTGTGCAAATTAGTTGTTAACCACCCATGTCACCCTCTTACTGGAATTTGAAATATTTTAGGTTGATTTGGATCAAGTTGAAATACGTAGAGGAAGAAAAGTATACTAAAGACAATGTATCTCTCTGCTGATGTGAATCTGAGTTGGCGAACGCTATATATTCAAAGAAGTAGGAGTCGGGGAGGTAGTTTTTGAGAGAAAAAAGGTGATTTGGCTTATTAATTATGGGGATGAAAAATAAAAAGAATTATAAATTTATTATTTATTATCTTGTAGAAACTGACACCAATCTTATTTGGTGGATTATCGTTTAGGTAAATTTGGTAATGGTCTGTATTCAGTTTCAGTTTGTGTTAAGTCATTCATTTACGTACAATTTTTACGTGCAGCAAAGTAGGGACCATTATCGTATCTTTCTTCACCTCTGCATATGTCATGAAATGGAGAGAATTCTTCCCTCATAAGGAGTTAATGTACAACCCTTCATTTCATGCACATGTTATACGCTGTGCATCAGAAGAAGTCCTTCAGTCATATCTTTTGTGGAGACAAAACAATTGTGAGTAGTCTTGCAATGATGTTTCGAGTATGGAAGTTTATATACTTATCTTCAACTAATAGGTCTCTGATTCAAGTAAAATTTTCAAGTAAATTTTCCATTTACGTTTTGCATTTTGCAGGTCATACAAATAACCTACATAACACCTGCCTATGGGAGCTAATTAAATCTGGAATGACCAAAAGCGAAGCAGTGGACTTACTAAAGGTGGGAAGAATTAATTTTCATTTTATGCACTAATTGGCATATTAATATGCATGATTATCTGTGGAAGACACTTGAATTTGACTAGTTCCTTGTAATTATATTCATTTTTCTGTCATTTCCCTTTTAACATTATGTTATCACTAACTTATTAGATACTCAAATATTTGTATCATCAATCTCTACAGTCTCTTCTTTGCCATCTTTCAAAATGGCCTAATTTTTCTAGTTTAATCATTTGAGAATAGGTATATTGTAGAAAGTACCTATCTTTTTCTTTTGAATGTGGATTATTTTTCTTCTATGATATGATAAATAATTTTTAACGTTCAAATTGGCATGCTAAATGTTCTTTTTATGCTTGCAGTTTTTTTTTTTCACTTGTCATGCATCTATGTATGCTGCAGGACAGCAGCAAGGAAGAAAAAAATGACCTTCTTTACAGAAAGTGTGATATCAACTATCAAAAGTTGCATTCAATGTTTCGACAAGGATCCTGCGTTTTGAAAACAGAGGTAATCTTTTATTCTGTAGTGGAGTCTATCTTACTCATCTCAGCAAAGGTTTCAATTTTTTGTTTTGGGAAGATTTTAAGGAAGTAATCATGTTGGGAGTCTGGCTCTCGAGATTCGGAGGGCGGTGCCTCTTCGATTTTGGAGCTTCATATAGCCGATCTCACTCAGTGACTTGGATTTTCCAAGTCTCCAACTGAGAAGTTTTCCTCACTCGGGAAATTAAGGGAACACTACCCCAACCTACATGCTCCACTCAGAAAGCTTCAACATACAAGCTTCAACAAAAGAAAATTCAAAGAACTTAGCGAAGAAGGCTTTGGTGTATTTAACACAATACGTTGAAATGAAGGAAAGCTTATTTATTGATATCCCCGATAAGCTACAAATATGTACATATACATGAGTCAAAATAAACACACAAGAGGGAGCCTTCACAAAGGTTGTTTAGGAGAAGTTTCAGCAGTCGGTAGAGCCCCAGAAAGAGAAGGCACCGGAGGGGGATCATTTGGAGCCTCAGTACTGGACAGAACCCTAGAAGGAGGAGGCATCAGAGGTTGATCATTTGGAGCTTCATTACGCGGTACAGCCCCAGAAGACGAAGGCAATAAATGTCTTTGGAACAAACCCACAAATCTCTGATGATCAAGTAAAACCTGACCATCAGTTTCCTTCATCTGGTCAAGCTTCCTCTTCATGTTTGTAGCATAGTCATGTGCGAGCCGGTGCAACTGTTTATTCTCATGCTTGAGCCCTCTAATCTCCTGTTTGAGACTCATCACTTCAGCCGCCAATGATTCAACTTGGCGGGTTCGAGCAAATAGGCGTTGGGCCATATTAGACACAGAACCTGCACACTGAACACTGAGAGCCAGCGAATCCTTAACAGCTAACTCATCAGACCGTTTGGAAAGTAGTCTGTTATCTTTGGGAGTGAGAAGGTTCCTGGCCACCACCGCAGCGGTCATATCATTCTTCATCACGGAATCCCCAACGGTAAGAGGACCAGTAGGGGAGACGAAGGATGGGCGCCATATGTTGTCTGGAGAAGGCGGGGCTGCCTCTTCAACAAGGTTCAAGTCAAAACGACGGTCGGAGGGGCCAGACATTTTCAAAGGTGTTGAAGAGAGAAGAGGTCGGACAAATCAAGATCTTAGAAGTGCAAGAATGGAGCTTCTACTGGTGGAGATTCAAGTGTGCTTTGGAACTTAATGCCAGCCCCTATAAAAATCTGCACTCGACGGAGCTTCAGAAATCGAAGAGGCGCCTGCTCAGAAATCGAAGAGGCGTTTGCTTTCTCAAAAGCTGGGCTGCTTAGAGATCACGAGGGTTGATCTCAGAAATCGAAGAGGCGTTTGCTTTCTCAAAAGTTGGGCTGCTCAAAGACCACGAAGGCCGATCTCAGAAATCGAAGAGGCGCTCGCTTTCTCAAAAGCTGGGCTCCCCAGAGACCACGAGGGCCGATCTCAGAAATCGAAGAGGCACCTACTTTTCCAGCCTTTTCCAGCCTTGTCAGCACCTGTCACACGCACACTCAGCTTTGCGGAAATTATGGGCATTCTGTCAAAGACTTCTGTGGAAGTAGAAAACACATGAATCTTACTGTTCAATCACCCACTTCCCACACGCAACAATACCTCATGGGTACCACAGATAACTTTGCCAAAGTTCTCTGCCAAAGTTGAGCACGTGAAGCTTGCAGCTCCCACTACATCGCTCTGACCAAGAAGGGTAAAAGAATAGCAAAGAAACAGCACTAACAAAGTTTAGACCCATAAATTTTGAAGGTCTAGTTACCATATTATTACCCACAAGGGTAAAGGAACAGTACCACTGCTGGATAATTGGAAAGTTCCTGTGTGTCAACCTCTGTGCTTCGTGGCAAGGTAGACTAGCAAACATGCCCAACCTTTACTCACATTCGAGAAAACACTCCCAATAAGATTGCTTGCTCCAAAATCGAAGAGGCACCGTCCTTCGAATCTCGAGAGCCAGACTCCCAACATGACTACTTTCTTAAAAATCGAAGAGAGGGTAAAGGAACAGTACCATTGCTGGATAATTGGAAAGTCCCTGTGTGTCAACCTCTGTGCATCGTGGCAAGGTAGACTAGCAAACATGCCCAACCTTTACTCACATTCGAGACAACACTCCCAACAAGATTGCTTGCTCCAAAATCGAAGAGGCACCGCCCTCCGAATCTCGAGAGCCAAACTCCCAACATGATTACTTTCTCAAAAATCGAAGAGACACTACTCTCCGAATCTCGAGAGTCAGACCCCCAGCATGATTGCTTTCTCAAAAATCGATGAGGCATCGTTCTCCAAATCAATCGAAGATGCGCTCGTTTTCTCAAAAGCTGGGCTGCTCAGAGACCACGAGGGCCGATCTCAGAAATCGAAGAGGCACCTACTTTTCTAGCCTTGTCAGCACCTGTCACACGCACACTCAGCTTTGCAGAAATTATGGGCATTCTGTCGAAGACTTCTGGTGAAGTAGAAAGCACATGAATCTTACTGTTCAATCACCCACTTCCCACACGCAACAATAGCTCATGGGTGGGTACCACAAATAACTTTGCCAAAGTTCTCTGCCAAAGTTGAGCACGTGAAGCTTGCAGCTCCCACTACATCGCTCTGACCAAGAAAGGTAAAAGAATAGCAAAGAAACAGCACTAACAAAAGTTTAGACCCATAAATTTTGAAGGTCTAGCTACCATATTATTACCCACAAGGGTAAAGGAACAGTACCACTGCTGGATAATTGGAAAGTCCCTGTGTGTCAACCTCTGTGCTTCGTGGCAAGGTAGACTAGCAAACATGCCCAACCTTTACTCACATTCGAGAAAACACTCCCAATAAGATTGCTTGCTCCAAAATCGAAGAGGCACCGTCCTCCGAATCTCGAGAGCCAGACTCCCAACATGACTACTTTCTCAAAATCGAAGAGAGGGTAAAGGAACAGTACCATTGCTGGATAATTGGAAAGTCCCTGTGTGTCAACCTTTGTGCTTCGTGGCAAGGTAGACTAGCAAACATGCCCAACCTTTACTCACATTCGAGACAACACTCCCAACAAGATTGCTTGCTCCAAAATCGAAGAGGCACCACCCTCCGAATCTCGAGAGCCAGACTCCCAACATGATTACTTCCTCAAAAATCGAAGAGACACTACTCTCCGAATCTCGAGAGTCAGACCCCCAGCATGATTGCTTTCTCAAAAATCGAAGAGGCATCGTTCTCCGAATCTCGAGAGCCAGATACCACATACCACTTTTTCAAAGTGCTCTGACAGAGTTAAAACATGTGAAACTGGCAGCTCCCATTACCGTGCTATGACCAAGCAGGGTAAAGGAATAGCATTACTACTTGTTGTTAGGGAGACTCCTATATATGTCGACCTCCATCCCCAACGGACAGGCAGACCTGCAAAAATGCTCAACCCTTCATCATATCTGAGAGGGCACTCCCAACGAAGCCTTTCGAAATATTCAGCTTTCTTTCCCCCCGATAATACCTCTGCAAACAAGCTATACTAGAGCAAGAATATCTCATATCATCAGGGTTAAAAGCAAGAGTATCCCATATCATGCTTTTTCCCTGTCTTTTCTTTTGGCCTTGTTTTTACCTGCAAGACAAGGAGAAAGAGAGCAATCAGTCAGCACTTGGAATCAAGCTTCCAGCCAGGAACTGACTGCCTGGAACCCCTTACCTGATTACTTACCTGGCATTGCTCTCGAGTACTCATCTTCAACATCTTATGTTTCCAGGGAAGATTCCGCATCTGCTTGAGGAACAGATAGGGCAAGTGCGAAGGATACAAGGAAGCATGTGGAGACAAGCGTAACAGCACACGTGCCGATACATCCATTACTCTGTCAAAAGCAAAAGTATCCCATATCAGCAGGGTGGAACGTACTCTAGATTTGATGGACTTGTTTTGACCCTCAAATTCTTCAGTCGGCCTTATACTCTGGAGGAAACCAGAAAACCCTCCAGCTCAGTTCAAGAATAAGCCTGTGGAAAGTTACTTCTTCAAAAGCAAAAGTATCTCATATCATCTCTTCTCATTTTTCTTCTCTTTATCCTTCATGCTGCTGCAAGATGGGGAGAAGGTGAACAATCAGTCGGAGCTCTGATTGCTTACCTTGTCTGTCACCTCTTTCAGCAGACCCCCTAGCTCGGCGACTTGGGGGACTCCTACTACATGGTTTGTATCGCGCTTGACCAAGCCTGAAACTACAAGTAAGCTTCAAGTGAAATTGATACATTACCTTGTGCATCTCCACCAGTTAAAGATACCACCCCTGGATGGAGGAAGAGTACTTCCAAAGAAGATGCCACATCTACCTATGAGACAGATAAGGCAAGTCAAGACGACACCACACTCCGATACTTAGAAGTTTCGTGATTACGAGATCATTCTCCCACAATATTTCCTAATGTCATTTGTACTAAATCATTCACTTGTACTCACTAAAGGAGAGCTTGAACCTATGTACTTGTGTAAACCCTTCACAATTAATGAGAACTCTTCTATTCCGTGGACGTAGCCAATCTGGGTGAACCACGTACATCTTGTGTTTGCTTTCCTATCTCTATCCATTTATATACTTATCCACACTAATGACCGGAGCAATCTAGCGAAGATCACAAAAAGCGACCGTTTTCGCTACCTAGGATCTATCTTGCAAGAGAACGGAGAATTAGATGGAGATCTCAACCATAGAATACGAGCTGGATGGAAAGAGTGCATCCGGCGTGTTGTGTGACCGTCGTAGGCCACTGAAGCTCAAGGGAAAATTTTATAGGACGGCAATAAGGCCAGCGATGTTGTATGGCACAGAATGTTGGGTGGTGAAGCATCAACACGTACACAAAATGGGTGTAGCGGAGATGAGGATGCTTCGTGGGATGTGTGGGCACACGAGAAAGGATAAGATTGGGAATGAGGATATCCGAGGTAAAGTAGGAGTAGCCGAAATTGTAGGAAAGATGAGAGAAAATCGGCTCCGGTGATTTGGACATGTGCAAAGAAGGCCGACTGACGCTCCGGTTCGAAGATGTGACTACGGGACAGAGGTTCAGGGCCGAAGGGGTAGAGGAAGACCTAGGAAAACTTTGGAAGAGACTCTAAGAAAAGACTTAGAGTAATTGGATCTAACGGAGGACATGACACAAAACCGAGCGCAATGGCGTTCTAGGATTCATATAGCCGACCCCACTTAGTGGGAAAAGGCTTTGTTGTTGTTGTTGTTGTTGGGAAGATTTTAACAATACCACAAGAATTTTACCTCATGTGACACTTGAGCACTTGACTTTTTTCATTTTTTTTTTTTAATTTTAGATTCAAACTAAACTTCTCTGCCAAAGTAACACCTACTGTCAAGTCGGTTAGAACCACTCTTTCGTATTCAATCTTTGGAAATGATTATTTGAAAAAAAAAAAAAACAATTTCGTTTAGTTTATTATGAGCAAATCCTTAGGAATTCAAATTAGTATCTTATGGGTTTCAAAAACTAGTTAGTTTTGATTTTCAGGGTCATTTGATGAAGTTTTGGTGCGTCAAATGATACTGGTTTCATGCTGTATAATGTGGGATATCTTTTTGATGTAGCACATAATAACCAAATTGAAGTTTATGGGGACAAGATTTTCGGCCTCTAGGAAACAAAATCATGTATATGATCTTGTATTGGAAATTTCTTAGTAGAGAAATAACAAACTTGCTCCAAAGTCCAAGAACCTTGGATCTTAACTTGTCTATTTGAAAAGAATTTGGGTGTCTTTATTGGTACAAATACTGTGCCTTTTTTATTTTCTGTTAAGAAAAATTTATTTGGTTTGCCGAATCCTGACCATACGGTAATTGGAGTGCAAATTATTCTGAGATCTCCATCGTACATTGTTCAGGTGTTTGAAGTTGTGAAGCACAATGAAAATGGTTCTCCTGTCAAGAGACTTAGGAGAATGTCAAGCATAGTCCATTCGAAGAATATAGCTGAGAGAAGTTTTTGGAACAAGCACACACATCTTCAGAAGGAACTTGGTTGTTTTACAAAGGATATTGGAAAAGTTGAACCTGATTATATTAGGTCCTTCCAGCATGAAGATAAACTGATCCCATCAACGTGGGTTGTAATTAGGATCGATGGTTGCCATTTTCACAGGTAAACTGTTACTCACATGACAAGGGTAACATAATTATGGTCGTTGTTACTGTGACTGTCTTCTCTTGGGCTGCTAATTATTAGGGGTGGTAGAGTCACCTTGTGGGATATCCTTACAAATGGTTCCAATCATAAAATTTTAACAGGTTACAAAAATTACTTAGATTAGATCACTCTGAGGAATTCCCATGTCATATTATCAAGTGGGTGCAACTGAAGTATTAGGTCCTTGTTATTTCACCTGTTGTGCAAATCAGACATCTCTTTTGAACATGTTTGTCATCTATCACATTAACTACAAAGAACAACAATGGTAGTCTCCACTTTAACAAACTAAGGGATGCAACATTTCTGCCATTCCGCAATTAACCTACAACTCAGAATAATCAAGTTTTCTTTATGGATGCATGTTATTTTTATTGTTAATTATCCTCGAAAGATTCAAGAAATGATCCTCAGTTGTTTGGGTTTGGAAGGTTTTCTGAAGTTCATGAATTTGTGAAGCCGAATGATGAGCAAGCTATCAACCTTATGAATTCATGTGCAGTGGCTGTTCTAAAAGAGTTCCAAGACTTGGTTTTCTCTTATGGAGTCAGTGACGAATACAGGTATAGAATATGTTTTGTATCTGAACTTTGTGGTCTATATCATCTGTAATCTCATTGTTTCTGTTATTACAGCTTTGTTTTGAAGAAGGATTCTCAATTCTATCAGAGGCAAGCGAGGTTTTGCTTCTGTCACCTTTCTTATTTCCTAAATTTTGTATCCTAACTGGATACTCTATATGGAGTATATTTATGCTTGGATTCTAAAATACTGTTTTCACTGGTTTACAGTACCTTACATCTCTGCCATGGTTCTTCATAATGCTTACCCTTGAATCACTTTTCTTCCCTACAAATCAGATTGATCTTTCTTACCTATATTGGAATTACTAAAATTCTGCAGTGAGATGGTATCTGTTATTGTGTCATTCTTCACTTCAATGTACGTTATGAAATGGAAAGATTTCTTCCCACAAAAAGAGTTGAAGTACCCTCCGTATTTTGATGGGCGTGCTGTCTGCTATCCTTCATATGAAATTCTTCGAGATTATCTATCCTGGAGACAAGTCGATTGTGAGTATTCAGCTCTAAATTTTCCAAAGGATAATAGGTTTAAGTCTAGTCATTCTAAATAAGTAAAATCTCGAAGCAATACATCAGTTCAAATTTGTTGAAGGTTGCATTAAAATATGAATTTCATCTGGATAAGGTGGTAAATTTATTGGACTTACATTTCTTATGGGTTTCAGGTCACATTAACAACCAATACAATACTTGTTTCTGGGAGCTTGTTAAGTCTGGAAAAAGAAAAAGTGAAGCTCAGCTCATCCTGAAGGTATATTTGGGACACATTTTTCCTTCATAATGACCTATCCTCCACTTTTATTAAATTTTAACTTTTTGGCATTTCTATACCTAATTAATCTTTTATTCTGCTTTCCTTTTATTATTATTATTTTATTTTCTTTACATGCAATCTCTGTTGTTGTCCAATTTATTTAGCATCTCTTTCTCCAAAAGTTAGAAAAAAAAACCAAATTTTTGACTGTCACAATATATGAGTGCGCTTGCTCATTCAATAACATGTATGATGCAGTTAATCCAAAATCCATTTTATTGTATTCTCGTCATTTCGCTCTCATAATGTTTTTCAAATTTTAATTGCCAGGGTACTCAAACAGGAGACAAAGAGAAATTGCTTAACCAATTTGGTATCGAGTACAACAAATTACCAGTCATGTTCCGCCATGGATCTTCTGCTTTGTGGGACAAGGTTATCTTTCTTTCCTACTTGGATGTGAATATTTCTTAGTGCTATATCCCAACTAAGGTGGTTTGGGCACTAGTGGATCTCTTATCGGCAAAAAAGAGAAAATTGCATCTCTCTGTTTATTTATTTTCTGATTCCCTTGTTCCTGTTTAGGATCACACATTTATGAAAGGAAAACCCACATATGATGTTTTTTAAGGAATGGTGGCCTAGCTTTGAGAGGTCTGGAGCCTTGAGTAGATAATGCACCAACTCTCGCCAATAATGTAGGACAATATTTCTTTGGCCACTAGGAAACACACCCACGCACACATATGAAAGTCGAGACCCACTGAAGATGTCAAAGGGCTAGCCTATCCTTATGGTTTATTACATGCTAGTCCTCTCTATGATTATCCTGTGGTATGCGAGTTTTTATTTTAAACCTTGTATATTATTTGTATGCAGGAAGACACCACAAGGATACACGAGAAGGAAGAATGTAATGGTAATTCTGGGAAAAGAGTTATTGTAGAACATTGTAATATTATTGAGCCAACCTTTTGGGATGCACACCCAACAATTCTTTCTGGGTGACTGATAATGCTGCGAAGCAATGGGGTTCCTTTTGTTTTTATCCATTGAAGGTTCTAACTTTTTCTTAACTACACAAATGTTAGGAAAATTCATCAAAGTTATTTTCCTTCCGCTGCCGGTACCGGAGTTGCACATAGCATACACTATTTGGTTTTTGTTTCACGCTTGGATGCTCGTATTCATCTGTAATAGCAACACTGTACCAAGTATTGGAGTTTATGTTTACTCCAGCCAGCAAAGTAGTTTGTGGTACTTGACTTGTATATGTTGCTGCTGATTAAGCTTGTACACGGTACATTTTTTGCTTCTGAATGTTTTGTATTCTTACCTATGATTTTAGTCAGATTATGACAATGAAGTTGAGGAAAAACAAGCAGGAAACCCACTTACTTCTTCTAGCACCGTCTCTGCATGTTCTTTTCTCAGTTATCTTTGAGCAATTATACTATTCGTTTCCAGTAATAGATATTAAATGTGTTTCCACCAACGATTAAATGTATTAGTTGAATGTGCCCAGTTTTTTTTTTTTGTTTTTTTTATGAAAGCTTGTTATCTTCATTAAATTTTCTTACACATCCATTGCTGTGCTATATGTTGGTTCTTCGTTGAGACTTGTACAGTTTCAAAGGTGAGAAGTGGAAAAAAGCAGCTGATCGTAGAGAAGAATCAGGAGATACTCCACTGCATGAATTTAGGTAAGTAGAATAACTACTGATTATCAAGTTGAACTCAATACTAATGTTGCTTGCAGGAAACAGATTTAAAAGCGCGTTTCTTGTGAGCTCACGTCACAGCCTCACATATTGAGCAACGGATTTTGGATCAGGTGTATGGAAGAACCAACAACGGACTGTTTCCTTCCTCTAAAACCGTACAAGGTGGAAGCTGTCAGAGCTGTGCGCGGAGCTTCTCCTCTTCTTATCAAAGATAAAGCGGCCATATGTGTGAGGCTGTGATCCTCCTGATGAAGCTGATGATCTCTCCACAATTTCTGTTTTTTGTTTTGGATATGTTGAGGTGCTCACATACATAAATGAAACAAAAATTTTAAGTGATATAAATTTAACTTGTCAACTAAGAAACAAGATTTTCTTGGTTTTGGAGACGAACGTCTTGAATGACATAAGGAAGGTACTCGAACCAAAGTAAAGGGGGAACTTACTGGGAGACCAAACCTAGCTAGGTGGTGTGCAACACCGTTAGATTATAACTACGGAGAACATGAGAACAACTTACATGACACAGATACACTATCACCATAACGTTTGGTGCTGATCATACGACACCATGTGAAGTAACCTGTGTTGTCTTAGAGTCTTCACACGTACATCATTTGAAATTTTACAACCTTTCAAAAAGTTTTAAGCTCGTAATTACGCGTTTCGCACTTGAAATTTTCAGGGCAAAATAATATTAACCCTAAAAAAAAAGTGGAACCAACAAATAAAATGAAGCTAGCGGCCCAGCCCAATTTTCAGTTGGCGCCAATGAAAAAGAAAAGAAAAACGCGCGTGATAAAAAGCCGCGCTTAAGCGGTGAGTACTGAGGAGCGTCCTGCATTCAATGCTTTCAAGTTCCAACGATAGCATCCAATTCCCAAACGGTCATATTTGATTTATTCGAATTTCAAAACCCCTCCCTCTCATACCTGATCTCTCTCTCTCTCTCTCTCTCTCTCTCTCTCTCTCTCTCTCTCTGTGTTTGGATTTGAATTTGTGAACGCCAATCGCGATCTAGGTGAACAGAAATCGATTCCACGTTTTCTGCTTCTTCAGTTGCTTGCGAACGAACCGGCGAAGACGATAGAGCTTCTCTTCTGTTCTCGGTCGGCGGACGGAGAAACAACGACCGAAATCGAAATCAATTTCCAGGTTCCCTTTTTCTTCTCTTAATTTTCTCGCATTATTTTACAATTTGAATTACAATTAGGGATTTCGTTTCGTTTCGTTGCTTTTGTGTTGTTTGTTTATTTTTGCATTAAATTGAAACTGCGTGCGATCAACAATGGGTATTCCGAAGCTGGGTTATTGGGGTATGCCGTTGGGCTGTCGGTTTCATCCAACTGATCAAGAATTGGTCAGTTATCTTCGTCTGAGAGCCGTCGCCGGAGAGCCATTAGACATTCCCTTCACGAGTTCAATCTCTTCGGCAGCGCACAACCCTGGGTGGTGTGGGAAAAATTCGGGGGAAATTCCTTCCTCGATCAAGATCTCTTCTTGTTTTACGAGCTGCAACATTCGAAGAAGAACCACAAACGCTCTATCGAAGCTGGAGGCTCTTGGAAGGCAACCTCCTTCTTGCGAATTGAAGCCTTGGATGGAAATCCGATTGGGGAAAAACGGAATTTCAGTTATAAGAATAAAGGGTGCGAGAATGATGGTGAATGGCTGTTAGAAGAATACTGTCTTCTTCCTAATCCTAATCTAGTTGCTCACTCCGATCGTAAAGTAGTTCTTTCCCGACTTAAAAGGAGCTCCAGATCCAGGTGTGCAAACATGAATTTACCTCAAGAATTCAACGAGAAGCCCCCAATTAAGAAGAGAGCAAGAAAAGAAATATTGAATGAGGAGCCGGCAATTAAGAGAGCAAGAGCAAGAAAAGATCTATTCAATGAGAAGTCGCCGGTTCAAAAGACACAAAGAAAGGAACTATTGAATGAGAAGCCGCCGGTTAAGAAGAGAGCAAGAAAAGAACTGGGATCACAAATTACTAGTGTGAATGTGATCACTAATTCCATTGATCAAAGCAATACTCCTTCTGTTGTGCCTTTTGATGAAATTGAATGCAACATGAATCATGATGATGAGTGCATAAGCAGTATTCCATTGATCAAAGCAATACTCCTTCTGTTGTGCCTTTTGATGAAATTGAATGCAACATGAATCATGATGATGAGTGCATAAGCAGTATTGACGGTAATGTTGCAATGCCGATGAATGATGTTTCTACTTACCCGATATGCTTTGGCAGCGAAGAAGAATTTCTTTTAAGCAATGAAAAGTATCTTGGAGAAACTGGGGATTTTTCGTTACCTGTTGAAGGTTTTTATTGAATTTTGTGAATGGTATATTCATCATGAGACAATCAGGTACAAGAGATAGCAAATATATATGTGCTAGACGGAAGAAAACAAGAGTACCTATCCCTCCTTGATTTACGCCTAAAGCTAACAAAAAAAGAACAAATAAGACACATCCCTTGAATTAAGGGAATTGACAACAAGAGAAATAAGACACATCCTTTGAATTAAGGGAATTGACAACAAGAGACACATCCCTTGAATTAAGGGAATTGACAACACTATCTATCACCCTAAAATCCTTTGTACGGTGAACATGCAACCTAACCTAACCCTAGTTGCCATTCTTTCTTCCAATACTCCCCCTCAAGCTGGATCAAAGGGATTAATTGATCCAAGCTTGAACAAAAGACGCTGAAAATTAGCAGAGGTTAATCCTTTTGTGAAAATATCCGCAAGTTGATCATGACTGCGCGTGTAGTGAGTATCGATCACCTTGGATTGAACTTGATTTCTGACGTAGCGACAATCAACTTCAATATGTTTAGTTCACTCATGGAATACAGGATTCGATGCAATGTGCATCGCGGCCTAATTATCACAGTGTAGGGACATGGGTTGTTGATGAGGAAAACCTAAAGCCAACAGAAGGCTTTTGAGCCAAATAAGTTCACAAGCAGTCGACGCCATAGCACGATACTCTGCCTCTGCACTAGAGCGTGCAACAACACTTTGTTTCTTGCTTTTCCAGGTAACTAGGTTGCCTCCCACAAACGTACAAATCCCAGTGGTAGACTTGCGATCGAGAGAATTGTCTGCCCAGTCAGCATCGGTATAGCCTGAGATCTGAGTGTGACTATTATTACGCATAAGAATTCCTCTACCAATGGAACCCTTAAGATAACGTAGCACACGATGAACAATCTTCAAATGATCCATGCTTGGAGAGTGCATAAACTGGCTAACAATGCTGACGACATATGATATATCAGGACGTGTGATAGTCAGATAAATGAGTTTGCCAACCATTCTTTGATAGTAACTTAAATTGGGAACTGGATCACCGTGAGTTTTTAGCTTTAAGTTGCTATCCAAGGGGGTACGAGCAGGCTTGCAATCTGTCATTTTTGCTTCGTGAAGAAGATCCATGACATACTTGCGTTGGTTGAGGAAGAAACCCTTGTGAGAGTGTGCCATCTCGATGCCCAGAAAGTATTTGAGAGTGCCAAGATCCTTGATAGCAAACTTGTTGTTGAGATACTGTTTAAGAGCATTAATCTCTGACATATTATCACCTGTCACAATTAGATCATCAACATAAATTAGCACAACTAGTTTACCCACTGAGTTGGAACGAACAAATAGGGAAGAATCCGCAATACTTCGACAAAAACCAACCCTTTCCAGAACATGACTGAGCTTGGCATACCATGCACGTGGACTTTGCTTGAGACCATAAATGGATTTATGGAGTTTGCACACCATTTCTGGATTGTTTGATTGATGATGACCTGGGGATAACTTCATGTAAACCTGTTCTTCAAGTTCACCATGCAGGAAAGCATTTTTAACATCCATTTGAAAGAGAGGCCATGCATTGTTAATTGCAACCGACAACAATACTCTAACAATGTTTATTTTTGCCACCGGAGCAAATGTCTCTTTATAATCGACGCCATAGGTTTGTGTAAAACCTCAAGCAACCAAGCGAGCCTTATTCCTTTCGATTGTGCCATGTGAATGAAACTTAGTTTTGTACACCCAACGACTCCCCACTGCCTTCTTTCCTTTTGGAAGTTTCACTATAGTCCATGTGTTATTTTCATGGAGGGCTTGAATCTCCTTTGCCATAGCATTTCTCCACTCATTGTGAAGATTGGCTTCTTGAAAACTTTGAGGTTCTCGAGCTTCATTAATGGCACTTAGGAATGTAGCAAAAGAAGATGAGACTTTGCTATAGTCAATAGCATCAGTCACGGGATACCTGGCAGTGTAGGTCACATAATCATGCAACTTGGATGGAAGTTTCCTCTCTCGTGCAGGACTGCAATGAACTGTAGGAGATTGAACTACAGGTATTTGAACAACATCATGGTTGGAAGGATCACTGGAGGGTGCAGTGTGAATCTCCGATGAGTAAGGGGTTTCATCTTCAAGATGTTCCACCAAGTGAAGATTAACATCATCCGGCACATGTTCACTAGGAGTGCATGTTGCATCTTCTCTGTTTGGATATGGAAAAGGAAATAAGTCCATCAAATGCTCCCCCTATCTAGAGTAATCTAGTGATTGTGAGAAGTAAGGAACATGTTCTTCAAATTTAACATCCCTTGAAACAACCATTTTTCTAGTTGTTGAATTATAGCACTTGTAACCTTTTTTGGGTAGATGAATAACCTAGAAAAACACATTTGGCAGCCCTTGGGTCTAGCTTGTCACGATTTTGAGCTTGAATGTGAACAAAGCATGTACACCCAAAGACTCTCAAATGGGAAAAGTTGATCTTTCTATTTTTCAAGACCCCTCATAAGGTGATTTAAAATTCAACACTTTACTAGGCAATCTATTGATGAGATATGCCGCAGTAAGAACTCCTTGAGACCAAAACTTCTTAGGCACATTCATGTGAAACATAAGAGCTCTAGTCTTCTCAAGTAGATCTCTATTCTTCCTCTCAGCCACCCCATTTTGTTGAGGTGTTCCAACACAGCTTGTTTGGTGTAATATACCATGCGTGCTCAAGTAGTGTGACATGTTATGAGACATATATTCTGTGTCGTTATCTGATCGTAAAATATGAATTTTTGAAGCAAATTGGGTGGCCACAAGTCTATGAAAATCTTGAAAAACTTCCATCACTTCACTTTTTAATTTCAAAAGATACAACCAAGTAATCCTTGTGAAATCATCCACAAAAGTTACAAAATATTTGTATCCATCAAAAGACTTTAGAATTGGTCCCCAAACATCGGAATGCACGATTTCAAAAGGATTACTAGCCCTAGACAAAGAGGAAGTAAATTGCAATCTAGTAAACTTAGAAAAATGACAAACATCATAAGGACTTGTAACTTTGCACATGTTTGGGAACAAGGTGGATAGAACTTTTTCATAAGGATGTGCTAGACGTTGATTTGGGTTGATATCAATATCTGAGTGTGGTGATGGTGGAGTAGCATGAAAGCCGTCTCCTTCCAAATTTACTGAGCTTTCTTCAGCCATGATTGAAGGACAAGAAGAAGCTCATAAATCTCTCAAGAGAACACCACAAAGACAGGCCAGTTAGGGTCACTGCTCTGATATCATATTGAATTTTGTGAATGGTATATTCATCATGAGACAATCAGGTACAAGAGATAGCAAATATATATGTGCTAGAGGGAAGAAAACAAGACTACCTATCCCTCCTTAATTTACGTCTAAAGCTAACAAAAAAAGAACAAATAAGACACATCCCTTGAATTAAGGGAATTGAAAACAAGAGACACATCCCTTGAATTAAGGGAATTGACAACACTATCTATCACCCTAAAATCCTTTGTACGGTGAACATGCAACCTAACCTAACCCTAGTTGCCATTCTTTCTTCCAATAGTTTTGATTTTACTAGCGATGAAGAATATCTTTTACGCACTGACCCATTGATCCTAGACTTTGAACGGTGGTTGGGAACGGTTGAATCGCCACAGGAGCAACTTGGATGCGATCAGTTGCTTGTGGATGAGTGGTCGTGATTGTGTGTCTGATCAATATAGGATATACAGAGGTGACAGTGACTGTCTAATTCCCACGGTTTGTGCAGACACATGTACTGCCACATTTGTCTTTATAATGAATCGATATTACGAACAGATCTTTTGAATTCAACATAGTTACATATTAATTTTTTCATCATTTTTCTGTACTTGCGTCGCATTTCCCAATATTGTACTCCTTCCGTACATGGCAAATAACCAAAAAAAATTATTCTGTTAGTAACCGGGTTGTTTTTCTCTTTTCAAGTGTTGGTAAAACCATCATTTCTACGGGCAGCTTACTTGTGGGATCTGTTTTGTAGCCTTGCCCTGTGGTAGCATCAGATATCTGTCGTTCGTTGCTGGAGAGGTGATATCAATCTCGTGATAAACACTTTTATCTAATTTTTGCAGTTAGAGTTAGGCAATCCTACGAACATGTTAAAGCTGGAAACGCTAGATAGAACCGGATTAATACTTGATAAACCTATTTTCTTACTCTAGAAAATGCAAATAGAAAAAATAATGGTGATTCTTTATTTGTATCATTTACTGCCTGTCCAAATATGTTGGTGATGTTATTTTTGTTGAACATTTTCTGTCAACCTTCAACTGTAGTTGGTCCAAATGGGTTGGTTCTTTTCAGTTTTGTCCAAGGTGCTTTGGTGACAAGAGTGTTGACTGTTTTTTCTCTTGCGGTTGGAATTGTTTTTGGTTCGATGATTTCCATTACAGGTCCCAATTTTTACCTGGTTTGTTTGTCAAGAGAGGGGTGGTGCACACAATTACAATTACATTTTTCTCTCTCCTTCTAGCTCAGAGTTCTAACTTTCAATAAGGAATTCTATAGACTATAATCTGATTGGCCTACTGACGCTCCGGTTAAAAAATGTGATTACAAGACAGAGGTTCAGAGCTAAAGGGGTAGAGGAATTCCTAGAAGAACTTTGGAAGAGACTCTAAGAAAAGACTTAAAAGTACTTGGATTTAACGGAAGATGTAACACAGAACCGACCAAAATGGCGTTCTAGGATTCATATAGCCAACCCCACTTAGTGGGAAAAGGCTTTGTTGTTGTTGTACTTGTATGAATGCGCATATGAGTTTGCAATAATTTTGATCACTTTGCTTCTGATTATGCTTACTTTTCCTCTTAGTATAGCATCCCATGTCAATAATAGAACAATGTGGACACTTTGAACATGCCACTACGTTTTCCATCACTTACAAGAGTTGATGGAAAAAACAAATAAAAATGGAGATTTTAGCATAAGAGAAAACGGATGCCTTGAGCTACCAAAGATGAAGATTGACGAAGATAAACAGTGGGTTTCAGTTGCAGGCATAAAGGTCATTTGCGAGGGAATCATTCAGAAACAGTTTGGAAGTCACATGACTGATCAACTGTTTGCAAAATACTAGTAGCGCAAATGGAGAGTAAATACCGTTGCCTATTCGGCCTGCACACTTCCGGCCAAATTTTTTCTCCGGTAAAAGCCACGCCTTGAAGGCTCAAGAAGGGCATGCCTATGAGTGAAATTTACAAAATTATCAACCATAAATGGAGCAAAATATAGAGGGACGGGATGAACATCAGATATTATAACATGTGAAACACGTCTTTTCAAAAAAAATAACATGTGAAACACCTACAAGTAATTGCATCAGAAAAGTTCCATTAAGTGTTCAAAATTTATCTCTGCGAACAGCAATTGCCATGCCAACTAGCGGTGTATCAAAAGACAAGTAAACTCTAAGGTCCATTGCTCAACTCTTCAAGGAACTATTTCCACAATTTTACAATCTGAAACGAAATTATTACAAGTCCAACCTGCAGTGTCTATTTCTTCTTGTTGACATCCAAATTCATCTCCTGAAGGTTCAGCAACAGATCATCTGAGTTCAAGAAAACTTTGTTTGCGGAATTTGAGATTGTATGTGCAATCTCTCTTGCAGCCTCAATCTTCCTCAGTGTAATAAATGCCGGATTGTTTGCAATAGCTTCACCAATCAGCTTGGCACTTGTCGCCTCTCCCTGACCAACAGAGAAATGATTTAAGCAAAACAAAAGTTTAAGAGGAACACCCACATTCATATAGGAATATTGCGACTTTATGTCCATCTTATTCCCCGTAAATGGAGTACTTGGACGCAACTAGTAAAATGCAAATTTATTCTATATACGGACTTGTATGATTTGTTTCTAAAGATCATCACAGGACTAAGAAATAAAATCACTGATGCTAATTCAACGATGAGCATAATATAATGAAAATTAGGGATACATTTTGATTTAGGATCTATAAAGTAGTTGGTTCATGCATGTGGCTTTCCCATGGCTTTCAGCAAGCTATACGCTTAAAAACCAATACTTTCGATTTAATGGCTGGTAAAATTGCAATTAAGTCAAGAACAGTAGATATTATCTGTATTGAGAATGTGTTATAACTCACCTCTGCTCTGATGATAGCACTCTTCTTGTCTTGTTCAGCCTTGTCCACAACAAACTTGGCTCTCTCAGCTTCCTGTGCAGCCACTTGTTTGGCCTCAATTGCAGCCGTGAACTCCTTCCCAAAAGTAAGAGTTGTAATTGACACATCGTCCAGCGCAATGTTGAAATTGGCAGCCCTTTCAGTCAAAATCTTTCGTATTTCCCTACTGACAGTCTAAACATAAAAAGAATAATCAACACTAAGGAAACATTTGAACTTCTACCTCTTCATCTAAATAACTATTAACTATACAAGTGGACAAGGTATGAAAAAAAGGGGGGAAAACTTCAAATTGACTAGAAAGGAAAATGAACATATGTATAGTAAGAGGGTTTCTCCCTACCTCTCTCTGAGTAATGAGCTGACTAGCATTATACTGTGCAACAACAGCTTTCAAAGTTTCATGAACAATGGAAGGAAGGACTCTCTCATTGTAATTCTCACCAAGAGTCCGATAAACTGTAGGCAGCTGGTCTGGTAGAGGTCGAGTAAGCACTCGAAGCCCAATTTTCACCTGGACAGCACAATGAGAAAACAAAAATTTAACATTGAGGACAAGGACTGCAGACAACATAAACCGAAATAACTAAATTGTCTCTGTAATTAAAACTTGTTTGAAAGTATATCCTGATGAAAAGACATGTTTTGAACATAGAGGATACAGTTTTAAATGCTAACACTATGCATACATCACATACATAAAACAGAATAGAGATTTATCTATTGTCAAAATTACAAGCCATGAAGTGGTCAAAATTCCGTTTAACAGCAAGGAAGGAAAAAGATATCAACCATTTGGAGATCACGGCTCCCAGAAGTGCTCTCCACTAGATGAGGTCGTGCACGGACATCATAAATGACTGGCCTCTCAAACCATGGAATGATAAGGTGTGTACCCTCTGGATAGACCTGAAAGACGTTTCACACACACAAAGTAAGTCGACAGGTGTGTTAGACTCGTCCTTAACTTGAACAAATTAAGCATATGACTCGGGTAAACCCCATTAGTTTTATAACTGGAGGGGCGAACCTCATTTAGGATAAATTGTCTACAAAGGATACAATCATCCTGGGAAGTTTCTCTTCACATAGGATCGCTAATCTCTGTTGGAACCATCTCAACAGATAGCATATAACCCCGTATAAATATAGTTATTAAAGTCAAGAGCTTTTGGGGCTGGCCATTCAAATCAAGCCACAGTAATACTACATTTGAAAATGCAACTTCGTTCATAAAATCTACTCAAGTATAACCTTGAAATACAGATAAAATGCAACAGTAGAGATTAGACCTATAACCTTGTCCTTGACACCGATTATCCGGTTGAACACAATGGCTCGATGCCCTCCCTCGACATTGTACAGACTGTTGGCAGCTCCATACAAGCCAAGCCCACCAATTATGCCAACCTTAAGCAAAGCAGAAACTGCACCACCACCGGGAACTTTCGGAACCTTAACGTTGTTGAAATTCATATTCACTCTCGCTGTGAAAACATAAAGAATTGAAAAAAAAAATACCAAAAATAAAAAACAAAAAATGAACAAAAATGTGGATTCGGGAACGAAAAATGCCAAGCACCAAAATAGTCCATTCAAAATCAAATTCATGGAAGAAAAAAGAAAAAGCAATATAAACTTGAAGCAATTCAGCCATTGCTTAAGTTTGAGCAAATAAAAAGGCGGAGCTGCGAGATCTGCTTCGATCCCGAACTGCAAATGGTTGGGCGGAGGGCGGTGACCTAGAATCTCATCTAAGAAGGGGGAGGTGGAAGACGAGGAGAGACGAACCAGTGAGAGGTGAGGAACGTGGCTGTCGCAACGGTGGAGAAACGGTGATGAGGATGATGCGGAGGATTCAGGCCCCAGCAGCAGATGCAAGGGTTTAGGGTTTACAGGTAACGAGCGAGAACGCGAAAGGTTTAAGGCGGCCTTTAAAAGGCCTAGAGTATCGGCCAAGGTCCAACTCTTTTACCCACCCCAAATTTTAAAAGGGTCCCATCATCCAATTTTTTATTTTATTTTATGACAATGATATTCTATTACAAATTGGAACAATATATTTTATTTTAAGGGAAGGGGTGTTAACGCGAGATCCTTTTCGATCCCTAAAAATAGTATAGGTCGAAAAAAAAGGGCCACAAAAAGCCTAGTAAAAGTCAAGGCCTAAAGAAGAACGGGATGTCCAAGGCCTAGTGGAATTAAAAGTAGGGCTGGAAAAAAATACCGAAAATTCCAAACCAAATTGAAAAAATTTCAAAACCAAACCAAAAAAATTTCAAATCGAAAATCCAAAACCGATCCTGAAAATTCGGTACAGGAATCAGTCTCACTTTTCATTTCGTTCGATAATCCCGAACCGAACCGAAATAAAAAATATATATATTATTTAATTTTAAATATATATTTGGAATTGTAATAGTCGGAAATAATAAATAAAAAAAACCATTACTTTCTTTTGGATAGGCGGAAGGATCTATGTCCATCCCCAACTTCCTTTCAATCCACATCCGCAAAGGAGGAATGGGCATATGCTGGTTGGATAAGCCAAGAAAAAACAACCAAATGAATCTACCGGTGTTAAGCATCTAATTGGCATCTTTTTCTAAAGGCTACAAGACTTTAAAATGAATGTCATTGTTCTTTCTTCATTAGAAAAAGACGGGACTCCTCCGGCATACAGTGCTAAGAACAATTCCACCCAAATGGGCCAGCACCCAGTTCATTTATCCACTCAGTGAACAGTAACATACTCAAATGAACAATAATACGCCAAAGCATCTCCACCCCTAAAAAAAATGCGTTGGCACCCAGCCCATTTAAAATATTATTAGTTTTTTTATAAAATAATAAATAAATAAAATATTTTTAATTTCGGATAGGATTTTTAACCAATCTCGTCACGTCACGTATTATTATCCGAACGTACTATTTTGTGAATAGATTTCCGCTAAGATTTGCAACCAATTCCGACGCGCCACGTGTCATTATCTGTTTACAATAATTTAGCTAAGATTATGATAAGATTTTCAACCAATCTTATTACACCACGTGTCATGACTTTTCTCTGCTATTTTATCTTGAATGCTTTAATAGGTTTTCTTCAATCTTGAGATTTATAGCACTGACTGCACCACTCCTTTACCCGTTGTAATTTGCAGGCCTACCTGGTTTCATTTCTCTGGTTGTTGGATAATTGGATTTGCAAGGTAAAGTTTTCTGGGTTTTTACTTTGTTGCTCCAAAAGGGTCTTAGAAAGTCTAATTCTTTGAAACATTTATGTGGGTTTTGTTCAGTTGGTGGGTTGTAAATCTCTTATGGATAACATCTAAATTTTCATTTTTTTAATCCAAGGGTTTTGCAGCTTCACATTTTGATGTGCTTTTTGCTCTACTTTGTTTATCGGGATCTTTTGATATGGATCCAAAGTCACTAAAAATTGGACCTATTTCAAAAGTAAAAAATCACTAAAAATTGGACTTATTTCAAAAGTAAGCCTATAAAATTGGACATATTTCAAATTTTCCCTTGTTTATTTTTCATTGGAACCGGATCCCTCCTGAACATTGGGTGGGGATCCTCCTGACCGGATCATCTGGACCATTGAAATTTGATCTAACAGCTACAAACATGAGACTCTTTAAAAGTTATAATTATTGTAGCCGTTTGATCAAATTTTAATAGTCCAGATAGCCCGGTCAGGAGGATCCCCACCCTATGCTCAGGAGGAGATCCGGTTCCTTTTTCATGAAATTTTTGTAACTATTCGACCCCAGGTAGTTGATTTTACCCAAAAATGTGATAGGACTTGTGCAGACCATACACATATCATGATAACCAACCATGCAACGGTCATGATTCAACATCATAACCACATGAAAAGTAAACATACATGAAATTATAGATCCCCACAACTCAGAATTAAATTCGCTCGAATTGAGGAGTAAAGATGGAATAGGAACCCCAAATTTTTCATAATAATTTTTGTTGCTTCTTCTCGCTTTGCATCATCTCGTTTCTAAGATTGTAGTATTTGTATTTTGCAGGACCTCTCCTAGAAGGTTTCATCCTTACAAGTTGTTCCCTGATCTCTGAAAGCTTTGGAATTCTACTTTGGTGGTTTTAGGGTTTGCTCTCTCTCGCTCTATATATATGTTTAGATATATTATTATACAGGGTCTGTGTGTGACTTATAAAGCTAACTTTTAGTTAAAGGATTTGAGTTTAACTTCTAGGTGAACATAAATTTAGAACTCTTTTTCTTTTTATTCAGATTACATGTATCATTTGGGTTCATATTTGGTAATCTAGGTTTTGTTTTCTGAGTTTTTTTTTTCATTTGGTTAACACTTACAAATTACAAATAGGGATTTTGATTTGAAACCGGTTTGAGTTAGTTGTAGTTTTGGAATTACCAATAGTCCAAAATTATTTTGGGATTTCCGATTTGTCCCGAAACCATTTCTGGATTCCAAAAATTTGGTTTGGGATCGGTCTTGAATTTGGGATTCCCAAAAACTTCGGTTTGGGAATCGGGACAAGGGTTTCGGTATCCCATACCGAACCAGCCCTAGTTGACCCTACATTGCACCACCTGTTGGAGTTTGTGTCAATGTTTACAATATGATACATCGCGGGTAAGATCCCATAATACCCCATCCATAGATTGTCTCTTAACTGTACAGGCGACCAATGGGTATGGAAAAAACCTAAAAAAAGTAAAGCAAGTTTTAGCCATCTAGAAATCACTATTAATGTATATGATAGGTTTCCAAGGAAGTAAATAGCATACCTGGTCGGTCTACAGGAATTTTGCATGTTGTGCAAATTTCTGAACCTCCAAGCTGATTATCTACAAACATAAAATCGAATCATTTATTTAAATTAATATAATCTAATCTAAATCTAACCCTTCCTACTCACACCATAAACACATTAATGTTATACAAAAGCCTCCTGCTTAGATACCAAAGATAAACTAGTCCCGGAAAAATTAATCTACGGAAATAATTAAGATGTAAGTGTTTCTCCTATTCAAGATCAAAACTTTCAAACACTTATTCACACCAATTATTTTTCCCTTACGGTTGGCGTATATCGTTTTTATATGCGTTGTGAAAAAAAAAACCCAGTAATATCAAGTATAAGCAATGCGTAATATCAATCATACACAGAAATTATCAAGATTCTACCCAAAAAACAAGGTGCACAAATTGAAAATTTAGTCGAGAAATCAAACAAAAATTGAATGTTTTCAAGAATCCATACAAACATAAAAACATTTCAAGAAATCATACAAAAACTGAAATTCAGTCAAGAAAAAAAATACTTGAGTGATCGAAGAGATTGCTTCCAGAAGACCTTTGTTTTTTGGTTCCACCTTCCACCACCTCCGTTTTCCTCTTCACAAAAATGGTCATAAATAATGTGTTTCTGTCAGCAGTTCTTCCGAGGACGGAAGGATGTCGCAGGCGACGGAGGCGTCGATGACGACGGAGGACAATCCACCCAGAATGAAGTCGCGGGCGACCAAGGACAATTGAGAAGAGGTAAAAATGGGAGGAAAATGGGATACTGAGTGGTGAAGCAGAAAGAAAAAAGGGTTCTTTTTGCTTCACCACTCAGTATCCCATTTTCCTCTCATTTTTACCTCTTCTCAATTGTCCTTCGTCGCCTGCGACTTCATTCTGGGTGGATTGTCCTCCGTCGTCGTCAACGCCTCCATCGCCCGCGACACCCTTGCGTCCTCAGAAGAACTGCTGACAGAAGCACATTATTTATGACTATTTTTGTGAAGAGGAAAACGGAGGTGGTGGAAGGTGGAACCAAAAAGCAAAGGTCTTCTGGAAGCAATCTCTTTGATCACTCATGTATTTTTTCTTAACTGAATTTCAGTTTTTGTATGATTTCTTGAAATTTTTCTGTGTTTGTATGGATTCTTGAAAACATTCAATTTTTGTTTGATTTCTCGACAAAATTTTCAATTTGTGTACATTGTTTTTTGGGTAGAATCTTGATAATTTCTGTGTATGATTGATATTACGCATTGCTTATACTTGATATTACTCGGTTTTTTTTTTCACAACGCATATAAAAACAATATACGCAAACTGTAAGGGAAAAATACTTGGTGTGAATAAGTGTTTGAAAGTTTTGATCTTGAATAGGAGAAACACTTCCACATGTAAGGGATCTTAATTCGAGACCTGGGAGCAGCCTCTCCATAAATGGGGGTAAGGCTAGCCGACATTCACCTCTCCCAGACCCTGCGTAAAGCGGGAGCCTTGTGCACTGGGTACGACCTTTTTTATTAATTTTTCCGGGACTCTAAGTTATCTTTGGTATCCAAGCAGGAGGCTTTTGTATAACATTATTGTGTTTATGGTGTGTGTAGGGAGGGTTAGATTTAGATTATATTATATTAATTTAAATGAATGACTCGATTTTATGTTTGTAGATAACCAGCTTGGAGGTTCAGAAATTTGCACAACATGCAAAATTCATGTAGACTCTGACCAGATATGCTATGTATTTCCTGGAAACCTATCATATACATTAATAGTGATTTCTAGATGGCTAAAACTTGTTTTACTTTTTTTAGGTTTTTTCCATACTCATTGGCCGCCCTGTACAGTTAAGAGACAATCTATGGAGGGGGTATTATGGGATCTTACCCGTGACGTACCATACTGTAAACATTGACGTAAACTCCAACAGGTGGTGCAATGTACGCTCAATTTAAAGGGAGGCTTGTCAAGCGTTATAGTCAATTGCTCACCATCCTGGTTCAACTAAACGACATAAAGTACTTTTCAACCGTCAAGGACACGTGGGAAGACTGAAAACTTTACGGCACAAGGCTTTAGGAGCAGGCCTACTCAGGAAACAATCAATACATGTGTCAATCAAAAACAGAAGTATATAGAACATAACGTAAAGGTTGTCGGGCCACTGCCCAGGAGGTCGCTCAACACACATTGGTCTACAAGAATGTGCAATCCCGACTGCGCAAAATGTCACTTCATCGCTGATGGTTACAAAAGGTTGTCAGCATGCTAGTCTACGTATGTGCCCATTAAATGCCAGAAAAGTGAAAGTAGGTGAGCTCAAGGCTTTCTAAGTTCACTGAGGGCCTATAAAAAGGGGTGGGAACCTTTTGTAAGGGGGTCGGACGATTGAAAGGAGAGGAAATTCTAGTCTTTAGCCGAGTGCTATTTGTAACCTTTGAAATCAATGTATTCTGAGCAACACAGTGGATATGGCTCAGTTTTGAGGAATAAACTACTTAAATCTTGAGGCCATTTCATTATAGCTTTAATTCCAAGCCCAACAAAAGTTGTTCTAGTTTGTTAATCTACAAGTTTGAGTGTTAACAGATTAAAACCCACACAGTTTGGTTGTGTTTTCTACCCAACTGACTTAAGCATACTCTCTGCGACGAAGTGATCGTCTCCCTTGAGTATCATGGCAAGCAGGAAGGAAAAAAAGAGGGCTTAGTCCATCAGCGCGAAGGGACCTACAGGATGAAGACAACCAGAAAAGGATGCCAAAGTAACGCCCAAGTGCTCGACGGGGTCACCCACTCCCCTTAGGGAGTTGGCCT
Source organism: Malus sylvestris (assembly GCF_916048215.2). NCBI lineage: Eukaryota > Viridiplantae > Streptophyta > Magnoliopsida > Rosales > Rosaceae > Malus > Malus sylvestris. The sequence continues at coordinate 5,144,913 of NC_062264.1, read as the reverse complement.
CACCTGATCCGAGGGATGACAAAGGGTCAAGAGCACCCTGAGCTCATGGAGGATTAGAGAATGTTGTACCGTCGATGCAGATCAAATGAAAAGTTACACAACCATTTACGGCTGATTTCACATCTCTCATCTATTTCTTAAATTTAAAGGAATAAATTGGAAAATGCAACAAAAAGTAGCCCTGAAGTAAATCAGAATGACACTAACAGGCTGTATCGTCCCATGCTTTGGATCGATGAACCGATAAACAAAAAGTGAGTCGGTTGAATCATACAAAGGACCAGTTACACAAAATTGTCAACGAAAAGCTCTAAAGATTATCAATCCCCCATATACTTCTGTTTCTTGGCTGTGTTCATGTATGGTCTGATGACCCATTCATTCTGGGCTTCGTCCTGATCCATTGTTCCTAACCTTATCTGCAACATCAAAGTGAAAAAAACGAGTGTAAACACGTACAAGTAATGCTATGAGACATTAAACAATCTACTAGGAATAAGCATTGCATGATTGATAAATCGGGTGATTTGATTACCACCTGCACGACTTAGTAAGGAGGTATTGGATTTGATAGGTAAACAAAAAACATCAGTGTGTACTAACCTTAAAAAGCCTCAATTCAAACCGAGGACCGATCTCCTTCAGCTCAATGGATTTAGGACCTCCAGGCTTCTCATAAGTATGGTGCCTGTACATTCTCAAATTGTTAATGGAAATGGAAACACAAAGCAGTGGTTAAAGACCAAAAAAAAGAAAAGAAATATAATGAATACAATGTACAATTGCTCCTAAGCAATGGTTAAAGACAACAGAAAAAACGAGAAAAGAAACGAAAATGCACAAAAAAAGAGGAAAAACCAGATAAAACAGTTGCATAATATATGTTCTGACCAAATAAAAGTAGCCCGAGTCGGTATCATTCAAGAAAGCCCTATCTACATTCACCAACATGTGCAAATAGTAGAATTTATGAGAAATGTGAAAATCATTTTGATATATGATATATCAACAGCCATCCTTATAGAGATGTGACAACAAACCAACCTGAATGAAATGTAGTCAGACCGATTGGCGAAAGTGATTATGCGTTTCGTATCCGGCTTTGGCACTGGAAAGAGATGCTTTAAAATATTTGCTGCCCTCTCACCCAACTACGAACAATCAAGAAAAGAAAATCATATTCAATGGAACAGTCAACAGGTTAGTAACTACAAAGGCCAACTCAAAAAAAAAAAAGCACTGATGCAGTGATGTAAGTGTACGTAAGATTAAGACATAGCAGGATTGGATGGATTAGAATTAGTAAGAATAGTAATCAGGGAGGGCACTACAGAGAGAGAGAGATAGAGAGATGAAAGATGGCCTCATCTAATTATATCACCAAGGTAGGTTATCAATAACTCAATATATAGAGACAGACCAGCAACATTGAAATTCCTCACATGATTTTCATAGTCAGTGGGTATGTCATAAATAACTGGTGAAAAATCTTTGGAGAATAACTATAATCAATCATCCTCATCTCTGAACCATTATAAACTATCTCTAATTGGATCAATGGGGTCCGATCTACCTTGGCATAATGTACAGAGTAAAGTAACCAATCAAGATGCTGGAATCTTTAATTGAGATATGATACCTTGGTCGTGAAATTGTCAAGTATCAGGTGTGGGTAAACCTGAGGCATCGTTCCCATGGCTTTCTTGTCTTTGATGTCATGTCTTGTGACCTACAACAAAAATAATATTAGCAGAGTGCTCAAAATAAATAAGTCAAAGCACAGATCCAATAAATGCATGACAAAGTCAAAAAAGTAATACTATAAAAACATGTATTGGTTAATACCAATGTTCACCGAGATTGGCAATCTGCAATTGTCAGTATCAAACGTTCATTTTATGGTTCTTTTCACTTAGAAGCTGCTGCTTTGTTTTTTACTATTCTTTTTTACAGAATTAGAGTCGCTCAAGTTGCCTGGAGAAGGATTTTAATAGTGGTCCATGGATCATTCGTGGGTGATCTCCAGCTATTGACTTGCCTATTATGCTTGACTTTGAAACTCTGGATCCAAGTCTATCAATATACATCCATTTAACTCTTTTCATAAAAAATAAAAATAAAAAATATTCCGGTCAATACTTTTAGAAGCTATGAGGCTTTCTTGCTAGGTTTAGGCAACAGAGTTTCATCACCAATGCGAGGGCGAGATTGATCTTCTTCAACTTTCTCCTTATTTTTTTCACCTGACAATCACTTCTAGCATTAACCAGACTCCGCTTAAGTACAATCAACCATTCAAAATCACAAATTTGAAAACCCAAGGCCATCTCTCCCGCAAGAACTGTTAAGCAATGAAACGAAATCCTTTCTAGCCCTATTCATACCTTTAGATCATGATCCCTCTCTTTCAATTTTTTTAAATTGTATCTCGGCCTCACATTTTCCTAATTTTTGCTGCTGAAGGCCCTAAGGAATTTATGTTGTCTGGATTCCTGTCCTACATCAGTCTTAATACCAAGATATTTGTCCAACATTAACACAAAAATTATCACACTACTTACCACATTGAGTAGTTGAAAATAAGCTGTTGGACCAAAGGGAAGGTGGCTAATAATCAAACCATCTGGTACACCACGATGTTCATGAACCAACACAACATCCGTAAATTCGTGTGAACGGCATGTTTCAATAATTTCAGAAATAACCTGCAGGATTTAGAGAAAAAAAATATCATTAGCTAAGTACGGAAAAGGACCAAAAAGACCAAAGCATCGGAACCATCAATGACAGGATAGGTACGTCCTTAAATGTCATAACGTTCTCAAGTAAAGAGGTCAATCTAGACATAATTGTAACACAAAAAATGATTAACAATGTAAAAACATAAAAATTCACACAAAAAAACTGAATAAATTGAACGTGCAGAAAACATCTTCCCACAACTCAACGGTTGGGTGATGCATGTTGATTCATAAGAAGTGATCAAACAGCATCATGCAAAGCATTATGTGCACATCAGTTCAGATTACCACTCTGTCCACCTTCTAGTGCCTCCAGTTAGATTGAAAATGGCAGAACTTTTAAAGAAGTCAATGATTCATTAGGTCAGAAGGCCCTTTGAGTGGAAAAAATTATGGGAATTTTAACGAAAAGTTTCTGGTACTGTTTACTTTAACTAAAAACCACATTTTTACACTAAAAAATCAATCTTGGTACTATTCACTTTACCCTTTATTTTGTCCTTATCGTTAAAATTCAAAGTTTTCAAGTCCTTTTCATTAGTTTTCCTAAAAATTATCTCCACAATCAAAAATAAAAGCTAAGCAAAAGAATGCACCAACCTGGCCACCACGATTCATTTGTTGCGCATTGGGAAAAACGAGTTTCAATTCCTGAAACAACAGTGACATTGAACGGCAATCAATAATCAACACCGGCCTTACGTAATATCACTAAAATGAACACAAGAGTGCAGCAAAACTAATGTGGCACGTAAGGAAAAAGGCTAGACCAACCTTCGCAAATTGTATTAGTGGTGCACTCGGATCCCGAGAAGTAGTCAGCAAAATTTTTGGGTCTCTTTGAGATGCATTTGCATATTCATCATCGATATGTGACCTTGGGACTGGGATTCAGAAATGAAAGCCATGAAGAATCAACAGCATAACTTAATGAAAACTAAACAAATAAAGGTTTAAATTACTACCCGAAAAATTACAAATTAATAAATTATCGATTACACAAGAACTTTAACACATTGATACATAATAAAAAAACAAAAAAAAAAAGAGAACTTTCATAGATAAATGATCATAAATTGATAATTTTCATAGACCCCATACCGGCAGTGTTTTCGTCTTCTAAATCGATCTCTTGACGAAGAGCAGCCTCCTCATTCCGGAGCTCAGTGGGTATCGGTTTCCCCTCTGCAAAGACAACAAATTTCCCAAAATTGTTACAAATTCAATTACTCCAAAACAAAACACCCAATTAGAAACGAATAACATATGTCACATCCCGGCCCGGGTTCCACCACATCCCGGACCCGCTCCACCGTAGCACGATATTGTCCGCTCATGCCCTCATGGTTTTGTTTCTGGAACTTATACGAGAACTTCCCAGTGAATCATCCATCATGGGAGTGTTTTCGTTACTCGCTTAACTTTGGAGTTCCGATGAAATCCAAAGTCAGTGACCTCCAAAAGCCTCGTGCTAGATAGATAGATATGAGAATATACATATATCACTCCTGGGCAACGTTGGATCTTACAACATACACACATCTATATAAATTCTAGAGAAAGAGAGGGGGAAAGAGAGAGAAACCTTCTAAAGCTTCTTTGATCTTGCGCTTCTTCTCATAGAGCAATCGTTGTTTGCCTTCCAAGCTCTTTCTGTACAAGTACTCCTTGGTTAACCTAATTTTTCGGCGCAGCATACTTTCTCTCTCTTTACCACAAACTATAAGAGAGAGAAAACGAAGGGAGAGAGAGAGAGAGAGAGAGTAGGGGTTTAGGAAAAATGTCTCTGCGTCTGGGTTTTAGGGATCTCGTCTCGCTCACCTGCCAGAAGGCGGGGACATAGGGTTAGCGCGAAATTTCTAATCCTAGCCGTCCACTTTTTGTTCGGCTAAATCATAGCCGTCCTGTTTATTCGCACAGCTTTACCCAAAACAATAACGAAATTTCACAAAATTCACGTAGTTTACAAGAACTTTCACTTTTGTCACTATACTTTGTTTTATGACATATTTGTCCTTGTAATTTAGATTTCACACACATTAGACAATTAAGAATTCTATCAAATCACGCAGTCCATTTATGTCAGTATCTTGTTTGTTTTAGAGCAACTTCACCTCTAAAAAAATGCGCTAGGTCTTTGAAAATTAAGAAAGAGTGTCTATACCTACTTAAGCACTTGCCTAGACCGCCTAGGTGCCTGCTTGGTCCGCCCAGACCCGCCTAAATCGCGACTCTCACTTAGACAAAAAGTATATAACTTTCATTTTGTATTTTTTTTTTAAATAAATTGTAAAAGACTTATTGAATACTTAGATGAACAAACATTACATGCTTTGTGTTCCCATGTTTTAATTATGTTCTAATACTTTGTAATTTATATGTTATTATATTTTGCAGTTTATGGATCCCATTAAAATTATGTATTTTTAAAGTATGCAGACACTTATTTATATGATATATAATAAATTTATTTAAATCCACCTAATCCGCATAGGCTATGGCTAACCACCTAAGCGCTATGCCCCAATCCGCCACCTAAGCGCTAGGCCCCAACCCGTCACCTGATTAGCGCTTAACGTCTTTTAGAACTTTGCATGAAGCTATATAATAGTAAATATGAAAGTAATAATTTGAAGTAAGAAATTTATAGTCTATTTTATAGGCTTCTAGCCTTCAAACTTTTAAATGAATAAAATAAGCAATCGTGAGTGGTATTAGAAGTTTTATATTATTGCCATTAAATTTTAGTATTGGTTAAAATTATGAGTTTATTTAACATTTATTAACTCTTATTTTCTCTAAGAACAGCTCTCAGATTTAAACTTTCATTTGCTAGGTGGACTACTCCAATTAAAAATCATAAAATAGGCCAAACAATTAGTATTTTTAACCTTAAATAATTAAAAATCATAAAATAGTCCATCGGAACCTTGTACTTGACTCTGCCGGTTCTCACTACCAGCGTCCTATAAACCCATGTACCAACTTACCCATATTTACGAGGCCTATTTTTAGGCCCCTTGTAACTCGATTTTGATTTCACTTTGCTCCCTGTAACTCAAAATTTGAGCCACTCTACCATGTTTCCGCTCTTCTGTCAAATTTGCTCCATTTTGATCTCACTTTGACCCTAGAACTCGATTTTGATCCCACTTTGCCCTTAGAACGCGATTTTGATCCCACTTTGACCCTTGAAACTCAAAAGTCGTCATTTTACTTCATGAAACTCAAAACTTGCTCTATATTACCCTAATTCTGTTAATTTCTTTCAAAAGCCAACAAACATGAAAACTACGATAAATGGTGAACCAAAAAGGGAAGAACGACTTCCTGACATCATTTATCCTACCACTAACGTAACGACTAACGACTCCATCTCGCCGGCTAGAACTCCCTCCTTATCCAGAAATTGATGTTACAACGATGAAACCTTTTATCTCAATCTAATCGTCCATATTTGATCCAACGGTGCTAAAATGAAGCGCACATAAGCAGCGCAAAATGGATAGCGCAGTGAGATTTTGCGAAACTAAAAAAAAGGAGAAAATGGTGGCTTGCCTTAAAAAAAGAGTAGGGTTATTATCCTCCGAACGAGAAATGGCTTCCTTCTGCAGGTCAGCTCTAATGGCAAGAGCCCTCACCCTAACCTCCCTTAACTCCCTAAACCCCGCAGCCATGGCGTCACCGTTTGCTTCGGCCACCAGAACAGTTCCTTGCGCTACAAGGTACAGTCTTCTCAAATCCCTCCAACTCTGCCAATTTTGACAATTTATGTGGCTTCAGAAAGAAACCCAATTTTGACAAATATCTGCTTTTGTTATTGTGATTAGATTCGTTTCTGTATTTGGATTCATGGTATAGGTCTTGCATCACCGTTGTGACAAGGCCTGCTGGCTATGTGACGCAAACGGTGCATAGGGTTTCCCTTTTGAGCCATGTCTTGACATTTTGGACACTGTATGAGCTACGCCAGCTTGGTTAATTCAGCTATTTAGTTGCTGCTCTTATACTTCCGTTAGATTGTTCAGCGGTGCCTTTGAGAATCGTTCTTATTCTGCTCTTTTGTTTTCAAAGTACTTGAGTAGTGCATGGAATTGCAGTTTCTTATTGTGGTATAAATGATCCACATGGATGCATTGATTTTTCTTTGCAAGTCTCTGTGGTGTTAATCTATATTTTTTCCATAAGTGCCCATTGTAGAGGTCGCACTTGGTGCAATGGCAAGTGCCTTCGCCCATGAGCGGTAGGTCTCGGGTTCGAGACTTGGGAGCAGCCTCTCCATAAATGGGGGTAAGGCTAGCCGACATTCACCTCTCCCAGACCCTGCGTAAAGCGGGAGCCTTGTGCACTGGGTACGACCTTTTTTAAGTGCCCATTGTGTATATTTTGTAATGTGAATATGAAACGACAAGATCACTCTTTAATGATCAATTTATTAGATAATTGATATTTTGAGCAATCACATTACTATATATGGTTATCAAAGTGAGAATAATACGTAAATAAATGTGTACGGCTGGTTGTGAGTCGGTAGGGATGGAGAAATTTAAGCCCATTTTAGGTGACAGCGTTCTTCAGCCTTAACTTTTTGTGTTCATTCTATTGCTCATTACCAATACCCACTTACCTTTGTAGCAGAAGCCGTGAAAGATGGGATATTCTATTGCGAGTTTGCAACTTTGCATATGCTTAAATATTCCTGTTTGAGCCCTTGGTTTAGACAGAGAAAAATAATAAAGCAAGCTAGACATCTTCAAGTGAACATCTTCTCATTGTACTCAAATCATCTGTCACCTGTATGGTGATGCAAGTCTGGTTCCATGAAAGAACCACACTGGCTTTGATTTTCACCGCACCAGAAATACGACGCAGTTTGTTGTAATTTTCCTTTATTAAATTCAGGCTCTTCTGAGACACGCTCTTCTTCAACATGTTATATCCTACTCGCCAGTAATCAATTTGTTTTTCTCTTTGTCGGTAGAATTTCTTCTTCTACTGATTTTCCTATTTGCTTCATAGGCTGCAGTTCCTCGGTGACAAGGACTCCATGCTCCGGTCATTTCAAGCTTTCAACCAAATTGGCCTGCATATTGGTTCCTCCATCCTTTGTTCTTTTCCCTTTCCCATTGCTTTCTGGCAATTGCATTGTGTAAGTTACGTCCGGCGTTCCTGAAAAATAGTTTTACCGTCTTTAATGTTTACATGCTAGTGTGCATATTGACATTTACTCCAGTACCTTTCTAAGGTAGACTGCTGAGCACATTTGCTGTGTGGTTTTGTTCAATCACAGAGCTTGTGTTGGTAAATGATTTCAGGCAGTTTGAATAACGTTAAATTTGGATTTGCCTACCTTCAATGTAGGACTTAGGGATAGTTGAAGTTAGGAGTTTACAAACGAGTACTCTATGACCGTTGCCAGTAATTTACCAAGTACAAAATGTCCAAATCAATGATGGCTGGACAGGAATATCTTATTGCACTGTCTGTTTTGATGCAAACTGCTTAGTTACCGTATTCTTTCTGCCATTACTGCATAGTATGATCACCTGTGAAGTTTATGTTCTAATACTCTCCAATAAAACCTAATGACGGGGTTAAAGGACCCCCACCTAAACTACTCAAACTTACATCAATTGTGTGGCTGTGATCGTTTACCTGTGCGTCTTTAGTAAATAGCAATAGCATGATTTCTGTTGAATGAGTTCAAGCTCGGCTGATCATAAATTATTCTTGGATAGGGTTTTCTCGACCGAAGCTGAGCGTGAACCTTGCCCCGGTTCGACCAAGTTGTACTGCACTACTCTCCTCCTTCCTTGTGTGCCCATGGCATATAAATTGCTATTCGTTAAACGGTTTCCGTGATCAATTTTTTTTCTCCTTGTGTGCACGATGTAATGCTTGGCCTGAAGAATTAATGGACTATCAACCTAGAACAATAGCAATGTTGCATTCTCTTGTATGGTTTCTCCTTGCTAGCAGGCTGTCCCTGTTACCCTGTTAGGTTCATGTGATGATGCATGAGCTTATTTGGGATGAAGACCTTCGGAAAATGTAGTGGCATGTTATCGATGGACGGGTTTTTTACAAAGTCGGTGATCAGTCCTTTTTGCGTATGGCATTGCCACTCCCGTTTACAACATTTACATTCAAAACTTAATTTGGAAATCATATTTCGACCATATGCCCTTAATAACCCATTAAATGTGTATCAATAATTATTTTAACTAACTTCGTTAGAATTTCTATCGATCTTTTACCCCTGTAAACTCTTTATTCTGGATAAAAATTCTAACAGTGTTACTCACCAAGTTCCCATTAAAATAGAGTTCACACAAGGCAAATAAATAATGAAGTGTCCTTCATGAAAACAATTCCAAACGAATAATTAAGACGTTTATTTGAAGTCGTGTTGGAAGTTGGGTAGGTAGATCTAGAGTTAAACCAAACAAAGTTATCCGCGCAGCCAAACAGAGGTTAGCAACAGTCAGAAGAGAGGCAGAGAGTCTGAGTCTGAGTCCGAGTCGGAGTCCTACGAGTCGTGGCAAACTGAAATCATCTGCTTTTCCTCTTCGTTCTTCCGTCTCCGCCGCTCTGGTTAAGTAACACAACGACGGAGAAGCAGCCAAATGGCGGAAGCTAAAGAGCCTACGTCGTCGAGTCCGCTGACCCAAACCGACCCTGAAGATGTTTCCAGGTCTCCGCCAAGCTCCCCCAACTCCTCAACTCGCAAGGTCTGTCGGTCCGTCTGTCACTCTCCCGGTCACTTCAGAATACCTCTTCCCCAATTTGGAAATTTAATCAAGTTTCTTTTCTTTCCTGTGGCAGTTTGGGATTTGATTAGAGCATAAAACCCTAATTTTGAATTTGAAACAACCATAATTAATAGTTGAATGCTTATTAGGTATAATTTGTAGTAGAAGTAGTGGAACTCGGTTTTCTTTACTAATAAGCTTTGATTTGGTCCTGATGATCTCTTAATTGTCCTTACTGTTTGTGGGTTTAATTTAGTTGTTGAATGCCGACTATTTCCTAATTAGCTTTTCGAGATAGAGAAATGTTGTATTAGGGGGTCTGGAATCTGGTTAAAACATAGGTTGTTCTGATGGTAAAGCTAGGGGCTTGTAGCTCGGTTGATTTATAGCATTCAACCTTACACCCTAAGTATCGAGTTTGAATTTGATACAATTGTAAAGCAAAAAATGGTAAATCTTATTTTGAGCCTTTGAATAAACTACAATTGGGTAGCCTTGAGAAATGGATATGCAGTAACAACTCGAAATATAAACAAGTGTTGCTAATTTCTTCATACTTGTTCCAAGTTTGAAGTACCATTTGTTGTGCAAATGTTATCCTTCTTAGAAACAGCTTGCATTTATATAACCTCTAAAAACACTATATCAGAAGGTTAAGAAAACTGTTAACAAAAGGGGCATAATTGTCTATGATAGTGGTCCGAAGTAGATTTTGTACCAACTGGTTTCAGGAAGTTATGTTAGTCCTTTTCCTCTATCTAGTCCTATTTAAAGTCATCTTTACTGGATAATTTTTTTTTTTTTAAAAAAAAAAATTTATTTTGTTGGTTGTTTTTCAATGCATAAAGTATACCAAACAACTTGTGCACTCAGTATTTCATTGACCCTTGAATTTGATCAGGCGTGCTATGCAGTGCTTCAGAGTTGGGTCTCAAAGAAATTCATGACCGGATGGTAAGGTTCTTTTTTTTTTCAATTGTATAATCTTTTATAAAAATGTTGTTTGATTATAACGTATTAGTTTTGAATTGTGAATTTGCAGTATGGTTCTCTTTCCTGTCGCAGTTACATTCTTCATCACTTGGTGGTTTGTTCAGTTTGTAGATGGTTTCTTCAGTCCAATATATGCCAGGCTCGGGGTTAACATATTTGGTATGACTCCAGATCACGAAATTGTTGTTTACTTTGGGACAGCGATGACTAATTATGAATCTCTGTGAATAGTTCTGAAAAACTTAATAATGATAATCGCTATATTACCATTATAATACCCAATTATAAAATAAATGCTATAGAGGTTTGGATACTTGAAGTATTTTGTGACTTCTTAGTTCTTACTTGAATATGTTTCTGCATGTCTTAAAATACTAGTAATAATTTTGACCAAAAAAATTGGGGAAAATTCTAGTAATACTGTAATACCATAGGGATTTGACTTGAATAGGTTTTGTGGAAGTTTCCAAATAGTTCAAGTTGCAGTAACTATCCAAATTTGGTATTGGTGTAACACTTTTTAGTGGTGGCGAAGCATAGATTATTACTTCATCATGTACGGAAAATTTCCATACCTTGGACCATCTTTAACTTTTTGGTCTAAACAGAATCGTATCTTAAGTTCATACTAAGTTTTGCTGGATAATAGATTAAATGTTCGTCATGATGCAGCATGATAGTATTTAGGGCCAAGATTAATAGTAAAATTGATTCTACAATGAAAACTCAAAAGAAACTACAAACACCCACAACACCCGGAAATTAAAAGTAGGAAACTAGCATGAAACAAGCAAATTTTGATACCCACAGTATGTTCCTTCGAAAATTTCAGAAACTAAGTAGTTTCTAACTTTCTATGTCCGTGTCGATCCCTCTAGTTTAGGGCTGGTTTGAGTTGTGATTATATGCTGGTAGAAGATGAGAAGGGTAAGAAAGAGGGAATAGAAGCTCTTTAGAAGAAGAGAAGAAACTGGATTCGCTCCAGGGCTTCACACCAAATTCCCTTCGCAGAAAGATAGATCAGAATATTTTTCTGAAAGCTGATTTTTATTCATAAACTTCATTACTTTGCCTAAAAGCATTTACATATATTTATAGTCCAGCTAACTCTTATGACGAAAGACTTTTCGACTCCCAGAAAACTCTAGATGCATTAACTTATTAATTTCTAGAATCTACCTAAAAAAGGCTTAGAGAGTAACTCCAAGGTCCATTGAAATTTTGAAACTGAAGAAAACTCTAATCCAGCCACAAAAAGGTAGAGCTCTAAGGCCTCTTCCTGCATCTCTTTTGGTGATACATCTTAAATGACTTAGCATTGATGTCCTCGTCACATCAATTTCGTCATGGGTGGTTAATTGTTTTATCTATGTCCTTTTATGCAGTATTGAGTACTTCTTTTTATTGTTGCAGGCCTAGGATTTGTTACATCCCTACTTTTTATAGTCTTGATTGGTATTTTTGCCTCATCATGGATGGGTGCAACAGTTTTCTGGATTGGAGAATGGTTCATTAAACGAATGCCCTTTATGAAGCACATATACTCGGCCTCTAAGCAGATTAGTTCTGCAATCTCTCCAGGTAACTGCCTTTATTTCAATTTCTCAGTCCATACTTGAATGTTCTTGTTAAGCTCTTGCATGGCTGTCCTAATTATCTTAGGCCTCGTTTGGCACCTTGGACTGTACTAACTATTTTAGTCAGATAGGATAAATAGTCATCGGATAGTATTGACTAAATTAATCGGGCGTATGGTGCAATATCGGACTAATGACTGTATTATTTATACGGTGTTTGGTACTAGTTAATAACAATTTTGGATTGATGATTCAAATTAAAAAAAAAACACAAATGTGTATTCCAACCAAAACAAAATTCACAATCCAACAAAATAAAAATTCACAATCACTTGTCAATGGAAGCTTCAAGCAGACTCTCCTCAAAGTGGCATGAATTTACACCAATCAAAACCTTCAAATTTCCAGAATCAAACCTCCAAATTCTTTCATTAAAAAAGGAAATGCAAATAAAAAAATCATCAATTCCATGCTTTCCAGGGGAATCAGTGCAGCCAAAAACCCATATGAAATAAAAAACCCAATTGAGTTTCAAATCCATTGAATTAAAAAAACCCAGATGAAATCTCCCCCAGATTTGAGTTATTAATCCATTGAAATAAAAAAACCCAGATGAAATCTCGCCCAGTTTTGAGTTTAAGCACCACACACCAACACAATCAAGGAACAGTTAAGCCAAAAACCCACATGATGTCTCTCCAGAACAGGAACGATGTGATTTGAGTTCGATCTGCCACCTCTGGTTTTCCGTTTGAAATCTGCTTGATGCTGATCGGAGGTGGGGATGGAGAAAGAGGGAGAGAGAATACCTTGAGAAAGAGTTAGCAATGTGCAGAGGAGATGGCGAGATGGCTTGGAGAAAAGCCAGCACGTTTTTGTCAGTGTGAACCCGACTAAATAATACCAAGGTTTTAGACAGGATAAACAAGCGGGTGTAAGGGAGATAAAATAGGTGGGGCCAGATTAATAAGCCAGTGCTTGTTTAGTACAAAAGCTCACCAAACACCTGTTTCGTATTACATAATACTATCCAATGTCTTATACTCTTATACGGTGTGCCAAACGAAGCCTTAGGGTTTATGTTCTCCTTTTTCTAACGGAGCTCATCCACTTGCAAGCATGTTGGCCTCACTTGAGTTAGCTGAGTTGGTCAACAAATGAACTAAGCCAAGGTTAACTTCAGGCTTGTTGAAATAATGATCCAAGCCCAAAAATTGGTAGGTTTCACATTAGGCTCACCAACCTATCTGAAGTGGCCATGATTTTAAAGCCATTCAGCATGCCATATAGGCTCTTGGTAAATTCTGTTGCTTGATTGTTTTTCTCACCTCTGCTATTGGCTTTCATTACACTGTTGAACTTAAGTTGAATAATGATGTGAATTTGCGATACAAGTTCCCTTGCTTGGGTACACGAGAGACACATATGGTTCCCTATCTAAGATAAACCGTTGAATTGACCCCTATTGTTGCCATCGTAAGGAATAAGTGGTGAGCGCACGCATGCAATGGTCTTTCTAATCCAAACAAATATGGTTTTATTTCATATTATTTGGTAGGTTGAATTAATTTCTCCTGAGCTAGTAAAAGTTTGTGATGCCATCTACCTTGTGAGTGTGTGGTTTGGTGCATGGTAGAAATAGCGTATTTCTGACATGGAATCCATTCAGTGCGTATTTTTCTTTTTCTCCTCTTTGGTATATTCATAAATGATTTCTTTCTTTCTATTTGACAGATCAAAATACCACTGCTTTTAAAGAGGTTGCAATTATTCGTCATCCTCGAGTTGGTGAATATGCATTTGGTTTTATCACATCATCTGTAACACTTCAGGTATGTTGGACTGTCCAATTAATAGATCTACCTTCTACATGATATTAGAACTTCGTGTACAGCCACCACAACATGGTTTGAATTTCTATTTGTCAACAGTTTGGTGTGTATTTGGAAGAAGTAAGTTTAGTTGTATGTTAAGATTGTTTTGGTCCAACCGCAGAACTTTTTTCTGCTTACTTTTAGAAGCAGGTGATGGATTATGTTGGTTATTAATGCAATGGAGAGGAATAGCTGTCTGACAGCTATTTGATTCCCTCAAAAAGCAGTTTTTTATATCTGAGAAAAAAGGGTTTTTTGTTTGCTTTTCTTTTGTTGAAAAAGAAAGGGCTAGTTTTGGCACCTCCTAGGAAGTACAGAAGTGGTTTCTCTGGCAGTATTATTTTTTGCAAGCACAGTTCAAGCGAGAGATACTTAAGTTTATTAAATGTAAAGAAGAATTGTTCATATTTACAGGCAGCTCTAATATTATAACACTTGTAGTACAAAAATACTATGGATATCACCAATTTGTACATGCAATCCGCAAAGCAATCCATTAAATTTTGAAGAAATATATTTGAATAATGTTCACAGCTATATCACAACAGCCTTCTAAAAGGCAAGAAAAAAATAAGACTATTGAAATGTCATCTACAACTTTTATATGCAAAATAAGCTGTAAATGAAAGAAACAAAATGGTTGTTTTGTGATGGTTTGCTATGGAAGATATTAATATTCTACTAGTTACATCTGGTTGTAGTTTATTTTGGATTTTCTCATAAAAACCATGAGTTAGGATCTGATTGTTTTGTGGTTGATTACAGAGGGATGATGGAGATGAGGAGTTGTGTAGTGTTTATGTCCCAACAAACCATCTATACATTGGCGATATTTTTCTTGTCAATTCTGAAGAGATCATACGACCAAATTTGTCAGTTCGGGAAGGCATAGGTTTGTTTCCTCTTTCGTTGACGTGCAGTCATGTACCATATAGTCTATATCATACATGGACATGATAGCTCTGCATACTGTGCATTTTGCCTTGTGTTTTTTCTAAAAGTTACTTATTCATAGAAGAAAGGATACGCATACATTATAACCAGGAAAGCCGATGTTTGATATGGAACAAAGATGGATTGGTAATTTACAGTCTTATAGGTTTAGTAGACGTGCTTTAATTTCAGAAACATTCCAATAACAAACTGGTTGAAATTCCTGTTCAAATTAAAATCTTGATCTTGGTGGGGATAATATTACCATTCAGCGAGTGATTAACATGTATACAATGGGATGTCCTCCTAACTGTTTAAAACCATATGAACAAAGATCTACAAGTTAATGAAAAACACATATAGATTTACTGCCTATCTCATAAGTGAGAGAGATTTCCATTGTGGCAGCAAATATCTTGAGAAAACAGTTTGGCTTGACAACATATCATAAGAAGTTTGGTCCAAATGGTTTCAAATTTTTTACTGGGTTGTTCATCAAAAGCCAGACGAGGTTCCTTGATGGCTTTCTCAAACAATTTGTTTGTTGTTCAAGAATTTTAAGAGTTAGATGTAAAATGAAAATAAATCAGTTCAAGTTATTTTAAGCCAGACGAAAACAAATCTTAATTGTATTATTGGTTCTGTATCCGATTTGAATTCAGCGGAGAAAATTCAGTTTCGAGTATTTTTGTTCTATATTAAAGATGGATTTGTATTCGAACAGGATTTGATATTTTTCACACTGATCCCTTTATGCTGGGGTATATGTTCTTTTGCAACTTGATTGTTATATTCTTTCGACGAAGTGTACTTCTTTTGCATTTTCTGACTTCTCACTACTTCTGTCCGAAAAGAGAAGTCGTTTGACTTGGAAGGAGGATTTAAATTCAACCATGGATGATCTTGTGACAATTAGCATAATTTTCTTTCCTAGTTTTTCAGAGATGTTCGAGTAGTACTATTATTGCATAACGGTTTGACAATTGTTTCTCCCCTGAAATGCAGAGATCATAATCTCAGTTGGTATGACGATGCCGCAAGTGATTTCTCCAATCGAAAGGATTCCTCGTCAAAGCGACAGGATTCCACTGAACAGAATGGTGTCCCTTTAGAATCAAGTCATACGTAATTTAGGACAGGTTCAGTTGTACGCAACATGATGTGTTTCTTATACGGACCGCCGGTGTTGTACGTGATAAGATAACTGCTCTGCTTGCTCTCAAAACACAGCTAGACATGAGAAAACATGCGAGGAGCTTTATTTTTTGTTCATGGATTCATGGCTAGGGTTTCGGTTTGTATTTCGTATTCGCGATCCTATGCGTTGTAGGTGTAGGTTACGCGATGTTGTATGTTACGTAGTATTTTTCACTCGTACGATGTAAATTCAGTATGCTTTTACTTTGCCTTGCGCCGTTGAAATGGAATACAGAAATGCTGGTATGATGGTTTCGGGGAAAGGATTTTCAACGCCCCCGTCTTTCTCCCGCTGCACATCTCTGTCTATTCCTAGCCGGTTTGATTGAATAAATCAAAAGAGAATCAACGGACATGCATTAACTTTTCCAGTGTCTTTGCGCTGTGAATTGGTGTCACATTGATATGTAGTCTTTTCTCCGTAATTGCAAATCATAATTTCGCATATAAAAAAAATTGACTCAGGAGTCAGGACAAGCATAAAATATAATTTTTTAACATTTTTTATTATTATTTTAATTTAGGATGTGTAAAATAAAATATTATATACAAGCGTAGAATTACGATTCGTTGTAAGGGGGAGTATACTTGCATGCATAGAGAAAAGTATTTAATTCCGAAAGTGATTTATAGGCTAATGATTTCTAGCCGTTTCATTAAATAAATCAAAGAAAATCAATGAATATTAATGAGCTAGGCTAGGTAGAAGGATAAAAAGTAAAAATGGTGTGGAAAATTATTTTCCTTGAATTATCTATCTTATGGGAAGAAGGACAGACAATGACATTGCTGTTGTAACTTGTAAAGGACCTGTGATAAAACTGTAATTATAAATTCCTAAAATCTCTCTTGATGAATACAAAGAAATATATTTTTAAATTACAAAAGAGTTAATTTTGTATGCGGTTCACAACAAGCTGGAGTAGCTCAGCTGGTTAGAGCGTGTGGCTGTTAACCACAAGGTCGAAGGTTCAATCCCTTCCTCTAGCGTTTTTGTCTTTTCCTCTGATATCTTTTTAGTTTTTGTGTAGCTAAACAGAGTTATGTTTATGTTGTTTTTTTGGGTCGATCATGTCGTTGAAGATGGCTCAGTTGAAAGTGCGTAAAACTCCACCACTTAATTTGTTGCATACTTTTTATTAAGTTGTTCAGCAAAGAAAGTAATTGGAAGTTTTTGGTATAAAATGCTGCCTTCCCCCTACAACATGGGTTTATTTTGTGTTTTTGTCAATCAGAAGGAATTCTATAACAATATATGTATATAATGTTTTAAAATTGTGAGAATGAATGCCCATATGCTTTAAGTGAGGAAGACTTGGGAACAGTGGTGTAATTGTTGTTATGTGATGCTTTCAAAATGACAATAGTAGTGTAATTGTTGTTATGTGATGTTTTCAAAAAGGGCAATCATTTCACCTTTTGGTTTGTTATGGATGTGGTTCTATACAAAGAGCACTTTATGTGTGATTACAATACACAACAAAAAGAAAAGAAGTGAAAGAAGCGAAAATGATTTTTTATGTTAAAGAAAGACAAATTATGATTTATACCAGTTGAATTAAGTAAAGAGTTTGTCCAGTCATATATTTTAGAATTCAAAATAATATGTAAAACAACCACTTAATACTATAGTAAGTGAGAGGTTGAATTCTCGCCAAAAGCGAATTTATATCATATTATTGTCAATCCATTGTGAGACTTAGCTCACTCATCCACCCTCTTAGTATAGATAATATTGTTTGTTAAAAAAAAAAATGTAAAACGAGAGAATTGAACCTATTTTAATACAATACACATAAATCATCTATACATCCAACTATACATTAAAACTCAAGCAAGATCGAACAACATGGCCCTAAAAACTTGGGTAAAATAAAAGTAAAAACAAGGTGAGTACAAGCCAAATCTTAAAACAAGGTGACTACTAGCCACGTCTTTATATATTACACTATAAATTCCAATTTTTTGTGTTTCTTCCGTCTTTCTTGGTACACGGTTTTATATATTTATAGATCCCACAAGTTTATCTCCCTCGTCGAGCTGTGGGAGGCAGCTTCTCAGATGGGCCACACGGAAGCTTTTGTCCAGTCTCCCGTTCGATCCTTCTCTTGAGCTCTCTAAGTATTCTAATTTGCCCCAGCTTCTCAGGAGACAATTTGTCCCAGTAAATCCCTATAACCCAAGCAATATTGGTATAAAAAATATGATACAGTACTGCAAAATGGGCATATGGTAGTATAACAAGCCGATTCCATCATATGTCCAGGAAATTAATTTCCCACGAATATAAAAAAGAAGTGAAGCATGTTGCACAAGTTCACCAACCTTGAGGCTTTGGAATTGATGTGTTTGTAAAAATGACCTGTGTTGGAGTGCAGATGATGTCAACGGGTACATCGTGGATTAATAGCTTTTCAGTCGGAATATCATCTACCAATTGACTGTCGTGCACTGCAAGAAATTTCACATGTTACATCTAATGCAAACACAAAAGTTAACCAAAGTTGTGCAAACTGGTTTACAGTTGTTCAGTGAATGGAAACAATATACCCGAGCAATGTCTTAGAGACAGACGAGAATCACAAATGTTCAAACAACAGTCATATTCATATGCAAACCTTTCATGCCTCTTGATCAAAAGAACGATGGAATAGGCATGCAAGCAGAGACAAATTTAATCTTCTTGAATATGCACGATACCATGCAGAAGAAACGGGAGGGTTAGCAGCAAAGACAGCTCACTTACCAGTTGTCACAACTGGTGTTGAGTCATCAATGGCTCCCATGAATCGCAGCATCCCGTACTCAAGTTCAGCAAACCCCTGATACATCAAAGCAAAAGAATTCAAAAAAATACTCCCAGCTCCTACAGTATGTCAAAGACTCGATTTCATGGCATTACCCAAGACAAATTCAGATTGACCAGGCTGAAACTTCAAATATAAAACCTTCTCCTATCAATACTCCAGAAAAGGAGTTGCTTGCATTCAATACTAACCAAACTTTTGCCTAGAACTCAAATTTGGTTTGTTACACTGAACCAAAATACTCTTAGTATGACAAGGACAACAAAAATGCCCAATGATTACCTCACCCTTGCCAAGTCGAGCACCTGTCCTTGGATCAACAGCAACCGAGCCAATGACAATAAGATCAACCTTGATTTTCTCATCTAATCCAATTGGCCTCCCATACTTGGCAGCTCCGACAGACGTACAAGCCTCTTTGATGGTACTAGGACTTAACAAATGAGGTTCAAGCACAGAGAAAAACCCAGTCCTTAAACGCGGTTGAGGAGTTAACAACTTCTTCTCACCTGCACAAGATGAAGGGTCTTACAATGGGACTTTAGAAGTGAGCAGTAGCCATTACTGGTTCCTGGTGCACATTGATACAATCTTCCGATTTCCATCATGTTTCACTGTGTCCGTGACTCTTACGCAAGAGAAAGGGAAGTGACTGCCGCACTCTTTTCTCCTCCTGCACACCACTTTCTATTTCTAGCCTCTCGATGAAACAAGTCAAACGAGAATCAAGGGACATAAATACGAGAAAAGGTGAGAGGAAACCAGTTTCCTTCTTTTATTGTATACATTATTTTTAATTCGTGCGGTATTTTAATCTACTCAAAACTACGGGAAGGGGACACGAAAGAGCCCAGTATGCTCTTTAAACCACTTTATATGCTGAAAAGAGATGATATGCAATCATCATATTAACCACGTCAAATTGGATGATAAACAATCAATAAGTAGTACCGTAAACACTTGAAACTGACCAGAAAGAGTGAGAAACCTGACTTGCTTCTGTGGTGAATCCGGGTTTACCTTCACGCAATCCCCGACCCGGAACGCTTCCAACCCACCCAACTGTCCAAACCCACAGAATCAAAATACAAATTCTCTGTAAATTTCTCTACACAAACACCCCAAAAAGAATTAATTTTTAAATTGCTCTCTTACTTTATCGGCAGCCGCAGAAGCGCCGACGAAGTTTGGAATGCGGTGGTGAACGGGGCGGGGGTTCTGGGCTATGTTCCCGGCCTCCATCATGTCCCAAATTCTCTTCCGGATAACCCATTTCCAAGCTTTCGGGTCTTCGGCAACTCCACTCTGCTCGGTCTCAATCTTCGAAGTCTCGGCCATTTGTTCCCGAGCCTTGGCGTCGAGGCTGAGCCGCTCGGCCTCGTAAGCTGCCTCGTCGAAAGCGACGTCGGTTTGGGGTCCGTTGCTACTGCTACTTCTCCGCGCGAAGAGGAGCTTCCGAGAACTTGTTGGGAGGGAGACAGAGAGTGAAGAGAGAGAATGGGATTGGCGGCATTTCTGGGTTTGGTTGAGGAGGTCGAGTATGGGTATGGCCCTTGCGGGTATGGATATGGATCCGAGTGTAAATTGGTGTGGGTTTCGGAGCAGGCAGGAATCCATTAACATCATTTCTGGCAACTGTATCTTCGCTTGGGAGATCATAATTTGGATAGTATTTCCTTTTTTTTTCTTGTTTTTTTTAATGCAAGTTGGAACAATATTATTACTAGCCCATTGTGAAGCTAAGCTCACTTCTTTTTTAGTGTAGATAATATCGTTTGTTAAAAAAAAATAATGTATATACGATCACATATTTATAAAAACTTCACCTACCATCTCTAACTCTTGACTTAAAACCTAAAATTTTTATCTCAAAAAATTTAGGTTTTAATTCATAAATAGTTTTTCTCCTCCAACCCTTCTGGGTTAAATTTTTAGCTTGAGATTATTAAAGAATGAATTTAGGATAACTTTTTTTCTTAAAGTAACTTTTAAAAAAAATTATGTAGACTATCATAATTTAATTTTATGAACAAAATTTATGTAGACTATTCTAATTTAATTTTATAAACATTTTAACCTAAAAAGATTTAGATTCCAATGAATATAGAAAAGTTATTAAACTGACACCATGAAACTCGTAGAACACTATGAAATAATATGAAACACATAAAATAATTTGTTTTAATTACTTTAATAACTTTTTTTTCATTACTTTAGCCGTTAGATTTAATTTTGACCGTTGAATCTTTTTTTTTTTTTTTTTTTTTTTTTTGCTATTGGATTTGATCATATGAAATCTTAGCCGTTGGATTTTATGAACTTATAAATATAAAACTAAAAAAACACAAATATATGGTGGGCCAGCCCCACTAAACTGGGGGGAATTCTGAGCTAAATTTACCTCATAAATGAGTTTTGGGTTAAAACTCATATTTACCCCAAGGGTTGGTGCAAGTTGGAGTAAGTTTAGAATCTAAATTTTGAGTTTTACTCCAAGAGTTGGAGTAGGTTAAGGCAATTACTCTGCGGTCTATTGGATAATAATTTCTAATTTTTTATAAATTTTTAATATTTACTTCTTACCTAACTAATATGAACCGTTGGATTATATTTTTTTGTAATCCAACCGCCCATACTATGCCACGTAGGCCACAACAGATAATAAGTATGTCCATCTTTTTAAATTTTTTTGTTGAAAATATTTGGACCGTTAGGTAGAAATCCTATGCAAATCGAATGGATCCACTCGCACTTACACACCTGGCACAAAAAAATAATAATAACGCGGGTGATTTCACTGTGACGTCACCTTAACATCACAGTCCCCCAGGTGCTGGGTTGGACAATTTTGGCCCAAGTGAGCCGTCGGGCCTCCTTTTTACTGTAGTATGACTTATTTGGGCAGGGGTGGAGCTCATTTTGTTGGTTTTGGTGGATTGAATCACCCAATCTCCGTTGTAATTGGG
This sequence comes from Malus sylvestris, assembly GCF_916048215.2. NCBI lineage: Eukaryota > Viridiplantae > Streptophyta > Magnoliopsida > Rosales > Rosaceae > Malus > Malus sylvestris. Next base: position 5,123,073 of record NC_062264.1, on the reverse strand, counting down.
AGGGGTGGAGTTGCTCTTATGAAAGACTAATTTACTCACCGTGCAATTCCAAAAGTGAATGAGACAACAATGTATTTTTAACTTTCAAAATCGAACGGTACACTAAAACAGATCTGAGAGACGCATCCATGGAAGATAAATGCCTTGAAAAATTGCACACGCATCTGTATAACACTAAGCACGTGTCCATTTCTCATACAATATAAGGGCTTCGTACCTTTTTGTTTGATTCTGTTTCTTAGTAAAAAATTGTAACAAAAAGATGGCATGAGATTCCATAACTTGTTTTGTATTGTACGCTAAATATGCACCACCACACAACGCATCATCCACCGCAACACTCAAATCCAAATATTTGCATAAAGATGGGAAGGATTAATGCCTCACTTAATAATTCTATGCGCATTTGCTTTTTCATTAAGAAAGGGCTTAGGATCAACATTACAATCATACTTTCTGATTGTCCAAAAATTGTCTTTAAATTGTTGGAGTGATATTATAACACATGAAAAATATATAAATTGAAGAACAACAACAACAACACTTTGTTTGTTGTAACAAACTTGAAATAGATAATTTATATCAAACAATTAAATATTAAAATAAGGAAAATATTTTATAACGACAAATGTATATAGAACATCAACAACAAAAATATTGAGTGAAGTAGTAGAAATTGACAAACTTGGCTAGTGAGATTTGCATGAATGCAATGTTCCACTCTTGTACTTGCAAATTGGTAGGCGGCCGTATCCAGAATATAACCGTAATCTTCATATTCTAGTGAACTATTTATATATTTACCAAGGTTCTAAAAATCGCTAGGCCCTAGTCTGGCAGGGGGCAGGGGCCTAGTGCCTAGACGGCTAGGCGGATTTATGTAAATTTATTATATATCTTATAAATAAGTGTCACAACCCGTCCCAAAATTACATTTATCGACGGTGTGAAATGACGGAAATACCCATAGACGTTAAATTGTGTGATGTGGTCTAGGTGTTGTGCATGGATCATTATTCTCAAATTCTAATATTTTGGACCAATTAGGATTATATTATGTGTTTTGCATTGTTGACCAATTCTAGGCCACACACCCACATCCACATCACCCTCTCTCTCTCTCTCCCATACTTTCTCTCTCGGACTCACTCTCTCCTCCCTCTCCTTCGTACGGACAAGGTCGAACCAAGCCAAATCTTCATGGATCGTGGCCAAATTTAGTATCATTATGTTCGTGAGGACCATATGTGTTCAAAGGTACCCATTTCAGGTAAGAACTTGTTCGATTTCACGTTGAAAACTCAAGCTCCGAGTTGAGCACTATCCATGAACTTTTGAATGGTTGTGTTTTAGGACAATCCAAGCTTACAGCAAGCTTAGTGAGGTCCCAAGGAAGCTCGGAGTGCTTCGTTTGAAGGTTTTGGACGTCGGGATCACGAGGTTCGAAGTTGGCCGGTTTTGGTGAAATTGTCCCGACGAGTTTTCGAAGGATTTGGAAGTTTTAAAAGGTATAGCCTTCTTCCTCTTGAAATTTGTGAAGTTTTGGTGAAAATTTCATGAAAAATGGTGTAGAATCGAGTGAGAAATCATCGATTACAGGGCTGCCTAGTTTTCCGGTGCCGGCGAGTTTTCCGGCGTTTGGACGAAGAAGATGATGCGCGTGGGGAGCGCGTGGCACCGTGGCCTTCCCAGCGCGTGAGGGCGTGTGGGCCCTAGGAAAATTATTCTAAAAATATCTCAACATCCGCGACGTCGAGTAGATTACTGTGGTATATTCATATACTCAAATTGAGCAATGTATGAGAAGTTATTAGCTAGTTTTGCCTATGTGCTTTAAAATAACGTTTTTATAGTTTTTTTGCATATAGGTGAGACTTATCCCTAGGACGAGCGTATCCACGGGCGAATCGGGGGCTACGACCCTTCGACTTATCAGTGAGTGGGCTTTTGTTTTCAGTATATAATTATATACTTGATAAAATTCCCAGAAATGTGTTTTAAATGAAAATATGCTTTGAAATAATATGCCAAATGCCATTATATTTTGAATATGCATTTCATGGTTACATATATATATAATTATGGTGTTGTGGAGGCACAGGTAATTACAGGTAAGTTATGTTTGGTAAATGTGAACTACGAACGGCTTGATCCCTGTTTAGGGTACGTAGGCAGCCTAACGAAATGTTAGGTGCAGCCATACAATATATGACATGAAATAAATGAGATATAAGTTTATTTGAAGAATTGAGTAGTGTGATGAACGTGTTTGGTTGGATATATGAGATGTGACTGAGAAACGATGAGCTCATAAACCTGCACCTCGGGTGATTGCGATTTAGCTAGAGAGAGTTGGCACAGGCCTGTAAATTATGTCACTTCCCGCACCATATGCTCACATTGGATCCAATTAGGTGCACAGTCTTGTCGTACAGACCACTATAAGTGGTTCCGACTCGTAGGTGACTAACGTATTATCGCACAACTAGCATTGAGAGAGTAGAATTGAGCATAATTATATTACACCCAACCTTGTCGTACAGACCCTTTTCAGTGGTTCCAACTTATGTGCAGTATATTGCCGTATAGGTCATAGTAGTGACTCCGGCTAGATTGAGTTTGAGCTATGAATTCAGCCGTACAGACTACTCAGGAGTTCCAGCTAACATGTCATACTTCTATGAAATCATTATTACCTGGATTGTTACTTATTATATTTTGGCATGGCATACATATGAATATGATTATGTGAAGCATGAATTGAATTGTTATGATTTCATATATATATAATATATATATATATATGTTTATATGCTTATATCTTGATTTTGGGAAAATTTTACATGTTTTACAGCGAGGGGTTAGATATGTTGATAAATGAAATGATTTTGTATAACATTTGTTTTTGCCTACTCACATTTTCTATTTTGTGCCCCTCCAGGTTTTAAGTAAGATTGTTGTTGGTGGCTAGAGGACGTCGACAGTTCTGACTTATCCATATAATAGTAGGACATTCCTGCTGCTGTATGACTAGTACTTGTCCTATTGGACTGCACCTAGACTTTATGCTCTGACTAGGAGTGTTACTGTTGTATTTAACTCCTACCACTTTCTGTTTAGAAGTGCACACTAGTATTATGGTTTTTAATTATTCGTATGTTTGCTATAATTATCGTTTCCGCACTGTGCACATGGCTACGTCACTCTCACGTGACGTCCAGCATGCCTTGACCTCGGTCGAGGTGTGTCAATAAGTGTCTATTTACACCTAAAAAAAACTATACTTGTATGGATAATAAAAGAATGATAAAATGAAAAAATAGAAGTAGAAAAATACACAAATTATATACATCCAAAAATTTCAATATTTAAAAAACAGTAAGCATATAATCATAATGAGAAGGATTTGGATGATAGACTAAATTCTTCTTGTTCATGAATCATGATCCTTGCATTGGATTGGACATAGACTAAATTATTTAACTTTGTTGTGTCTAGCTTATTTCTTTTCTTTGTATGTATCCCCTCAAAATGCTCCAATTCATTGCACTATTGAATAAACTTGTAGTAAATCCATCATTTGCAAATTAGGTACACCATTTCCATAAGGCTACAACCATGAAACCAAAAAAGGAAAAAAACACATAATTAATAAAAATATATATATAAAAAAACCACCTAGGACCGTCTAGGGCCGCCTAGGTGCTGCCTAGCTCTCCACCTAGGAGCCGCCTAGGACCACCTAGCCCGCCTAGACGGCCGCCTAACTCCAAACCGATTTTTCGAAATGATTTGCCCAAAATCGAGGCGGGCCTTCACCGCTTAGGCCGATTTTTAGAACATTGATATTTACACTCCCAAAAAGGGACTCTTTAAGACAACAGTTAGGTAATGGTTATGCCTTCTAAACTTGTAACCCTTAATCAAATTAGAAGCATATGACCGTTTGCTTTCAACAACAAAATTTCATTCGCATAACCAACATCAGTTTTGCATGTCAAACTATAGAACCTTACGAAATCTAACATGAATTTTTCATTCAAACATTATAATATTTAATTTTAACATAATTTAACAATTAAAAACGAAATTATTATCAAACGATCCCTAAATTACTTTATATGAGTTTTGCACCTAAAACTATAGGCCCGTGCATGCGCCTACCAAAAAGCCGAAGTTACACAAAAGTCAGTTTTAATAAAGAGCCAGCGACCCATCTGATCATCCCTCAGTGGCGAAATTTTTCAGGATACCGGATACCCAACCTGATCTGGAGCCAATTACAGGAAGGCACGTGGCCTGCTTTATTTTTCAATTAAAACAATTTCTGTGACTTCCAAAACACTGGGCTCAATAACTGAGAAGATAACGGCCGTCATGGCCTCTGCATAGATCTTCTCAATTCCCTTTAAGCTTTTTGCTCGAATTTTTTATTTTCTTTTGAGTAATTCTAATTTTTTTTTCTTCTCTTTTTTGGGTTTTTCACAATTTAAAAAATTCATGAATCCATGCATAGTATGAATGTTTTGGGTTTTAAGAGGAATACATGGCGGCAGATTGCAGTGATTTTTTAAGAAAATGCAATTTTTTCCTTTAATTTCTCAACTGCTTGGTGTCTCCATAAAAGGGCAGTGGAAAGCCATCGGAGCAAGGACGAAACCGAGGACGGACGGGTATTCATTGTAGGCGGCAGTTTAACCTCTGATTCAGATCCCAGAGCTGCCGAGTGGGTTGTCGTGTTCGGGTCCAGGGTGTCCGGTGATGCAGCTGAAGAGAAGGAAGCCGGCGAGGCTTTATATTTCGGTTATGTCGTCGGGATTTGGGGTGGGTTTGACGATGCCAATCTACGGTGGAAAGGAAAGAGGCGGTGAATGCTTAACGTTGACGGAAGTTTTCTTGGTTTTGGATTACGTGTTCAATATGTATTTAAAGAAAATAATTTAAAAGCCATGTGTCTAGTTCTTATTGCTCGAGTACACCAGCTATCAATGCTTATGTGGAGTTCCCGGCTCCTTGAAAAATTTCTCCACCTGCTCAGTGGCCTTCTCTTCCTCCCTCCCTCCCGTCAATGTCATCGTCATCATCCACCGAAACTATCTAATTTAATTCATAATGTCCCATTTAGCGATAATCGAACCTAAAATTTTTCACTTACAAGTGAAAAGGAATACCACTAGACTGTAGTATTAAGTGGCTAAAACCCTTGTTTTTAAGAAAAAATGAATATCTTTAGTCCAATTCTTAAATAGAATATCAAACGAACCCTAAATTTTTTATACAAGTTCTTAAAAAGCAATCAATGTGCCTTAGAAATTTGGAATATTTAATCAATTGTCCAATATATATGGTATTTAATCATGGACGTCAGGAATATTTTTAAGTGGGGGCAACTTTGAATGACGAAATTAAATTGAAATTTCAAAATAATGTTGTCAAACGTATTGTCCAACTATATGATTTTAGGTAACTGATGTTTAGAACGCTAAAATTGTAAACTATTAGCTAATGAAAAAAGTTACGACTAGAACGATAAGAGGGTAGAAAAACTATAGAACGTGAGAGGGTAATTTGTATTTTTAGTTGGAGGAACTTCTAACACAAAAGGCTAGGAGTTGGGGGGAGCTGCCCCATGGGCATATGTTCTCTCCATCCATGTATTTAATAGATCAAATATCATTACTCTCTATCTGACAGCGAAGAAAATATAGTTGCCGATGAATTAGCTTCCTTAGACATTTGTATTACCACCACTCTTGTATTTAGTTTAATAATTTTCGTTTTTTTTTATTTTGTATAAGCTAAAGTTTGGCTTGTCTGTAATTGGGATCCATCGAGAATACTCATTGTAATTTTTTTAGCGTTAAAAAAAATAAAATAATAATGCATGTAAGTTAGGCAGTTGCCCATAGACCTGTAAACGGGTCGGTTTCAACCCGACCTGTTAAGTTAACGGGTCATCCGAATCCAACCCGTTAAGCTAACGGGTCATCCGAACCCAACCCGTTAAGCTGACGGGTCATCCGTTTCATCTGTTAACAATTATTATTATTTTTTTTGCATAGAGTTTATATTTTGTTGTTAAGACTTTATTGAAATTATTAAAATATCCTCAACTAAAGGATGTTAACGTGTGCTAACGGGTTGACCCAAAGTGACCCGTTATTTAACGGGTTGTTAACGAGTTCATATGTTAACAACCCGACCCGTTAAGCATCCTCCCAAATACTAATATTAACAGGTTGGGTCAAAAATGTCAGGCCTAGTTGCCCATCCTCAAGGGTTATATCCGATAAAAATTAGAGTGAAGGGATCTCCACTCTTGGACGTTGATGTTTGTCATTTGACTCATATCTTCACTATAAAAATCTTACAATTCACATCGATAGATATATGATACAAAATGAAAAGCATCAGCAGTAGTTGGAACTTCAGAAAAGTTGTGTTTTTCGTACAGATCTTGATCTTCTTTGAAGCCCAACGTTTCTGTGTTGCTGATCCAACTTATGGGTTCACACTTGTGCAATTCACTGCACAAAATCGCAGATTAAGAAACCATATGACAAGGCTCCTCATGAGCGTTACAGTGATATAGATGGAGTTGAAACGTTTTGGATCTACAGCCACGACAAGCCCTTTCAAAAGCACAATCCAACTAGGCCGCGCTCCGAAATCAGAGTTTCTGTATGTATATTCTCTCTTGTTTTTGATATATTTCTAGGTTTTTTATTACTGACCATTGCATGTTTGGAACTGTTTTTGTTCGAAGCACTTTTATTACAAACATGTTGACCCAGAAACATAACATTAATCAATGTCCAATAATGTGATCTAATGTATGATGACACCCAAAAATACTTTTAAGTTTTTCTCTTAAATGTAGTTAATTAGAAGCACTTCTAGTTGTTCATAAATCACTTTTCAAGTCCCATTGAATTTCTTTCTTATATGTTAGGGAAGTTGATTTCATTTAATAATTCATATATGGATTTTGTTCTAGGGGTATGACTACACTTCCGGGGTTTGGCAATTTGAGGGCAACTTTCTTGTGCCACAAGGCACGTCGGGGGCTACAATAATGCAAATCTTTGGTTCACCCAAACAAGCTACAACTCTGCAACTAGCTGTCTACAATGGGGATTTGAAGTACTATCGTGACAATTTGCTAGCTGTCAATATCTACAACAAGTGGGTAAGGCTGAACGTGATTCACAATGTTTCTGCAAGGACAGTGACCATTTTTATCAACGGCGAACGGAAGTTGGTCAGCAAAGATCACGGCCGAGCAACCTTTTACTTTAAGTACGGAGTTTATGGAGTTGTTGACCCTTAAAACTACCAAGCCTACGTGGCGAGCAGGCTGAGCAACTAATGAGCTAACTACGTCCTTCGGTTGTATGTGGCGTGCCAATTCGTCGGCCAAGTTCGGCCGAGGAGTAAATTTGTTGATGTCGCGTTGAGTGCACTGCTGACTTCTTGATCTTGTGACTGCGGCCGAGGAAGGAACACATTTCGGCCTTCGGGTTCTAGAGCCTGAAGACAAGGCTGCTAGTTCTACGAAGTTCACAGATTGTTGGCACCAGTTTCAGTCACGGTGATTATATTCGTGAGAGTATAAGCACGCCAAACCGACTCCAAACTGTACGGACATAAATACTCAAAGGAAATATATATCTTGATGGTAAACGTGGTTTGGCCGTCAGAATGCCGAACTCTAAACCCTACTTGTGAATAACCAATCATAAACAACTCGGCGTTCAATGTGTCGAGCCCAGTAATTTTTAACATCTCACTTTACCGAGAAGGCTAATGAGATGACCTCTACCAACAAGGATTCGAAAATCATTCTCGGCCGAGACTTGGATAGATAACCAGTCGGCCTCAACGCAATGCTGTTTATCCAAACTAAAGGTGATTTGTGGTCGGCTGATTCTATAGCGGCAATGTTGTTTATCCAAATTGAAGATGTTCGCCGGTTGCCTTCACAGTGCTGTTTATCCAAACTGAAGATGTGTTGGCGGAAAAGAAAATAAAAAATCTCAAGGTTGTTGAGAGGTTTCGCATAGAGCGAGAGTTTGTGCAGGGCAGTTTGTGTGTTGAGTTGGAGAGAGCCTTTTCGTTGTTTGCCGCTTTGTATTTCTCGCCAAGTTTCCTTAATCGCCAATCCAAAAAGCCCTTTCCCGACTATACTCAAAAAACAATATCAAAACAACTGATATTACCTTTAATATATTTTGGCAAAAATCTTCTTAGTCTCCTTATGCCTGTAGACTTTTACCATATGAGCAACAGATGTCCCGTTGAAACACTTTCACATGGCAAGCATACTATGATTCCATCATCAATTCTTCTCACTTTAAACTCATTTGACAACATCCATCACCATGCAAAAAGGCCTAGCCTACCTAGGTTTCGTACCACATCATCACATCACAAAAAAACCTAGCTTTCCTAGGCTTTCATCATCACCCTAAGCCATCATCTTTTACCAAAAATGTCGCATGCATCTTGAATGCTGATGTTTATTTTCAATTATCACCATATTTTAAATGGATAATATCATGACCTGCATGCTTCATTATTTGATGTTGTGCATATCTGTCAACCAAAATTGATCCAAACCACATATCCACATCCACATCAATTTGAATTGTGCCCCCTGTTTCCAGCTTGGAGATATATTATTTCCATAAGAAAATGTCAAGATAAATCATTATTAAAAGATAATCATGATAAAAGAAACCATAATGTTATCTTTTAACCTTACTAAAACTATCTTCACTTTTCCATCGACAGTGTGAAGGTATGCTTACTTAACGGTCTCGATTACTCGGACCGATGGTGTAATTTTGGGTCCAAACAAGAGCCTTGTATCATTCAAGTAATTATATGCAATCAAGTTGGAGAGGGATCAAACTTTATAAAAAATGAATATCATTGAAAATCAAAGGGTGGGAGCCAAGTTTTGTGTGTAATGGAGGGAGAAATGAGGAGAGTTTGATGTTCAAAGTAATTTTATATTTTTTTTATACAAGCTATTTTCACTACAAAAAAAAAAATTGTCATGCATTTTCTGTAATTTAAAAAAAAAAGTATATCACGACTTTTACAAGTGCTAATAATAATTTTTTTTTATTTTTTTAACAGGAGTTTGATGTGGGTGTTTGTTGTGTTGTGGTCTATTTTTATCTGACAAAATAAAGGGGGCCGGCGGCAGTGGGAGAGAGAAGAGAGATGTGTGTTTGTAGAATTGTAGGGGAATGTGTATGTTGTTATCCCTCCTACATTGTGCCTTTATTTATAGTAGTAAAGGGAGAGAAGATATTCCTTCTCCTCCAAGTAATACAAGTTGTAATAGGAAAGGATAACTAGAATAAAATCTAATCTAGGATTTACACAATCATACTTATTCTAGGAATGTTTACAACACTCCCCCTTGAGTGTGCAAATACTTAAGGTAGATTTAGCATCATGCAGAAGTTAAGGAAGTCGACTTGTCGACACTGATTCTAAGGAACAACGCTTATTCTCAATAAGGTAGGAACTTGCATAAGTAGTAAGTCTCACTAAAAAAACAAACCCTAAGGCTATGGCAAAAACCCAAGTAGGGACAAAATCCATAGTCTAAGGAAAAATGCGTGAGAAATGCAAAGTCAAAAGAAACGTCTACAGGACGTCATCAGGGATATGACCAGCCCAAGGTGGGTGCCTCGTTAAAACCTAGTTAGGTAGCAAAAACCCAGTGGGAAAAATGCTCCTAATCGTAGGGAAAAAGAGTACATTAAGATCAAGCAAGTATCCAGAAGATACTCCCCCTGAGTTTGACATAATTCCAAAGAGAAATAGCAAAGTTACAACTCAGAAAGTTTACGCATACCAATTCCATGAACAAGCTTCTGAAACGTCGCATTCGGTAGTGATTTGGTGAAGAGGTCGGCCAGATTGTCTTGTGATCGGATTTGCGTGACTTCAATCTTCTGATGCTCTTCTTGTTGATGTGTAAAGAAGAACTTCGGCGCAATATGCTTGGTGTTGTCTCCTTTGATGTAACCCTTATTGAGCTGTTCGATGCAAGCTGCGTTGTCTTCAAAAATCGTCGTCGGGGCATTAACGGCGGGATGAAGATCATAGGAGCTTCGAATATGGCCCATTACTGCTCTCAACCAAAAGCATTCCCGAGTTGCTTTATGTAAGGCGAGAATTTCAGCATGGTTAGACGAAGTGGCAACTAAGGTCTGTTTAGTTGACCTCCAAGATATTACGGTGCCTCCAACGGTAAAGACATAACCCGTTTGAGAACGCGCCTTGTGCGGATCAGATAAGTATCCAGCGTCGGCATAACCAACAAGGCGAAAATCAACCCGATGAGCATAGGGTGCGGCATCACTCGAGGATTCGTAGGGATAGAATAAGCCCAAATCCGTAGTACCCTTAAGGTAACGGAAGATGTCTTTCACACCAGTCCAATGTGTGCGTGTTGGTGCATTGTTGTATCTTGCCAAAAGATTAACAGCGAAGGAGATGTCGGGTCTAGTGCATTGAGGTAAGTACAATAAAGCGCCTATCGCACTTAGATAAGGAACTTCAGGCTCCAAAATCTCTTCATCATCCTCCTTCGGACGGAAGGGATCTCGCTTTGCATCTAGCGTACGAACGACCATAGGAGTACTCGAAGACTTCGCTTTATCCTCATTAAAACGGCGCAACACCTTCTATGTGTAGTTCGATTGATGTACTAAGATTCCATCCGAACAATGCTCTATCTCGAGACCGAGACAGTATCGAGTCTTTCCTAGATCTTTCATCTCAAATTCCGACTTCATGTGCGAAGCAGTTCTCGCGAGCTCTTCAGGAGTTCTGATGAGGTTCATGTCATCGACATATACTGCAACAATCGCAAATCCGGAATGTCACTTCTTAATGAACACACAAGGGCATAGTTTGTTGTTCACATATCCCTGACTAGTCAAATACTCACTTAGACGGTTATACCACATTCTTCCGGATTGTTTCAAACCGTATATTGAACGCCTCAGCCGAATTGAGAGCGTGTTTCGGGGTTTGGAAATATTTGAACCAGTCAATGTAAGTCATTCGGGAACTTTCATATAAATTTCCGTATCAAAATCCCCATAGAGATACGCGGTTACTACGTCCATCAGCTGCATATCCAATTTTTCGGAAACTACCAAACTGATAAGGTATCGAAAAGTAATCACATCCATAACGGGTGAGTAAGTTTCGTCATAGTCAATCCCAGGGCGTTGTGAGAAACCTTGTGCTATAAGATGAGCTTTGTAACGCACAATTTCGTTCTTCTCATTACGCTTCCGAACGAAAACCCACTTGTAGCCAACGGGCTTCACATGTGGAGGAGTAGGAACTACAGGTCCAAACACCTTACGTTTCGCAAGTGAATCAAGTTCGACTTGGATTGCTTGTTTCCAGTTTGACCAATCATCTCAGTAGCTATTGCAAATGCTAATGCATCGTCGACAATCATCTCATTTCTACGCCACACATCATCTAAGCTAGCATAATAGACCGAAATCTCACGATTCTCGGGAGGAGGATTCGTCTCTTCAATGACGCTTCCATAATCTAGAATTTCCTCAGGAGTTAGGTAAAATGAGTAAGCGATAGTCGGATTCACGGTAGGCTCTTCAGGACCTTGTGCCGTGGTTTTCCTCTTCCGGGGGTGTGAATCCTTTGAACCAAGGGGTCTGCCACGCTTTTGTGTAGGGGCAGATGATTGGCTAGCCGCTAATGTACGTGGATCACCAGAATTGGTGTCCCGGGCTTCCAGGAGGGTAGTCCGTCGTACATTTGGTACATCTATCTTTGCAGGCGTATTCGCAGCTGGAATATGTGATCTTGTCACGCGCGCTAGATCGGTGAAAGCATCTGGCATGCTCTGAGCTATGCTCTGGAGATCTAATATGCGATGCACTTCAGCTTCAGACTGAGCGGTGCGGGGATCTAAATGAGACAAAGTGGGAGTCGTCCACTATAATTCGCGTCGTTCATTCGGAACGTTGACATTCTTATCTCCCCCTAACGGCGGGAAGACTGTCTCATAGAAGTGACAATCCGCGAAACGAGCGGTAAACAGATCGTCTGTCAAAGGTTCTAAGTAACGAATAATCGAAGGAGAATCATATCCGACATATATTCCCATCCTTCGCTAAGGCCCCATTTTTGTACGTAAGGGCGACGAAATCGGCACATAGACCGCACAACCAAAAACGCGCAGATGTGATATGTCGGGTTCGCATCCGGTAACCAACTGAAGGGCACTAAATGGTTGTGTCGCAACATGCCTCAGGCGGACCAACTTTGCTGCGTGCAATATTGCATGGCCCCAAGCAGCGATCGGGAGCTTGGTACGTATGACCAATGATCGAGCAATCATTTGTAAACGCTTAATGAAAGCCTTTGCCAGGCCGTTCTGGGTGTGAACATGGGGTACAGGATGTTCAACTTCAACCCCAACCGACATGCAATAGTCATCAAAAGTTTTAGATGTGAATTCTCCAGCATTATCCAATCGAATAGATTTGATCGGATAATCAGGGTGGTGAGCCCTGAGCTTGATAACCTGAGCCAACAGTTTGGAGAATGCAGCGTTCCTTGTGGACAACAAGCACACATGTGACCAACGTGTAGAAGCGTCAACCAAAACCAAAAAATATCTAAATGGTCCGCAGAGAGGTTGAATCGGTCCACAAATGTCCCCCTGAATCCGTTGTAGAAAAATGGGAGGATTCGAACGAATCTTGTCATAAGAAGGCTTAGTAATAAGCTTTCCCATAGAACATGTTTGACATGCGATTTCATGGATCGAACCTAAGCTTCGGGTTAGTGGATGCCCGTGTGAAGTTTTGAGGATACGGCGTATCGCTATTCGTCCAGGATGTCCCAAACGATCATGCCAAAGTGTAATTTCATGCGCGGTCCCCGTGGTAAGGCCGGCCACATAGTGGCATTCGATGGGGCGTATGGTCGTAGTATACAGACCACTCGGGTTACGCTCCATCTTCTCTAGAATACGCTTCTGGCCATATTCGTAGGAAGTTACGCACATAAATTCAACTCCGTTTTCTACGTGGGTTTCAGCGTGGTAATTGTTATCTCTAATGTCCTTGAAACTTAGTAACGTTCTTCCGGAACGTGGAGAATAGAGTGCCTCAACAATGGTCAAGATTGTACCATTGGACAACATTATACGTGCCTTACCGTATCTTTCTATCAGGTTGGATGGGCCTGAGAGGGTTGTCAGAGGTGCATTCTTAGGTACGAAGTTAGTGAAATAGATGCGTTCACGCAAAACAGTATGCGTGGTTGCACTATCTGCCAGACAACTAACTTTCCCACTAGTCATACCTAGAATGAAAAACTAATTTGAATTGGTCACATGCATAAAAGTTTATAAAAACAAGTATCAATTCAAAATAATTTCATTTATTCAAGGATTAAAACTGAATATCCAAAATAAATCGCCAACTAATAATCCAAAACATGAAGGAAAATTGTTCAAAATCAACCAAAAACAAGGTGGGGTGCGGCCACTATGTGGAATTCGGCCCCAATTGTCTTATTTCAACTAAAAAAAAGTCTATGTTTAAGATTCTAATCTTCCATAGGAGTGGTATCCTCCTGAAAGTCAGAAACCTTCATCTTTGTAGTCTCCGGTTCGTCCACTTGCATGAAGTTTGATTTAAACTTCTTACGACGAGAATGATATTCATCTACAACCTTCTTGGGAGCACGGCAAATACGGGACCAATGGTCCTTTGAACCACAACAATAGCACATATCGTCATTCATTGTGGCAAGTGCTTTGCCCTTATTCTTGAAGTTCGGGGCCTTAGGAGCGAGGTTTGGGCGCTTCTGGGCTTTGTTTCCTCCCTTGGATGAGCCTTGACTCTGTTGACCTTGGTAGGATGGCTTCTGGCCGCCCTTACCACGCCTCTTTTTGGCGTTTTGGGTGCTGATTAGTGCTATAATGTGCGTCAGGCACAGCAGTAGCCCCAGTAGGTCGAGCTTGATGATTCTTCATCAACAGCTGGTTCTGCTTTTCAGCAAGAAGTAAAGCAGAGATCAAATCCGAGAACTTAGTGAACTTATGAGCTCTATATTGTTACTGCAGGACAATATTAGAAGCAGAGAAGGTCTAGTAGGTCTTCTCCAGGAGATCCTCTTCAATCAAAGTTTCATTGCAAAACTTGAGAAGTGATCGGATTCGACAAACTTCAAAATTATATTCATTCACAGACTTAAAGTCTTGGAAACGCAAGTGCTGCCAGTCGTGTCTTGCTTCAGGCAAGAATATGTCCTTTTGGTGATCGAAACGATCAGCCAAAGCAACCCATAATGCACGTGGATCCTCCTTAGCAATGTACTCAGTTTGCAGAGCGTCATGAATATGTCTTCGGATAAAGATCATAGCAGTAGCTTTTTCAGCTTCGCCAACAGGTTCAGTTGTTGCTTCTTCAATAGCAGGACGCAAGTTCTTGGCAGTGAGGTGGAGCTTCACATCTTGAACCCACTTGAGGTAGTTCCTTCCAGAAACCTCCAAAGCGGTGAAGTCAAGTTTGTTCAAATTCGACATGTTCCTATCACAAATAGATGGACAAGATGTGGTTAGTGTAATGGAGAAAAATCAATCCATTCACATAAGAGTAGAACATACAAGTTCTAATAGACATGTATTGGTTTAATTTTGCATGAAAAACTTCGGGTTTTCATGGGTGATATGTGTAAGAGAAAACTTCAAGTTTTCAAACAAGGCATGTTTATAAGAAACTTCGGGTTTCAAAGTAATTATGAACTTCAGGTTCATATATTCCTGCAGGCAAACACAAATATATATGCAACAAATATATGCAAAAATATTGTATAATGATAATTGAATTAATTTATTTGGTCTTCGGGGCCAAATTAAAGTGTGGGTGAAAATATAAAAACCCATATTATTTAAAAATATTAAATAATAAAATCTCGGGGCCTAAAAATATAGGCAAAGCCCACAGGTGGCACATGGAGCTTACGGGGAGACATGGGCAAGGGGAATGGTCTGCTGTGTGCAGCCCCAAAAAAAAAAATTCTTTTTTTTTTCTCACGGGTCGCTTCAGGCGAGCCAAATTTTTTTTTTGTTTTTGTTTTTTTTCCTCTTTTCCCGCACAGGCTGGGCCGTGACATCTCAGAGCAGCAGCAAGCCCAAAGGGCGCTGATGCAGTCCGAGGAACAGGAGCCCACTAGGGCTCGGGTTTTTGGGATCAAACACCCCAACGAGTGCTGGGTGTGTGTCGTCGGAGAAGAACACCGGACCTGGCGCTTCTGGCGTCGGTCGGGGTGTTGTTTAAGACTCGATTTGAGTCATGGTGACCATGGGGGTGAACGGAGATTTGAAAAAATCTCGATATTCATTGTAAAACCCTAGAAATTCGATTGTAATTTAAAAAAAAATTGAATTTTCAGACAAAAATTAGTCGAGGACGATTGCAGGTCGTCGGGGGTAACTGGGCATGGCTGCAGGCCATGTTGGTTGACGATTTCATGGGTGGCGACGCCTTCTGGGCGTCGGGTCTGGGTGTTGGGCCTGGAGCCATGGCTCCAGGATTGGTTCTCGACTCGGGAAAGCATGGGGGATGAGTTGGGCCATCGCAGGCTGCGGGCCTGGTGGCTTGTGGCTTGCATGGTGCAAGTGCACGGGTTCGAACATAACCCTAATTCCCCAATCGCAAAAAATAAATATTTTATTTTATTTTTAATTCAATTATATTAGATGCATGTATAATTCTAATGAATCACATATTTACGTCGATGCATATGAAAATAATAGTTTCAATGCATGTACATATGTAAGATTCAATTCATGGAAAATATCAAATTCACATAATTGTAGCAATTTTGGTTATGAAGCATACACAATTTATGTAGAATCTAAAATACGTTAAACATAAAGTTGGGTCATGCATCATGGTGAATGTTCATGCTATCAGGGCTTGCAAAATATCGAGTTAAAATCCGTTGTTTGGAAAGAACCTGATTGCGTGATGATATGGATGAACTGGTTTGATGCAGAAAAAATCTCCAACGTCAGATTCCTAAGCGCAGCGGTAGGAGCGTGCTGATAACGTGTTGTGGTCTATTTTTATCTGACAAAATAGAGGGGGCCGGCGGCAGTGGGAGAGAGAAGAGAGATGTGTGTTTGTAGAATTGTAGGGGAATGTGTATGTTGTTATCCCTCCTACATTGTGCCTTTATTTATAGTAGTAAAGGGAGAGAAGATATTCCTTCTCCTCCAAGTAATACAAGTTGTAATAGGAAAGGATAACTAGAATCAAATCTAATCTAGGATTTACACAATCATACTTATTCTAGGAATGTTTACAACATGTTGTGATTTTTTAGTGGTTTTATATTCACAGGGATAGTCATCATCAAAAGTGGGATTCACATTTATGACATGTAAGAAAAAACCATAACACCTTCCACAGTAGGTCGGAAAAAACAAATAAAATACCGATATATTGAACTCATATAAGAATCACACTTTTATATTGAGCCGAAAAAGTATGATACCAATTTATTGAACTCGCACTAGTATAGTAGTGGTGTAATATAAATCAAACTCAAGATGCCTGATTCTTATATATAGATATCATACTCAGATGAGCCATTGTGAAAGGCCTAAAAGTTTGTCTGGTAACAATATAAATTTGTGTTTGGTAGTAATGGTGGCGGTGGTAGTAGAGATGGTGGTTGAGACGAAATTGGTGTTGGTACCAATGATGGTTGAAATGGTGGTAGTAGGGAGGATAATGGGGTGGAGATGGTGGAGGTGGTGGTGGTCATTGTGTGGATAATGAGGTGGAGAATGTGGTGGTGATGGCTGCAACAGTGAGATGGTAGAGGTGGTGATAGTCATGGTGACGAGGGTGATGGCAGTCGATAATATGGTGGTGGTGGTGGACCGGTGGTGGCAGTAGAAGTGCAAGTGGTGGTTACCATGGTGAGACGGTGTCGGTTGTGGTGATGGTGAGACAGTGGATTATACGGTGGTAGCAGCAATGGTGGTGGATGGTGGTGATGTTAAAGATAGTGGTGGTGGTGGTGGTGGTGGTGGTGGTGATGATGGTGAGACGATAGAAAATTTTTGTTGTGGTGGTGGCAAGGATGGTGACGATGGTGGTAGTATACATGATTTTATTTATTTTTATTAAAACTCTAACCTAGGCTAAATATTGAAAATAGAGGTAAAATCATGCATATGCACCCTTGTGGGGGTTCTTCCAAACTTAGGCTAAATACTTTTTTTTTTTGTTTTTCATTTGCGGAGTTTATTTTCACAAAATAGTCAGCCAAACGCATTTTCATCCATTTTTCGTATATGCGAAATTAAAACTATTTTTCAAAAGGCTAACGAAGGGGTTCTAAATTCAACGGAATCAATTCAACAAAAAAAAAATTGAAATATGGGATATGGCTGCAAATATCAAGACAAGTTCCAAATATCCCAATCCATCTTATTTTACAAATAAATAATATGACGGCAGATGAATCAGCTATTTTAGGGACATAATTACATCATTTTTGTGTATGATTTACTAATATTTTGAAGGATGAAATTTCTCAATTTTTGTGTTTGATTTACTAATGTGCCTAAGATGACATTTCTCGGTTAAATTTTGTTATGCATATAAAGATCTGCTAGAATCTTTGAATTTGATTGTTTTTCCCCAAATTATCTAACCATGTAATATGGGAGTAAATATATATTTTTTTCCCTTCAGATAATACATATTTCATTGATTTGTGGAAAGTTTTAGACTTTAACGAATATGGATTGACATATGATTTAATTTTTTTTTTCACTTATAAGTAAAAATTTTAGTTTGAATCTTGTTGTTGACGATGTTACATTCCAGTCTCGACTCCACCGTAGCACAATATTGTCCGCTTTGAGCCCCGGCCACGCCCTCACAGTTTTGTTTCTGGGAATTCGTTTCTGGGAATTCAGATGAGAATTTCTCAGGGGGTCACCCATCCTAGGATTGGGATGGCCCGAACTCACTTAACTTTGGAGTTCCTATGGAACCCAAAACCAGTGAGTTCCCAAAAGGCATCATGCTATATAGAGGTGGGCACGTACATATAAGGCACATCACCCCCTCTCTGTTGGTCGATGTGGGATTTTACACTCCACCCCTTTTAGCGGCCCGACGTCCTTGTCGGCACACTCGCACTCTGCCGTAGCATGATATTGTCCTTTTTGGGCCCCAACCACGCACTCACGATTTTGTTTCTGGGAACTCAAACGAGAACTTTCCAGTGGGTCACCCATCCTAGGATTGCTCTCGCCCGATTTTGTTTCTAGGAACTCAGACGAGAACTTTCCAATGGCTCACCCATCCTAGGATTGCTCTACTTAGATTGCTCTTGCTCGAACTTGCTTAACTTCGGAATTCCGATGGAACCCGAAGCCAGTGAGTTCTCAAAAGGTCTCATGCTATATGGAGGTGAACATGTACATATAAGGCACATCACCCCTTCTCCGTTGATCGATGTGGGATGTTACAGACGACGAGTTCAATACTAATTTATTACCTAACTCTTAAATGTGTATCGTTATATAAAAAGGAATGTAAAGCGATCTCAAAGGCAAAATCATAGGCAAAGAAGAAAAAGTGACAGGCTCCACCAAGGCTACAAACAAATACTCAAAGACAAATAAGCAAACTGGCATACAATGTTGGTTGATTTTTCTTCGTTAACAGAGCATACAATTTGTTAATTTTGTTTTCATCAATAAAATGAAGTGCATATTTTTGTTCCCATAGATTGAGAGACTCTCTCAAAAGTGGAACTTTTTATGAACGGTCACTTCATATTTTTAGCATAATATTTTATAATTTTGACACGAGAATTGATGTTAAATTATGAGGTGACACATAATCCATAAAAAGTCTTAATTTGAGAGAGAGCTCCTTACCCTTTCTCCTCTCAGAATGTGTCTCCATTCCAAGGTTGAGGGATTCAGTTTTCTCTGCTTTTTATGTGATTTTCTTACGCTAAGAACCAGTTGTCTTACTAGTATCTGTCGATCTGGTTGGTCCAATACCAACTTTTCTCCTTTAGCTTTTTCCATACCTTACTCTTGGTCTTATCCTTTGCAGGAAAATGATGTGTTCTTGTATAAAAGTGAAATTTACGTTACACAAATTTAAATTGCGAAAATTAAAAAAAATAAGACTTAAGCACATGATGGAGGACATGTGGCAGCTCCCCGATACATCAGAAAAATCGCCTTTACACTGCTATTATGTTGCTGCAAATCTGGCACCTACCATGTTCTATTACCTATTTCGTGAACTGAGTCGAGAAAAACGTGAAAGAAATGTAGTAACAAGGTTAAAGAAGTAGATTATCATTCTTTCTCTTTCTCTTTTCATCTTCTTCCCTTCCCTCCTTTCACATTTCCTATTTTGTCATTCTTTTTCTATATAAAATTAGTACAATATGCTAACGTAGTTTAATCGTCACCGTTCAAATAGAATATGAGAGAAGGGAAGGGAAAAAAAAAAGGAAAGAGGTCTTTTCAACAATAAATATAGGAATGGGTTAGAGAAAACAATAAATATAGGAATAGATTAGAGAATCTGAGGGTGCATTTGTTGCGCCGGACTGTCTCGGACTGGACTAGCTGCCGGGACTAAGCTGGACTGGCTTAGACTGGACTAAGCTGGACTAACTTAGTGAAGCGTTTGATGTAATGTCGGACTAAGAAGCAGGATAAGAAAAACAGTACTGTTCACCAGATTTGTGTTTGCTTAGACTAGGACTACAAATTTTTGTCATTATGTAATAGAGTAATGCTACAAATCTCATGATATGGGTTAATTGGAGCATATTTTTGCCATGTATATTATGAATCTTAAAAAAAATTGACAATTGTTTTGTTTCTATTACCTGCTAATAGAATTGGGTTTAATTTGCAAATGTAGCTTGGTTTAAACTCTATCACCCAACAGAAGAAAAATAATAGTGCCCAATACATGCAACTTCAACAAATACAAGTACATAAGAAGATCTCCATAATTTAGAAAATCCTAGTTAACATTAGTTAACATTAGCCAAAATAGATCTCCATAATTTACAAAATGGCTAGTTAACATAAGCCAAAATACTAGTGCAAAGCTAAGTTATAAGCCATAACATAAGATTGTATGATTAATAAAATACATCCATGTTAACATTAATAAAATACATCCATGTTAACATTAGCCAAAATCCTCATCCGCTTGCGTTGTCGCTTAAAAGCCTTTGGACGAACACTTTCTTGAGTTCCGGTTTGATTGCCCTGAACACTCCCACATTTTTTGGTTTATCCAAAATAAGAGACAATGCATCAATTTGATCCATAGGAGAGAGACCCATTGCTTCAAGTTCATTAGCTATGTCAGTATGATCTGCAGTACCTTGAACTAAAGCTTCAGTTACCATTTGCATCCTCTTCCCACTTTCAACATAAAAATCTTTCAGTCCACTGATAATTGCCTCGGTTCCATCACTTGAACTTCCCACAGCTCTTTTCCTCTTTCTTTGGCTATTTTCAGATGGGGTGCTTTGTTGGCTTTGTTGGTTCATTGAAGAAACAAAATTTTCACCTCCAATATCACTTTCACCAACATGATCATGACTTTGTTCCTCCACCATTTGAGCAGGGGTTTCGGCTACATTACCCGTAGCCCGATCTTTTCCAAATATATATGCAAATCTATCAAACAGTGGAAAATGTTTGCTTCTCCATCCATCGGCTTCTTTATTTCTCTAAGATTATATCAACATAGCAAAACTAAAATTTAGTATGCGTAACAAATATAGCAGCAATAATATAACTAATGTATAAATAAAATAGGATATGAACCTGCACATAAGTTTGCCATGAGTCATCATTGTCAACTTCAACGCACTTTTTGACATCATTCCATGCAAATCCACTTGTGTTTATCATGTCAACGACCATACTATATGTTTTTTTCCATTTCTTCAACTTGGACTCAATATGTGGATTTGCCTTTATATTTGAATGAGGACATAAAACATTGACAGCTTTTGCTATTTCAACCAAAGTACCTTGTTTGAAAGCACCGGTGTCACACCGTTGCTTCCGAGCAACAAAATCCTCAAGAACTCCTAGTAATACTTCTTCCTCAAATGCTTCCCATTTACGCCTTCTTCCTTTTGGCTCTTGAGTAGCATTCAAAATATTTTCGTTATCCATACCTAAACAAAAAATATTTTAATGAAGGAAAATACCATACAAATAATCAATTTGCATAATATCCAATCAACTTGCATAATATCCAATCAACTTGCATAATATCCAATTAATTTGCATATCATCCAATCATTGTGCTAATATCTAACAAATGCATGATAAAAAGGAATACTAAAATAAAATATTATCATTAACACATATAGCTAGTTCGGTTGCTGGTTCCTAATTGCTCTCCACTCGTTATACATTTCCTGAGCCATATCATTCCTCTTTGCAGTCCACTGGTCAGATGTTTGAACACTACCAACATATTCACCTTCTTCTGTATTTTGTCCATCTTCTATTATTGGCAAATTCTCCATTGGATCTACAAACATCTCTTGCCTAATAAGATTGTGTAGTAGGCAACAAGCGGTAATTATTCGACCTTGTGTCCTTATTGGATAGAAAGATGGACTCCTTAGTATCGACCACCTTCCTTTTAGCAAGCCAAAACAACGTTCAATTACATTCCTTGCCTTAGAATGCTTCATGTTAAAATATTCTTCCTTATTAGAAGGTGTTCGTCCCTCCCATTCAGATAAATGATAAGGTATTCCTCTATAGGGTGCAAGGAATCTTTCACCATTTGTATAACCACCATCTACAAGGTAATAATAACCTAATAAAAAAAAAACAGACCTTATTAGTGTTTTGTAGTTGACAAACAGAACTAGACCTAACTTACAAAGTTGAGACTAAGTAATAGTCTTACCCGCTGGTACCTTAAAACCATTAGGCCTAGTAATTGCATCATGTAGCACTCTAGAGTCTGATGCGGAACCCTCCCACCCCGGAAACACATATATGAACTGCATATCTCCTGAACACACACCTAACACATTAGTTGCGACTCGACCCTTTCTTGTTCGGTATCTTGGTTTGTCAATTTCAGGTACATGCACATCAATGTGTGTTCCATCCAATGGTCCCAAGCAATTCTTAAAAAAAAAAGTTTTTGTTAATTTATACAAAGGGAATGAAGAGTTAAAGCTTAGGGAAAATGAAAAAAATTCTCATCATACCTTAAAACATCGCCACCTAGGATCTGTAGAATCAATAGGCACAGGCTGAGGGACTTTTAGTAGGATACCTTGTAATCGCAAAATTCCTTGCAATACGCTATTGAAATACCTACTTATAGTCTCTCCCGACCTATAAAATCTACCGCCAACACTACGATTCTTAGTATGATGTGTTAATATTTGTAAAGTCATACACACCTGCTCCTCTACAGACACCAAACCATCAGTTTTTACCCTCCCATCTTAACGAAGTAAGTCACATAATATGCCAAAAGTCCTTCTATCCATTCTCAATTCGTTGACACATTCAGGATCAGTATTCCCTATTATACCATTCAGATAACACAAACTAATCTCTCGTCTAATAAGTGAACGGTTAGTCAATGTGGGTCGTTCAACATGTCTCTGTTTGCCACGTAGCATCATCAACACAAGAATCGTACAAATGCAAATTGTCTCCAAATAAGACATCTCTAACAATAAGATCAATAAAAGCTTCCTTTGATCCATATCTATCCAAACAAAAAAAAAAAACAAAAAACAAATTAAGGACATTATATATGTAATATTTACTGTTATTAAGGGTGATGGAAATGAAGTGATTATGATACGAAATGAACTAGATCAAAGTAACTAGCGAAGTCACAATCCGAGGCATCAAATATACGGGTGGTGTTGGAAAAAAAAAAGTTATCATTAACCCGAGGCAACAAATATACAGGTGGCGTTGAAAAAAAAAAGTTATCATTAACCCGAGGCAACAAATATACAGGTGACGTTGAAAAAAAAAGTTATCATTAACCCGAGGCATCATATTCAAAATGTTCTACTCTTATACATCTATAAACATGTGTCTAAGAACACTAGTATGAGGATTGCTATCATTGCTAGGCATTGCATGTGAAGAGGGAAATTAAAGGACACCTGTAATGCAGTAGCCTTAGCCTTAGCCTTCCGTTTATGCTCCTCTTCTCTGCAACCAACAACCACAAAAAATTGCAATTCAGCATCAACCCCACACAATACAAAACATTCACATTGTAATATCATGGTTATAAACCAAGTACACACACACACACTCATGGACAAATGTGCAAAATACACATACATACTCACACTCACACTCACACTAACACACACACACGGACATACACACTCTCACACACGGACATACACTCACACACACCCTGCATACATACATACACACACACACACACACTGCATACATACATACACACACACACACACTGCATACATACATACACACACACACACACACACTCACACTGCATACACACACACACACTGCATACATACACACACACACACACACTGCATACATACACACACACGGCATACATACACACACACACACACACACACTGCATACATACACACACACACACTGCATACATACATACACACACACACACACACTGCATACACACACACACACACACACACACACACACTGCATACACACACACACACACACTGCATACACACTCACACACATACTCACATGGACATACACACTCTCACACACGGACATACACTCACACACACCCTGCATACATACATACATACACACACACACACATTACATACATACATACATACACACACACACACACACTGCATACACACACACACACACTGCATACATACACACACACACACTGCATACATACACACACACACACACTGCATACATACACACACACACACACTGCATACATACACACACACACACACACTGCATACATACACACACACACACACTACATACATACACACACACACACACGGCATACATACACACACACACACACTGGTCAGCTGCACACACTGCACTCACACGGACATACACACTCTCACACACGGACATACACTCACACACACACTGCATACATACACACACACACACTGCATACATACACACACACACACACACTGCATACATACACACACACACACACACTGCATACATACACACACACACACTGCATACATACACACACACACACACACTGCATACATACACACACACACACTGCATACATACACACACACACACACACTGCATACATACACACACACACACTGCATACATACACACACACACACACGGCATACATACACACACACACACACTGGTCAGCTGCACACACTGCACTCACACGGATATACACACTCTCACACACTGACATACACTCACACACACCCTGCATATACACACACACACACACACACTGCATACACACTCACACACATACTCACACGGACATACACACTCTCACACACGGACATACACTCACACACACCCTGCATACATACATACATACACACACACACACACACACATTGCATACATACATACATACACACACACACACACGCACACACTGCATACATACACACACACATACACACAATGCATACATACACACACAGAGATTACACACACACACACACACAGAGTATACACACACATATTACACTTACACACACACAGATTACACACACACACACACACAGAGTATACACAAACAGAGATTACACGCACACAGAGAGTATACACACACACACAGACAAACCAGAGTACACACACACATAGTATACACACACACGCACACACACACAGACACACACAGAGATTACACACACAGATTCTAATCTCAATTTGACATAAAAATTGATTTTGAAGTTTACCAGAAAAGTTGAAATACGAAAACCCCAAATTCTAATCTCAATTTGAACTAAAAATATGAAAACCCCAAATTCTAATCTCAATTCGACGAAATCAATCGAAGATTTGAAGCTTACCAGACTGTCTCCGACCAGATGAGGGCGAGAAGACGCAGAGATGAGGGTAAGGAGGACGACGACGAGGAAGCAGGGCAAGGTCGACGACGAGCGACGAGCAGGACGAGGGACGTTGGGGATCCTCGCAGAGATGAGGACGAGCAGGACGTTGGGGATCCTCGCGGTTTTCTCTCCGAGCTTACGAGTCCGCCCAAAATTGGGGTTCTTCGTTAAGAACTCGTAAGGAGGCGTGTAATCCGAGCGAGTCCCACCTAAGCCCATTAAAGCTAATCCGGTTGCACACCAAACACAGGACTATAGTCTAGTCCAGTCCAAGCCTTGCTAATCCTGTCAAACAAACGTGCCCTGAGAGTTTTAACAAGGGTAATTTTTGCAGAGTGCTAATAAACTCACCTACTGTCTTGTAAAATAACATCTAAGGACCAAAGCAAAAAGAAAAAACAATAACTTCTCTACAAGTATCTAAATTCCTCCAAATAAATATTTTCTTTATTTTCTATTCCTCTAGTTTAATCGTATATAACAGTTGTTCAAAATATTTTATTAATGAAACAATTATTTTAAAAATTGAAAAACGAAATGGAAGACCATGAGAAGGAATTGTGGTTGCTGCGGATTTGGATTGGATTATGAGGACGAAATTTTGGGAACGTGACCTTGTTCGTGGGACTCGGAAAAATGGAGGGGGGAGGGTTGTGTTGGAGACGGAAGGAAAGGTGCAATTGGTTAGAGATCTACGAAGTGACCGAATTCTGAAGCCTAAGCGGAATAAAAATAGGGAAAGGAGGTCATTTTGGAGATAAAGAGGGTGGGAAAAGAGCATTTTTGCATTTTAAACTTTTTAAAAGGGGGTAAGATAATAAAATGGCCGAAGAAATAAGCAAATGAGGTGAGCTTATCAACACTCTTTTTTGCGGATTCAAATGTCCTCCCAAGTATTTGGTACGTCAGCAAAACTAACAGCTCCCTCCTCCAACCTAGTTGATGAGAATGAGATTAAATAATGTGAAACACAAAAGAAGAGTACAAGGAGTAAGCGAGACATAATAGAGTGTAACACCTGAGTTTCGTCAATTGTCACTCTTGGATTGACTAAAGAGAATCGGTTGGAGCTTGTGAGGTGGTAGGTAGTCCAAACCTGATGTCAAATTTGTAATTACATTAACCTCACATCATCGTTCTTTTTGAGTTTCAATCACACTGACACATCGTGTTACTAATCCATGCATTATAATATAGGAAACAACAATTGTTATAGCACAAGTGAATTAGTTATAACATGTTAAATTACTAAGCAATCATTGGTCATACCATGTCGCAATTTTTGTACAACATGGTGACGCGATTCAAATCCAACACCCGACTAGTGAATTAGGATTCACTACTGCTCTGTCGTAACAACGAAAAAGAAAGTGCAGAATTAACTCAAAGTTTGTGTTTGAGAAGGTGAACTTCTGAAAGTTAGCGAAACCGTTTTAACAAGTTTGGTTTGAAAGACTGGAGTGCAATAATAACTTCAGAAGTTCACGTTATCAAACACGTTCAACTGGTCTTCACCCTGAAAAGATGTCTCTCCCAGCGAAGCATGAGGCTGACCGAACATAGAAGGAGGCTGAGTGTATGTAGAATCACGGTAATTCAATGGTTCGCCAAGATCATCCAGCTCCAAATATTGCTCATCGCCACCTAGTGGGATTTGACCCGGAGCACAAACAGAATTTGGCAAACTGGAGACACTACATCCTTCTTCACCGACTCTTGCTGCCTTGCCCAAATCTCCTAAATTGTCATACATATCATTAATAACGAGATGAGGCGTTGCACTAGCATTTCCAACAGGAATGGCATTACCAACCTCCTGCAAATAATGAAGAAGTTCTACATTAACATACTTTAGAAGTTCAAAGAACACTTGCAAGATAGTTTATTTGTACTCAAGTACTTACGGATTTAATTTTGTTCTATAAACAGATATAGATGCATAAGATATTCAAGATGCTGTAGTACATAATGAAATTATCAAAAACGACATTCAAAACCATCAACTTCTCAAGGCACGCCATCTATTTATAAACTCGGACAGTCACACCATCCAATTTTAAATTCTAGCTTCAAGAAATAACATTGGTATTATAATTATTAACAATAACTATAGAGTCCCAACTTCCACACAAAGGCTAATTTGTATCTTTCAACAACCTCTACGACATCAGTGATAGAACTTCAGTCACAGAAAGTATAGACGCTAACTCCTTGAATTCAACAAAATCTAACCTAACTCTATCTTGCCACATTATCACATATGCATTGGAAAGCTATAGCATGACCATAGTCTCACAACATAAACCTTTCTCAATTTTATAGTAGTGACGATTCCACCACTCAGAAAATGTAAATTCATTTCATGATTGGTGTTCCACTTACTATTAAACCATGAATGCTATAAACTACATGCAGAAAAGAGAGAAGGGCGTATTACACACCTTTATTTTTTCGTTTTCTTCAAATAATGAAGGGCTTTCTTCTGAGAAGCAAGCCAACATTGACAGGATATCATCCTCAGAAGTATGAGGCTCCTCCACTGTAGCATGATTGCTGGAAACCAGTTGGGAAACATTGCAAGAAAGTGGTACAACATCTGATATACACGATTCAGATGAAGGACCTATGCGTATACCATCATGGGTGTACGTGCTAGTAGTGATGGAACTATTGTAGTCACTCGGCAGAACAAGGTTTGGTACAGGCATATTTGCATGTGGGACTGCTTCTGAACAATTTTCAGCCTCATCATCACTCCAGTCTTCCTCCATAAGGGGCGCACCATATTGTGCACCATTTCTTGGCCCTGGCCCTTCTTTTTGAAAAATGGTACAGAGCACATACGATTCCTGCAATATGAGAAAGACAGAAAAAGTAATCAACACCGGCTAGCCATCCAAAGCAGTATAAGAAATTGTACAAAGTAACAGTTCGATTCAGAAGCATGAAAAAATTCTAATCAGCTGAAACATTAAAGAATAACAAATCTTTACAAAAGGAAAGTATATTACAAACTCGGTGCAGATTGACAAACAAATTTTACAGAAAACAAGGAAGAATACAAAATTATGAGAGGAAGAGTATCATCTACCTGAGGCACACCACGATTAGCTAGGTCCTTAGATTCAAGCCTATACTCATGCATAACCCAGTCTGTTCGGTCTCCTTTTGGAGCTCGACCTGTATGAAAAACCAATGTTTTTATCTTGCCCGCAACTTCACCATTGTAAAGAACAGATCTGTCATTTCCTGTGGCCTTCCAGTAACCACATTCAGTTGTACGTTTCGTTCTAGCCCCAGTTGGGTACTTCCTTTCTGTCGGACAAAAGAAGTACCATTTTAAATCTCCACTTTGCCAACTAGATTTGTCTGAAATATAAAAGCACAACACACTCAGAAACATATTACAAAGAAGGAAAGCCAAGGCTAATTACAATGACAAGGTATATAAAATAAAGACAAGAAAGAAAATAAGTTAGAATGACATATTACCTGGAAGATCCCAAGGAGCGTACTTATGAATGTCAACCTCTGCAACGAAGTTATAACGGAGTCTTTTCCCCATTACTTTCCTCTTCAAATAATATTGTACAAGCTCTACATCAGTTGGAGAAAACCGAAAACCAGGAGGCAACAATGATTTCCCTTTCCCCATTTACAATATACACGTCTCAACTATCTAACAATAACCTTAAATCCCAATGTGGAAATTCCTCACAAGATGCGAAGAAAATAAAGTATAGTCTTTTGAAACCAAGCAGCACGTCTCCTCAAGTCCAATGACGGAACAAGATCCTCCGCAAACACCAGAGCCTACCTCGGTTCATAAAACAAAACAATCGAATAATTGATGGATGCTCGTTGTTGAGATCAAAAGACATTGGCTGCACTCCTGTTATCCAACATTATTAGACATACATACTCAGATTAAGCAGCAAATACCAAAAAAAAAAAAAAATATATATATATATATATATATATATATATATATATATATATCAGAACTTGATATCTGCAAAACATAAATAGGGCAATGCACTTATTCAAATTGAGCAGATCAAAGCAACATATTTCACATTCAAAATAACAAACCTGAATACACACTAGAGACAATAATTTTCGACACAAAATTATATAAAAATACGAAAGAAAAAAAAATAAAACTCAGATCGTTGAATTGAAACAATCACAAAAGCCGGACAAGAATAATTAAAACCGGACAGAATTCTAGTCGCCGAATAAAGACAATTAGATAGAAATCAATGTACGTTGATCCCTTTTTATCATATTTCCGCATTCACATCCAAAATTTACCAAATACTCTAGTGAGGGAGAACGAAATTTGAACAGAGAGAAAAAAAAACCCTAAATAGAGGAAAAAGCAAGACATTTATATAGAGTATAGAGCGAGAGAACGTGATCAGAAAATCAAACGGCGGCGATCATTAGGATCTCACCGGAGGATTGGAAAAAAAAAAAAGATGATCAAAACCTAAAAAGAAAACGAAAATGTTGAGGTCGACTGAAACAGTGAACGAAGAGAGAGAAACGTACCTTGCGATGGGGGAACTGGCGAAGGCAGATTGGACGGGGGGAATCGGCGGCGATTGCGCTGATGGGAGGGCGGAAGTGGAAGAGCCAACTGGAAGAAGAGAGCTGCTCCGGGCGAGTTCAATTTACTTGTTCTCCATGATCGGGGTTTATGGGGTTTATATTTTTGAATTCTCTGCCAAACATAAAATTTTCATTTTATTTTTTATTTTATTTTTCAGGCATAACTCAAACGGGTTTTTCTGGCCCGGGCCCAGATGAGGATGGGCTTTAAAAATCCTCTGCCCAAATGCAGCCCGGACCTAGATCCTACGCTCCTTTTTATTTTTTTACAAAACAAAAAGGGGAAGTCAGAGTTATCTACCATTTTTGGAGGTCAGGAAGACTTACAGAGATATTTCAGCCTTCCCTGGCCACATCAAGTAGACTCCCATCTATTTTATGTATTTTGGAAGCTAGAATTCATGCCCTTATCACTGAGTTACTTGATGTGGTTTTAGATGCTATGCTATCTGAACTTATCTTCTTTCGACTTTATACTCAACTCTCAATTTTTTTGTTTTTTTAATACAAACCATATCAAACTCTTCATTCATGACATTCAATCTAAGACCTCTCATGAACTTAGCAATTTTTAATAGTTATGTCTTCAAAGTATCCATTTTTAGTAGAGCGGAATAAAAAACCCAAAGAACCCAAAAACCAACCCGAGGCAAAAAAAACACCCCCCCCCCGGGCCCCCGAAGAAAACTGAGTTCACTAAAAGCGAGGGAAACCGAACCAAAATCCGAAGCAACGATTTAAACTCTAGGGACTAATGTGAAACTCAGAGTAACTAAAAAGACCAAAAGTGAAATTTAGTACTGCAAATTTAATTGCAGCGCAAGGATAATAATTAATTCAGTCAATTTATTTATGAAATTAGCAATTAAAATTGTGAGTTTTCTAAATGTCGCACACCAAATTGTGAAAGAAATTTGTAACTAAGCAATCACATTGAAATTTGGAGAAATTATTAGATAATACAGTACCGCCGCGTGGCACTGACAGCTGGTAGTACCTACCAACAAAAGCATGACACGTGACAAAGTTCACATCTTTGGCTTCCAGAAGAAGAACCAGCGGCTAAAGCGTCAAGTTTTGCGCCCTCCTCCCTCCATAGCCGTCGATTTCAAGTTCAAAGCTGAGAAATTCCAACTCAAAGGTGTGCGATTTCTTCATTTCATCAGCAATGGCAGCCTTTCTTTCGCTTTCAGTATGTCCTCTGTTTTTAGGGTTTTGTTTTTTCAGAAATTGAAAAACGCACCTTCTTTGATCACCGAACACGCTAGGCACATTGGGGTTTTCTCTTTTTTGTCCATGTTTCACGGAATCGCGTTCGTAACATTTCGATCATTAATTTTTGGGTTTTTTTTTTAAATTTAATTTTTAATCTTTAAAAGAAGAAGCAAACTTGCTCAACAATGGCGAAGATGGTTTCTGGTTTCAAGCAATCGGAGATGAATCAGTTTGATGGTTCCCTGCTGCAATTGAAGGGTCTTTTGGAGAAGATGGGTTCCGTTCGAATGTGCTTCAGAGCCAATTCCAGGAGATCCAGGACGGCATAACTCGGATCGGAACTCCCTCTGGATCCGATTCAAGGAGGAGGAACGGGAAAATGAGCTGGAAGTCGAACTTGTGAGCTTTGCCACGTGTCTTGCATTTGTTGGTGGGTACTATCAACTGTCAGTGCCACTTGGTGGTACTGTACCATCTAATAATTTCTCTGAAATTTGAAACTACATGGACGGAAATTAAACTTGGCTCAAATTTCAGGGGCCATTTAATAAATAAAGTAAAAAACTGAAGGTACTACGTAGATATTTTTGTATGTGATTCCAGCTTCAAAGAGAGACGGCAGGAGCGAAATTGTCTTTGAACTCTTACCTTTCAGGGGCCATTTAATAAATAAAGTAAAAAACTGAAGGTACTACGTAGAATCGCCGCCCTCCTCCACCCTACTCTGCATTTGATTCTTCGCCGGTAACTTTCTCTCTCTCTCTCTCTCTGATTTTCCAATCTTCTGTTTGGTTTCCGAGAAAATCGAAAAGAAAAAGTTTATGATTTGGGTTCAATGGAGTGGGTGTTTCTAGGTTCTGGGATTTTCCTATCTCTCGCAAGTTGACAATGTTACTTCCTATTTCGTGTTTTCGATTCTTTTATGCTGCTTTTAATCAGAAGTTAGAGCTTAATCACATTAAACGGGGTTAATCTGATTGCTTAATCACCATTTTGGTCATAGTATTAATTTTGTGATTTTGCAGATTATTAAGCATTGCATTCTTGATTAGCTGCTTCTTTTTATTCTTCGAATTTGCGGAAGTGCAATGCATGCTACAATAACATAATATACAAATAAGAAATAAAATATATCTAAATAGAACAATGAACATATTTGCTTAATCACCAGTAGGTACTTCCTGATTTCTCTCGTCTTCCGTACCGTAATTATACATATTTACTTATGTTTTTAATCCTCAAATTTTGTTTAGTTGTTCATGGAATCCAAGTTTGTTCCTTTTTATCATTTCGTTAAGAAACAGTGCGCAAGTTGCGTTTTGTGAGCTCAACTGTTCGTTTGAGTTCTGCTGGGAAATGGGTTTTAGTACAACACACCTCTAATGCAGTAACAGTGTTGTTCTGTGTGCTTCATTTCTCATGGTTTGTCGAAAAGGTTCTCCTTCTGAGAGATTTTTCCAAGTGCGGTGTATTCAAGTGGTACTTCACGTATCATAATACAAAGTGGCGGAAATGATAAATTTTTTTCATGTCCCTCCGCTTATATTATGACACGTGGAGCACCCACTTGAAACTACCCGGCACTGAGAAAATTTCTCGTTTTTTGAAGCACTGGATGTGTTTGATGAAATGCCTGACAGTGGGAATAGCTGGAAAAATACAGACTTGATCATTATGCATTCTATGGCTGATGGTTCATGAATCTTTTGCGTTTTTGAAGTTTAATAAGCTCAATTACATTTGAAGTTTCGGGCATTAAATTTGTTTTATAAGAAGGGGAGGGGAGCATGATTTTTGGGCAATGTTGCTGTAGATTCAGGAGTTTGGGATAAATTTTGTTTATTAACTAACAGGTCATATCGGTTTTATCAGAGAACTCGACAGTTGTACAGGGCTCTAGGATGGAGAAAACCAGTGGCAATATAGCAACCCGCTTGTTTTGGAGCATAGTTAGTTTTTTGAGGAGATGTCTCTTTCTTGTAATATCTATTCGTCCCATACCACGTCACATTGCCTTCATCATGGATGGAAACAGAAGATATGCTAAAAAGCGGAAGATGATGGATGGGGATGGACACAGGGTTGGGTTTTTGGCTCTTATGTCCATGCTCAAGTATTGTTTTGAGTTGGGTGTGACATATGTAACGGTATATGCGTTTAGTATTGAGAATTTCAAAAGGAATCCTGAAGAAGTTCAATCCTTGATGGACCTGATGCAGGAGAAGATCGAAGGGTTAATCAAAGAAGAAAGCATAGTGAATCAGTATGGAGTTAGGGTACATTTTATTGGGAACCTAAAGCTCTTGAGTGAACCTGTCAGGTCGGCAGCAGAGAGGGCTATGGCAGCCACGGCCAATAACTCCCGAGGAGTGCTGTCAATATGTATTGCGTACACTTCCACTGATGAGATTGTGCATGCTGTTCAAGAATCGTGTGAAGAAAAACTGGACGAGATTAGCTCGATGAATGCAAGTAAAGCTGGGTATGGTCTAACTAAACTTGGAGTTAATGAAGAGGATGAAAGGGAGAAGATTGTAAAATTGACAGATATTGAAAAACATATGTATATGGCGGTTGCACCAGACCCTGATGTTTTAATCCGTACTTCAGGTGAGACCCGGTTGAGCAATTTTCTTTTGTGGCAGAGTGCGTTCTGTTATTTGTACTCTCCCTCGGTGCTCTGGCCTGAGATTGGTTTCCGTCATGTTGTTTGGGCGGTCTTGAAATTTCAGTCTAACTATTTTTATCTTGAACGCAAAAGGAAACAGTCATAACTTTGTCTGAGTGATGTGTTGTTGCCTTTGGTCTAAAATGTTCTTGTTAATCTCTACTTGCTGCTAAACTACTGTTTTATGTAACAATATAGATTAACGCAGGCTGGTACCATTTACCATTCCTTTGGATGGTACTTTTACAGTTTACATTCTCATGTAAACGTCATTCTGTTGTACTGTAAGAATAAACTGTGGACATGGTAAAATAAATTTGGTATGTGATAGATTGATTTGCATAGTTGACATTTTAAGCAAAGTACTGATTGTTATATGCTAACTAACCTGCATGAAATCTGTGAAGTTCAGAGAGTTTTGAAAAGGATTTTGCCTTGAATTACTGTTGTTATTTCTCAATAAATATAATAAGACTAGATTCATATTCGGGAAGTCAAATTAAGATTTGATAGCATCGTAATAGACTTTAAAATCATAGGGTAGTCAATAGGATTTTAAAACGCTTTGACTCCAAACGTCATCAATGACTACTTCCAATCCAAATGTTTACTTATAAAGACAAGATCACTATGATTTACTTGTTCATCTCTTTTATGTAATTTTTATGTAGTCATGTTAAATTACTTAGTTGATGTTTTCAACTGACGCGCTTTGACGGATACGCACTGGGCAGGTTTGTTACGAGTCTTAAACTGGATTAGCATTCCTTATTACGTTTGGTGCTCATGATTGGATTCGACTGGACCCTATAACTCTCACTCTATCGCTTTCATTCCTACCATTTTGTGGCAACCACAAAATCCCAATGACAAACACAAACCATACCAAAAACAAAAAAAATTCAAACATCGCCATCCCATAGGACCCGGCTTCTCTGCCCTCCCAGTTCCCATACACTCTCATCCCTTTCTATTTTGTGCAGTCACGGTTAAGTCACGTCTGTTAAAATTAAAGTGGTTTTCCTAGAATGACTTCTCACATACCCAACAACTTATATTAATTCCTTAATTGTGGCTGTCTTGGGAATCCGCATGTTTTCATGGTGCAGTGGCACTCCTTTATGTTTTGGTGTTCCTTCTAGACAATAGTTTTCAATTGCATTGATAACTAGCTGCTGCTTATCCTTTTGAGTTAGTTTTTCATCTTTCCTTTAGATTGTATTGTTCATGCTCTTGGTGAGAGTGTTGTAACTTGTAAGCTTATTTCCTTGTTAGTGAAAGTTGATTCAGCTTCGTTGAGTTCCATTCTTTCTCTTTACTGTTGGTTTAAGTCTTGGGCTAGTGTGGAGTTTGCACTAACTGAGAAGCAATACTCTGGAGTTTGGAATATTGTCTTTCTCTACATGGTACCAGAGCTACAAGGGAGGTAGCTTCTGTTGTCAAGTTTCCTCTAGTAAAGAAAGATTGTGATACTCAAAGATGGACTCAAACCGAAGCTCTGGATTAGGTATTGATTTATTGACTCAGTCAAATTTCAAGGTATGGAAATCTTGTATGGAATCCTATCTCTTGGGTGAAGATTTATGGGAGGTTGTTGGTGGAGATGAAACTGCCACTCCAACAAATACACAAGAAATTCCAGACGCCTTGAAGAAGTGGAAGGTGAGGAATGCTAAGGCTGAATTTGCCTTGAAGAAATCCATTTCTCGCGAGCTGTTTGAACACATCACAGATTGCAAATCCGCCAATGCGATATGGACAACTCTTGATGGCTTATTCAACAAAAAGAATGAAGGAAGGCTGCAATTGCTGGAGAATGATCTAGCAAATTTAACCCAAGGTGATCTATCTATTTCTCAGTTCTTCTTGAAGGCAAAAAATTTATGCTCCGAAATTTCGTCTCTTGATACGGAAGGACCAATGTCGGATGCACGAGTACGAAGGCATATTATCCGTGGGCTTAAACATGAATATGTTCCTTTTGTTACATCAATACAAGGATGGGCAAATCAACCGTCTTTGGTAGAGCTAGAAAATCTTCTAGCCTCTCAAGAGTCTTTGGCTAGACAAATGGCTAGTTGCTCTGTGTTATCTTCAAATGGTGATGGAAGTGCCCTGTTTACTAGAAAAAAGAAGTTTGAAAAGAAAAAAATCTACCAGCCCCGTGATTCCAACTACCGAAAAGACGAGAAGAAGGAAAGATTTACCAATGAAGATGTGAATAAGCAATGCCATCGCTGTGGGAAAATGGGGCATATACGTAAAAATTGTAATGTGAAGATGCAAGGGGGGAACATGGCTAAATTGAAAGAACCAAAGAGTGAGGAAAATTGGGGGAAGTGCCTTGTGGCTGAAACTACCAATATAGATGCTTTGGCCTCAATCAATTTCAAAGAAGATTGGATTGTTGATTCTGGTTGCAGCCATCATCTCACAGGCAATGAGTCCATGTTCTCTTCCTTCCGAAAATATGAAGGAAACGATGCCATTGTCACAGCAGATGATTCTGTTCACCCAGTTAAAAAGGAGGGAGTTGTTACAATTGACAACGGCGATGATCGCATTACACTGAATAGTGTTTTTCAAGTACCGGGTATGAAGAAAAATCTGTTTTCGGTGGCAAATACGGTTGATACAGGTACATATGTTCTCTTTGGACCTGAAAATGTGAAGTTCTTACGAAATTTGAAAAGCATAGATGCTGATGTTGTTCATACTGGTAGAAGAGTTAAAGATGTGTTTACTTTATCAGCTACATCTAGTTCTTATGTTGATAACATGAGTAAAAATGATAGTCCTACACTTTGGCATGCTAGATTGGGGCATTTGAGCATGGATAAGTTAAAGGCTATGGTGCTGAAAAATTTGGTTGATGGGTTGCCAAAGATAAACTCATTTGCTTGTGATAAAGTTTGTGAAGGTTGTCAATTTGGGAAGGCACATCGTCTTCCATTTCACAAATCTGATTCAAGAAGCAAGGTTTCTTTGGAATTGGTTCATAGTGATCTTATGGGACCAACCACTACACCTTCTTACACAGGTTGTAGGTATATGCTTCTTTTTGTAGATGACTTTACAAGATTTACTTGGGTATATTTTGTGAAGGAAAAATCAGAGGTCTTCTCCAAGTTTCAAGAATTCAAAGTAAATGTTGAAGGGGTTCTTGAAAGGAAAATCAAGTGTCTCCGCACTGATAATGGTGGAGAATTGACTTCATCCGAATTCGTTAAATTTTGCATGGAGCATGGTATTCGTAAGCAGCTCACTTGTGCTTACACGCCGCAACAAAATGGTGTGGCGGAAAGGAAGATTAGGCATTTGGTGGAGACTTGCAAGAGCTGGTTATTTGCAAAGAATTTACCGAAGGCCTTATGGGCAGAAGGTATGGCTTGTGCAACATATGTGATTAATCGAGTTCCTCTTAGTCCAATTGATTTGATGTCTCCATATGAGAAATTGGCTGGTGAAAAACCAAATGTCAAGCACTTCAAAGTTTTTGGTTCCATTTGCTAT
Source organism: Malus sylvestris (assembly GCF_916048215.2). Lineage (NCBI taxonomy): Eukaryota > Viridiplantae > Streptophyta > Magnoliopsida > Rosales > Rosaceae > Malus > Malus sylvestris. The sequence goes on along the minus strand of NC_062264.1, from coordinate 5,085,848 downwards.
GTTCATATACCAGATGCTCAAAGGACCAAGCTAGATGCAAAAGCAAAAAAATGCATTTTCGTTGGTTACGATGAAAGGAAAAAGGGTTGGAAGTGCATGGAACCTGATACTCACAAAATTACAGTTTCAAGGGATGTTGTTTTTGATGAGATTTCCTCTTATTTTGACAAGAAAGATGCTTCCGTTGAAACCGGGTTGGTGGAGTCTTTGCCTATTCCATTAGTGAATGAAATCAGCCTCTCATCATATGACCAGACATGTGAAGAAACTGTGACTCAAGATGATTCTTTTATGAGGGAGCATGCAAATGGGGGAGCTGAGACTTGTCATGTTGAAACTGAAGGCAGCGAGGAACTTGTAGATGAACCATCTCTTAGAAGATCCCAAAGAACAATTGTGAAGCCATCTCGTTTTAAAGATTTTGTTAGTCTTTACTCTTGTCTTCTTGCTGGACCATTTGATGATAATGAGCCATCTTGCTTTGATGAAGCTCATGGAAAAAAGGAATGGGATGGAGCTATGGATTTGGAGATGAATGCTCTAATAAAAAATGAGACTTGGGATCTTGTTCCAAAACCCCAAGGTGCAGATCCAGTGACATGCAAATGGGTTTATAAAATAAAGCGGAAAGCAGATGGAAGTATTGACAGGTTTAAAGCAAGACTTGTTGCCCGCGGTTTCTCTCAAAAATATGGGGAAAATTATGAAGAAACTTTTAGCCCTGTTGCAAAGTTAACTTCAGTCCGAATTATGATATTATTAGCAGCTTGTAGAGGATGGAAATTATGGCAGCTCGACGTCAAAAATGCATTCTTGTATGGCGAGATTGACAAAGAGATATATATGGTACAACCACCTGGGTATGTATCACAAGAGCATCCAAATTTTGTTTGCAAGCTTAAGAAAGCGCTTTACAGCTTGAAACAAGCTCCGAGAGCTTGGTATGGTAAGATTGCTGAATTCTTACTATTATGTGGTTATGTTGCTTCAGATTCTGATGCAAGCCTATTTGTCAAGCGGAATGAAAGCTCACACATTGTAGTTCTCTTGTATGTGGATGACATGATTGTGAGTGGCAATGATGAGCAGGGGCGGAGGGACCATAGGACCACAGTAGTCCTAGGCCCATCCTGCTTTTGTTTATAACTAAAAATTAGTACTACTTATTATTTTATTATTTTCAGTTAAATCATTCCTATTTCCTAGACAAACTATCCGGCCCTCTTTAAATATTTTAAGAATATCCGGTCCTCTTTAAATAACCCTAAAGCCTACCTATAACCTATTCCAACTTCCAACACTTCATCTTCCATTCATTTTCCCAATACTAAAAATTAGTATTTTATTATTCTCTAATTCTAGCCGACTGTTGCTCTGCTGCTAGTTTGAAAAAAATAGTCAGAACACTGCTTCTCTCAGTCTGATCCCTCCCGTGGTACACAAGCCATACACTGCTTCTCTCATCTATAGCATGTCACAGTCTTCAACCAGTCTATCAATCTATCAGTCTTCAATTTCCATGATCCTCAAGAGTATGAACTTCGAATCTCCATAGTTGTCATTTTCAATTTTTTTTTTACAATTTGCTAATTCATATATGTTGTCATCTACAATTGTAAATTAATTTAACAAATAATATTTTTTTTTGCAGATTAAAGAATTCAATTATTCCATCATTCCATAAAAAAGACATTGAAGTTTAGTTAATTGGTCAACAACCCAAAGTATGTATTTTACTCTCAATTCATGTTACAATTTTTTGTTTATAAATTATGATTAAATTGATGTCTTGCAATTTCTCTTAACTATTGCCTAATTTGTTTTAGTTTGTAAAATTAGCATATATGTTCATATTTCTTTTAATTTAAAGTTAGTGAGTCTATGTTTTTTTACTTTTCAGTTATGGAAAGATATTTCAAAAGAAAAACACAACCTGAGATATTAGAACCGTCTCCAAAGAGTCCAAAAAACAATGAAAGTAGTTCAAAACAAACTTGTGTGGATTCTATGGAAATTAACTCGGAAACTCTCCAATATGATCCTTTTCATATATATACTATGATGTTTTGGTTAACAGTTTTGTAACTACTATCGATTTAATTTTTTTTTAATATTTGTGAGAGGCCCCTCCTAACCCGAAATCCTGGCTCCGCCACTGATGATGAGAAGGAAATTGCAAAACTTTGATCTGAACTCTCAATTCGGTTCGAAATGAAAGATTTGGGTGAACTAAGTCACTTTCTTGGTTTGGAAGTGGAAAATTTAATGCATGGAGTTTTTGTATCTCAAAAGAGCTATGCTGGAAATCTTGTTGAAAAGTTTGGATTATCTACAAGCAAAAAGTGCTCCACTCAACTGGATGCAAATTTGAAGTTAAGGCAAAATCAAGGCAAGCTTCTTCCAGATTCTCGACCGTATCGTGCATTGGTTGGTAGCCTTATTTACTTGACCATCACAAGGCCATATATTTCATTTGCGGTTGGGCTTGTTAGCCGATTTATGCAGAATCCTCGGAAACCTCATCTTGATGCAGCAAAACGAATATTGAAATATGTTTCAGCAACTCTTGACATGGGACTTATGTTCAAGAAAGATGTTGATTTTAAGCTATATGGTTTTACAGATGCTGACTTTGCTGGTGATTTAGATGATCGAAAATCAACGTCTGGCTATGTTTTCTTTTATGGATCAGCATGTATTTCTTGGTGCAGTAAGAAACAAGACTCTGTCTCTCGTTCAACAACTGAGGCCGAATATAAAGCCTCTTCTTTTGCTGCTCAAGAATGTGTTTGGTTGCGTCGGTTGATTGGGGATGTTGATTATCCAATCTACTGTCCTACGGTTATACATGGTGACAACCAAAGTGCTACAAAGCTTGCAACAAATCCAGTGTTTCATGCGAGGACCAAGCACATTGAGACTGAGCATCACTATATTCGTGAATGTGTGCTTAAAGGAAGAGTCAAAGTTTCTGAAGTTCGAAGTAGTGCAAACGTTGCTGACATCTTTACAAAGTCGCTCTCCAAAGGACCATTTGAAGACTTCCGTGCGCAGCTTGGTTTAACATCTAGAAAATCACTTTAAGGGGGAGTGTTAAAATTAAAGTGGTTTTCCTAGAATGACTTCTCACATACCCAACAACTTATATTAATTCCTTAATTGTGGCTGTCTTGGGAATCCGCATGTTTTCATGGTGCAGTGGCACTCTTTTATGTTTTGGTGTTCCTTTTAGACAATAGTTTTCAATTGCATTGATAACTAGCTGTTGCTTATCCTTTTGAGTTAGTTTTTCATCTTTCCTTTAGATTGTATTGTTCATGCTCTTGGTGAGAGTGTTGTAACTTGTAAGCTTATTTCCTTGTTAGTGAAAGTTGATTCATCTTCGTTGAGTTCCATTCTTTCTCTTTACTGTTGGTTTAAGTCTTGGGCTAGTGTGGAGTTTGCACTAACTGAGAAACAATACTCTGGAGTTTGGAATATTGTCTTTCTCTACAACGTCAACATTTTATATTGATTTTTTTATAGAGATAATAATACAAAAAGCAATAGTGATAAAATGTTGACGTGACTTAATCGTGATCGCACAGATAGGAGGGGATGGGAGTGTATGGGAACTGGGAGGGCATCCGGTAAATCCATTCCCTACAAAACAAGACATGAATGAAGGGGCTAGGCTTTTTCCACCATGTAAACAAAATGTAGTGGGAGTGGGGAGGAGGGGTGAGATATAGGGTATTCAGGCTCCAGCCTTAGCAGTGCAAATCACTAGCGACTTGGATGACAGTCACTGGGGCTCACGACTACTGACGGCCTTGCTAAACTCCCTAGCAGCAGAATAACCCTTCAGCACCAGCAATGTAATATCGCAAACTGTAATAGCAATTCTATGGGATCCACTGCACAACAGTCGGTTCCATGATTTTTCTATTGCAGCCCAACACACTACGTCTGGCATACCAAAGACTCAATCCTAGCAACACCATGTTAACAAATAATCACAAAGCAACAAACACCAAAAGTTTGCACTGCGTTTAGCGTTTGATACCGGTACAGGTATCAACCGGAGCCTAAAATCCATAGCCAGTTCAATGTAATAAGCTACTTATCCATTTGATAAGAAAATGAAACATTCAATGTATGTGAGCCCGTAAAATAAAACGCTAAAGCAAGAATCGTAACACTTGTTTTCGATCACTAAAAAAAGCTGCAAGGATAAACACAATATAATCCTCAAATGTAAATCCCAGCTCAAAAAAGAAGATTACCAACCTATTAGAATCTTCTGATTACAACCAACAAGAAAAAAAGAAGATTACCAATTTCCAGCCACGGATAAGCTTTGAGACATCCAATCACTTAGATTTCTTTCCTTGCTTTTTCTTGATAACTTCATCGACGTACATTATACCCTTGCCCTTGTAGACTTCAGGTGGCTTACAACTACGAACAGCAGCAGCAAACTGGTGCACCCTATCTTTATCAATTCCGGTGCAGCACACTACGTTGTTCTTGAAGCAGAAAACACGAACCGCAGGAGGAACGGTCAATTCTACCTCATGACTGTAACCCAATTTCAGATACAACATGCGTCCTTCGGCTTCCGCTCGGGCCTTGTATCCCACACCCACAATCTTAAGAAATCGAAAAAATTTGGCTTCCATTTGAATATCTGCTCCTGAAAACACCCAAACCCACTAATCATTTCGTCTTAATGTTATCGAATTAAGCTAATTTTAATCCTGATTCTCGTTGCTTTAGTCTACAATCTTCAATTATTAAATTCACATTTCAAACCATATCCAAGCAACATCCACATTCCAATACAAAAAATTGGAAAACGAAATCAAAAACCCAGAAAATATTATAAAATTTTAAAATTTTGATGGACCCAAATTTTATTCAATCTCACTGAGCACTAAAAATCCAAGGATATGCATGTTTGTTTCCTTCTGTATGTAAACATCTGTTTTACATGTACTGATAATATATATGTGTGTATATATATATTTATAGAGAGAGAGAGAGAGAGAGAGAGAGAGAGAGAAAGAGTAAGCAACTGAAGACTATCGCAACCAGTAAGAAGTCTTAGGCATACCTATTAGCTGCTGAACCCCTTAGATTACAGCAGTCGTAGTCGGCGTCGGCGTCGGCGTCGTCGGAAGGCTAAAGTTTGTCTGGGTTCAGAGGAGTGGAGGACTGCTTTGAGACGAAGGAGAATCAGATGAGATTTAATGTAATGTTCTTTTCTCTGGATTGGACCTAAAGCCCGGTATTTTCAGCTTACCTCATTGGGCTATTGACCAAATTGATGAAGTGCCGATCCAATGCAGTGTTAGGGAGTGATTTCTGCACTTTTTTTGTTTTTTTGTTAAACGATCGATTTTTTTTTGTTAAACGATTGATTTTGTTAGATTAGTTACCAACGGAGTTCGAACTCATACCGTCACGTAAGAACTCAATTTCTTTACATCACTGTGGTAAAGAGCCACTTACCGCACTTTTATTTTTACCTACACTGTTTTTCTTATGAACTCCCGTACATTTGTGGTAATTGGCACGATCTCATAACACTTGCATTTCCATTTGCCATACTACATCTAGTTATATTTAAGTGCAACTAACAAAATTAGACTTGGCAAAATCATGCACTATCCAAAAACATGACACGAACACATGAGAAAATTCAGCATTTACGTCGAGCCTTAAAGGGTCAAGTTGATAATAAATGGACTCGTTAGGAAAGTAAATTAATGTATTTTATTTTTATTTAAGATATTGAATATATAAATTGGATATGAACATATCTGTCAAAATTAATGATTTTATCTCTGTGAATGTTATTCGTTATACACATTGTTTGTCACACAATTGGTTGGCCATTTGGGGTGGGGCATTTAGGCTAAATTACATAATAAGATATCGAACTCACAAGGGCAAAGAATGTACTACTAGATTTGCAATGCCATATGTTGTGATATGATTTTTTTTTTGGTTTTGTGTTATTACAGTGGTATTAGTACTTCAAGCTAGACTAAGGAGAATAAAGGTGTGGATCCAGATGGATTCGGATCCCATCCAAATCCAAATTGTGGGGATCCTAGAGATCCTCACGTCCTAGCCGTTTATCGTATATCGTGCGGTCAAAATTTATTTTGAATTTTATTATTTAAAATTAAACATAAATAGTACCTAACAAAAACTGATCGCACGATGTACGATAAACAACCATGATGTGAGAATTCCTAGAATCCCCACAAAGAGGATCCGGATAGGATCCTCATCCGATCCGGATGACGTCAATCAAGACCCTATTTACCACGAAAACCCACCACTTTCAAATGTAAATTTAATCTTAAAGTAAATGTTAGGTTGGTTGAATTGTAAACGTAAACTAAAGTGTTGCTATTTGAAGGAAAGTTGGTGTTTTGTTTTATACGTTTCTTCGTTGCTATTATCTAAATTACATGCTAATAGAACCCTCTTTATCAGCCAAAAGATGGTGAAAATACCATTTAGTTTTCTATGACAATAAGAAAGTTAAGGACAATAACGTAATTTTATAAAACAAAATTTTTTCTGTTTTTGTTTAAGCCTCACCTACAGGTGATTCTCACATTTCTAATTATGAAAAAAGTAAAAAATAAACTTCTCTCTCCACCTCCACATTCTCTCTCTCTCTTCCTCTCTCCTTCCATTTAAAAAAAAAAAAGTGTGTGTGAGCATATACTAGTGTTTTAAAGCAACTCCACCGGGACCAATAGTCAGATGCACCAGCGATTTTTTTGACCCAATAGCCCCAGCTCCTTACTCCAGCCCATGCAGGCATGTGGGCTAGGGGGCCTGAGTGAGTGGCCCAACTCGAATTGATGGTCCGAGAGCCTGAGGCCAAATGACGTCAGGATGACGTCAACCATGTTATAAAAAAATTTGCGTCAGGCGCTAGGGGGTGTGTCACCGACAGCTTTTCAGTCAGTGGGGCCCGCGAGAGAATCTTTATTCAAAGGACATAAGCACACCAAATAAAATTGCATAAACATACCAAATAAAATTACAAACACACCAAATAAAAAAAAATTCACTAAATGAACTTAAAAACACACCAAATAAAATTAAATAAACACACCAAATAAAAACAAACACACTAAATGAACTTAAATTTCTTGAGCTTGTTTCAATTCTCACTGGTACTCTATCAAGTCAGTTTGCCATGCATTGTGCATATATGGGTCCTGAAGTGAAGTATATCGTTGAATGAGCCTTTCATTGTAACGTCCATCCCTTTGTAATGGCTCATGTTGCACGGGTTCTTCAGTGGCGTCATGTGCACAATATATTTGTGTTCTGGAATTATTTATTGTGTCTGACTCATATTCATCAACAGCATCATAATCGTCCTCATCTTCCACAATCATGTTGTGAATAATGATGTACGTTATCATGATGGATCGAAGCGACTCTAAATCAAATATTATGGTAACACCCCTGACAATCGCCCAACGAGCTTGGAGGATACCAAAACAACACTCGACATCCTTCCTACACCCCTCTTAATAGCTTGCAAAGTGTTTGTCCTTTGCACTTCGCGGACGTGGCACTGTTTTGACAAACGATGACCACATTGGGTAAATGTTATCTGCTAGGTAGTATGACCCGTGGTACTTATGTCCGTTGACCCAGTACGTGACTCTTGGTGCTTTTCCTTGCAGGACATCGTTGAACACTAGGAATTGGGCAAAGACATTGATGTCATTTTGAGCTCCCGGAACACCGAAAAAAGCGTGCCAAATCCATGTATTAAATGATGCCACCGCCTCCAAAATGATACTTTTTGCTCCTTTTCTATCCCCATAAGCTCATTGCCATGCACTTAGACAATTTTTCTAGGTCCAGTGCATACAGTCGATGCTTCCAATTATCCCAGAAAAACCTCGCATCTCGCCCTTCTTCAGAAGCCTTTGCAAGTCCATCTCAGTAGGTCTCCAGATGTACTTTGTGGTGTAGATGGATTCGATTGCGGAGCAAAACCTCATCAGGGACTAAAGTATGGTTGATTTCCCCATCATCGCTATCTCATGCACTTGGTCTGCATATGACTACATATGCAAGCATCTACAAGGCAGCAGTAATTTTTTACTCAGGAATGAGACCCATAACACCAAAAGCATCATTCTTTTGCACAAAGTAAGAATCATGGTTGCAAATAGCAATCATGATTTTGTTGAACAAATATCGTTCCATTCTAAAACGACGTCTAAATTACGTATCAAGGAATGCACTGTTATGGACAAAATAATCGTCCAAGAGATTTGTACCTCATCGTTGCCTGCTTCTATCAATGTTTGCATAACGGCTGGGCCTAAAGATTTGAGCCATAACTTAGATGACTCGACGGGAATGTGAGGCTTTTTGGCTTCTTACTTTGTCATCTCTCCTTCTATGCTCTTCATCCTCATCCTCTTCCATCTCATTTTCACCCACCTGGAGATTAAACATTTCTTCCCCTTGCTTAAACAATTCTTTCTCTTGCTCATCGATTTCCCACAACATCATCGATTTCCCACAACATCCTTGAAGAAGACATTGTAAGAAGGAAGCAGAAACTATGAATAATGATAGAGATTTTGATTTTGGTGTGTGATTTCTTAGGATGGATGGTAGGTTATAAGGAGGAAAAAGAAAGGATTAGGTTGTAGATAATGCCACATGGCATGCTGTCATTTGTTAAAAATATGATTGAAATCTATCGTTAAAGATTGTAAACAGATTGTGACACCGAACGCGACGTGATTGGTTAAAAATCTTATTGGAAATCTATTATCAATGATTCTGAAAAGGTAACAACACGTGGCACGACGACATTGGATAAAAATCTTATCGAAATCTATCACCAAAAATTGTCTTTTCGGATAATGACACGTGACGCAATGAGAACGATTACAAATCTTATCTGAAATTACAAATAAAATTATTTTGTATTATTTTATAAAATAAAAAATACCAATATTTTATTGCCTATTGCCATGACTATTCAGTTTAGGGGTGGAGATGCAAAAGGCAGTTATTGTTCATTGGAGGGGATTGAATAGCAAGTTGCCTAGGAGGCCTTTGTCACGTTGGAGTTGCTCTTACAATTGAAATACGTACCTCCGGTAACTAGTGTTGCTTGCATTCTTTACGGTCCTCAACCAATCACAAATAAGCTTTGCTTGGACTGAAATCAGGTATTGGGCATGTTCAAGGCCCAACAAGCCGGATTTAGAGCTGGTTTGGTATTGCTGTGCTTTGAAAAAAAACTGCTTCTGCTGTGCTGCAGGAATTTGCAAAGACTTTTTTATGGTTTTGAGACTTTGTTTTTTGTTTTTTTTTCTTGTGAGAATAAGCTTATTTTTGCTGCTTCACGTTTTCAGCTTTTTTGACCCAAAACTGTGAAAATAAGCTGTTTTTAAGTGTTTACCAAACACTTTTTTGAGCTCAGCTTTTTTTTATACCCACTTTTTATAAAAGCACCTAAGTACCAAACCAGTACTAAGGGCTGGTTTGGTATTGTTGTGCTTTGAAAAAAAACTGCTTCTGCTGTGCTGTGAGAATAAGCTCATTTTTGCTACTTCATGTTTTTAGCTTTTTTTTACCAAAAACTGTGAAAATAAGCTGTTTTTAAGTGTTTACCAAACACCTTTTTGAGCTCAGCTTTTTTTTTATACCCACTTTTTATAAAAGCACCTAAGTACCAAACCAGTACTAAGAGTTGGTTTGGTATTGTTGTGCTTTGAAAAAAAAACTGTTTCTGCTGTGCTGTGATACTAAACTCATTTTTGCTGCTTCATGTTTTCAGCTTTTTTTTCACCTAAAACTGTGAAAATAAGTGTTTGTCAAACACCTTTTTGAGCTCAACTTTTTTTTATACCCACTTTTATAAAAGCACTTCAGTACCAAACTAGTACTTAGTGTGCTTTGAAAAAAAACTGCTTCTGTTGTGCTCTGAAAATAAGCTCATTTTTGCTGTTTCATGTTTTCAGCTTTTTTCACTAAAATTGTGAAAATAAGCGTCTTCCAAACACCTTTTTGAGCTTAACTTTTTTTTTATACCCACTTTTATAAAAGCACATCAGTATCAAACTAGTAATTAGTGTGGAAAGCTTATTGCTATTTATTTTGGCAGCAAGTGAGCAATGCACATCTCAAGATTTAAAGAACTTTATGACGTAGCACTGTGGGTGACAAAAATCCTTTTTCACACTAAAAGAAAGCTGCTCAGTCGATTTTCACAGAGAAAACATACTTTCTAGTGGCAGATTCGCAGTTTTAAGGGGATAAAAGCTCGAGGTACCGAGTGGAAACCCATCATCTAACAAGTAATAACATCAACAACTTATATAAAAGGGAATGACATGAGAAAGAAAGGTCTACTCTAGAAGAAAGAGGTGGTTCTCTAAAAGGTAGCAGAAAAAAGAAGAAAAGTACTCTCAATATATAAAAAGACTTCAAAGATCTGCAAGCCTGCGTTTTATAAATTCCTTTTGTAGCTCAAGCACCCTTTCACTTTCATTGTTATAGCTCTATCACATTGCATGTAGTATGATTTCTTGTATAAACTTCATTTCATAAACACTTTGTGCACTTACAACCTTGCCCCATTGCAGGTTAAACTTGCCCATATATCTTTAAACTATTGAATTTTTCAGGTCGACGGGCCGAGAGCCCCACTCCAACAACACCAATACTATCATCAACTTAATTATTACCACACATCAGCAATCACGTGGAGCCAAGTCGAGACCCACCCAACACGTGGGGCCAAAGGGGACCCACCCAATCACGTGGCAATACGGGCCTATGTGGAGCCAAGTCAGGATTCACCTATCGCGCGAGGCCAAAGGTGACTCACCCAATCACGTGGTAGTACAAGCATGTCCCCTGACTGTGATACCATGTTGAATTTTTTAGGTCGATGGGCCGAGGGTCCCACTCTAACAATATCGATATTGTCTCCAACTTGATTATTACCACATGCCCAATGTTAGGTGTGTGATTTTATTACAAAAGGCCTCAATATAAGTTAGAGTGAGTTAATCCTATTTAAACTCTTATTTTTCTTTCCCTCTGGCCGATGTGGGATTCAACATAAACTTTGTTCATTTACTTTTATTTGTCATTTATTTTCAAGTTGTTATCTCTTTTCTACAGTTTATTGTGCTTTTGATTAACATTTGACAAGTATTTTCGATTTCTTTACTTTCAATCATTTACTTATTCTCTACTTTCTGTCTTTACATTTTCAATGGGGCTTGCAAACTGACTTGGACTACTTCTAATCAGTTTGTGGTTCTCTCTTTACATCGATATAAAGAAAATGTAAAGTTCTTGTTGCCAAGGCATAAAAAGGAACCTAATATGGATTTAACCTCTCTATGACACAATCCTTGATAAGAAGCTCAATTTACTTCATTTTGGGTTAATCGAAAGGGTACATAGATTTCTTGTTCATAATCAAGTGATTTTTTTTTTTTTCAACTTATTCAGAAACCAAGAACAAAATTTGAAACTACACAAAATATATCATGTTACTAATTAGCTGGAAGAAACTAATTTTGAGTCTTTTTTTCTTTGTCAATTGCCGAATTATGAGTCAAGTTGTTAGAAATTTTTTTGTCAGAACAAGTTGTTAGACTTAAATTTTTTTTGAGAAACTGAAATAACATTACAAAGAGGATCCTAGACAGATTCTAAAACCATACAAATCAAACTTTATACTTCGGTAATATTATTTTGGAAAATTATGAAACCATATAGAAGAATGATCGTAGTTATGACCTAAAGAAGCACACCCATATGCCGCCATACTAGCTTATCGATAAATATAGTCAAGTGTATAATTCGGAATTTGCGGAAGAATTTGGAAACTTATTACAAGTTATTAGAACTTTCATCGAAACGACTTAATACGGTCTAGTGATATTCATCTTCACTTGTAAGTGAGAGGTTTAGTTTCGATTCTCGCCAAATGCGAAGTTGAACCACCTTATTGCTAGCTATTGTGAGGCTTAGCCCATTACCCTACCCTCTGAATGTAGATGATATCGTTTGTTCATAAAAGAACTTCCATTGTAACATTAACATTATACATATTCGGACTAGGTTGAGTTTTAACAAACAACTAATGGTAAACTCAAATTACTCAATATATAGGGCCCCTTCATCTTCAACCTACTGTGTCTCGAATTCAAATATTCACCATCCCTTTAGTGTAGTATATGATAACCTTGCTAACCTTGATGTCTGGCTCTACCACTATTGATGGACCAGTGGTCTACTAGTCTCACTTATTTAATAAAACTTAAGCCATTTTTGCAATCGATAGATTCATGTGTGGTTTTATCACAAAGGCTACATGAAAATTAGAAGTGAGACCATTTAATATAAATTGTGTTTTGTTATGTAAGATGATCGATGTGAAACTTTTTTACTTTATTCAGCCAAAAATGTTTCACTTACCATTGCCATCATCACTATCGCACCACCCCTACCATCCCCCTCCCCCATATTACCACCATATTTCCATGGTTGTCCCACCACCACCCCCCCCCCTTTGACGGCACCATCACCATTATCGCCACCAGACCACCCTACCATCCCCTCCCCTCAAGGCACAACTAAATTTCGGCAACAAATTCTATAATAATAATTTCTAGGGTAAAGTACAAAAAACTACCTCAACTATTGGTGTCACGACACTTTCATACCTCATCTTTTAAAACTGACAATGTCATACCTCATCTTACGAATTTGTGCCAATGTCATACCTCCGTCAGTTTTTCTGTTAATTTCTCAGTTAATTGCTAACGTGGCTTGATCGAGACCCATTTTCTATTAAAAAATTATTAAAAAATCATTTAATATTTTTTAAATATTAAAATAATAAAGAAAAGTTAAAAAAAAAAAAAACCCAACATCAATTCGTCCCCTTCCCCCCTTCTCTCTCTTCTCCCCATCTTCCTCTTCTTCAACCTTCCTGCAACTTCAACCCAAAAAAAAAAAAAAAAAAATTCAATTTGTCTTCCTCGCTCCCCACCCCCTCTTCTCCCCGCACCCACTATCCGCACCCAACCTACCCACCTTCCCACCCACCCTCTGCACCCAACCTCGCACCCAATACCTGCAACCCAAAAAATAAAAAAACCCAGATCTCGTTGAGAACTTGGGCGCAAAGAAAATGGGGGGAATGTATGTGGATGGAAAAGGGTGGGCACGCAGGGGGATGGACGAACTGGGTATCCTTCCTTTTTTTTTTTCCTTCTCTCTCTTTTTCTTCTTCTTCTGCAGGTTGGGTGGGGGGGGGGGACAAGGACCTTTTTTTTTTCTTTTCCTTCTCTCTTCTTCTTCTGCAGGGGTTGGGGGGGAGGGACCTTTTTTTTTTCCTTCTCTCTCATCTTCTTCTGCAAGTTGAGCGGGGGGGGGGGGAGAAGTTTTGTTTGTTTTTTTTCTTTTTCTGGGGGAGAAGAGAGAGGGTGCCGGGGGGGGGAGGGAGTTTTGTTTGTTTGTTTTTTTTATTTTTTATTTTTTTTATTTTCTGTCTGGGTTGCAACAAATAGGGGGGAAGAAGAGGAAAGAAGATGAAGATGGGGGAGAAGAGAGAGGGCGCTTGGGGGGGGGGTAAGGGACAAATTTTTTTTTCTTTTCTTTTTTCTGGGTTGCAGTAGGTTGGAAGAAGATGAAGGGAGATGAAGATGAGGGAGAAGAGAGAGGGCGCATGGGGGAAGTTTTGTTTGGTTTATTTTTTTTTTTAATAACCTTCTTAATTATTTTAATATTTAAAAAATATTAAATGATTTTTTTTTAGTTTTTAATAATTTTTTAATAGAAAGTGGGTCCCGAATCAAGCCAAGTCAGCAATTAACTGAGAAATTAACAGAAAAATTGACGGAGGTATGACATTGTCACAAATTCGTAAGATGAGGTATGACATTGTTAATTTTAAAAGATGAGGTATGAAAGTGTCGTGACACCAATAGTTGAGGCAGTTTTTTGCACTTTACCCTAATTTCTATCTTTTAAAAAATTCTCTTATCTATTTAGAAGATGCGATTATAAGACTAAAGCTCATAGCAAAATGGGTAGATGAAGACCTATGAAAACCTTGAAAAAGACTATAAGAAAAAAAAATTGGAATACTTAGAGCAAAACCGAGCACAATGACATTTTAGAATTTATATAACAAACCACACTTAGTGAAATAAAATTTAGTTGCTATTGTTATTTAAATTTCTTACCCAAACCCAGAATAAGCCAGAGTCATTTGAAACCCTTATTCCTCAAGATTCAATTCCCATTCAAAGCTTTCCTTCCCAATAAAAAAAAAGAAAAAAGAAAAAAGTAAAAACTCAAATTCAAAGCATCCTATAATCACATGACACCTGTAATATGCACTTACGCCTACTTGTCAAAATTACGATCGTTTTCCTCTTCGTGTTGGAAAGCGGGAAACTCGTCCCATTTGAATTCAAAACAGCAGAAAAAGCTAAAACCGGAATTCAAACCGATTCCTTTTTATTTTATTCGGAAAATGAAAACGTCGAAATCCAAAAGGCGGATTCAATTTTCTTGACAACCAAAACACGCAGACCCTTTTAAATCCTCCGTCTTTGATTGATTAATTACATTTATCTCGGTCTTTCTTTCTTTCTTTCTTTTCCTCCGAAAGCTTCTGACGTTTATGGGAGGCCAATTTCGCATTGGCGAACAAGAACCGGTACCAGTAACTTTTCCCCATTGTTATTTCATATTTTAATTTTGTGCTTTCTATGATGTGGGTTTCAATTTGTTTTTCCAATTTTGAATCCTGAATTTTGAATTTGTGATTAGAGAGAGATGGATTTCCATGCGATGAAGAGGAAGCAACTTCAATCACTTTGTAAACAGCACGGGATTCCTGCAAATTTGAAGAACACTGAAATGGCCAGCAGGCTCACTTTGCTTCTCAAGGTAATCCCGTCCTAAAGAGAAAAATTCCATCTTTATTATATCCATATCGTATGTTTTCATCTTTCTGATTATTTTCTTTAGTCTTGTTTTCTGCTTGGATGCCGAGAAAATTATTGAGAAGAAAATTCAGGGTTTCATGTTATATTTTCAAGAAGCCCTCAACTCAATTGGGGAAAATGCGTGTGTGTGTATGGGGGTGGTTTATTGGGTTTCAAATTATGAATGTAATTTTTCAATTTGTTATTTGGAGGTGATTTCTCTCCTTTTTATGTACTTTATGATGTGGTTTTTTGTTTAATTCGGTAACATTTTTCGTTTTTCGAATTTTTTTTTTTTTTTTTTTGGTATAAACAGGAAGATGAAGAATCCATTGAGCCAGTCTGTAAAGATATAGAAGAAAATGAAGGGGAAATTGATTCTGACCTTCGGGCAAAGAAGGTGAAGACAGTGACCTTCAGTCCAGAAAATGAAACTTTTTACTTTGTGGGTACGGATAAAGACTCGGATTCGGATTGCAATTACAATCCAAAGAAGAAACAGCCGCGAAAGAGGAAGACAATGACTGTCAAGCAGGTGTCAGAGAAGAATAAGCATGTTGAGGTTTTCGAAGATTCTGAAGGACTTGAATTATCCGTTGATATAAATATTGTTGAAAAACGAGGTAGAGCTACAAGGTCTAGGGTGCAAAAATCGGTTGAAGGAGGTGCAGAAGCAGTTTTTTCACCTCTTCACAGAAAGAAGAAAACAAAAACTGGGGTGGAGAAGGTTGATATTTGTGATAAACCACCTCTGGAAGTTGAGGTAAATGAAAGACTTGATGGTAATACAGAAAATGCAAATTTGAGTCATGGGTTGATTCGAAGACAGTTGAGAAGCAGGGTGGTGGTGAGTGAAGATGGTGGAAATTTGAAGGCTTTGAGGAAGAGTCTAGCGCCAAAGGGTTTGAAGAAAACCAAGGAAAATGAAGGCAGTCATGGGGTTCTTTTACCAAATGAGACTTCAGAAGACACTGTTCCTGCAAGAAAAGGAAATGCGACTAAGGTCAAAGTCTCAAGTGTTTTGAATGAGGAACCAGTAAAAATTGATCTTGGTGGTAGGATCACACGCTCGTGGACTCAGGTGGAAGGGAAGAGTTCAGGAGTTGAAAGTAAAACAGATAGTCTCAAGGTTCAGGAAGTGGGTCAAGAAGTTCTTCAACTTGAAGAAACCTTTCAGGGCAAAAATCAGAAGTCGCTGAGGCAGAAGTCTGCTGCACTTCTGAAGAAGAGTGTGGACAGTGATAACAATGCTGGCGAATCTATTGGATCTTTTCAGAACATAAGGAGGTCAAAACGGAACTTAGCTAGGGATGGAGACTCTGTATGTGGGCAATTGATAGAAACTAAATTTGTTGGTAGGAGAAAGATGCCTAAAATGGAGTTTGTGGGAAAATTGTCAGGCCAAGAAGAATGCAAAGTGGTTCCTCAACTTGAAGAACCATCAAAGGGCCCAAGTACAACGTCGAGGCGGAGATTTTCTGTGGTCCAGAAGGGCAAGGAATTGGCAAAAGGTGATACCAGAAAACGGCCAAGGAATACAGATTTGGAAAGAGCTTCCAAAGTTGAGCAAAGTGTAGAAACAATAGAACAAGGTGTTGTTCTCCTACCCAATGGTCCTTTAAGGAGGTCCAGACGCAAGACTACATTGTTTCCCTCTACTGATTCTGATGATATGAAGCTGAGAAATCATGAAGCCGTTGGAACAGTGAAGCAATCAACAGAATTAGTTGCTGTAAAATATTCTAATGTTACTAAGCCTGTAAGGCGGTCCAGTAGGAATGGTAGTGAAAAGTTTATAACAGAAGCCTTTGATGACAAGGGTGAAATTTCTGGTGGTGTTAAAAATGATGGGTTTGTGAAGAAAATTCAAGAGCCAACATTGGAAAACGGAAGTTCATATATTGTAAATGACCCTTCAAGTAAAGGGCCCCAAAGTCAATCCTCACGTAATGCATCCAAACGTGACTTTGTTGCAGTTACAGAAGTCATTGGTATAGCTGCTGGAAATAATACAAAAACTGAATCTAGGGTTACAATTATAGCAGAGGAGGTTTTGTCTACTAATCTCAATTCACCCCTTGAAGAAAAAGTTGAAAAAGATATAGATGCTGGGTTGTATATTCCGGAATCTGCAGGATTTGAGAATGATGTTGGTTCTTCTAGCTCCAGCAAAGAAATTGTACAAAATTCAAGCAAGAAGAGGAATGAATCAACCAAGAGGAGGGAATCGTTTGCAAAGGGGCAGCCTTCCTGTTTTGAAGTGTCTTCTCTATATCCTGACAAGGATAAAGCACTGGAAATCTTAGCGCATATGAAGGAAAATCATCCCTCAGAATCTGCAAGATTTCAAGGTATATCTCAAGTCCAAATGGCACAGGATGTAGCAATTAATACAGTGGACAGTGTTATGGTGGATGATGTCATCAATGATAACACTGCTGCAGGTTATTTGGATGACCGTTCTTGTCCATCATTGAACAGAGGTGATACTGGTCATGATAACTTCGTTAAACAAAACCCAGTAGACTGTCCATATAAGCCCATCAATGGGGGTTCTTCCAAATTTACCTGTCTTGGTGATGGTCAATCACCTACATCTAAACCAGATTGTGAAGGTAAGGGTGTTAATGATGCTTTTGTTGAATGGATGTTATAATTAATTTTGGTGCTTAATGAGTTCGTCTAATTTGTAGGTGAATGTTCCAAGCTATTGGACTTGGAAACAGACGAGTCGTTGACTGTTGAGACGATAAACCAAAGAAATGATGGAGTGGATGAAAAACCCATAAGCAAATTTGAGTCATTCTCTAAAAGCTTTGAAGAAAATGAAAAACCTATAAGCGATGGCGAGCCAGTCTGTACGGATTCAGACGGCAATACTGCGGAAGCTAGTGCAGAGACAATTAGAGAATTCTATCAGGATGGAATCGTGGCCAGTGATACTGCAGTAACTTTACCAGCATTTTTATTAGTAAAGAAAGGTATTCCATGTTTCATTTTATAATTTCTTAATTCATTTTCATGCGTATGCGATGCTTCTGTTGTTAAATGGTTATTAATGAATCACAACATTTGAGCATAATTTCTCTATATCACTTTTATGCTATTGGTAATAGAAGCATTATTTACTGGACTTATACTTGCTCCAAAAGTTGTACAGCTCGATTAAATAGTTTTCAGTTGTAGTTAGTTGGGTTAACCAAACCCCTTTTATGCTGCGTTGTTTTCAGCTGGATGTGTAGATGGGAATCAGTTTGAAGCTCGAGTTACTACTGTAGGAGAAAGCAATATAAATTGTATTGGAAGGGAAGACTTTCCTAGTTATGCGAATGAACACCCTGATGAAGTAACTTCTTCCAAGAAGGTGATGCTCCCATGTGCTCATGAGAGGGCTAATGCTTTTGTGCGGGAAGATAATGAATCTTTTAAAGCATTAGATTTTGAACAAATTGTTGTTGAAGAGTATGCTAGTGAGGGCATTGAAAGAAACTCCAAGTTGGATGATGGTGTACTTGACAAGACAGATTGTCAGGTTGCTGAGGATAAGCAGGAGGTCTTTGTGGAAAGCAATGAAAATGTTTCTGGAAACATTAAAGAGAAACATGGGCATGACCTCTCTGGTGGTGACAGAACCAGTCCAATCGCCTTAGAAGAAAGTATTATGGATAAAGTTGGAAGCGACTCAAAAACTGAAGATAGTAAGGCCTTCAACAAACTCCCCTTGTTATACTTTTTCTTTGTGTCAAGGAAAATGTCTGTCATAATTTATGTACGTATGTTTTCTTTGTTTCAGCTGCTGGTGAACTTGTTCAAAACTTTTCTTCCTTCGAGCTCCCTCATGTAATGAGCAAGGGTCAGTACATGAATTTTCTCCAATACATGATATAAATGTTCTTGACCTTAAACTTCCACAACTAAGGTTCAGTTAAATTTTCTCTGTGGCCTTGATTACCAAGACTTGTGCTTTTACTTTTTTTCCCCTCTTTTATGATCATATGTTACAAATTCGTTAACTAAGTTGGAAACTCTATCTTTGACTTATTGGTTCATCCTTAGAACAGATACAGGAGAAGCAGATGGACATTCTTTCTCATTTCCTAATCTTTAGGGCATTATGGACAATCATGTCAACTAAGTTAGAAACTCTATTTTTGATGTTATATATTGGTCGATCGTTAGAACGGACAGACGAGACTGATATTCTTTCTCATTTCCTAAAAATTAGTGTCAATTTAGTGATAGTTATCGAAAAAGTTATGCGATACTAATTATTATTTAATCTGCAGTAGGGGATCAACTTCAAGATAAATTCAAATTACCAGTTGAAGGCATAAATCTACATGAAAGAGATGAGGCATTGGTGCATGGAGACCAAAATTTATCCTTTAATTTGGTTGGTGTTCTGGAAGAGCACACATTGCAAGCTGGTACGAAAGTTTTTTCAAATCCTGAAAGTTCTATGGTTGCCATGATTGGCGAAACAGAGTCGGGGTCTATTTCTAGTTCTGACTTTGCAAAAATGCAAGATGTAAATGAGAACGAATCTGAAGTTCCTTCAAGTATAGCGGTGTCTGTAGACAGTGAAGTTCTACAATCTGTTCTCCAACTGGATCAAGTGACTTGTGGTAATCCTGACATACACAAGAAAGCTTCTGAAGTAAAGAAGAGACGTCCTTCTTTGGCTTCAGAAGACTCTATGTACACAAATGACAATGCTAATAAGGATTCTAGTGGTGTTCTTGAAGAGCATGCAGTGGCAGCAAGTGTGAGGGGTTGTTCAAATCATGAAAGTTCTACAGATTCAAAGGTGGATGAGAGACAGTCAGGGTCTATTTCTAATTTTGATCTGGCAAAAATGCAAGATGTGAATGACAACAAGTCTCAAGGTCCTTCAAAAATGTTGTTGTCTGTAGATAGTGAAGTTCTAAAAAAGGATGCTTCTTTGGAGATGAAGAGATGTACATCCTTTTCTTCAAATGACTGTATCCACATGGATGACAATACCAATATGGATGGTAATGCTGGAATACTGGATAGTGCTGTAAATTATGGAAGTGCGAATTCAAAAACTGAGTCTAATTTAGATAATGTTGGTGATTGCTTGGTTGGAGGTGAACTGATTCATCGTAGTAGCTGGGGTCATGGCATTATTTTGAGCAACGACATTGAAAGTGACAGAGTGCCACAAATCGAAGCTGGCTTGGCTGGAACCAATGAGATAGCTGATACTTACAGTATTAGAAAAGTCAAACTATCTGCCGATAACTATTGTGCCAAACCTCAAATGCGTTCAGGTGGGGCCATTGTCTCAGTGTTTATTGTTTAATGATTCTTCATCTTTTAGTAATTTTTTTTCAAGTTTGATTTTAATGGACATGGTCTAGCACTTTGTACATAAATATGAAGTTAGGTGATAATATGACATGCCGATTTTGGTTGGGAACAAATGAAGCTGAAATTTTGTCTGTAATGCTTTTTGTTTATTCTTATCATTTGTAGGAAATGACAGTCTAGATGAGGGTACAACCTTTCAAGAAGACAATGCTGTGTTAGAGAGTAAAGCAGAGGCCGGTATAGTGGAGAAAGCTTACTCAGATACCATGAATTGCACGAATGTGGATATAAATGCAACTTTCAGAGAAAATGCTGAAGGGCTACCTGATTTCCAAAAAGGTATTGTAAGACTTGCTAATTTGACACATATCATTATTGCGTAGTCAGAAGACTCAGAACCATCATTTATCTGATAATAGCAGACTAATGTTCTACCTAACATGTTAAAATGTTATGATGCCGATTATGAGAAGTGATGAGCTTTAAAACCTGAATATATTTTAGAAAATGCCTCTTCTTTATCCATTGTAACCAATTCCAAACATTTGTTACTCCGGTTTTTTACCAGTTTCTTATTTAAATTGCCTTGAAGTTGAAATAAACCTGAATATATTTTAGAAAATGCCTCTTTTTTATCCATTGTAACCAATTCCGAACATTTGTTATTCTGGTGTTTTACCAGTTTCTTATTTAAATTGCCTTGATGTTGAAATGTTAGAATGACACGCTGCTTGATGATCTTGAATGAATTGGTTATCATTTTAGCTTGATTTCTAAGTATAAACATGTAGATCTTGGATTTGCAGATAATAGGGCTTTAATGCATGCTGTTGAGTCTGAAATTTTCACTCGCTGGGAGATGAATACAGTATTTGGGAATGTAGAACAAGATGAAGCTAAAAAACCAGATGAAAAGCAACTTGCTAATGCTCCACTCACAGAAGAGCGTATTTTGGAAGTTAATGAAAGATGTAGGGAGCAAGA
Source organism: Malus sylvestris (assembly GCF_916048215.2). Classification (NCBI taxonomy): domain Eukaryota; kingdom Viridiplantae; phylum Streptophyta; class Magnoliopsida; order Rosales; family Rosaceae; genus Malus; species Malus sylvestris. The sequence continues at coordinate 5,064,513 of NC_062264.1, read as the reverse complement.
TACTGCATCTGCTATTATCCAAGAGTATATTGATCGTGAGAAAGCTATGGATGAATATTTTGAGGTCAAGAGTTCTATCGATTCCACCTGTAAAGCAATATTCACTGAAGCTTCTAGGACTGGCGACTCTGTTTTTGCTGGTTTAGATAAATGCAGAAATTCAGGAGTTGAAGAGGGAGCTTGTGTAATGACCAGTGGTTCAGAAGGTTCCGATATGGCGTTTACTGAACGGATGGTCGAGTTTTACAAGAATGTCCCTGCTTTGGGTGTTTGCATTGATGTTGCAAATGGGAGATCAAATGAGGTTTCAGAAACTCCATTGCAATTAGATGAATTCAATTTTGGAAGTGTTGGAGAGCTGGATAAACGTGCTTCTGTTGCTTCAGGTGATTCGATATCCACAGATGACGAAACTGCAGAAAGAATAGCAAATGTCGGGAAGATGGAGGTTAAATCTAGCTGCAAGGAGTGTCCTTTCAGGACTGACAATAGTGAAGCTGATGGTACTGAATTCTTGTATGGCCATAGAAATGGTGAAGTTGGTTCAAATGAAGTTGATATTAGAACCGTGAGAGAAATAATTGGTATTCAGAATGTTGATGATGCTACTAAGTTAGTAGAACTTATGTCGGATGGTGGCAATTTATCAGAAGAAAGAAACTCATTAGATGTCAATTCATTTTCTGTCATTTCGTCTAGCATGGATAGTTTTGGGCCAGGTAAGCGTACTTTCTGAACACACCATGTTTCACTGCCCTGTGAGTGGTCTTTGCTTTGTGCTTCTGACATTCTGTTGAACCTTATCTACTGATGAATTATCATCTAATGAACACTATTTCTATGATAATAGTTGTTTCGAATTATGTACATTTAAATTATTTATTGTAGCTATTCTACTCCTCTTGTCATTATTTAGAGTGTATTGCAGTCAATTATCTATTTGTATTAGTATTTTCTTTATCTTTTTCTGTACTGATAATGCAAACATTTTGATATCTAAACCGCATGATGCTTAATGAGAGAAAAATATTTTACTGTCCACAGACAATGGTCCTGAAAAGCAAGGTGAAAATTTTGGAATGGAAGAAAGAGTCTCAGTTGATTCTCCCGTTACTGCTAGTCATGGTCAGTCCTTATTGCACAAGAGTGAATAAGTGGCTGCGAGTTAATAGTTGTTTTCGTATTCTCAAGAATTGTATTTTATTATTCTTATCTTCTTTTCCTAAGCCGGTAGGATAGAGTTGGGAGTTGGGGGTTGTGGGGGTGGGAAGTGTGGTGAAGGTAGTGCCTAAGTTTGTATCCAAGGAGTTCATCTATATATGTTCTGGTTATTAAAAAGTTTCATTTCTAATTGTTTTTGTAATTTTGGGTTGAACAGAAGATACAGACTTGGAGTTAAATGTTGGCTCACCTCTGTTCACCAGTCTTGAGATCAAAGAGATTTTCCACGGTGATAAAATAGATGGCACCGTGAAATCAGATCCAGAAATGCCAAATGTCAATTCAATGATTGAAGATGGTAGTGATGTGAAGAAAAGGAAAGAAAGTGATGTTGGTACTGCACAAGTTGTTGCAGGTCAACATGATAATCCTAAGCGTATTTTTGAGGAAATTGAGGAGCTAAAGCCCGCTCGAAAAAAGGATACTCAGTGCCATGCCGATTCTCCTATTAGCGATTTTTCAAGTTGTGGTAAGTGTTAAATTTTAAACTTCACTATAATATTTTTAATTAATTATGATTCCAAGAGTCTAAGCTATTTCAATTTTAATGAAGAGCCCAACATTTGGAAGTCTATAGTTTGGGAAGTTACATTTATTGCACGTGAACTTATATTTCCAGTTAATCTTTTTAGCTAAGCCTGGTTGTAAAATTGAAAGTTAAGAGGATTTGTTGCAATAATTATTTTTCTGTGTTTTCGGTTATATAGGGCCTTGGTGTTAAATGTTGAATCTGTTGGACTGACCAATTTTGAGATGAAAATATTTTTAGGAGATGGCACAAGAGATGAATGTCAGGACCTCGATGCGGTGCTTATAAAAGACAATAAGGGTAGTGAGGATGTGAAGGAAGAAGAAGAAAAAGTTCTGGAAATTCCTCTAGTGTTTGTAGAGCAACGTGACAATCTTGGTCAAAAAATGGGAGAGGAAGTTCCAAAATCCACATACACTCCTGTTTCAGATGAGAATGCCTCTGTAAATGAAATACCAAAGGAGAAAGATGATGAGACTGGTAGTATTGAATACTCTAGAGTCCACAGAAGTACAGGCAAAATATCAACTGATTCTAAGATCAGTGGCATCAATTCTTGTCCTTTTGATGTGCCTGCACCAAGAAGTGATCTGAACCCTGACGTTGAAGGTACTGTGGATCAAGAACCCACATATGCAAGTTCAGCTTTGAGAGAAGGTAAACATATTTTGCTTTTTATTTTCATTTTGTTGGCACTAATTAAGCATTTATTCACTTCATCAAATTGCATAGCAATCCTTTCTGATACAGATTCATGTTGTTCTGCTGCTTCAGGTGATTCCATATCTGCGGATGACAAAACTGCAGAAAGAATAGAAAACTTCAGGAAGATGGATTCAGAATCAAGTTCCAACGTTATCCATTTTGATTCTCAGGAGGAATTTAATTTTGATGCTTCAGGTGACCTTACTTTCTCAATGCACAACATTTAACTGACCTGTGTCTTTGCATTCTGCATCTTCTTTTGAATTATGTACAATAAATTACTACTAGTAGCTAACTATACCTCTTATCATTATGTAGAGTGTATAACGGTTTATTATCTTTTTAACTGATTTTCTGCACTCTATTATGTTTATTGACAGATTTCCTTTTCCTCTTTACAGGAAATGATCCCGAAAGGAGGAATCTGCCTATGCAAGGTGACAAATTTGGAATTGCAGAAAGAGTCTCTGCTGATTCTCCAGCTATTGCTTCTAGTCATGGTTAGTGCTCACTGCATAAGGGTGAATAAGTTACTGCGAATTAATTGTTGTTTTCAATTTCTATTACCTTTTATCGTTATATTTTTGTTATCACTTTTTATGCCTGGTGGCAAATGATGGGGTGGGGAGTGGGGTGAAAACAGTACGTTGGTTAGAATCCAACTATTATCTATATATCTATGGGTTGTTTTCTTTTAAAACAAGTAATCTTCATTCAGCTGAAATCGTTAAAATGTTTCATTCTCTAATGGTTTGTTTATATTTAATGTTAATCAGAAAATGAAGCCTCGAAGTTGAATGTTGCCGCGCCTTTATTCACCAGTTTTGAGATGGAGTTTTTCCAAGATGACAACATAGATATCATTTTGAAATCAGATCCAGAGATGTCAAATGTCAATTCAATGATTGAAGATCACAAGGATGTGAAGAAAGGGAAAGAAAGTGATGTTGGTACTGCACCAGTTGCTGCAGGTCAACATGGTGATCCTGTGCGTAATTTAGAGGAAGTTAAGGAGCTAAGGTCCGCCCAGAAAATGGATAGTAATTGCCATGCCGATTCTCCTATTACCGATTTTTCAAGCTGTGGTAAGTGTTAAGTTTTAAACTTCACTATTAATATTAACTACGATCCCAAGACTTTAAGATATTAGATATAATCATATGAGACAACCATCCTTTACTTCAATAGCCGGAATTCATTGTTAATTGGAAGTCTATAGATTGGAAAGCTACAGTTATTGGATGTGAGCATAGATTTCTAGTAATCTATGCTCGAAATAATTATTTTTTCTGTATTTTCAGTTGTACTAGGGCTTATCAATGCCAATGAAGCTGGTGAGGATGTGAAAGAAAAAATAGAAAATGTCCAGGGAACTGCACAAGTTTCTGCAGAGCAACGTGGAGATGGTAGGGAAAGAATGGCAGAGGAAGTTCCGGAATCCACTCTTTCTCCTATGTCAGATGAGATCACCTTTGTAGGTGGACTAAAGGAGGAAGGTGATGAGACTGGTGATATTGATGCTAAGATGAGCGGCATCAGTTATGGTCCTTTTGATATCCCTGCAGCAAGTGATCCAAACCCTGTTGTTGATGATAGTGTGGATCAATGTCTCGCATCTCCATATTTTGTTTCGAAACAAGGTAAGCATATTTTTCATCATCTCTCATCGTCCTTACCCTCTATGCGTTTATTCGAACTCTAATTTACATGAAAAAGAAAGCTAATTGTTCAAGCTCCATGCTCGTGTTTCTCAGATAAGTCGGGATCACCTAAGAAAGAATGTTGGAAGCAAGTTATGAAGGAAAGTAAAATTGTTTCTTGTGCCGCAAGGTTGGAGAAGAAAGAGAGTTTGATCCCTAGTACCCCCAAGAGTGTGGTGAATACTTTGTATATGAAGGAAAATTTCAGAAGCACAAAGGTTGATCGATTTACCAAGTCGGCAGCGGAAACTCTGAAACCTCGGAGGGCATTGGAGGATCTCGGGAAGAAGTAGGCCTGCTAAATGTCTTGCTTTTTTTTATGCAACAGCTATTTAGTATGGTATTGTAATGGATTTGTTATGATGCAACTTTAAAAGATGATTGGACTGATTTGGACCGAATCACAGTTTCTAAATTTGGAATTGCCTTGTTTGTATGTATTTTTTAGTGGAATAAAATTGAAACTTACTAGAAAAATTCAGACCAAAAACTCAGATTTCTCGTAATAGTTAAATACATTCCAATTTCAATCTAAATTATTCGGAATAATTTAGATTGAAACAACGCTGGTAGTGGCAACAACGGTAGTGAAAGTGATATGATGTGATAGTAATGGTGGTGGCAAGCAGTTGTACCCAAGAAAGAAAGACATGAGTTTACACATGCTTGAAGTGCAGATTCAGAATCGTACATGAAGAAACAAAGATTGAATTGAAGCACAAGTGAAACCTAGGAGGATCCGACAGACAGTAGGACATGAAATCAAACATTTATTGAGAGTTTGAGTTGTTCTAAACAAGCACACATACAAGAAGAATTGCCTTGTTTGGCAAAAACATTCTGGACATCTCTGAAAAATACATACGACCTGCGATAGCAGCAGCTATTCTCAATAATTACTGCACAAGACGACGACAACGACGACGTCGTTTTAAAATATGAAACCCCTTATTCGGAAAGTGAACATAAATTTATGAAATCAATACTAAACTCGTTTATCTTCTCATTGGATTACAGACAGACCTCAAATACAATCCCCCTTCCAATATCCATGTATCAAAGAATTAATGAACACTTTGCAAAACAAATTCATGTGTCAGATCCAGTCCCTTTGTATCTACACGCCACCAACCGGCCACGATTTGCTCTAACCGCGAAGATTTATCCTTTTACGAATACAAACTGTTTGAAACAACTTTACCTTCCTTCGGTCGCGCACTTGGAACTTGGATCCTTTCTTTGTTTTCTGTCCAAACAGCTTTTCTACAGAACTCACACTGTCTAAGCCTTCTTCTCTATAGCGTATCTCAGTTACAATCCAGCCCGCAAACTTCTAGTACAATGCCACCCTTATTCACAAATGGATTGATTCGCACCCACAGCAGGGAGAATATGGATGCCAGAAGAATTGACCACACCACAATGATGGTCGGCAGTCTCTCTTGTCTTCCCACCAAACCTTTTAGGAACGGGTAAAGATGGACGATGACCCAAATGGCAAAGAACAGCCTACCAAAGAGAGGACCCCATGTTTCGTAACCATTGTTGATGGCATCTGAAATTCCAACTACGACTCCAATTATGTTTATGATCAATAAGGTCATGGGCGGGATCAAAAGTGACGTCCACTTGAAGAGGTATAGGTCGGAAAACTCTCCATCATCTGCTGCTTTTGATGTGACAGTGAAGTTTGTGTTCACACCACCCAAAACCTTGAGCAGACCCTGGATGAGTGCGAAGAAGTGTGATGACGCACCACCAATCACCCAGAACTGTTCATTCCTCCACCAGTCGTGGATGCCAACATGTCCCCATTGCATCTCAAGTATGCTCGTTGCAGCGATGGACAAAAAGAGAGCCATAAAAAGGATGCTGGCATAGTTGCTAATCTGTTAATCAGTGAAAGCCAAAATTAGCTGAAAGCATTGCGACAGAAATCCAGCAAGCACAGCATTCAGGTTTGGCCTTTAAAAAAATATATGATCCCTGAAACTTAAAAAGTTTTGTTACATTTGTATATAAATAGAAAGGGAAAATTACCTCAGGGACAATAAATTTCCCAGTAAGGAGACAGACGGCCGGCAAGGAACAGTACGCAAGCAAGGGGATGGATGTTAAAGGATAAACAACCGAGTTTATATAAGAAAAGCGCTCCAACCATTTCAAACCACACCCATATCCATACCAAATCGGGCAATGCCTGCTCAACAAAATTTCAACGGATCCCAAAGCCCACCGAAGCACCTGGTGAAGCCGATCTGACAAGTTAATAGGAGCAGAACCCTTGAATGCAGGCCTCTTGGGCATGCAATACACAGATCGCCAGCCATGACAATGCATCTTGAATCCCGTTAGGATATCCTCTGTAACAGAGCCATAGATCCAACCAACCTGGAACGTAATTAAGATTTAGAAAACAGAAAAATGCCAAACATCGAATTTTAATCACCCAAGTCAATCACTAGTAAAATTTCAGAAATAGTTCCGCATACCTCTTTCCCCCATTCTGATTTATCTTCGTAGCCACAACTAATGACGTGGATGGCTTCTTTCAAGAGTGATGCAGAACTTGTTCCCTTTGGAACTCCACCGTCTTCCATAAGTGTCGAAGCAATGAAAACTGGGGACTGTCCAAACTTTTTCTCAAATTTTATTTGGGGAATCAGGGATGCCTTTTCATTATCTATTCCTGCAAAAGGTTTCAGTAGCAAAGTAATTATCTGAGTTTAAGACAACCAACAGCATACAAAAATCAAAGTAATAATCCACATTCACAAGTATATTGAGCAAATGAAATTCAAGATTAATCTGTAACAAGATAAAAACTACGGTAGCCATGGAAACAACTCCTTACCTTCAATCCCCTCCTGAATATTTTCTAGTGCGTGTATCTGCTTTGAGGTATCCTTGGTCTTCTTCTTTTTATCGTTTGACTTGGATTTCTTGTTTTTCTTTCTAGATCCACAACACATGCAGCACCATTTTGGCCAACAATTACAGGTCTTCCCTGGTGGTTTTTTCTTGGTAGGAGCATCAAATCCATATAGTGCCTGCCTTCGGAAGACACACCCAGTTCCAACGTAAATGGGTCCTTGGATCCCATCTAAACCTTTCATATTGATCTGCATTCAAATTATGAAATAGATTAGCTTCTATTACCAAAAAAAAAAAAAATGTTTTTGAAACTGCTCTGGCACACCTACTTTTAGAATAGAATAAACAAACAAACAAACAAGGTCCTTACATCAAAGAATACAACGTTGCGATTTGAGTATCTATCGTGAAGATCAATCCCATCAAATCTTTGAGGAAACTGTACGTAACAGATCTTCTTTCCTGACTGGGGGTCCATCATGAAGCACATTGCTTCACGAAGAGCTTTGCTGTTGTTTATGTAGTGATCACAGTCAACATTCAGTATGTAAGGAGCATTTGATATGATTGCTGATACCCGCACCTTGATATAGCCAACACATCAATAACAATTAGACAAATCAAAACATAACGGTTCTTATATTATATAGGAGGTATATATATATATGTAGAGAGAGAGAGAGAGAGAGAGAGAGAGAGAGAGAGAGAGAGAAAGAACTACCAGAGAATTCATAGCTCCAGCTTTCTTGTGATGATCAAAACCCGGTCTCTTTTCACGAGACACATAAACCAGACGTGGTAATTCATTTCCTTCTACATCACGAACACCATTTTGACCAAGGAAAACCTGAAAAAAATGATAAATCTTAGGAATACTCAATAATGTATAATGCATATAAGGAAAAACACTTGGATTTGCACTTGAACATGAATGTATTAATGAACTGCCCCTCACCTGAATCATCCCAGGATGATCCCTGACATTATTTCCAGGCCATGGAGTCCCGTCCTGCATTGTCCAACCTTCCTCAGGGACTTTCTGCGCTGTTGCGACCAACAAATTTATCCGAACTTTGAACTCTTCATACTCCCTCTGTACCAAAAAAATGACACCAGATCAGAAACGTCATCATCCAGCACCAAGCAAAGGTCACTCTATAATTTAGGCAAGGAAATATTATGAAAAATATTTTTGTTTGGGTATGAAAGCTTAGAAAAAATGGTTGTCTTTTGTATCAACAGTCAGTGACACCTATCCCGATTCATTTTGGATTACTTATCAAAGAAACTACTTGCCAGGCAAGAAACTTGTCAAACAGTAATACAAATACATGAAGAAGGCTGTTAACCTTAATGGCTCGACGTTCCCTAACAAATGTCGGATCAACTTTGTCTCTCAGATAGTCAACTTTTTGAGCAAAATACCATTCTGGGGCACGGGGTTCAATGCTGTACTTCTTGCAGAATGGAACCCACTTTCGTGCAAACTCAGATGTCTCTGAGAGGGCTTCAAACGTAAGCATTGCAGCACCATCATCTGATACGTAACATGCAACTTTGTCAACCGGATAATCTACGGCAAGGATGGACAGAACCGTGTTTGCTGTGATAAGTGGAGGCTCCTTCATAGGATCAACAGTACTAACAAACACATCTAGATCAGGCAACTCAGATGGCTTCCCTTCTTTCTCATACCTGAACAAAAATATTTCACACTATTAGAACAGATATTTCAAAAAGCTGCATACAATGAGAAACGAGAGAGAGAGAGAGAGAGAGGTGGCTACCTCAGTGATAATCGATCAAGGTATGTTTCTCTCTCAATTGGATACCACTTAGGAAACTGATCCAATATCCATGACATGGCAAACCAAATCTCACATATTATAGAAGTTAACCAGAGTCCATAGGCATTGTTGACCGGGTGGAGAATTCTATAGTGAAAAAAGAGGCCAAGAACTGTAAGACGGAGTAAGATTACCATCCTATAAGGATTTATCTTGCTCGAAGAAATAGGCAACTTCCTCGAAAGCGGCTGCCTGCCTTCATCCATCCTGCAAAAACAGATAGTAAAATCATCAGCCTTCTTTGGTTCAAACATAATTATAACATGCATGACAGTAATATTGCACCACTTGGATTCTCCACTAACATGCATGACAGTAAGTTGTTTTCATCAAAAACTTTTTTCCGATACCTACCAATGATTAACCAATTATATTCTAAACCCTCCGTTTTGATTCATATCAAGTAACAACATATTCTTCTCTCCCCAATTGATTTAAACAGGATAAATACAAAAATAGTAAACTAATAAAACACATAACCAATCTCTAACACCTAAATAATACAATTTCACACAATAGGATCTAAATCATAATAACAAATCAAAACTGAATCTAATGCATATAATCATTTCACATTTAACTTTATGAATAAAATAACAGGATAGTCACAGGAATATCAACGTATTCTAAATGAACACCTACTTTGGTAAATCAGGATCATCCGGCTCTCCGTTATTATCTCCACCATTATTTCCTCCTTGGTGCTTCACCACCTGAAGTTTTTCATTTTGCTTCTTCTTCCAGTCCTCCATTCTCTCCTTCCATGCAACAGTTCCATAACCATACACAGCTAAGTCTTTCTTAGGATCCATGGGCCTCGGTGGAACTGCATCATCAAGGCCACAATCACTCGATCACACTCTAAGAACGATTAAAGCATATTCAACTGCCACAAAAATTGTTGCGAATTTAATGAACTTACAGGACATAGAGGAATCAGAAGATGGCATTGGATGAACTCGTTTTCCGCGACTCATAAATGGAGGAACAATAAGAGCATGCTTATCAGAGGCAATTCCAACATCCTTCACCAAAAAAAAAAAATTCAACTTGTCAAACACGAATAAATTAGTGCAATTGCTGACAAAGAGAACATGAAGCAGTTAAACCAATTCACCTCTTGGCCATACGTCAGCAGAGGGATCTCGGAAGCAACGGAGGCAGAGTCGAATTCAGCTGGTGTGCTAATCCCTGAACCATTGACGTGGGAACCCCGTCCAATGTTAAGGCGAGCAGCCAGCACTGCCTCAGCAATGCTGTGAGGATCTCTCCTCTCATTGCTTGCAATATCAAACTCATTCTCCAAATCATCAATGTCATCCTCTTCTTCGTCGCCTTCAACTCTTGGACTCCCTATCAAAAAGATGCATCTTCAGTATTCCTTTTTCGAGAATCATCATGAATGCTCGGAATTAATATTGCGGAAAAAGGGGAAAGACTCACCTTTGATGCGCTTGTATCGGGTTTTGCATTGGGGGCAAGCTTGATTGCCCTCGCGTCTTTCGTACTCGTAGCAAGATCTACAAACGGGGAATGCACATTCATTGCAAGCAACAAATGGCTCCCCATCCACTGTAATCTCAATCTCATCTCCACAGATCTGGCAAATCTGCCCACTCAGTTCTTTAACAGATGTTACCTGCAATTCGTAAAGTTCCAAAACGTTACCAATCTATGTCAGATCAGGAAGATTAAACAATTAACAAAACAACAAAAACCAAGAGGGCAATAGATCCTAAAACCCCAACTGCTAGCTGATTTGCGACAAAATTAACTGTTTCAGAAACAAAATTGCAGGCTTTATAGAATGGAGACCCCTTAAATCCATATATACTGAAAAACCCTCAACCAATTTATGTAATTGCGGCTTGTAAATCTCAGATGAAAGAGTAATTTTGCTTCAAATAACTATCAAGAGGTAGAAAATAACAGAAACCCAGTAGAATTTCAGGATCTAACAAATGTAGGGTGAGAGAGAGAGAGTATGAGGAAAAGGGCATCTGCAAAATGTAGAAGTGTACAGATTTGGAAGGCTGTTAACATTTTGCAGTAGCAGAAATTGAGAGGTTGAGTGGGGAAGGGAGAGAGAGAGAAAAGGACTTACTCTTGAAACCTCATCAGCATTGATGAGAACAAACTCATTCCTATTGTGAGAACCTGCAATAAGTCTTCCTTTGGTATCCATAGCTGATAGCCCTCACTCACACTACACAATCTGAGAGCCTTCAATCTCTCTCCAAATAGATAAGAGAGAGAAAGAGAGGAGAGAGAGAGACAGACCCACTTCAGAGGACCATTTCCTCTGCCTTTCTCATCACTCAAAAACCCCCCAAAGAACAAAGCTTTGCCTCCTTCCTCCTTCTTCCTCTCTCTCTGTGTGTTGCGTAATTTGGTCTTCTCTCTCTTCTCAGGCACCCGCTACAAGAAACAAAACCCCCACATTAAACAATGAATAAAAAACACGGCTTGACAGACAGAGAGGTAGAGAGAGAAATATAGAATGGTGAATATAAAAATAGATGAGAAATTAAATAAATTTAAATTAAATTTTAAAAAAAAAAAGAAAAAAGAAAAGGGTTCTGTTTGTGAGCAATGAATGATTCTTTTCTTGAGAGAGAGAGAAATGTACAGAGACAGAGAGAGAGAGAGAGACTGAGTCGTCTAAGAAATTGGCTTTCTTGAGAAGAAAACTCGGTGGCTTTCGATCTGTGACACGGTTTGCTTCCAAATTACAGAGGTGATATTAAAAAGAAACCTTTTTCACTTCTAGAGAGAGAGAGAGAGAGAGAGAGAGAGAGAGAGAGAGGAGAGGGAGAATCTGAAAGCGGGGGAGTTGAAATTCAACACCAAAACACAGAAGGGACGAGATGGGGACAGAAACAAGAGGAGGGGGAGAGAGAGATGAGAGATCAGGTTCTTCAGTACATTGATGAATATATATAACTGGATATACTCACTCCTATTCGCCAAAAAAATAAATAAAAATTGGGATTTTGGGTGGGACCCAGGTTTTTATTATGGAGGCCAAGGCAGCAGTGGTGGTGGTGGGGCGAAGGGGGGGTGCCCCACCGGAGTGTCGGTGGCGGAGCAGGGAGGAGGGTGGGGGAAGGGGTAGTTATGTAAAATCATACACAGAAAAATAAGAAAAGAGTTGTTGGGTTTTTTGTGTGTGCGTATGTTAGTGTCGGTGGCTTTGGTGGATGTCGTCCGATTCGATTCGATACGAGATATCTCTCTTTCTCTTCTCACTCTCCGTCACGGTTTCGGTCATTCGGTGTGTTGTCAAATGAGAGAGAGAGAGAGAGAGAGAGAGTGATGAGGAAGCTGCTGCTGATCAGTCTCTTCTGTTTGACAAAAGCACAGTATTACTTGGGTGAGTGTCACGTGCGACTCGTGCAGCTGGTGACCGAAAAACAGGAAGGTCCAGTAAATTCTCGCGATAAATTAATGAGAATCTGCTCTGCTCTCTAAAAAGAGGTTAACAAGACCAAGTGGTGGCCATCTATTGCATTGCTGTCTGTCTACCTTCCTTTAATTTTTTTTTTTTTTTTTTGGAAAACAAATTATTTTTTTTATTTATCAGATACATTAAGAAATGTTTTGTTTATAATGATAATTTTTTTTATTAAGTCTTGTTTAGTCTTTCTTTGCTTGTTTAAGGTCATTTGTAAAATATAAAACTTTACCTAAATGAGAGTAAATTTTATGTTATGTAACAATAGTCGTCTATATGAGTTGAACTCATAATATTTTTCGGGAACTTGACCAAATGAATATTAATAGAATGAGAAAGCGAGTTTCTTAGGCTCATAGATAGAAAAACACATTGACAATTAGGCTTGATGTGTCAAATTAATACCTAAGCAATCCAAATGAAAGTGTAATGTTAGGCTTGACGCGTAAATTAACAAACTAAGTAATCTAAATGTAAGTGCAACAGTCACACATACTTCTAATGAGACATCTTAGATTGTGTTCAATAAAAAACTGAAGTCAGTTTGGCTTGTATCAGCAATGGCAATGAGCGTTATGAATTAATCTGTCCATTTGAAATACAATGCGGAGTTGGCAAGCTAATGAAACCCTTCTCTATGTCCATGCCCTACTTTGTACACCCTTTTACTTTATTCTGCATCTTTGCCCAAAAAAAAAAAAACAATTTGATTGATGTTTTTGTTAAAAGAATTGTTCCTTTTCTTAGGAACACATACAAGATTCGTCACTACAAAAAAGATAATGGTAACCCCACCATTAACTACTTCATTTATAAATTTCATAGTAATAGAAATACATGTCCTACCGAGACAAAATTTGTAACTTGCTATTCTCTTGCCTAACAGGCAAAGATTTACCTTCTTTAAGTGTTGTTTGTACCATACTTGACCAATCCCGAAACTACTGAGCACCGGTCAACGTTATACCGTCAAGGACCCAGAAGAGCTTCCCTTCAACCAGGAGGCCAATCACAATGCGACATGTGTCGACATCAGAAGCCAATCACAACACGACACGTGTCAATGTTAGAACAAAACTAGAAACTCTCTTCTATAAATAGGGATCATTCTCCCACAATAATCTCTAATGTCATTTTGTACAAAACTATTCACTAGAACTCACAAAATGAGAGCTTGAACCTATGTATTTGTGTAAACCCTTCACAATTAATGAGAACTCCTTTACTCCGTGGACGTAGCCGATCTGGGTGAACCACGTACATCTTGTGTTTGCTTCCTTGTCCCTATTCATTTACGTACTTATCTTCACTAGTGATCGAAGCAACCAAGCGAAGGTCACAAACCTGACACTTTCTGTTGTACCAAAGTCCTCGCTGATTTTGTGCATCAACATTTGGCGCCGTCTGTGGGAAAGACACTTACTCCCATTCTCTTCAGCTTTGTTAAGCTGGTTTCCACCGCTCGTACACTTTCTTTTGGCCAAGCATCTCTCTCCGACATGGGGAGCGAAATAAGCCATAGCACACAGAATGACACCCCCATTGGACCTAGTATGAAGCAACGAAAGCAGGAAGGAAATAGAGTTACTCTTCAAGCTAAAGTCGATGAGTTAGAAGCTCAGAACAACAAGATAGTGATGAGGAACGAGGTCCTCCAAGAGCAATATGAAAAACTTTTCGAGATGCTTCACGAGGCTAGGCATGCTCAAGCACACAAGCTCATCGCCCTTGCTGAGGTCAACAATCATCTGAATGCCCCCCAACACGGAGGGTCACCGATATCCAACACGGACATCCCTGATAGGGATCGAGCTACACATTAATGTGATAATCAACATGAGACTTCTCTCAACCCAGTTGCTTCAACCCGAAGCAGAAGGAGTAGAGGAAAGCACCTCCTCACAGAAGGAGTGGAAAGATCAAAAGTCGTCTATCGCGATTGTCGAGACTTCCTAAAGCAACGTCGAGAGAATCTCATCCACATAAGCTCGAAGATCAATGACTTAAGAGTTTCTAAAAAACTCGGTCCTCTCCCACGACCCAGGCCAGCAGTTAATCTAGGGAATGGGCAACAAGTCCCAGAAGAACATGAAGGTACAGGGGACTCGGAAATGTTCCAACATACTCACTCTAGGAGTCAGTGTGACGAGTCCAAGGAAAAATCATGCTATCTTGATCAAACTTTCCTACTTCCAAGAGGCGATGGGGACTTACGGAAGAAAACTTCAGTGATGCACGACTCTACTCAGGACCCCCTCGTCCTACAGCTCCTGGAGGAAGTAAACAAGTTGAAGGTTGAACGTCAAGCCGAGATACCTGAGTGGAACCAACCCAGGCCTGGCCCCCTCACAAGAAGGATCCTCAACACCCCCTCCAAGCGAAGACAAAGCAGAAGCTTGACTTACAACTCTATACTGGAATGGAAGACCCGATTGAACACCTTAACCTCTTTGAGTCCACCATGGTATACCGGAGACATACCGATGAAGAACGGTGCCTTCTCTTCCCCTCCACCCTCTCTGGCGGAGCTTTAAACTGGTATTGCCGTCTTCCACCCGAGACGGTAGCCTCATTTGAAGAGTTGAGGAAGTTGTTTGTCTCTCAACACATCTTCCAGACTGATCGTTTGCAACCTTTAGGGAGTATACACTTACCCTTCACCATTGGTACAAGCCCCTACACAACTACTATTACCACTAACTTCCTAGTGGTCAATTGCCCGACGGCATACAATGTCATCTTTGGGTGCACATGCATCAATGATCTCAAGGCCATGGTATCCACACATATGTTGTTGATGAAGTTTCCAACCCCTTTCGGCAATGGATACATCAGGGGAGATCAACTTAATGCTCGATCATGTTACAACACTTCAGTTAAGCAACAACACCTGCCTGTCCCCAAGGAGACCCTCTCTATACATAACCAGGTAGTAAAGACCAGTCCAGATGAAGCCAACTCGGATCTTCATAATGGCAACAGTCAACCCGATGACCCTCGAGATGACTCATTCACCCAGCAAGCACAACCCCCTGAAGAGTTAGAGAATGTCTCTATCTCCAAAGACCATCCAGATCGCATGGTGAAGATTGGCACCACTTTGTCACCACCCCTTCGATTGTCGCTGATCTCATTTTTGCAAGAGAACGCCAAGGTATTCGCTTGGTCATATAAAGATATGCCGGGCATCTCTCCCGATATCATCTGTCACCACTTGAGTATTGATCCCAAGACCAAACCAGTAAAATAGAAGCGAAGATCTTATGATGTTGAACGATACGAGGCGATGAAAGCAGAAGTTGAAAAACTCAAGGACATAGGCTTCGTCCGTGAAGTCAATTACCCAACATGGGTAGCAAATGTTGTCCTTGTTAAGAAAAATCCGACCAAGGAAAGTCTCATGCTTTAAAAGGTCTTGTGGAGAATGTGTGTCGACTACACCGACCTAAACAAATGATGCCCAAAGGATAGTTTCCCCCTTCCTCTCATTGATAGACTTATAGACTTTACGGCAAGGTGTGAGCTCTTGAGCTTCATGGACGCTTATTCAGGATACAACCAAATCCTCATGAACCCCTCAGACCAAGAACACACAACCTTCACTACTGATAGGGGACTATATTGCTACAAAGTCATGCCATTCGGTCTAAAGAATGCAGGAGCAACTTATTAGAGACTGGTCAATTCAATGTTCGCCGAACAGATTGGGAAGAGCATGGAAGTTTACGTTGATGATATGTTACTCAAGAGCAAACATGCTGACCAACACATCACCAACCTATCTGAAACTTTCACCATTCTAAAGAGGTATCGAATGAGGTTGAACCCCAACAAATGTGCCTTCGGCGTGGGCTCTGGAAAATTCTTAGGCTTCATGATTAGCCAACGAGGCATTGAAGCTAACCCCGAAAAGATCAAAGCAATCCTCGACATGAAAGAGCCAGTAACTTCAAAAGACATCCAAAGCCTTACTGGCAAGGTGGCAGCCTTAACCAGATTCATCTCTAAGGCCACAGACAGATGTGCTTCTTTCTTCAAAGAACTCAAGGGAAATAAGAAGTACATTACATGGACGGAGGAATGTGCCAAGGCATTCAGGAACCTCAAATAGTACATGAGTAAAGCCCCTCTGCTCTCCAAACCAGAAGTTGGTGACACTCTCATTATCTATCTATCGGTTTCGGCTTCAGCAGTCAGTTCTGTTCTTATTCGAAAGGACAGTGGTGTCGAACGACCCGTCTACTATGCTAACAAGGCCCTACAAGATGCAGAGACACGATACTCCAACATTGAGAAATTAGCTCTAGCATTGGTCATGTCTACTCGAAAACTTCGCCCTTATTTCCAAGCACACACCATCATTGTGCTTACTAATCACCCTCTTCGACAGATACTCCAGAGTCCTGACACGTCTGGGCGAATGATCAAATGGGCAATAGCATTGGGTGAGTTTGACATCTCCTACCAACCAAAACTAGCCGAAAAAGGTCAAGCAATAGCAGATTTCATCGCCGACTTCATATATCCTGTTGACATTGCTTCTACACCTGAAGTAGTAGCTTCATTACCATCGGAAGCTCAGAAGATAGAATCAACAACCCCAGCATGGAGTCTGTATGTTGATGGCTCATCCAACCAACAGGGCTACGGAGCAGGATTAGTCATCACTACCCCTGACAAAGTGGCAATAGAATACGCTCTTCGTTTCAAATTCAAGGCATCGAACAACGAGGCCGAATACGAAGCCCTTCTAGCAGGCTTACGTTTGGCCAAGCATCTTGGAGTTAAACAAATTGATATCTTCAGTGACTCCCAATTAGTGGTCAACCAAGTCACGAACAACTTTGATGCTAAGGATAGCTCCATGGCAGCATATCTTGCGCAAACACGACTTTTGCTCAAGCACTTCCACTACCAGATCACCCAAGTTCCTCGAGCGGCAAACAGTCATGCAGACGCTTTGGCCCGCCTCGCCTCGGTAGTGGAAGACAAGATTGGGAGAAAAATTCATGTCGAATTGTTGGCAGCACCAAGCACCATGGTCGCAGAAGTGTGCAATTTACAACAAGGAGATAGTTGGATCTCCCTAATTTATAAATTCCTTGCCCATGGCACCCTCCCAAATGACAAAGTCCAAGCTAAGCAGATTCGATAAAAGTCTGCTCGCTACCTGATCATTAATAACCAACTCTACAAGCGCGGTTTTACCATGCCCTACCTAAGATGCCTTACACCTGCGGAGGCGGAAATTGTCCTTCGGGAAATACATGAAGGAGTCTGCGGAGATCATGTTGGGTCTAGATCCCTAGCACACAAGACTTTTCGCCAAGGATATTATTGGCCAACACTCCACTAAGATGCCATCAGAATATCTCGCTCATGTGATAAGTGTCAACGCTACGCAACTATCCCTCACTCCCCTCCCGAGCCGCTCACTCCTATGATCAGCCCTTCGCCCTTCGCCTAATGGAGACTTGATTTGATCGGCCCAATGCCTGCAGGGAAGGGCAAGGTCTGCTATGCAATCGTTGCAGTTGACTACTTCACAAAGTGGGCTGAAGTAGAACCCTTGGCAACCATTACTGAGGCAAAAATAGAAGACTTCGTATGGAAGAACATCCTCTGCAGATTTGGCATTCCCAATGTGATAGTCACGGACAATGGGCGGCAGTACGACAACAAGAACTTCAGGATGTTCTGCTCTAAGTTCAACATCAACTTATGTTTTGCCTCTCCAGCCCATCCCTAGTCTAATGGACAAGTCGAGGCCGTTAACAAAATAATCAAGCGTACTCTGAAAACTAGCTTGGACAAAGCTAAAGGTTGTTGGCCAGAATTCGTACCCCAAGTTCTTTGGTCATACCGCACTTCATATCGGACTTCCACAGGAGAAACTTCATTCTCACTTGTTTTTGGTACAGAAGCAGTTGTCCCGGTTGAGCTTGAGCAAGCAACATACCGAATCCAGAACTACATGCAGAGTGAAAACGACAAACAACTCACCCTCAACCTGGATCTAGTCAAGGAACACAGAAATCAGGCTCACCTGAGGAATGTCGCCTACAAGCAGCGCATCTCCAACTACTACGATTCAAGGGTCAAACCTCGCTCCTTCAAAGTGGGAAACTGGGTACTGAAGAAAAGATTACTCTGTGATAGAGTCCCGAGTGAAGGAACACTCAGTCCTAACTGGGATGGACCGTTCGAGGTCGTCGGCATCAGCCGCCCTGGCTCCTACAAGCTCAGAAGCTCCGACGGCAAGACTCTTGGCCATCCATGGAATGCTGACCACTTGAAGTACTATTACAAATAGACTCACATTGTACAAGTGTTAAGCTACAGCCGTTCGGCATCCTATGTAACAAAGACCATTTGGTATGAATTCAATAAAGAGGTGATTTAGCCAACTCGGCCCTAAACTCTTTTACATTCTGAGCAATGAAACACTCAAGTGTTAAAGCTTCAACGTAAATGTTTCCAATACAAAACAAAATCTAAGTATGTGTCAACAAGACTATACAAAGGATCTACATCATACATTCCAACACATTCATACATAAACATCATACATTCCAATACATTCATACATAAACATCATATATTCCAACACATTCATACATAAACATCATACATTCCAATACATTCATACATAAACATCATACATTCCAACACATTCATACATAAACATCATACATTCCAACACATCCATACATAAGCCAACTGTGCTTCGAAAGGGTTCAACACACTTTGTGTCATTCGACATTTGCCACAATATGCCTCGACACCTTACCCTTATTCTCACCAACTAGGTGATGAAGGAACTCACCTTCGTGCCACCAACTAGGTGATGAAATGTACAACCTGTACTCTAATATTATTTGGAAACTTGCCACCCTTATCACCAATCAGGTGAAGAAGGAACTCATCTTCATGCCACCAACCAGGTGATGAAATATACAATGCGTACTCTCCTTCATGCCACCAACCAGGTGATGAAATGTACAACGCGTACTCTCCTTCATGTCACCAACCAGGTGATGAAATGTGATGAAAGGTGATTAAGGAATTCACATTCGTACCACCAACCAAGTGATGAAAGCAACCCACCATTCATTCCACTAACCAGAAGACGAGTGGTACAACTTGTACATGTGAACTCTTAGCATTCACAAATAATCAAAAACCCTCAAGCTTTACAACTCAACTAGGGGAGCACTTATGCCTAACAAGAGCTATAGTCACCAACAAAGTCTTATTGCAAGCCAACAATGGCTTCAGTGCATGGTATACGAAGATCAAGCTCTTTAGCCCTCTTGCATCTGCTTCAGACATTTCTCCTCTGTAACAATGCAAACACTACAACTCATAGAAAGCTTCACACGCTCTTGATCAAGACTGTTCGAAGCAAATTCAATTTATATGGTTCATCCAAACCTTCGACTACTACAAGATGTGGCTTGCATCACAATCTCTCGCTCAACAGTGTGGAAGCAAAATTTGTATACATTGTCTCTCCCACATTTTCAAATTTCCAGTTTTCCCAAAAAAAAAAAAAAAAAAAAAAAGGGAAATTGGAAATTGGAAATTGGGAAATTCAACAAAGCTTCATCAATGGAGGACAAATATCAATTTCAAAAGCTTCGTACTATCTTCATCAAGATAGTGTGAAGTAAAATCAATTTATGGTGCCAACAAAAGCTTCATCAATGGAGGACAAATATCAATCTCAAAAGCTTCGCACCATCTTCATCAAAATAGTGTGAAGCAAAATCAATTTATGGTGCCAACAAAAGCTTCATCAATGGAGGACAAATATCAATCTCAAAAGCTTCGCACTATCTTCATCAAGATAGTGTGAAGCAAGATCAATTTATGGTGCCAACAAAAGCTTCATCAATGGAGGACAAATATCAATCTCAAAAGCTTCGCACTATCTTCATCAAGATAGTGTGAAGCAAAATTAATTTATGGTGCCAACAAAAGCTTCACCTATAAAGCTTCAACCCCAAAGCTTCACCTATAAAGCTTCAACACCAAAGCTTCAACCCCAAAGCTTCACCTACAATACAAAATTTCAACACCAAAACATATAAAAGCTTCACACACTCTTCATCAAGATAGTGTGAAGCAAAATCAATTCATGGTGACCATCAGATTCCTGCATCTGGTCAAGTTTCCTCTTCATGTTTGTAGCATAGTCATGCGCGAGCCTGTGCAACTGTTTATTCTCATGCTTGAGCCCTCTAATCTCCTGTTTGAGACTTTTCACTTCAGCCGCCAATGATTCAACTTGGCGGGTTCTAGCAAATAAGCGTTGGGCCATATTAGACACAGAAGCTGCACACTGAACACTAAGAGCCAGAGAATCCTTAACAGCCAACTCATCAGACTGTTTGGAAAGTAGTCTGTTATCTTTGGGAGTGAGAAGGTTCATGGCCACCACCGCAGCGGTCATATCATTCTTCATCATAGAATCCCCAACGGTAAGAGGACCAGTAGGGGATATGAAGGATGGGCGCCATATGTTTTCTGGAGAATGCGTGGCTGCCTCTTCTCCAAGGTTCAAGTCAAAACGACGGTCGGAGGGGCCAGACATTTTCAAAGGTGTTGAAGAGAGAAGAGGTCAGACAAATCAAGATCTTAGAAGTGCAAGAAGGGAGCTTCTACTGGTGGAGATTCAAGTGTGTTGTGGAACTTAATGCCAGCCTCTATAAAAATCTGCACTCGACGGAGCTTCAGAAATCGAAGAGGCGTTTGCTTTCTCAAAAGCTGGGCTGCTCAGAGACCACGAGGGCCGATCTCAGAAATCGAAGAAGCGTTTACTTTCTCAAAAGCTGGGCTGCTCAAAGACCACGAAGGTCGATCGCAGAAATCATCACATCCATTCATATCTCATCACATCCATTCATTACTAATTACCATTCAATCATACCAACATTATATACTTACCTGAACTTACCTTAGCCTCCGCATTGGTGTGCAACACTGTGCAAGGTTGTACTAAATCACATACTAAAATGTAAACTAATTATGGCATGGCATTTATAAAACATAAAACCACAATTTCTCGTTTTATGCGTGTCATCCTTGCGTAGGGGCCATGCTAATCTTCTCTATATCGTTCCAATTTTATCGGATGTCCTGTAACATCCCACATCGCCTGGGAGAGTGGATCTTGTAAGCCTTATATGTATATTCTCATCTCTACCTAGCACGAGGCCTTTTGGGAGCGAGCTCACTGGCTTCAGGTTCCGTAGGAACTCCGAAGTTAAGCGAGTTCGCGCGAGAGCAATCCCATGATGGGTGACCCATTGAGAAGTTTTCGTGTGAGTTCCTAGAAACAAAACCTTGATGGCGTAGTCGGGGCCCAAAACGGACAATATCATGCTACGGCAGAGTCGAGCCTGAGATGTGGTGGGGTCCGGACCGGGATATGACATTTTGTCCTTTTGGTCGTGGATCAAATATGCAAATTTATACCATAGTTGGCTCATTCCTCATTTTTCTCATTCTTTCAAGTAACAGTTTGACTCACTCATATAAAATAATTGATAAAAATATAAAAGAAAATTTTATGCACACGTATAGAACTGTGATTAATATGAATATAAGAATGTTTACTTGTAAAGGAATAAGCCAATAATTACACTTGTTGATGCACAAAATCAGCGAGGACTTTGGTACAACAGAAAGTGTCAGGTTTGTGACCTTCGCTTGGTTGCTTCGATCACTAGTGAAGATAAGTACGTAAATGAATAGGGACAGGGAAGCAAACACAAGATGGACGTGGTTCACCCAGATCGGCTACGTTCACGGAGTAGAGGAGTTCTAATTAATTGTGAAGGGTTTACACAAATACATAGGTTCAAGCTCTCATTTTGTGAGTTCTAGTGAATAGTTTAGTACAAAATGACATTAGAGATTATTGTGGGAGAATGATCCCTATTTATAGAAGAGAGTTTCTAGTTTTGTTCTAACATTGACATGTGTCGTGTTGTGATTAGCTTCTGATGTTGACACGTGTCGCGCTGTGATTGGCTTCTGATGTCGACACGTGTCGCATTGTGATTGGCCTCCTGGTTGAAGGGAAGCTCTTCTGGGTCCTTGACGGTATAACGTTGACCGGTGCTCAGTAGTTTCGGGATTGGTCAAGTATGGTACAAACAGTGCTCCCCTAAGTTCCCGAGTGAGGGAAGCTCATCGGTTGGGGACTTGCAAGATCCAAGCCATTGAGTAATCACGAAACTTCTAAGTACTGAAGTGTGGTATCATTTTCACGTGTCTTATCTGTCTCATATGTAGATGTGGCATCTTTTCTGGAAGTACTTTTCCTCCATCCATGGGTGGTATCTTTAACCGATGAAGATGCACAAGGTAATGTATTAATTTCACTTGAAGCTTACTTGTAGTTTCGGGCTTGGTTAAGTGCGATACAAACCCTATAGTAGGAGTCCCCCAAGTCGTCGAGCTAGGAGATCTGCCGAAAGAGGTGACAGACAAGGTAAGCAGTCAAACTTCCAAGCAAGCAACCCAGGATCGGAGGTTCGACTTGTAGTTTCGGGCTTGGTCAAGTGCGATACAAACCCTATAGTAGGAGTCCCCCAAGTCGCCGAGCTAGGAGATATGTCGAAAGAGGTGACAGACAAGGTAAGCAGTCAAACTTCCAAGCAAGCAACCCAGGATCGGAGGTTCGACTTCGGCTTCCGGTTGATTGTTCTCCTTCTCCTTGTCTCTCATTCAGCTGCCAGGATAAGGAGAAGCAAATGGAGAAGAGATGATATGAGATATTTTTGCTTTTGAAGAAGTAACTTTCCACAGGCTTATTCTTGAACTGTGCTGGAGGGTTTTCTGGTTCCCTTCAGAGTATAAGGCCGACTCAAGAATTTGAGGGTCAAAACAAGTCCATCAAATCTAGAGTACGTTCGACCTTGATGATATGGGATACTTTTGCTGTTGACGGAATAATGAATGTGGTATGGAAAGGTGTCGTGCTGTAGTGATCTGTTTCAGCTCACCGTTGAACCTTCTGCTTCAATCTTTTGCATGGCAGAAGTGGTGTGCAACCTTTGCATTTAAATGGTCATTCAGAACATTCCTTCATAGTGACTCATCCACGCTTGGCAGCTTCAGTGTAAAGAGCCAATATCTGATCAACTGTCATGAGGTATGTGCCGATATAATTCATGACCTTGACAGCAGTTGAGGATGAGTTCTTGAGAGCAATGCTAAGTAAGCAACCAGGCAAAGGTCTCAGGCAGTCAGTTCCAGATTGGAGGTTTGATTTCAGGTTCCGACTGACTGCTCTCTTTCTCTTTGTCCTGCAGGTGTGGACAAGGACGAAGACAAGGACAGGGAGAAAGCATGATATGGGATACTCTTGCTTTCGACCCTGATGATATGAGATACTCTTGTTCTTGGTGTGGCTTATTTGCTGAGGTATTATCGGGGGGAAATAAAGCTGAGTATTTCGAGAGGTTATGTTGAGGGTGCATTCTCGAATGCGAGAAAGGGTTGAGCATTTTTGCAGGTTTACCTGTCCGTTGAGGAGGGAGGTCGATGTATATAGAGATTTCCCAATAACAAGTAGTAATGCTATTCCTTTACCCTTCTTGGTCACAACAATGTAGTGGGAGCTGCCAGCTTCACGTGTTTTAACTTTGTCAGAGCACTTTGAAAAAGTGGTATGTGGTATCTGGAAAGCTGATGTTGCGTGTGAAGATTACAGACAAGCTTTATCTAAGGAAATCTGGCTCTCGAAGTTATGAGAGATGTGCCTCTTCGGTTTTCGAACAAGCAATCCCGTCGGGCATCTGGCTCTCGAGATTCGGAAAGCGGTGCCGCTTCGATTTTTGAGAAAATAATTATGTTGGGAGTCTTTTCTCGAATGTGAGTAAAGGTTGGACGTTCTTGCCAGCCTGTCTTGCCACAGAACACGGAGGTCGACACACATAGGGACTTTCCAGTTGTCAAGCAGTGGTGCTGTTCCTTTACCCTTGTGGGTAATAGTAGGGTAGCTGGAACTTCGAAATTCTCATGCCTAAACTTTGTCAGAGATCTTTGGCAAAGTTATATGTGGTACCCGAGGAGTTGATGGTGCATGTGGAGAGTGGTGATTGAACAGTAAGATTCACGTGCTTTCTACTTCACCAGAAATCTTCGACAGATTGCCCGTAATTTCCGCAAAGCTGAGTGTGCATGTGACAGGTGCTGACGAGGCTGAAAAAGCAGGTGCTTCTTCGATTTCTGAGATCGGCCCTCGTGGTCTCTGAGCAGCTCAGCTTTCGAGAAAGCAAACGCCTCTTCGATTTCTGAAGCTCCGTCAAGTGCAGATTTTTATAGAGGTTGGCATTAAGTTCCACAGCACACTTGAATCTCCACCAGTAGAAGCTCCCTTCTTGCACTTCTAAGATCTTGATTTGTCTGACCTCTTCCTTCTTCAACACCTTTGAAAATGTCTGGCCCTTCCGACCGTCGTTTTGACTTGAACCTTGGAGAAGAGACAGCCACACCTTCTTCAGATAACATATGGCGCCCATCTTTCATATCCCCTACTGGTCCTCTTACCGTTGGGGATTCTGTGATGAAGAATGATATGACCGCTGCGGTGGTGGCCAGGAACCTTCTCACTCCCAAAGATAACAGACTACTTTCCAAACGGTCTGATGAGTTGGCTGTTAAGGATTCTCTGGCTCTTAGTGTTCAGTGTGCAGCTTTTGTGTCTAATATGGCCCAACGCCTATTTGCTAGAACCCGCCAAGTTGAATCATTGGCTGCTGAAGTGATGAGTCTCAAACAAGAGATTAGAGGGCTCAAGCATGAGAATAAACAGTTGCACCGGCTCGCACATGACTATGCTACAAACATGAAGAGGAAGCTTGACCAGATGAAGGAATCTGATGGTCATGTTTTACTTGATCATCAGCGGTTTGTGGGTTTGTTCCAAAGGCATTTATTGTCGTCGTCTTCTGGGGCTGTACCGCGTAATGAAGCTCCAAATGATCAACCTCTGATGCCTCCTCCTTCTGGGGTTCTGTCCAGTACTGAGGCTCCGGATAACCACCCTCCGGTGCTTTCTCTTTCTGGGGCTCTACCGACTGCTGAGACTTCCCTTGAGCAACCTTTGTGAAGGCTCCCTCTTGTTTGTTTATTTTGATTCATGTATATGTATATATTTGTAACTTATTGGAAATATCAATAAACAAGATTTGCTTCATTTCAACGCATTGTGTTAAATACACCAAGGCCTTCTTCACTAAGTTCTTTGAATTTTTCCTTTTGTTGAAGCTTGTATGTTGAAACTTTGTGAGTGAAGCATGTAGGTTGAGGTAGTGCTCCCTTAATTTCCTGAGTGAGGAAAACTACTCGTTTGGAGACTTGAAAAATCCAAGTCATTGAATGGTCGTGAGACTTCCGAGTATCAAGGTGCAGTAGCATATGGTAGGAGTCCCCCAAGTCTCTGGTCGAGGGAGTTGACGAATGAGGCATTTCCTTTCTAAGTGGTAGCCCAAAACTCCTTCTTCATATATATTTGTTATGAAAGTTATTAGGCCCAAAGAAGAGGAGGCCTAGGCAATTTTTTTTTTTTTTTTTTTTGAATTTTCAAATTTCCGGATTTTTGAATTTTCGAATTTCAGAAAAAAAAAAAATAATATATATATATATATATATTTTAAAGCTTTGTAGGTGAAGCTTTGTAGGTGAAGCTTTGTTGGGCACCATGAATTGATTTTGCTTCACACTATCTTGATGAAGAGTGTGTGAAGCTTTTATATGTTTTGGTGTTGAAATTTTGTATTGTAGGTGAAGCTTTGGGGTTGAAGCTTGATAGGTGAAGCTTTGGTGTTGAAGCTTTATAGGTGAAGCTTTGGTGTTGAAGCTTTATAGGTGAAGCTTTGGGGTTGAAGCTTTATAGGTGAAGCTTTTGTTGGCACCATAAATTAATTTTGCTTCACACTATCTTGATGAAGATAGTGCGAAGCTTTTGAGATTGATATTTGTCCTCCATTGATGAAGCTTTTGTTGGCACCATAAATTGATATTGCTTCACACTATCTTGATGAAGATAGTGCGAAGCTTTTGAGATTGATATTTGTCTTCCATTGATGAAGCTTTTGTTGGCACCATAAATTGATTTTGCTTCACACTATCTTGATGAAGATAGTGCAAAGCTTTTGAGATTGATATTTGTCCTCCATTGATGAAGCTTTTGTTGGCACCATAAATTGATTTTGCTTCACACTATCTTGATGAAGATAGTGCGAAGCTTTTGAGATTGATATTTGTCCTCCATTGATGAAGCTTTGTTGAATTTCCCAATTTCCAATTTCCTCTTTTTTTTTTTTTTTTTTTTTTTTTTTTTTTTTTTGGGGAAAACTAGAAATTTGAAAATGTGGGAGAGACAACGTATACAAATTTTGCTTCCACATTGTTGAGCGAGAGATTGTGATGCAAGCCACATCTTGTAATAGTCGAAGGTTTGGATGAACCATATAAATTGAATTTGCTTCGAACAGTCTTGATCAAGAGCGTGTGAAGCTTTCTATGAGTTGTAGTGTTTGCATTGTTACAGAGGAGAAACGTCTGAAGCAGATGCAAGAGGGCTGAAGAGCTTGATCTTCGTATACCATGCACTGAAGCCATTGTTGGCTTGCAATAAGACTTTGTTGGTGACTATAGCTCATGTTAGGCATAAGTGTTCCCCTAGTTGAGTTGTAAAGCTTGAGGGTTTTTTATTATTTGTGAATGCTAGGAGTTCACATGTACAAGTTGTACCACTCGTCTTCTGGTTAGTGGAATGAATGGTGGGTTGCTTTCATCACTTGGTTGGTGGTACGAATATGAATTCCTTAATCACCTTTCATCACATTTCATCACCTGGTTTGTGACATGAAGGAGAGTACGCGTTGTACATTTCATCACCTGGTTGGTGGCATGAAAGAGAGTACGCGTTGTACATTTCATCACCTGGTTGGTGGCATGAAGATGAGTTCCTTCTTCACCTGATTGGTGATAAGGGTGGCAAGTTTCCAAATAATATTAGAGTACGGGTTGTACATTTCATCACCTAGTTGGTGGCACGAAGGTGAGTTCCTTCATCACCTAGTTGGTGAGAATAAGGGCAAGGTGTCGAGGCACATTGTGGCAAATGTCGAATGACACAAAGTGTGTTGAACCCTTTCGAAGCACAGTTGGCTTATGTATGGATGTGTTGGAATGTATGATGTTTATGTATGAATGTGTTGGAATGTATGATGTTTATGTATGAATGTATTGGAATGTATGATGTTTATGTATGAATGTGTTGGAATGTATGATGTTTATGTATGAATGTATTGGAATGTATGATGTTTATGTATGAATGTGTTGGAATGTATGATGTAGATCCTTTGTATAGTCTTGTTGACACATACTTAGATTTTGTTTTGTATTGGAAACATTTACGTTGAAGCTTCAACACTTGAGTGTTTTATTGCTCAGAATGTAAAAGAGTTTAGGGCCGAGTTGGCTAAATCACCTCTTTATTGAATTCATACCAAATGGTCTTTGTTACATAGGATGCCGAACAGCTGTAGCTTAACACTTGTACAATGTGAGTCTATTTGTAATAGTACTTCAAGTGGTCAGCATTCCATGAATGGCCAAGAGTCTTGCCGTCGGAGCTTCTGAGCTTGTAGAAGCCAGGGCGGCTGATGCCGACAACCTCGAACGGTCCATCCCAGTTAGGACTGAATGTTCCTTCACTCGGGACTCTATCACAGAGTAATCTTTTCTTCAGTACCCAGTCTCCCACTTTGAAGGAGCGAGGTTTGACCCTTGAGTCGTAGTAGTTGGAGATGCGCTGCTTGTAGGCGACATTCCTCAGGTGAGCCTGATTTCTGTGTTCCTCGACTAGATCCAGGTTGAGGGTGAGTTGTTTGTCGTTTTCACTCTGCATGTAGTTCTGGATTCGGTATGTTGCTTGCTCAAGCTCAACCGGGACAACTGCTTATGTACCAAAAGCAAGTGAGAATGGAGTTTCTCATGTGGAAGTTCGATATGAAGTGCGGTATAACCAAAGAACTTGGGGTACGAATTCTGGCCAAACATAAGTTGATGTTGAACTTAGAGCAGAACATCCTGAAGTTCTTGTTGTCGAACTGCCGCCCATTGTCCGTGACTATCGCATTGGGAATGCCGAATCTGCAGATGATGTTCTTCTATACGAAGTCTTCTATTTTTGCCTCAGTAATGGTTGCCAAGGGTTCTACTTCAGCCCACTTTGTGAAGTAGTCAACTGCAACGATTGCATAGCGGACCTTGCCCTCCCCTGCAGGCATTGGGCCGATCAAATCAAGTCCCTATTAGGCCAAGGGCCAAGGGCTGATCATAGGAGTGAGCGGCTCGGGAGGGGAGTGAGGGATAGTTGCGTAGCGTTGACACTTATCACATAAGCGAGATATTCTGATGGCATCTTGGTGGAGTGTTGGCCAATAGTATCCTTGGCGAAAAGTCTTGTGTGCTAGAGATCTAGACCCAGCATGATCTCCGCAGACTCCTTCATGTATTTCCCGAAGGACAATTTCTGCCTCCGCAGATGTAAGGCATCTTAGGTAGGGCAGGGTAAAACCACGCTTGTAGAGTTGGTCATTAATGATCAGGTAGCGAACAGACTTTTATCGAATCTGCTTAGCTTGGACTTTGTCATTTGGGAGGGTGCCATGGGCAGGAATTTATAAATTGGGGTGATCCAACTATCTCCTTGTTGTAAATTGCACACTTCTGCGACCATGGTGCTTGGTGCTGCCAACAATTCGACATGAATTTTTCTCCCAATCTTGTCTTCCACTGCCGAGGCGAGGCGGGCCAAAGCGTCTGCATGACTATTTGCCGCTCGAGGAACTTGAGTGATCTGGTAGTGGAAGTGCTTGAGCAAAAGTCGTGTTTGCGCAAGATATGCTGCCATGGAGCTATCCTTAGCATCAAAGTTGTTCGTGACTTGGTTGACCACTAATTGGGAGTCACTGAAGATATCAATTTGTTTAACTCCAAGATGTTTGGCCAAACGTAAGCCTGATAGAAGGGCTTCGTATTCGGCCTCGTTGTTCGATGCCTTGAATTTGAAACGAATAGCGTATTCTATCGCCACTTTGTCAGGGGTAATGAGGACTAATCCTGTTCCGCAACCCTGTTGGTTGGATGAGCCATCAACATACAGACTCCATGCTGGGGTTGTTGATTCTATCTTTTGAGTTTCCGATGGTAATGAAGCTATTGCTTCAAGTGTAGAAGCAATGTCAACAGGATATGTGAAGTCGGCGATGAAATCTACTACTGCTTGACCTTTTTCGACTGGTTTTGGTTGGTAGGAGATGTCAAACTCACCCAATGCTATTGCCCATTTGATCATTCGCCCAGACGTGTCAGGACTCTGGAGTATCTGTCGAAGAGGGTGATTGGTAAGCACGATGATGGTGTGTGCTTGGAAATAAGGGCAAAGTTTTCAAGCAGACATGACCAATGCTAGAGCTAATTTCTCAATGTTGGAGTATCGTGTCTCCGCATCTTGTAGGGCCTTGCTAGCGTAGTAGACGGGCCGTTCGACACCACTGTCCTTTCGGATAAGAACATAACTGACTGCTGAAGCCGAGACCGATAGATAGATAATGAGAGTGTCACCAACTTCTGGTTTGGAGAGCAGATGGGCTTTACTCATGTATTCTTTGAGGTTCCTGAATGCCTTGGCACATTCCTTCGTCCATGTAATGTACTTCTTATTTCCCTTGAGTGCTTTGAAGAAAGGAGTACATCTGTCTGTGGCCTTAGAGATGAATCTGGTTAAGGCTGCCACCTTGCCAGTAAGGCTTTGGATGTCTTTTGAAGTTACTGGCTCTTTCATGTCGAGAATTGCTTTGATCTTTTCGGGGTTAGCTTCAATGCCTCGTTGGCTAATCATGAAGCCTAAGAATTTGCCAAATCCCACGCCGAATGCACATTTGTTGGGGTTCAACCTCATTCGATACCTCTTTAGAATGGTGAAAGTTTCAGATAGGTTGGTGATGTGTTGGTCAGCATGTTTGCTCTTGACTAGCATATCATCAACGTAAACTTCCATGCTCTTCCCAATCTGTTCGGCGAACATTAAATTGACCAGTCTCTGATAAGTTGCTCCTGCATTCTTTAGGCCGAAAGGCATGACTTTGTAGCAATATAGTCTCATGTTAGTAGTGAAGGCTGTGTGTTCTTGGTCTGAGGGGTTCATGAGGATTTGGTTGTATCCTGAATAAGCGTCCATGAAGCTCAAGAGCTCACACCCTGCCGTAGAGTCTATAAGTCTATCAATGAGAGGAAGGGGGAAACTATCATTCGGGCATCCTTTGTTTAGGTTGGTGTAGTCGACACACATTCTCCACAAGACCTTTTGAAGCAGGAGACTTTCCTTGGTCGGATTTTTCTTAACAATAACAACATTTGCTACCCATGTTTGGTAATTGACTTCACGGACGAAGCCTATGTCCTTGAGTTTTTCAACTTCTGCTTTCATCGCCTCGTATCATTCAACATCATAAGATCTTCACTTCTGTTTTACTGGTTTGGTCTTGGGATCAATTCTCAAGTGGTGACAGATGATATCGGGAGAGATGCCCAGCATATCTTTATATGACCAAGCGAAGACCTCGGCGTTCTCTTGCAAAAAGGAGATCAGCGACAACCGAAGGGGTGGTGACAAAGTGGTGCCAATCTTAACCATGCAATCTGGATGGTCTTTGAAGATAGAGACATTCTCTAACTCTTCAGCGGGTTGTGCTTGCTGGGTGAATGAGTCATCTCGAGGGTCATCAGGTTGACTGTTGCCATCATGAAGATCCGAGTTGGCTTCATCTGGACTGGTCTTTACTACCTGGTTATGTATAGAGAGGGTCTCATTGGGGACATGCAGGTGTTGTTGCTTAACTGAAGTGTTGTAACATGATCGAGCACTAAGTTGATCTCCCCTGATGTATCCATTGCCGAAAGGGGTTGGAAACTTCATCAACAACATATGTGTGGATACCATGGCCTTTAGATCATTGATGCATGTGCGCCCAAAGATGACATTGTATGCCGTCGGGCAATTGACCACTAGGAAGTTAGTGGTAATAGTAGCTGTGTAGGGGCATGTACCAATGGTGAAGGGTAAGTGTATACTCCCTAAAGGTTGCACGATATCGCCAGAGAAGCTTATCAGAGGAGAAATAAAGCGATCGAGCAAGTGTTCAGCTACATTAAGTGCCTTGAAAACTTCAGCAAACATGATATTGACTGAAGCACTTGTGTCTATCAAGATTCGTTTCACATCAAAATTTGCTATGTGAGCCTCCACAATCAGCGGATCGTTGTGAGAGTAGATGATACCTCTTTCTTCCTCAGGGTAGAAACATATTGGATCCCAGTTAGGTTTTTGATACTTGCCTCCCCTGATGTCTTCCACGTGAAACACTTGATGGCCATGTCTCAAAGTTCGTTCACTATTTTTCATGGCCCTATTGGAAGATTCAGACATGGGTGTGCCGCCGCTTATGGAGTATATCACATTCACCTGGCGTTGGTTACGGTTATCCCTTGGAGGGTGAAGGAGGAACTGATCAATTTTTCCTTCACGTGCCAAAGCTTCGATATGATCACAGAGGATGATGCACTTCTCGCCGTCATGGCCATTATACTCGTGGTAGCAGCAAAACACGCCCGTGTTCTTCGTGGACTTGTAATCTGGTTGCCTTGGCTTTGGCTTTGGTATCAGGTAAGCTATACTGGGGTAGATGGTCGCGCATGTAGCGTTCAAAGGTGTGTATGTCTCATATCTCGGGGTAGGGCCTGTCTTGACACGCGATTGGCCCACTGCGTTGACTACCTGGGGATGGGGGTTATTGGACGATATACTGAGTTATCGCGATAGTGCCCCTTATTCTTTTTATTAAAATGAGATTGGTGAGGATGGAAATCTTTCCTTTTTCCTTGGGATTGATATGTCTGCTGACTTGGCGAAGCATTAAATGAGGTCAGGGGGTGTGCTGCTACCGTTTGGAAGGTTGAGGTCTTTTCATTCGGTTGGATCTGGCCTCCACTCCCTACTTGTTAATAAGGGGTGACTGTAGGGGGTTTCCCTTGATATGTCCTTGCCTCGGCAGAGGCATGGTTGTAAGCTTGTGCCATCACCTCAGAGTAAGTCTTCCAAGTGTTGGCATTAATCATGTACTTGAAGAAACAGTCACGTAAGCCTGCCGTGAAGGCCTTGAGGGCGGTCTTGTCATCTGCCTCAGCGCAGCGGGAATACTCATGGCTGAAGCGGCCAGCATACTTTAGTAATGACTCGTCCGGCTTCTGGCGAATAGTGTACAAGTCATCTGCGGAATGCAAGCGATCGGTCTGGAAGATGTGTTGAGAGACAAACAACTTCCTCAACTCTTTAAATGAGTCTACCGTCTCGGGTGGAAGACAGCAATACCAATTTAAAGCTCCGCTAGAGAGGGTGGAGGGGAAGAGAAGGCACCGTTCTTCATCGGTGTGTCTCCGGTATACCATGGTGGACTCAAAAAGGTTAAGGTGTTCAATCGGGTCTTCCCTTCCAGTATAGAGTTGTAAGTCAAGCTTCTGCTTTGTCTTCGCTTGGAGGGGGTGTTGAGGATCCTTCTTGTGAGGGGGCCAGGCCTGGGTTGGTTCCAGTCAGGTATCTCGGCTTGACGTTCAGCCTTCAACTTGTTTACTTCCTCCAAGAGCTGTAGGACGAAGGGGTCCTGAGTGGAGTCGTGCATCACTGAAGTTTTCTTCCGTAAGTCCCCATCGCCTCTTGGAAGTAGGAAAGTTTGATCAAGATAGCATGATTTTTCCTTGGACTCGTCACACTGACTCCTAGAGTGAGTATGTCGGAACATTTCCGAGTCCCCTGTACCTTCATGTTCTTCTGGGACTTGTTGCCCATTCCCTAGATTAACTGCTGGCCTGGGTCGTGGGAGAGGACCGAGTCTTTCAGAAACTCTTGGGTCATTGATCTTCGAGCTTATGTGGATGGGATTCTCTCGACGTTGCTTTAGGAAGTCTCGACAATCGCGATAGACGGCTTTTGATCGTTCCACTCCTTCTGTGAGGAGGTGCTTTCCTCTACTCCTTCTACTTCGGGTTGAAGCAGCTGGGTTGATAGAAGTCTCATGTTGATTATCACATTGATGTGTAGCTCGATCCCTATCAGGGATGTCCGTGTTGGATATCGGTGACCCTCCGTGTTGGGGGGCATTCAGATGATTGTTGACCTCAGCAGGGGCGACGAGCTTGTGTGCTTGAGCATGCCTAGCCTCGTGAAGCATCTCAAAAAGTTTTTCATACTGCTCCTGGAGGACCTCGTTCCTCATCACTATCTTGTTGTTCTGAGCTTCTAACTCATCAACTTTAGCTTGAAGAGTAACTCTATTTCCTTCCTGCTTTCGTTGCTTCATACTAGGTTCAATGGGGGTGTCATTCTGTGTGCTATGGCTTCTTTCACTCCCCATGTCGGAGAGAGATGCTTGGCCAAAAGAAAGTGTACGAGCAGTGGAAACCAGCTTGACAAAGCTGAAGAGAGTGGGAATAAGTGTCGTTTCCCACAAACGGCGCCAAATGTTAATGCACAAAATCAGCGAGGACTTTGGTACAACAGAAAGTGTCAGGTTTGTGACCTTCGCTTGGTTGCTTCGATCACTAGTGAAGATAAGTACATAAATGAATAGGGACAGGGAAGCAAACACAAGATGTACGTGGTTCACCCAGATCGGCTACGTCTACGGAGTAGAGGAGTTCTCATTAATTGTGAAGGGTTTACACAAATACATAGGTTCAAGCTCTCATTTTGTGAGTTCTAGTGAATAGTTTAGTACAAAATGACATTAGAGATTATTGTGGGAGAATGATCCCTATTTATAGAAGAGAGTTTCTAGTTTTGTTCTAACATTGACACGTGTCGTGTTGTGATTGGCTTCTGATGTTGACACGTGTCGTGCTGTGATTGGCTTCTGATGTCGACACGTGTCGCATTGTGATTGGCCTCCTGGTTGAAGGGAAGCTCTTCTGGGTCCTTAACGGTATAACGTTGACCGGTGCTCAGTAGTTTCGGGATTGGTCAAGTATGGTACAAACATGTTGTAAAATAAACCAGTTGAAAATTTGATAAACTGTACTTTAAAAAGCATTGTGTATGAAAAGCATTGTAAAAGCATTAGTAAATTTTAATATAAAAGTGATTAATTGTATATAATGACAAAAATAAACATGGTAGTCGGGATGATGTCATGGCACAGGCAATGGTGATGGTGATGGTGGTAGTGGTACCTAAAAGGGGGGAACATAGTGGTACTGCCAATAATTAGGTGAGACCATTGAAGTGTAGAGGTAGCAGTGGTGGCAACAGAAGTTGTGGTGATTGTGATTGTGGTGGTGATAGCGGCAGCAGTGGCAATGATGGTAGTGGTGATTATGTGATGGTGTCATGTTGGTGGTTTGCAGTCGTAGGTGGTGGCGAAGATGGTGGTGTAGCAAAGGGCGCGACGGTAGTAATGGAAACGACAATGGTGGGGGTATGGTGGTAGTTTAGGGCTACAAATTGGCTCGAAACAGTTCAAACTTGTACCGGGTTAAGCTTGTGTGTTGGCTTGTCGAAGCTTAGTTTCGTGAAAGAATTGAAAATACTCATTAAAGGCTTAGCTCCACTTTTTTATGAAAGTAGTTTTTCAAAGCAATTTTAAAAGTTGTTGTTTGGAGGTCATTACTTTGAAAATAAGTAGAATATTTTATTTTTACTAAACACTTTTTATGCTTAACTTTGAAGTAAAACAGTTTTTTGTGAGAAAAACAATACCAAACGGACCTTTAAACTGCCACTTAAAACATAAATTTTTTTGAGGGACACTTTGGATACGATCCTTAGCTATTAATATTTTTTGACTGAAATAGTTTTTAGTTTTTTATCGAAGTCTCTGACATTAATGTAATAATGTAAGTTACTATATTTTTTTAATTACAATTAAAAATTGAAATTTGTAATTTTTTATATTAATGAGATTTTAAATAAAACCCATAATTTGTGGGATTAAAAATAATAAGATATAAATTATACTCTTTATTATATTGTGTGCGTGTATATATATATACACACACACACACACACCCACACATATGTGACAACCCGTCCCAAATTTTACAGTTCTATTAATTTTAAAAGCATGATTTTACGAAAATACCCTTAGAGGCGGGGGTATTGACTTTCGTTGATCAACATATAGCGAAGTGTATGAATTAATTCATTAGCGTTTTCTTGAAGTACTTTTGGTTTGGTCACTACTTATATATTTTTTTATATGTTTTTCTAAGGTATCTATTTTATTTATCATTTTTAAGTGATTTAAAAAGAGTGGGAAAATGAGGAAAGAAGGAGGGGAAAACAGGAGAGGAGAAAGAACTGGGCAGAGCTGCCCAATCGAAACAGGAGAGAGGGAGGAGTTCGGCCAACTAGAAAGAAGAGAGAAGTGAGGACCAATCAGAGGAAGAAGAAATTAGGGAAAGGAGGGAGAGTGAAGAACGGGGGAAAAAGGGGGGAAACGGGTTCCCAACCCGTGACCCGTGCAAACCCAGTCCATTTATCCATATTTTCCGGTGGTTTTCCACCAGATTTCTCACGAATTGGACCAAGCCACCACTCCCAATCATCATCTAACCCTTCCTTTTCCCATTATCACCCAAATTTGGAAGGAATTTGAGAGTAATTGAAAGGTTTTTCACGGGAGTGAGCTGGAGGTGGGGAGGCGGCAATCCACCATTTCTGAAGTAAATCCCATCAACCACCACCATTAGACTCCCCTTGAACCCAGGAACAAAGCCTAAGCAGTGGTGGAGGCATTGAAATAAGTTTGGAGGTCGAATTGAAGCACACCAAGTTCTAAGGTCCGCACGGGTTTTGATGAAATTGGAGCCTTTACAGGCCAAATTGGCCTTGGTCACAGGCGCCGATCGTTTGTGATGCCCCGATGTTTGTGCTAGGAAGTTGTAGCACAGACTCCATGTGAGTGGATTTTCCTTGCTTATCATATTCTTTCATGATTGAAAATTCTATAAATGTTTTTAAATAAAAACTGAGAATGTTATGCCATGACATATATATATATATATATATATATATATATATATATATATATGTTATAAAATACTATGAGATAGTTGAGTTTAGATTTCATCGTGATATATCTATATGTGTATTACTATAAATGATTAATACGAACTACGAATGGCTTGATCCCTGTTTAGGGTACATATGTAGTCTAACAAGATGTTAGATGCAGCTATATAATAAGTGAGAATGAATAATCGAGACAATAGTCTAGTTTGGGAAATTGAGTAGTTTGAGGGACATTGGTGGAAAGAGTATAAGAGTTGACCCTATGTTTTAGTGGTTAAATGTTGATCATAAATCAGTGCGTGAATAATCAAGAAATTGAAGTAAGGAAAGGGAATTAATTGATAGTTAATTTAACTAGTGTTTAATTAGGCTTATCATCGATGATTACTCTTAAAAGTAAATAGTTTGGGAATGGGGCACTACAGTTTAGACATTCTAGACCAATTGTTTACATGTTTATATATCTGGAAATAGTATGAAATGTTTTAAGTTTAGATTTCATCATGGCATATCCATACGTATATTCCTGGCACATAATTATTGTGAACGCTCTGAAGTGAAAAGGTCAACACATAATACACAGGTAAGTTCAAGTAAGTTTAGGTAAGTTCAAGTAAGGATACGGTATTAGTTGAGCTGATGAGATATGTGATGAGATATGAATATGTCGTATAGGTCACTAGAGGTGACTCCGACTTAGATGCTAGCATATATGTGATGATATGTGAGGAGATGCTAGCATATATGTGATGATATATGATAAGATGCTAGCATATATTTATGATGAGATATGTGATGAAATGCTAGTATATATTTATGATGGGATATGTGATGAATTACTAGCATATATTTACGATTGGATATGTGATGAAATGCTAGCATATATATAATGAATATATGTGATGAGCTAGCATATGTGGTGAATACGTGATGAGCTAGCAGACGTGATGAATATGCGATAAGTTAGCATATGATTATAAATATGTGAAGCATGACTTGAATTGATATATATATATATATATATATATATATGTAGATGTATATTTTTATATTCTAAGTCTGGAAATTATACAGGTGTTGTAGCGAGAGGTAATAGAAATTTATATGATTTTTATTAAAATTTTATTTACTGGGCCACTCACCTTTGTCTTGTCTTCACCCTTCAGGTCTTCTTAGCTGAGCTTTCTTATCGTCGAGGAATCATGACGATTCTTAGTATTGGAGATTATTCGAGGGTACGATTCTTAATTCAATCTTCTGTACTACCTTATGCTCTAACATCATGTGTGAAGTGGGTTCATTCCCACTCACTTGTGCACTTTGGTATTTATGCACTCTTAGGTTTAAATTTATTCACAATATTTCCGCATCATCACACTTTATGGCTTCATCACTTTCCAAGTGTCGGCTAGCACAGCTCGATTCGGAGTCCTAGTGGACATTCCAGGTCGGGGTGTGTCACATATATATATAGGTACATTCACCAAAATTAACAAAAAATATTTATTGTACCAAAACATGAGTACATTCTTCAAAACCATAGGAAAAAAAAGAAGATATCAGGCTTAATAACATTAGTAAATTTATTCGATCAAACTTGACATGGATATATTCTCAAATCAACGAAAAAGAATATACCCATATAAGTTTATAAATGAATTAAAAATTTTGAATGGATTTTATATTAAAAAAAGGTACATTTTACATATAATAAATTGGTATATTTAAGAATGGGTACTTTTTAGATTTAAAAAAAAAAATTGAAAATTTATATGAATGGGCACATTTAAGATTAAAAAATTGAGAATCTTTTTTAAGAAAAAAAAAACTAATAGGTACAAACTTAATCTTTTTTTTTTTTATTATGTTGGAAATGTTTGAATTGAAAATTAATTAGGAGTTTAAAATAATTACTAATTTTTATATAAAAAATTATGTAATAAACATGTAAATTCATTATACATTAATACTATGGACTTTAATCAAAATTTGAAAATTAAGTTAGGTCTCAGTCAATAAACATTAAGAAATAGGGACCAGATACTAATTTTGCATTTTTTTTTTATCAAACTTAAAACCTACATGTGATATGAACTTTTTTTATAGATTAAATTATAATCTTCTTTAATAATGAAGTTATCATCCAACATATGAAATTTAATTGAAATGGTATATATAAATAATTTGTGTAAGTTAAAAGATAGAGAAAAAAAATTAAAAAACAAAAATATTGTTGTGAGAAATTGATAACTTCAGTGATTGATAACATTTATTTATGCATCAAATGTATGACGTTGAAAATATAAATAAATAGCAAAGAGACATAAATAAGGGGTATACAAATGCGGAATTAATTTCTTCACCTAAAGACTGCCGACTGCGTACGAGCATTCTGTCAACCTTTTTTCAAACCTGGCAGAGGGACAATTAATGTGATAATCTAACTTGAATAAGGTTGGTGGGTGCTCAATTCCATTATTCTTTTTTCATAAATTACTTCAAGTCAACACCATATATCTATATTTAGTCCATACCACTTTCACCCTCTACCATGACTCAAGATCATGATGGTTCTTTCATTCCTTACCTTTTTAACTTTTTTACAAGTAATATTAGGTAGGCTAATTTTTTAGACCGTGTTTATAAATCATGTAATTTGTCATCAGTATAATATAAAATGTGATTTAAATGAGTAAATTGTAATAATGATCTCTCAACTAAAAATTCATGACCATTGATCCATTAACTCATTAAAACGTGCAGCTATAGTCATTTTCGTCAACTCCGTTGGAACTTCCATCAAAATGAGTCACGTGCCATGCACGTGAGGCTGAATCAAGGGGCAAATATTTAAAACCAAATGTGAAAAATTATAGCAAAGGTCCCTCAATTTTAATCCAATTTGAGAAATGATCCATCAACTTTAACCTAATTAGGGCGATTGTCCCTCAACTTTAACCTAATTATATCAATGATCTTTCAAAGATGACTCATTTTAATGAAATTCTGACGAACTTGACAAAAATGACCATAGTTACATGTTTTGATATGTAAAGAGACCAATGATCATTGATTTTTAGTTGAGGGATCATTGTTCAAATTAAGTTAAAATTGAGGAACTATTACTATAATTTTTTTCGATTTAAATTGATGGTCTCCATAGCTTAACCCTTTCTATACTTGTGAGAAATAATTAATATTCATTGTACACATTTTTAAGGAAAAAAAAAACTAGTTTAAACAGATAAATGTACCCATTTGATTGTTACTTGTTTAAAGAATGAATAGGGTAGTTTAGTAGATTAATTGAGTTGTTTACTTGGTTGTTTTAACTAATTTAGTGGAATCTTTTTTTTTTCTTTTTTTTTTTGGGTCAAATTCAAATGTAAGTTTTGCTATGCTCGCTCATCTGTCTTTTTTTTTTTACTCACTTTATAGTTTAAATATAGGTAATAAATCAATATAAAGTAGGTGGGTTAGAAAGACAGTTGGATGAGTGCTACACAAGAAGAAAAGGTAAGCCTGGCCCACTGTTATCGAAATATAAATGTTGAGTTTTTTCATTTTATATAATTTGACTTTTAAGTGTTATACACGTACATATATACAGGTTCGTTAAGAAAGGCGATTTCTATATATATATATATATTTTTTTAATGAGAATTAGTTATGGGATTTATTTTACATCAAACTTAAATAATTCGAACTATTTATTTTGTAAGACTCAATTCATAGGTTATTCTCACAAAAATTCAATTTAATATGAAATCATTTGCCTATTTAATTGTTACGATGAAATTTCAATGTTTTTTAAAACATAATTTTCGTCAATTTTTTTGAGTTCAGTTAGATGCCTTAAAATTTTTCGCTTTGGCTAATATTTGGCAAGAATGATATATGAGGTGTAACTTAAATAATGAACAATTCGGATTGTTGAAATTCAATATAGTGTAGTCCTCACAACTAATTTCTATTTTTTGAAGTTTGATATCGTATTTGGATCAAATTCGTTTTACAAATAAGATAGGCCTTACAATGAAAAGTAAATAGAATTGGCTAGATCTGTCATGAGTATATTGTATTATTAGGAATCGATAACTTAGTTGACAGGCAAGGCACAGAGGATGGATGTTAAGTTGAAGTAGTTAGGTATTGATCAAATTGTATAATTTGTATTAGCAAATATATTTGAGGTGATATATGTTGGTATTGGGTCATAGTCATAACAGAAAGATCCCAATTTCTATGTCTCACCTCACCCCTCTAATAACTTCCAAATCGGAAAATGAAAGGTAACCAGCCACTTCCTTTGTCTCTTTACACCTCTTTTAGTTTAATTGTTGATTGATCCTTTTTCCTTATGTATTCCATTCTTGAACTTCTTCCTTTTGCACCAGAAGGTTAATACAGAAAAACTAGTTAACTTACCCATAACAACTTTTTCTTATTTTATATGTTTTTATCATATCTAAATTTGATTGTTAATCAGTACTAATTCAGTTAAATTTCCATACAGAAAAAACGAATATACCATAAAAAAACAACCAGTGGTGGATCCAAAATCTAATCTTGTGGATCTAATGTAAAAGATTCAAGCGTGCACATCACTCAATTTTGTTTGTCTTTTCATTGAGGTAATCAGTCAAGCACTTGGTGGGCATATCGTTATTTGCCTAGTTCTATCTACAACTTTTAAGGCATGATGTTGAGCATCACTTGCCAAGGCTTGCCGAATTTTGTCCAAAAGCATTTCATCGAATAGTTTGTGCCTTGTGGGCATTCTCAAGACCCATTAGGAACCCCCCCCCCCCAAAAAAAAAAAACACCTCCACCTCCAAATAATCATCATGCACTCTTATTGAGTTATCATCTCACTTTGTTCTACATACACCTAGAACATTCATATGCATGAATAAATGTTATTGTGTTATTAATCACTTATGTCAAAACTTTTGACATTTGCAATGTCTATAAAATTTAGTGCATTTGGCTAAAATGTTGAGTTTCCGGCCATATTATTAGGATAAATTAAAGTTCATATATATAAGCACAAGATATTCGATGATGCTCCGGGTTTAAGAAATATTTGCATACGATAACCCGAAGCTGGTAATGTTTGCACATGGTAAACATTCATATGTTTAAGTTTCTTGGGCGATTTGTGTTCAGTGATCGAACTTGTTCAACAAACAAGTGCATGTATATCCAACACGCGTAGCACAAAACCATGCTAACCTTAGTGCGATATACATTAGTCTTTCCGGACAGTCAATGTCCAATTGACTTTCCAAGCGATTAGGAACTTAGTTTAAGGACTAAGTCAATTTGGATACAAGTTTCCCTGTCCTAACTTCATTTAGGACATTGTTTACATACCTTGTGTCTTATGGACTCATTCATAGTATATTATCTCTATAATATAAAGTAAAACTCATGAATAAATAAAACTTTCCATTTTTATTTATTAATTAATATGGAGTTGCATAATATCTAATATTACGAAATTGGCTTTTAGGGCACAAAACTCTAACATAAAATACTTACAATTACTTATATTATCACCATATGACGGTCATATATGCTGTAATGACATCCAAAGAGCAAATCTAACCGTTAGGTGATGATAGTACTATTTACTTGAGAACTATAGCCAGTCCCTGATTTTTATTTTTATTTTGTTGATACAAAAGTATATTTACACTAGGAAGTGATGAAATAAATTGGTTTCAAACTCGTCATTCACAAGATTCGAATTTAAGACTTCTCGTTTATAAGTGAAAAGAAATATCATTCAAGCGTAATATTAAATGGCAGCTAGTCCCAAACTTTAGATGAATTGTTTTTTTTTTTTTTTTTTTTTGGTTTGGGTCAACTAGATGAGATGATCTTCAGTAACTAACGGGAAGTTGCCGATTGAGTTGTACAATACAGTGATGTTCCAACAACTATGATAAACATTTGTTTTTCCTTGCACACCTTTGCAACATATTAATTCATACTTTAGACTCGTGGAACGAGTTATACTTAATAATGCACGATTCCCTGAAAAAGATTGAGGAACTAATTATGCTTCTGAAATACACGATATTAACTAAGTTGACAAAATAGGTCGATCTAAACTAATACGAAATGTTATTGAAAGGAACCCTACCTATTATAGTAGTAGTGATCGTTTGGAATTTTACTTTCTATTGTAGTAAATAGCAATCGTTTGGAATTTTACTTATTTAAAAAGCATTTATGTTCAGAAGCACTTTTAGTAAAACTGCTTCTAGTGAAAGCACGTTGTAATTTTTAACAACAATGCAAGTGTGCTTCTTGAAAATGCACTAAAGTGCTTCCTAGCTAGAAAAAAAAAACTTAAAACATGTGTTTTTTTTATAGAAAATACTTCAAACGCTCTTCTTAACACATAAACACTTCTAACTTTTTTATGCCAAACATGGTAAAAAATAATATCGCATCATCTTAGGGAAAATGATTTATGTATACTTTTATGTCCCTATGTTTTGTATATTCATATATAAAGCCGCCTCTTAATTTTCTTTTGCTTTGTTTGATACAACGTCAGAAAATAAACTAAAACGAATGCACAAGAAATTTAAAAAAAAATTGTGT
This sequence comes from Malus sylvestris, assembly GCF_916048215.2. Classification (NCBI taxonomy): domain Eukaryota; kingdom Viridiplantae; phylum Streptophyta; class Magnoliopsida; order Rosales; family Rosaceae; genus Malus; species Malus sylvestris. The sequence continues at coordinate 5,021,411 of NC_062264.1, read as the reverse complement.
AAAAATGGTTTTACTCGACGAGAGAGAGAGAGTATGCCCAAGGCAGGCAAGAATGCATGTGTGTTTAGAATCCATGGCATGGCAAATTGGCAAAAGGAAATATTTTACAGAGATGTATATATTCCTAAATATATCCATGTGTGAATGAAGGTGTCACATGTGCATAGTTTTTCTTCAAGAGGCCGACTGCATATTGCCATATGCATGCTTTGCTCCAAACGAATTAAACAATTAGCGCAAGTAGGTCATTTCATTTGGATGCTTCTCTTACAGCACTAATCCCCCTCCCACTTATTTTATTGTTCTTGCGACCAAACATATATATTTGGTAGAAATATAGGTAAACTATATATGCATACATATACACAGTACTGCACGAAATATAAAAATTAAAAGAAATAAGTACACGATAACATATATTTTGCTAACTTATTATTTGATATCCTTGACAGAAACAGATTACAACAACAACAACAACAACAACAAAGCCTTTTCCCACTAAGTGGGGTCGGCTATATGAATCCTAGAACGCCATTGCGCTCGGTTTTGTGTCATGTCCTCCGTTAGATCCAAAATCAAGTCTTTTCTTAGGGTCTCTTCCAAAGTTTTCCTAGGTCTTCCTCTACCCCTTCGGCCCTGAACCTCTGTCCCGTAGTCACATTTTCGAACCGGAGCGTCAGTAGGCCTTCTTTGCACATGTCCAAACCTCGGATATCCTCATTCCCAATCTTATCCTTTCTCGTGTGCCCATACATCCCACGAAGCATCCTGATCTCCGCTACACCCATTTTGTGTACGTGTTGATACTTCACCGCCCAACATTCTGTGTCATACAACATCGCTGGCCTTATTGCCGTCCTATAAAATTTTCCCTTGAGCTTCAGTGGCCTACGACGGTCACACAACACGCCGGATGCACTCTTACACTTCATCCATCCAGCTTGTATTCTATGGTTGAGATCTCCATCTAATTCTCCGTTCTCTTGCAAGATAGATCCTAGGTAGCGAAAACGGTCACTTTTTGTGATCTTCGCTAGATTGCTCCGGTCATTAGTGTGGATAAGTATATAAATGGATAGAGATAGGAAAGCAAACACAAGATGTACGTGGTTCACCCATATTGGCTACGTCCACGGAATAGAGGAGTTCTCATTAATTGTGAAGGGTTTACACAAGTACATAGGTTCAAGCTCTCCTTTAGTGAGTACAAGTGAATGATTTAGTACAAATGACATTAGGAAATATTGTGGGAGAATGATCTCGTAACCACGAAACTTCTTAGTACTGGAGTGTGGTATCGTCTTGACTTTCCTTATATGTCTCATAGGTAGATGTGGCATCTTCTCTGGAAGTACTCTTCCTCCATCCAGGGGTGGTATCTGTAACTGATGGAGATGCACAAGGTAATGTATCAATGTCACTTGAAGCTTACTTGTAGTTTCAGGCTTGGTCAAGCGCGATACAAACCATGTAGTAGGAGTCCCCCAAGTCGCCGAGCTAGGGGATCTGCTGAAAGAGGTGACAGACAAGGTAAGCAATCAGAGCTCCGGCTGATTGTTCACATTCTCCCTATCTTGCAGGCAGCATGAAGGATAAAGAGAAGAAAAATGAGAAGAGATGATATGGGATACTTTTGCTTTTGAAGAAGTAACTTTCCACAGGCTTATTCTTGAACTGGGCTGGAGGGTTTTCTGGTTTCCTCCAGAGATAAGGCCGACTGAAGAATTTGAGGGTCAAAACAAGTCCATCAAATCTAGAGTACGTTCGACCCTGCTGATATGGGATACTTTTGCTTTTGACAGAGTAATGGATGTATCGGCACGTGTGCTGTTATGCTTGTCTCCACATGCTTCCTTGTATCCTTCTCACTTGCCCTATCTGTTCCTCAGGCAGATGTGGGATCTTCCCTGGAAGCATAAGGTGTTGAAGATGAGTACTGGAGAGCAATGCCAGGTAAGTAATCAGGTAAGGGGTTCCAGGCAGTCAGTTCCTGGCTGGAAGCTTGATTCCAAGTGCTGACTGATTGCTCTCTTTCTCCTTGTCTTGCAGGTAAGAACAAGGCCAAAAGAAAAGACAGGGAAAAAGCATGATATGGGATACTCTTGCTTTTAACCCTGATGATATGAGATATTCTTGCTCTAGTATAGCTTGTTTACAGAGGTATTATCGGGGGGAAAGAAAGCTGAATATTTCGAAAGGCTTCGTTGGGAGTGCCCTCTCAGATAAGAGGAAGGGTTGAGCATTTTTGCAGGTCTACCTGTCCGTTGGGGATGGAGGTCGACATATATAGGAGTCTCCCTAACATCAAGTAATAATGCTATTCCTTTACCCTGCTTGGTCATAGCACGGTAGTGGGAGCTGCCAGCTTCACAAGTTTTAACTCTGTCAGAGCACTTTGAAAAAGTGGTCTGTGGTATCTGAAAAGCTGATGTTGCGTGTGAAGATTACAGACAAGCTTTATCCAAGGAGATCCAGCTCTTGAAGTTGGGAAAGTGGTGCCTCTTCGGTTTTCGAACAAGCAATCATGTCGGGGATCTGGCTCTCGAGATTCGGAGAACGATGCCTCTTCGATTTTTGAGAAAGCAATCCTACTGGGGGTCTGGCTCTCGAGATTCGGAGAGCGGTGTCTTCAATTTTTGAGAAAGTAATCATGTTGGGAGTCTGGCTCTCGAGATTCGGAGGGCGGTGATGCCTCTTCGATTTTTGAGAAAGCAATCCTACTGGGGGTCTGGCTCTCGAGATTCGGAGAACGATGCCTCTTCGATTTTTGAGAAAGCAATCCTACTGGGGGTCTGGCTCTCGAGATTCGGAGAGCGGTGTCTTCGATTTTTGAGAAAGTAATCATGTTGGGAGTCTGGCTCTCGAGATTCGGAGGGCGGTGCCTCTTCGATTTTGGAGCAAACAATCTTGTTGGGAGTGTTTTCTCGAATGTGAGTAAAGGTTGGGCACGTTTGCTAGTCTACCTTACCACGAAGCACAGAGGTTGACACACAGGGACTTTCCAATTATCCAGCAGTGGTACTGTTCCTTTACCCTCTCTTCGATTTTTGAGAAAGTAATCATGTTAGAAGTCTGGCTCTCGAGATTCGGAGAGCGGTGCCTCTTCGATTTTGGAGCAAGCAATCTTGTTGGGAGTGTTTTCTCGAATGTGAGTAAAGGTTGGGCATGTTTGCTAGTCTACCTTGCCACGAAGCACAGAGGTTGACATACAAGGACTTTCCGATTATCCAGCCGTGGTATTGTTCCTTTACCCTCTCTTCGATTTTTGAGAAAGTAATCATGTTGGGAGTCTGGCTCTCGAGATTCGGAGGGCGGTGCCTCTTCGATTTTGGAGCAAGCAATCTTGTTGGGAGTGTTTTCTTGAATGTGAGTAAAGGTTGTGCATGTTTGCTAGTCTACCTTGCCACGAAGCACAGAGGTTGACACACCGGGACTTTCCAATTATCCAGCAGTGGTACTGTTCCTTTACCCTTGTGGGTAATAATATGGTAGCTAGACCTTCAAAATTTATGTGTCTAAACTTTGTTAGTGTTGTTTCTTTGCTAATCTTTTACCCTTCTTGGTCAGAGCGATGTAGTGGGAGCTGCAAGCTTCACGTGTCTCAACTTTGTCAGAGAACTTTGGCAAAGTTATATGTGGTACCCATGAGCTACTGTTGCGTGTGGGAAGTGGGTGATTGAACAGTACGATTCATGTGCTTTCTACTTCGCCAAAAATCTTCGACAGAATGCCCATAATTTCCGCAAAGCTGAGTGTGCGTGTGATAGGTGCTGACAGGGCTGGAAAAGTAGGTGCCTCTTCGATTTCTGAGATCGGCCCTCGTGGTCTCTGAGCAGCCCAGCTTTTGAGAAAGCAAGCCTCTTCGATTTCTGAGATCGGCCTTCGTGGTCTTTGAGCAGCCCAGCTTTTGAGAAAGCAAACGCCTCTTCGATTTCTGAGATCGACCCTCGTGGTCTCTGAGCAGCCCAGCTTTTGAGAAAGCAAACGCCTCTTCGATTTCTGAGCAGGCTCCTCTTCGATTTCTGAAGCTTCATCGAGTGCAGATTTTTATAGGGGCAGACATTAAGTTCCAAAGCACACTTGAATATCCACCAGTAGAAGCTCCATTCTTGCACTTCTAAGATCTTGATTTGTCCGACCTCTTCTCTCTTCAACACCTTTGAAAATGTCTGGCCCCTCCGACCGTCGTTTTGACTTGAACCTTGTTGAAGAGGCAGCCCCGCCTTCTCCAGACAACATATGGCGCCCATCCTTCGTCTCCCCTACTGGTCCTCTTACCGTTGGGGATTCCGTGATGAAGAATGATATGACCACTGCGGTAGTGGCCAGGAACCTTCTCACTCCCAAAGATAACAGACTACTTTCCAAACGGTTTGATGAGTTGGCTGTTAAGGATTCTCTGGCTCTTAGTGTTCAGTGTGCAGGTTCTGTGTCTAATATGGCCCAACGCCTATTTGCTCGAACCCGCCAAGTTGAATCATTGGCGGCTGAAGTGATGAGTCTCAAACAGGAGATTAGAGGGCTCAAGCATGAGAATAAACAGTTGCACCGGCTCGCACATGACTATGCTACAAACATGAAGAGGAAGCTTGACCAGATGAAGGAATCTGATGGTCAGGTTTTACTTGATCATCAGAGATTTGTGGATTTGTTCCAAAGGCATTTATTGCCTTCGTCTTCTGGGGCTGTACCGCGTAATGAAGCTCCAAATGATCAACCTCTGATGCCTCCTCCTTCTGGGGTTCTGTCCAGTACTGAGGCTCCGAATCATCCCCCTCCGGTGCCTTCTCTTTCTGGGGCTCTACCGACTGCTGAGACTTCTCCTAAGCAACCTTTGTGAATGCTCCCTCTTGTTTGTTTATTTTGACTCAAGTATATGTACATATTTGTAACTTATCGGGGACATCAATATATAAGCTTTCCTTCATTTCAACGTATTGTGTTAAATACACCAAAGCCTTCTTCGCTAAGTTCTTTGAATTTTCTTTTGTTGAAGCTTGTATGTTGAAGCTTTGTGAGTGGAGCATATAGGTTGAGGTAGTGTTCCCTTAATTTCCCGAGTGAGGAAAACTTCTCGGTTGGAGACTTGGAAAATCCAAGTCACTGAGTGGGATCGGCTATATGAATCTTAGAACGCCATTGTGTTCTGTCCTGTGTCATGTCCTCCATTAGATCCAAGTACTCTAAGTCTTTTCTTAGGGTCTCTTCCAAAGTTTTCCTAGGTCTTCCTCTACCCCTTCGGCCCTGAACCTCTGTCCCATAGTCGCATCTTCTAATCGGAGCGTCAGTAGGCCTTCTTTGCACATGTCCAAACCACCGTAACCGATTTTCTCTCATCTTTCCTTCAATTTCGGCTACTCCTACTTTACCCCGGATATCCTCATTCCTAATCTTATCCTTTCTCGTGTGCCCACACATCCAACGAAGCATCCTCATCTCCGCTACACCCATTTTGTGTACGTGTTGATGCTTCACCGCCCAACATTCTGTGCCATACAGCATCGCCGGCCTTATTGCCGTCCTATAAAATTTTCCCTTGAGCTTCAGTGGCATACGGCGGTCACACAACACGCCGGATGCACTCTTCCACTTCATCCATCCAGCTTGTATTCTATGGTTGAGATCTCCATCTAATTCTCCGTTCTTTTGCAAGATAGATCCTAGGTAACGAAAACGGTCGCTCTTTGGTATTTCTTGATCTCCGATCCTCACCCCTAACTCGTTTTGGCCTCCATTTGCACTGAACTTGCACTCCATATATTCTGTCTTTGATCGGCTTAGGCGAAGACCTTTAGATTCCAACACTTCTCTCCAAAGGTTAAGCTTTGCATTTACCCCTTCCTGAGTTTCATCTATCAACACTATATCGTCTGCGAAAAGCATACACCAAGGAATATCATCTTGAATATGTCCTGTTAACTCATCCATTACCAACGCAAAAAGGTAAGGACTTAAGGATGAGCCTTGATGTAATCCTACAGTTATGGGGAAGCTTTCGGTTTGTCCTTCATGAGTTCTTACGGCAGTCTTTGCTCCTTCATACATATCCTGTATAGCTTGGATATATGCTACTCGTACTCCTTTCTTCTCTAAAATCCTCCAAAGAATGTCTCTTGGGACCCTATCATACGCTTTTTCCAAATCTATAAAGACCATGTGTAAATCCTTTTTCTCATCTCTATATCTTTCCATCAATCTTCGTAAGAGATAGATTGCCTCCATTGTTGAGCGCCCTGGCATGAACCCGAATTGGTTGTCTGAAACCCGTGTCTCTTGCCTCAATCTATGCTCAATGACTCTCTCCCAGAGCTTCATTGTATGACTCATTAGCTTAATACCCCTATAGTTCATGCAATTTTGTACATCGCCCTTATTCTTGTAGATAGGCACCAAAGTGCTCGTTCGCCACTCATTTGGCATCTTCTTCGTTTTCAAAATCCTATTGAAAGGGTCAGTGAGCCATGTTATACCTGTCTCTCCCAAAACTTTCCACACTTCGATTGGTATATCGTCTGGGCCTACTGCTTTTCTATGCTTCATCTTCTTCAAAGCTACAACCACTTCTTCCTTCCGGATTCTACGATAAAAAGAGTAGTTTCTACACTCTTCTGAGTTACTCAACTCCCCTAAAGAAGCACTCCTTTCATGTCCTTCATTGAAAAGATTATGAAAATAACCTTTCCATCTGTCTTTAACCGCGTTCTCTGTAGCAAGAACATTTCCATCCTCATCCTTGATGCACCTCACTTGGTTTAGGTCCCTTGTCTTCTTTTCCCTTGCTCTAGCTAGTTTATAGATATCCAACTCTCCTTCTTTGGTATCTAGTCGCTTATACATATCGTCATAAGCCGCTAACTTAGCTTCTCTCACAGCTTTCTTCGCCTCTTGCTTCGCTTTTCTATACCTTTCACCATTTTCATCGGTCCTATCCTTGTATAAGGCTTTACAACATTCCTTCTTAGCCTTCACCTTTGTTTGTACCTCCTCATTCCACCACCAAGATTCCTTTTGGTGTGGGGCAAAGCCCTTGGACTCTCCTAATACCTCTTTTGCTACTTTTCGGATACAACTAGCCATGGAATCCCACATTTGGTTAGCTTCCCCCTCTCTATCCCACACACACTGGGTGATTACTTTCTCTTTGAAAATGACTTGTTTTTGTTATTTTAGATTCCACCATCTAGTCCTTGGGCACTTCCAAGTCTTGTTCTTTTTTCTCACTCGTTTGATATGTACATCCATCACCAACAAGCGATGTTGATTAGCCACGCTCTCTCCTGGTATAACTTTGCAATCCTTACAAGTTATACGATCCCCTTTCCTCATTAGAAGAAAATCTATTTGTGTTTTTGACGACCCACTCTTGTAGGTGATCAGAAACAGATTACACTTTATTAAAATTGGAGAAACTTTTAAAGATCTTGGAAAGTGAAAGGCTGAAATTGAACCATGCATGTCTGATATCTCATGGACTCAATTATTGATATATGCTACGCACAAAAGTTCATATGATAATTTAGAATTATTATCAGTAATAATCACAAAATGGCGATGTTGATCATTGGAGCTACAGATACTCGGGAGTGTTTCTTGCTAATTATATTTTAATATGTAACCACTGGATCAAATGCTTTGCATTTAGCTTGGAGTGTACATATTTTAAGCTATATAAATATATATACTTCTGGTTAGCTACAACGTCTCACATTCGGGTCGTGAGAATATGCATAATGATGCCTAATTGCTACTGGCTGAATTGAAAATGAGATTATACATGATATATGATATTTTATAATATGTGTGTGCGTGTGTGTGTATATATATAGGCCCTTTATGCAAAGGGATCTTCATATTTTTTCAAAAAATGGGAATTAGTTGTGGGGTTTACTCTACGTCGAACTTCAACGATCCGAACCGTCTATTTGGTAAGTCTCAATTCATAGATCATCGTTGCAAAAACTCAATTCAATCCGAAACCATTTACCTATTTAATTATCAAGATAAAATTTCTTTGTTTCTTATATAACAAAGTATTCGTTAATTTCTTTGAACACAATTAGATGACTTAAACATTTCTGATTTGACTAATATTTTGCAAGTATGATCTGTGAGGTGCAACTTGAAAAATAGACGGTTCGGTTCGTTAAAATTTGATGTAATGTGGATCGCACAACTAATCTTTATTTAAAAAAATAAAAAAAAAAGGAATCCCTTCCCTTATTAAGGATTTCCTATATACATATCATGTGCCCATAAGAAACCGCGAAGCCACCCATTAATAGTAATGAAACCCTGCAGAAAGTTTCCTTCCGTGATATAAGTAAAATGAGATTATATATGATATATGATCTATGATCTATTTTATATAATATATATACAAATAATGCTATGCTAAGTGTATACACACACACTTAGCATTATTTTTTTTGGAATTTTAACGAAAAGCTATCGGTATTGTTCACTCTAACGAAAAATCATATTTTTACACTAAAAAGTCAATCTTGGTATTATTCACTTTACCCTTTATTTTATCATTATCGTTAAAACTCAAAGTTTTCAAACATTTTTTTATTAGTTATTCTTATTTGTTTTCATTAGTTAAAGACTAATATGACTGTTTCTTTTTGTCAAAAACAAAAAAAAAAAAAAAACAAAAACGACAACTTTGGTTTTGATAGCTGAAATGTCGTTTATGAGCATAAGTGCACGATGGTGATGATGATGATGACGAGTAGATGACGACGGTAGTTCATTGTTTGGTTTGGTCCATGAGGTCTGCCTTGCCTTTGCTTTTGGGGTATCGTCGTAACGACCTCAATGTCTGTAGATACTTTCCCTTCCCTATCTTGAAGCTTGTTGGCTTTGCTTTGTTTGTTTGGTGCTGTCCTATGAAACATAACCACTACCAATTAATATCATCATGGCCAAAACTCGAGGGTTGGTTTTGGTGACGGATGTATATTGGGACTAAAATAGTCTCAGGATGATCCGAAGTTGAAAAATATATATGTGAAAGTCTTTAGAAGAACTTTCAAATGTTTGGTATTGGTCTTTTTTGTACCCATCAAGTGTTAAATGTAATGTTTGTTAGACATATCTCGGCAATATTCGGCAAATTGCGTAGAGAGCAATCGACAAAATCTCACGGCTCATTATATTGCTTTGGCATATGTCGATATCAGTTGACATGTGCACAACATAGTTTGGCTGACGACAACAAACCTATAAAGTATTTGACAAAATGCCTTAGTATATAAAAAGAAATTTTTTTGTGCGCTTTCAAGCTGTTTCTATTAAAAAACTTAGACCTTTAACACTATGATCCTCAATGTTTGAATCTTGGATCCACCACTGGTTGGTCTAGTGGACAACAAGCAACTTCAACAATGTACGTTAGTTTGTCACCAGCCATACATTGATTGTTTTGAAGGCGAAATAAAGAAAATAATTACATATATGATTTTTAGTTTGAAGAAAAAATTATTTCCACTATGACTAATACTAAAGGTATGCTTGTCCACATGAGAACAAAAAGTAAATAGTAAATGGGAAAAGATACCTCGACATCCAGAAATTTTTTGAAAGGACATTTCAAAAGCTCACTTGGAAAAATATCTACTCACATATTTATTTTTGTAATATTTTTTTTCATTTGATCTGACACACTCAAAGTACGTTAAATTTTTCTCTTCAAGTATTTGGTTTGAATTTTTTTCCTCTCTAAATTATGATGTTATCAAGAATTTGTGAAAAGGCCAACACTAAAAGACATGGTACCTAAATTCCAAGTGTCATCACAATTTTATTATGTTTGTCTGCTGATGATAAAGTACTAAAATTCGTAAAACTTTTTCTATTTAAAGGTGCTTTATTATTGCCTCTTATTCTTGAGGGGATGATCTGTGTTGGGTGACGATACTTGTAAAAAAATAAAGAACTATTCACTCTTTTGGAGGTTTTCGTACTGAAGTTATAATATTTGAATTTGTTTTAAATTTATAAGGTTGGGTAGTCCATATGATCGACCTCCTCGAGTTTGTTGTTGATATGTTTCAATGACATTGATGGGTAAGGCGATCAAGCTACCTACACATCGTTTAGCAGCTCTTTCTATGAGATGGAAATGCAAATAGAAAACATCGCCTAGAAAAGCCTAACGGCCTGATTGACGTCATAACAATAATGACATTTTGTCAATGTTCATGCTAGAAAATCTTAAAATACTTTGGCCACAGAAAAAATTTTCATGTCAAAAATCACTATTCACCTTAGAATTAGCCGATTTGAGGTTTTTGTTTTTTCAGGTTTGAATGATAAAGTGTGAGTCACTTATTCATCTTTTCAATGTGAGACTCATTATTCAACATTTTTCTTCAATTGAGCTCCTGAAATGTTTTTGTTTTATAACCTATGGTTGTCGAAGTATTTATTTTCTTTCTAATTTACTATAATTAAAGCAACTCGCGTCTCCTTGAATCAATTCTACTTTATACTAGTTCTTACTTTCATTGGTACATAGTTAATGAATAGTAACTTGAAAAAAGAAACCCATAAAGCAACTGCCTTTTATGTCACTATAATTATATTTTGCAATGCAAGCATCGATGGTGATGGAGGGGAAATAGTGAATACTTAGTATGAAAGAAAAGAGTAAAGGAAAAGAGATAAAAAAATTAAAAAAAAAGAAGGCAAAAGGCTAGTAATCAATAATTGTTGCAAAGAAATTGTAATAATATTTGATTTTTTTTTGTTGTGGGGGGGGGGGGTTGACTGAGTGGAATGGCCGGCTTTAGCTTTCTTTTGAGCAACTCAACCCACTGAAACTGCATTTATCCCACTCTTTTTGCAAAGGTGGTGCATGAGCATGAACATGAGCACAACAATTGAGACTTGGGATGGTTTCCACTTCAAGTGAAACAATCTTATTGGAGGAGCATGGACAAAGTTACTTATTGCTTATTGTTTTAATGGCCAATGACTGCCCTTATATGAGAAATGCTAAAGAGACTATCTTAAAGTGTGACTCTCCATGAACTCTCTGACACCTCAAACTTTAACTTCAATTCTAATGCCAATGTTATAAAATATTGTGCAAAAAACATGAGGTAACAGAGAATCGTTGAAGAGTCTCATTTTTTAGAGAGTTCCCTTAGCATTTCTCATTTTTCTAGAATTTCATTGCCAAACCCTCCTTTCCTTTGTGTGTTATTCTATTTGTGTGAGTCATCAATTGGCATTCTTCCATGCTGCATTTCTAAGTCATTTCTTATTGGGTAAGCTTCTTGATCACCTCCCAAACAATGCATGTTAGTTATGATGGTTATCAAATACATGGCAAGTCACCAATCGAATGATAAGATGTTTCATATTCCTTTTAACTTCCAACGTTGCACTCATCACAAGTAAATATGGACAAACATACGAAGACATAAAAAGATAATCATAAATGTTTGGCTTTTTAGTTAAATTGTATATGAAATTAACATAATTTCTCACTTTAGTTTTTAAGATTTGAAATCAATAAAAGTGGTCCATAAGTTTGTCTACCATCAATCATTTTGATCATTCTGCGAAAATTTTTGTTAAATAAAGACTAAAATGACAACACCCTCAATTTAATAAACAATGCGCCAAAATAATTTGACAGAAATTGAGGGTATTTTTACCATTTAATTTTTATTTAATGTAGATTTATCACGGAATGACCAAAATAGTTGATAGTGGACAAACTCAATGACCACTTATATCGATTTCAAATCTCAAAGACCAAAATAATGAGTTATGTCAATATTAAATACCATTTTAACCAAAACACCTAAATGTTTATAGCAACGCTTGGTGGAAATAGTTACGTAGTAGCTTGATCTTTGCCATCACGAGCGTATCTATTCGGACAATTCCTACTCATGTTGAATAAGTAGTGGGAGGACCATCAGACCCATCAAAAGTTCAAAACTGATCTTCCCCGGTTTATACGTTTGAACATTGTGCAACTCCCAGCTAGCATTTATATAATAAAGTCAAACATATTATTTCTACTAGATGACGTTTATCACAGTAGTAAAAAGTAATAATATTTATGCATTATCGTACGTGTTTAATCTCTACCCTCATAAAATACTTAACAAGTAACCCCTAATGTTATTGTTTGTCAAAAAAATAAAAAAGGTAAATGACAAAAAACTACCTCAACTATTGGTGTCACAATTAGACCTCCGTAAGTTTTTCTGTTAATTTATCTGTTAAATGCTAACGTTGCTAGAGATAGGACCCACTCACTAATCCAACTTGATTAAAAAATAATCAAATATATTTTTAATAATTAAATATTCAAAAATTACAAAAATTAAAAACTAAAAAACTAAAAAAAAAAAAAAAAAAAAGGCCTAAGGGATCCGACCTTCCCTTTCCTCCACCCACACCAACCATTCTCTCTCTCTTCTATTTATCTTCTCCCGTCTTCCCCCAACCCAAACCCAAATCCCACCATGACTCCTCCTCATCCTCGTCTTTAACAAGATCCACACCAAAAACACAACCCAGAAGTAAAAAAGTTCTAAAATTTCACAGAAATTCAAAATTCGAAAACTTTTTGGATACTTTGAAGAAGTGGCAGGGCTTACAGCCCATGAGTTGCAAAGAGGTCATTAGCAACAAACCTTCCATGCACGCCTGGAAGAGGCCGATCTCCCTAATTTTTTCACCTTCCCTCCATCCAAAACGGCGTGGTGCAGCCCCAGCCATTCCTTGAGGTTTGTCAAATTGCAGACCTCTGCGTCCCCATCAAGGGAGTTTTCGACCGGCAAAACTACTCGATCTGCGATCTAGAGCTTGATGGCCTAGAAGTCAACTTCAAGTTTGTCAAAAGGGATGGCCTTGCATTTCGGGATGGCTGGTGGCAACTTTAGATTTGTCAGATGGAAGGGGTGAGATGACGAGGAGATTGATATATTGGAAGATGGGATGGCGAGGTCCGTATGAGAGACATTGGGTTTTGTTGGAGAAGGGAAAGACGTTCGCCGAAGCAGAGAGAGGTTGAGGTGGGGTAGCCGGAGACAAGAAGAACTGGGTTGGTGGTTTCATCGAAGAAGAAAAGGATGGAGTTGTGGTCCGCCTTGTCCTCAGCGGCATTGTTAAGCCTCTGCATACGCTCGGCCAGTTCCTAGGACCTAACCGGCGATCCCCGAATGGGTCCTACCCCGCTCTCTCTGTCGATGACCTAGATTCCTCGGCCACTGACAACAACAGCCTCGACCAATCCGGCGTCACCCACCACTCCCCGACCCAAGTCTTGAAGAATTTCAACGAGATTTGATTCCTCCGGATCGAGTTTCCCAGCGGCGAGCTAGGCATCGAGTGCGGGTGGTGAAGGAAGGTTGGGTATGGAGGGACTAGGGGAGGGATGGGTCGGGTGGTGGAGGAGGGTTGGGGGGACAGGGAAGGGTTTGGTGGTTGTCGAAGAGAAGAAGAAAAAAGGTTGGCGCGGGTGGAGGAAAGGGAAGGCCGGATCCCTTAGGCCATTTTTTTAATTTTTTTAGTTTTTTAATTTTTAATTATTTTAAATATTTGAATATTTAATTATTAAAAATATATTTAATTATTTTTTAATCCTGTTAGATTAGTGAGTGGGTCCCTTCTCTGGCCACGTCAGCATTTAATAGAGAAATTAATAGAAAAACTGACGAAGATCTGACATTGTCACAAATTCGTAAGATGTGGTATGACATTGTCAATTTTAAAATATATGGTATGAAAATGTCGTGACACAAATAATTGAGGTAGTTTTTTATAATTTACCCAAAAAAATTATGTCTAACTTAGTCAATTAAACTAGGTTACTTGTGAAATAACAATTTGACTTGGGGTTCGGCAATTAATCCCACTAACCCTAGGTAAAACTGGATTAATTATAGGAAACTTTAAAGAAAAGCACCCGGTACTGTTCACTTTAACGAAAAACCACATTTTTACACTACAAAGTCAATCCTGGTACTATTCACTTTACCCTTTATTTTATCATTATCATTAAAACTCAAAGTTTTCAAGGCCTTTTCATTAGTTTTCCTTTAATTATAATCATGGCAAATTGCACCCAAGCATTGACTGCTAAAATCTAGAATACATACATAGGTTTGCAAATTGAAAGTAGATTAATTCTTAATTATTTGCATCGGATTCTTATTTCTTTTCATCTATTGTCGGTGCCGGTGGCTATCATTGGCTAATTAGTCCATCAAGACACGTGCCAAATACGAACTAGTACTCTACTATTCTTATGATCACCATTCATCATCATCACCCAATTAAACTACTATAAATTAAAGTAAATTGACCACATTATCTTTTCTAGAAGAAATTAGATTCTCGTTATTCCTTTTATTACTACATTAATTTTTTTTTAAATTTTGATCAAGATCTTTAAATATTAATAAACGTCATTAATTATTATAATAATAAAATATTTTTTATTTCTAAATATATTCATTTATTGTTACAAATGTTACATTTGTTATATTTATATTTAGCCATGCTAAATTTTTTTTCATATATTTTTATTTTTAGTTTGTACCCATTTTTACTTTGCAATGCTTTTTTAATTTATACCAATTTTCTTTTCAGTTTTAATTTGTACCCATATATTAATTTCTTGTTGTGCCCATATTTTTAAAGTTATATTTGTATTTGTACCCGTATCTTTTAATTTATTTGTACCCATTTTTAATTTTGCTAAATGTACCCATGCTAATTACAGGTATTTATGTTATGTTTTAAAATATATCAGTAGTTATTTTTTTAAATATGTTAATAATTATGTGGGTTGGGTACATTATTTTCTTGCTATAATTTTGTGAAGACCAATGTTACTCTAATATTTATTTTTAAGTATTTATATTTGAATTTGTTTAAATTTCATAATTTGTGGGACATTAAATGCAAAAATGCATGAGTTAAATCTCTTAAAAAATTTTAAGAATCCTGATCAAAATATTTAAACAAATAAGGTTTCAGTCCAACAATTAGGTTAATTAGGGACCAAAACCAAAATGACCCTATTTTTTATTTCTTAGCAATAATAATAGGACAGTGATATTCACACACTCATCTTAATTTTCGCTCATTGATTTTCTTCAATTAATTCGATATGACGACCATAAATTGAGATGAGTGTGTAAGAAGTAAAAATGAGTGTGTGAGTAGCACTACCCTAATAATCGCACAAAAGTTAATGTTTATTTGTAGAATAGCAAACTTGAATACTAAAACTTTGGTGGGCTTGGGATGTTAACTGTAATGAAATGGATACAAAAATGTAAGTAGTTCACCCCTCAAAGCTAGGCTACGGTGGTATACGAATTCTATTAATTGCAAGACTAAAAATAGCTCTCCGCTCATACATCAATTCTCTCTCTCTCTGTTTGTTCGACCCCATATTGGAGGCTTTCACCCCTTTATATAGGCTCTCAGTGAACCCTTCAAACTTGGTCCTTCATTTAGCATTTAATGCGCCACCAATGTAAACTAGCTTACTAACATTTTTATTTGCCAACCAGATATTTGGTGGTGAAGTGATAGGTGTCTAGTTGAGATAGCACGCATTCCCAATGTAAAGCAGACTAAGGCTCCCGGTTGGCCTCGGTTATCGAATCCAGTCTCTTTGTGCGCGTTCCAACTCTCTTTATGTCCCTGCTGCTAACTTTGGGTTGCCAAGTAGCTTGATTGACGTCCAAGTAGATCTTTCCTTGGATACTTGGTGCCATAAAGCTATCAGTCTACTCATATACTCTTGGCGGTCGGCAAGCCCTTCATATACCCTGGTTAGTTGATGTTTGCCAGACAATCGGCTTTCAGCACTTGGACGTATTCCTTTTCAAGCCCTTTGGACCTTGGGCCTCTTGGCCTTCCATGGGCTTTGACTTTGCCTTGGGCTCTTCGTGGCTTCTTTTCATGCCGACACCTTCATGTGCGCCTAAAAGTGCCCAACATTAACAAATACCACACAATTATGTGGCACCTCCACTGCCTGTAAGATTAGAGGAATGTTAATAATCTTCTCACTTTTTTGTTGTACTTCTTTTGTCTCATTTTTATCTGTAGTGTTTGCTGATCACCAAAATCATCTAATTTTTATCCACCCTTTAAAGGTTAACTATGTTTTGGCAAAACCAAAAAAGAAGAAAGATTAACTATGCAAAACTAAATTGTTTAATCGCTTAATTAACATTATTACAATTATAATGTTTAATTAAGAGTATTTTTTAAAGAACCGTTCGATGGCTAAATGATTTTGAATGTAGTTTATATTTTGTATAAATGATTTCTATAGAGTGACTCTTCCTTTTGCCAATCGATAAGGGTGACATCTGAGGTAGGGATGGATAAAATACCGAAAATCACAAACTATAACGATTTTGTACCGACAATAAAGATAAAAATGAGAGGGAAGAGCATTAAATTTGAGTGAGAAAAACTACAAGACTACTTGATTTCCTTTATATAACACTGACCCTGCTGACTTAAGAATTAATAGTTTGGATCGTTGTGAAAAATAGAAGGACTTGGATTGTCTGCCCTCTAATTGTGGTGCCCTCCCCGTGCCCTCCTGTTTTTGTGGTCACGGTTAAGTCACGTCAACATTTTATATTACTATTTCTTTTTGTTTTATTATTTTTATAAAAAAATAATATAAAATATTAACGTGGCTTAACCGTGACCACACAAAATAGGAGGGCACGGGGAGGGCACCGAAATGGGAGGGCAGACAATCCAAGTCCAAAATAGAATGGGAAAATTGGTGGCACTTTTCCGATTAGAAGTCCAGAAGGATAAAATTAAGGGTAAACTGTCGGTTTACCCCCTGAACTTTCACCTCACTTTCGATTTCCCCCCTGAACTTTTCTATTGGAAAATTAAGGACTCAAACTAATTTTTTTAGCCAATTTGCCCCCTACCGTTAGTTTTTCATATATTCCATCCATATTTCCGTTAAGTGAGACCATGTGCATAACATGTGAGGATAATTAAGTCATTTCAATTTAAAAATGATTAAAAACTGAAAATAAATAATAATAATAATTTTCCCTCTATTTTTTCCCGCTAATTCCTATCCTCAATTTTAATTTTCCCTCTCATTCCTATGCATGAGAAATAACATATGGTGTTATTGTCTTCATAAGTAGCTAAGTTAATCTTTTTTTTGAAGCATGTACTACCATTTTTATTTTCTCTAACAAATTAATAATTTGACAAATACTCATGGTGTTATTGTCTTCAAAGCAGTGCATTAATATAAGAAACATGTCCATAAAAAAGACTAGGGTTTCTTATATTAATGCACTGCTTTGGAGACAATAGCACCATTAGCATTTGTCAAATTATTAATTTGTTAGAGAAAATAAAAATGGTAGACAATAACACCATATGTCATTTCTCATGCATAGGAATGAGAGGGAAAAATAAAATCGAGGATAGGAATTAGTGGGAAAAAATAGAGGGAAAGTTTTGCTTTTTTTATTATTTTCAGTTTTTTAATTATTTTTAAGAGTGAAATAACTTAACTACCCTCACATGTTGTGCACATGGTCTCACTTAACGAAAATATGGATGGAATATATGAAAAACTAACGGTAGGGGGCAAATTGGCTAAAAAAATTAGTTTGAGTCCTTAATTTTCCAATAGAAAAGTTCAGGGGAGAAATCGAAAGTGAGGTGAAAGTTCAGGGATAAACCGACAGTTTACTTTAAAATTAAACTAATTCACAATCATGGATTTTCATGATTGCTCGCTACAATCGATAAACAAAGGTTTTGTTGAATCACATTGAAGACACTTTTGCCGGATTTAATATGACTATAAATCCCAAGCAGAAGAAGAAAGCCACGTGGAAAAGGAGCCTACACAACAACACGTATTCTGTGGGTCCCGTACTGGCAATCATAACGGTGGGTCCCGCCCCCACAAGAAAACATTTCTGACTCTTGATTGATTGACACAGCTGGCTGTACCTTATTTTGTCTGGTGGAGATTGGAAAGCAAAAAGATATGAAAACCCCAAAAAAAAAAAAGAAAAATACAAAAATGAAAATCTTTTATTTATTTGAATTCGTCGAGATCGTAGTAGATACGAGTTGATCGGACAGTGCCAGATGTGCCACGTGTATTCAAACCCGCTTACTGGCTATGGAATTGATTTTGTATCTGTAGTTTTCAGAGAAGTTGTCAGAGCAGTAAGTGGACCCAAAAATAATATTTTCCCTTAAAAATAATAATTTTGTAATAAAAAAATAAAAATTTGTTCTCTTGGTGGGTTGAGACTTGAGAGCCTTGCGGTGTTGCTTCATGTGAAATGTTATTTTGTCGGTGCCAAAAGAAAAATTAAGAGAAAAGCCCGCGCAATTTTCAAGCGAAAATTAAAGGAAGGTTCTTTCCCTCTTTCGATTTGTACGAAAAGTAAAATTTTTACTTTTAAAATAATTGAAAATGTTTTTTTTTTTATAAATTCTAAAAAAACATTTGAAGTGTTTTTCATAAAAAGTATATAATTAAGGACTCGTTTAAATGTGTTTTTAAAATAATTGAAAGTGTTTTTAGATAAAATATTTTTGGATTCCAAAAGCACTTAATGTACTTTCTGCAAGAAGCACCAATTATGTGCTTCTTCCAGAAAACACTTTAAAGTGATTTTCCAGAATTTACTTGCATTTTTGTAAGAATTGGTTTTAAAAATATTTTCACCAAAAACTTTTTCAATCATTATAAAAGCATATCAAAACGAACTATAATACTTTTTACAGAAATCACTGAGTATTTTTAGAGCTTAAAAATATTTTATCTAAAAGGGATTTTACTCATTTTAATAATTTTCCTAAAGAAAATATGTATAGTTGTTGTATTTTTGGTGCATATTTGCCATCGCACAAGACAAAAATTATTAATTTTGATGATGATATGAGGCATAATCTATTGTCTTCATTAGATTATAGAAGAGTGTTGAAATGCACGTATTATCTGCATTGGATGAGCTACTTTCACAATTTATATTTTCTTGGTGTGACATAGTTTATGAAATCTTTTGGGGAGATTTGGTTTATTAACTTGTAATTATTGCTTTAATGAAGAGGTCTATGTATAATTCTTTCATAACTTGTTGGCTTTTTGATACGATCAAACGTTTGTAGTTGGTTTTGTATTCGACTAACTTCTAAATTAGTGATTACTTGCTGATAAAACAATCGTTTTGATCCAATAAGGAAATAGCAATAAAATAAATTTGTGAAGCACTCATTTTTGGTGAGGTTGTTGATGAAAATAAATTCACTGGTTGCTTGAAACATTGAAGAAAATGATACTACCTTTTGAACTTTATATGCTTGGTTTGGTGATTTAACAAGTACGTATTAACTACCACTTAGTAATACGGTTTAGTAGTATTCTTCTTTACTTTTAAGTGCGAGGTCTTAAGTTTGATTCTCTTCAAAGGTGAATTTGAACCACATTATTGTTAACCCATTATGAGGCTAAGCTCACCTCCTCCCTTTAGTCCAGATAATATGGATTGTTCCAAAAAAAAAAAAAATACAATGCCCATTAACTAATTTGTTAAGCTCAATCATATGATGCAAATCATGTTTTAGTGATGTAACTATGAGTGGATTGTTTATGCCCAACCAAGCCCAAAAAAGCCTTAAATCGTCAAAGCCCAGCAGTTCATCCCACCAGCGATCTTTGTTCGTAAAACTGGTCAATAATTTATTACCGACACAAAAGAATAAATTTGTCAATTGTTCAGTTACATAGTAATATAAAACGTTTTCGGTTATTTTGAAAGCACTTTCAAACAAGCTTTTAATTGAGTCGAGTTAATGGATTTATTCTATTGGCAAGTAAGTTTATCAGTCATTTTAAAAGCACTAGCTTTCATGGCATATTTAGGCTATTAAGTTTAATACTCACTTGAAAAGTGATTTTGATATATGGATTTATTTTTTATTAATATACTTTAAAAGCATAACAAAAGAAAAACTACGTTGTTTATGCATATTATACACGTGAAATGATAAAATTTCATAATAACAGTATAACTTTCGTGAGTTTGAGTTGGTAAAAAGGATTCACATGCACAAATACATTACAACGTTAACATTCCAAGTCAATGAAATAAAGATGTATAAGTATTTGTACACGTATTCTCGTTTAGTTGGTACGAGATCTCATAACGATATACCTGCGTATGTAAGTTGCTATCCTGAATTGCATGAATAAAGTAATTAGTCATGGTATCTCACTGGACGCATTGCCATGCTAATAACGTTCACACATCCGATAGCAAACTAAAAAGAAGAAGAAAATAACATAAAGCATGGTTCGACAATGACATATTAACATCGCTCTTGATTATTTTTTGTGCACTTTCATTGGATCTAATTTGCTTAAAGATAAATATAAACATTTCAACGGTTCATAATATAGACTCGTGATTATTTAATTTGACTTTTTTGCTTCCTCATTAACTTTGTCTTGAAATTGTAATGTTGTACCAACAGGTTAAGGGTGCCTTCATTAGTCATTACCATAAAAATCAAAATAATCAGAAAATGACATGTCACTCATTCCTCATTATTTGTTCTTTTGTTGATCAATAAAATCGATCACACGATCAATTTTGCATGTAAATAAAAAAGTTATTTAATTGAAAAGAAAAGAAAAAGTGTTCTTTGCAACCAAATGTGTTTCAGGAAATGCATTAGTAGTGGTGGATTGCCTTAATAAAGAGGTATTCAACTTTTGCATTTTGGGTTCAGATTCTTCCTAATAATGTTATCATTTTTAATAAAATAAATTATTTTCAACACATTAATGACTACATCTCTATCATATATGAAAGATGTGACAAATGAACCAAAACACCAAAATCACCTATGTGACAAATGGGTTCATGAATTGTAGTCCATAATTTTTTGCCAACTTGGGTCCTTCACTGAGCAAATATCTAGGGCAAAACTTGCTACTTTGGCAAATCTATAGCCACTAGTATCTACAAACGTACATGTAACGTCCTGCCCCGAAACATTTGTTTCAGAATATGATTCCATGATAGGTCAAATTAAACTCTTATTTATTTAAATACCATTAATCACAACTCTTTATTTAAAAATTAAATTCTTATTTATTTAAATACCATTAATCACAACTCTTTATTTAAATTTATTTATCACTCACAAAATCTATAACCAAAATTTAATTACCAAAACATAAGATTTAATTTTACAATTAATCACCAAATTTCTTTTCTTAATTCAAATTCCCAACAAAAGATTAATCTCAATTATTTAAGGCTGCGTCTAACCCTGTTAGATTGCCTACGTACCCTTGAGTGAGATCAAGCCTTACGTAGTTCACCATTCAACCTTTTATCCATTTTCGAAAATACTTTAATAACGAAAATATTTAACATTAGTTTTCACAATCGAATCACACCAAATGGGTACCAATTACGGAATTAAAATATCAAAATCTACATGAAAAAACAATGTCGGCCTACTAGCCACATGCCGCCGCGGGTGGCGGTCGGCCGTCCCGACTTGCTGAAAAATTTAACTATTTCAAAAAATTACCCAATTTTGCAGGAATGTACAAGTCAAGGAGAGAAACATTTTTCATACTTGGGCCAAGGTCCAATTCGACTGAGAAAAGCCCCAATTTCACTCAAACCCGCTGGAAACCCTAGAAATGGGTGGCTTCGATCTGTCACCTCTTGTGCTCTGCCGCCCCAACCAATGCCTGGGCTTTGTTCCTGAGGTTGAGGGGAGTCCATTGATGGTGGTGGTGGTAGAAGTTTTATTCAGGTTTGGTGGATCGCCACCACGAACTTCGTCGCACACCCTCTGGTGCAGTTTCACAATTTCTAAGGCCAAATTCCATCAAATTTTAGGGTGGAATGGGTAGAGGGAAGGCCATGGAGTGTTTTCCCAAGGGTTGTTTGATGTGGTTTGTCGGAAAAACCACTGAAGAAGGCGAAAGGAACCGGGTCGGGTCGCCGGGTCTAAGTGATTCGGTGTTCCCTCCTTCTCCTCCTTTCCCTCCCGGTTCTCCCCTTCTATTGGTCCACCCTCTCCCTCCTTTTCTCTCCCGCAACCTTCTCTTCCTCACAGCCACACACATGGAATCATCCCATTGCTCCAGTTTTTCTAGAGCCTTTCAAATTAATTGTAAAATGCCTATTTTGCCATCCATTTCAATCGTTAATAACTTCTTCGTTATAATTCTGTTTCACGAACGATTTTCGCCCACACACTCGTGAGATCGAACTCTATCCAAGTATGCCAAGAAAAATGATAAAATATGCGAGTATAAAAAACATCCTCGTGTATTTCAATTTAGCCAACTAGGGAATTTTCGTCATTTCACTTATAAAATTCTTGGAAATAAAACTTTAAAATTTCTCAATTCAACTTTCATAACTATAAATCGATTTATTTTCGATTTTCTCCACATATTCATAATTATGAATATCTAGTTCATGTATTTAAATTTTCTGGGTATTATAGTACATATGTGTACATTATGTGTTTGTTCGATAGGTCACCTAATATAATCTCTTATATGAAGAACAACGACTTACCTGCGAAATAAACAATTACAATATCTACGTATTAAGAAAAAAAAATTTATACTGTATATATATATTTTTTTGCTTTTGGCCGATATTAGCCATATATGAATTTATTATCACAATTTTTATAGGAAAACTAATGAAAATGGTTTGAAAACTTTGAGTTTTAACGATAAAGATAAAATAAAGGGTAAAGTGAATAGTACCAGGATTGACTTTTTAGTGTAAAAATGTGGATTTTTGTTAAAGTGAACAGTACCGGGAGCTTTTCATTAAAGTTCCCAATTTTTATTTTATTTTTACAAATGCAAAGATTTTTATCTACTCTAATTTTTTAAAGAATGATTCAAAACTTATGTTCAAGGAGATGGACACACCGTCCTCCCATCATTTGGTAGAGGCTACTTTCTTAAGAGGAAAAACAAAGGCAGATGATCTAAATGGTATAATGTTTTTTTTTTTTTTTTTTTTTTTTTGTCAAATGATAGATTTGTTAGATTAAGGAGCTGATGAGATTCGAACCCATGCTATAATGCAAGGGTAACATTCCTCTCCACCATTGTGGTAGAGGGCCACTTGCAATGGTAGAATGTTTCTTTGTTTTCCTTCTAATCTTTATCTTATGATGTTTTTTATTCAAAATTTAGCTAAAAAGTTCAACAAAAAAAGAAAAAAAGACTGCTGCAAAGGCAGCACATAATTTAGCTAAAAAAATGCAAAAATGGATATGTGGCTGCTGGGATTCGAGCCCAGGTCTCCACGGCCACAACGTGGAATTCTTACCACTAAACTACAGCCACTGATGTTAGCAAACTGGGTAAGTTATTTTCTTATAAGCGTTATTGTTCTTTTCATCCAAAATTACACGTTCCCAGGGCCTGAAAAGTTTAGGGAAAGACTACCTCATCTCAAGGCATACCACAAGTCTCTTTGAGAACTTATACAAGGGGTTTTAGCCTCTTTTTTGTTTTTTTCTGATCACCTACCATTAGGTATTGCCGGTAGCAAAACTTGAGTCGATGCTTGAGTTTAGTGAAGATAATGATCCTTATTGTTCATTTACCGCTAACGTTGTTTATATATATTTTGAGGTTGACATACAATTGGCTTCGCTCGGCCTGATCGAGCCTGATCCTTCGAGTTTACTTGCGTACGATCTTTCCGTATCTATTCCATTTTCACCTCTAGACCCTGGCTGGGAAACAACGCTTCCGATGGCTTCCGATGAGGACGAAGGGGTCTTTGAGGAGTTAGATGAATCCCCATTAGCCACCTTAGCTTCCTCTGCATTTAGAGTGGTAATGTTTACGTACGGAAAATATAAAACTATTGTCTTATAGAAATTCAGGACATTGTCTTATTTAATTTGTAGGGGACTTGATGTGATTAATTCAAAAGAATGGACGCGTAGTAGCATATACATGTCTTCGTATCAGACTGTTGAAAACTTATGCAACCACTCGGTACCCATGATCTCGAGTCTAGCTGTTGCAGAGTTTGCTATGAGTAATATAACTCGAAACATGGATGAAACCTCTTGAAAGATTATGACCATACATGACAGACGATTTCCGCACGTATAGGGGAGGGGAGAGGAGGGAACTAGTCATCCAGAGAGTACCTTTATGAAGAAACGAAACGACTAAATCTCCAACTTTCTTCGAATGCAAACGTATACTTGCTGAGCTAAATTGACAAACAAATAAACCATTGCAAAAGCATTTATTAGAAACTCAAACAGTTGCATGAAGTCAAGCTGCACAACCAATTTAAATTTGTAACTAGATTCATCCACACATGTGTTCCCATCCAGGATTTTCTAAAGCTTGAGCTTACAACGGTCTGGCTTACTACTTGAGAAAATACACCAGCACTAGAGATAAAAAGTTTCCAAGGCAAGCAAATAAACCAAGACATCAGGCATCGCAAACACGGGCAGTTCCAAGCAAAGGGCGTTGCAGCACAACAAATCTGCAACACAAGAAAACACAGGATATCAACAGAAACCACTATATTAGTAAACGCTAATTCGTTAGATTATAATCGACAGCAAGAGTGTGAGAATGTAACTTCCTCTTCAATCTTTAGAATGAATAAAAGATCTGATTTGAAGTCGAACTATTTCATCAATGAAAGCCATGGGAAACAGGAATTCAACCCATCTTCTACAATGAGACTTAAAGTACATATGAAAAAGACCGCACTAACCATGTTAAATTGAAGAAGAAGAAAAAAGACAATCCACAAATTTATTAACATCAACATGCAATGTTCTGTTCTCAGCACTACAATCACATGACCTGTTCTTTCTTTTAGTAAGAAACTGCCTCGGTCTTGTCGAGTAAGAGGAGGCTCTCTTGATAAGAATCAAAAGAGTAATACTGATACTCGGAAACCCCAATATTGTTCAACTGCTTGCTCTCAAGGTCTAAGGAAACAAAATCATGCTTTACTATATTTATTTTACCAAAAGTGTCGGGGTACCCTCGAATCAGTAACCTTGTGGACCGAGACTAATCAATTTGGTCCATGACTCCTTTATGCCATACTCTCATTACCCATATATCAAGACAACGATCTTTAGTCCCGTTTCTTGTTGTGAACAGAGCAATACAATTTTGGTCTACGGACACAGACAATTGCAGTCCCAACGAGGAACTCCATCTGTAACTCTCTGGCATCGATAACTCGCTAAATAAACCACTGCCCACATCAAAGGTTAATGTAAAATAATAAAACCCATCATCTTTCCTGCGGAGGACAGGCCAATGAAGAGTCCCTTTAACAAAAGTCTGGGAAGCAACTCCACATACCTCACATGCAGGAGCAACAATACCAAGACTGCTCCATGAGCCCGTGGCTAGTGAATACACCCCAGGTCAAATGCCAACATAAAATAGTGAAAGCCACCATTTGTCAAACGGGTTGCAGGCCAATGAAGAGCACCATTAACAAAAGCCTGGAATGCAGCTCCATCTATTCGAAAGGAAGGAGGAACAGAACCAAGACTGGTCCACGAGCCCTTGGCTAGTGAATTAACCTCAACTACTTGACATTTTCCAGATATAAGACGGACAAGTCTCACAACCTTACAGTCATTGGTCACAGCATCAAAACCGAACCCAATAGTGCATCATACTAGCAATGCGTACTAAAGGTGACACCAGGCCTGGGAAGTGTCGGTGACTTTCTGATAAAAGGGTTCCATATAATGAAGTTTCTAAACCATAACGGAAGATATCATCTGCCAGGCATACCAACCCATCACAAACCACACGGAAAACCGAATTCTCCAGTTTTTCCTTGTGGGCAATTGGAAAATCTATGTTGCAGTACTCGTCAAAAGATTGGTTATCATCAATCATAGAGGAATATTAAAATTGGGTGAGGTGGGCGCAAACTACGATGCATGGATACAATGGTTTACCCCCATCTCGCGTATCTGAAACGCGGGGGATACATTTCGGAGTCAACAGATATGTATTTGACTATCGGGATGCGAATATCCGACTTTCCAGATACGTTTGACACTAAATTCAGAGGATAAGCATAAAAGGTCAAAAATAATTGCACTAAATCCTTTTTTTCCTCACTCGAAAATCAGTAATCAGACTCTGGTGGGAGAGACCTTCGCCGTCTGCAACTCTTAGTGTGCTGGTTGTGTCGTCTGCAAGTGTGCTAGTTGTCGTTTATAACAGCAAGTGTGCTGGCTGTTTCGATGTGAACAGCAGAACATGTAACAGATATCTTCAAGTGATCATGTGTAACTAGCTAGATTCCCTTGGGGTGCGTTTAAATACGTCAAAGAGATCTCTTCATGTCAAAACTTCAGGGGGTGCCTTTAATATATTGGGGGTCTCAGAACGATCAAGTATTTAATCACTAACTGTTACTATAATATATGGTTTAGTTTGTACGTTAGTGGCAACCTGTATCCCATATAAAATTATTTAGTTTGTGTTCTTATGGTTTATATGTTTTGCTAATCTTGGAAAATGGTCATCCTGATTAGGATGTTAATCTGGAAAATAAGTTGGATGATTGTGCTCTATTGTGGAAGTATGTCAAAAAGCTCTAAAGTGTGGTAAATGGAGGAGAATGAAATACTGTGTTTGAATGCAACTATTGTCAAAAAAATTTCAGAGGATCCTACCCTAGGGTCAAGTTTCATTTGTTGAAAATGGAATCGCGTCATGCCACAAGATTACTAATGAAACTTTGGCAGAAATGAAAATGCTAGTTCGAGAGTGTGAATACAAGCTGGAGAGTTCAGCTCCAAGGCAAGTTTCTTTGCCCAATACTGGTTCTTTCTTTTATGCTCAACCTTAAGTAAATCTTGATCCAAAGAAGAGAAAGGAAACAAGTGTGCCTCTCAGTAAAGCTTTTAACAAGGAGGCTAGAGATCACTGTGTTGCTGAAGTTGAAAGGATGTTTTACACGGTATTTTATCCTTTAACCTTGCAAAAAATCCATTATCGAAATTCGTGCTTCTAAACTTCCAAGGTATGTTCCACCAGGTTACAATGCATTGAGAACTACTCTTCTGCAACAAGAGAAGAGTCACATTCAGCGATGCCTCCAACTAATTAAGCGTACATGGAGCACTAAATGTGTAAGTCTGTATAGTGATGGGTTGATAGAAGCACAAAGGAGACCACTTATTAATATTATGACAACTTGTGAAACCGGGTCTATATTCTTGAGGGCAATTAATTGTGAAGGTGAATACAAAGACGATCATTGTATTGCCAACTTCCTTACAGAAGCCATTAAATAAAATAGTTGTGAAAATGTAATTCACATGGTCACTGACAATGACCCTATTTGTAGAGGTGCTGAAGTACTTATTGAGGCTCATTGTCCTAACATCTTTAGGGTGTGAACAACACATGGTGTCCAAAAGATGTTGAAACAGTGTGCCTCATCAAGTAATCCATCAACTCCTCAAACAGATGCATTGTTAGTGATCACTTGAATTACATTTTCATAACCAATTTCTTTAATGGCTTCGGTAAAGAAGTTGGCAATACAATGCTTTTCTTCATATTCACCTTCGCAATTAATTGCCTTCAAGAACATAGGCCTGCTTTGACAAATTGCCATAATATTAATTGGTGGTTTCCTTTGTGCATTTGTCCACATAATGACACAGACTTACACATTTAGTGCTCCATGTATGCTAGATTGGTTGGAGGCATATCGCTCAATGTGACTCTTCTCTTGTTGCATAAGAGTATTTCTCAGTGCATTGCAACTTGGTTGAGCATACCCTTGAAGTGTAGAAGCACAAAGATACGAGTTTCGATAGTTGTGATTTTTTGCAAGGTTAAATGATAAGCTACACGTGTAAAACATCCTTGCAACTTTAGCATCACATTGATCTCTAGTCTCCTTGTTAAAAGCTTTAATGAGAGACCCATTTGTTCCCTTTCTCTTATTTGGGTCAAGATTTACTTCAGGTAGAGAATAAAAAAAAGAATCAGTATTGGGCAAACAAACTTGCCAAGGAGCAAAACACTATAGCTTGTATTCACACTCTTGAACTAGCCTTTTCATTTCTGTAAGGGTTTCATCAGTAACTTATTGCAAGACACGATCCCATTTCTAGATATTTTCAACAATAAAACTTGACCCTAAAGTAAGATCCTCTGGAAGTTTCTGACAATAAATGCATTCAAACACAATATTTCATCCTCCTCAATTTCCCACTCTTTCAAGTTTTTTGACATACTACCACAGTGGAACATGATCATCTAAATTATTTTCAACATTCTTATCCAAATTAACATTAGCATTTGCTTGATTATCATGATGATTCATTTTCCTAGATTAACAAAGCATATAAACGATAAGAATACAAACTAAATAATATTATAATTTATATGGGAAACAGATTCCAACACTAAATCACTCACATACAAATACAAACTAAATAACATTACAATGACATTTAGTGATTAAAAACTTGATCGTTGGGAAAATCCCAATATATTAAAGGCACCATGAATATATTGAAGGCACTCCTAGGGAATCTATCCAGATACACATGATTGCTTGAAGAGATCTCTTACCTGTTCTGCTGTTCAAATCGAAACCCAGTTACACAGAACCAGCAGCCAGCACTTGCTGCAGACGACGCAGTCTGAACACTTGCAGTTGCAGACGACGAAGCCAAGACACTTGCAATTGCAGACGACGGTCGACGGTGAAGGTCTTTCCCACCAAAATCTGATTTCTGAAGTTCGAGTGAGGAAAAAAAAGGTAAAGATCTGAATTTTTACACAGATAATATTGGTAAAGAATTGTTTCAATTTTTTGGTCAAAGAATCGTTTCAATTCAGGCTGACTTCAATGAATTCTCAATTATCACGATTCTCTTCGGATTTAGTGCACTTATCTTTGATTTATTTATTTATTATTGTCCTCTAAATTTAGTGCCAAACGTATCCAGACAGTCAGATACTCATATCTCAATAGTCAACTACGTATCCGTTAACTCCGATGTTGCATGTTGTATCCCGATTGTCATGTGCCGTACGTATCTGTACATAAACCACCGTGTCCCTGCATCGTAGCATAATGAACAGAGTAGAAGTCTTTCGTTACCCCGTCAACTAGTGTTTAGGCTTTTGTAACCAGAAAATACGGTGGTGTATGAGGATGTGAATATCATTCTGGTTATAAAGGTTGATTATTAGGCTGAGGTGGGCTCCAATGAAGCGTGTGTCTCGTACAACGGATCTCCATGTCTTGCTCACTAAGTTGCATATGATCAAAGATTTAAGGGGTAATTTAAATAGGATGTCGTGGGGAAAGAGTATCCCCTTGCTTCAAATTTGAATTGAATTTCTGCAGTTTTGATCGTTCGTTACGAGAGAATTTGAATCCAAACCAATGCACTTTATAGGATAATACCCACACAGAGAATGAAACAATGAAGAATAATCTACAATTGGATGAAAGCAAATAACTACAGCACAAAAAAACCTAGAAATCTAAACCCTGCATTAATATTAAGATTATAAAACAAAACCAGAAAAGGAAAACAAATTTTAATAACTGAAATATAGCAGAAGAGCGTTCTTATCAAGAAAATAAAAGCCTAAAATATAGCAAGAATTTGGGTAGACAAACCCTAGCAAACCCTAAGTGTTCAGACAATCAGATGAAATCCAATCTTCCACTTTATAAACGTCAAATGGGTAAAATAAAAGATCTGAAGAAATCCGGAAGAATGAAAAGGCTAAAGAACAGAAATATACCAGAGGCGCCGAAATATGGAGTTGAGGAAGCTTTTTCTTCTGATGTTGGGCAAGAAGAATGCAACTCTGAATTTGTACCCGTGTTCTAAACCCGTGGTTTCTTTAACCTTTATATAGAACTTGCACTGCACTATTCATGTAGCGGCTACATTGTTATGCCCTTTTTTTTGTGTGTATATTTTATTAATCTTGTGAAATTAAATATCTGAGAGTGAGAGAGGGGGACGTCTGTAGAGAGAGAGAAGAGGTCATCTGTTTGTGAGATATGTTTTCTTATTAGTCATATATTTTTATTTATAACTAATTTTAGAATAATGTTAGGTGTATTAAATTTGTTCATTAAATAATGTGGAACTAATTAAATTTGTACTTATTTAAGATGAAATTTGATTAAGAGTTGTAGTAAAAATTTATACGGGGTAGAATGAGCAATTGTCATTCGGTGCATAAATTTGGCATATGAAGCACCACCCCCAATTTTATACCAATCATAGGTAGGTTTTACTTGACCCCCAAGTAATACAGTCATGATAGGTTAAAGATACTCTAAATCTAAAAGGATTTTACTTTAAGTTTACACAATTACATTCCATAAATAACTTTATTCATAGCACTCCCAGTTGAGTGTGTACAACTTAAAAGGAGTAGTTGCATCAGGTTTTCATACTAATGGAGGAGCAATTCGAGTTTTCCGAATAACCACAATTAATTAATTATTTTTTTTTATATAAATTGTTTTTCAATTCATAGTAGTACCTTTGGACTTATGTTCAAATTCTCTTCTTGTAGTTTAAATGAATCTAGTGCATTTATCTTACAGTTTGTGAAAGAGTAATACTGATATCCAAATATCTTTCAACTTAGTGCTCCCAAGGTATAAGGAAAGCAATTCATCACTATTACCTAACATGTAAGGATACAGTCTTGTAAGCAACAAGACCTCACCATCCTTCCTAAAATATAATGCCTTAGTAATCCAACCGTGACAAAAAAAAAAATGGATATACGCATTGTCAGAAATTAAATGGGCTACACGATTTCAAATTTAGCTGTTTTTGTTGTTGTAAAAATGATCTTTTAACGAAGACTCAAACAATAAATGATTCAAATCATGAAATCAAATCGTGCGTAAACGCTGTATTTACTTACTAATCAAATCGTGCTTAAATGCCATTGTGAACACAGAAAATTCCTGAAACGAAAGAGACAAGAACAACGTGCACAAACAAATATTTGTATTTGATAGTTTTGGGTTACAATCTCTCTCAAATTGATCCTCTGATTCGATCTCCGTAAGGTGTTGATTTATGGGTGTTTCATTGATCCAAGGGCCGTCGAGGCTTGATCTTGGATGAACAGTTGGAAGTTTCTTCAAAGGGCCGTGGGCTTGATCTTTGAAGGTGGATTTGAGCGGATCTTCAAGGAGCCGTTGGGGCTTGATCTTGAGGATGAATGTTTCTTCAAGGGCCGTTTGAGGCTTGATCTTGAATAACGGTGATGAGCGGATCTTCAAGGGCGTTTGGGCTTGATCTTGAAGAACAGTGATGAACGGATCTTCAAGGGCTTTTGGGCTTGATCTTGAAGAACGGTTGGATGTGTGGATTTGTCGACGTTTGTTGATCCAAAGGGCCGTTGGGGCTTGATCTTGGATGAACGGATGATGAATGATGGTGCTTTCTTCAAGGGCCGTCGGGGGCTTGATCTTGAATTGGTGGATGGTTGATCCAAGGGCCGTTGAGGCTTGATCTTGGAAGAACGATGAACTAAGAACGAAGAACACTTTCTTCAAGGGCCGTCGGGGCTTGATCTTGAATTGGTGGATGATTGTTGATCCAAAGGGCCGTTGGGGGCTTGATCTTGGAAGAACGATGACGAACGATGGTGCTTGAGAGCTTTGGGGTTTCAGAGCTTCAGAGCTTCAAGGTGTAATCTGAATTGGTCCTTCAAATGAATGAAATTGGGCTTGTATTTATAGAATTTTCCAAGGCTTAATTTTGAATATAATATTCCAGATGAAATAAGTCGTTTCTGCCAGGTGTTGACACGTGTCCTATTTGATGACTTTTCCAACTCATTTCAATTTTCGTTGAGTCACACGCTACGTGTAAAATTTATGTAATACATGAGCGTTGACACTTTGATTTATCGGTCAACATTTATTTACCGAAATTTCGATGTCTACAAATGCCCCCACTTCAAGGCGCGTCGTATACATGTGCTTGTCACGTGTAGGAGATGCGTTTTGAAGTCCTTTAATGTAGATGTCGATCCAAGGGCCGTCGAGGCTTGATCTTGAATTGGGCTGGAGATTTCTTCAAGGGCCGTTGAGGCTTATTCTTGAACTTTTATTTGAAATTTCTTCAAGGGCCGTCGAGGCTTGATCTTGAAGGTTGAAATTGGACCACAATGAGCTTCATGTGGTAGATGATCTTTGGCTTCGGTAGTGGGTGAATCGGCACGTATTTTGTTGCGCTTGTTGACTTTCCACAGCTTTGATCTTGAACTGGGTTGAAGGATTTTCTAGATTCCTCCAATTGTTGATTTTCCACAGCTTATTCTTGAACTAGGTTTTGATTCAAGGGTGGTAGACACTTAATCTTGAATCGGAGTTGTGATTTCTTCCAGGGCCGTCGAGGCTTGATTTTGAATTTGGCTGGAAGCTTCTTCAAGGGCCGTTGAGGCTTGATTCTTGAAGGCTGACTCGAACACATGGCAAGCAGGCACGAGGTGAAGGTGACGACTTGTTGCTTTGTTCAATCTTTCTAGTTCACACCTTAGCAGTTTGGTCAACGGTATGATCTTCAAGATTGATGGGCTCTTCTTCCAGTTGGTGACTTGATCTTTAAGGATTTGATTCAAGGGTGGTGAAACGGCACATGCAGCTCACAACGCCTAGTAAGTCGACCCAAGAATTTGAGGGTCAAAACGAGTTCACCGTCCTCAGGCAGATGCGGCATCTTCTCAAGTTCTTCATCCCAGACTCTTTCTGCTGAGTTGACTGTGCATGCTGCATTCTTCTCTGCTTGTTTCTTCAGGCAGATGTGGCAGCTTCTCGAGTTCCTCAGTTCGGACTCCTTCTACTGAGTTGACCGTGCAGACCGCATTCTTCTCTGCTTGTTCCTTCTGCACCTTGTCTCCACATGCTGCAAGGTATCATTTTCACTTGCCTTATCTGTCCTCCAGGCAGATGTGGCAGCTTCTTTGAAAGTACAGCAGCAGTGGAAGGCGAGTACTCGAGAGCGGTGCTAGGTAGGCAATCAGGGAAGGGTTCCAAGCAGTCGGTTCCTTACCCGAGTTTGAGTGGAAGTTCCGGCATATTGTTTTCTTTATCCTTGTCTTTGTAGGTAGGAACAAGGACAAAGGAAAGGACAGGGAGAACGCATGATATGAGATACTCTTGCTTTCTACCCTGGTGATATGAGATACTTTTGCTTTGGAGTCATTGGCTTGCAGAGGTACCCCAAGGAATAAGGAACATTGAATGACTCGAGAGGCTTCGTTGGGAAAGCATTTTTTTGGAGATGAAGAAAGGCTCTGTATGTCTGCCTTGCTATGGAAGGCGAAGGTAGACAATTATAGGAAGTTCTTTGATACCTGTAGAGGTACTATTCTTTCACTCATGTCGGCAACCAATGCGTGATCGATCTATATGGCTTCACGTGCTTTCTTCTTTATCAGAAATCTTCGACAAATTGTCCGTAATTTCCGCCAAGCTGAGTGTGCATGTGACAGGTGTTGACGCGGCTGAAAAAGACTGGCGCCTCTTCAATAACTGGGATCGACGCTTCGACAAATTACCCGTGATTTCCGCAAAGCTGAGTTTGCGTGTGATGGGTGTTGACGTGGCTGAAAAAGATTGGCGCCTCTTCGATATCTGGGATCGGCGCTTCGACAACTTGCCCGTGATTTTCGCAAAGCTGAGTTTGCGTGTGACGGGTGCCGACGCGTCTGGAAAAGCAAGATGCTTCTCCGATTTCTGAGCTTGCCTCTTCGATTTTTGAATGGCCTCTTCGAATTCTGAGCTCACCTCTTCGATCTCTGAAATCCCGTCGAGTGCTGATTTTTTATAGAGGCACGCTGTTCGTTTCAAAGCACACTTGAATTTTACTTGTGAAAACTCCCTTCTTGCACTTCTAAGATCTTGATTCGTCCGACCTCTTCTTTCTTCAACACTTTGAAAATGTCAGGACCCTCCGATCGTCGTTTTGACTTGAATCTTGGTGAAGAGGCAGTCCCGCCTTCTCCAGACAACATATGGCGCCCATCCTTCATATCCCCTACTGGTCCTCTTACCGTTGGGGATTCGGTGGTGAAGAATGATATGACCGCTGCGGTGGTGGCCCGAAACCTTGTCACTCCCAGAGATAATAGACTACTTTCCAGGCGGTCTGATGAGTTGGCTGTTAAGGAGTCCCTGGCTCTTAGTGTGCAGTGTGCGGGTTCTGTGTCCAACATGGCCCAACGCCTATTTACTCGAACCCGTCAAGTTGAATCGTTGGCGGCTGAAGTGATGAGTCTCAAACAGGAGATCAGAGGGCTCAAGCATGAGAATAAACAGTTGCACAAGCTTGCACACAACTATGCCACAAACATAAAGAGGAAAATTGACCAGATGCAGGAATCTGATGGTCAGATTTTACTTGATCATCAGAGGTTTGTGGGTTTGTTCCAACAGCATTTACCTTCGTCTTCTGGGGCTGTACCGCGTAATGAAGCTCCAAATGATCAACCTTTGGCTCTTCTTCTTCCTGGAGTTCCGCCGAGTGGTGTGGCTTCAAACAGTCAACCTCCGGCGCCTCTCATTTCTGGAGCTCTGCTGAGTGGTGAGGCGGCACCTGATCGTCCTTGAATATCCCCTCTTGTAAATTTGATTTGATTTGATTTGATTTTTTTTTAATTTACGTATAATGCAAATTTATGTAAAATTTCCAGAAAAAATAAATAAAATGGACCTTCAATTTCTCTCTATGCATTTGTTTTGTTTTGTTTTTTTGTTTTTTTTTTCTTTTCTTTTCTTTTTGGTGCTGGATGCACCAAGTTCCATCATTTATTTTATTTTTTTACAATTTTTTTTCCTTTCTGCACATGGTGCCCATGCACCACCAGAAACTTTTGATCTGCCATGGGGCTGTACCCCATCTTTGATCCATCATTCTTCTTTTTTCACGTGATGCCAGATGCACCACTCTTTTTTTATTTTTTATTTTTATTTTTATTTTATTTTATTTATTTTTAATTGTATTTCTTTCTGTATAAATTAGGATGCTTGGCTGAGGGATTTGTAGGGAAGGAGCTCGAGTTTGAGGAAGAGCTTCTCGGCCGGCTAGTCGTTTGACATCGGTCTTTGAAGTTGTTGGCAGCTGCAAGGCAAGAGACGGAGGAGGATGCAAGAGAAGAGCGGTGCAGCCTTGATGTCGGAGACTTTGCCGTCGCCGTTGCTGCTTGGAACTGATGGGCAGAAGGGGAGAGCTGCAGAGATGGTGATGAAAAGTCCTGCTCGCGACTACCGCAACTGTTGTGACAATGGTTGCCGGTCGTGGCAGAGCTGGAGTTGTAGGCAGCGGAGGACGTCGCCGCCGCCAACGAAAACCACCAAGTGTTCATAGCCTTAACACTTGTTCCTTCGCTGCAACTTTAGGCTTCGCCGGAGCTGCTGCTTTCTTCTTCTCATCTCCTTTGAGAGTCTGACCAAAGCTAGAAGCAGCCGCGGAAGGTTTTGACGAAATGGAGCTCATTTTGCGGCAGACAATGATGGGTGCAGTAATCGAGGAGTATTTTGGATCTGTATAGCAGCAAGTAGAGCTCTTTCAGGCAGATGACCGCCGTCCACGGCATAGCAGCCCCGGAGTCCCTCAGATACTCCAAGAGCACGAGAAAGATTTCGACTTTCCGCACCAGCGACCTCGAATTCCGCCGCTGGAAGGAGAAAGACTTGTCTGAGAAGGAGGAAACTATCTCGGCGGTGACCGAGACAAGGGTTTGTACAAGGGCCACGTCAGAGAGGTCAACCGGAGCTAAAAACGCCTCCAGAGAAGGTGACCTCCGCCGGCGCATCGATGAGAATATCGCCGCCGAAGCCATGAAGATTTTGAAGAAACAAGCAACTGGGCAGAGTCAGATATCCTCGAAGAATCCAAAGCCTCTGGCTTTGATTGGCGGTTTTGTACAATCTTCGAAGGGAATGAAATGGGATTGTTTGGGAAATTGTATAAATGGTGGGGGACGATTCCGCGTTGCAAAAGCGGACCCGGGCGACTCGGATGACTTAGTGGATTTCTGAAAAGTAGGAGCGGGAGGAGGCCTTGGGAGCAGAGAGGATGGACCTCGCAGCTCTGGTAGCGGATCTGCAAATCTGAGACCTCATCTTCTCAGTTCAGTTCTGATCAGAGAGAGAGATGGAGGGGGGATGCTTTTATTTTTTGCCTCTTGTCTCCACACACCGCCGCCGAAAAGCCGCTTTGGATAGTTCTTTTCCTCTATTCGTTTTGCGATGGAACTGAGACTGCCTCCTTTTATTTCCAAGGAAGCCTAAACGTGTCTTTCCACCATCCCTGCTTTGAGCAATTCGCAACTATCCTGTCCAAGCGTACAATAATCTCAGAGAAAATGGGTCTCATAACAGGTTCTGGATCCCAACATTCCTCAATCAATTCTTTCAGTACAGGGGGATAACTTTTTGATTTGGTCCTCAACTGCGGTCTTTTTCCTTCCAAACACATCAACTTCACAGATTCTTCAATAGGCTTGGGATGGAATGGTTGTATTCCCTCAATCACCTCATATAATATAAGACCGAAAGAGTACGCATCCACACTTCTGGGTGCACTGGAGAGAAACTCAGGAACAGCAGGAGCAGGAGGAGGAGAAATGGAGGTACTCGTCGTCGTTGGAGATTTGCTGAGCGAGAAGGAGAGGACGGAAAATAAGTCCCGCTCGGGGGAGAGGTTGAGGCTCAGTGACAGAAGTGCGGCGCTATGCGAGGCCGTCGCGGCAGGAGATGGAGTCTCGAGAGCTGGAACAGCAATAGAGATGAAACAACCGCCAACCACCGAATCGCTGCCGGTGGCGCCATGGTTCCGACGGAGCTCCGGATTTCACTGAAAATGGATTCTGAGAGTTGGAGGCGGTTTGTGAGGATGAGGTCGGTGTCGTGATCGGAGAGGGAGACGTAGGTGGAGTTGAGGGAGTCGGAGAGCTGGACGTAGAAGCCCTGGTTTGGACGAGAGGTCAGAGCCGGCGAGGGCGGGGACTACGCCGATGACTTGGAGGAGGGCAGAGCGGTGGTCGTCGGTGACTTTAGTGGAAGCGAGCCAAGCTGGGTCGGGTCAGACATAGCAGAAGGAGTGGCCGAGTCCCTCGTCGTATTGGTTCGATTCTAAAACTGACTCGTCGTGTCTGCCGTGACGGCGACCCTCCTTGACGCCGGTGAAGCACCCGCTTACTTTCCCGAAGCTGTTCTCCATAATCCGATCGAACCCAAATCAAAAAATTAAAAATTGAAGTGAAAGATTATCGAGCTTTAGCTTTTTGGTTTAGCTTTCATGGCCGATTGAGAGAGAGAGAGAGAGAGATGGGACTGGGATTTTGGTTTCTTCTTCTTGGAGCTGGATTTAGATAATAGGTTTGGGCTTGGACAACCTCCTTTTGATGGGCTTATTGCTGCTAGATAGATGACATACATACACATATATATATGTATGAATATGTTCTTTTTTTTTTTTTTTTTTTTGTAAATACATAAAACATGTATCTCTCTTTTTTTTCTTTTTTTTTTTTTGTACAAAGAAATTGTAATAGCATCAAAACTTTTAATTAAATCTTTATTCCTTATTTTGGTGTGACTGAACTCAAATTTTGAATATTCGAGCTGCCTACGTACCCCTCCAAAGAAGAGATCAAGTCGTAACGTAGTTCAAATACATACATATATTTTTGGTATTTTCTTTTTGTGCCGTTTGCAGTTTTAACTCATGCAGGCAAGGAGTGTTGGTGTCGTTTGCAGTTTCAACTCGTGCAGACAAGGAGCATTTGGTGTTGCCTTTTATGCTCGTGCAGACCAGGAGCGTTGTGTCTTGCAGTTTAGGCTTTTGCAGACCAGGAGCTTTGTGTCTTG
This sequence comes from Malus sylvestris, assembly GCF_916048215.2. Lineage (NCBI taxonomy): Eukaryota > Viridiplantae > Streptophyta > Magnoliopsida > Rosales > Rosaceae > Malus > Malus sylvestris. Next base: position 4,983,426 of record NC_062264.1, on the reverse strand, counting down.
CAGTTTAGGCTCTTGCAGACCAGGAGCTTTGGTTCGTTAAGCGATCTGAGAGAGGCGTTCCTCACAATTTTCATAGCAAAGAGCTTTGATTGCGTGATTGAAGAAGTCTTCGGGCAAGAAGTCGCGCATCGTGATGGCAACGGACGATCTTTGTGTCGCAATTTCATCATCTTCAACACGTTCATGTTGCTTTGAAGGTTGACAAGAGCTGTTTTGCCCCCTTTCCGATTGGCGGACTTGTGGAGGAGACGTATGCTTCTTGTGCAATTTCTTAGGAGTGACTTGAGTCCATCCTTCAATTTTGCTTGTCTTGGAGGATGCCCCCAGCGGTTGAGGTGAAAACTTCGAGTCGGAATAGCCAGAAGTGATGGTGGTATAGTTTGTGTTCACCACATCGTCAAGATCTAGCTCGACGATTCCTTTCTAAGCCAGCTTCATGATGAGATCTTTCAGCACGAAACATTTTTCTGTCGGATGACTGATGAAGCGGTGGAATTTACAGTACTTTGAACTGTCAGTGCGATTCATCTCTTCTGGCCGTCTGCACTCAGGCAAGCCGATCACCTTCTTTTCCAGCAAGTCTTCTAACATGGCAACCACATCAGAGTCAGGGAATGGATAAGTTTTCTCCTCAAGCTCCTTCAAAGTGTGTCTACGCATCTCTTGATCATGAAAGCCTTCGGCTTGAATCGCCTTGCCTCGTGTAGGGATTTTGACGGGAGCTGTGTTGACCGTCATTGCTTCTTTGGTGAGTTTCCACGTAGCCTTCTCCACCTTTGGCCCAAGAACTTTGTCGTTTTTGTAGTCAGTGATCGGTTCATTCTTCCCATGATGGGCGATGCTCAACTCCATGTCATGGGCGCGAGTGGCCAATTCCTCGAAAGTCCGTGGTTTAATGCCTTGAAGGATGTATTGCAAACCCCATTGCATGCCTTGGATGCACATCTCAATTGAAGAGGTTTCCGAGAGCCTGTCTTTACAGTCGAGGCTTAGAGTGCGCCATCTGTTGATGTAGTCGATGACTGGCTCGTCCTTCCACTGCTTTGTGCTTGTTAGCTCTAGCATGCTCACAGTGCGGCGAGTGCTGTAAAAGCGGTTGAGGAATTCCCGCTCCAATTGCTCCCAGTTGTTGATGGACTCAGGCTCTAGGTCAGTGTACCACTCAAAGGCGTTTCCTTTTAGCGAGCGCACAAACTGCTTGGCGAGGTAGTCCCATTCGGTCCCTGTGTTGTTGCAAGTTTCAACAAAGTGGGCAATGTGCTGTTTCGGGTTTCCCTTTCCATCAAATTGCATGAACTTTGACGGTTGATAACCCTTTGGCATCCTTAAGGCGTCGATTTTCTTTGAATACGGCTTCGAGTACAACCCGGAGGTATTTGAGCTCCCTTCGTACTGTGCCTTGATGGTGTTGGTGATCATCTCCTGCAGCTGCTGGATAGAAAGAGATCCCATGAATGCCGCTGCTTGGTCTGGCTCCGGCTTCACATCGATTCTCTCCACCGTAGGCTTCTCTTCTTCGTCATCTCTTTTCTTTAGTGGATCATTCTCTGGGTCGGGTTTATCGCCGTCCTGCGCCTCTAGTCGATTGACGAGTGCTACAATTTGCAAGTCTTTTTCTTCCACAGTTCGGGTTAGCCTTGTGATTGCTTCATTCATCTGAGCCAGTTGTTCTTCAATGGAGGTAACGCCGATAGTCATGACTTGTGCGACCAATAGACGTGACTTTCCTTTAGACATCCAGGATGCTGATGAAGAATGTCGTTGGCTGCTTTGGGATGTCATCTTGTGTGCCTCAGCAGCATGCTTCGGTGCCCCCAGCGAGGTCGGGTTGATGACAGACTTACACCTTGGATGCTCCCCTTGCTCTTTTAGCGGCACCAATTTTGAAGTGGCATGTTGATGAGCGGTTGTAGCGCCAATGGATTGTCCGTTTGCGGCAGAAGTGCTTAGGATCCTTCCCTCAGTGGTTGCAAGAACGGCTTGTCCCTTGCTTGATGCCATTGACTTTGAGGTGTGCTTGGATTCCTTGAACGGAGAAAGAGATGAGAGGTAGAGATTGTCCCACCGAGCGTGCCAATTTGGGAACACGGAAATTTCCTGAAAACGAAAGAGACAAGAACAACGTGCACAAACAAATATTTGTATTTGATAGTTTTGGGTTACAATCTCTCTCAAATTTGATCCTCTGATTCGATCTCCGTAAGGTGTTGATTTATGGGTGTTTCGTTGATCCAAGGGCCGTCGAGGCTTGATCTTGGATGAACAGTTGGAATTTTCTTCAAAGGGCCGTGGGCTTGATCTTTGAAGGTGGATTTGAGCGGATCTTCAAGGAGCCGTTGGGGCTTGATCTTGAGGATGAATGTTTCTTCAAGGGCCGTTTGAGGCTTGATCTTGAATAACGGTGATGAGCGGATCTTCAAGGGCGTTTGGGCTTGATCTTGAAGAACAGTGATGAACGGATCTTCAAGGGCTTTTGGGCTTGATCTTGAAGAACGGTTGGATGTGTGGATTTGTCGACGTTTGTTGATCCAAAGGGCCGTTGGGGCTTGATCTTGGATGAACGGATGATGAATGATGGTGCTTTCTTCAAGGGCCGTCGGGGGCTTGATTTTGAATTGGTGGATGGTTGATCCAAGGGCCGTTGAGGCTTGATCTTGGAAGAACGATGAACGAAGAACGAAGAACACTTTCTTCAAGGGCCGTCGGGGCTTGATCTTGAATTGGTGGATGATTGTTGATCCAAAGGGCCGTTGGGGGCTTGATCTTGGAAGAACGATGACGAACGATGGTGCTTGAGAGCTTTGGGGTTTCAGAGCTTCAGAGCTTCAAGGTGTAATCTGAATTGGTCCTTCAAATGAATGAAATTGGGCTTGTATTTATAGAATTTTCCAAGGCTTAATTTTGAATATAATATTCCAGATGAAATAAGTCGTTTCTGCCAGGTGTTGACACGTGTCCTATTTGATGACTTTTCCAACTCATTTCAATTTTCGTTGAGTCACACGCTACGTGTAAAATTTATGTAATACATGAGCGTTGACACTTTGATTTATCGGTCAACATTTATTTACCGAAATTTCGATGTCTACAGCCATATTTACTAACTGATTAGTGCTAGATGCTATTTTCTGTTTATGTATTAATTCACACATGGTATACGTAATTCAAGATTTCATTTCTTTAGACACGCTTTCTACGAGCGGGTGACACCCTTCGACCTACGTTCAAGTTTCCATACACAAAAGCATCCATCCAAGCCCATTTCGACCCCCACTCACCCACCTCTTGGTCTAGATCCTCTTGGTCTAGATGAGTCTAATACAAGTGAATTTCACATACCAAAGTGGAGTTCATCTCTATCAAAAAGGCTATTAACCATGTTATCAGTAAAAAAATGTACAAGTAACATTATTATCGTATAAAACTTTGAGCTTAATTATATCTCCAAAATCCAATCAAGTGTACAAATTAATGCAAGGTCTTGTATCTCCAATTATTATTTATCATAAGAATAAAGGCACATCAAATTTATGCACTAAATTTGTAAGAGACTTGTTTAATACTTTGATGAACACTAATTATATGTGTGTTCCCAATGTTTTCAATATGTTCTAGTACTTTATCATTTATATATCATCATATTTTTGCAATTTATGTATCACAATATAATTATGTATATTTTATAAGTATACATAGACATTTATTTATAAGTCATATAATAAATTTAATTAAAAAAATGGTTGGCACCGCCTAGATCCCGACTAGACGCCTATGCGTTATGCCCCTACCCGCCGCCCGACTAGCACTTAGCCTCTTTAGAACCTTGTCTTCGTCTATAGTAGAACATTTAATCTCACCATGCATTGTCGATGTTTGACTCTAGTCTTAACATCTCCTTCCTGGAACAAACAAAGGAAAAAAAATAAAATAAAATAACCAAGTGACCTAATTAAAGAATGACAACTTGTAAACTTCCGCACAAAAACGCTGAAATCATGAGATATAAAGAGTGCTATGTATGCTCGCCCTTGTTCGATATGTAAGAAATCATCATGAAGGTAGATGCTATAAGTATTACACTCATGGCCTGCGGCTCCGTCATTGCCGTTGTCGCTGTTATATATTTGTGGGGTCATTGCATCGGAGGCAACAAGAAGCAAACCGGACGATCCACCATGATGCAGAGTGTAATGCCTCCTGCGGCAGCTCAACGAGCTTACTGCGATGTTGAAAGAGGTGCAGGTACAAATCATCAAAGAAATAATATTACTAGAAATGGAACAAAAGATGGTGGGATGGTGATCTTGGTAGGAGCTGGTGCTGCTTTTGCTACTGCTGCTGTCGCGGCTGCCATAACTAATGATGTTGATGGGGACGGTGGAGGTAGTGCTTGTGGTGGTAATGACGGTAGTGCTTGTGGGGGTTGTACTGGCGGAGGTTGAGGTTGCGGGGGTTGTGGAGGTGATTAGGCATTACACTTGTTTTCTCTTTCTTTCTTTCTTTTTTAAATATTGATTTTATTCTTATTTGAAGAATAAAATCAATGATTTATGCATTTGAGATTTAGATAAATGTTTAGATAAATGTTGTGAAGAATAATTAAGAGAAATTTCAGATTTGGTTTGTTCTGTAATGGTGGGCTGAATTATTTGTCTGCCATGCAACTTGGTGGAAAAATCCAATTTCCCAAATTTGTAGAGAATAATAAGCACGCTTAATTTGATGTTCAAGTTCAGCTAATAAATGATTATATATAATATAAATTTTGTATCATTAGAGCATCTCCAAAGGATATGTCAAAATGTTCAAATCAGCAATAACGGTAAGAAAAAATAGCAGCGAGGTTTTCCAACCGAGAAGCCAAATTTGATGTGGCATGACATGAAATAGCAATTCTCTCCCTTGTTGTCAAATTTGAAAGCAGCTTCAAATATTTTTCTAATTCATTTTAAAATGTTATTTCATTAATTTTTTTTATCAAATCTGCAACTTTCCTCTCCCACTAGAGCTTGAGAAGCGCCGCTTGTCCTTCTTCTTCCCTTTGCTTAGAACCAAACCCATAAACCAACCTCATGATTTCAACCTAAAACCCAAATTTAAGACTCCATTTCACACCGTTGCTCAGATAAGAGCTCTCTAATCCTCGCTGCAATGCCTCGACTATGATTTGAGGAAGATCATCGTCGACGGACTGCAATCCCTTGGCTACAATTCCTCCACCTGCAAATCGAAATGGGAGAAGTCGTCATGTTTCCCTACCGGTAATTTAAAATCCCACACTTTCTCATAGGGGTGGGTTCAAAAAACCGAAAACCGAAAAAAACCGAAAACCAAACCGAACTGAGGTCGAAAAAAACCGAACCGAAAAAACACCGAACCGAAACTGTCAAACCGAACTGAACCGAATCTGACCGGTTCGGTTTCGGTTTTTGAGGTTCGGAAACCGAACCGAACTGAACCGATATATATATATTTAATTATTTTTTTAAATATTATAAATAGTTTAGTCATACAATCATAACAAAACATACCTTGTTGCTAAGTTGGTTTCGGTGAACCTTTTCAACCCCCAACGCACGGGTTCGAACCTCCAGGATGTCTGAGATGTTTTTTAATTTTTTTGGAGAACTTAACAAAACCCTTTAACCCTAGCCACTAGCAGCCATACCTTTTATTTTTTTTCTTTCCCTTCCTCGCTCTCTCGTTCCCTGCCTCCTCTCCTCCAGTGTAACCCTAACCCAGCGCAGCCGAGCCTCCTCTCTCTCTCGTTGGGTCTTCAACTTCAATCGCTCTGTCTCTCTCAATCTCTCAGGTGACCCACGACGGCGCGGCCCTTTTCCCTTATCCCTCTCCTCTGTACTCTGGACCCTCTCTCCTTCCTTCCTAACTCCGCCGCTCTTCCGCTTCGTCTTCTTCCTTCACAGCGACCTGCAAGTGTCACCGTCTCACTCGTCGTCACTGATTTGCTCTCAGTTTCTCACCACCATGACCTGTGACCCACGACCTCTTGCTGTTTCGAGTCTCGACCCACTACTTCGTTCCTTTGCAAGGTTAGTCTTATAATAATTTCTCTCATGTTTGTTCTACATATTTTGTTTTCAATTTGATGCGTTTTGCAGAATTTATTTTCAATTTCATGGGTTCTGTAGCTTTTCAATTTCATGGGTTTTGGTTTTGCAATTTGTTTTGGGTAACTTCAGTTATGAACACTATTAGTTGAGGTTTCATTAATTTTATATTTTCTTATCCTTGCATGCGGTACTAATTTGTATCGATGAGATCCTCGGCGAGGCGGAGAAGAAATCGACTATGATGGATTTCACAGCTGAGATGAGGATCCAAGCTTTTCTTCGACTCTTTCATGGTTTTGGTTCGATTTCAAAACTACCCAAATGATAAAAAATTAAAAGACTATGATGGATTTCTGGGTTTTTTTCTTTCTTTCTGGATTTGGGTTTTTTGTTGAATATAAAGGCTTTAACTTCATGACTACAAAACGATTTGAGCTTTTTAGAGAGAGAGAGAGAGAGAGCGGCTTTTGATGATTTCAGCGAGTAAATGCTGTAAGGAAGAAATACAGAATGATAAAGTGTTGATGCTAGCACAGGAGAAAAAAATGGCACTCTGTGATATCTGTGGTTCATTTCTTGTGGCCAATGATGCTGTAGAGAGAACTCAGTCTCATGTTACAGGGAAACAGCATATTGGTTATGGCATGGTTCGAGATTTTATCGCTGAGTTCAAGGTGAGTCTCTCTGTTGATTAATGAAGTATTGAAGTTAAGGAAAAATATAATTTCTTGCTTAGGGACTGAAAAACGTGGACCTTATTTTTCAGGAATCTAAGGAGAAGGCAAGGGAAGAAGAAAGGTTAGCGAGGGAGAAAGAAGCAGAAGAACGGAGGAAACAGAGGGAGAAGGAACAGGAGGATAGAAGGAGAAGTAATTCAAGTGACAGGGGTCTATCTTATGTTGTTGTGGTTGTTTTGCATTTTTTGGAGGAAAAAAAAAAAAAAACCGAAAAAAAACCGAAACCGAACCGAAAAAAAAACCGAAAAAAATTTGAGCCGAACCGAACCGAACCGAACCGAAATTTCGGTTTGGTTTCGGATTTGGCAAAAAACCGAACCGATCAGAACCGAACCCAGCCCTACTTTAGATTTTATAAAAATTGAAATTAAAAGTTTAAAAAAAATATTTGGTTGTGGCCTTTGGATTTCAGGTGAGTTCGAGTGATGATAGGGGTGACAAGTTGTTGATAGAGAAGAGAAGCAGGTATAGAAAGATTCAGAAAAGAGAGAGAGAAGATGATAGAAGAAGTCTAGAAAGAAAGGGCATAAAATAATAGTTTAATAAAATAAAATAAAATGAAAAGAAAATAGTATAATAAAATAATAATTTAATTTGACATATCAACTGAATAGCAAAATTTCGAAAGATGTTAAAATGCCACACAGGCTGTCAAATTCAAATTTTATTTTTAAAATTTGACATCTCCTTCATAGATGGTCTTACATGTTTTGTTGTTGCCTCATCATTTAAACAATTATCCACTTGATATTCTAATTATTGTAATATTTCTAACCATCTTCCTCCCCTTAGTAATAATAAAACTTAAAGAAATGAAAGAGAGAGCATATGTAGAGAAATGTGAAAGAGAGGAAGAGAGAAGACATGGAAGAGGCTTTTTTTTTTAATTTTTTTTAAATTAAAGGTGTATTTTGATGACATGGGGGTTAGGGAAAAAATAAATTTTATGCGAAATTACTTTAATGTCATGATAATTCTATTTTTCTTGGGAAATACCTAGAAATAGGACAATTTCTTAATTTTGGGACAGAAATAGGACATTTAAAATATGCACACGGCATGCACAACAATCGGACATAAATAGGATTTTCCTATACCTTAAAATGAATTAATTGCCCTCGTAAAATGTGTTATTTTTGGATAAAAATTTCTTCCTTCTTGCCCTCGTATATAAATGTGTTATTTGTGGATGCAAATTTCTTCCTTCTTGTTCTTGGACGAAAATGCACTTGCAAAAACAATTAACACCTTAAGTCAAGGCCAAGAGCCTCACACGCCCACGATGAATTTGGGAGGGGGGGAGGGCTTTGGTCGAAGAACCTCTGATGCCAAAGTTACAATTTTGAGGGAAAAGTGTTAGGAGAATTTAGAGAATTTTGCAAGAGGATTCAACTTAGGTTTTTGGAGAAAATGAAGTGGTATTTATAGGGGGTGTGGCCGGCCTCCTTTGGAGAAGTGGGAACTGGCCACCTTTGGTATTTTTTGGTGTTAATCACCATCAATTAGCTAATTAATAAATTAATTGAGTAATAAATCAATTAATTAACTAATTATTATAATTTGAAAGAAATAATTTGGGAGTTACCTTGTGGGGAAGATTTGATGAGGGTTGATGAAATAGGTTTTGAATTAATACCCGTTTTGATTATTTTTGACCTTGACTGAGGGATAATTGTCCGCTGCTTGCGCGTAGAAATCTCGGTGTGCCTTGAGGGTAATCTTGTGTTTTTTACCTAAGAATCCACGTGTCGCCTCCATATTTTTCTTGATTATTTTTGGCTCCACAAATGCCGCCACACCTGCTGGGCTGCTCGTAAGAAAGGGCAGCAGGTGTAGATATTTTCTTGCTTTGGGAAACATAGGATTATTTCCTATGTTTATGTAGATTCCCTCTTTAATAGGAAACTGGATCATTCTAGGATAGGGAAATAAATCTCTCTCAAAGTCTATTTAAGTCCACCTTAAGTGGATTATTAAATCAACTTTGAAGAGCGATTCATTCTACCCTATAAGAGAGAGAGAGAGAGAGAGAGAGTTTAGAGGATATTTATTCCCCATCCCCTAGCAATCTTCTACTCTTACCTGTGCAAAAGATCGTTTTTTGTTGCTTGCTTTGTCTTCTCGCCGCTTCAAGGTAAGAAAAAATTAATTTTCTTTGTCTTCTTAATTTTTTGGGAGCCTCGGGGCTTGGAATTTGGCTCGACTGGGGTTAATGATGTGTGAAAAAAGGACTTGGAGAAGCCACGACATGGCTGCTGTGGGTGACAAGGTGCGGCAATGGCTTGGCTAGGTTCGAAGGTTGGCGGCATGAGCCTTTGGGCTTCGGCGCATGGCTGGCTTGGGCTAGCCAGCTGGGCATTGGATTGGGTCTGGTGATAGAAGCATATTTATGCGACTTTGTTATCTTATTTCTTTGCATTTTCTTTGTTAATTTCCATTTATTTTGGTAATTTATGTTATTTTCGTATTATTGTAGGTCCAATTGGTAAAGATGACAATAAATGACAAAATGGAGCAATTTGGAGCAGTTTCGGACTTGGATTGGACAACAGGCTTGGATAGCATATGGGCTGATGTTTTTGGTGTTTAAATTGTGCTAGATATGTGCTAAAATCTGGTGAAATTAAAGTTAAGGCTTGGAAGACAAGGAATTACACAAGAAAGATGAATCCTAGTTGGAGAGGAACCTTATCTTATCCTATCTTATCCAATCTTACCTTATCTTATCTCCAACTGCAAGGAGGAATCCCTATCACATTCCAACACTTCCTATCTGATTCCAGGAGTCCTAAAATAATTCAAACAACCTAATCCTTTTCCTCTTAGGATTCAGTTGTGCCCTTACCTTATATATACATTATTGTCGCAAATTAGAGAGGAGATGAGTGTGCCGTAACCTGCAATCATCCATTGAAGTTGATGGATTTTTCAGAGTTCTTTCTATCTTTATTTTAAGTTTCAATGTTTATTTTATATTGTTTTTCAGTTATGATGAACATGTGTAACTAAGTTTCTTTTTTGCTAGAGGAGAATTCGAAGCCATGATCATATGTTTTATATAAATTGATTACATCTAGTTATTGTTTCAAAAAACATGAATGCGATTTACTTATCTGCTTTATAGAGAACTTATTCTTGTATGTTTATTAAGAGTGCACACTTAGTTTGCATGTAGGGATTTGATGCTAGAATATAAGGGAATTTCACCTAATCGTTATGAACTTATATTTGCAAGTAGTAAAAGTCACTAGTCATGATTGAGTTAAGTAAATTCCTGGCAGGAATATCATGCTTTTCATAGTTACGAATGCTTTGTCAATGCTTATGATTTTCACAGAACTTAATGATCTTTGAGATGTATCTCTATCATGCTTTTCATAGTTAGGGAACTTGAGAAGAATAATTTGGTTGCGTCGCTGAGTCTAATTCAATGAACTTAGGAAAATTTGAGAGTTAATTAGTGCTGTCCACAATTAATTTGGGGTATTGTCATTCTTGGTTTACAGGAAGAATAACTGGAAATCGATTTGTATGCATATGATTCATGTGTGGAGAAGAATCCTTTAGCTATCCTCTCACCCATATTTCATTCACAACTTAATTTACTTGCTGTAATTTACTTTTATTTTAATCGAATTCCTCCAAAATTCCCCAATCATTGTCTAGATGTTAGTTTAACTTAGTTTTTAGTTTTACAAGTTTAATTTGTGTTGATTAGCATCCCTTCTAATCCCCGGAATAGAACGATCCCTACTTACTCATACTACGATTGCATAATTTATAGGGCTTAATTTGTGTGTTAGTTTTTACCACATCATTTGGCGCGGGCCAAGCTTGTGAGTTGGGTCGGGGCTTTGGCCAGTGCAAGAAAGGAAACGGGGCATTAGCCCCCTTTCATCTGGTTTGGGCCATAAGGCCTATGGGTCGAAAGGATGTCAGGCCAGGTCGCGGGGCCTAGCGCGGTTGCTAGGCTCCTGCGGCTGTAGGCGTTTGAAAGAGAAGGGAGAGATGTTGAAAGCTGCTTGGGCCGTGAGGTGTTTTGAAGATGAATGACAGTCTGAAGAAAGAAGTGGAGGAGTTGTAGTGGGTATGTGCTTGTCTGCTCGAGAAGAATGAGCAGTTGAAGCGTGAAAAGGCTAAGTTCGAGGCTTCGCTTACTCAGAGTCAAGCTGATTTCTACAAGCTGGGTTATGTAAACCATCTCTTTGGGCGGCCGTTTGACCTTGAGTTTTTGGTAAAGACTTCGAGACCTTTTCTATTTCTTCAGAAGACTTGCTTACTTTTACTTTTGAGTCTTCTATTGGTGAAGTAGTCAGAGAGGTTAGTGCCCAGGCTAGGGCAGCTGGGGGTGAAGCGTTAGATGGTGCCCTGCTGAAGGTGTTGCGGCTGTTGAAGGTGAGGTGACCGAGTAGTCGTGGGATGTCTAAGCTGCTGAAGAGTAGTCTTCTAGGTAGCCTTTAGGATTTTCTTTGTTTTCCTTATTCCTTTTGCTTTGCTTGAACTTCTTTGGTCTTTGCTAGTTGTTCATCAATTTTGCTAGAAAATTTAATAAACTTGTTTCCTTCGCTTTTCTCCATCTTCGTTTCTTTTTTTCATGCCCTAACCTTTAGACTTTATAGACCAGTGGCAGGTGTGCTACCTTTCTACAAGCAGACATGCTCGTGTAGCCTATGTAGCCATAGGTGTTGGTGTAAAACTTTGCAAAGTTGTTAGCCATAGGGTTGGTGGCCGGACACCTTACTTACAAAAGCAGATAAGTCTACGTAACTACTAGGCTGTTAACCTTGGCTTTCTCTAATTCTGTAGGTTGTGTAGCAAGTATCATAACACTTTTGGACTTGGTGTAGGTCATTCCACTCTTGTTAGAGGTGAAGCTTACTGACTACGTAGCATGTCGGCAATGGATAAAGCTTCGTATATGCACACTAGCTTTGTTAAACCTTTCCCAAGAACGTGCGGTTGTATAAGTCTAGCGCAGCTTTATTGCTCGACGGGCAAGTTGCAGGTAGTTTTCTGGAAATCATAGGCTACCTTAGTGCACTCGGTAACAGCTTCAGAGTTTCAGGGCAACCGTCCATAGGGCGTACTGCGTTATGTGCCCCTTCTGTCTCTAAGGCCCGGTTCTCCATGGATTAGGCCAAGAGACCCAAAATCCTTCAGTTAGCTAAGCCTTGAAAAAGGCCATTGTGGTTACTTTTAGGAATCCAAGCGCAAGCCATTGTGCATTTAGTGATATTAGGGCAGCCCGGCTCATCCACGTTTGGATATTCGGAGTGTAGAGTTTATCCTCCCACTTTGGAGAACAGACCCATGTGGATGTCGGGGAATTGGTTTACCCTCTCACACTGGAGATCATGGTTGGTCCCTCGGGGGGGGTGCAATTCCTGCAATTAGTCCCTAAGAAGGGCGCAATCTTCTTTTGAAGTGCAGAAGTGATCAGTTGTTGTAGATATGTAGTCGAGCCAAGTTGTAAATTACTTTTGAATTTCTCATTGAAAAATGAGTGAAACGAACAAAAACTTAGCTATAAAGTAGAGACTGCATAACAACTGGATAATCATCGGCTCGCGAGGTGGTGCCTGTTAAGCTGCTTGAGTTCTTCGAGCTTTGATGTAGTGGGAGGTCACACATGGTACTTCCTCAGATTGTAGGCGTTCTACTGCTTTTTGATCTTTTTGTCGTTCATGGTAATGAGAGTGTAATTACCCTTACCGCCTACTCTGTTGATCTTGTACGGGCTTTCCCAGATGGGATCTATCTTTTAGGAGCATTCTCTGCGAGCAGTGATGAAAGATTTCCTTAGCACCAGATCTCCAGGTTGGAACCACTAAATCTTGGCCCTTTTGTTGTAGCTGGAAATGAGTTGCTGCTAGTAGGTTGATATGTGGGTGATGGTCTGCTCGCACTTCTCCTCTGCCATATCCAAGCTTGTGGCCATCTCCTTGCTGTTCTGCTCAATGCTTGGTAGTAGAGTGCTGAGACTTGGCACGATGACATTGGAAGCAATGATTTCTTATGAACCAAATGCCAAATAGAAAGAAGTTTCACTGGTTTCTTGTCCTTTGGTGGTGCGATATGCCCATAGACATCTGGGGAGTTCATCTGGCCATTTTCCCTTCTTATCGGAGATGGATTTCTTAAGGCAGCGATGATCGTCTTGTTAGATGCTTCGGCTTGCCCATTTCCTTGAGGATATCTTGGCGTGGACAATTGCTGCTTGATGCCTTAATTTTGGAAGAACTTTGCCAAATCTTTGCCCACGAATTGGGGGCCGTTGTTGGTGACAATGGACTGAGGGATGCCAAATCGACAAATGATGTTCCTCCATATGAAGCGCTGTGTGTTTGTCTAAGTTGTGGTTGTCATGGGCTCTGCTTCTACCCATTTGGTGAAGTAATTGGTTGCCATGATCATCATGCCTTTGCCCCCAGTAGCAGGCGACATTGGCCTTACCAGGTCAATTGCCCACTACATAAACGGCCAAGAACTCGTCTGCAGGTGTAGTTTGCTAGCAGGTAGTGCTGGTACCGGCTTGTAGCGTCGGTAGCGGTCGCACTTTTGTACTAACTCTTTAGCATCTTGGTGCATAGTAGGGCAGTAGTAGCATGCATTAAAAGCCTTATGTGCTAATGATCGACCTTCAGAGTGATTTCCATAAACGCCTTTGTGGATTGAGCTTAGAACTTTTAGGTCATCGGGAGGCGCTAGGCAATGGAGATGTGGTTCGGTGTAGGATCAACGAAAATGTGACCGAAGAACCTTCGATGCTAAAGTTAGAATTTTGAGGGAAAAGTGTTTGACGAATTTAGAGAATTTTGCAAGAGTATTCAACTTTGGTTTTTGGAGAAAATGAAGTGGTATTTATAGGGGTGTGGTCGGCCTCCTTTGGAGAAGTGAGAACCGGCCACCTTTGGTAACCATCAATTAGCTAATTAATAAATTAATTAAGTAATAAATCAATTAATTAGCTAATTATTATAATTTGAAAGAAATAATTTGGGAGTTACCTTTTGGGGAGATTTGATGAGGGTTGATGAAATAGGTTTTGAATTAATACCTATTTTGATTATTTTTGACCTTGATTAAGGGATAATTGTCCGCTGCTTGCCTGTAGAAATCGCGATGTGCCTTGAGGGTAATCTTGTCTTTTAACCCAAGAATCCACGTGTCGCCTTCATATTTTTGGCTCCACCTTATTTTCTCCCATTTTCTGATTGCCCTATCTTTATCTACTCTTTATCCCTCCCTCTCTCTAAAATTGGTATTAGGCGGAATATTCTGTATATAAAAATAATAATCAGCTGGACTGACTAGTCAAGCCCACTAGTCGACTAAGATAGATATGTTAGTCAATAAATCAAAGATTAATTGACCAATTTTAGTTACCAATAGTTATCCTAGTCAGGAAGCTCTCAGTTTGTTCCAAGTTATTAGAATGTCAAGTGAGCATGATTGTGAGCACATACTTATTAGATATTCAAGTGATATATGGAGCATGTATATGGTTGTGAGATATGTGACACAATATAAGTAATTTTGAACACAAGATGTTTTTGGTTAGAAAAACCCACATCTGGGTTAAAAAACCGGGGACAATCCACTGAGTCCAATCCACTAGTATAAACAAGGTTCTTACAAAGTACCATGTAAAGCTTAATTCATAGAATCATATCTATGGAGCAGCTTTACCTTTGTGCAACCTTACCTCAGACAAGATGGATTCCTTCGGTCTTCATGAAGTGGCAGCTCCTCCTGAGCTCTTCACCTTGTGGCACCGAGACCAGCTCACGAACAATGCATATGATGATGTGACAATGATATGCAGTTCTGGATTCAGATGTCTAGTCAGTTTCTCTAGTCAAACAGTTGAAGAAAGAAACTCATGAGAATCCAAACGTGGGTCAATTTTAAAGATTTGAAACTAGAAACACTTGACCACCGATTTAATGCAAAACCAAAGACAATGCAAACCTATTCTTCAATGATTGGGTGTTTAATGCATGAAAGAAGGTTTTGCAACTAAGGTTTCATAAATGAAGAACAAAGAGGAAGGTAAGTCTTAATGCCTTTCTTTTTTTAACTTATCTCTAGCAAATATATTCTGAAAACCACAAAAAAAAAAAACCTAGTTGGGGATCTTAACCCCAAAAGCTTTGGTTTGTTTTTCACCTACGAAGGACACATGTCGTCCTACAATATGATCAGAAGAGATTAAGGGCTGAGATCTGACTATCGGCAGAAAGCTATCAGGAAGCCCATGTGGGTAAGTCTCAATTTACATGCCCAGCTTATTGAAAATTCACACACAAGCCTGACCTGACTAGACAATTAAGCTAGACAAAATGAAGCAAGAATGTAGACGTGAAATGCACATGCATGAACAATCTTTGAAGTGAGTTGTGCCACATCTTTGAACGTTTCTTCCCAGCAGACACAACCTATAAATAGAGAAAAGTCTAAAGCTAGATTGAGCATGTGGTACACTTACAATGTTGACAAGGAAATCCAAACCTAAAAGTCTAGACTTCACAATCTCCCCCTTTGGCTTTCCTTGACAAAATACCCTAAGCCTAAAGCTAATTTCACTTACCCACACTTAAGAAATGAATGAAGGAACGGATCCTGCAAAACAAAAAATCTTGATAAGAACAAGTGAAATTTATCATGGGTAAAATTTTTCTCCCCCATTTTGTCATGGTAAGACAAAGACAAGGCAGAAGAACACATGCAAATTTTCAAGGTTGGCAGCAAAATAAAAAGCAAGGACAATAGAAGCACATCAGATAAAGAATTAGCAAGATATCATATGAGCATGTCCAAGCAAGATGAAGCAACAAGTAAGTACATTTAAGTGATCCAACTCCCCCAGAAAGGATTCACACAATGAGATTGAACACCCCTAAAATTGATGTTCTTCATGTAAACATACTCCCCCATAAACCTAAAACATGACTTCAATTATATGACGATGGCCATGGACTCAACAGAAAGAGGAGAGTAGTTCCACAAGTCTTCAGTCAAGAGAGTCTTTTGGCTAGAGACTTGAAATTCAGTCCATGTGTGGGCCGAAGTAACTAGAAGTTGTCTTGAACTTGATTATTTGGAGTTTCATTACGCGGTACAGCCCAAGAAGACGAAGGCAATAAATGCCTTTGGAACAAACCCACAAACCTTTGATGATCAAGTAAAATCTGACCATCAGATTCCTGCAACTGGTCGAGCTTCGTCTTCATGTTTGTAGCATAGTCATGTGCAAGCTTGTGCAACTGTTTATTCTCATGCTTGAGCCCTCTGATCTCCTGTTTGAGACTTATCACTTTAGCTGCCAATGATTCAACTTGGCGGGTTCGAGCAAATAGGCGTTGGGCTATATTAGACACGGAACCTGCACACTGAACACTGAGAGCTAGAGAATCCTTAACAGCCAACTCATCAGACCGTTTGGAAAGTAGTCTGTTATCTTTGGGAGCGAGAAGGTTCCTGGCCACCATCGCAGCGGTCATATCATTCTTCATCACAAAGTCCCCAGTGGTAAGAGGACCAGTAGGGGATAAGAAGGATGGGCGCCATATGTTGTCTTGGGAAGGCATGGCTGCCTCTTCACCAAAGTTCAGGTTAAAATGACGGTCGGATGGGCCAGACATTCTCAGAAATGATGAAGGAGAAATGAGGTGCAATAAATCTCTGAAGTAAGGGGAAAATTCCTACAAGCAATAACTCTCTGAATGTACTTCTTGCACACAATTGGTGCCCTTATAAAAGAAAGGGCAACAGGGCCGTTGGTTCAAAAATCGAAGAGGCACCACTTTCCACATGCAATATCAGCTCCTCGGGTACCACAAATAACTTTGCTAAAGATCTCTGACAAAGTTTAGACACATAAATCTTGAAGGTCCAACTAACCTACAATTACCCATAAGGGTAAAGGAACAGCACCACTGCTTGATAAATAGAAAGTCCTAATGTGTGTCAACCTCCATGCTCCGTGGCAAGGCAGACTGGCAAAAATGCCCAACCTTTACTCACATTCGAGAAAACACTCCCAACAAGATTGCTTGCTCAAAAATCGAAGAGGCACCACTCTCCGAATCTCGAGAGCCAGACTCCCAACAAGATTACTTTCTTAAAAATCAAAGAGACACTGCTCTCTGAATCTCAAGAGTCAGACTCCCAACAAGATTGCTTTCTCAAAAATCGAAGAGGCACCGTTCTCTGAAACAAGAGAGCCAGATCCCTGACATGATTGCTTTTCCGAAAACCGAAGAGGCACTGCTCTCCAAACTTCGAGAGCCAGATTTCCTTGGATAAAGCTTGTCTGCAATCTTCACATACAACATCAGCTTTCTAGATACCACATACCACTTTTTCAAAGCGCTCTGACAAAGTTAAAATAGGTGAAGCTTGTAGCTCCCACTACATTGCTATGACCAAGAAGGGTAAAGGAATAGCATTATTACTTGCTCAAAAATCAGAGAGGCACTGCCCTCCAAATCTCGAGAGCCAGACTCCCAACAGGATTACTTTCTCAAAAATCGAAGAGGCACCACTCTCCGAATCTTAAGAGCCAAACTCCCAACATGATTGCTTTCTCAAAAATTGAAAAGGCACCGTTCTCCGAATCTTGAGAGCCAGATCCCCGACAGGATTGCTTGTTCGAAAACCGAAGAGGCATCGCTCTCCGAACTTCGAGAGCCAGATTTCCTTGGATAAAGCTTGTCTGCAATCTTCACATGGAACATCAGCTTTCCAGATACCATAAACCACTTTTTCAAAGTGCTCTGACAAAGTTAAAACACGTGAAGCTTGCAGCTCCCACTACATTGCTACGACCAAGAAGGGTAAAGGAATAACATTACTACTTGTTGTTAGGGAGACTCCTATATATGTCGACCTCCATCCTCCACGGACAAGCAGACCTACAAAAATGCTCAACCCTTCCTCATATCTGAGAGGGCACTCCCAACGAAGCCTCTCGAAATACTCAGCTTTCTCCTCCCCCAATAATACCTATGTAAACCAGCCACACTAGAGCAAGAGTATCTTATATCATCAGGGTCAACAGCAAGAGTATCCCATATCATGCTTTTTCCCTGTCTTTTCCTTTGCCATTGTTCTTACCTGTAAGATAAGGAGAAAGAGAGCAATCAGTCAGCACTTGGAATCAAGCTTCCAGTCAGGAACTGACTGCCTGGAACCTCTTACCTGATTACTTAACTGGCATTGCTCTCGAGTACTCATCTTCAACATCTTATGCTTCCAGAAAAGATACCACATCTGCCTAAGGAACATATAGGGCAAGTGATAAGGATACAAGGAAGCATGTGGAGACAAATGCAACAGAACACGTGCCGATTTATCTATTACTTCGTCAACAACAAAAGTATCCCATATCATTAAGGTTGAACGCATTCTTGATTTGACCCTCAAATTATTGAGTCGGCCTTATACTCTGGAGGAAACCAGAAAACCCTCCAGCCAGTTCAAGAATAAGCCTGTGGAAATTTACTTATTCAAAAGCAAAAGTATCTCATATCATCTCTTCTCTATTTGATTCTCCTTATCGTTGTTGCTGTTTATGACACAAGGAAAAAGAGAACAATCAACCTGAAGTCGAAGTCGAACCTTCGATCCAGGTTGCTTGCTGCAAAGTCTGATTGCTTACCTTGTCTGTTACCTCTTTCGGCAAGTCTCTTAGCTCGACGACTTGGGGGACTCTTACTATAGGGTTTTGTATCGCACTTTACCAAGCCTGAAACTACAAGTAAGCTTCAAGTGAAATTGATACATTACCTTGTGCATCTTCATCAGTTAAAGATACCACCCCTGAATGGAGGAAAAGTACTTCCAGAGAAGATGCCACATCTACGTATGAGACAGATAAGGCAAGTGAAAATGATACCACACCTCGGTACTTAGAAGTTTCATGATTACTCAATGGCTTGGATCTTGCAAGTCCCCAACCGAGGAGCTTCCCTCACTCGGAAACTTAGGGGAGCATTGTTTATACCATATTTAGGGCCTCGTATTTAGATCTCGTACAAATACTCGGGGGACTTAAATGTAATTATGTGATAAAGGAAGGGGCAAATATGTAATAAGTGAGGAGTTCTTATTCTATAAAAGGACCCCACCTTCACAACTAAGGAGGCCAATTCCTAAGGCTCATCCCCCTCTCATATTCAGAGGTTCTCTCCCTCACCTCTCAGATAAATACATAATCAGTGTGGACGTTGTTGGAAATATGCCTTGAAAGTCAATCTTTGGAAGAAACCTTTCAGGACAATTGAATCGATGTATGGATGACTCTTATACATCAAATGGCAAAGATACTAATTAAGACTATCTCAATAAACGATATATGTCCTAAATAGTGTATCCATGGACAATGGATCGATTGAAGAAGTAATCTAATGATGTTAGACTACAGAGACCTTCTTCACATAACCAAATGTCCAAAAAGGTTCCTGGTCATTGGATTGTCGGAGGGATACTGACAATGCGTAGACTGGTACATACTGTGTTCGCTTCAATTGGAAGGATGGAAAGTCTCATCCCATTCGTGTTGTGACACTAAGACAAGTATGTAGGTGCTCATTAAGGGAATGAGTTCACTGAACACAATCGAACGAGAGTACTTGCATGGAGGTCTGCTCACATGTCAAGCAAGTAACTCTAATGGTTGGAATAATGTAAGTAGTCTTTTGACCTGAGGCATCGTCGTTGTCTTGTGGTTAAGTACTTGATCTTTGATTATGTCAAAAGTCACTCTATTAGAATGTCAACGGCATAGTTGGGGTTAAGCCACTTAGTCATGAAGGCAAGTGTATGCGCAACAAGGAATCTCTAATCCTCGATAAGAGAGGAAGAATACTCTAAGATATGATTCGGGAATCTTCGGCCGAAGTATCGAGCGTAATAAAGGAAATCGTTCCTATACGACTCAATTGAATCATATAAGAAGGAATAATCACATTAGGGGTTTGACATAATATTTCCATACCCCAATGATGTGATTGAGAGTATTGTTTTAGAGAAGGATCGAATTACATTGTAATTCCAACTGAATAGGTTCTCCGAATAAACTTCTACATTAGCTTGGGTAGCTATGACATATGGTTAGATGTCACTCATAGCTTGTGAGTTCTTCTAGATGATTAAATGTAGTCGTCAAAGAAGAAAGGTGAATTAAAATGAAGTTTTAATTTACTAAGTGATTGAATTAAATATAATCAATTGGATTGATGCCAATCACCTCACTGCCTTGCTAATTAGAACCTAAAAGATTGTTCACCAATACACTATTGTAGTGAGTAATTAATGGATGATGGAAACAATTAATTGGATTAATTAAGTGTTGTGATTAATTTAGAAAGTCTAAAGAAATCATAAAAGCGATAAAGATCGTTTTGGGCTTAAAGAAACGTTCGGGTTTAATTGGGCCCATTGGGCCTAAACCCATTGGGCTTTTATTCAAGCATTGGATGAATTGAAATAAATGAAAGGCCAAAGCCCAAACAACACAAAGAGGGCCGGCCACTTTAGGTGAAAGAGAGAGATATTTAGTCAAGTGGTTGACTAGGTTTCTTTTGTCTATATAAGGAACTTTATAGCACAAAGTTCTTTAGGGTTTTTGAAGTGTTAAAACAACAAAGAGGCAAAAGAAAATAGCTCTCTAACACTACACAAAGGCCGGCCACCTTGGGGTGATTTTACTAACATATCTTTCACCCTTTGGTTATTCCTTCATCCTTCTCACTACACTAGTGGGTGAGGATCTTTAGAGGTTTCCTACTTTGGAAACTTGAAGAGAACCTAGGAGTACTCATTCTATCAAAGTGGAGGAGGCAAGGAGGGAAGCTAGGCTCAAGGAGTTCAAGGAACAAAGGGCTTGGAGGTGGTCCATCCTTGGTCTCAAGTCTAGATCAAGAGGTATAAGACTAAACCTTCACTTTGTTCTTTGTTCTCTAAAATTTTATTTGATGCATTATATATAAACCTATGAACCTTGAAGGGGATTTGCATGACTATAGCTTTGATAATATGTTATAAATGCTTCCGCTGCTTTCGTATATTAAATTTGATTTGTATATGCATGATAGTCATTTAGAAATCCCATACATGAATCTCATAGATTTCCCTTCAAGTGGTATCAGAGCCAAAGGTTTATGTATAATGTGTCATTTTGGATTTTATGCATATGGGTATTAATGTTATGTATGACATATTATTGTTTCATTCAAAGTATGTTTATCTTTTGTTTTTCAATAGTTGAAAAAATGTTAGTCAAAAGTTGAGAAAGATATGTATGCAAAAGTGTTTTGTATGCATGAATGAAAAATGAGTTTAGAACTAGTTTGACATATTATTTCTTCATTTAAAAGTGTGTTTGTCTTTTGTTTTTCAATGGTTGAAAAATGTAAATCAAGAGTTGAAAAGATATGCATGTAAAAGTTGTTTTGTATGCTTGAATGAAGAATAAGTCATGAACAAAATTTGGGGTTTTTTGTTCTTTATGGTTGGCACGGTTTTGGGGGTGGTTTTGGGTTGTGTTCGTGTTTTATTGTAAACCACTCACACATCCTTTTAAAGCTTGAAAAAGGGGTTCTTGTCACTTTTGTTTTTGGGTTTTGAAAAATCACCAAGAACATACAAATCTTGAAAATGTGTTCATGGTTTTGTTCTTGGTGTTCATAGTTTGGTTTTGGGTGAAAATGGTTTTAATTGGTTTTCATGCATAGTTTTATGGTTTTGGATGATGTTCTTACCATCCATAACCATATTAAAATTTATAAAACCCTAGACTTGACTAGGAGGATTTCCATCACCCATCTCACCTAAGTTTTAATGGCAAAACCAAGTGACAAGCAAAATTTAAATTTTCTACATAATGTGGCTTTTTAATGCATGTTGTGTAAGATTGTGTAAGAGACATCCCATCTCCATTAAGTGGCCGGCCTCCCCTAGTGGATTTATCCACTTGTGGGGCTATTTTGTAATCTTTGAAAAGTTGTTTTACTTTTGAAGTATTTACGGTTTTACCCCTAACTTTTCATATTTGCATTTAGGCCCCTACTAACTAGAAAGTTAAAATATTTTATTTTAATTTTGTTAGTTGTTTAAACTCATAATACTATTATGCCCATATGCACTAAATCTAAATGTTTATGTTGCATTCCATTATGATTATTTAAATGTGTTTAAGTAGTTATAAAATGGGTGACTATGGACTTATGCCTTAAACGATAATTGAGCTATGAGATAAGGCGCTAAAATCAAATTGTTTGAACCTTGGGAATGTGTTTTAATTACTGTTTAATTGGACCTTGTCACGTTTGACGTTAATCTATCTCTCCCCTTTTAGTATATGTAATTTATAGGATTTTGTACAAATCGGTTTGTAATTCTTATTACTTCTTAATCTCTATTCGTTAGTTGATTCCCTCTAGTGCTAGACTAGAGTTTCTTTAACTATTGGTAATGAGACATAACTAAAAGAGGGTTTTGACATGAGATTAAAGATTAAATGGGTCCAATGCCCTAATTAGCAATGAATGATTGTCTTTCATTTCTAATGGCTCAATGAAAATGTTTTAATTGGATTGATAAGCACGTAATTAAATTGACACAACCTCCCCGAGTTTATATTCAACAATGTTGGCTCGTTGTTGCAATAACCTAATAAGTCCATGGTCATCCAAGAGCCTAAGATAACTATAAAGTCCAATTTCAAAGGAATGCAAAACCCTTAGTAGTAGTAGTTACTTCCAATATTTGAAAAATTCGTTTTTGATATTGATTTGTTTTTCTCAAAACAAATAGTGGGAGTATCATACGCTACTAAACCATAATGAAATACAATTGGTAGTTATATATATCTCCAATATTTTGAAAAATGTTTTGATATTGATTTGTTTTATGAAAACGAATAATGGGGATATCATATGCTACTAATTTCATTAACTTTGGACTAGTGGTTGTAATAGGACATTATTTATTTGATTGTGATTAAATAAATAAAATGATGAGACCTTAAAATCCCTCAAACTATCAATATTAAGTTGTAAGCGTAAGAGTGCTTAGAACACTTTTTCGTGGCCTTCCACCATGGTAGGCTCCAAGCGTTTATGACTTGTACACCGCCTTCACCCTATCATGGGGAAGTGACAAAGTGCATGCTTATATTCAGGAGGAGTTTATTTAAAACATTTGATGAGGTTAAGGTAGGCAACGAGTGTGGCCAACATCGTATCATCGTGAGGTCATGCTTACACATATGGCCCACACACAGCCCACACATTACACAAACATACACACATGCACAACATGCATACTCATGCATGGCATGCACACACACACGGTACACACACACACACTTGCACAACATATACATACACACATGCACATATGCACAGACACACATGCACATATACCCTATACCCCACATGCACATATGCACTGCACCACACATGCACATATGCACTGCACATACGCACACACATGCACGACATGCACACTCACCATACACGCACACACCCACACAGACCTACACGCATAAGCACACACATATACATATACAAACACACACACACCACATACTGATGCATGCATGCTATATATGATCATCATCATTTAGCACTCGGCATCTCAGTCGATACCAGCATTCGAACCTGCAACCAAATGCAGTACACACACACACTCACACATACGCTCCACACCATACTCATAACCCACACACAGGACACTGTTCAACAAACAACAAGGTAAATAAATTACCTGGGTTCGAATTCAAAGAGGTCTATGTATCCACATCAACAAACTAGCCGGAGTTCGTTGTCGAAGCTGGGTTCTTCGTATAAAGAAGAGCTGAGGTCAAAACCCTTTAGTTTTATTATAAAACCAACATCACAAATCATAAAATAACATGCATAACCCAGGAATTTGAAGAAGGAACACAAGTCTCACCTGGGTTCGAATTTGAGAGCTTCAAAGCTCACGACATCAATGGTGATTCATTTCACAATGCCCTGATGATGCATGCAAGTACATTGCAGGGTTCCTCTAATCTTAGGGATTCCAAAAATATAAATTTTGGGCTTGATTTGTTGTTGATTCGAAGAGAAGAGGGTTGGGAGTTCTCAGAGCTTAGAGAGAGAGGTTTCGAAAGTTTAGAGAGAAAGAGAGAATTAATTTCAGATATGAGAGAGAGAGAGAGATAGACTGGAAAAACACTAAGATAGAAATATAAAAATAAGGTGGGCCCCAGGGCTCACCAATTAATACAAGAAAATCAATAAAAAAATTTGGGGTGGGTGTTACAATCTACCCCCTTACAGAATTTCATCCCTGAAATTGCGATTTTACACAAAAAGAAAGGGATATTGGTTCTGCATTGATTCCTTTATTTCCCAAGTAGCTTCTTTGACTGCATGGTTCCTCCACAGTACCTTCACCAAAGGAATAACCTTGTTCCTCAATACTTTATCCTGTCTGTCAAGGATAGCCACTGGTTCTTCTACATAGCTAGCATCTGGATGATATGAGAGGGATTCGGTACATATTTCCAAAGCATGGAAACATGGAAAACGTTATGGATCAGTGACAACTCCGATAGTAGCTCCAACTTATAAGCAACTACACCAATTCTCTCAATAATCTGATAGGGACTGACGTATCAAGGACTCAACTTTCCTCGCTTACCAAAATGAACAACACCCTTCTAGGGAGACAACTTCAAGAATACAAAGTCGCCCACTGTAAACTCACGATCCTTGGAGTGTTTATCTGCAATGCTTTTCTGTCGGTCTTGTGCTGCTTTCAAATTCGCCTTAATCAGTTGGATATTAGCGTTGGTGGTATCCATAATCTCTGGTCCCACCAATGACCTTTCTCCTGCCTCTTCCTTAATCTGTGGCTGGGGCTTAGAAAGTAAGTAATAAAACGTTTCCTGAAGGTAGCCCATGTCATCCAAGAACCAGGTGGACGAGATTCTTTCGTTGATTTCCACCAACTCCTGTATCACCTTGAATAAAGAAACATGCATGTTTGCCCACTCATTTAATGGACACTTCATCGCCTCTAAAGTATCCTCCATTTTCTCTAACCACTGTTCAGCCTCCTCACAATTTCCCACAGATTTCAACTCAGTAACTTCATGACTTCTAGCAATTTCTAAATACGTCCGATTCGGCCTATGACCCGAAAAAGCATTCATTAGTGCAGTGGTAAACTGCTGGATTCCCCCCATTATAGAAGAACGAGGTCGTTGAGGCACATTCCCACCAGGATTAGCCATGATTCTAACAAAGACAACAAGATTTAGAAAGACTAAAATTTACCAAATTGGTGGAAAGAAACCCTAACCATGCTCTGATACCAATTTGACACCCACCCCCAATTTTTTTTAATGATTTTCTTGTATTAATTGGTGAGCTTCTATCTTGGTGTTTTTCTAGTCTATATATATATATATATATATATATATATATATATATATATATATATATATCTCTCTCTCTCTCTCTCTCTCTCTCTCTCTCTCTCTCTCTCTCTCTCTCATATCTGAAATTAATTATCTCTCTATCTAAACTCTCGAAACCTCTCTCTCTAAGCTCCAAGAACTCCCAACCCTCTTCTCTTCGAGTCAACAACAAATCAAGCCCAAAATTTATATTTTTGGAATCCCTAAGATTGGAAGAACCCTGCAATGTACTTGCATGCATCATCGGGGCATTGTGAAGTGAATCACCATTGATGTCGTGAGCTTTGAGGCTCTCAAATTCAAACCCAGGTGAGACTTGTGTTCCTTCTTCAAATTCCTGGGTTATGCATGTTATTTTATGATTTGTGATGTTGGTTTTTTAAGGTAAAACTCGAGGGTTTTGACCTCAGCTCTTCTCTATGCCAAGAACCTAGCTCCGACGACGAACTCTGGAGAGTTTGTTGCTGTGGATGCATATACCTCTTTGAATTCGAACCCAGGTAATTTATTTACCTTGTTATTTGTTAAACAGTGTCCTGTGTGTGGGTTGTGAGTGTGGTGTGGAGCGTATGTGTGAGTGTGTGTGTGTACTGCATTTGGTTGCAGGTTCGAATGCTAGTATCGACTGAGATGCCGAGTGCTGAATGATGATGATCATATATAGCATGCATGCATCAGTATGCGGTGTGTGCGTATGTGTGCGTGTATAGTGAGTGTGCATGCCGTGCATATGTGTGCGTATGTGCAGTGCATATGTGCATGTGGGGTGCAGTGCATATGTGTATTTGTGTCCGTGCATATGTGCATGTGTGTATGTATATGCTGTGCAAGTGTGTGTGTGTACCGTGCATGCTGTGCATGTGTGTATGATTGTGTAGTGTGTGGGCTGTGTGTGGGCCATGTGTGTGTGCAGGCCTTGTGTATATGCACAGGCTGTGTGTGTATGTGTGTGTACAGTGTGTGTGTGTAAGTGTGAGTTTGGGTTTAAGCCCAAACCACTCTTTTTCACCCTAAACCCTTTTAACCCATTAGACCCTAACCCATCCAACCCAAATCCTTTATTTAATTTAGTTCAAGTCCAAATCCTTTAGAAAATCCTTTTAGTTATTTATTTCAATTTTTGTGCTTAGGTGAAGTTGCTAGTGAGGGAATTTCGTAATCCTTATCTGCACAACTCTATTGCTAAGGAGTATTTATGAGTGGACCCTTTCTAAAATTTGCATAATTTCATAGTTTATTTGCATAAATGAAATGCATGCCTTGCGAGTTATTAACTGATTTTATGTTAAGCAGATTTGTTGAATTATTGATTATCGTCTTGTTTTTGGTGAGGAATTAATTGTTGGCCTATATTGAGCCATATTTTAAAATATCGTATTTTCTATAAAAACCATGAATTGGTAGACTATCTGATGGATGACGATAGAACATGTTTTAGAAACCCTTCTTTATAGTATAGACGATGGATGACTTTATGCCATGAAGTGGTTATTTATGAGAGGTGTAATGATTTATGTGTACCTAGTGGACACTATGCTGCCTGGGGCAAGGATTTGGTGTTGGCAGATAGACCGGGAGAAATAATCCCAAGCTACAGGCTGAGGGACACGGAGCAGGCATTGGGCCGGGAGTTGGTAATCTCTGGCTACGGGCGCAGAAACCGCGGTGCTGGCATAGGGCCGGGAGATATATATTTATTCAGTGATCTTACTAGTAGTACATAGCGCTACGAGACGATTTATGAGACGTTTGATATTTTGTGTTTCACGATATGTCTCTTGAGATATTTTTGGCATGCTAGGATTTTCATTAAACCTATCACTTATTATGCTAGTAGTTTTCTTTATGTAAATTGTGGGGGTTAGTATCTTGATAACTGTTTTATTATTATTGTATATATGAACTTGGTCCACTCACCTTTGTTTTGAGCCGCCATTCAGGTCTTAGAAACGAGGACTACGACACAACGTACGAGGCATTTCCCTACCAGTAGCAGTCTATCACGTACTTATGTGATATCTGTAATGATCTTTCCTTTTGTGAATCTTGAATTAGACGTGTTCTGTGCACTCTAGACATTTCCTTAAACTTTGTTTATTACTCTTAGATTCTAATGACCATTCATGCTTATGTTCCTCTTAATCATTACTCTTGTAATCAATAAATGGCTTTCGTCACCTTTAGGTGTTGGCCAGCACGTGCCTATCCGGGTATTCAGAGAATATCGGTGTCAGGACGTGTCAATAGAGATCTTCGATGGTCCATTGGTCCTTGTGATATGAATTGAATAGGTTGTATAGCCTTGCTTCCAAGAGTTGAATATTTTGTTTAGTCTCTGTGTATGTTTTCGTGTAGACAATTATCTCATCAGATAATCTCATTTTGCTCTCTGTATACATCTCTTATCTGTCAGACTTTGATAGTAATATGTGGATTAGCCTTGGATAATTTTTGTTCGTTGTGATGTCAAAGGATTTCCTAATTCTCTCACATGGCCTCTGAAAAATCATTTTTCCAATCATCCAAATCAAGTAGTTTTTTTTTAATTTAATGTTGCTTTGGTCCTAATTGAGTGGTAGTGACTTTACTTACTCTATAATTTGGACCATGTGTCAATTCTCTTCTTTTTATCCTCCCCCCAAAACAAAACAAAATATCAAATGGGAAAGTGTTTTATGAAAGGGGTATCTTCAAAAGAAAGTTATATTATCAAATGGGAAAATCCCTTCTTTTAGCCTTCCATGCAATGTCATGAGTAGTGCCTCAAGATCCCCCTCTGTAGGTCATGTATACAATACCCTCAAATATCAATGATGATTTATCAAATTTTCACCTTCATTCAAATGACCTTGGCACTTCTCAAATTGGTGCCCCACTCAAAGTTCCGCACCAAAGTTGGCTTTTCCTTCAAGGCTTATGCCTTGCTTTTTGGCGAGTGTTGTCCATTGTCCATATTATGTAGGAAGTGATGTTTCTTAAAGTCAATGGATTATTAAAAGCTTGGTTAACTTTGGAAATGCTTGTGAAACTATGTGCTTGGTTCTATGATTTCAAGATGGCTATCACCAATCTTATTCCCTTACCTTGACACATCACATTTGCATCCTAAGCAAGTGTTCATCTCTATATTACTGTCTTTGTATGCCCTTGAAGAGTTGCCTCTTGAGCATTGCATTGCATATTTTCTGTCAAACATTTGTCTTATCAATATCTCTTGGAAGCATCGATATTTAAACTACTTTTTCTTATCCCCTTCATGGCTTGTGCTTTAGCTGTAGTTTATTGGTGCAAAGATTAAACTATTATCTTGATTCTATCCTCTTAATGAGTTGCCTTTGGTTATTTAGGTACATTGGTCTTTGCGTATGCTTAGATTTGTATGGTAATGGACATTTCCTCTTTCTGTTGAGTCTATGTCTCTTGTTAGACAATTAAAGTCGCGTTTTAGGTTTATGGGGGAGTCTCTTTACATGAAGAACATCAATTTGGGGGGAGTTTAGTCTCATTGTGTGCATCCTTTCTGGGGGAGTTGGATCACTTAACTGTGATTACTTGTTACTTTATCTTGCTTGGACATGCTTATATGATATCTTGCTTATTCCTTATCTTATGTGCTTATGTTGTCCATGCTTGTATTTTGCTACCAACCTTGAAAATTTGCATGTGTTCTTTTGCCTTGTGACACACCCCGACCTTAGGAGGTCGAAGCATGTTGGCCATCAAAATGAGGTGACGTAACCATAAGGGTAAGTGATGTGAAAAAGTGAATAAATTGAAACCAAACTAGAACTAATTTAAACTAAATAGTGAAAGAGTGCGCAGTCGTGGGAAGAACCCACTACAATTATTCAGAGCATAATAGACAGTACGACTACATTAAAGTAGTCAAAGTAACTAAAGTACACTTATTACACAATAGTGGATAAGTTCATACTTCAAACAGAGATAATGTCAGAACTGCCGAAGGTTCCTCGAATGCCACAAATAGTACAGCTATCTAGGTCCTGGAGGGGCGAAAAAGAAAGTTGAGTGGGTCAGCAAAACAACGTTTGTAAGAAAACCTTTATTTTCGAACATACTAACCCTTCGCTATAAAACAAGTATAGTTTCCTTAAAACATACTACGTAAGTATGTAAAAACAATACAACAACAATATAACCAGAATATGCCAAGTCATGGTATATCAAATGCTGCAGTAATATAATCATGTGATAATCAAGTATAATTAAGTGCTCATCCATCTAAGTTGACACACGAGTTTGTACAAATAAATTCTGACACAAACAGGACTGGGTGTAATCAATACGCTCTAGAACTATGATCACATAAAGGCTGGTTTGGAAGCACGGTCACATATGAGTTGCAATTGCCTAATCAATCTGAACGACAGGACTGGCACTTAACTTGGATCCAAGGTGAGCGAACGGTGCAGATGTGAACATACACATGAAGGATTGGCCCTGGCCCTGGGCGAGTACTAACACCGGGGTGTAGCAAGATAAGCATGTACAAGCATGTATGAATGTCATGACAGTAATATCCCAATTATATAGCATCATTTAGTATCACAATAACGATACTTGGCAATATAAGCATAAAAATGAAGTAAATTCGCATTTATGGAAACTATAACTATGTATAGGTCTAAAAACAAATTGCTCACTCACAAATACGTCGTCGGATCATAGCCCCCAAGCCTTGCCTGACCCCTTAAGTCCTCGGGATACGTTTCCCCTATATGTCAAATAACTATATTTAAATTAATTAAAACACATATAAGGAAACTTAAATAAAACTCCCATAGTAAACCTAGGGTTTCAATACATGAAATCGATCTACTTGACGTCACGGACCTACACAATTTTTCAGAAACATTTTTGGACGCCAGACCCATTGCCATGCACAAGCTATGGCATGGCCACATGTGCAGGCAGAGACTGATGGAGGCCTAATGGCCGTTAGGAATATTTCGTTAAATCCTTACTAGAAGTTAACGGCATTACCTAACGCCGTTAGAATATTCCATCAGGGTTGACGGAATATTCCGTTGTCTTCTCTGGTGGTCTTCGCCGGTCGCCGTTGTCCGCCACCGTCTGAACTCGCTGGAAACTAGAAAATTTCGCCGGTTTCTAGGAAAATTTCAAACCTTCATATCCTTTTCATTTCTCAACTATTTTTCACAAAATTTATACGAAAATGAAGCTTATGAAGAGTAGAATCGCGTTATACCTTTTTGGAGTCTAAAAGGTGGACGGAGGTGGCCTGAAAATACCTCAAAAGGTAGGTATGACCAAAACTCAACTCTTCAAAACCTCGAGTTTTTTTACGTCAACTCCTCACCAAAATTAGCCTAGGAGTCTCGGGGAGTTGTAAGAGAGCTTCCCCGACCTTCAAAACTCCTCGACTAGGCCTGAAAACATTGAACTCAAACTCACTGAGTTCGGACCTTTCGAGTTCAACGTCCAAAACTTAGTCAACTCGTGATCCAATGGTATGGTTGTGTTCGTGGAGCCGAGATGAACACGATGGTGGTGTTTTTCGGTTACGTTGGTGAGGTTTGGTGTGAGTTTGAATGGGTTGCAGAGTGAGAGATAGAGTGAGAGAGTGCCTTCAGGGAGAGAGAAGAAAGAGAAATAGTGCTTTCTGAGTTCCTAATTGGTGACTGGTGTGAGTGGGTGATCTGATTGGTGGCTTTTGAAGAGGGAAAAAAATCTGATTGGGTGGTGAGGAAAGAAATCGGGAAAAGGAATGGAGGAGAGTGATTGGTGGAAAAGAAATGAGTTTGTTGTTGATTGAGGAGACACGGACCCATTTCTCTAGGGATGGGAAAACTGATTTTCTTATAGTATTACAGGCACTATAAATTTGTACGTGAGTGTACAAAAATACTCGTGGACAACGTACTTTAATGGAGCGTAACTTTAACGTTACAAGTCTGATTCGAGTCTAACATGCACTCACACATTTGAAGTGATGAGTAAAATTTAATTATGCTGGTGAGAAAAACAATTTAAGAACTAATAAACACGTCCACATCACTTATCAACAAGGGAATAAATGTCAATTCACATACTCGGGGACAAATTACATAGAAAATTAGGGACGGGTCGACCTATCCCCTGACGAAAATTTCATCCCCAAAATTTCAACACTGACTACAGATCATAACCAAAGAATAGACGTGGATACAAATCTCGCATGCGCTCTTCTATCTCCCAGGTAGCTTCCTCAACTAAGTGGTTCTTCTACAAGACTTTCACCAATCGAACGGTTTTATTTCTCAGAACTTTATCTTTGTACTCAAGAATATTCACTGGAACCTCGTCATAGGTCAAATCTGGATTGATCTCCAGTGGTTGAAGAGGGATCACATGTGACAGATCAAAGACGTATCTACGTAGCATCTACACATGGAACACATTATGTACTTTTGCCAACTTTGGTGGTAAAGCGAGTCAATAGGCAACTTCACCAACTCGCTCAATGATTTGGTACGTTCTGATGTACCTAAGGCTGAGGTTCCCTTTCTTTCCAAATCATACAACACCCTTCCACGAAGAGAGCTTCAAGAATACCCAATCCCCAACCTTATACACTCTATCAGTGGAATGTTTGTCGGTGATACTCTTCTGCTGATCTTGGGCTGCTTTCAGGTTAGCCTTTATTACCTAAATGTTCTGTGTCGTCTCATCCACCATCTCAGGGCCCACCAAAACTCTTTCACCAACTTCGGACCAACACAGAAGGGTACGACATGGTTTTCCATACAACGCTTCAAATGGTGCCATACCAATCCTACAATCTGTTTATACATAGCTTCATCTGCAGACTCACTACCATCATCCTTCTTTAGCTTGTCATTCACTGCAATAGGAATGCCCACAGGTTTACAATCTTTTGGGCCAAACTGTTCTAATAAAGCATAGCATACTTGTTATGTTTAATGAAAATCTCATTCTCAGATTGTAGAATTCCCATCCCAAAAAATGATACAAAAAGTCCAAGGGATGTCATTTCATACTTTCTCATCATGTCAGCCTTGAATTCATTGATCAACTCCATACTACTATCAGTATACGTAGTATCATCAACATAAATGGAGACAATGAGTGATTCTCCCCCTTGTTTCATCTTGATATACAAAGTAGTTTCACTTAGATAGGAGTTAATTTCCTCATACCAAGCTCTTGAAGCTTGTTTTAGTCCATAAAGAACCTTTCTAAGCTTATATACTTTGTATTCAGAACCTGGAACAATGTATGTACCCCTCAGGTTGAACCACATAGGCTTCCTCATTCAACACTACATTTAAAAAAGATGATTTTACATCAAGTTGATATAACTATCAGCTTTTCTGAGCTGCAAGTGCAATGAGAGTTCTTATGGTGTCCAATCTTGCAAGTGGAGCAAATGTTTCATTGTAGTCTACTCCACAACCAATCTTGCCTTATGCTTCTTTATAATTTGTCAAGTCATGTAATTATCATGTTTGAATAAGTTTGTGGCATGTGGATTATAGTTATGATAAAGGATAATAATGAAGGAACAACTGTTGCTCGATTGACTTAATACCCTAAATCCGGTTGTTGATGTTTCATTTCATTTTACTGGTAATGTTGCGAATGATATCATCGAAGAAGAACTGGAATGATGAAAGTTGGAAACTTGGAAACATTTGGAGGTCGAAAAGCAAATAAGGAAACGATGTTGGTCAGAAAGTAGATAACAAAACAATAAAACACACTCGGCTCGCAGTCAGCACTCAGTCTGCAGTGCACCAGTGTTGTTGTTCTCTCTCGGTTGCGCTTCCGTCTCTTCGTTCCTGCCTCTCCAGAGGTCTCTCTCTCCCTCTCTCTCGTCTGTCGATCTCTCTTATGTTCATAGTGGGTAGGTAACGGATATGAACATCGATGATGGTTTAATAGGATTATTAGCATGCATTGATTCTGCACTTCGCGTTAGGGTTTGTTGGTTTTCCATTTGGGTTTTCAATTTCATTGCTTTTTCGTTTCAATGATTGGGTTTCCATTTTCTTCTCTCAAAGTTTTTCGATTTAGGGGTTTTTCGATTTTCTCCTTGTAGCTGGTGGTCTGTCTCACTCTGTTTCTCTGACATTCCAGTAGCTGAGGGAATTGGAAATGCTGTTCAATTTCTATTCAGATTACCCATTGTGTGTGTTTAATTTCCTCAGGAAATCATACACGCCATGTGTTCGTCTCTATCTCGATTGTCTTCCTCTCTGATTCACCGCCTTGCTAGAACCCGATGCCAGGGCCAGGCCGAGCTCATCACTTCTAGGTCTTTCTCCGTCTCCACCAGGCAAGTTCTTCTTCCTACATCCTTTTTTTTTTTCGCTCCATTGGGTTTCTGTTTTTGTTGCCTATGAGGTTGATTCAATATTAGACTTTTTTTTTTTTTTACCTCAAACTTGGGTTTTGAATACGGTTGCTTATGAAATTAGTTTGATGATATAAATGGTGAGTCGAGAAGCTTTGATGGGAAGGGAATCAATCTTTCATTAGTGATATTTAATGATTGAAAATATATTGTAGAATTTACAGGCCACCATGAAAATTTTCAAAATGGTTTCAATGTTTCTGAGAATGGTGCAAGGAATTCCAGGTCTATAAACTTTGTGAGGGGAGTTATAGAGGAGGATGGAAGGAACAACTTGGGGGGTTCTCAGTTTCCTCGATATAATATAGAGCAAAATGCTGATATTGTCCACGTAAAGCTGATGAAAAACAATACCTTTGTTACTGTGACGGACTCAAAGGGCAACAAGAAACTTGGGGCCTCAGCTGGTTCCTTACCAGACATGAAAGGAGGACCTAAATTGGCCAAGTATTCTGCTGAAGCAACTGCAGAACATGTTGGACGGATGTCAAGAAATTTTGGCTTAAAATCAGTTGTAATGAAGGTGAAGGGGTTTACTTATTTTAAGAAGAAAAGGCAGGCTATCATAAGCTGGAAAGAGGGCTTCACTAGTTCCCGAGCGGGTCACAGTCCCATTGTATACATCGAAGATAGAACCCGAAAGCCTCACAATGGTTGTAGACTCCCAAAGCAGTGTCGTATCTGAAACATGATGCGCTTTATTCTTGACTGGGTATAATTTTTACTTGGTTAGGAAGATGTATTTGGTGAAATAATGAGCTTGACCTAGTTTTTTTTTTTTTGGTTTTTTTGCTTCAAAATTTGAATTTCTATCTTATTGTAAAGCTAATGTAGTCCATTTGAAGGTCTTATTGCTATTTTTTGAAGATGGTTGTTTATTAAGATAAACTAGTTGGTTAAATAACTTCTCCGATAATATTGGTGTGGAAAGTTTGGCCTTTTCAGTTTTTCTTAGTACTGGTAAAGAACTCATGTTGAAGATGATCTGTTTATCAAGTGTGATAGACTTTCGGTTATTCTCTACCTGTATGTGTATTTTAGGTTACTAATGATTAATGTCATAAAGAGCTCATTGTACGTTGATAGGTGGTCGTACTTGGAATGAATATGTTTCATGACTGAAATGATTTAGGTTCGAGCTGAAGTACATAAACACAAACAATATTATTGTCTTGTCATTATAGTTTGTTAATGCACAAAATCGGATCGATCTTGAACCGAAAAAATCTGACTGTAAAATCACAAGAACACAACGGTATATCGTGGTTCATCCCAAGTTGGAGCTACGTCCACATTGGTGTCGATCTGGTTTCACTATATGAAATGAGAGTTACATTATTGTTGCAAGAGAGGCTAGGGTTTGCCATTGAGGGTGAATGATGCCTTTTATAGGACAAGGTTTCCTTCCCCTCTTACATACATCATGGCCCAATATGTGGTACAACATAGTTTAATGCATGAATGCGGAATGCGCATGCATGTGGGTTTCTGCCAAGAGTTGGGTTGGTCAGTATCGCTTTGTTGATTCTTATGAAGAGGGCCTCCTCTTACTCGACAAGATCAATGAAGTTTCTTACTGAGGGAAACAACAGGTGAGGTGATTATAGCGTCGAGGGAAGAACGTTGCGTGTCTTGCTCATTATTATTCTTTTCTTTGCCAGATTTCGATTGTTCATTAAAAGCCTGTTTCATCGATGAGTGAATGTTGAAGATAGTTTTTCAATGTTAGCTACTGTTCTTGTTTTCTGGTTTAAGAGCCAAATGATTTTGACTTCTCTATGAGGTTGAACTCTGTTCTTAGCTTGCTGGGTTCCTGTATGGAATCACTGCAGGGTTCTTGCCTTGGCGTTTGTTTAGTTGAATTTATGTGATTTTTAGTGGATAAAGTTTTGGGTTTTTATTCATCCTTTCTGAGTTTTAATAGTCTCTGGAATGAAAAACAAGTCCCGCATTGATTTGGTATGTCATACGGCAAATCAAGATATGGGATTTGCAAGGAGGTCGATCATTCCATACCCAATGCTTCATATCCACAATTCCCATATCTGATCAATTATTCTCATGGTGTTCGCATGCAGAGTTACCATGACAGTCATCCCTTCTGACTTTGTAATGCTTACCGAATGGAGACGATGATTGCACGATTTAGATTCATGGTGTCAGAACCATCCTTCAAAAATGGTGTATTATTAGTTGTGCTCAGTATTCGCACAATCACTAAATTATAATACTAAATGACAAAATATTAATCCTTCCTAAATCAATAAAAATTGCGATTGTTTCTCTTAAAAGAAGCAATAATATCTCAAATAAATACTGTTCAAAATAATACCAAGTAAACTATTCGATATTTTTATTCGCAACGATATACATGTAGTGCTAACAAAACTAGATAACACCGATCTAATTAAACACTCACCAAGCATCAATCCAATCTGAGAGATAAACACTTTGGATTGTGACCATACAAAATAACTAAATTAAACATAATGCAAAACTAAGAAATATTTAATTGATCATTATTTCCCTTGTACTGCGATCATTATTTTGCTTTAAATTGCAAAGAACCGTTTCTTTTCTCGAGTCTCTTTCTTTTCTCTTTGACTTTATTTCTTTACCTTGTGCTTCTCATGCTGCAGCCAAAAAAGAAAAAAAAAAAAAAAAAAAAAAGAGAGCATAAAAAGTTCAAACTTTTTACTCATACATATCTAGATCTAAGAGATGAACAATTATCAAATAAAACATTATCTTTGATTTGATGTATAGAAATTACGTTTACGATTCTACAATAATAGTACACATAGATTTTAGGCAACAGAAAATATGATTAATTAGAAAGAGATTTTGGTCAGAACTCCCAATTTGTTTTTCTGTTGACAAATATGGTTTAACTTCCCTCTAAGACTGATCAACATGCCATTTCATTGGCAGATATACAATAATGCAAGATAAGAGTATCATTTTAACTGAAAATATGACTTTAGCCCTTAAAACTTAATTTTCTCTACATAAAATCCAACATAAGTTTTTTTCTTGAATAAAACCCATTGACTAGATTCCACATCAGCAAATTCATTAATTATGTTTGACTTTACACATTAAAAAAAATTTGGATGCCTAAAATACCCCTATTTGATTTATTTTTTTTATAAACCCTATTTGAATGTTCGATGTACATAATTAATGCCATGCGGATGGATGGTAAGGGAGAATTAATGATTTTACAAAAAAAGAAAACATTAATGTTATAAATTCATTGCCTAATATGTAATAACATAAAACATGTCTAATATGTGTTATTATACATGCTTAATTAAGTCAATAAAATTATATTTTACATATTAATGTTGGTAAATTATTTCACACACACACACACACACACACACATATATATATATATATATGCCTGATATATGTAAAATTCATGCAAAATAATTTACCTACAAAAAAATACATTTGAATCAAATAGTGCACCTACTATTAAAATTTAAAATGTTAGATTGCTTAAAAAAAAGAAAAATGATATACCTAGTATATGTAAAATACATGAAAAATAATTTACCTACATAATAACAAACTCATATATATGAAAAATACATGCAAACTAATTTACCTTATAAATTCATTGTTTAATTTTTTAAAAAGAAAACTTTTTTTTTTCCAAAAATAAAGTAGCTATTCTTTAATTTGTACGAAAATTGTGTACCTATTGTGTAATTAAAAAAAATTTACATATTGTTTATTTTTTTATGAAAATAATGTAACTATTGTTTAGTTTTTACAAGAAACAATGTATCTACTTGTTTATTTTTACCCTTTTTTTTTTAATTTTCACAAGTTAATGTATCTACTTTTTCAATAGAATGTATATTGAACTAACTAGATTTGGATTAGGCGATTTCACATAAAACAAGAAAAGAACTTCTTCTTTTTTTTTTAAATTAAAAGCAAAAAAAAAAACTTAAACTAATTGAATGTTGTTGACAAACAAAAGACAATAGATTAAAAGTCTAAAAAAAAAAAAAAAAAAAAAAAAACGTAATAGTCATATTAATGTTGGTGGCATGGTTTTGTAAATAAATTTAAATGTATGGACATCTTTTATCTTACATGTATCAAATTCAAAATTTGGGTTTTATTTAGATATTTTAATATAGGTGGGTTTAGCTTTCAAAAAATAAATATAGGTGGGTTTATGTCTAGAGTTCAATAATTGTAAGTGCTAAATCTAAGGCTACAATCATGAAAATTAGGGGTTTGCAGTACTTACCAAGGCATAAGCGCCAGTAGCAGCAGCTACACTAAGCTCCTCAATAGTCACTTTTCTTGCTGTACCCTCCTCCGCCACGCCCTCCGTGTCCTTCTTCCGAGTCATCATCATCAGATTTTTTGTACCCGCGACGCCCTCCGTGTCCTTCCTCCAAGTAATCATCAGTGCTTCCCCCGCCATAGCCACCTCCGCCGCTAGTACGACGTCCTTCACCAGAGTACGCAGTGGTCTCGGTAGCTCGGCCTCCGTGTCCTTCTTCCGAGTAACTATCAGCGTTGCCGGTCCCGCCGTAACCACCTCCGCTGGTACGACGTCCTTCGCTAGAGTAAGCTGTGGTCTCGGTAGCACGGCCTCCTTGTCCTTCTTCCGAGTAACTATCAGTGTTGCCGGTCCCGCCGTAGCCACCTCCGCCGGTAAGACGTCCTTCGCTAGAGTAAGCTGTGGTCTCGCTGTACGCTGCACGGCCTCCGTGTCCCTCTTCCGAGTAATCATCAGTTTTGCCTCCTCCGTAGCCGCCTCCGCCAGTATGGCATCCTTCACCAGAGTAATCAGTGCTGTCACCGTAGCCGCTACCGCTGCGGGCACCGGTACGTCCTTCGGAAGAGTAACCAGTAGTGGAGTCGCCATAAGCACCACCAGAACGGGCTTGATCACCGTAACCAGACTGAGACTGAGAGTAGGATGAGGGTTTCTCGTCCTCGTCTTCGTCCCTTTGGTGGGAGAAGAGGCCACGGCTGTGCTGCTCCTGATCAGCCATATCGAGGTAGGGGTATTTGGGAAAATTTAAGAAAATGCGAAAATGAAGGGAGGTTATGAGGAGGAGAGGGACCGAGTTTTTGGATGTTGTCTGGGTGCATGGTGGTGGTGGAGGGTTCTTATATAAGTGTTGGGAGTCCTAAAATAACTGTCTTCAGGAGGCTTTAGCTCTTCTCCATCACAAGCTCATACGTAAAATATCCGCCAAAGGTGGGACTCTCGTGTCTCGTGGTTTTGCCACTTGCCCAATCCAAGCCTTGGTTGTCGGTCATCATCCCTGTATTTGTTTTTGTTTTTGAAACGTGTATGGGAGACATACCTTCGGAGTTAAACTAGATATTTTTTTTGTTTGGCCGACTCTAGATATTTTATTTTAACTAGGGTAATGTTAGGAAAATTAGATTTGTAGATAAAATTGTGTAAATTAAATGACATATAAGTTTATGAGTGAATTATTACTTAAAAGTTGATAAACGTGCTCATTACTTAAGCCCGGTTTTCTAACAATTTGGGTCTTCTTATTTATTTTTAGAGTCAGACTACAATACTAATATATATTTAATACATCATCATCTAAGGCTATCTCCAACCGATGGCTGGCCAGATGACTCGTTTTAGCCCTCTGACCCTCCAAGATTCTCTAAGATATTAATATTTTAATGAACAGTATAGGGTCATATTTGCCTTCGTCTCCAACCGAGGGCTAGAGGGCCAGAGGGCTCGTTTTAGCCCTTTCACAAAAAATCGTCTCCAACCGAGGGCCAAAGGGTCATAGGGCCATAGGGCCAAACATAATTTATTATTTAAAAACTACAACTTAAATTCAAATCCAACAGTTAGCTGACGTCAGCTAGCCATTGGTAGCTAACATCATGCTGACGTCAGCTAGCCGTTGGATTTGAATTTTTTTTTTGTTGCTATAAATAGGGTGGATATTGGGATATAATTCACACAACTTTGAATTCAATCTATTTAAATTCAATCTCTTTCAATTCAAGTTTGCAATGAATTCCAACTTTGGATTCTCTTCAGATTCCAACTGGGGGTCCTCATCCAATTCCAAAAGAGAAGCAATATGGGCGCAAATGGGACGAGAAGATGTTTTGTGTTAGAAATATGAAACCCAATGCTTCAATTCAATTCAATATGGGCGCAAAAAGATTTCTAAAAGTTATAGAATTTAAAAAAAATATGAAACAAATTTTGTTTTCTATATGAAACCCAATGCTTGAAACAAATTTGTTTCATATGAATTGAAAGCATTGGGTTTCAAGTAAGGCGCAACAAACAAAACATATTGAATTGAAAGTTGGAATTCATTGCAAACTTGAATTTCTAACATAAGAGAAGCATTGGGATTCATTTGCGCCCATATTCAATTCAATTCAATTCATTTTCTATAACTCCTCATCTTTTTGTGTTAGAAATATGAAACCCAATGCTTCTCTTTTGGAATGAATTCCAACTTCCAATCCCAATGCTTCTCTTTGGATCCTCTAACACAACAGTTGGCTTTCTCGACCTTCCGCTAATAGAATTTAAAAAAAATATGAAACAAATTTTGTGAAATAGAAGTTATAGAAAAAAATGGAATTTAAAAAAAAATATGAAACAAATTTTGTGAAATATAAGTTATAGGAAAAAATGAAGGAAATTATTGAAAAAATATTGAAGGAAATTATTGAAAAAATATTGAAGGAAATTATTAAAAAATTGAAACAAATATTATAGATGAAGGAAATATTGGAAAATATATTGAAGGAAATATTGAAAAATATTGAAGAAGGAAATATTGCAAATGAAGTGAAGAATTGAAAGAACTTCACCATACTTATAGAAGAAAAGAAATGTTTAAATTAAAAAAAAAAAAAAAAACCCAACTGCTAGCTGACTCAGCTAGCCATTATATTAAAAAAAATTTGCCTATGAATACCTATTATAACCGACAGTATTAAAAAATCATTCTTTAATGTTGTTGGTTATAACTGACAACAATAGGAAAACTATAAAAAAAAAAAAAAATAGCCAGCCTGGGGCTGGTTAGCTGGCCGAAAGTAGCCAGCCCTTTGGCCCTTTGAAATTCCGTGGGGCCCTCCCAGATTCCCGAACCCTCTGGCCTAGCTCTCGGTTGAAGATGGTTTTAGGGCTATTTTCGGCCCTTTAGCCCTCTGGACCCTTTGGTTGGAGATGGCCTAATGGTTCTCTCTCTCTCTCTCTTTTTGTTTCGTACAATTGAAGTATAAATCATTTGTTTCGTACAATTGAATACTTCAATCAATGTAGCTCTATGAAATTTCAAGTGAAATTATTGTTTCGTTTTGGATTTCAAATTGTATTGGCTTGGCAGCATATAATTTTTTTAAAATATGTTGTCACTGGGATACTACTGATGATTTAGAAAGAAATAGAAGTGTTTTCCAAATTCTAAACAATTTAGTTCACCCCATTCTAAATCCTGGATCGGTCCCTAACAGGCCTCATGATTGAGGCCCCTCATGCCTCTCAAAGTCAAGCAATATTGGTTGAATTTAAATTTGACTTAGGCATTGAAGGGTCTTTGACTCACTGCATCAGTGTGCCAATGTCTCACTTGTCTTTTCCTTCTTGGTAGTAGGGGTATATCAAAGTAATTCTATGTTTGTACAGAATTCGTTCCACACAAATTAGTACTTTCATTGAGAATTTGTACTCATAATAGTCTCTCAATTCTGAATCTAGGAACTTTTAGACATAATCATTTCCTTCTAAACCTTAGAAACATCGTTATGGCATACGCTCGGCGCAATAACGACCTAGGGTAAAGCTCCAACCTTCTGCTCAATAGTAGGAAGAAAACTGAGCCCCTCTTCCAAACCCAAATCCTGTTGTGGGAGAGTAGGCTATTAATCAGGATTTACCTCATAAAGTGGAGGATTGGATGGATTTTGAGGGCATTCAAGTTCCTCATAACCATAGTCCAATGGTTCAAAAACTTAATGTGCCTCGAGAGAATGATTTAGAAAGATAACTCCTTAACATTAACTCTTGCATGCAGAGATAGGAGGATCGAAACAATGATTGTGCTGACAACATGGATTCATGCACCGCACCTTTGCCAATGGTAGATGTCACGCCTTAGGCTTAGGATCGGGAGAAATGAAATTTTTTATTGTAACGGGAATACGGGTGGTATATAATGTGTTTTTATAGAAGTGGAAAATTTTATTTTTTAAGTTATTAACTTTTTAATACACATATCCTACTATTTGTATGGTAACACGTGGTGTACCACCTCGTGTATCGGTCACATTGAAAAATCTCTCCAGGATCGGTGAAAAAACAACCCCGTACCTAGTGAGCAAATCAAAATAAAAAGAACATGAAAATACATAACTTTTATTTTACGTGATAAGGTTTAATAATAGCACTATCACACTCTAATTTACATTGCAAACGTTTCTCTAGATTTCCATCGAAAGTTAACTACCTTTCAGATCTGATTCAACACCTGTTAGATATTCATAAGGGGTTAGCTTCTAGCTTAGTAGTGCAAAAACCACTATACTTTAACACAATGGACACAAGAATGATGCATGCATTTTGTCACGCTCCGATCTTGAAATACGTCTAGGATCGACAAGTGACGTCACCTCGTACATGTACATCTATTATGCCTCACCTACGAGACATGAGCAAGACACCATCAAAGGTCCAATAGCGGAATAACTTTTCGTTTGCTTTATGGATGCATCTAACCTCTATGTTAGACTGCCTATGTACTCTAGAACTAGATCAAGCCATTCGTAGTTTGCCCCTTGTTAAACTCTAACATTTTGCATACCACTTTTTAGCAGAGAACATAAAATTCTCGAATCAAGCTCTATCCGAACATAAAATTGCCCCTGCCTTTTCTTGCTAATTTCTCCTTTGTTAAAACCCTATTTTGTAAACGATTTTCACCTATGCGTTTGTGGGATCAAGCTCTATCCGAAAATACTAAGATTGATCCCGAAAGGTCAATTGATTTTTAATGACTAATTATTAAGATTCAAACTTTATAACAAGTTAACTAAAGTTCAATAAAAAAAAATAATATAATATTTCGTTAATATGATTTACCTAAATTAAAATATTGAAATCTAGGAACGAAATTTCACACATTTCCTCTTCATTCTATTTTGTTAACTAAATTGACAAATAATCCCTTTTTTTTCATTAGTCATCTTGTCAAACTCTTAGTCCTCAAATTCGAAACTCGAATAGATTATTTTATCGGACTCTAACTGAAAGAGCTTCTCTTAGTTCATGTACTTTGGGCTGAGCATAGACCTTGGTGGCCTAAGAGTGGACTCTGTTGACTTTGTATTTTAGGTAGGATTCCTAATTGATATCAATTCCGTGTAATCTCCTGTAATCTTGTGTAATTTGTTTTCTTCCTATTACATTAGGGTTGTACACCTTGTATAAATACCTCTCATTGAGAAGAATAAAATTATCATTGAAAGCATTCTCTTCTTGGCATCAGAGTTAGGTCGGAAAAAAAAGGAAAAAAAAAATACCCCATAGCTGCGATAGCACTGTTGCGGCTCAGCCGTGTGTGGTGTGCCGACCTCGATCAGCAAGCAACTGTTGTCATTGCTACCCTTTCTGAATTCGAAACGAACAGCGAGCGACGCCATCGTTGCTAATCCGAATTCATCGAATCGTTTGACTTTCTGTTGTGTGACACGACAGACCAATTGGCCTATTTGCTTCTGATTTGATCTGAAGCCGTGAAAAATTGCACAGATTGCAACTCAATTGAATTGTGTTGCTGCACCGTACCTGACTCGAGGTCCGACGACCCACGAACCTGTTCCCATCCGACTTGCTGATATGACCGATCCACCACAACACTGTTGCACCTTTGTCTCGCACATTGAACTGCAATCTGTCCTTGCTGCTATTATCCTTGTTGGAGCCTTGAACCACCATACCACCGCTGCTGTTTCAAAGTGAGAAGAAAACAAAACAGAAAAGGTGAAAGGAAAAAGAAAAAAAGGAATCAAACGGAAAAGATTTGGTGGTGTTAAAAAAAAATATTGGCTGTTTGATTAAGGCCCACACAGCAAGGAAAAAAAATTGTGTTTTTTTATAGATTATTATTATTTTTTGTTGGGCTATCCTTCTTGTTGGCCCGTGACAAATTGAAGCTTCTTGGGTTTGGTTTGCTTGGAAATTTGGGCTTTACCAATCTCCGAGTGATGTATTGATTAAAGTTGCTTGGGAATGGCAGTCTGGAATTGTACGTCTCCAAATCGATCCGAGCAACTTGGACATGAGAATACGACCACGCGTACCTCGTTTGCTGATGCGAAGACAGATTCTGAGAATATAGTTACAGAAGTGTCTGCCGCTACTAATACAAGTAACAATGGTAAAGCTTTAAAGGTTTCTGCCTCTGTTACGAATAATACCTGGATAATTGATTCTGGTGCTACTGAACATATAACTTGTGATTCTAGACAGGTAGAAACCTTAAAACCATCCACCAAAACTATTGTCGGTGTCGCCACTAGTAGTCATGCCCTTGTTATCGGGGAAGGAACCGTCTCCCTTTCAGATACCCTTAGTCTTGATACCGTACTTGTTGTTCCTTTTCTTGACTATAATTTATTATCTGTTGCTCAAATAACTGTCGTCCTGAATTGTCTTGTGAGTTTTTTGCCTTCTTTTTGTGTTTTTAAGGACATTCAGACTCGCAAGACGATTGGTTATGGTATTAGGAAAGGGAAGCTCTACTACTTGGAGCTGACATCCAACAGTTCCCGAATGTTGACTCAAGCTCTTGCAGTGGAAGGAAATCCGGGGGATAAGAATAAAGCTTCTGAGATTTGGTTGTGGTATCGTCGACTAGGACATGCTTCGTTCGGCTATCTGCGGAAGTTGTTTCCTAGCCTGTTTGGTAAGCATGATATTTCTAACCCTCAATGTGATGTTTGTGAAATGGCTAAAAGTCATCGTACTTCATTCCTGCCTAGTTTGAATAAAAGTTCAATCCCGTTTATGATCATTCATTTTGATGTTTGGGGACCATCTAAAACTACTACATTTGTTGGTGCTCATTGGTTTGTTACTTTTATTAATGACTGCACACGTATGACTTGGGTTTGTTTGATGAAGT
Source organism: Malus sylvestris (assembly GCF_916048215.2). Taxonomy (NCBI): domain Eukaryota; kingdom Viridiplantae; phylum Streptophyta; class Magnoliopsida; order Rosales; family Rosaceae; genus Malus; species Malus sylvestris. The sequence continues at coordinate 4,938,574 of NC_062264.1, read as the reverse complement.
CCAAAAGTGAAGTTCCTTCTTTGTTTCAGTGGTTATGGTACAAGTACAATATAAGTCACAAATACAGGTTCTCAGGAGTGACAATGGCGGCGAATATATAAACTCTGAACTTCGTGCCTTTCTTGATCATCATGGTATTGTTCATCAGACTACATGTCCATATACTTCACAACAAAATGGTGTTGTAAAATGCAAAAATCGTCAGCTTCTAGAGGTTGTTCATGCTTCTTTGATTGAGGCGTGTCTCCTGTTATCTTTTTGGGGAGAAGCTTTCACCTCCGTTGCATATCTCATAAATTGTGTTCCATCCCGATCAATTGACTTTCAGACACCGCTTTAGACTCTTTCTTCATATGTTGATGCTCATACAGTTCCTAATCTTCCACCTCACGTGGTTGGTTGTGTGGCCTTCGTTCATCTTCATAAACAGCAGAGAAGTAAACTTGAGCCTCGGGCCTTACGGTGTGTGTTTATAGGGTATGCCTCACATCAAAAGGGGTATCGTTGTTATCACCCTCTGACGAAAAAATTGTTTGTCACTGTGGATGTTGCGTTTCATGAGAATGATATGTACTTTGCTCATCTCGAGTCTTCACTTCAGGGGGAGAATCAGACAAAAGTTCAAACTCTTGATTATCATATTCCAAATATAGATAGTGTGAATGATTTGGATTTAAGTGGTGATGTCTTGTAGACAAGTGATGATCACTTACACGAGAACAATGATGTGAATGGATTGGAACTAAATGGTGATGTCTTGGAGACAAGTGGTGATCATTCACATGGAAACAATATTGAAAACCTTGAAAGGGACGAGTCGACATCCCCAGATGGCTCACTGCCTGTTTCCTCACCACCGGACAATCATATGACACCAGCTATCTCACAGTCAATCTTGAGTCCCAATAACCATAATCAATCATCTTCGATCCCGGATGCACCAACACCACATCGTCTCCCTGATCGCGTCAACCGAGGTATTCCTAAACTTACTTATGAAGCCGACCCAAAATGCAAAACTAGGTATCCGATGAGTAAGCCCAACCCTGAGTCTAATGTGTTATACCCGTTAAGTAATTATGTGTCTACCAGTCACCTGTCAGAATCAAATAAGTTATTTGTGCATCCATTATCTATTGTATCTATTCCTAACAGTGTGTAGGAGGCTTTAATTGATCCACGTTGGCAATCAGCAATGAATGAAGAATTGAAGTCTTTGAAGAAGAATGCTACCTGGGAGATCACAGACTTGCCAGCTGGTAAGAAACCTGTGGGATGCAAATGGGTCTATACGGTGAAGTACAAAGCTGATGGGACGATGGATCGCTTCAAGGCAAGACTTGTAGCAAAAGGATACACTAAAAAATATGGAATTGACTATACAGATACATTTGCCCCTGTAGCCAAGATCAATACAATCCGTGTTTTGTTGTCCTTTGCTGCAAATCTTAATTGGCCATTACAGCAGTTTGATGTGAAGAATGCATTCTTGCATGGGAACTTGACAGAAGAGATTTATATGGATCTTCCACCGGGATGTAATGCTCCAGATAAATATAAAAAAAAAGTGTGCAGGTTGAAGAAATCCTTATATGGTTTGAAGCAGTCCCCTCGGGCATGGTTTGGAAGATTCACAAAATCTATGGGAGCATTTGGCTACAGACAAAGTAACTCCGATCATACTCTGTTCCTGAAAAGACGAAATGGGAAACTTACTGCACTTATTGTGTATGTAGATGATATGGTGGTAACAGGTAATGACCCAGAAGAACGTGCGGCCTTGCAAAGATATTTGTCTACAAAATTTGAGATGAATGACCTTGGATCCTTGAAATATTTTTTAGGGATTGAGGTATCGAGAAGCAGTTCGGAAATTTTCTTATCACAGAGGAAGTATATTATTGATTTGTTGCATGAAACCGGTATGTCAGCTTGTCAACCAGTAGCTACACCATTAGAGGAAGGATTGAAGATTAGTGTTGATCATAATCAAGTACCAGTTGACAAAGGGAGATACCAAAGGTTAGTAGGTCGTTTAATGTACTTGGCACACACAAGACCGGACCTTGCTTATGCCTGAAGTGTAGTAAGTCAATACATGCATGATCCCGGAGAACAACATATGAATGTAGTGATGAGAATTTTGAGATATTTGAAAGGAAGTCCCGGCAAAGGAATTTTGTTTAAAAGGAATAATCATCTTAGAGTTGAAGGTTATATTGATGAAGATTGGGCGGGTTCGATTGACGATAGATGCTCAACATCAGGTTACTTTACATTCGTTGGGGGTAACTTGGTTACATGGAGAAGTAAGAAACAGAATGTGGTTGCCCGTTCCAGTGCAGAAGCTGAATATAGAGGTATGGCTTTGGGGCTTTGTGAAATTTTGTGGCTTAGGCTCCTGCTTCGCGATTTGGGTATACTATATGGTCAGCCTATGAAATTATTTTGTGATAATAAAGCTGCCCATGACATTGCACATAATCCGGTACAACATGATAGAACAAAGCATGTTGAAGTTGATCGGTTCTTCATCAAAGAAAAATTAGAAGAAAAAATAATTGAGCTACCGACAATAAGAACAGAGGATCAGTTGACAGATATCCTTACGAAAGCTGTTTCAAGTCATAAGTTTTCATGTTTCTTACACAAGTTGGGCATGAGTAACATATATGCACCAACTTGAGGGGGAGTGTTGACTTTGTATTTTAGGTAGGATTCCTAATTGATATCAATTCCATGTAATCTCCTGTAATCTTGTGTAATTAGTTTTCTTCCTATTACATTAAGGTTGTACACCTTGTATAAAAACCTCTCATTGAGAAGAATAAAATTATCATTCAAAGCATTCTCTTATGACTCAACTACTTTTATCCATGTTTCCATAAATCCCACTTACTCTTCCAATTTAGGACCTCAACAAATAATTATGCAATGTTCATAGTTATTTTGAAGCAACGATCATAGTTATCTTGAAAAAAGTTGAGGTTCCACCATAAAACCAATTGGCAATATGAGGAGTAGCCCAACCTCTTATAAGCCATTGCAAGGTTTCTCTTTTCATTGATGTGGGACCCTTTTACATTCACACCCTCACATGCCCCCTCACATGTGCGGCGTGTGGCGAATTTTCAAGCCAAACACGTGGAAAACACGATTTATGTGATGTGTATCAAGTGTGACCGTTGGAGTTCACATGTGGGCCTTCTTTGACACTATGAAGAAGTTGAGGTCCCAGTATAAAACCATTATAATTAGCAATATGAGAAGTAGCACAACTCCTTATAAGCCCTTCGCATGGTTTGGTCTCTCACTGATGTGGGACTTTATTCTCACATTTTCACGTATTCATTTCCATTGATACTTTTCCAATGATTCCACAATGCATGACATAGTTATTCCTTTTCAACGTATCGTTCAAGATAATTATAAAACAATATCCAAATGACATTTCAAACAAATACTATTCTTCAAGAAATATCAACCATAGTCAAACTTATAAACATTTGAATCATGTTGTCAAGTAGTCATATAATTTTACCATAAAACACACATAATCATGTGTAAGAAGCCAAGTAATATATAAGGTTCCCCGAGAATTCCCCTACCTTATTTTCCAAAACTAGAAAGAAAATTTACATCGCTACCACACTAGAAAAACTCCATGAGTTTTCAGCATGTGTCTATCTCTTTCTCTCTCTGTTCTTCCCCACGAGGACTCACAGTGCATGCACCTGCATGTTGCCTATATTCTTCTGTACGTTGTAAAATGAATAGAGAGAAGCTCCTATTATTATAACGAAGCGATCGATGTCATTGATGAAAGAGAAGTACAGAAACTTCCGCAATGCATTGGCTAGTTCTTGCGGCAAATAAACATGGAAACTATTACACAAAGTTGCAACTGATCAATACTTCTCAACCAAATAAAAGTAGGTCCAATTAGAGCCTAGCTAAGGGTGAGTAAGACAACTAAGCTAGCCTTCTTTCATCACCCATTTTGTAAGAAGTATATAATGTTATTCTTACCATCTAAAGTAGATAATCGTAACAATTAAGAAAATCTGAGTTTAAAACAAAATTTTATGAAATTAATGGAACCCTAATCTACACGTTTTCTAGACTTGTTGCCGCCATCCTCTCCTCTCTCCACCGTTACCTCCCTTTTCCAGCGACTAATGTTGATCCACCCTCTCCTACATCGCCAGCCGGATAGCCACATGATGGTGCTCCACCCCTTCCTCCGGTGACTGATGGGTTCTTTAGATATAAGCCCATACAACACTTATTTTATCGACAAAAACTCATCTCATTTTAAACATCCAAATAAAACCCAAAATTGAAGTAGATTGGCATGTAAACAAATAAATACCTATTATTTTCAAACTATTTACAATTGTGCCACAACACTCTAATTATGTTAATGAATTTAATTATCCACCATGATTGTGAGAAATAAGTGCCTTATTATTATAAAATTATCTACTTTATACTTCTCTTACCATCATATGTTTCATTTCTTTTATTTGTTTGACAATCATTGTAGGTAAATTATTTTGCATGTATGTATTAGACACATTTTGTTAAAATTATATATATGCGTACAAATAATTTATCTATATTTTTATGTAAAATAATATGTAATTAATTAATTTGAATCAATTGGCTAAAAACACTTATTTATTGTGTAGGTAAATTATTTTTCATGTGATATTACATATATACTAGCCACATTTTGTTATTATTATTATAGAGTATGCAATCAATCAACATTCTTTTATTTTGTAGGTAAACTATTTTGCATGTAGGTAAATTGTTTTATATATATATTTTTTATAAAATTTGGTATTTAATTAATTTTGAATAAAAAAATATTTATTTATTTTGTAGGTAAATTATTTTGCATGTATCATTACATAATTTTGACACACCCCGACCCAAAATGCCCACTAGGACTCCGAATCAAGCTGTGCTGGCCGACACCTAGAAGGTGACGAAGCCATAAAGTGTGATGGTGTGGAAAATTGTGAATAAATTTAAACCTAAGAGTGCTTAAATACCAGAGTGCACTGGTGAACGGGGAATGAACCCACTTTACATGTGATGTTAGAGCGTAAGCAAGTACAGAAAAATGATATAAGAATCGTACCCTCGAAATAGTCTCCGATACTAAGAATCGCCACGAGTCTTTGGTGATAATAAAACTCAGCTAATAATACCTGGAGGGTGAAGACAAGACAAGGGTAAGTGGCCATGTAAGTAAATTACTAATAGAAAACATATAACACATGTAATCCCTCGTTACAACACCTATATAAATTCCAGAGAAATCATAATGTACCACAACACAGCATCTCAACAATAATATCAAATAATCATGCGATTAATATCTCATAATAGTACGCAAGTCAGAGTCACCTCTAATGACCTATACGACATATTCATATCTCATCACATTCTCATCAATCATGGCTAGCATATAAGTCGGAGTCACGTCTAGTGACCTATACGACATATTCATATCTCATCACATATCTCATCAATCATGGCTAGCATATAAGTCGGAGTCATCTTTAGTGACCTATACGACATATTCATATCTCATCACCAATCTCATCAATCATGGCTAGCATATAAGGCGGAGTCACCTCTAGTGACCTATACAACATATTCCTATCTCATCACGTATCTCATCAATCATGGCTAGCATATAAATTAGAGTCACCTCTAGTGACCTATACGACATATTCCTATCTCATCACATATCTCATCAATCATGGCTAGCATATAAGTCGGAGTCACCTCTAGTGACCTATACGATATATTCATATTCATCACATATCTCATCAATCATGGCTAGCATATAAGTCGGAGTCACCTCTAGTGACTTATACGACATATTCATATCTCATCATATAGCATAAAAGTCGGAGTCACCTCTAGTGACCTATACGACATATTCATATCTTATCACATATCTCATCAATCCTGCTAATATCGTATACTTACTTGAATTTACTTAAACTTACTTGAATGTCCTACGTTCACCTTTGCACTTCAGAGCGTTCACAGCAACACAATTATATATTGTTGATACACAAAATCAGTGAGGACTTTGGTACAACAGAAAGTGTCAAGTTTGTGACCTTCGCTAGATTGCTTCGGTCGCTAGTGTGGATAAGTATGTAAATGGATAGAGACAGGGAAGCAAACACAAGATGTACGTGGTTCACCCAGATTGGCTACGTCCATGAAGTAGAGGAGTTCTCATTAATTGTGAAGGGTTTACATAAGTACATAGGTTCAAGCTCTCATTTTGTGAGTACTAGTGAATGCAAATGACATTAGGAAATATTGTGAGAGAATGATCTCTATTTATAGAAGAGAGTTTCTAGTTTCATTCTAACATTGACACATGTCGTGCTGTGATTAGCCTCTGATGTCAACACGTGTCGCGTTATGATCGGCCTCTGATGTTGACATATGTCGCGTTGTGATTGGCCTCCTGGTTGGAGGGAGACTCTTCTGGGTCCTTGGCGGTATAATGTTGACCGGTGCTTAGTAGTTTCAGGGTTGGTCAAGTATGGTACAAACATATATAATGCATCATATACCAATTCATATACGAATTATAAACTTACATGCATGGCATTCAAGGCATAATCTCATTGAAACATATTTCTAGGAAAATATCAAGTGTATACATATATACTTAAAACCAAAAGCCCACACATATTGCTCAATTCCTTAAACAAGGATATGGTCTCAATTATTTAATCTCATTTCTTATATGGCTGCATCTAATGTCTCGTTAAACTGCCTACGTACCATAAACAGGGATCAAGCCATTCGTAGTTCGCAAAAATCAATTATAGTGATACGCATATGGATAGATCACGATAAAATCTAACTCAACCATTTCATAGTATTTTATAACATATAAATATATATATATATATATATATATATATATGTCATGGCATAAATTTCTTAGTTTTATTTAAAAACATTTATAGAATTATCAATCATGAAACATATGATGAGCAAGGAAAGATCCACTCACCTGGAGTCCGCGCTACAATTTTCTAGCACGAACATCGAGGCGTCACAAACAATTGGCGCCTATGGCCAAGTCCAATTTGGCCTAGAAAGGCTCAAATTTTGCTAAAACTGTATGAAACTATAGAATTGGGTGTGATTCGATTCGACCTCCAAACTTGCTTCGACGCCTCCACCACTGCTTGGGCTTTGTTCCTGAGTTCTAGGGAAGTGTTTTGGTAGTGGTAATTGAAGGAAAACGTTTCACAAATGGGTGGATTTTGAGTAACCTTTCCCACGGCACCCATGGTGGTTTTTCCATCAAACTTCAACCAAATTCCTTCTAATTTTGGGTGAAAATGGAAAAGATATATGTTAGATGATGATTGCAGGTGTTGAAGAGCTATGGTTCACCGGAATTAATGGTGAATATTGTCCGAATTTGCTCGAGGAAGTCCAGGTCCTAACTCGGGTTGGACGGGTCACAGGGATGAAGGCATGGGTTTAGTGCTTCTCACCTCCCTCCTTTCCCTCCTTGTCCTTCTTCCTGATTCGTCCTTCCCTCTTCCTCCTTTCCCTCCTGCAACTTCCTTCTTTCCCTTTCCTTCTTTCTTCTCTGGTTGGGCAACCTCTTCCTTGCCCCCCGCGATAGCCTTCCATATGGCTTTAAGTGTAACAGGATGGCTCCCAAATTTCTGGAGCCTTCCAACAATTAATAACAATAAAATTACCATTTTATCCCCAGCTTTAAACGTTAATATCTCACTCGTTATAACTCCAATTTATGCTCTGTTCACGCCTACGCGTCCGTAGCGACGAGTACTACTAGGATATACCAAAAGAATTATGTACGTCTCACTATACGTTGGTCAATGAAAGTCAAAAACCCTTCACCTCTAGGGCATATTCTTAAAATCACACTTTTAAAATTTATAAAATAATAAAATTTGGGACGGGTTGTCACAAATTTACTAGGAACTTATATTGTTATATATGTTGTGAAAAATAATTTACCTATGTTACATTTAAAATATTGATAATTTTGAATAAAATAAATTTTTTATATTTGTAGGATATACTAAATGACACACCCCGATCAGGAGAATCAAGGCGTGCTGGCCGTCACGCTCACGTGACGGCCAGCACGCCTTGATTCTCCGGATCGGGGTATGTCAGTTTGGTATCAGAGCTTCCTGAAAAGCTACCCAAAATTTAGAAGTAAATCTTGGGTCTCGATCAGAAATAATATTCACTGGAACTCCATGATACTTCGCTATCTTCGTGATGAACAACTTAGCCAATTTATTCAGAGGATACTTCTCCCTCACTGGAATGAAATGCGCTGACTTGGTAAGTCGATCCACAATCACCCAAATACCATCGAATCCATTTCGGGTACGAGGAAGCTTATACACGAAATCCATGGTTATATTTTCCCATTTCCACTGGGGAACGGGAAGTGGCTGCATTCGCCCAAAAGGCTTCTTTCTTTTTGCTTTAACTTGCTGGCAAATAATACATCTACTCACATACTCAGCAATTTCCCTCTTCATACCCGGCCAATAATAAAATGGTCGAATGGTATGGTACATTTTAGTTCCTCCTGGGTGCATCGCATAAGCTGAACAATGCGCTTCATCCAAAATTTCCTTCTTTAATTCCTCATTATTCGGAACATACATCATGTTCTCCTGCATAAGCATGCCATCTGATTCTCGAATCCTGAGGTCTTTCTTTTTCCCTTCATTTCTTAATTGAACCATTTCTTGAATTTCCTCATCCACCATCTGAGCTTCGAGTATACGATCCACCAAAACTGGCCTGACTTGAAAACTGGCAAGAAAAGCTCCACTTCGATCTTCCAACTCCAACCTTACTCCAGTTGCCCTCAGTTCAACAAGAAGAGGAACACGACAAGCATATAAAGCATTGAGTCTACCTTGAGGTTTCCTGCTTAGTGCATCAGCTACCACATTAGCACGACCCGAATGATACTCAATAGTGCAGTCATAATCACTTAATAATTCCATCCATCTTCGCTGACGAAGATTAAGATCATGCTGAGTAAATAGATACTGGAGGCTCTTGTGATCAGTGAAGATCTTACACTTCTCACCATATAGATAATGCCTCCAAATCTTCAAGGCAAAGACAATGGCTGCCAATTCAAGATCGTGAGTAGGATAGTTCCTTTCATGATTTTTCAACTGCCGAGAAGCATAAGCAATCACTCTATTATGCTGCATCAAAACACATCCCAAACCATTCAAGGAAGTATCTCTATAAATCTCAAAATTACCGCTATCATCAGGAAGTACCAATACCGGAGCATGAGTGAGGCAATATTTCAATTGCTGGAAACTCCGCTCACAATTCTCATCCCACTCAAATTTAACATCCTTTCTGGTCAACTTCGTTAACGGCAAAGCAATCATAGAAAAATCCTGAACAAACCGTCGGTAATAACCTGCCAAACCAAGAAAACTTCGTACCTCAGTGACGGTTCGAGGTTGTTCCCAATGCTCCACTGCTGCTATCTTTTGAGGATCCACCTGAATTCCTTGAGCCGATACAACATGTCCCAAAAATGCCACTTCAGTAAACCAAAATTGACATTTACTGAACTTGGCATACAACTGATGTTCCCTCAATTTCTTTAATACCAAGTTAAGGTGTCGGATATGATCTGCTTGAGATTTAGAGTATACCAGAATATCATCAATAAAAACAATAACAAATTTATCAAGATATTGCTGGAATACCTCGTTCATCAACCTCATGAAAGCTGCAGGTGCATTGGTTAACCCAAATGGCATAACCAGAAATTCATAATGTCCGTAACGGGTTCGGAAAGTCGTCTTAGGTACATCTTCATCTTTAATCTTCAACTGATAATAACCAAATCTCAAATCAATCTTAGAGAATACACACGCACCTTTCAGCTGATCAAACAAATCATCGATGCGAGGCAATGGATAACGGTTTTTAATCGTTACCCGGTTCAATTGCCTATAATCACACAATCTCAGAGTTCCATCTTTCTTCCTCACAAATAATACTGGAGCTCCCCAAGGTGACGAACTAGGTTGAATGAAACCTTTATCAAGTAATTCTTGCAACTGAATTTTTAATTCTCTCAACTCAGCAGGAGCCATTCTATAAGGAGTTAGAGATATAGGGTCCGTACCTGGAAGCAAATCAATAGAGAATTCCACATCTCTGTCTGGCGGTAACCCCGGCAAATCATCAGGAAATACATCAGGATAATGCCTGACCACACCAACTTCTTCTATACTGGTAGGAACAACATCATTTAACACCACATGTGCTAAATATCCCTGACAACCCTTCGATAATAATTTCCTTGCTCTTATAGCAGAGATAACACCATGTCTCACCCCACCTTTTTCGCCCACAAAAGTAACCTCGGGTAGTCCAGGGTGATAAAAAGTAACTGATTTCCCATAACAATCAATATAGGCACGATTATGATGCAACCAATCAGCCCCTAGAATCACATCAAAATCCACAATATCTAACGGAATAAGATCAGCTGGCATAACTACGCCCTCTACCATCACTGGACACCCAAGATACACACTATTAACATAACATTTATCTCCTCTAGGCATGGCAAACTCTAAATCAAATCCTAGAGGTGCAGGGTGAGGTTGAGTCATTTGAGCAAACGTATGAGAAATCACATAATGCGTAGCACCACAATCAATCAAAACCCTAGCAAAATGACCAAGAACATTTAACGTACCCATGATCAAGTCTGGATGGTTCTGAGCATCTTGCAGTGAGATGTGATTAACACGCCCCTGAGCTTGCTGTCGTCCACCACGACCTCTACTGCCTTGATTACCTCGCCCCTAGGGAGTACGTCCCTGGCCTGACTGACTAGGCTGCCTAGATGATCCTGCACCACCAGTAGCAACTTCCCCCTGGCGGGGCTGACCTCCCTAATGCCACTGAGATCCTCCAGCTGGCATGGATGAATAAGAAGAATAACCCCCAAAGTCTTGAGAATACCCTGTCTGAGAATAAGGCTCCTGGGATACTGATAAGGTCCGGGAGCATACGGAGCAGCATCCCCCTGGTAGTGGTAGGCACCACCACGACTCGACTGGCCATAACTGCCTGGTCCAAAACTCTGCTGAATCGGCGCTGGAGGTGGCATAGTGGTCTGCTGAGGTCTCTGCTGACCCTGGGGACAGTGAGAAGCCCGATGTCCCATTTGCCCATAAGTATAACAAGCACCACCATCTCTCCTGCACTCACCATGATGACGAAAATTACAACAACGGCATCACGGAGCTCCAGAACCACCAGCACCACTAGAATCCCTCTGCCTCTGAAATCTGGGCCCACCAGAAAATCTTCCACCACCTCTCCTCGGGCTAGTAATACTATATCCTCCACTAGAAGAACTCGAACTGGCTCCACTCTTCTTAAAATTCTGCATCTTGCGAGGTCCCGGAATAGAGATACCCTTACCTTTATCATCCTTCTTCTGACCATCATTCTTGTCCTCGTCATTCTCACTGTCACTGGGAAGATTATCGGAGTCCTCTATCCTAACCAAAATCTCGAAAAACTCATGATAATCGGCGCAAGGAAGTGCACTGGCAAAAGTCCGCCACTTTTTCTTAGATCCCAACTTGAAACGTCGAAGCATCTCTCCCTGATTACCAGCTGTATCAGGGTCATAGCGAGACAAATCAGTAAACTTTCTATAGTACTCATGAGCTGACATATTCTTCTGTTTCAATGGAGTAAATTCCTGTTTCTTGCGATCAATATACTCTGGGGGGACAAATCTCTTCATAAAGTTCTCCTTGAATACTTTCCAGTCAGCAGCCGCCTCAGGTGACAAGAACCTAGTCTGATTTTCCCACCAAGCTGCTGGCTCTCGACCCAAAAACCAGGTAGTGGTCTCAACCCACCTATTAGCTGGAAAGTTCCCCTGACTTTGCATCACCTGAAATGTCTTTTCAATATGATCTAACCATTTCTCTGCCCCCTCGTGACCTTCATTACCCATAAAACGATCCAGTTTCAAATTGTACATGGTCTCCAGGGGTGTCTTCTGAGGTGGGGGAGGAGGACGAATTACATTCTGAAAAGCCTGGGCCATTGCTTCCCCTATCTGAGTGATATCCGGGAAATTAGGTTCAGGAGCACGGCGGGACTCCCTACGCTCTCTACGAGGTGGCATAATTCTAACAGAAACATCAAAATATCATTAAAGCATTAACAATTATACAGGACTGCAACCTAGGCTCACGTGACGGCCAGCACGCCTTGATTCACCGGATCGGGGTGTGTCACTAATTTACCTGTTAGCGTTATGTGAAAACAACTATATAAGGAATGCATAGGAATCATGACATTTAATTTTTTTTTCCAAATCCCCATAAGGTAATTGAACATTTAATTGAATGAAATAATGTAAAATAAATGTAGATAATAAGTGAGAGACTCAAAGTAAGTGTTATTAGGGGTAATTTAGACATCCAAAAATACAATTTTTCCCAAGTTATACTTAATTATGGATATTGCTTAGTTGGAACCTAGTTATTGGGTTTTTGTTAGAGAAATTTTCATGATGAGTTTTAATTAAAGAAAATTGAATTTCAAGGGGGAGAACTTTAACGAAAAGCTCATGGTACTGTTCACTTTAACGAAAAACCACATTTTTACACTAAAAAGTCAATCCTAGTACTATTCACTTTACTCTTTATTTTGTCCTTATCGTTAATATTCAAAATTTTCTAGTCTTTTTCATTAGTTTTCATTTTTTAAAAAGGAGGAAGACGTGATGAAAAAATCAACATTTTCTTATATATCCTTAGTTCCTATCGAATTGCTGCTTTATATGACAGCCCGAATCCTTCATGATTTTTTGTTTTGTGAAGTCAGAATTTTTTTTTAATTCTCAAGAAATTTATTTCATGGTATATTCCTTGATATTTCCGAATCTTTTGGCTTGTACTTTCACCGGAATTATCATCTGTATGTCCTCCAAAAGTGTGGAGGGATGGAGGGTACCGAACAGAGAAGGAGAAAGTATTCAAATTGTTAGGTTTTCAAAAAACGAAACTAAAATTTAATAAAAGAAACAGAAAATTACACCTAGACTATACACCTAAGCTGCCACATTGGGTGCGGTATACTAAATATGGTATAATAAAATGGTAAAAATATCATTACTCTTGGATAAGAATTGAAGGATAGAAATGATGCTAGTTGTTAATTTAAAAAACTAAATTTTAATCTCTAAATAAGATAAAGTTTAGAAAAATGTCTTATACAAGATTAAAAATTGATTTTAGTCCTTAGTGTGAAATCCTGTTCCTGGATTTCACTGGTATAATCTACGTATTTGTATTATTGAGATTTTGTATTATTTTTTGAGAAATTATATTAATTTATTTGGATTTAGATTTTAATTAAATTAGTTACAAAGTTTGAAGTTTGGAAAGTAATTTATTTGGATTTAGATTTTAATTTATTTGGATTTAGATTTTAATTAAATTAGTTACAAAATTCATTGACCTTCGAGGTCACAAGTAACGTATTCGAATAGATCTTGAAACTACGAGCGCATAAGCGAAAGCTGTTTGCGAGTCCGAATTATAACGGTATAGTTACGGACGTTTGAAGTTGTGATACTATAGTTTGTAGGAATTATTTAACTTCCACTTGTGAGTAAAAGGTCCAAAAAAAATTAAAAAAAACATATATTTGGGTGAAGGGACCGACTAAGGTGTGTGGAAAAAAGGAATTAGACAACAGTAAAAAAAAAACAAAAAAGGCGAGGGGCTTTGATTTTTGACCCGTTTTTGGAGAGATTTCAACCCGTTAACCCTCCAACTTGATCCGTTCATATCTCCTTCATCCGATCTCTGTTTTGAGTGATCTTGGTGTCCATGGAAATCTCTTGACGAGTCCTACAACTCTGTAATGTTAGATTTTCCATTTTCTTATCCATTTTTCCAGTTCGAGGCAGCAAAGTCCCGTGGATTTTCCGGCGGTTTTGTCATTTTTCCAGCGATTCCGGCAACCATTTCCCTCAAGTGAGGTATGAAACTTCATCCACTCTTCATAATCTTCAAGTTGGTATGCTTGGTTCGTGCTTTCGTATTCATTTTAGAGTTGGGTGTTTAGAACCCTAGAAACCCAGTTTCCCCGAAGAATTTGGATGATTCTGGTTAGAATTTGTCATTGGTCTAGTTGTGAATAATGTCTCCCTTATTGAGCTCTAATTACCATGTGAATTTGAGCCTCTTGGGTTAAGGTTGAAAATTTGGGTTTTCAAACCCTTCACCATGGCTACCATTGCGTGTGACGGTGCGTGTGACCGTCCACGAGTGTCATCTAAATACCAAATACCTTATAATGACCCTGTGAACCTATGTCTAGCTTGGTTTCCAGAAATTCAATTGTTGGTGTGATGTGGAGAAATGTGAATGACTAATATGTGATATTGGTGATTATCTTATTTTCATAACTATTATCCTGTGTGAATATGAGATGGTTTTATAATTATGTTTCCTATAAAATTGTTAATTTTTATATTTAGCCATTAATGTAGTTTTATGGTGTGATTTGACGTGCATATTGGAAATATGGTTTGTATTGATGTGATGAAATGTGAGGGCTAATAGTGGACCATTAACCCATTGTTATGGGGTTTGTTACTTCGAAACATGTTTCAACCCTTGTGTCATTATTTCATTCTCGTTTTGTTGAGTCTTTGTACCTTGAAGAACTTGATCCATGTCTTGTTTCATTGATTGGTGTTACACATTAGTGATGGTTCGGATTCGTATCCTGGTCTGGATTCTGTTGAATGATGGTCCATAATCCCTTTTACTTCGCGATTCCATTGAGTGATGGTCCAGAATCATATCTACTTGGATTCCGTTGAGAGATGGTCCAAAATCCCTTCTACTCCGCGATTCCGTTGAGTGATGTTCCGAAATCGTATCTAACTTGGGTTTCATTTAGTGGTGATCATGCATTTTACTCCGCGATTTTGTTGAGTGATGGTCCAGAATAGTACCCACTTGGATCCCGTTAAGAGGGTCCGGAATCCCTCATACTTCGCGATTCTGTTAGAGATGGTCCGAGATCGTGTTCACCTTGGGGTTTATTGAATTTGGATTGAGATAGCTTTAGAGATGTAGACTTCGGCCGAACTGTGTCTCTCTAACCCTACTTTTCATTGTGTTGTATGAGATTATGATTGTGAGATGTTGTGATTTGTTTTAGATGAACCATTGTATGTCTGGGTGACTCCTTCGGAGTTACAAAGGTTTGGTATTGATTCCTTATGAAGGATTTATATTCAAGAGATGTAAACTGTGATTAATGGTTGGCCTTATCATTATTATCACATCCTTGTATTATTGTCACTCACCCGAGCTTTGCAACTTATATGAATTCTTGATGCCGATGCACCATTCCCATGGTGTAGGCACTGATTGTACAAATGTCAGGTTTGAAGAGATTACAAGAGGTCGCTTGGTATTTTGGTTGGATTCTGTTGAGTGGTCTGGAATCCCTATGCTTGCTCATTTCCATAAAGGTAGTCCGACCTTAGAGTCGAGTGAATATGAATTGTTTATAGTAGACATTGTGTATAAATTAGACTTATCATGTTAGTACTTGGAATCCAGGTGGGGAATTATGTAGGGATCCTTTATTAAAATTTGTGAATTGATATGGGACCTTATTGATTGAATAACATAATAATTGTAGATATCATGCATCTTTGATTTTTAGGATTGATTAAGTAGAATGATTGCGGAATGATGTGGGATATGATTGTTACTATTATGATTAGTCTCGTTGCTCAAAGTGGCTTGAGAATAATATTGTGCCTTGTTGGTTCTTGGATATGTTACATGTGGTGGATTAAGGTTTCCTGTTGAAATCATAGTGATTTATATGATGGAGGAAGTGGAAATGTTGTTTGTCATATTGGATTGTTATGTAGTCCTGAATCTAGTACTTCCATACTTGTCAAGTTCTAATGATTGATTGAAGAATGTTATATCTTTCGGCTTGAATGTATTGTGGTAAATGTAGATGGGTAGTGAATGATGAACTACGAATGGCTTGATCCCTGTTTAGGGTACGTAGGCAGTCTAATGAGGAGGTTAGATGCAGCCATAAAGCTTACAAAAAATTATTATGCAGTTGGATCTTGAGTTATGCCTCGTATATATCTCGGAGGTGGGATCTCTTAGATATACGGATGCTGGGTGACGTCACATGTCGATCTTGGACATATGTTGGGTTCGGGGCGTGACACTTAGACTCTATTTAATGCCAACATATGTATTCAATGTCTCTTTTTTTTATTTTATGAGTGGTGATAAACTCACCCCACTATAAGGATGGCAACAATTCGGTTTGGGGACGGAAATGCTATATCCATCCCCATAACCACAAAAATTAACCATATCCATAACCGCAAATTAACCATCGGGGATTATTCATAACCATATCCACCGAGTAACAGATTTTCAATTGGTTATCAGTTATATCCATCTTCGTCAAAAAACAAAAAAAAATTTATATTCATCCAATTGACGCATTATAAATTTTAGAAGATACTAATTCCGTCATTAAATAGCAACATCCAATTACAAAAATACATAACAATATATTTGAAGTTGTTCATGATAACATGCACCAATTTCTTGACAGTGAGACTCTTGAAGAGATATGAATCTGATAAACTTGTAACATTTGATAATTCATATATAAAATGATTCAATGAATTAATTTGGTTGAGTATAACAATAAGAGTATTGAATTGATGAGGTTGTTGGTATGCCCCATGCATGGTGCATAATAAAGATAGTATAGGGTTTGATGCATGCATAATGAATTAGTATAAGGAGGGTTCGGTAAATGGAATAAAATTATATTATATATCAAATATATTTGTGTGTATATATATATAATATTCAGGTCAGATTTGGGGACGGGTACGGATTGGGGACCCTTATAACCATATCCAAAACCATAACCGAATAAAGTTCACGGTTTTTCCCCATATCCATACCATACCTGAATTTTCATATCCAAATCCAATCCATTTGAGTGGTTATCCACGGTTATCGGGTTTAACGGTTAGAATTGCCATCCCTACCCCCACTGTCTTATTTTTCTACACACCTTTTAATAAAAAAAATTTAATACCAAATTTACTCTCTTGTAAAATGACATCGAAGACCAGAGAAAAGAATAACCTCTGCTCTCTAGGTTGACAGGTTCATTCTTCCCCATCTTCTAGAACAACCCACCTCTCTACATCTTCAAAAAACATAAAGTCCCCAATTTATTTGGGCATTTTAATTTGATATGTTTGTTTTTGTTGTCAGTACCGGCAAACAGCCTTGAAAACTAGGATAAAAGCTTGTCTGTCCACAATCCACATATCGACTGTTGTGGGAGGTGCATATGAAGTGGAACATGGTGTTCTCGGGGCGGGTGGCATGCTGGAGGATGGAGAAGACACCGGGAATTGTGTAAAATGTATTGTATAGATACGATCCTCGTTGTGCATCTTGATCAATTGAATTATGTCTTTATAGATTTTTTTTTACTCAATAAAAATAAAAATAAAAAGAATTTCAATATAATGGTTATTTTAGAATAATAGTTGGTGGGAAGATAACATTTCAAGTTTTTAACTTTTTGTATTGTGTGGGATTATAATGTGGGTGTGAAAATAAGACACGGGAGAGGTCTAGTAACACTCTTTTTTATTTATAATTAAGTTAATGAAAAATTAGATAAAAGAGCTTTGAACATAATAGTATGGATAAATTTAGCAATTTTTAATGAATTTAGGGACTTATTTTGCCCAAAAAATAATTCAAAGACCTAATTTTCACCGAGGTCATAGTTTAAGGACTAAATTGAAATTTCACCCTATTTTATATAAACAATAAGATAATTTATACTAAATTATCATAAAGAGATTCGAATTAGATTCGAATATATTCGAATCTCGGATTCAAAGGCTAATGCCCTTAAACAAAAGAGTTACATGTTGGAAATGTGCCCTAAAACCAATCATATGATGATACTTTATGGACATTTCACATGTTAAACTAATCTAGTTTAATATCAAGGGCATAGATTATTGTTTTAAGCCATTTCATATAAATGTTATATGCTTAAACGATGAGTCCAAGGAATATGTAATTAGGAGAATGTAATTTAAAGAAGTTAGATTCATGAGACCATTCTCTTTCGTATACATATCCTAAACGTTCCTGATCATAGAATTGCCAATTGGGCATTGACAGTCCGTTAAGATCAGTATGTGCTATGTCTTCTCTTAGTGAGAGTGACTGGTCTCGAGTCATTGGTGTGACTGACACCAAGACAAGTATGTAGGTGCTCAATAAGGAATGAGTTCACTGAACACGATCAACGAAGAGTTCTCATACTCATGTCACATGAGAACTCATGGTTGGGATAATGCAAAGTAGTCATTTGACCTGAGGCATCATAGTTGTCTTGTGGTTAGGTCCTTGATATTTGATTATGTCAAAGTCACTCCATTCGCGGGTGTCCACGGCATAGTTGGGGTTAAGCCACTTAGCCATGGAGGCAAGTGAATGCGCAACAAGGGATCTCTAACCTTCAAACCGTTTGAGGGAGAATACTCTATGATATGATTAAGAATCTTTGGCCAGAGTATGAATGAGATTTAGGAAGTCATTCCAAATCACATTCAAAGTAATCATATAAGTAAATGAATCACATTGGATAGTAGACATGAATAAACTATCAAACCAAACAATGTGTTCAAGATTATTGTATTAGAGAAAGACCGTATTGCATTGTAATCCTAAACTGAATAGGTTCTCCACCTCTTCTGATTAGCTTGGGTAACCATGACATACTGTTAGGTGTCACTTATGGTTTGTGGAAGCCCTAAACGTGTATAATCACTAAAGGGAGAATTGAAAGTAATTTTCAATTCACAATCGATTTGAAAGAGTTCTAATCGCCCACTGCCTCGCTAAAAGGAACCTAATGGATCGTACACCGTGTAAGGTAGAGATTGAAGAAACAACGGAGATGAGTAAGGATAATTAAATGGTTTAATTATTTATTTATGGCTAGAATTAATTAATATGTTAATTAATTAAACGAATAAGTTCGTTATAGACCTAAGGTTAGTTTTGGGCCGCAAGGCCCAATGGGATTTGAATGTCAAGCCCATTAACTCAAGTTGTATGACAACTTGAATAAACAAAGGGCTTGAAAGCCCAATAAACCCTTAAGGCCGGCCATTTAGAGGAGGGTAGTGAACTTGCTTTAATTACAAGTTTGCCACTCCAATGAAGGAAGGTATAAATATGACTTTATAGCCAAAATTCATTTAGGGTTTTCTTTTGGGGAAAGGATGAGAACACAAGCTCTCTTTTCTCTCTAAAGAGGCCGGCCACCCTAGAGGAAAATAGCTAGCAATCTTACTTCCTCTAGGTCGCTCATTTCTTCTTAAAATCTTACCTTGGTGTGGAGACTTAGAGGTTTTCAATTTTGAGAACTTGGAGAAACCTATTCTTCCATCCAAATCCATGGATCTAAGAAGCAAGGAATGAAGGCCCTATCTCTTGGGTGATTATCCTTTGCTTTTGCAAAGAGGAATCTACAAAGGTATAAATTTCTCAATTCACTTTCCTTTTGAGTTGAGTATTGGTTCACCTAACTACTAGGCTTTGAATTTCATGGGTAATGTTTTGTTTTGAGTGCATGCAAGCATGATTCTGCCTTTAATTTGTTAATTGCATGCTATAGATGTTGCTCAAATGAACATGTTTTTCACAAAATTTCCTTCATTACAACCTACTTGCATGAAGTGAAAGAGATAGAGAAAACAGAAAAGAAGAATAAATATATAAAACAATTAAAAAAACGTTATTTTAAGGACTATTTAAGAACCATTTCATTTTCAATATCTATTTAATGAATATTAATATAATATTAAATATTTACTATTAGTTATCGATGCCCATGAGTTATTGTAGCGGTGTAATCTTGAGTCTGGTGTTAAATATGCTTATCCATTTTCAAGGGTTTAAAGTATCAGTTATTATCGTTATGTTAATATGTATTTGACATGTTTTCACTTAGTACTATAGTATTTAAATCACATTATTGGTAGCTCATTGTGAGGCTAAGACCATCCTCTTCCTTTTTCGTGTAGATAATATCGTTTGCTCAAAGCATATGTATTTTACATGTTATAGTTTGCTTTTTTTTTTATTTTTTATTTTTGTCCAATTAAGTCATGTCACTTAGTATTTTAATTAATAAAAGGATTATGTACTACTTAACTAATACTTTTATGTCATATGTTTGACACTTATTTATATGAGATATAATAAATTAACTTAAATCCGCCTAGTTGCTAGACCCTAGCCCGTCGTCTGACTAGCGCCTAGTGTCTTCTAGAACAAAAACAATGAAAACTAAGAAGAAATATTTTTCACTTCTTAGTTTTCATTTGTTTAAAAACTGGAAGCAGTGTAACGAAGTAGTTATTAAAAGATCCCTCAATTGCATGCATTTTACCTTATTCTTCCAAGTGTTCCTTCATCTTATATAAATTGAGGAATTTTTGTGCATGTTACATTACATCACATGCCTACCTCTCGTGGGTGTTCATATTTTTTAATTTTTACATTAAAGAAGGGATAATGTTTGAGAGATCAAATTTTATATCAAATTTACAAATCAAATAATGTCTCACCAATATAAAATCAGCACGTTAATCAACATTTAAATAATAATCAAATCATCAACATCCATCTTGTTTAATTTATAAAATTTGGTTTAAAAATTTAGTTGATCGAGCATTACTATTAAAAAGGATTTGCTAGCCCAAATAAAATCAAGAGATGTAAACAAATAGGTAATTTAAATTGAGAGCTATTATTCCCACCCCAATGTCTTATTGTCCCACCCATTTTTTATGAATTTTTTAATTACAAATTTATCCATTTGTAAAATGACTAATAAGGACCTTAGTTACCTCCCTTTGCATTACTTTTTTTTTTATAAAAAAGAAAAAAGAAAAGTTTGGGTGTGAAATAATTACTAAAGAGAGTTGTATCCCTAGGATTTTGGTTGCCCAAACAGAACCCACCTCTTTGCAACTCCTATCTGCCTTCCCTTAATGAAATTTCAGAAATCATTCTCCATCATCATCTAGCATAACCTCACATACATACGTTCCTTGCAACAACAAAAAATCCCCCAGGGGTTAGGGCTTGAGAGATGGTTTAACTTCCTGATTTTTTAGTTAAAGTATTAATTTGAATTCACCGTAGTTATTTCTTTTGTGATTCATTTGACTGGAGAGTTTCATACTTTTGTTCGTTGTCGAAAAGGAAAGAATGTGGCAGTAGAGATTGGTTAAAGGGTTAGAGAAGAGAGTTGTCGGGGGAATGGCTAATCTTGTTAATTGGAAGTTTACAGTTGAGATTTGAGATCATTTGGCTTTATAGTTTATTTTATTCCTTGCAGAAGAATAAAAAACAAAAAACAAAAAAAAAAAAACCCCGAGGGTTCCGGCTTGAGAGATGGTTTACTTGAGTAAGCTTCTCCATTTTCAATCCCGACCAAACTACATCAGATTGAAGACTAGAAGACCTTGGTTTTTTTTTCTTGCCCTTTAGAAGAGAGTAATATTATTTGTTTATATTCTTTTTTTAAGAGAAAAGTGGATCTCTAATTATATATAAGGGTTATTTTAGGAATAATAGTGGGTGAGAAAATAACATTTTAACTTTTTATAGTGGGTGTAAATATAATGTGGGTGTGAAAATAAGACAACGGGGTGGGTCTAGCTCTCTTTAAATTTATATAATAGACAATTAAATAGTCAAACCAATTATAAAAAGAAGAAATAGTAAAATAAAGGCCAAAAGTCGATCTGTCATTCACGTAGCAAACACCAAACCAAAACATGTGAACACTAGCCATGCCGTGCCCAAAAAAGAAAGAGAGTTTTAATAAAACACTTTCGGTACCGTTCACTCTTAATGGAAAATCATTTTTTTACCTTTACTTGTCACTATTTACTATACCTTTAAAAATAACTTTTCGTTAAAAATGAAGTTTTTTTGGACTTTTCGTTATTTCCTATAAAAAAAAATATGTGAACAGCAGCCGTGCCATGCCCTGCCTCCTAAAACCCCATTCATCTCTCTCTTTGTCTCTCTCAGAACCTTTCGACTTCCACTTTTCACTACCACAATCATCTTTTTTTTTCTGCTCATATTTGTTTTTCTATCTTCCTTCCATTACTGCCGCCTTCAACCTCTCCAGCCACCATTCAATGCCAAACTCGCGAACCCTTTCCGTGGTTTTGAAATCTGGACACCTCTTTCTGCGTTCAAAGAATCAATGGTACCATAAACTCCCCTTTTTCTCTATATTTTAATCTTCCAAGTTCTCTGAGTTTTGACTTTTTCTTCTTATTTCTATTTTAAGCTCGTATTAATTTTACTTTAATGCATCTATCTTGCACCTTAAACCTGTGTTATTAGAATCTGAGATTGTTTTATAATTATGGTTCTGAAATGTTTCACTTTCTGATTAGTTTGTGCATAATTTTACAGTTCACAACCAATGAAAAGGTAATATTTTTTCTTTTTTGCTTTTTTATGTTTTGGGTTCTTTAGTGGAGGACACGTCCTTAGAGAAATGAGATTTGAGTGCTTATTAAACAGATTGACTTTGTTACTGCTTCTAATTTGATGTTATGAACCATAAAGCAAAAAGATTTGTCCCTTTTCGACCTTAGCTATAACCGGATGTCAATTTGTTAGTATCTCAAATTCATGAGGCGCTGTTACTTGGGATAGTTGAAATACATGACAATGTTAGATCAGGCTGGGATTTTGTGATGATTTGTCTTCTGTATTTTATCTTACAAAGACGACAAAATCATATTGCATTCTGTATATGAACTGAAATTCACAAAGTTTGAAGAGAAATCATTGATTATTTGTCAAAATAACTATTGGGTTTGCTGGATTTTAATCGGTTTGAAGGACATTCTGTGATTCTTCTTTTTTTTGTTTTTTGAGAAACATTTAGTGATTTGTTTGGCACTGAAATTTACTTTATGATTAATTTAGTTGGCATGCCCTTGCATTTGCTTTTTGTTGGTGTTGTTAAATCGTGTGGTGTCATTGAAAAAGTTGAGCAATTATTTTTTTTTTCTGTGGTTAAACATAATTCCACAGTGTAACAGTACTCTTTTGATGACGAAAAACTAAGTCTAATTGCTTATTGTATCTTCTTACTTGATGACAAGTAGAAAAATAAAGCGTACATTCTCCCATTAGATGAATCAGTGATATCATTCATAATTCTATAATCTTAATATGTAGCATAATAAATATTATATGAATGGAATTATTTAGAGCTATAGGTTGTATTGTTGTTGAATTTTGTGGAAATCTGGACGAATCGGTTTTGTCTCTTTCTTTTTCCTCGTGTAATGGCTGCTAGAGCGTATGTATGAAGTTCTGTCATTATACTTCATATGTATTTTTTTTTTGGTTTTTAAGATCTTGACTTATTCTTATTAAAGCTGAAAGAGTTGTCGCAGTTTGTTTGTATGCAAATCTTTTGATTATTTTGACACACGGAGTGGTTAGGGCTCATTCCAAAGTACAAACTATAGCATTTCAACGCTTGTAGCACAGTAATTGCATTATTTTCTCTACTGCATTTGTTCCTCTCATTTTTAGCTCTCTGAATAATCAACATTCAGATTTTATTGTTATTATTTGTGAAGTCACTTCAAGAGAAATCAAGCGTTGTGGTTATGGAGGAAGGGTACAGTGGGACTAATGACACTGAACCCAGACGAAGTGTATCCAATGATCGAACAAGTAGTGCCACTTCTTCATTAAGGAGGCGGTCTTTAACTTTATCCCATGTTCAGCCTTCTCAAATAGATGATGACGATGAAAGTGAATGTGTGTCAGAGGCAGGAGATATTGGCGATCGGGCTCTTCACAGCAACAGGCACAGTGAGAGTGGCAGCGTCTGCCTGTTTCCTTCAGAGGATGTTCAACTGCAAACCTATGGATTATGGGGTCGTGACCCTGTTACATCCAAAGCAATTTCCCCTGTCACTCCCTTGCCAAAGGAAATCATACCTCCTATTTCCACTGATGCGATCATATCCGATGACAAAAACCCAGTGAGCTTTCGGTTGATACAATTCATATTGTATATTATCTTTGTTAGAGATTCTTGAACATGGATAGGAGATTTGGTTTTCTTTTTCATTGATCATAACATGTTAAGAGTTTTTTCTTTTCTTTTTGTCGAATCATGCTAGTAACTTAAATTATTTTGTTTTCATATGCAGGAAAATACAACAAGGTTGCCAAAATGATTGGAATATGGTTCATGCATGACTCATTTAGCAGTTTTTGGCATTCTTGGGGTAACACGGTTAACTATGTTTCTTACTAAATACCGATGTACATTTTTTTTTAGTCCTAATATGTGTTGGGTTTATAGCTGTTGTTGCATTCGTTTGGCAAATTGTATTGCGAACTTTTTCGTGCTATTTTTGTTTTTTTTTTGTGTAGAAGATCTATGTAATTGGAATGCTGACAAATTGTATCCGGTCTATTGTACTCTAAAATTACATAAGTTTTGTTCACGAAAATGTTTGATCATGCACTGGCATGTTCATGTTTCTGTTTGTCTTGAAAAAAAATTGAATATGTCACTGTAATACATCTTCTTAGATCTTTCTTCAAATCTGGAAACCTAGATGTTAAATAGATTATTTGACATGCTACAGTATGCAGGTCTTAACGAGATATCTTTTGCAAAAATTGTTTAGCCCTGGAGTTGTTGGGACAAAACCATTGTCTACCTTGATGTTCCTTCTAATATGGTCTCTCTCTCTCTCTCTCTCTCTCTCTCTCTCTCTCTCTCTCTCTCTCTCATGCACACGAACACACATACGCAAATGTATCATGCCCTTTATTCGGCAGTGTTGTGTTAATAAACATGTTTTTTTGTAAAGCTGTTACTTATGAGTATTAGGAGGGACTTGTGTGTACACAATACGATGATCACCGAAGTATTATCAAGTTTCTTAACACCTTTCTTTCCATGCTTTTTCCCCATCATCTTTTAACTTTTTAATGTCATAGTTCTCAATGGTTGTGATGCCGAAAATGCTAGATGATGGTCCAACTCAAATTTTTGTTTCTAATGCATTTTTGTAGGTTAGCTCTTTCTTGATGGGGTGGTTTGGTGTTGTTTTCAAAGGAGATATATCATGTATGTCAGATTATTTGGTCATCGGATTATCAACTGGTTACTTGGGAAGCCTTACAACTTTCAGTGGTTGGAACCAGAAAATGCTTGAACTCAGTGTTGAAGGACATTGGGTTTTTGCTGTGCTCAACTTTTTGATAGGTAATAAGATGTCATGTTCTAAAGAATTGCTGCAGTAGACATGTAGATCACTTTGGCAAGCAGGATATTTAAATTTCATTTCAATCTAGCTGGTTTCTTTCTTTGAGCCTATTTGAAACTTATGCATGGGTAAATCACAAACCCAATGTACCTCAAATTGCTGGACTAATATGAGATCCTCTTTTATGTAACGGATGTCAGGTTTGTTTCTTGCAGCCTACTTCATCATTTTTGGGGTAGAGACAGCAAAGGGTTTTAGGCAGATTCTTGAGAGGAACTCAGTGTGTGGTTTTACCAGTTCTAGAAGAAGGTGGAGGGTTGATAGCTACAAGCGTCACTTGGTAGCTTTAGCAGTGTTGTTGTTGATGCTAAGTTCTCTGTGGAGTATAAGTGGAATACTATTGAGAGAGGAATTTAACAGTAGCAGCAGTGAGGCGCAACTATGGTTGGGTTGCATAGTTGGACCTTTTGGTGTGTGGATCTGGTGGTTCTTAGCCTGGCTTAATGGACGTAGATTAGGAAAGACGGGTTTGTTGAAATGGGTTCCATTTGGTACTTTAATTGCCAATGTTTCTGAAGCTTGTGTAGTGGCAGCCCTGTCTAATTTGTCATACATTGTCTTGATCCATGCCCACGATTTTTTCCTTTTTAATAGAAAATCTGACGTGCAAAACAATTTGTTTGTGCAGGTGAATACTAAGACTTGCGACATTGTTGCAACAGGCATACCATTTGGGTTTCTGGATTGCCTAAGTACTGTTTCTACCTTCATTGCTAAGTTCAATGCGATGAGAGAAAGCAAATACCCTTGGAGAGCATACGCATATGCCATGGCTACGATATGCATCTCGTTTCGTTTGGGAATCCTGATATACTGTGTACCTGTTTGGACAAGGGCATACAAGTAGTAGCATGCTCAGACCATTATTTTGATTTTTATTCTATGGTTATGCCTCGGGGATCATGTTTGCCGAGGAGGAAGAAGAAGCCATGATTGCCAAGGTTTTGAAGGAGTCTTCTACTTTCAGCAAGCAGAAGTGTTCCAATAATAATAGGGTTTGCTCAGAATCAAACATGTATTTTTTGAAAGCAAGGCCTGCCTATGTATAGTGAAAATACTCCCACTAATCCGGCCTTTAACTGATTAGTGGGGATTTGCCAAATCATAGGGTAACATTAGAGTCCTAATTGATATTGATATATTGTCTAACCAAATAAGGACTCCAAACCTTAATTTAAGCATGATTCCATAATTTCCTCAACACCAACTAATTTGTTAACCAAGTTAATTGATTAACAAGAAATAAATAAATCATATTTATTGACACTCACATGCTTACATGGAATCTCTTTTTATACTATACTCTAGCCAATGAAACTCATCATACCAATCGGAATTAAAGAGTTGAGGAACTCTGGAAAAAAAAGTCTTTGTGGAAAGGCTTTAGTATAGGCCGACAATACTCTTTTTGTTGATAAGCTCTTTGGACTTGATCTTGAATATTGGGCTCATAATCTGACATTGAAGGTCAAGTTCCAAAATCTGACGGAATGGTAGCCAAAATTTTTCTAACTCACTTTCATTTGAACTTGAACTACCAAGATTGTCCATGGTAGTATTTGCACAATGTTTCCTATAATATCGTAACATAACTGTATAATTTGAAGTCTACACCAATTTTGTTACAGATTACTCAAATTTGATAAAGTCATACAAACCAAACAACACACAACTTAACTCATTCAATAGTCCAAATAAAAACTTTCATCACTTTATCAACATAAACACTAAAACACACATATCAATCCATCTAAATTAAAACCATACGTTATCATCCACATCAATCATCAAATCTAATTATTTACAAAGAAACATTTTTCTAACCAATTCATTAAAAAAAATTAGAAATTAATTTGAATAAGTTATGAAGAACTTACTTTAGAATTTGAAGGATGAAATTTAGGTGGTCGTTAGAATGATCGTCGGGGTGGAGTGGTAGGAGTTTGGCTATTAGGGATTGAGCTTGGTAGAATTGGGATTTGACAATTTGAACTGGAATTGGGTTTCTTAATTCTTGGGGTTTGATGCAGATCTGTTTTTTTCTTTTTCTTATAAGCCAATGCTGGTATGGTTCTTTGGTTAAAAATGCCTTATATATATTTTAATTTTTTCTATAAAGTAACCTCGCCCAAACAAAGTTGTTTTGGCCAAGTATACTAAAAAATATTAAGTGTGGAAAGGTGTGGCAAACAACATAGGTGCTATGCACATAACATCCACGTGCGTTGCTGGCACATCCAAGCCTGCCCTGCTGCCCAACAACCCAAGCTTCTATTTGAGGCATTTTATCAAGCAATTGGAAGGCAATGGAAGATCAACTCTAACCTTTAAAGTGACATCACCCAAGTCATTCATGGAGATTCACCCCTTTGCACCTGAGTGGGTCCGCCCATATTTAGATTGACGAAAATAATATAGTCAGTTGATATCTGATCTATCCAAAACCGAACTTATTCCTTAAGTGAAAGTATGTGAAAAAGAAATACTTATTCTTTATCTCGCTCTCAAACCCTAGAAGAAACCCCAAACTTTACCCTCTCTCTAGCTGCAGGCCTATAGTTTATGCTTGAGGCTGGTGGCAGACACCCTTTCAACCTTTCTTATCTTCTTCCTCATTCTTGTTTCTCTCACCCTCTTACTTCCCTGCACCTGCGATGGCCTTAATTCCTGTCAGGGAATAGTAGAGCAACCCACTTTCCATAAGTGTTGTGGATGTAGCTCTGTCTTTAGTTGTTTTGTCCTTTCGCGCAACTGCAATGGCTCCGATTTCCATCATAGAATGGTGGAGCAACCCACCATCTACGAGTGGTGTGTGATAGGAGCATATTTATGAAACTTAGTTAGCTTGTTTTTTTGCATTTATGTTGGTTCATAGTTATTTTAGTATTTTAAGCTATTTTCATGTGTTTGTAGGTCAAAAGGGCTAAAGTGGCAAGAAAGTGCATTTTGGTGCATTTTGGAGCAGTTTTGGGCTTGAAATGGATGGCACATGCTTGGAGCAAGGTGGATGGACCAAATTGAAGACCAAAATAGGCTAGGATTATGCTGAAGTTAATAATTCAAAAAAAGGAAGTTAAAGATGCAAGCAAGAAAGGAGGAATGTTAGCCAAAGTTACCTTATTTTGTCCTAAACTTTCCTAATCCTTCACCACTTAATTTCTAGCTACAAGGAGGCTTCTTAAATATAGTAGGACACTTAATATAGGTTCTAGAAGACCTAATCCCAGCCATAAAGGGGTTGCCGCACCCTTTTCCTTTTCCCTTACACGACAAGAGATTCTCCTTTCCCTTTTGCCTTGCCGCACCTTACTTGCCGTTTTCTTCTTGGGATTCTGATTTGTTACCCTTTTCTTGGAGGATTTAGAGTATTAAACCCTTCCCAATTTAATTCCCAGCCATGTTTTTCCTTCCCTTATAAATAAAGGACCTTGTCGCACCATTCAACATCATCCCATCATCCACTCATTACCATTCATACTTTCAGCCATTCTTCCATACAATTCATCATCCAAACCTTCATCCACACCTTGTATCGTAGCAAAGAAGAAGGAGGAGGACCCTTGGACGTGCTTGCCAATCAAGTTGGATTGCTGGAACATTCTTAGGTGTAATCCATCCTTTGTTTTCAATGTTTAAGTTTAATTGTCTTTGTTTTGTCAACATGAGGAGCTTAACTCGTTTTAGCTAGGGGGAAATTCAAAGCCATGAACATATTTGCAATAGGAATTGATTACTTCCTGTTATGATTTCATAAATCGTGAATGTAATTTACTTAATTGTTTGATTCAGAACTTATTCTTGTTTGTTGATTAAGGGTGCACACTTAGTTTGCATGCAGGGATTTAATGCTAAAATATAAGGGAGTTTCACATAATCGTTACGAACTTACATTCATACGTAGTGAAGGTCACTGGTCACGATCATGTTAAGTTAAATTCCTAGCATGAGTAGTTACGAATGCCTTGTCAATGCTTATGATTTTCACAAAGCTTAATGATCTTTGATTGTATCTCTATTATGCTATTCATGTAGGGGACTATTGAAGAATAATTTGGTTGCCGATGCGTTGTCCATCCAATTCAATAACTTAAGGAAAATCTTAGGGTTAATTAGTGCTGTTCACGGTTAATCTGGGGCGTTGAGGTTCATGGTTTAATGGAAAAGCAACTGGAAATCGATTTGTGTGCAAGTGTGTCATGTGTGGAGAAGAACCCTTTAGCTGGCTTATCACCCTTCCACTTACCCCAATTTGATGCCAAAATCTGTTTAAGTTTTTAATTTACTTGTTTTACTTCAAATTCGTCCAAAACCCAATCCCCTTTACTTTGTTGTGTCAATTAAGTTAGAAACTACCCAAATTTGTGTTTTTAAGTGTTTTGAGTCAAGTTAAAATCAATTTTCATCTAAATCACTCTCTAGTGTCTAGTTTGAGTTTATTTGATAGTTTTGTGATGTTTTGAGTTTTTTTTAGTTTGTTTTGAGTTCTTTGAGTCTAATTAAGTGTTTTCAAGCCTAGTTTTATATTTTTGAGTCAGTTTTAAGTAGCTTAGCAATCCTTCCTAATCCCCGGCCTAGAATGATCCCTACTTACATCTTTACTATAATTGTCAATAAGAGGGTTTAATTTGTGTGTTAGAATATTTCACATCAAATTTTGGCGCTGTTGCCGGGGATTAGCAACTTTGCTAATCCCCATTGTTTATTTCTTGTATATTTTGTTTTAAGTTTCTGACTTTGTTTTGTTTTCTTGTTTTTAGGTACTAGTTTATGACTTGAAGTTCTCAACCGGTTTGTGAGCATATCTTTGACTTTGACGACGATTTTGAATGGACTTTGAGAAGGAAGAGGAATCAGCAAGCATCTAATCCACCTAGCCCTGAACCCGAGCTTGAAGAAGAAGTAGAAGAAGAAGAAGTAGAAGAGGAAGAAGAGGCCACGACCCAGGAAGTAGAGGAAGTACAAGTTATGGCAGCGGACAATCGAACAATCAAGGAACTCTCAGCTTCGAGATTGGACAATGGCATGCCCCTATGCATTCAATATCCCATGACAGCTCAAGGCAAGACCGAAGAGTTCGAGTTGAAGTCCAGTTTGTTGCATCACATTCCAAAGTGCCATGGGCTGTCCATGGAGGATCCAAACAAGCATTTGAAGGAATTTGAAGTGGTTTGTTCAAGCATGACCCTAGTCAACGTCGATGGAAGCATATTGAAGATGAAAGCTTTTCCATTCTCTCTTTTGGAAAAGGCTAAGGATTGGTTGTACGAATTGGCACCTGGAACCGTCACTTCTTGGGAGAGCATGAAAATAGCATTCTTAGAGAAGTTCTTTCCAACATCAAGAATCATTCTTTTGAGGAAGCAGATTAGTGGCATTTAACAAAATCAAGGAGAATCCTTCCTGGCGTACTATGAATGTTTCAAGGCTTTTGTTGCATCATGTCCCCAACATCAAA
Organism: Malus sylvestris; assembly: GCF_916048215.2. Taxonomy (NCBI): domain Eukaryota; kingdom Viridiplantae; phylum Streptophyta; class Magnoliopsida; order Rosales; family Rosaceae; genus Malus; species Malus sylvestris. The sequence continues at coordinate 4,907,513 of NC_062264.1, read as the reverse complement.
TGAAAGAAGAGCTTCTCATTCAATATTTCTATGAATGACTTCTTCCTATTGAACGACAAATGCTAGACACCTTAGCGGGTGGTGCATTGGTTGACAAAACACCGGTTGCTGCCAAGACTTTAATTGCCAATCGAGCCTTGAATGCACAACAATACGAAGGAGTAGGACAAAGAGAATCCCCACGGCAGCAACATGTCAACGAGGTAAGTGCAATATCTAAAATTAAATCTCAATTGGCTAATCTCACTCTTCTTGTGTCACAAGTTGTTGACAAACCCAAAGTGAAAGAAAATACAATTTGTGGCATGTGTTCCATGCAAAGACACCAAACTGAAAAATGCCCTCAATTGATTGAGAATGTAAGATGGGAAAGTGCAAATGCTATTGGGTTCCAAAGCCAAAATCAGCCCAAATATGATCCATAGGCCAACACGTACAATCCGGGCAGGAGATATCATCCACATATGAAGTGGAGGGAGCCTCATCAACCACAACAAGGAGGATTTCGACCACCACCTGGGATGTTTCCAATGCCATACACATAAATGCAACCTCAATCACATTCAGCCCAACCAAATCCAGGTATGTCTTTAGATAATGATAAAGTTATTCAATTACTCACCACTTAGACGCAGGGAGTAAAAAATCAAGCTAAAGAAGTGGACGAATTGAAGAAGAAAATGGGGCAAGTGGTGGAGTTCATGAGAGAATTTAGAGAACAAGGCAAATTACCTAGTTCAACCATTGTGAATCCAAGGGGAGGATTTGAATCTGTCAAGGCCATCACGTTGAGAAGTGGCAAACAAGTTGGAACTGACCCAAGACCATCCAAATCAAGTCAAAAAGAAGATGAGAGGCTGCAATTCGAGGAAGAAGGACAAGATAAAGCCACGACAAGGATTGAGCAATCCTTGCCGCAGCTCCCTACACCCCCTACACATTCCAATTCGGCAAATTTAGGTAAGGTTGGTTCAAATGCGGTTAATTCTAATGTTATTCCACCAAAAGTGCCTTTCCTTCGTAGATTTATGCAAGCCAAGAACGAAGATGATGAAAAAGATATTTTGGAGACATTTAGGAAGGTGCACGTCAATATCCCACTCCTTGATGCTATAAAGCAAATCCCGAAGTACGCTAAGTTTTTTAAGAAGCTTTGTATAACAGGGAAATGGATTTGGGAGAAAGATGTGGTACATGTGAGTCATAATGTCTTTGCAATGTTGCAAAGAAAGTTGCCACCTAAATGCAAAGATTCAGGTAGTTTCACTATCCCTCGTGTAATTGGTAATACAAGGTTTGAACATGCTATGCTAGATTTAGATGCATCAATTAATGTCATGCCATATTCTGTTTATAAATCTACGAATTTATGAGAGCTTAAAAATGATGATGTTATTATTCAATTAGCCAATCGATATAATACATACCTGAAAGGAGTTTTGGAAGATGTTTTGGTGCAGGTAGACCACTTGATTTTTCCTGCAGATTTCTATGTGCTTGACATGGAGGATTCAGCCTACTCTCCACCATCGCCAATCTTACTTGGGTGACCTTTCATGAAAACAGCCCAAACCAAGATCGATGTGGCCAATGGAGCGTTAACAATGGCGTTTGATGGCGATATGATTAACTTTAAAGTTTCTGAATCTATTGAGAATTCTAATGAGGTTCGTTCTTGTTGTGCCATTGATGTAATTAAAGATGTAAGGCAGGAACGTTCAGCACAAATAAAGAAGGATGAATTTCAAACCACCAACAAAGAGGGAATTGGAGTAAAGCATAAGGGACACGCCCCAACCCTCATACCACCAAATCTGGCCGATAGTACCCCTTGTGCATCTGTTAACAGTGCTGCCACTTCATTTTGGCACATTGGTGAGCCACCTACGCCAATTCCAATTCCCATTTCAAATAATATGTTATTACCTTCTTTGGTGCAAGTACCTAATCAAATTCAAGGTGGTGGGAGAGTTCACGTTGACTTAAGGAAGAAAAACAACACAATCAGGAAGGATCACTTTCCTTTTCCATTCAAAGATCCAAAGCATGAAGTGTTTTGAGGAGCATGTCGTGGAGGTTGTACCCCTTCATGCCGTGGGATCCAATAAAGCTTAAAAGAAGATTACGTCCGGCTGGAAGATGTTAAAGCAAGCGCTTCTTGGGAGGCAACCCATGCATTCAACTAAGGAACGATGAAATTCTCACTCCAAAACCAGATTTGTGTTACTAAACCCTTCTCTTTACTGCATTTATTTTGCCATGCTTAGATCGTTGTTTGTTTGTTTGCTTATGTGTGAGTTTATGTTTGAAACATTGAGGACAATGTTTGGTTTAAGTGTTGGGGGGGGTAAACAAGCTGTTTTTGCATGATTTTCGTGGGATTTATTCACCTATCACTTCTAAAGTTGTTTCTCATTGTTTTTAAGTGTTTTTAGTGTGTTCTTAAGTGTTTTTGTGTCACATAACAAAAAAAGAAAGAAAAAATCGAAAAACGTTCTGAAAAATATCAAAAAGAGTCGTTTTTGTGTGTTTGTGTCTTAGGGTACCTTCCAACACAATGATGAGGATTTGGTTTTTAATTGTATAACTGTTAAAGAGAGTTACAAACATGGATGGAAGTTTGATATGCTCTTTGGTTTATGCTTGGTTGTAGTTGACGTTTACGAATTCACATGTAATCACAAAGAAAAAAAAATCAGTTTTTGTAACATGCTTGAAGGAAGGAACTCAAACAAATGCTACAACCCTGAGAGACTTGAGCCTAAACTTTGTTTGGAGAGTTATTAATCTGTGATTTCTTGTTTTCTAAAGTCGTTGCATGATCTCATTGTTTCTTTGCTTGGTTGCTACTTAGAATGCATTTTCATCATTATAGTTCCAAATACTAGAACTCATGCCCGTTTCATTCAAAGCTTAAAATTGAGTGCATAACACATAACAAGATGAAGTTGTTTAGTAGTTACCACTAGAGCCAAAAATCCTTCATCCCATGCATTTGTTTTGTAGGTTAAACCCCTTTGAGCCTTGTCTAGACTAATTTCTTTGTTAGCCACATTATCCCTACCTAGCCTAGAATAGGACTATCCATACCTTTGTTCTTAAAGTATAGTGGAGCATGACTTAGAGGGAATTCAATTTGATCAACATTATGCAGAAAACAAGTGTGGGGGAAAGGTATTTCCAACAAAAGAAAGAAAAAATGTGAAAAAGAAAAATGTGAAAAAAAAGAAAAAAAAAGAAAAAGTTGAAAAATAAGTGAGAATGAACTCACAAGTATTAGTTGTTGAAGAAATGGTCCAAAAGTTTGAATCTGGCCCTAAGTGTTTTGTGAATCTTCCCTTTGTGTATAAAGTGGATTTTTGCGTTCAAACGTGAATTCTAAGTGTCAATTTTATTACTTTGCTCACTATTGCTTCAAATATATCCAAAATTTCATTTAAATAGACACAAATACCCTCAAATTTAACAATTAAATAAATTAAAGCCTTTTTAGCTACTGTCATCTTAAACTCCGGTGTGAAATTTCGTCCCCGAATTTCACTATTTAAATTACATATTTAAGTATTATTAATTTCAAGATTTATTTTTAAAGAATTTTATATATAGTTGGCAACCATGCATAAATCTAGAATTTCCTTTCCTTATATGGGGGTGGATAAATTATTTTATGGAGAGGAAAAAAAAGAAAAAAAAGAAAAGAAAAGATGGATGGAAGTTGCTGGAGGGCAGCGAATGAAAGGGAGGAAGAGGGGAGTTTCAAGAGAGAAAGGAGAGAGTCTCGGCCAAGGAGAGAAGGAGAGAGAAAGGAGGTGGCGAATGAGGGAGGAGGAAATAAGGGAAAGGAAGGAAGGAGAGAATGAGGGGGAAAACGGGTTTCCCCTTGACCCGCGTACTTGACCCGTTCCTCTGGATTTTATGATGGTTTTTTATCGAATTAGACCAAATAAACATTCCCAAGCTTCATCTCGCCACTCCTTCTTCCATTTGCACCCACAATTCAAAGGAATTTGGGGTAATTTGGTGAAGAACCGATGGTGGGTGTTCCGAAGCCATGGCGGTAATCCGCCCATTTCCGAAGGGATTTCCATCAACCATCACCACCCTCAAGTGTCTTTGGAGTCCAGGGACAAAGCCCAATCAACATTGGAGGTGGTGGAGTTGAGTTTGACGTTAAATTGAACCACACCCAATTTTTAGGGTTCAGGCGGATCGAGGAGTTTTCAGGCCACTTTCCTGCCGAATTGGACTTCACTCCAAGTATGAAATTTGTTCCTCTCATTGAACTCTACATGCCTGTAAAATTTGATAATTTTTGGAGTTAGTTGAATTTTCTGGTGAGTTGTAGTGGCCGGCCACCGTGTGCGGCGACGTGTTCAGCGGTGGACCGATGATGTCTTTCTAAGTCCAATTAGATGCCCTGGATTCATAATTGATATCTGTATGAAGTGGTTTGATTGTTTGAACTTAGTTTCATTATGATACATCACTTGATCAAAATTTGAATCGACGATCTGATCGTTGGATCATCACCAAAATTTAATGCATTATAGAACGTAATATTTGAAGATAGCTAGAACTGATGGATCAGGAATCTGATGTACGGATTTTCCTGAATTGGATTTCTAAGTTAGTAAAATTAATTGTTAACTACCATCTAATTCTAGCAATTGGTGAAGATCCGGCCGTCGGATCTCGATGAGAATTTAGTATGTTGTTCTATGAGAATAATGAGAACCCTAAGAAGTTACGGATCCAAAATCCGATGGGCGGATCTTTCGGATCGAATTATGTGGAGTTGCGAATCCTACCGTTGACTGAGAGTTGACTTTTGGTCAACATGTCTCGAAATGTTTTGCATACTAAAATTGGTACTACGGGAGACTAAGTGAAGTCTAGTGGACCCACATTGGTTAAATAGTGACTTAACATATGGGGTAGGGTTATTACCTTAAATTCTTATATTAGTATTCGTTGTGAATATGAATTGGTTTTATAAGTGTGATTTCTATTGAAATGTGATTTTTATATATTTAGCCATAGACCTTTGTTTATGAAACATGATTTGGCTTGTGTACTGATGATGGTTGTGATATATGTGTGTTTAATTATCTCTTTTTAGCAATGTGAATGATAAGTATGATAAATGCTATGACTATGTGATCTTAGAATTCTATTAGAAGTATTATGTAGAATTTATATGATTGTGTTATGAGGAGTGATCCTTATGACCATGTATGATGAGGAGTGATCATGCTTGGTTAATCCGCATTGGGTGATCACTTCCTAACAGCTATAGGAGTGACTCTGCTTGGTTAATCCGCATTGGGGGTCATTGCCTACTTGGTTACTTCCTCAGGAGTGGCTCTTCTTGGTTAATCCGCTTTGGGGGGCCACTTCGTGTTTAGTTACTTATGTGGGCTTCGACCGAACTGCGTCCATCTAGCCCTAGTTTTTAATGTACATATGAATGATGGTTTTAAGAATATTATGGTTTGAATTAGAAAGACCGTTGGATGTCTGGGTGACTCCTACGGAGTTTTCAGTGACTTGATTGTGATTCCATAAAGCATGATTTTATACTTGATGCTTATAAATTGTGATCGATGATCTGTTTTTATTGAATATCACATATTAGTATTATTGTCACTCACTCGAGCTTCGCAGCTTAACCATGTGTCTGATTTGCCTAGTGTGCCATCTCCTTGATGTAGGCATGATTGTACATATGACATGTCAGGGTAGATTACGAAAAGTTGCTTGATATTTTGGTTTCGTTGAGTGGTCCGGAACCCGATGTTGTTGGATTTCGTTGAGTGGTCTGGAATCCTTGCTCTTGTTCATTTCCGTAAAGTTATCTTAGAATCTTAAATTCAAGTGAATGAGAATTACCCACAATAGAACTTGTGAATACAAATTAGAATTACCATGTTATTATTCATAATCCAAGTGGGGAATTATATAGAGTTCCTTGGTTAAATTAGTGAAATGTTTTGTTATCGCATTGTTTGATTAACGTAATTAAATGCTAAGATTGTACATCTTTGGTTCATGAATTGATTAATTGATGGGATTGTGGAATGATGCTGGATATGAGTGTAGTTATTTTGATTATTTTGGTTGATCAATGTTTCTAGAGAATAATATTGTGCATTGTTAATTCTTTAATATGTTACACGCTAAGAATTGTGATTTTATGAGGGAAACATGATGATTTATGTGATGGATGAAGTGGAAATGCTATTCGTCATGTGGGATTGTGATGTTGGATATCATTGTTATTGTTATGATTAGACTTTTTGATAAATATGGCTAGAGAATATGATTGTGCTTTGTTGTTTGTTCTTTGAAATGTTGCATGATATGCATTGTGGTATATTGTTGGGACATAACAATTTATGTGATGAATGTTCGAGTGTAGTGAAGTAATGAACTATGAATGGCTTGATCCCTATTTAGGGTATGTAGGCAGTCTAACGAAGATGTTAGATGCAGCCATAAAGTCTACGAAGAATTATTGCACAGTTGGATCTTAAGTTATGTTTTACCTTTTCCCGAAGGCGAGGTATGTTAGAGATACAGGTATTTGGTGACGTCACATGTCGATCTTGGACGTATGTCGGGATAGGGGCGTGACATCCGGTCCAACTTCACCTTCGCTTCTACACTCCACAACCAACCCTATCCCTTTCGACCCCTTCATCACCGACATTGAGCATCGCCGTAGTTACCTCAAGTGGGAGCAGGATAATTTCAATCATGCTTTCAACACCTTTTTTCTTACTAATATCATTTTTAGTTTTAAATATATAAATAGTTTTTAAAGTTAGTCCACATGTCGTTATATGATTGTATTTGTGAGATCCACATGGCGCCACATCATCACACTAACATACTAATTGACAAATTTTTCACAAAAAAACTAAAATGATCACGATGAACAAATTCAAAGAAAGACTAAAATGATTCATGATAGACAAATTCAAGAACATTACTATTGATTATCATTAATTATTAAGGACCAGATTAAGGAGTTATGTCAATGTCACAAATCATTTTGGCTAAAAAGCCTTTAATTTATTTGATTGTTAAATTTGAGAGTATTGCGTCTATTTAGATGGAATTTTGTATATATTTGAAAGATTTTATAAAATGTAACATTTTTGAAATTAAAGATTGTTTTTTTTTCTATATTTGATAAATACTCTTTGTTTTTCTGTCTTCCTCCCATTGCCGCCGCCTTCAACCTCTCCAGCTGCCATTCAATACCAAACTCGCGAACCCTTTCTGCAGTTTTGAAATCTAGACACCTCTTTCTGTATTCAAAGAATCAACGGTACCTTAAACTCCTTTTTTCTCTATATTTTAATCTTCCAATTTCTCTAAGTTTTGACCTTTTCTTCTCGTTTATATTTTAAGCTCGTATTAATTTTACTTTAATGCGTCTATCTTGCACCTTAAACTTGTGTTATTAGAATATGAGATTGTTTAATAATTCTAGGTTCTGAAATGTTTCACTTTCTGATTAGTTTGTGCATAATTTAACAGTTCACAACCAATGAAAATGTAATCTTTTTGTTCTTCTGGTTTTTTATGTTTTAGGTTCTTTAGTGGAGGACACGTCCTTAGAGAAATGAGATTTGAGTGCTTATTAAACAAATTGACTTTGTTACTGCTTCTAATTTGATGTTATGAACCAACTTTTTATTAGGTCCCAACTTGTTCAATTTGCTACCTAGTAGTCATAAAGCAAAAAGATAGTCCCTTCTCGAACTTAGCTATAACCAAATGTCATTGTGTCAGTATCCCAAATTCATCATGCACTGTTACTTGGGATAGTTGAAATACATGACAATATTAGATCGGACTGGGATTTTTTGATGATTTGTCTTCTGTATTTTGTTTTACAAAGACGACAAAAGCATATTGCATTCTGTATATGAACTGAAATTCACAAGGTTTGGTATTACAAGTTTGAAGAGAAATCATTGATTATTTGTCAAAATAACTATTGGGTTGCTAGATTTAAATTGGTTTGAAGGACATTCTGTGATTCGTCTGTTTTTTGTTTTTTGAGAAACATTCTGTGATTTGTTTGACACTGAAATTTACTTTATGATTAATTTAGTTGGCAGGCCCTGGCATTTGCTTTTTGTTGGTGTTGTTAAATCGTGTGGTGTCATTGAAAAAGTTGAGCAATTATTTTTGTTTCTTCTGTGGTTAAACATAATTCTGCAGTGTAACAGTACTCTTTTGTTGACGAAAAACTAAGTCTAATTGCATTATTGTATCTTCTTACTTGATGACAAGTAGAAAAATAAAGCGTACATTCTCCCTTTAGATGAATAGATGAAACGGTGACATCATTCATAATTCTATAATCTTAATACGTAGCATAATAAATATTATCTGAATGGATTTGTTTAGAGCTATAGGATGTATGAATTTTGTGGAAATCTTGACGAATCAGTTTTGTCTCTTTCTTTTTGCTCGTGTCATGGCTGCTAGAGCTTATGTACGAAGTTTTGTCATTATACTTCATATTTATTTTTATATTTTTTTTGGTTTTTAAGGTCTTGACTTATTCTTATTAAAGCTGAAAGAGTTGTCGCCGTTTGTTTGTATGCAAATCTTTTGATTATTTTGACACACGGAGTGGTTAGGGCTCCTTCCAAAGTACAAACTATAGCATTTCAACGTTTGTAGCACAATAATTGCATTATTTTCTCTACTGGACTTGTTCCTCTCATTTTTAGCTCTCTAAATAATCAACATTCGGATTTTATTGTTATTATTTGTGAAGTCACTTCAAGAGAAATCAAGCGCTGTGGTTATGGAGGAAGGGTACCGTGGGACTAATGACACTAAACCCAGACGAAGCGTATCCAATGATCGAACAAGCGGTGCCACTTCTTCATTAAGGAGGCGGTCTTTAAGTTTATCACATGTTCGGCCTTCTCAAATAGATGATGACAATGAAAGTGAATGTGTGTCAGAGGCAGGAGATATTGGCGATCGGGCTCTTCACAGCAATAGGCACAGTGAGATTGGCAGCGTCTGCCTGTTTCCTTCAGAGTATGTTCAACTGCAAACCTATGGATTATGGGGTCGTGACCCTGCAATTTCCCCTGTCACTCCCTTGCCAAAGGAAATCATATCTCCTCTTTCCACTGATGCGATCATATCCGAAGACAAAAAGCCAGTGAGCTTTCGGTTGATAAAATTCATATTGTATATTATGTTTGTTAGAGATCCTTGTCCATTTGGCTTTCTTTTTCATTGATCATAACATGTTAAGAGTTTTTTCTTTTCTTTTTGTCGAATCATGCTAGTAACTTAAATTATTTTGTTTTCATATGCAGGAAAATACAACAAGGTTGCCAAAATTATTGGAATATGGTTCATGCATGACTCATTTAGCATTTTTTGGCATTCTTGGGGTAACACGGTTAACTCTGTTTCTTACTAAATACCGATGTAAATTTTTTTTAGTCCTAATGTGTTGGGTTTATAGCTGTTGTTGCATTTGTTTGGCAAATTGTATTGCGAACTTTTTCGTGCTATTTTTTTTTCTTGTGTGGAAAATCTGTGTAATTGGTATGCAGACAAATTGTATCCGGTCTATTGTACCCCCTAAAATTACATAAGTTTTGTTCACAAAAATGTTTGATGATGCACTGGCATGTTCATATTTCTGTTTGTCTTGGAAAAAATTGAATATGTCACTGTAATACATCTTCTTAGATCTTTCTTCAAATCTGGAAACCTAGATATTAAATAGATTATTTGACATGCTACAGTATGCAGGTCTTAACGAGATATCTTCTGCAAAAATTGTTTGGCCCTGGAGTTGTTGGTGTAACAAGCGACAAAACCATTCTCTACCTTGATCTTCCTTCTAATATGGTCTCTCTCTCTCTCATGCACACGATCATACACACACACACACAAATGTATTATGCCCTTTATTCGGTAGTGTTGTGTTAATAAACATGTTTTCTGTAAAGCTGTTACTTATGAGTATTAGGAAGGACTTGTGATGCACACAGTACGATGATCGCCGAAGTATTATCAAGTTTCTTAACACCTTTCTTTCCATACTTTTTTCCCATCATCTTTTTTTTTTTTCATGTCATAGTTCTCAATGGTTGTGATGCCGAAAATGCTGGATGATGTTCCAACTCAAATTTTTGTTTCTAATGCATTTTTGTAGGTTGGCTCTTTCTTGATGGGGTGTTTGGGTGTTGTTTTCAAAGAGATATATCCTATGTGTCAGATTATTTGGTCATCGGATTAACAACTGGTTACTTGGGAAGCCTTACAACTTTTAGTGGTTGGAACCAGAAAATGCTTGAACTCAGTGTTGAAGGACATTGGGTTTTTGCTCTGCTCGGCTTTTTGATAGGTAAGATGTCATATTCTAAAGAATTGCTGCAGTAGACATGTGGATCGCTTTGGCAAACAGGATATTTAAATTTCATTTCAATCAATGTTACTCAAATCACTGGACTAATATGAGATCCTCTTTTATGTGACGGATGTCAGGTTTGTTTCTTGCGGCCTACTCCATCATTTTTGGGGTAGAGACAGCAAAGGGTTTTAGGCAGATTCTTGAGAGAAGCTCAGTCTGTGGTATTACCAGCTCTAGAAGGAGGTGGAGGGTTGACAGCTACAAGCGTCACTTGGTAGCTTTAGTAGTGTTGTTGCTGATGCTAAGTTCTCTGTGGAGCATAGGTGGAGTACTGTTGAGAGAGGAATTTAACAGTAGCAGCAGCGAGGCGCAACTATGGTTGGGTTGCATAGTTGGACCTTTTGGTGTGTGGATCCGGTGGTTCTTAGCCCGGCTTAATGGATGTGGATTAGGAAAGACCGGGTTGTTGAAATGGGTTCCATTTGGTACTTTAATTGCCAATGTTTCTGCAGCTTGTGTAATGGCAGCCCTGTCTACTGTGAAGAAGGCAGTAAGCTGTTATGATATGATATCTGTCCGCATCCACTCCATGACTTCATCCTCACCATTACCTTTCATGTGTTATTGTCTCGTGTCCGGCAAGCTTACTGTTCACATATATTCGTCATATTATAAACTGCTAAATTTGTTATTTTGGGTTTTTTTTTTTCTCGTCGAGGTTTTAAAAGCTTCTTGGGGAATTCTTGAACCGTACTATTCTCTATTGTAATGTTTTTCGAACTGCATTACCTTTGTCATACGTTGTCTTGATCCATGCCCACGGTTTTTTCCTTTTTAATAGAAAATCTGACGTGCAGAACTATTTGTTTGTGCAGGTGAATACTAAGACTTGCGACATTGTTGCAACAGGCATACAATTTGGATTTTTGGGTTGCCTTAGTACTGTTTCTACCTTCATCGCTGAGTTCAACGCGATGAGAGAAAGCAAATACCCATGGAGAGCATACGCATATGCCACAGCTACGATATGCACCTCGTTTGGTTTGGGAATCCTGATATATTGTGTACCTGTTTGGACAAGGGCATACAAGTAGTAGTAGGGGTGGGTTCGGTACGGTTACCGTACCAAAACCCTCGTACCAATTACCATACCAAACTTTCGGTTTGGTAAAATCTATTACCATTACCATACCAAACTTTCGGTATATCGAAGTTCGGTATTGCCAAATGTTCGGTTGGCATTGTATGGCAATGGTAATTGCCACTTTGTTTTGGGACAAAATTTGTTCTTGCTTTTTTAACCCAATTCAAGGGCAAAACTTTTTTATTGTACCTGTATCTCATACATTGTAGCCTAAATTCATCTATTATTCATCATTTACAATTCACACACACAATAATTCAAATGATGTATCAAGATTCATGATGAAAATTAAGCTTACAATCCAAATAGAAGTTATGAACCAAAACAAATAGAAGTTTCCCCCATGCTAAAGATCTTCTCTATCCTCCATTGGTTCAAACACACCTCTAGAACTTTCCCAATGTCTTCTCCCTTATGACCCGTGATCTTTATGAAGTTTATGATCCGTTTGTGCAACTTTCATTCATTATCCATGAAGTGAGCGGTAACTACCATGTAGTTAATGTTTTGTACTGATGTCCAAGTATCGGTTGTGATACTTACCTTTTGATTATGCATTGCTTCAAATAATTTAGACTTCTCCAACACATATAAATCCCACACATTGGCCGCAATCTTCTTCCTATTTGGAATCTTGAACCGAGGTTGAGCCTCTTTCATCATATCAAATTATTAGAATATTATAAATATGTGTTATATAATTATATATTATATAATTTATAAATGATATATTATATTATATGTTCGGTACGGTAAGGTAATACCGTGGTAATGATATCCATTACCAATACCGTACCAAGAAATTTCGGTACGGTAGAATACCGTACCATTACCGATTGGCACAAAAAAATTTGGCACAAAATCGGTATGGCACGGTTGGTAATTCGGTTGGCACGGCAATTAGGCAAAAAAATCCACCCCTAAGTAGTAGCATGCTCAGGCCATTGTTTTGATTTTTATTCTTTGGTTATGCCTCGGGGAGCATGTTCGCCGAACCCGCGCGGTCTTCATTAGGATCAAAAACATGACACCGTGGTGCTTCTTGAGTGTGTAGCAGACTCTTGCGGGAGAGACAAAATATATCCTCATCTATCTCCGTCCTCTCGTGATGATACAGATGGGGGTATACACAGGTTTCATGTAAGTTTCAGCCATCTCGTGGAACTATCACCAGATTGGGCTGACCAACCGCTACCAATGCCTACCTTTAACACCGGCCAAGTTCTTACCGTTCTACAGATGCGTTGGCGTAACATGGGGAAACGAGTAATTCGGAAATCCATTGTAATAGATTTGTTAGTATATTGATTCTGAGTGTACGATTTCAATGGAATGATTTCTGAGGAATTGCAGTGATGCAACAATTGCAAAGAAGTATCACAGCTGAAATTCTCATTGGATTATCATCCTCACACCAAATGCGTGCAAAGAATATGTTACCGTTAGAGGAGGGGCATCACACTTGTCGCTCTATCACATCATACAAAATCATCAGAGCCATTCAATCTTAAGTCACCTTTTGAGATGATTACACTTGTTATGAGTTATGACTTAATGAAATCTAATCTAAGAGACCACATGAACTATGATCCAATGACTCACATTAAATCATAACAACAAAAAAAAGAGGATTTAAGTCCGTGTGGTGAAATCTATTTAGATTTAGATTCAAAATTAAAAATTTCGTCTACTCTTCGTTAATTGTTAGCATATGAAACTCACATTTGAGACTAAAAAAATAAAGTTAGCCTCATATTTAAGCCCCACATGCTAACAATTGATGGAGAATTTTGTTTTAGCCTAATATGTATAGCTCACGTGTTAATAATTAAAGGAGAGTTGACGGAAGTTTCATTTTTTGGCATAAATACTAACAAACTTCCCCACAAGAACTTAAATTCTAATTTTTTTTAGGGTAACTCCCTTTACTACCTTTATGTTTTGTGGTTTTCAACATTTGGTACATCAAGTTTTTTTCGTTTTAGAGTTATATCTAAAGTGTAAATTTTGGGACAGTCTCATTCATCCGTTAGTCAAACTGTTAAGTTTTCTGTTAACTGATCATGTTGTTCCACGTGGACAATGACTAGATGCCACATATCATTAAAAAAATATATATTAAAAAAAATTATAATAAAAAAAAAACCCTGAAATCCCCTTCTTCTTCCTGCAACCCGCACCCTCCAGCTTTTTTTCTTTTTTTTTTTTTCCTCTCTCTACTTCTTCTTCTTCCTTTCTTCCTCCCCCAACCCTCCCTTCCTTCTTCCCTGCAACCCACACCCTCCCCCAGCCTTCCTTCACCACCAGTCTCCCCCAACCTTCCCCCACCTTTCTTCTTCCCCCTGTAATTTCTTCCCCATCCCTCTCTCTCTCTTAAAAAAATAAAAATTGAAAAGCAAAAACACAAACCCTACTGACTCAAATTGAAAATGAATACACAATTGGGGGGAAGTGGAGGGAGGGGGAGCATACCTCGGCACGTGCGAGATTGAAAGCAAGGTAGTTATTGAAATCGGGGAACTGAGAGTAGTGCTAGAGCTGTTGCCAAATCTAAGACTTGTTAGCGGAGGAAGCCGAATGCAAAATCTACTGCTCCAGCAGCCTGCAGATCGCCGCGAACCTGTCTGCAACCTGGATGTTGGAAGCGCACGCAGGCTTTTTGGGTTTTGAGCAGAGAGAAGAAGACAAGGGGATTTTAGGATAGCTTTGAGGGGTTTAAAATTTGATTGGGGGAGGAAGAAGGGAAGAAGAAGGTTTTGAGGAGAGAGAAGAAGAAAAGGGGATTTTAGGACAGCTTTGAGTGGTTAAAAAGTTGATTGGGGGAAGATAAAAAAGGAAACTTTAACGAAAAGCTCCCGGTACTGTTCACTTTAACGAAAAACCATATTTTTACACTAAAAAGTCAATCCTGGTACTATTCACTTTACCCTTTATTTTGTCCTTATCATTAAAACTCAAAGTTTTCAAGCCCTTTTCATTAGTTTTCCTGATAAAAAAACGCTGGTGGAGGTGCGGGTTGCAGGAAAGAAGGAGGGGATTTGGTTTTTTGTTCTTTTACTACATGAACTTTCTTCCAACTACCATATCATCACAGAGACTAATAATTTAATATGCATGCAAATAATATATTATCGTTAGAGGAGGAGCACCACACTCTCTCACTCTATCACACCATACAAAATCATCCTAACCATTCAATCTTAAGTCACCTTATGAGATGATTACACTTGTCATGAGTTATGACTTAATGAAATCTAATCTAAGATACCAAAAAGACTATGATTCAATGACTCACATTAAATCCTAACAACTTGAATATCACATCAACAATATTTACATTTACATTTCAATCGATAGCTTCATATATTGTAAATCTTTCCACATAATACAAGTATTCATCTGTTTTTATAAGCAAAGAAAGATTTAAAAAGGTGAAAATGAGAATTCATCCCTGAACTTGCTCCCGACTTTAGAATATGTCCTAGAACAAAAATTCGGTCAATTTATGTCCTTCAATTCAACAAAAGTTTCACATTAGTCTCTTGACACTATTCGCACTTATTGCAATATTGTATTCAACTGTTATAAAGCCGCATGACTTAAAAAAAAATTATAACCATAGGATTTACACTAAAGATGATGAAAATATCACACAATAAATTAAATATAATTATTTGGTTCGGCCCTATTAGTCAACAAGATTTAAACCTATATATTTTATTAATAAAACATAATACAACTAGACTGAATTAATAACAAAGAAGAATGACTCTTTTGACAAGCCCCATACGTCTCATGTCTGTATCAAAATATCAAAGAAAAAAAAAAAAAAAAAAAAAAAGCTCCACAGGTTCATTTAAATTGAAAATATAAATATTTTCCCCAACCAACCACCACATGATTTTTACACAACTAACATTGGACCACCTTTAAGCATTATTATTTTTGTCTTTTGATTTTTTTTTTAATTCATTCGATCTAACGGTTAGAAATTAAGAGGGTGTGTGAGAAGTTAAAACGTGATGTGTAGATATCACACCCCTATTATTTAGTACAAATCAAACATGTCTCCTCATTTTCTTTCTTTTCTTCTGTAAATAAAGCTTTTATTAGATTATGCATTCTAAACTACAAAAGTCTAACAAAGAAATTGTAGCTCAAGTGATTAAGAATATACACTTTTGTATTCAAGGTCCTAAGTTTAAATATTCCGATTCTTTGTTTCTTAAGCTCGTTTGGTTTCCAGGATTGTAATAGATAACTCGTAAAATTCCACGTACATAAAGATGAAGGTAAAGGTAAACGATTTATTCCAGATATTCAAACTATTATAAAACAGCATGACTTTAAAAAAAAAAATTATAACGCTATAATTTACACTAAAAATGATGATATAGGTTCAAATCACACAATAGATCAACTATAATAATTTAATTTGGCTTATTCGTTAACCAGATTTAAACCTAAATATTTCACCAATAAATGAAATGAACTACAAGTACACCGTATTTTAAATAGCGAAGCAGAATCCCCACACGCCTCATGTCTATCGAAAAAGAAAGAAAAAAAACAGCCCCGCACATCCATTTAAATTAAAAATTTATGATTACATAATTCCTTAAAAATGGTTTACTTGTCGAAATATAAATATTTTCCCCAACCAACCACCACATGATTTGTACACAACCAACATTGGACCACTTTTAAACATTATTTGTCACAGCCTGTCTCAGATTATTTTTATCAACAATGTGAAATGTCTATTTTGCTCTTGAACATTGAGATGTGTTGCGTGTAACGTACTTTTAGAGGTGGACCAATATGTTAAGTTCCTAAGTTTTTGGAACTTAAAGTTAATGGTTTGTTGTTGTTAGTAGCCCAAAGTTGGACCACACACACACACACACCAACCAATCTCGTTGACTCTCTATCTCCTCCCTCTCGGATTTTCTTCCATTTCCGTACAACAGTACGGACAAACTCGAACCTAGCTCACTAATCATGGATCGAGGTTTTGGAAGCCATCTTTGTGTTCCTTGTGAGCTCAGGAACACATCCGTACCATTTTTAGAACATGAATCCTTCGAAAACCCGAGAACCCAAGAATCCCGATTTTGAGCATTGTTCATGCAGTCATGATTATGGACTTTTCTTCGAGTTTTAAGGTTCTAGGGAGTTTTAGGACGTCTTCACGACGATCGGGGAAGAAAGTTGGAGTGTTTTGGACCTCGGGAAGCTTAGTTTGACGAGTTTCAAATTTTGGCCAGATTATCGAGGTTTCTCTAGCGAGTTTCCATGGATTTCAAGGCTTGAAAGTGGTAAGAATGTGTTCTACTCACTCTAAGCTTCATTTTGAGACAAATTTCATGAATTTTGGTTGAGAATCGAATAAAATATGAAGTTTTAAAGATTTTTCAAGTTTCCTGCGATAGCAGCCGCACCGGTGCTGGACTTCAGCAAACCAAGGAGGAAGGAGGAGAATATTCTATCAAATTTGACGGAATATGCTAATGTCGTTAGGTAATTTTAACGGTATATGCTGGTTTTTAATGGAATATTCCCTAACTCCATTAGGGAATCCGTTTGGTGTGTCAGGCACGTGCCTGAACGTGGGCCGTGCATCTGGCTGTGCCTTGGCCGGTGCGTAGATGCTCGGAAAATTTTTCTAAAAATATGGGGATGCTCGTGGTGTTGAGTAGATCACGTTGGTATATTCAAACACCCCATTTGAGCATTGTATGAGAAGTTATTAGCTAATTGTGGTTGTATGCTTTAATTAACGTTTATTTAGTTATTTCGCATATAGGTGAGACCTATCTAGAGGACGAGCACCATCATCAGAGCTTAGGTTTGCAGTCTTGCATATCTTGTGAATTTTCTAATTATTTTGATGTCTTCTGTCAGAACTATGGCGCCTCGTAGAGATCCACGTCCCGCTGTTGAGCCTAGTTTCCCCGATATTGCTCAATTAGGAGAAGCTATTGCTAATGCTATTCAGTCTTCTTTTCGTCCTCCTTAGAGGACACCTCTTGAGACTGTTTATAATTTAAAGTTGAATCTGTAAATACGGAAATTCCTGAAACGAACTAGACAAGAACACATGTACAAAATAATATTTGTATTAATGATTTAGGGGTTACAATCTCTCTCAAATTTGATCATCTGATTCGATCTCCGTAAGGTGTTGATTTGTGGATGTGCGATTGATCCAAGGGTTGTCGAGGCTTGATCTTGGATGAACGGTTGAAAGTTTTCTTCAAGGGTCGTTGGGGCTTAATCTTGAAGGTTCAGGGAAGTTTCTTCAAGGGCCTTTGGGCTTGATCTTGAAAGTTGATGGATGAACGGATCTTCAAGGCTTTTGGGCTTGATCTTGAAGAATTGTTGATGAACGGATCTTCAAAGGCCTTTAGGGCTTGATCTTGATGAACAGTTGATGAATGGATCTTCAAGGGCTTTTGGGCTTTATCTTGAAGAACGGTTGGATATGTGGATTTGTTGATGTTGTTGATCCAAAGGGTCTTTGGGGCTTGATCTTAGGATGAACGGATGATGAACGATGAACGCTTTCTTCAAGGGCCGTCGGGGCTTGATCTTGAATTGGTGGAAGTTCCTTCAAAGGGCCGTTGGGGCTTGATCTTGAAGGTTGGGTTGACGAAGAACGAAGAGAGCTTTCTTGATCTTTCGGGATTTGCTTGGGGCTTTGGAGTTTCAAAGCTTCAAGGTTTTGGTGTGAGGTGAATTGGTTATGAATTGGGGTCCCCAAAATGAATGAAATGGCTTCTATTTATAGAATTTTCCAAAGCCTAATTTTGAATGTATTATTCAGATGAAATAAATCGTTTCTGCCAGGTGTTGACACGTGTCCTGTTTGATGACTTTTTTGATGATTCTCGATTTTTCGTTGAGTCACCTGCTATGTGTAAAATTTATGTGACACGTGAACGTTGAAATTTTAATTATTGATCAACATTTATTTCACCAAAATTTCGATGTCTACAAATGCCCCCACTTCAAGGCACGCTGTATACACATGTTTATTATGTGTAGAAGATGCGTTTTGAAGTCCCTTAATGTAGATGTCGATCCAAGGGCCATTGATGGTTGATCTTCAATTAGGTTAGAGATTTCTTCAATGGCCGTTGAGGCTTGTTCTTGAACTTTGTTTGAAATTTCTTCAAGGGTCGTCGAGGCTTGATATTGAAGGTTGAAATTAGACCACAAGGAGCTTCATGTGGTATATGATCCTTGGCTTTGGTAGTGGATGAATTGACACGTATTTTGTTGCGCTTGTTGACTTTCCACAGCTTTGATCTTGAACTGGGTTGGAGGATTTTCTGGATTCCTCCAATTGTTGACTTTCCACAAGCTTATTCTTGAACTAGGTTGGAGGATTTTCTGGTTTCCTCCAATTGTTGACTTTCCACAGCTTATTATTGAACTGGATTTGATTCAAGGGTGGTAGACACTTGATCTTGAATCGGACTTGTGATTTCCTCAAGGGTCGTCGAGGCTTGATCTTGAATTTGGCTGGAAGCTTCTTCAAGGGCCGTTGAGGCTTGATTCTTGAAGGTTGACTCGAACACATGGCAAGCAGGCACGAGGTGAAGGTGATGACTTGTTGCTTTGTTCAATCTTTCTAATTCACACTTGAGGAGTTTGGTCAACGGTATGATCTTCAAGATTGATGGGCTCTTCTTCCAGTTGGTGACTTGATCTTTAAGGATTTGATTCAAGGGTGGTGAATCGGCACGTGCAGCCCACAACGCCTAGCAAGTCGACCCAAGAATTTGAGGGTCAAAACGAGTCCACTACCCAGAGTGATTGAAACCCTGATGATATGAGATACTTTTGATTTTGAAGAAGTAGCAGATGAATTGGCACGTGCTTTGTTGTGCTTTGTTGTGCTTGTCTCCACATGCTTCAATGTATCATTTTCCCTTGCCTTATCTGTTCTTCGGGCAGATGTGGTATCTTATCTGGAAGTATAAGATGTTGAGATAATGGATACTTCGAGAGTAGTGCTACGTAAGCAATCAGGGAAAAGTTCCAAGCAATCGGTTCCTGACTGGGAGTTTGACTTTCAAGTTCTGACTGATGGCTCTCCTTCTTCTTGTCTTGCAGGTAAAAACAAGGACAAAGACAAGGACATAGAGAAAGCATGATATGAAATACTCTTGCTTTCGAATAAATGGTGGCAATTTTGACAGCGTTGCACAGCGAGGCTTTGCTCTTCGATGATGATGCCGTCAATATGTTGTTGAAGCAGCTCGAGCTCTTGGATTCAACTCAGACTTCTTCTGCTGGGTTGCTTGATTGTGCAGGGAAGGGGAGACTTGATCTTGAAGGAAATCAACACGTTGTCTCCACATGCTTCAAGGTATCATTTTCACTTGCCTTATCTGTTCTCTAGGCAAATGTGGCATCTTCTTCGGAAGTACATCAGCAGTTTAAGACGAGTACTTTAGAGCAATGCCAGGTAAGCAACCAGGCAAAGGTTCCAGGTAGTCGATTCCTTACCCGGAGTTTGAGTGGAGGTTCCGACATATTGCTTTCTTTATCCTTGTCTTTGCAGGTAAGAACAAGGACAAAGAAAAGGATAGGGAGATTGCATGATATGAGATACTCTTGCTTTTTACCCTGATGATATGGGATACTTTTACTTTGGTGTCATTTGTTTACAGAGGTATTCCAGGAGAGGAAGAAAACTGGGTATTTCAATAGGCTTTGCTGGGAGTGTACTCTCGGAAATGAGGAAGGGTTGGACATTTTTGCAGGTCTGCCTTGCTATGGAGGGTGAAGGTCGACATATATAGGAATTTCCCAATAGCCAGTAGTGGCACTATTCCTTTACTCTTGTCGGCAACCGTTGGGTAATTGAAATAGTAAGATTCACGCGTTTTCAGCTTTGTCAGAAATCTTTTACAAAGTTGTGCGTGATTTCCGCAAAGTTGAGGTTGCGTGTGAAGGATGGTGACAAATCCTGAAAAGCCGGTCTTTTTTGAAATTCAGAGAGTGGTGCCTCTTCGATCTTTGAACTGGTGGCCTTGTTGCCTCTTCGATTTATGAACAAATGGCTCAGTTTTTTGAAATTCGGGGAGAGGGGCCTCTTTGGTTTCTGAACGACCACATTGCCTCTTCGATTTTTGAACAGGCCCTGTTGCCTCTTCTTTTTATAGAGGCATGAATCGTGTTCAAAAACACACTTAGAGAGTCGCTACCTGTTAGGAATTTCCCTTATTTTGCATTTCTAAGAATTCGACTTACACGACCTATTCTTCTTTCATCATTTTTGCAAATGGCTTGCCCATCTGATCGTCGTCTTGATTTGAATGTTGGGGAAGATGTTGATATGTCTTCTCCAGACAACGTATGGCGCCCGTCCTTCTTATCCGCCACCGGTCCTCTTACAGTTGGGGACTCTATGATGAAGAATGACATAACCGCGACGGTGGTAGCTAGGAATCTTCTCACCCCTAAGGACAATAGGATCTTTTCCAAGCGGTCTAATGAATTGGCTGTTCAGGACTCTCTGGCTTTTAGTGTTCAGTGTGCGGGCTCTGTATCAAATATGGGCCAACGCCTTCTTGCTCGAACTCGTCAAGTCGAGTCACTGATGGCTGAGGCGGCGAGTCTTAAGCAAGAGATTAGAAGGCTTAAGCATGAAAACAAAGAGTTGCACATGCTTGCCAATAGTTACTCAACGAACATGAAAAGAAAGCTCGACCAGCTGCAGGAATCTGAAGATCAGATTCAGAGTGACCATCGGACGTTTGTGGCTTTACTTCAAAGGCATCTATTGCCTTCGTCCTCCAAAGTTTTACTGAATGTTGAGGCTCTAAACAGTCAACCTCCAAAGTTTTCCTGGAGTTTCGCAGAGTGATGAGGCTTCACACGAGCAACCTTCGTGAAAGCTCCCTCCTGTATTTATTTTTAATTTTTAATTTTTAATTTTTTAATTTTTTAATTTTTTAATTTTTTTTAATTTTTTTTTAATTTTTTTTTTCATATGTAAAATGTACATTTATGTAAATTTTCAGAGAAATCAATAAATGAGCCTTATTTCATTCTGTGTGTGTGTGTATATATATATATATGTATTTTTCACTGTCGGTGAGACTGGCACCATCAATATTTTCCTTCTTTTTCCCAATTTGAATGTTTGTCCCTTTTGCTTTCTGGACACCACCATCCCTTAACAAAAGATGACTATCATTCTCTTTTCTTCTTTTTTTTTTTTAATTTTTTAATTTTTTAATTTTTTAATTTTTTTTTTGCATGGTGCACATGCACCTCCAGAATTCCAAAACTTGGTGCGTGAAGCACCCAAAGCCCTTACAATTTTTTTAAATGATGGCCGGCCACCTTCTTTTGCTTTTCCTTTTTTTTTAAATTATTTTTCTTGCATGGTGCTGGAAGCACCTACATTTTTTAATAATATATACATATATTTTATATTTTCTTTACATGGTGCATGAAGCACCCAAATTTTTTTATTATATTATTTATATATATATATATATATATATATATATATATATATATATCTTTTCTTTTCTTTTCTTTTCTTCACTTGGACGGACAAGTTGAGCTTATAAAATGACCATAGACATAACCTCCTTCTGCTGTGAACGTTCTTCTCTGCTTTGCTGCTTGTCGAACTGGTGAACTTTGGAGCTTGGAGCTTGGAGCTTGGAGCTTGGAGCAGACCACGTGTTGCTGTGCAAAAGACTGCGGCTGGATTTTGCTATGTGGTGCATTTTGGTCACAACTTTCCTTGGTGGTGACGTTGCCATGCACATTGACCTTGCCACTTGCCGTGGGTATGTATGTCTTATATATATAAAATACGATGTGTCTATTTTTTATGAAGGCAGAGCATGATGCCGAGACTCTCACGAAGCTTTTAGAGACATGGTTGTTGGTGGCGGAGTGAGCAGGTTGCCTAGTGCTTGTGCCAGAGACTGTAACGGGGTTTTGCTGTGTAGTGCCTTTTGATCACAGTTTTCCCTTGGTAGTGCGCTGCCGTGTGGTGTTGTGCAAGAGCCTGCAGCGGGGTTACGTAGTGTGATTGCATAGCATTTTGGTTTTCTTCGCCAGTGTAGCGTGCTTTAAAGGAACGCTCTGTAGCTGCCCTATTTGCCGTGGTGCTCAAGTTTTGTGGCTGATTTTTTTTTTTTGCAGTCATGGTATTTTTTAAGTGTTTTAAGAGCAACACCATCACCATTCTTGCGAAGGACGGCGATTCGCAAGATGAGGGGACAACGTTGAAGCTTTACACGCCACTGACTGGTTATAAGGCGCTTGCTCTTCTCGCGAAAGACAACTCCATGCATATTAAGTCGTGGTCTTCTGAAGTATCTTGGGAGGTGGTAGACTCTGTTCGACCAAATATGAAGAAGAAGGTGTGCATATCGAGGGTTCTTATCTTGAATCATTCGCACCATAATCATGACAATCATTCGGCCTCGTTTAAGCTTCTTGGTGATCATATCCGCAGTGGAGCTATGGCTTGGAATGGTACCCTGTCGACCACTGGAGAGGCCGTCTTTGATGAGTTTTATTGGGTGTGGCTTGAAGATGTCTTAAGCCGATCTAAAGATGTGCTTACTAACGTGGGCCTTTACCACGCTGTGTACGCATCTTTGTTTAGTTATGATCGCCATCCTTCCGTCCTTCGTGCGTTCTTTGAGCATTGGTGTTCGACGACCAACACACTTCACACGGCGCAAGGGGAGATGTCAATTTCACTTTGGGATCTTCACAGGATAAGAGGCTTGCCGATCCAAGGCAAGTTTTACGACGAGGTCGTTCTCAGCGTGAATGAACTTTCTCTTTGCTATAACCGAGGATTGCCTGCGAGTTGCCGCTGTTTGTTTTGGGCGTATCACAAGCTTTTCCAGGATGCTCAAGGTAAATCAGGCGTGAGGAATTCCTCATGGATCCGATTTTGGTACTGGGAGGCCATGAGGTATAAGAAGCCTTTGAAGAAAAATGGCCATAATAAAACCACTAGGCCAAAGGGAGACTCAGACCCGTCCGGTGTTATTGGCTCAACCATGCGCCGTTCTTCTGACAAGTTGAGAGCGTTTGAGGATCTTGGCATAACATCAGAGCATGTGGAAGAGTCTTACCTAGCTGCTTTCTTAGCTTGTTGGCTTTGTAAGTTTGTTTTCCTAACAGGCGACGTCAACTTAGTTTGTCCTGGAGTTTTCAAGGTTGCTAGCAAGATGGCTGCAGGGGAGTCTTTTAGCCTTGCTATTCCGGTCTTAACCAACATTTATAATGGCTTGAGCATTGTTTCGAACTCGGCAAGCACTGAAGATCATGCTGCAGTGCTCCCTTACCACTATGTGTATGGTTGGTTGGGTGAATATTTTGGCACTCATTTTTCTTTGTTGACTTTAGACAAGTCAATGTCTTTTTCATCGATTAGAGCCAAACTGAGGCCTTTGATGACGAAGTATTCTAGCGTGCTCTCCGCGAAGAGCCTTGATGATTTGCAAGCGCGAGCGCTATTTAAACGTTGTGAAGATTTAAAGATTTAAGGATGGCCCGGTGCGGCGAGGCATCGTAGACAATTCGCGTCTCCGCTTCTCAGACTTGTCTTATCTTATAAGTCTTCGCTCGGGGTTTGTTTCTTTACGGCAAGAAGACCGATGCATTGTTCAGCCATATAATCCCCACCGTTTCAGCAAGCAATTTGGCTTTGTCCAAAATGTGCCAGGCAAGCTGAAGGCAAAGAACCAATTGGCATCCTTGCAAGCCGTGTACATGCATTGATAGTCTTGTACCCGTGCATGCACAAATGTTGTTATCACGCTGCCAGCCAATGATGAGTTCAAAAGTAATCCAATGACCCGTGTTTACGCATGTTGGTGGTCAAAGGTACATTATAAGAGCTTGGGGATGGCAAGTGATACCAATTATTCTCACTTAGGTGATGATATGTCGAGAGAGGGTTGTCTTGTGGTTCCTATGCAACTGGTACCTCTTGATTGCGCGAGTACGGCTCCCTTACAAGATAGACCTGTAGCTTTAGCTCATCAACGCCCTTGCTTGTCTCCTCGACATCCGAATGCTTCTAGAGAGGTGGGAGATGAAGTTGATTCACACGAAGATGGATTTATTTTGCAGCAGCGTGAACAAGTTTCAAACAAGCGACCACTTGAGGATGCTCATGTTGACAGCGATGTCAATTTTCATCATAAGAAGAAGGAAGTGTTTAGACCTCATCGATTTGATGACCGTGTGTCATTTGAGAGAGATGTATGTACTTCAATTTTTTTTTTTCGTGATTTCTTCTGCTTTCATCATTTTGGCTTTTGTTTCTAACATCTTTCTTTGCCTTCTTTAGGCTGGGCCTTCTCGTCCTTTTGATTTGGCAACTGCAGATGTTTATTCCTATATGGAGATGCTATTTGTAGGAGACCTACCTACAGACAGGGAGATCGAGGATCGGCGACCCGTCATGCGTCCAACACCTTTGCCAGCTAGCTCTGAGATTTCTTTGAGAGGGCCGAACCTTAGCGGTACTGAGCAAGTCATCCATCGCATTAGTCTTGGTGCGACAATGGATATCAAGAGCCATATAGAGAAGAGGATTTCTAAGTGCCCGTTGGAAGACCATATGTTGCTCAAAGAGGATTTTCCGAAGCTTGTTTCTGTGATTAACAACCTTAACGTTGCTTCTTCATCGTTGAAGATCAAGATTGCCGACCTTATGGCCGCCTCGACTGAGTATTCTTCCTTGCGTGCTATTTCCTTGGATAAGTTGAGTCCAAATGTTATAGCTCATCAGCTAGCAACAATAAACTTGTCACTGGCTCAAGTCCGGTCTTCTCAGCAAGCTGCTTCGGGAGATTATCAATTCACAGATACTTCTTTAACTTCTGTCCAAGTGTGTCTAGATGCGTTGGTGCAAGAGCGAGAGCAGTTGGTAATCGAAGCATCGCAACTTGAAAGTGTTCTCTCGGAGCAGGGAACTACACCTTCTCAGTACCAGGAGGAGATTTCACGCCTAAAACGAGAGAAAGGCATGACTATGGAGTTGCCCATCTTGTCTCCCACCGAGGTAGAGACTTTGAAGACTTTGGAAGGCTTGCTTGAAGATCGCCTTCGTAGTTTTAGGGACATAGTTTTCAAGTAGTATCTTCTATTTTTCTTGTAATAAGGCTTTGGAGCCGACTTCTTCTTTTAAAGAAATAAAGTATTTATATTTTTGAAGTTTTGATGGTGTGACTGTACTTGAAGTTTTGAAGTTTCAAGTTGCCTACGTACCCTCAGTTGAGGAGGGATCAAGTCATAACGTAGTTCAAATGAGCGATGAATTTAACAATGATTTTGATGATGATTTTGCCGTATACAGATTATGCTTTTGCGGGCCAGGAGCTTTGGTTTGTGCAGTTTAGGCTCGTGCGAACCAAGAGCGTTGGTTATCGCCTTTTAGGGGTAGTAGCGCTTCAAGAATCTTCCATTGATAAGGCCAATATTCAAGTCGTCTTCTGCCGTGATTAAGTAGGCGCCGTTGGTGTAGATCTCTTGTATTATGTATGGTCCATCCCACTTTGATGTGAACTTGCTTTTTGTCTTGTGAGTTGTGATGATAAGCCTACGCAATGTGAGGACGAGATCTCCAGTTTGGAAAGACCTTGGGCGGACCTTCTTGTTGAATGCCTTGGATAGCCATGCTTGGTAGCATTCCAAATGTTGCTGAGCTTCGAGCCTTCTTTCATCGAGTGCTTCCAACTTTTGAAGGCGCAACTTTGCATTCTCTTCATCAGTCAAGCCTTCTTGTATAGCCATTCTTAGTGAGGGGATTTGGATTTCGAGCGGTAGAACAGCTTCCACGCCATATACAAGAGAATAAGGCGTAGCTTGGGTAGGAGTCCTATGTGGCGTTCGATATGCCCAAAGTGCTTCGCTTATTCTTTCATGCCAGTCTCTCTTTATTCGACCGATCACCTTCTTCAGAAGATTGCACAATGTTTTGTTGAATGATTCTGCAAGACCGTTGGCCGGAGCATGATACATGGAAGACTTGTGTTGCTTGAACTTGTATTTCTCACAGAGCTCATCCACGAGTCGGTTGGAGAATTGTTTTCCGTTATTAGTGATGATGTAGCAAGGTACCCCAAATTAGTGGATGATGTGCTCCTTGATGAAATGGATGACGGTTTCCTTCTTTACTTCCCTTAGGGGTATGGCTTCAGCCCACTTGGAGAAGTAATATGTTGCAGCTAGAATGTAAGCTTCTCCTGCATATGACTTTAGGGTAATTGGTCTTACGACATCCAATCCTCATGCATCGAATGGCCATGAAGCAACTGTAGGGTGTAATGGCTCAGGTGGTTGGTGTATGAAGTTGGCATGGAATTGGTAGGCTTTGCACCTTTTGGCATGTTCCAGGTAGTCCTTCACCATGCTTGGCCAGTAATAACCCATCCTTTTGAGCTGGAAATGCAGCTTTGGTCCAGACTGATACGCCCTACACACGCTTGAATGTGCTTCTTCCATGGCTTGATTGGCTTCTTCCTCGCCTAGGCATCTCAGAAGTACTCATTCGAAAGAGCGCCGGTAGAGTGTTTCTTTGTAGTAAAGGAAGCGAGGTGCTCGTTGACGTATTTCGGAGCGGTGTCTAGGATCATCTAGAAGTTTTCCATGCTTTAAGTAGTTGATCAGCGGTTGTCTCCACTCTTTAACATCGACTGGAAGTACTGAGATGACATTTGTATCATCCAATAGCATTTCGGTGACGAGGGGGGTCACCCATCTTTGGCAGACTGGCACGTCTGCAGCTTCGTCTTCTCCTAATGTCATGCTTGAGGCTAGGTTGGCAAGAGCGTCTGCCATTTGATTTTCTTTTCTTGGCATATGTTCTAGTGTCACAATCTCAAACTCTTGTAGCAGTTGAGTTGCCAGCCGGAAGTATGGGACAAGATCATCTTTCCTCACCTCATATTCGGTTAAGAGTTGATTGATTATGAGCTTGGAGTCGCCAAATACCTCAAGGGCTATGATTCCCATGTTGATCACCATTTGGAGTTCGATGATCAGTGCTTGGTACTCAGCGACGTTGTTGGAGTATAATTCGCTTAGTTGAAATGAATAAGGTAATATCTGCCTTTGTGGCGACATGAATACTATTCCTACCCCTGCTCCGTCTGCTCGTGCAGATCCGTCGAAGAACATCGTCCATGTCGGGAAGATGTCGATGTAGAACACTTCCTCGTCAGGCAAGTCGTCTGAGATTTTCCAATCAGCTGGGATTGGGTGATCAGCAAGAAAGTCTGCTAGTGCTTGTCCCTTGACAGCTTTAGTTAGGATGTAGATTATCTCATACTGGTTAAGAAGCAATGCCCATTTAGCGAGTTACCCCGTCAAGACTGGTTTGGACATGACGTATTTGATTAGGTCAGCTTTAGTAACCAAGTGGATGGTGTAAGCATGCATGTAATGCCTGAGTTTCTGGATGGCGAACACCAAGGCAAGGCACATCTTTTCTATTGGGGAGTAGTTCAACTCGGCGCCGGTGAGAGTTCGGCAGAGGTAATAGAGCGCTCATTCTTTCTGGGATTCATTCTCTTACACCAAGAGTGCTCCAACTGAACTTTCCTGAGCGGCGATGTACAATATGGTGGTTTCTCGGGCACAGGTGCCCCCAAGACAGGTGGACTTGACAAATACTTTTTTATGCTTTCAAAAGCATTGTGGCATGTTTCGTCCCATACAAACGAAACATCCTTCTTCATGAGTCGGCTGAACGGTTGACAACGCCCTGCAAGGTTGAAGATGAAGTGTCTGATGAAGGTTAGCCGTCCTTGTTGACTTTTCAGCTCATGCAGGTTTCTTGGCTCAGGCATGCTTTGAATGGCCTTGATTTTTTATCGGTCAACTTCAATACCACGATGCTTGACAATGAAGCCAAGGAACTTTCCGAAGGTGACGCCAAATGGACATTTTAACGGGTTCATCTTGAGGTTGTATTTTCACAACCTTTCGAACACCATTCGCAAATCCTTCAAGCGGTCTGATCTTTTCTTTGTCTTGACCACCACATCGTCTACATAACATTCTACGTTTTTGTGTAGCATGTCATTAAAGATTTTCTGCATTGCACGTTGATATGTAGCTCCAGCGTTCTTCAGACCAAAGGGCATCACCTTGTAGCAGTAAATACCTTTTGGAGTGCGGAAGGCTGTTAGTTCCTCGTCTTCGAGAGCCATACGAATTTGATTATATCCATAAGAGCCATTCATGAATGACAGTGCCTCGTGGCCAGTGGTTGTATCCATCATGATTTCGATGATTGGCAAGGGGAAGTCGTCATTCGGGCAAGCGTCGTTGAGGTCCCGGAAGTCTACGTAAACACGTATTTGTCCAGATTTCTTAAGGACGATGATGATGTTGGAGATCCACTTGGGGTATTGCACCTCCCAAATGAAGACTGCTTCGATTAACTTGTCAATCTCTACCTCGATTTGTGGAATGAACTCGGATCAATAACGCCTTTGAGTTTGCCTTATCGGTCGCGTTCCAAGCTTGACTGCAAGATGATGCACAACAATGATAGGGTCAAGGCCAGGCATTTCTTTGTAGGTCCAAGCAAAGACGTCTTTGTATTCTGATAGCAATTGGTAATACTCCTCTATCTCGTCCGCACTTAGCAGCGCACTTACAAAGATAGGTTTCTGCTCCTCTTTTGTGCTTAAGTTGAGCTCCTTGAGATCATCAACCGTGGATTCCCCCCATCCTCAAGTTGCAGTGGCACAGCAGTGACATCTTCTTCGGGGATCTCGTCTTCTTTGCTTTCTTGGACCGTGATGTGGAAGACATCTTGGACTTCCTATTCGGTGTTGTTCTTTCGGGTGTTGTAGTTACGAGAATCTATGCAAGCGCGGAGTTCCCCTGATTTTTTAAAGGCAACATTTAAGTTTCGTCCTGCATCCACGACCTCTTAAATTAGATCACCTTCGATCATGTTGTCGATCTCAACTTCATCCAGGCTTGAAAGTGTATTAACAATGGTTTCTTGCCCCCTTTTCAACTGGTGCATTTGTGAATGTGACGTAGGCTTTATGTGTAATTTCTTTGAAGCGACATGAGTCCCTCCTTCAACTTCGCTTGACTTGGAGCATGCCCCTAGCGATTGAGGTGGCGACTTTGAGTCGAAAGAAACAGAGGTGACTTCTTCCTTAGGGATTTCATCTCCTTTACCTTTTTGAATTGTGACGAGGAAGATGTCTTGGATCTCCCATTCAGTGTCATCCTCTTGGGCTTGTTGGCATGAAGATTGTCCAGTGCGGATGATGATGCACCTTCTTACTTTCAGTGGTCCATTTGTGTCAACCTTCAAGATTGCTTGGCACTTCATCCTTGAAGGAATTCAGCTTCAAATATCGCCTTTTTCTGCTAGCCTGTTGAGCTTTTCTTCCTTTGACGTTGTCTCCCTATTTCTAGAAAACTTCCTGTTGTCTTCAAGTCTTTCCAAAGTCGACCGACGAGAAGGAGAGCTGGGATGTTGGCCTGTTAAGCCTCTTGAAGACGGAGGTTGGGTTTTGACCACCAATGCGATCAAGTGCTGACGTTCTGGGTCTTGAACGATTCATCCTATCAAAGACTAACGTCCGAAGGGCGGACTTAAGCTTCTATTGATCTTGTTCAATGTTCACGCTGATGTGTTGAGTGCTAGCATTTTTTGCTTTGCTTGAAATCTTCACGTGTGCATTTGGTGTGAAGCCAAGTCCAGCTTTGTCGTTGTCAACTCCGTAACCATGCTTCTTCAACTTCTTTTGAGTCTCAGTGAGGTCACATTCTTTATTGTTGACGGTGTTTGGGCACCATGTCTTCATCCATGTAGAACTTGGCGTCTGCGAAATGTGATTCGGCTTCGGTGAATGGTTTGGTGTCACCATAGATCACCTTCACTCCTTCTCAGTAGAATTTTAAGCATTGGTGAAGGGTGGACGGTACTACTCTATTTGCATGGATCCAAGGCCTTCCTAAGAGCAAGTCGTAGGAAGTTCTTGCATCAATCACGTGGAATATCATGCTTGACTTGAGTTCACCAATAGTCATCCCCACACGGATCATGCCCATCACTCTTTGTCCTCCTTGATTAAAACCTTGGATTAGTATATGACTTAAGGACAGTTCATCCACCTTGATGCCGATTGTAGCCATTGTTGACTTTGGCATGATGTTGATGGCTGATCCACCATCCACAAGCATGCAGTTGACTTTGTGCTCTTTTACGTATCCCGAGACAAAAAGAGGACGGTTGTGAGGCTTTGATCCCAGTAGTAAATCTTCGTCAGTGAAGTTGATTGCATCATAGGTGGCACAACATGTGGCGTATTCATGTGGTTGAAGCTTCAAGCCTTCGTCTTTGCTTTCTTGCGCTTCGTGGTCATTGGGACTTTCCAAGACCGCTGCTAATGCTCTTCGCATCTTCTTTGGCAATCGTAGCGCTTCCTCAATGCTAAGGTGTATTGGCAGACCTTCTTCGAGCGTGAGAGTTTTTTCTCCCTCAGTGGTGATATCTTTGCCTTTTGAAGGTTCTTCCATTTCTACTTCGACCATGTGGCATGCAGCGATAGTGCACTGTTGGAAGAAGTCATTCGAGAAATACTCATGCAAGGAGACAGGAATGCGTGTCTCTTGCTCCATAGGTTCCCCAACATATGTTGGCTTATCAGCTTTTATGTTTCTTTTGGGCTTCTTATTGTTGCGGCGACGATGCTTTCTCACTTGTTCCACATTTGGTCTTATGGCTTGTGGTTTTGGTTTCCTTGTTTTTTTGTAGGTCACCAATGTCCATCCTTCTTCATCATCGGTATGTGCATCTTGTTCGTTTGCCCCCGGCGATGGTTGCGCATAAGGTATCGTGCAACTTGAGCATTGATAGGAATGGTCAAGTGTTGTTTGAAGAGGTACAGGATCGAAAGATCCAAATGTAATTGTAGTAGTATGTGTTGCGGCCGTGCCTTTGAGGTTGAGCTCGATTCGCCCTTGTTATGCTAGCTTCATGATGAGCTTTTTGAGGACAAAGCACTTACCCACATGATGGCTCACGATTCGATGGTACTTGCAGTATTTAGGATCGTTTATGCGATTCATTTCTTCAGGCCACTTGCATTCGAGTAGCTTGATTACCTTCTTTTCCAGCAAGTCGTCTAACATTGCATCCATGTCTGAGTCAGGAAAAGGGTACGCCTTCTGCTCCAATTCCCTTAAGGTGCTTTTGTACCTTTCTTGGGTGCGAGGAGGCTCACCTCTCTTTATCTCCTTTGCTTTGGTTTTGGAGGAGATCTTGATAGGTGCAAAGGCGGTCTTGACAGGTGCAGTGCTGACGGTGAACGCTTCCTTGGGGGGTTTCTTCCCAGTCTTGTCTACATTTGGGGAGAACACCTTATCCTTCTTGAAGTCGGTGATCGAATTTTTCTTCTCGTGATGGGCAATACTTAGCTCCATGTCGTGGGCACGGGTGGCTAACTCTTCAAAGGTCCGTGGTTTAATACCTTGAAAGATATAGTGTAACCCTCATTACATGCCTTGGACGCACATCTCGATTGAAAAGATCTCTGAGAGCCTGTTCTTGCAGTCGAGGCTTAGATTGCGCCATCGATTAATGTAGTTTACAACTAGCTCATCCCTCCATTGTTTTGTGCTCGTCAGCTCTAGTATGCTCACAGTGCGGCGGTTGAGGAATTCTCTTTCCAATTGCTCCCAGCTGTTGATGGACTCAGGCTCTAGGTCCGTGTACCACTCAAAGGCATTTCCTTTCAGCGAGCGTACAAACTGCTTGGCGAGGTAATCTCCTTATGTCCCCGCGTTGTTGCAGGTTTCGACGAAATGTGCAACGTGTTGCTTCGGGTTTCCCTTTCCATTGAACTGCATGAACTTTGGTGGCTGATAACCCCTCGGCATCTTCAAAACGTCAATTTTCTTGGAGTAGGGTTTTGAGTATAGTACGGAGTCATGTGAACTTCCTTCGTAGTGTGCCTTGATGGTGCTGGCGATCATCTCCTGCAGCTGCTGGATCGAGAGAGATCCTATGAATACCGCTGATTGGTCTAGCTTTAGTTTCTCTTCGACTTTCTCCACATGAGGCTCTTCATCCTCGTCGTTTTCCTTCTTTACTGGATCATCCCCTTGCTCGATTTTCACGTCGGGCTTTACATCTAGTTGGTTGACGAGTGAGACGATTTGCTGGTTTTTTTCTTCCACAATCCGTGTTAGCCTTGCGATCGCTTCATTCATATGAGCCAACTGCTCATCGATTGAAGTTGCTCTAGTAGTCATGACTTGCATGGCTGAGCTGCCGCTTGAGTCGGCATCGGAAAACATGGAACCAGAGTACTTCCTTGGGCTTTCCTTCCTTAGCGCCCTTAGCGAGGCCAGGATGATCATAGGTTCGTGCCTCGGGTGCTCTTGTTCCTTCGGCAGAGTTGATGCAGGAATAGAAGAGGCGGCAGAAAGAGCTCTTGCCTTGCTTCGAGTTGTGACGCCCGAAGTGACACCACCTGCGGTGATGACGCTCTTATTCCTTGCATTGGTTGTGAGAGCGACTTGAGTCTTCTTTGATGCCATTTGTGTTTTTTACGGATTCAAAGATAGAGAACGTCCCACTGGGCGTGCCAAATTTGTAAACACGGAAATTTCTAAAACGAACGAGACAAGAACACGTGTACAAAATAATATTTGTATTAATGATTTAGGGGTTACAATCTCTCTCAAATTTGATCCTCTGATTCGATCTCCGTAAGGTGTTGATTTGTGGATGTGCGATTGATCCAAGGGCCGTCGAGGCTTGATCTTGGATGAACGGTTGAAAGTTTTCTTCAAGGGCCATTGGGGCTTAATCTTGAAGGTTGAGGGAAGTTTCTTTAAGGGCCTTTGGGCTTGATCTTGAAGGTTGATGGATGAACGGATCTTCAAGGCTTTTGGGCTTGATCTTGAAGAATTGTTGATGAACGGATCTTCAAAGGCCTTTGGGGCTTGATCTTGATGAACAGTTGATGAATGGATCTTCAAGGGATTTTGGGCTTTATCTTGAAAAACGATTGGATATGTGGATTTGTTGATGTTGTTGATCCAAAGGGTCGTTGGGGCTTGATCTTAGGATGAACGGATGATGAACGATGAACGCTTTCTTCAAGGGCCGTCGGGGCTTGATCTTGAATTGGTGGAAGTTCCTTCAAAGGGTCGTTGGGGCTTGATCTTGAAGTTCCTTCAATTAGACTTAATGTCATTTATGATTGTCATGTTCCTCTTCTTACGGATTTAAGGTCCACTGGAGTGAAGTTAGGAGTGGAAGATCGAGAGGAAGCCTTACTTGCAAAATTTCAAGTCAGGCCAATATTAATTGATCATGTACTTGAAGCCCAGATGGATGATGAAGAGACCCAGGAAATAATTCAAGCAAGGAATCGGGGGAAGAAGAAAGACTTCAGAATTCGAGAAACTGATGGCATGCTTATGCAGGAAAGTAGAATGTATGTGCCGAATAATATGGAATTAAAGAAAGCAATTCTTGATGAAACACATATTTCAGCTTATGCAATGCATCCAAGAGGTACTAAAATGTATCATACCATTCGACCATTTTATTATTGGCCAGGTATGAAAAGAGAAATTGCCGAATATGTGAGTAGGTGGCATGTCAAAGCAAAAAGAAAGAAACCTTTTGGATTGATGCAGCCACTTCCCGTTCCATAGTGGAAATGGGAAAATATTACTATGGATTTTGTGTACAAGTTTCCTCGTACACAGAATGGTTATGATGGCATTTGGGTGATAATTGATCGGCTTATTAAGTCGGCACATTTTATTTCTGTGAGGGAGAAGTATTCTTTAAGCCGATTAGCTAAATTATTCATATCGAAGATTGTGAAGTACCATGGAGTTCCAGTTAGTATTATCTCGGATCGTGATCCTAGATTTACTTCTAAGTTCTGGATAGCATTCCAGGAAGCTCTTGGTTCGAGATTACTTTATAGTACATCATATCATCCTTAAATAGATGGACAATTAGAGATGACTATTCAGACGCTGGAAGATATGCTGAGATCTTCAGTATTGCAGTTTAGTGACGTTTGGCATAAGCGGTTGGATTTAATGGAATTTGCCTACAACAATAGTTTTCATTCAAGTATTGGTATGGCACCATTTAAGGCACTTTATGGCAGGTCTTGTCGTACACCTTTATGTTGGTCAGAGGTTGGCAAAAGAGTTTTGGTGGGCCCTAAGATTGTGGATGAGACTACTCAGAATATTCAAGTAATTAAATCTAACCTGAAAGCTGCCCAGGATTGACAAAAGAGTTTAGCAGAAAAACACGCCATTGGCAGGGTGTATAAAGTGGGTGATTGGATATTTTTTAAGCTTTCACCATGGAGAGGTGTGGTTCGGTTTGGGAAGAAATGTAAGTTAAGTCCTAGGTATATCGGACCATATGTGATCACCGAGAGAGTCGGTGAAGTTGCTTACAGGCTTGAGTTGCCTCCAGAGTTATCTAAAGTGCACGACATTTTCCATGTTTCCATGCTTCGTCATTATTTTTCAGATCCGTCACATGTGATACCTCCTCAACCTTTGGAAATTAATCCAGATTTGACTTATGATGAGGAGCCAGTGACGATATTGGATTGGAAAGATAAGGTGCTGAAGAACAAGACCGTGCGCTTAGTGAAAGTTTTATGGAGAAATCACTCAATGGAAGAAGCTGCTTGGGAGACAGAGGACAGGATGAGGGATATGTATGCAAGGTTGTTTTATGATTATTAGTGGATTGTATTTGTTGTGTGAATTTCGAGGATAAAATTTTCTTAAGGAAGGTAGGTTGTCACAGCCAGTCCCAAATTATTTTTATCGATAGTGTGAAATGTCTATTTTACCCTTAAACGTTGAGATGTGTTGTGTGTGACGTACTTTTAGAGGTGGACCAATATGTTAAGTTCCTAAGTTTTCGGAACTTAAAGTTAATGGTTTGTTGTTGTTAGTAGCCCAAAGCTAGACCATACACACACACCAACCAATCCCGTTTACTCTCTCTCTCCTCCCTATCAGATTTTTTTCCATTTTCGTACAACCGTACGGACAAACTCGAACCTAGCTCATTAATCGCAAATCGAGGTTTTGGAAGCCATCTTCATGTTCCTTGTGAGCTCAGGAACACATCTATACCATTTTTAGAACGTGAATCCTTCAAAAACTCAAGAACCCAAGAATCCCGATTTTGAGCACTGTTCATGCAGTTATGATTGTGGACTTTTCTTTGACTTTTAAGGTTCCAGGGAGTTTTAGGACGTCTTCACGAAGCTCGGGGAAGAAAGTTGGACTGTTTTGGACGTCGGGAAGCTTAGTTTGACGAGTTTCAAATTTTGGCAGGATTATCGAGGTTTCTTTGGCGAGTTTCCATGGATTTCAAGGCTTGAAAGTGGTAAGAATGTGTTCTACTCACTCTAAGCTTCATTTTGAGACAAATTTCATGAATTTTGGTTGAGAATCGAAAAAGATATGAAGTTTTTAGGATTTTTCCAGTTTCCGATGATAGCAACGGCATTGGCGCTAGACTCCGGCGAACCAAGGAGGAAGAAGGAGAATATTACGTCAAAGTTGACGGAATATGCTAATGCTGTCAGGTAATTTTAACGGTATATGTTGGTTTTTAACGGAATATTCCTTAACGCCGTTAGGGAATCCGTTTGGTGTGCCAGGCACGTGCCTGCAAGTGGGCCGCTTGTCTAGCCGTGCCTTGGCCAGCGCGTGAGGGTGTTTGGATGCTCGAAATTTTTTTCTAAAAATATGGGGATGTTCGTGGTGTTGAGTAGATCACGTTGGTATATTCAAACACCTCATTTGAGCATTGTATAAGAAGTTATTAGCTAATTGTGGTTGTGTGCTTTAATTAACATTTATTTAGTTATTTCGCATATAGGTGAGACCTATCTAGAGGACGAGCGCCATCATTCGAGGCTCGGGGGCTACAACCTTTCGACATACCGGTGAGTGGGCTTTTGGTTTTCCGTATATACCTATATACTTGAGATTTTTCCCAGAAAATGAATTTGAATGATTATACGTTTTGAAATGCCATACAAAGTATCTGCCTATTTTATTTATGCATTAATAGTAGCATATATTTATGATTGGTGCTGCGGACGCACAGGTAAGTGCCAGGTAAGTTCATAAATTAAATATATGAGATTGATTTAGTTATGCGAGATATGATGTGATGCAATGAGAGCTCATAAACCTGCACCCTGGTGTTAGTGCTCCTGCCCAGAGTTAAGGCACAGTCCTTCATGTGATGTTCACCTCCTGCACCATATGCTTACCTTGGATCCAAGTTAGGTGCACAGGCTTGTCCTACAGACCACTATAGGTGGTTCTGACTCGTAGGTGAACCGTGATCATATGCATAGTCTTCACGTGATCATAGCACTAGAGCATATTTATTTTACACCTAGTCTTGTCGTACAGACCACGTTAGGTGTTTCCGACTCGTGTGCATGATTTGATATGATTAAGATTGGTTATGAGTTATAAACTCAACTGGGCAGGTCATGTTAGGTGGATCCGGCTGATATGATATCTGGTATTGATATATTTTAACTGAATAATTTATAGCATTTCTTTGAGATACTTTGGCATGATATATTTCTATGGATTTTCATCCTGAGCATGATTTCTGATATAACATATATTATTTTTTAGGAAATTATACAGGTTTTACGACAAGGGGTTAGCGTTTTTTGATAAATGAACTGATTTTGAAAAGCTTTGTTTTTGCCCACTCACACTTTCTGTTTTGCGCCCCTCCAGATTTTAAGTAGAAGTGCTTTGGTGGCTCATGGGGATTTCGTCGGTGGTTCTTACAGAATATTAAATGTAGGATCACCTTCGGGTGTTATATAATTAGTACTTATCCAGTTGAACTGCACTTAGACTATTTATGCTTTGATGGTGTATTTCACACTTAATCTCACACTAGCACTTTATTTTAGCTAGGACTTTTAGTAGTATGGTTTTTATTCATTCACATTTCCTTTTATCTCTATTGCTTCCACACTGTGCACATGGCTACGTCACCCTCACGTGACGATTAGCACGCCCTGATTTAGGTCGGGGTCTGTCATTATTACTATGAGTGAACTGCCAATTTAGTTCCTGAATAATTTATCACCTGAGTAAAAGTTAGGTCTTTAATATTTTTATTTTTTTGAGGAAAATCAATCATTGAATTTTAAAAATCTGCCAATTACATCCTTAATATTATATTCAAAGCTATTATATTCAATTTTCCGTCAACTTAAGTCAAGGTACTTGCATATGATACACATTAGAGAGTAGATTAGTAATTTTACATAAAGAAATAGTATATGAAGTTAACTTTGGAGGGTAAAAATTAGACCTTAGATTGGTAACCTGTATGAAATGTTAATGGCTTATACGTGAGAAAATGTTGGTATTTTACTTTAAAATGTGTCAAGTGACTTAAGTTGACAAAAAAGTGATAAACTAGCTTTTAATATAGTAGTATGGATGAAATTAGCAATTTTTAATGAATTTAGGGACTTATTTTACCGAAAAATAATTCAGGGACCTAATTTTCACTGAGGTAATAATTCAGAGATTAAATCAGCATTCCACCCTACTATTATTGTTCTAACTAGTAGAACGTTCTTGAACTTGTTTTGGAGGGTAAAAGGTTAAAAACATCTACTTGTTTTACTTGCAAACAAACAAAACCTCTCCCAAAATTGGTTCTGGGATGTGACTTTGCCTGTACAATATTATTTTTGTACAAATCAATCGTGTCTCCTCATTTTCTTTCTTTTCTTCTGTAAATAAAGCTTTTATAGATTATGCATTCTAAACTATAAAAGTTTAAGAAATGAACTGTAGTGATTAAGAATATACACTTTTGTATCCAATGTCCTAAGTTTAAATATTCTGATTCTTTGTTTCTTAAGGTCATTTGATTTCTAGGATTGTAATAGATAACTCGTAAAATTCCAAGTACATAAAGATGAATGTAGAGGTAAATGGTTTTCTTCATTTTGAGTAGATATGAATGAAAGTTATATTTTTAAGGAAAAATTAGTATCCAGTCCCTAGTTTTTACTGTTCATTGACTAACACCTTATTAGTTCTTAAATTTTGATTCAAGTCCCTAGCATTAATGTGATAATGAATTTACATGTTTATTATATAATTTTTTTAATATAAAAATTAGTAATTAATTTAGGGTTTAATACTCACACCTCTATTAAACTTCTAATTAATTTTCAATTCAAACATTTCCAAAATAATAAAAAATTAAATTAAATTAAGTTTGTACCTATTAGTTTTTTTTATATATAAAAAGATTCTCAATTTTTTAATCTTAAATGTACCCATTCATATAATTTTTCAATTTTTTTAATCTTAAATGTACCCATTCTCAAATATATCAATTTGTTATATGTAAAATGTACCCTTTTTTAATATAAAATCCATTCAAATTTTTTAATCCATGTTTAAACTTATATGGGTACATTCTTTTTCGTTGATTTGAGAATGTATCCATGTTTTGGTACAATAACTTTTTTTGTTAATTTTGGTTAATGTACCCATACATATATGTATATACACACACACACACACACAATATAATAGAGAGAATAATTTATATTTTATTATTTTTAATCCCATAAATTATGGGTTTTATTTAAAATCTCATTAATATAAACAATTACAAATTTCAATTTTTAATTTTTAATTAAAAAAATATAGTAACTTACATTATTACATTAATATCAGGGACCTCAATCAAAAACTAAAAACTAACAAGGTTTCAATCAAAGAATATTGATAGCTAGGGATCGCATCCAAAGTGTCCCAAAGAATCTTGTCATTTTGGAGGAAATTTGAATGTACAAGTTTTCTGTATGAGTAATTCATCTTTTACTTTAAATTGGATACAAAATTTTCATTTGTTTGTTCAACATACAATAAATATTGTGGGCTATTCATTCAAATTTATCTTGGACACCAAATGAGAATTTGATCAGACTTGTTGTGAGTTAGAGGGATAAGAAGAATGTCGAATCCGACAACAAATCTCAACTTCCATAATAATATACAATCGAGTAAGATTTTGCTCATCACCTTGACTTCAAATTATTATTTCATACAAATATGGTACTCACCACCCACAATTTCACCAACACAAAATAAGGAAATAAAAATAAAAAAAACAAAAACCACCCACTTCATAGTATTTATTTATGGGGAGTTTTAACAAATACTCCTGGTATTGTTCACTTTTAACGAAAAATCACATTTTTACTTTTCCCTGATACTATTCATTACACCTTTATTTGTCATTTTTCATTAAAACTAAAGTCTTTTTTTAACTTTTCGTTAGTTTTTCTTTTATTTACTGGGGATGCTTGTTGATCTTACAGTAAACATGGTAGCCATACTTCTTGGTCTTATACTCTGGTGGATTGTCGGCGTTCACAAGCTGTAAATGAGGACCTGCTGGCGGCTCCAATAACACTAGTCATGACATTCTTGTCTTGTCCTTGTTTACGGTGGTTCTGTGCAGGATACTCTTGTACTTTCCATTTCTCATCATCTCACCACCATTAGTTAATTACTCAATTACATACTTAATTAATTGACTTATTTAGCTTAATACCAGGTGACTTTTAAAAAATGAGGTTTGGCGTTTGGGCTATTGCTGATAAATGAATGGAAGTGATAGAAATTTGGGACCATTTTCTGTAGGAGCACCGTAATACACGATGGAATTATTCATTTACAGAATCACCTAAATATGTTTGTCTGCTCATGTGGGACCATGATTTTTCAGGATCGGAGTAAGGCTAAACCGAATACCGTTATCTCAAGAGTTCAATCATGGACTCACTACCAACTCCGGGTGAAGCTGTATCAAATGGAGAAGGGTGCCACCATCACTCTACTATGGGGCCCTAGGCAGAGTCCTAGTGACTCCACCATATGACCATACTTGTTTTGCAAGACATGTGATGTGATCTGGATATGGACACAATCAGATCCTATAAGTCTTGGAGTCCCTACAATTTAGGGATAGGCATGCTCCGCAAGTGATCACAACTCCTAAGAAGATGCAATATCTACTCACTAATATCCTCTATGATTCTCCCGGCTTAAAATGAGGATCTATCCTAAAAATGTCTCTCTCTCATAGTATAAATACACCCGTTTAGGGTTCATCTACAGTAACGTAACCTATACATTTGAATTCTCTTGCCTACTGCTTGACTATCGAAGAGCCTTTTGTAGGTTGTTCAGGTTTACTCGGATTTGTGCCCAACCGCCGCTCACGGAGGTGCGTAGATTTGGTTTCAACAATTGGTGCTTTCATTAAAAGAAAACCCATATTCCTCTCGACCAGACCACTTTGCTCCACGGATACCACGTCCAGAAAATTGCTGTTTGGTCAAACCGTATACCCGAATAGAGAAGAAGCCTCTTTCATCGACCAGGTCTGGGATAACGTCCTGAAGGTACACATGTCAATAAAAGTGCTCAAGAAGAACCTACAAGTAGGAGAAAGGGTGAAGCTCGCTAGGCTGAATGAAAGAATGAAAACTGTAGAAGGTACCTTCACCCGATTTGAAAATTCTACTATTCGAGCTCCCCCAGGAACGACAAATTCACAATAGTTGATCTAGGAAGCCCTCCTAGTAGTGTAATTTACAAGACTGCGGGAAATTCCCTAACCACTGCCTCCCTAACACCTAGGCATGAAGTCCATCCAGGCATCAATCACATAAGGAGAAGACAATAGTATTTCAAGAAAGCGCAGAAGGGAAGGAAAATGACCCAAGGAAAACCTTGGATGAAAGATCCCTTAACCAGGCCATAAATTGTTTACCCACCATCCAATGGCACTCTTGCAGTCAAGTTGTAAATCAAAGACACTATGGTCGGCAGAGTCCTAATCGATAACGGATCGGAAGTCAATATCCTCTTCAGGAGGTAGCTATAAGGATTAGTGATAAGTCCATATTATACCATATATTTTACCCTTATCTTAGTATTAATATATTAGTTATTTGGGTAAATTACATAGTAGCCCCTCAGATTTGAGGGTAAATTACAACCCCATAGAACAACTTTAAAACATTTCACTTTCATACATCCAGTGCCATTTTATTTCAAAATAACACCTCCGTTAGATTTTTCATCCATTAGTCTGTTAAATGTTGACGTGGCTACCACATTTGTGCTGATGTGGCTGCCACGTAGAAAAAAATATTTTTTATACATTAAAAATATTATAATATTAACCCAATTAAAAAAACAAAAAAAACTAGAAAATCCCGAATTCCATATCCCTTCCTTCCCCCCTCCCCCACCCCCACCCTTTTGCAACTCCCAAAATCCTCTCTTCTCCCAGCAACCCCCAAACCTATATCCCCCATCTTCATCTTGTTCCCTAAAACCCAAAAATGATAACCCCCCACCCCAAAACCAGAAACCCAGAACACCCCCGCCCCCCCCCCCCAAACGTCGACCCTCCCTGTGCACCCCCCTAACCCGCAACCCTCTCTTCCTCCGCACCCACCTTCTTTCCTTCTCTACACACCCTCTGAACCCAGATCCCCTTTCTTCCCCCTCTCCTCTCTGCAATCCCTTCCCACTATCCCTTACCCACCCCGAACCCCACCCCCAAAGACTTCACCCCCTTTAAGCGACCCACATACCTGCAACAACAAAAAGAAGAAGAAGAAGAGGGAGGAAGAAGAAAAAAAAAAGAAAACCCCCCCGGCCCTGCCATGACCCACGACCCATCTCCCTTCCCCCCGCTCTGCCGCGACCCGCGACCGACTTCCCTTCCCCCCCCCTCGCGCGACCTTTCGGCGACCTTCCCGCGAACTGGGCTTTTTTTTTTCTTTTTTTTCTCTTTTTTTTCTCCCTCTTCTTCGTCTTCTTCTTCTTGCAGGTTTTGAAGAGGGGACAAACTGGGGGTTTTTTTTTTCCTCCCTCATCTTCTTCTTTTTCTTCTTCTTGTTGCAGGTTTTTGGGTTCTAGGTTAGGGATAGGGATGTGGGTCGCTTGGGGAGAGGTCGCTGGGGGGTGGGTGAGGGATAGTGGGAAGGGATTGCATAAAAGAGAGGGGGGAGAAAGGGGATCTAGGTTAGGGTTTTTATGTTTTTTTTAATATTTTAATTGGGTTAATATTATAATATTTTTAATGTATAAAAAATATTTTTTCCACGTGGCAGCCACATCAGCATAAATGTGGTAGCCACGTCAGCATTTAACAGACTAATAGATGGAAAATCTAACAGAGGTGTTATTTTGAAATAAAATGGCAATGGATGTATGAAAGTGAAATGTTTTAAAGTTGTTGTATGGGGTTGTAATAGACCTCAAACCTGAGGGGCTACTATGTAATTTACCCTAGTTATTTTGGTAGAATTTTGATACTTTGAACTATATTTCTAAAGTTGGACATTCAATTTCCTCTGGAGCAAAAAAGTGATCAAACAGATTAATTTTAGAGTAATTCTAATTGGAGGATGTTCGTGAGTCTTTCAAGATGATTGTGTCAAAATTCTATATTTTTCTACTAAGCCGTTTGACCGTGGTTATGAAATAAAGGCCCAGCGCGCAGCTTTTCCAGACTGACCTTTCTGGACGTTTTGGGCATTTTGAAGGTCAAGATGGAATATTTTGAGGAAGATTTCTTCTGAGGATTTGTAGG
Organism: Malus sylvestris; assembly: GCF_916048215.2. Taxonomy (NCBI): domain Eukaryota; kingdom Viridiplantae; phylum Streptophyta; class Magnoliopsida; order Rosales; family Rosaceae; genus Malus; species Malus sylvestris. The sequence goes on along the minus strand of NC_062264.1, from coordinate 4,864,214 downwards.
GGACGTCTCCATCTTTCAAAAGAGACTTTTTGGGACAAATCAGAGTTAATTTGGTCGGTCAAAAGTCTGATTTTCTAAGAAATCCGAATTTTAGTTCAAATAGGAAACCTTTTATTTTATGTTTTATTATTTTATTATGTTTCCTAGTTTTATTCTAAGACTTTTTAGGTTTTATTTTGTAGTAGTATAAATAAGACCTTTTAGCCATTAGGGTTAGAAGGGAAGGAGAGGAGAGAACGCACGCACACTTTAGAGAGTTTTTCAAGTTTATTTTCTAGGCGTTTTCTATCCTTATTCTCAATAATATTTTGTTTCATGATTGTTCGTAACTAAGTTCTTTTGCTAGGGCGATGCCACAAGCCTTAGCATGAATATGTGATTTTATTAATTTGCTTATGAATGGATGCATGCTTACTTTGAATTATTAATCACTGCGATCAAACTATCTAATTGTCTTAGTGATTCGCAACCATTAGGGTTTTTAGACAAGTAATTTGATGCAATTTCTGTTGGAACATCACCCTGAAATTGAGGAGGGCTTCTTGTGATTAGTAATTGTAAGTTCACTTAAGGTGAATATCACGCTCTTAAGGGTTGCATGGTTTTTCAAAGGGTTTTCATAAAGCTTAATGAGTCTTGCATGTTTATATTTGATCTGAACATCACAGACGGGTTGCATGTTAGATATACGTTTTCGCTTAAACACACAAGGAAAATATGCATTAGGAAAACCTAACCTTCAAAGTATATATGTGGAAATTCATAAGTAATTAGTAAAATTGCGTAGGATTGTTAAGGGGACGGCGGAACCCTAGGCTTTTACAAATTGTTTTTCTTTAAATTGTTCTCTAGTTAATTTCTTTAATTGTTTTATTTTAAAATTCGTTTTTATTATATTAAATTCTAAAATCAACATTTTCCAAACTTTGTTTTAAATAATTAATTAAGTGTTGGTTTTAAACACAAATTATTCATTCAATCTCGGTGGAAAACGACCTTGCCTAAACCACTATACTACGACAACCTTGTACTCTTGCAAGTATTTTTAAGTGTTTTTATCTCTACTTTTGTAGATGGTAAAAATCCCTATCAATTAACATCCTAGATGAAGTCAACTCATGAAGATCCAATGTCCAAACCCTTAATGGAACCCCGCTTAACACCATAGGGACAATACATTTCATGGTTCAAGCAAAACCATCTGAACATCTGATGACTTTCCAAGTGATGGATAATTTGTCTCTATACAACGCTTTCTTTGGCCGAGAATGGTTATACGCCATGGCAAAAGTCCCCTTTAAAGATAGAATCCCACCTCACTACTCCGAATTGATGCCAAGCAGCAAAAGGTTCAATGACATAGAAACCAGAGGACTTGTGCCGATGGATGAAATCCTTGTTGAAGAAAGAAAATTAAAACCCTTGCAAGCCTCTCCAAGTGACCTAAAACAAAGTAAATCTCACATGAAATACACACGGTTTGATTCCCTTCCTGAGATATGTAGGCAGTTCGGTAACGCCCCCATCTGTGTGAAGATAAGTCCATTGAGAAATCATCCCCCAACGCCTCCCTATAGGCTTATCGTCAAAAGTGATCTTTCATGTAAATTTTTACATATATCATATTTTCTTTAGAACTATATCAGTAATTTGATTCTCCATCTCATAAATATGTAGGCAATCCTTCTCAGATTCAATCACACCCTCTTGTCAATCAATTTTACTTCGATCATGAATAACGAGCATCTGTTTGTCTTAAATACGTATTCTTTTCTTTATTTTTTCGATGATGTAGGGAGTACCCCACTCGTTAAAAAATAGGCCCCAAACTTTGAAAACTTTACACGAATACAAGTCTAAAAACATTCAAAATTACACTATCATAAGAGCCTTCTTTAGCCTTATCCGTCTGGAACGGCTAGCAGCTTGTTAGACTCGAACAGTAATAAGTGTTGTAACGACTGGTGGGCTATGGGTACAGGAACATTGCGCCTTGACCTGGAAGTCCAATGCACCATCCAGTCTCTAGAAAGTTTATGTAACCAGCAAGGTTGTGGGTTATAACATTCCAAACCTGGGCTCTACACATTCGAGGGAATAGTCAAAAGGGCGATCTGGAACTTATCTGAGGGTGGCTCTAAAATCTGACCCCGAGTACGACTACTTCTATCCCAGACTAATTTACTAAGTCAAGTAAGCTCTACAACACCAAGTGTTAGCAGGTTCGAAGAGGGCATTCAAACTAGGCAATCCCAAAGAGGAATTTTATTCCAATGGAGCTTCAGTAAGCGAAAATGCTTTGGTCAAGCCAACCAAAGTAGTCCGATTATAAACGCTCAAGTCCGACACATAGGGTCTAACAAAAGGATTCTAAAAGCATTTTTGACTCACATGTTGATGACCATGTATCCAAAGAACTTTTGCGTAAGATTCACTAGAAATGAACACGCAATTCGGACCAGGGAAAACTCATTCTGGCACCACATTGCAAGTTTTGAGGTAATCGACCTCTACTTCTAAGATGTTATCAGGCATGATTTGGACCTCTTATACCTGATGAATGTATTTTAATAAGTGTAAGAGCAAGAGTTTTCTCATGGGTTTAATGTCTAATTCCTAATACCATAATAAGGTGGTATTCTAGATATCATGATGAGAATACTTTATGAATACAAATCTTAGGAGGCAACATTCCCCTGAATCAATGTTTCCAAGGGGAGTTGATGAGCTTTGTCCCGAACCTACAAACTTACTCGTACCCGCTCCGCCACTTATTTCTCAAATAAAGTTCGTTTACTTTAGAGAAATTTATAGGATTAAGATTTCTTCCCCGAGTAGAGAAAGAAATGAAAGAAAAAGCTTTGTATTACGACAAAAAGTTTGCAAAAGGGACAGTCTCCTTTCCTACCCAGGAGCAAGTGCAAATTAATCCTTTTTCAGGACATCGTTTCCCTTGAATGGAGTAGAAGATTCACCAAGGGCATCAGGTGTCGGATTACCTTTAAGATCACATTCATTTTGCTCCGCCTCTAAATCTGACATCTCATCTAACAAATGATGCGGAGGAGGAAAGTCCATGTGTTTGATCTACTCATAAATTCTGAAGACGCTCCAACCTTTAGGGTGATCTTGTTGGGCGTAATCGGTAAGGAATCTGACGTCAAACTCCTCTTCAAGTAACCTCTTATGATCTTCCTGGAATACATACGTCTAAGAGGAATACCTGTTAGTAAGCTGCTAAAGGTACGCGATGGGCTTGTTATCGTTGTGATCGACCTCTTAGCATAGATGCTCGACCTCTTTTTTTGAAGAGCTTCCTGCTCTTTAGCCCAAACATTTTGTTTTAAAGCTAACACACGCTCCGACTCTCCTTTTAAGACAACAAGAGCCTAGTCCACCTTCGTCTTGGCTTGCTTCTCTAACCTCAGCTCGTCTCTAACCTTCTCAAAACTTTCCTTGTAATCTTTGGCCTTTACCTCTATAACAGTAGCTAGATCAATCTCCCGAATTATCTCTACATCATGAGTGGTATTCGAGGCTTGCTACATGGTATACGAGTTCTTAAGTTCTTATGATTGGGATAGCAATCATCGTTTTGCCTATATCTGTAATCCGTTTAAGTTCCTAGATTCGTCCACACATTAACCTAATACGAGGGAAACATATCAACAAAAAGAAATGGAGGAGAGAAATTCGGGTATCTCATAATGACTCCTATAGTACTGCATTATGTCACATTTAAGAGAAGTGTAGGCTCCCTTGAAATCGGTAGTGGCAATCGTAGCCCCATGCAGCACCCGAGCATCATATGTGTTTTGAAGACCACTGACATCAGAAGCAAAAGCAACTCGATCAGCCAAAGGTTTGATCATAAAGGGAGGACGAGATGTTCCCTTGGACCTCGATGGGGAAATCAATGGAGGACCATTATGGCAGGAAGGTTCATATATAGGCACTTGCAGCGGATGGACGAAAGTGGACGTTGAGGAAATGGAAGGCACATCAATTTCGTATGGCACGAACATAAAACTTGGTGGAAGAACCAAATGAGGACAATAGGTTCTGACTTCGACAATTGGGGCAACACCGCAGGTAAATGGATAAGAGGTGAAGTAAGCGGCTTATTTGCTATGGATATAGAGGCAAATACAATAAAAGTTGGTGGCGCCAGAACAGCAACGTGCTTATTCGAAGAGGGGTTTATAATGGATGTCCTTAATCAGCAGTTGTGGCTGAGGAGTCACAACCAATGAGTAAGAAGAAGAATTGTTAGGATGTTTCCGCTTCTTTAGGACAGGTGACAAAGTCTATGCTGTTTTAAAGGAACGAGTTTTTCTATGATCATTACGAGCATCAACCTACTCTAGCTTCTTTATAGGGAATCCTGAACAATGAAATGCGTCTATATCTTCTTACGGTTGTTCAAGTGCTCAGTAGAGAACAACCATTTCCAATTGCGATAAACGGTCGGAGGATCAATCCGGATCTGGAGTCCGCTAATATCTCCCTCCTAAGCTCCGTTAACAATTAGTATGTCTTTGAACCAATCCTTGTGGTGATTAGGGGTGTCTTGATGTATGTCTCCTAATCCAAACTAGTTATAGCAGCAAAATAATAATGGTCATCCAAACTCGGTTTGAAGCTATGCAACATTTAAACTCTGGGATATCCAACTTAGCCCCGAACCACTAATTCAACAACTCGAAGCAAGTGAAAAGCTTGAAGGCGGTAAAAGAGAGGTTTCAGATGGCTATATCATAGCATAACAAAATGGCTTTCATAAAAGCAGAAAGAGGGAAACGAAGACCAAAGTCCAAGAACCAAGGGTAGATTCTAGTACAAAGACAGCAAGGACTAAACAACGGTGCAGATTAGCATAGATATCATGACCAGGTTCCCACCAGACGTTACAGTCGTCCAAAATGTCATGGTGCTCTTTAATGAAAGACTCACCTTCTTCTCGATTACGAACTCTTGTCAAAGGAAGATTATAGGGGGAAAGCTTAATTGGTTTAGACTTCTTGCTTGAAAAAGCCATGATAAAAGATTCAAAAGAGAGGCAAAATTTTGAAATAAGTGCGTATAAAAAGTTGGGAGTTTTTTTTTTTTGTTTTGACAATGAAAGTTTGTAGTGGAGTGGAAAAGTAAGATTCGAGGATATATAGGCATCATTTAGTGGAATCATCTAATGGTAAGCATCTTATATAAGAAAATATTTTTCATAGAGATTTTTCATTACACTTATGTTTTGCATATTTTCTTATCTGCCACTAATTCATTACAATATATTTAGGTGCGAACATTTCGGTACACTAGTTTAGTATAATATATTTAGGTACCGACATTTTGGTACACTAGTTTAGTATCATATAGTTAGGTACGGAATTTTCTGTACACTTATGTTTTTACATATTTTCTTATGTGTCACTAATTCACTACAATATATTTTGGTACGGGCATTTTGGTACATTAATTTAGTAAAGTATATTATGATACAGACGTTTAGGTACACTAATTAGAGAAAGTTAAATAAAATTTAATGTAATAACATTAAATAAGTTATCTGTTAAATATAAAAACAAAAATATAATATGAATTTGAATTAAATACATATTAATAGACTAAAATCAATATTCAATATAACACTAAATTTTTATTAAATTTTAATCTTCTTCAAGAATTAAAGTTCAAAAACCCCTTGTTAATTTTACCAAGCGACAGCTCCTACTATTGCATGCATGAAATAGAACACCTCCAACTACAAAGAAACATTGATGGATTAGAAATCATGCAGGCTAACTTTTATAAAAAAAAAAATAAGATAGCTACATAGCTTGGATACTATGTATACCATGCAAACCTAATTAATTAAGCTCTACATATAGAAAACAAACAAACACACAAACATATTATATATGTGTGTGTGCGCGCGCGTGTGTATGTGTGTGTGTGGTCAACTTTAACCCAATTTGTGCATTTATTTTTTAGTTGTATGACTATTTTGACTTTGATAATAAATATAGATTTAAATTTCTAATTATATACGGTTACTTACCTATGATAATGATATCTAAAGCACTTTTTTTTTGGGGAGAAACAATATATAATACAATTCTATATATACGAAAAATATTTGATTAATTAACATCTTCATTTACCTATAAAAGAGATATGAAACAATTATACGTATGAAAATATTACTATCTTCCTACAATTAAAAATACCCAACCAATTATACAAAAGGAAAGGCAAAGACATATAAGCATTTGGCAAATTTTAAGACATGTACAAGCGAAAGGAATATGTATTACATGTAGTTAAGTTATCACCATGACAAATTTCAATATAAATTGTTGGACTATGACTTTTCAGGGCCAGAGTAAGGTGGATCGGAATACGAATATTTGGTCATGGACTCTACAGCTTCCGATGCGGAGCTAAACATACGAAGCAGCGATGCCACCATCATCCTGTTCCGAAATCAGTGGGTGAAGTCTGATGATTTCGATGAGACTAACCTTTTTCCATAAGATATGGAAACAAAATCCAGCAAGAAATCAGCAAGTTTCTTATAATTAATCTTGGAGTCCTTACAATCAAAAGATTGACGTGTGCGGTAAGTAATCACACTCCTAAGAGGATGCAATATCTATCTCTAGATATCCTCTAGGATTCTCCCGATTTAATACAAATTCTACTATTCTAAAACATCCCATCCTCAACTAGTATAAATACATCATTCTAGGATTTTCTCTGGTAACACAATTATCGCATACTTACTTTCTTGTCTACTTCTTTAATTTTATATTGCTTACTAACTTGACCATCGGAGAGCCTTTGACTGGCACACCCCTAGTTTTTTGTTAGCTCATGGTTGTTTGTTCTTTTACAGATTACTCGAATTTGTGTGTCTTTACCTTCTATGGCACTGCGTGAATTTAGTTTCAACATAATTTATTCCAACATATAAGATAGAAGTATAACACGAACAAATGGAAGAATAAAAAGTGACGAAGATGAAGAAGAAGAACTTAGCATATCGACAAAAAAGAAGAAGAAGAACTTGGCATAAAAGTGGCAAAGCAAAGAGCAACAAATTAAGTAAAAGTTGGCCTAAAAATTATGTTTCTATCCATTTTTAAATTCAGGGTAGGTTGGGAATGAAAAAATGAAAGTTGTTGACCCTAAAAACTATCAAGTTTACGTGGCGCGCAGGCCGAGTAACTAATAAGCTAACTACGTCCTTTAGTTATGCGTGGGGCATGCCCACTCGAAAGAAATATATGTCTTGATTTTAAATGTGGTTCGGCTATCGGAATGCTGAACTCTGAAACTTACTTACGAGTATCCAATCATAAAACAAAACTCGACGTTCAATGTGCCAAGCCTAGAAACATGTAACACCTTACTTCGCCGAGAAGGCTAATGAGATGACCTCTGCTAACAAGGTTTCGAAAATCCTTATCAGCCGAGACTTGGATAAATTACCAGTCGGCTTCGAAGCAGTGTTGTCTATCCAAACTGAAAGTGCTCCTCGGTCGGCTAATTATACGGCTACAGTGTTGTCTATCCAAACTGAAGATGTCATCGGTTGCCTTCACAGTACTGTTTATCCAAACTGAAGATGTGTTGGTAAAAGAAAGGGGAAGGGGATAAAATCTCAAAGGTTGTTGAGAAGCTTTGCACAAGGCAATTTGTGTGTTGAATTGGAGGAGCTTTGAATGATGCACTATCTCCTCTATTTATAATAGCGAATCCTCTCATGGCCAAACTAGAAATGGACTAGGATTAGAACTCCTCAACCCAATCCGATCAAGTTTCAACCAATCTTAATTCCTGTAGGCTTTGAACCAAGCTTCTTAACAAACCAGATTCACCCCCTAATTCTCAGTGTCCTTAGCTTTAAGAATCTTTGTTGCACTAGGATTCAACCAACTCACCCTTATCCAAACCAAACCTTTTCGTAATAGGATTCGGCTGACCTTAACTAGATGGCCCATAACAAGATTCTAAATGAATGCCATTAGGCCGAGAATGACCTAAGCTCGGCCCAAAATAATATTTTGGGCCCAAACATTGCCCCCTCGCTTCTAAGGTATTCGGCCTACAAATCTAAGCTGAGCCTCAACCTTGAAGAAGCAAAATAAACCTCTAACATATCACCAAGCTCGCCGAGGAATGCGACAACTGTTGAGACTTTATTAACCAGAATGCCATCGAATCCCTCCGGTGTGAGGATGATTCAAGTGTTTTCCACCAAACTCTGGGACCACTTTTCAAGGAAAACATCCCAGAATCAATCACCAAGATGTTGAAGACGCATTGCCTTGAACCCCTATTTCAAGGATACGATTGGTCGAAGTGGGAATTGACCAAACCCTAGGGAGTTGGCCATCAACCCTCACGGTCTGGGCTGCTTGGGTCACTCGGATGTAAGGGTGGGCACGGTACGGTTCGGTGCGGTTTCAAGTGAAACCGCAACCGAAACCGAAACTCTTTGCGGTGCAGTTCGGTGCGGTTTTGAAGCCAAAACCAAAATGAAACCAAACCGTTTGGTTCAGTTCGGTGTGGTTTCAAACGGTTTTGGTTTGGTTTTTGAGAAAAAAAATGTACAATTTATTCTATGCCTTGTCCACCTAGGGACTTACTCTAGCTGGTAAGTATTTCTTTCCCACCTACTTCCTGTTGTGTTACCAACTTAGCATTCTCTTGAGAATGTTAGCCTCGATTATCTGCAACTTCCTTGGTAATAAATGGCATACAAATGGATGTATTTTCCATCGCTCATTGTAGTTATTATCCAAGAGTTAGCATGTACATTTTTTCCCAGAATATTTCATACATATCTCATCAAAGTAAGAAAAATTCGTTGTCAATTTTATTACTAATTTAAGAATATCATGTTGGTTTGTATCACAGATTGTATAGGAGCCCCGCGGTATTAAAATTTACTGCAATGGGGCTACACATAACAAGCAAAGTGATTATGAGAGCAATGTGAGCCTGGGAGCCCTACTGCCATGAAAAACTCAGATTGGAGCTGCACAAAACAATAGATTAAAACATAACATTCAATATTCAATATATGGTGCGGTTTCGATTTCGGTTTTGGTTTCGGTGCGGTTTTGAAACCCCAAAACCGAAACCAAATCGTTTTCTTTGCTGCGGTTTGGTTTTGAAACCGTAACCGTTTCAAAATCACAAAACCAAACTGTTCGGTGCGGTCTGATTCGATTCGTGTTTCGGTTTTGATTTTTGATTCCAAGTACCCACCCCTACCCGGATGGAGCCACACTTCAGGGGCGATTGGAAGATTCTCAGTAACTTTGATGCCATTAAGCTATCAACCATTGAGATCAACATGGATCGAGAACTCCTAATGGCCACCCTGAGTTTCTAGTGTTTGGCCACCAACATTATGGTCCTTCCTCTTGGCCCCATTGGCCCAACAATGCTGGATGTCACGGCTATACTTGGCACTCCCCTTTCTGGTCTTTCAGTTGATACCACCCTTTTTCGATATCAATTCGACCTAGATCTAAAGGCGGTCTTTGACGAACATGTCGTCGAAGCTTTGATGAAGGATGGTCAGGAGCCGTTGAAAAAAAGATGTATATAAGCTGCACAAGAACTTCTTCAATTATAGCACCCTGATCACCCACTTCGCTGGCTCGGAGGGGGAAGCTCTCAAGAAGGGGGAACACGAGACCTTCTCGTTCTAGTAGTACAATAAGTTCATCTTTTGTACCAAGTCGTACAAGTGCCTGGCCAAGAATGTGCTAGTGGCTGAAGCGCTAGCTAGTGGCCACGTCCTGCCCTTCAGCTCGACCATCATTGCCAACCTTTCTCGATGCTTGGCTGAGGTTTCCGTCGGGAAAATCAACCCACACCAGAACGGCCCACTTTGAGTCTTTCAACTATGGTTGCAGGTTTACTTCTACACATTGAGGCCAAAAATCCTACACTTCAATTCTTCCAAAGCAATGAGCCTTCAACTGTCCTCACACCCTACTCCTGCCCATTGGCCGAAGATGTCTTCAAGTACTTCTTCGACCTTGAAGACTTGTTGAACGACGAGTTTCTGGTCTGCCACCGCCAGAAATATTTGTCTTCCATCAGGCTCCCTACATTGGTGTGGGAAGAAGCAGAAGACGCTGATCTCCGACAATCATATGGATCATTTGTTCTAGCTCGTGACATTCCATTTGGTTGTGATGCTCGATGGGCCAGCTAGGAGATTTGCCATCCTGACTTCATGGCCTATCCACTGAGCTATGTCCAGGCCTATCCTATGCCACTCCTTACTTCCCGCTCACCCTTGAGCCGAGAACGCCTCTTCAGCTCCTCATAAAGGGAATGTGATGAATCCGAGAGGGAATTCTTAGAGCGATGCACCAATTTCTATCTTCGGCTGATTACCCCAAAAACCCATTGCATTAGCATCTTCGCCGATTGGTGAGATGCTTACGTCAAGGACTTCTTCAGTACTTCAGTCGAGGAAATTTCAAAGAAGCTTTTCGACGACCGACCGAGGAAGACTCGTCCCAAAATCCAAAGAAACAACTAAAGGTATATATCTTTTACTTCCCTTGTTTGTTTATTCAATTTGAACATCGTTCTGACTTAAACTCAGTTTTTCCAAGTGGTCGTGCCATAAAACGAGTCAATGTGGTTACGATGGTCGCGACTAAAAAGAAACTCGCTCATCCTTCAGTCAAACCAACTTCTGCAGCAGCCCCTATTGCACCGACCGCACCGAGCAAACGGCCTCGCCCAAAGGTCGAGACGACTGGCAACATTGCCCGGTCCCAAAAGTGCCTCAAGAAAAAGGAAAAGAATGAAGAACGGGAGATATATGTCATTTCGAGTCAAACCACGGGAACAACCACTCCTAGTGCCCTTCTCCATTCTCATGTCGTCCAGGCCTCGATTGGAGTACCGCAAAATCCTCTGACAGATCAATCAACTAAGATCCAACCCATTATGCTGGCTGTTGTTGAACCCATCATCAACCCATTAGTCAAGGGTTTTCCAACCCCGAGGCCGGCCGTTATTCTTGGTGTTAGCGTGGCAGCTACTGCTTTGGAGAATGAGGCCACCACAGCCGAGAGAAACCCTCCGCCAAATCTAAAGAAGACTCCAATAATCATTGTGGAAGAATAGGTATGACCATTTTTACTAATGTTCTCCTTTTATTTTGACTATATCTCTCAACTAACGACCAATCCTCTTTTATGTATAGGATGACGAGAATGAAGTACCCCCGTTGGTGAGGCGCTCTCAACCAGCTGAACTACCAACCACCAATCCTCAACCGATAGTTGAGATGGCTGGCCAGGTCGACACTTTTGCAACTGAAATAGGTGCAGGACATGAAGCGGTGCCTCCTGTCGAGGCAGAAGCAATGGTAAAGACGTTGGTTCATCCTCAAGACCAGAATTTCGACATTCCTCTTCAGGAGGTTACTTCGACCTTTGTAAGACTCGTCATCATTTTCTTTTATTAATTTTTTGCTTTAGAATTCTAAACCAAGAAAATATTAACTGCCAGGTGCCTAATTACTCATTTCTCCAAAAATTCTATGCGCCAAATGGCGTTATTTATATTTCTTGGCCATCCCAATAGCCATCAAACATAGATAACCTTTATCGGCCACATGAATTAAAAGGTTGCCTTAAACACTAGGCTCGGCCATTAAGCTCTCTCGGTTCGAGTAACGAACCAACAGACATGGCCGAAGTCTTTTCTCGGTAGGTCTAACACAACGTCCTTATCTACCGTCCTTTTAACTTCTCTTTTCTAACAACTCTTTTTATGCAGCCTTCATGGAAAGTCAAGCTTGACACCCTCCTCTCAAACACTTCTGGGGTGACTAGGCCTTCAACAACCGCGATCTAGTCTTTTGCAATCGCGGCCGTGTCCAGTGTCTTCGCCAAGCTGCATGAGCTTTTGTCTATCTCAGCCATGCAAATCCTTGAATACAAAGGCCTCGATTCTATAGAAGAATGTATGAACGACCTTGTAAACGATGGCATTCTAAGCAATGAGAATGTCGTTCACCTATCTTATATCCTAAAACGAACCCGACAATACTTCGCTATTTTTGATGGGGCTCTTTAGGCAGAAGATGACCTCAAGGCTTCAATGGTCGTTCATGAAGCTATCCGACCAGAGCTCGAGGCCATAAAAGCAAAGAGTGAGCGGCTGGCCGATCTTGACCGCCAAATCACTAAACTTCCACGTCAAAGGTCAGCCGTTGCTTCCGAGCTTGAAATAGATTTCAATTCGAATAAACCTCGACTGGCAGAGTATGCAGCTAGCTCGAAGCAGATACATCAACTACAACTTGACAAAAGAACAAGACAGGCTGAGGTCACGATGGGCGAAGTAAGATGGCTAGAACTGAAAGCCACTTTTGAAGCTTTTCTTCCTTCGACTCTTTAGGACTTTTGTCTTTAGTTGTAGTTGTAGGCCGATCGACTCTTTGTAATTTTGCTTGTAAATGTCCTTTGAAAATCAATGAAATAAATTCTTTATTCTTGCATTTCCCAAGTAATCGAATAATACTTTTTCAAGTGGTATTCCCCCTTGCCAAGAACCTTGTGGATGACGAATGGTCCTTCCCAATTCAGCAACCATTTCCCAAATCTAAGGTCTTTAATCCCTACTGGTAACATGGTTTGCCATACTAATTCACCTTCACCGAACGTCTTTTGCCTAACTCATCGATTATAAGCTCGTTCGGTAATCTTTTTATGCACCACCAGTAAGTTATAGGCATCGAGCCGAGCTTCCTCCAAGTCCTCCAACTCTTACCTCATGGCCTGACTGTACTCGGCACTGAATAAACTACTTTGTTCGATAACTCATAACGAGTTTATGCTTAGCTCGACCGGTAGCATCGCGTCGTGCCCATAAGTCAACGCATATGGGGTCATCCCTGTTGCTGATCAGAGTGAAGTTCGATATGCCCATAATGCCTCGTTTAACTTCAAATGCCACATACCAGGCTTTTCTTTTATCATTTTGTCAAGTATACCGATTAAAACTTTATTACTTGCTCCGATCTGTCCATTTGATTATGGGTAATATGGCGTGGACTAATTGAGCTGAATTTTTAGACTCGCTGCGTATTCTTTAAACTTGTCGGCTGTAAAAATTATGCCGTTATCTGTTATAATTATTTTTGGTACGCCGAATCTTGTCACAATGTTTTCCAACCTCAATGGCTTTCTAAATTAAGATTCAAGTTGGCCGTCCTTCCCCTTTAAAACCTTATATGGTGATGTAGCCGATGTGATCATTGTAATAACGAGCCTAAATTATATTAGCTTCAAACAACTGATTGTTGGCTGGATGAACCACGACTGATTTGTCATCCCAAAAGATGAGACTTGATATAATGACGAAGGGATACAGCTTGTTTGGTGGATCCAATCACAACCAAGCAAGGAATTATACTCAGTCTTTAAATCAACTATGAGAAACTCGGTCATGTGATTGCGACATGCGATATTTACCTCTAAAAGAAGCACTCATTTGGTTTAGGACTTGTCATCGACAAAGCTGCTCATGGTTACCCCTAATGGAATGAGTTCGTTGCTAAAGCGACGTAATGCCTTCATGATAGAAACGGGCATGATGTTGACCGTTGCTTCGTAGTCGACAAAAATTTTAGAAACCAGATATCCTTCAATACGAGCTATAACATACAATGGCTTTAAATGATGAAAATTAACTGACGAATAGCGGGGGAACAAATTGGCAAGAGCTGCCTTAAGTTTATCTTCTTTGCTTACTTGCTCGATCTCTTCGGTGGCCAAAAAATCGACTTGTGCGGCTTCCTCGGCGACTTTGACGTCGTCCATAAAGTTTGGTTGAGATGTAATTAGCTAGAACTCGGCAGGTAAGACATGGACCATGTTGATTTCCGTGTTATCAAGGACCGAAGAACCCATTGGGTCGTGATCTTTGTCTTCTAGATTTTCAGGCGAAGTATTTTGCTTATGGGCATTATCTGGCTGATCCTCTCCGGCAGCTAAGAGAACCCGTCCCTACAGTGCATCCACCAAACCCATTTCGTTCTGACCATCAACTTTAGGCTCGCTCAACGTGGGGACTTGGTGTTGCTCTTGTGAAGCCTTGTGAGTCCGCTCCTGATATACGATGCGGGCGTCTCTTGTGTCTAAGTAAGCATCTAATCACGCCATACGTTCTTTCTCATCAGTCGTAAGATTAAAGAGGGCAACTGCCGAGAAAATTTCAAAATGATACAGTAAATATTGGAGGTCCTTAAGGGAGAAAGGAAGGTCGGTTGGATCGATATCAGTATATGGGTCTACCTCAAAGTAGAGAACTCAAGCCTCGAGTATATGCTGGATTCTAGCCTTCATCCTCTGATCCATGGTCTTTTGGATGATTTGTTCGGCATCGGGGCAAGTTAATACTAGATCAAGAGCCTCTTGGCATGCTTTTGGCATGCAATATTAACCATTAGCTGAATGTTTTTATATGGAACTCTTGCATGTATTCTAAAGCTTTGTTAAGAAATGGCGGGTGAAGATTCCTTCGAACTTTAATTAATGGCTCTTGCGAGGGTAGTAAAGGAAGTTTGTTTTCAACTTCTTTCCGAAAGTGCTCGAGGCAAGCTTTCATCTCCCTAGGCCGAAGAAAGAGTTTGATTCACTTTTCAGATTCTTCAATCATGGTTTCAAAGTCACGATCGATCACTTTCTTTCCTTGAAGCAACTCAACCATGATGGCCGAAGGTTGTCAATCATCTTCGTTATCTACCGTTTCTTTCAGTTGCCACTTGGTGACCGAGGTAGTCTGGGCTGCTCATTGGCGAGCCATATAGTCCATTATTTGGCGCTGATGTTTCTACGATTTGGACAATGCAATATATACATCGGTAGGGAATTGTAGGTATACCAACACTAGTCGCATGGCTCAGGTGACTTGAAGTTTCTTTGGTTCGCGGATGAACTCGAGTTGCTGGAGTTGCACACATAATACTCTTCATTATAAAACGAAACGTCGAAATTAAGTCATTATCGGGCCGAAGACGGGCCGTCATTCCGTGTTTGAGGGCTGAGCCTATCAAAAACTTTATGGTGTTGGTCTGTACCAAGCACTTTTTGAGGTGTTGCTACAACTACAGGCGTTAGTGGTGCTTCAGTCCGAAGTGGCTTTTCCTTCAGCTTAGTTATGATGACGTTTGATTTACACCAACTGCATAAAACCATTGGCATGTCACTTTCTCCCGTGCTGGAGTTTGATATTGACTCGGTATTAGTTGGGTTTGAAAAGTATCTGGGTGGCTCACCCAAGGATAGATTGACTTTCAATTGTGATCGAGAATTCTGCTTAGGGACGTATTGCGTTGGGATGAACTCGGCTTTTCCTTTTCTCTTATCCTTGTGTAGGTGAGCATCTACCATGCTTACCGTTGTCATAGGGAAAGGATTGGTGTCAATGACCATTGGTTTCTCAGGAAATTTAAGCTTACCGTTATCTATCCAGTTTCGAATGGCATCGCGAAATACGACACAGTTGTTTGTCGTATGCTTGTTCGAGTTGTGGTATTTGTAATATGTCTTTCCTTTTAAGTCCTTGACCTTTGGAATATTATGCCCTGGCTGAAGCTTGACAATTTTTGCAAGCAATAACTGGTCAAAGATGGCATCAGCCTTAGTGATGTCGAAAGTATAGACTTTTAACGTTTTGACGGCAGCTTCCTCAAAGGCTGAACAGGTAGCATGAGCCAATGTTTTACATATGTACAGTTTGTCGATTAATATCTTGGCCACGTCTATACTAGCATATTGGGACTCCTCGCCTTTGGCCGATGCATAGCTAACCGTAAAGTTCTTGTAGATCGTTCCTCGGGATGAAAACTTCGAGATCTTTTCCTCTCAGAGAAAATAATCATATTGCTCGACATGCTGAGCCAATTCGTACATATCTCGAAAGTATGCCCTTAAGAATTTCTTCTTGTACTCCACGTCTAAGCCATTCAGGGCAAGCCTACTCGACTTCAGGAAGAGGTACTCGACACCAATTTCTGGCCAACTTAAACCTTGTAAAGTATTCCATTGGTGACTCATCAGAGGCTTGAGCCATCCTAGCCCAAGAAGATACTAATACGTCCATCCCCAGTCGATAGAATTGCTCATGAAATTTCTCGACCAGTTCCTCCTGACTTTGGATAGAGTTGGGTGAGAGGTTGATATAATATGCGAATGCTGAGCTGGTTAACGAGAAATTGAACAATCGTAGCTTATGGAAATCACTGTTAACGTCCCCACATTGAGCAGTGAATTGAGCCACGTGTTTAATGACAATAGGGACGACTCTTCAACGAAAAGGCTGAAGTCAGAGATCTTGAACCCCTTTGGGTACTCAAACTTTTCTACAAAGGCAGGATATGGGTGAATGAATTTTGGAAACTTTGGCCCATTTTTCAAGGCCGAATCAATCATTCTCTAAACTTCAACCATATCAACATATGTCGTTTCCGCTCTCTGGTCGAATCCGTTTGATCTGCTGATTAACCCACCACTTTTCTGTAAGTTAATCATTTTGAGCCAAGTGGATTATGTCTCGACCTGTACTATTGGTAGTGGGTTATTCCTGAAAAAATGATGCCTGGATCGATTGGTGGGTCCAATGTCATGGACTTTACTAACCAGAACTTCGAGCAATAAATTATGTACAGCGATATTATCACGCATTTCTTTAAATATGTTTTTTTATCTCTCGGCTGAACATCTGCTCAAGTTGTCAAGATTACTCTTCAAGTCGTCGTCGAAAAAACGACCTGGTTGGTGGATCAGAGGCCTTACCACCGTCCTCGTCATAATCATCCACTATTCCTTCAACAAAAATGCCTTTTGTCGTTTTGGTGGGGATTTCTGCACCACAAGGCTGATTGCCAAGATTCACTTCCTTTTCTCGGCATGTCGCACTTGTGGCTTCAGGTGTCATGGCAGCAGCATGAATCTGTGTCTATAACAACCCATCTTGTCATGAGTTTTAGACTGGAAGATTAGTTGTCAACTTTCCCATTACTGGTTTCTTTTTTACTGACCGTGTCTCAATGGTCATGAACTTCGTAGCTTTAACACTGGGTTCCACTGGGCATGCCAAAATGTTGACACTAAAAACTATGAAGCCTACGTGACGCATAGGCTGAGTAACTAATAAGCTAACTACGTCCTTCAGTTATGTGCAGGGCGTGCCAACTCGGTCGAGGAATAGAATGTGTTGATGTCTCGTTGGGCGCGCTGCTGACTTCTCGATCTTACGACTGCGATCGATGAAGGAACATGTCTCGGCCTTTGGATTATAATGCCTGAAGACAAGGTTGCTAGTTCTATGAAGTTCACAAATCATCGGCATCAGGTTCGATCATAGTGATTATATTCGTGAGAGTATAAGCATGCCGAACTGGTACCAAACTATACAGACACAAATACTCGAAAGAAATATATATCTTGATTGTAAATGTGATTCGGCCATCGGAATGCCAAACTCTAAAACTTACTTGTGAGTATCTAATCATAAAACAAAACTCAACGTTCAATGTGCCGAGCCCAGAAACCTGTAACACCTCACTTTGCCGAGAAGGCTGACGAGATGACCTCTACCAACAAGGATTTGAAAATCCTTCTCAGCCGAGACTTGAATAAATAGCCAGTCGGCCTCAAAGCAGTGTTGTCCATCCAAACTAAAGGTGCTCCTTGGTCGGCTAATTTTACGGCTCTAGTGCAGTCTATCCAAACTGAAGATGTCGACGGTTGCCTTCACAGTGCTATTTATCCAAACTGAAGATGTGTTGGCAAAAGAAAGAGGAAGTGGATAAAATCTCAAAGGTTGTTGAGAAGCTTTGCACAAGGCAATTTGTGTGTTGAATTGGAGGGGCTTTGAATGATGCACTCCCTTCTCTATTTATAATAATGAATCCCCTCATAGCCGAACTAGAAATGGACTAGGATTAGAACTCCTCAACCCAATCCGATCAGGTTTCAACCAATCCTAATTCCTGTAGGACTTTGAACCAAGCTTCTTAACAAACCAAATTCACCCTTTAATTCTCAATGTCCTTAGTCTTCAGAATCCTTGTTGCACTAGTATCGACCAACTCACCCTTATCCAAACCAAACCTTTTCATAATAGGATTCGGCTGACCTTAACTGGACGGCCCATAACAAAATTCTAAATGAATGCCACTAGGCCGAGAATGACCTAAGCTCAGCCTAAAATAATATTTTGGGCCCAAACAAAAATATTTGTTTGTATCACACAAAAAAAAAGGTTATACTAGGTGATATAAGTAATCAAAGGGTTAAAAATGAATTTTTTTTATTTTCCCTAAAATAGGCAAGGATTTGGGCTAAATTAACTTTTCAATATTTAAAACATACGGATTTTTACCGTAGAGGAGAATCGAGACCCATGTAGGAGGCAGAAAAAAAATTATCCTTAAAACTTTCCACTAAAAATAGAGATAAATATAATCGTAATGTGAAGACCTTAATTTACTGATACCATTCTATTTATCTTTATGCCCATATTTATTTGTTGCCATACGATGTAGTAAGTATTATGTACCATCACCACAATTGAGATAAAATTGATATGATATACATATGACTTGTCAAATCACAAGATAACATATACATGGGCAGGCCCGGCCCAGGCCCAGTGCAACCAGGGCCATTCCAAGGCCCAAAATTGAAAGGGGCACCAAAAAAAAAGTCCAAATAATTAGGTATAAAAAAAATTTGTCCAGAGCCCAAAATAAGAACTAGAGGGCAAGAGGCCCAAGTTTGAAAATGAAGGGAACGGCCCAGGTTTTGGGCATTTATAAATAATAAAAAAATTAAAAAAAAAAGACCAGCCCAGGTTTTGGCCATTAAAAAAATAAAAAATAACAACACAAGGGGACCACTCGTCCCCGCCCCCCCCCCCCCAATTAACCCTAAGTTCCCCTTTTTCCCGATTCCCCACCCCATTGTTACCCCACTGCCCTAGCCCTTACCGTCTGATAATTTGTTGCGCTGCTGCAGGCTACAGCTTCCAAACCCGACAGCCACAGGCCCACAAGTCCTTGCATTCAACAACCCTTTTGAGTTTTGAGGTAAACTAATTTTTTAATTTGAATTATTAATTCATAATTTAATATAAATTTTGCAAGTGACAGAATTATATGATAATTGATGTATAGAATTGTTGTTGTTGATGAATTGAATTCTTGATTATCATGTGTAGGTAATTTTTGAATTGTTGATGATAATTTTAATAGGAAATTTTTGTTATATCATATGTAGGTAATTTTTGCAAACAAATTATCAAAGCCATGTCTTTTAGAAAATAACTCTCTAGTAATATGAAAAGGAAAAAAAAGGCAAAGGATAACGAAATTGCCTAAAGTTTAAGAGGATCTCTTAATAAAAAAAATTCTATAAAGAATGAGTCGGTTGAAAATTTGAGAGAAAATGATGTTGGTGAAGAGTCACAAAATATTGTTGGGGAGTCTCATGATGATGAAATTTGTGGTTATGTGGAGAAAGATGTTAATGACGAGTCTCATGACCAAGAAAATTGTGGTGATTTAGAGGAAAATGTTGGTGATGAGTCTCAAGATCATGAAAATGGTGGTGATGTGGATTTAAATGTTGATGATGATCATTTTGGTGTAGAAGAAAATATTGAATCTCTTGAACCTATTTTTCATTTAGACATTTATGATCCAATAGTTTGGGATGGTCTTAATGCAAAAATGAGAGACTTACTTGTAGAAAAAGGACCAATTTGAGAAACTAATTCACTTATCCTAAGGACAAATTCTCTAGAAAATTTTCCTCACACTACTATGATCGAAAATTACGAACGGGTAAAATTTACGATAGGAAATGGCTCGTGTACTCAAAAGAGTTGGATAAAGTCTTTTGCTTTTGTTGTAAATTGTTTAAAATAATTGCCTCAAAAAGTGAGTTAGCAAAAGATGGAACTAGTGATTGGAGACATCTTGGTAAGAAGCTTGACCAATATGAAAAGAGTAAAGAGCATCTCATTAATTCGAGAACTTGGGTTGAGTTGAAAAGTAGATTGACAAAAAATCAGACAATTGACAAAGAATTTCAAATGCAAATCAAGAAAGAGCCAAATCATTGGAAACAAGTGATGCTTAGAATTATTGATGTTATGAAATGTCTTGCCATACGTAATTTAGCATTTCGTGGAACAAATGAAAGACTTTATGAAGACTCTAATGGCAACTTCTTAGGTTTACTTGAAATGAATGCGGAGTTTGATCCAATAATGCAATAGCATTTTCGACTTATTGAGAATAAAGAGATTCATCATCACTATTTGAGCCATAAAATTCAAAATTGAAGGAAATTTTGTGAGAAACATGTTCATTTGAGCAACATCTATGGCATGCAATTAACAATTAAAGGCGGAATCATGCTTGTATGCACTCAAAACAAAACATTACCCATGAAATTCAAAGCCTAGTAGTTATGTGAACCAAGACTCAACTCAAGAACAAAGTGAGTTGAGAAATTTTATACCTTTGTTGATTCCTCTTTGCATAAGCAAAGGCTAATCACCCAAGGCGAGGGCCTTCATTCCTTGCTTCTTAGCTCCATGGATTTCTTGGATGAAGATGGTTGAAAGGAACCTCTAAGTCTCCACACCAAGGAATGACTTGAAGAAGAGATGAGTGACCTAGAGGAAGTAAGATTGCTAGCTAAAATCCTCTAGGGTGGCCAGCCTCTTAGAGAGAAAAGGGAGCTTGTGTTCTCATCTTTTCTCCAAAAGAAACCCTAAGGATGAAATGGCTATAAAGTTGCCTTTATACCACCTCACAATGGAATGGCAAACTTGCAATTAAGCCAAGTTCACTACCCCTCTCTATATGGCTGGTTTTCCCAAGCCTTTGGGCTGTTTTGGGCTTCTTGAATTTTGTTTGTTAAGTTGTCATACAACTTAAGCTAATGGGTTTGAAGATTCGAAGCCCAATTTGGGCTTTAATGCCCAAAACTAACTCAAGGTTTAACCCGAACTTATTCGTTTGATTAATTAACATATTAATTAATTCTTGTCATAAACAATTAAACCATTTAATTGTCCTTACTTATCTCCGTTGTTTTTTCAATCTCTACCTTACACGGTGTACGATCCATTAGGTTCCTTTTAGCGAGGCAGTGAGCGATTAGAACTCTTTCAAATCGATTGTAAATTGAAACTTACTTTCAATTCTCCCTTTAGTGATTATACACGTTTAGGGCTTCCACAAATCATGAGTAACACCTAGCAGTATGTCATGGTTACCCAAGCTGATCAGAAGAGGTGGAGAACCTATTTAGTTTAGGATTACAATGCAATACGGTCTTACTCTAATACAATACTCTTGACCACATTGTTTGGTTTGATAGTTTATTCATGTCTACTATCCAATGTGATTCTCTTACTTATATGATTACCTTGAATGTGATTTGGAACGACTTCTTAAATATCATTCATACTCTGGCCAGAGATTCTTAATCATATCATAGAGTATTCTCCCTCAAATAGTTTGAAGGTTAGAGATCCCTTATTGTGCATTCACTTGCCTCCATGGCTAAGTGGCTTAACCCCAACTATGCAATGGACACCCTCTGACGGAGTGACTTTGACATAGTCAAAGATCAAGGACCTAACCACAAGACAACTATGATGCCTCAGGTCAAATGACTACTTTGCATTATTCCAACCACGAGTTCTCATGTGACATGAGTATGAGAACTCCTTGTTGATCGTGTTCAGTGGACTCATTCTCTATTGAGCACCTACATGCTTGTCTTGGTGTCAGTCACACCAATGACTCGAGACCAGTCACTCTCCTTAAGAGAAGACATAACACGTACTGATCTTAACAGACTATCAATGCCCAATTGACAATCCTATGATCAGTAACGTTTAGGATATGTATACGGAAGAGAATGGTCTCATGAATCTAACTTCTTTAGATCGCATTCTCCCAATTACATATTCCTTGGACTTATCGTTTAAGCGTATAACATTTATATGAGACGGCTACAAACAATAATTTTTGCCCTTTATATTAAACTATATTAGTTTAACATGTGAAACGTTCGTAAAGTATCATCATATGATTGGTTTTAGGGCACATTTCCAACAAAAATGAGTTGATAGCTACTTTAGCTTCAAAAGTCAAAACCGCAATCATTAAAAAAGTAAAAGAAGCCAAATTTTTTTTTTGTCATTCTTGATTGTACTCCTAATGCAAGTCATGTGGAACAGATGACTTTAATTTTGTGATGTGTTGACTTGTCAAGTAGGTCAATAAATATAAGGGAGTATTTCATGGAGTTTTTAAGTGTGAAAGATACATTAGGACAAGGGCTTTTTAACGAGCTGCAAGATGTCCTAAAATCTCTTGATCTTGATATTGATCAAGGTCTAAAATATCAATGATATCGAAAATATTGATAGTCCAAAAATACGGAAATTTTGATGGAAATATCGGGATATTATCGATATCGATAAAAATTGAATAAAAACCACGGAAATTATAAGAAAAACTTGGAAATTTTTATTGAAACTTTGCAGGATGTTTATTTAGTCAATTATCTACTAGTTTATTACAAAAAATTGGAACGAAATGCATTTCATGATGGATTTAACTTATTTAAGTTGATTATATAGTGAGCTGACAAACATTTTGAGTGTAGAAAATATGTAGTAATTAATGAAAGAAGTTAAACACACCATAATCATTTATATATAATGAATTAATACAATATTTTACACTTTATACATTGCATGGTAAGATACATGAGTGACTTAGTATCACATAGAGTTCCTATCAAGGTCTAAAATATCGATGATATCGGAAATATCGGTAATCCAAAAACACAGAAATTTCGAAAGAAATATCGGGATAATATCGATATTTTAGACCTTGATATTGATGATATGAGGGGACAGGGTTATGATAATGGATCTAACATGAGAGGGAAACACCAAGTTGTCCAGAAAAGATTGTTAGACATAAATCCCATAGCCTTTTACATGCCATGTGGTTTTCATTAGCTTAATTTAATAGTTTGTGATATGGCAAGTTCATGTCTTAAAGCAAAATCTTTTTTTAGAGCATGTCAATGCATATATATGGTGTTTTCCAACTCTACAAAGCGTTGGAATATTTTGGTTGAACATATTGATGGTTTAACTTTGAAGTCATTGTCAACTACTCGATGGGAAAGTCACATTGAAAATGTTAAAGCAATTAAGTCTCAAGTAGCCCAGGTTAGAAATGCTTTGTTTAATTGGTGGAAATTACTGAAAATCCTCAATTAAGTAGGGATGCAAGATGTTTAGCATCAGGCGAACTTTCAAGTTTTGATTTTGTATTAAGTTTGGTTATTTAGTATGACATTTTGTTGAAGATTAACATGGTGAGCATAAAATTACAATCTAAAGACATGCGTCTTGATGTTGCTGTAAAGGCATTTGAAGCATTTGTTACATTTTTTGGAAAACTACAGAGAAACTGGTTTTGCTTCCGCCATGAGTGATGCTAATGAAATTGCACTTGATTTGGAAATTGACCCTGTTTTTTCAAACTAAATGTCATAGACCTAGAAAAAGACATCATGATGAAGTTGATGGTAATGAGAGGGAACAATAATCTGCTAAAGAATCATTTAGGAAATATTATTTTCTTGTTATAGTGGATATTGCTCTTTCTCAACTGAAACACAAGTTTGAACAGTTAAAATCCTTTGAATCTATTTTTGGCTTCTTGTTTGATGCACCAAAGTTAATTTCATTGGATGATCAAGAGCTAAAAGAAAATTGTATGAATCTTGAAGCACATTTGAAACATGGAAATACCATGGATGTAGATGGAGTTGACTTATATTCCGAATTGCAGGTTTTGCAAATGATATTACCTGAAGAAGCATTTCTCTCTAATAACCCTTGGACATCCATGGAAATAGCAAATTTTGTAAAAGAAACTGACATGTGTCCTAATGTCTTGATTGCTTATCGTGTACTGTTAACTGTACTTGTGACCATGGCATCTGCAAAAAGAAGTTTTTCAAAATTGAAATTATTAAAATCTTACTTGCGGACCACTATGACTCAAGATAGGCTAAATGGATTAGCAATCTTATGCATTGAAAATGATGAGATTGAAGACTTGGAGTATGATGATATAATTGATGATTTTGCTTCAAAAAATGCCAGAAGACAATTTCTTAAAGGTTGAAATTTGAAGGAGATTTGCTAGGAGTGGTTGTATATGATTGTACTTTTGATTGTCGGGGTTTAGGTACCATGTCCCCTCCTCAGTTGTATATTTTCTCAAGTAATATAATTTGGGCGTGAGGTCCTAGCCCTCCAGCTTCGACTGGGTTCCAGCCCTCATTAAATATTTTTTTTAATATATGTTTTCGTATTAAAAAATGTCACATTTTGAGCTTTCGCACTGGGCACCCAAAAACTCAGAACTAGCCCTGTACATGGGTAGCAAAGCCACTCTTGTACACCTGAGTTCGATATGTTTTTTTTTTCTCAAAATTTGGATTAAAGTATAATATCGTCCAAAACAAATGCAGTACATCAATATTGTTTTCAGATATTAATTTCCTAAAAAAAAATCAAAATTTATATTATATCAATGATAATTATATAGTCCAACCATGATGATCCGACGATTCAAAAACCATTGTGAGATGTCCATCGTTCCACGTACCCATTTGTCTTATAGGATACAAACTTGCTAAGCCATTTTTTCCTTTTCTTTTTTCTTGTTTTTGTTTTGTCAAAAATTTTCGTAGTTATATGGATACTGAGTCTTTACATTTAAAAAATTAATGGTATGAAGAAATCATTTAAAATGAGATGTGGCCACTAGGAAATAAACACCGAGTAAACAGTATTATTATGAACAATAACAATGACATACATACATACATACATACATAGATGGCATGCTAAAAGAAAACCAGATAGCACCCATTAATTGAAAAGGACATTTAACCACTCAACTATTGTAGCGATATTGTTGAGATTAAGCATCACACTCTCACTGATCACACCACATGATAACTAGTAAAAACACAACATTGCATATGTAGTCAAAAGATGATGTTCCACAATCCACATAGATCTAGAAGTGGTGGTGCTTCTTCTTTCCATAAGCCTCTTCCTCTTCTTCCTTTGTCTCTTTCTTCTCATGATGCTCATGGAAGGCAAATCCACCCGAACCAACTGCAGCTGCTGCAGCAATCTCCTCTTCTATCTTGTGCCTGTGGGCATGCTCTGGGTCTTTCTTTTCATTGTGCTTCTCATGCTACACACATCATATAGAAACTGACATAAGTTATATATCTTGCTAGCATCGATCTCACATCAATGTAAAACAAAACCTTGAAATTAACACATATTTGATTAGATTTGTCCTCGTATATATAAGATCAGGTGGTTAAGGCTTAATAATATCAAAACTCTACATGAACTATTACGAAGGTATCAGTTAACTCATTTCTTCTCCTGATTGCAACTGTACCATTTACATGAGGACTTTGATTCCGTATCTTACATACCTATATGGTTCATCAATTCCGTCCATTGTTAATGGTAGACTTTGATTCCGTATCTTACCTACCTAGTCCATCAATAATTGCGCAACTCTCCATATCACTAATTAATTTTACGATAGGACTTTAATTTTCTTCACAATTAAAGTTGCAATGGACAGAGTTGATAGATTGGAGTACTGTAAGACAAAAAAATGAAGGTTAAGGAGGAGGACGGTGATTCGGTTGCAAGAGTATGGGTAAAGTGATCAAGGGTAAAGTGATAAAGAGTAAAGTGATCAAATATTCAAAAGGATATGACAGAAAGAATAAATTTTTTTTAACTAAATTGTAAATCAAATGATATGTCGTTAATAAGAAACAAACAATCGATACTTAATTAATAATCCAATCATCTATTGGTTTGCAAATTTGGTTTAGAAATTTTGATCTCCCGTATTACCCTATCAAAATCATGAAAATTTTGAGAATGATAAAGTTAGGAAGACCAAATTTCTAAACCAAATAATGTGTCACTATTAGAAAATAAGCATGTTAATCAAGACTTGAGTAATAAGTTCATTATCAACAACCACATCATTTAGTTTTCAAAATTTGGTCTTATTAGCATTATTCTTTTAATATATATATATATAGAGGTGGGTTAAAATACAATACGTACCAAGGCAAAAGCGCCGGCAGCAGCTACACCGGCCTCGCCGAGGTGCTCGAGATGCTTGTGGTGCTTCTCCTCCTTCTTGTAATCAAGTTCAGATTCATGAGTGGTGGTGCTGCCATATGCCGCAGTAGTCTCACTGTACCGGCCACCGCCGGGTCTTTCAACTCTTTCCTCAGAGTAAGCAGTGGTCTCGTTATAGCCGCCATAGCCGCCGGGACGTCCTTCACCAGAATAAGCATTGGTGTCGCCATAGCCACCACCTAGGCCGCCGGTACGTCCTTCACCAGAATAATCATTGGTGTCGCCGTAACCACCACCGAGGCCGCCGGGACGTCCTTCATCAGAGTAGCCAGACTGAGGGTAGTCTGAGGGTTTGTCTTCATCCTTGTGGTGGTGGAAGAGACCGCGGTGGTGTTTCTCTTCAGACATGATAGGTTTTTGGATATTATGCGGAAAACAGAATGGTTATGATGAGGAGGAGGATTTGTAACGTGGGTTGTGATGGTGTGAGGGAGTTGGGTGCATGGTGGAGGGTATTTATAACGTTGGTGCCCAATATTTACCCATTTTTTCTTCAATTAATGTAACCGAGTATGCTTGCAGAATTTTTCTTACCGTCTGATTTAATCATACAGCTGAGATTGAGTGTCCTCTATAGTCACTTTTTATTTTTTTGAATACATCAATATTTTTACATTAAAGGAAATGAGAGTTCGGCTAAGCCACATAGTGAGCAATCTAATTTGATATCAAATTCGTCATCCACGAGATTCGAACTTAAAACCTCTCACTTTCAAATGAAGAAAAATATCATAAGACTGTAGTACTAAGTGGTCACTCATTTTTTATTTAGCACAATCAAATGTTGTCAAGTGCTGCTTATTTTTTAAAGTAAAACAAACATTAATAAATATGTTTATTATTTTTTAAAACAATAAAACATGTTTAAAATTTCATTGAACTAAAATCAAAAGTGAGTATTATCCTTTTGAAACAGCTACACAACCTTTGGATCTTTTTTGTGAAGATCATAAAGGTCCTTACATTATATCTGTTTATCGTATATTGTACGACTAATTTTTATTAAGTACTATATGTGTTTAATTTTAAATAAAACAATTTAAAATGATTTTTGACCAATCCGAATGGAATTCAAATCTGCCAATTGCCCTTTATTTATCATTATATAAAAGTGAAAAAAAATCTATATTTGGTGCTCGGTTGCACCAAAGAAAAATCGAATATTTACAGGTTCAAATGTAAAATACTAAATAGGGTAAAAGTAAAGGGGCTCGATCATGTTATCTAGACACACTGATATAAATTAAGATTATTTGGATTCTCTTTGTGAAGATCATGTGAATCACTGCCGTCATAAATTATTTTAATTTTTTATATTTAAAATTAAATACAAATAATAGCTCACAAAAAAGATCTGGAGAGGATTCTCATTCCACTGATAACATCCTAATACTGGTAAGTCTTACTATTATGAGTAATATTAAAAAGGTTACATTTTTTTACAGCGTCAGCATATCATACACCCTACATTACAACATATGATACATACAACTAAGTTTTAATGAAATAATTTATTGATTGACATCACTTGTCTTATCAACTAGTATAATTATATTGTGCAATGCGGTCCCCTTGCGACATGCATCGCCAGTTATGCTTACCTAGGTGGACGGTTAGGATTGCTCTATCGTAAAGTGATGGCACCCATTTAAAGTGGGCAAGGGCAATCATATATGGATAAGATTTTCTTGAATTAGGAATAAAAATTTGGTAGTGACATCTACAAATGTATTTTTAATTCATAAATACTGTTCTCAATTTTTGTATAACTGGCAAAATGAATTGAAGAAATCAATGGACAAAGTTAATAAATGTGTAAGAAATAAAAATGAGTGTAAATAGTGTATCTTTAAAAAATTTCTTAACACTATGTTTGGATGAAGAAATTTAATATTACTAAGGAATTTTAAAATGACGGAAATTGAAATGATGAGATTTTATATTTTAGAATTTGTGAATTTTCTTATTTGGTTAACCTAAAAGAACAATTGAATTGAATACGGAATTTATTATTTTTAAACTTTCAATTTGAGAATTGGAGGTCTCAAATTCTAAGTATTTTTTTTTTCCACGCGGAAATTCTAAATTTATATGTTTATGAATCCAAACAAAGAATTTGGTGTATGTCAATTTATAAAGTTTGACCTTCATCCAAATATAGTGTAAGTTAATAGTACCTTCAAAAGTAGGAAACTGTTTTATTCTTTATTCAAAGATATAACAAATTATCCCTCAAGTAGTGTGGTGTTAGTTGAGGAAATTCTCAGCGGAGACTCACCCAGTCTTATTGGAAATTCTCAAAAAGTGGTAAATAAAGGAAATTCTAAAAGAGTGTGGTTAATCCAAACTTCACACATTTTTTAATACGCGATTGGACAGAACACAGGATAAACATTATTCACAAGAAATGAAATTGTAGACATCGAAATTGCGGTGAAATAAATGTTCACCAACGCATTAAAATTTTGACGTGTCAAGGCATATATGGCATATGCCACGTGTCATACAAATTGTACACATGGTGTGTGACTCAACAAAATAAAAAGAAATACCCTTGGAGGATTACACAAGTTTTTCTTCTCATTTTGGGCAATGACAAGGCAAAGCACATTTCAATCCATTGAAGATCAAAACAAGGTTTTCTTCTCATTTTGGGCAATGACAAAGCATGCACATATCAAGTTTAAAATGATATTAAGTGGAAAATTAGGCCATAAAATTACCACTTCAAGTTTAAAATTGTATTAAGTGGGAAATTAGGCAATGGTGCTTGGAAAAGAAAAAAATATTTTGTGGTGGTGATTCATTCTCAAAGCCTATAAATAGGCTTCTACATCAAGGTATCAAAAACCAATTCACAAATACATTTCTCTACTCCCAAAATGTAAGAGAATACTCCCCACACATCCAAAATCCTTGAAGCTTTGAAACTCTAAAGCTTTCAAGCATCCAACCTCCCAAATTCAAGCAAATTCCGAAGGATCAAGAAAGCTCTCTTCGTTCTTCGTCAAATCCTTCTTCAAGATCAAGCCCCAACGGCCCTTGACGAACTTCCACCAATTCAAGATCAAGCATCGACGGCCCTTGAAGAAAGTGTTCAACAAATCCACACAACTGTTCATCCCAAGATCAAGCCCCGACGGCCCTTGGATCAACAATCATCCACCTTCAAGATCAAGCCCCAAAGGCCCTGAAGAACTTCCACCAATTCAAGATCAAGCCCCGATGGCCCTTGAAGAAAGTGTTCATTGTTCATCATCCGTTCATCCCGAAGAATCAAGAAAGCCTTCTTCGTTCTTCGTTCATCGTTCTTCCAAGATCAAGCCCCGACGGCCCTTTGATTAACAATCACCAATTCAAGATCAAGCCCCGACGGCCCTTGAAGAAAGTGTTCTTCGTTCTTCATTCTTCGTTCACCGTTCTTCCAAGATCAAGCCCCGACGGCCCTTGGATCAACAATCACCAATTCAAGATCAAGCCCCGACGGCCTTTGAAGAAAGTGTTCTTCGTTCTTCGTTCATCGTTCTTCCAAGATCAAGCCCCGACGGCCCTTGGATCAACAACATCAACAAATCCACACATCCAACCGTTCTTCAAGATCAAGCCCAAAAGCCCTTGAAGATCCGTTCATCACCGTTATTCAAGATCAAGCCTTAACGGCCCTTGAAGAAACACTCATCCTCAAGATCAAGCCCCAACGGCTCCTTGAAGATCCGCTCAAATCCACCTTCAAAGATCAAGCCCACGGTCCCTTGAAGAAACTTCCAACAGTTCATCCAAGATCAAGCCTCGACGGCCCTTAGATCAACGAAACATCCATAAATCAACACCTTACGGAGATCGAATCAGAGGATCAAGTTAAAAGAGATCGTAACCCAACAAATCCATTAACACCAAAATATTATTTTGTGCACGTTGTTCTTGTCTCTTTCGTTTCAGGAAATTTTCGTGTTCACAAATTGGCACGCCCGGTGGGACAATCTCTACCTCTCATATCTTTCTCCGTTTAAGGAATCCAAACACACCTCAAAATCAATGGCATCAAGCAAGGGACAAGCCGTTCTCGCAATCACTGAGGGAAGGATCCTAAGCACTTCTGCCGCAAATGGACAATCCATTAGCACCACAACCGCTCCTTAACATGCCACTTCAAAGTTGGTGCCGCTAAAAGAGCAAAGGGAGCATCAAAGGTGTGAGTCTGTCATCAACCTGACCTCGCTGGGGGCACCAAAGCATGTTGCTGAGGCACACAAGATGACATCCCAAAACAACCAATGACGTTCTTCTTCAGCATCTTGGATGTCTAAAGGAAAGTCACGTCTATTGGTTGCACAAGTCATGACCATCGGCGTTACCTCCATCGAAGAACAACTGGCTCAAATGAATGAAGCAATCGCAAGGCTAACCCGAACTGTGGAAGAAAAAGACTTGCAAATCGCTGCACTCATCAGTCAACTGGAGCCACAGGACAGCGAGAACCCTAACCCAGAAGATGAGCCTACGGTGGAGAAAATCGATGTGAAGCCGGAGCCAGACCAAGAAGCGGCACTCATGGGATCTCTTTCTATCCAACAGTTGCAAGAGATGATTGCCAGCACCGTCAAGGCATAGTACGAAGGGAGCTCAAATACCTCCGGGTTGTACTCAAAGCCTTATTCAAAGAAGATTGATGCCCTAAAGATGCCGATGGGATATCAACCACCAAAGTTCATGCAGTTTGATGGAAAAGGAAACCCAAAGCAGCACGTTGCACATTTCGTCAAAACTTGCAACAACGCGGGGACGGAGGGGGACTACTTCGCCAAGCAGTTTATGCGCTCGCTGAAAAGAAACGCATTTGAGTGGTACACGGACCTAGAGCCTGAGTCCATCAACAGCTGGGAGCAATTGGAGCGGGAATTCCTCAACCGCTTCTACAACACCCGCCGCACTGTAAGCATGTTGGAGCTCACAAGTATGAAGCAATGGAAAGATGAGCCGGTCATTGACTACATCAACAGATGGCGCACTCTAAGCCTCGACTGCAAAGATAGGCTCTCGGAGACCTCTTCAATCGAGATGTGCATCCAAGGCATGCAATGAGGTTTGCAATACATCCTTCAAGGCATTAAACCACGGACCTTCGAGGAATTGGCCACCCACGCCCATGACATGGAGTTGAGCATCACCCATCATGGGAAGAAGGAACCGATCGCCGACTACAAGAACGACAAAATTCTTGAGACAAAGGTGGAGAAGGCTACGTGGAAATCCACCAAGGAAGCAATGACAGTCAACACATCTCCCGTCAAAATCTCCACACGAGGCAAAACGATTCAAACCGAAGCTTTTCGTGATCAAGAGATGCGTAGACGCACTTTGAAGGAGCTTAAAGAGAAGACTTATCCATTCCCTGACTCTGATGTGGTTGCCATGTTGGATGACCTGTTGGACAAGAAGGTGATCAGTTTGCCTGAGTGCAGATGGCCGGAAGAGATGAATCGTACCAACAGTCCAAGATACTGTAAATTCCACCGCTTCATCAGTCATCCGACAGAAAAGTGCTTTGTGCTGAAAGATCTCATCATAAAGTGGGCTCAGAAAGGAATCATCGAGCTAGATCTTGACGATGTGGTGAAGTCAAACTATACCACCATCACTTCT
Organism: Malus sylvestris; assembly: GCF_916048215.2. Classification (NCBI taxonomy): domain Eukaryota; kingdom Viridiplantae; phylum Streptophyta; class Magnoliopsida; order Rosales; family Rosaceae; genus Malus; species Malus sylvestris. The sequence goes on along the minus strand of NC_062264.1, from coordinate 4,832,210 downwards.
GGCTCTTTCAACACAAAATTTTCACCTCAACCGCCGGGGGCATCCTCCAAAACAAGCAAACTTGAAGGATGGACTCAAGTCACTCCTAAGAAATGGCACAAGAAGCATACGTCTCCTCCACAAGTCCGCCAATCGGAAAGGGGGCAAAGCAGCTCTTGTCAACCTTCAAAGCAACGTGAACGTGTTGAAGATGATGAAATTACGACACAAAGATCGTCTGTTGCCATCACGATGTGCGACTTCTTTCCCGAAGACTTCTTCAATCACTCGGTCAAGGCTCCTTGCTATGAAGATTGTAAGGAACGCCTCTCAAAAAGTGCTTGACAAAATTCACAAATTCTCCTCACCCGCACGAGTCTAAACTGCATAGCACAAAGCTCCTGGTCTGCACGAGCATAAAAGGCAACACCAATGCTCCTTGTTCGCACGAGCCTAAACTGCACGAACCAATGCTCCTTGTTCGCATGAGCCTAAACTGCACGAACCAAAGCTCCTTGCCCGCACGAGTCTAAACTGCATGGCACAAAGCTCCTGGTCTGCACGAGCATAAAAGGCAACATCAACGCTCCTGACCCACACGAGCATAAAAGGCGACATCAACGCTCCTGGTCTGCACGAGCATAAAAGGCAACACCAAAGCTCCTGGCCCACAAGAGCATAAACTGTGTACGGCAAAATCATCATCAAAATCACTATTAAATTCATCACTCATTTGAACTACGTTATGGCTTGATCTCTTCTTTGGAAGGGTACGTAGGCGGCTCGAACATTCAATTTCGAGTTCAGTCATATCAAAATAAATAAGAAAAATATAAAAGTTTTATTAAAGAAAGTCAATTTTATTACAAAAGAATAAATAAATAAATACATATGTTATTATGTATTTACAAAAAAAACAAAAACAAAAAAACAAAAAAAACAAAAACAAAACAAAACAAATGCATTGAGAGAAATAAAGTCCGTTTTTATTTATTTTTTCTGGAAATTTTACATAAATTTGCATTATACATACTTAAAAAAAAATCAAATCAAATTTACAAGAGGGGATCTTCAAGGACGATTAGGTGCCACCTCACCACTCAGCAGAGCTCCAGAAATGAGAGGCGTCGGAGGTTGACTGTTTGAAGCCACACCACTCGGCGGAACTCCAGGAAGAAGAGGAGCCAAGGGTTGATCATTTGGAGCTTCATTACGCGGTACAGCCCCAGAAGACGAAGGCAAATGCTGCTGGAACAAACCCACAAACCTCTGATGATCAAGTAAAATCTGACCATCAGATTCCTGCATCTGGTTAATCTTCCTCTTCATGTTTGTCGCATAGCTATGTGCGAGCTTATGCAACTGTTTATTCTCCTGCTTGAGCCCTCTAATCTCCTGTTTGAGACTCATCACTTCAGCCGCCAATGATTCAACTTGACGGGTTCGAGCAAATAGGCGTTGGGCCATATTAGACACAGAACCTGCACACTGCACACTGAGAGCCAGAGAATCCTTAACAGCCAACTCATCAGACCGTTTGGAAAGTAGTCTGTTATCTCTGGGAGTGACAAGGTTTCGGGCCACCACCGCAGCGGTCATATCATTCTTCACCACCGAATCCCCAACGGTAAGAGGACCAGTAGGGGATATGAAAGATGGGCGTCATATGTTATCTGGAGAAGACGGGACTACCTCTTCACCAAGGTTCAAATCAAAATGACGGTCGGAGGGTCCAGACATTTTCAAAGGTGTTGAAGAAAGAAGAGGTCGGACAAATCAAGATCTTAGAAGTGCAAGAAGGGAGTTTCTACAAGCGAAAATTCAAGTGTGCTTTGAAACGAACTGCGTGCCTCTATAAAGATCAACACTCGATGGGATTTCAAAGATCGAAGAGGCGAGCTCAGAATTCGAAGAGGCCAATTCAAAAATCAAAGAGGCAAGCTCAGAAATCGGAGAAGCATCTTGCTTTTCCAGACGCGTTAGCACCCGTCACGTGCAAACTCAGCTTTGCAGAAATCATGGGCAATTTGTTAAAGCGCCAATCCCAGATATCGAAGAGGCGCCAGTCTTTTTCAGCCTCGTCAGCACCCGTCACGCGCAAACTCAGCTTTGCGGAAATCACGGGCAATTTGTCGAAGCGCCGATCCCAGATATCGAAGAGGCACCAGTCTTTTTCAGCCTCGTCAACACCTGTCACATGCACACTCAGCTTGACGAAAATTACGGACAATTTGTCGAAGATTTCTGATAAAGAAGAAAACACGTGAAGCCATACTGATCAATCACACATTGGTTGCCGACACGAGTAAAAGAATAGTACCTCTACAGGTACTAAAGAATTTCCTATAACTGTCCACCTTTACCCTCCATAGCAAGGCAGACATACATAACCTTTCTTCATCTCCGAGAACCTTTCTTCATCTCCAAGAACCTTTCTTCATCTCCTAGAATGCCTTCCCAACAAAGCCTCTCGAGTCACTCAGTGTTTCTTATTCCTTGGGGTACCTCTGCAAACAAATGACACCAAAGCAAAAGTATCTCATATCACCAGGGTAGAAAGCAAGAGTATATCATATCATGCGTTCTCCCTGTCCTTTCCTTTGTCCTTGTTCTTACCTACAAAGACAAGGATAAAGAAAACAATATGCCAGAACCTCCACTCAAACTCGGATGCCACATTTGCCTGGAAAACAAATAAGGCAATTGAAAATGATACCTTGCAGCATGTGGAGACAACGTACAGAAGAAACAAGCAGATAAGAATGCAGTCTTCACAATCAGCTCAGCAGAAGGAGTCCGAGCTGAGGAACTCAAGAAGCTGCCACATCTGCCTAAAGAAACAAGCAGAGAATAATGCAGCCTGCACAGTCAGCTCAGCAGAAGGAGTCTGAGTTGAAGAACTTAAGAAGATGCTACATTCTGCTAGAAGAATAGATAAGACAAGGGAAAATGATACATTGAAGCATGTGGAGACAAGCACAACAAAGCACGTGCCGATTCATCCGCTACTTCTTCAAAATCAAAAGTATCTCATATCATCAGGTTTGCAATCACTCTGGGTGGAGGACTCGTTTTAACCCTCAAATTCTTGGGTCGACTTGCTAGGCGTTGTGGGCTGCATGTGCCGTTTCACCACCCTTGAATCAAATCCTTAAAGATCAAATCACCAACTGGAAGAAGAGCCCATCAATCTTGAAGATCATACCGTTGACCAAACTGCTCAGGTGTGAATTAGAAAGATTGAACAAAGCAACAAGTCGTCACCTTCACCTCGTGCCTGCTTGCCATGTGTTCGAGTCAACCTTCAAGAATCAAGCCTCAACGGCCCTTGAAGAAGTTTCCGGCCAAATTCAAGATCAAGCCTCGACGGCCCTTGAGGAAATCACAAGTCCGATTCAAGATCAAGCGTCCACCATATTTGAATCAAATCCAGTTCAAGAATAAACTGTGGAAAATCAACAATTGGAGGAATCCAAAAAATCCTCCAACCCAGTTCAAGATCAAAGCTGTGGAAAGTCAACAAAGCGCAAAAACAAATACGTGCCGATTCATCCACTACCAAAGCCAAAGATCATCTACCACATGAAGCTCCTTGTGGTCCAATTTCAACCTTCAAGATCAAGCCTCGATGGCCCTTGAAGAAATTTCAAACAAAGTCCAAGAACAAGACTCAACGGCCCTTGAAGAAATCTCCAGCCCAATTCAAGATCAAGCCTCGATGGCCATTGGATTGACATCTACAGTAAGGGACTTCAAAACGCATCTCCTACACGTGACAAGCACATGTATACGACGCACCTTGAAGTGGGGGCATTTGTAGACACCGAAATTGCGGTGAAATAAATGTTCACCAACGCATTAAAATTTTGACGTGTCAAGGCGTACATGGCATATGCCACGTGTCATACAAATTGTACACATGGTGTGCGACTCAACAAAATAAAAAGAAATACCCTTGAAGGATTACACAAGTTTTTCTTCTCATTTTGGGCAATGACAAGGCAAGCACATTTCAATTCATTGAAGATCAAAACAAGGTTTTCTTCTCATTTTGGGCAATGACAAAGCATGCACATATCAAGTTTAAAATGATATTAAGTGGAAAATTAGGCCATAAAATTACCACTTCAAGTTTAAAATTGTATTAAGTGGGAAATTAGGCAATGGTGCTTGGAAAAGAAAAAAAATATTTTGTGGTGGTGATTCATTCTCAAAGCCTATAAATAGGCTTCTACATCAAGGTATCAAAAACCAATTCACAAATACATTTCTCTACTCCCAAAATGGAAGAGAATACTCCCCACACATCCAAAATCCTTGAAGCTTTGAAACTCTAAAGCTTTCAAGCATCCAACCTCCCAAATTCAAGCAAATCCCGAAGGATCAAGAAAGCCCTCTTCGTTCTTCGTCAAATCCTCCTTCAAGATCAAGCCCCAACGGCCCTTGAAGAACTTCCACCAATTCAAGATCAAGCATCGACGGCCCTTGAAGAAAGTGTTCAACAAATCCACACAACTGTTCATCCCAAGATCAAGCCCCGACGGCCCTTGGATCAACAATCATCCACCTTCAAGATCAAGCCCCAAAGGCCCTTGAAGAACTTCCACCAATTCAAGATCAAGCCCCGACGGCCCTTGAAGAAAGTGTTCATTGTTCATCATCCGTTCATCCCGAAGAATCAAGATCAAGCCCCGACGGCCCTTGGATTAACAATCACCAATTCAAGATCAAGCCCCGACAGCCCTTGAAGAAAGTGTTCTTCGTTCTTCGTTCATCGTTCTTCCAAGATCAAGCCCCGACGGCCCTTGGATCAACAATCACCAATTCAAGATCAAGCCCCGACGGCCTTTGAAGAAAGTGTTCTTCGTTCTTCGTTCATCGTTCTTCCAAGATCAAGCTCCGACGGCCCTTGGATCAACAACATCAACAAATCCACACATCCAACCGTTCTTCAAGATCAAGCCCAAAAGCCCTTGAAGATCCGTTCATCACCGTTATTCAAGATCAAGCCTTAACGGCCCTTGAAGAAACACTCATCCTCAAGATCAAGCCCCAACGGCTCCTTGAAGATCCGCTCAAATCCACCTTCAAAGATCAAGCCCACGGCCCCTTGAAGAAACTTCCAACAGTTCATCTAAGATCAAGCCTCAACAGCCCTTGGATCAACGAAACATCCATAAATCAACACCTTACGGAGATCGAATCAGAGGATCAAGTTAAAAGAGATCGTAACCCAACAAATCCATTAACACCAAAATATTATTTTGTGCACGTTGTTCTTGTCTCTTTCGTTTCAGGAATTTTCCGTGTTCACAGAAATATCTACATTTTTCAAGTGGAGAGATGCAAGTATTAATCTTGTTTTTTAACACATCATTTAGTCGATCAATTTTTTTTTACCTATAAGACTGCTAATTTCATGATCCATCTAGTGGTATTCCTATTTACTTGTAAATGATAAGTTTTAGGTTCGATTATCGCCAAAGGCGAATTTGAACCACATTATGCTAGCCCATTGTGAGGCTAAGATCACCTCCTCTCCCTTAATGTAGATAAATATAGTTTGTTCAAAAAAGGAAAAAAAAAACTTATCACAAAATGTAGATAGAAAGGAATATTAGAAATGTTATCACAAGATTTTGTAGTGTATTTTTCAATCCTCATATATAATAGTTTGTGTGTATTTCTTCCTCACTTGAACTAAATTCAATCGTGTGAGACTTGATGATCAATCATTCAAACATTCAAAGATTTTGATAATAGATATACAAAGTATTTTCATATCCCTCTTTACGAGATTAAATTTGGAATTTCTTCCAATGTAAAATAAATACTAATGGATAAAAACTAATGTTACACAGATTAATTTGCGAGCATTTGGTTTTCTTTCTCTTGGTTGAATTTTCTAGAATTTGTAAGCAATATTTGTTGATGTACTAGGTTGTGGGTGAGTGAGGTGACCTAACTGCTAATGGATAAATGGGTATATGCCCTTGACAAACAACAAACGCCATTATTATACCACCCCACAAAAATGGGTCCGCTTAGCAAAAAAATATGACACGTTATCAAGATATAACAAATTATCACTCGAGTAGTACCTTCAAAAGTAGGAAACTGTTTTATTTCCTTCATCTAAATTCTAAGTTTATTGTTCTCATTCAAATATAGTGTAAGTTAATAGTACCTTCAAAAGTAGGGAACTGATTTATTCTCTATTCAAGATATAACAAATTATCACTCAAGTAGTGTTGTGTTAGTTAAGGAAATTCTCAGCGGAGACTCACTTAGTCCTATAAGAAATTTTCAAAAAGTGGTTATTTAAGGAAATTCTCAAAGAGTGTAGTTAATCCAAACTTCACACATTTTTTTAATACGCGATTGGACGGAACACAGGATATACGTTATTCGTAAAAAATGAAATACTGCATTTTCCAAGTGGGGAGATAGAAATATTAATCTTGTTTTTAACATTTTTGAATATGCGATTGAACAGAACGCATGATATACGTTATTTGCAAGAAATGAAATATTTGCATTTTCCAAGTGGGGAGATGCAAGTATTAATCTTGTTTTTTAACACAGCATTTAGTCAATCAATTTTTTACATATAAGACTGCTAATTTCATGACACTTCTAATGGTATTCCTCTTCACTTGTAAGTGAGAGATTTTAGGTTCGATTCTCACCAAATGCAAGTTTGAACTAGATTATGTTAGCCCATTATGAGGCTAAACCCACCTTATTTCCCTAGTATAAAAAATATCTTTTGTTAAAAAAAAAAACAAATAAAAACTTGGTTCACAAAAAGTAGATAGAAGAGAATATTAGAAATGTTATCACAAGATTTTGTAGTGTATTTTCATTCCTCATATCTAATAGTTTGAGTGTATTTCTTTCTCACTTGAACTAAATCCAATTGTGTGAGACTTGAAAATCAACCATTCAAACATTCGAAGATTTTGGTGATAGACATACAAAGTATTTTCATATCCCTCTTTACAAGAATAAATTTGGAATTTCTTCCAACGTAAAATTAATACTAATGGATAAAAAACTAATCATGTTACACAATTTAATTTGCGAGCATTTGGTTTTTTTTCTTGGTCGAATTTTCTAGAATTTGTAAGCAATATTTGTTGATGTGTTAGGCTGTGGGTGAGTGAGGTGACTTACCTAACTGCTAATGGATAAATGAGTATATGTCTTGACAAACCACATACGCCATTATTATATCACCCACAAAAATGGGCCCGCTTTGCACAAAAATATGACACGTTGTCAAATTATTAAAAGTTAGTTGAATAGTTGTGGGCGAGTGATATTGACAGAGGATGAACACTAATATAAGCTGGTTTTCGGGAAAAAGGAGAAAAAATCCAAGAAGTTGGAGAATAATTTGTATGAAACAAATTTATCGTTACGGAACATTTTAAATATAATAATGTAATGTTATCTAAAGAAAAATTTACACATAACTTATATAATTGACCGAAACATTCTGATAGCGATAAACTTGTTCTTTCTCAAAAAGTTGAGGTGAGGGCCAAGTACCTCTTTTTCTTCTTCACTAAAGAAAGAGAATTTATTATGGCCGGTGGTGGTGGAGGGCTCATTTGAATGGCAGTTGGAATTTGGGCATCTGTCGGCAAGAGTATATTCATCCCCAGATACTCCCTCATAGCGTTGTGGCCGACAAATTATCCAATATTTCGGCAATTATTAATTTATTACTCTCAACAGGAAGATCCTACCAAATTGTGGTGCATTTTATTTTAGGAAAACTAATGAAAAGGGCTTGAAAACTTTGAGTTTTAATGATAAGGACAAAATAAAGGGTAAAGTGAATAGTACCAGGATTGACTTTTTAGTGTAAAAATGTGGTTTTTCGTTAAAGTGAACAGTACCAGGTGCTTTTCGTTAAAGTTCCCTTTTATTTTTGGATGTGCTATTCACATCATCCACTTTCCATATAAAAAAATTGTAGCAATTGTTTCTTAATTTTAACTCAATTGAAGTAATAGTTTTTCAACTAAAAATTCATTATTATTGTTCTCTCAACTCATTAAAACGTGCAGCTATAGTCCCCTCAACTAAAAATTCATTACCATTGATCCTTCAACTTTAATACAACTGAAGAAATGATCTTTCAACTTTAACTCAATTGAAATAATAGTCCCTCAACTTTAATTCAATTGTAGCAATGGTCATTCCAACAAAACTCATTTTGATAAAATTCTAACGAAATTGATGAAAATGACCATAGCTACACGTTTTGATGAGTTGAGGGACCCCAATTGTAGCAATAGTCATTCCAATATAACTTATTTTGACAAAATTGTAACGAAGTTGACGAAAATGACCATAGCTACACATTTTGATGAGTTGAGGAACCAATGGTAATGGATTTTTAGTTGAGCACCCTTGCTCCAATTTGATTAAAGTTGAGGGACCATTGTTATAATTTACTCGTCCACACACCATCTTAATTTTCGGTCGTCAGATCGAATGAATTGAAGAAGATCAAACAATAGAAATTAATTAAGACTGTGTAAGAAATAAAAAAAAGTGTATGAATACTACACCGCTTTATTTTCGGTTGGAGAATGTGACTAAATTAGGTCTAAGTATGCTGTCTCCTTAAGTTAATAAAGAATAATCAAATATATAATACAAACTGTCAATTAATTTCAATATGATCGCAACACTGTCTTATGATATTTCTAACTCCGGATATGTTAAGAGACTTGTATCATCATAACACATTGGTTATTCACGTAAAAAGATAAAACATATGCCAAATTGGGTAAGTGGCCTACAAACTTTATAATATATAAGCTAACACTGTATATGCCTTTATGTATAATACACATGCACGTGAAACACGATGTTGTAGCTCCCATCTATATATTCAATGGACGTGAGGACGCACGCTTTATTGCTATGGTCGTCCGTGTGTCGTGTCATGTTGCTTCTCACTTATTTGCCCTTCATCTTTTTTCTTCTTTTCTTGGTTAAGTTTATCCATTCTTAAATCATCTCCAACCTTTGGGTTAAAATTTAAAATTTTTAATCTAAAAAATTTAGCTTTTAACACAGAAACAGTTTTTCTGCTCCAACCCTAGCCTAAAATTTTAGTTCGGGATTATTAAAGAATGAACTTAGGCTAATTTTTTTTCTTAAATTAACTTTTAAAAAAAATTATGTAGCCTATGGTAAATTAATTTTATGAACATTTTAATATAAAAATATTTAAATTCCAATAAATATTGAAAAAATCACTAAATCTTTCCACAAAGCAAGTCTTTAACTTTCACAAATCTTCAACTTTCACCAACCGTTCAACTTTCACCAAACTTTCAACTTTCATCAATCATCCTCTATATAAACACATGTTCAATATCAGTTGGTCACACAATCTTTCAACCTTCAATCATTCCCTATATTCACTAATCTTTCAACTTTCAAAGTGTTTTTGTTTCATAAAAATCCTCAATATATCAACAATGGATGATAGAAGAAGGTGTAGCAGGGCAATGCAAATGACATAATACCAAGCAAGCCTTGACATTGAGGATTCAAAAATGATCAACGCATAAGCTAAACTTCCAAACTCGCTTATGCAATATGAGCACCATGTCGAATCTAGCTATTGTGGTTATGTCACGAAGCGTTCATTTGTGCAACGTGATAGAGAAGAGTGTCATGACCGAATGATGAAATATTATTTTATTGAGCGTCCGAGATTTCCTGCTCATGATTTTCGGAGACGGTTTCGAATGAGGAGAGAGATTTTTGAAAGCATCTTGAACACAGTTGTCAATCATGACCACTACTTTGCAAGGAAGATAAATGTCGTAGGCCGACAAAGTCTATCACCTCATCAGAAGCTCACATCTGCATTTCGGATGCTAGCTAATGAGTGCTCTGCAAACTCAACTGATGAGTATTGCCGACTTGCGGAGACTACTGCTATTAAAAACCTGGAGCGCTTCTGTGGGGCAATTCAGGCCACATATGGAGCCACATATCTCTGCAAGCCAAATCATGAAGACTTGAAGAGGCTTTTATGACACACCCCAACCGAAGTCGAAACATGATGCCCGTCACGTAAGAGTAACGTAGCCAAAATGCGCAACAGAAGTAATAATAAAAGAAATGCGAATAAATAAAAACCTAAAACCAAACTTATCTAAACTAAGATAATATAAGTGAGTAAAGATGACCAAGCAAGTTATACAAATATCAGAGCATGGGTAAACGAAAGTGCAATCGAACCAACTAAGTACTAATTATACAAACAGGGAAAAAAATCCCTACTTATTTACAGAGATGTCAGAACCGCCGTGAAAGTCCTCGTGAGCCACCAAGGATGACCAACTACCTAGAACCTGAAAGGGTGCAAAACAAAAAATGTGAGTAGGCAAAAACAAAGTTTTTGAAAACACAGTTGTCTTTATGAACATACTAACCCCTCACTGTAAACCCATATAATTTTCCAGAAAATAATAACAACTAGGTACATAAGGATAATGCTTAGAGCAGTGAAAACAGAGGTATGCCATGTCAAGATGTTCAACCATAAAATGTGTAAGCCAGGTGATACGAATCAACCTAAAATAGTATGCCAACCGGAGTCACCTAATGTAACCTGTACAATTGAATCTATAGCTCATCAAGTATGCATGCACATAAGTCGGAACCACCTATTGTGGTCTGTACAACAGGGCTGGGTGTAGATAAGTACGCTTAAGTGCTACGATCACGTGAAGGCTGTGCAAATAATTGCAGGTCACCTACGAGTCGGAACCACCTATTGTGGTCTGTGCAATATGGCTGTGCACCAAACTTGGATCCAAAGTGAGCGTGCGGCCCAGGAGGTGAACATCATGTGAAAAACTATGCCCTGGCCATGGGCGAGAACACTAACACCAATGTGCAGGATAATAAGCTCAAAATGCATCAACGTATAACCACACACAACGCACCCAATACCATCATGATGTACTCACCTGAAACTTACCTGAGTCTGCGCAGTCTCATCCAATACTATGCATAGCTATACTAATGCAATACTAACACATAATGCACACGACATGGCATTTAAAACATACGTTCATTTAAAGTAGTTTATGGGATTCATAAGCATATTTACATATATATAGAAAACAAAAGCCCGCTCACTGGTAAGTAGCAGGATCGTAGCCCCCAAGTCTCGTTTGACCACGTTTGTCCTCCGGGTAAGTCTCACCTATATGCGAAATAACTAATTTTACATTAATTTTAAGGCACATACACAAACCCTAGGAATAACTTCTCATACGTTGCTCAAATAGGGTGTTTGAATATACCAACATGACCTACTCAACAACTCGAACACCCCAATATTTTTAGATTAATTTCCTGACGTCTCACGCGCCCTCATAAGCCGGCACGTGCAGGCACGGAATCCCTAACGGCGTTAGGGAATATTTCATTAAATAGTAGAATATTTTGTTTAAAAACTAATAGAGTTACCTGACGCTGTTAGTATATTCTGTCAAAGTTAGACATAATATTCTCCTCCTTCTCCGATGGCTTTGTCGGAATCCATCGCTGGCCGTCGGGCGCCGTTTGTGTCGCTGATTTTTGGAAAAATCTTAAAACTTTAATATCTTCATCATTTTTCAACCAAATTCCATGAATTTTATATGGATTTGAAACTCTCAACTAGAAGAATACAATCTTACCTACTTGAGGTTCTAAAACCGACAGAAAGTGGTCGGAGTAAGGCTTGGATCAACCGGCCAACCTGCAACTCCATGTTCTCACCTATTCCAACGTTCAAACTGCTCCAAAACTAATCTAGGGTCCCTATAAAGTTGATTAGGACCCACCTCAAGCCTTTAAACCATAGAAAAAGACCACGATCACAAAGTAGAAAAATACACCTCGCCAGAGCTCCCGAGTTCTCGAATTCCCGACGTCTATTCCTCGACCTAAGGGTATCAATGAGTTCGTGGGATCGAGGTGACTGCGATGGTAGTGATTTCCAATTCGATCCATAATGTTTTGATGATGATTGTGAGGTAAGGGTGGCTCGGGTGTACGGAATGAGAAGAAAGAAGAAGAAGGTCCGAGAGAAGAGAGAGAGTGATGGTGTGTATGTGCGTGATTGGGCAGAAGGAAAAATGAGAGATATTTTTAATTCAATTAGGCCAAAGAAATCAGGAATTAAGGTGATTGGTGGGTAAGGTATAGCCAACCCATAAAAATATATTTCTACGCATTTACACACTCGTCTGTTCGTAACTTCTTCGTTACGAATTTGTTTTAGCCCTAGGTCACATCAACACACTCATGGCGTCGAGTACAATTTAACTACGACAATAGAAATAATAATTTAAAACTACATATGTACATCCACGTCACTAAATCACGAGGGCATTACCGTCACTTTACACACTTAGGGAGAAAAATATATAATAATTCGGGACATGTCGTCACATTCTACTCAAAGCAGACAAAATAGGCTTTCCTGACATGATAGGAAGTCTCGATTGTATGCTTTGGGAGTGGAAGAATTGTCTTACTGCTTGGGATGGCCAATTCAAGGATCGTGTTGAACAATTTGGAAATGGAAAGAAATGGTAGAAAGAAAAAATGGAAGAATTGTGGGAGAAAATTGAGTTTTGTGTGGATGTTTGAACAAATACAAAGGTATTTATAGAGTTTTTGGGTGAATTTTGAGTTAAATAATTTTTTTTAAAATTATTTTAGCTGTTGGATTTAAATTTGGACTGTTATATCTTTTTTTATCTTTTTTTATTTTACCGTTAGATTTGATTATATTCGATCTCAGCCGTTGGATTCAATGTATTTTAAAATAACATTTAAAAAAACAAAATTTGAATCTGGACCGTTGGATCAACCAACGGTCCAAAAATGCCAGTCGTGGGATGCAAAAAAAAATCGTTGGGCTCTGGGTTGTGGCCAACAACGGCCCTAACAGTAGGCCCCCCTATCAGGCACTGAAGACTCACGGGCCGCGTGGGACGAGTGGGCAAGTGAACGGGCCGAGAGTGGGGTAATTTTGGACGAGTCCACGCGTTTGTGGGCTAGTAGAATGAATGGGATGGTGTGTCAAACACAATACTGACTTATGTGTACAAACCAACTTTTGTGTACAAACCATCACTGTCGAGGAAGGAATATGTCTTGGCATTGGGTTCTAAAACCTGAAGATAAGATTGCTAACTACTGTGAAGTTCAAATAAGGTTCGACTTTCAATGTGCTGAATACTCAAGTAATTCAGTAACACCTCACTTCACCTAGAGGGCTAATGAGACGAGAAGACTAAGGACTCCTCACTGACAAACAGTGATGTTAATCCAAATTGAAGATGTGTTGACGAAGTTGGGAGAATCAGGAGTTTCTCAGAGTGTGTGAAAGGTTTGAAGGTCCTTTGTACTTTTTTATTGTGCGCAACTCTGTATTTATAGAACCCATGCACTTGGATGCGTTGTAAAATCCAGTCGTGAACATCAAACCATCTTTGATGATAGACCAAAACCATCCTTATCCCAATCCACACTTGCCGCGCCATCGGGTGAAATCACAACCATCAAAATGTACAATCACAAATGGATAAAATGGTATATGCCATCTTTTATCCCATATTTCCACTTGAGGGTCCATGAAAAATGGAACCTTTTTATTTGCTAATTATCCAATCATTCAGACCACCTGATCCAATATAACCAGCAACTGCCTATTTAGGATAGTTCCATTTCTTCACCCCATCGCTATTAGCCTATTACATTAATATCCTTAATTTTTTTGTTGTGATAGAAGATAAAGATATCTTTTCATCTTCTTTTGACCGACAAAGAAAATTTCATTAATATAGTTTTACATTTAGAAAATAATTATTATGGTTATCACAACAATAATATAAATTAATTGAAAATCATCTAAAATTCTCTCATGCAATGGCCTCAACGTCAACGGGGTCTGTAATTCCATCTTTGAAAATATATATCATTCCAAATGGATAAATATAATTAATTGTTGCATTTGTTAACATAATATGATTTGCATAACCATCATGAATGTGCATTTAAGTTGAAAAGGATAGATTACCTAATCTATAATTGAACTTTCTATCTAGCCATTGTTTTTGGGTGCGGGATTTGTCCGATTGGTATGAATAATATGAACTTTTTTTTTGGAGGCCTTACGACTTACGACCCAGATATAAGTTTTGTATTCAGTAGGTCTGGCCACGATTTGGTATGGTACAGTATGAGGGATGTATCAAAACCAAACTCAAGAAATTTTTTTTGGTATGGTACGGTTCGGTACTAAGGGGTGAACCGAACTATACAAATTCGGTTCGATTACGTATGAACCGGTTCAAATTCGGTTTTCTCCTTTAGTAACAAGAATGAAGATCGAAGTTCGAGTTCTGTTTCCTTTTCTTCTCTTTCCTAACCCCAATTTCTCGCATTCTTTATAAAGATCAAATCCAACATATTGTACACACACACAAGCTCGTAGTGTATTCTCAGTGCTCACAAAACCAATTGACAAAATATGAATTCAAAACCCCCAATTTCCAATTGAAAAAATGGAAACAAACACAAGTGATTTACTCACCATTACGATTGGAGTGGTGGAGATTGCTACGGAGTCCGGCGAAGTGACCCCTGAGGTTAATCTTTTCCATATACACAAATAATTTTCAATTTATATTGTCCAAATTACTCTAACAAAGACAACTTTACAATATTGATACATAAATTGAGCATAATTCAGCTTAAGGGAAAATAAATGATACCAATGAATTAAAGAGAAAGTAGGCACCTTAATCAGGTTGTTCGGCCAAATTAATCTTCTATTGCACAAGAGTAAATTGTAGCAATGGTCCTTTATTTTTAACTCAATTGGAGTAATGATCCATTAACTAAAAATTCATTATCATTGATCTCTCAACTCATCAAAACGTGCAACTATGATCCCTTAACTAAAACTTAATTATCATTGGTCCCCCAACTTTAATCTAACTAGAGAAATGATCCCTCAACTTTAACCCAATTGGAGCAATGATTCCTCAACTTTAACCCAATTGCAATAATGGTCATGCCAACATAACTCATTTTGACAAAGTTGACGAAAATGACCATAGCTACATGTTTTGATGAGTTGAAGGACCTTAATTGTAACAATGGTCCTTCCAACATAATTTATTTTGACAAAATTCTTACAAAGTTGACGAAAATGACCATAACTACATATTTTGATGAGTTGAGGGATCAATAATAATGGATTTTTAGTTGATGGGTCATTGCTACAATTTACTCATTGCACAAGAACTTAATCGCGTGATTAAACTTTATGAGAAATTTTGTTGGACCCAACCTTTTTATCTCTACACCCAACTAACAAATTTTCTCTACTAAACTTTCAAATTTGCCCTTAAATAAATAAAAATGAGAAAATAAATATTAAAGTTGTTATCTTTACACCCAATAACCCTAAACTCACATCACCACTGCACCTTCATTTTCTCCGGTGAACCTGCGACCATTGGTGCTCTTGTTTTCCTCTCTCCATTGGATATAACTACTCAGAAAAGAAAAATATATGGTGTGGAGAGGATCTCTTTCCTTGGTATTCCCACTTTTTATGAGAATAATAGTATTAATTTTCCCTTCCGTAAATTAATGAATGAAGAAAAAGGGCTTATGCATATGATGTGGAGGGGACCTCTAAACCCTAATAGGTTCCTTATGTTCATAACCCAAGGTCCTTTCATCGATTGAAATAAAAAAGGGTTTTGCAACTTAAGTTTGCTTTAATATTCACATTAGGACTCCTACACCATTTGTTCTCCAGTCTTGATTTGTCGATTTTAGTGTTGCTGGCGTTTGAGTTGGGTTTGTCGGAAATAATGGAGCGCCCTACAGTGGTGGATCGTGGGGTTTGGGTGTAGAGATACAAAGAAAACTTCAATGTTTGTTATTTAAGGACAAATTTGGAAGATTAGATAAGAGAAAATATTATTTGGGTGTAGAGATAAAAAAGTTGGGTCCAAATAAATTTCCCAATATTTTTTTTTTTTTTTTTTTTTTGGGTACAGAAGAGGGCAAAGCCCAACAAGCAAAACAAAAAAGCTACTAAAAAACAGCTCTAGGGAGGGCCCTGCCAATAGTATTAGAAACTATAAAATTAGTAGCAATGGTAGAAGGAGAAGCAAAAACATGAAGACCAAGTGATAACCCATGACCTAAGTCAGACGTGTGATTAGCTAAGACATTATTTTCTCTATAGATATGAGTAACTTCACATCTTCAATTTCTTTCAATGGCTTCTTTGCAGTCAATAATGAGATTGTAGAGTGGGAACTAAAATAGGTTGTTGGATCAAAGTAACAGCAGCATAAGAATCACATTCAATAATCACTTCCTTGCAACTCTCATCCCAACCTATAGAAAGTCCCATGAAACCACCCTTAAAGCTCACCTTCCATGATGGTTCCTCTGCCCAAATTAGCAGCAAATCCCTTAATCCATTTCCCTTCAGAATTACGAAGCAAACCTCCAGCACTTATGTGGCTAAATGGGTCTTTACAACTCCCATCTGTATTGATTTTGTATACCAATTGGCAAACGAATCCAATGGATTGAGATGATTTTGTCTAGGAGGCTTACTAGAAGAACACTTGTTCGCATCACACCATTCCCTTGCAAATTGAAAAATGAAATTCTGGGGTGAGTCAAGCGGTTGTTGGCCATCATTGAAGACAAAGTTATTCCTCCATTTCCAGCAATGCCAGAGAGTTGAATTAAAGATAAGGTTCCAAGGTAAACCATGTATGGTGGTACAATGTGTCCTAAGGTTTATAGCTATCCAACTCTGAAAATCAAGAGCAAAGGAATGGGCAACTTCAGGACGGATTCCAACACCATTCCAAAGGAAAGAGAATGCCTACGAAACTTGAAAATGTGATCCCTTGATTCCTTAACCTGAAAATTTCCCAAACTTTAATCGTCAACCTTACTACAATCTCGGAAAACCCCTTAATTTTATGATGCAACTGTCGGAGCTACTTATTCGATCGTGTGAGTGTAAATGACAGAGGCACCTTTTTCAATGTCTTATTATACATATGGGTTGTCTCAGCAAGCAACTAAAGATCATTTTAACTCTATGGGAAACTTTTTTTGAGTACATCGTTATTTTTAAAGTAAGGGAGGAGGAATTCGGCTATGCCACACAATGACAGCCTAATTTGGTATCAAATTCGTCATAACTCTATGGGAAACTTTAAATTAGAAAAGAAATTACTATACCAAATTTATTCTTATAGGTAAAAACTTGAAAGGTTTTATGTTTAGATATCGTCAATGACAAGTTCGATATTAATTTATCTTTTACCGTGAGTACATAATTT
Organism: Malus sylvestris; assembly: GCF_916048215.2. NCBI lineage: Eukaryota > Viridiplantae > Streptophyta > Magnoliopsida > Rosales > Rosaceae > Malus > Malus sylvestris. The sequence goes on along the minus strand of NC_062264.1, from coordinate 4,814,796 downwards.
AGTTGTATTCTAGAAAAGATTTATTTATTGATATATCTCATGAAACTGCCATTTACTCTCACTTTAGCCTTAAATTGAATTTGTCTCATTTTACCCTTCATAAATTGCCAAAATTGAGCAACTTTACCTCATTTACGTTCATATTCAAGATACCTTTTAAGTTTTAAAGGTTTAGGAAAGTTTGAAAATTTCGTACCTCACCAACAACAGTGGCTCATCTTTGCTAGCATGGTATGAAATGTTTAGACTCCCTTTTATTTAACGTTTATGAGATAGAATTGACAAAACATGGGTGAAATGACTCGATTTTGGTAGTTTTAGAAGATAAAGTAAGATAAATTCTGTTTCATGACCTAGAGTAAGACAAAAAAAAATAATTTCTGGGGCAAATCAATAAATAAGCCAAAAAAGAGAGAAAAAAAATACTTGGCCACGTGTTGAGTTTTCATTTTTATGTCAGCTTTGATAACAGCCATCAGATAGCCAATCAACGGTTGAGATGAACTCAATATCTCTCCGCGATGTCTAGTCTCTCTCTCACTAGTTCGGCTTAAACCCTGCCCGACGACGACAACTGCCCTATGGTATAAACCCTAAACCTAATTGCACAGAGAGAGAAGAGAGAGAGAGAATGAGGAAGAAGGTGGACGAACGAATCCGAACCCTAATAAGCAATGGCGTCAAAAACCGGCACCGCTCCATGTTCGTCATCGTCGGCGACAAATCCCGTGACCAGGTACTCCTAATTTCTTCTGCCTTTCCTATCCCATTCCCTATTTGCTATTCCTATTCAATTTGAGGAGTTATAACAATGATTTAAATTGAATTGGGTAGAAAATTTTACCAGTTTTACTGTTTCTTGTTTTCACCTGCAATACTCACCGAGTAACACTAAAAACCTCAAACAAGGTAAGAAATATCATCGAAAATCTATCGAAAACTAACGGAAAATGGCTAATATGGAGTTTTATATGGTCTTCAGATTGTGAATCTTCATTATATGCTAAGCAATGAAGTAAAGAAATCGCGCCCGACTGTGTTGTGGTGCTACAAGGACAAGCTCGAGCTCAGCAGGTTGATTTCTTCTACCTTCCATTCTTCACCTTATTATAAGGCAAGGCGGAATTTCGTTTTTAAAATATATTGATTCGTTGCGTTTGACTACTTCATGATGCAGTCACAAGAAAAAACGTGCTAAGCAAGTAAAAAAGATGATGCAGAGGGGGCTGCTTGATCCCGAGAAGGTTGATCCTTTCTCACTTTTTGTTGAAAGTGGGGGATTGACTTATTGCTTGTACAAGGATTCAGAAAGAGTTCTTGGTAATACCTTTGGAATGTGTATACTTCAGGTAACTTGAAACTTACAAATTTACTGGTTTGGCCAAGACCCCTTGTATAATTGATTTAAGTTTTATGACTAAGTTTGATCTCCTGCATTAGGATTTTGAGGCCTTGACTCCAAATCTACTAGCAAGAACGATAGAGACAGTGGAGGGAGGTGGACTAGTCATATTGTTGCTTCATTCTCTAACCTCACTCACCAACCTCTACACCATGGTTATGGTATGCATATAATAATACCTCTTTCTCTTACGCATGCACACAATTAATGCTTAGTTTTTAGGCCAGCATGGTTATGCTTATTATATACCGCAAAATCTTGAAAACTAGCCATGTTAAAAGTTTCCGAATTTTTTCGTAATGATGTGCTTGGCTACAAGAAGACTTTTGGTAGATTCAATTGCTTGACTTTCTTTAAGAGAATGCTGCTGAACATATAAGTTTCCCAGTTGGGCCTATGTAGACTAGTTGTTTCTTTTCATGTTCTAGCCCCAAAAAGAAGAAGAAAAAACAACTAGGTTTCCTCATAATATTTGTTCTTCTTGTTGAGGTAGTTTCTAGTTTTACTACATTATGGACTTAGAACGAATATAGCAATAGCCATGCACCACATATTATATTTGATAACAATTCCGTTATGTCATGTTTTATTTGCAACACTGTCTTTCTCGTTCTCTCAAATGCAAAAATCTCCATACAGTCTTATCAGCGCCTCTTGATTTCAGGATGTTCATGATAGGTTTCGAACTGAATCCCATTCTAAGGCTACTGGACGTTTTAACGAGCGTTTCTTATTGTCACTTGCGTCATGCAAATCATGTGTAGTAATGGATGATGAGCTGAATATTTTACCAATTTCATCTCATATGAGGTCAATTACCCCAGTTCCAGTGAAAGAGGTAACCTTTTAGCCTTGTAACTTTTCTATAGGACGGAACTGATAAATCGAGGAATGCTTTATTTTCGTGGCATCTTATGCGAGATGACAAAAAGAATAAAAGTAATTTTTCAAGTGTGTGTATACCGAATGGTTATTAGGATACTTTCTAGGAGTTTGTGAAGCTTTGATAACTTTGATAACTTTTTTCTTGTTTTCTGATCATGATTGAAGGACTCTGAAGGGATATCAGAGTCACAAAGGGAACTGAAGGATCTAAAAGAGCAGCTGAGTGATGCCTTTCCTGTTGGCCCTTTAATAAAGAAATGTTGTACGTTGGACCAGGTAGGCACTCTCTCTGATTTGTATTAGTTTTGAGTTTTTCTATCATGTGTGATTTACTAATATGACTCATAGTTTGAGTTGGTAAATGTTTCAACAGGGAAATGCTGTTGCTACATTTCTTGATGCAATCTTGGACAAGACACTCCGAAGTACTGTTGCCTTGCTTGCTGCTCGAGGCCGTGGAAAATCGGCTGCACTTGGTTTGGCAATTTCCGGAGCTATTGCTGCAGGGTAGTATGCCTTTTACAATGTATTAAAACTGTTTTGGTGTATGTGTAGCTGTCTACACTCATATTCATGTACTATGTTTTGACGATACAAATATATCTTCACAGGTATTCAAATATATTTGTAACTGCACCCAGCCCTGAGAACTTAAGAACCTTGTTCGAATTTGTTTGCAAGGGTTTTGATCAACTGGACTATAAGGTATGTCGTTTTTTTGTATTCCTGCGGGTGGTTCTAATGTGATCTTTAGCTTCCTAGTAAAATATCTAATTCTAATGTGATCTTTACGCCTTCTTGTGAGATTTAACTCCCAAATAATCCTCGACAATTAGCAAATAACAATATCTTAGAACGTACCCCACTAATAAACATTTGTGACAAGAGTTGCTAATTGAAAATTGTAGATTCAAATGTTAGATAAAGTTTAAATTTTTTTTCCTGCTAAGTTTAATAGCTTTTACAGTGAAATTGTTTAACTATCAAGATGGTGGTGTTTGAATGTTTTATTCTGTGAACTACATTTTATCTTTCATTAATTGTTATAAGGTCACTCCGTTTTCTTCATTTTTCAATCATGTACTTCGAACAGTGCACTAGTTATTGAGCTTACAGTTGTAAACTATGTTTGCAGGAACATATAGATTATGATGTACAGAAAAGTAGTGACCCTTTGTTGAAGAAAGCAACTGTACAGATCAATATATACAAGCAGCACAGACAAACAATTCAGGTAAACTTATATGCACAGTTGGTTACAATTGAGGTAAAATTATATTGATGAACTCTTAATTTGTGCCCAATATTGATATAAAAATAGGAGTATTTCACTTCCTTGTTGCCAGGATATAATCTATTTCTATATTAACGTACAGATGGGCCAGTGGGAAGTGTATACATAACTTATTCTTAGTACCAAATCAAGTTAAGATGACTGAGAGAATTCTGTGGTCTTCCCTTTCCTTTTGTATTATTCCATACCCTGAAAGTTGCTACTATGCCTACTCTCTGCATATATGCCCAGTATTATCCTAGTTGACTCTGAAGCCAGTTACCTTCTATGTTAATTTCAAGTTTGCAACCTTTGAAAATTAGAGTGGGGATTTACAAGAGAATTCTTGGGAAAGAATTGGGCATTCTTATGGCTTCTCTCTCTCCAAGGTTTTGGGATCTTTCATTTTATGTAATTTTGTTGGATTGGGGAGTTGCAGTGAGATAGTTGCAGATCTGTTTTATAATGATGGAGGTGAATGTTGAGGCATATGTCAGGGCTGTTTCGTTTTGATGGTGGACTTCCTAGTCCACTAAGTGTTGTATTGTTTTTTAGCTGTTTAATAAAATCTCGTTTTCTATAAAAAAATAGCAATAAAGATTTTGTTTAGTCAGTTGATACCAAAATACAAATACATGGAGGAATTGTTACTCATGAAAAGTTGATAACCAAGTTGTAATAGAGAATATTCTTCTATTGGATAGCCGCATCACAATAGCCATGAGTGTGTTCACCTTTTGCCCATCAAATGTCGTATGCCCTCATATATGATTAGTGGTTGTCTTTGTTTGACTACTCCAAAAATTCTATTGTACTTTTGCCCAAGTGCATCATTTTTGTTATTGGTGTGAGCATATTGAACATAATTTAGATGGTTTGTGATTACTGAAGCTTGCTTCTAAAAGCATGTTCCTGAAACGCCAAACTTTTTGGTCAACCTAATGTGTCTTCCTGGCACTAATCCAGTATGTATGGTATAGAGGCACTCAACATGCCTGTGAGATTGTGAGGTGGTCTAGACCTTTACACCTCATGTAGCCTAAAAGAAAGAACTTTGTACTGCTCATTGCTTTTGGGGCTATTTGTTTTTTACTTTTGTTACTTGTACTTGCAGTATATACGGCCACATGAGCATGAAAAGCTTTCCCAAGTTGAACTGTTGGTTGTTGATGAAGCAGCTGCTATTCCACTACCAGTAGTGAAGTCTTTGCTTGGTCCTTATCTGGTCTTCCTTTCATCTACTGTTAATGGGTAAGATTCATCCATGTTCTTCTTCCTTCATGTCGTGTATTCTTATCATGTGTTCTTTTTTGGTTTTAACAGTCTCATGAAACATATTTCACTTCACTTTTTCACTTTCTGTTACGGCCGCGGGGGGGAATGAAAGATCTTTCACTTTTCATGGGCTGTTTCCACTTTTCCTTGACTCATGCTTGATGTCTTTCTATTTATAAGTCAACTCTGAATTCAACTTTTGGTAAAAAAAAAAAAATCTAAGTGCAATTTAAATACTAAAGGACATTTATTTTACACTGAAAGCTATGAAGGTACTGGTCGGTCTTTGTCCCTAAAACTTCTACAGCAATTGGAAGAGCAAAGCCAAGTGTCTGCTAAGGGGCCTACATCTGGTATGCTTATTCCTTATTGGCCGTGTTTTGTATTCTCATCTTGAATTAGGTTGGATCAAAATCCCCCTTTCCCCCCAAAACTTGAATTTATTTTCAAAATTCAATGTTTCTTCTGCTTTCTCTTAACATTATTGTTTCTGAAATACTTGAACTGTTGGCGCTTGCAAGTGAGCAATGTATAATTTTTTAAAAACTATTTTGTGATATTTGGACATAATTTTCTGAATTGATAAATGTCCCTGATTGTAGGTCGTCTTTTCAAAAAGATAGAATTGAAAGAATCTATCAGATATGCTTCTGGTGATCCGATTGAATCCTGGCTTCATGGTTTACTTTGCTTGGATATCACAAATTATATCCCTAAACTTAACGGGTAAAAACATTTGCTTAGACAGTCAGAACCGAGGAAGATGTAAACATCTCCATTATAACCCTTACCTTTATTAATGATCTCTCTCTCTCTTCTCTCTCTCTTGGCGGCTAGGTTACCTGCACCCAGTGAGTGCGATCTGTACTACGTAAACCGTGATACGCTTTTTTCATATCATAAAGATAGCGAGTTGTTCTTACAGGTAATTACATGTTCAAGTAATGTCAGACTAGTGATTCTCATTTTCATATTAGTGAACTTACATATTCTAATACTTGCAGCGGATGATGGCTCTATATGTTGCCTCCCACTACAAAAATTCTCCAAATGATTTGCAACTAATGGCTGATGCCCCGGCTCACCACCTGTTTGTGCTACTTGGTATATATGTTACGTTAGAACTGGTCTTTCTTTTTTTGCCGCTATTTGGCTGGACTTGATTATAATTTGCACGTGCAGGCCCTGTTGATGAGTCAAAAAATCAGCTTCCTGATATTTTGTGTGTCATTCAGGTTTGACTGTCTTCCCCTAGTTCAGGACTATTATTTCTTTTAGTTATTTAACGCATACCCAAAATTTTATTAGTTTTTTTATTTATAATTTTACCTTATGTGAAATAGCAATAAAGGACAACACTTTAAACACGTACTTCATCTTCTATAAAACACTAATTCTTTGATGCTCAACATTTTATGTGCTATCATTTTGTTCTTAGGTCTGCCTTGAGGGAAAGATCTCTCGTGAATCTGCAATGAAAAGTTTAAGTGATGGTCATCAGCCTTCTGGTGACCAGATACCATGGAAATTCTGTGAGCAATTTCAGGACACAGTTTTTCCCAGTCTTTCAGGTGCTCGGATTGTACGAATTGCTACACATCCAAGTGCCATGAAGGTATTCTCTCATTATGGTTTCCAAAGCAATATGTATAACCAGGATTTTGTTGAAATGGTAATCTATAACCAGGGATCTGTTGAAATGGTAATTTATTTTTCGTTGTTGTAGATTGGATATGGATCACAAGCAGTGGAACTATTGACAAGGTATGCTCCTCTTTGAGTTATTCCCCACCTAAACGTTTTTGTAGATCACATACATGATCCCAATGTGTATGTGGATGCCTAAGGTGTTGAGAAAGATTGACTGAGTGATTCTTTTAGCCCCATATTGCTACACTTTGAATGAAAAGCAATCATGCATATGCACCCTGGTGCGGGTTTGATGCCCATCGATTCCCCTCCCCCTAACAAATAAACTTTTAACCCACTAACGCTACTGTTTGTCATAAAAAAAAAGGTGAAAAGATTGAAGATTATATGTCTGAAGCAATGCTTCAAATGATTTCTAAAATGAATGAAAAGCAATCATGCATATGCACCCTGGCTCAGGCACATAAAGTCGCAACTCAAAATGTGAGTCTCATGCTTTCAGTTCACTTGGGTTGAAAGCTATAGAACATAGACCATGTGGGTGCTGAAGAGATGATCATTTGATTTCAGTTTTGATATACAGATGACTTTCTCACAATACAACTCTCGAGTCATATGATGGTAGTTGGAGAAACAAGTGGAAAGATATAGAGGATTAGAAGTGATAGCATATTAAAATACGGTCATGTTGGGGGTTTTCATCTTAGTTTGGGTTACATTTCTAAGAGTTACGAAAAATTCAGCAAAGCAAAGCATTTTCTAAAGGAAAGGAGGAGAAGTTGTCCATTGCAAAGAAAAGGAGTCCAACTAAAACTTACTTCAGAAAAGTTACAATGAAATTATAACCCCATCCATCTGGAGGAAACAGCAGGGATCTTCCCAAATTGCTTTGGCAATAAATCCACAAACACATGGAATTCGCTATCTCAAATAAAACCCACCTCATCCGCATTTATCTTGAGAAACTCTAGCTTATTTCAATCCCAACAATGGCCAAGAGTCTGCAGTGCCAACAGTTGAGTTTAAATCTGTATGTTTAAATGAAGATTGGATATTTCGTTAGTAATTGAAATTTCCAACAGAGAAAAACCAGAAACAAGCTTAACCAGCAGCACTTTAGGATATAATCCAAAGATAGAGCGTTTTAGGATAATAATCCAAAGATGGATCCTCGTTGTTGACTGCACAAATTAATGTGGGGTCCTAACTTTTTAGATGGGTCACACTGATTCTGACCTTGTATCCTATTTGGTCCTAGATTTTTTCTTGAACTTACTTTACTTGGTTTATCTCTCAAGTCAACCCATACATGTCCGTTATCCCTTTGTGCTCATAAGTCCATGTACTTTTTACTGCAAATGTTTTTGGGGACACAGATATAAGGAATGGCTGATGTGGACATTCTAGGGACACCTCTGGTATGTATCATGTGCTATGTGGGTGACATTGGATTGCTATTGTTGGGGATCCAGATATAAGGAATGTGTGTGATATGTGGGATGCATTGCTCTTGTATCAATGTAACTCATAAGTACTTCATTATTGAGATAAAAGTGTTTTGACATGAAAATTGCACTGAATCTCTTTGGTTCTAAAAGTTGATGCTTCACATTTATGTTTTTATATTTGAAAAAATGGGTGTTAAGGGTTTATTTCTCCTCAGGTACTACGAAGGACAGTTTGCTCCTATTTCTGAACTGGACGTTGAAGATGTTGAGACTCCCCCACTCAGAGTCACAGAAGCTGCTGAGAAGGTGAACTACAATCACCAAGCTTAGTTTTTTTTTTTTTATAAATATTTTTAATTAATAGGTTGGAGAACTGCTTATACGAGACTATTCTATGTATTATTATTGCAATTGGAGGCAATTTTGTAACTCATAGGTTTCTGGTAATGCAATTCTTGTTCTGTCGAAGTGTTTGAGTTGGTTAAGCTTCATTCCGGTGATTGTAGAACAATTTCTGTGTTTGAATATAATTTGACAAACTTTTGTGAATGATCATTTGTTGTGTTAATTTTAATCATAATGACATCAAAGTATATTATCATGTATTGGTTTGTTTGTTTGGTATTAATCAACCTGCCGCCTGTGCCTTGATATTGTTTATCGGAATGATACCTATGTCTATTTTATTTATAGGTTTCATTGCTGGAAGAAAGTATAAAACCTAGAACAGATCTTCCTCATTTGCTTGTTCATCTTCGTGAAAGGCGACCAGAGAAGCTCCATTATATTGGTGTCTCCTTTGGGCTTACCTTGGACCTTTTCAGGTTTTGGTGGAAACATAAGTTTGCTCCATTCTATATTGGACATATTCCAGTTAAGATGGATTCCCCTCTCCATACTGAATCCTTTTTTCCGTTTACTGTTTTTTTGAATATTATCATTTGTGAATGAATGACTGATTAAACAATAATTTTTCATTTTTCTTTTCAATGTAATAGAGTGGTGTGACCGGGGAGCATACGTGTATGGTCCTCAAATCTTTGAAGAATGATGAACTTGAAACCAGTGATTTTCGTCCATTCAACCTAGGTGGGCCCATTTTTCTTTGGAAAACCTTTGTTCTATTTAAATTTGTGCAGATTTTTTGTATTTCAGTTCACAGCTTGATTATTTGTTGGCTACCTAGATTTCAGGAGAAGATTTTTGAGACTATTGGGTTATAGTTTTCGTACAATGGATTATAGGCTCGCTATGAGGTACTATTAAAAGTTCCATTCTGATAAATGCTTATTGTTCAAGTGCTCGTACTAACTAATAATTTTCCAGCATCTTAGATCCTAAGATCAATTACAAGGATGGAGAACCCAAATCGTCTACCACAGATGGATTCTTACGGTCTATCACAGACTTACTTTCGCCTTATGATATGAAGCGACTGGAGGCCTACACCAGCAGTCTTGCTGACTTTCATATGGTAAGTTCTCTGAGCAATGGTTGATTGCCAACTTGCCCTGTCATAGTGCTATGTAGTGTTTTGGGATTTTTTTATCTTAGGATTACTAATTGATTCCATACATTCATATTAAAAATAGAAGTAATGTTTGCATTACAGAACAAGAAATACTTCCCTTAGAATCAAAAAAGATATTTGCGTTACAAGACAAAATATGCTTTCCTTTAGAAAAAGAAAGTAATATTGCATTACAAAAGAAAAATTGTATTCCTTTGTGATAGAATTATCGTCTCAGTGTGGCAATATGATTGTGATTGTGATACAATTTTTAGTTGACAGTGGTGAAATATTTGTTTTCTTACTGTGGACAATCTGATACCATGATTGTGAACATATATTACTCTTGCAATGTTTTATGAATAATCTTTTTCAAAAGTGAACTATTAGGACATTGTGTTTAGTTATTGATCTAATTATATGTATATATATGTTCAGTTACACATTAAAAGTTCAAAATTGCTTGTTTGAGAAGGGGAATTTGTGTACTTTACAAGTAATTTGTGTGTAGGATTCTGTGGCCGATGTTTCATCCCGTGCTCTGTGTTACATAAAAAGATGAAATCAACAGCGATTAGGCTATTAGACCACTTCTCCTCCCCTCCCACCCAATCCCACCCCCTTGTGGGTATGCCCCTGAGGGAGGTGAACCCATTTGTTGTGCGGTTCTCAGGAAGGTGCAGTGCATCCTGGTCAATGGCATGTCGTCCATTTTTGTTGATTATGGTTTGAGTGGATTATCTGCTTCCTTCTGTTTTTTGGGAAAGGCTGCCTGTTTGAATGTGTCAAGATGTTCTTCCTCCTGTTAGGCATAGATGATAGTGGGGAGGAGGGATCCGAGGGCTTATTGCATTTTCATCCTTAACCAACAGACCTTACTTTCTTCAAATTACCCTCGAATTGTTTTTAAAATTACAGTTTAATACCTGGGGTCCATTTGAATTTGAAATGAAGTGTTATTTTCTAAACTGAGGTCCTCTTGTACTCTAGTTATCGTTTGTTTATAACTTTACACATGTTAAAGTTATGTTTTTATTTTACAGATTTTGGATCTTGTTCCAACGCTTTCACATCTGTATTTCCAAGAGAAACTTCCAGTGACATTGACAGGTGCCCAGGCTTCCATATTGCTCTGCATTGGCTTACAGAATCAAGATATCTCCTATATTGAGGTTTGTTTCTCTACTTGTTACTCATATGGTTTGCTTGGCTATACCAGTCACATAGATGCAATGCGAGCACGCAATCAAACCCACTTGCAAAGACAAAACACTCTACTTGGTGGCGTCATTTCTGCTCTTTATTTCATTCTTATCAGGTGTAGATTTTTACTTACGTTTTCCAGGGGTTGATGAAACTGGAAAGGCAGCAAATATTGTCTCTGTTTATAAAAGTTATGAAAAAGTTTCACAAATATCTATACGCTATTGCATCTGAGGGCCTTGTGTCAACCTTGCCTAAACCAAAAGAAGTAAGTTCAGCAAAGCAGTAACCCTTTTTTTTCTTATGGAAAGTACATGATATGTTGGTGGTTTCCATCTCTTTCTAATAATTTCATGTCGTAGGATGCATTATGATTCTAGTTGGCTTAACTATATGATATTGACATGTGTGTTGCGCGTGAGCCACTTTGGTACCTGAACTATTTTGTTTGATATGTAATCGCTAAGTTTACATTATTGTGTTTCTTAATGCAAGCTTAAACATCGTCTATCACATTATAATTGTGCGTGCGTGCGTGTATGTATGCTACTGTGCTTTTCTTCTGCCTATGTTGTAACTCCACTCTGATTCGGAAATTTTGGTTCAGACTCTCTTGGAACCTCACAAGATCTCTGTTGATGATGATCTCAATGATGCTGCAAGAAAAGTTGAGGTACGCTTTATTCCTTCCTTACCTTCGTGTTACCTGAACTGCCTCTCTTTCCCGCGTTCTGAATCCCAAGAGTTGGGCTGACTTGACTACGCACATACAGGATGGGATGAGATCCAACTCGGAGGGGTCATTAGATCCCAAGTTGCTTCAACAGTACGCGATTGGGGACAGAGATGCAGACTTTGAGAATGCATTACAGAATGGCGGTGCAAACTTACCTGCTGGTGGTCTCGTTAGCGTGAAATCAAGTAGAAACAAAATGGATAAAGGAAAACAGAGAGAGAGTCACAAGAGTGGGGAAAAGCGACATAAAAATGAGCATGGCTCCAACTCAAAGTCCAACAAAAAGAAGAAACATTGACATTAGCGACGGTCTTGTATGCATCTATTGTAACATTCAGTAGGGGCGTCGCTTTAAGTATGCAACTGTTATAACATTCTTACGATGTATTTTTGACACAAACACGAACACAAACAGAAACAGGGATGCATCAGGAGATGACAATTTTGGTTCTTTAATTCGATTGTGGTTCCAATTTTGTATTTCAGATGTTTCCAAATCGAATCCAATTGTGATTTCAATTTTGGTTCTTTAATTTGACTGAACCGAAATGATATATGAAACAGCTATAGCGGATTATTCTATTTTGAAACCCACTGTAGTCTATCAAATTGAATCCGTTGACACAAACTTCTGATACGTGTGGCTGATTCCTTGGGGCATCATGCAAGACGAATAGAGTTGGAGGCGAAAAATCACAAGCAGAGAAGACGATATATGCAACCAACATTTTTAACAGATTCTTAACGAGTATAATAACACAGCAATTAACACCAAAACAGGAATAATTTAACTTCTAAGATCTCAAACTCAATTTGGTTCATGACAAGGATTCAATAATATCCCTTCCATATCTAAAATATTACGAACATAACAGGTCAAATGGGAATTACCATAACATATGCTCGCTAGATATCCTCCATATAGTAAGCAATGGACACCGAGCTTAAAAATACATATCCGTACCTGGGCTGTGTATCCCTCTGCTTCACTTCCAGAAATGCTTCTCTCAGTCCCACAAGAACCCGCTTTAGTGCCACTAGACCGAATCAGAACTTCCCCTACACTGGAATCTTTTGTGGTACCAAGCCAACTGAAATCAATAGGACTCTTAATCAATCTAAGGTACTGGCAACTGAGAGCCAAAATATTCCAAACATTCTGTGTAAAGTTAGAGACGCAATCAATGAATTCACTTGAGACATCGTCAAAATCTGCATGTTGAACTTGACCATAGAATAAACAAGCTTCAAATTTGTCTATCAATGAGCATTTTGGACATCTATAACTTGCAGTGGAACATGGATTTGACACAGGCAGATCCCGGTGGACAAACTCACTCCAGACTGAGCTTTTAGCAAGAGTTAACAATGACTCCCCTGCGCTTGTCCAGAAATTTGCAACAGATACAATTAGAGACGATTCAGAGCGGAACAGATGGTGAGTTGCACCAGCAAGTAGTAAGGAGTATGCTGCACTAGTCCTGCTTAAGTTCAAAGCTTTTAACAGATGATCATCCATTTTAGAACATAAAGCTATCATGTCAGTTGCACGGATTTTATACGCTGAAGCCAATGTTGTGTAGGCATTTAGGGAGAGGTAATTTAATGGGTGCAACCAGTATCTCAGCTGAGATGTTTCTCCGTTGCAATCTAATTGCATATCAGAGAGTCCTTGTGTGAACGCATGCTCAAGCCTCTCACAAGAAGATTCAGGATCGCCAATTGACAGGTAGTCGTCAATAGCATCATCAAAGTAAACACTCAACAATTGCGTTGCCTTATCTCTATTGAAGTTTCTTTCTAAAATCAAACCGGAGGAGCTAGAATTGACTGCAAATATTTCCTGGAGTTTTGAAACCGAAGGTTAATGATTATTCAAAAAACACCAATAAGAACATTAGCTACATCCTAGGAAATAAAGTTGACTGCCAGAGAGGAAGAAAAATGGTTAGGAGGTAATTCATGTTCAAGTTGAAAAAGAGCTTTTGTTCAAAGTGAAGGCCAAACTATATACAGGGGGGGGGATACAAAAACAAGAATCTAGAAGTACAAATATCCTAGTGCATTTATAATTTCTGTAAAATCAATAGTATAAAGATATTACGGAAGAACTCCAAATAGACTTAAGAATCAGTATTTAATTGAGAATATCAAGAAAGAAAGAAAAAGTTTTCATGAATTGCCACCTCCAAAGCTTGATCCACGTAGGTTAGGGGTGATGCACTACATCGCGTACAAGAGCAGATAAACCGATACCTTGACCATAGCTCTGACTGCCTCATTGCCTGGAGGAGCTCATGAGAAGAAAAGAAAATGTGACGTTAAAAGAAAGGGATTAAAATATAACATCAACACAATTAAAATTGGAAATAAGTAAAAGAAAAGTCAAATGGGGCAAGATTTAGCTAATCCCTAAAGTGGAAAGAAGTCGGATTGCCTTGCATTGTCTCATCAAGTTTAGTTTCCTAAGACAGGGACAATAAGCAGAAAATGACACTAGCAAATTCTCATCTCACAGTCATCGAAACATCGCTCAGTTAACTTGACAAAACAGATGTGGATTATATGAATTCAAAATTCCAATCGCTGATCCATGTATAATGTGTATATAGATAAAATGCAGATACCTTAGGCTGCAACAAATCAGTGTAAGTAACAGTCACTTCTTCGCCTTTCTTGATTCTCTTGATGCTCCTAACCGTCACTCTTGGACCATAACCTCGGCTTTCTACATTCGTAATATACACGAATGGTTCAATAATACTGGTAAATTTGGTGTACTAATTCAAACAAACAAAAACCGAAAAGAAGCACGAAAACTTAAAAAAACCACAACACCTTTTGCTAACACATTATTGCTACAAACACCATTCTCAATCTGCAACAAATATCCATCTCACAACCCTGAATTTCAATCTTATTCCACTATAAATTAAACAAACGGTGCAAATTTGCAGGGATTACTTGTGTGGCACGACCGGAGGAGCGGCCGAAGGGGACAATGCGCAGCAGCGCCGTTTCGGGCCAACAAGGTGGCGTTGGCGGTGTCATCAAAGAAAAGCGGTAGCAAGCATTCGGGGAGCAGCTGTGGTTGATCCAGCAGAAGCTGGGACCGTAGACGGAAATTCCAAGGGTGCGCCCGGTCTTATCCTGCACCTCCACGGCGTTCGTTAGCACCAATGACAGCACGGCCTCCTCCAATACGGCGTCGTGCGGAGCAACGTTGGCAATAGTCGCATCGATAGAGAAATTCGGAGATTCATCCCGCATCTTCCTGGCGAGGAACATGGCTCTGGCGCCGTCGCGAACCCTATGGTCGTGGTGGTGGAGGAGTTTGTGGCGATTCGTCAGGAGGCCGGCTACGCGAGGGTAGGGGGAGGTGGCGGGAAGGGATTGGAGGAGGCGGAGGGCGGCGCGGAGGTCGGAGGAGTCGCCGTTGGGGTAGGCGGAGGGGTGGGATTGGAGAAGCAGGAGAAGGTAGGGCTCGGCGCTGGAGACGTGGAGGGGAGAATCGGCGGAGGAGCAGAGGGAGGAGCAGTAGTAGGAGGAGGGAGTGTTGGGAAAGGTAGGAGTAAAGAGGGGAGGGAAGGGTTGGGGAGGGAGAGGGGAGAAGCAGGAAGAGCAGTGAGATGAGAGGAGGGAGTGGTGGAGAGAGGAAGAAAGCGGAGGGAGCGGTGGCGTTATGTCTTGTCCTATCTCTATTTCTTCCCCGGCCCTCATCTCCATCTCCACCTCCATCTCCGTCACGGCGCTTTCGGTTCAACTCGTCAAAAGTTTTACACCATGTCCATCTTCATCTCCGTCACGGCGCTTTCGGTAACTTTACAAAAGCTACTTCACATTTTGAATTAAATTACTAAAAAATTCAATGCATAATCGATAAAAGATTTACCCATCCGTACTGATAAATAAACCTCACATTCAAATTTGATATTAAATAACTTATACACTCTACTATGCAATATCAATTTTGACCTTATTAATTTTTTTAAAATATAAAAAATTCTGAATAAATCCCAAATCACTTTTAACGATTTATTTATCTATTTTTTTTGTCTTCCCAGCAAATGCAAGCAAAATGATGAAACTACAAGGTTAGAACTTGAATGGAGTGCGAAGAAATTAACAATATTTCCTTATGTATATCATCTCACGGCATAACCCCAATTTAAAGAAATGATAATAGTAATAAAATGGCTAAACACAATCTTTGTTCTGCAATTCAACACCAATAAATAAATATGTTTTTTTTTTTCATACATCTGAAAATGCAATAAAACTACATCAACATTCAGCTACGTTTTTGCCAATCTGGGCAAAGTCCTAGTGCCATT
Source organism: Malus sylvestris (assembly GCF_916048215.2). Lineage (NCBI taxonomy): Eukaryota > Viridiplantae > Streptophyta > Magnoliopsida > Rosales > Rosaceae > Malus > Malus sylvestris. The sequence continues at coordinate 4,799,080 of NC_062264.1, read as the reverse complement.
CACATTACAAGAGACCCTCTAATTGTTCTCCTTTCCCTTGCTGCTTTTACCCTCGAATTTTTGTCATTAAACCTCATCGTATAACCTCGTCTGCCACCTTCAACAGAGTCTCAGCAGCCTTATCTTCCTCCAATCTTGATTGTGACTGAGTTATAAAAAATTTGGGGTGTATATAGAAAATGTAAGGTGTATGTTGAGAATGGGGGTGGGAGGGTAATATGGGAAAGTAAATGGGGTGTATTAAGATAAATTTTAATTGAAAAAGTAAATATGAGGTGTATTAAGTATATAAGGTTTATTCAACAATATGTAGGGTATAAATATAATAAGCCTAAAAATATGACTAAATATTTTTTTATTTAATAAAATGCCTGCTCTTCCATTTAAAAAAAAAAAAAAATTACCTAACAGAAAACTACATGAGGAGCTAGACACAGAAATAGTAGCTAGCTAGGCAGATCTCCAATTTCCAATTTCCAAGCAATGCTGCTACAGACCATATCTTCAACGTGCTTGATGGAGTGTTCCCCCTCAGAACCTCAATCAACACGCAGGGGGTTTTGCATGCTCGCTGTAAGTAGTTCCAGTAAGACCCAATGCGAGTTGCAATGCAGGGTCTAGATTGACTTAAATCGCAAACAATGCAGTCGAACTTGTTCCTCAAGTGATAGTGTGTGCACAGGAAATACATTGACTAATGCTTTCCTACGTAGTACAGTTACAAGTTAAGGCCGCACGCAGGAGAAAGCAAATACAGATAATGGGATAGAATTGGAAAGTTAACCTTACCGACGAAACTTACAGGGCAAAGCAACCAAGCACGGCTGCGTGAGCAGTCTCAAAAGATTCTCCGCACCAATCGTATTCAAAGTTGCGAGTGGAGAGGATGTCGGCTTTGAAAGAGGAGAAATCGAATGATCTTTTTGAATCGCAGCCTCCATCATTATAAGTATAATCATCACCATCATCAGCAGCATTGGATGTCAGATATCTAGGCAACTTTGGAGGTGGTTAGTATGTCAATTTGGTACATTTTTGTCTCTTTCAGATTCTTTGGTTGTTTTTTGGGATGTCTATGTCTGTAAGCCATTTTCCAAACAGTTGCACAATCTATGGATTTTTGCGGGTCTTTCTACTATTTCAGCTATTTGGAAGGCTCAAAATAAATTTATTTTTTAGGGTCGTCCAATCTATTTTCATCGTCTTTGCATGTCTATCAATTCAGCGATTGTTCATGGTGGGAAGTTTATTTCTGGTTATTCTCAAGGTTTTGACACTCGGATCATTTCTTCTTTGGGGATCCAACCTATCCCTCGCAAGGCACCTACTATTCTTCCTGTCCTCTGGTTTAAGCTTAATACCAAGGAAGAAAATATCGGTAATATCGGAAATATCGGTAGTCCGAAAACACAGAAATATCGATGGAAATATCGGGATAATATCGATATCGATAAAAATTACATGGAAACCACGGAAATTGTAAGAAAAACTTGGAAATTTTTATTGAAACTTTGCAGGATGTTTATTTAGTCAATTATCTATTAGTTTATCACAAAAAATTGGAAGGAAATGCATTGCATGATGGATTTAACATTATCAAGTTGATTATATAGCGAGCTGACAAACATTGTGACTATAGAAAATATGTAGAAATTAATGAAAGAAGTCTAAACACACCATAATCATTTATATATAATGAATTAGTACAATATTTTACACTTTATACATTGCATGGTAAGATACATGAGTGGCTTAGTACCACATAGAGTTCCTATGAGGTTCAAAATTTTCAATATCTTCATCATCTCTATGTGTAGAGTGAGTGTATTTTGAAGAGTAGTTACCAACTATGGCAATGGTTTTCAAGAACCAAAACCCAAAAGTCAATAGGAAACCGAATACTTCGGTATTTTTCGGGATTACCAAACAAATGGGATTTGGAAACCAATCCCATATCGAAAATTTCGGTATTTTTCGGGATGGGATTCCCGAACTTCAGGATGGTTTTGGTTTGGGATTTTTCGGTTTGGGTTTGGGACTTTTTCGGTTTGGTTTGGGATTTTCCGGAATTTTTTCCAGCCCTTGACCAAATAAAAAATAGAAAAATTAAAAACCACTTGCCATTGACTAAGTAATTAATTGACACAATTTAAAATATAATACCACAAAAAATTTGGAATATGTGCAAATTTGTTTCTTGTAAAAATAAACCATATATATAAATATTGTAGCTTATTATCATAACAACATAAGTGGTACAGTGGTTAAGCCCTTAAGAAGTTAAGGGGGAGGGGTTCGAACCCCTTTATGCTCAAAACCGAGTCTTTTCCAAATTTTAAGGAATTTTTGGACTAATATCGCGATATTTTGACGAAAACTCATTGGATACTCCTTAAAATATCGGTAAGTCAAAAAAACGATATCGCCGATATTTTCGATATTTAAATCCATGCTTAATACAGATGGTTTGTCTGAAGGAAATTCTGATCCTGCTACATGTGGAGGATTTTTCAGGAATTGTCATGGTTGTTTTCTTGGAGGTTTCTGTCAATGCATTGGTCATCGCAACTTTTTTTTTTTTTTTTTTTTTTTGCAGAGTTATTAGCAATTATTATTGGTATTGAGTTTGCATATCAATAAGGTTGGCATTGTCTTTGGTTTGAAAGTAATAGTTCTAGTGTTATTTCTGCTCTTCAATCATCTAATTTTGATCCTCTTTGGCCTCTTCATACGCAATGGTCTATTTGTTTAGATCGTATTCGGAAAATGACTTTCTATGCATCTCACGTACATCGTGAAGTAAATCTTGTTGCGGACAATTTTGCTAACATGGGATTGTCTTCTCCATCTTTAACTTGGCATGATTCTCCTCCGATGGCGGTTTGTGCTGCTCTGTTTTCAGACTATGTTGGCTTGCTTGGTTATTGCTTCTCAAATTAATGTGCATGTCGGCATCCAGGTTTGTCTCACTTTTTTTTTTCTCCTAACTTTATGGGGTTGTTTGACTTGTTTTGCAAGTTTAGACCTTTAGGTTTGGTTTTAGAGGGATTATGTTTCATGTCCCCCCCTCTTTTCTTTGTATCATTCTCGTTTTTTATTTCTAGAAGGGTAAGGTTTATGTTCCCCCTTCTTTTTCGTGTATTCCTATTTATTGTCTCTGTTTTATGAGGGGTAAGGTTTATGTCCCCTTCTGTCTAGGTGTAACTTATTTTTTTGTTATCAATAAAATTACCCTTGTACCATTAAGGTTTTCCAAAAAAAACAAAAAATAAAAAACAATAAAATAAAGCAGCACTAGTGAGGGTGGTACTTTGTTTGGAGAAGGAAAACTCAAAAGTTTGAACAAGAAGACGCATCTTCCAAAGACAAATTTTTTTTGGGTGCGAGATGGGATTGGAAAGAACAAAGCATACTTTTGAACCTCCTAGATGAGCAAAGCTATAAGTGTGCATCGCCCCCAAAATTCACTCGGCAACCTTGGCTCCAGAATTTGGATGGGCTTAATCCAAGTTCCGAAGTCATTGGAATCGGTACTGGACAGTTGACAGGCTACTACACCCCAATTAGAACCAGAAGCATTATAAACGCCGTGGTGGTCGGCGTAATAATCATCATAGTAATAGTAGTTATGTTCCAGGCAACTAGTGAAGGCTTGTTTACTAAGTGCGAAAGCTTAGGTGAACATTAGCTGACCATCAAGGAGGACTAAACCCGTGCCATGGGTAGGAAGACGAGGAGGGAGCCGTCTCCATGGTAGAGCGGGTTCAGCAACGTCGAAGCAGAAGAGCGGACTTTCTGGGACGTCGATTGACTGGTATAAACAATCGGCTTCTGATTAGATGATTAAGAAACACTCGAGTCCATGCATGAAGGCCCCGAATATGGACTTTCTGGGACCTCCTTAAGCTTCCTAGTGTATCAAGTTCACTATTTGTACTCATTATTCTCAAATTTCAGTTATTAGAGTTGTGGATTGATCGTTGAGTATGAAACTATCATAAACATTTTCAAAATATGAAAACTCGTCGATGATAATTTTGGACTTTGTAGATTGTAATAACATTGTTTACACTATTATTTACGAATGAAAAGAATTATCATTTAATTCCTCAATGTTACTTTTGTCTACATTTTTTTCTGAAATTTTTTCCATTGAGACCTCCTGAGGTCAGTCATGTCCGCAGCTAAACATAAGATACCAAATTATTGTTCATTCAATCTCGATGAATTTGATCTCGTATTTGCATATCTTTATTACAAATGATTTGTGTGCTTGCAAGCTAAACAGCCATAGGAAATGGGAAGGGAGGCATGCAGAAATAACTTCTTACTAGATATGCCATTGTTAATTAGTGACTCTAATTGGACAAGGTATCCAAATTAAGTAGTAAATCTTGTGTCCACAAACCAATTGCCAATAAGGTCTAAGTTGCATTGCAAATGAAATGAATGTCCACAAAATTTCATTAACTTTTCCAAATCATGAATTTCAATCAAATGCAACTGATGTGGATGTGTATATCACAACAGAAACTGACATCGTAAAATTGTTTTCACTAAGCTTTACCCGTGCGATTACGCCAAGTCTCGTAACTTTTTTGTTGGTACAAACCAGTTACATACAAAAAATAAAAAAGCAGAGGAAACATCCAGTGCCTTTCTTCATAAAATCCATTTTTCTTGCAATGCGGCTGAATCGATCAGCTTCTCGGTTCAACCTGAGAAGCTGGACCAATAAAAGAAGAGTGAAGAAAAGGGAAAGGTTAGGAAATGGGGAGGAGGAAGCAGAGAAAGAACAGCGGACGATACGAGTGCTCTCAACTCACGAATATTATAGAGCTCACCTGTCTCCTACTTAACTTTCAAAGTAGTTTCTATTCGTTCGACAAGCTGATCAGCAGTCATAGCACCCTCCTGCAAGTAATGAAAGCAAAGTCATCATAGATATTTAAAATCGACCAAAAAACAAAAAGAAAAACCGCCAAAACTAATCTAACAGTGCCTTGCATACATGCACGGAGAACATACATTATTTAATATTTTGGATCTAAGAGAACATAAATCCTTCAAATTCAACATCTTCGAATCAAAACTAAGCAAAAGAAGAAGAAAAGCATGCAAAGCAACACACCTGACGAAATTGTAAACCAATGCAAGTGCATAGGATATCTTACAAAATCTAAAAAGTGGAATTAACAGCAAATCGTAACAACTTGACAATACCCGTCCATATTCTGGCCGTATAAAAAGCATGCAATCAGTATGAGATGTTATGTGACAGATTACACATTTCTAGACATTTGATCGTCTACCAAAGGCAAATATATTAATCTCCCAAAGGAAAAAAGAGAACAAATTCAACTTACAAAGCGGTCAAATGGCTCTCCATCCTTAAATATGATGAAAGTAGGCAATGCTTGTATGTTATATTTATCAGCAATGCTAGGATACTTCTCTGTGTCAATTTTCACAACCTGGATCTTGTCATTCAGCGTAATACTGACTTCATTGAGGATGGGTGCCATAAATTGACAAGGTCCACACCTGTCAACCAGAGTTTATTACTTAATTGTCTATTCTTACCTTTATATAGAGATGGAAAACCTAAAAGGTGAATAGCTACCACCTTGTTTAGGAACTAAAGTTTAGCTGACAATACAACAATAATGACAAATTGCAAACAAAATAAGAAGTGAGATACACAAGCAAAGCTTACCAGGTTGCATAGAAGTCAACCAACACAGGTTTTTCAGAGGTAGCCAGCAAATCTTGGAAGGATGAAAATGTTTGCTTCTTTGCTTCAACCTACGAAAAGTAATTTTTTTTTTCCACATATACATGTAATTACTGAATCACCAATTCAGTCACACTTCGTAATTCAGCTATACAGGCTAAATATTCCAAAGACAGCAAAGAAAGAGTACACGCAGCTATTGAAACTGTCACAACATGGTCCATATGGATAACCACCTAAGTGATATGTTGAGGAAAAACTAGAATACACAGCTCTAACACAAGTGTTGGAGAGACAAAACAAGTAAACAAATTACTTGTATTAACTCACAGAATATTACAACACAACAACTATCAAGGACACAATTTAGAACGTATGACACTCTCTCACTTCTAGAGACAAACTCTAGACCACTCACACTCTTCACAAGACTACTCACTTACAAGGCTTCTCACTCTCTTACTTAGCTCTCTCTTGGTTTGCTCTCTTACTTCTTCTTGGTTACATTACAACACTCATACATTCATATTTATAAGGCATGTTTGCCGACTTATACTATCACTAGAACTTTCTAGTGCATTGATCATGCACACAGCCTTCCACCGACATAAGAAACATCCTTCTAATCCTTTCTACAAAAGACTACTTAGCTTAGATAATTCTATAGAAAAATCTAGTTCCATTGCACCTGGACAAAGTGCAAGTCTTCCAGAAGCTCTGCCCTCTAGACTTGCTGCTAGAATCTTCTAGAATCCAAACACCAATTGGGCTGGTGTTGATCTTCAACATGATAGGTCATCATCCTGAATTGAAACTTCACTTGTAACTTGAGGCAAAGCCAGTAGTGATAGGAGGACCGTCGATTGACTGGTATAAACAATCGGCTTCTGATTAGATGATTAAAGAACACTCAAGTCCATGCATGAAGGCCCCGAATATGGATTTGCTCACTGTCTCTATCATTCAAATCGTTACAAGATATAGTATCCAAGTTTTACAATCTACACCTTTCATCCCATTCAATAATTTTGGTTCTAGGTTGTCCCTTCCCAACTTTATGCCCCAAACGGTTATCATGAAAAGGTACTTTACCTGGAAAATGGGGGAAGATCAAACTGATGCAACCTAATATCCTATATCGGTGACATTGTGCATTCTAATTGTTTGGGAGAGGTTTGATTCCAAATTAGTTTACCGATAGTCTAAAAAATCAACTGCGTGCGCCAAAATCAAGTACAAAACCATTTCAAAGACAATCAATAGTGAGTTCCATGTCCTTAAGCTCTATATTCCACATGCCTCCTGTAGCATGCTAAATCTATGTCTTGCAAACCATCCTCTGAGTTTACTTTTCCTGCACTTTTCGATTAAATGTCTTTATTCTCTTGAAAAGACTAAAATTTGGAAACTCCGAAAACCGACCCATGTGATTTTCTCACAACTCATAGGAAACGGCAAGGACCAAAGAAATACAAAGCAATTGGTGTTTGGGCCATAAATATGATAACAACAAGATTTGCAGTTGTATGCTTTGCTTCCTAAATTTAAATTTTGCAATCTCTTCCACTACAAAACACAGAAATTTTAGAACAGGAATTTTAACGCTACACAATTTCATCAGGTTAAATTCCTCGATTTTCTCGGGAAACAAACAGACTACGAAACTACAAAAACGGAAAATTCATTACCGGAGGAAGAAGCCGAGGCCGTGAGTCCTGAGTTCCGATCCGAGCACGTCGAAGCTGCGCCGGAAATCGCAGAGAAGTAGAGGAAGACAGCTTTGAACAAGAAGAAGAGGAGGAGGATGAGGCCGCCGCCGCAGCTAAGCGAGTCGTACGGTCAGAGCTGAGAGAAGGAATCGTGGACGCCGTCACGGAAACCGCCATTTGGATTGGATGCTCCGGTCAGTGAGATTTTGTCCGACGGATTCTTCTTCCTCGCTCCCGTTTGGATAATCGGAATTCGGAAAAGAAAATGAATAGAAAAATATTTCCAGCGAAGAACAAAGACACTTGCTCTTCCGGCTCGCCAAGAGGAGATATATTACGGTGTTGCTTCAGGTGTACGATGCTATGGTGGCGTTTAATTATTTACGGCTGGATTGTTGGAACAAGAAAAGTATGTTGATCGGACGGAGGTAGTTAACTCATGTGACCGCAAATTGAAGACCTTTCGGCGATTGTCTGTATGCTTAATTCCTGAGTTCCTGGAAGACGTTCGTGTGAAGTCACGTGCCACTGCATGATGCACCCTCCTCTACCTTTTTTATTTTTTTTATTTTTCCAATCAAAATTTTTTTTTATCAAAAAAAAAAAAAAAAAAGGAACTTTAAAGAAAAGTTTCTAGTACTGTTTACTTTAACGAAAAACCACATTTTTACACTAAAAAATTAATCTTGGTACTATTCACTTTATATCGTTAAAACTCAAAGTTTTCAAACCCTTTTAATTAGTTTAAAAAAAAAAGTATAATTAATTATTAGAATTTAGATGGTGTTATAAACTTTCCTAATTTAAGTGTGATTGTATAAATCCTAGATTAGATTTTATTTTAGTTATTCTTTCCTATATGGATTTGTATTACTTAGGGATGAAGGAATTATTCTTCCTCTTATTACTATAAATAAAAGCACTGCGTAGGGAGATAACACATCCTCAACACACATTCTCTTATGATTCTACAAACACGTCTCTCCTCGCCATTGCCCATACCATGTAGTGAGATAAAATAAGCTACAACACGCTCTTACTGCTGCGCTTAAGAATCTAACATTGAAGCTTTTTTTGCAACAAACGAGTTCATCTATATCATCACGTAATCAGGTTCTTCCAAAACAAAGGTTTTTATCTCGATGTTTTTGCAACCCTGATAGCATGAACATTCACTGACACACCCCGACCGAGATCAAGGCATGCTGGACGTCACGTGAGAGTGACGTAGCCATGTGCATAGTGCGGAAGCAATAAAGATAAGAAATATACGAATAATTAAAAACCAAATTACTAGAGTGTACTACTAAACAGAAAGTGATAGTGTTAGTTACAACAGTGAATACTCCTAATCAGAGCATAAAGTTTAGGTGTAGTCCAGTAGGACAAGTACTAGTTATACAGTACCAGAAATGTCCTACTATTATTTAGATAAGTCAGAACTACCAACATCCTCAAGCCACCAACAACAAGCTTACTTAAAACCTGGAGGGGCGCAAAATAGAAGACGTGAGTGGGCAAAAACAAATGTTTTACAAAACCATTTCATTTATCAACATACTAACCCCTCGCTGTAAAACATGTAAAATTTTCCCATAATTAAGATATAAGCATATACATATATATATATATATATATATATATATATATATATATATATATATATATATTAGACTTAGCATTCGTATCGTGTTTTCCGTGTTCGTGTCGTTTTCGTGTCATACCTGATATCTTAACGGGTCGTGTCGTGTAACACCCGTTAAAATAAACGGGTAAAATGACCTGACCCGAAATCGACCCGATAATATTAACAGGTAATATGACCCGACCCGTTACCCGTTAAGAAAAATATATTTTAAACCAATAAATAATCAAATGAAAAACATAATACTAAATAAGTATATACATTCCATATTATCACATCCAAAACATAAAAACACAATTTTGTTTTAAGTATATTTTCGCTTACCTAAAGTCTTTAATAGTTTTTTAATTAATGTAGAAGTGTAAAAAAATATAGAAAAAAAATATATAAATACTCGTAATGACAAGCTTTATAACTTTCATGAAGAGCTTAACTTCGAAATTCGCTACTATAATCATATAATTCATAGATCAAAATTTAACCGTTGATTGTTGTTTACATTTATGCTTCATTGTTCTCATCAAATTTCGTTTTTTTAGATTTTCATTTTTGAAAACATGATCTATTAGAGGGTGCAGTTAGATGAACGGTTTGGATCGTTGATATTATATTTAGAGTTTTACGGTTAGTGAAAATATTGTTTGATGTTTATAAAGTTTCTACAAATTATATGACATTGACTCATATTTCAGTTAACCGTAAATATAGAAACGTGATATCATCTTCTTACATCCGCCAGATGATCATGTTTTCAAAAAATAAAATTTTAAAAATGAAATTCAGTGAGAAGAATAAAACGTAAATGACAATCGACGGTTAAATAAATTTAAGGTTTCACTACTACAAAATTATCTATTGCTGGCGGTCCAAAAACTTTTTTCAACGATCCAATCGTCAAACTTATTTGTGCACATTCCAATATTGCATATGTAAAAAATCGTAAAAAACAAACATTCAGACATTACGTAACGGAACAAAAGTTTTTTACGGTTATAAACGAAAAATCATAATTTAACGGTTATTTTAGCTCCGATTTTGATGAATTTTTACAGATACACTCCTCGACCCTATAAGAATGTAATGAATAAATTTGATCTTTAATTTAAAGTATTTAAAATAGTGGATACCAAAAAAACTTATTTTATACTTAATAGAATTATAATATTAACTCTAAGTGTTTGTTTAATCTACCGTTTTGACACAATATGCATTCTACGAATTTTTTTTCAACGATCCAACCGTCAAACTTATTTGTACACATTTCGAGATCGCATACGTAAAAAATCGTAAGAAACAAACATTCAGAGATTACGTAATGGAACAAAAGTTTTCGACGGTTATAAACGAAAAATCACAATTTAACGGTTATTTTATCTTCGATTTTGATACTTTTTTTACAGATAGACTCCTTGACCTATAAGAATGTAATGAATAAATTTGATCTTTAATTTAAAGTATTTACACTAGTGGATACCACAAAAACTTATTTTATACTTAATAGAAGTATAATATTAACTCTAAGTGTTTGTTTAATTTACTGTTTTGACGCAATATGCATTCTACAAAAACAATTTCAACGATCCAACCGTCAAACTTATTTGTACACATTCCAAGATCGCATACGTAAAAAATCATAAAAAACAAACATTCAGAGATTACGTAATAGAACAAAAGTTTTTGACGGTTATAAATGAAAAATTACAATTTAACGGTTATTTTAGCTCCGATTTTGATGATTTTTTACAAATACACTCCTCGACCCTATAAGAATGTAATGAATAAATTTGATCTTTAATTTAAAGTATTTACAATAGATACCACAAAAACTTATTTTATACTTAATAGAAGTATAATATTAACTCTAAGTGTTTGTTTAATCTACCGTTTTGACGCAATATGCATTCTACGAAACTTTTTTCAACGATCCAACCGTCAAACTTATTTGTACACGGTCCGAGATCGCATACGTAAAAAATCGTAAAAAACAAACATTCAGAGATTGCATAATGGAACAAAAGTTTTCGACGGTTATAAACGAAAAATCATAATTTAACGGTTATTTTAGCTCCGATTTTGATGATTTTTTACAGATACACTCCTCGACCCTATAAGAATGTAATGAATAAATTCAATCTTTAATTTAAAGTATTTACACTAGTGGATATCACAAAAACTTATTTTATACTTAATAGAAGTATAATATTAACTCTAAGTGTTTGTTTAATCTACTGTTTTGACGCAATATGCATTCTACAAAACTTTTTTCAACGATCCAACCATCAAACGTATTTGTACACATTCTGAGATCGCATACGTAAAAAATCATAAAAAACAAACATTCAGAGATTACGTAATGGAACAAAACTTTTCGACGGTTATAAACGAAAAATCACAATTTAACAGTTATTTTATCTCCGATTTTGATGATTTTTTACAGATACACTCCTCGACCCTATAAGAATGTAATGAACAAATTTGATCTTTAATTTAAAGTATTTACACTAGTGGATACTACAAAAACTTATTTTATACTTAATAGAAGTATAATATTAGCTCTAAGTGTTTGTTTAATCTACCGTTTTGACGCAATATGCATTCTACGAAACTTTTTTCAACGATTCAACCGTCAAACTTATTTGTACATATTCCGAGATCGCATACGTAAAAAATCGTAAAAAAAAAAAACGTTCAGATATTACGTAATGGAACAAAAGTTTTCGACGGTTATAAACGAAAAATCACAATTTAACGGTTATTTTAGCTCCGATTTTGATGATTTTTTACAGATACACTCCTCAACCCTATAAGAATGTAATGAATAAATTTGATCTTTAATTTAAAGTATTTACACTAGTGGATACCACAAAAACTTATTTTATACTTAATAAAAGTATAATATTAACTCCAAGTGTTTGTTTAATCTATCGTTTTGACGCAATATGGATTCTACAAAAAACATTTCAACGATCCAACCGTCAAACTTATTTGTACACATTCCAAGATCGCATATGTAAAAAATCGTAAAAAACAAACATTCAGAGATTACGTAATGGAACAAAAGTTTTCGACGATTATAAACGAAAAATCACAATTTAACGGTTATTTTAGCTCCGATTTTGATGATTTTTTACAGATACACTCCTCGACCCTATAAGAATGTAATGAATAAATTTGATCTTTAATTTAAAGTATTTACACTAGTGGATACCACAAAAACTTATTTTATACTTAATAGAAGTATAATATTAACTCTAAGTGTTTGTTTAATATACCGTTTTGACGCAATATGCCTTCTATGAAACTTTTTTCAACGATCCAACCGTCAAACTTATTTGTACACATTCCAAGATTGCAAACTTAAAAAATCGTAAAAAACAAACATTCAGAGATTACGTAACGGAACAAAAGTTTTCGACAGTTATAAACGAAAAATTACAATTTAACGGTTATTTTAGCTTCGATTTTGAGGATTTTGTACATATACACTCTTCGACCCTATAAGAATGTAATGAATAAATTTGATCTTTAATTTAAAGCATTTACATTTTTTTATATATGAGTGATTGTATATATATATTTTTACATTTTTTACACTTCTACAATAATTATTATTAATTTTATTAATTTTTCCCTCAAATAAAAAACATTATTCATGAGGGTTTGAAAGATTTTAAAAATCTAAACGATTATATAAGTGTAACAATTATCTATTTGTAGAGGAATAATGATAAATCACAAATATTTATATATTCTTTCACATTTTTCATACTTGTATGTATATCTTCTTAGTTCTTGCATATACAAATACTAAACTAGTATATTTTAATTTTGGACAAGAATATGTTATGTAAAATTTATCCTAGTAATGATAATAAGGAACTCTCATAATAAAAATAAATAATGACTAAAACATTTTTTTTTATTTTTTTTATAATTTATATAGAACGATAATTCAAAACTATATATTTAATATAGAATATATTGTATATATATGACTATTGTATTTTATAATAAATCTTTTAGTAATTAAACTTTAAAATTATTAAAATAATTTTTTTCTTAACGGGTCGAAACGGGTTACCCACGTGTTACCCGCGTGTATACCTGTTAAGAACCCGTTATTAACGGGTTCTTAACGGGTCACCCGATAGTGACCCGATAAGTTATCGTGTTGACCCGAAACCCGTTATTTTCGTGTCGTTTTCGTGTCGTGTCAAAAATTGCCAAGTCTAATATATATTTATATCTGAAATCATAACAATTCAATTCATGCTTCACATAATCATATTCATATGTATGTCATGCCAAAATATAACAAAGTAAACAATCCAGGTAAGAATGATTTCATAGATATATGATATGCTAGCAGGAACCCCTGAGGTGGTCTGTACGGCTGAATTCATAGCTCAAAAGTCATTCTAGCTGGAGTCACTATAATGACCTATACGGCAATATACTGCATATAAGTCGGAACCACTAAAAAGGGTCTATACGACAAGATTTGGTGAAATATAATTATGCTCAATTATATTCTCTCATAATAGTCGGACGATAAATCACTAGTCACCTACGAGTCGGAACCATGAATAAGGTCTGTACGACAACACTATGCACTTAAGTTGGATCCAATATGAGCATATATTGCGGGAGGTGACGTAAATAAACAAGTCTGTACTTTATATTTCTGGCTAAATCTCAATCACCCTAGGTGCAGTTTTATAAGTTCAACATCATTTCACATATCACATCATCGATAAGTCACATAACCAAACATAACTTACCTGAACTTACATGTGCCTCCATAGCACCACATTTATATATATACAACCATAAAATGCATATTCAGAATATAAAAGCATTTGACATATTATTTCAAAGCATACTTTCCTTAAAATGCATTTCTGGGAAATATATCAAGTATATAAATATATACTGAAAACAAAAGCCCACTCACTAGTATGTTGAAGGGTCGTAACCCCCGCGTCGCCCGTGGATACGCTCGTCCTCGGGATAAGTCTCACCTATATGCAAATTAACTATAAAAATGCTATTTTAAAGCACATAGGCAAAACTAGCTAATAACTTCTCATACATTGCTCAAATTGGGTATATGAATATACCACAGTGATCTACACAACCTCAGGATCATCCCCAAATTTTTAGAAAAATTTTTGGAACCCTCACGCGCCAGCAAGGGCACGGCAAAACGCGCCCCTACGCGGCCAAACCTGACGAATTCCCTAACCACCGTTAGGGAATATTCCATTAAACCTAACAGATTCCGTTAAAACTGACTGACGGCTTCAACATATTCCATCCAAACTGACGGATTATGCCGTCATCTTCTCCGGCAAGTCGCCGGTGGCCGGAAAACTAGGTAAAACTTTAAACCCATTATTCTCACTCATTTTTCAACCATTTTTCATTAACAATGCACAAAATCGAGGTTAGGGATTTCTCTGGTTTTCGAAGCATTCACGTCCAAACAAGGGTATCAATGTACTCAGGAGGTTACAATGAGCAAGAACCTTACTGATAGGAGGATATTTATGCGACTTAGTTAGCTTGTTCTTGTGCATTTGTGTTGTTATTTCTTAGTTAATTATGTATTTTAAGCTATTTTCGTGTGTTTGTAGGTCATAATAACAAAGTTGGCAAGAAAGTGCATTTTGGAGATTTTAGAGCATTTTTGAGTCTCCATAATTTGTTTTGAGTCTTGTGGCTTTGTTTTGAGTCTTGTAAGTTTAATTTCATGCTTTTAAGTTTGTTTTCACATATTTAAGTCAGTTTCAAGTGTTTTAGCAATCCCTCCTAATCCCCGGCCTAGAACGATCCCTACTTGCATTTATACTACAATTTGACAACAAGAGGGTTTAATTTGTGTGTTAAGTTAATTTTCGCATCAAATTTTTGGCGCCGTTGCCGGGGATTAGCAACTTTGCTAATCCCCCGTTGTTTCTTTTTATTTCTTTTTCGTGTCTTTTGTTTTAGTTACTGACTTTGTTTCTTTTCGTGTCTTTTGTTTTTAGTTTCTTATTTGGTTTTGTTTTGTTTATTTTAATTTTTGATATTTGATTTAGTTCTCTTTCTTTGATTTAAGATACTAAAGAAGTAGAACATGGATTTTGCTAGCATTCAAGCTCAATTGGCAAATCTTACTTCTCAATTGTCGCAGTATGCCAAAAGGACCACAATGCAAAGTGTCCCTACATTTGGTGCGTCTTATAAGCAAGGATATCAAGCCAATCAATGTCTACAAAGAGATTGAAGTGATCATTCAAACTCTATGTGGTGGGAAGCTCAACAAGTTCAACACGAAGCATATTGGCAGCCATATGAGAAGTTCTATTCAAGACTTATGCAGCCACTACAACCTCATATACAATATGCCCAATCAAACTCAGATTCATCAATAGATTACAATCAAATTCTTAATGAATTAAACTTTTTGGTGCAGGGCTCACAACAAGAAGAATATTTGCCGCCATCGGAGGAGTTCTATCACTGGCCATATGAACCATCATAGCCACCACAACAATCTGCCCAATTCAATTCAGGTACGTCTTTGGATAATGATATGTTTAATAAGTTACTCACCTCTTTGAACCAGGAAGTAGAAAATCAAAACAAAGAGATGCAAAATCAAGCTAAGAAGACGGGTGAATTGGAGAAGCAAACTGGGCAGATTATGGAGTTCATGGCACAAATTCAAGAGCAAAATGAACTCCCCAACTCAGCTATTGAAAATTCGAAGGAAGATTTTGAAATCCATGATGCTATCACTTTGGGAAGTGCTATGGAGGTTGGAGCTAACCTAAAAACATCCAAACATAGCCTAGAAATGGATGAGGAGCTGCTGATTGAGGAGGAGGAAGAAGACATACACACAGAAAGGGTAGAACAACCCTTGCCGCAGCCCCCTAAGCCCTCTAAACCACCCACCACAAGTAAAGACGTCCCAATTTCATTTCATTCTAATGTTATTCCTCCGAACGTCCCTTTTCCTCGCAGGTTTTTGATTCCCAAGAAAGAAGAGAGTAAAAAAAACATCGTGGAAGCCTTCCTAAAGGTGCAAAATGATATTCCAATTCTTGGTGCAACAAATCAAGTTCTAGATTGTGTTGAAATGTTCAAAGGACTTTGTACACCAAGAAGAATGATTCAAGAGAAAGTAGTGGCTGGAGAAGATGTAGAGTGCATCAAAGAGGATGTGATTGAGACAACCATTCCTAAAGAAGTTGAATTTTATGACACGAGACAAGTCCCAACCATCACATTCAATTTGGCCAAGTCCAATATCCCTGAAACTTTCAAAGAAGTGGTGTTTGTCATTGAGTTCTTGTCGGACAAAGCAAGTAAGTCATATTCTCCAATTTTACATACATTTTCCACTAACTTGCTGATTTTGATGATTCAGGCACCCTCACTAGAATTTACACCATTGCCCGATCACTTCAAGTATCACCTTCCATTCGAAGATCACTTCCATGCCATGGGACCTAGAGGAGTGTGACTGGAGGTATCGTCCGGCTGCAAGATGTTAAAGCAAGTGCTTATTAGGAGGCAACCCATGTATTCAAATAAGGAAGATTTTTGAATTGCTCCACAATCAGTTTTGCATTTCTAAAAACCTTCCCTTTTCTGTAGTTTTATTTTGCCATGATTGTCATTTTTATTTGTTGCTTGTTTAATTGTTTTTAGTGTGGGTTTATTTTTGAAACACTGACAGTTATGCAAGGTATTTTTACATTCATAAAAAAGAAAGGAACATTAAGCAGATAAATACAAGAGGGAGCCTTCACAAAGGCTGCTTAGGAGAAGTCTCAGTAGTCGGCGGAGCCTCAACAGTCGGCGGAGCCCCAGAAGGAGGAGGCATCGGAGGTTGATCATTTGGAGCTTCATTACACGGTACATCCCCAGAAGACGAAGGCAAATGCTGTTGGAACAAACCCACAAGCCTCTGATAATCAAGTAAAATCTAACCATCAGATTCGTGCATCTGGTCAATCTTCCTCTTCATGTTTGTAGCATAGTTATGTGCGAGCTTGTGCAACTGTTTATTCTCATGTTTGAGCCCTATAATCTCCTGCTTGAGACTCATCACTTCAGCTGCCAATGATTCAACTTGACGGGTTCGGGCAAATAGGCGTTGGGCCATATTAGACACGGAACCTGCGCACTGCACACTGAGAGCCAAAGAATCCTTAACAGCCAACTCATCAGACTGTTTGGCAAGTAGTCTGTTATCTTTGGGAGTGACAAGGTTCCTGGCCATCACCGCAGCTGTCATATCATTCTTCATCACTGAATCCCCAACTGTAAGGGGACCAGTAGGGGATATGAAGGATGGGCGCCATATGTTGTCTAGAGAAGGCGGGACTACCTCTTCACCAAGGTTCAAGTCAAAACGACGGTCGGAGGGGCCAGACATTTTCAGAGGTGTTAAAGAAAGAAGAGGTCGGACAAGTCAATATCGTAGAAGTGAAAGAAGGGAGTTTCTATAGGCAGAAATTCAAGTGTGCTTTTAATGTCCTGCGTACCTTTATAAAAATAAGCACTCGATGAGATTTTAGAGATCGAAGAGGTAAGCTCAGAAATCGAAGAGGCCAACTCAAAAATCAAAGAGGCGCTAGCTTTCTCAAAAGCTGGGCTTGCTTAGAAACCACGACCAATCTTCTTTTCTAGATTTGTCCACACTTGTCACATGCAACCTCTGCACTCGATGGGATTTCAGAGATTGAAGAGGCAATTCCAGATATCGGAGAGGCAATTGCTTTTCTAGAAGTGTCAGCATCTGTCACATGCAGAATAAGCTTTGCAGAAATCACGGGTAGTTGTCGAAGCGCCGATTCCAGCCATCTGCTTTTCGAGACGTGTCAACATCTGTCACATGCAGAGTTAGCTTTGCGAAAATCACGGGTAGTTTGTCGAAGCGCTTTTCCAGACGTGTCAACATCTGTCACATGCAGAGTTAGCTTTGCAGAAATCACGGGTAGTTTGTCAAAACGCCGTTTCCAGATATCGAAGAGGCACTTGTTTTTCCAGATGTGTCAGCACCTGTCACATACACAGTTAGCTTTGCAAAAATTACGGGCAATCTGTCGAAGATCTCTTGTGAAGTAGAAAGCACATGAAGTTTACTATTAAATCATCCAACGGTTGCTGACAAGAGTGAAAGAATAATACCGGTTATTAATTCCTATAAATGTCACCCTTCACCCTCCATTGCAAGGCAGACATACATAACCCTTTTTCTTCTCCGAGAATGCCTTTCCAACAAATCTTCTCGAGTTATCCAGTGTTCCTTATTCCTTGGGGTACCTCTGCAAACAACCCATCCAAAGCAAAAGTATTTCATATCATGAAGGTTGAAAGCAAGAGTATCTCATATCATGCTTTCTCCCTGTCATTCTCATTGTCGTTGTTTTAGGACAAAGAGAAAGAGAGCAATCAGCCAGCACTTGGTATCAATCTTCCAATCTGGAACCGACTGCCTGGAACCCCTTCCTGATTGCTTACCTAGCCTTGCTCTCCAGTACTCATCTTCATCATTTTATTCTTTGCTTAGTTGCTACTTAGAAGGCGTTTCATCATTTAGTTCCAAATGCTAGAACTCATGCCTATTTCATTCAAAGTATGTTATTGATTTGCATAACACATATTCAAGATGAAGTTGTTTAGTGAGCCAAGAGCCAAAAAGCCTATCCTGTTCATTATGTGTTTAAGTTTAACCCCGTTGAGCCTTGTGTTGCCTATGTTCTTTGTTACCCACAGTATCCTCACCTAGCCTAGATTAGGACCATCCATACCCTTGTTCTTGAAGCATAGTAAATCATAATTTAGAAGGAATTCCTTTTGTTGAACTCTTGCAGAAAAACAAGTGTGGGGGAAGTGATTCTTGTGTGTGTGTGTGCCAAAGTCCTTCATAAGGCACGGGTAGAAAAGGAAAAGAAAAAGAAAAATTCGTGGAAAATAGAATGAAAAGAAGAAAAGTTGTGAAAAGAGTTGAAAAATTTATGAGAAAGAGCTCTAAAGTGTTGTTTGTTGAAGAAGGGGTCCAAAGCATTGAATTCGACCCTAAGTGTTGCATGAATCTTCCCTTTGTGTTTAAATGTTGATTTTTACATTCCAAAGTAAATTCCAAGTGTCGATTCCATTACTTTGCTTGCTATCGCTTTAAGAACGTTTGTTATTCCTATCATTTCTTTGTTAGCCATTACCCCCAAGCCCTGTTACAACCCTTGACTTCAATCTCGAGTGTTGTGTGTTTCAATTTGTAGAGTTTGAAATTGATATGAGCATATGGTGTCACTGGTTCTCGCATCTAAGTAGTAGCATTCCATTCATGAGATCATATATATACATGAATTAATAATTCTAGAAATTGCTTCTTTGTTAAAAAACATATGTGAGTACTAGTTTTCATGTTTACATCAATCTTCTCACATATACCTAGTATAGAGAGTGTAGTCAGAAATTCTTGTGTGAAAATAAGAGTGTATCTAGTAAGGAATTGAGGAAATTCTCTAAGGCATGTTACTATATTCAAAATGTTGTTTTAATTGATTAAATGTGAGCTAGTGAATGGTGACTATGATTAAGTATGCTTGAGGGTAAGGAATGCTTAATTCTATGTAAGTGGTGATGTTTGTGGCATGTCATGTTTCATTGAAAATCCTTGAGGCAAATGTTGGAAGGTTAGGTTATGTTTTGTTTGTTTTGTTTCGTTTTATTTCTTTTGTTTTGCTCGAGGACCAGCAAAAGCTAAGTGTGGGGGAATTTGATAGGAGCATATTTATGCGACTTAGTTAGCTTGTTCTTGTGCATTTGTGTTGTTATTTCTTAGTTAATTATGTATTTTAAGCTATTTTCGTGTGTTTGTAGGTCATAATAACAAAGTTGGCAAGAAAGTGCATTTTGGAGCATTTTAGAGCATTTTTGAGCCAAGATTGGATAGTGCAAGCATGGAGACATGAGGATGGACGTTTTTGAAGATTTGAAGGCGAGAAATCAGCATGTGTGTGTGCAAGTGTGTTGACCTACAACTCCAAACATCCATCCACTACACCCATTACATCCACTCATTACCAAACAATCATCCACTACACCCATTACATCCACTTATTACCAAACATCCACCCACTACACCCATTACATCCACTTATTACCAAACACTACTCATTACCAAACACTCATCTACTCATTACCAAACATCCACCCACTACACCCATTACATCCACTCATTACCACAACACTCACCCACTACACCCATTACATCCACTCATTACCAAACACTTGTCCACTACACCTATTACATCCACTCATTACCAAACACTACTCATTACCAAACACTCATCCACTACACCCATTACATCCACTCATTACCAAACATCCACCCACTACACCCATTACATCCACTCATTACCACAACACTCACTGATGCGAAATATATAAGCACACAAATTAAACCCTCTTTTTATCAAATGTAGTAAAGTATGTAAGTAGGGATCGTTCTAGGCCGGGGATTAGGAGGGATTGCTAAATCACTTGGAAACTGACTTGAAAACGTAAAAACAAAATTTAAAACACTAAACTAGACTCAAATAATGCAAAACTATACTTTAAAATACTAAGATAAACAAAAAGATTCAAAACAGCAACCAAAGACTCAAAACTGCCTTAAAAACACTTTTTGGGCAGTTTTGGGACTCTAACACAAACTTGTACGAATTTTGGTTTTCTAATGAATTAAAACACTTAAAAACACAAACTAAAGTGATTACTAACTAATCTAACACTTTGAAATAAATGGGAGATTGGTTCTTGACGAATTTGAAAACAAAACAAACTTTGTAAAACAAAACAGATTGTAAATGAATTTGAATGAAACTTATGGATGGAAGGCTAGCTAGGAGGTTCTTCTCCACACATGTCACACTTGCATACAAAACGATTTCCAGTTGATTTTCGATAAGCTATGAATACTCAACGCCCCAAATTAACCGTGAATTGCACTAATTAACCCTCAGTTTTTCCACAAGTTATTGGGTTGGATGATTGCATACGACAACCTAAAACATTCCCTACAAGTTCCCTACATGAATTGCATAATAGAGATACAAGCAAGAATCATTAAGTTCTATGAAAAACATAAGCATTGACGAGGCACTCGTTACTATGATTTGCATGAAACTTATGCCAAGAATTTACTTAACGTGATTGTGACTAGCAACCTTCACTACTTGTGAATATAAGTTCATAACGATTAGGTGAAACTCCCTTATATTCTAGCGTCAAATTCATGCATGAAAATTAAGCATGCACTCTCAACCAACATACACAAATCAGTTTTTATACGAACGGATAAGTAAATTGAATTCACAACTTATGAATCACAACTGGATGTAATCAAATCATATTGCAAGCATGAACATAGTTTCGAATCACCCCCTAACTAAGAGGGGTTTAGTTCCTCATACTCACAAAGCAAAGATGCATAAATTTAGACATTAAAAACAAAGATAGAAAACACCTAGAAACGCTCCAACACTCCCAAGGCTTGGGCTTAGGCACGGCACCAGGTTTCTTCTTCTTTCTCCTTCCTTGCAAGCTGCGGCACTAGAGGTTTTGGACAGGTTTTGGGTGGTTTTTATGGTGTAGAATGGATGGGAAATGGTATGGAAATGTTTAGGGTTGATGGGTGGTGTGGCTAGGGGTGATTTTTGGCTGAATTTGGAGAGAATGGTGTTTGAAAGTTGCTGCCAAGGAGCAAGGAAAAAAATCTGTTTTCTTTGATGAATATGGGAGGTGATATTTATAGGCTTGAGAGTTGACCACTCCATTTCCTTTGCATGTGCAGCTTGTGTGGGTGTGTGTTGTCATGTTTCCCCTTTGCATTTACACACACATGCTTCATCATTTCAACCACAAAACACACACATTTTCTGCCATGTTTCTCCTTTACATTTACACACACATGCTTCATCAAAACAACCACCAAACACACACATTTTCTGCCCATGCCATGTGCTCCATGTGTGTGCTGCAATGTTCTTCTCTTTGCCATGTGTTTGCTTTCTTTGCCATGTGTTTGCTGCCATGTTATCATCCTAGCTGTTACACTTGCACACACACATGTTCTTTGCATCATTTCAACCACAAAACACACACATTTTCTGCCATGTTTCTCCTTTCCTTTGCATGTGTTGTGCCTTCTCTTCTAGCTGTGCATTTCCACTTGCTCCAAAGACAAATGAGTGTAATCATAACCCCATTTGCTGCTGAGTGTTGATGACAAAGCAAAACACAAAACAAGTGCCTTTACTTTCTCATTTTATTAGCCAAATCTGCTTAGCCCGTTTCTGAACCTTTCAGTGTTAAAATGCCCATAACTTCTTCTAGAAAAATGATATTAACAATATGTAAATTGCTCCAGAAAATAGACATCCGTAGCTTTCCAAGCATATAAGGCTCATTCTCTCATTCATTTGGAGCTGTTCGTAACATGCTTCCAAAGTCAGCTAATCTGCACAGGCAGTTTTGACGAATTTGTTGGCTGTCCATGTTTCTCTTTTGCACATGCCTTGTATAATGTTGTCTCCATCACATGGCAGCTATGATGTTTGTTAGTTGTAGGTCACACACTTACACACATATGCTGAATTCTAATCTGCCCAAAACGTCCATCCTCATGCATGCAATCCATTTCAGCCCAATATTGATCCAAAATGCACCAAAATGCACTTTTCTTGCCAACGTTGTTATTAAGACCTACAAACATACGAAAATGACTTAAAACACTAAAATAACTAAGGAAACACAACGTAAACGCACGAGAACAAGCCAATTAAGTCGCATAAATATGCTCCTATCACTCACCCACTACACCCATTACATCCACTCATTACAACTCCATACACTCCTCTCCCTAGCCTATAAATACATTTACCCTTCACCATAATTTGGGGAAGAAAACCAAGGAGAACACAATCCACCCATCCACCCTTCACCATAACTCACCTATATCCATCCACCACCATAATTTACCACTCATCCATCAAACCACACCTTGTGCCGCAACAAAGAGAAGAAGGAGGACCCTTGGACGTGCTTGCCATTCAAGTTGGATTGTTGGAGCATTTTTAGGTGTTTTCTTTCTTTTGTTTTCAATGTCTAAATTTGTTTATCTTTGCTTTGTAAGTATGAGAAACTAAACCCCCCTTAGCTAGGGGGAATTCGAAACCATGTTCATGCTTGCAATATGATTTGATTACTTTCAGTTGTGATTCATAAGTTGTGAATTCAATTTACTAATCCATTTGAATTAAAACTGATTTATGTATGTTGGTTGAGAGTGCACGCTTAATTTCCATGCATAAATATGATGCTAGGATATAAGGGAGTTTCACCTAATCGTTATGAACTTATATTCACAAGTAGTAAAGGTTGTTCGTCACAACCGTGTTAAGTAAATTCTTGGCATAAGTTTCATGCAATTCATAGTTACAAGTGTTTCGTCAATGCTTATGATTTTCATAGAACTTAATGATTCTTGCTTGTATCTCTATTATGCAATTCATGTAGGGAACTTATGGGGAATGCTTTGGGTTGTTGTATGCAATCATCCAATTCAATGAAATTAGGAAAATTTGGGGATTAATTTAAGCGTACCTGATTAATTTGGGGTGTTGAGGTTCATGGTTTATTGAAAAACAACTGGAAATCGTTTTATATGCAAGTGTGTCATGTGTGGAGAAAGACCCTCTAGCTAGCCCATCATCCATAGTTTAACCCATCACCCATCAATTCACCTAAATTTGTCTAAGAATCTGTTTAAATTATTCTTGCTTTGTTTTCCTTATTTTCGTCCAAAACCAAAATC
Source organism: Malus sylvestris (assembly GCF_916048215.2). NCBI lineage: Eukaryota > Viridiplantae > Streptophyta > Magnoliopsida > Rosales > Rosaceae > Malus > Malus sylvestris. The sequence goes on along the minus strand of NC_062264.1, from coordinate 4,775,111 downwards.
CCCTTTATTTTATTAAAGTCATATTAGTTAGTAGTTGTTTTAGATTGTGTTTTTAAGTGTTTTAAGTCAAGATAAAATCAATTTTCGTCCAAACTTTGTGTTAGTGGCAGAAACTGCCTTAGAGTTGATTTTAGGCAGTTTTGAGTCTCCGTAATTTGTTTTGAGACTTGTGGCTTTGTTTTGAGTCTTGTAAGTTTAATTTCATGCTTTTAAGTTTGTTTTCACATATTTAAGTCAGTTTCAAGTGTTTTAGCAATCCCTCCTAATCCCCGGCCTAGAACGATCCCTACTTGCATTTATACTACAATTTGACAACAAGAGGGTTTAATTTGTGTGTTAAGTTAATTTTCGCATCACTTACCTTTAAAGCTTCGATCCGTGAAGTTTCAAGGGCTTTGGATGTTTGTCCGTACGAGTTCGAAGGAGAGAGAGAGAGTGAGAGTCCGAGAAAGACGAGAGGGTACGGGAGAGAGAAGAGAGAGAGTGTGTGTGTGTGGCCTAGGATTGGTCAACCACCAAAAATACCATAACTTAATCCTAATTGGTTCCAAACAATTAGGATTTAAGAATATTAACCTAAAGCTACACTTAAACCACATTACACAACTAACGTCCAAGGGTATTTTCATCAATTCATACCGTCGATAAATATATATTTGGGACGGGCTGTGACAATCTCTCCACCTTAAAAAATTTCATCCTCAAATTATACATAACAAATGCATCCACTAATAATCATAAAACAATCGTGGATACATCTCTCTCATCCAATCCTCTGTCTCCCAAGTAGCTTCTTCTACTGAATGATTTCTCCATAACACTTTTACTAAACAAACTGTCTTGTTCCTCAGTTCTTTATCCTTCCAATCCAACAGAGTCACTGGTTCCTCATCATAAGTCAAGTCCGAATTGATTTCCAAAGGTTGAGGAGGAATCACATGTGAAGGATCTGAAACATAATGTCGAAGCATCGAAACATGAAATACATCGTGCACCTTGGACAACTCTGGAGGCAACTCAAGTCTGTAAGCAACCTCATCGACTCGCTTGGTGATCATATATGGTCCAATGTACCTAGGACTCAACTTTCCTTTCTTTCCAAATCGTACAACACCTTTCCAACGTGATAGCTTCAGGAATACCAAATCATCTACATCATACTTTCAATCAGTGACATGTTTGTCTGCTAAGCTCTTTTGTCGATCTTGGGCCGCTTTCAGGTTAGACTTAATTACCTGAACATTTTGAGTAGTCACATCCACAATCTCAAGGCCCACTAAAACTCTTTCGCCAACCACTGACCAACATAGAGGCGTACGACAAGATTTCCCATAAAGTGCCTCAAATGGTGCCATACCAATGCTCGAATGATAACTATTGTTGTAGGCGAACTCCATCAAATCCAAACAATCATGCCAACTATCTCCAAGCTGCAACACTGAAGATCTCAACATATCCTCTAATGTCTGAATGGTCATCTCAAATTGTCCATATGTATGAGGATGATATGTCGTACTATAAAGTAATCTCGTACCAAGAGCTTCCTGAAATGCTATCAAGAACTTGGAAGTAAATTTAGGATCCCGATCCAAGATAATATTAACTGGCACACCATGATACTTCACAATCTGTGATATAAATAACTTAGCTAATCGGCTTAGCGAATACTTTTCGCTCACTGGAATAAAATGTGCTGACTTCGTAAGCCGATCAACTACCACCCAAATGCCGTCATATCCATTATGTGTACAAGGAAGCTTGTACACAAAATCCATAGTAATATTTTCCTATTTCCATTGTGGAACAGGAAATGGTTGCATTAACCCAAACGACTTTTTTCTTTCAGCTTTAACCTGTTGGCAAATGGCACACCTTCTCACATATTCGACAATTTCTCTTTTCATACCCTGCCAATAATAAAATGGTCTAATGGTATGATACATCTTAGTGCCTCCTAGATGCATCGCATATGTTGAAATATGTGCTTCATCCAAAATTTCTTTCTTTAACTCTGCATTATTTGACACATACATCCTGCTTTCCTGCATAAGCATGCCATCAATTTCTCGAATCACGAAATCTTTCTTTTTGCCTTGGTTCCTTGCTTGAATTATTTCCTGGGTCTCCTCATCAATCATCTGAGCCTCAAGCACACGATTAATTAAAACTGGCCTAACTTGAAAATTAGCAAGCAAGGCTTATTCTCAGTCTTCCACTCCTAGCTCCACTCCAGTGGACCTCAAATCTGCTAGGAGAGGAACATGCCAATCATAAATGGCATTAAGTCTGGCTGGAGTCTTTCTACTAAGTGCATCCGCCATTGCATTTGCACGACCATAATGATACTCAATTGTGCAATCATAGTCACTAAGTAATTCACTCCACCTCCGCTGACGAAGATTAAGATCTCTCTGAGTAAACAGATACTGGAGACTCTTATGATCTGTGAAGATCTTACATTTCTCACCATAAAGATAATGTCTCCAAATCTTCAAAGCAAAGATGATAGCTGCTAACTCCAAATCATGTGTAGGGTAATTCTTCTCATGAGGTTTCAACTGTCTCGAAGCATAAGCAATTACTCTACCATGTTGCATCAATACGCAACCCAAACCATTCAAAGAAGCATCACTATAAACCTCATAATTACCACTATCATCAGGAAGTGCTAGAACATGTGCATGTGTGAGGTAGTACTCCAGCTGTTGGAAACTTTGCTCACATTTATTGTCCCACTCAAACTTAACATCCTTTCGAGTCAACCTTGTCAATGACAGAGCAATCACTGAAAAATCCTTAACGAACCGTCTATAGTAGCCTGCTAGGCCAAGAAAACTCCGTACCTCAGTGACGGTTCGAGATTGCTCCCAATTCTCCACAGCTGCCACCTTCTGAGAATCCACTTAAATGCCTTGAGCAGAGATGACGTGTCCCAAAAATGCCACTTGATTCAACCAAAATTCACATTTGTTAAACTTAGCATATAGTTGGTGTTCCCTCAAACTACTCAGCACCAACTTCAAATGTCTAGCATACTCAGCCTTAGACTTAGAGTATACCAGAATATCGTTAATGAAGACAATAACAAACCTGTCCAAATATGGCTAGAATACTTGATTCATCAAGTCCATAAAAGCTGCTGGTGCATTAGTTAACTCGAATGGCATCACAAGAAACTCATAATGACCATATCAAGTCCTGAATGCGGTTTTAGAGACATCTTCATTTTTAATCTTCAACTGATAGTATCCCGACCTCAAGTCAATCTTAGAAAATACGTAGACACCTATAAGTTGATCAAATAAATCATCTATACGAGGCAATGGATAACGATTCTTAATGGTTACCCGATTCAATTGCCTGTAATCAATGCACATCCTTAAAGTTCCATCTTTCTTCCTCACAAATAAAACTGGAGCTCCCCAAGGTGAAGTACTCGGATGAATAAAACCTTTATCCACTAACTCTTGTAATTGCATTTTCAATTCCCTTAATTCAGCAGGAGCCATTCTATAAGGAGTTAAGGATATGGGATTCGTACCTGGAAGCAGATCAATAACAAACTCCACCACTCTATCTGGCAGCAATCCAGGCAAATCCTCAGGGAATACATTCGGAAAATATCTGACCACACGAACATCCTCCATACTACTAGGAGCATCATCATTCAACATCACATGAGCCAAATATCCCTGACAACTTTTCGACAACAATCTCTTTGCTTTCATGGCTGAAATAATACCCTGCCTCACCCTACTAGGCTCTCCTACAAATGTAACTTCAGGTAATCCAGGACAATGAAATGTGACTATCTTCCCATAACAATCTATCTTGGCACAATTATAGTGCAACCAATGAGTGCCCAAAATCACATCAAAATCCATAATATCCAACAACATAAGATTAGCCGGCATAATAATATCCTCTACTATCACTGGACATCTTGGATATACCCGATCCACAAAACAGCTATCCTTTCTAGGCATAGAAAATTCTAAATTATATCCTAGAGGTGTAGGATGAAGTTGTGTCACTTAAGCAAATGTATGAGAAATAACAGAATGTGTAGCACCACAATCAATCAACACTCTAGCAAAATGACCAAGAATATTTAACATACCTATGATTAAATCTGGATTATTCTGGACATCTTGCAGTGACATGTTGTGGATACGTCCCTGATTCTGCTGTCGTCCACTGCGACCTCTGTTGGCATGAATACCACGTCCCTGCCTCTGCTGACCCGACTGCCTCAAAGATCCTGCACTACTAGCAACAATCTCTCCCTGCTGGGGCTATCCTCCTTGGTACCACTGAGATCCACCGACTGAATGTGGCTGATAAGACATAGATCATCCCTGATACTGAGAGTACCCACTATGATACTGAGGATCCTAAGAATATTGCTACTGTCATGAGGTGTAGGGAGCGGCGTCGCCCTGATAGTGGTAGGTACCTCATCGTCCAGTCTGAATGTAACCATCAGATCCTGAAGCTTGCTGGGTTGGTGCAGGTGGTAGGAATGAAGGCTGCTGGGGTCTCTGCTGACTTTGAGGGCGTTGAGCAGCTTATGACCCATCTGTCCATAAGTAAAACATCCATTGCTGCCTCTCCTACACTCCCCAAAATGCCGATTATTACACCTGCGACATAAAGGAGCACCAGATCCACCTGGACCACCAAAATTTCTCTGTCTCTGGAACCTCAGACCTCCAGTGAATCTACCACTTCTCATCTGTATATTAGTACTAAATCCTCCGCTAGAAGAGCTGGAACTGCCACCACTCCTCTTAAAGTTCTGGGTCTTGCGGGGTCCCTAAAATGCTTGCCCTTTTCCTTTGTTATCTCGTTTCTGGCCCCCATTCTTTCCTTCTTCATCTTCACTTTCACTAGGCATGTTCTTTGGGGCCTCAATCCTCAGTAGAATCTCATAGAACTCCTGGTAAGAGGCACAGTGAGTCGACGTCGCTATGGAACGCCATTTCTTCTTAGTACCTAAACTGAAACGGCGAAGCATCTCTACTGGATTAGCAGCACCTCCGGATCATATCTCGACAGATCAGTAAACATCCTGTAATACTCATTAGCAGACATCTTTCCTTGCCTTAAATGAGTAAACTCCTGTTTTTTAAGATCGATATATGCAGGAGGAATGAACCTTTTCCGAAACCGTTCCTTAAACATTTCCCAGTCTACAATCTCTTCTGGGGTCATTTGGTAAGACTCCTGTCTCCACCAGGATGCAGGCTGTTCTAAAAAAAACTAGGTAGTCGTCTCGACCCACTTATCAGAAAAAAGATTTCCCTAACTCTGCATCACCTGAAAGGTCTTCTCCACATGATTCAGCCATTTTTCTGCCCCCTCACGACCTTCATTACCCATGAAGTGAGTCAACCTCAGATTATGAACTGTCTCAAAAGGTGTCCTCTGGGGAGTACGAAATGCTGTCTGAATGGCAGAAACTATAACTTCCCCTAATTGAGAAATATCAGGGAAACTAGATTCAGCTGGTTGACGGGGCTCTTTACGAGGCGGCATAGTTCTGACATATGACATCACAAGGATTAGAACATATAAGAATTACACAGGACTGCTAAACCTATGCTCTGATACCAAACTGATACACCTCGACCGAGATCAAGGCATGCTGGCCATCACGTAAGAATGATGTAGCCATGTGCATAGTGCGGAAGCAATAAAGATAAGAAATATACGAATAATTAAAAACCAAATTACTAGAGTGCACTACTAAATAGAAAGTGATAGGAGTTAGTTACAATAGTGAACACTCCTAATCAGAGCATAAAGTCTAGGTGCAGTCCAGTAGGACAAGTACTAGTTATACAGTACCAAAAATGCCTACTATTATTTAGATAAGTCAGAACTGCCGACATTCTCAAGCCACCAACAACAAGCTTACTTAAAACTTGGAGGGGTGCAAAATAGAAAACGTGAGTAGGCAAAAACAAATGTTTTACAAAACCATTTCATATATCAACATACTAACCCCTCGTTGTAAAACATGTAAAATTTTCCTAGAATTAAGATATAAGCATAGACATATATATATATTTATATCTGAAATCAAAACAATTCAATACATGCTTCACATAATCATATTCATATGTATGTCATGCCAAAATATAACAAAGTAAACAATCAAGGTAAGAATGATTTCATAGAAATATGATATGCTAGCCGGAACCCCTGAGGTGGTTTGTACGGCTGAATTCATAGCTCAAAAGTCAATCTAGCCGGAGTCATTGCAAAGATCTATATGGCAATATAAAGCACATAAGTCGGAACCATTAAAAAAGGTCTGTATGACAAGATTGGGTGAAATATAATTATGCTCAATTCTATTCTCTCATAATAGTCGGGCGATAAATCGCTAGTCACCTACGAGTCGGAGCCATGAATAAGGTATGTATGACAAGACTATGCACTTAAGTTGGATCCAATATGAGCAAATAGTGCGAGAGGTGACGTAAATAAACAGGCATGTACTTTATATCTCAGGCTAAATCTCAATTACCATAGGTGCAGTTGTATGAGTTCAACATCATTTCACATATCACATCATCGATGAGTCACATAACCAAACATAACTTACCTGAACTTACCTGTGCCTCCACAGCACCACATTTATATATATACAACCATGAAATGCATATTCAGAATATAAAAGCATTTGACATATTATTTCAAAGCATACTTTCCTTAAAATGCATTTCTGGGAAATATATCAAGTATATAAATATATACTGAAAACAAAAGCCCACTCACTGGTATGTCGAAGGGTCGTAGCCCCCGAGTTGCCCGTGGATACGCTTGTCCTCAGGATAAGTCTCACCTATATGCGAATTAACTATAAAAATGTTATTTTAAAGAACATAGGCAAAACTAGCTAATAACTTCTCATACATTGCTCAAATTGGGTATATGAATATACCACAGTGATCTACACAACCTCAGGATCATCCCCAAATTTTTAGAAAATGTTTTGGAAGCCTCACGCGCCGGCAAGGGCATGACAAAACGAGCCTCTACGTGCGGCCAAACCTAACGGATTCCCTAACCACCGTTAGGGAATATTTTGTTAAACCTAATAGATTCTATTAAAACTGACTGACGGTGTTAGCATATTCCGTCCAAACTGACGGAATATGCCGTCATCTTCTTCGACGAGTCGCCGGTCGCCGGAAAATTGGGTAAAACTTTAAACCCACTATTCTCATTAATTTTTAACCATTTTTCATGAAATTGGTACCAAAATGAAGCTAATAACATGTAGAATCATGTTATACAAGTTTCAAGACTTAAATTCTACTAGATTTTTCTTGAGAAAGGTCGATAGCTCGGCTTACCTAGAAACATGTCGATCTCAGTCCTCCGACGTCCAAATCCTTCCAACAAAGTACCCCTAGACTCGTGAGGACCTCCTTAAGCTTCCTATGTCCTTAGAATTCCCTGAAACACAAGGTTTTACGTGTGCATGAACAATGCATAAAATCGGGATTAGGGTTTTCTTGGGTTTTCGAAGCATTCACGGCTAAACAAGGTTATCAATGTACTTAGGAGGTTACAATGTGCAAGAACCTTACTTTTAAAGCTTCGATCGATGAAGTTTCAAGGGCTTTAGATGTTTGTCTGTACGAGTTTGAAAGAGAGAAAGAGTGAAAGTCCGAGAGAGATGAGAGGGTACAGGAGAAAGAAGAGAGAGAGTGTGTGTGTGTGTGGCCTAGGATTGGTCAACCACCAAAAATACCATAACTTAATCCTAATTGGGTCCAAAAAATTAGGATTTAAGAATATTAAGCCAAAGCTACACTTAAACCACATTACACAACTAACGTCTAAGGGTATTTTCGTCAATTCACACCGTCGATAAATATATATTTGGGACGGGCTGTGACATTCACCATAATGCATGACCCAACTTTATGATTTTTGAATTTTAGATTCTATATAAATTGTGTATGTATTATATTCATAATTGTTGAATTATGTGAATTTGATATTGCCATGAATTGCATCAAATCTATGTTCATTCATTCAAATTATATATGCATTGATTTGAATTAATTGAAAAAAAAAGGAAACAATCGGAAAACACTAGGGTTCTTTGAACCCGTGACCTTAAGCCGCTCGCCCAGGCCCGCAACTTGTGTGGTTGAGCCTCGTCGAGCCAAGAACCACCAAGCCATGGAGCCATAAGCTCCAAGCTTTGCAACCCAAAAAAAACCCTACACCATTGTTAATGTCCTTGTCCACGTCGACCAAGGGCATGGCCTGCAGCCACCACCTTGAACCTTTGGTTCTTGTCACCGATGACCAGCAGTCGTTCTCGACGGAAATTGGACAGAGATTCACTTGAATCTCATTGGAATTTTTCAAGAATCCGATTCAATTTTTTCTAGGGTTTGGTTGTTAATAACGTTGAGCTTAAACCATCTTCATTCACCACTGTGGTCATCAATGATCACCATGACTCGTCCCGAGTCCTAACAACCCAAACATGCTACGAAAAGCGGCAACGCCGTGCATCCCTTCCAATGTGGACACCCAACATGGCTAGGATTTGTGTTCAGTCCAACACCCAGCCCTTTGGGCCTAAATCCTTCTCGGCCTATCAGTGAAAATTTTTTAGGCCTGCGAACCAAGCCCAATTGGGCTTGGGTGTCCCTGTGTCCCCACTGCATTTGATCTGTGCCCTTCACGGGCCATCTTAGACCTCGCCCAAAACGTTAGGCTTACTTCTATAGCCCAGAAAAGCCTACAACCTTTTTTCTTATGGCTCACTCTACCCTACACATAGCCCATTTTGGGCCGGGGCTGCACGGTCAGAATTTACTTAGCCCACCAGTGGGCTTTGGTCCAAGTTTTTGGGCCCTGAGTTTAATTGCCTAGTTATTTTGGCCCAATGGGTTTTATAATTTTTCACCCACACTTTAAATGTGGCCCGAAGTCCAAATAACTAATTAAATTATAGACCTGAAGTCCTATTTGCATATTTTCTTGTTATATATTTATGTATATATATGTGTTTGCTTGTAGGTACTATGAAACTGAAGTTCATAAATTTTTCTCGACAAAATTAATTGAATGGATTTAAGTCTTCAAATTTTTATGCATGTGACCGATTCAAATTAATTTTCATTCTAGGTATGACTAGTCGGGAAGTTAGTTGTCTGACAGATAGTGCAACCACGCACACTGTTTTGTATGAGCGCATCTATTTTACTAACTTCATACCTAAGAATGCACCTCTGACAACCCTCTCAGGTTCACCTAACACGATCGAAGGATACGGAAAGGCCATGCTAATATTGTCTAATGGCACTAATTTGACCATTCAAGACGCACATTATTCTCCACGTTCCGGAAGAATGCTGTTGAGCATTAAAGATATTCGAGACAATAATTAGATAATAATTACCACACTGAAACCTATGTAGAAAATGCAGTTGAATTTCTATACATAACTTCCTACGAATATGGCCAGAAGCGTATTCTAGAGAAAATAGAGAGTATCCCGAATGGTCTGTATACTACGACCATACGCCACATAGAAAGCCACTATGTGGCCGGCCCGACATCTAGGACCACGCATAAAATTACACTTTGGCATGATTGTTTGGGACACCCTGGACAAATAACGATGCGTTGCATCCTCAAATCATCACACGAGCATCCACTAACCCGAAGTATAGGTTCAATCCAAGGAATCACTTGTCAAACATGTTCTATGGGAAAACTTATTACTAAGCTTTCTTATGACAAGATTCGTTCGAATCCTCCCATTTTTCTACAAAGGATTCAAGGGAACATTTGTGGACCGATTCACCCTTCATGAGGACCATTTAGATATTTTATGGTTTTGGTTAACGCTTCCACATGTTGGTCACACGTGTACTTTTTGTCCACAAGGAACGCTACATTCTCCAAACTGTTGGCTCAAGTTATCAAGCTTAGGGCTCATTACCCTGATTATCCGATTAAATCTATTCAATTGGATAATGCTGGAGAATTTAGATCTAAAACTTTTAATGACTATTGCATGTCGGTTAAGGTTGAAGTTGAACATCTTGTACCCCATGTTCACACCCAGAATAGCGTAGCAGAGGCATTCATTAAGCGCTTTCAAATGATTACTCGATCGTTGGTCATACATTTTAAGCTCCCGATCGCTGCTTAAGGGCATACAATATCGTAGCCATGTTGGTCTGCCTCAGGCCTGTTGCGACCTAACCATATAGTGTCATTCAGTTGGTTACTGGATATGAACCTGACATATCACATCTATGCGTTTTAGTTGTACGTTCTATATGTCGATTTCGTTGCCCTTACTTACAAAAATGAAGCCTCAGTGAAAGATGGAAATCTATGTTGGATATGATTATTCTTTGATTATGCATTACTTAGAACCTTTGACAGTCAAACTATTTACCGTTTGTTTTGTGGATTGTCACTTTTATGAGACAGTCTTCCTATTATTAGGGGGAGATAAGCATGTCAACGTTCCTGAAGAACGACGCCAATTATCATGGATGACACCTATTTTGTCTCATTAGATCCTCGCACCGCTCAGTCTGAAACTGAACTGTAACTCATATTAGATCTTCAGAGCATAGCTCAGAGCATGTCAGATGCTTTCACCAATCTAGCGCGAGTGACAAGATCACATATTCTAGCTGCGAATATGCTTGCAAAGATGGATGTACCAAATGTACGATGGACTTCCTTCCTAAAGGCCAAAGACGCCAACTTTGGTGATCCATGTACATTAGCGGCTAGCCAATCATCTGCACCCTGAAAAGGAAATCCACGACATAGGCCCCTGAAGAGCCTGACGTGAATCCGACTGTCGCTTACTTATTATATCCAACTCATGAGGAAATTCTAGATTACGAAAGCTTCCTTGAAAAGACGAGTCTTCCTCATGAGAATTGTGAGATTTCGGTTTACTATGCTAGCTTAGATGATGTGTGGTGTAGAAATGAGATGATCATTGGCGATGCATTAGCATATGCAGTAGCTACTGAGATCATGTTAAGCGATGACATTGAACCCTGTTCTGTTGATGAATTTCGACGTAGAACTAATTGGTCAAATTGGAAATAAGCAATCCATGTTGAACTCGATTTGCTTGCGAAACGTAAGGTGTTTAGACCTGTAACTCTTACTCCTCCACATGTGAAACCCGTTGGCTACAAGTGGTTTTCGTTCGGAAGCATAATGAGAAAAACAAAATTATGCGTTACAAAGCTCGTCTTGTTGCACAAGGCTTCTCACAACGCCCCATGATTGATTATGACGAAACTTATTCACCCGTTATGAATGTGATTACTTTTTGCTACCTTATCAGTTTGGTAGTTTCTGAAAAACTGAGTATACAGTTGATGGGCGTAGTAACTGCGTGTCTCTATGGGGATCTTAATACGGAAATTTATATGAAAGTTCTCGAATGACTTACATTGACTAGATCAAATATTTCCAAACCCCGAAATACACTCTCAATTCGGCTAAGGAGTTCACTTTACCGTTTGAAGCAATCCGAAAGAATGTGGTATAACCGTGTGAGTGAGTATTTAACTAGTCAGGGATATATGAACAACAAACTATGCCCTTGTGTGTTCATTAAGAAGTCACATTCTAGTTTTACGATAGTTGTAGTATATGTCGATGACATGAACCTCATTGGAACTCCTGAAGGGCTCGTGAGAATTGTCGCACACCTGAAGTTGGAATTTGAGATGAAAGATCTAAGAAAGACTTGATACTATCTTGGTCTCGAGAATCTTAGTACATTAATCGAACTACACCCAGAAGGTGTTGCGCCGCTTTAATGAGGATAAAGTGAAGCCTTCAGGCACTTCTATGGTCGTTCGATCGCTAGATGCAAAACGAGATCCCTTCCGTCTAAAGGAGGATGATGAAAAGATTTTGGAGCTTGAAGTTCCTTATCTAAGTGCAATAAGCACTTTATTGTATTTAGTTTAATGCATTAAACCTGACATATCCTTCACTGTTAATCTTTTGGCAAGAAGCAGTAATGCACCAACATGCAAACACTGGACTGGCGTTAAAGACATCTTCCGCTACCTTAAGGGTACTATGGATTTGGGCTTGTTCTATCCCTACAGATCCTCGAGTGATGCTGCACCTCCCGCTTCTTGAGTCGATTCTCGCATTATTGGTTATGCCGACGCATGATACTTATCTGATCCCCAGAAGACGCACTATCTAACAGGTTATGTCTTTACCGTTGGAGGCACCACAATCTCTTAGAGGTTAACTAAACAAACCTTAGTTGCCTTCGTCTAACCATGCTGAAATTCTCGCCTTATAAGAATTAACTCGGGAATGTTTTTGGTTGAGAGCAGTTGTGGGCCATATTCGAAGCTCCTGCGATCTTTACCTCGTTGTGCATGTCCCGACGACAATCTATGAAGACAATGCATCATACATCAAACAGCTCAAAAAGGGTTACATCAAGGGAGACAACACCAAGCACATTGCGCTGAAGTTTTTCTTCTCACATCAACAACAAGTACATCAGAAGATTGAAGTCACGCAAATCCTTTCACAAGACAATCTGGCCAACCTCTTCACCAAATCACTACCAAAGGCGACGTTTCAGAAGCTTGTTTAAGGAACTGGTATGCGTAAACTTTCTAAGTTGTAACATTGCTAGTTCTCTTTGGAATTGTGTCAAACTCAGGGGGGATTGTCCTGAAGAATACTTGCTTGATCTTAATGTACTCTTTTTCTCTACAATTAGGAGCATTTTTCCCACTGGGTTTTTGTTACCTAACTAGGTTTTAATGAGGCACCCACCTTGGGTTGATCATATCCATGATGACGTCTCATAGACCTTTTCTTTTTTACTTTGCATTGCTCACACATTTTCCTTAGACTATGGATTTTTTCCTTACTCGGTTTTTTTCCATAGCCTTAGGGTTTTTTAGTGAGACTTACTTCCTTATGCAAGTTCCTACCTTATTGAGAAAAGCGTTGTTCCCAAAATCAGTACTAAAGAGTCGACTTCCTCAACTTCTGCATGATGCTAAATCTACCTTGAGTATTTACACACTCAAGGGGGAGTGTTATAAACTTTCCTAGTTTAAGTGTGATTGTGTAAATCCTAGATTGTATTTGATTCTAGTTATTCTTTCCTATATGGACTTTTATTCCTTGGGGATGAAGGAATTCTCCCTCTTATTACTATAAATAAAGGCATTGCGTAGGGGATAACACATCCTCAACACACACACATTCCCCTACGATTCTACAAACACATCTTTCATTTCTCTCTCTCTCCTTGTCGCCGGCCTCTTCCCCTTAGTAAAATAAAATATGCTACAACAGATGAATCAACTGACAAATTTGTAGATTTTTTTTATACAATTGTGAACTGAAAACTTAGACTAACTCGCACGTATAAATATAAAAAGATATCCTTAAATTGTAGAGCTAGTGACTGTTCAATTTGTAGAACTAGTTTGTAGTTATAATAAAGAAGATATGTAAAACTACGGAAAGAGATCCTCTTTGGATCTCTTCCTCCAAAGCCAACAGATCAAGTGAACCGGGCCCTTGAAATTTGATCAAACGGTCAAATATTATTATAAGTTTTAAAAGTATTTACTAACTTCTCTGTTTTTAGCCGTTGGATCAAATTTCAAGGGTCCGTATTACTTGATCCGTGGGCTTTGGAGGAAAAGATCTGGAGAGGATCTCTTTCCTAAAACTACCTTTAGAACAAGCCAACCGATGCACAATAGCTACGCCTCCATGATTGGTTAGCCATTTATGTATCAAACTCATTAAAAGTATCTATATCTGTGGCACCACTTTTTTTTACACAACTTTTGGTACTTGTTTTTGTGGGCCCACTTTGTAATATATTTCATCGATTCGAATTGTCTATATTTTAGATCTTCCCACAAGGATCATATCTACTAAAATTACCCAAAAACCATATGACCGTTTGATAAGAGTTTAGGTTTTTTTTTTTTTTTGTAAAAATTGTGATCGTCCATTTTCTTCAGTACAAATTAATGTCTTAGAATTCAAAAGATTCTCTCTATAAAGAGCCTTTAAGGGAAGGGAATGCCATGTTTTTTCCATCTCAAACTTTAACGTCTATTTTTCAAGTTGTAGCTTATAGATTAAGGAAAACTAACCAAAATGGCTTAAAAACATTAAGTTTTAACCAAAAACCATGTTACAAGTTTATTTAATGGTTAGTACAAAGTTCAATTTTAAATCAGCCCAATAAGAATGGCCCAAGCAATAACATTCCGCTTTTGCCCCTGACGGCAAGCTTTATCACTCCCTCCCTATTTCGATCTCTCCGTCTAATATTTGCAAGCTCGATTTCGTCCTCGAGGTCCTGCCGTGGTGTCTTTTGAACCTCTTCGATGCTCAGCTTCTACAAGCCTAGCCTCGACATGCTTTCTTCCAGGAACTATCTCCGGCAGCTTCTGTACACGTGCGAGCACTCATTTCCAAACCCCGCCGCCACCATCCGCTTAGCAATCTCATGGAGGTCATTGATGGTTCCAGAAGGAAGCGCGTCGATCATGATGTCGTAGTCGCCGATCGACTGAGCATTAGGGATCTGGTGTTCCTCACTGTCCCCGATTACCTCCTCATCCTCCTCTTCTTCTTCATCATCTCCCGAGTCAAACGACAACACGTCATTCGACTCGCCACGAAACGCGCGATTGAGTTTTCGTGACTCGTCGCCGTGTTCGACCAAGGATCTGAACTCGTCCTCGAGCCGGAACATAGCCTGCTGCATAAGATCCTCAGCACGCGCGAGGCAGACGCCAACAGACTTGTCGTCGACCATAGGAGTCCAGTCCCGAATGGTGGCGATGAGGTAGTCGATCAAGTCAAGAAATGCCGCGGAATTATCCTCTGTTTGACACTGCACGCTGGGTAAGTTAAAGCAACATGTTTTGTGCATAGTGACTACTTGGAAAAAATAGAAGGCACAGTAATAGGTGAGGAATCTGGAGATGAGTTATTTCAAAATGTGGAATCTGCATTACTCGGGCCAGAAGCCGCAACATTTCAAAGTCACCGAGAACAACTTAGAGTTTCCCTACGATAGATAGACGGTCGAAGTTGGAGACGGAATTTGTAGATCCGTAAGTATCACACAAAATGATAAATCCTGGACATGTTCGAGTCGAATGAGAGATTTGCTTGACGTAGCCGTATTCACTATGTCAGTCTTTCCGCTTGCTCCCCTCCTCACCATATCCCCTCCACCATATAATCTTGCGATCTGTACGTATCTTATATAATGGAGATGATATATTGTTATGTATTGGTTCCACACTGCTCTTGTGCTTCTCGTTTTCGATCGTCAACGAAAATCTTTCTGATGCATTTTCCATTCTTTCTACTTGAACCAAAACTTTGCTGCGAGTGCGTTCGTCTTCGGAAGCCAATTTCTTGCGAGAGAACCTGCCGTCGAAGTTGGAAAAAATCTGCAAAATATCGTCGGCCATGTTATCGTTGTGGCCCAGTGTATTGGCTATGTGGCGCGCCTGTCAGTATAACACGTTACCTTTCTCTTTCGATCTGGTTTTTGTTTTAAAAAATTTGCATGTTGTTGTTTCATTCCTGTTTGCAATTTACGATTTTGAATCTTTGCAGTTGAATTTCTTTTGCATACATCATTAGTTCTCGAACGCTTGAGATTTCTATGAATCCAATGATCTATTGCAACGCCAACTGCACAAGTTCTTGGTATTAACAAGCCCTTTCTCTTTTATCTTTAATTTTGGATTATTGTGTTGGAAATTGTGATGTGTTCAAATTAAAAGTTAGGAAATTGTGATTAGTTTAGTTAATTGCTTTGAATTTTACCAAAGCAAACTAAACTATTTATCAAAGTGAACTATTTATCAAATTGAACTATTTATCAAACTAAACCACATTTTTTTTATCAAAGCAAACTGAACTATTTATCAAACTAAACCACATTTTTTTACCATAGCAAACTGAACTATTTATCAAAGTGAACTAGAAAATCACATTTTTTTTACCAAATCAAACTGAACAATTTATCAAACTGAACTATTTATCAAATTGAACTAGAAAACCCATTTTTTTACCAAAGCAAACTGAACTATTTATCAAACTAAACTATTTATCAAAGTGAACTAGAAAACCACACTTTTTTACCAAAGCAAATTGAACTATTTATCAAACTGAACTAGAAAACCACATTTTTTTTACCAAAGCAAATTGAACTATTTATCAAACTAAACCACACTTTTTTACCACAGCAAAATGAACTATTTATCAAAGTGAACTATTTATCAAAGTGAACTATTTATCAAAGTGAACTATTTATTAAACTGAACTATTTATCAAACTGAACTATTTATCAAACTGAACTATATATCAAATTGAACTAGAAAACCACACTTTTTTACCAAAGCAAATTGAACTATTTATCAAACTAAACTAGAAAACCACATTTTTTTACCAAAGCAAACTGAACTATTTATCAAACTAAACCACACTTTTTTACCACAGCAAACTGAACTATTTATCAAAGTGAACTATTTATCAAACTAAACCACACTTTTTTACCACAGCAAACTGAACTATTTATCAAAGTGAACTATTTATCAAAGTGAACTAGAAAACCACATTTTTTTACCAAAGTAAACTGAACTATTTATCAAAATGAACTACAAAACCACACTTTTTTACCAAAGCAAATTGAACTATTTATCAGACTGAACTAGAAAACCACATTTTTTGAACTAGAAAACCACAATTTTTTACCAAAGTAAACTGAACTATTTATCAAAATGAACTACAAAACCACACTTTTTTACCAAAGCAAATTGAACTATTTATCAGACTGAACTAGAAAACCACATTTTTTTTACCAAAGCAAATTGAACTATTTATCAGACTGAACTAGAAAAACACATTTTTTTACCAAAGCAAACTAAACTATTTATCAAACTAAACCACACTTTTTTACCATAACAAACTGAACTATTTATCAAATTGAACTAGAAAACCCATTTTTTTACCAAAGCAAACTGAACTATTTATCAAACTGAACTATTTATCAAAGTGAACTAGAAAACCACACTTTTTTACCAAAGCAAATTGAACTATTTATCAAACTGAACTAGAAAACCACATTTTTTTACCAAAGCAAACTGAACTATTTATCAAACTAAACCACATTTTTTTACCACAGCAAACTGAACTATTTATCAAAATGAACTATTTATCAATTTGAATTATTTATCAAATTGAACTATTTATCAAACTGAACTATTTATCAAAGTGAACTAGAAAACCACATTTTTTTTACCAAATCAAACTGAACTATTTATCAATCTAAACCACATTTTTTTACCGACGCAAACTGAACTATTTATTAAAGTGAACTAGAAAACCATATTTTTTTACCAAAGCAAACTGAACTATTTATCAAAATGAACTAGAAAACCACACTTTTTTACCAAAGCAAACTGAACTATTTATGAAACTGAATTATTTATCAAAGTGAACTAGAAAATCACACTTTTTGAACTAGAAAATCACACTTTTTTACCAAAGCAAACCGAACTATTTATCAAAGTGAACTAGAAAACCACACTTTTTTACCAAAGCAAATTGAACTATTTATCAAACTGAACTATTTATCAAAGTGAACTAGAAAACCACACTTTTTTTTTACCAAAGCAAACTGAACTATTTATTAAACTAAACCACACTTTTTTAACAAAGCAAACTAAATTATTTATCAAACTGAACTAGAAAGCTATACTTTTTACCAAAGTAAACTAAACTATTTATCAAACTAAACCATATTTTTTTACCAAACAAACTGAACTATTAATCATCTACATGACCATTGTTTTATCAATCAATAGTCAAGACCGCACTGGCAAATCTTTTAACCCACCAACTAAAAATGAAATTGAAATAATTTTCAATGAAAGGGTTCCTACAGAAAACATTTATGCAGGTTCTAAGTGGCAAACAAAATTAAGGTGGAGATTGGTAATTTGAACAATCATCGCCACCTTCCCCTCCTCAGCCACTGCAATGAGGCCAATCCATGCTCGTTCACCCTCAAACTCGCACACCTCCTCCAGTTCTTCCCCGCCGTCGGTGCCCAAACACTATCTGCGATTCCCAATAGTATCAAATTGCTAAAAAACCACTCAAACCAATAAATAATCAGAACTAATAAATCATGGGGATCATTTGATTCTTATTAAATGAACATAATTTATCTGTTTTGCTGCCCAGAAAATGCCGGAACAACAATTCAACATTTCACTAACTAATCCCAGAAACCAAGGACTAACCAACCCAACAAAAATTACATGCATTTTGCTCATAAATTTTGAAACTTTTGCAGCCTTGACAAACAAAACATAAAACAAAAGACCATTTAAAATTCACATATTTTCCTTCATTTTCTCAGCAACCAAACACATGCCAAATTTTGGAGAGCAAACCAAATACTTACAAAGAAGGAACTTTGCCAATTGCCCATGTTGAGGTTAACCAAGCAGCGAGTATCTTCGATGCTCATGGTTCCTCGCTCAACTTTCGAGATTTGTCTTGAACTGGGTGGAGGACGACGAGTTGGAAGCTCGGATTCCCGGGCTCCGAATTGTAGAAATGTAGCGAGAAAACAGGTTTGGGGCGTGAAGATTTGTGGGTAGGAGTTGGATTTTGTTGAGGTTTGGTGGCTTGGGAATGGAAAGGAGTGAAAGTGAGCAGTAGTAATGAGAATCGAATCTTAGCCATTGATGAAAACTCGTGGTTCTTCACCATGTCGGTCTGATGTCCAAATGGCGTTGGGAGGGATGATGAATTTTAGTAACTGCAACTTGGCTAACGGGCTTTGGTTAGGCTCCGTTAGGGGCAATTTTGAAATATTAATTGTTATGCGGTTTGGGGTTTTTGGTGAGCCCGTGTGTTTTAGTTTTTGTAGGGCCTAAGATAAAAGTTTTGTGTCCTAATGATCAAAATTTAAGCCCTTTTTATTAAATAATAATTTAGGGTGATTTTTCATTAAATAAAAGTTAGCTCAAGCCCTTTTCATTAAAGCTCTCTATAGATTATCCTTGTAAAATATTAGTTAAATAAAAAATATTTAAGACATCTAATTGAGTAAAAATAAATTGACGAACACTAAGTTCTAAGAAACATTTTCATCGTGACAATTAAATAGGAAAATGGTGATTGAATTGAATTTTTGCAATGATGATTTATGAATCGAGACTTACAAAATTGAACTTCAGATCATCAAAGATCGATGTGGAATACATCCCACAATTAATCCATTTTTTTCAAAAAAAATGGACATCCCTTCCGTTAGGAGGCTCTATATCTCTATATATCATGACAAAACCTCAAAACCATCTACAACACAAGGAACTACAATGTATGTTTGACCGTCTAAATCGTCGAAGGAAAATCATGCCAGGAAATTATCCAGCGCTTGTCATCATCAAGGCAAGAAGAACAATGGTGATTGCAGTGACTACTATAGCACAAGCAAATAACCACATACCCGTGCTCGGCCCTTTGTTATTATGGCTCTCTTGACTTCCCAATTCAACTTCTCTAAGAAGTTCTCTCACTTCATCTATGTCGTAGTCCTTGGCAGCTTGGGTTAGTCGACTTTGAATCTTCTCAAGCATTGTGATCCTCCTATCCCTGCCTGCATCCTTGGCTGGCCACCAGAAACTTGTAAACTTCCAAAGGAGGATTCCAGCATAAATGGCCACGACACAGTCTACGCTATAATGATGACGCTCCCGTATTTCTCTCTGTGCAGAGTGCCCGACAAGCAACCATATGATAACTGAGCTATAACCACCATAAGCTTCCTGCAACAATCGAATCAGATTCAAAGAAATCAACAATCAGCACCACAAGTAGGTTGCTTCTTAGACAAAACAAGTGGCAGTGGCTAGAAATTTCAAAGTACATATTAGGCAGTACCGTCCAGGCCATAGCTGTCAATACAGCAACTAGCACGTGTCCACTGAACATGAGGTCATTGCAACCGCCTCCAGCATTCTTCAGTGAACTATACCATGGTCCATCCAACGCGGTTGGTCGCAGAAAATCTATTAGGAAGCTCATTCGACCCCAATCCGGCCGAAAGTCCCCAAGTAATTTTCCAGTATTGGCTAGGGGAAACAAATAAAAAATGTTGTAACATACACAGCCACATTATCCTCAAAGGGGAATGCATTTCCGGTCAGGTAGAAAGGATACTATTGGTGCTGAAGTTGCAATCGAGAAAATGAAACCTAGGGGTCAGATCAAGAAGAAAATGAACCTATTATGTATAGTACTTACCAAAAGCTATATCCTGTCGTAGCAATTCACGAATAGCATTAGAATCCGAAGCATACGGAACATAATACTTCTGAGCCCAGCGATGAGGATATGAAGGGACTGTGAAACGAGTAGTAGCACACCAAGGCCGGGCAGATGGTAGAACAGTTGATACAAAAGTTATGGCACGAAGAAGACGGCCAATACCCATGGTGAACATGTACCGTGCACCTAGTCCAAGGCCAGGAGCTTTCACAGAGTCAAACAGTACGGAAAAAGCCAACATCACAAACAACATGAGGAAATGATGCAGTCCAATAATACGAGCTCTCAATATTTCAACTAATGTATGAGGAAGTTTCTCATTCAGTGCCAACAGCAACCACTGGCCAGTATCGGGAAGAGGAGCTGTACGACTGTCAAGTATCAAACATAAAAAGGTCAATTAGTTTCCTCTCATCAAAGATGCATAAATTTTTTTGTAGGTCGGCACCCGAAATTCAAGTCAGATAATATGCTTGAGTTCTTGGATTTGCTAGCCTTCTCTAAACAATATGGGGGAGTTTGACATAAATTATTGGTGACAACCAAGCAAATCTGTAATTTCATCATTTCAGTCGCTTTATTGGCAAGTTAGAACCATATCGTTTCATGCGGTTTGGCAAAAATGGTGGTGGAAAGTGATTGAGTGGGAACCATTGCAGCCATGCACAGTTCATTGAAGGATGTTTCCAGTTTAGGACTATTGGTTGAAGACGTGAAGGCCTTGGCTGCTCCGTTGAATGACGTTCGTTTTTCAATTCGCTCCTCGAGTATGCAATGGCGTCGCGGATAGGCTTGCCATATTAGCATTATCGATTCATAATGAGTTAGCGTGGAATGAGACCTAACATTATTCTCTTCCATTCCACGACATTGATTGTATTCGAGTCTGAGTATTAAACCATCGTTTCAAAAAATAAAAAATAAAAAACAAAATATATATATATATATATATGTATGTATGTATGTAACATCAGATCCTTAAAATGCTGGCACTAATCACATAAAATTGACCTAATCTGGTAATTAGTTAGCACAATAAACACAACAGGTGATTCAGATTACAACGAAATGCCGAAAAAACAACAAAATCAAACTCCACCCACATAATATATAGGAATTTAACACCCGAAATAAAGCAGAGAACTCGAAATGCAGATCAATTTACACAGAGGGAGACAGAGGGAGACAATACCTGTTCCAATCAAGGCCGAGAACGGCGGTGACAAAGCGGACGCAAAGAGCTTCAAGGAGAAGAGCCAAGATCATAAAGAGCATAGAACCGATGAAGGGAAAGACGACGCGAAACTCAGAGGACCAGTGCTTGTAGAAAGGAACCCGACTGACGGCAATGATGGCGAGTACGGTGTGCAGCGCAGGCTGAAGACGGCCGTGCCACGTGGGCGAGAGGTGGCGGAGGTAGTCGACTGCCACATAGGACACAGCGGCGATCCCAAGGCCGCCGGACCTCAGCGGCAGCCACCGCATGGTGGTGAACGAGAAAGAGTGAGCTGATGGTGAGGCTGGTTTAAAGAAAACCGGGAGCTGGAGGAGGTTGGCACTTGGGGTTTTGAACATTAGTCTCGTCTCTCATGCAAGTATTTGTTTTGTTTTGTTTTTGTTTGTGGGTTTCTATTTGATTTTTTCACTTTTTAATGATTGGAGTAATTCTGACAATTTAATTTTCTTATTATTAAATTGACGCATCATAACAAGGAAGAAAATATCGGTAATATCGGAAATATCGGTAGTCCGAAAACACGGAAATATCGATGGAAATATCGGGATAATATCGATATCGATAAAAATTACATGGAAACCACGGAAATTGTAAGAAAAACTTGGAAATTTTTATTGAAACTTTGCAAGATGTTTATTTAGTCAATTATCTATTAGTTTATCATAAAAAATTGGAAGGAAATGCATTGCATGATGGATTTAACATTATCAAGTTGATTATATAGCGAGCTGGCAAACATTGTGAGTGTAGAAAATATATAGTAATTAATGAAAGAAGTTTAAACACATCATAATCATTTATATATAATGAATTAGTACAATATTTTACACTTTATACATTGTACCATTCCTAAAAGATGTAAAAGTTGAATTATTTACCATGCTTTTCTTTTCTCACACCGTCACACACCACCTACACACACACGCCACCGACACACACACACACGCACACACAGGATCATACACGCCACCACACACGCACACCACACATGCACACACGACTTGTCTCTGGATCCTTCTCTCTTCTCCCTCTCCCTTCTCCCACAAACACACACACACACAGATCGACAGATCTCTCGAATTCTCGATCCTTCTCTCTTCTCCCTTCTCCCATACACATGCACAGAGACCTTTCTCGATCCTTCTTCCATATGGCATTCTCCTCCTCCCTCGCCTTCCTCCTGGTCTGCGTATTCCGCCTCGTCGGCGAACCCAGGAACTCTGAGTTCTCTTGATCCTTCTCCGCCTTGCTCACTGATCCCACCGATAACAACCCCACCTCTGTCGTTGACTCCAGCGACGACCACCACGACCCCCAAACCCCAACCTCAACCTCCTCCCCCCGGAGCCTGCCCCGTCGGCGCCACGCTCGCCTCCGTCTCTATTCCACGTCTGCTTCAACCCAAGACCATGCCTGCTTCGCCGTGGGGACAGACCATGAGTTGTGGATCTACAACTGCGAGCTCGATCCGTTCTGGAGTTGTGGATTTTTCGCCGCGACTTCGACAACGGCGGGGGAATCGGCGTCGTTGAGGCGCAGATCTTAGGTTTGAGCATGGATTGCAGAGAGATCTGGGCAGCTGGGGGGACGACGCAGCCTCGGCTGCCTTTCCGACGACGGATCCACGACGACTTTTTCGATAATATCGAAAATATCGCGATATTATCGATATTATCGATAATATCGCGATATTTTGACGAAAATGAGGCGGATATGTGGGAAAATATCGGAGCCTCTGAAAAATGATAATATCGGCGAAATATCGCCGATATTATCGATATTTAATACCATGATCATAACGCGCCACTCACCCGCATTGCCCCTTGCCAAGGTATAAAATATCTATGATATCGGAAATATCGGTAGTCCAAAAACACGGAAATATCGATGGAAATATCAGAATATTATCGATATCAATAAAAATTGAATAAAAACCACGGAAATTGTAAGAAAAACTTGGAAATTTTTATTGAAACTTTGCAGGATGTTTATCTAGTCAATTATCTATTAGTTTATCACAAAAAATTGGAAGGAAATACATTGCATGATGGATTTAACTGATTTAAGTTGATTATATAGCGAGCTGGCAAACATTGTGAGTGTAGAAAATAAGTAGTAATTAATAAAGGAAGTTTAAACACACCATAATCATTTATATATAATGCAAATTTTCAAAGTATAATTCTGCACGTATCTTATTGTTGTGTATATGTATGACACGCATATACAAAGAGACAAAGCAAGATCAAACAAACAAAACATCACTAAACTAACAACGACTTGGTACTTTGAATTTAGAGAAGTTGTTTGGGCTTGTAAAGTTTGACTAACAAAGCAAGCCCACTTGCTGCACACACATGCCACACACGTGCACAACTCTAGATGTGGTTTGGATATGAATTCACATGGGATGCTCCCTCTGCCTCGAGCCCAAAGCCGAGCCAACGGCTGTTTGCTTTTTTTTTATTGTTTTGTAGAAACCAAAACTGTACAACCTTTTAGAAAAAGGAGAAAGGCTCTCTACTTCTCATCAAACCATCATTTCAAACCATACCGTGAAGAAGTCCCCATAACAAGTCCCCATGTCTATTGCTCATTCAAACCTTCAACCACTCTGTCTCTCTCTAAAATAATAGAGAGGTTCTCAACCTTCTCTCTTTGTAATCTCTGAAAGTGCTCTTATCTCTCTAACCTCAAGCCCAGTGCCCTTTATCACACCCCAGTGTGGCCTCCACCACAGTGGCGCACACTCCGTCGAGCACCATCACCACCTATGGACCGTTCCTCCTCCCTTTCTCACCTCCCGGTGAGCACCATCAGGCAAGGGGAGGCGCGGATCTTGATGGGTCTGAGCTTCTGAGCGTGGATCGCTCATTTTGATGGGTCTGAGCATCTGAGCGTGGATTGCAGAGAAAGGCGCAGATCTTGGCAGCTGCGACGACGGAGCCTCGGCTGCAGTTGCGACGCCGACGACGGAGCCTTGGTGATATTATCGATATTATCGGTAATATCGCGATATTATCGATAATATCGATAGTATCGCGATATTATGATGATAATTAAGTGTATTAGTGTAAAAATATCTCCCTCTAAAAAAAACGATATTTCGCCGATAATATCGATATTTCATACCTTGCCCCTTGCTATTTGGGCAACTGGAGATGTATTTTTAGGTTAAAGGCAATTTCAAAGCACTTGCCAAAGGGCAATGGGTGGAAGTGCCCTAACATTGTTGCATAAAAAAACCTAAAATTAGAGCATTCATTCCCATATAAAGCAAATAATCAATTACTAAAAATCATTTTACCACTGACTAATATATATAGTAATATTTCTCTCTAATTAAAAGTGTAAGATCTTAGATTTAATTTGAGTTCAAGATCACTTTATTATGGTTAGATCATTGTGGCTTAACCAAAACCTTACAGCCCTTAAGCTTCATAATTGAGCTCATATCATGTTTCTAAATAACAATACATTTGAGAGCTCTTAAACCTAAGAACATGCGGGAAGTCCACACGATTATGGATAACTGGGCAAATCCGCACCTTTTAAACTTAATAGGTGGTAATACCGCAGCTGTAACGAAACCGCCCCCTATACTTGTTTAACATTTTAATCTATAAAAAAAAATACAATTTTATATATGTTAGAAATAAAATATAGAGAAAGAATGAATAAATAGATAACAAACAGACTGGGAGAACAAGTGTGAGAGTTGGAGTTGTGGCTTAAAAACTAATTTTATTATATTGGATAATGTAACAAATTCATATTAATTAGTAAATAAAAAGGACAAATTTTATTCATTCACGAGTTTGACTTTATATTATAGAGATAATATACTATGAATAAATCCAAAAGACTTAAGGTATGGAAACAATGTCTTAAACGATGTTAGGGCAGGGAATCTTATATTTCATAATCACTTAGTCCTTAAAAAAATTAAATTCCTCGTCAACTGGATATTGACTATCCGGTAAGGCCAGTGTATATCACACTAAAGTTAGCATGGTCTCGTACAAAGCGTGTTGGGCGCATGGAGGATATTCAAGTGTTTCTCTTTTAGATAAGTTCAACGAACGCTGACCGCCCAAAAAGCTTAAATGTATGGATCTTTACCACATGTCAAAATTACAGAGCTCCGAACTGCAGTATGCAAATAGTTCTTAGACATTAGGCATCATCGGATATCTTGTGCTTATGGATATGAACTTTAACTTCACCTCAAAGCCCTCATTGTCTTGCATGACCCAATAGGGTGTTGTTCGGGTTCATGTGTATGAGTATGCAGATATCTGAATGTACAATAAGGAATCTATCGCCTTTTGGTAATTGTTCAGTAGAAGAAGATACCTCTCAAAGCTACTTGAAGAACCATCTCGAAAATATATGGCCATAGTAATTATATCTTTAACTTCACCTCAAAGCCCTCACTACCTCGCATGGCCCAATAATGTGTTGCTTGGGTTCATGTGTATGAGTATGGAGATATATGAATATGCAATAAGGAATCTATCACCTTCTGGTGATTGTTTAATAGAAAGATATCCCTCGAAGCCACTTGAAGATCCATCTCTAGCCAGAGTAACTTTTGATCAAGCTATGTTTGTAAAAACTGCTTTAACATAGAATGCATCATGGTGATCATAGATAACTACATGTGATTTTGACAGTATTCCATATCACATCAATCTTGATTGGGATACGGATGATAGAAGAACCGAATTACATTGTAACTACAATCAAAGGTTCAGAAGAGTATCATGATTATTTCATGAATACTTTTATCTAATTTGGATAACCATGACGTGTTGCTATCACTCATGGTTTGTGGAATTAAATTAGTTTATTAATTAATTTCATTGCTCGTTTTAGTTAGAACTGTTATAGGCGTCACACACCTATAGCTTCGAGAGTAAATAAATGTTTTTAATAACTTCTTTAAGATTTTATCGTTGGTTTTTATCATGATAATTATCTTGGAGTTTTTATTTAAAATGTTTTGACGGCAACAAAAGCAAAGATGATAGAATCCTTCTCCAACGCAATCACGGTTCTGATGCTTTGCATTTTGTAAGCGGTGTGATTGCCTTCTAATTCCACAAATTCAAATGAGATGAAGGATTGTTAATGTGGGCACGGGGAACAACATGATTTAGGATTTATAACTATGCATGGGGATTAGAAGGTTACCCTCCATGCAATTCATGCATGCACGGGATGGTTGGTCAAAGGATATCCAAGATGCCAAAATATAAAAAGAAGAGATAAATTTTATCCCCGCCAAATGATGATCAGGGTGCCAAATCACAAGAGGGTTTGAAATAGCAGGACTCTATCCTATTGCTTGGTTTGAGTCGATTGGTGCTCGTAGCTTAGGTGGATAATGACAAGTGAGGATCATTTGTCACAAGGAATATCTCATATTCATTTTGTTCAATGAGCATCCTCGCCCCATAAAAACAAAGCTGCAGACAATATTCGAGCTCTCTTCAAATAAACACACAAATCTGCTTTGCGCAAATTCTCAATCTACACGAAACCTCTTGAGAATTTTATTTTACTGTTTTTCCCACCAAAACATCTTCAACTTGGATAAACAGTATTGTGAAGGCAACCGACGTCATCTTCAGTTTAGATAAACAACACTGGAGCTATCAGGCAACCAAGGAGTACCTTCAGTTTTGATAAACAAGACTGCTTCGAGACCGACTGATTAATTATCTATCCAAGTCTCAATCAGCAAGGAATCTTTGAATCCTTGTTGGAAGAGATTATCCCATTAGCCTTTCGGCGAGTTGGGGTGTTACCAGGCTACGATATTCAGCATACTGAAAGTCGAATATTTATTCAACTTCATAGTAACTAGCAGTCTTGTCTTCAGGCTCTAGAATCCGAAGGCTGAGACACGTTCTTTCCTCGGCCGCAGTCGCAAGATTTAGAAGTCATCAGCGCGCCCAATGCCACAACAACATTCATTCACTCCCCGGCCATGCTTGGCCCACTAGTTGGCACGCCCCACATTCAATCGAAGGATGAAGTTAGCTTATTAGCTATTTGGTTTGCATGTCACATAGGCTAAATAGCTTTTAAGGTCAACAGTCCCTAACGATCATTTTTGTCCTACAGAGAAAAGAGAGAAAAATCCTAGCTGAACTTCCTAGTGTGCCCAAGAGAATTAATTCAAGTGAATGATCTTGCTAGAATAATCAAATCCTTCACTTCATCATTTGTCTTTGGTGTGTAAGTATGGATACTCTTAGAGGCTGGGAGCTTTTCATGATCAATAATGAAGAGGAAGAACACAAGCACAAGGATTCATGTAAGTTAACCTCTTCGTCATCTTTATTTATTTCATTATCGATTACAACCAACCAAATATATAATCCGGATAACATATTATATGTTATTTATTATTGTTTAGGGTTTCCTTTCTGCTATTTGCAGACAGAGAGATGGGACAAGGGTGAGAATGAGAGATGGGAGGATTTTCTGCGAGGGTAAAGGGAACGGGTAAGGGACGTATGAGTATGGGTATAAGGGATGGAAAAGCATTTCGTTTTCCATTTGCTTCCTGAAACCCGAGGGATTTTTGCGACTGCACAAAGGGAGAGAGAGATGGGGGTGTCCGTTAGGTGCCCTTTAATTGTCACTTTTGTGATTTGTCCACCCTTGATTGTTTTGTGATTCATTCTCACGAGCGTTCTATGGACAAGGTTTCATATTATTCCTTCCTTTTAATTTTGATATTGTTGTGCTTAATTTCTGTTTTATTTTATTGGGTGATTAGATTACAATTCACAATCCCCAATTTTTTATTTTTACTTTTTATGGCTCACTGCTATTGCTTTTATTGTGTCATATAGAACAAAGACTTTTTTGAATGTTATTACCGCTGTGGTTTCTATGTGTTCGATACTGATATTGGTCTTTCCCACATGCGCTCATTTCACAAGGTTTCATATTTTTCACAGGACTTGCTTACCCTATGGGCACCGGCGCCGGTGGGCTCGGCCCTTCCATCTCCTCCGACTGCAGGTGCATATATACATCTAAACCCTTTAATATTAGTTAAAATCTACACAAGCATCCATGCCATTTAATGAATAATTAAGAACCATTGGATGTCATGTAATCAAAAGACTTAATAAGAGTGTAAAAGTATTTGTAAAAATATTTGTCCCTTGATCCTATCCCATATATATATATATATTTGTGTGTCGTATCTACTTATTTGCATATGTGTCTTTTTGTAGGGTTTGTTCCTGATCAGTTTTCCGTCACTTTTAATAATCTATGCAATTATATTGCTTTGGATTTGGATTTCAAATTGAGGTTTTTAATACGTTTGTTTTGGAATTTTTGAGATTGTTGGAAATTTTAGGGTTTGATGATTTTTATTTCAAATATTCAGTTTTAAGAAGCATAATAACAATGCATAAGGAGGACCCAAGGCAAGTGTAGCCATTGCAAACACTAAGGATTCCAGTATTGCTTCTACGCAGCACGACGGTGTACAAAATGGAGCCCGTGTACATCCCCAATTACATGGTATATATTTCTAAGTATCAGTTCTCTTTTACTCTAGAAAATGTATGTGTTTGAAGGAGTTTGGGAATCTTAGATAATTGTGTTCTTTTTTAACATCTGAGTTGCCCATTTTGTTTGATTTTCATTTCTTGGCAATGTTTTTCCTTCAACTGATTTAATGTAGGAGGTTCTGATACGCCCGTTGCAAGCACGGTTCCTGGACAACTGAAGCTTCAGCCTCTCATAGAAGCTCCCGAACTTTTCCAAAGGCTCCGACTTCTCAGAGAAGCTCCCGAACTGGTCCAAAGGTTCCAAAGGCTCTGACTTCTCAAGAACACCCACTACACTAGCGAAGGGTAAGTTCACAGTCAAGACCATGGATTTTGTTGCACTCAATGATGGGGAATGTAGGCATATTTTCACTATTATATAGCAATCATATGATGTCAATGCTAAATTATCTTGGCAGTGTTCTCCCAAATAGGTGACTTAGTAATGAGTTTAACGTGCTGATATATGATATACAAATAAATGCAAAGAATCAGGCATTAACTTTTTCTGTTGGTTTTAGCCCCAGGATATGTGTTCAAGGGGCTTTGCCTTTTAGTTTGAGTCTATAAACCCTGGTTTCATGAATGGAATGCAGGTAATGTTATATGCTTGAGAACACGTGATTAAAATTCTCTAATTTCCTATATTTCTAAGTGCTAGACAAATTTATAGCATGTTTTTAAAAGCAGAAAGGTTGTGTCCCACCCACCTTTTCATCTAAATTTCTGATTATCCTAATTAAGGTTTTCTTAATTAATTATGCTTAAATATTGATCAGTTCTAAATTCAATTGCTATTGGTGTTTATAATTATTGATGAGAGTACCAAAAAAGCAGCGGTTGTTGATCCAGATAAACTTCAGAAGGTTCTGAAAGCAGCCCAAGAACATGGTATCGGTATCAAGATCATCCTCACAACTCGCCACCATAGTGAGAGAAATCGTTGGGATTGCAGGGAGAGAGAGATAGGGAGGGGTGGGGGTGGCGAACAGTGGCAAGTTAGGTTCGTGCATGCGGGATTAGCTGTCAGGTTCGTGTATGCGGGATGTGCTGTCCTTCGTCCATCCTGTGTCTGCATGTCCTCATTCACAAGGTAAGTACCATTTTTATACTTGATTTTCTACTGTTTGGTATGGTTTAATTCTCCCTGCCATTTTTATATTCGTGCATGTCCTGATTGAAAAGCCAAGAAATCATTTTGAAATCTTTTGTCTACTGCTCATAGTCGCGTGTATGTTCTTCTCCAACCCCACCTCTCTTTCATCAACAAAGCTTGATAATTTGTTTTTTTTTTTTTTTGGAAAAGATTTTGATTTTATTTAATTTTTTTTGTTTGGTTTGTTTTTGTTAATTGCAGCTGCCAGTAGCAATTTTCCCAGTACACATGCCCTCGATGCAGCTCACGCTACTGTTCCATGCACCGCTACAAGGTATGCATGCTGATTTGTACATATTCTTATTTATTTTATTTTGTAATATTGAGCAAAATCAAACATTTGATCACCTTCTTTTGATTTTGGGTTTGGTGGGTTTGATGCGTTCTGATATAATTATTTGGTTTTGGTTGATCTGAAATTGGTGATTGCATAACACGTTGGAATGTGAATTTTCATGCATTTTGTAATTCTGAGTCTGTGTTTGGATGCTTTAATATGTTGGATTACCTTAGATACTGGCCTTCCGCGACTCCCTTGATTTATGCATGATGGAACTAATTTACTTTAGAATAGATAATTTTTCTGGTCTTCTTACTTTTGTTGGAATGTTGTTACTGTAATCTGTTAATTTTGGATATTTGTTTGTCATGGGTTCTGTAAAAGTAGACTCCAGTTGTGTCCTATCTGGTTTTTTGATTATTTTCTCAATTAGGCTTATTTCTTACCAATTTCCTTTGAGATTTGTGCATGTGTGTTTGTTAATGCTCTGTTTCTTCATTTTTACAGGAAATGGAATTGCTCTCTTCCTCTTCTTGGCAACCACGTATGCCCTTTCTCTCTCAAATTCTTTCATTTGGGGTCTAAAGTTGATGCCTTTTTGCCTAAAATATCATGTTGTTAAATGGGTTACGATATTTTGATTCTCTGCGCATTTTGCATAGTGCAAAAAGCAAAATCTCTCTCTCTCTCTCTCTCTCTCTCTCTCTCTCTCTCTCTCTCTCTCTCTCTCTCTCTCTCTCTCTCTCTCTCTCTCTCTCTCTCTCTCTCGCTTTTTGTGGCTAAAGATCATGTCTTTTGTGTCATAAATTTGTTTTTGTTACATGGGGTTATGTATATCTTTTGGATAATAAAAAAAAAATTGAATCTTTACTAGGTTTCTTTAAATTTCTTTGAATTCTGCTTTGTAATTTTGGTTTAGAAATGTGTAGAATTACATTTAAGAGGATCATAAGGAAGAGAAGCAAAGATCAGTTCTCAGGCATTCCCTACGTGAGATGACTATGCTTAACTGCCTACTTTCCACTTGGTATGCCGCTTTGCTTCTCACTCCTTTAACTGCTCTCTCTCGCTCTCTCTCTCTCTCTCTCTCCCCTCTTTGCTGTGTATTGCCTAATTAATTATTTACATTTGTTTATTTATCTCTGTAAAGCTTTCATGCTTGGATTTTAAACATATGATTCAATTAGAAACCTTTATAATGTTGATGGTAGTAGAACATTCAACAGATATATATTCAACATTAGGTGGCTCTGGCAAAATCATATAGACTAAGATTTGGTAATATATGGAGGTGAGACGAGCTATTTCATTCCGAACTAAGACCTAAGAATCTTCGCAATTCTTATCCTATAAATTTGTATTTTTTTTAAATATTTATTAGTTTTTTGGTGATGCAGATACATGAACATGTTCAAAGGGAAATCATGAACCATAGATCACTGAAGCATCCGAATATCATTTGATACAAAGAGGTTAGTGATCATAAACTATTTTCATTTTGTATTATTTTAAAAAATATATTTTTTTTTGGTGATGCAGATGGATGAACATGTTCAAAGGGAAATCATGAACCACTGATCCCTGAAGAATCCGAATATCATTCGATTCAAAGAGGTAAGTGATCATAAACTATTTCGTTTTGTATTTTAAGAGGATGAATTTGGCAAGTTTTGTTTGAATTTTGTATGAGGATCTGCTGGGGTTGGTTGGATGACGACAGAACATGCTAAATTTGGCCTTTGGTGTGCTTAAACTGGTACGGGGGATGGTTGGAACTTTGAACCCGGAATGTAGTAGGACTAAGAGAAATGCCCTACCCACCAGGGCAATCCACCACTTGAGGAATTGTTGTTAAAATTACACTGCTAAAAATATGAGCTTTACTTCCTGATTTTGTGTCTTATTCATGCAGTTACGCTTGAAATAGTTGATTCCCGCCGCAACTCGCGGGCTTATTTTCTAGTATGAACTATTACAAGCTTGAGTACAGTTGTTTCCGAACATAGCAAAACCATCTGCTGCCATGTTAGCCTCTCGAAATATAGAATTTATAGTATAGTTAGGAGTTTGATGTAGTAGGTGCCAAATGTTCTTTACAATATATGAAATTTGTCAAGAAAATTGAATATCTTTCTTATTTGTTTTATCAAGGTCTTCCAATCACCTTCAATGTCAATTTTAGGATAACGCATTCAAACTGCCCAATGGATGAAAGCCCTTTTCAATGTTGTGGCCTCTGCTTGCAAAACAAAAAAGAAGCCTGAAGGAAGTATTCCTTAACTTTTTTTTTATTTTTTAAATAACCAAAATCATCTACATTAAGGGAGAGAGTTTGGCTTAACTTCACAACTCGTTAACTTTGAGAAGTTATCGATAATAGCCAAAATTTAACACCTAATTTCATAAATGTCACTTTTTCTAAAAGCTTTCAAAAATAACATAAAACCCACTTAAATAGACTTAAATACCCTCAAAATTAAAACCAAATAAAATAAGGATGTAGTTGGTAATGTAATGAAAAAAAATCTGAATTGTGGCCTCTTCTAACTACATAGTTTTTCAATGAGGAAAAATAGTCAATGGCAGACAAATTGGGATCTGAGGTTAGCAATCCTTCTTATATACGCATTTGATAAGGAAGATAACTTTTGGCAGCTGTACGGTGTTTTTCTACGTACCCAATGCAGATGATTGCCCTAGTCTGCTTCTAGCTAGTGAGGTAGCTTAATTTACAGAACATAAATATTCATTGTTTCAAAATTTTCTTGTAAAAAATTTGGATAATTTATTCATGCTTATCTTTACTTCTGCTCCATATATGTTATAGGTGGAGCTTTCAGAACTGCAGGATCCCAATCTTGCTTCAACTATGAGAGAACAGCAACATCGAGCCTTAATTTTGGGAAAAAATTGGGTATTAATCAGCCTGTATATCTTGTTATCATTATGCAGAAAAAAATTGATTACCATATGTTTTAACTCATTTGTGCACTGAGTATGGCACAAACAAACTAGAATTGGTGCGCTTGTTCAAGATGCAAATATACTAATGGAGCAAATGGAGAAACAACAATTCATTCCAGGCATCAGGAATGTCAGGAATACACTATGACTGCAATCATGCATCCCAACTTTCTTGAATTTCTTCTATATATGGATGTTGATTTTGAAGGTATTTAGGTCTATTCATGTGAGTTTTCTATTATATTTGAAATTTTTTTATAAAAAGTAACATTTATGAAATTTGGTGTTAAATTTTAGCTATTAATGATAATTACTCGCCAACTTTTCTTAACTTATGATAACAAAATAAAGAAAGTGATAACAATTAAATAGAATTTATATTTTAGATCTTCTATAATATATGCTATAAATAACTTCTTAAAGGGTTTAGGCGTATATAACAAGTTATGTTTGTTTTAGAATAGGTGCAGCGCGACATACGATTTTGATTATGCCATCCGAACTTCAACAAAAGTAGGTATCATTCCCATTTTTTCTTAATAAAGAATATTTAAATTATCGATGGTGTTTTTTTTTCTTCGTTTTTGAAGAGAAACGATAGCATTTTATTCAGAGGGAAATAGATCAAACTACATCAAGGAGGGCCTCCACAATGACATCTGGAGGCTCCTCAAACCAACCAAACTCATTGGAAAAAGAAACAGCCAACTTGGCCATACAATAAGTTAATATACGTTTACAATGATATAAACACATTATTAATTACCGCTCAATAGTCTTTTTTTAAGGGTAATATTACATAAAACAACCTCAACTATGGTTCGAAATACAATCTCATACCTCATGTTTTAAACATTGCAATATCATACCTTAACTAGGGTAATATTAATTTCTTTTCACTCTCCGTGTTACTGTCTCTCAACCTCTCCCTATCTCCCAACTCTCTCATCCCTCTCCTTTCTACAAAAGCAGAAAATTTATGTAGCACAGATACAGACACGAATAAGGCGATACGGCTATTTTCAAATATTAGGGTACGATATGGCATGAATACGTTAATTAAAAATACACATTGATGTATATTAATAAATATATTAATAATTGTATATAAATATATACGGCATGGACGCCAAAAAATATGCATTATTTTCTAATATAAATATAAATGGCCTTATTTTCTCATAAAACAGAAGCCCTGGTTTGAAAATAAAATATCACGTGACTTCAAAAAGACCCTAAGTACCTAGCACAATAGAATCTGCCGTCGTCGCTTTTTTTCCAATTGCACATCTCGCTGTTTCGACACTCTTCTACAGAGGGCTCTTTCTCCCCATCCTTTGGTTAGATCATTTCATCGTCAAGCTGCTTTTGTTGTGTATTCAAAATGTCGGATTCGCGTAACAAAAGCGTATTGACAACGTATCCAGATGTCCACTGGTAAACAGATACGTTCTGATACGTATCATCAGCGTGTATCAGGTGCGTATTGTATCCTAGATTGTATTTGATATGGGATACGCTCTTAAGCTGGCGTGTCCGGGCTTCATAGCAGAAAACGACGGCGTCTGTCATCGAAGCTAAACTACCACCCACCGGTAATAGCGGGTTGAATTTGTAAAGACCCTTTCTCATTTCTCTCTCTTCTCTATTTCTTTCTCTAAAACTCTACAATCTTCATCTCCACTCTCTCTGTCTAAAATCCTAAACGCCATTTTCTCTGATGCAGTCTCGTCTTTTTTGCCGTTGTCTGGCCACCAACATGGCCACAACTTCATTTCAACTTCCGATTTCTTCACATTTGCTGAGATTTTCACTGATTGTTGTCGGAATGGCCTTCTCGTAGACGATGTTGATGAGAGTATCAGTGTCTCTTCAGGTCACGCTATCGTTTTAGGCTCTGAGTCTGAAATTGGTGCTTCATCAACATCAACGGTATAATTTGGTTGCCAATCTAGAACTTGGGATTTGCGATTACCAGCTAGGGTTTCGAAATGTCTGTCTCCAAGAAGCCGAGATATGAATTTTGAAATTAGGGCTGTTTGGTTTCTATAGGAAAACAAAGTTCGAGCTCTGTATTTTGGGTAGCTAAACAGAGGATTAACTGAGAAATTTATGATTTTGTGTATTGATTACCGACTACGGTGGTGGTAGTTTGGTTTTAACAGTAGAGGGAAAGGTTGAGAGACAGTATAAGGAATAGTAGAAGCCAAACTACCACCACCGTAGCCGGTAATCAATACACAAAATCATAAATTTCTTAATTAATCCTCTGTTTGGCTACCCAAAATATAGAGCCCAAACTTTGTTTTCCTATAGAAACCAAACTACCCTAATTTCAAAATTCATATCTCGGGTTCTTGGAGACAGACATTTTGAAACCCTAGCTGGTAATCACAAATCTCAAGTTCTAGACTGGCAACCAAGCGATACTGTTGATGTTGATGAAGCACCGATTTCAGACTCGGAGCCTAAAACGACAACGTGACCTGAAGAGACACTGATACTCTCATCAACATCGTCTACTAGAAGGCCATTCCGACAACAATTAGTGAAAATCTCGGCAAATGTGATGAAATTGGAAGCTGAAATGAAGTCGTGGCCATGTTGGCAGCCAGACGATGGCGGAAAAGACGAGACTGCATAAGAGAAAATAGCGTTTAGGATTTTAGATAGAGAGAGTGAAGGTGAAGATTGTAGAGTTTTAGAGAGAGAAATAGAGAAGAGAGAAATAAGAAGGGGAGAGGGAATGGATTCAGGGATTTTGGTGGAGGGGCGGGTAGTTCGAATTGTTTATAAGGAAAACTAATGAAAAGGGCTTGAAAACTTTGAGTTTTAATGATAAGGACAAAATAAAGGGTAAAGTGAATAGTACCAAGATTGACTTTTTAGTGTAAAAATATGGTTTTTCGTTAAAGTGAACAGTACCGGATGCTTTTCGTTAAATTTCCCTTGTTTATATACTGAGGGGAGGTTAGTGCTGAATGGGTGATTGGTTTTCACGAGGATCGGTAATGTGTATGATTGGGCGTCAGTTGGATTGATTTGGTCCATATGGACATGTGGTGGCGGTTGGATTTACTGGATACTGGAGTACATAGAGCCCTCCCTTAAATAAAATAAAAAGGAAAACTAATGAAAAGGGCTTGAAAACTTTGAGTTTTAATGATAAGGACAAAATAAAGGGTAAAGTGAATAGTACCAGGATTGACTTTTTAGTGTAAAAATGTGGTTTTTCGTTAAAGTGAACAGTACCGGATGCTTTTCGTTAAAGTTCCCATAATAAAACTCATAGGTTTGAGATCAGATTACACACGGATTCGGCTTTCCATCAGTCCATCTCTCTCCCAAGTCCCAACATCTTATTCTTATATGAGAAATTATTTAGTATACTGAGAATACGATCGATACATTAAGTATTATAATAAAAGTGGTTAAATTGTTTTTTAAATATTTAACCATTTGTCTTATGACATTTGGTATACCGAACTGGATACTAGACACACTAAAAAAAATCTCTCTTTATATACAGAAGTGGGACCATTTCATTCACCCTTTGTTATTTCCGAACATAAAGCGATGAAGGTGAGTCCCAATGGGCGGCCAATTGGGTTTATATCCAAGATAAAAGAACCAGCATATGCATCACCGCTTCCCACCCTCCCAGAATGGAGGGACACAAACCAATTATACACTTTAGAATGATCTCTGTTTGTGTGCATTGTTAGGTTTAGTGGGAAATGATCCACGCTGGATCCCTTATCTAGGGATCCTAAGGATCCTTTGATCATGATCGTGACCGTTTATCATGCGGTCAGTTTTTATTAGGTACTATTTATATTTAATTTTAAATTTTAAAATGATTTCTGACCGTACGATGTACGATAAATGATCACGATCACGGGATCCTTAGGATCCCTAAGAAAAGGATCTGGCGAGGATCCTTTTCTAGGTTAGCCGTTTGTACTTGACAGTTGATTGAAAATGAACTATATGGGCGTTAGACCATCTCCAACCGAAGGGTTCAGAGGGCCAGAGGGCCTAAAATAGCCCGAAAATTGTCTCTAATTGAGGGCCAGGCCAAAGGGCTCGTGGGCCCCACTGGACAAAAAAGGGCTAAAGGGCCAATCGGCTGACCATATTCAGCCAGCTAGGCCAATTTGTCCTTTTTTTTTTAATTTCTAATTTTTTTCCTACACCATTTCTCACATATTTTTCACCATTCCATATTATCTTACCTAATTTTATTTCAATTCTTCACATTCCATACTATAGCCCTTTGGCCCTCGATTGGAGACAATTTTTTGTGACGGGGCTAAAACGAGCCCTATGACCCTTTGGCCCTCGGTTGGAAATGATAAGAAATATGACCTTGCACTGTTTATTAAAATTTAAATTTCTTGGAGGGCCAAAGGGCTAAAACGATCCCTCTGACACTCATTCGATTGGAGATGGTCTTAATGGCCAAATATCACTTATGTGACATAAGACTAAAAAAACATATCATAAAAGTTAATTATTAATTTTGTGAATAGCATTTCTATGGTAAATAGTGATTTTTTATATTTTAACATCATCCATTTTTGGTTGAAAGGACGAGACGACCAACTTACTACGTTGTTGCAAAAAATGATGATTTTGGCGTTTTAATTGTTGTAAACATTCCTAGTTTAAGTGTGATTGTGTAAATCCTAGATTAGATTTGATTTTAGTTATCCTTTCCTATATGGACTTGTATTCCTTAGGGATGAAGGAATATCTTCTCTCCTTTTACTACCATAAATAAAGGCACTATGTGGGCACCAGCTAGGCGCTATAGGCAGTCTAAACGGTGCTAGGCAGCGCTCTAGGCGGTCTGAAATTCTTGCCGTCGCACAAGGTGCTCTGCAACTCTCGCCACCACCGAAGGCTCTGCAAGACTGCAACTCTCTTGCCTCGAACTCTCGTAGCATCTGCAACTCCAAGTTTCCAACACCTGCATCGCATCTCGTACCTCGCATTTGGCATCTGCACCTGCATCGGAAACTATGGCTGCTTGCTAGAGATTTCTGGAAAAACTCAAAGAAGAGAGAGTGCGAAAAGAGAGAGAGGGGGAGGCTTAAACATTTGAATATGTGGTGGTGCAAGTGCAACCGTGCAAGTTGAGGACTGGGAATCCAAGGTCAAAAGCATGGTTTTAGAACTATGGACTCTGACATGGTTTTAATTATGAAACCACAAGGTGGACAGGTGATGTGAAAGAGTAGAGGTGAGGTGGACGGTTTCATGGTTTTAGTAATGAAAACCACCCACCATATGGGTTTTTTATATTTTTAAAAGTTTGGTGTGTGTATATATATACACACACCCATATATAAATCTTATATAAATTATAAATTATTTAGTTAATATTTTGTATTTTTTCCTAGGCAAGTATATCATATATGTACAAAAAACATTCACATATGTATCTTCTTTTATAAGAAATAACATATAAGTCAATAATTATTTACATTTGATATAATAGATTTAATTAATTCATAAAATATATAAAAAATTTACCTAAATCCGCCTAGGCCCCGCCTAGCCACCTAGGCGCTAGGCGCTAGCCCGCTTCCCGACTAGCGCCTAGTGTTTTTTAGAACCTTGGTTTGTAGGAGTTTATGAACCTGAAGTTCATCATTATTTTGAAACCCGAAGTTTCGTATAAATATGCCTTGTTTGAAAACTTGAAGTTTTTCACTTAAAAACATCACCCATGAAAACTCGAAGTTTTTTCATGCAAAATTAAACCAATACATGTCTATTAGAACCTATATGTTCTACTCCTATGTGAATGGATTGATTTTTTCTCCATTGTGATAGGAACATGTCGAATTTGAACAAACTCGACTTCACCACTTTGGAGGTCTCTGGAAGGAACTACCTCAAGTGGGTTCAAGATGTGAAGCTCCACCTCACTGCAAAGAACTTGCATCCTACTATTGAAGAAGCGATGGACGATCCTGTTGGCGAAGCTGAAAAAGTCACTGCTATGATCTTCATCCGAAGACATATCCATGACTCCTTGCAAACTGAATATCTTGCTGATGAGGATCCACGTGCACTATGGGTCGCTTTGGCTGATCGTTTTGATCACCAAAAAGACATATTCTTGCCTGAAGCAAGACATAACTGGCAGCACTTGCGCTTCCAAGATTTTAAGTTTGTGAATGAATATAATTCTGAAGTTTGTCGAATCTGATCACTTCTCAAGTTTTGCAATGAAACTTTGACAGAAGAAGATCTCCTGGAGAAGACCTATTCGACCTTCTCTGCTTTTAATATTGTCATGCAGTAACAATATAGAGCTTAGAAGTTCACTAAGTTCTCGGATTTGATACCTGTTTTACTTCTCGCTGAAAAGCAAAACTAGTTGTTGATGAAGAATCATCGAGTTCGACCTACTGGGGCTACTGTCGTGCCTGAAGCACATTATAGCACAAACCAATGCCCAAAATGCCAAAAGAAGCGTGCTAGGGAAGGCCAGAAGCCACCCCGCCAAGGTCAGCATAGTCAAGGCCAATCCAAGGGAGGAAACAAAGCCCAACAGTGCCCAAACCTCGCTCTCGAGGCCCCGAACTTCAAGAATAAGGGCAAAGCACCTGAAACCATGGATGCAGATATGTGCTATCGTTGTGGTTCAAATGACCATTGGTCCTGTGTTTTGCCGAGCTCCCAAAAAGGTTGTAGATGAATATCATTCTCGTCATAAGAAGTTTGAATCAAACTTCATGTAAGTGGACGAACCAGAGATTACAAAGATGGAGGTTTCTGACTTTCAAGAGGACACCACGCCTATGGAAGATTAGAATCTTAGACATAGACTTATTTTTTCGTTGAAATAAGACAATTGGGGCCAAATTCCACTAAGTGGCCGAACCCCCCTTTGTTTTTGGTTGATTTTTTGAACAATTTTTCCTTTATCTTTGGATTATTTGTTGGTGATTTGTTTTTTGGATATTAAGTTTTAATTAATTACCATCCTTGAAGAAATGAAATTATTTTGAATTGATATTTGTTTTAAGAACTTTTATGCATGTGACCGATTCAAATTAATTTTTCATTCTAGGTATGACTAGTGGGAAAGTTAGTTGTCTGGCAGATAGTGCAACCACGCACAACGTTTTGCGTGAACACATCTATTTCACTAACTTCATATCTAAGAATACACCTCTGACAACCCTCTCAGACCCATCCAACCTGATAGAAGGATATGGTAAGGCACGTTAAATGTTGTCCAATGGTACAATCTTGACCATTGATGAGGCACTATATTCTCCACGTTCCGGAAGAGCGTTGTTAAGTTTCAAGGACATCAGAGATAACAATTACCACGTTGAAACCCACGTAGAAAATGAAGTTGAATTTCTGTGCATAACTTCCTACGAATATGGCCAGAAGCGTATTCTAGAGAAGATGGAGCGTACCCCGAGTGGTCTGTATACTACGACCATACGCTACATAGAATACCACTATATGGCTGGCCTACTACTGGGACCGCAAACAAAATTACACTTTGGCATGATCATTTGGGACATCTTGGATGAATAATGATGCGCCGAATCCTTAAATCATCACATGGGCATCCACTAACCTAAAGTTTAGGCCACTAACCAGAACTTTAAGTTCGATCCAAGGAATCGCATGTCAAACATGTTTCATGGGAAAGCTTATCACTAAGCCTTCTTATGACAAGATTAGTTCGAATCCTCTTATTTTTCTACAACGGATTTAGGGGGACACTTATGGACCGATTCACCATCCATACGGACCATTTATATACTTTGTGGTTTTGGTTGACGCTTCCACACGTTGGTCACACGTGTGCTTGTTGTCCACAAGGAATGCTGCATTCTCCAAACTGTTGGCTCAGGTTATCAAGCTCAGGGCTCACCACCCTGATTATTTAATCAAATCTATTCGATTGGATAATGCTGGAAAATTCACATCTAAAACTTTTGATGACTATTGCATGTCAGTTGGGGTTGAAGTTGAACATCCCGTACCCCATGTTCACACCCAGAATAGCCTAGCAGAGGCTTTCATTAAGCGCTTACAAATGATTGCTCGATCGTTGGTCATACGTACCAAGCTCCCAATCGTTGCTTGGGGCCATGCAATATTGCACGTAGCAAAGTTGGTCTGCCTGAGGCCTGTTGCGACATAACCATTCAGTGCCTTTCAGTTGGTTACCGGATACGAACCCGACATATCACATATGCGCATTTTTGGTTGTGCGATATATGTGCCAATCTCGTCGCCCTTACGTACAAAAATGGGGCCTTAGCGAAGGATGAGAATCTATGTCGGATATGATTCTCCTTCGACTATCGTTACTTAGAACCCTTGACAGGCGATCTGTTTACCGCTCGTTTTGCGAATTGTCACTTGTATGAGACAGTCTTCCCATTGTTAGAGGGAGATAAGAACGTCAACGTTCCTAAAGAACGACGTGAATTATCGTGGATGACTCCCACTTTGTCTCATTTAGATCCTTGCACCGCTCAATCTGAAACTAAAGTGCAGCGTATATTAGATCTCTAGAGCATAGCTCAGAGCATGCCAGATGCTTTCATCGATCTAGCACGTGTGATAAGATCACACATTCTAGCTGCGAATATGCCTGCAAAGATGGATGTACCAAAGGTACGATGGATTTCCCTCCTGGAAGCTCGGGATGCCAATCTTGGTGATCCAAGTACATTAGCGGCTAGCCAATCATCTGCCCCTACACAAAAGCGTGGCAGACCCTTTGGTTCAAAGGATTCACACCCCCAGAAGAGGAAACTCACAACACAAGGTCCTAAAGAGCTTACCGTGAATCCGACTATCGCTTACTCATTCTATCCAACTCATGAGGAAATTCTAGATTATGGAAGCGTCCTTAAAGAGATGAATTCTCCTCCCAAGAATCATGAGATTTCGGTCTATTATGCTAGCTTAGATGATGTGTGGCGTAGAAATGAGATGATTGTCAATGATGCATTAGTATTTACAGTAGCTACTGAGATCATGTTGAGCAATGACATTGAACTACGTTCTGTTGATGAATGTCGACGTAGAACTGATTGGTCAAACTGGAAACAAGCAATCCAAGTCGAACTCGATTCACTTGCAAAACATAAGATGTTTGGACGTGTAGCTTATACTCCTCCACATGTGAAGCCCGTTGGCTACAAGTAGGCTTTCATTCAAAAGCGTAATGAGAAGAACAAAATTGTGCGTTACAAAGCTCGTTATGTTGCACAAGGTTTCTCATAACGCCCCGGGATTGACTATGATGAAACTTATTAACCCGTTATGGATGTGATTACTTTTCACTACCTTATCAGTTTGGTAGTTTTCGAAAAACTAAGTATGCAGCTGATGGACGTAGTAACTGTGTATCTCTATGAGGATCTTGATATGGAAATTTATATGAAAGTTCCCGAAAGACTTACATTGATTGGTTCAAATATCGTTATACTGTTTACGCTAACTTAAACAAATATTTACTAGGTATGTGATTAAAATAAGCAACTCACTTTGACCATAAATAATATGCATACTTGTATATTTCTTTGATTCAGGTGACCATGAGCTGAATGTATTATCTCCAACCCAGAAGTTACTTTTACAACCCGAAGTGAGGAATATGAATTTTGATATGGCAGATCTGGAACTTGTAGGTATTGATTTTAATTAACTCTTTTTAGGTGTAATTTTAGACTGATTGTGTTTTGAACTCGACTATATTTATGTTGGCTTCTGATGAATATTGTAGTCTATGTTAGCTAAGTGAGTCTTTTACTCACTGACATCAAGCTAGAGATTATGTCAGGAGTAATGCTATTCATACCATGTTTTTATACCACATTTCTATACCATTTTAGGTGGCATCAGATGTGGACAACCACATTATTTGAAAAATTTGCAAAACCCAAGGAAAGGAAGGAGAAAGACTCCTCGTATACCACAATCATCATTTAATTAACTAGTTTTTCTTAATTATTAGTTTAATAAATAATGAACTAAATTTAAAAATCTGATTAATTCAAATAATGTAGCTGTCCACATCAAATGCCACCTAAGGTGGTATGAAAATGAGGTACAAAAACATGGTATGAATAGCATTTGGTCTTCAACAGTTTTTAGCCATGGTCGCTGTTAATCAGTAATGCTATTCTTACCACATTAATATACCACATTAGTGTACCATATTATGTGGCATCTGATGTGGCTGTCTACATCATCTAAATTAATCATAATTTAATTTAAATTAAAAACCATTTAATAAACCAATAATAAATAAAAAAATCTGGAATTAAATGGTGTTTGTGGCATACGAGGAGTCTTCTCCTTCCTTCCTTCCTTCCCCGTTGCTTCTTCTCCCGTTTCTTCTCCACGCCATTTTTTTGTTTCAACTAAATCTCATACGACAAAGATTCATCGCCGCTCCCCTATTTGGATTATTGGTAACATTTACCATTACTTTTCAATGAATTGCAGGAAACATTTTATAGGCAGACATATCTTTAACTGATCATTACGTAGTGAGTTCTAGAGGGTCCTAATGCATGATTAAGAATTTAGTTAGTCTTAAATTTCCACAATTTATGGTTTGATTTAGAAGAATATCATCACTGGACCAAAAACCGAACCTACCCAATCTTCGTAGGAGATTATACAGTGTGCCCAAATGACCTGTCTGCTGCTGTTGTCAACTTCTTATATATTAATTGATATCTTCACCAGCAACACCATACTGCTTTGCTCAAATGCTTGCCTGCAAATGTTATAAGGAAAAGTCACCGGAATTGGTTTTGTAAAAGGACCAAAGGGGCAAAACTAGAACCAAATAAATGCATTCAGTGTATACTAGCTAGCTACGGCATGTGATTTTCGTACTTCTGGTTTCTTCTTTCGCACTCTTAGTTTCCTTGTTTGCGCTTTTTATGGATAGTGTTATTCACACTCTATTTTTACTTGTCATTATTTTCAATGAGTTTATATATTTTTTTAGTCTGTTTTATTCTCCTTTTTCTTTCTATTGATCTCCATTGGACTATTTACCTAAACCTTTTTGTTCATAGAAAAATGACACTGGGGGTTGAAGAAGAACCCGAAAAATTGGAGGACACTAACCACGTGATGATTATTAGCAGCCC
This sequence comes from Malus sylvestris, assembly GCF_916048215.2. Lineage (NCBI taxonomy): Eukaryota > Viridiplantae > Streptophyta > Magnoliopsida > Rosales > Rosaceae > Malus > Malus sylvestris. Next base: position 4,730,317 of record NC_062264.1, on the reverse strand, counting down.
CATATATGAAGGTAATTATTTTTATTATTTATTGGCATTCAGTTTTTACCGCATACTAATTTTAAGCAAGTTACAATTTTTCTATGTCTTACGAGATATTAGTCTATAACTATAGGCTGTTAATTAGCTTATCCAATGCCCTCCCCAGTGATTGTCAACAAGGAGGTTCCATGAATTCTGTATTTGCTTCATACAAACTTCTCATCATTTTATTTTTCCGCATGGAAACTCTGTTTCAGCTACTGTTTTTGCTCGATTCAGTGCGCCGTTGAACTCTCCATTGAACTTTATTGTTGGATTTATATATGTCTGTTGTCATTGAGGATGTGTTTCTCTTGGTGAATTCCTGTTTATTGTGTGCAACAAAATACATGAACTGCATACTATGAGTTAATGATATAAACATTACTTATGCATAGAAGTAAAAGGTGGACAACAATTAAGGTCTGTAAGCAATGCATTTTGCACACCCTGTTGTGGAGTTTCGCAATAACCTTGAACTCTAATCGTTTAGGTTTTGTTTTTGTTCTAGTATCTGTTCTTATTTTCAGAAAAGTTGAAGTGATTAGGGTTGCTCCTTCCAGTCGACCACGTTATTCTAGACAACGTTTGGGGGGGGGGGGGGGTGCTCTTGGTGCTCGTAGGTCGTATGAACCTATTTGACCCTTTTCACTTACCAGTCTCTGTACAATTTAAATTTTCTATCTAAAACACTTAATTTTGTTGTGGGGTTTGTTTTTTCAGCCATTACAGTGCATACACTAGAATTAAGAGACTTGCACATATGGCTAGTGTATTTACATTGATAGTATGGTGTAATATATAAACTTGTATAATTATGTTTTATATTTTATGTTTTAGGAACAGGGAGTTCTTCTAATGAATTTACTGAAGAAGATGATGTAGTTGAAGTGAGTTCTTGTAATGAAACTGAAAGCGATGGGGTTCATACAATTGAAACTTGTACTGAAAGTACTGAAGAAGATGATGTAATTGAAGCAACTTTTGATGCCACTGAAGTAGAAAGCAATGGGGTTCACGCAGTGGAAAATAATGAGATTAACATGGAGAACACAATGGATGTGGAAGGAAAGGTCCAAGAGCCTCAAGTTGGAATGATCTTTGACAACGCGGATGAAGTGGCTACATATTACAAGGAATATGGGAGACAATCAGGATTTCCAATGATAAAGAGATCATCAACGAAGGGAGATGATGGAAAATTGAGGTATATTACTATGTGTTGCGCTCGATCAGGTACATCAAAAAATACTTCAAGTAATCCTCTTAAGCCATATCCAAGTATAAAGAATGATTGCAAAGCTCAACTAAGGGCAGGTTTATACTTGGGTGAGAAGTGGCGAGTGAATTCTGTAAAGCTTGACCATAATCATGGGTTGAGTCCAACAAAAACTCGTTATTGGAAGTGTTTTTGGGAAGTTAGTTCTTCTGTAAAAAAGAAGCTTGAAGTGAATGATAAAGCTGGAATAAGGGTCAACAAAAGTTATAATTCAGTGGTGGTTGAAGTTGGAGGGCATGAGAACATGAAGTGTTTAGAAAAAGACTGTAGAAATTATATTGAAAAGGTAAGGCGCTTACGACTTAGAGAAGGAGATGCCACTGCAGTTCAAAACTACTTTGTAAGCATGCAAGGTCAGAATGCAAATTTCTTCTATGCAATTGATTTGGACAAAAATGGTCGTTTAAGAAATATATTTTGGGCAGATGCAAGGAGTAGGGCGACATATGAAGAATTTGGTGATGTTGTAACATTTGACACAACGTACTTGACTAATAAGTACGATATGCCATTTGTGGGAGTTAATCATCACGGGCAATCAATTTTATTGGGATGTGGATTGATTTCAAGGGAAGATACTGACTCCTTTATTTGGTTGTTTAGGACCTGGCTTGCTTGTATGTCTGGTCATGCTCCAAGTGGAATAATTACAGATCAAGACAAAGCTATGAAAAAAGCGATTGAAGTTGTTTTTCCTAATACTCGACATCGGTTGCTTGTGGCATATAATGAAAAAGGTTCCTGATAAGCTCAAAAGTTATAAGGAATATGAATCCATGAGCTCTTCATTAGATAACATTGTTTATGACTCAATGACTTCTGAAGATTTTGAGGAACGTTGGGCTGAGATGATTGGAAAATATAAGTTTAAAAAGCAAGCACGTAAATGGTTAAAAAGCTTGTATGCAGAGAGACATCATTGGGTGCCTGTGTATGTGAAAAATAAATTTTGGGCTGGAATGTCAACGACACAAAGGAGTGAAAGCATGAATGCATTTTTTGATGGCCATGTGAACTCAAAGACTACTTTAAAACAATTTCTGGAGCAATATGAGAATGCATTAAGGAGTAAAGTGCTAAAAGAGGCCTCTGCAGATTCTGATTCTTTCTCTTCAAATGTTCGTTGTGCAACTCATTATGACATGGAAAAGCAAGTTCAAGCTGTTTACACGATTTCAAAATTCAAGGAGTTCCAAAAGGAATTGACAAGTATAATGTATTGTGACAGGGTTTCAGTTGAAACTGATAATGCAATTTTGGAGTACCAAATAGCTGAGCGTATTCTGATCAAGGAGAACAAAAAGAAGACTGTCATTTTCAAGGTCCAGTTTAATGAGCGTGAGATTGAAGTTAATTGCAATTGCTGCAAGTTTGAGTTTAGAGGTATATTATGTAGACATGCGCTTTATGTTTTAGTTCATCATGACATTGACTTTATGCCAGATAAGTATATCATTCGGAGATGGAGGAAGGATGTGAAAAGATGCCACACAAGGGTTAGGATAAGTTATAGTAATTGGGTTGCTACACCTGAAGCACAAAGATCTGATATGATGCAGAAAACCTTTGATGACATTAAGGAATTAGCCAATGATTTTGATGATAAGTGTATGCTTGTGGTGAGATGGATGCATAAACTAAAGGAGCAAATATGTAAACATGATGGAGCGGCTAGTAGCACTCAACCAACACCACAGTCACCTGTTGCTATGAACTCCGATCCTCTTCCTAACCCAAGTCAGCGTATACTTACGCCATTGTCGGCTAGAGGTAAAGGTCGTCCACCATCAAAGAGGAAACAATCCAAGACTGAGCAAGTAATCAAAAGAAGACAAAAAAGACAGAAAAAGATTACATCTCGTAAGGACAATACAGATGAGGAAAGAACACAGGTAACAAACATATTTGTTTTATATAAGTAATAAGTTGATAAATCATAACATGTTTCACTTGCGACTTTTGTAGAAATCCATAGAAAGTGATGCAATATGCCATATTGATGGTCCACCTCCTTGTAGAAGTGATAACATAATTGCAACACAAGAGAGTAATGTCATTGTGGAGGTATGCGATAAATATATTCATCTTCTTGTTATCTTTTTCCTTAGTTAATAATCATTGTCATTATAATTACTATACTTACTCTTTGTAATTGTAATTACATACTTACTCTTTGTAATTGTAATTACTTTTATTCTTTGGGATTTAGCATTCTCATCTTACACAAGGAGTTCAAATTTGCATGCCTGCCAACCAATATCCTATTTTTCCCCATGCTAATGTAAGTTGTGCATTTTGTCCTATTGATAGTGATTTTGAATTGCTTTTGTGTTAGCTATTGAATAAATATTACCTATTGCAGGAAAACATGGCTTTGTTATTGGGACTCAGTCAAGGTAGCCATCCAAACCCGTTGTACAAAGAGTCTGAGATTGGAAATATAAGTTATCCTACTATGCATGGAAATTATGTCCAGGTAAACATTGAGAGGATGCATATAATCCTTTTGTTGAAATTAATTAAATATTTATTTACATCACATAGTATAATGCTCTATCTGTAGTTCTTATGGTTTTTTTTTTTCTCTTTATTTAGGGTCAACAATATCCATATTGGAATGGAGGTTATAGTATGTACAATATGCATAGCTCTACTTCAAGAGGAAATGATGACCAAGAGCTCAACTAAGCAATGGAAGCAACAATGAAAGCAATTTCTTTATGTAGTTTGAGTTTTTGTGGTTTTGGATCCTCTGTCTTCTAAACATAGACTTCAATGCATTTCAAATATTTTGTAACAGCTGCCAGTATGCAAACATGTTGCTCTTCTAATTCTTGTTGTACTGAAAGTGGAGTTTAATCAAATTCTTAAAAGGAGCATATGTTTAATCAACGAAATTGAAAAACGAAATGCCTATATCATAACACCGCTTTCTAAAGCTATAAACCAGAAACCAATTTCTTCCAAGATTCAATCTTGCAATCTTGCAGCAACGCTTATAGCTCAAGAAGAATGCAGAGGAAGTTAAGCACAAATATTCATAATCTGATCATGAAAATGTTTATACTTTTTACTCACATTTACAAGTTGTAGAACAATATTGATTCACCTGGTAGATCATCTACTGTATACAAATAGTGTCAAAAAATTGAAGCAAAATCCAAACCAGAAAAAAGTACAAAAAATCTTAGAACAATAATGTTCGTCATCTAACTGTAGAAGCAACAGTATAAGCCCACCATTTAAGATTGTCTTTCATGTCAATTTCATTCTCTAATGCAGGAAACCTCCAATTCATCAATGGCTTCTTTATCTTCCTCTTCTCCCTAACCTCCCAAGCTTCAGAAAGGTACGGCCTTGTAATTGCAGAAGCATAAATGTCCAAACTATTTCAATGCAATACAACACAAAAGTGAAATGAGCTAGTAATTCAAAAAACAAAGCATTGTCACTGATAAAATTGATGGAAAACGAATGATCATGCTGATTGTGAGACTATGAATCAGTGTGACTGAGAAAAACAAAGCATTGTCACTGAGAAATTGAGGGAAAACTAAGGAACATGCTTATTCACTATGACTAATGTTCTAAACAATTATGATTACCAAAATTATCAACAAAAGAAGCTGAGAGTTCACAAAATATAAACACAGCAAACGCAACCGAGGACTGCAAATTTGATTCCACAACTCCACAATGGTTATATACAAATCCAATCCAAAAGCTCAACAGAATGCATAACAATGGAAGGATGTATCCAGCTGGGACAAAGAATTACCTGCAACCTAAAACCACCATGTTTCCTCCAAGTCTAATCAGAATTTTGCTATCTTCCCCATTTGTAAACGGCACATTTAGGGAATCCCAAATTGTGGAAATAAACTGTTTTGACGACAGCTTCATTAAATCACCAACTTGTGTGGTTTGCTTGCCTGCAGATAACAAGCATATGATCCAGTAGCACTTGTGTTTATCAAACCTTCCCCTCTACAATTAGTCCATGCTCATGCATCAAAATAAAACAAATCTAAAAACGAAAATACATAAGATAATTGACACTCTGTTATAAAAACAAACAGTGGGGAAGGGGGGAGATTCTATGCATTCTAAGAGACCACAACATCATTCAAGCATATTCCAGCGAAAGAGATCCAATTAAATGATGGGAATATCCAATTGAAATGTCTTACAAAAGCCAGATTATTAAATCCTAATCAAAAGTTAAAATTGACAATATACAGAACCTAATTAAGGTTAAGATTCAACTAGAGCCCAGTCTTCAATAACAAGATTTCAAAAACATTACCTTTAAGCCGAAACTAGTGCCTTTCGGCGGATATTTGGAGGAAACATGGTGGTGTACTCGTGGAGGAAACATGGTGGTGTACTCGTAAAGAAAACGAAGCAGAAACGAGCGCACATGTACTCGTAAATTCATCATACTTCTCGGAGTACTGGATCTGACCTATCGTTCAATCCCAAACCGCGAATTCCACGGTCACTTGAAGAAGCCCCAGATTGTGACCTCGCGTTGTGCGACGACAAGATGACGTCGTCAAGGCGGTTTCCTCGAAGTTGTCCCTGATCGCGACCTTGCGCTGCTCAAGCTCGACACGCCTTGGTCTCGTACTCTAGAGTCTGAATTGAGCTTGATGACCTCAGATTTCTTCAGGAGGCTCTGCTCGAGACACTGCCGCTGTGTGCGAGACTCGACCTGGAAGAACGAGACAGCCAGCCGCCGACGTCAAGATTGTGGAGGCTCTGCTCGAGACACTGCCGCTGCGTGCAAGACTCGACCTGGAAGAACGAGACAGTCAGCCGCCGACGTCAAGATTGTGGAGGCTGACGACGAGTTCGACTACTCGATTAGGTTGGAGCAGTTTGAGATTGACGGCGTGGCGAAGGAGATGAAGTAGACGTGTGAATTCTACGGGTTTTTAGGCAATCAGAAGACTCTTCCTATGCCAATTAACATTTAATTTCAGATTTTTTATTTATTATTAGTTTATTAAATAGTTTTTAATTTAAATTAAATTATAATTAATTTAGATGATGTGGACAGCCACATCAGATGCCACATAATGTGGTATACTAATGTGATATATTAATGTGGTAAGAATAGCATTGTTGCGCTGTTAATAGCATTAATTCCATTTGGTCAATTTCTATGGTTTGTCACAAAATAACGTACCTTGGTCTTTGTGTTTGAATACTTGAATCAAAATGAAGATGATAACATTTCTGCACCAAATCTGAACCTTGAGCAATTAGCCGTGTAACCTTATGCAGAGTCTTATGAGTCTGAACAATGTAGTAATGTAGAGTTGGTTGTTTTGGAGGATGGACTTATTTTTAATACTTGTGAACTTATTCTTGATGAGGAATACTTGTATACTTTCCGCATCCATTGTTTTTTGTTTTGGAGGGTGGTGTTGTTATAAAAGAATCATCTTAAGCAAGTGGTGGAAAGACCCTTGAAGCAAATACGAGTCCTCCCACAAAGGTATTCCGTTCTTACTTTCGTTATCCCTTCATTTTTCTTTGCTCTTGTAAATTGTGTGGCTTTTCTTTATCTTTGCATTTGATATTCATGACTTCAGTGAGGGTTCATATACTGGATGTCATCTGGTTAATTCATTTCTAGAGCAGCAAAGATTTGATGAGGTGCAAGGCCTGCTGGGGAAGATGCATCTGTCAAAAAATGTTTGCCTTCAAGTTCTTTTTCGTATTAGAAAGAAGATATGTAACATTACAATATATGTTTGTGAGATTCAGAAAGTGAAAGTTGGTTTCATGGTTGTAGGCTTTGTTCATTTCATGAAAATTTAAATTTTTTCATTTCCTCAATTTAGTTTCAATTTTTCAAATTTTGATTGTTTTTTTTTATTAATTAATTCATGTTGGCACAATTATAATAAAAGTGCCAACATGGATGGAAAAGCTTATCTGACAAAGTTGTCAGAAAGGGGCACAACTGGACCACTATTTGTGCTTGCCTCTCTGACAAACACCCTATTGTGTTTTTTCAGCGAAGGGCATGCCCAAAGAGGGCATAAATAACTTTTTATGCACAGTGCCCATATTTTTTCGTAGTGAATGAAACTTACCTGGCTGCATCTTACACGCATCACCGCCTCAAAACCTTGAGGCCTTGTGACAATCCATCTAAGATCGTTTTAGAGCTTTGCAGAATCAGAGACAGCTGCGAAGGGGTAATAATAGTAAACCTGAAATCGATTATGTGTAAATGATCTATAGTTATAAGTCACAGATGCTTCTCAAATCTGATATCACAGATTTATTTTAGATGGTGGATATGTAGATTTGAAATAACAAAAAGATGAAAAAAATTAGAAAATTCATAAGAGAAAACCCTCAACCAAAATGATAACAGGTCGAAATTTGAATGGAATCCAATTTTATATGGGTTTAAAATAGGATTTTTTATTTTTGTCAAACAAATCCCTATTTTTTTATTTTTTATTTTATATTTTATATTTTATTATGGGTCCAATTTTATATACCTGTTTTGAAACACTAGTATTACATCATTATAGATGGGGTCTAGTAAGTAGAGGTCAGCAACTATAGTGTACCATGATTTTAAAATAAATTATGTCAATTGCCATTTTATGTTTTAACACAACTCATCCAAAAATTAGAGTGAATTAGATTTGTGAAAATTAATTTATTATTTTGTACCATCGTTGGGGAGAAGGGTCTGTCGAATAAGTATGTTAATTTGCTGCGGTCTTCCATTTTTATTTATTCTTTGCATGTCTTCAGTATTTGTGCTTTGTGGAAAGCTTATGCTACATGTGATGGTGGAATTGTTTTACTACCTATGCCAAATGGGGTTTATAATACCTCTTGGTGAGAAGCTCCCTTTGCTATAACAATTATGATAATTTGTTGGGTTTAAAACTTATATTCCTTGTTAATAACATGTTTGTCGACCTGAATTGGTGGAAATTCTAGTGTAAAATTTGTTTGAAATTCATCGTTCTTCCCGTTAAGCAGATATTATTACTGTTTGAGTATCTATTATTCAAGTACTCCAACTAATGGATATGTGCGTAAAGAAGAGGAGGAAAACAATGAGGACTGTAAGGAAGAGGGGGTTGTCAATTTTTTTTTTAGAGGGTAAAAGAGAATTCCATTCATGATAACTAAGTCATACAAAGACATGCATATGAAAAACAAATGTATGGCCTCTGAAAAGCCTTGAAGAACAAACCCAATGGGAAAAGCTGGACGAATGAAAAGAGGCCTCAAATGCACAATAAACTTAGGCATCACGTGCCCATTACCATCATTTGAAACATGGTTCAAGACCACTTGGTTTACACGCAAAAGAGCTCAAATGCTATCGACATAAACACCATCAGTAGCCAAACACTCCTCATCTTGGTTAATTAATTGGACAAACCTCAACGATCTGATTCCACTATCAACGGAACACAACCCAAGTACAATGCCAATTCCAATCCTTTCTTGATGGCATGAAGCTCTAAAGCAAGGACTGAAATCAGAGAAGGAGCATGCATAGACAACGCACCAACAAGATCACCATTAGGCCCACAAACAATCGCTCCAATTACACGACATCCATTCATCATGTAAGATCCCACATCGTCCAAGGGAGTGATCCTTATATGTATATTCCCATCCCTACCTAACATGAGGCTTTTTGGGAGTTCACTGGCTTCAGGTTCTATCGGAACTCCGAAAGTTAAGCGAGTAGCGCACGAGAGCAATCCCATGATGGGTGACCCACTGGGAAGTTCTTGTGTGAGTTCCTAGAAACAAAACCGTGAGGGCGTGGTTGGGGCTCAAAACGGACAATATCGTGCTATGGTAGTGGAACGGGCCCGGGATGTGACACATCACATCTACCCCACCATCAAAATTTAATTTGAAAAAACCCACTGTCTTGGAAACCCACGAATTGATTCGATGTTCGGCAGATGAAGTACTCCTATGGGCAGCGTTTGACACTTCTGCCTCATAGTTCCTCGTCAAGTTTTTCAAATTTTCAAAATTACAATTTATACTTTCAAAGTAGAAAGAATTTATGGCATTCCAAAGCAACCACAAACTGATAAACAAAAGTTCCAATACCGGTCCGTAGAGGTTTTTTGATGCAAACATAAGTAATTTAATCCCCAATTTATGCATCTTTTTTCCTAATAATTTAATTTGTGAATTTTAAATCATTGATTTGTAAACCATAATTTGATTTATATCGTAGGTGCGAATTAGCTATCTTCTATAATCAATGTCAATATTATTGCTTAAGAGTGAGTAATGTCAATCTTGTATAAGAGCCCACAAAATATATTTTTCTAAATAATAGACCACTTTTCTTATTAACTCTACCATCCCAGTCCGAGACAAATACGGAGTAATAGACTCTTGATGATTTGTTTTATCTTTGAAATTCTTGTCCTTGTTGACATCGTCTTTGGGGAAGACAAACTTACAAAGCCAACAAGCTAAGAGAGTTGCTAGGTAAGATTCTTCCAAGTGCTCTAGCGCTATGCCAAGATCCTCAAATACTCTCAACTCAACAGGAAGACGGCGCCCAGCTGGACCAATAACACCTGACGGATCCGAGTCTCCCTTTCGGCCTGGTTGTTTTGTTGCGGTCATTTTTCTTCGAAGGCCTCTTGTACTTCATGGCATCCCAGTACCAAAATCGAATCCATGAAGAAACCTTTACGCTTGACTTACCTTGAGCCTCCTAGGAAAGCTTGTGATATGCCCAAAACAAATAGTGGCAACTCGGCAATCTCCGACTGTTGTGTTGAGAAAACTCCTCCACACTAGGAACAACCTCGTCATAAAATTTCCCCTGGATCGACAAGACTCCTATCTTGTGGAGATCCCAAAGTGAAATCGATATCTCCCCTTGAGCTGTGTGAAGTGTGTTGGTTGCTGAACACCAATGCTGAAAGAATGCACGAAGGATGGAAGGATGTCGATCGTAGCTAAACAAAGATGTGTACACAGTGTGATAAAGGCCCACATTGGTAAGCACATCTTTGGATCGGCTCAAGACATCTACAAGCCACTCCCAGTAAAACTCAACATAAGCGGCTTCTCCAGTAGTCGACAGGGCGCCACTCCATGTCATGGTTCCGCTACTGATGTGATCGCCAAGAAGCTCAAACGAAGCCGGTGAATTATCACAAGCATGGTGTGAATGATTCAAAATAAGAATCCTTCATGTACATGCCTTCTTCTTCGGAATGGGTTGGCCAAAATCCGTCACCTCCCAAGACACTTCAGAAGAGCACGACTTGATATGCATCAAGTTATCTTTTGCAGGAAGAACAAGCGCCTTAGGGCCAGTCAACATCGTGCAAAGCTTCAATGTCGTTCCCCTATCTTGCGAATTGCCTTCCTTTGCAAGAATAGTAATGGTATTATTCTTAAAGCACTTGAAAAATACCATGGCTGCAACAAAATAAACAAAGCAACATAATCACAAAAGTGGGGCGGCAAAGAAAGAAAAAAAAATCATTTCACTAAAGCAGAAGACATGTGAAACAAACCTCGTGAATGTTGAAGAATGATGATGACAACGCCACAACAACAAGAAGAAATCAGCCACGAAGCTTGATCAAACACGGCAAAGAGGGCAGCTATAAGACGGTCCTTCAAGGCACGCTACAGTAGCAAAGAAAACCAAAATGTCACGTAATCGCACTACACAAGCTCGTAGCAATTACGCAAGCAGTTTCTTGCACTGCACGGCGAAGAGAACAGCTACATGATGGTCATTCAAAGCGCTCTATAGTAGAAAAGAAAACCCAAAATGCCGCGTAATCACAATACGCAACCCCGCAGCAATTACGCAAGTAGTTTCTTGCACTGCAAGGCAACGTCACCATCGAGAAAAGTTGTGTCCAAAAGGCACTACACAGCGTAAAAACGCTGCAGGCTTTTGCATAACCCCACACGGTAAAAGTGACGCACTGCAACAAACTCCAAATGGCAAAAAGGGCATGGCAGTAGCAGCTATTGGGCACGGCAGCAGCAGCAAACCCACGGCAAAAGCTTCAAGGTAGTCCACATCAAGCAATTGTGTGTGTGAAAAAAATACACACCCAATGGTCCTATATATAGGGGTCAATTGCTTCCTAATGCTATAAGGGAAATACATACCAAATAGAAAAAGGAAAATCAAAATAAGGAAGCACATTCCAACCAAAAGAAGGAAGCAAATTCTAAACCAAAAAGTGGCAAGTTTCAACCAATCTATGCATGCAAGACGTTTTTGGTAATAATTTAACTTTCCGAAGGAGTTTTGATGCAAGGAAAATTGGAGAAGGAAGTTAAGTGGCTATGGATCATTGTGTCCAAATTTCATAATTTTCCCTAAAGTCAAACGTTCCAGTTTTCAAAATCTTTCCCGTTGAAGTTGCTTTCCCTTCAGGATTGCGCAGCTGTAGGAAAAGGCAAAGTTGAAGGCCTTCCCAATTTTTCCTAGTAGCATGCGATATATGCCTGAAAGATAAGAGACAAATATACGTTTCTCATATTTTTTCAGAATTTTCCAGAATATAAATCAATCTCAAACTAGGCGTGCAAATCAGATGACATGTTTCTCAAAACAAAAAAAAGGGAAGGAAAACATCTCCTTCCTTGCCATGGGAAATAAAAAAAGGAAAGAGAATTGTCCTCCTTGATGTAGGAAATCAAAAGGGGAAAGTAAAACTCCTTCCTTGCTGTGGGAAATAAAAAAATAAGGAAAGAAAATTGTCCTCCTTGCCATGGAAATCAAAACAAGGAACAAAAGCCTTCCAGCAGTTTGAAGGAAGTCACATTCGTTACCAAAATAGAAGGGGATTCTTATCAAAGGAAGAAAAACATTTTTTCCTGCAACCACACGGAAAAATTCAAAATGCACCAAATGATTTTGTCACAATTATGGAAAATCAATATGCATAAGAAGTCTGTGCCAATTTATCCATTTTCAAAATTTCTTTCAAGATTAAGCCTCTAGGGCCTTTGAAGAAACAATGTCATTTCTTTCAAGATCAAGCCTCAAATGCCCCTTGAAGAAAAAAAAATATGTCTTTTCTTCAAGATCAAGCCTCATCGACCCTTGAAGAAATGTTTCGTTCAAGAAATACACCTCGACAGTCCTTGATGAAATTTACCACTTCAATTCAAGACCAAGCCTGAATGGCCCTTGATAAAATTCATCGTCTTGATTCAAGAAATACGCCTCTACGGCCCTTGAAGAAGCAAACTAATTGATGACCAAGTCTCGATGACCCTTGAGTTAGAACATTCACATTGCAAGACTTCAAAACACGTTTCCTACATGTGACAAGCACATGCCTACAACGTGCCTTGAAGTGGGGGCATTTATAGACATGTAAATTTCGTTGCATACAAAGGATGCATCGTAAAGCTCCACGTGGCATATGACTCATCACAAATGGACAAGGCATCAATGACATGTGGCACAAATCAAGCTAGGGAAGTATAAAATATTCCCAAAATTCGGCTAAGGGGAGAAAACTCCCTTAAATTTGGAAAAAAAACAGGCTCAAAATACTCTCAAATCCGGAAAGAACGTTAAGGCATCTTCATAAAACAAGCAAAAATTGAAGATTGCTCACAAAATAGGCAACAAGGCCTCATAATTTCGGCCAAAGGAGTAAAGTGGCTGAAATTAAGACACAAAACATGACTAAATTCTCCCATGGACGAATCAAGACACAAATCAAGGCCAAAGGCAAGCCTCGAGAAGCCTATAAATACAAGGTCCTCCCACAAGCATAGGGGTCGAAAAAATCTCTACACAGAAGAACCTCTGCCAAACTCTTGAAGACTAATACATTGCCAAAGCTCTCTTCAAAGAACATTCAACCAAAGGCGATGCTTTCTTTCGACCAAAGCCGAAGCATTTCCTTGAAGAATCAACAAGTGCTCGTGCAGATTCCTTCAAGACTTTGTTGCAAGCTTATAAACTTGTAGCAACGTTTGTTTCAAGATCAAGTTGCCAAGACCCTTGAAGCAACAAAATCCCGCATCAAACACTACTTTTGCCGCACCCTTGAGGTGAAGATCATCCACGTGTTGTTTTCAAGCTCAAAACTTCAAGCAATAGTTCACCCGTTCGTCCGAGATCAAGTCATCGCGATCCTTGGATCAACAACCTATGCATCTACATGAAATTTGAAGACTGAATAAGAGGAAAATTGTAAACAGAAATTGTAACCTACAAATTCAAATCACTACAAATTTACTTTGTACATGTGTTCTTGTTTCATTCGTTACAGAATTTTTGTGTTTACACACACATCCCTTCATATATGCCTTAGCCCACAAATACTTCAACCTAGTTTGAGCTTCACTGATGCCCAACATATTAATATTTTAGAAATCCAAGTTTTTTAGTTTTATTTTGAAGCTATACTTGGGACACCATAAATTGATTTTACTTCATACTGCCTTGATCAAGAGTGTGTGAAGCTTTCTACATGTAGTGTTGAAGTTTTTGGTTGAAGCTTCTATGGTGAAGCTTTGTATGTGAAGCTTTTTGGTTGAAGTTTTGTAGGTGAAACATTTTGGTTGAGGCTTCTAGGGTGAAGCTTTGTAGGTGAAGCTTTTTAGTTTGAGGCTTTGCAAGTGAAGCTTTTTGATTGAAGCTTTGTAGGTGAAGTTTTTTTGTTGAAGTTTTGTAGGTGAAGCTTTTTAGTTTGAAGCTTTGTGGGTGAAGCTTTGTAGGTGAAGCTATTTGGTTGAAGCTATTTGTTTGAAGCTTGTAGGTGAAGCTTTGTAGGTGAAGCTTTTTGGTTGAAGCTTTGTAGGTGAAGCTATTTAATTGAAGCTTGTAGGTGAAGCTTTTTGGTTGAAGCTTTATGGGTGAAGCTTTGTAGGTGAAGCTATTTGATTGAAGCTTGTAGGTGAAGCTTTTTGGTTGAAGCTTTGTGGGTGAAGCTTTTTGTTTGAAGCTTTGTAGGTGAAGCTTCTTGGTTGGGGCACATAGCTTGAATAGTTGAAGCTAATCGTAGGGCACTATAAATTGATTTTGCTTCACACTATCTTGATCAAGATTGTGTGAAGCTTTGGACATTTTGTAGTTGCCTCCTATGTGTTGAAGCTTTGTTTGCCTCCTCCACATGTCATAATTAATTAACTAAATAATTGATAATTATCGAAACAATTATTAATTATTAATTAATTTTGGTTTTTTTTTTAAGTGTATTTTTTTTAATAAATAGGGACAACAAAATGTGGGAGACCACATATATAGGTTTTGCTTCTACACTTTTGAGCAAGAGTGTGTGCGACAAACTACATATTGTAGTAGTTAAAGGTTCAGAGGAACCATATAAATTGATTTTGCTTTGGACAGTCTTGATCAACTGTGTGGAGCTTTCTACGAGTTGTAGTGTTTGCATTTTTACAGGGGAACTTTAACGAAAAGCACCCGGTACTGTTCACTTTAACGAAAAACCACATTTTTACACTAAAAAATCAATCCTAGTACTATTCACTTTACCCTTTATTTTGTCCTTATCATTAAAACTCAAAGTTTTCAAGCCCTTTTCATTAGTTTTCCTTTTTTACAGAGGGGAAATGTCTAACGCAGATGTAAGAGGGCTAAGGAGCTTGATTTTTGTATACCATGCACTAAAGCCTTTATTGACTTGTAATAAGACTTTGTTGGTGACCATAACCCTTGCTGGGCATAAGTGCTCCCCCAGTTGGGTTGAGTTAAGCTTGCTTATCCTCTTTTTGAGTTATAAGGCTTGAGGGTTATTGATTATTTGTCAATGCTAAAGTTCACATGTACAAGTTGTAGCGTTCCTAACCTAGTTGATGGGAATAATGGTGAGTTGATGAGGCCAAAATGTTTACTAATAGTACTAATAGTACCCTTCATCGCCTGGTTAGTGTTATGAAGGTGAGTTCCTTCATCCCTAGTTGGTGGCAAGAGTGGAAAGTTGTCGAAGGACAAAATTCTATTTTAGAGTACGAGTTGTACCCTTCATCACTTGGTTGGTGATACGAAGGTGAGTTCCTTCATTATCTGGTTGGTGAGAATAACGGTAAATTGTCAAGGCATAATGTAGCAAGTATTGAAGGGCAAAATGTATGTTGACACCTTTTCGAAGCTCAGTTGGCTATTGTATGAATGTGTTGAAATGTATGAATGTGTTGAAAGGTATGATATTTATGTTCATTGACACGAGTGATGTTTTTCTATGCATGAAGGAATCCATTGTTTGGATATGTGAACCATGTTTGTTGTAACACTAAGTTTGACTTACTTTGTGTCAAAGTACGCATGTTGAAACTCTAAGTTAGAGTATAGAAATAGGTCAATATAGACCAAGTGTTCCAGTGCTAGGTATGTAAAAGATTTAGACGAAGTTGTTTGAATTCCCTCTTCATTAAATATTTCCTGAATAGCTTGTATTACAAAGGATCTCAAAAGGTTAAAGGTCAAAAACATTGGTAATGTGTATACCTTCTTATAATAGCATTTCTTTCAGCACCTAGTCCCCCCACTTTGAAAAAGAGAGGCTTGACCCCCATGGTCATAATAGTTGAAGGTATGTTCACACCTAGTCATCTTGATACGAACATTTATCCCTCTTGTTGTAATGAGTTTGCTAAGAGTAAAAATCCTTCCTCTTGCCAATAGACGAATACGCTTGGTGACTTAGCGAGTAGCTAAGTGAGGTAAGAGATGATGCAATTGGTGTTTGAATGGCCAAAACCTTTTCACTTGGTAGAACTTGACTTCCATTCCCCATTTATTGATAGGGGTTAACCATAGGAGGGTTCCCTTGGTATGTCTTTACCTCAGCAAAGGCATGATTGTGAGCTTGCATCATCACCTCAGAGTAAGTCTTCCAAGTGTTAACATTGATCATGTACTTGAAGAAGCATTCACGTATGCCTATCGTGAAGGCTCTGAATGCTAGTTTATCATCTGTCTTAGTGCAACAAGTGTACTCGTGGCTAAAGCAACTGATAAATTCACGCAATGACTCATCCGACTTCTGATGAATGGTGTAAACTTATCCAATATAGTCATTGCATATTTCTTCTGGTGCAATAAAATGCATAATTCAGTTTGCAGAACACCTAGTATCAGAAAATGATGCAGCAAGCCAAGGTCAGTCATTCATACTGCCTCATCATCTCAGTTTTGAAATCCATCATCAATTCTTGTGAACTGACTGTGTAGATAATATCATCTACATATAAAGAAACAATAAGAATTCCACTCTAAGAGGTCTTGATGTATATTGTTGCCTCACCATGACTTCTATGAAAGCCAACTTTGGTGAAATAAGAATTGATCTCCTCATACCAACCTCTTGGAGCTTGCTTGAGACCATACAATGCCTTCTGGAACCTGTAGGCTTTATCTTCCTTGTCTGTAATCACAAAACGAAGAGGTTGAGTAACGTACACCTTTTCATGTAACACTCCATTTAGAAATGTTGACACATCTAATATTGAAATAATTTCCAACCTTTCTATAAGTGTCCTAATTGTATCAAGCCTTGCCACTGAGGAAAATGTTTCATTGAAGTCTACCCCTGGCTTTTGGGAATAACCTTTTACAACTAATCTTGCTTTGTTCTTTTACATAGAGCCATCAAGGTTTGATTTGGTTTTGTAAACCCATTTGACACCAATTACTAGTTTATCAAATGGTCTACTAACCAGCTCCTAAGTGTTGTTTTTCTCCATCATTTCAATCTCATTCTCCATGGCTTTATGCCATGCTTCATCCTTGGCTGCATCTTCAAAGGTTTCAGGCTCAATGATGCATAAGTTACACTTCTCATACACATTTGCAATACTTTTGAACTTGAGAGGAGTAAGATCAAAATCATGTGGACCTGTGTTTCCACTTTGTTTTGCAACTTTTTTTCCAACATGTGATTCTTTAGAACTTTTATTTATCTCATCATGGAACTCTGAAATCTCAACTTGAGCTAAGGCTAATTCACAAGTCACCCTCTTATTCTCTTGATTCTCATTTGACATTTTAGTGAGGGAAACTAAAATACTTCTTTCCTTATGTGTATTCCAAGCTTTCTATTTTTGCCTAGGGCTATGCAATCTTGTACACGTCTATGTTGGTTCGCCTTGAGGCCCATTGCCACTTAATATTTTTTACGTTACAGTTGGTTATTGGGAACGAACTTGACGCTTCATACTTATGCTTTTTGGGTGTGCATTCCATGTGCCAAGTTGTGTCACTGCAACGTACCAATATAGGTCCTTAAAGAAGGATGTGAATCTTAATCGATTATGATTCTCCTTCGTACTAGCTCTCTTAGAGCCCTTACAAGCGATCTCTTTACTGCTCATCTGCAGATTGTCACTTCAATGAGACAATCTTCCCACCGTCAGAGGGAGATAAGAACGTCAACGTTCTTGTAAAATGACAAGAATTTGTGTAAAACTTGCTCACTATGTCTCATCTCGATCCTCGTACCGCACAAGTGTGATAAGCAAGTGCAATGTATTTTAGCTTTCAGAATGTTGCTTCAGACGCATTCCTCTAATCTTGCTAAAGTGACGAGATTATATACTAGATGTAAACATGCCTGTAAGGATAGACGTACTTAACGAATATTGAGTCAACATCCTTAAAGGATGTGCTGCCCATGTTGAACAGTTTAGCAAGTATACGTATACTTATAAAAATGAATGACCCACTCACAGTTACGCAGTCGAAATGAAGCCTCTGAGCCTTGCTTGACCCTGTACGTGCTTGGGATACGTTTCCTCTAAATGTGAAATTACTAATTAACTTAGTTTAATAACACATAAACGGAAACTTAAATAAAACCTCCGTAGTTTGCTCAAACATAAGGTTTGAATATACGAACTCGATCTACTCGATGTCACGGACCTACAAAAATTGACAGAAAGCCAATCGAAGGTTGGACGCCCAGCCACGCATCGGTTATGGCATAGCCATACGCGCCACACGCAGGCTAGACCCTGACGTCCGTCAGGAATATTCCGTCAGTCTGATGGAATATTTTGTTAAAATGCTAACAGAAGTTAACGACATTACCTGACAATGTTAGAATATTTCGTCAACTTTGACTGAATATTCCCTTGTCTTCTCCGGCAAGCCTCGCTGGTCGCCATCTGGTTTCGCTGGAATCTGGAAATTTTCGCCGGTTTCTCGGTAAAATTTCAAAGCTTCATAACTTGTTCATTTCTCAACCATTTTTCATGAAATTTATATGGAAATGAAGCTTTTGAGGAGTAGAACAAGTCTATGGAAGTCCAAAAATGGACGAAAGTGGCCTAAAAAAGCCTCAAAAGTCTCGGCCAAAACTTAACTCCTTGAAACTGGGTAGTTTCACATTGTTTCTTTTTCAAACTTGTCTTAGGAGCCTCGGGGAGTCGTAAGGATGCTTCCAAACCTCTTAGAAAATTGCAACTCGGTTGGAATCACGTCGAACAAAAGTCCATCGAGTCAGAACTTCCTAGTTGACGAGTCAAAACTCGTCCATTTCGTGATTTGAGAGTACGGCTGTGATCGTGGGTTCAAGGGGAGTCCAATGGTGGTGTTTTTGTATACAAACTGGGAAGATTTGGGGTTGCTTTTGTGAGTTGTAGAAAAGAAAAGGTTCCGGGGAGAGAGAGAGAGAGAGAGAGAATGAGAAGAGAGAGAGAGTGATTTGTGTTTTATGATTGGTTATGGAGAGATGTGAGGGAGTGAGATGATTGGTGCCAAATTCGAGGGATTGGTTTTGATTGGTTGAGAGGGAAACAAGGAAAAGAAAATTTAATTTGTTGGTGAAGAGGGAACATGGATCCACCAATCAAGGGAAGAATTTGATTTTAGATTTTGTACAATTTTTTATGTACAAAGTCTACTTCCCTATAGTGTTTCAAACATTGATAATTTGTACGCCTGTGTACAAAAATATATGTGGTTAATGTACTTTAACGGAGCGTAACTTTTTCGTTATAGATCCAATTCGAGTCTAACACGCGCTCAAGCGTTTGTAACGACGAGTACTAATTTAGTACGAAACCAGGAAAATGAAACTGAAAGCCGAAAACCACGTCCACGTCAGATTCCATTTTATCCAAAAAGGGTAAAATTGTCAACTCACACCAACAGAAAAGAAATTACAGTGAAAAGTAGGGACAGGTCGTCACAACTTACCCCCCTTAAGAAAATTTTGTCCCCAAAATTTAAAACCATTTGTTACACAAAACTCAAAGATAGGAAGAATAAAATTTAAGTACGTGACGAAGAAATCAAGTCAGAGTGGTTGTACAAAAAAGGAAAATGCCGCTCCGTCGCAATCGGAGTGCATTAATTCCTTTTTCATGCCTCTAACTCATACTTTCCTTCTTCTTCAGTACAATACTATAATATAATAGTTTTTGTAAAAACAAAACGTCGAAAATATTTATATGTAATGTCCCATAAAAAATACATATAAATAACAACATAAGGTTAAAGTAGTTGTACTGATTTTAAAACTGAACGTAGGATTTTTTAACTATGTACTCGAGTGTTGCCTACTCCGAAGTAAGTATATAGTAACCTTTGGTCGGGCCCAAGTAATTTAATAAGGAAATACAACAAATACAAAAATACTTATGAATGTAAAATGACCTACCTATTTATTTGCTTAACAAATCCAACGAATAAGTCATTGATATTACGGTCTGCAGCCCGTGATATCGACAACTCACTGTTGTCATCATAAGCAAGTAAATAACTCATGAGGGTGCAATATTACCATCATGCCCCCATTGGGAATTACATAAACAATGTCTGGTCAAGTCTCTACCGTGCTCACGCACTACCCCCTTGGGCAATAACAGCAATAAAACAATTATGTATTGTGAACTCTCACAATTGAACACTTGTTCGTAAAACTCCTCTGACAAACAAGTGCTAAGCAAAGAATCTCCAAAATGCGTCTCATAGAGTCACAACCAAGACCAAAACTTGTGACCGTAGTTACAAGCAGTTCTAACAAAAATAAGTGTCTAATACGATCGTGCTATAGCTAAAGAACAGATAAACGTAACACACCATGAAGATCTGGGTAGTTCACTCAGACTGGCCGTTAGTCTGAGGAAGAAATGTAGTCGATGACAAAACTTACTACACGTGGCCTTCAAGAAGGCTTCCCAAAAAAAACTTGGAAATAAAACACACATCCTGATGAGATACCACAGTGATGTATCTGCCATGAAAGCAAACCATGTAGTCAGCAACTTCTTAGCAAGCAACTTTGTAGTGGAAGTTCTCTCAAATTAGTGAAAAGTAGGTCGAGAAAGCTAGAAGAATATTTGAGAATTTTAAGATCAAAGTAAGTCCATCAAATCTAGGGTATGAGAAAACTAGATTGAATGCATAACATCAACTACAACAGTAGCTTCCGAGACATTCACTCACCACTGTAAAGATTCATTCAATCGAGTGTTTGCTGGGTGATTGGGAAATTAATGGTCACAACTGCACTTCCAATATTAACGGTTCTCTTAGATAGTGCATCATTTTCGAGGCAATACGAAGTGCAATAGGGTAGACACGTACCCAAGGTTGACTGGAATGACCTTCAATACAAAGGGGTAAAAATGGAATTACTGTCAGAGTGGGTATTGATCGAAATGTCAGAAGACCTAATAGGTTTTAAGACTAGGCAATTTTACCAAAAGATGTAAAATGTTGTCCATTTGGACCAATGAAACGCAACTTGACTCGTCAAGTCAATCGATAATCACCGTACATCACCAAATCTCCACAGAGAAGTGTCATCCAGCTTTCGAAATAAAGATGATGATTGTTGACTTTAGGTCATGGATAAGATAGTTCGTTTAGAATGGTTCTGACCGTTGGAAAATAAAAGCGATACTCCATCATGCTGTTACTGCACAGTCGAAACATCTGAATAACACGTCACACTGGATTTCAAAATGATCAGAGTCAACAAAAGGTGTAAAACAAAGGTAAGATGAGACAACACTTCAATTATCTGAAGCTTACTCATGTTTAGCAACCTTAAACTAAACTAACTTTCCTCAGTTGTAAGTGAGGAAAGACACTGTAGCCGAAGAGATCGTCAACAAATTGTCGACAAATCGACAAGATCAAGGATATCTTAGTTTCACAAAGCTTTGCGAGAATTTCTACCTTCTTTCTCCAAACCCTTTCAGAAAAGAAAAGAATGTTGTTTATGGAGATCAAGTCTCCCAAGAAAGTACCAATTTAGCAATGGTTGTTTGAGGGGATGGTATAAGGATGAGTGTCAGTGTTCCCAACACTCAGTCTTTGATGCTGAAATTGAGGAGAGAGTCGTTGGTAAGACTACTCCGAAATTCGTCACGCTTTGAAAGAACTTTCGGGTTCCAAAAGTTGATCGGAGAGACCAACAACTCGAAGTAAGACAAATGATTTTAGTCGTCAACCAATTAAAATGCTAACATCTATGTACGATTCTAAGGTTTGACCTTTCGCCTTTGTGGATAGGTCTAGGATTCCCTAAACAAGGTATTTTGCTAGATAGGCGACAAGGGCCCTCCAAAAGAGTTACGTGTCATCTTCTCTTAACGACGCATGTGTTGTTTGAAAAGACGCAAGGAAGAACTGGTGTAGTACAAAAAATGGATCGAGGTGTACCTTACCTCACTAACTAGTGATGGTTTTGAAAGAAATTTAAGAAAAGATGTCAAGGGTACACTTCCTCGGATTGTATGATACTGTTTCTTTTCTCTACGCCACGCACTACAAAGTCTTCATGAGCTTCTCAAAACTCGTTCCGCTCCTACTGCGGTAAAATTGCTCAAACTTCGACTCCGCTGTTTGCATGTGAAAGTGATCGGAGAAGTGACTGGTCGAAAAGGTTCCGGTTACCTAAATGGGTAGTGTGGTTAACATGACCACAAGTTTAATGTTCTAATGCAAAGCTTGCTCCTAAGTTTCCACAATTCTAGTTTATTCGACTCAAGTAGCCACTGTTAATCAGTCTATCTGTCGCACTGCTAATTAACGCGCTTAAGATATTTTAATATTGTTCCTTACCCTAAAACTATGAACCGGCATTCTGGCATTAAGGTATCACTCCTAGATACTAGAACCTGTATCCAATATTTGGAATCATACCCCCCAAATACTGGTCAATGGTTTTTGGATATTGGACAACATCATCAATTAGTAGCACCGCCGTATGCTGATTACGGGTTAGAGCCCATTTGGGTAGATAGCTTCGGGTGATTGGAAATAAGTTGGTCGAGTGCAGTAGTTCATTGATTATAGGAAGATTTGATTACTGCTTTTTGGATTTCTGTTACTCCCAGGATATGACAACTCATACCTGTAAGCCTATACTCACTTAAAAGATGAGTATAACATCAAAAGGAAATATTGGAATTAGTGCTGGTTGGAAGGTCCCAAGGGTGGAAAAAGAACTTGCTAACAATCTACTTTAGAAATGAACTTAAACGGAAGTTGATCTTCCTCATGAAGATCTAGAATGGTCACTAGTACGTTTGAAGATAATAGTATTATCGGGGACCAATAATGATTATCCCTCAGATGATCTTTCATCGAGTGCTACCACTTTAGCACCAGGTTGTCGCTCAAGACATTTCTAGAATCTTGACGAAATAAACTTCGTAGGAATTCTAAAAGATGGAATACTAAAAGGTTCTACCAAAGAAACAAAACCATTTCTGATTTCCTATCTCGAAGGGTGGGAAAAAGCGATAGGATTGATCGGTAAATCCTTGGTGAAACTTAACTCTTGATGCATTAGCCCGACTGTGGGGCTAGCAACTCGTTCCCCAAAATAAAACTTTCCTTGGCAGGGAGGTTCGTAGTTTAAAGTCTAGGGGTGATTGCCAAAACGACGACAAGTTGTCTAAAGTACCCAAAACTTAGGGAAAAGTTAACACGTTTTTCGTGCTCAATAAGGTGGCAAGATTCGACACTTAGGTTCAAGAACCAAGAATGCTTACATTACACGTGTGATGAACGCAATACTGCCCAAACTTATGCTCTGATACCAAACTAACACTCCCTGACCCAGAATGTCCAATTAGACTCCGAATTGAGTTGTGTTGGTCGACACCTGGAGGGTGACAAAGCCATAAAGTGTAGTGTAGTGGAAAACCTAAAAGTGCCTAATCAAAAGAGTGTACGGGTGAGCGGGATTGAACCCATTTCACACATGATGGCAGAGCATAATAACAATACAGTAATTAGGGTAAGGGTTATACCACTGAAGATAACCATCTACTGAGGTCTTGCCAGAGTCCTCGTTTACACGTAATCACAGCTACTAAACTTGGAGGGGCGAAAAACAATGTTGAGTGGGTCATAACATAACAAATGTTCAACAATCTACTAGCACGCAAGTCGGAGTTGCCTAACGGAACATGTATGACTGAACTGATGCTCATCTATCTATGCTAGCACACAAGATCATACAAATAATTTCTGACACGAACAGAACTGGGTGTAATCAATGTGCTTTAGTACTACGATCACGTGAAGGCTTGCACCGAAGCGTGGTCACATACGAGTCGGAATTGCCTAGTGCAATCTGTACGACAGGGCTAACACCTAACTTAGATCCAAGGCGAGCGAACGATGTGGATGTGAACATACACATGAAGGACTAGCCCTGGCCCTGGGGCGAGTACTAACACCGGGGTGCATCAATGATGAGTAGATAACATAAAAATAATCATGCCATAACAATTCAATAATTCTTATCAACAACGTACTTACCTGTGCATCTCGTAGGATTATTTTAGCATTTCACAATAGCAGAACAGTTCTTGTAACATTAATTAATTAAGGTTGTAAGTATAATCATGACAACTCAAGCATACCTATAAACGTATAGAATTCATAATAATTTCCTAAATTCCGTCATTTCACTACTTCACATAACTTTAGTCTGAGCTAGGCATACGTAGTATACGTATACTTATAAAAAGAAATGACCCACTCATAGTTATGCCTCGGGATACGTTTCCCCTAAATGTGAAATTACTAATTAACCTAGTTTAATAACACATAAACGGAAACTTAATTAAAACCTCCGTAGTTTGCTCAAACATAGGGTTTGAATATACGAAATCTATCTACTCGACATCACAGACCTACATAAATTGACAGAAAGTCAATCAGAGGTTGGACGCGCCACTACGCATCGGCTAGGGGCGGCACCATGCACAGGCCAGACCCTGACGTCCATCAGTCTAACAGAATATTCCTTTGTCTTCTTCGGCAAGCCTTGTCGGTTGCTGCCATCTAGTTTCTCAGGAATCTGGAAATTTTTGCCGGTTTCTGGGTAAAATTTTAAACCTTCATAACTTGTTCATTTCTCAACCATTTTTCATGAAATTTAAATGGAAATGAAGCTCTTAAGGAGTAGAATAAGTCTATACCTTTTGGAAGTCCAAAAATAGACGAGAAGTGGCTTGAAAAAGCCTCGAAAGTCTCAACCAAAACTTGACTCCTTGAAACTGGGTAGTTTCACATTGTTTCTTCTTCAAACTTGTCCTAGGAGCATCAGGGAGTCGTAAGGAAGCTTCCAAACCTCCTAGAAACTTGCAACTCGGTCGGAATCACGTCGAAGAAAGTGCACCGAGTCAGAGCTCCCGAGTTGACGAGTCAAAACTCATCCATTTCACAATCTAAGAGTACGGCTGTGATTATGGGTTCAAGAGGAGTCCAATGGTGGTGTTTTTGGATTCCAACTGGGAAGATTTGCGGTTGCTTTTGTGAGTTGCAGAGAAGAAGAGGTTTCAGGGAGAGAGAGAGAAGGAAAAGAGAGAGAGAGAGAGTGATTAGTGTTTTTTGATTGGTTGTGGAGAGATGTGAGGGAGTGAGCTGATTGGTGCCAAATTCGAGGGATTGGTTTTGATTGGTTGAGAGGGAAAGAAGGAAAAGAAAATTTGATTTGTTGGTGAAGGGGGAACATGGATCCACCAATCAAGGGAAGAATTTGATTTCAGATTTTGTACAATTTTTTATGTACAAAATATGCTTCCCTACGGTGTTTCAAACGTTGATAATTTGTACGCGCGTGTACAAAAATATTTGTGGTTAACGTACTTTCACGGAGCATAACTTTTTCGTTACATATCCGATTCGAGTCTAACACACGCTCACGCGTTCGTAGTGACAAGTACTAATTTAGTACGAAACTAGGAAAATGAAACTGAAAGCCAAAAACTACATCCACGTCAAATTCCATTTTTGTCCAAAAATAGTAAAATAGTCAACTCACACCAACAGAAAAGAAATTACTGTGAAAAGTAAAGACGGGTCGTCACAATCATTTATAAATTCAAACTCCCAAATAAATAATTAATAAAATAATGGAGAATTCCCACGTGTAAAATAATTAATTAAAAAAATATTTTCGGCAAATTCAAAGTTAGCACCTTGAGTTAGCTTCTTTGATTCAAGTACATTCCAAAACTAAGACATATTGCTCTCCATTTCCTCTCATAATACACATGCAATTTCTATTTTCTAATCAACTAAAGCGTAGTCGACATCCTTTATAGTCGCTTAGATTGCATTACCTACATGATTGAGAACAATTGAATCACAATTAACATTTATTAACATAATTTTAAAATCATATATACAATCTCACAAAGAGATCACAATCAAACAGTTGTTATTTGGCGATGAAACTTAAAAAAAAAAATGCACCTGAATGTCATAGAGAGAACAAAATTGCAAGCAAAAGTAGAATATGATTTATTAGGTTCCAACTTTGTCTCAAATTTATCATTTTCTGTTAAGCTGAAAGTGTAAACATTTAGGTACTCAGAAAAAAGCAATTAATTATTTGATGCTACTTACAAAACCTATTGGCATGTATAGGCTTCGATTAAAAGGTTAAGAATTTACCAAAAGATTCCAGCTGCAAAATGCATTGAATATCTACAAAGTGTTTGATAAATCCAAAATTTCATTCTTTCTCTTCCTTCGTTTTCCTTGCACCCCAAGAAAAGAAAACTGATTTAGTGCCAAACTTTAAAAAGAACCTGTAAAATTCAGAGCAAGCATTAAAGAAAGTGAACAGTGCAGGAAATAGATGTTTACCCAAATAAAAAGGCAAGATGTTTCCTAGCTGTAACAATCCGTCCCAATTTTTATTGAACGAAAGGGGTATTTTTATATTTTCATTTGGGTTGTGGGATATTTGTTTAAAATATGGATTTTTGTGTTAATTGGTGTGCCTTGTGGGCCCCATTTTCCTTTTTGGTCCCCTGGCTCCCCCTCTCCTTAGCTGCCATGTGGCAGTTCCCTAGCCCCCCTTATTCTCTCCTCCTTTCTCCCGAGCTCACTCTCTCCCTTTCATAGATCTTTCCCCCTCTCCCCGTACACTCTCTTATCTGCAAAACCTCTCACCCCTCCGAATTCACTCACACATGCACCACCACCATCACTCCCTTCCCCCATGCGAGTTCTACAAGCTTGGAACAAAAAGACAACTGTAGCACGTGCACCGTGGCTACACCACCGTGCAGTTTGTTCCCCGGCGAACCCTTGTTTGTAGGTGAGTCCCCATAGCTTTTTAATTGGTGCTCAAGGATAGTTTAAGGCTTAGTGGTTGTTAAAAAATGGTTTTTGGTAAAGGTTTAAACGTGAAAATTGCTCAGAGAGCATCCTTCATAATTTCCAGCGAATATCTGGTGGCTTCGAGCCCTTTTACTGCCAACTCCGGCCATGTCACGGTGTCCAATAGGTATGGTTCGATTCCTTGTTTCCTGGGCTTTAATTTGGTATATTGGTTTATATGATTTATTTGAGTTTGGAGCTCAATCGAAGCTCGACGGCTCTTCTGCCGAAATCTGGCCTTTTTCTTCTCTAAGGTCTGGCGATCCACGATCTGCACCACCCCAAACCTTTGGCCTTTGTGACCCAAGCCCAAATTTGTATCAAACCCAACCCAGGTTCAACCTAATAACCTAACCCTTGGGCCATGCAATCGGCCCAAAGCCAAAGCCCAATCTACTACCCAAGCCTTAGGCCCAGCCCAGCTTCCAAACCCATCCACCCAGAAGCCTTTTGGACCCAAGACCTTGGGCCCTACAAACTTGGGCCTTTGGCCTGGTAGCCTCAAGCCCAAAACTTGTTTGACCCAGCCCGTTTGACCCACTTAAGAATATTCCATCAGGGAATATCCTGTAGAATATTTCGTTAGGGAATATTTTGTTAGAAAATATTCCTGGAACCCTTGTTAAGGTAATTCGACGTCCTGAATCTGTTTTTGACGTCTGTTTTCCCAAATTCAATCGTTTGAATAGAGTTTTATTAATTGGACACTTTATGTGCGTAGGTGCATTTATTGTGTCGATTCCGTCTATACTAGTTTCCGCGGATCTTCAACGGCAAAGTATCTGTGAGTGGACCCCTTCTAAAATGCATGTTTTAATAATAGAAATGCATACAACAAAAGCATGATTTAATGATTACGTTTTATGAAACGTTTTTATGAGATATTATGCTTACTGAGAATATTTTGAATTACCATATTTTATCGAACTGATGTACTTTGTAGTATAGATGATAGATGACTTTATACTGCTTATGAACATGCTTTTGCACACTTCTTTATAGTATAGATGATGGATGACTTTATACTATGAAGATGTTTTTGAGATATATATATATATATAGATTGAAGATGTTTTTGTGTGTGTGTGTGTGTGTGTATATATATACACACACCTATGTTTGGAAAGTCTATGTTTAATGGTTTTGTGTTTATCTAGTGGTCACTATACGCCACAGGCAAGGATTATGGTTGTTGGCTGCGGGCCAAGAGAAATAATCTCTGGCTTTGGGCTGAGAGGCATGGAGCTGTCAGGGTATTCTAAAAAAAGGAAAGATGTTTCCTAGCTATATTTCAAGCAAGCTCACATATATAGAACATATCAATCCTACCATACACATAAGTTATCCAAAAGCATAAGAGCCAATAATAACAAGGAATTGAAAACCCATTAACCAATTTATTAACATTTTTTTTGTAGAACGCTCCTCTCACCCCAGAACGATAAACAAAAAATTTCTCAATCTCCTATATCTCACAAAGAAAAGCACATGTATGTCCATTTCAGCTCTTACAACCAAAAGAAAATTGTAGGGTTTCTTAGTTTCTTTCCCAAATGCACCAATTTGAGTCAAATCTCTACAGCCCAGCTTGAAATCCGTCTGAGGCCACCTCCATGAACACAAATCTTATACATGTAGAACAGTTTAGATGAAGTTGTGAGAATGGGTAGTAAGACGGCTGGTTCGGTATACGATACCGAACCGAAACTAGTATCCCGAATCCCAAACCGAAATTTTTTGGGATGGAATTTGAAGACCAATCCCAAATATATTTTACTATCAAACTATTTAAATTTAACATTCCACATGAATTGTTCGTAGTTTAATTGATTTGACTTTAATTTTTCTAGCCCAGAATATTAAACACAATGGAAGTGAACTAAAATAAGCAGAGCTCACCAACTTTTAATCAATTTTCATGTTTACTATGCCAATAATTAGTTCTTGTATGGGAAGTGGACGAATAAAAATCAGGAGGCGAACATACTAGCCTTAGCTATGAAAATTCTGCAAGAAAGGCATCCTCCCACTGTTTCAGGGGCATCAATTGTTTTGGACACTTGGCAATCTCACGTTAACCCGACTCGATCCGACCCGTTAAAATTAGTTTTCAGATGGGTGATAAACGGGTCTGGTGGTTAACGGGTCAACCCGTTAATCACTCGTTAAATAATGGGTCATTTTGGGTGAACTTGCGAAACCCGTTAATCACCCGTTTATTGAGAACTTTTGTGTAATTTCAGTAGTCTTAATAGAAAACCCTCAGACCTCAGTCCATCTCCACTCTCGTGCACGCCGTGCTCCTTTCCTTCTAGCTCCGGACCTCCGGTTATCTCCCTCATCATCTTCTTGCACCTTCTTTTTTGTCCCTCCTCAAGATTGCTCCTGGTAATCCTCTCTCTCTAAAATATGGGTTTTTTGTTGTTTTGGATCCGATTTCTTATGTTTTTGTTTCTGGGTTCTTCTGAAAGTGTGGATTTTTATTGATTGGAATTTGGAATGAAATTAATGCTTACACATGTCATCAATTTGGGGTTTTGTTTCATTCTGCTTTTGTTGTCTCTTTTTTGTGGGTGTTCAAAATTAAAATTGCTTAATGGATTTGATGCTTGGAATGAATTTAGGGTTGGAATTGTTTGCAAAATTGTGGGTTTTCGATTGTTTTCTGAAATGGGGTTGTGTGAAATTGGACTACTAGGAGTTGGTAGATGGTTACAGTGTAGTTTAGAAAGATTAGTTCTTTTGATTTTAGGGAATTCTCGATCCATTTCGATTTCTAATTTGGATTGCATTAAGTCATAGTAGTCATTGCTTTCGGTTTCTTTTAACTAGATGAGTTCTCGGTGGTTTTTTTTCTATCTTTTCTCACAGTAGATGGTACTTTAGCAAGTTTAATCTGGGAACTGAGTACATAATTTGTCCTTGCTGTTTGTTTTAGATACTTGAAATTGTTTTAGAAATCTGCTTTTTATTAAGTTAACTGTTAACTAACATGCTACTCTGCATTTTCGTTGTCTCCACTTCCTTGGCATCTGATGCATCTTATGTTTATGGTTAGTGCAGATGGATATTGATGAAGAGAACACTGAGGCTATGGAGTTTTATTAATTAGTTGATTTGGAAGATTGTAGTTTGATACATATACATATACATATACATATACATATATATATATATACACACACACACATATATATAAAAGATGTTAGACTGTTAGTTAATGTTTGTAATTTTGGGTAAAAGATGTGTAATTTGTATTGGAATGCAAAATGTAAAAAAAAAAAACATAAAAAATTGTTAACGGGTGAAACGGGTGACTTATTAGGCTTAACGGGTTGGGTTCGGGTGATCCGTTAAATTAACAGGTCAGGTTAAACCTAACCCAAACCCAATAAACCTGACCCGTTTACAAGTCTATTCTGCTTCTTGTTAAATTACTTGTATCAACCTTGGCTATCTTCACTTTCGGAATTTGGGCAGCTTCCCATCTAAGAAAGAGAGACAAATACCATTAGTACAATTATCGCTTTCAAACTTACTCAGGATTACCACATGACTATGTTCTAACACCGATCTATGTTCTAAAACTCTCACTTAACCTTGGGCTCTAGTTATGAAATTGAACATAAATACGTGGAGTGTTGTTGGGATTTAAACACAGAGATCTTCCACTCTTAAGACCATTTGAACCCTAAATTAATTCCAAAATTTGCTGATTTGGGGGAGAATTGATGCACAGTGTACTGGATGAAGAAAACTCTCAGACTTTGAGTGTTTGGCAGAGAGAATCACATGAGAGAGAATCGCAAGAGAGAGAATAGAGAGAGAGAGTGGTAGCTGTGGCTTAGTCCTTATGTGTTGAAGGAAGGCTCCACAGTGAGGGATGAGAAGTCAAAAGAGAGAGAGAGAGAGATTAGAGAGGTAAGTCGAGAGAGAGGTCAGTCACTTGGTGTGATGTGGCCGGATTCGAAGACAACAAATAAGGAGGAGAAAGGTCGAGAGAAATCGGCGAGGATGAGAGAGCATGGCGAGGTGAGGTCGAGAGAGAGATTGAGTGAGGGTTTTATTTGGATTCAACAGTTGGGATTAAATCTCAACCAAATCCGATGGTTGTTACAATTCCAAATATATATTTAAAATTAAATAATATATATATTTTTTATTTCGGTTTGGTTCGGGATTACCGAACGAATGAAAATGTGAGACCGATTCCCGTAACCAAAATTTTGGGATCGGTTTGGAATTTTCGGTTTTTTTTTTCCACCCCTAGGTAGTAATGAAATTAAGGAAACAACCAAATTCCAAACTTATAATTAATTGTTAGATGCACAACAACAACAAAAAAAAACTAAATATTTAGATATGCAACCCGAATTTAACATTAATAAAAATAGCACTTGAATAAAATGCATAAACAAAAGCAGTCTTAAACATGAGAAAAACATGCTAAAGAAAACGATGTTAAGTATCGTAGGGTGTTCCATTTATAATTATTCTCCATTTTTATATATTTAAACTACCAATTATCTGCATAAATATTTCATTCCGTTGCAACTACCACAACTATATATAAAACATATTTGATAGAGCATGAAACTGCTTTAACAACATCATTATTAAAAAAATCCTTGGGTGGGAGCTGGAAGGCTGCCAAATTTCGTTAGTGCATATAAGCAAATAATTTTATCCACTGTGATTATCTATTTGATTTGCATTTATTTAGAATTCATAAATGCAGGAAAAGATTTATAGGAATTTAAAAATTCTAGAACAATGAAAAACTATGCATATATTGTGAACTCTATGTACAGAGCTCTTACATGCACAAAAGAATACAAAATAATCAGTAAGAGCTCTTACATGCACTGACAACAAAGAATCAGTCAGAGCTCTTGCATGCACAGATCAACAAAGAAAATTTATCAGTATTTTCTCGCCCTTTCTTTCGCAAAATCTTGTCTTCCAACCAGATCCTGCTATCTAATCCACACTTTGTCCTGTACATGAAAACACACTCCAAATTTAATTTTTAAATTTTTCTAATTTAAAACCATCAATTTAAGATAGGCAATCCAAAATTTGTTCAAAGTTAAAATCATTGGGATAAGATAGGCAATTCAAGATAGTGCTACTCTTTAAACTATTTTTTAAGTCTTCAAATTTAGAAACAATTCTGGAACGAATGAAATGGTCTAGGATCATCATTCAAACATAAACTCTTGGCCCTTCATTTCATTAGATAGAGCTCTAAATTAAAATCCAGCAATCAATTCGCAACCAGCTCAAACTAAAATGTAAAGCAACCCACTCTAAATTCATAAGCCAACAATCTAACGTTAATAACAAAAAAGAACGATGCAGAAAGCAGAACTCATATGAAAAGACATTGAACAACAGCTTAAATCCAAAGCAACAAAGAATAATCCAAAAACAAAAACCAATCAAAAGGGACAGAGTTTAGTGGCTGACCTTGAAATATAAATCAGAAACACAAATTGAAATAATCAAATTCCAAATCCAATCTCATAATTTCGTAATGGAGAAGAAAATATTAGAGATCTTAACATAGAATTTTTTTGTTTGTATAGTTGGGAACACTTTGCAGAACTGGGAGCAAAATGTGTACCTGATCGGTTTGTACTGCCCTATCCGGTGGATTCTATCTCATGCTTACCTCTCAACGTCTCTAAATCACTTATTCCCCTAGTGTATAACTTAATCCTCAATAATTTAAACACAAAAACATAATTTAAAGACTATGACAGTGTTGGATATATGTCAACAATCCGTAATAAAATAAATATGCTAATAATAAATACGAATAAATATATTTCAGAGACTCAACAATATGAAATATTAATTAAGCAGAGTAATAAAAGATTGAGGCTTGCGTACCGCAATATCCTTGAAACAGAAATTTCGCCCCTACTTAGTGCTTGAGTAGAAAATTAGTAACGGTAATCTAAGTCAGAAATTAGTCCTTGAAAATTAGTCCTTGAAACAGAAAGATCGAGGCTTGCGTACTGCAATACCCTTCTTTAAATTAGTAACGGTAATCTATTGATGCACAAATAGAAAATTATTGTATATATTCAGCTTTATCTTTTTCAAGGAGTAGTTAATGATATCCAAGAACGATATGAAGACATATTATGGGTTAAACTATCTATGAGTTGAAACAACTAACGTGCATTGTGCAGAGCAAATGAAACAGCCAAAAAGCAAATGAAACAACTAACTTACCATCCTTTGTCTTAGGCAGCACAACTCTCATTCCATTAGGTATCTTGTCCACTTCTTCATGTCATCTGCAACAAAAGAAACTATATCAACATAGTAGTGATACTCACCAATTGAAGTCTATATGATACAAAGCCTTGGCAGAAAAAAAGGACAAAAAATTGAAAGCCCAAAACATGGGTACATAGTAGTTAATAAGAAACAATTTCATCAAACAAGGATACAAAGCGGACTACACGATTTTATATGAAAACTCATATATTCATCATTTAGTATCAAACATAAACCCAGCAAGAGATTGGCCAATGCATCACTGAGTCGAGTTCTTATACGTATTTTGACTGCATCAACCAAAAGCTCAAAAGTGGGATTCAAAGAGTCAACAGGTTCAAATGCTATATTTTTATTGGGACTTCATAGTCCATGTAACACTTGGTTTCTCGAGTAGTAAGTTCCCATTCTTTGTCTAGCTAATTTAACATGCCTACAACAAATAAAATAGTTGAATAATTTCAATATAATTACCAAATTTTGACCATCCAAAACCAAATCTCCTTTTTTGTACCTACTAAAGTACACATATGGATATCAAAACGAAAACCTCCAATTATCATACCATTCCCCTTCTATCTTAATTTTTGAGAAAGAAAACACAAATGGAAGAAAAGATTCAACAACTTAATCTTGCAACTCATAACCACAGAGAGTCAAAAACACTAATTATGTAAGGAGGGAAAGGGGTGCAAATAACTGATGCTCAATCGAAATCACTAGCTAGTCGTCAATTCTTTATAGACGAAGATTAGAAAAGTTTTTAGAATGAAGCACAATTGTCAAAGTTACTTGACATTTTCGGTTGTTCATAATCATTTTGCTGCTATATTTTTTCATAACCTCGGCATCAAAGCAAAACCTTCATTCTACGCTTCAACTGCCTCGTTATTTCTTCCTGCAAGTTTTTGCACAAATTTGTAAAATAAAGTGAAAGAGTAAAATAATTGTTGACCCTAAAAACTACCAAGCCTACGTGGCGCGCAGGCCGAATAGTTAGTAAGCTAACTACATCCTTCGGTTGTATGCGGGGCGTGCCAACTCGTCGACCGAGCTCAGCCGAGGAGTAAAATTTGTTGATGTTGCATTGGGTGAGCGGCTGACTTCCTGATCTTGAGATTGCGGCAGAGGAAGGAACACGCATCAGCCTTCAGGTTCTAGAGCTTGAAGACAAAGCTACTAGTTCTGCGAAGTTCACAAATCGTCGGCGCCGGATTCGGTCACTGTGATTATATTGGTAAGAGAATAAGCAAGCCGAATCGACACCATAGTATAAGGAAACAAGTATTCAAAACGAATATACATCTTGATTGTGAAAGTGGTTCGGTCGTCAGAATGCCGAACTCTAAATCCTACTTGCGAATAACCAATCATAAACGACTCGGCGTTCAATGTGCCGAGTATAATAACTTGTAACACCTCGCTTCGCCGAGAAGGCTGACGAGATGACCTCTGCCGATAAGGATTCAAAAATCTTCCTCGACCGAGACTTTGATAGGTAACCAGTCAGCCCTGTCGCAGTGCTGTTTATTCAAACTAAAGATGCTCCACGGTCGACTAATTCTATGGCAACAGTGCTGTTTATCCAAACTGAAGATGTTCGCTGGTTGCCTTCACAGTGCTATTTATCCAAACTGAAGTTGCGTCGGTGAAAAGAGGAAAACAAAAAAAATCTCAAGGTTGTTGAGAGGATTCGCATAGAGCGAGAGAATGCGCAGGGCAATTTGTATGTTGAATTGGAGGGCTTGTTTCGATGTCTTCGCTCCCTATTTATAGCAGCTAACCTGTATTGCATCTCAATCACTCCCGAATTAGAACTCCTTCTCATGATCCAACTTTATCTCGGCCAATCCTATTCCTACTAGGACTTTGAACATAACTCGTTATCAGACCGTATTCAATCTCAGCATCCTGATCTCGTCAAAACTCCTTCTCATAATAGGATTCGTCCACATTCCCAATTTCTGATATGATATGGCCAACTTCGATCGCACGGCCCATGGGCTGAATATCTCCCAATGACACATGTACACAACTTCTGGGCTGAGAAAGAATCTAAACTTGGCCTATCCAACACTAGGCCGAAAAAGATCTAAACTCGGCCCAAAACAAAATTTTTGGGCCCAAACATTGCCCCCTCGCTTTTGAGGTCGTCGACCTATACTCCTTAGTTCGAGCCTCGACCTTGAAGAAGTGAAACCAACTCTCGAGAACTGCCACTATGCGCACTTATGAGACGTAATCCCACGATCTCGATTTCCAAATCGTCCTGCCACGTGTCAACCCCCTGGTTACCCTAGCAGCCTTAAATTATGATCCTCGAAAACATGTGACCGCCGAAACGTCTCTCTTGCATTAAATCCGCCGTAACACGCCATCATGTGTCCTCAATCCATGAAACCTTGATCATTTTGCCTTGATTTTCTGAGCATGTACAATGATTTGTATCTCTCCCGCTTGATTCTACCCTTGATTTTGAAAGTCAACCGTTTAGACTTCCGTTCCCAAATGTCTATAAATGCCTGGGTCTCTTCCATTCGTACCTTACGCTCTCCCAAACCTTTGAAATTTTCTTGCCGTTCTGTTTTTAAAACTTTCAAAAACCAGGGATTCTGAAACTTTCATCTTAGAAATTTCTAACCTTTCCTCAATGGCCTCATTTGGCTCAAAACTCTCATCTAAGTGTAACAAGTGCAAGATTTCATCGATCAGCACGCTATCAAGACTCTACGTTTCGAGGGTGAGTCAAACACTACTCACCAAGTTCGGGGCCCACTCTTCAAGGATACGGTGTCGTCATCCATCACCAACCTGTTCAAAAAATATTGTTTGGTAGGTTTGCTGTAAGGATTCGATTGGTCGAAGTGGTGCCAGACAAAACCCCAAGGATCATGGCCTTCGCCCAATGCGAATTGGGTGGCTTGGGTCGTTCAAATGGAAAGATTCTTCGGTAAAGAGTGGAAAACTCTTGGTATTTACGATGCTATCAAGTTCTCGACCATGGAGATTACAATGGATAAAGAGCTCTTCATGGTAGCTATTAGCCTCTGGTGTTCGGCCACCAGCACCATGGTCCTTCCATTCGGTCCTATGACTCCTACCATCCTCGACATCTCGGCTATCATTGGGACTTCTCCTTCTGGCATCCTAGTCGACGCCACCCTTATTGAATGCCCCTCCAACCTTGACCTCAAGGCATTGTTTGACAATCGGGACATTGAGACATTATGTCAGGAACGTCAAGAGCCTTTAAAAACTGATGTTCAAAAATTGTACAAGAATTTTCTGAACTACAACACCCTTATCCTCCATTTTACCGGTCGAGGAGAGGCGAGTCTTCGGAAGGGGGAACACGAGGCCTTCCTGTTTTACTGGTATAACAAATTCATTTGTTGTACCAAGTCGAATAAATGCTTGGTTGAGAACATGTCGTTGGTGGAAGCCCTGGCTAGTGGCCACTCTTTAGCGCTCAGCCCCGCCATCCTCGCCAACCTTCTTCGTTGCTTGGTAAAGACGACCCTCAACAAGATCGGCCCGTACCAGAATTGACCTCTCTGGGTGTTCCAACTCTGGTTGCAGGTTTATTTCTCCACGCTTCGGCCAGAAGTCTCCGAACTCCAGTCTACTGTAGTGCTCGGCCTTCAATTGGCCTCTTGACCAGTACCCCCTCACTGAGCCAAAAAATATCTTCACTCCATCAGACTTCCCACATCCACTTCGAGTGACAGCGAGGATGCGGCTTTTCGTCAAAAATGGGTGTCGTTCGTGTTAACTCGCGATTTTCCCCTTGGTTGTGATGCTCATCGAGCAAGTTGGGAAGTTTATCACCCTCACTTTGCCGCTCAGTAGCTCGGTTACCTCCAAGGTTGCCCATTGCCTTTACTTTCTTCTAGCTCCCTTCTGACCCGAGGGTGCATATCTGGTTCTTCAGAAAGGGAATGTAGAGATGCCGAGAAAGAATTTCAGGAACGATGTAGGAAATTTCGTCTTCGACCAAATTCTCCTGAATCACTCGGCACTAATATCTTCGACGACTGGTGGGAACAATATACTCACAACTTTTTTGGCACTTCGGTCGAAGAAGTAGTCAACAAAATTTTTGGTGACCGGCCTAAGAAACCCTCCATCCCTTA
Source organism: Malus sylvestris (assembly GCF_916048215.2). Classification (NCBI taxonomy): domain Eukaryota; kingdom Viridiplantae; phylum Streptophyta; class Magnoliopsida; order Rosales; family Rosaceae; genus Malus; species Malus sylvestris. The sequence continues at coordinate 4,692,960 of NC_062264.1, read as the reverse complement.
ACCTAAAGAGGTGCCCCAAGGTATACCCTTGTTTCTACCTTTATTCTTCAGATATTTGAGTGATTTCACTAACAAAACTTCGCTTTCTTAGGCGATCGGGTACTGAAACAAGAGGACGTGGTCGTCCCGGCAGTGGTCAAGAAAAAATTGGCCCCTTCCTCCAAGAAGACCAAAATCGCTGCACAAAACCTACCGAGCAAACGGCCTCGCCTGGACACCGAGACAGCAGGTGAAACTCCCCGTCCCCCAAAACGCATCAAGAAATTGGCGAAAAAAAGGGCACGGGAGATTGATGTTATCTTCAGCCACACCACTAGGACAACTGCTCCCAATGCATCTCCTCCTGCTCCCGCTGCTCAGGCTTCGGCGGATAATCGGCCATCTTCGGCCAGCCCGGCAACCCAACCTCAACCAATACATGAGGTCCCTGAAGTCGTGGTTGAGCCGGTTGTTGTCCTATCAGTTGATTTGCTTGCAGCTCCAGGGTCAACATGAATACCCTTTCTGGGGGAGACGACCCCTTTGATTGGGAATGATCTTTCTAAGAATCCAAAGCATTTGGCGATCATCTTAAAAGAGGTACGATTATGCCGTCAAATCCCTTTGCTTATTAAGTAACAAAAATTATTAACACTTTTTATTTTAGGATGATGAAAGTGATGAAACTCCGCTGGCAAGTCGCTCTCGACCAACCCAAACTCTTTCCATTGATCTTTCCCCCGTAGTTGAGGTGGCCGATCAGGTTGATCTTCATGTGGCTGATTGCGGAAAGAGGCTTATCATCGAGCCTGAAATGACGTCAGAAACTCTAATTCACCCTCAGGACCAAGACCTTGACATCCCTTCTTAAGAAGTGACCTCGACTTTTGTAAGGCTTGATTACTTTCTATTGTCAATTTGTTATAACATGTCTGAATCGAGAAAATATTAAATGTCAGGTGCCCAGTTATTCATTTCATCGAAAATTTTATGCGCCGAAAGGTGTTATCTATATTTCCTGGCCACCTCAGTGGCCATCAAACGTAGATAACCTTCATCGGCCGCGTGAATTAAGAAGCAGTTTGAAACATTGTGCTCGGCTATTGAGTTCTTTAGGTTCGAGCAATGAACCCGAAGACATGGCCGAAGTCTCATCTCGGCAGGTTTAAAACAAAAACCTTCTTGCTATATTCCTTTGTGAATTTCCTTGCGCTTAAACTGTTTTCATGTGCAGCCTTCATGGGAAGTCGAGTTTGATGCTTTTCTATTAAGCACTTTTGGAGCGGCTAATCCTTTGGCAACTACGACTGAACCTGCCGAATCAGCTGCTCTTACTCAGTTGCAAGAAGTTTTGTCTCTCTTAGCTTCACAAGTCCTCGAGCTCAAAGGTCTTGATTCGTTAGGTGCATGCCTAAATGACCTCAGAGCTAATGGTCAATTTAGCACCAAAGCTATCATTCAGGCATCGTCTGCCTTGGAACGAACCCGGGAATCCTTCAGTATTTTCGACAACGCTCTTCGGGCTGACGATGACTTAAAAGCTGCAACAGCCGTTTGAGACACTCTTCGTCCGAAGATCGACGCTTTAAAGGTGAAAAAAGAGGCCCTGGCCAACCTTGACCGTCAAATGGCCGAACTAGCAAAATGAAGGTCGTCCATTGCTTCTGAGCTTGCGAGGGACTTTGAGTCGGGCGGCAAAACTTGCTTAACTGAATATGCGACGAACGTGAAGTGAGTCGAGCAGTTGAAGATAGACAAGAAGAACCGACAAGCTGAGGTCATAATGGGCAAGGTGAGGTGGTTGGAGCTGAAGACCCTTCTTGGAACTCTTCTTCCTTTATCACCCTAGAATTTTTATTGTAAACTGATTATCGATGATATGAAATGAGCTTTTATTCTTGCATCTCCCATGTGACTAGGTAGTATTTCTTTAAGAACTTTCCATTGATTGGCAACTTGTGAATAACACCGGTTCGATCTCTAAGCCGGTATGCCCCCTTATCGAGGACTTTATGAATAATGAATAGCCCTTCCCAATTCTGCGACCACTTGCCGAACCTGGGGTCTTTAATTCCTACAGGTAGTACGATTTGCCAAACCAATTCTCCTTCGCCAAATGTTTTTTATCTAACTCGCTGATTATATGCACGCTCGGTGATTTTCCTTTGAGCCACTAATAAATTATAAACATCAAGTCGAACGTATTCCAAATCTTCTAACTTTTGTCTCATGGCTTGATTGTACTCGGCGCTGACTACTCTGCTCAATTATTCGCAACGAGTTTACACTTAGCTCGACAGACAGCATTGCGTCATGTCCATAAGTCAACGCGTATGGAGTCGTTCAGATGGCTATTCGCGGAGAGGTTCGATGAGCCCATAATGCTTCATTTATCCTTAAATGCCACACGCCTGGACTTTCTTTTATCATCTTTTCAAGAATACTAATAAGAACCTTATTACTTGCTTCGGCCTGTCTATTCGCCTATGGGTAGTATGGCGTAGATTGCTCAAGTTGAATCTTTAGATTTGCCATATAGTCCTTAAATCTGTCGGATGTAAAAACCATACCATTATCTATTATGATTATTTCTGGCACGCCGAATCTAGTCACAATGTTTTCTTCAACAAAACTACAAACTTCCTTTGACGTTAGCTCGGCATATGACTTGGCTTCGACCCATTTGGTGAAGTAGTCCATTACAACAAGTATCCACGCATGTTCCTCAGAACGACCATGATTTGGTGATCGAATGTAATGATTTGGCCGGCACTCTATGTACCGGCTCATGGATTTGACACTGTACATAACTTTTTGCGTACTCAATGCAATCCTTCAGAATACTCGACCAGAAATAACCGTGTCGTTGAAGTAGCCAACGTATTTTTCGTCCAGATTGGTGGGCTCCACAAATTCCTTCGTGTACTTCTGCCATTGCTTGGGCAGCTTTTTGCGGGCCGAGGCACAATAACAGTAACCCATCCTTACCTTTGCGATACAACTCATTCTGGTATAACACGTAATTTATGGCATGAGCCCTTGTCTGCCGGTCGTGTTTTTCATTGGGGTTATCAATATATTGCATAATTGTCATTCTCCAATCATTTGGTAATGCTTCGACGGCACAAACCTCGACAAAGTCTTTACGTTCTAACAACAACGACAAGGACATGGCTCATGTACGGGTCACACAATCTTGTTGGATAATTTGATGATTAATCATGGCCGAATGTACTTGTCATAACACAGGTATTTCTCGGCCTAATTTGCCACCCATGAGTTGGGCTCCGGAGGTTATTTGAGCTAGTTCATCGGTGTCAGTGTTATGAACGGGTGAAATATGTTTGAAAGTTATTATGTCGAAGGATTCGATCAAATAGCTGACGACCATGTGGTAAGGCGCTAGAGTACAAATCATCCAACGAAAAGTCCCGTTAAGTTGATTAATGACAAGTTCGGAGTCACCAAGCACAAATACACGAGTTGCTCGTAAATCGTGCAATACGCTGAGGCCGATAACAAGGGCTTCATATTCAGCCTGATTATTTATACAATCAAAATCGAGCTTGAGAGAGAAATACCAATGATTATGAGTGGGGGATTGAATAACGATCCCAACCCCAACTGAGACTGACGTACTGGACCCATCAAAGTACATCGTCCAGTAATTATCCCATGTTTATATCAGGCCGATGTCAATGTTATTACCCCCGAATTCGTACGGGGAAGGGTGGTGAGCCAAAAAATCGGCTAGGGCTTGACCTTTGACAGCCTTCTGGGGTACATATTGTAAGCTGAATTCAGAAATGGCCATCGTCCATTTGCCAATTCGGCCCTTTACAATTGGCCGAGTGAGCATGTAACTGATGACATCGGTCTGGACGATGACCTGAGTGACTGACGGGTGCATGTAATGTCTTAGTTTTAACACAGCAAAAAATAAAGTCAGGTAGAGCTTCTCGACGGCTGAGTAATTAATCTCTGGTGGGTTGAGATTCTAGCTAAGGTAAAAAATGGCATGTTCTCGCCCGACGTCATTATCCTGGGCGAGAAGGCAACCAATGGATTCTTCAACCGTCGAGATATATAGCTTAAGAGGTTGACCCTGTCGTGGTGGGACAAGGACGGGTGGAGTTGTTAGAGAGACTTTAATCTGCGTGAATGCCTCTTGATGCTCGGCATGCCATTCGAAGGTGTCGGAGTCCTTGAGTTTCAAAAGCGTGGAAAAGGCTTTCATTTTCCCGGCCGAGTTAGCAATGAATCGTCGGAGAAAGTTGATCTTGCCAAGCAACGATTGTAATTGTTTTTTGGTCATCGACGGTGGAGCATTAATAATTGTACGAGCCTTGTTGTCGTCCACCTCAATCCCACGATGATGGACAAGGAAGCCCAAAAAATTCCCAACTGATACGCCGAAAGCACATTTGGCGAGATTCATCTTCAGATTATGCCGGCGCATGCACAAGAATGAATGACGTAGGTCATCTAGATGCGTCTGTCGTCGTGCTGATTTGATGACCACATCATCAATATAAACTTCGACGATGGTACCGATTAAATCATGGAAAATAGTGTTCATAGCTCGTTGGTATGTAGCCTTGGCTTTCTTGAGACCGAAGGGCATGACGACCCACTCGTATGTGCCGAGTGCTCTGGGACACCGAAAGGCAGTCTTGTAGACATCCGCCTCGGCGATGAAAATCTGGTTATAACTGGCATGCCCATCCATGAAGGACAGAATCTCATGATGTACTACAGCGTCAATTAACAAATCGGATATTGCCATCGGGTACTCGTCTTTGGGCGTTGTCAAGTTCAGATTACGAAAATCAATGCAGATGCGCAGGGCGCCATTTTTCTTTAATACCGGGACGATATTAGCCAACCACTCGACGTATCGGGCAGTCCAAATAAACCCGACTTTTAAAAGTCGAACTAGTTCGTCCTTTATGCCGAGTTGTACTTCGGTCGAGAAACGGCGAGGGGGCTGGCGAAAAGGCTTACAACTAGCTTTGATGCATAATTCATGTTCCACCAAGGACCGATCAAGACCCGGCATCTTGTGATAACTCCAAGCGAAACATTCTTTAAATTCGTCAAGTAAGTGACAGAGTTCGACTTTCATGGTATGGGGTAACAATGCACTAATAAATAATGGTCGAAGGTCATCAGCCATTCCGACATTTATTTTCTCTAAAGGGTTCTTAACTTGGGGTTGATTGTCTTCGAGTTCGACCGGTGCGGCCTGAACTCTATCGAACGATAATACTAGGCCGTTATTCGGCCAAGAATTCGATTAAGTTGATGCCCGAATGTGGGTGTCTGGAAATAACATACCAATGGGCCACCAGGCGTTCCATTATGGATGAAACCGCGGCCTGATGCCTCTCATCTTTGTCATCAATCATCAGTAGTTGGGATCAAGTTGGCCAAACCGAGTCTTGCCGAATCCTGATGGACAGTCTCGGCGCCTACCTCGATGGTTTTCTGGACTGAGATCCGAGTCAGCCGTCCATCTTCATTAAAACCCTGTAGGGTAATATAGCCGACGTGATCATCATAATAGCAGGCATGAATCATGTTGGTTTCAAACGGCTGAATATCGGTTAGGTGGACCATAACCAATTTACCATCCCAAAAAATGAGAACTTGGTATAAAGAAGAAGGAATGCAATTCATTTAATGAATCCAATCCCTACCGAGCAAAGCATTATATTCGGTCTTGGAGTCGACGATAAAAAATGCGGTCATGTGATTGCGACCTGCAATGTTGACCTCTAGAGGGAGTACTCCTTTGGTTTGAGACTTGTCACCGACAAAGCTGCTCATGGTTATTCCTGAAGGAATGAGTTCGTCGTTGGATCGTCTTAATGCTTTCATGATGGATACAGGCATGATATTGATCGTTGCTCCACAATCGACGAAAATTTTGGAGATTGGGTAGCCTTCAATATGGGCCGTGACATACAACGGTTTTAAATGCTGAAGATTAGCCGAGGAAGAATGGGGAAACAAGATGCCCAAGGTTGTTTTAAGTTTATCATCGCCGTTTGCTGACTCATCTTCAGTGGTAGTGACGAAATCAACTTGTGTTGCTTCCTCGGCGACCACATCGCTATCCAATGAGCTTGGTTGGTGTGTAGTCAGCTCGAATTCAGCAAGCAGAACATGGACCATGTTGATTTCCATATTTTCAAGGATTGAATGGCCCATTAGATCCTGATCGTCATCTTCCGGGTTGGTGAGGACTATAGCATCGTGTGTTAGAGCATTCTTGGCCTGATTATTGTGTGTCTCAACATACTCTTGCGCTTGTGCCATATAATCTGACTCTGTGTCCTTTTGATTGTCGTCGTCGGGCTTGCATGCATCTAGTGTCTGACTTTGCTCCTGTCGCATCTTACGAGCTCGTTCCTCATAGGCGATCCGGGCATTCCTTGTATCTAGGTAGGCGTCGAGACGTGCCACCCGATCTTTCTCATTGGCCGTTAAACCGAATAAGGATACGACCAAAAAGACTTCGAAGTGATATCAAAGGTGTTGAAGATCTTCGAGAGAAAAAAAGAGTTCGGCTATGTCAATGTCTGTGTATGGGTCGACCTCGAAGCTAAGAACCCTAGCGTCTCGAATGTGCTGGAATCTAGCTTTCATCGCTGGATCAGTAGAATCTAGCTTTCTCGAACAGCTCAGCATCGGGGCAAGTTAATGCCAGGTCAAGAGCTTATTGGCATGCCTTGGGCAAACGATACAAGTTGTTGGTAGAATATTTCTTGTGAAACTCTTTCATGTACTCCAAAGATTCACCAAGGAATGGGAGGTGCAAATTCCACCGAACTCTGATTAGCGGTTCTTTCAAAGGTAACGGGGGCAATTGGCTTTCGGCCTCTTTCTTAAATTGCTCGAAGCAGGCCTTCATTTCTCCGGGCCGAATGAGGAGTTTGATATGCTTCTCGGACTTTTCGATAGTAGTTTATAAGTCACAATTGGTTTCCTTCTGCCCTTGTAACTCAACCATGATTATTGAGGTTGGCTGGTCATCTCCGCTCCCTGCCGTCTCTTTCGGCTGCCATTTAGTGGCCGAAACAGGCTGGGCCACTTGCCGTTGAGCCAAGCAATCTATACGCTGACGTCGACGTTTCTGAGATTTGGAAAGTGCGGTATACATGCCGGTGGGAGAATTGTAGTTGTACCAACGTTGGTCACGTGGTTCAGGCGGCTTGAAAGTTTTTGGATTTGCTTATGAGATTGAGCTACTGGAATTACACAAATAATAATCCTTATTATAAAATGGTGCGTCGAAATCAAGGCACCGTCTAACCGTGGTAAGGCCATCCGTCTGTTTCTTAGGGCCGAGCCTCTAGAACACTTTCTGGCGCTGGCCTTCACTATGTTCCTTTGAAGGTTTCACCGTGATCGCCGATTGTTATTGTGACGTCGGCGTTTGCGTCTGAGGCAGTTTCTCCTTGGGCTCTATTAATAAAACGCGTGCCTTACAATTGCTGCACAAAACTATCGGCCCGCCATTTTCTTCTTCGCTGGAGTTTGACATGGATTCAACTATGGCCGGTCCTGAGAGCTCGGTAGGTGGCGCATTGGAAAATAGGTCGATCTTGAGTTGAGACTGGGAACCTTTCTTTAGGATGTGTTGTATTGGGGCAAACCCGACCTTCTTTTTCCCTTTGCTCTCGGGCAAACGGGCGTCTACCATGCCAACTGTTGCCGAAGGGAATGGATCTGTATCAACTGTCATGCATTTTTCAGGAAACTTTAGCTTGCCTTTGTCAATCCAACTATGGACATCATCACGAAATATGACACAATTATTTGTGGCATGCTTGGTCGAGTTATGATATTTGCAATATGTCTTTCCTTTAGGCTCTTCGGCCTTGGGAATGTTATGCCCAGGCCGAAGTTTGATGATCTTTGCTGATAACAGTTGATCAAAAATTACTTCGTCCTTTGTGATATCAAAAGTGTAAACTTTTGATGTTTTTCGCTATTTCTTCAGTGGCCGAGCGGGTTTTGACATCCTTGGAATTAATTTGAGTCAATGCCTAGCAAATGTATAGTTTATCTATTACTATCTCAGCCGCATCCACGCTGACGTATTGAGACTCCTCGCCTTCGATCGATGCGTAACTGACCGTGGGATTTTTGTAAATCGTCCTTCAGGATGGGGATTTCGAGATCTTATCTTCTTGGAGCAAATAATCATATTGCTCGACATGCTGGGCTAGTTCATACATATCCCGAAAGTTTGCCACTAAGAATTTCTTTTTGTATTCTACGTCGAGGTTATTTAGAGCAAGCCTAACAAATTCGACTTCAGGGAGAGGTACTCGGCACCAATTCCTGGCCGATTTAAATCTGGTAAGATAATCCATTGGTGACTCATCAGATGCTTAAGCCATCCTCGCGAATGAAGAAACTGACATTTCCATCCCTGGCCGATAAAACTGCTCGTGAAATTTCTCGACCAACTCCTCCCAGCTTTGGACAGAATTAGGTAGGAGTTTGATATACCAGGAAAATGCTGAGCCGATCAACGAAAAGTTGAACAGTCGCAGCTTGTGAAAGTCACTATTAACATCTCCGGATTGTGCGGTGAAACGAGCCACATGTTCTAAAGAGGATAAGGACGATTCTCCAGCGAAAAGGCTAAAATCTGGAATTTTGAAACCTTTAGGATATTTGAACCTTTCTACATAAGCTGGATACGGATGGATGAATTTAGGAAACTTTGACCCTTTTTTCATGGCCGAATTAATCATCCGCTGGACCTTGATCATATCGACGGGTGTTGCTTCCACTCTCTGGTCGGATTCATCTGTCCTACTACTTGAACCTCCCTTTTTTTCTAGGTCAATTGTCTTGGGCCGAGTAGACACCACTTCGGCCTGTAAGGAATTACCTTTAAGTGGAAGTTGTCGAGCTTGATCAACAGGTTTCTCTTCGAAAACTTTACTAACTATTAGTTCGAGAAATCGGGTTTGGGTCTCTCAATTGCTTTGTATCACTTCAAGCAAACAATTCATTTTATGGCCCACTGTCTATTCCTCTTGTCGAGATTGCTCGTCAAGTCATCTTCGAAGAAACGACCTAGTCGGAGGATCAGAGCCTTCACCATCGTCTTCATCGCAGTCCTTCATTATTCCTTCAATGAAAACGCTTGCAGTTTGGTTGGGTATTTCTGTATTTCGAGGCTAGCCACCGAGGCACACTTCCTTTTCTTGGTGTGTCATACTTGTAGCCTCAGGGGTCACAGCGACGATAGGATTTCGCCCATGTGACACCTCTTGTCCAGGACTTTGAACCGACAAATCGGTTGTTGATTTTCCCATGGTCGTTTTCTTTTTTATTGATCGTGTTTCGATGGTCATGAACTTCGTAATCTTAGCACTGGGTCCCACTGGGTGAGCCAAAATGTTAACCCTAAAAACTACTAAGCCTACGTGGCGTGCAGGCCGAATAGTTAATAAGCTAACTACGTCCTTCGGTTGTATGCAGGGCGTGCCAACTCGTCAACCGAGTTCGGCCGAGGAGTAAAATTTGTTGATGTTGCATTGGGTGCGCGACTGACTTCCCGATCTTGCGATTGCGATCGAGGAAGAAACACGCCTCGACCTTCAGGTTCTAAAGCTTGAAGACAAAGCTACTAGTTCTGCGAAGTTCACAAATCGTCGGCGCCGGATTCAGTCACTGTGATTATATTCATAAGAGTATAAGAATGCCGAATCGACACCAGAGTATAAGGACACAAGTATTCAAAAGAAATATACATCTTGATTGTGAAAGTGGTTCGGCCGTCAGAATGCCGAACTCTAAATCCTACTTGCGAGTAACCAGTCGGCCCTGTCGCAGTGCTATTTATCCAAACTGAAGATGCTCCACAGTCGGCTCATTCTATGGCAACAGTGCTGTTTATCCAAACTGAAGATGTTCGTCGGTTGCCTTTGCAGTGCTGTTTATCCAAACTGAAGATGCGTTGGCGAAAAGAGGAAAACAAAAAAAATCTCAAGGTTGTTGAGAGGTTTCGCGTAGAGCGAGAGAATGCGCAGGGCAATTTGTATGTTGAATTGGAGGGCTTGTTTCGATGTCTTCCCTCCCTATTTATAGCAGCCAACCTGTATTGAAACCTAATCACTTATGGATTAGAACTCCTTCTTATGATCCAACTTTATCTCGGCCAATCCTATTCCTTCTAGGACTTTGAACATAACTCGTTATCAAACCATATTCAATCTCAACATCCTGATCGCGTCGAAACTCCTTCTCATAACAGGATTCGTCCACATTCCCAATTTCCGATATGATATGGTCAACTTCAACCGCGTGGGCCATGGGCTGAATATCTCCCAATGACACCTGTACACGACTTCTAGGCCAAGAAGGAATCTGAACTCGGCCTATCCAACACTGGGCTGAAAAAGATCTAAACTTGCCCCAAAACAATATTTTTGGGCCTAAACAATAATAGATTATCATGGCAAGAACTAAAGAAATTCATCCGTACTGCCTCATTCAATCGCCTTATTCCCTTTTCCCCTACTAAATAAAAACAAGGGTCAGCGAATCAAAACAAATATTCATAAAAATAAAAAAATCAAAAAAAAATCAAAGATTTTTCTCAGGGGATATCCCAGAATTTAAATTCACCCTAAACTCATTCTCTAAAACAAAATAACGAAAAATAATAAAAAACTTATCCTCAGCATCCAAACAGCTCAATGCCCAAAAGAAAAAAAAATACCTTTGCGGGTTTGGAGTTCTTTTCTTATAAATGTTACAGTATTGGTGTTGCACCTCAATCTGTTATGTTTCCGTCGATAATAATTGAAGGTGAGGCTGCTAGTTTGGGTGAAGAAGAAAAGGAAGAGCCTACAAACAAAATCACGAAAAGCAAATTTAAACACAAAACCCATCTGTAAATCCAAAACCACCAGAAAAAAAAATAATTAAAACACCTATTCTGAGAAAGCCATAAAACTCACCAGGAAAAAAGTTCTAGCGGCTAGGTGTTTTTTTCTCAAGAAAACACCGTTGTCGATAATTCGTGAAGGCGAGATGGCAAGGTTGAAGAGTGAGAAAAACCGTTGTTTTAGAGACAAAGAAAGCTAGGGTTCAGTATAGCAGAAACTGAGAATGGCGAGAGAGAGAAGCGAAAGCCAAAGAAAAAGCAGAGAAGAAGTTAAAAGCTGGTCCAACCATGATGCACGAGTGGCGGAATAGGCAACGTAGGCAACTCTTCCTTAAGCACAATGACGGACGCGTGGAAAGAATGGGCAAAAATGTCATTTCACTGTATCAAGCAGGCCAAACAACTGTTGATGAATAGTACCAGCCTTAACTGAGTTTAGTAAATAAGATTTACACACTCAAGGAGGGGTGTTGCAGTTCTATTAGATTATGAATGATCGTATAAATCCTATCATATCATAAATATCCTTATGGGATCTACAATATCTCTAAGATTAGATATTATCATGTAGTCAACTTGGATTTCAGAGGATTTTAATGGACTTTTTTAAGTGACAAATTTTAAATAATTTTAATAGATTCTGCAATTCCATATATGGATTTTGATAGGTTATTATGGATTTCTATTATAGATTTCTATGGATTTGTAAGGATTTATTTCATAGATTTCTAAGGTTTTTTTTTTTTTTTGACTCCTACTACGTAAATTCTTTTCTCAGTGCACAATATGAAAAGACATAAACATATATACAGGCCCTTTATGCAAAGGGATCCCTTTTTTTTTTAATAAAAAATGGGAATTAGGTGTGGGACCCACTCCACATCGAACTTCAACGATCCGAACCATATATTTTGTAAGTCTCAACTCATAGATCATCCTTGCATAAATTCAATTCAATCTGAAATCATTTGCCTATTTAATTATCAAGATAAAATTTCATTGTTTCTTATATAACAAAATATTCGCTAATTTTTTTAAACCCAACTAGAAGTCTTAATTATTTTCGATTTCGCTGATATTTTGCAAAGATGATCTATTAGGTGCAACTTGAAAAACAGACGGTTTAGATCGTTAAAGTTTGATATTATGTGGACCCCATAACTAATCCCCATTTTTATTTAAAAATGGGGATCCCTTCCCTTAAAGGCTTCCAACATATATATATATATATATATATATATATATATATATATTGATATGGAAATATAAACCAATCAAATATGTCTTTTCTTTTCCTTTCTCATTTGAATTGTGATTTCTTTACGAAAAATAATTTTAACTAGCCAAAACAAGTAGAGCTTCTTAAATCAAATGTCTAAAAATTAACCCTTTTTCCTCAACAATTAATTGATTAGTTCATAATGTGTTGTTCAGTCTAAGTACAACTACTAATATAAATAACAATATAAATAGGCTTTGGAAGATGCTTGCACCCTTACACTAACATGATTACATGAAAAATAATAGAAAGCTTTAATTGACAATAAGATTCTTAGTAGTAATTTCCAAGAATTCTATTAACAAGGTAAAAAAAATTACAACCTTCAGATAGAACGGATAATCATTACAATCATTACAAGAACTGCTAGTAATCATTAACACTTCTCATCAAAGCATTACAAGAAATACTATTACACAATCCAAAATAAAGGAAATAAAAAATTCAAAAAATATTGTACAATTCAAAATATTCAAGTTTGCAACTGGGACGATGACAGATGAACGTGAAAGGAAATCAGGTTGGCAGGTTCTATGTTTGGAAGAAAATTGAGAGTGAGAAAGAAAGATCAAGTTGCAGAATGGAGAGAGAGAAAGAATGAAGGGGTTGAAAAGAAATTATAGGCGTGGTGGTAGGATTTTGTTGTGCCTAAAATCCCATATCAAATCCTACAAAATCTCTTATTGGAAGAAATCTTTCAAAATCTACGAATTTTTTAATACTATAGATTTGCATGGACTCTATAAAAAATCTTTAAAATCCTAGGTAGTTTACTACACTAGGATTTTAAAGTCTTTTAAAATCCTTCAATTGGCTACCTCTGTATTTGAATGGATTCTTTTTTAAAAATTTAAAATCCTAGTTGACTACACCATGATTCTAAAGTCTTTTATTATCCTTTAAAATCCTCATTTGACTACACCTTAGAGTTGTAATCCTATTGGGGTAAGGAATTTTCCTTCCCAACTACTATAAATAAAGGCACAATGAGGTGAAATAACACACACCCTCACAATTACACATCTCCATCCTCCATGCCGCCGGCCTTCCTCCTCTCCGTCCTCTATAATTGTTCAGTAAATTGGGCCTACGGCATGGGTGGAACGGATTATTGAGGGTCCTCCTTTTACACTCATTTCACATGTAGGGATAGTAGTTGTCTCATTCATTACCCGATGGATCTCATTTCTTGCATAATTTTAAGCTACACAAAGATTAGACAACTTAGGAATCGTTAATTTTTAACAGTTGTAAACACCAAAAAAGGGAATATAAATGCTGCAATTTATTTCTTCCTTACGAACTAGGAATCACTAACGAAATAATATCAGTCATACAGAAGGTAGGGACATCTCTGGCGCCGTATTTCATTTACCCCATCATTCAGCTTCTTCGATAATGGATTATCATACTGCTGTAGCACAAACTGGGCGAAGAGTCCAAGAGAATGAAGACAACTCATGCACCCTCGTTTATCAAATCTCAAAGATCATATACCATGCAATTTAAATATAAAAACAATAAATAGTGATAAATAAGGTATTGTCTCATTAATAAATAATAATAAATAAATAAAAAGGTGAACTAAGCATCCAGACCTCTCATTCTAGTGAACCGAAACAGGTCCCGGGAGAAAAAGTTCACAACTGTAATTTTCAATTATGTCAGGTAGAAGATAAGAAACCAAAACAGTAAATGATAAGGCCTGAGTAGGAAGTTCATCCGCAGAGGTGATTCCAAACAGTTGTAAAATTCCAGAATCCACCAAGTTCCCTATATAAACAGTCCTCGCCATTTTCGAGAAGATAAATTCCCTCGTCACTCAAATGTTCGCTACAAAGCGGAATCACCGGAGGAATTAGAGACTCATCACCCTCCTGTACATTGATGGAAGCATTACAACAAAAATGGGCTAAGAACACAATTGATATGTGCCCTTTGCATTTTTATTGAGCACAAATATATATTGGTGCTCTTAGATGTCAATGAACACAAAACTATCACAAATGTGCTTTTTGAACAAAAAGGCACATTAGTTAGTGTCTAAACAAAAATGTATCTGTGCCTATTAAAATTTGAACAAAAAAGTTTGCGTCACTATTTATGGATATCCGTAATACTAATTTTTTATTAATTTACAAAAACACAAAAAACTTTTTCGTGCCCTCTAATTTACTATATTTAAATCATTTGATTTTATAGGCACAGTGTTCGTGTCTTCCTTCATTAGTCTAGAAACCAATCATATTTTAGTATTAGGTTTTATTGATCAAGGTGCCCCACCTAGCAAATCCACTGTTTGGATCAAGTGGATGTTTTCTAAATTTATTTTCCTATTCGATACTTTCTGCTGTCAAATTACAGGGCTTTACCAATTGGATGAGTTCTTGAAAAATTTTCTGAGTCGAAATTTATTTGAATAAGAGTCAACAAACCAATAAAATTGGTTTGTCAGCTTTTTTTGTCTTTACATTTAGCACACACAAAAATTAGATTATAAAATATATTATAAAATTGTGGTAAATATGCTATTTAATGTTGTGCAGTGTTCTAATCTCAAAATAGGCTAGCAATACTGTACTTCAAATTCGCATTTGGCGAGAATCAAACCTAAAACCTCTTACTTACAAGTGAAGAGAAATACCACCCGATCGTAGTACTAAGTGACATGTTTTAGATTTACGTTGAATCTACAATGAATGCTTGTTAGATTCTTATCTTTTTCAATTGCTTTTTAGATTCTAATCTTCCTGCAAGTTGGTTTATGATACTTGATGATATGATTTTTGTCTTTATCGTAAGTGTTTATACTTTTTAATTGTATTAGAAGTCCTTCATGCAGTGACACATAACAAAAAATTATGTCTATAAGGTCATCTGTCTAATTAACCGTACAAAGGTGTAAGTGGGTCTTTAGATAGACAAATGACACAATTTGAAAATAAATGCCCATTGAATATTAATAATTATAAATTTCCTTTTTGTGACACAAATCTTAAAAATTGTGTCCAGTAAATAATAATAAATTATAAATCATTCCAGTTCTCATATAGCAAAAGAATATGTTGGCACAAGTATGAATTTGTGCATTTGAATTATTTTAATATTATTTATGTTTGAGTGGTGTGTCGTGGGACCCACCCACGTGTGAGTCCCTCTTCCCCATGCAAACCCCCTCATTTTCCCCTCACTCTCTTTCTGCCATCCCCATTCCTCGCACTCAAACTCTACATCTCTTATGTTGGCACAATTATGGATTTGTGCATTTGAATTATTTTAATATTGTTTATGTTTTAGTGGTGTGCCGTGGGACCTACCCACATGTGAGTCTCTCTTCTCCGTGCAAAACCCTTCATTTTCCCTTCACTTCTTTCTGCCATCCCCACTCATGTCTCTCTTCTCCCTCGGTTCCTCTTCTCTCTTCTCTCTCTGTCCCTCATAGCCACCACATTCTCCGACAACTTCGAACACCAAATCACCACCATCCTCGTCCCAACCTCACACCAAACACAGAACTAGAACCCAGAGTCCCAGAACTTAGACTTAAACCTCAAATCGGAGAATCAGAGCTCCGTCTCGAATCCGAGAGAGTTCCGACAAGTTCATTGCTTTCCCTACTGAGGTAAGGTCCGGAGTCGCTCTTCACTTATTTCTCTCAGATTTAAGGCTCTTCCCTCATTTCTTCCAAGCAAATCCCAGTTATGCCATCAGAATTAGTAGAGCCACAACCCAAAATCACTTTCGTCGTTGCAAATCCACTGCATCCTCCTGCATTTTTTTTTTGTAATGCTGCAACCCAAAACTCATAAATTGTAAATCCAACGCAACCATGGAGTCTTAGCAATTCCTTGAGCTTAGTACCACCTCAGTGCTGCAATCGACACCCAAAAGGTAAGCCCTATAAATCTCCTTGTACATTTCTTGTCCATTAACCTTCCTTGTTCAGTCTGATCCATGAAATCCTCATACATGTGGTTGCTTCTCTATGTAGGACTTTCTCTCCTTCATCTTCACTGCAAATCCCAATGCAGATCCGTCTATACAAGAAGTGTCTCATAGATCCTCACACCCTTGAAGGTAACATTTTTCCCTGCAATTATTTGAGCCTGAACTTGTGCATGCCTAAAATATGAATTAGGTTATGTTTCGCATAAATCTGTGAAAGTAGTCCTTTCTGATTTCAGCACGTTGATGCATCCGTGGTTTTAGTCTATTGTCTGCAAGCTCATGAACGTGTTCTGTATATTGCATGTCTCCATTGATGAACGCATAAGGTCAATTTGTGTGTAATTTGAGATGGAATGTGGAAGTGGTTTGAATTTATGGTGTATTTATTCTGGTGTCTGATGACTATACTTAAATCACATGACTGTAGATTTAACATTCTACCTACTGATATCATGAATGCAATTGTTAAGAATGAGTTTTCAAAATTGCAGGTGATATTGTGAACTTATTCAAATCATTTTAGAGAAAATACATCTACTTTGATATTCATGTATTCTCCTTTCATTTTCGTTGTTCTTGTAAGTTGTGTGGTTTCTTTATCTTTGAGGTTTTTATTCATAACCTTAGCAGGAAGAGGCCCATATTCTATATAAACCGGCTGATTAATTTATTTGTGGAACAAGATGGGATGAAGTAAAAGCTTTCTGGGAAAGATTCAAGTGTTCAGAAATGCTTGTTTTCATTATTCGTATGAATTGATTGTTTGTAGAACTAAATTGTAAAAGCATTTTTGTAATATTTGAATATTTTTTTTTAAATATTTTACCTATTGGGCACAAAAACAAAACTGTGCTAACATGGCTTGGAAAAAGTGAGTGTTGTCAGAACTGTCAGAACTGAGACACAAAAGAACCCCTATTTGTGCTGAGCTTTTTGGGCATCAAAGACCATATTGTGCCCAGTGGTTAAAGGTGACGCCCATAGAGGGCACAGACACAAAGATAGTAGCTGCATTGTTACTATTGGTCTATAGGCACATTTGTTGGTGTTCTTTGGTCTCAAAGGGCACATATAATTTATTGTGCGCAGTGGCCATTTTTATTGTAGTGAAGCTATCAGCGAATATGAAAATGCATACCTCAAAGAATTAAACAGGAAGCTAAATGAAGCACCATTTTCTGATAAAGTTTGTTTGTTTGGATGATTTTGGTTATAGTTTTGGATCAGTTTCTTATGGTAGAATGGCAGAGAATTGAGAGGATATTGGAGTGTGGTTTTCAACTTCAAGGCTGTGCAGAAAATGCAGCAGCCATACTTCATTAAGTAGAGAAAATGTGTAAGGATATGGTACATTTCCATCACCCATACTTGTGCAAAAGAGTTGGTGATTAGACAATATTTAAACACTAAATCACCTTACTACTCCAGATTAAATCCTAGCCCTTCATTGGGATTTAAGTGATCTAATCTGGAGTGTACATTTGTCACTCACACATTTAAACAAAAACTAGCCATTGGAGGCCAACCCTTCATTTCTTCTTCTTCCTTGTTCGATGCAGACAACACCTTTTGCTCAGGAGCTCCTTGCTGCCTTTGATCCCTCGACTCCAGGAGCTAGTTAGCTTCCAACACTCCGTTCTAAACTGCTTCTAGGAGTCATTCCGAGCAAACCCTTCAGGTAATTGAATCTCTCATTTGGTAGTGCTTTTGTGAATATGTCTGCGATCTAATCTTCTGTGCTGCAATATATTAGTTTGATTGTGTTGTCCTGCAATGCTTCTATGATGAAATGATATCTTCTCTTGATGTGCTTTATTCTTTGATGGAAAACTGGGTTTTTGGTCATGGTAATTGCAAAGGTGTTGTCATACAAGAGTGGTGTGGCATCAACCTGTAATTCGCCAAAATCTTTGAGTATAAACCTTAGCTAAATAGCTTGAGTCGTTGCTTCCGATGCACTCACGTACTCCGCCTCAGCTGTGGACAGTGCAACACTTTGTTGCTTCACAGAGGCCCACAAAAACACCCCTGAACCAAAGGTGAAAGCGTAGCCCGATGTGCTTCTGCTATCATCTTCACTGCCACCTCAGTCACTGTCACAAAATCCAATTAGGATAGTTGGCTTCCTCATTTCATACTTAATCCCATAATCTAGTGTTCCTTTCACATATCTCAGCACTCTCTTAGTTGTGCCCATATGTATCTTGCTAGGATTCTGCATAAACCTAGAAAGTAGGCTTGCTGAGAACATTAGATCTGGCCTTGTTGCAGTTAAGTACAATAGACTACCAACAATGCTCTTATAGAGACTAGCATCTGTAGATTCACTTCCATCATCATTCTTAAGTTTCTCATTTGCAATTAGACGTGTAGAGACCGGTTTGCAACCCTTCAAACCAAACTTTTCAAGCAAGGTTTCAGCATACTTCATTTGATGAATGAAAATGTTGTTTGCCTCTTGAATTACCCCAATGCCAAGAAAATGATGCAAGAGGCCTAGGTCAGTCATTTCATACCTCTTCATCATTTCTTCTTTGAACTCTTCAATCATTGCAGCATCATTTCCAGTGTAGACAACATCATCTACATAGATTGAGATAATGAGTGTCTTGTTGTTGCTTTCTGTCTTGGTGTAAAGTGTAGTTTCACTAGGACTTTTCTGAAATCCTTTTTCAGTGAAATAGGAATCAATCTCATTGTACCAAGCTCTTGGAGCTTGCTTTAGGCCATAGAAAGCCTTCCTTAACTTGTACATTTTTTTTGGAAACTCTTGACTTGTGAACCTTTGAGGTTGATCCACAAACACCTCCTCCTATAGCACTCTATTTAGAAATGCAGATTTGACATCCAATTGATGTAACTTCCAACCCTTCTTGGCTGCTAAGGCTATCAAGGTCCTTATGGTGTCTAACCTTGCTACTGGAGCAAAGGTTTCATTAAAGTCTACACCTGGTTTCTATGAGCAACCTTTGGCCACCAACATGGCCTTGTTCTTTTGCACATAACCATCTAAGTTGAGCTTCGTTTTGTACACCCATTTCACTCCAATCACTAGCTTGTCACTTGGTCGATTTACAAGTTCCCAAGTGTCATTCTTCTCTATCATTTCAAGCTCTTCCTTCATTGCTTTCTTCCAAGCTTTGTCTTTCTCAGCTTCTTCATATGTTTCTAGTTCTACTACACAATAATTACATGTAGCATAAATCTTATCCAGGTTTCTCAATCTCACTAGAGTTGAGCTTGGAGTTGTTATCTGTGATTGACTTGATTGTGGACTCATAGTAGTTTGTTGTGATATCCATTGTATATCACCAGTATCTGTGACTTTTTCTTGAACTGAGGTCTCCATAGGCTCCCTTGTTTGCCTTTTGTTGAGGTCAAGTTGTAGAGAGACACTGTCCTTTTCTTCTACCCTTGTTTGCCAGTTCCACGTTGAGTCTTCATCAAAGATAACATCCCTTGATAGGATTATCTTCTCAGTTAACACATTATAAACTCTGTACCCTTTCTCACTGGTACCATAGCCTACAAATACACCCTTATTACTTGTGTTGATGCACAAAATCAGTAAGGACTTTGGTACAACAGAAAGTGTCAAGTTCCTTTGCTAGATTGCTCCGGTCACTAGTGTAGATAAGTATGCAAATGGGATAGAGACAAGGAAACAAACACAAGATGTACGTGGTTCACCCAGATTGGCTACGTCCACGGAGTAGAGGAGTTCTCATTAATTGTGAAGGGTTTACACAAGTACATAGGTTCAAGCTCTCCTTTAGTGAGTACTAGTGAATGATTTAGTATAAATGACATTAGGAAATATTGTGGGAGAATGATCTTCTTTTATAGAAGAGAGTTTCTAGCTTTGTTCTGACATTGACAAGTGTCGTGTTGTGATTGGCTTCTGATGTCGACACGTGTCGCGCTGTGATTGGCCTCCTGGTTGGAGGGAAACTCTTCTGGGTCCTTGACGGTATAATGTTGACCGGTGCTCGGTAGTTTCAGGATTGGTCAAGTATGGTACAAACAATGCTCCTCTAAGTTCCCGAGTGAGGGAAGCTCCTCGGTTGGGGACTTGCAAGATCCAAGCCGCTGCGTAATCACAAAACTCTAAGTACCGAAGTGTGGTATCATCTTCATGAAACTCTAAAATGAGACTGGTGAGGATGGAAATCTTTCCATTTGCCCTGAGATTGATTTGTCTGTTGAATTGGCAAAGTATTAAGTAAGGCAATGGGAGGCACCGCTGCCGTTTGGAAGGTTAAGGTCTTCTCATTTGGGTGGGTCTGGCTTCCACTTCCCACTTGCTGATAGGGGATGGTTGTTAGGGGTTTCTCTTGGTATGTCCTTGCCTCGGTGGAAGCATGGTTATAAGTCTGCGCCATCACCTCAGAGTAAGTCTTCCAAGTGTTAGCATTGATCATGTACTTAAAGAAACAGTCACGTAGGCCTGCCGTGAAGGCTTTGAGGGCAATCTTGTCGTCTACCTCGGCACAATGGGAATACTCATGGTTGAAGCGGCCAGCATACATACGTAATGACTCGTCTGGCTTCTGACGAATAGTGTACAAGTCATCCGCAGAGTGCAAGCAATCGGTCTGGAAAATTTGTTGAGAAACAAACAGTTTCCTCAATTCCTTAAATGAGTCTACCATCTTAGGTGAAAGACGACAATATCACTTTAGAGCTCCGTCAGAGAGGGTGGAGGGGAAGAGAAGACATCGCTCTTCGTCGGTGTGCATCTGGTATGCCATGATGGACTCAAAGAGGTTAAGGTGTTCATTTAGGTCCTCATTTCCAGTATAGAGTTACAAGCCAAGCTTCTGTTTTGTCTTTGCTTGGAAGGGGTGTCGAGGATCCTCCTTGTAAGAGGGCCAGGCTTAGGTTGGTTTCAATCAGGTATATCAGTTTGTCGTTTGGCCTTCTTCTTGTTTACTTCCTTAAGGAGCTGTAGGACAAGAGGGTCCTGAGTGGAGTCATGTACCACTGGAGCTTTCTTTCGTAAATCTTCATCTCCTCTTGGAAGTAGGAAGGTTTGATCAAGAGCATGTGATTTTTCCCTGGACTTGTCGTACTGACTTCCAAGGTATGTCTGTCGGAACATCTCTGAGTTCCCTATACCTTCGTGTTTCTTTAGGACTTATTGCCTTTTCCCCAAATTGGTAACCGGTCTGGGACATGGGAGGGGACCGAGTCTTTCAGAGACCATTGGGTCATTGATTTTCGAGCTTACATGGATGAGATTATCTCGACGTTGCTTTAGGAAGTCTCGACAGTCGCGAAAGACGACTTTCGATTCTTCCACTCCTTCTGTAAAGAGGTGTCTTTCTCCACTCCTTCTGCTTCAAGTCGAAGCAGTTGGGTTAAGAGAAGTCTCATGTTGGTCTCTATTTCGATGAGTAGCTCGCTCCTCAACAGAAATACCCATGTCGAGGGAAAATGACCCTCCGTGTTGGGGGGCACCCAGTTGATGGTTGACTTCTACAGGGGTGATGACCTCATGTGTTTTAGTATATCTAGCCTCGTGGAGCATCTCGAAGACCTTCTCATACTGCTCTTGGAGGATCTCATTCTTCATCGCTATCTTATTGTTCTGAGCCTCTAGCTCATCGACTTTAGCCTGAAGAGCAAACTTCTTTTGTCCCTTCTTTCGTTGCTTCGCACCAGGTGCAAGAGGGGTGTCATTCTGTATGTTGTGGCTTCCTTCGCTCCCCATGTTGGAAAGGGATGCCTGGTCAAAAGAGAGTGTACGAATGGTGGAAACCAGCTTAACAAAGCTGAAGAGAGTGGGAATGAGTGTCGTTCCCACAGACGGCGCCAAATGTTGATGCACAAAATCAGTGAGGACTTTGGTACAATAGAAAGTGTCAAGTTTGTGACCTTCGCTAAATTGCTCCGATCACTAGTGTGGATAAGTATGCAAATGGATAGAGACAGGGAAACAAACACAAGATGTACGTGGTTCACCCAGATTAGCTACGTCTACGAAGTAGAGGAGTTCTCATTAATTGTGAAGGGTTTACACAAGTACATAGGTTCAATCTCTCCTTTAATGAGTACTAGTGAATGATTTAGTACAAATGACATTAGGAAATATTGTGGAGAATGATCTCTTTTTATAGAAAAGAGTTTCTAGCTTTGTTATGACATTGACACGTGTCATGTTGTGATTGGCTTCTGATGTTTACACATGTCGTGCTATGATTGGCTTCTGATGTCAACACGTGTCATGCTGTGATTGGCCTCCTGGTTGGAGGGAAACTCTTCTAGGTCCTTGACGGTATAACATTAACCGATGCTCGGTAGTTTCGGGATTGTCAAGTATGGTACAAACAACTTGATTTCTCTAACTTGTGCCTTAGTTGGTGAAGGATGAGAGTGTAGCACACTGAGCCAAACACTCTCAGGTGCTTCACAGAGGGCTTCCTTCCACTGAACACTTCGAATGGTGTCTTTTTGTCCAGTGCTTTAGTAGGGCACCTATTCAATAGGTACACTGAGGTGTTCACAGCTTCAACCCAGAATGTATAAGGCATGTTCTTCTCATGCATCATAGACTTAGCCATTTCAACTATACTCATATTCTTCCTTTTTGCAATCACATTCTGTTGTGGTGAATATGCCACAGTGAGTTGCTTTTCCAACCCCACATTTTCACAGAATGCATTGAACTCATGTGAGGTGTACTCACATCCCCTATCACTTCTTAGTCTTTTGATTTGGTATCCACTTTGCAATTCCACCATTGCCTTGAACTTTTTGAATATTGTGAATACCTCAGACTTGAACCTCATGAAATACACCCAACACATCCGTGAGTAGTCATCAATGAAGGTTAGGAAATACCTGTTTCCACTCATTGTTGTTGTTTGCATTGGTCCACACACATCTGTGTAAATCAATTCGAGTGGCTTTGTTGCCCTCCAAGCCTTTCCAACTTCAAATGGATCCCTGTGATGCTTCCCAAATGCACATCCTTCACAGGTTTCATTGCAGTGATCCATCTTAAGTATCCCTTGTACCATTTCATACATTTGTATATTTTCTAGGCTTGTCATGTTTAAGTGACCAAACCTCTTGTGCCATAGTTTCATATAACCTGCCATACTTGCTTTCC
The DNA here is from genome assembly GCF_916048215.2 of Malus sylvestris. Taxonomy (NCBI): domain Eukaryota; kingdom Viridiplantae; phylum Streptophyta; class Magnoliopsida; order Rosales; family Rosaceae; genus Malus; species Malus sylvestris. The sequence goes on along the minus strand of NC_062264.1, from coordinate 4,669,722 downwards.
TTGCCACTTCTTCTAAGTACTTTAACACAAGTGGAAAACTTCTGTTTTTCACTTCCACTTTGGTCACCAAATTTGATAGGGATCTATCATCATAGATCTCAACCACAATTCCCCTAAAGAGTATAAAGTACCTATGCTCCATCATTTGACCCACACTAAGTAGATTTTCATCCAATCCTGGCACTAGCATCACCTTCCTTATGCATCTTCTTCCTTTCTTGGTGTTGATAACTAGAGTTCCTCTTCCAGTGGCCTTGACAATGTTTCCATCTCCCATTTTCACTTTTCCAGTGAAGTTTGCATCAATGTTAATGAGTAATGACTCATATGCAGTCATGTGGTTGCTACAGCCACTATCAATGTACCACACTTCATTGTTTTTCTCCACTTTTGCATTGAAAGCACAGAACACATTTTCCTTCTTCTTCCACTTGGTTTGCACAGTTCACTTGCTGTACATTCTTTGATCTGCAGTCCTTCATAATGTGCCCAAACCTGTTGTATTTGTGGCACCTAGGCTTGTCTTTGAACCAACACTCTCCAAGATGAAATTTGTCACAATGTTTGCATTGTTGTTTGGTTTTTGGACCTGCATTAATGCTGCTGCCTTGGTTAGGTCTAGAGTTTTGATACCCTTTTCCTTCCCATTTCTTGTTCTTGCCCTTCCACTGTGGTTTCTGATTGCTTCCATTGGCTTGACTACCAGATCCAACATTGAATGATTGAAAGGTTTTCTTTGGTGCAAAATCAGCATGCCTCTCGACTCTTTAGTCAAAAGCTCTTAAGGATGCCATCACATCTTGCACACTGAGAGTTGTAGTGTCTTTGGTTTCTTCAATAACACTCACTATTGAATCATGGGGTTTAGTCAAACTAATCAATAGTTTCTGGACAATTCTCTCATTAGGCAGTTCCTCACCATATGTTTTCATCTTGTTTACAACATCAAACAGCCTAGTGAAGTAGTCTTTTAACAGCTCATTTTCCCTCATTCTTGTATACTCGAAATCTCTTCTAAGGGACTGAAGTTTTACCTTTCTGACTTTAATGTCTCCTCTGTACTCTTGCTGTAAAACTTCCCAAGCTCCCTTTGCAGTCTCTTCATTTGCTATCCTTAGGAAAATGGTATCTGAGACAGCACCTTGAATGATTCCAAGTGCTCTAGCATTCTCCATCTGATTCTGCTTCAATATTTTGAGTTATGTTTCTGTGAGATCCTCCTCTATAGCATCGATCTCCTCTCAGGTAGTTCATACCCGTGTTGAACCATATCCCATAGATCATAGGATTTGAAAATGGTTGTCATTCTTATTCTCCAAAAACCATAATTATCCCCATCAAAGACTGGAGCTTTTAGCTCACTGCTACTGCTGGATCCCTTCATTTTCAGAATTATTTGTTGGTTGTTGTTGTTGAGGACACTTCGTTGGTGCTCCCAAAAGTCTTAACTTGCACAGATTATGCCCAGAAAGTTTTCAGATCAGAAACTGAGCTCTGATACCATGATAAAGTTTGTTTGTTTAGATTATTTTGGCTATTGTTTTGAATCAGTTTCTTAGGGTAGAATGGCAAAGAATTGAGAGGATATTGGAGTGTGGTTTTCAACTTCAAGGATGTGCAGAAAATGCAACAGCCATACTTCATTAAGTAGAGAAAATGTGTAAGGGTATGGTACATTTCCATCACCCATACTTGTGTAAAAGAGTTGGTGATTAGACAATATTTAAACACTAAATCACCTTACTACTCTAGATTAAATCCTAGCCCTTCATTGGAATTTAAGTGATCTAATCTGGAGTGTATATTTGTCACTCACACATTTAAACAAAAACTAGCCGTTGGAGGCCAACCCTTCATTTCTTCTTCTTCCTTGTTCGATGCAGACAACACCCTTTGCTCAAGAGCTCCTTGCTGCCTTCGATCCCTCAACTCCAGGAGTTGGTTAGCTTCCAACATTTTCATTCGAGGTCATGAATAGCCCATCATTCTAGGGTACACCAATGGAACTACTGAAGGAACAGAAGGGGAAGAAACATGATTGCTCCAGAAGGACCGCTCATATAAATTTCCATCAGTTCGTAGCCCCATACTTTTGATTAATGCTAAAAAAGGAACACGACCATGTATCAATATATGTACAAAATCTCTAAGAAGCTAAGTGATGATTATGTGCAATATATTTCCACAATGGAAGAGGAATGCTTTTCCTTAGACCTGACAATTTCTCACACAACCCATAAATACGATACGTAAACGATACGAAAATAACGGGTTTCGGGTCAATACGATAACTAATCGGGTTGTTATAGGATTTAACACTATAAGAGCCACTGTCACTCTTTTCAAGGTATAAGGAAAAAAGAAAATGAAGGAGTTATATAAAGAGAGACTGAGGAAAATGAAAACCAAAAAACTGAAAATCAGACAAAGAAGCTATGATTATGCAGCAAGATTAATTTTCTTTTAGATTGAATAATCTTGATTTTACTGTCACTGTCGGTCAACAGAACCAGGGGTTGGGGAGATTTTAACTTCCATGGAAGATATATGATAAGTAAGAAAAAATAGTTTTATGTGTTGCTAGTAACGAATTTTGTAGAATATGTACAAACCCCAGGCAAGTCAACATCTGTAGGAATAAAAGAGATTTGAAACTGAAAATATAGGACTCGAATTGTATAAGCTCAACTCGATACCGAGTGAGTGTTCATTCATTCATATATATAGGAGTACAATGGATCGATTTGGTACATTGAAGAGATAAATACAAATAGTTGAAAGTATATCAGATAGGAGAGAGTTGTGTGGCTGTTGGACTGTGGCGCTTCAGTGTTGGAGATGAACTCAAACTCCAGGAGGAAGAGTTCGTTTGAATGTGTGCGGACGTGGATTGAGGAATATTCGAAGTGGGCTTATCACGCCCCCGCAAGCTGACAGGACATTGACGAACTGGCAGCTTGGAAATGAGGAAATTGAAACGGAGAGGTGATAAACCTTTGGTTAGGAAATCTGCAAGTTGATCTGTGCTAGCGACATAACCAACCTCTATTTCTTTGCGAATGACTTTCTCCCGAATATAATGATAATCTACCTCAACATGGCGCATTCTAGCTTGATAAACAGGATTCGAAGCAACTGCGATTGCACTGATATTGTCACACCAGAGACGAGGTGGGGGTAACGGTAAATGTAATTCATGGAAAAGGTTGCAAAACCACTACAAATGCGTAGAAGTGTAAGCTAGTTAACGATACTCAGCTTCGATGCTTGATCTGGAAACACCACGTTGCTTTTTTGAACTCCAAGAAATTAAATTATCCCCGAGAAAGATACAGTGGCCACCAGTGGAACGACAGTCATCCGGATCGTCGGCATAATCGGCGTCAGCAAATGCGGTGAGATGAAGGTTGCTGGGTTTGTAAATTAAGGCGTGATCGTGAGTACCTTTTAAATACCGCAAAATGCGTTTCACTGCAGCCCAGTGTGCAATAGTTGGAGAGTGCATGAACTGGCACACTTGGTTAACAACATAGGCAATATCAGGGTGAGTAAATAAAAGGTATTGGAGGGCACCAACAACACTGCGGAAGGTAGTTCCATCTAAGAGCGGCTCACCGTCATATAAACTCACACGTCGACCATTAAAGACTGGCATGGAGAGGGGCTTGGGGTTAATCATGTTGGTTTTCTTAAGAAGGTCTATAATGTACTTGGACTGAGTGAGATACATGGCAGAAGGCGTTTGTGAAACCTCCATGCCCAAAAAGTAATGTAACGGCCCAAGATCTTTCATTGCAAATTGATGTCCAAGCTGTTTGATGAACTGAGAAAACTGAGCACCATTGTTACCCGTGATTAAAATATCGTTGACATAAATTAAGAGATAAATGATGGTAGACCCATCAAAATATGTAAAAAGAGAGGAGTCGGCTTATGAAGATATGAATCCCAAGTCTTCAAGTTTGTGGGAGAAACATTGATACCAAGCACGGGGTGTTTGTTTCAAGCCATATAAAGATTTTCGAAGATGGCACACATGAGAGGGGAATTGAGGATCAATAAACCCCACAGGCTGGCACATGTAAACTTCCTCATTTAAGGTCCCATGAAGAAAAGCATTTTGAACATCAAGTTGACGAATAGGCCACTGAAAGTGAAGGGAAATGGAGAGAACTAACCGAATAGTGGCGTGAGTAACAACAGGACTAAAAGTCTCCCCAAAGTCAATTCCCTCTTGCTGATGAAAGCCGTTGGCAACAAGGCGCGCTTTGAAATGCTCAATAGAACCATCGGACCGCTTTTTGATACGATAGACCCATTTATTTGGCAACACATTCATTAAAGGCTTGTAGGGAACCAAAGTCCACATCCCTGTGCATTGTAAAGCGTTGAATTCATCTGCCATGGCATGGCGCCACTGTGGAATTTTATTTGCCTATGAGAAACAAGAGGGCTCAACCAAAGAACTGTTAACATCAGTGATGCAAGCATATCTAGGATTAGGTTTACGAATTCCTTGTTGACCACGCGTGATCATGCCATGAGTGGAGTGTGGAGTATGTGAGGACACGTTAGTTGTTCCAGTATTCAAGGGATGGGGTGGAGTGATGGTTTGGGAATGAGAGTTTAGAGTAGAGGGAGGTAAGGTAGGAGTAGGATTGGAAGCAGAAGGCAGTGGATGGGATAAGGTGGCAGGGATATAGGGTAAAATATGTGGTGGGGTACGAGTAGGAGTAGGAGGGATAGGGTTAGGTGGGATAAAGGGAAATGGGTCAATGTCCAGGACATGGTCTGAGGCAGCGGTGGAGGATAATAGTGGAGTAGTAAGTTCTTGATATGGAAAACACTTTTCATTAAATACAACATGACGAGACATGAAAAACTTTCCTATAGAAGGATCAAAACATTTGTAACCTTGATAATTTAAAGAGTAACCTAAGAAAATGCATTGTTTGGATCGAAATTGGAGTTTATGAGTAGTGTATGGACGTAAATATGGAAAGCAAGCACAACCAAAGACTTTGAGAAAATCATATTGTGGCGATTTAGAAAATAATTTTTGGAAGGGAGAGATGCCATTTAAAATTTTTGTTGGAAGATGATTAATGATATGAAAAGCATCATCCCAGAAAGTTTGGGGAAGAAAAGCATGAACAAGTAGCGTTAAACCAGTTTCGACAATATGTCGATGTTTTCTCTCCGCAAGACCATTTTGCTCAGGATGATGTGGACAACTAAGACGATGGTGAATGCCATTGTTTAAAAAAAAATTGCTTAAAAGAGGAATTGAAAAACTCTCCGCCGCCATCAGATTGGAAAATTTTAATTCTAGTGTCAAACATGTTTTCAACTTGCTTTTTAAACGCCACAAAGGTGTGAAAAACCTCAGATTTTAACTTTAAGGGATAGAGCCATGAATAACGAGAAAAATCATCCACAAAGAAAACATAATACTTGTAACAATTAATGGAATAAAAAGGAGAAATCCATACATCTGAATGTATTAATTCAAGAGGAAAAGATGACACTGAGGAAGACAAATTGAAAGGCAACTTATGACTTTTGCCCAAAGGACATGATGAACAAAAATCATAACTGGCAGTACCAGTTAATGGTAATTTATTTTAAGAAATTAAATGACGTAAAACCGAAAAAGCTGGGTGACCTAGCCTAGAATGCCAAATGGCATCCGACACTCTAACACCAATGAATGCAAAGACTCCATTGCTGACCACAAAAGAACTTGAAAAAGGATAAAAGCCATTTCTACTCCGGCCTTGTAAAAGCGTCCTCCCTGTTTGAAGGTCCTGGACACGGTAGGAGGTTGGATATAATGTTAGTGAACAATTATTATCTTTGGTAAATTGATTAATGGAGATAACATTAGTAGAGGCATTAGGGCAGTGTAGGGAGTTAGGTAGAGTAAAAGAATGGTGGGGTGTTTGAATAGAGGAAGTACCAACGTGAGAAATGTGCAAACCTGATCCATCAACCACTCCATGGACATTATCAGAACCAATGTATGGGCGGGGATTGGAAACTTGTTTCAAATCATTGGTGACGTGAGCATTGGCTCCAGAGTCAAAGAGCCAGTTCTGAGGGCCATATGACGTAGCAGAAGCTGGAGGAGGTGCAGCAGCAGCATATGCTTGGAGACGAGGAGCAGGGACACGTCCTTCATAGGCCATATTCACCGTTCACGTAAGCAAGTCCATGCAGAATATGAACTTGTCTTACCAATGAGAGAAGCAAGAACAGTAGGATGAACGGAACTATTGATCCACGAAAGCACCATGGCATCTTGCTGAATCCATGCATCAAAGGCAGGATTAACGTCATCAGTAAGTGCACCTTTATCATCCTGCAAGAAGGCAGGAGGACAGGTGTTGGTTCCATCGACAAAAGACACCAGATTCCGGCTTCGAAGCAAGGGCAACATCTAAGCATGCCATAAGGGATAGTTGGTACGGTCCAACTTTATAGTGAGAAAGTTGGAAGCATTAGGAAGAGAGGAGAGAACAGTGGGGTTGGAGGGACTAGAACTGGACGCCATTGAAAAAAAATTGAAGCTTTTGGTCGTTAGACTTTCAGCTCTGAGATACCATAAAAGAGATTTGAAACTGAAAATATAGGACTCGAATTGTATAAGCTCAACTCGATACCGAGTGAGTGTTCATTCATTCATATATATAGGGGTACAATGGATCAGTTTGGTACATTGAAGAGATAAATACAAATAGTTGAAAGTATATCAGATAGGAGAGAGTTGTGTGGCTGTTGGACTGTGGCGCTTCAGTGTTGGAGATGAACTCAAACTCCAGGAGGAAGAGTCCGTTTGAATGTGTGCGGACGTGGATTGAGGAATATCCGAAGTGGGCTTATCAAGGAATACGTTTGCAAAATCTTCCATGGTACTCTTGAATATGAATACCCTGAAATTGAAAGAAAAAAAAAAAAAAAAAAAAAAAAAAAAAACTTATCCTGCTATAATAATCTATAGAAAGAACGATAACCAATCATTAGCTAATACAGGAGAATGAAGCTGTTCAATGAAACCTACCTGGCTGTATCTTACACGCATCACCGCCTCAAAACCTTTATCGTTGTAGAGCTTTGAGAATCAGAGACAGTTGAGAAGGGGTAATAATAGTAGAACTGAAATCATAACCCAAACAGTTAGACGACTATGTGTAAATGATCTATAGTTACAAATGGCAGATGCTTCTCAAATATGATATCACAGATTTATTTTAGATGGTGGATATGTAGATTAGAAATAACAAAAAGGTCAAAAAAATTAGAAAATTCATAAGAGAAAACCCTCAACCAAAATGATACCAGGTTGAAATTTGATGCCAGATGTATGGGAAGTGATAGAAGCAAATTCAGTAGTACCTGCCCTCCAGTTGTTCTTGGTATGACAGAGACAGAAGCAATGTCTATGTATGAGTCTGACTGGGTAGTGATAAATAAGTCGACACAAACCTGGAACATTTTATGAAAAAATAAATTGGCCGAAATAAATTATGCTTAACTGTCAATTACCACTAATAATCTGTCAGCTTAGAAGTGTCATCAATATGTTAACTGATCATCATGGGAAAGAGTGTAAAAGGTTTACCTGATATTCAGCAAATTCAACTGCCATTGTCTTTAAAGTTTTGTCCGCTGGTTGGACTAATTTATGGGCCACCTGAAATGCGGTTAAAGTTTAAACAAACAAAACATAAGGGTGTGTCTAAGGTGCAGACAGACGGTGCGGACAGATGGTGCGGACAGAAATCGGACGGAGGAGATGAGCCAAGTGTAGGCGGTGGAACCGAGTGTTTGAGTGTTTCTCATTACCTGTAAAATTCGCGGGTAAAACTTAGGAAATTTTCTGGAAAAGGAAGGGGAAGGAAGCTGGCGGTACATCAGGGGAAGAGGAAGGGAGTTGACTGAGAACCACACTGATCCGCTCTACGTCGGCTCGCTCACGGCTCTTTTTTTATTATCGTAGATTAAGCTGCTTTGCAATTTTGGGGTTTATATAGTGTTTTCGTGCCAATTTTGATTATTGGGTATTGTTCCTGAATCTTAATTGTCCACCTATAAATAGTTACACTTTGAATAGGGATTTTCATACCAGGTTTTCGTTCAGTTTATAGAGAGAATTTGTGACACGCCCAACCCTGATATTCTCCAAACACTAGGGTAGACACGTGCTGGCCGACACCCGAAGGTGACGAAACCATATTAGAATGCATGAGAACAAGAAATAAATAAGACTTATAAATTTAAATACAATGCTTATGCAATTGAGGAGCATGTTCAGAGCATACAATTAATCTAAAACAAGTAAGGGAAGAATATAAAATTGAATGAATAAAAGAATAGGTCCTACACCGAGAGGACTCGAAGATGCCCATGTGGAAGTGCCTTAACGCCGGGATTGTACACCTCGATTCTAAGTCCTGAGGAGGGTGCAAAACAAAACATGAGTAGACCAAGTTGATATATATAATATTGAAACAGTTAATCAACATACTAACCCCAAAAGTTTATGAAAACTCAATAGTATAATATTGAATAGGTTTTCCGAAAACCCTAGCATGCCATAAAACTTCTCATGAAACATACATTGTATAATGTGCTAAATAGTGGTATCATGTAATAGTATCTCACGGTCGAAGCCACCAACCTACGCCCGGCAAAAGCCAATATAAACATCTCCAGGCCGAAGCCACCAACTTACGCCCGATAAAAGTCAATATACGAGTATCATCGCCCTTAGGCACCTACGCCCGGTCGAAGCCAATATAAGTATCATTACCCGTAGGCACCAACCTACTCTCGGCCAAAGCCAATATAAGTATCATCGCCCATAGGCAGAACAATGACCACTAGATACACACAAAAACATTGAATATATTCTTTCCAACATAAAAAAAAATATATATATATATATATATATATCTCAAAGACATCTTCATAGCATATAGTCATCCATCATATATACTATAAAGAAGTGTAAAAACATGTTCATAAGCACTATATAGTCATCCATCATATATACTACAAAGAACATAAGTTCGATAAAATATGGTATTCCTAAATATTCTCAGTAAGCATGATAATCATAAAGTGTAAATCTATAAAACATTTCATAAAACGTAACCATTAAATCATGTTTTTCATGTATGCATTTCTACTAATCAAACATGCATTTTAGAAGGGGTCCACTCACAGATACTTTGCCATCGAAGAGCCACGTAAACTAGCAAAGACAGAATCGCCATATTAATGCACCTTAGCACATAAAGGGCCAATTAATAACACTATATTCAAACGATTGAATTTCAGGAAACGGATGTCATAAACGGATTTAGAACGTTGAAAAACATAAAAGAGGACCTCAGGCACCCCCACGCGCCGCAGTACGCGCCTTCACACGCCAGGAAAAGTCGTCGGCGCCACTGTGGACATTGGCACATATGCTCCACACGCTGGCCAAGGTATGCCCTCACGCGCAGGTTCACGTGCGGCCAAGGCTTCTGGGATCCAACTGTGTTGGGTCGAATCCGAGTCGGATCTGGGCTTGGGCTTCCTTTGGGTTTAGGCCTAGGTTCTCTGAGCTGAAGGCTCATTTCACACAACCCGAAGGCCTTGGTTCAAGAGGTTGGGCCTAGTGTTCTAAGGCCCAAAAGCCTGGGTTCACTAGGTCGAAAGCCCAAGTCAACTCGGCCCAAAGGCCTGGTTTTGGGTGGGTTCAAAAGGCTTTTGGGTTTCATAAATAGGCCGATTTCACTGCCCAACGACCCGATTGTGGTTTGGGTTTCCAGATCCGTTTAAGGGTCTCAGGTTGGATTTGACCCATTTCGTTGAAACCACACCCTAGCCTACGATTTACCTATGAAATTGAAGGTAGAGGTGAGAGGGAGAGATTTGTACCTTCGACAAGTCGTGGGGTGGTCGGAGTCGGCCGGATTTTGAGGTTGAGGAGGTGGTCGAGAGGTTGAGGAGGTGGTCGAGGGTAGTGTTTCACGGTGTTGTCTCCATCGTCATTCAACTCCAAAAGGGTGTGTGTGTGGGTGTTAGTCAATCGGGGAGAGGGAGAGAGATTCGAGAATGAAAAAAGGAGAGTGAGCTTGGGGAAAAAGAAGAGAGGGATCCAAGAGTTGTGTGGCGAAAATGTGGCAACCATAGACAAGAGGAGGGGAAAACCGAGGAACCAAAAAGGGAAGGGGGGCCCACAAGGCACACCATTTAACACCAAATAAAACAATATTTTAAACCAAAACCCACAACCAAAGGAAATTACAACCCTGCCCCTTTCGTTCCGTAAAACCTGTAAACTTAAACGGGACGGGTTGTCACAATTTGAGTGAGAACCCTGAAGAAGAAAGAAATAGGTTCAAGTTTGCAGAGGAAAGCTTAAGGGTAAGATCTTTCATTTTGGGTGTCTTGAGTAATTCTTTTCAATTTGATTTACCATGTTTGTATTCTCTCTTTGGATCTGAAAACAAACCCTTTTAGTACCTATTTCATGTTTTTATCATCCTGTGAGAAGCTATGGAAAATCAAAAGAATCTAAGTTTCAAAGTGTTCGTAATTTTCTAGGTGCAGATTTCAGATCTTTCAATTTCGTAGTGCCTTCTTTCGTCCCTATTTTCTTTCACTACAAAGCTTATTTTCAAATTCTTTTTCCGTAGAATTGAAGATGGATTCAAAAGCTTTAAGTCGAGTATTTATCCGAAGATTTTCAGTGAGATTTGATGGGTCAAACCCATGTTAAAAAACGTGCCTTTGAATCCGTGTAAAACTCGGGTGCAGTTGTTCTACACATACTTGCTGTTTTAACTCATGATTTCTCTCACTTCGAGGCTCGATTTTTAACAAATTTTATATCGTTGGAAAGATGGTTCTTCAAGCTTTCAAACCAGTATAAACTCATAAATTTTCATCGATATTTGATTAGGCAAAAAATTGCTCGTTTTGTGTCCACAAAACTAGAACAAACTTTAGCTTTTTGCAGTTTCCTTTTGTTAGGGAAGTTGAACAGTGATTTTATCTTACAATATTCTAAATGTTTGGTTTGTTTGTCATGTCCTTTTACTCTGACATTCGGCTTTAGAATCGACAGTGCCTTAGAGCTCGGGATAGCTAAGGAAAGAGATTTAAGATTGCCGGGAGTCAAGGTTGGGGATTTAGAGATTAATAATTAAGTAGAACTATATAAGTTAATTATTCACTTACAAGTTTGTATGCTTATGTTTTTATGATTGATTAAGTGATTTTCTTCCCCAATATTATTGAATCATGAATTTGATATCCTTGATTAGTATCATTGTGATGGTGTTTATGAAGTTGATTATTTAACTCTTGGTGTTGGCATATGATTTCTCTATTATAAATAAATACTGGATTGCATTACATGTTGGAGTGAAGATGTTTGCGAATATATTCAAGGCTTGGGTTATGGAATGGAAATATCTTTTGTGAGGTTGAGTTCAACTCTTGTAAGGACGAATCAGGAGGAAAATTTGAATTTAGGAATGGTTTGAGTTGTAGTTTTATTTTATTTTATTTTTTTGTCACACCATTAAATGAAGAAGGAAAAAAGAAAGAAACATCGGGGTGTGACAAAATGCCTTCTGCTATTTTGTGAGTTTGCATTAGCTAATGATGTTAAACCAATCAACAAGGTTTATAATTTTAAAAAGAGGTTATATTAGCTTCAAGATCCTGCAAAGAAAGCAAACAAAAATTATTGTTTAATTCCTCAGTAAGCTTTTGATTTATGTGAATTCTTTTACAATTCTCACAAAAGTCTTACAAATTTCTTCGTTAGTATTGTGATATATTAACATAACGATATGATCATTCATATGATGTAGGTTTATGAAGACTTGTTGACAGGTTGTGTTTAAGTTTTATATTATTGTCTGCTAGACTGCTATTAAATGTATAGCTCGAGTTATGGATCAGTTGTGAGCTAAAAGTAAAAGCCTTTTGCAATTTGTGAATTTGTTTAGGTAATAATGTTAAACCAACCAACAAGTTCATGCATGTCTAAAAAGAGGTTATATTAGTTTCAAGGTCCTGCAAAGAAAGGTAACAAAAATTCTTGGTTAATTCTTCAGTGAGCTTTTGATTTATGTGAATTCTTTTGCAATTCTTACAAAATCTTACAAATTTCTTTGTTAGTATTGTGATATATTAACATAACGGTATGATCATTCATATGATGTAGGTTTATGAAGACTTGTTGACAGGTTGTGTTTAGGTTGTATATTATTTTCTGCTTGACTGCTATTAAATGTATTGCTCAAGTTATGGATCAGTTGCTAGCTAAAAGTAAAAGCCTTTTACTATTTGTGAATTTGCATTAGCTAATGATGTTACCAACCAACTAGTTTCATACTTGTCTAAAAAAGAGGTTGTACTAGCTTCAAGGTCCTGCAAAGAAAGCTAACAAAAATTCGTGGTTAATACCTCAGGGGCTTTTGATTTATGTGAATTCTTTTGCAATTCTTACAAAATCTTACAAAATTTCTTGGTTAGTATTGTGATTTGTTAACTTAACGGTATGATCATTCATGTGATGTAGGTTTATGAAGACTTGTTGACAGTTTGTGTTTAGGTTTTATATTATTGTCTGCTTCACTGCCCTTGAATGTATTGCTCGAGTTATGAATTAGTTGCTAGCTAAAAGTAAAAGCCTTTTGCTATTTGTGAATTTGGATTAGCTAATGATGTTACGAAGCAACAAGTTTCATACTTGTCTAAAAAGAAGTTATTTTAGCTTTAATGTCTTGGAAAGAAAGCTAACAAAAATTCTTGGTTAATTGCTCAGGGAGCTTTTGATTTATGTGAAATCTTTTGCAATTCTTACAAAATTTCTTGGTTAGTATTGTGATTTGTTAGCAACCATTCATTTGATGTAGGTTTATGAAGACTTGTTGACAGGTTGTGTTTAGGTTTTATATTATTGTCCACTTGACTGCCATTAAATGTATTGCTCGAGTTATGAATCAGTAGCTAGCTAAAGGTAAATCTTTTTCTATTTGTGAATTTGCATTAGCTAAACTGTTTTGCTTTTGGTGAATGAAAATGCTCAAAATTTTTATTATTGATGTCTCTGGTTCTTTCTTGGATGTCTCTGACCCTTCAATTTCCTAGCATCATGATCGGATCATATTTACATATATTTTTACTTCAAATTCACTCGTCTTTTCTTAGTTAGTTCCTTATATTTTTGAGCTATTTACGTTATTTTTGTGTTTATAGGATTTGTCATGCAAAGAAAATAAAAATGGCACAAATGAGTTTTAAATAATAAATTCGTCGAAAATTGCTTTAGTCGTTCTCATTCTGTCATGAGTTAGCTGTTATAATTTTAATTGTATGGTCTGTTTATGTTGTAGTGCCTTAGAATATTAATTCTATGATTTTTTTCTTTTACTATTGCCGTCCAAGTTGTGGCCATCTTGTCCACTCATGTATGTTTATTATTTTCTGCACTAAAATTTGTTTCTTTTGGAAGAAAAGAAAATAACAAGTGCTTGTGCAGCGTGAGGTGGAGAGATGAGTGAGAGACAGCTAAAAGGATCCAAGGAGGACGGATTAGAAGAAAAGGGAAAGAATGAAACAGAAGGCAGCGTGCAGGAAATATAAAAAAAAGAGACTGTGGGGCGCAGCAAGAAAAAAGGGGAATAAAAGTATGGAAAGCAAAGGCATACGGGGGAGAAATAATCAGGAAAGGAGGGATCCAAAGAAAGATATACGAAAGAAGAAGAAAAAGGAGAATCCAAGGCGTGAAAGGGATAGAGGCGGGAGACAGAGAAGACTTGAAAAAGTGGGAAATAAAATAATAAGATAGAGGCGGGGGACAGAAGGGGGGGGAAGAGGAAAACGCGGTCTGGGAGCGGGAGAAAGGGACTGCCCTTTGGGCAGTTCGCAGAAGGACAGGAAAGAGCTGCCTTTGCAGCACAAGGAAAGAAGGCAGACAGCTGCACTTACAGCGTGAGTGGAAAGAAACAGGCGGGAGAGAGAGGAGACAGAAACTGAGGGGGACTGACGTGAGGACAGGAGGATTGCAGAAAGCTGCACTTGCAGCTGGGAAGGCGCAGTCCACACGGGCAGAAGACCAGAGGCACGGGCAGACTGGCACTGAAGCACTCTTTTCTCTCGGTTAAATCTTTCCAAACTTCTATTTTATTTCTGTTTTAATAATGTGTAATTAAATTTTATTTTGGCTAGAGGTTAATTCAAAACCATGAATATATTTGTAATATGAATTGATTACCTTCGGTTGTGATTTCATAAGTTGTGATTTCAATTTACTTATCCGTTCGTATAAAAACTGATTTGTGTATGTTGGTTGAGAGTGCACGCTTAATTTACATGCATGAATTTGATGCTAGAATATAAGTGAATTTCACCTAATCGTTATGAACTTATTTTCACAAGTAGTAAAGGTTGCTAGTCACAATCACGTTAAGTAAATTCTTGGCAAGAGTATCATGCTTTTCATAGTTACGAATGCCTCGTCAATGCTTATAGTTTTCACAAAGTTTAATGATCTTTGATTGTATCTCTATTGTGCTTTTCACGTAGGGGACTTTTGAAGAATGTTTTGAATTGTTGTATGCGTTTTCCCGTCCAATTCAATAACTTAAGGAAAACTTGAAGATTAAAAAAGTGCTGTTCACGGTTAATCTGGAGTATTGAGATTCACAATTTATTGAAAGAACAACTGAAAATCAATTTAGGTTGCATATGTGTCATGTGTGGAGAAGAACCCTCTAGCTAGTCCGTCATTTATCATTTTACCTTAATTTCATGTTTTTGTCAATTCTGTAATTTAATTAAGTTTAATTTACTTTTCATCAAAACCAAAAACCCCCCATTATTAAATTATATTATTTAGTTAGTTTTCATTGTTTTTAGTCTTTTAATTCAATTTCCGTCCATTTCAATTCCTAGTGTTTAATTTAATTGTTTTCATTATTTTGAGTCATTTTAAGTGTGTTTCGAGTTATTAGAGTTTTTAGCCTAATTTTGTGTCCTTGAGTCTTATTTAATATTTTTAAATTAATTTAGAATAGATTAGCAATCCCTCCTAATCCCCGGCCTAGAACGATACCCTACTTACATCTATACTACAATTGTCAAAAAGAGGGTTTAATTTGTGTGTCAAGTAATTTTGCGCATCAAATTTTGGCGCCGTTGCCGGGGATTAGCAACTTTGCTAATCCTTTTATTTTTGTTTTTGTTTATGTTTATATTGGTGTTTGTGTATTTTACTTTTGATATTTGATTTATTTTTCTTTCTTTGATTTTAGGTTCAAATGGAGCCGAGGGAAATTTAAAGGAAAGATGCGTCCGGCTAAAGACGTTAAATCAAGCGCTTCTTGGGAGGCAACCCAAGCATTCAACGAAGGGAGACTTTGGAATTGCTAACCCAATCAGCTTTGCATTCTTCCACCCTTATCTTTGCTGCTTTCATTTTGTTTTGTTTAGTTAGTTGTGTTATTTGGTTGATTTCTGTGAGTTTGTGTTATTTAGTTTAAGTGTGGGGGAAGGTTAACCAAAGTCTCTTTACATTAATTTACATATAAAAAAAAAAAAAAAAAAAAAAAAAAAAAAAAAGATAAAATTTAAAATTAATGATAAATAAATAAATAAAAAAAAAAAAAAAAACATAAAAAAAAAAAAATACAAATATTTTACAATGATGTAAACTAATAGTATTCATTGGTCGGGTGGTGCTTCAGTAGTAGGCGGGGCTTCAGTAGTCGGGGGGGCCACAGAAGGAGGAGGCAACAGAGGTTGATCAGTTGGAGCTTCACTACGCGGTGCCGCTCCAGAAGATGAGGGCAGATGCTGTTGGAACAGACCCACAAACTTCCGATGATCCAGTAAAATTTGACCATCAGTGTCCTGCATCTGGTCAATCTTCCTCTTCATGCTGGTGGCATAGCTGTGTGCAAGCTTGTGCAATTCTTTATTCTCATGCTTGAGCCCTTTAATCTCTTGTTTGAGACTCTGTATTTCAGCCACCAACGACTCAACATGACGGGTTCGAGCAAATAGGCGTTGGGCCATGTTGGACACAGAACTCGCACACTGCACGCTAAGAGCCAGAGACTCCTTAACCGCCAATTCATCAGACCGCCTAGCGAGCAGTCTGTTATCTCTGGGGGTGACAAGGTTCCGGGCCACCACCGCGGCAGTCATGTCATTTTTCATCACCGAATCCCCCACGGTAAGAGGACCGGTAGGGGATATGAAGGATGGGCGCCATATATTGTCTGGTGAAGGCGGAGCTGCCTCTTCACCAATGTTCAAGTCAAAACGACGATCGGAAGGGCCAGACATTTTTCAGAGGTGGTGAAGAAAGAAGAGAGTCGGAATGATCAAGATTAAACAAGTGCAAGAAGGGAGTGTTTACAGGAGGGTGCTCAAGTGTGTTGTGGAACAAGCTTAACGCCTCTATAAAAAGAAGAAATCGGAGAGGCGCTCCTCAGAGAAGCGTCCTCTCGCAAATCGAAGAGGCGGGGCTCCTTTCTCAAAAGCCGGATTCTTTTCTCAAAAGAGGCGTTTCATTTCTTAAAGGCTGGGCTTGCTCAGAAACCACGAGCCGAACCCCGGATTTCAAAAGATCAATTTGTCCAGACGTGTCGTCACTTGTCACACGCAAATTGCTTTGCGAAATTCTCGGGCAGTTTGTCGAAGCACCAATTCAGAAATCGAAGAGGGAAATTCAACAGTCAAAGACACGCTAGCTTTCTCAAAAGCTGGGCTTCAACCCACGGGCAAATCTTCTTTTCCAGATTTATCCGCACGTGTCACATGCTACCTCTACAATCGACGATGCTCAGAGCTCGAAACGCCGATTCCAGATATCAATGAGGAATCTGCTTTGCGGAAATTACGGGCAGCTTTGTCAGAAAGCGCGTAATTTGTACTATTCATCCATCTACCGGCTGCCGACACTAAGTGAGAGAACAGTTCCGGTTGTGAAGAGAAGTCCTATAAGTTTCTACCTTCGCTTTCCACAGCAAAGGCACACTCTCTCAGCACTTCTTCATCTCTGAAAATGCATTCCCAAAGAATCCTCCTAAGTTACTCTGTGTTCCTAATTCCTTGGGATACTCCTGCGAACAACCCATTCAAAGCAAAAGTATTTCATATCATGAAGGTTGAAAGCAAGAGTATCTCATATCATGCTTTCTCCCTGTCCTTTCTCCAGCCAGCACCTGCTCTCGAGTACTCATCATCTTGTGCTTTCGCTTTGTTTCTCACTTATAAGGGAAGTGAAGATGATACCTCGAAGCATGTGGAGACAACGTGCTGATTCATCCTCAACTAAGGACAAGGAGAAAGAGAGCAAGAGGTGGGCACTTGGAAAGATTGAAGAAAGAAACAGACCAACACCTCTCCCTCGTGCCTGCCCGCCATGCAGAGGAAACAAGCAGAGAAGAATGCAGCTTGCACAATCATCCCAGCAGAAGGAGTCTGAGCTGAGGAACTAGAGAAGCTGCCACATCTGCTTGGAGAACAAATAAGGAACTGCAACATTCCCAAAGAGCAAAGCCTCGCCGTACAATAGCATAAAATCATCACTTGCAAATAAAAAGCTAAGTGTCACCCTGTTCAAGAGGAAAGCTGTGGAAAGTCAACAAGCACGACCAATGATTACTTATTAGTTTTATTCATTATCTTTTATCGTAATTTTCAATTTTTCGTTTGCAATTTTTTTTTTTTTTAATTAATTTTCTTGCGTACTTAACTGAATTATTTCTTTTCTTTGCAGGAACTTTTGGTTATTTCCACCCTTGAAGTTGATTGCAGAATTTTAGCTTGGGGGGTCATCGCTTGATTTTACTGCAAATTAGGGAAGTTTTCAGTCTAATTGCTTTATTTTGTTTCTTATTATTTATTTATTTATTTTATTTTTATTTGCATTATAGTGTTTTCTGACATTGGGGACAATGTCAAGTTTAAGTGTGGGGGTAGAAATCTCCAGAATTTCATTTGTCTCTGTGTTGTTGTTTTTTGTGTTCTTAATTAGTTTTGTTTTTTTTTGTGTTCTTAATTAGTTTTGTTTTTCTTTTAAAAAAAATAAAAAAATAAAAAAAAAACTGTGTTGTTGTTTTTTGTGTTCTTAATTAGTTTTGTTTTCTTTTAAAAAAAAAAAATTTTTTTAAATTTAAAAAAATTTAGGAAAATTTAAAAATCCAAAAATATTGTCTTGTTTCCCTTATTGTTTTGAATTAGATTTTTGTTAGTTTCCCGACCCAATGATATAATTAGATCAAATTTGAATCATGATTATCAAGAACTTAGTTAACATGTGTTTTGTGAAATTCCTAATTCTCTTGTTAGTTTTGTACATGTTTGATCATCTTTGAAAAACCAAATGCACATAGCCTTGTTAATGTGAAACTAAAGTATGACTTAAAGCTTCATATGTGAATTTAGTGACCATATACATCCGATGTGAGTTCTTTGAGCCTATTGAAAGTGTGTGCATTTTTCATACACTCCTATTCTTTCATGTGTGATGAACTTATGTGAGATACATCTCTAGAACTTGCGTAACGATCTTTCGAAATGTTTGTCATTGATTGCATGAACTTGGAAATGATAGAGGCATTAGGTTTATCACTATGGCCCAAATAACCATGTTTCCCAAATAAAAATGATATCATTAGATTGCCAATTTGAGCCGTGTATGTTGAGCCTTTTATTTCTTATCACCAGATATGTCTACCCTTATACCTGAAACATTTTTCCTTACCCTTTCCAAGCGAGCAATGCGAGATTGTCTTATGAGAAACGTTTGTGAAGTATTGTGAAGATGTTTGGCAAAAGAATAAGTGTGGGGGTATTTCATGTTTGTGATTTAAAAAAAAAAAAAAAAAAAAAAAAAAAAAAAAAAAAAGAAAAAAAAAATTGTATAAAAAGAAAATAAAAAGTTTTTAAAGTTTCAGTTTAAGGGTGTGATTGGAGGTTTCAGAAGAATCGTTGGAGAGCTTGAGTTCTTATAAATCTAGACAAAAGAATTGCTTGCAATGTAGCTTGGAACTTGTGTTTACCTATTCTTTCATTTCAATAACCCTCTCCCTAAACCTCATTACATCCAATAAAAGTCCTCTTGATTTAAGTTTTGCAATTATGACTGTGGAGAAGTGATCTTTATGCAAGCTTATGGTAGAAATTTCACATTTGATTCTTTGAGCGAAACACATTAAAACTAAACACATGTGTGATTGAGTGCATATCCCGTGAGAAGGTTGCTAGTTTGCATATGATGATTTTAAAAATAAAAACTTGAAATTGCATTAGCATGGCTATCTCACACACTACACTTCAAGGATGATTCAAAGATTACTGCTAATATTTGAAACAGGAAGATGAACTTGGATTAACTTCTTTGGTGCTAGCTATGGTTCTTGATGATTTATGTTCTCAAATGAAATTCTATGAGGGTCACATCGGGGGAAACTAATGTTTTTCATGTTAGTACTTTTTCATGTTTTCTTTGTTTTGCTCGAGGACTAGCAAAAGCTAAGTGTGGGGGTATTTGATCGGATCATATTTACATATATTTTTACTTCAAATTCACTCGTCTTTTCTTAGTTAGTTCCTTATATTTTTGAGCTATTTACGTTATTTTTGTGTTTATAGGATTTGTCATGCAAAGAAAATAAAAATGGCACAAATGAGTTTTAAATAATAAATTCGTCGAAAATTGCTTTAGTCGTTCTCATTCTGTCATGAGTTAGCTGTTATAATTTTAATTGTATGGTCTGTTTATGTTGTAGTGCCTTAGAATATTAATTCTATGATTTTTTTCTTTTACTATTGCCGTCCAAGTTGTGGCCATCTTGTCCACTCATGTATGTTTATTATTTTCTGCACTAAAATTTGTTTCTTTTGGAAGAAAAGAAAATAACAAGTGCTTGTGCAGCGTGAGGTGGAGAGATGAGTGAGAGACAGCTAAAAGGATCCAAGGAGGACGGATTAGAAGAAAAGGGAAAGAATGAAACAGAAGGCAGCGTGCAGGAAATATAAAAAAAAGAGACTGTGGGGCGCAGCAAGAAAAAAGGGGAATAAAAGTATGGAAAGCAAAGGCATACGGGGGAGAAATAATCAGGAAAGGAGGGATCCAAAGAAAGATATACGAAAGAAGAAGAAAAAGGAGAATCCAAGGCGTGAAAGGGATAGAGGCGGGAGACAGAGAAGACTTGAAAAAGTGGGAAATAAAATAATAAGATAGAGGCGGGGGACAGAAGGGGGGGGAAGAGGAAAACGCGGTCTGGGAGCGGGAGAAAGGGACTGCCCTTTGGGCAGTTCGCAGAAGGACAGGAAAGAGCTGCCTTTGCAGCACAAGGAAAGAAGGCAGACAGCTGCACTTACAGCGTGAGTGGAAAGAAACAGGCGGGAGAGAGAGGAGACAGAAACTGAGGGGGACTGACGTGAGGACAGGAGGATTGCAGAAAGCTGCACTTGCAGCTGGGAAGGCGCAGTCCACACGGGCAGAAGACCAGAGGCACGGGCAGACTGGCACTGAAGCACTCTTTTCTCTCGGTTAAATCTTTCCAAACTTCTATTTTATTTCTGTTTTAATAATGTGTAATTAAATTTTATTTTGGCTAGAGGTTAATTCAAAACCATGAATATATTTGTAATATGAATTGATTACCTTCGGTTGTGATTTCATAAGTTGTGATTTCAATTTACTTATCCGTTCGTATAAAAACTGATTTGTGTATGTTGGTTGAGAGTGCACGCTTAATTTACATGCATGAATTTGATGCTAGAATATAAGTGAATTTCACCTAATCGTTATGAACTTATTTTCACAAGTAGTAAAGGTTGCTAGTCACAATCACGTTAAGTAAATTCTTGGCAAGAGTATCATGCTTTTCATAGTTACGAATGCCTCGTCAATGCTTATAGTTTTCACAAAGTTTAATGATCTTTGATTGTATCTCTATTGTGCTTTTCACGTAGGGGACTTTTGAAGAATGTTTTGAATTGTTGTATGCGTTTTCCCGTCCAATTCAATAACTTAAGGAAAACTTGAAGATTAAAAAAGTGCTGTTCACGGTTAATCTGGAGTATTGAGATTCACAATTTATTGAAAGAACAACTGAAAATCAATTTAGGTTGCATATGTGTCATGTGTGGAGAAGAACCCTCTAGCTAGTCCGTCATTTATCATTTTACCTTAATTTCATGTTTTTGTCAATTCTGTAATTTAATTAAGTTTAATTTACTTTTCATCAAAACCAAAAACCCCCCATTATTAAATTATATTATTTAGTTAGTTTTCATTGTTTTTAGTCTTTTAATTCAATTTCCGTCCATTTCAATTCCTAGTGTTTAATTTAATTGTTTTCATTATTTTGAGTCATTTTAAGTGTGTTTCGAGTTATTAGAGTTTTTAGCCTAATTTTGTGTCCTTGAGTCTTATTTAATATTTTTAAATTAATTTAGAATAGATTAGCAATCCCTCCTAATCCCCGGCCTAGAACGATACCCTACTTACATCTATACTACAATTGTCAAAAAGAGGGTTTAATTTGTGTGTCAAGTAATTTTGCGCATCAAATTTTGGCGCCGTTGCCGGGGATTAGCAACTTTGCTAATCCTTTTATTTTTGTTTTTGTTTATGTTTATATTGGTGTTTGTGTATTTTACTTTTGATATTTGATTTATTTTTCTTTCTTTGATTTTAGGTTCAAATGGAGCCGAGGGAAATTTAAAGGAAAGATGCGTCCGGCTAAAGACGTTAAATCAAGCGCTTCTTGGGAGGCAACCCAAGCATTCAACGAAGGGAGACTTTGGAATTGCTAACCCAATCAGCTTTGCATTCTTCCACCCTTATCTTTGCTGCTTTCATTTTGTTTTGTTTAGTTAGTTGTGTTATTTGGTTGATTTCTGTGAGTTTGTGTTATTTAGTTTAAGTGTGGGGGAAGGTTAACCAAAGTCTCTTTACATTAATTTACATATAAAAAAAAAAAAAAAAAAAAAAAAAAAAAATAAATAAATAAAAAAAAAATAAAAAAAAAAAAAAAAAAAAAAAAAAAAAAAAATACAAATATTTTACAATGATGTAAACTAATAGTATTCATTGGTCGGGTGGTGCTTCAGTAGTAGGCGGGGCTTCAGTAGTCGGGGGGGCCACAGAAGGAGGAGGCAACAGAGGTTGATCAGTTGGAGCTTCACTACGCGGTGCCGCTCCAGAAGATGAGGGCAGATGCTGTTGGAACAGACCCACAAACTTCCGATGATCCAGTAAAATTTGACCATCAGTGTCCTGCATCTGGTCAATCTTCCTCTTCATGCTGGTGGCATAGCTGTGTGCAAGCTTGTGCAATTCTTTATTCTCATGCTTGAGCCCTTTAATCTCTTGTTTGAGACTCTGTATTTCAGCCACCAACGACTCAACATGACGGGTTCGAGCAAATAGGCGTTGGGCCATGTTGGACACAGAACTCGCACACTGCACGCTAAGAGCCAGAGACTCCTTAACCGCCAATTCATCAGACCGCCTAGCGAGCAGTCTGTTATCTCTGGGGGTGACAAGGTTCCGGGCCACCACCGCGGCAGTCATGTCATTTTTCATCACCGAATCCCCCACGGTAAGAGGACCGGTAGGGGATATGAAGGATGGGCGCCATATATTGTCTGGTGAAGGCGGAGCTGCCTCTTCACCAATGTTCAAGTCAAAACGACGATCGGAAGGGCCAGACATTTTTCAGAGGTGGTGAAGAAAGAAGAGAGTCGGAATGATCAAGATTAAACAAGTGCAAGAAGGGAGTGTTTACAGGAGGGTGCTCAAGTGTGTTGTGGAACAAGCTTAACGCCTCTATAAAAAGAAGAAATCGGAGAGGCG
Organism: Malus sylvestris; assembly: GCF_916048215.2. Lineage (NCBI taxonomy): Eukaryota > Viridiplantae > Streptophyta > Magnoliopsida > Rosales > Rosaceae > Malus > Malus sylvestris. The sequence continues at coordinate 4,646,828 of NC_062264.1, read as the reverse complement.
CTCCTCAGAGAAGCGTCCTCTCGCAAATCGAAGAGGCGGGGCTCCTTTCTCAAAAGCCGGATTCTTTTCTCAAAAGAGGCGTTTCATTTCTTAAAGGCTGGGCTTGCTCAGAAACCACGAGCCGAACCCCGGATTTCAAAAGATCAATTTGTCCAGACGTGTCGTCACTTGTCACACGCAAATTGCTTTGCGAAATTCTCGGGCAGTTTGTCGAAGCACCAATTCAGAAATCGAAGAGGGAAATTCAACAGTCAAAGACACGCTAGCTTTCTCAAAAGCTGGGCTTCAACCCACGGGCAAATCTTCTTTTCCAGATTTATCCGCACGTGTCACATGCTACCTCTACAATCGACGATGCTCAGAGCTCGAAACGCCGATTCCAGATATCAATGAGGAATCTGCTTTGCGGAAATTACGGGCAGCTTTGTCAGAAAGCGCGTAATTTGTACTATTCATCCATCTACCGGCTGCCGACACTAAGTGAGAGAACAGTTCCGGTTGTGAAGAGAAGTCCTATAAGTTTCTACCTTCGCTTTCCACAGCAAAGGCACACTCTCTCAGCACTTCTCTCTCAGCACTTCTTCATCTCTGAAAATGCATTCCCAAAGAATCCTCCTAAGTTACTCTGTGTTCCTAATTCCTTGGGATACTCCTGCGAACAACCCATTCAAAGCAAAAGTATTTCATATCATGAAGGTTGAAAGCAAGAGTATCTCATATCATGCTTTCTCCCTGTCCTTTCTCCAGCCAGCACCTGCTCTCGAGTACTCATCATCTTGTGCTTTCGCTTTGTTTCTCACTTATAAGGGAAGTGAAGATGATACCTCGAAGCATGTGGAGACAACGTGCTGATTCATCCTCAACTAAGGACAAGGAGAAAGAGAGCAAGAGGTGGGCACTTGGAAAGATTGAAGAAAGAAACAGACCAACACCTCTCCCTCGTGCCTGCCCGCCATGCAGAGGAAACAAGCAGAGAAGAATGCAGCTTGCACAATCATCCCAGCAGAAGGAGTCTGAGCTGAGGAACTAGAGAAGCTGCCACATCTGCTTGGAGAACAAATAAGGAACTGCAACATTCCCAAAGAGCAAAGCCTCGCCGTACAATAGCATAAAATCATCACTTGCAAATAAAAAGCTAAGTGTCACCCTGTTCAAGAGGAAAGCTGTGGAAAGTCAACAAGCACGACCAATGATTACTTATTAGTTTTATTCATTATCTTTTATCGTAATTTTCAATTTTTCGTTTGCAATTTTTTTTTTTTTTAATTAATTTTCTTGCGTACTTAACTGAATTATTTCTTTTCTTTGCAGGAACTTTTGGTTATTTCCACCCTTGAAGTTGATTGCAGAATTTTAGCTTGGGGGGTCATCGCTTGATTTTACTGCAAATTAGGGAAGTTTTCAGTCTAATTGCTTTATTTTGTTTCTTATTATTTATTTATTTATTTTATTTTTATTTGCATTATAGTGTTTTCTGACATTGGGGACAATGTCAAGTTTAAGTGTGGGGGTAGAAATCTCCAGAATTTCATTTGTCTCTGTGTTGTTGTTTTTTGTGTTCTTAATTAGTTTTGTTTTTTTTTGTGTTCTTAATTAGTTTTGTTTTTCTTTTAAAAAAAATAAAAAAACAAAAAAAAAACTGTGTTGTTGTTTTTTGTGTTCTTAATTAGTTTTGTTTTCTTTTAAAAAAAAAAAATTTTTTAAATTTAAAAAAATTTAGGAAAATTTAAAAATCCAAAAATATTGTCTTGTTTCCCTTATTGTTTTGAATTAGATTTTTGTTAGTTTCCCGACCCAATGATATAATTAGATCAAATTTGAATCATGATTATCAAGAACTTAGTTAACATGTGTTTTGTGAAATTCCTAATTCTCTTGTTAGTTTTGTACATGTTTGATCATCTTTGAAAAACCAAATGCACATAGCCTTGTTAATGTGAAACTAAAGTATGACTTAAAGCTTCATATGTGAATTTAGTGACCATATACATCCGATGTGAGTTCTTTGAGCCTATTGAAAGTGTGTGCATTTTTCATACACTCCTATTCTTTCATGTGTGATGAACTTATGTGAGATACATCTCTAGAACTTGCGTAACGATCTTTCGAAATGTTTGTCATTGATTGCATGAACTTGGAAATGATAGAGGCATTAGGTTTATCACTATGGCCCAAATAACCATGTTTCCCAAATAAAAATGATATCATTAGATTGCCAATTTGAGCCGTGTATGTTGAGCCTTTTATTTCTTATCACCAGATATGTCTACCCTTATACCTGAAACATTTTTCCTTACCCTTTCCAAGCGAGCAATGCGAGATTGTCTTATGAGAAACGTTTGTGAAGTATTGTGAAGATGTTTGGCAAAAGAATAAGTGTGGGGGTATTTCATGTTTGTGATTTAAAAAAAAAAAAAAAAAAAAAAAAAAAAAAAAAAAAAGAAAAAAAAAATTGTATAAAAAGAAAATAAAAAGTTTTTAAAGTTTCAGTTTAAGGGTGTGATTGGAGGTTTCAGAAGAATCGTTGGAGAGCTTGAGTTCTTATAAATCTAGACAAAAGAATTGCTTGCAATGTAGCTTGGAACTTGTGTTTACCTATTCTTTCATTTCAATAACCCTCTCCCTAAACCTCATTACATCCAATAAAAGTCCTCTTGATTTAAGTTTTGCAATTATGACTGTGGAGAAGTGATCTTTATGCAAGCTTATGGTAGAAATTTCACATTTGATTCTTTGAGCGAAACACATTAAAACTAAACACATGTGTGATTGAGTGCATATCCCGTGAGAAGGTTGCTAGTTTGCATATGATGATTTTAAAAATAAAAACTTGAAATTGCATTAGCATGGCTATCTCACACACTACACTTCAAGGATGATTCAAAGATTACTGCTAATATTTGAAACAGGAAGATGAACTTGGATTAACTTCTTTGGTGCTAGCTATGGTTCTTGATGATTTATGTTCTCAAATGAAATTCTATGAGGGTCACATCGGGGGAAACTAATGTTTTTCATGTTAGTACTTTTTCATGTTTTCTTTGTTTTGCTCGAGGACTAGCAAAAGCTAAGTGTGGGGGTATTTGATCGGATCATATTTACATATATTTTTACTTCAAATTCACTCGTCTTTTCTTAGTTAGTTCCTTATATTTTTGAGCTATTTACGTTATTTTTGTGTTTATAGGATTTGTCATGCAAAGAAAATAAAAATGGCACAAATGAGTTTTAAATAATAAATTCGTCGAAAATTGCTTTAGTCGTTCTCATTCTGTCATGAGTTAGCTGTTATAATTTTAATTGTATGGTCTGTTTATGTTGTAGTGCCTTAGAATATTAATTCTATGATTTTTTTCTTTTACTATTGCCGTCCAAGTTGTGGCCATCTTGTCCACTCATGTATGTTTATTATTTTCTGCACTAAAATTTGTTTCTTTTGGAAGAAAAGAAAATAACAAGTGCTTGTGCAGCGTGAGGTGGAGAGATGAGTGAGAGACAGCTAAAAGGATCCAAGGAGGACGGATTAGAAGAAAAGGGAAAGAATGAAACAGAAGGCAGCGTGCAGGAAATATAAAAAAAAGAGACTGTGGGGCGCAGCAAGAAAAAAGGGGAATAAAAGTATGGAAAGCAAAGGCATACGGGGGAGAAATAATCAGGAAAGGAGGGATCCAAAGAAAGATATACGAAAGAAGAAGAAAAAGGAGAATCCAAGGCGTGAAAGGGATAGAGGCGGGAGACAGAGAAGACTTGAAAAAGTGGGAAATAAAATAATAAGATAGAGGCGGGGGACAGAAGGGGGGGGAAGAGGAAAACGCGGTCTGGGAGCGGGAGAAAGGGACTGCCCTTTGGGCAGTTCGCAGAAGGACAGGAAAGAGCTGCCTTTGCAGCACAAGGAAAGAAGGCAGACAGCTGCACTTACAGCGTGAGTGGAAAGAAACAGGCGGGAGAGAGAGGAGACAGAAACTGAGGGGGACTGACGTGAGGACAGGAGGATTGCAGAAAGCTGCACTTGCAGCTGGGAAGGCGCAGTCCACACGGGCAGAAGACCAGAGGCACGGGCAGACTGGCACTGAAGCACTCTTTTCTCTCGGTTAAATCTTTCCAAACTTCTATTTTATTTCTGTTTTAATAATGTGTAATTAAATTTTATTTTGGCTAGAGGTTAATTCAAAACCATGAATATATTTGTAATATGAATTGATTACCTTCGGTTGTGATTTCATAAGTTGTGATTTCAATTTACTTATCCGTTCGTATAAAAACTGATTTGTGTATGTTGGTTGAGAGTGCACGCTTAATTTACATGCATGAATTTGATGCTAGAATATAAGTGAATTTCACCTAATCGTTATGAACTTATTTTCACAAGTAGTAAAGGTTGCTAGTCACAATCACGTTAAGTAAATTCTTGGCAAGAGTATCATGCTTTTCATAGTTACGAATGCCTCGTCAATGCTTATAGTTTTCACAAAGTTTAATGATCTTTGATTGTATCTCTATTGTGCTTTTCACGTAGGGGACTTTTGAAGAATGTTTTGAATTGTTGTATGCGTTTTCCCGTCCAATTCAATAACTTAAGGAAAACTTGAAGATTAAAAAAGTGCTGTTCACGGTTAATCTGGAGTATTGAGATTCACAATTTATTGAAAGAACAACTGAAAATCAATTTAGGTTGCATATGTGTCATGTGTGGAGAAGAACCCTCTAGCTAGTCCGTCATTTATCATTTTACCTTAATTTCATGTTTTTGTCAATTCTGTAATTTAATTAAGTTTAATTTACTTTTCATCAAAACCAAAAACCCCCCATTATTAAATTATATTATTTAGTTAGTTTTCATTGTTTTTAGTCTTTTAATTCAATTTCCGTCCATTTCAATTCCTAGTGTTTAATTTAATTGTTTTCATTATTTTGAGTCATTTTAAGTGTGTTTCGAGTTATTAGAGTTTTTAGCCTAATTTTGTGTCCTTGAGTCTTATTTAATATTTTTAAATTAATTTAGAATAGATTAGCAATCCCTCCTAATCCCCGGCCTAGAACGATACCCTACTTACATCTATACTACAATTGTCAAAAAGAGGGTTTAATTTGTGTGTCAAGTAATTTTGCGCATCACATCAATTCGTATCTCAACCTACGTTCTACTAAGTTTCTAGGAAATTAGTCTCGTTGGAAACTATTTTAGTTCATTAAACTTAGGGGCAATTATTGTGACTTTTTCCCAAATTCAATCGTTTGAGTAGAGTTTGACTAAATGTGTTATTTATGTGCTTAGGGGCAATTATTGTGACGTTTCCGTCTTCGCTAGTAGCGCAGTTTTTGGTGGCTAAGTACTGTGAGTGGACCCCTTCTAAAATTTATATGATTTTATGGTTTAATTGCATAAATGAATAGCATGCCTTACGAGTTTATGATTTGATTTTATGTTAAGCATGTTTATGAAATATGTTGATTTTCGTCTCGTGTTTTTGCTGAGGAATTAATTGTTGGCCTATATTGAGCTATATTTTAATATATAGTATTTTCTATAAAAATCATGAGCTGGTAGACTATCTGATGGATGACGATAGGATACTAGAATGTGTTTTCAAAACCCCTCTTTATAGTATAGATGATGGATGACTTTATACTATGAAGTGGTTATTTATGAGAGGCGTAACTATTTGTGCGTACCTAGTGGACACTATGCCGCCTGGGGCGAGGATCTGGTGTTGGCAGATAGACCGGGAGAAATAATCCCTAGCTACGGGCTGAGGGACATGGAGCAGGCATTGGCCCGAGAGTTAGTAATCTCTAGCTATAGGCACAGAGACCACGGTGTTGGCATAGGGCCGGGAGTTATATTTATTCAGTGATCCTACTAGTAGAACGCCGCGCTTACGAGACGATCTACGAGACGATACACGCGATGATTTATATGATGTTTTTCCGCGTTATACTTGTTGAGATGTTTTATGGCATGCTAGGGTTTCAGTAAAACTATCACTTATTATGTTAGTATTTTTTTTTTATTATATATAAACCTAGGGATTAGTATGTTCATAACTGTTTTCGTATTATATATATATATGAACTTGGTCCACTCACCCTTGTTTTGCGCTCCCTTTCAGGAGTTAGAATCGAGGTATATGATCCCGACGTCAACGCTTTCACATTGGCATATTCGAGTCCTCTAGATGTAGGACCCACATCCTTTTATTTATTCAATTTTATATTAATTCTTTTAGAACTCTAATTAGTTGTATGCTCTGAACACGTTCCTAAATTATTAATTCATTGTATTTTAAATTCATAACCCTTATTTACTTCTTATTCTTAGCTTTTGTATCAATTAATGGCTTTCGTCACCCTCAGGTGTCGGTCAGCACGTGTCTATCCTGGTATTCGGGGAATATCAGGGTTGGGGCGTGTTAGAAAAAGTTGAATGGTTTTCATTGACATCACATTTTGATTTTTAAGGTTAGTTCTGAATGTTCTATTGTGTATAGAGAGTTTCTAAACATCAAGCAATATTTGCACTAAGCTTAAAAATCGGAGCATGATATCAATGATCTAAACCGTTCATCTTATTTAATCTAGTACATGATCATGTTTTCAACATAAAAAAAACTCCGAAAAACAATTTCAGATGATAAAAAATTAAAGTTTCGGAGTTGACTCCTTCATGAAAGTTGTAAGCCTTGTCATTAAGATCTTATCTATTTTTTTTAAAATATTTTTCACAGTTTTGAATTCACAAGGCCTTGGAGGGTTTCAAAAATCTAAAGCCGATCAAACCTTAGTCAATGCTCTAAAGTATGAGATCACTAGTGTTTGCATATTTTTTCACATTTATCACACTTGTAAATTAATTATTATGATTTTTTTTTTACATAACCACTCCCCCTAGAAACATTGTTCTTGAGTTCGGATAGTTAAAAAAATCTAAACGACGATCTACCCATTGTCAAAGCGTAGAGGATGTGATCATGAGCATTCTCATATTTTTTTTTTTCACATTTTTTACACTTGTAAATGAATATTATGAATTTTTAACGTGCTTTAGTATTTTGTACGAAAAATCAAATTACATTAAAATATTTATAATAGTTAATTTACAAGTGCGAAAATGTGAAAAACTTAATTTTTGAAACGTTCGAAACGGTCGTGAATAGTGTTTTTACAAAGATTGCCCGATAAATAGAAAACAATGTAGTAATTAATTTATAAGTGGGAAAATGTGAAAAAAAAAATATGAAAAGCGCTTGTAATGAGAAGGGCTACGTATTTCATGAAGGAGTGAAATCCAAATCAGGAACCCATAATCCAAAAATTTTAAGGACAAACCTTAACCGTCGGATTGTCATTTACATTACGCTTTGATTTTTAATCAAGGGCACTCTTTTTTTATCTTTCTTTTTTCAAAACATAATATTTTAGTGGAATTAAATAGATAAAAGGTTTGGATCATTGATATCACATTTAAAAATTTAAGATTTGTGCAAATATTGCTCGATGTTCTATAATATCTAGAGAGTTTATAAACATCGAATAATATTTGCACTAACCTTAAAAATCAAAACATGATATCAACGATCTAAACCGTTCATCTTTTTCAATTTACTCCGAGATCATGGTTTCATAAAAGAAACTCCAAAAAAGGGTTTCTGGTGATGGAAAATTAAAGGGTAAAGGCGGTTAGAGTTTGTCACTAAGGTTTATGAATTATGGTGTTGAGCTTTGGAGTTAACTCCTTAACAAAAATTGTAGGTCATGTCATTACATGTGTTTCTACATTTCTTTTGTATTTTTTCACACTTGTAAACTAATTATTACTAGTTTTTTAATTGTTTTGAAGTCACGGGAAAAAAAATATTCACAAGGGTTTGGAGGGTTTCATAAATACAAATGACGATCTAACCATCGCAAAAGAGTAGAGTATGCGGCCTTGAATGATGGTATATTTTTTTCATATTTTTCTCATTTCTACGTTAATTATAATGAATTTTTATTAATAATCAATCCCCCTAAAAACATTGTTCACGAGGGTTTTGAGGGCTATAAAAATCCAAATGTTATGAAGTAATTACCAAAGCATAGAGGATGCAATCATGAGCGTTGTCATATTTTTTTTTCACATTTTTCACACTTGTTAATTAATTATTATGAATTTTTAATCATGCTTCAGTATTTTGTAGGAAAATCAAATTATATGAAAAAAAAATCGTAATAATTAATTAATAAGTGTGAAAATTGTGAAAAAAAATATAGTAACATTCGTGATCGCATCATCTACACTTTGGCAATGATAATATAGTCGTTTGGCTTTTAAAACCATAAAAATCCTCATGAATAGTTTTTAAGGAAGTAAAAAATGTGCAATAATTCATAATAATTACTTTTTGAGTCCGAAAAATGTGAAAAAAAAAACATTGCAACGCTCGGGGACACATCTTCTATGCTTTTACCATGATTATATCATCTTTTGAATTTTTTAAACCATATAAACTCTCTTGAATAATGTTTTTCCTATGACTTAAAAAACAAATTAGTAAAAATTAATCTACACGTGTGAAAAATATATATATATATATATATATATATATATATATATATATATATAAACGCTCCTAATAACAAGGCCTACAATTTCATGAAAGAGGCAAGTCCAAAATTTTGTGAACAGTATTTTTAGGGGAGCTAAAATTTGTAATTATTCAATTAGTGCTTATGTCTTTACTTTTCCTAAACTTTCATAACCAATCAAATGTAGTCATAAACTATCAAAATATGTATAAAAAGAAAGGGGTGTGATATCCATACCCCATTTTACTTCTCACACACCTTTTTAATTTTCGGCCGTCGGATCGGATGAATTGAATAAAATCAACGGACATAAATTATCAAAGGGTGTGTGAGAAGTAAAATGGGGTGTGTGGATAACACACCCCAAAAGAAAATGTTTCAATTGTTTTACACGAATGTAGCAAACATTTGATAAGAAACGCACATTTCATGTTGTGCAGAAGCGTCAAATATGAAACCAATAAGTTACAACAACAAAATATGACAAGACAAATAATCCAAAACACAAGGATTTATACTAATTCGGCGTAAGCCTACGTCCAGTTCCGAGACGGCGAGGAAATTCCACTAATATCAAAATGAGATTACAAATAGAGTTTTAACTCTCAAACCCAAATCCCACATACAATCAATAGCTCTCACTCAAACTAAGAAACAAATGGAGAAGAAGAAACAAATATCAAAATCCTTATCTCCCAAAAGCTACACAAGTAGCACCAATATCTTTGATTGAGTGATTACTAACAAAATGGGATTATTACAAATGGTGGGAAGGAGCAGCTCATATTCAAATGGGAGAGCCGAATGCTCTCCCTGGTTTCTCTCATCTGCCGCTCCCCCACTTCCCTCCCACATTCGGCTGCAACCTTTATCCATACAAAAGCAACCAATAAAAAATCCAAAGTAAAGGAATAATCATTCCTTTACAAACATCATCATGACCTTCCTTTTTCTTTTCCACAAACATAATCATTGTGTCTTTACTCATGATGATGTCCACCAAACTTTTCTTTGTTTAATTTACTAGCCGAAAGTGAATGCCAAGTTGGCCACTAATTTGGCCACTATCCAACAATCTCCACCTTGGCCAAATTCCGAAAACATCACAGAGAATCGAATCAACAATCACCATAAGCACCCAAAGTACAAACTAAAGACAATGGGAACTAAATCAAATTCCCCAAACTTTCCGGTACTCATAACAATTTCCACCTCGACTCAAACTGTACCAAAGCCAACGAAAGTAAACATTTCTCTACCGTCTTCTCCAAATTTGCAAACCATAAGTTCCTTGATCAAAACAAAGGTGATTCAAATGAAGAACTGAAATTCTTCAATATCACCGACAAAAAATCAAGCACACCATACCAAAGTTGGGCACACAATGAACTCCACCTGCTCACAAACACCATGGTCTTAAACTGCACCAATAGACTCATTCAAATAGCATGGAACATTCTCCAAGTCAAAACTAATTACAAAATTTGGCAACAAGGTTTAACATACCACATACAAAACCTTTCACCCAAATTCAGATCCTATGAATATCAATATTATGCCCTTCACTCAAATTTACCATCATCACATGAGCACCAATAGGATAACCAAATATTTCAAATTCAAATAATCAGTAGGAGATCCAAAACCATACCTCAACTGGAGTCTTCAAAAAAGCTAATTGCAGATGATGGAGACCAACAAACCAAATAGCAGTGGCAAACAAATCCAACCAAATGTACATAAACCAAACAAAGTTAGAAAGCATATAACTTGCCTTCTACAAGAGGGTCCCACACAAATGTTCTGCAGTGCAAGTGGTGTATCCAAAATAGTGTGATGTCTCACTATCCAAACCTTTACAGAACTCAACAAATTGGCCCTCACAAACTCCTCCAATGTCTCCAGCAACTTGCTCCAAAGGCAACCAATGGGAGTGAAAAAACAACCAAACAATTTCTGCCATTGAAAAAATGCCAAAGAAAATAAAACTTAGCCTTAGCCTTTTTCCCTTTTCTTCCAACCAACAACATCATTTGTCATCATGATGTACATCTGCCAAAACAAATGCCGAAAGAAAAAGAACCAACATTTTCTTTTCAATTTTCAACTGCTTCTACTTTTTCTCCTTCCCACTCAACTCATAGACAACAGCCCACAAACACCTCCGGTGCAACGATGACCAACGGAAAACCCACCAAAAGCAGTACACTACACCTACAGCCGTCGAACACCAACACTTCAACAACATCGACAACAACATTGCAGCAGACACGCTGTTTCTAAAACCATTCTCCAATCTGCGAGCTGAGTGACTGCAGCATAGTCCCTTACTATCCTTCTTCAACACCACGCATTTTGCAGCCAAACTCTGCATCTCCAATTGACCAAATGCCAAAGTCATTCCTCCTGTCCAATTTTTTCAAAAAAACATATTTCACCGTCTTTCGAAGATTTCATAGACATACTAATACAAAACCCCAAGTCGAAACCCAGAGCTCTGATACCACTTGTTGTGCGGAAGCGTCAAATATGAAACCAATAAGTTACAACGGCAAAATATGACAAAACAAATAATCCAAAACACAAGGATTTATACTGGTTCAGCGTAAGCCTACGTCCAGTTCTGAGACGGCGAGGAAATTCCACTAATATCAAAAGGAGATTACAAATAGAGTTTTAACTCTCAAACCCAAATCCCACATACAATCAATAACTCTCACTCAAACTAAGAAACAAATGGAGAAGAAGAAACAAATATCAAAATCCTTCTCTCCCAAAAGCTAATTTGGCCACTAATTTGGCCACTATCCAACATTTCACAAGTGCAATTTTTCATCACTAGTTATCTCCTTTATTTTATTGCAAAGGACTATGGTCTTGCCATAATGAACACCCCCATATTTCTTGTTACCATGAAAAGCAATCAGATTAAAGTGAATGTTATGAACCATCCTAATAGTTCTGAAAATGCCACCTATGTTCGCACTCTCAATCCACAGTAGAGGCTCATCAAGAATATCTAGATTATAAAGTTTTAGTTGCGCCTGTACGATGAAACAAAGCAAAAGATATTAATTTGAAAATAAAAGGTTTCCCAACTTGCAATACTCTAAAGCAAAAGATATTAATTTTGAACAACCTCCAATTGGAATGACTCCAAAATTCATTCGCTTAATCACTTTTTGTTGAGGAGGAAGTCGCATGTCCTACATTGGAAATATAAATCAAAATATCAAAATCTCACAAGAAAAAATACTAAAATATACTAAGAATATGGTAAAATATATAATATAAAATCGACTCATCATTAGCCTTAATTTATGTTTGAGTAAACTGTCGATTTAGTCTCACTAGCTGAGTGAAAATTGAGTTTCTTTTTTTTTTTCAAAACAATAAGTCCTTTAATTCATTTAAAATTGAAAAGTTCATCTTACTATTAGATTCAAAGTTATTCTATCCAATTTTTTGTTAAATTAAGTAAAGTGACTTGCATGTGATACACTTTAGAGAGTGTTACCATCCTTGTTGTAGAATAGAATCCCACATCGGGCATGTGACAAAAAAATATACAATTAATATATGGGATATCCCACCCTTAACATCACTTAAGACCTTTTGTGATAAAAACCCAACATCTATTAATAAGTGGTGAAGTAGGAACAATATCTGTGAATTAGTGTGGACCATGATGGGACTTGGAAAAAATTTCATGGTATCAGAGCAAGTTATTCTCTCGACATATCTTGGGCCTGAGTTACTAGGCTCAAATCTGCTTCCTTGAGTTGGAGTTTCAATGATATGCGATAGCTCCAACTTGTTGGAGCAGAAAAATTCAGATATTTTCAATTCTCCACCAAAAAGTAATCTTGAACATGTTGAGAAGCTTTAGACATCATCTTCGTTTGTCGTCAAGCAAAGGGACATGCTAGAAAACACTTTGACGCTCAAGTCAGTGTTTGTTCAGGATGCTTATAAAATATATATTGAGCGATCTCATACCTTTCTCCTCTCTTTTCGTTCTAGTGGGATTCTAAATCCTTTATAGGCATAAAATACTTGGCCTCCAAGTCCCACTTTCCTTCTATTTCTCCATGTTCCATCTTCCATGGAAGTGTTTGATCATGCCCCTTTATTCTAGCTCCACTCCCCAAAATTTAGGAAGTGGCTTATTGCTTGACCCTTAACTTTTGCACCCACAGTTGCCCTTTTTTTTTTCTCTACAAACACATATCATCTTAGTTTGTAGAGGAAAAATATTTTTTTTGGAAAAATTCATGCGACTTGAAATTTCATCTGAGTTCGGTCTTTGGCTACGATAATTTCTCCTTTGGGTTAAACTGCTCTTGGACTGGTTGAGACCGTCAAGTGGGTTGCGAGAGCGGATTGGGCCGCAGAAGTGGGCAGTGCCACGTTCGGGGCGCGTAGGCCTAGTGCGGCGCTGGAAGCGCATTAGATCTAGGTCGAGGGGATGGTCTTCGTAACTCGGGCCTGCAATGCATCTTGGGCATACACTGCTTGGGCAGCAATTTGGGCCTGCTAACGCCGAGCTTGGCTTGGCTACCCTGCGGCGTGGGTTACAGATTGGGTCGCCTACTGCGCTACTTGTGCAGCTGCTGCCAGCGATTGGGTCTGGGCTTAGTCCTGGGTTTAGGCTGCTGTAGTGGTAGCGCATAAGGCCATGGTCTGTTGCCATAGAGCTGGCACACTCCCTACTGCCACGATGGTACCCATGGCAACCATGGTGGCAAAGTTGCTCTTCTTGCTACCACGTTGAGCCTTCTGGATCGTCGTGGTAGGGCTACGTCTCATCCTCCATCATTTGATGTGGATCTTTAAACGTAGGAAGTTTCGTTTGTCGTGGTTTCCAAATTTCCCGTCAATGTATTTTTCCCTTACCTCTATTCAAAGAATTAAAAAATTCTAGGAATAAGAAAGTATGAAAAAATTACGAACAAGCGAGAAATGAGAAACTTTGAATGCGAGAGTCTTCTTCGAGCGTGTGAATCAAGCTCTTATGAAAGCACCAATTTGTGGATGAAAGTTCTGCCATCTTCTCCTTTTGACGAAAATGCACCTGCAAAACAATAACACCTAAGATCAAGGCCAAGAGCCTCACTCGCCCACGATGAATGAAGGGGGCTTTGGCTGAAGAATCTCTTATGCCAAAGTTAGAATTTGAGAGAGAAAGTGTTTAGAGAATTTTTGGATGAGAATAAACTTGGGTTTTTGGAGAAATGTGAGGCTATATATAGGGGTGTGGCCGGTCCTATTTGGAGAAATAGGGACCGGCCACTTATGGTGGAATTTGGACTCTAACTGCAAGATATTATGTCAAATAATATCATGCAATTAATTTGGTAATTAATCTCAATTTGAAAAGAATAATCGGGAGTTACCTTGTGGGTGAGGATTTGATGAGGAATGATGAGAAGGTTTAGAATAAATACCATTTTGTTCACCTTTGACCTCGATTGAGCCGTTATTGTCCATTGTATATGCGTGGGAATCTCGGTGTGCCTCAAGAGTAATTTTGTCTTTCTCACCCAAAAGCCTACGTGTCACCTTCATAATTTTTTTGATTATTTTTTGCTCCACAGTAAGCATTGCCATCGATCTGCACATTCAACAAATGCTAAAGAGAAATGCAATAAGTATGAGTTTTCTTTCTTATCTTGAGTGAAGTTATGGCTGCCCTTTCGGTGCAAACTATTCATCGTATAATCAACAAATGTCGAGCATCAAGCCAAGTTTTCCATTCTCTTCTCATCAGTGAAGGCTTGCAGTTCGTAGGCCTTATAGCATTTAGTTATTGAGCAACATGCAACCTTGAGGTTCTACTATTTGTTAGGCAACTTTGTTGCTGCGAAAATGAAAGTGCATTTCCTTTGTTAGAAGCCTTGACTGCACATTGCTTGACTATTTTTTAATCTTGTCCACTGCTTCCACTTTCTGTATTCCTTATCCTCTATTGGACAACATATAGATCAGCTTTCAATTTGCTCCATATAATTCTTGTCTTGTCACTAATTTGATATTCCATGACCAAAAACGAATACGGATCAACAACAAATTGATGTATAAGATTAGCATATGAATGACAATAATTTATCATGAATACGCAAGATTAGCAAATCAAGATGGGTGGATATCTTATCTATTCTACTCCTTCAAACCCAAGAAATGACAATGCAAAATTGCCATTACAAAAATTGTTGGCCCCATTCACAAGTCTTTTGGCACGTTAATCCAGTCGACCAAACCATCTAAGCCCCTCTTGATTTTCCATACGATTTTCCATACAAACTCCTAGGTATGCTGCAAAATGCTTTGGCTTTTGCTTTTCTCAGATTATATCAATGAACAACAATTACTTTAGATGCCCCAGGAGTTATTTAGGTCTGAACGTAGAAATAATTTTGGAGTTTAACTAACAAGGATAGAGATTCGTATCTGTTAGGCAATTTTGAGAGCAAGTCCATTTTCAGAAGCTATGAGTGCACGTCATACACATCGGTTTTCTATCTTGTCCAAAATCTTTATCTCAATCATCACCCTTCTGACAGTTATAATTCTACAGAAGCATACACGCCCCCTGCTCAAGTTCGAAGTGAACTTGGTGGGTAAGTGATGAGTCCATATTATACCATATATTTTAAGGAACTTAACGAAAAGCTCTCGGTACTGTTCAATTTAACAAAAAACCATATTTTACACTAAAAAGTATATCTTGGTACTATTTGTGGAGCTAAAAATAATCACAAGGCGACACGTGGATTTTGGATAAAAGAGGATAAAAATACTCTTGAGGCATACCAAGATTCCTACGCGCGAGCAGCGGACAATCATTCATCAATCAAGTCAAAAATGTCCAAAATAGGTAACCAATTCAAAGATATTCTCATCCATCCTCATCTTAGGTAATTATTTTATAACCTACATAACATCCCTTTTATTATGTTCATTAGCCAATTAATATATTTATTCCTAATCAATATATTAATTGCTAATTAAATCACCAAATAACACCCAAAATATACATAAAGGGTCAGCCACTCTTTCTCCAAAGAGGACCTGCCATGCCCTATATATTGGCTCCCATTTTCACCAAAACCTAGGTCCTCACTCTTGCTAAAATTCTCCAAAGCTCTCAAACAATTTTCTCTCAAAATTCGAACATTGACATCGGAGGTTCTTTGGCCAAAGCCCCCCCCAATTCATCGTGGGCGTGTAAGGCTCTTGGCCTTGACCTAAGGTGTTATTTGTTTTGTAGGTGCAATTTTGTCTAAGATCAAGGAGGAAGAAATTTGCATCCACAAATTGGTGCTTTCATTGAGAGTTGAGATCCATACTCGTAGAAGACTCTCGCATAAAAAAGTTTTTCTCTATTTTCTAGTCCATTTGAATATTTTTTATACGTTCTTATTATTAGAATTTTTTATTTGCAAAGGTTCTTTGATAAAACGTATAAGAAAAATATAATGGCTAGAAATTTAGAAAATTCCACAAGTGAAAATTCTAATACTCAAGAAATGGGACTGTGGCGATCCACGAGGCTAAATGTCGTCATAGGCGGAGTGGTACCACCACTACAAGGTTCCACCATGACCCAAGTCGTGCCATCCAAGCTTGCACGTGCCTGAGCCCAAGCCTCACATTCACATGCATCACGCACTGAGCAGCCTGCTCCCACCGAGCAACCCACTCCCGTGGCCCAGCCTACTCTCGCCGAGCAACCTGCTCTCGTGGCCCAGCCTGCTCCCGACGAGCAGCCCACTCCCGTGGCCCAGCCTGCTCCGGCCAAGCAGCCCAGTCTTAGGACCCAGTCTGCTCCCATGGCTTTCCAAGCAGCCCAAGTCGGCCCAAGACTATCTCAACCATCTGGACCTACCATCGAGCCGGGGGCATTCTCACCATATTTTTTCACGGATTTGACATTTTCCAACTCAAATCTCGCGCCCGGAGTCTACCACCCTTCCACTGCTTAAGGAGGCACATTCCTTCCAAGCTCTTCCAATCCAAGTGGTGAACAACACTTGTCTCAACAAGTCATAGAGTTGACGAGTGCCCTAGCACAGCAAATGACTTTGGTGAACCAGCTCTTGCAGCGTACCAAGATGCAACGTGCCCTAGACAAGGTCTCCCGAAATAGGACAAGGGCAGACGAAGAACCTCTCCAGCAGCGTCCCGGCAAGCAACCACTTGACCAGCTACGAACCAAGCGTTCGGGCAGCGTACACTCCCGATTGGGCCCTCGAGATAACGTATACTCCCATCTTAGCGCGCGGAAGAGCGTGCACGCTCAAGACAAGACCTGTAAAACAACTGACAAGTTCGAACTCCATCAGATTTTCCCATGAGAAGTTGTTCAAGCCATCAGTAATACCGAAAGCCGAGAGGTCTCACATAGCAAACAACACTTCTTTTTTTTAAATTTGCCTTTTCCAAATCCAAATTTAGTTCATTCTACTTTCTGATCGATAAATTGTTTACCACGTTAAATAGTGTTGTTAAGCTTAAGCCAGTCTTTCAAATGAATTATAGCATAAAACTAGTAGGATTAATGAAACTTATACAGAGAAATTTGTTGTATTACAAACCGAAAATCTTTCTTATATTAACAATCTAACTTTTACTCTCGATTGTCAATCAAAGGAATTGGCGGAGGCATCAGACAAATAGAATCTACAGCATAACCAAGCAAAGGAAAAGACAAAAAGTACAAGAATACAGCATAAACCGCCATAAAGAAGCCTTCCTCTTTACGGATTCGAATAAAAATGCACAAATAATATGACCTTACATCGACAATGCGTCTTCAAATTTAACATAACTCTCCACAATGAAGATAAGAAAAGTAGGAAATACAATGAAATCAGACCGAAAACCACGAAGGAGATAAGGCAAGCTAATTTGAACTGACCTCCAATGGAGATATAAGGAACTCTATGAGCACCAGAAATGTAAAGAGCATACAAGGGCTTGGCCACCATGGGAAGGTTAGCAGAACGCTGCACAAGCAACAATGTGGAAGGATGCATTTGCAGATTGTGGGCCATGTGGAAGTTGAGAGCCAGCCATGGAAAACACCTGAAACCCTGCATCCAGTACCCAAATCCACACAGAAACAACATTTCCTGCCCACCCAGTTGGGGAAATCGAAAGCCACTCCTTTCCTCATGGTTGCTGCTTCTCCTGGATTTTCTGTAAATAACTTGAGTTGCTGGGTTTGGTAGGATTGGGTTTCTGATCTGGGTTTTGGTTTGGATGGGTCCTGCTGGTTTAGGCGGTGAAAACAAAGGATGGGGTTTCGGTGGAAAGGAGGTTGCTTTTATGGTGGGGGTTTTGCGGTGATTGACAGTGATGATATCCATGGATTTTCAGAAGAAATTGATGAATAAATCATGATAATTACTAATAATATTAATTGGGTACTTGAAAAAAGTGAGAAGAACAAGGAAGAAATGGAATGATAGTTGCTATGATTGTATGGAGTTATGATTGAAACAACGATGGAAAGTAGAAGTGTGGTTGCCTATCATTATATATTGTTTCATAATTATGCTACTTTGTTAATGGAGAGATCTAGAAGACAGTTATGCATCACTCTAATCATTTTGCTTTGAACAATCTGTAAGATTTTGCCATGGGTGTAAGTTTGCCATATCATTTTATCTGTATTATATTAAATAAGAAATAAAATTATACATGTATTAGGAGGTATATCAAAATTGATTGGGAATAGAAATCTGAGAGAGTGGTTTACGCCACTCACATAATGGGATGACAGTTTTCCTTAATAGGAGGAAACTGTCAATAGTTGGATATATATGGATTTGGTCTCTCCTCTCACTTTTACGTTCATTAAGAAGTTTTTCCTATTGAAACTGAACACCAATTGCCAGAGAGGAGAAGGCTAATTCAAGAACCATTTACTATGAATTCATCAAGTAAGTTTTGTTTCTAGAGTCAATCATGTATTTGATTGTGATGTTAATTGTAGTTCCTTGTATTTAATTGGTTTAGATTCTTTATTTGAAAACACTTACATATGGTATCAGAGCCACCAATTAAATCTTGAACTCAATTATTTTGACTTAAAGAATATAATGCTTGAAACGGTGCCGTTTGTCTTTTGGGTATAAAAGATTGAAACTCTTTCCGCTGCGTTCTTCTTCATTTCCGCTTCGAACATGGTGACTACTCAAAGTTTCAGTTCTGACTCTTTGATCATGTAAACTTGCTAAAAGTTGATTTGCTTTCTTTATCACAATTGTTGCTATAAAAAATCTTGATTCATCAAACTTCTCCAAAGTCGATTCGAATCGAGGTATGAACCCTAGAATTTATTAATTTGTTCTTTTTCTCAATTATTAGTCTGTTCTATAAAGGATTCAAACCTTATCTGACTGGGTTGGATTGAATTTTACCTTTTCTATTAAAAATTACCATTGTGATCGTTTAAACTGAGTTCGATTCGATTATAGTGTTAATGGTAAAGTTGTCTGATCTTGTTAGAATTCATTGGAGATCAAATGTGGTTAAATTGATCTGTCTAATGGCCTATCGTAATTCATTGTTAATTATATATTAACAATATCAATTTTGGCTTGATTTATTAACAATTATTCAATATACTACCAAAGTTGTTTAGTTGAGATTTTGCTCTTAAGAATCAATTTTGTCGGCCAATTGTAGTTTATGAACTGTAACAAGTAAAATTAGCTTCTAAAGAGCTTGTTTTTACTGAGATTAGTCATAAGCTAGTGTATAGTGAGAAATGGAAAACTTGGATTATGTATTGTTCTTCTTGCCTAAAGGTGTGGATTGACATAATTTCTGGTGCTTTATTCTTGGCTATGCAAATGTTTGAATGTTCATTTTAATATATAGAATGGTTTCTTGCCCAAAGGCGTAACCAGTTTCTATAGTTGAATATGTAGAAAGCTTGTTCAACTTTTTTGTCATAGATATTATGAAATTCAAACACTTATGAAATTCTGAACAACTTTCAGGTTCAATATTCTGAATCTCATCAGTATTGAGAAATTGAATGGGAACAACTTCAAAACATGGAAGCAGCAAATTGACATGAATCTGAATCTGGGACTTTTGGAGTTTGCGATTGCTTTCAAGCAACCTAAGCCACATGCCTTGACTACCGAGAGTACAAAAGAACAGAAATATGCATTTGAAAAATGGGAAAGAGCAAATGAAATGTCCCTGCTTATTATGCAGAATGCTATGGAGGAACATATTAGAGGAGGCAAAGCTTCATGTGATTTGGCTAAGGATTATTTGATAGCTATTGAGGAAAAATACAAGAGGTCAGATAAGGTGGAGGCAGGGTCTTATTTATCCTCTCTCACTTCTGCCAAGTTTGATGGGATTGGGAGCATCAGAGAACACCTACTCAAGCTTGTCAATATTGCCAACAAGCTGAACAACTTGGATGTGCCAATTTTTGAGCAATTTCTGGTGCACATGGCACTTAGTTCTTTATCAGCTGAATATGAATAGGTCAAAATCAACTACAACACACAAAAGGAATCCTGGAGTGTGAATGAACTGATTGCAATCTGTTGTCAAGAGGAAGAAAGGCTCAAGACAGGCAAGGAAGAAGTTGTCAACCTTGTGAATATGGAAAAAGGGAAGAAGGCTGTTGCATTCAACAAATTTGGAAATGCTAGGAATTTTCCAATCAAATCTGCAAAGTTCAAAGCAGGTTCTTCTTCAGGAACTAAAAAGGGTGCTCAAAATTATGGTGTCTTTGCTATAAATGTTCCTCCTTCTAATCTGAAAGTGAATAAAGATTTTGTCAAAAATGTCATTTTTGTCAATCAACTGAACATCTTAGGAGAGATTGTGCTGGTTTTAAGGCTTGGTTGATTAAGAAATGTATTAAAATTGTTGATGTTTTTGTTACTGTTGAATTAAATTTAGTTTTTGTACCTCAAAATTCATGGTGGTTTGACATTGGTTGCACTGTCCATATCACTAATTCATTGTATGGATTCAAACGCCAGAGGGAACAAAGTAGAGAGGTCTACAGAGTGTTTGTTGGAAATGAAACAAAAGTAGATGTCGAGTCTGCTGAAAGTATCAAATTAGAGTTGTCTTCTAGTTTTATTTTAACTTTGAACAATGTCTTATATGTATCTTCTATGAGAAGGAATTTATTTTTAGATTCTAAGTTTGTAATGGATGGTTTTTCTTTTATTGGAGATAATGAAAGCATCAGACTTTTTCATAAGAACCAATTTGATAATTTACTTGGATATGCTTTTCCAAACGGGGATTTATGGCAGCTTCAATGTACTTATGTTCAAGAATGTTTCAATGTCGAAAATTCTGCTCCTAAGAGAGTGTTCTCTAATGATAAGTCATTTATGCTTTGGCACAGAAGATTGGGGCATATCTCAAAGGATAGAATGAAATGTTTGATGAAAGCTAGTATGCTGCAAAAATTAGATTTTACTGATTTAGAGTTGTGCATTGACTGTTTTAAGGGCAAAACCACAAGTACTAGGAAGCTAGGTTCAACTAGAAGCAACAACTTGTTAGAAATAATACACAGATGTTTGTGGCCCATTTCCAACAAAGACTATATGTGGTAATCTCTATTTTGTTCTATTTATTGATGACCTTTCACGGTTCACTATCTTTATTTAATTTCTGAAAAATCTCAAGTTTTCAATTGTTTTAAAGTCTTTAAACTGGAAGTTGAAAAACAATTAGAAAAGACTATTAAAGTTGTTAGGTCAGATAGAGGAGGGGAATTTTTTGGTAGGTACACAAAAAGTGGACAACAAAAGGGACCCTTTGCCTTGTTTCTTCAACAACATGGGACAATGGCACAATACACAACTCCGGGAACTCCACATCAAAATGGAGTAGCAGAGAGGAGAAATAGAACGTTAAAAGATATGGTAAGAAGCATGCTATCTAATTCTCAATTGCCATAATTCTTATGGAGAGATGCTATTAAGACTGCCAACTATATTCTTAATCGTGTGCCTAGCAAATCTGTTCCTTCTACTCCATTTGAAATCTAGACAAGCAGGAAACCAAGCTTAGCTCATTTTCACACTTGGGGTTATAGAGTATAAGCACGACTTTATAATCCTAATGAAAGGAAACTTGATCTGAGAACTATGAGTTGCTATTTTGTGGGTTATTCAGAGAGGTCAGAGGGGTTTAAATTCTATTGTCCTCATTCACATACTCATATTTCTGAGACAAATAATGCAAAGTTTATTGAAGACTTTAATGCAACTCACTGTCAGTCCAGAAATTCATATATTTTTTTAGGAAATTAATGAAACACAAAAGCCATCTTCCAACAATACCGTCTCTCTGCCTATTCCCATGCAGAGTATAGCTTTTGAGAATCATGTTCCAGCCACTCATCAACCTGAAATCAATGTAATTCCACCTCAGATTGCTGATATGCAACCATTACAGTCACAAGAAGAAAATATAGTAATTGCACCAGTTCTGAGAAAGTCTCAAAGACCAAGAAAGTCAACAATTTCTGATGACTATTTGGTTTACTTATAGGAAGTCGAATATGATTTGGGAGATGATGATGATCCTACTTCTTTTCAACAAGCTATGCAAAGTGATAAAGTTGCCTTTTGGCTTACAGCTATGGAAGATGAATTGGCATCTATGCAGAAAAATAAAGTGTTGTCCTTAGAAACTCTTAATCCTACAATTAAGCCTATATGATGTAAATGGTTTTTTAAGACCAAACGTGACTCACAAGGAAGAATCGAGAGGCACAATACCAGGCTTGTAGCTAAGGGGTTTACTCAGAAAAGAGGGTTTGGATTATAATGAGACTTTTTCACCAGTTTCCACAAAAGATTCTTTAAGAATAATTATGGCTCTTACAACTCATTTTGATCTTCACTTGCATGAAATGGACGTGAAAAATGCATTTCTCAATGGCAGCTTGGATGAAGACATTTATATGGTTCAACCACCCGGATTTGTTGAAAAGTGGAAAGAAAATCTGGTATGTAAACTGAACAAATCTATTTACGGTCTCAAACAAGTTTCTGGACAGTGGTATCTCAAATTTGATAACGTGGTCTCTTTTTTTGGTTTTGCTGAAAATAAAATTGATAATTGTATCTACACGAAGATGGCAAAATCCAATTTCATTTTTCTTGTTCCTTATGTGGATGACATATTGCTTGCTAGCTCAAACTTTCAGTTGTTGCAAGAGACAAAAAGCATGTTAGCCAACAGTTTTGATATGAAAGATTTGGGAGAGGCTAATTATGTTTTGGGCATCGAAATAGTCAAGGACGGAGCTAAAAGAGTATTGGAATTGTCTCAACAAAACTACATAAACAAAGTTCTGAAGAGATTCAATATGGAAACATGTTCTGGTGGTGATGTTCCTATTGGCAAGGGAGACAAATTTTTGGTTGATCAGTGTCCCAAAACAGATTATGAAATCGAAACCATGAAGGATAAGCCTTATGCCTCATTGGTTGGAAGTGTCATGCATGCTCAAGTATGTACTCGACCAGATTTGGCCTTTGCAGTAAGTATGTTGGGAAGATTTCAACAAAATCCACGTGTCTCTCATTGGAATTCAACCAAAAAGGTTTTGAGGTATTTGCAGAAAACCAAGTCTTACATGCTGATATATAATCATGTAGATTCCCTTGATTTGGTGTGTTATAGTGATGTTGATCTGGGTGGAGATATTGACGATCGTATGTCAACAAGTGGATACATTTTACTCTTGGCAAATGATGCTATTTCATGGAAGAGTCAGAAACAAAAGACTCAAGCAGTATCAACCATGGAGTCTGAGTATATTGGATGCTTTGAAGCTGTTAGACATTCTAACTGGCTTAGGAACATGATTTTGGATATGAAGATTGTTAGAAACATAGAACGACCATTGAAGCTATATTGTGACAATAGCTCAACTGTTTTCTTTTCTAAGAACAACAAGTGTTCTGAAGCTTCAAGTCCTATTGACATCAAGTA
Organism: Malus sylvestris; assembly: GCF_916048215.2. NCBI lineage: Eukaryota > Viridiplantae > Streptophyta > Magnoliopsida > Rosales > Rosaceae > Malus > Malus sylvestris. The sequence goes on along the minus strand of NC_062264.1, from coordinate 4,623,254 downwards.
TTTGGTGGTTCAAGACAAGGTCAGAGATAAGCTCATTGATATAGAGCACATCAGTACTTATAATATGGTTGCAGACCCTTTGACGAAAGCAGTGAACGTTACAACCTTTCAGAGATTGGTGCCAAAGATGGGCCTACATGCATCTCTTAATCTAGTTTGAATGTTGGAGAAAGGTGCTGTTTTCTCATTTTTGTTTCAGCTTTTCATATTGTTAACTAAACAATGGATTTATCTGTGTTATAGATGAGTTTTATTTTTTGTAAGCAAATTACATTATGTTGGTAATTTCTTATGAAGTAATTTTCACTTGGATTTAGCATTATTGACTGTGTTTTGCAAAACTATTGAGAAATTTTGGAATGTCTACGACATTAAAAGGACCAAAATATGGGAGCTTTATTGGTACCAAAGTTTTCACACATCGATTCCCTAATTACAATTATGACACTTGATATGATTGCTAAGTGATTGTAGAGTGTTGGTACAAGAATGGTTGTGTCAAGTTTTCTATACTCCTGCAATTGTATTGATGTGGGGAGTTATTGAAAATTCTTGGATACATGAGTATGATTCCGTGATCACTATTGCCTTATTGGATATAATGCTATTTCAGAGATGATGAGGCTGCACTCATGTGGGAGAATGTAAGATTTTGCCATATGTGTGAGTTTGCCACATCATTTTATCTGTATTATATTAAATAAGAAATAGAATTATACATGTATTAGGAGATAAATAATATAATTATTTATATCAAAATTGATTGGGAATAGAACTCTGAGGGAGTGGTTTACGCCACTCACATAATGGGATGCTAGTTTTCCTTAATAGGAGGAAACTGTCAACAGTTGGATATATATGGATTTGGACTCTCCTCTCACTTTTACGTTCATTAAGAAGTTTTCCCTATTGAAACTGAACACCAATTGCCAGAGAGGAAAAGGCTAATTCAAGAACCATTTACTATGAATTCATCAAGTAAGTTTTACGTATTGTTTCTATAGAGTCAATCATGTATTTGATTGTGATGTTAATTGTAGTTCCTTGTATTTAATTGGTTTAGATTCTTTATTTGAAAACACTTATACAATCTACTGTGGGAGGGAGAGAGACTGAAGACAATGCAGAGTCTATGACCTTTCAGCTCAATTGAGGCTAATACCCCTTGGTTTTAGCGATTGGTTTGTCTTATACTGCTTGTCTATGCGCATTTATGCATTTATGCTTACCGCTCTCAAACGGAAGAGATTTTTCAATGTGACCGTCATACGAGGCAGTACATCACGTGTCCCTATATAAATGGTGGAATATGTGTGTTAAAAGGTTAATAACTTAAAAATTAAAAATTTCCACCACTTACATAAAAACACGTGATGTACTATCCGTGTTCCTGTCACAACTAAAAATTTCTCCTCAAACGGTGATAATGTTCATCATCTTACCTATTATTATTGAATGAATTTAAATTTTGAAATTTATGTTTATTTAGTATAAAGTTCTCAAAATTAAAACTAATCTAGTGATGATGATAAATAGGCTATCATAAAATATTTTCATACTTTCTAGGTGTTTTTTTTCCCAGGTTTGGGGAAAGAAAATTAAGAGATAGGACAATCTAACTAATTGGATCGTAATGCTCTATTACACATCATTATTAAATAGTTTGAATTGACAAGGTACAATTCTCAATGTATACGATCCTATGGGCTAGGCTTCTTTGTTGAACGTTTGTTTTAAAGAGAATGATATACATAAAAATGAGTCGCTAAATGACAATATCTTATAAAGCTTATATCGAAAAGTTAATTCATGACGTTGTAGAGTATGATTAAAATACTACTATTTTAACATTCTGATTTTATGTAAGTGTTTCTCCAATACTGGGAGGGATGTTCAACTGCACACACGCTTATAAACGCTGAGTGAGTCCAAGGAAACAGGGATGAAGATGGGATTGGTGAGGGTGGGGTGGGTCTCATAGGGTGCGTTTGGTACGTGGGACGGGACGAAACAGAGTGGGACGGACGAGTTCCGTCCCACGTTTGGTGCGCTTAAATTGTGTGGAACGCCTGTCCCACGGAACGAAAATGGGTTAAATTTTGGTTCCACATACCCCCTGGAACGGGTTGTTCCATCCCGTGGAACACAAATTTATAATTTTTTGGACAACAATACCCCTCATCTTTTTCATTAATTCCACTGTCTCTCCCGTAGCCTCCCTCTCTTCGAATTCGTTCCTCTCTCCCGTAGCCTGCCTCTCTTTGAATTCGATCCCAACAAACTCATCTGAACCCAAACCATGGCTTCCGATTCACTCCCTTCACGCTCTACCTTCTTCTCCGGCGCCGTCACATCCGTGCTCAACCTTCTTCTCTGGCGCCATCACCTCTGCGCTCCACCTTCTTCTCCGACGCTCCACCTTCTTCTCCGGTGTCGTGCAGATTTGTTTTCGCACGACGAGACTGACGGAGACGATGAGTTAAAGGCCGAGTTTTTGTGCCCTTTCTGCGCCGAGGATTTTGATGTCGTTGGGCTTTGCTGCCACATCGATGAGGAGCATCCGGTGGAGGCTAAGAACAGGGCATTTTGTTCAATTTCACCTTTTTTAGTTTAATTTTGTAAGTTTTACAGTAAAAATGGTTGTTTGAATACGAACTTTCAAGATTTCATTAGTTTTTCCCTAAAGTAATAATTTGGGATTTTTCTGTGTCTAGTTTGAAGAGAAAGAAATTAAAAAAAAGAGAAATATGGGTTTGAATTGAAGAGAAAGAAAATGAAATGAAGAGAAAGTATGGGTTTGATTTACTGAGATTGATTTTTAATGGGATCAATCTGGGCATGCGAAGAACACGAAACGGATGGAAGAAGAGAAAGCAGAGAAACAGGAGAGAGAGGGAGAGTCAAATAAAAAGGGTAAGTTAGTCATTTAATCCCGTTCCGTTCTGTTCCATCTTGCTAGTACCAAACATGACACGAAATCTTTGTTCCGTCCCGTCCCGTTCCGTTCCGTCCCGTCCCGTCCCGTTTCGTCTTGTCTGCGTACCAAACGATACCATATGGAGATTTGTTTGGAGGAACCGAATCCCCTCCAGATCCAATAAAATTGAGCCTGCTGAACATACGATCCGAGCCGTTAAAATTTAATTCAATGGCTACAAGTAGGGGGCCTGTAAAAGTTATAATAATTGTAACCGTTGTATCAAATTTCAACAGTCCTGATCGCCTGCTCAACAGACTCAGTATATATGGATCCAGAAGGATCTGAGTCTAAGGCATTGATTGGGATTTGGAACTGCAGATGAGGTGTTGGATCGTATACTTCACGACGTCGGCAAGATCCGTGTGTAAGGTCGACTAGAGGAACAAGCGCATGGGATTCCTAATCAGGTGCATTTTATTTGGCATATGCAAAAGAGAGGTTTCTCACCCCTCCTAATCTCTCTCCTCGTCCATCCCCTTCTATCCCTTTCTATTTAAATGGTTACGATTACTCTGAGTCTACATCTTGTTTTGAATTTTTTATATATAGAATAAGAGAAAAAAAAGAGTGTGAGAGAAGGGGATGGTAATAAAAGGAGAGAGAATATTACTCACATATGCAATATGGGATGTGTAAAAGGTTTTCTTTCTTCAATGATACTCTTTCAAAATTAGAAATGAAATGTTTTATTTTTAATCTCGTAGGTAACAAATCTAAAATTTATTTATTTATAAATATGTAAAAGAAATTTATTCTTATTGAAGGCTTCAATTTCACGTCATGTGAAGCAAAATGAGAAAACAAATATGAAACATAAACATTTTACTGAAACGGATCGAACTTTTACCAGACAAACATACCTCACATTCTTTTGTAACTTTATTTTCTAGTGTGATTGTTACTTTGCTATTTAACTCACCAATAAAAGCTAACTTAGGTGATCCAATAAGTACCAACTTTAACATCGTTACTAGTAAACATAAAGCAATTTTTGAGTAACCTTTACTCAAGAATAATTAAGTGTAGCAAGACCATTATCGATTTTTTAAGTTTGCCTCTCACTGACTTTATGGGATTATCACTAAATTAAACAAATCAAATCCAAATTCATAGCACGAAAAAGCATGTGCATCTGATGTATGGGCGCATTTTTGTTCACCCACATTAACCTTGGTGTATGCTTACCATACACTTATATGCCTGTCATCTGTCTCATTCCCTATGGTTTACTTCTTTATTAAAATACTTTTCAATTTTTAAAAGTAATTTAAAATACTGATTAAACAAAAACAAATACAAACCCACCCCACTCAGCCAAGCCAACCCAGACAAACACCACTCACGCCGTCGTCGCCAGAGACCACCTTTCAACCCCAATTCCTTATTTACCCATCACTTAAAGCCACTCCACTCCACGGGTATCAATGGAAAACCCTTTCTCTTTTATTTCCCTAAGGGTCCAAAAATCCCAAGCCGAAGAAGAACTCAAACTAAATCCAAAAATCCCAAACCCTTTTCTTTCAACCGAAGAACTCAACCTAAATCCATTTTTCTCACAAACCCATTTGAAAAACTTCCAAGCCTTCACGGCTCTTTATCCAATTTCTTCAAAACATAGATTACTGCTACATCGGTGGTAAGTGATGGGTGTTAGGACTCGGATAACTCGTTCTCCAACTCACTGGACCACCGGTTGGCCAAAACGAGTTGCAGAACCTAAAAAGGCAAGAGAAATAGAAAGAGAGATGAGAGAGGAGGAGAAGTGACACACCCCGACCTGGAAAGGTCGAAGCATGTTGGCCATCACTGTGAGGTGACGTAACCATAAGGGTAAGTGATGCAAAAAGTGAATAAAATTAAAACTAATTAGAACTAAACAGTGAAAGAGTGCGCAATTCATGGGTTGAACCCACTACAATTGTTCAGAGCGTAATAGACAATGAGACTACGAAAGAGTAATCAAAACAACCAAAGTACACTTATTACATAATAGTGATAAGTTCGTACATCTAGAACAGAAGGAAATGTCAGAACTGCTGAGATTCCTCGAGTGCCACAAAGAGTACAGCTATCTAGGTCCTGAAGGCGAAAAACAAAGTTGAGTGGGTCAGCAAAACAATGCTTATAAGAAAACCCTTATCTTTGAAAATACTAACCCCTCGCCGTAAAATAAGTATAGTTTCCTTAAAACATACTACTCAAGTATATAAACGATAAATCGATAGTAATAAAGCATTATAATAATCAGGAATATGCCAAGTAATGATGTATCGAATGCCACAGTAATAATCATGTGATAATTAAGTATAGCTAAGTGCTCATCCATCTAAGCTGACACACAAGTTCGAACAGATGGTTTCTGACACGAACAGGACTGGGTGTAATCAATATGCTCTAGTACTATGATTATGTGAAGGCTGGTGCAGAAGCACGGTTACATACAAGTCAGATTGTCTAATGCAATCTACCCGACAGGACTAGCACCTAACTTGGATCCAAGGTGAGCGAATGGTGCGGATGTGAACATACACGTGAAGGACTAGCCTTGCCCTAGGGCGAGTACTAACACCGGGTGCAGCAAGATGAACATGTACAAATATGAATGAATGTCATGACAGTAATATCTCAACCATATAGCAGCATTTATCACAATTCATATCACAATAATGATACTAGGCAATATAGGTGTAAAATGAAGTAAATACGCATTTATGGAAACTATAATATGTATAGGTATAAAAACAATTGCCCACTCACAAGTACTTCGCTGGGTTGTAGCCCCCGAGCCTAGCTTAGCCTCGTAAATCCTCGGGATAAGTTTCCCCTATATGTGAAATAACTAAAATAACATTAATTAAAGCACATAATGGAAACCTAAATAAAAGTCCCATAGTTTGCTCAAATCTAGGGTTTAAATATATGAAATCGATCGACTCGACGACACGAACACACACGTGTCGACCACACGCAGGCATGGGGCCGGACGCGCCACCCAAAAGGGCTGCACAGAATGGCCACACGCGCCCTACACACCCGGAAGTACACTGTACTCGCTTTCCTCGCGATTTTCTGCAGTTTTTGCAGATTTTTTGGCCAACTTCCAGAGCTCCTAACGAGCTTGATTCTTAACCAAATTCACTTCTACAAAAGCCAAATTAAAGCTAGGAATGTGATGTATCGATCCCAATTCACAGAAAGTTTGAATATGGTCCGTGTTGATCAGAAATTTGGCCTGAAAGTGGCCAAATGACCACGGTTACAAATTTTCCAAAATTGAAATTTTCTTCCCAACTTCCAGAGTTGATTTCTAACTCGTTACTTAACCAAACTCAGTGATTCAAAAGCCATTTTGAAGTAGGAATGTATAAAACAAGGTTGTACCTAGTAGGAGCTCAGATGTCGTCGAGGTTGACCGAAAAAATAGGTTGAAAATGACCAAATGGTCACAATCCTTGACTGAAAACGTGCAGGTTCTTCTTCTTCTTGAGTTTTCTACCATACGTTCAAAACACAAACAAGAGATCAATATGAACCCATAGAAGTGAAATGAAGGTTCTAAGGGTTTCTCAAGGCTTACCTAAGCCATGAATGGCTTGAAAATCGATATGTCGAACTCGCCAAGTCGACCTTCCGAGTTAGTAAGTCAAAACTCGTCTACACTAGATTTCAAGGACATGGTTGTGATTGTGGGACTGAGATGATCACAATGGTGTAGTTTGTTTGCCACGTTTGAGTGTTTTGGTGTGTTTTTGTGATGGTTGCAGAGAGGAAGAATGGCTCGGCGAGGAAGAGAGAGAGATGAGAAAGAGAGTTCCTTTCTTTTTCCTTTTTTTATTAGGGGACAGAAATGAGGGAGAGATGGGATAGGTGAGAGTGTGAGTAATGAAGGAGGGTGCACAGGATGGGATAAAAGGGGGATCCAATGGATAGGTTTCTAGATTTCCTACAGTAAAAGGAAATCAAAATCTATCCGAAGTAGATATTTTACACTTTAAAATCTACGCCAATTCGTACTAGCATGTACAATTTAAATGCGACAACGAGAAATAAAAAGGAAATCAATAAGAATAAGTCCACGTCACTTGCCAATAAGGGCATAATCGTCAAATTACATACTCGGGGAGAAATTACATATCAAAATTAGGATGGGTCGTCACAATCTACCCCCTTTATAAAAAATTCGTCCCTGAAATTTCAATACCGACTACTATCAAAGCCATAAAATAGACGTGGATACATATCTCGCATACGCTCTTCAGTCTCCCAAGTGGCTTCCTCCACTAAGTGGTTCCTCCATAAAACCTTCACCATCTGCACGGTCTTGTTCCTAAGAACCTTATCCATCCAATCAAGGATAGTCATTGGAACCTCATCATAGGTTAAATCTGGATTGATCTCCAGTGGCTGAGGATGGATTACGTGTGACGGATCAGAAACGTACCTCCATAACATCGACACATGAAACACATTGTGCACTCTCGTCAACTCTGGTGGCAAAGTAAGTCGATAAGCAACTTGACTCATTCAACGATCTGGTACGGTCCGATGTACATAAGGCTAAGCTTCCCTTTCTTTCTGAATCGCACAACATCTTTCCAGGGCTATAACTTCAAGAATACCCAATCACCAACCTTATAAACTTTGTCGATAGAATGTCGGTCTGCGATAGTCTTCTGCCAATCCTGGGCCACTTTCAGGTTAGCCTTTATCACCTGAATGTTTTGTGTTGTCTCATCCACAATCTCAGGGCCCACCAAAACTCGCCCGTCGACCTCGGACCAACAAAGTGGAGTACGACATAGTTTCCCATACAACACTTCAAACGGTGCCATACGAATGCTAGAATGGAAGCCATTGTTGTACGCAAACTCTATCAACGGTAAGCGCTTGTGCCAAGTGTCTCCAAACTGCAAAACTGACGATCTCAACATATCTTCCAAAGTCTAGATAGTTCTCTCTGACTACCCATCTGTTTGAGGATGATAGGTGGTGATGTAGAGTAATCTCAATCCCAAAGCTTCCTGAAAAGCTACCCGGAACTTCAAAGTAAATCGGGGATCCCGGTCAGAAATGATACTAACTGGAACGTCGTGGTACCTAACCACTTCAGAGATGAACCGTTCGGCCAACTGACTTAACGAGTAATTCTCACGAATGGGTATGAAGTGTGCTGATTTGGTAAGTCGATCAACCACCACCCAGATACCATCGTAACCATTTCGCATACGAGGTAACTTGTACACGAAATCCATCGTAATATCTTCCTATTTCCACTGAGGTATAGGGAGTGGTTGCAGCAATCCAAACGGCTTTTTCCTTTCTGCCTTAACCTACTGGCAAGTTGCACAATGACTAACATACTCTGCAACTTCTCTTTTCATATATGTCTCTCTTCAGTTCCTCAACATTATGTACATACATTTGTTCGCCTTGCATAAGCATGCCGTCAGGATCTCTAATCCAGAGGTCCTTCTTTTTCCCGTCTGACACTGCCTGTATCAGTTCCTGAGATTCTGTATCGTTCCTCTGGGCTTCGAGAACACGATCCAACAAAACTGGTCTGACCTGAAAACTGGCAATTAGGGCCCTCCGACGACCCTCTTTCAAAGCTACTCCAGTGGATCGTAGGTTAGTCAAAAGAGGAATGCGACTTGCATAAAAAGCATTAAGTTGGCCATGAGACTTCCTACTAAGAGCATCAGCTACCGAATTGGCACGACCTGGGTGATACTCAATGGTGCAGTCATAATCACTGAGCAACTCTACCCACCTCCGCTGCTGGAGATTGAGGTTCGGCTGATTGAAGATGTACTTAAGGCTCTTATGATCAGTGAAGATCTTACACTTTTCTCCATAAAGATAATGCCTCCAAATTTTCAAGGCAAAGATGATCGCTGCCAACTCGAGATCATGAGTAGGATAGTTCCTCTCATGGAGCTTTAACTACCGCGATGCCTAAGCAATCACCTTATCATGCTGCATTAACACACATCCAAGACCATTCAGAGACGCATCACTGTAGATATCGAAGTTCCCACCATCATCGGGAAGTGCTAAGACAGGTGCATGAGTGAGAAGATACTTCAACTGCTGGAAACTCTGCTCACACTCACTACTCCACACAAAAGGAACGTCTTTTCTAGTCTTTTCTAGTTAATGTGGGTGAGCAAAAATGCACCCTCTGAGGTATACTACCCAAATAATTCTCTTCAAATAAATTTGGCAAGAAATTACTAATTGTCCTTGATTTTTTTTTTTTTTTGGCCAATGTGTTTTGTAACCGAAATTTTGATAATTCTATTATATTGTTGTGTATAGTGTAATGAATTTTTGTCCACAATATATTAATCATTAAATTATTGACCAATAATCTAACGACCAAATCCTCAGTGTAAAATCTCTTACACTATGATTTGATGAGATAAATAAATTTGAAATTTGGATAAATGTCAGAATTTATAAATGATATGCACAAATTCTCTTGTTTTGATTCATAAACATAAAAATTTAGAATTTCTGCGTGGAAAAAAAACTTAGGATATGGGACCTCCAATTCCCAAGTATAAATTCATTGTAAATATGTGTCATTTCCTAATCCTATAATTGAGAGTTTAAAAATAACGAATTTCCATTGTTCCTTTAGGTTAACTAAGCAAGAAAATTCATAAATTCTAGAAAATAAAATCTCGTCATTTCAATTTACATCATTTTCAAATTTATTAGTAATCTTAAATTTCTTCATCCAAACATAGTGTTAAATTGTCATGTCATCCTAATATGGAGAGGAAGTGAAAGAGGGCTAGTTTCCCATCCCTTTTTACCTCTTTTCCACTCAGAAACCCACCTAACTATCGACAAAAAATAAAATTGGAGCTTTCCAATTTTCCCAATCCTCATTGAAGGAAGGAAGACTCAAGAACGTCTAAGTTGTAACGGATCATTATTATTAAGTTAGCTGAGGTGTGAAGTGATGACTCAGTGCGTTAGCACACGAGCATGTATAATTCAAGGACAATAATCACTAGCTCATTCAGGAAAGTAGGAGATCTTTGGTGTTCAAATAGTTTTCTAAAATGCTCCAGAGTATCTGATATTTTGGGGTTTTTTTTTAAACGGTGGATCTTCGATCAAAAATACATATGCGACAAGGAACTGTATCCTAATCTTCTGTAAAATACCAAACTGTAAAGAGAGATTTGAATTGCCAACTTGGTTACTAGCGCAAACATTTGCAAGAAACAAAAACAAATTTGATCGGCAACTTGGAATCTTTCTACATTGCCTGCTCTGCTCGACTTACTTCAGCAAACCATTTGGCTATCCTTGTCAATTCTGCAGGCATTACTATGTACTTGTTTAAATCTGCACTAAAATCCCATCCCCGACGACATGTTTTTCTCGTGATTTCATTTGACTTCAAAGGGAACATGAATTGTAAGTTTTCTGCCAAAAAGGGTACTATGTAAGACGAGGAATAAAAAAACCTAAGAATGAGATTGCTGTGACTGAATTTCGTTATTATAACTGAAATTCATACCACCCTATCCGAATCCAGAGAGAAGCGAAAATGCTATTATCAGTTTTCCAGTTTTCTCCCTATGATTTCATTCAACTTACGATGATACAATTCGATTGAAGTGTGGAGGTTATATGCTTATGAGCTTAACAAAAAATGCAGCCATGACAATCTTAGTGTGCATGCAGAATTCAAAACAATCCAATGTCTAGATGCAATTGAAGGATTGGGAGGTGCACAAGTGACTGAAATCAGCAAGAAAATGTTACTGACATGCAAAATTTCATGACATCAGAAGAATTAGGATCAGGTATTCATTCAAACGAATCGGGAAAATTTATTCATTTGCTTCCAAACAAGAAGTGCAACAAAATATATTCCATATATCTTTTCGCCTCTGCAATTCATGCATTATTCCACATATTCCACTTTATTACAATGAAAACAAGAAGTGAAAGGAAAAATAAGGGTCCATCCAAATAATTGTCTAATCTAGTTAAACCATATGATTTGTGTGGATGCAAATTTCTTCCTCCTTGATCTTGGACAATTTTGCACCTACAAAACAATTAACACCTTAGGTTAAGGTCAAGAGCCTCACGTGCCCACGATGAATGGGGGGGGCTTTGGCCGAAGAACCTCCGATGCCAAAGTTAGAATTTAGAGAGAAATAGTGTTTAGAGAATTTTGGGATTTTTGCCAAAGTGTTGGAATTAATATTTGGTGAAAATATGAGCCTATTTATAGGGCTAGGTTGGTTTAGGTTTTATTTTGGTTTAATTAGCCAATTAATTGGCTAATTAAACATAAAAGGAAATATTTTTGTGGTTATGGAATTAATTGGCTAATAAAAAGGAAGAAATGGTGAAAAAAGGTAGAAAAAGTGATGGATTAGGTTTTGAATGGGGATAGCCGGCCATGTGGTGTTTTAGGGTTGAATTGGATGTATTTTGTGGTTATTTGGATATAATGGATGGTTTAATTGACAATTAATGGGTTAATTAGGCAATAAACCCATTAATTAGCCAATTAACATAATTTAAAAGGAATGTGTTTGGGAATTACCTTGTAGAAAGGATTTGATGAGATGGACTTTGAATTGTTACCTATTTTGGGCACTTCTGTCTTGGTTGAAAGAGGGTTGCCCACTGCTTGTGCGTAGGAACCTCGTTGTACTGCAAGGGTATTTTTGTCCTTTTTGTCCAAAAATCCACGTGTCACCTTGTGAATATTTTTGGCTCCACAAATACCCCCACACCTGTTGAGCTGCTCGCAGAAAAGGGCAGCAGGTGTAGAGATCTTCTTGCTTTAGGAAACTTATGACTGCTTCCTATTTTGATGTAGATTCTCTCTTTAATAGGAAATTAGATCCTTCTAGGAAAGGGAAATAAATTTCTCTCAAAGCCTATTTAAGTCCACCTTAAGTGGGTTATTAAATCAACTTTGGAGAGCGATTTATTCTACCCTACAAGAGAGAGATAGCTTAGAGGATATTTGTTCCCCCTCATCTAGCAATCTTCTACATCTTGCCCCTGCAAAGGACCGTCTTTCGTTGCTTTCTTCGTCTTCTTCGTGCCGCACTGAGGTAAGAAAAAATTAATTTTCCTTGTCTTCTTCTTGGATGGTGCTACCTCGGGGCAGCTGTCGGGGTGGTGCAGCACGTCGGCTGGCATGGGCCAAGAGTCGGCTCGGCATGGGCCGATGAGGTATTGTGGCAGGGACCACTGCTTTAAGTTGCTCGACTTGGCTAGAACCAATGGCACCTTGTATGGATGGGGCCACGGATTATGGCACAGTGCTAGGCGAGTCACATGGCTCATGTCTTTTTGGGCTTTTGGACATGACGCGAGCTAGGCAGATGATTGAGAGAAATGAAGAGGTTGCGAGCCTCATGAGCTGCTGGAATGTTGGGTTGAACTCTCATGCTGGGTAGCACGAATGGCGTTGGCTACTTTAACTCTCTTCGTCAGGAGAAACATGGGCTGCTCCCAAAATAAGAGGTGAATAGGATCATGGCGGATGCATTGGCTCGTCCAATCACCGTTGTGGATCCTGCTGCAAGTAAAGGTGGGAAAATGGATCTTCCCTTCCTGCTCAAGAGATGCCGGCTGAGAAAAAACCAAAGACTTCTTTCGCTGCTTATGCAAAGGATGAAAAGTTGATTGCTGCTTATAATCAAGTGATCCGCTTCAAGAGAATCGTCGATAGGCTTAAACCCCAAGTGTTGGAACTTCAAGGTGTACTGGAGATCAACGAAAGTTTGAAGAAAGAAGTGGATGAGTTGCAGCGCGTCCATGTTGGTATTGGTGAAGTAGTTTGAGAAGTTGGTGCTCAGGCTGGAGCAGTCGGGGGTGATGCCGCTACTAAGAGCTTCGCGGCTGCTGAAGGTGTGGCGATCGAATAATCATGGGATGTCTAGGCTGCTAAAGTGTAGTTTTCTTTGTTTTTCCTTATAGCTCTTATTTTGCTTGAACTCCTTCAGCCTTTGCTAGTCGTTTATAAGCATGTTTTCCTTAGCTTTTCTTCATTTTTGCTTCTTTTGTTCATGCCCTAACCTTTAGACTTGATAGACCAGTGGCAAGCATGCTACTTTTTTACAAAGCAGACAAGCTCGCGTAGCCTATGCAGCCGTAGGTGTTGGTGTAGAACTTTGCAAAGTTGTTAGCCACTGGGTTGGCAGCCGGATGCCTTACTTACAGAAGTAGACAAGTCCGCGTAACCACTAGGCTGTTAACCTTGACTTTCTCCAATTTCGTAGGTTGCGTAGCAAGTATCACAACACTTTAGGACTTGGTGTAGGTTGTTCCGCGCTTGGCAGAGGTGAAGCTTATCGACTACATAACATGTCGGCAGTGGATAGAACTTCGTATATGCGTGCTAGCTTGTTTAACCTTTCACAAGAATGTGCGGTTGTATAAGTCTAGTGCGGCTTTACTGCTCGAAGGGCAAGCCGTACGCAGTCTTCCAAAATCCGTAAGTTACCTTAGTGCACTTGGTAGCAGCTTTAGGATTCCAGGGCAGCCGTCCATCGAATGTACTGCGTAATGTGCCATCTCCGTTTCTAGGGCCCGGTTCCCCACGGATTAGGCCAAAAGACCCAAAATCCTTCAGTTAGCTAAGCCTTGAAAAAGACCATTGCGACTACTTCTAGGAATCCCGGCGCAAGCCATCGTGCATCTAGTTATACTAGGGCAGCCCGGCTCATCCACGTCTGGATATTCGGAGTGTAAAGTTTATCCTCCCATCTTGAAGAGCTAACCCATATGGGTGTTGGGGAATTGGTTTACCCTCTCGTACTGGAGAGCATGGTTGGTCCCTCGGGGGGCGCAATTCCTGCGATGAGTCCCTAAGAAGGGCGCAGTCTTCTTTTGAAGTGCAGGGGTGATTAGTTGTTGTAAGCATGCAGCCAAGCCAAGTTGTGATTACTTCTAAATTCCTCATTGAAAAACGAGTGAAACGAACGAGAACTTTAGTTGTAAGGTAGGAACTGCATAATAACTGGATAGTCCTCAGCTTGTGAGGTGGTGCCCGTCGAGCTTCTTGAGTCTTCGGGTTTTGATGTAGCGGGAAGTCACACATGGTACTTCTTCAGATTGTAGGCCATCCACTGCTTTTCGATCTTTTTGTCGTTTCATGGTGGCGAGGGTGTAATTACTATTGCCGCCTACTCTGCTGATCTTGTACAGACCTTCCCAGATGAGATTCGTTTTTTTTTTTTTGGATCATTCCCTGCAGGCAGTGATGAGGGCTTTTCTGCGCCGTCGACATGCAAATGCCAGAAGTCTCCATCGGGTGGAGTAGGCACGGTTAGAGTGTGCTCGGCTACTTCTGAGGCATCGTTGGGCCGCTCTGTTGAGTCACCTAGGCTCGGCATGAAGGCGCAGTAGGGAGCTGTGGAGATGGGGCCATGTCATACGCAGCAGGAGATGCTCAACTTCCGGTATTGGGCCACTCTAAAGTTGAATCATTGAGCAAGGGTCGGCTAGGGCCGTGTGGTGCGCAGCAAGAAGTGGTACTCAACTACCGGTACATGTTGCTCCTATGTAGAATCTTTTAGGATGACGAGGATAAAACTTGCTTCTGAGTGTGTCCTTCCAGTGTTGTGTTTATCAGAAAACTTTACATCCGTCGGGGTCTATGCCTTTATCGTCACGCGTCTGGATTAGGCAGAATAGTACGTCATGAGGATGACTGCATGCGTTTGAAAGTAAAACTTGTGCTTCCGGGTTGCAACAACTATCGCCAAAGTTAGCTTTTGAATTTTTAATAGCATCGATGAGAGCTTTTGAACTGTAGAATACAGGTAGTCGGGCCCCCATCTATTCTCGCATGATGGTAAAGCTTATTGCTACTTTAGATACCGTCAAACATGTGAATAAGTCCTTTGCTGCTTCTATGGAGGTGATGTCGGGTACTTCTTCAAGTCATTGAATGTGCATTGGCGAGTCTCATCCCAAAGTGCATGCTTCTCTACCAAAGCAAAAGAGTCTGCCAGAGTTAGATCTTCGTTCATGATCAATTTTCCGAATAGCGGGTGGTTTGCTGGAAGCCCTTTTTGGAAGGCTGCTCTAGCTATCGAGTCGTTGCATCCGACTATTTTTACCTTCTCTACTTTGAATCTCCTCACATAATCGCGAAGCGACTCCTTTGGGTTCTTCTTGACGTCGAACAAATGGTCAGACTTCTTTTTGATCGAGCGATAGGATGAATATTCTTTGGTGAAAACCAAAGAAAGTTTATAGAAATTCCGGATGGATTGTGGCGGCAGGGTGTAGAACCAATCTTGTGCCTCGCCTTGTATAGTGATGGCGAATATCTTGCACATGAGATCATCGTTGTTTCAATAAAGGATCATTGTGCTTCGGTAGCGCTTTATGTGCCTCTCCAGGTCTTCATCCCCTTTGAAAGATGTGAAATGTGGCATGCTGAACTCGCATTGAGGCTCTGCCTGCTCGATCTCATCCGTGAATGGTGACCTGCTTATGTTGGTCATGTTCCGTCGAAGTGCCTCGTCGGTGACCTCGTTGCGTTGGAAATCATGCAATCGCTTGGTCAATAGTCTCTCTACTTCTTCCTGAATTTGCCTTTGTTGGGGTAGATGAGCTCTCGGGTGCCCCCAGCCATGACTTGCTGGTCTAGGCTGCTCTTCCAGGTGTTTGGCTCGTCTATGCCGCGGATGCAGTGCATGTGGTATGTTCCTAGCAGGCGAGCGAGTTCTTCGCAGGCTGTTGGTTGAACTTGAGCTGGATTGAGTGACTACTTCTCTCTGTCCGTCGTGCTGCCTACTCTGATGTAAGGTGGAGGATGCTCCTTATGGGCTTAGCTGCGAATGGACACTTTGCCCGGAAGGTTGCTCATGTTGACTATCAGAGTATGACCCCAACCGTGAATGTATGCTCATCCGTGGGCCTAGTCGAGAGTGCATGCTCCTCCGCATGCTAAGACAGGAATGTACACTTCCCAAACGTTCGGCTCATGGCTGGTCGAGTGGCCGCTTGCTGGGATGCTGCTGGAAAGGTCCGTCTGCCCTTGTCCTACTTCGGGATATCTCGTCCGGGGCACGTTGGATCCCGATGAGTTGCAAAAGTTAATTCACCAAGGCTGTCTGTTGTGCAAGGGCACTCGTCAACTTTATGACTTGTCGAGACAAGTGTTGTTTGCCATTTGGATTGGAAGAGCTTGGAAGAAATGCGCCTCATTGGGCAGCGAAAGGGTGGTAGACTCCGGGCGCGAGATTTGAGTTGGGAAATGGTATCCGTGAAAAAATGTGGTGAAAATGCCCCCGGCTCGATGGTAGGTCCGGATGGTTGAGATAGTCTTGGGCCGACTTGGGCTGCTTGGAAAGCCACGAGAGCAGGCTGGGCCGTGAAAGTGGGCTGCTCGACTGGAGCTGGCTGGGCCACGGGAGTGAGCTGCTTGTCGGGAGCAGGCTGGGTCACGAGAGCAGGCTGCTCGGCAGGAGCAGGTTGGGCCGTGAGAGTGGGCTGCTCGACGAGAACAGGCTGGACCACGGGAATGGGCTACTCGTCGGGAGCAGGCTGGGTCACGAGAGCAGGCTGCTTGGCAGGAGCAGGCTGGGCCACAGGAGTGGGCTGCTTGACGGAAGCAGGCTGGGCCAAGGGAGTGCGCTGCTCGACGGAAGCAGGCTAGACCACGGGAGTGGGCTGCTCGTCGGGAGCAGGCTGGGTCACGAGAGCAGGCTGCTTAGCAGAAGCAGGCTGGGCCACGGGAGTGGGCTGCTCGACGGAAGCAGGCTGGGCAACGGGAGTGGGCTGCTCGACAGAAGTAGGTTGGACCATGGGAGTGGGCTGCTCGTCGGGAGTAGGCTGGGTCACGAGAGCAGGCTGGTTAGCAGGAGCAGGCTGGGCCGCGAGAGCAGGTTGCTTGGCGGGAGCAGGCTGCTTAGTATGTGATGCATGCGAATGCGAGGCTTGGGCCCGGGCCCGTGCAAACTTGGATGGCACGACTTGGATAATGGCCTTGGTGCCGTGAGCCTTGGATGGCACGGCTCGAGCCGTGATAAAGGCACCATGGACCTCGCCACGGGTGGATACCGAAGTAGCCACCGTGGTGGTTCCCATGGTGGAAACTCGTGGTGGTGGTGCTGCTCCACTTATTGTCACATTTAGCCTCACGGATCTCCGCAATCCCATTTCTTGAACATTAGAATTTTCACTTGTGGAATTTTCTAAATTTCTAGCCATTATATTTTGCTTATACGTTTTATCAAAGAACCTTTGCAAGTAAAAAATTCTAATAATAAGAACGTATGAAAAATATTCAAATGGACTAGAAAATAAAGAAAAAACCTTTTTGTGCAAGAGTCTTCTACGAGTATGGATTTCAACTCTCAATGAAAGCACCAATGTGTGGATGCAAATTTCTTCCTCCTTGATCTTGGACAATTTTGCACCTACAAAACAATTAACACCTTAGGTTAAGGCCAAGAGCCTCACGCGCCCACGATGAATGGGGGGGGCTTTGGCCGAAGAACCTCCGATGCCAAAGTTAGAATTTAGAGAGAAATAGTGTTTAGAGAATTTTGGGATTTTTGCCAAAGTGTTGGAATTAATATTTGGTGAAAATATGAGCCTATTTATAGGGCTAGGTTGGTTTAGGTTTTATTTTGGTTTAATTAGTCAATTAATTGGCTAATTAAACATAAAAGGAAATATTTTTGTGGTTATGGAATTAATTGGCTAATAAAAAGGAAGAAATGGTGAAAAAAGGTAGAAAAAGTGATGGATTAGGTTTTGAATGGGGATAGCCGGTCATGTGGTGTTTTAGGGTTGAATTGGATGTATTTTGTGGTTATTTGGATATAATGGATGGTTTAATTGACAATTAATGGGTTAATTAGGCAATAAACCCATTAATTAGCCAATTAACATAATTTAAAAGGAATGTGTTTGGGAATTACCTTGTAGAAAGGATTTGATGAGATGGACTTTGAATTGTTACCTATTTTGGGCACTTCTGTCTTGGTTGAAAGAGGGTTGCCCACTGCTTGCGCGTAGGAACCTCGTTGTACTGCAAGGGTATTTTTGTCCTTTTTGTCCAAAAATCCACGTGTCACCTTGTGAATATTTTTGGCTCCACAATTTGTACAATTCGCACCAATCAGTGCCATGAGTATTCATCCAAAAAGAAACTATGAAAAGGGTACTATCTAAGCCGAATATTTAAACAACCTAAGAATTAGGTCGGTATGGCTGAGTTTAGTATCATGAAAAGAATTAGATCGGTGTGGCTGAGTTTTATGTCAAAAAGGATACGATGTAAGACGAGGAATAAAACAACTTAAGAATGAGATTGCTGAGATTGAAATTCGTTATTATAACTGAAATTTATACCATCCTATCCGAATCCAGAGAGAAGTTAAAATACGATATTAGTTTTCCAGTCCTCCCTATCATTGCACAATCAGTAACGTCCTAGTCGCTAAGGTATCTGTGCAGTTATGAGTTAGCAGAGACATATGGGACCACAAATTACAATAGCAAGCACTCAAATTCTACAGGACACTCAACCATAGGGCACCACAAGTCGTTCCCCCAAAATATGTACATATGTGACAAAGGACTAATTTCTATAGGGAGATATCTCCATTGCTTTTTTCATAACGATTAATTTGGAGCCGTCTTTTCCACCACATATTAATAGATCGAGCATAAAAGCTCACATACAAAAACAAGAAACAAAAATAAAATAAAATAATATCATTTGACAACTTCTATTCAGGAATGGTTCTTAGACATGTTAAAGAGTAAGCTTAAACCAAAGCGGAAAACTTTTGGGAAACTAGTTGAATGTCTTTCACAAAGAAATAGGTTGGATGATTCTTTACTTGTTTTAGACTTTATGTTTAGGGCAGGTTATACACTGGAAGAACACATATGTTATTCTCTGGTCAATAAGCTTGGCGGGGAGAACAACCATTTCGTTGAAACATGTCTAGGGGAGATCTTAGAAGGAAAGTGATGTTCCAAGTCATCTTGATATGTTCCTTGCGACTTCTCTCGAATAAAAGTTTGAGTTAATGGATACTGGGGATTCCCAAACAGCAGATTAGGGATGAATTGGGGAAAGGGTACGACATTGTTTTGAGAGTTGACATTCAGAGTGCTCAGACTCTTAAGGAAGATTTTTGGGAATTCGACTGTTTTCATAGTTTTGATGGCGGTGAGTGAGGCCAAGAACTCCGCCTGTGTAAGTTTATCTTACATTGCCGGTCCCAAGCCCGGGTAAAGGAGGAAGGGGAGGGCGTCAGGTAGTCGATAGCCAGCACTCCTCGGTTACGTCGAATCCTTATGAAAATGAATCCAGAACGAAATCGCGCTAAAGCTAAGGCATCACCCATAAGTGGCGCGCTGTGTGGCCCGAGCACAGTGATAAGTGAGCAAGGGTCGCTGTATCTCCATCGGCACCCAGATCCAGTGTTAAATGAGCAAGGAGGCTATAGAAACTTCTTTTCGAACGACTCCACTCAAAGTTGTTTGGGAGCATATGCTCCTATCAACTTTACACAGGACACACAAAAGAAGTACTTTGATCATATTGGACGAGAGAGGGTGAAGAAGCTAGGACAGAAGGGTAGAGTTCAAGAGAGTAGAATGCGTTTAGGAACGTGGAATATAGGAACCTTAACGGGAAAATCTATGGAAGTAGTGGAAGTTATGATGAGGAGAAGGATAAATATTATGTGCCTACAAGAAACTAAATGGGTTGGTCTTAAGGCAAAGGATCTAGAAAACTCAGGGTTTAAACTTTGGTATTCGGGCACAAATAGAACAAGAAACGGTGTTGGCATCATCGTGGACAAGACCTTGACACAAGATGTTGTAGATGTCAAGAGGGTAGGAGATAGAATCATGGCAATCAAGATTGTAATATGACAAGAACTCATTAATGTGATTAGTGCGTACGCACATCAAGTAGGGTTGGATACGAGTTCGAAGAAAATAATCAAAGAGAAAGTAATCACCCAGTGTGTGTGGGATAGAGAGGGGGAAGCTAGCCAAAGGTGGCATTCCATGGCTAGTTGTATCCGAAAAGTAGCGAAAAAGGTATTAGAAGAGTCCAAGCGCTTTGCTCCACACCAAAAGGAATCTTGGTGGTGGAATGAGGAGGTACAAACAAAGGTGAAGGCTAAGAATGAATGTTGTAAAGCCTTATACAAGGATAGGACTGATGAAAATGGTGAAAGGTATAGAAGAGCGAAGAAAAAGGCGAAGAAAGCTGTGAGAGGAGCTAAGTTAGCGGCTTATGACGATATGTATAAGCAACTAGATACCAAAGAAGGAGAGTTGGATATCTATAAACTAGCTAGAGCAAGGGAAAAGAAGACAAGGGACCTAAATCAGGTGAGGTGCATCAAGGATGAGGATGGAACGGTTCTTGCTACAAAGAATGCGGTCAAAGACAGATGGAGAAGTTATTTTCATAATCTTTTCAATGAAGGACATGAAAGGAGTACCTCTTTAGGGGAGTTGAGTAACTCAGAAGAGTGTAGAAACTACTCATTTTATCGTCGAATCAGGAAGGAAGAAGTGGTTGTAGCTTTGAAGAAGATGAAGCATAGAAAAACAGTGGGTCCAGACGATATACCGATCGAAGTGTGGAAAGTTTTGGGAGAGACAGGTATAGCATGGCTCACTGACCTTTTCAATAGGATTTTGAAAACGAAGAAGATGCCAAATGAGTGGCGAAAGAGCACTTTGGTGCCTATCTACAAGAATAAGGGCGACGTACAAAATTGCATTAACTATAGGGGTATTAAGCTAATGAGTCATACAATGAAGCTCTATGAGAGAGTCATTGAGCATAGATTGAGGCAAGAGACACGGGTTCATGCCAGGGCGCTCAACCATGGAGGCAATCTATCTCTTACGAAGATTAATGGAAAGATATAGAGATGGGAAAAATAATTTACACATGGTCTTTATAGATTTGGAAAAAACGTATGATAGGGTCCCAATAGACATTCTTTGGAGGATTTTAGAGAAGAAAGGAGTACGAGTAGCATATATCCAAGCTATAAAGGATATGTATGAATGAGCAAAGACTACCGTAAGAACTCATGAAGGATAAACCGAAAGCTTTCCCATAACTGTAGGATTACATCAAGGCTCATCCTTAAGTCCTTACCTTTTTGCGTTGGTAATGGATGAGTTAACAGGACATATTCAAGATGATATTCCTTGGTGTATGCTTTTCGCAAACGATGTAGTGTTGATAAATGAAACTCAGGAATGGGTAAATGCGAAGCTTAACTTTTGGAGAGAAGTGTTGGAATCTAAAGGTCTTCGCCTAAGCCAATCAAAGACAGAATATATGGAATGCAAGTTCAGTGCAAATAGAGGCCAAAATGAGTTAGGGGTGAGGATCGGAGATCAGGAAATACCAAAGAGCGATCGTTTTCGCTACTTAGAATCTATCTTGCAAAAGAACGAAGAATTAGATTGAGATCTCAACCATAGAATACAAGCTGGATGGATGAAGTGGAAGAGCGCATTCGGCGTGTTGTGTGATCGCCGTATGCCACTGAAGCTCAAGGGAAATTTTATAAGACGGCAATAAGGTCAGCGATGCTGTATGGCACAGAATGTTGGGCGGTGAAGCATCAACACGTACACAAAATGGGTGTAGCGAAGATGAGGATGCTTCGTTGGATGTGTGGGCACACGAGAAGGGATAAGATTAGGAATGAGGATATCCGAGGTAAAGTAGGAGTAGCCAAAATTGTAGGAAAGCTGAGAGAAAATCGGTTACAGTGGTTTAGACATGTGCAAAGAATGCCTACTGACGCTGCGGTTAGAAGATGCGACTACGGGACAGAGGTTCAGGGCCGAAGGGGTAGAGGAAGACCTAGGAAAACTTTGGAATAAACTCTAAGAAAAGACTTAGAGTACTTGGATCTAACGGAGGATATGACACAGGACCGAGCACGATGGCGTTCTAAGATTCATATAGCCGACCCCACTCAGTGACTTGGATTTTTCAAGTCTCCAACCGAGAAGTTTTCCTCACTCGAGAAATTAAGGGAACACTACCTCAACCTACATGCTCCACTCACAAAGCTTCAACAAAAGAAAAAATCAAAGAACTTAGTGAAGAAAGCTTTGATGGAAATGAAGCAAAGCTTATTTATTGATATCTCCGATAAGTTACAAATATGTACATATACATGAGTCAAAATAAACAAACAAGAAGGAGCCTTCACAAAGGTTGCTTAGGAGAAGTCTCAGCAGTCGGTAGAGCCCCAGAAAGAGAAGGCACCGGAGAGGGATCATTCGGAGCCTCAGCACTAGATAAAACCCTAGAATGAGGAGGCATCGGAGGTTGATCATTTGGAGCTTCATTACGCGGTACAGCCCCAAAAGACGAAGGCAATAAATGCCTTTGGAACAAACCCACAAACCGCTGATGATCAAGTAAAACCTGACCATCAGATTCCTGCATTTGGTCAAGCTTCCTCTTCATGTTTGTAGCAAGTCATGTGCGATCCGGTGCAACTGTTTATTCTCATGCTTAAGCCCTTTAATCTCCTGTTTGAGACTCATCACTTCAGCCGCCAATGATACAACTTGGCGAGTTCGTGCAAATAGGCGTTGGGCCATATTAGACACAGAACCTGCACACTGAACACTCAGAGCCAGAGAATCCTTAACAGCCAACTCATTAGACCGTTTGGAAAGTAGTCTGTTATCTTTGAGAGTGAGAAGGTTCCTGGCCACCACCGCAGCGGTCATATCATTCTTCATCACGGAATCCCCAATAGTAAGAGGACCAGTAGGGGATAAGAAGGATGGGCGCCATATGTTGTCTGGATAAGGCATGGCTGCCTCTTCAACAAGGTTCAAGTCAAAACGACGGTCGGAGGGGCCAAACATTTTCAAAGGTGTTGAAGAGAGAAGAGGTCGGACAAATCAAGATCTTAGAAGTGCAAGAAGGGAGCTTCTATTGGTGGAGATTCAAGTGTGCTTTAGAACTTAATGCCAGCCTCTATAAAAATCTGCACTCGACGGAGCTTCAGAAATCGAACAGGCGCCTGCCCAGAAATCGAAGAGACGTTTGCTTTCTCAAAAGCTGGGCTGCTCAGAGACCACGAGGGCCGATCTCAGAAATCGAAGAGGCATTTTCTTTCTCAAAAGCTGGGCTGCTCAAATACCACGAAGGCCGATCTTAGAAATCGAAGAGGCGCTTGCTTTCTCAAAAGCTGGGCTGCTTAGAGACCACAAGGGCCGATCTCAGAAATCGAAGAGGCACCTGCTTTTTCAGCCTTGTCAGCACCTGTCACATGCACACTCAGCTTTGCTGAAATTACGGGCATTCTGTTGAAGATTTCTGGTGAAGTAGAAATAGAAATCACGTGAATCTTACTGTTCAATCATCCACTTTCCACACGCACCATCAGCTCATGGGTACCACAGATAACTTTGCCAAAGATCTCTGACAAAGTTTAGACACATGAAGCTTGCAGCTCCCACTACATCGCTATGACCAAGAAAGGTCAAAAGAATAGCAAAGAAACAGTACTAACAAAGTTTAGACACATAAATTTTGAAGGTGTAGCTACCATATTATTACCCACAAGGGTAAAGGAACAGCACCACTGCTGGATAATTGGAAGTCCCTGTGTGTCAACCTCTGTGCTCCATGGCAAGGTAGACTAGCAAACATGCCCAACCTTTACTCACATTCGAGAAAACACTCCTAACAAGATTGCTTGCTCCAAAATCGAAGAGGCACCGCCCTCCGAATCTCGAGATCCAGACTCCCAACATGATTACTTTCTCAAAAATCGAAAAGACACCACTCTCCGAATCTTGAGAGCCAGACTCCCAGTAGGATTGCTTTCTCAAAAATCGAAGAGGCACCGTTCTCCGAACCTCGAGAGCCAGATCCCCGACAGGATTGCTTGTTCAAAAACCGAAGAGGCACCGCTTTCTCAACTTCGAGAGTCAGATCTCCTTGGATAAAGCTTGTATGTAATCTTCACACGCAACATCAGCTTTCCAGATACCACAGACCACTTTTTCAAAGTACTCTGACACACGTGAAGCTGGCAACTCCCACTACCGTGCTATGACCAAGCAGGGTAAAGGAATAGCATTACTACTTGTTGTTAAGGAGACTCATCTATATGTCGACCTCCATCCTCAACGGACAGGCAGACCTGCAAAAATGCTCAACCATTCCTCATATCTGAGAGGGCACTCCCAACGAAGCCTCTCGAAATACTCAGATTTCTTTCCCCCCGATAATACCTCTGCAAACAAGCTACACCAGAGCAAGAATATCTCATATCATCAAGGTTAAAAGCAAGAGTATCCCATATCATGCTTTTTCCCTGTCTTTTCCTTTGGCCTTGTTCTTACCTGCAAGACAAGGAGAAAGAGAGCAATCAGTCAACACTTGGAATCAAGCTTCCAGTCAAGAACTGACTGTCTGGAACCCCTTACCTGATTACTTACCTGGCATTGCTCTCGAGTATTCATCTTCAACATCTTATGCTTCCAGAGAAGATACCACATCTGCCTGAGGAACAGATAGGGAAAGTGAGAAGGATACAAGGAAGCATGTGGAGACAAGCGTAACAGAACACGTGTCGATACTTCCACTACTTTGTCAACAACAAAAGTATCCCATATCAGAAGGGTCGAACGTACTCTGGATTTGATGGGCTTATTTTGACCCTCAAATTCTTCAGTCGGCCTTATACTCTGGAGGTAACCAGAAAACCCTCCAGCCCAGTTAAAGAATAAGCTTGTGGAAAGTTACTTCTTCAAAAGCAAAAGTATATCATATCATTTATTCTTTTTTTTCTTCTCTTTATCCTTCATGCTGCCTACAAGATAGGGAGAATGAGAACAATTAGCCGGAACTCGAAATCAAACTTCTGATCTGGGACTGATTGCTTAGAGCTCTGATTGCTTACCTTGTCTGTCACCTCTTTCAGCAGATCTTCTAGCTCGGCGACTTGGGGGACTCCTACTACATGGTTTGTATCGCGCTTGACCAAGCCTGAAACTACAAGTAAGCTTCAAGTGAAATTGATACATTACCTTATGCATCTCCACCAGTTAAAGATACCATCCCTGGATGGAGGAAGAGTACTTCCAGAGAAGATGCCACATCTACGTATGAGATAGATAAGGCAAGTGAAGACGATACCACACTTCGGTACTTAAAAGTTTCGTGATTACGAGATCATTCTCCCACAATATTTCCTAATGTCATTTGTACTAAATCATTCACTTGTACTCACTAAAGGAGAGCTTGAACCTATGTACTTGTGTAAACCCTTCACAATTAATGAGAACTCATCTACTCCGTGGACGTAGCCAATCTGGGTGAACCATATACATCTTGTGTTTGCTTTCCTGTCTCTATCCATTTACATACTTATCCACACTAATGACCGGAGCAATGTAGCGAAGATCACAAACTTAATACTTTCTGTTGTTCCAAAGTCCTCACTAATTTTGTGCATCAACAATCCTTAAGTCCTTACCTTTTTGCGTTGGTAATGGATGAGTTAACAGGATATATTCAAGATGATATTCCTTGGTGTATGCTTTTTGCAAACGATATAGTGTTGATAGATGAAACTCAGGAGGGGTAAATGTGAAGCTTAACCTTTGGAGAGAAGTGTTGTAATCTAAAGGTTTTCGCCTAAGCCGATCAAAGACAGAATATACGGAGTGCAAGTTCAGTGCAAATGGAGGCCAAAATGAGTTAGGGGTGAGGATCGGAGATCAAGAAATACCGAAGAGCGACCGTTTTCGCTACCTAGGATCTATCTTGCAAAAGAATGGAGAATTAGATGGAGATCTCAACCATAGAATACAAGTTGGATGGATGAAGCGGAAGAGTGCATCCAGCGTGTTGTGTGACCATCGTAGGCCACTGAAGCTCAAGGAAAATTTTTATACGATGGCAATAAGGCTGGTGATGCTGTATGGCACAGAATGTTGGGCGGTGAAGCATCAACACGTACACAAAATGGGTTTGGACATGTGCAAAGAAGGCCTACTGACGCTCCGGTTCGAAGATGTGACTACGGGATAGAGGTTCAGGGCCGAAGGGGTAGAGGAAGACCTAGGAAAACTTTGGAAGAGACCCTAAGAAAAGACTTAGAGTACTTGGATCTAACGGAGGATATGATACAAAACCGAGAGCAATGGCGTTCTAGGATTCATATAGCCGACCCCACTTAGTGGGAAAAGGCTTTGTTGTTGTTGTTGTTGTATTTGACAACTTCTATTCACAGAACAAGGAACAACTTGTTTTCCGTGTGATTTCATTCAACTTACGATTATACAATTCAATTGAAGTGTGGATGTTATATGCTTATGAGCTTAACAAAAAAGCAGCTATGACAATCTTAGTATGCATGCAGAATTCTAAACAAACGAATGACCAGATGCAATCGAACCATTGGGAGATGCACAAGTGACTGAAATCAGCAAGAAATTGTTACTGATGTTCGACCTTCAACTTGTCATTCGGCCTTTAACTTGTTTACTTCCTTAAGGAGTTGTAGGACAAGAGGGTCCTGAGTGGAGTCATGTACCACTGGAGCTTTCTTTCGTAAATCTCCATCTTCTCTTGGAAGTAGGAAGGTTTGATCAAGAGCATGTGATTTTCCCTGGACTCGCCGTACTGACTTCCAAGGTATGTCTGTCGGAACATCTCTGAGTCCCCTATACATTCGTGTTTCTCTAGGACTTGTTGCCCCTTCCCCAAATTGGTATCCGGCCTGGGACATGGGAGGGGACCGAGTCTTTTAGAGACCCTTGGGTCATTGATCTTCGAGCTTACATGAATAGGATTGTCTCGACGTTGCTTTAGGAAGTCTTAACAGTCGTGAAATACGGCTTTAGATCATTCCACTCTTTCTGTAAGAAGGTGCCTTCCTCCACTCTTCTTGCTTCGGGTCGAAGCAGCTGGGTTGAGAGAAGTCTCATGTTGGTCGCCATTTCGATGAGTAGCTCGCTCCTTAACAGGAATACCTATGTCGACACCAAAAGACAGATGTCGTAGTTACTCTTAGACTCGACATTGAGCTTGAAATTACCTATTTTGAAACCCGTCCACCTTCGACTTTTGGTGTTGTGCCTTATCTTGCTGGTTATTTTTGAATTCATCCCAACCCTAAATCCCAGACTGAAAGAATTTTCTGGTAACCTGAACTGGTTATGGCAATGTATGGCTTCATCCCAAGCAAGAGAGAGGCATCTCTATTATGCAAAACCAAATTTCAAGGCAAATCCTTCAAGGCATGCTACAAAATTCGTCCTTAAAAAACCACCCGCTCCAATTCTCCCACACTAAACAAAGAGTAGGATATCTCAAAGTCTGAATTTCCAACATTACAATCAGAACATTCCGTGAGACAACACTTCAGGGAAAGAAAGAAAATTAAAAGCAAAGATGACGGCTTACAACAATTCGTCTAAGTAGCCTAGGTTAGCTAATTAAATCAGCTTCTTCGGAACAGTCCCTGCTTAGTCAAGCATACAGTTCCAGAAGGAGCCTTCAGTTCCCGGCCCATTGCTAAAGCCTAGGCACACTCTCTAGTAAAAAATGGTGAAGCAGCAGCAGCTGCAGTCACATTTGGTCTTCTCATCCTCGAAAGAGCCTCTGCACTCAGCTTTCTAATTCTTCCAGTTCCCTCTCTCTTTGCCTCTGCCTTTCCGTAATCTCGCCTAATTTTGCCTTCCATTCAGCTGCTTCTCTCCTTAGTCTCTCCTCTTCTGCATGGTTCACAACGTCAATATACGATGCACGTCAAAAGATGACAAAAAAAGTATATCAAGTACAAAATGGTCGAGACACAAAAATCAACTTGATCAATGACGCAAATTCATAATCCGACAACAAAACCAATTAGGATGGTAAACTACATTGAATTTATGGGTGTTGAACTTGAGACATCTCATAGAAAGATTGTCGAAGAGAACAAATAGATCTCAGGTGAAGTTACTGCTGAAGTGCCACAACAAATTCGGCAAACTGAAGAAATGTGGTCATATGATTTTGAGAAATGAAAACTCAAGACTGCAAATGGAAGGCAGAAAATGTAGATGAAGAACAAGAAAGCCATGAGGTAGTAAAAGCTTCATAGTTTTTTTTTTTTTTGGGACATGGTTGTGTTTGAGAATATCTCGTACATCTAAATTTTCACTTTTTCTCGTATTTCTACAAGTTTGTAACTTTACTTGCTACTTAATTATAAAAATGTAAACTTTATGAGTTGTGTTTGAGAATATCTCGTTCTTCTACTTAATAGGGTAGAAGAAGTACGTGTAATTTGTTAGGATTAAAAAAAAAACAACAGATCGCCCACTGAGGCTCGAACCCACAAAGACAAGGTAAAGAACGTTGCGCTCAATCAACTGAGCTGGACTAGCCTGTTGCTAAAACTCTTCCATTTGTTTAATTATTCTATAAATGAGACGGTTCTTGTTGCAAAATCCATGGGTTCTTAGGGCTAGTTTGGTATTGCTGTGCTTTGAAAAAAAGCTGCTGTGAGAATAAGCGGTTGTGCTGTGAGAATAAGCGGTTGTGAAATAAATCAGCAGAGTGTTTGGTAAATTTTTTTGTAAAAGTGCTTTTGGAAAAAAAAAAAGTAGTCTAATAGTGGGTCTTTTCATTAAAGAAGCACTGTAGCTCCGTGTGCTTTGAAAAAAAACCAGTTTTCCAAAGTTACAAATAGCAACTTCAGCTTTTTCCTTTGATTTCAGCTTATTCTCACAGCAACTTCCAAAATAAGCCCTTTTTTTTCATTTTACCAAACACCTAAAACTCTCACAGCTTTTTTTCATGGGTGCTTTTTTTTTAAGCACCTAACTCCCAAACTAGGTCTTAGTCGGGCGCCAAAATGTAACGGCTTTCTCGATCAGTGTTGCTGTTGTTAATCCGTTGCAAACTGCTTTTCACCGTTTATAACTACCAACTACTCTCTCCCTTTTTTCCCAAACAGCTACCAAGAAACGAATTGTAGAAATCC
The DNA here is from genome assembly GCF_916048215.2 of Malus sylvestris. NCBI lineage: Eukaryota > Viridiplantae > Streptophyta > Magnoliopsida > Rosales > Rosaceae > Malus > Malus sylvestris. Next base: position 4,594,241 of record NC_062264.1, on the reverse strand, counting down.
CAAGACCCAATTTCTCCGCCGCCCACCATGAACCACCACCACCACCACCACCCCTAGCAGCTTGCATCGAACAGTCGGGAACAGGAATTTTCTCTCCCTCCGTCTGCGTCCAGCACCAATAACCCGTTGGAAAACTTTGTTCCTGCCTCTCGCTGTGGCGGTTCTTTGCCCAATATGACTCTTCCCAACTCTCCTCACCGCCACCATTTTCCCAAGAGTCCGTCCCATTCCCCAGCACGGGTCCTGCCTCCTCTTCCTCCACCGCCAACTCTCTGCCGCTCCGTCTCTGATCTCAACCACTCTCCGGCCAAGACCTCGTCCCGCTCCTCCACCTGCGACTTACACTTCTCCACCGACTTGGAGACCCCCTATTCTAAGGTAATTTGATTAATTTATGCTATCATGTTTTGAAAACACATTTCTTTCCCTGGTTTTGGATTGATGAAGGGTGTGGTTGTTTCACGCTTTAATCTGTGAAAGGTGAATTATATATCTGCTTTTGGATTCTATGAAATGGGAAAATTGTTAATTTGCGTGAATTTAGATACTTTTTATCTCTGTTTCGATTGTTTTTGAACTTGGTTTTTGGGCAAAATAATTCCAGGGGCTGAGCAGGATGAACCACCACCACCCCCGGCAGATTCCGTTTAAATACCCAGAACAAGATTCTTCTCTCCCGCCGTCTGCGTCCACGGCCGACAACCCATTTGACATCTCTCTACCTGCGTCTCGCTGTGGCGGTTCTTTGCCCAACATGACTACTCCCTACTCTCCTGACCGCTACTACTTTTCCAAGACTCCTTCCCATTCCCCGCCGCACAGCCTCCGCCGCTCCGTCTCGAATCTCAACCACTCTCCGGCCAAGACCTCGTCCCGCTCCTCCACCTCCTCCCAAGATTTCCACTTCTCCACCAACTTGGACACCCCGGATTCTAAGGTATTGCTAAGTAATTTAATTAATTTATGGTGTAGTTTTTTTAAAAAACTTTCGTTTTGAATTGAGTGGTTGATTTCATGCTTTAATCTACGAAAGGTGAATTATATATCTGCTTTTGGATTGTATGAAATGAGAAAATTGTTAATTTGCGTGAAGTTCGATTCTTTCTCCTTTTTCGATTGTTTTTGAAGTTGGTTTTTGGGCAAAATGATTGCAGGGGCTGAGCAGGATGAAGGACCGCTTGAGAAACCCGAATCGCATCCAGCCAGCACCGGTCGTCCCTGACAGAGCCACTTCAAACCCTACTTTTCTGCTCTCCCTTATGGCCCTGTACATGACGTTAAGCATGTATCCATAGAACATGAAGAGGGTTGATTTAGATGGGACTCTGGTTGAAGCATGTTCGGGAATTTTAATTTCCGTAGGAATGGAGGCTACATTCTACGTTTTAATAAACTGGGTTGCTGATCAACAGTATCCGCTTCTTTCGTGGCTGGCCCTGATAATCGGAAAGATCCTGTTTTGGATTTCTCAGTACAGAAATTTACCGTTCATGGTTTTTTATCCAACTGTTTTCGTCTTGAATGCATTGCTTTTGGGATCGCTAGCTATAAAGGTAACCTGGAACGTCGGCTGGGGCGTTGCTTATCAATTTCTGCTAGATAATCTCGGTATTCTGAACCTGTTCTGAGTGTGGAGAAGAAGGCGGATTGCTTGGTCATTCACTTTAGGTGTCATCGTGATAAACCCTGATTGGTGTCAGTTTTACAAATCATCTGGTTTTTCCTTTTACTTCTTTTCATTGTAATGAAGTATATGTTGAATATGGTGATAAAGAAGTAAAAGGAAAAACCAGATGATTTGTAAAACTGACACCAATTAGGGTTTATCACGGTGACACCTAAAGTGAATGACCAAGCAATCCGCCTTCTTCTCCACACTCAGAACAGGTTCAGAATACCGAGATTATCTAGCAGAAATTGATAAGCAACGCCCCAGCCGACGTTCCAGGTTACCTTTATAGCTAGCGATCCCAAAAGCAATGCATTCAAGACGAAAATAGTTGGATAAAAAACCATGAACGGTAAATTTCTGTACTGAGAAATCCAAAACAGGATCTTTCCGATTATCAGGGCCAGCCACAAAAGAAGCGGATACTGTTGATCAGCAACCCAGTTTATTAAAACGTAGAATGTAGCCTCCATTCCTACGGAAATTAAAATTCCCGAACATGCTTCAACCAGAGTCCCATCTAAATCAACCCTCTTCATGTTCTGTGGATACATGCTTAACGTCATGTACAGGGCCAGAAGGGAGAGCAGAAAAGTAGGGTTTGAAGTGGCTCTGTCAGGGACGACCGGTGCTGCTCTGGCAGGGACGACCGGTGCTGCTCCGGCAGGGACGACCGGTGCTGGCTGGATGCGATTCGGGTTTCTCAAGCGGTCATTCATCCTGCTCAGCCCCTGCAATCATTTTGCCCAAAAACCAACTTCAAAAACAATCGAAAAAGGAGAAAGAATCGAACTTCACGCAAATTAACAGTTTTCTCATTTCATACAATCCAAAAGCAGATATATAATTCACCTTTCGCAGATTAAAGCATGAAATCAACCACTCAATTCAAAACGAAAGTTTTTTCAAAAAACTACACCATAAATTAATTAAATTACTTAGCAATACCTTAGAATCCGGGGTGTCCAAGTTGGTGGAGAAGTGGAAATCTTGGGAGGAGGTGGAGGAGCGAGACGAGGTCTTGGCCGGAGAGTGGTTGAGATTCGAGACGGAGCGGCGGAGGCTGTGCGGCGAGGAATGGGAAGGAGTCTTGGAAAAGTAGTAGCGGTCAGGAGAGTAGGGAGTAGTCATGTTGGGCAAAGAACCGCCACAGCGAGACGCAGGTAGAGAGATGTCAAATGGGTTGTCGGCCGTGGACGCAGACGGCGGGAGAGAAGAATCTTGTTCTGGGTATTTAAACGGAATCTGCCGGGGGTGGTGGTGGTTCATCCTGCTCAGCCCCTGGAATTATTTTGCCCAAAAACCAAGTTCAAAAACAATCGAAACAGAGATAAAAAGTATCTAAATTCACGCAAATTAACAATTTTCCCATTTCATAGAATCCAAAAGCAGATATATAATTCACCTTTCGCAGATTAAAGCGTGAAACAACCACACCCTTCATCAATCCAAAACCAGGGAAAGAAATGTGTTTTCAAAACATGATAGCATAAATTAATCAAATTACCTTAGAATAGGGGATCTCCAAGTCGGTGGAGAAGTGTAAGTCGCAGGTGGAGGAGCGGGACGAGGTCTTGGCCGGAAAGTGGTTGAGATCAGAGACGGAGCGGCGGAGAGTTGGCGGTGGAGGAAGAGGAGGCAGGACCCGTGCCGGGGAATGGGACGGACTCTTGGGAAAATGGTGGCGGTGAGGAGAGTTGGGAAGAGTCATATTGGGCAAAGAACCGCCACAGCGAGAGGCAGGAACAGAGTTTTCCAACGGGTTATTGGTGCTGGACGCAGACGGAGGGAGAGAAAATTCCTGTTCCCGACTGTTCGATGCAAGCTGCTGGGGGTGGTGGTGGTGGTTCATGGTGGGCGGCGGAGAAATTGGGTCTTGGGATTTCTACAATTCGTTTCTTGGTAGCTGTTTGGGAAAAATGGGAGAGAGTAGTTGGTAGTTATAAACGGTGAAAAGCGGTTTGCAACGGATTAACAACAGCAACACTGATCGAGAAAGCCGTTACATTTTGGCGACCAACTAAGAACCCAGGGATTTTGCAACAAGAACCGTCTCATTTATAGAATAATTAAAGAAATGGAAGAGTTTTAGCAACAGGCTAGTCCAGCTCAGTTGATTGAGCGCAACGTTCTTTACCTTGTCTTCGTGGGTTCGAGCCTCAGTGGGCGATCTGTTGTTTTTTTTTTTAATCCTAACAAATTACACGTACTTCTTCTACCCTATTAAGTAGAAGAACGAGATATTCTCAAACACAACTCATAAAGTTTACATTTTTATAATTAAGTAGCAAGTAAAGTTACAAACTTGTAGAAATACGAGAAAAAGTGAAAATTTAGATGTACGAGATATTCTCAAACACAACCATGTCCCAAAAAAAAAAAAAAACTATGAAGCTTTTACTACCTCATGGCTTTCTTGTTCTTCATCTACATTTTCTGCCTTCCATTTGTAGTCTTGAGTTTTCATTTCTCAAAATCATATGACCACATTTCTTCAGTTTGCCGAATTTGTTGTGGCACTTTAGCAGTAACTTCACCTGAGATCTATTTGTTCTCTTCGACAATCTTTGTATGAGATGTCTCAAGTTCAACACCCATAAATTCAATGTAGTTTACCATCCTAATTGGTTTTGTTGTCGGACTATGAATTTGCGTCATTGATCAAGTTGATTTTTGTGTCTCGACCATCTTGTACTTGATATACTTTTTTTGTCATCTTTTGACGTGCATCGTATATTGACGTTGTGAACCATGCAGAAGAGGAGAGACTAAGGAGAGAAGCAGCTAAATGGAAGGCAAAATTAGGCGAGATTACGGAAAGGCAGAGGCAAAGAGAGAGGGAACTGGAATAATTAGAAAGCTGAGTGCAGAGGCTCTTTCAAGGATGAGAAGACCAAATGTGACTGCAGCTGCTGCTGCTTCACCATCTTTTACTAGAGAGTGTGCCTAGGTTTTAGCAATGGGCCGGGAACTGAAGGCTCCTTCTAGAACTGTATGCTTGACTAAGCAGGGACTGTTCCGAGGAAGCTGATTTAATTAGCTAACCTAGGCTACTTAGACGAGTTGTTGTAAGCCGTCATCTCTGCTTTTAATTTCTTTCTTTCCCTGAAGTGTTGTCTCACGGAATGTTCTGATTGTAATGTTGGAAATTCAGACTTTGAGATATCCTACTCTTTGTTTAGTGTGGGAGAATCGGAGCGGGTGGTTTTTTAAGGACGAATTTTGTAGCATGCCTTGAAGGATTTGCCTTGAAATTTGGTTTTGCATAATAAAGATGCCTCTCCCTTGCTTGGGATGAAGCCATACATTGCCATAACCAGTTCAGGTTACCAGAAAATTCTTTCAGTCTAGGATTTAGGGTTGGGATGAAGGCAAAAATAACCAGCAAGATAAGCACAACACCAAAAGTCGAAGGTGGACGGGTTTCAAAATAGGTAATTTCAAGCTCAATGTCGAGTCTAAGAGTAACTACGACATCTGTCTTTTGGTGTCGACATAGGTATTCCTGTTGAGGAGCGAGCTACTCATCGAAATGGCGACCAACATGAGACTTCTCTCAACCTAGCTGCTTCGACCCGAAGCAAGAAGAGTGGAGGAAGGCACCTTCTTACAGAAAGAGTGGAATGATCGAAAGCCGTATTTCGCGACTGTCAAGACTTCCTAAAGCAACGTCGAGACAATCCCATTCATGTAAGCTCGAAGATCAATGACCCAAGGGTCTCTAAAAGACTCGGTCCCCTCCCATGTCCCAGGCCGGATACCAATTTGGGGAAGGGGCAACAAGTCCTAGAGAAACACGAATGTATAGGGGACTCAGAGATGTTCCGACAGACATACCTTGGAAGTCAGTACGGCGAGTCCAGGGAAAATCACATGCTCTTGATCAAACCTTCCTACTTCCAAGAGAAGATGGAGATTTACGAAAGAAAGCTCCAGTGGTACATGACTCCACTCAGGACCCTTTTGTCCTACAACTCCTTAAGGAAGTAAACAAGTTGAAGGCCGAACGACAAGATAAGATACCTAATTGGAACCAACCTAGGCCTGACCCTCTTACAAAGAGGATCCTCGACACCTCCTCCAAGGAAAGACAAAGCAGAAGCTTGGCTTGCAACTCTATACTGGAAAGGAGGACCCGATTGAACACATTAACCTCTTTAAGTCCACCATGGCATACTGGATGCACACCGACGAAGAGCAATGTCTTCTCTTCCCTTCCACCATCTCTAGCGGAGCTCTAAACTGGTATTGCAATCTTCCATCTGAGACGGTAGACTCATTTGAGGAATTGAGGAAACTGTTTGTTTCTCAACACATTTTCCAGACCGATCGCTTGCACTCTGCGGATGACATGTACACTATTCGCCAGAAGCCAGACGAGTCATTACGTATGTATGTTGGCCGCTTCAGCCATGAGTATTCCCGTTGTGCCGAGGTAGACGACAAGACTGCCCTCAAAGCCTTCACGGCAGGCCTACGTGACTATTTCTTTAAGTACATGATCAATGCCAACACTTGGAAGACTTACTCTAAAGTGATGGCGCAGGCTTATAACCATGCCTCCACCGAGGCAAGGACATACCAAGAGAAACCCCCAACAACCATCCCCTATCAGCAAGTGGGAAGTGGAAGCCAGACCTATCCAAATGAGAATACCTCAACCTTTCAAACGGCAGCGGTGCCTCCCCCTGCTTTACTTAATACTTTGCCAAGTCAACAGACATATCAATGTCAGGGCAAAAGGAAAGATTTTCATCCTCACCAATCTCATTTTAGTAAAATGAGTAAGGGACACTACCGTGATAACCAAGGGTATCGCCACGATAATCCCCAACCCCAGGCAGTCAACACAGTGGGTCAAGCACGTGTCAGGACAGGCCCTACCTCGAGGTATGAGGCATACACACTTTTGAACACCACATGCATGGCCATTTACCCCAGCATAGCACACCTGATACCGAAGCCAAAGCTGAGGCACCCGGATTACAAGCCCACGAAGAACACAGGCACGTTTTGCTGCTACCACGAGCATAAAGGCCATGACGGCGAGAACTGTATCACCCTTCGTGATCATATTAAAGCTTTGCCACGTGAAGGAAAAATTGATCAATTCCTCCTTCGCCCTTCAAGGGGTAACCATAACCAACGCCAGGTGAATGTGATATATTCCATAAGTGGTGGCACACCCATATCTAAATCTTCCAACAGGGCCATGAAAAATAGTGAACGAGCTTTAAGGTCTGGCCACCAAGTGTTTCACATGGAAGACATCGGGGGAGGCAAGTATCAAAAGCCTAACTGGGATCCAATATGTTTCTACTCTGAGGAAGAAAGAGGTATCATCTACCCTCACAACGACCCACTAATCGTGGAAGCTCACATAGCCAACTTTGAAGTACGACGAATCCTGGTAGACACGGGGGCTTTGGTCAATATCATATTTGATGAAGCTTTCAGGGCACTTAATGTAGCTGAACACTTGCTCGATCGCTCGATTTCTCCTCTGATAAGCTTCTCCAGTGATATCGTGCAACCTTTGGGGAGCATACACTGACCTTTCACCATTGGTACAGGCCCTTACACAGCTACCATTACCACTAACTTCCTGGTGGTTGATTGCCCAACGGCATACAATGTCATCTTCGGACGTACAGGCATCAATGATCTCAAGGCCATGGTATCCACACATATGTTGTTGATGAAATTTCCAACCCCCTATGGCAATGGTTACATCAGAGGAGATCAACTTAGTGCACGATCATGTTACAACACTTCGGTCAAGCAACAGCACCTGTCTGTGCCCAAAGAAACCCTTTTTATACATGACCAAGTCATAAAAACCAGCCCAGACGAGACCAACTTGGATCTTCACGGTGGCAACAGTCAACTTGATGATCCTCGAGATGACTCTTTCACCCAGTAAGCACAACTCGTTGAAGAGTTGGAGAAGGTCTCTATCTCAAAAGATTATCCGGATCGCATGGTGAAGATTGGCACCACCTTGTCACCACCCATTTAGTTGGCATTGATCTTTTTTTTGCAAGAGAACATTGAGCTCTTCCCCTGGTCATACGAGGACATGCCAAGCGTCTTTCCCGATATCATCTGTCATCGCTTAAGTATTAACCCCAAGACCAAGCCAGTGAGACAGAAGCGAAGATCTTATGACGCTGAATGGTACGAGGCAATGAAGGCAGAAGTTGAAAAACTCAAAGGCATAGGCTTCGTCCGTGAAGTCAATTATCGAACGTGGGTAGAAAATGTTGTCTTTGTTAAGAAAAATCCGACCAAGAAAAGTCTCCTACTCCAAAAGGTCTTGTGGAGAATGTGTGTCGATTACACCGACCTAAACAAAGGATGCCCGTATGATAGCTTTCCTCTTCCTCTCATAGACAGACTTATAGATTCTACGGCAGGGTGTGAACTCCTAAGCTTCATAGATGCTTACTCAAGATACAACCAAATCCTCATGAACCATCCGAACCAAGAACACATAGCCTTCACTAATGACAGGGGACTATATTGTTATAAAGTCATGCCCTTCGGCCTAAAGAATGTAGGAGGAACTTATCAGAGACTGGTCAATTCAATGTTCGTCGAATAGATTGGGAAGATAATGAAAGTTTACGTTGATGATTTGCTAGTCAAGAGCAAACATGCTGACCAACACATCACCAACCTATCTAAAACTTTCACCATTCTGAAGAGGTATCGAATGAGGTTGAACCCTAACAAATGTGCCTTCAACGTAGGCTCTAGAAAATTCTTAGGCTTCATGATAAGCCAACGAGGCATTGAGGCTAATCCTGAGAATATCAAAGCAATCTTCAACATGAAATAACCGGTAACTTCAAAAGACATCCAGAGCCTTACTGGCAAGGTGGCAGCCTCAACTAGGTTCATCTCTAAGGCCACAGACAAATTTGCTCATTTCTTTAAAGCACTTAAGGGAAATAAGAAGTACATTACATAGACTGATGAATGTACCAAGGCATTCAAGAACCTCAAAGACTAGATGAGTAAAGCACATCTGCTCTCCAAACTTGAGGTTGGTGACACTCTCATTATCTATCTATCGGTATCGACTTCAACAGTAAGTTCCATTCTCATTCGAATGGATGGTAATATCGAACGGCCTGTCTACTACGCTAGCAAGGCCTTACAAGATGCGGAGACACGATACTCCAACATTAAGAAATTGGCTCTAGCATTGGTCATGTCTGCTCGAAAACTTCGCCCTTACTTCCAAGCACACTCCATCATCGTGCTTACCAATCATCCTCTTCGACAAATACTCCAAAGTCTTGACACTTCCAGGCGAATGATCAAATCGGCAATAGCATTGGATGAGTTTGACATCTCCTACCAACCAAAGCCAGCTGAGAAGGGCCAAGCAGTGGCAGACTTCATCGCCAACTTCACATATCCTGTTGACATTGTTTCTACGCCTAAAGAAGTGGTTTCATTACCCTTGGAAGCTCAGAAAATAGAATCAACAGCCTTAGCATGGAGTCTATATGTTGATGGCTCGTTCAACCAACAGGGTTGTGGAGCAGGACTAGTCCTTATGACCAAAGTGGCGATAGAGTATGCTCTTCGTTTCAAATTCAAGGTGTCGACCAATGAGGCCGAATATGAAGCCCTCATAGCACGCTTACGTTTGGCCAACCACATTGGGGTTAAACGAATTGATATCTTCAGTGACTCCCAATTGGTGGTTAACCAGGTCACCAACAACTTTGACGCTAAGGATAGCTTCATGGCAGCATATCTGGCACAAACACAATTGTTGCTCAAGCACTTCCACTACCAAATCACCCAAATTCCTCGAGCGGCAAACAGTCATGCAGATGCTTTGGCTCACCTCGCCTCAGCAGTGGAAGACAAGATTGGGAGAAAAATTCAGGTCGAATTGTTGGCAGCACCAAGCACCATGGCTGCGAAAGTATACAACTTACAACATGGGGATAGTTGGATTACCCCGATTTATAGATTCATTGCTCATGGCACCCTTCCAAATGACAAAGTCCAAGCTAAGCAGATTCGATACAAGGCTACCCGTTACTTGATCATTAATGACCAACTCTACAAGCGGGGTTTTAACCTACCATACCTAAGATGCCTTACGCCCGCAGAGGCAGAAACTGTCCTTCGAGAAATACATGAAGGAGTCTGTAGAGATCATGCTGGATCTCGATCCCTAACACACAAAGCTTTTCACCAAGGATATTACTGGCCAACACTCCACCAAGATGTCATCAGAATATTCCGCTCATATGATAAGTGTCAACGCTACGCAACTATTCCTCACTCCCATCCCGAGCCGCTCACTCCTATGATCAGCCCTTAGCCCTTCGCCCAATGGGGACTTAATTTGATCAGCCCAATGCCTGCAGGGAAGGGCAAGGTCCGCTATGCAATCGTTGCAGTTGACTACTTCACAAAGTGGGCCGAAGTAGAACCCTTGGCAACCATTACTGAGGTAAAAATAGAAGACTTCGTATGGAAGAACATCCTTTGTAGATTTGGCATTCCCAATGCGATAGTCACTGACAACGGGTGACAATTCGACAACAATAAGTTCAGGATGTTCTGCTCTAAGTTCAACATCAACTTATGTTTTGCCTCCCCAGCTCATCCCCAGTCTAATGGACAAGTTGAAGCCATCAACAAAATAATCAAGCGAACTTTGAAAACCAGCTTGGACAAGGCTAAAGGTTGTTGGCTAGAATTTGTACCCCAAGTTCTTTGGTCATACCGCACTTCGTATCGGACATCAACAGGAGAAACCTCATTCTCACTTGCCTTTGGTACAGAGGCAGTTGTCCCAGTTGAGCTTGAGCAAGCAACGTTCCGAGTCCAGAACTACGTGCAAAGCAAAAATTACAAACTTACCCTCAACTTAGATCTAGTATAGGAACACAGAAACCAGGCTCACTTGAGGAATGTCGCCTACAAGCAACACATCTCCAACTACTATGACTCAAGGGTCAAACCTCGTTCTTTCAAAGTGGGGGACTGGTATTGAAGAAAAGATTACTCTGTAACATAGTCCCGAGTGAAGGAACACTTAGTCCAAACTGGGATGAACCGTTTGAAGTTGTTGGCATCAATCGCCCTGGCTCTTACAAGCTTAGAAGCTCTGATGGCAAGACCATTGGCCATCCATGAAACGCTGATCACTTGAAGTACTATTACAAGTATACTCACATTGTGCAAGTGTTAAGCTTCAACTGTTCGGCATCCTATGTAACGAAAACTATTTGGCATGAATTCAATAAAGAGGTGATTTAGACAACTCAGTCATAATCCTCTTACATTCCTAGCAATGAAACACTCAGGTTCAAAGCTTCAACATGAATGCTTCCAACATGAAACAAAGTCTAAGTATATGTCAACAAGACTATACAAATAAACGAATAGCTTCACAGTATATTCGTTCAATCATACATTCCAACACATTCATACATAAGTCAATTGTGCTTCAAAAGGGGTTCAACATACTTTGTGTCATTCGACACTTACTACAATATGCCTCAACACCTTGCCCTTATTCTCACCAACCAGGTGATGAAATGTGAAGAATGAACTCATCTTCATGCCACCAACCAGGTGATGAAATGTACAACCCTTACTCTAAGCCACTCATGCCACCAACCAGGTGAAGAAAGCATTCATCTTCATGCCACCAACCAGGTGATGAAATGTACAACCCGTACTCTAATATCATTTGGCAACTTGCCATTCATGCCACCAACCAGGTGAAGAAGGAACTCATCCTCGTGCCACCAACCAGGTGATGAAATGTGATGAAAGGTGATGAAGGAACTCACCTTCGTACCACCAACCAAGTGATAAAGCAACTCACCATTCATTCCACCTACCAGAAGACGAGTGGTACAACTTGTACATGTGAACTCCTAGCATTCACAAATAATCAAAAACCCTCAAGCTTGACAACTCAACTAGGATAGCACTTATGCCCAACAAGAGTTATAGTCACCAACAAAGTCTTATTGTCAGCCAACAACAACTTCAATGCATGGCATACGAAGATCAAGCTATTCAGCCCTCTTGCATCTGCTTCAGACATTTCTCCTCTGTAACAATGCAAACACTACAACTCGTACAAAAGCTTCACACACTCTTGATCAAGACAGTGTGAAGCAAAACCAATTTATGGTGCCAACAAGAGCTTCATCAATGGAGGGCAACCACAATTCTCAAAAGCTTCACACACTTATGATCAAGACAGTGTGAAGCAAAACCAATTTATGGTGCCAACAAGAGCTTCATCAATGGAGGGCAACCATAATTCTCAAAAGCTTCACACTCTTGATCAAGACAGTGTGAAGCAAAACCAATTTATGATGCCAACAAAAGCTTCATCAATGAAGGGCAACTATAACTTGTAGAAAGCTTCACACACTCTTGATCAAGACAATTTGAAGCAAATTCAATTTATATGGTTCATCCAAACCTTCGACTAATACAATGTGTGGCTTGCATCACAATCTCTTGCTCAACATTGTGGAAGTAAAATTTGTATATGTTATCTCTCCCACATTTTCAAATTTCTAGTTTCCCAAAAAAAAAAGAGAAAAAAAAGAGGGAAATTGGGAAATTCAACAAATTTCTAGTCCTCCCAAAAAAAATGGGAAATTCAACAAAGCTTCATCAATGGAGGACAACTACAAATTCCCAAAAGCTTCACACTATCTTGATCAAGATAGTTTGAAGCAAAATCAATTCATAGTACCCAACAAAAGCTTCACCTACAAAGCTTCAACACAAAAGTTTCACCTACAAAAGCTTCACCCACAAAAACTTCACACACTCTTGATCAAGATAGTGTGAAGCAAAATCAATTCATGGTACCCAACAAAGCTTCAACCTCAAAGCTTCACCTACAAAGCTTTAAAAAAATATATATATATATATATTTTCGGAAATTCGAAAATTTGAAAATAAAATAAAATAAAATAAAAATTTGTCTGGGCCTCCTCTTCTTTGGGCCTAACAATTTTCATAACAAATATAAATGAAGGAGGAGTTTTGGGCTACCACTTAGAAAGGAAATGCATCATTCGTCAGCTCCCTCGACCGGAGACTTGGGGGACTCCTACCATATGCTACTGCACCTTGATACTCGAAAGTCTCACGACCACTCAGTGACTTGGATTTTTCAAGTCTCCAACCGAAAAGCTTTCCTCACTCGGGAAATTAAGGGAGCACTAACTCAACATACATGATTCACTCATAAAGCTTCAACATACAAGCTTCAACAAAAGAAAAAATTCAAAGAACTTAGTGAAGAAGGCTTTGGTGTATTTAACACAATACGTTGAAATGAAGCAAAGCTTATTTATTGATATTTCCGATAAGTTACAAATATGTACATATACATGAATCAAAATAAACAAACAAGAAGGAGCCTTCACAAAGGTTGCTTAGGAGAAGTCTCAGTAATCGGCAGAGCCCCAGAAAGAGAAGGCACCGGAGGGTGATCATTCGGAGCCTCAGTACTAGACAGAACCCCAGAAGGAGGAGGCATCAATGGTTGATCATTTGGAGCTTCATTACGCAGTACAGCCCTAGAAGACGAAGGCAATAAATGCCTTTAAAACAAACCCACAAACCTCTGATGATCAAGTAAAATCTGACCATCAGATTCCTGCATCTGGTCAAGCTTCCTCTTCATGTTTGTAGCATAGTCATGTGCGAGCCTGTGCAATTGTTTATTCTAATGCTTGAGCCCTCTAATCTCCTGTTTGAGACTTATCACTTCAACCTCCAATGATTCAACTTGGCGGGTTCGAGCAAATAGGCGTTGGGCCATATTAGACACAGAACCTGCACACTGAACATTGAGAGCCAGAGAATCCTTAACAGCCAACTCATCAGACCGTTTGGAAAGTAGTCTGTTATCTTTGGGAGTGAGAAGGTTCCTGGCCACCACCGCAACGGTCATATCATTTTTCATCACAAAGTCCCTAACGGTAAGAGGACCAATAGGGGATAAGAAGGATGGGCGCCATATGTTGTCTTGAGGAGGCATGGCTGTCTCTTCACTAAAGTTCAAGTCAAAATGACGGTCGGATGGGCCAGACATTTTCAAAAATGATGAAGGAGAAATGAGGTCCAATAAATCTTTGAAGTACGAAAATAAAAGGAAAATTCCTATAAGTAATAACTCTCAGAACGTACTTCTTGCACACAATTGGTGCCCTTATAAAAGACTGTTTGTTCAAAAATCGAAGAGGCACCACTCTCCGGATTTCGAGAAGCAGATTTTCCTGAGTAAAATATGTCGACAATCCTCACACGCAACATCAGCTCCTCGGGTACCACAGATAACTTTGCGAAAGATCTCTGACAAAGTTTAGACACATAAATTTTGAAGGTTCAGCTACCCTACTATTACCCACAAGGGTAAAGGAAAAGCACCACTACTTGATACTCGAAAGTCCCTATATGTGTCAACCTCCGTGCTCCGTGGCAAGGCAGACTGGCAAAAAATGCCCAACCTTTACTCACATTTGAGAAAACACTCCCAACATGATTACTTTCTCAAAAATCGAAGAGGCACCGCTCTCCGAATCTCAAAAGCCAGACTCCCAACAAGATTACTTTCTCAAAAATCGAAGAGGTACCGCTCTCCGAATCTCAAGAGCTAGACTCCCAACAGGATTGTTTTCTCAAAAATCGAAGAGTCACCTTCGAATCTCGAGAGCTAGATCCCCGACAGGATTGCTTGTTTGAAAACCGAAGAGACATCGCTCTCTGAACTTCGAGAGCCAAATTTCCTTGGATAAAGCTTGTCTACAATCTTCACATGCAACATCAGCTTTCCAGATACCACAAACCACTTTTTCAAAGTGCTCTGAGAAAGTTAAAACACGTGAATCTTGCAGCTCCCACTACATTGCTATGACCAAGAAAGGTAAAGGAACAGCATTACCACTCGCTGTTGGGACAATTCCTATATATGTCGACATTCATCCTCCACAGCCAGGCAAACCTGCAAATAAAAAAAATGCTCAACTTTTCTTCACATCCGAGAGGGCACTCTCAGCAAAGTCTCTCGAAATACTCAACTTATTTTCCTCCCAATAATACCTCTGCAAACAAGCCACACCAGAGCAAGAGTATCTCATATCATCAGGGTTAAAAGCAAGAGTATCCCATATCATGTTTTTTCCTTGTCTTTTCCTTTGGCCTTGTTCTTACCTACAAGACAATGAGAAATAGAGCAATCAGTCAGCACTTGGAATCAAGCTTCCAGTCAGGAACTGACTACCTGGAACTCCTTACCTGATTACTTACCTAGCATTGCTCTCGAGTACTCATCTTCAACATCTTATGTTCTAGAGAAGATACCACATCTGCCTGAGAAATAGATAGGGCAAGTGAGAATGAAACAAGGAAGCATGTGGAGACAAGCGTAACAGAACACGTGCCGATACATCCACTACTTTGTTAACATCAAAAGTATCCCATATCATCAGGGTCGAACATACTCTAGATTTAATGGACTTGTTTTAACCCTCAAATTCTTAAGTCGGCATTATACTCTGGAGGAAACCAGAAAACCCTCCAGCCCAGTTCAAGAATAAGCATGTGGAAAGTTACTTCTTCAAGAGCAAAAGTATCTCATATCATCTCTTCTCCTTTTTCTTCTCTTTATCCTTCCCGCTGCTTGCAAGATAGAAAGAATGAGAACAATCAGCCGGAACTCGAAATCAAACTTCTGATCTGGGACTGATTGCTGGGAGCTCTGATTGCTTACCTTGTCTGTCACCTATTTCGGCAAATCTCCTAGCTCGGCGACTTGGGGGACTCCTACTACATGGTTTGTATCGCGCTTGACCAAGCCTGAAACTACAAGTAAGCTTCAAGTGAAATTGATACATTACCTTGTGCATCTGCACCGGTTAAAGATACCACCCCTGAATGGAGGAAAAGTACTTCCATAGAAGATGTCACATCTACCTATGAGACAGATAAGGCAAGTGGAAACGATACCACACTTCGGTACTTAGAAGTTTCGTGATTACTCAGCGGCTTGGATTTTGCAAGTCCCTAACCGAGGAGTTTCCCTCACTCGGGAACTTAAGGAAGCACTGTTTGTACCATACTTGACCAATCCCGAAACTATTGAGCACCGGTCAACGTTATACCGTCAGGGATCCATAAGAGTTTCCCTCCAACCAGGAGGCCAATCACAGCGCGACACGTGTCAACATCAGAAGTCAATCATAGCACAACACGTGTCAACATCAAAAGCCAATCACAACACGACACGTGTCAATGTCAAAACAAAGCTAGAAACTCTCTTCTATAAAAGGAGATCATTCTCCCACAATATTTCCTAATGTCATTTGTACTAAATCATTCACTTGTACTCACTAAAAGAGAGATTGAACATATGTACTTGTGTAAACCCTTCACAATTAATGAGAACTCCTCTACTCCGTGGACGTAGCCAATTTGGGTGAACCATGTACATCTTGTGTTTGCTTCCCATGTCTCTATCCATTTACATACTTATCCACACTAGCGACCGGAGCAATCTAGCGAATGTCACAAACTTAACATTTTCTGTTGTACCAAAGTCCCCACTGATTTTGTGCATCAACAAACTTTAATTTTGGCCGATTAGCCCTCTGAACTTGTATAATTAGCCATTTTCCCCCTGATCTTTACTTTTAGCCGTTACCGCCTTGAACTTTTATAAATAGCCAATTTTCCCCTTGGTGTTATATTTTAAAAAAAATTCATTCAATTTTTCATCCATTCAACTTTCCATCTTTTTTTTATTTCAAAAAAAAATCCATCTTTTTTGCCCTCATACAATTGTCATGTGGTGTTCCCGTGATCAAGATAAATGGAAAAATGAATGAAAATTTTTAAAATCTAATGCCAAGAAGGAATTGCTATTTATAGAAGTTTAAGGGGTAATCGGTTAAAATTAATGAAAAATGACAAATAAAGGTGTAGTGAATAGCTAAGTGTGTCATTACAGTGCATCTACTTCAGTTACAGTAAGACTACCGGTGCAAATCATACAGGATTAAGCAGCACTTTCATAATCCATAGTCATTAAATTCTATTACTCAACCTGCCAATGCAAGATGGACAAAATGCTGAAATTCTCTGGCAACCAAAGTTGCTAACCATCTCAAGGTTCGATAAAATTGTTCGACTCCTACAAGCAGTTTCTAGAATGTCTCACTATTACAGTGCTCCAACTGAGCAGAGTTCAAAGACAAGCAAACATCAGTTTGTAGTTCTCTGTACCTTCAAACACATTGTTCAATTTCTTACAGGATTCAAAACCCGTAATTATGCTGTATTATTATTCTTTCTGTGATGGATATATAAAAAGTCAAGAAATAGAATTGAGAAAGATCTCACGAACCGCACAGAAGAAGTACATACATAGATACATACATATATTATACACACATATACAATAATAATTGGCTTACCAGCTTGAGGTATGTGGTAGTTGTCGAGATGTAAAAACAAGTGTCCCTTAATACCAAAGTAAGCCAAAACTTGGCCCTATCCCGTGTCCCTAAGATAAAGAGTGCTTGCAAACCAAGGTTGGGGTACACAGCATCAAAATGACAAAACTATTATCATTTGACTTCAGCAAATCTTATGCGGAACCACGTACTTATATTTCTCGGGTCAACGAAAATTGATACAACATGAACTCAAGCAAATAATGAAAAAAATGATATAAATAATTGATTCGGTTCAGCATCGTTATATTCTCACTTTGTCAGTTTTACTAACTGAAACGAAATTTGACATTTTGTAATTCTCTATACCCCAAGCTGTGAGAACCCTATATTAACTTGTAACTTGTAAGCAATTTATCAATCAAACCCACGCAGGGAAGCCACAAATGAAATGAATGAAACGCCAATCTAAATTACGAATATAAAAAAAATTAAAAAGAAAAACATATCTATACAACAGCACAAGACACAGCAGGAATCCTACATGCCAAAAGGCAGGCAGCTCCACTTCTGAAGTTGAAGAAATAACAACACCATAGGGCTTGGAAGCTCATCTTCCTCTGAAGATGCAGGTTGCAATGGTAACTCAGGAGGTAACTGCCGGTGAAATGCATCAACTGCAGCTGCAACACCGTCTTCATTCTCTATCAACTTTGCTATTTCTAGTACTCGAGATTTAACCTAAGATGGTTTCAACTCCTGGTTAGAAAGAATGACTGGTGTGCTATGTTGCTGCACTATTTTCTCACTAATGGACTAACCGCATGACTTACACTATAAAGAGGAAAGCTTACCAATTAATAGCATGAAATTTTTAACATATCATATTTGTTTTCATTTTTTAATCTATTTCCAACTGAGCAATGATGAGTAGTGCACTGCTGATGAATAATTGAAGGATTGTATCTGATTATCTAATTGCTTAAGTGTTTGGTAAGGAATAACTGAAACATTATTAGCCCTTTTTTTCTTTTGCGGAGATTGTAAGACTTATATGTGTTAATTATTTGTGGATATTTGATTTGTTTCTGTCCATTGTTCCATGATTGCTTGGTTTCTGGTTCTTCTCAGTGTGTTCTCATGCTGTCCGCATTATGTTTTTTGTGGTACAGTATAAATTCTGAGTAGTGTTTCCTATTTTCAGTAGTTTGTGCACTCCTGAAGGCTGTCTTTTGGTGCAATCAGATTTTAATAAACAAAGTGAACAACATAAATGCTAATTGAGAAAAAAAAAACATGAAAACAAGAAAGGAACGGATTTAATCTAACCTGGTAACGTTTCAGCTAATGCTATTCCTGTTAAAAGTATAGTCACAAGGCTTCACACATTCTGACTTGTTAGCTAATGCATCGTTAGCTCATTAATTAACAGTTTAATCTTTTGGGGTTCATTGGTTGTCTATCACTGACCAATCAAAACACACCACTCACACTCTCATTCACGTGTAATTGCTCTGTGAATAAAATCTATAGAGACAGTTACAAGGAGTTTGATTCAATAAGGAAGAAATACTAAGGATGAATAGCAATATTAAGTTGTCACAAGTTTGAAAGAATTAGTAGAATTACTTCGATAAGGCACGGCATACACCACTTAGTGGGATAAGGCTTGGTTATTGTATATGATAAACAAATAATTTTGAAAACGAGAAATAGGTATTGGTGCAGTAATACCTCTGGCTCCAGCATGAATCTAATAGCATTTGAAAGGTTCTCAACACTGAGCTGAGAAATAGGTATTGGTACAGGCCCCAAGCCTTTCTCATGTATCCTATCACCCCAGAAGAACTGATCGCCAAAGAACGGCACTATGGTTGTTGGACACTGTATATTGTAAAATAGTGCAATTAGATAATATCCAACAAAAAAAAATACAATGGTGAAAGACAAAGCATCCATTCTCCCAGAAATAAATGATATTAGAACGACCACTCTGACTGAAAAGAACATTACCCCAGCTCTCAATCCTGTAGCTGTAGTCCCAGCACCACCATGATGAACCTGCATATTTACGATAGTACAGCTTTTAAAATCATGCAGTAAAAATCAACATCCACAACTGGTTTACAAAAAAAATGTCCAATCGCTGTGCAGGTTACATGAGTGATAATTAGTTAAAACCGAACAAAAAGGTGAAACCATAAAATACGGCATACCACAGCTGAACATTGAGGAAATAGCCAATCATGAGGGCTGTCCTCCAAGAGGAAAACATTATTGGATGCTTCTGTAACTGCAACACGCAAACCAAATTAGAGGAAAATATATCAGATGGTTTTTCATTATTTTAAGTAAAGCAACTAGAACAGCTTGTCTTTTTTCCTGTTTTTGGTTTAAAATACCCTTATAACAAACATGTAATTGGACAGCGATTACAAAAATTAACAGGATCAGTCAACTGAAATTCAAAAGATATCAAGGACATCCAAATTTAACATAGAGAGAGAGAGAGAGCCATAATATGGTGATATAGTCAAGTGCTATATCAACAGGCACATGAATTGACAAACCAAAGCACGTAATACTTGACAAACAATTTAACCCATACAGTGGAATTTCCTAGAACAGGTTAAAGAATGAGATCTAATTGAAAAAAGAATAGACACTTACCATTACCCAGGTCTCCCCAACCTCTATCAATTATTCCTCTCTGTCCTGTATCTTTCAACGCCTCCAATATAATATTCGTAGTTTTCTTGGGATCATCGAGCGGCTTAACAAAAAACAGGCAAAGTTTTAGGTTCTAATCTTTTCAAAACTCAGGATGAAAACATGATTTTATCAGCCATGAATCTAAATTATTATAGGAATTTTTTTTTACAGAAATAAAGATAAAAATCAAAGTATTAAACCAACTCAAGAAATAAGTCATCAGCCACAATTATACGTATCCAACCATTAACCCACATTGATAAAGAAGCACCCTCTTCAGAAGAAAATTGGACTTAATTACGTCCATAAGCTGTCATCCTGATTCTGGGTCAAGACAGAAAATATCTAGAGGTAGAAAATTCAGTTCTACACTATCTGCAACGATTGAGACATCGATGTTTATGGAATTGATTGGTATTATTATCAAGGTACTCAAAGAGCCCTCTAAATTATCTAGCAGAAAATAAATATATTACTAGACGAGATAACCGTCAATTGTCAAGGAACAAGGCTAATCTGCACGAAAGTTATATGAACTTTCCTAACGATCAAATCAGAGTTATTGAAGATAGTCCTACCAATCCTTCCATCTTCGACTAAGTTTTTTGATATGGAAAGTTATATGAACTTTGCACATGATAACATAAAGTTTAAAATAAATAAATAAAAAAGAAAACAGGAATACACACTGCAGTTTTAATCACTTTACACATAATTTAAGTGAGATCATATACCATGCTTCCAAAGCCAATATATATAGGTTTGGGCCCTTTCTGAATCCATTCAACAAACTCATCTTGAGGTTGATACTTCGACCCAAGGTTTAAGAAACAATAACCAACGACATCCACAAGAGATCCCCAATCTGCATATATCATACGACGTCAAAACCTTCCAAGTTCCAACAAATATACTACCGGTAGAAGAGAATAATTAATATCGAATTACTTACCACTTGGCTTTGGCACAACGTGAGGACTCCACATATAGCCTGTAGGCAAATGAGATATTGATCCATGGTATGTGCTGAAGTATGCAATAGGAGAAAGCTTCAACTTCTTTTTTCTGAAGTCATTTATATATCCCCGAATACCCCACCATATCAGTAAATCCACAATAATGTATGAAATCTATGTGGCAAAGAGAAATAGGATTAGATTTGTCATCAATTAGTCCAGTGGTTCAAACATATGACAATAAAATAAATAGAAGTAAATACCAAACAAATCGCATACCCAATAACCAGCACTTTGAGGTACACGTGCCAGTGGGTGAGGAAATTCATAAGTAGGCCTGTCTATAGAAGGCTACGTTAGATGGCACAACATAGAAGAGAGTTTCTCGCAAAATAAACCAGCATTCAAGACATAATATACTTCTGAAAAGTGAAAACAAGAATAAGAACATAATATTTCTTTCAAGCTTCCTTAAATATCTTTTATTTTGTAATTTTATTCATGTCAACTTGAAACACCAATGCAATCCATGTGACCAAGAGAGTTTCTACCTTTTCTGCTTCCGAATGGTATAAATGGATCAATTATACTTGTATATGCTTGACGCTTGCTAAGATCGATCTAATGAAGAAACTTAAAGAGGTAATCCATAATCCTAGATATCTCTTATTGGTGAAGACTAAAAGACTCCAAATCAGAGCATTGTAATCCCATCTGTAAAAGTGTTTTAATCCAGGACCAAACTATTAGGATCACAGCCTGACTTGCCTCCCTTCTTAGAATCTTACTAGAATTGAACTGTATATGTTATTATGTATACCGGGAAACATTTCAGAAACTCTAGAATGTTTCCAGATTGTCAATTTGAAGAACTCTTCAAGTGGGTTCCTGTTCGAATGAGTGGTCCAGATTGAATGACTAACTTAACAAGTCATAGCGTCTGCCAAGAGGACAATTACTCTATCAAAAGAATGCAAGAAAAGAAGTGGTCAAAACTTACGTCCATGGCATTGTGAAGAAAATATGAAGGGGTACTCCAAGAGCTTCTGCAACATGAGCATGTCCTGCAACCCATATCACATAATCAAAGAAGTTTCTCACGATTGAACTACATCTTTTTACTTGATAAAAGAAGAAAAGATGCAGATGTAGAATAAGTTCATTAATCACACTTTATATTTTCACACACTCATTTTCTAATGGCAGATCCACAAATGGAGTGACTGACATATTTGATGAAAGCAATTTTCTTTGAAGGACAGATCTAGTTACTACAAAGGTCCCATAATAAGGGTTTAAACCTTTTGCTAACTAAATATTTCAGCACGTGGCTTCCGAGTTCCGACCAGTACAGTCCTTCAGTCCTGGATCAATATTCTGATTTCAAGCTCAACAGGACCAACTACAAGGGAGGGTCTATTATAATGATTTAATTAATCTTTGATTGAAGCGGGAAGGTCCAACAATGAAAGATGACGTAAGACACAAGAATCTAACAACACAACTTTTTAATTTAATTGTGAATAAGAGTTCATCGTAAAACCTTTTGTAAACTGTAATACATACTGATTTACCAGAAACATAATTCAATTGAAGGACATTAAATATTCCACTTGTACTAACTCACCATAAGCAGGAGGGTTTGCAACAATTGCCTGTGCCTTAAAGGGCACACCAGTTTCTATATCTGGTTCTGTGCATGCTGGAAGAAGAGATTCAATAATTGCCTTCAGTTGCTTTCTTTGTATCAATATTTCTGCTCGGCCGGATGGAATGAGACCTTTATTTCTGGCCATATCTAAAATTAAAAGGCACTAAATTTCAGTTATTCAATAAACTTAAGGGGAGAATTTGAGAACAATAAACATATTTAGAGTCTAAATGATGACGTGAATGAGAGTTCTAAGCTCTAGAAATATCAAATTTTGGCTAAAAGAATAGAAGTTAGTTAATTTAAGGAAGTCAATATTCAAATAACTCCAGCTTTCACACAAACTTTTACAGTTTAACTTTAAGAAAATTTGTTGGAATTAAGGTTCAGCTGAGAGAAAGAGAAAGATAACAGCAGAGAGAGCACGAGCCAGAAAAACAGTAAGTCTAAAGAACCACATATAAACAGACAACACATTGGCAAAATAGACAGAGACATAGGAAGTGCTACCAACAATATCGCCACAAAATAAATAAATAAATAAAAAATAAATAAAAAAGAGATAAATTGGGAAATATTATTAATAAAAAAAAAGTACTTTCAATATTAAGGACCTCTTACATCCTGCCAAAACACGAGGATCACCACCCAATGGATAAAAGTCTACACCAGCCGACTTCACAAAAGAGCTGAAGTTCACATGAGTTGCCAACCTAACATGATGGCCAAACTCCTGCAAGAAAACATAAAACCATCTACAATCAATAAAACATACAAGAAACATAGGAATATATCAGTGACACTGATACCTAAAATTTATTATAAGTACTAGCATCAAGCATGGTCTATCTCTGCAGGTAAGAGTTATAACTATTTTGTAACAAGGACAAAGTTACAATTATTAACCTCTCCGCATCCTGTTAGCCCAAAGAATTATGACCTATGTGCTATATATTTCAAAAGAGTGGTACAAAACTAATCTTTAGAATGCACTCATTGGACCAACAAAACAATACCTAACCGGAAAGATATCAATGATATTGGTACTTTCTTAAAAAACCGTACATTAAGAATAAAATGCACACCTGTACGATGACAACATGTATAACAAGAGCACACTGAATGTAAATTGACAACAAATTATTTCAAGGTTTCATGGACCATAAATGTAACGTAAATTGATGAAAGTCGATTTTTTGGAAGGAAGCTAGTTCTTCCACAAGGAAAACAAACCATGATATTAAAATTACATACAACTAGGGGAAAGGTAAGAAATAAGTGCCAACAAAGGTAAATCATTCACACAACAAAAAGAAGTCATATGGTTATGTTAAACATGCCTGAAATCTCTTTGCCATAGCCAGGAAAGGCTGTACATCTCCTCTTGTTCCAACCACAAGTATGCAAATTTTCAACCTTGGAATTGACTTGATGGTATTGGAAGGCGTGTCATCAAGATTGATGGGCACATCTTCGACAGTCTGGAGCTCTAAGAACTCAGAGGCAACAGGTGCATTTTTTCCCAAATCAACTTCTACTGTTCCATCGTTTTGTATCTTGACCATCTCAACAATCAGTTTTCTCTGAAAACCAAAACAAGAAAAGCAATGATCAACCAAGAAGAGAATGAACCATAAGAATGTATAAAATCAAATAAACCATCTGCAATCCAAAATTATGTTTATAAGGAATTGGGGGAAGGGGGAGTGGGATGGAGGATAACTAGCAACCTCAGTGGTTGGAGCCACTAGATTATAACTCAATTTATGTCACTATTATCAGGTACTGAAACAGTACAAGATACTGTGTAAGACAGGGTCTGTCATACACCCATGTTTCGCAAACAAATTTAGGGGACAACATTTGGCACACATCTCTTCAGCATGAAGTTGCAATTTCATGAAGGAAACTAGTCCAACAAATATGTTTCTAGTTCTGAAAGTTGGAAGATCAAAATTTATAAGCAAACGCAGGAATGGGATCAAACAACCACGCATATAATAGTATCTACCTTTTCACGCTCTGACAGTCTATCCAGCTTTAAGTCATGCCTTCCCTTCCTCTCCATCCTGGATCTAGGGAATCTAATCTCATAATCCTCAATCAGCAAACCTTTGGGAGTGCCAATTGGTGCCGTGATTGAATGGTCCAACCGTATGTATCGGTGAGAAAATATTAGATAAACACCAGAACAAAAGAAACATAAATACATATTTAAATGGATCCCAGTATGGCATTAAAGTCCAGTAACATCTGGGGTAGGCATGATCACATCATTGGACTAATTAGACTATCAGTTTGGATCATGATCACATCATCCTATGGTTCACTGAAACACCAACAACAATAGTGGACATAATCATAGTTTAGGATCTGAAGTATTTCCACAATTTAGACAACATGAATATTTTAAGAACTATTCTTCTACTTCAATCCGTCATTTCGTTTCTTTTTCAGTATCGCTCTAGAATATCAGTCCGGTCATCTAAATTCCAAATTCCATGACTTATTTACACCTCAGTGACGTCACTAAGTAATGACTGATTACTAAACTAAAGTGCACAACTAACATCCTGGCAATATACTCTTGAAGTTTAAGCTAAGACGGGAAGCTCCTTTCCGCATTGTATAGGCAATAAAGCTTAACACATTTTGGTTCATTGGTGTTAATAGAAAGTTTCTTGGCTAAATATTAAGTAATTCCACGTTGTCAAACTATAGTTCAAGTTCAACCAGAAGAGTAAGAACCTGGTCTCTCGTCAAGGAAAAGCTTCATTTTTTGTCCCTCGATGCATTACAGATAACAAAAACAACTATAACTCGGAATACGTGGGGGCACTAACCTCTCCGAGGTGAAGAACCAACATTGAACTCTTTTGCCTGAAAAATCTCTAAAACTGGAGAAGGCCGTGAAGAATTTGTCTTCTGATTCCTCTCCTGCTGAAAACAACCTGCAACCAATCGTTCATTTGAATACTTGTTATCCATTTCCACCGAATCATAAATTCGACAACTTAACAGAAAATCCTTACTCTGTCCTTGGCTGCTACCGCCTTCCTCTTCCAAATGTTTCAATGGATGGTCAACCCCATTGCTTCCCATTTTGCCTAGTGCACGGGGATGCGCAACAGAAACCGACCAAACCCCAACTCCGACAACCTTAATTTCGGCTCCTCGTATCTACAATCCTGAACACAAACCATGAACTGAAACCACCAACTAACCCCAACTCCAATAACTTACAACTCAGTTCCCAGTATCGAATTATTAACTGTACCAAAAATCGAATTTCAGGATGTGAAGAAACATAAACAAAAACAAAACCCCACTAAAACAAAAAACCTCAAACCCTTCAAAAACACTTCCAATATCCAGAACCTCACAACACAAGACAGAGAATCGCTAGAAAAAAAGCAAAAGAAAAAAATACATCCCACAAGTTCAAACCGCTTCAGGAACAAAGCCCAAAAGTCGAAATTATCGAAATTTAGCTGTTCCACATGCAGATCATGGACAGCTCGAATGCTAACTGTATTTTTTTACCAAAAGACAGGAACCGCCACTACCAGCAAGTCAAAGCGTAGACCATTTGGTGGGCGAAAGTTTAAACCGCCTTTGAAGTTCAAAAGCAATTCCAAAACTGAAGAAAAGTGCTTTTCCGACTGATTTTAAGCTGAAAGCAAAGAATCCAACAGAAGCAGAAAGAAAT
This sequence comes from Malus sylvestris, assembly GCF_916048215.2. NCBI lineage: Eukaryota > Viridiplantae > Streptophyta > Magnoliopsida > Rosales > Rosaceae > Malus > Malus sylvestris. The sequence goes on along the minus strand of NC_062264.1, from coordinate 4,568,074 downwards.
TATTTGGGTACTAAGAAATTCTGATGCGCAATAAAATATGGCGCTTAGAGTGAGAGGTCCTATAAAGAATTGCTATAATACAGGGAAGGGAAGGAAGTTGAAGAAAAATTTGGAGTCTTTTGGACTGAGAAGTTGGGTTGTTATGCAAGCTTCTCTCTGTCTGGATTTCAAAGAAATTTCAACTGTTCGACATATAATATGAGGAGAGATTTTTCAACGTTCCCGTCGCACAAGGTGATACATCATGTGTTCTTATATAAATGATAGGATATATGTGTTGAAAGGTTAATAATTTAAAAATTAAAATTTTCCACCATTTACATAAAAACACGTGTTGTACCATCCGTATTTCCATCACAACTAAAAATTTCTCTAATACGGGACAGAGTTGTACACTTGTTTACGCTAATATGCTTTTTGTCCTCCTTTGGAATTTGGATTCCATCTGGATACTCATATCATATTCATTTATCGTACATTGTATAGTTAGTAATTATTTTGTATTTTTTATTTAAAATTAATACAAATAATATATAACAAAAGTTGATCACACGATGTACAATGAATATATAAATGTGAGTATCCTAATAAAAAAAGATTTGGAGTGGATCTTCATCCTTCACATTGTATAAAAAAGGGTATTCTAGTTCTTGTAAAAGTTTTTTGTGCTTCTCTTCAAAATAGAAAATGAATATTGGATTGATTGTTTGATCTTTTGTCAAATTGATGATATAGTGAGTATGTCATTTTTATGTGATGACGTATAAGTTGTATTTGCACCATATTCACATTGACATGATTTTAATAACTTCAAAACATTTTTTTTAACTGGATAGGTAATCACTTTTTTTATGAAAACATTTTTTTTATTACTTTTAAATATACAAAAGGTAAGAACTCTATTGATTAAAAAATTTCATCTTCTTGAAAATGTTATTAATTTATATAAGCATAGGTTACATACAAATAAGGCACTTGATTACACAAATATAGCTATAAGTACAAACATCATCATTACTCACTTAACCAAACGGTCTGGACACCTCTGAGGGAAAGAAAAGAAAAAAAAAAACAAAGGTCTGTACACCTCATGGGAGTTGATTATCAAGTGCTATAGGGTATTTAATCCTCGTCCCCTTCATAAAATCAATTCTTTTAATGCAACGATTTTATTTATACTAAAAGAATGAGCGTTTAGAGTAATATCTTATATTAATTTGATATCGAACTTGTCGTCTACTTTTAATTTTTCCCCCAAAATCAAAACACAACAGTAGACAAGGAACTAAAAGAATATTTGATTTTGAACTGAACAAGGATAAGAGAACGCTATGATTTTGATGTCTATCTTGAGAGAGACATACAACAAATGCAGCCAAACAATAATATAAGACATTATATCCATGAAAAAGGCCGATCGAGAAGGTGTGATAGTTGCAATGCCCGTTCATCAAAGTATTTAGTGGTCATATGTTAGATAATGTAACTATTGTTTGAATCAATTTCACAACCTAACCATTGATTAAAAGGGATGGAAAAGAGTTGTCTATGATTGTTTTGTCTAGTGACACCCACTCTTCATTAATTGGGTCATATCAATAAACTATTCTAATACCATGTTAAGATTTCAGAGCGTCGTATTAGTGAGGTATAGCCACATCGGTATGGTATCCAACTTAGACCCTACCATCTACAACACGTCGTGTAAGGTATTAGCATAGAAGACATCAATGCAATGAAAGTAGAACCATTTATTATATCGTATTTTATTTCGTCAAATTTCTGACGCATTCTCCATTAGTTTAACATAGAAATGTTGTAATTGTAATTTGTAATTACAAATCTAAAACGATTGCTCTTTACTGAGAATCTCAAATAATTGTTTTACAATTTGTACAAGCATTGCGCTTTTGGTTTCATGTCTCCTTTAAGATATTGATGATATTCTATAGTATTTACGTACGTGGAAGCTGATGCACATCGACATCGGCCAAGGAGTTTGTAAAATAATCCTTCCTCTTAGCTGCATCGATCCAACCTAGATCCGACGGCAGTCCTTGTGAATCAACTCTTGGAGGAGAAGATGCAAGTCACTTGAGAGCGTACTGTTTGCACACACGATAATCATCTATTGCACCACCACGGTGCCTATCAACACTACTGTATCTAGCAAGCACTTCCCATATAATAATGGTAGGAAGTAGGATCTTCCCGATTCTTGGTTGACAAAGTCTTACACTTTTAGTGACGATATGATACTTAAATGCAAAGAGAGAAATAAAGGGGTACTCACAGGATGTAAGTGTCGATAGAGAAGCAAAAACAAAGGGAAATTGACAATAATACAATGCAGAACTCAAAGGAGCAATAAGGGATTTTTTTACAGTTTGCTGATGCTGTTCTTGGAGAGACTTCCCATGGACTTTGCCCTCTCTCTCAGTACATACTTCTGCACCTTCCCAGTCGAAGTCTTTGGCAGATCTGAGAAAACAACAGTCCGAGGAGCCATATAGTGGGGCAACCGATTCCTACAAAACTTAATAATCTCCTCTTTGTCAGTATTACAGCCATCCTTCAACTTCACAAACGCGCAGGGCGTCTCCCCCCAATAATCATCAGGCCTTCCCACAATTGCTGCCTCCAGAATATCTGGGTGGCTGAAGAGCACTGATTCAACCTCAATTGTGCTAATATTTTCACCCCCAGAAATGATAATGTCCTTTAAACGATCCTTTAGCTCTACGTAACCATCCGGGTGTTTCACACCCAAGTCACCACTACGAAACCATCCCCCTTTAAATGCATCTTTCGTTGCTTGATCATCTTTCAAATATCCATTCATTACAGTGTTACCTCTGAACATAACCTCCCCCATGGTTTTTGCATCAGATGGTACAGTTTTCATGGTGACGGGATCTTTAACGTCAACCTCCTCCATGCCAAGATGTTGCAATCCCTGCCGGGACTTGATCTTTGCCTGTTCATCTCGAGGCAGGGAGTCCCATTCAGGTTTCCAAGCACAAACTGTACCAGGTCCATAAGTTTCTGTCAAACCATATGAATGGGTTACACTGAACCCTAGCTCTTCCATCTTGAAGAGTACGTGGGCTGGTGGCGGTGCACCCCCAGTCATGACTATTACCTTACCCGGAAGTGGCCTCCGCTCATGTACCGGAGCATTTACAATCATGTTTAAAATTGTTGGTGCACCACCCATGTGGGTTACCTTGTGCTCAGAAATATGGCTAAAAATGCCCTTTGCAGTGACATTCCTTTGGCAGATATTAGTGCCACCCTGAGCAGCCACAGCCCAAGTGAGGCACCACCCGTTGCAATGAAACATGGGAACACACCATAAATATACAGGCAATGAGCTCATCTCATTAAGTAGAGCTGCTGCGAAAGAATTAAGATAGGCACCTCTGTGACTATAAATGACGCCTTTTGGGCTCGATGTAGTGCCTGAAGTGTAGTTGAGTGAAATTGCATCCCATTCATCTTTTGGTCGTCGGATCTCAAAATCAAAATTTCCACGTCCTAACAGGCTCTCATAATCCAAGTTCCCGGAAGTGGGATTACAGAAGTCAGGGGATGATTGATCACTCTCTGGGATTAAGACTAAAACGGGCAGCTTGGTCCTAGTCTTGGATAGAATATCAATTGCTCCTTTAGCAACATGAAGCAATTGGTAGTCTACAAAAATGATTTTGGCATCTGAATGTTTTAGTAACACTGACACCATTGCTGAATCATGGCGTATATTAAGTGTACAGAGAACTGCCCCTGCCATTGGAACACCAAAATGGAGCTCATACATTGCGGGAATATTTGGAGCCAATGCAGCAACCTGTCCGAAAGAACAAAAGCTTATTGTGGGCAAAGGTAGAACTGGTCATCAAAATTTAATGTCAACACTTTTAAGGATTTATCTCAAGCCATATAAGAAAGAGAGAGCGAGAAATTGAAAAAGAAATCAGAAACGAAAATCAGGGAGAAAAAATGCTGCACTGTGGGCATGATATTCATTTGTTGCCTAGAACGAAAGTGATGAGATGTAGAAGCATGACCGTATTAGCATGGATAACTTTATTAGTGAATGAACAAAAAATTCAAGTCTGCTCAAGTCATAAAAGAAGAAACTTTAAAATTCATATACTTCAGCTACAAAGGTGTTTAAAGCAGCCTTAACACGAACGATGCAAAAACCACAGGACTTAAAGTAATCACAAATTCACAACCACCCTCTCCTCCATAGCTATGTTGATTAAACATTGTGACATAAGAAACAGAATGAAGAAACAAAAGCAAAGAGGCAAACAAACAAACCAACCACACCACCGAAGCCACAAAAATCTGAGACGCAAATTGCAAAGGGTTGTATAAAATTCCGAGCAAAATTGTAGTTTATTATAATTTGGACAAAATGAGAGTGTTACATAGTAACACAAGACAGGAAGTTGGTTTCTTACCACATCTCCGTAAGAAACTCCGAGCTGGGCAAGAGCAGAAGCGAGTCTGGTGCATCGTTCAAGTGTCTGTCTCCAAGTGTAGACGATGTTTCCATACACAACAGATGGCCTGTCTCTGTAGACTATGGCGGAGCGCTCCAAGAAGCTGATCGGAGAAAGAGGGATGTAGTTGGCAGAGCACCTGATCGAACCCTCCATCAATTTTACCAGCCAGGCAGCCCTCCCTCTTGGAAATAATAGATAGAAAGCCTAACAAGTGATCAACTTCCCTGCGACATAAAAACATCATATCAGTGATCCTTCTTCTGCTAGACCGTGGAGAATAGGATCTGCAGCATAAATAGCAGCACATGACCCGTATGAAGCAAACAAACAAAAACAAAAGGTATTTGGAGTGAGAAAATGCAGGCAGAAAAACAACCGCAACCACAACAACAAAAGGTTGAATCTTTATCAGCACTAAAACGAGTAGATTCGAGCAGGTTTAAAATCATAGTACAATATCTATGTATGTATTTTGTTTATCCATCTTACGGTGTACCCAACAAAACTCAAGGCCGAGACAATTGGGTTTCAATCATTGAGCAGAGGTTTCTTCATGACCCTAAAATCCACATATTTAATAACAGAAACAGACTCACGGACACCAAACAGATGAAAAATGGAAGAGAGAGAGAGAGAGAGAGAGCAGCAATCGGCAATGGAGGATCAAAAGAGGAGAAGCAATCTCACTTGGGTTTGTGTTGCCGTCGGATTAAAGAGAAGGAGGCTCTTCCCTATGACTTTGGAATTGCTCCAAGCACAGACAGATGATTGAGCACCGCAGCGAACAAGACGCGCAGAGAGAGAATCATCAGACACAAAATAATAAATAAATGAGAACAAGAGAGTGGGAGTGTATGATGTGTGGATATTGTTGTGGTCAGGCAGGGTTGGCGGTGATAGCAAAATTTCAAGTTGCAAATGCCATCAATCGTACACTTGTCATGTGTCCATTAGCGATCTTCGTTCAAATAAAATTTTCATCCTGAAAACGTTACGTGTTGAAATTTTTGTTTGAGGATTTCATAATACATCTCTTCACTCAAAACTTGGGTCATGATAATGTCGTTTTTAATGATTTCTTTTAAATTCTTATTTCAATTTTGTTTGCAAACGAAAACTAATGCATTAATAACATTGAGGCTCTAAATTACATTTTTCTCTTTGAAGATGTCATCTTGATTAACTTATTAATTGGACACTTACACAGTCCCACATATATTTTGATTTTTTTAAATATTTTTCACCACTTCCAAAGCAACTTATTTACTTTCGATTGGTTTGAGTCCCACCAAAATGTAAACATAACGTATTTTAAAATATGTATTTATGAGTCTTCGCTGAAGATTGAAATTTTAAGAGCATCTTCAAAAAGGAGTTTAAATTTTCTGCATCCAAATATGAAATGAAATACCCATGTGTCCCCTCTGTGACTATTCTAAATATGTAACACCTGTCCGTTCATTTAAATTAACCAAACACTGTTAAATCTTCTGTTATTTCCCTAATAAACCAACGGCAACAGCCAGAAAGGCATTTTCTCTTCCCTTCCTCACTGGAAATCTCCTAAGTTCGATTTGCTCGAATTGCCGCTCTTTCTCGACTTGCCACCGCTCGAATCGGTGAGCAACTCGCTTCCTCCGCCACCATTATCAGCTGAATAGACAAAGCCCAATTCTTTTTTCTACGACTCTCCCCTTCTCTCACTAAATATTTCATCTTTTCAACTTCTGAAAAATGCTTGAGCTGCTGCTGCACAAAGAAGACAAGGAAAATAAGCCAACATTTAGCTCAAGTGCTTTGTTCTAGGATGGATTTAGACTATGTAGTTGTGCCTTTGAAGTTTTCAAGGATTTGAGAGGTGGGTTTTAAAATTTTTGGTGGGCCATTTTCCCTTTACTTCCTCCGTGATTTGATTTTTCTCACAACAGCCACCCCAAACCGACAACCACCACCCACACTCAACCTCGGCAGACACCCACCATACTCCGCCTCTGTACGATCTCTTCCTTGTTGCCGCCGCACCATATTTAAATCAGGATCATATCGATCCCTTCATCACCAAATCAACAAAATTGTTGATCTCACTCTTGTATGTCAGACTAATTAAGCTCCAATCAGCTGTTGGACTTGATCTCACAGCAGTTTCTGGAGCCGTGGCCGCCGATTTTGAAACCCCACGCAGACATAGTGAGGGAGTTGGGTTTTGGTTTTGGGTTGGGACACTTGGTTTGTTTTAGGAGATGACAGAAGATTTAACTGTGTTTGGTTAGGTTAAAGGAACGGACAGGTGTCGAGAGGGGCCACAGGAGTATTTGGATGCAGAAAACCTGAACTCATTCAAGGAGGTGTCAAAATCCTAAGTGGAATGTTACTGTATATATTTGATCTTAAAAGTTTATTCAACCGAAGTGTTGCTTGCTAACTGAATTTAAAGGCTTTGTGATTTATAGTCAAATTTGACATCAATTTGACATCAATGTCAAATTTATTTTTAATTCATTTTAATAGTATGTCTCTTATTTCACTACCATTTCAACTAATAAATTTTTTTTTTAACTTTTCCTTAATAATTACAATCATTTAAAGCTCTATTAAAATAATAAAATAACATTTGACAATTAAATTGAAAAAGTACAAAATTTGACATAAGATTTCAGATTGCCACATCATCCATCAATTATAATTTGACTCTTATAATTTGACATTTCTTTTGAAGATGGTCTAAATATGTTATTTCAACGTCAACTCAGTCATCAAATACAAATTAGGCACATTTTTTTGACATCTCCATTGAAAATGCTCTTAGCTAATTATATGTCTAATATTTAATTGCTCATTGTGTCTTATATATAGAAAAGAGATCCTCTCCGGATTCCTTCCACCTAATCCTTCTCATTAAACAATCCGGGCTCTTGAAATTTGATCCAACAGCTAAAGTTATTATAAGTTTTAAAGTGGGTTTGTGTTTTTAGCCGTTTGATCAAATTTCAAGGGCCCGGATTGTTTGATGAGGAGGATTAGGTGGAAGGGATCTGGAGAAGATCCCTTTCCCTATATACACTCCTCTTTTTTTTTTTGGACAAAGGTAACTTTCATTACCAATAGAGCACAAGTACAATACAAGGGGCCCAAATACACAATAAACACAAAACAAAAAGTGCACCCCAAACACTAAACAAAAGCCCAACCCGAGAGAAGAGCCCAAAACAGAAACACAAAAAAGCAAAAAAAACCTAAAAGACTAGCTTCCTCCGCCGCCGTCGAAGAACCTGCCGCCAACCACAAGCCAACAACCCATGCCAACGACCCCACCAAACACAGCCTCAAAGAAGAAAGCACCATCATCCTTCAACAAGCACCACACAAAACGAAACCGCAACCACCGAAGAAAGAAGCCAAAGGGAAAGAATTTTCCCCCAGCAACAAAGCCTAAAATGGCATGCAATTGGAAGGTGGTGGTGTGTACACCATAGGAGCTCTACACACCTTATGAGAGAACCGCAAAACGCGAGTGAAAGATATGGCTACAAAATCGAACATGTGGGAGAACGATTGAGGATAGAAGCAAATGGAAAAGTCAAAAAATGGCTGGATTAGAGTCATGGAGGTGGAAAAACTTGAGGGAGAAGAAGAAAAAGGAATGTTGGAAGTGGGACTTTTAGATCGAAGCCGATAAAATTTCATACAATCTTTATAAAGGAAGGAGCAAGAACCAACGGAAGACATGGAGAAAAGAGAGAGGAAGAAGAAGAAAAAGGGAAGAAAGAACCACTCCAAAAAGAAAGCCATTCTCCCTTTCATATTATCTCCTTATCTTTCTTTTACATGTTTTTAGGACTTTAAGCCATTTTTCATTGTATTTGTAAGTCTCTCGTGTACAGTGAAATACAATGAAAGCAAACCCTAGTGGATGTAGTCGATTTGGCTAACCACTTAAATCTTGTGTTGTCTATGCATTTACATTTTGAGATCATCTCCAATTATATCCCTTGAGAATGATGTACAAAAAGTGTGAGACAAATCCCAGAAAAATACATGAGACATTACCCAATAAATCTCTCCACCAAACTCACCGTCATTTTCATCTATCAAAAGAAAGATATTAAAATATAAAAAAACTAGAAATTCGTCCCGCCTATTTAACAGACCAAAACACCAACATCCATAGATTATATCATAGTACTTTCTTCATGAGAGTTGTTCGTCTGTCTCTCTACCATGATAAATCCAAATTTCAGGAAAATCCAACTGTGCGATCGTCCAATATGTTTGAAATACCAACTTGGTCTCTAATCCAGCAGAAAACTGGACAGCCATGTTATAAGTACCAAAACCCCATTTTTCGTAGCTCCAATCGAAAGACTTCCTTCACAAAAGTTGTTCCTTATCATCTTTTCTGTGACATATTCAAAAATCACGACAATCCAATCTATGTACTAACTTGTACCCCAGTTCGAACAGCTGATGTTAGGTTGAGCTAGCCTTCTTTACCAACCTCTTTGCATGGCCAACATCTCTAGTTTCTTTCGCTCACCTTCATGGAAGTTTTTCAGCAATCCGACTCCTATTACATATGTAGAATTTCAGCTATATTAAAGAAGAGGAAGGGGAAGTGGTGAATGAAGAAAGAGAACAAGAGGGAGGAAATGAAATTGAAACAATAAAAAATGAGGAAACGGTAACTTATTGTTTATCATTTATGTTGATTATTACTTTGTTGTTAATATTATGATTATATTACTATTGTTACTAATTAATTTGATCTATGTTGAAACTTTCATGCTTGTTAAAGAAAATGTGATTATTGATATCTATGTGAACATGACACATACATATGCATTGACACATACATATGCATTGCACAACAAGAAAGAGAGTTCAGTTGTGTTGAGTTGTGTAAAGTGTTTGAGTTGAGAGAATATTCAAGGACTGAAATTTGCCTTGAATATAAAATAATGAACCTTGTATACGTCAGGCGTTGGGGGAAGGGCTTGAGTATACAACCAGTTGGTTATAAAATAATTAAATCTTGTATATGTCAGGCGTCGGGGGAATGACTTGAATATACAATTGGGCGTTGGGGGAAGTGCCTATATAATAAAATGGAAACTGAGAATTTAATTACAAAAATTGGGTTTAAGGGATGAACGGGAGTTAACTCATATTCTAAGGTATTCGAAGTCAAGTGGTATAAGTATGGTATGGGACGTGCAGGTTTGGGTGCCTTAGGTATGTGTTGATGGGATTAGAAGGGAGTGAGTACATTCATCCATCTCATTTGCATATATTTCATGCATTCGAAAGAATTGTTACAATTTAATTATTAGTTTGTTGGTACTTTTTGTTGTGAATTAATTTGTCCACCATAATTATTCTGCTGCATATTTGATAAATTTTATGTAAGATTTTGTTACACGATGTATTGTGTAATCAGTTCCAAATAATTTTAATTTTATTTTCCACCATATCTTGGTTGTAGAATTTATTTCTATAGCTAATATACATCATAGCTTGTGAATAGTCTTTATTCGCGGGTCGAGGCATGACGGTACCAGGCTAACCTTGGCCAGCCAGATAGCCCTTTGTCCATGCAGCCTGGTGAGCTCCACTAATTTTTAGTCCAGCCTTCGGTTGGAGATGAATTTTGTCAAATTCATACCATATTTTGGGGCCTTATAATAGTTAACATGGCCTGCTTTAAAACTATATAGTATCATTATGATTGCTTTTCCATTTTTAATTTTACATAATAAATAATATAATTTTTGATATATTGGGTGGAGAAGAATGGTCTTATTTAACGTCAAATTGTCAGGTCAGCCATAAAAAATAATTTGACATTTAGAGTTTGACAATTCCTTTGGAGATGCTCTTAAGGAAGACTTCTTTCTAACATGGGAAAAACACAAATGAAGGAATTTTTTTTTTTTTTTTTTGGAAACTAAGTTCATTAAGCAACATAATGCATGCATTTAACAATTAAATGGAGGAAACATGCTTGAATGCACTTTATAACAAAACTTAAACAATCTGATTCTGACTCCATCAAATTCTAATTCCTTGTTAATTCAATTTCTCCTCAACTTAATTCCTCCAATGTCAATTACCAAATAGTAAATGGGCCACTGGCGTAGAAAGAAAAAGAAGATCCTAATTACACTGTTTCAAATTTGCTTTATTGACCCCTCCCAATCTAAAAATAGAAGTTAAACTTCTCTCTTCCAGGAGAGTAACAATATGGCACAGGTTCACCATCATGGTGACGTCTCGTACCAATAACACAAAAATATATGGAAAACAACTAACATATATTTATGTATTATTGGTACGGGATGCCATGTGACAAGATACTCGTGTCATGCAAATCCGTCTCCTTCTTTAGCCCACAGATCAATGAGTACGTCACGCTCGATGAGTATCCAAACTACTTATTAACCTTTAATCAAAAGAGCGTGAAAAGACCAATTTAATCCAGCCAACACAAATGAAGAAAATAACTAAAATAAACATTATGGGCAACATAGCAAATTAAATACAAATAAATTTTACTTTTTTTTTTGTTCAAAATTGACACACCCCGACCTAAATCAAGGCATGCTGGCCGTCACGTGAGAGTGACGTAGCCATGTGCGCAGTGCAGAAGTGATAAAGATATAAAAATGTGAGTAAATAGAAACCAAGCTAACTAATTTACTCTAGACGAATAAATAGGTGTGAGTGATGAGATTTAAGTGTAAACACACATAAGGTAGCCTAAGTGCAGTCCAGTAGGACAAATACTAATTATACAATACCAAAGAGATGGTACTACATTAGGTACCGTCTATTAGAACCACCGTAAAACCTGTATAATTTCCCAGAAAATAGAATATTTATCTATATCGAAACCACACTTGAAATAGTCAAATCCACATGTACGCCATGCCAAATATCTCAACATAATGAATTAAGTAAACTAGGTGAAGTAAATCAATGAAAGTAATATGTCAGCCGGATCACCTATTATGGCATGTACGGCTGAACCTATAGCTCATCAAGTATGCTAGTTTCCAAGTCAAACCACTATAGGTGGTTCCGACTCCCAGGCGGGGATGTGACAAAAACCTCATGACCACGTAACCATATCAGCTACTCTTATTTTCTCTTTCATGTTGTTCTCTTAAACAAAATAAAGCGTAAGTTACATTTTACACTCTTAGTTTTGTGGTCAATTGTAACCTTATACAACATCTTTAAAACATTTTAATCTTATACATTACTTATTATTTCATTTCAATTTTATACAACCGTTAATCAATCCATTAAATTTTTCGTCAAGTGATGTCGTGGCCACTTTTTTTGTTGACCTGGCATATAAGTGGGACCAATTGCTCCAATAATATGGTGACAACATGGAATATACAAAAAAAAAAAAGATTTCTTAAAAAGTATTTAAAAAATAATTTCCTCCAGTGCCTTATCTTTATTCTCCCTCCCCTTTGATTTGCGCTGTTCTCATCCCAAGTCTCCACCTTGCTAACATTCAGCACTAAAACAGAAAATTCATTGCAACCTACCCATCTGCAAACCCAAAACACCCTAAAATGCTTGAAAATCTATGAACTTCAAAGAATTGAAGCAAAGATTGAAAAGTGGTTTAAACCACAGAAATCCATCGCACCCCATCAAACTGTAAGAACCCAGATCTGCACCGACCAAGAATAACCCATAGCTTCTGTAAGAACTCAGAAGAAGGGACGAACTCGACTGCGTTCGATCACTATAGGACAAAAGTCGGAAGTTGAGAGGGAGGCTTCGATAGTGTATTTGGTCAAGACTTGTTGTTTCCTTTTTAGGCGGCTCCAAATTTCTTGAGGGTCGGTTTCGATTTACCTTATAAGCAGACAAAACTGACGAGGAAGAGTCTGTTGCGAAGAGGCTAGTTGGCGAGGGAATGGCCATTGCTGGAGCAGTGAAGGATTTGCGAAATCAGCGTCACGAAGTGAAAGGCCATTGTTGGAAGTCATAGAAGTGCATAGAAAGAAAGAGAGGGGTGGTGCGCTTGAGTTTTAGAGAGGTAGGATGAGAGAGAAGGAGGAGTGTGAAAATTCTTTGAACTTGGGCATAGAGCGGCCAAAATTAAATGGATGCGGGGGTAGTGGTTTGAGGAAGAAGACGAGACCTAGAATTTTAATCGGGGAAGAAGATGACACCATAATTTTATAATTATGATTTTTTTGTTATTCGTGTAGCAAAAATTTGTGTGACCTGCAATGGACACATAGGCATATAACAGAACAATTGACGGAAATTTTAACGGGTATATGAAATTGAAATGAAATAATAACTTATGTATAATATATTTTAAAGATGTATGTGATTGCAATTGCATCCAAAACTTAGGTGAAAAGTGTAATTTACCCTAAAATAAATTTTTAACAACCATTTTATATTTTCTCTATTTGTAAATTTTAATAAACATGTGCATAACATAATATGTGTAAAACTTAATAAGTAAACCTTTCCAGGTTATAAAACTTTTCTCTCCTAGTTGAGAGCTTTTCTCTCCAAGCTGAGAGTTTTCCTCACTATTTGTGTGAGGCCTTCAAACTTAAGAAAATTTGATGGCATCGATCGTAGATTCGACCAGGGTCGATTGCTGTGTCCGCCTTTCTTTCTTTTCCTTCTAGTATCCTTGCCTATGATGTTGTTTCTCCCAAATTTTTATTCCGATCTGTCCAATTCCTCAATCCTATGGGTATACCTCTTCCTGACTTTTCCTTGGTCCGATCTTCAGCCATGTCAATATCCTGTTGAGATCGTGTGTAGAGTTCGGGTGCTTTCAACACCACCACTTTCTTTTTTGTTGTCTGCCGATTCTAGAAGTGTCGCTCATGGGTTTCCACGAACTTCATAATGGTAGTTGGCTTCTATCTCTTAGTTGCCGACTATCCCTAGTTTATGGTTGTGCTCAGGTAGCAAATTAGGTTGGAGGTGGCGTCTGATGAGGCGATACTCGGCGGTGGACAAGGAATTAGATGGATTGACTAGTACAATGGAGAATGCAGTGGAAGCTTCTGGTTTCGGCTGTTGTGTTTTATTTTTGGGCCTTACCGTTTATGGGCTCTTTTTGTGTTTTTAATTTCGTTTTAGGCCAATTTTTGTTTGTTTTAGGCCCATCTTTGGTTTGCTTGTAAGTTTGTGTTTAGTGTTTAATAAAATAACCTTTTTAGGAAGGAAAAAAAAACCATAATATATCAGTGCACAATCATCAAGCCCAACTCACTAATCTGCTCACGACAGCACACAACCTTTCATCACAGCCGTCCCAGCCGTCCGTGAAGACACTGTAGCCGAGTCCACAAACATACCCAAGGGACGCCTCGTTCAAAACCGGCATCCGGCTAAACTTGCTCTACTACGCGGCCACACACATATCCCCTACACCCCCACTCCGATTGCGCCATTCCGTGGGGCCCACGTAAGTCCTATCGGGACCCACAAACCATGCAATCATAATCTCGGTACCATGGATTGTACTAGATAATTGGTCCCATCAAAATATTCAAAAAATTAAAAAAAAAACAGGTTCCGGAAAGTGGAAACTGCTTCGCTTCGCTCGTTGAAAAGGCTGCTCCTCTCTGTGCTGCGGTTCGGGGGTCTGATCCCAACAAAAAAAAAAAACCAAATCAGAACCCTAAAAATTCCAAATCTAGTGAGCGAAAGAGAGTGGACAGAGTCCCAGGTGCCTGAGAAATCGGCGACGGAAGAGATGGCTTCGTCGAAGCTAATGTCGTCGTCGTCGAGATCACAAAACTCGGATCTCTCCCGACGCCCTTCCAGTTTCTCCTCCGCTACAAAGCCCAAGCCCACCACCACCACACCACACCCGTCTTCCTCCTCTGCGCACCCCCAAACCCTAAGCAACTACCAGAACAGCATCGTTAACACGACCCCCTCGCTTCCAATCGGCTCCATGACCGCGGACGGCCTCCTCTACGACCCCACCTCCATGACCGACGCCACCCTCCTCGACACCCAAATAACCCTACTCGACGCCGCTGCAGATGTTAATGGATCATCAGCGCCGCCGCCCAAGACCGTCGACGAAGTTTGGCGGGAAATTGTGTCCGGCGAGAGTCGGAAGGAGTGTAAAGCGGAGGTTCCGGATGAGATGATGACACTGGAGGACTTTTTGGCTCGGGCCGGGGCCGTGGAAGAGAACGACATTAAGGATTTTCCGCTTGCGCCACCGCCGGAGATGGAGAGATTGAGCAGCGGAGTGTTTTCCTTCGATCAGATCCCGCTCAGCCCGTTCGGGTCGATTGATAAGGTCGAAGGGTCGATAGTTGGGTTTGGAAATGGGGCGGACCCTGCTGGGAGTGGAGGTGGGGTGGGGAGGGGGAAGAGAGGGCGCGCCGTTATGGAGCCGATGGATAAGGCGGCGCAGCAGAGACAGAAAAGAATGATCAAGAACCGGGAATCCGCGGCCAGGTCCAGAGAGAGAAAGCAGGTGTGGAATTGGGTTTTTGATCAAATGGTTTTTGTTTGTTTTCTCATGACTTATTTTGTATTTTTGTGATTGTGTTTTTGTTTTTGTTATTGTTTTGTTTTTTTTTTTTTTTTTTTTTGTTTTTTGGATTTTAGGCTTACCAAGTTGAATTGGAGTCATTGGCGGTCAGGTTAGAGGAGGAAAACGAGCAGCTTTTGAAAGAACAGGTAACCGAATTGCGCTTTGGACTGTTGTTGGCTACTGATTTGGGTGAGAAATGCGTTTTCCCACTGCGAAATGGTAGTAGAAGAGTGTGTGATCATTTGCAGAACTGAATGCTTTATAAGTTCCTTACTTTAGTAGCATTAGAGTTTGGGGACAAAGTTCGTTGTGTTTCAGTCACAATCAGTATTCAGGATAGTTACGACAGTTACTTAAGTTAAACTTTGCTACAAAACTAGTTTCCCATTTATCTGTCTCATTTTCTGAGGTTGCAGACGTTTTGTCAATTACAAGTACGTGACTCCAAAAGATTTCCAATTTGATTTGACTTGTCGACAACCGTGTTCATCTGTTGTGATGAAATTCCACTTCTATCGTATTTAAAGCAGTATGTAGTCATACTTTAAGCAAATATAGCTACTCTGCCCTATTTCGGCCCATTGAAGACTTAGTTATCATTTGTCAGAAGAGTTGTAAGTGAAGAGAGCTGCCGGGCTTCGCTTGGTTAGTTAGCCTGATAGTTAACCCAAGCCAAAGTAATGTTTCATGACCAAGCTTCATGAATAAAAGGCTTCAGTAAGGATTATGAGTTAGAAATATGTTTATAAAAATCTTATGTATATATGTACATATTCATATAATGTATATGAATACATGCATACAAAACCACTGAAGTATATACTTTAATATTTTGTTTTGCAAAGTGTAGGGATAAATGATTGAAGACTTTTAAGTACTTGACGACGTCATTTAACATGTTCAGTCCGTTATAACATGAGTTCAAGTTTTATGAATGAGTTCAATCCATCATAACTTATGAAATATTAAACAATTATCTCAATCCATTATAACATTTACTACTTGGCTTGTTGGTTCAATTGCCTATATTTCGGACTGCCTATTGGTTTGAAATGAGGAATGGGTTTGGATTTCTTGTATTTGTGCATGATGCCTGGGTTCATGAGTATGTGTGGGAGCTATATCATTCCTTTTAAGTTATCTGATTTTGATATTTTGGTTTTTCAAGTTGATGTGTAGACCTTGTAACTGGATGTTCGCATTTTACCTGTTTTTCTTCTGAGAGAAGGAAATTTATTAATAACAGACAACAAAGCAGTCCCCAAAGTACAACAAACAGAGCTAGAGGCCTAACCAGCCAGGCCAAATAGATTTCCAAGCTCAAAATAACTGACTAACTATAGTAAACATGTAAACATGCCACCAAACAGGGAGGTGTCTGTGTTTAACTTGCTGTCCTTTGTGCCTTAACATTTATTTCGTATTCCATTTTGTAACAATATATTTTTATTGCAGGCGGATAGGACTCAGGCAAGACTTAAGCAGGTACTCATTTCATTCTCGGTGCATGTAGTTAATTGATGACGCAAGGGATTGGATTTTATTAAGAACATGGTCTTTGGCTCATGGTGATCTTCTTTTAGGATAAGAAGCAACAAATTTGATAAAGTGAAAAATACAATATGAGGCAGATAGTATAGAAAATCACAAGGAAAACATTACAACTTTTTTCTCCAGTGCACCCAAAATAAAATGTTGCCATTATTTTGTAACTTATGCCAGAAGAGGTAAAGAAAACTAGAAGCCTACTCTAATGACTCTTCTTGTTGAATTATACCTTGCAGCCATAGATGTGGCATAATGTTTAGATCTTAGATATGAACTTTTTTATTGTTTCTCTGGTGGAGGCCTTGGTTTATCTTGAAATATTAATGCAGTTGATGTGGTTTTTCAACACAAATCTGCGACTCTTATAATTTTTGCATTTCTTGCCAAGCTATATAATATAATCTGTATAGAATCATCTGTTAATCCCAAAATAAAAAAACTTAACCTCTAGTTATGTTTTTTGTAATATGCAGTTTTTCTGTTATTATAAATTGTTTAGCATTCTACAAGAACATCTAGCAACACCCTCCTCCCAGTAAACCAACAGAAACAAATAATTAATTTAAATCATGATAATTCAAAAGCAGAGTCTTATGAATAAGAGTACAATGGAGGCACTATCTAGTAGGCAGTGTATTATTCAGGCAAACAGACATAGCGTGAATGCATTGTGAAAGGTTGGTCATTTATTTCGATGCATATAAAATTTTCAAAAATTGAAAAACTTATTTTGATGTATATGACTTTTTATAACTGAGAATTTTTGCTTACACCAATCTTTACAATTGTGTTTTGTTTTTAATTTCGATAAATAGCATACCCTTTGTTAACTTAAATTTGAGCATATCAATTGGAACTATTTTTAGTGTACTTATTACCTAGCACTTTACCTTAGCCAAGCATATCACCAACTTATGAGGGGATAGATTTTTATGGGGAAGCTGCTGTGAGATAGTTGAAATAGTTCGAGACCCTTTTCATGCTTGACGGAACAACATACAAACAATATGCATGGTTGCGTCTTTGCCTACATCCACGAGAGAAGACAATAAGGAAGTTTCACCATGATAAATATGATTGCGTAAAGGAACATTTCACTCCCCAAAAGTAAATGGTTGTGGTTCTCTAGATAATTTGACCTTTGGGTTTGTAGTAGTCAAGAATTATATGGCTCATGGTCCTCTGGACCATTTAAACTTGGAGTAGTCAAGACAATCAGTATGTTATAATAACACATAATGGTTTCGATGGAAGTCTTACTATGTACTTTCATGTATATTTGGATGTGGTAAGTAATTAGACGAGCAAACAAATTGAAATATTTATCCAGAAGATGAGGGACATAGTGGTTGTAATAGTCGTTGGCTATTATGCAGTTGACCTTCTTGTGTATTTTTTTTGCAGCTAATGGAAAACGTCATTCCGGTTGTGGAGAAGCGAAGACCACCTCGTGTGCTCCGAAGAGTTTGCTCATTGCAGTGGTAAGAATGTATATGGTTGATTTGTGACGTGGAAACCAACATTGCTTCAAGACCTAGGAGGAAAAAGTATGAAAATATTCGACTTGCAATTTGATTGTCTGAATTCGATAAATTCCACCTGATGATATTATCAGTCTTAAAGAGCTAGCGTGGTTCGTGGTTTGTCTTTTTGAGAGAGATTGCAATCCAAGTCACGAAGGTCATTCCTTAAGAAGAAAATGATAGCGTCAACGAGGGAGATAGAGGTAGAGAGAGCCTTGTTATGTATGTAGTTAAGAGGTGATGATAGCCTCTTTTCCCACGATTATTGATTTGAGGGTGAAGTAGAGGTCGGGATTGAGAATTAGTTTATTATGTTTAGATGGCGTATAACACCTTTCCGGGAGTATATGAAGATTGATCTCTAGCTCTATGTTTATATAAAGGTGACCTTGCATTTCAGTTTCTTGCTAGCGAATATCGATTCTTTTTTATATAAAAAAAAAGTATTGAAAACAAGACGGGGTGTGGTCGTATGCTTGTATTTCTGTTTACTTGGAGACGATATTTCCTTTTCAAAGAATGTACTTTCATGTTTTTTGAGGAGAAACGATGGCGGAAATATCCTTGTTCATTAGTTCATTTTATGGTTTACTTTTTGTTGACCTACAGAGACAGGATTACCTCTACATACATCAACATTGCCTTTTTAAGTGAATCACATTCATTCGCTAGATTTCTCTTGAATTCTTGTACACACGTTCGACTAATAAATTATGTAATGCAAGTCATGCATTGATTTGCCCAAGATTTTTTTCACTGGGAAATTTTATTTGAACCCGTAGGGTATTGAAAATGTTTAATCAACCCCTGGATTAGCGCCAAGTTTTTAGTACTTCTAAATCAGATCATATGATTGAAGATGGCTCAGTTAAGTTGTCGAGCAAAGAAAGCAATTGGAAGTTTAAGAGTGAACTAAGAAAAACTTAATTCAAACTAAGAAACAAGATTTATTTATTTATTTGTGTTTTGAAGAAATACATCACAAATCTCAGAGAAGGAAGTTCTGAATGGTATTAGGAGGGTAGAATTAAACTAAGGGCAACTTGCTGAGAGATTAAACCTAAAACCGGTGTGCAACAACATGACAAATACGCGGACATGAGCAACACGAGAGCAACTTGCATGACATAAACACACCCAGGGACGAGGTCAGAGATTTGTATAAGCGGGGATATCCTCAAACAACAAAGTCACAATTAAAAATCTCAAGAATTTAATGAACAAAACACTAATATATTAATCCATAAAGTTTTTCGTACAACATATTACATTATTTCTCGAATCGTTTTCATGTTTTGAAAGCGTTGCATAACAAATCATTACCAATACCATTAAATATCTTTATATAAAAATAATCATGTTATCATTCATCCATTGATCTATAAATTAGAAAGCTAAATTCTAAATTGAAATGCCAAAAGCAAATTAAGAAGTAAAGTCGTATAAAATACCTTGTGGAGTAAAATTCTTATGTTGAATTTTGATAATTGATTACTCGAACTCCAACTATCTATAACACTCCAAATTCAATTGAGTTTTGGTTGAATGAAAGGGGAGGAAAAATCTAGAGAAGTTGAGGACCGGAATTGCTTTGCCGTATGTGGTGGGATAAGTTTTGTGTGGATTAACGACCTAAGGTTAGAAAAACGGGGAGGCACAATTAAATTAATTGTTAATTAAATTGTCATCAGATAGGGCATTTGGGATCCAAAACGGTAGACTAGTTTAGTTGCCTACCAATTTTTTGAGTGTAATTTAATTAGGGTTGGTTATTGAGAATTGGAACTCAACCATACATTTTTTTAAATGAATAGGGGCATCCACCTCCCTAGGCATACACTAGCTCCGTCCTTGAACACACCATAATGGTGGTATTATTTTGTGTCAATTAGGCCACTCTCGTTCGCGCAAGTTGAATCTTGGACGGAAATCAAATTCACTTATATGAACAAAGGGTGGCGAGTGTGACGTTGTCGTTCTTTCCCGACTTATGAAGAGTCCCTGGTCCATGTGTGCACACATGAATTCAACTCAACAACTCAATGAGAGAAGCCGCCGATTAAGAAGAGAGCAAGAAAAGAAGTATCGAATGAGAAGCAGCCAATTGAGAGGAGAGGAATTCACGACCCATCAAACCTTTTTTTTTTTTTTCCAAAAAGAAGGGGATCAGCAGTGGCTTTACTACGTCAGTCCACTGTCCACCTTTTTCAAAGCTAGAAAGACACAAAGACATTTCAGCCTCTCCCAGATCGTGTCTTATGGTATACGAGCCTGGAATTTGTCTGTAACCACTCAGCCGTCCCGTGATGGTTCACGACCTATCAAACACAATGCACAGACAAAATGTAGGGCTCACCTCAGTCCCGTGAGTGAAATAATGAGTTCGTATTGTCACAAAAATGTCATGAGACGAAATTAATTAGGTCGGAATTAATAAATTCATCAATACAAACTATGACTTGTGCCAACTTAAATTCCTTTTACCCGAAACACCTAATTATTTTGATCTGTTTAACTTTCAGTAGCAACTAGCAACGGTGATGCTCCACTCCAACTCTATTTAGAACAGTTTTTTTTTTCTTTTCCTTTATGTATCAAGCACACTAGTTAGTACATTACATATCATAATATAAGTGGAGGGAGAGAATATATTTTTTCAATGTCCGTTGGTGTACTAGTTCGTGTTTCAAATACACTGAAAAACTTCTCTTGTTTTTGCTGATTCTGTTCTAATAAATTTGAATTTCCAGACGAAACAGAAGACAAAAACTAAACCAAAACAATCGTGGCTGTTGTATGTACTGTGTCAAATACCCAGTTGAGAGCTTGCCCATCTCTATTAGAATCAAACTTCGAGTGTGACGATCTATTTTTATATCCTTTGCTTTCTTTTCTCTTTCACTAATTTAAGTGATAAAATATAGATTCGACGGAAGAATTACTAACTTGAAAATTCTGAAAATTCACCAAACTTTCGTACTCTTAAAAATGTTCACTGAAAAATGCTACAGATTTTCTGTGACAAATAACTTAATTGTATGACCTGAATTCACAATTTGACATAAAAATATGTTCATTTTCGAGTTCAATATTAAAGAGGAGAGAGAATCCGACTCTCCCATTTCATCCTTTCAAAGTCCTTATTGCCTTTGTGTTTGTCTTCTATTTCCGTGGCGAGTGCTTTTGTAGCTTTCTGTTCTTTGGCTAACGTCCTCAAGTAGGATAGGCCCACTGACCTCATCGACAAATACAAATCAAATTTAAGGTTGCTTTTTTGCTGCATATGATGCCGGCCAGGTTTGGTCTCTGCTCTCTCTGCCTCCTCGCCACTTCCATTCTTTCCATGCAGTTGCATTATCTGACCAGAAAAAAAGTTGATGCATGTATGAAGGGAAGAAGGAAAACTCAATGTGCTTGAAGCAAGTATTATTGGTGAAGGAACAGGAGAAAGAGAGAGACTTTGAAGATCTTATTCCCTTACCACTATTTTATTGAAGGCATCAAAGTAAGAGCCTGATTACATTTTTATGGATTAAATTGAGAAATTATAATAAATAAGGCCTAAAAGGAAGTGATTTGCAGTCCTCCACCTCCCAATACATTAGTTTATTTGGGTTGAAAATAGAGACTGCAGGTTGATAATCAAAGACCTAATCATTTTAGAATAATAATCCCCATCATCTACAATCAGAGTGCCACCCAAAAGATCCCTTCACTTCTCTTTCTTTTCTTTATTTTTTTTTTAAAAAATCCTCTCTTTTATTTGCATGTAATCCAATATTCTGAAAGATAGGATATTAGATTTTCACTTATGAGTCTCGAGTTTGATTTTTTTTTTAATAAAAGGGGGATAACTGGTGGCAAACCACAGTTATTCACTCTTTCCAGGAGTCGGAAAGACTCACAGAGGCATTTCAGCCTCTCCCTGGCCACAAGTCTGGCTTCCATACCAGCAATGGGTTTCGAACCCGAGACCTCCAGTTTTTAGTTTGAAGGAAGACTCGCAATCCGTCATTTACCATTGGGGCACTAGCTCGTAGTTGAGTCTCGAGTTTGATAACTCTTCCCTCTCTTAAATAGGCTTATTAATTGAACTAGACTGATCTTGAAATAAGCTGATCATGTTTCATTTATGTTGTAATGAGTATTTTTCAAGTGCAAATTTCGAGCCAATAAATGGATGTTTTGCAAGTAAAAAGACTCTAAATATATATAACCCTTATTTTGGTTGATATAATAATTTTGTTGCTCGGAATTTTTCCATGGATTAAATGATTTATTTTAATAAGGGCCCAAAACATCATGGGTTTGAATTGCAATTATTAAAAATGGAATTGAGATTTGTTTAGTGTGTAGGTTGAAGGTAAATAGATGTGTAAAAAACAAACTGTCTAAAATTCCTTTGAATTTAATAACTTTTTAACTGGATAGGGTGGAGTGAGATCAAAATAGTTGAAAATGTTAGTTTCATAAGGTAAAATGAAACAAAACTAATTTCAAGAAGTAAATTGAAACCAAATGACAGTTTCAAAAACCTCTTTTTATTTCTCTTAAAATCTTTATTCTTTAAAAGGGTAATGTTTTTCTACCAACAAAATGATTCAACTTTTTACTGTGATAAATAAAAAGAACGTATAATTGTGATAAATAAGACCGTACACAATCTCCCATATTTATGTCTGTCATCCATTCAAACTCGTCTCACGGAAAAGCAAAGTACTACTGACATTTTACAGTCTCCATGCCACTCTCCTCCTATTAACGTTTTTTTTTTCTTTTTCACATCTTTCAAAACCTGAGGTAGGTTCTCTTCTCTTTCATTTTCTGTGTCTTTCTATTTTATATGATCAAGGTTAAGTTACGTTAGTATTTTATAATTTTTTTATAGAAATAACAAAATAAAATAAAATAATAATATAAAATGTTGACATGATTTAACTGTAACCACATAAACAAAAGAGTACATGAAGGTACGGGAAGTGGAAAGGCTGAGAACCTACCTCCTTCAAAGCCCTCCTTTCTTTGTCCTTGGCCTCGAATAATGAATCTACACTTTTTCAGACTACATTTTATAATAATACGGTAATTATATGTAAGAAAGTTAAAATACAAATGCCGCTGTCCAAATATTTTATGCTAATAATTTGATAGCATATGAGAAAATTAAAATACATGATATTACAAGAAAGGATAATTTTTATGACACGAACATTCTATTGTTATGATATCCAACGATGTAAACACATATTTAAAAATTTATTCACATAACATTGTATTATTGAAATCGATGCTACAGTACATATAGCACTAGCGGAGCCATGTTATGGGCTACCATGGGTTATAGCCCAGATAGCTTTCGGTGAAAAATAAAATTTTACATATAATTTTTGTTGATTTTCAAATGTGACACACTATATATTTAGTCACTAATCCAAATTTTCTCAAATCATATAAAATTATATAATACAGTTTACTAATCCTCTTTTTTTCTTACATCATTTTTCTCATCACTTCTTGTACATATACAAGTTTGGATTTGTTTGAATTTTAACATATATTTGTTTAATAACGAAAATCCTTGACTTATCTTGCGAAAATTTTCTTAAACCAGCTAACACTCTGAAAAATACAATATCAAATTTCTTTGTTTATAAAAATTTAAATCTTCAACCTAACTCACCTTGAAAAATTCCTAACTCTGCGATTGGCCAGAGGCACATAGATAAAAGGCATGGGTACAAGGGACTGAAGCCTCTGACTAATCTGAATAATAAACCATCTTTATACGTTGGGGTGACAGAAAATTTTAAAAGAGAAGCTCTCAATGAAGTTCTCCATGCTCGTCTTCCTGTGCTTGCTCTCTTTCCTCTTCCAGCATTCTCACTCCACCACAATACTAGTTGATGGAGTTTCAGATTGGAAAAACCCAACTGTTCATGTGGGAGACTCCGTCAGTAAGTAGTTTGTATTTGTCAAAAACCAAACAAATTCAACTACTTTATTTTCTTTGTTTTTGATTCAATATTTTCTTGAACATTTTCAGTTTTCAAGCACAAGTATCAGTACAGCCTCTACATTTTCCAGAACCAAAGGGCTTTCGATCTCTGCAATTTCACTCAAGCCACCCTACTTACCAAACCTGACTCCACCTCCTTCACGGTATATATATATATCTCTCTCTCTAAACTGGCTTGAGAATTAGCTGAACTAAATCTGTGTTTAAACTTGGGTTTTCAATAAATTAGCTTCAAAACAAGTAAATTATCATTTGGGTAAGTCATGATTTTCTCAAAGATTTGAGCTTTCTGACTGAAATTCTTGTTTTTACATTGCAAAGTGGCACCCATCACGCACTGGTTTCTTCTACTTTGCCTTCAACAATGCCTCTCTGCTCAAAACATGCCAAAACACCCAAAAGCTGGCCATTACAGTCTCCTCCTCCGCACCGCCGCCGCAAAGTTCAAGTTCAAGTTCAAGTTCACCAATCTCTCCGGAGCTTCCTCCAACGGCGGCCCCAACCCCGAAACCTGGTGGTGGAGGAGCATCTTCTCCAGTATTCCCATGGCCATTCCATCCTCGCCA
This sequence comes from Malus sylvestris, assembly GCF_916048215.2. NCBI lineage: Eukaryota > Viridiplantae > Streptophyta > Magnoliopsida > Rosales > Rosaceae > Malus > Malus sylvestris. Next base: position 4,543,355 of record NC_062264.1, on the reverse strand, counting down.
AGTGGCCTTATCTCCCAGTCCACAACCAAGCGTAAGTTCTTCAGTGACGGATAAAGGCGGCGGTGGAGGCGGAATCCCATTTATTAATAGTAATCCTGCTGTTCCTCTGCCTACTGGTGAAGTGGATTCTGCTACAATACACCCTGTACCAACCTCTGGCCACCAGAGACAGGTAATAATAATACCACTGCATCTTCCACGTCTTTACTAATTGTCAGTTGATTTTAAGTTGAATACTTAAGCGGTATAACCTTTTTCGCCGTTGATAAAATTAGTTTTCGGTTACATGTCAAAGAGTCAAATTTCTACTATGTATCAGTAGGTTTGTAGTTTTTGACTTCATGGACTGAACCATTAACTTGTGCTCATTTCTTCATTTTTCTTTAAAAATTAAAAGAAGTTTAGCACATAAGATAATGGTTACCACCAGGAAAGTACGCCTAAATGTCGAGGGATTCTCTGATGCAATGCAACTAATATTTCATCTTAGTGGGGTTATTGTTTAATAAACGATTCTTAATTGTTCCAAAAGTGAACAATTTGTTTAATAAACTATTGATATATGGTAAATTGGTGACTTAAGAAAATCTCTTTTCCCAGACATATTATTATATACATGAAATTGTATGTGTATGTAGCTTTTGTATGATGAAAATGTTGTGTGAATGCAATTTTCCATTTTTTACTTTAAATTTTGATGGGAGGTTGATTGGGTTTCTTTTGGATTGCGGGTTGCAGGTGTTGGTGGGGTTATTTTCTGCTCAAATGGAATTGGCTCTATTTTATGTGGTTTTCCTGATGATGTAAAGAGAGAGAGAGAGAGATGGTATGTACTTTGTAAAATAGTCAATTGAATTCTGAGGTAGCTAGTTTAATCTTTGATTAGAGTATTGTAATGATGGTTTGATGAGTCTAAAGCACCTGCTTTTTTAAGAGTGATGATTATACACCTTGTAATGATTGGAATTTTTTATCAATCTGTCGAAAACACGGTCCGGTACATTAAGTGTCGTAATACAAAAGGTTGGAAAGTTTTTGTTTAAGTATCCAACTATTTTTATTATAACACAGTGTATCAAACCGTTTTTTCGGACCACTGAAAATCTATCGTAATGATGCTCTTAGATTAGAGTCCCTACTTTGGAATTCATTACCACTTTTGCTGCTTTAGTTCTTGGCATGCAATCAATCGCTAATTTCTCTCTTTTTTTATCCCCATTTTTTATCATGCTCCTTTCTCCACTTTTATTTTTGGAGGAATTTTATTTTAAATTTCAAAAGTCACAAGAGCAATGACCAGTTTGAGCAAAGTTATCCCAGATCAATTGAGGACTTTGGATCCCTCACAAACACAAAGGCACAACTGATTAAATTAATCATGTTTTACACCATTTGAATAACTCTCTCATGACCTGTGATCCATTTTCCAAATAAATTTCAAGTTTACAATCTGAACCACCCTATGTGGATATGTGGCTGGATGAGTGGAGCTGGTGGGCATAGATAGTATCTGCATACTACTACAGAACATGAAAAAAAAGAGTCATTTTTCTTAGCAAACAAATTGCAATATGAAGAATGTCGATAAATTTTCCATTCACTTGATCTGACAGTCGGAAATTAAAAAAGGTGTGTGGGAGGTAAAAATTGGTGTGTAGATAGCACACCCCCTTTCTTTTTTATCAAAAACAGAGGGAGTTAGGGTTCAAACTTGAAATCTTTTCCAACTCAAGTATTGTCTGTTAGTAAATAATACGTTAGTTGGCCAAAACGGTGTTCACTTTCATTTGTTTGACTCCATCCATGTAGTTTAACGGAACTCTACGACCGACCTTGCCACCCATCTTACGACCAAAGAAAAAAAATATTCAAGCCAGGCCTGCCCCCTATATTCAGGCTCCCACCCACCCCTACTAGTTTCACTCACCCTTCTTTATTTTTACTCAATGGAGAAATTTTTCAAAATTTTCGGTATTTAAATAGGTACTTCACGTGTCATAATATAAATTGAGGGACACTAAAAGATATATCTTTTCCTCTGCTTGTATTAGGACATGTGGAGTATCGCTTAAGTTTCCAACACTTGAAAAAATCTCTCCACTCACTCGATGAGTCTTGACCGAACAACCACGTGTTGTGAGCGTGCGGGGCGAAAGACTCCTCTTGTGAGTAGTTTAAAATTAAATATCATCTTGTCAACAATTAATTAAATTTGATATTTATCAAGCTTCAAGAATAACCCCAAATTTGATTAAGGCCCAAGGGCTATCTTGGCAGTTGCATGTTTTGGCATAAAAAGCAACCGTTGGCTTCCCGCCGAGGCAAACAACAATAAAACGGAAAGCAAGGGATTTAAACTGTCGCAGCCGCCCTTAACAACAAGCAATGAATATGTGCTTGCTTTGTTCATCTGCTCACCCTAACAAACCATTTTTATTATGTTTTATTTGCTCTATTAACATGCCCCTCATCCATTCAATAGCCACATTCTCCTACCCCTTTTTATTAACTAAGATTTGAGAGTTTCCGAAATTGATTTCTAACGCGAAAAACCGCCAATGGATCTAGAATTAGGACTCAAGATCACCCATACCGTAGAAGATCATGTCTCCTCTGCCAACTTTCAGATTGCCAAGGACAGATCCGGTCCTCTTTTCGTGTCTAAGGAAACCGAAAGCATGTTCATCCTCACCGGCCATCTTAAAGGTCGGTACCTTTTCATTTATCTTATTAATCTGTGCTCGCGTAGTATTTGCGTGTGTGTTTTTGTTTACGAAACTAATTTTTGGATAAATGCAGGTTATAGAAGAGAGCGTGTGTATATTGACATAAATGAAGATGGGACGCAGATTGGCATCAGTGGGGAGAAGCCAGTTCAAGAGAAGGTGATGTCAGGATGGATAATGTACAAGAAAGAGGTGGAGATAAGGGGTTTCAGAAAAGTCTTTCGAATTCCGGATGGAGTGGTTTTGGATCGAATCAAGGCCAAGTTTAATGTACACGAATCAAGTCTCACGATCGTCATGCCAAAATCAGTGAAAGGAATTCGCGGGGTTGGGATCGAGGAAGTGAAGGAAGATGAAGCGGATACAGGGAAACAGCAGCTAAAACAGCCTTCCGCAGCTGAAGAAGTCCCTGTAAAATATGGTTTTAGGGGAAAAATTGAGGGGGAAATTGGTGAGACCGAGAAAACGAAAGTAGAAGAAAATCGTCGAACTGATGCGAAAGGGGTTGATGAAGATGGCTCCAAGAAAGAAGTTGTAGCTGATGGAGTCATCGGAAAGGACACGAGAGGAAGCACAGTTAAGGAAGAAGCTAAAGATTCAAAGGCTCAAAGTATGCAACACAGAACAAAATCTGTTTCCGAAAACAATGAAGAGTCAAAAGTTGCAAAGGTAGAAGAAGCTGATGTAATTCTGAAAGAGAAAGTTGGAAGAAAGGAATTCGAAACAGATCAAACTGTAGCGAATAGAGTTACGAAGAGAGAAAATGCTGAAGTAACACGTGAAGTTAACAAGCCTTCACAAGAAAATCAGGTAACTGCTATGCATGACACAGCAAAAGAAAACTCTTCTGAGCTCCAAAAATTGGAAGCGCCTAAGGCAGGGATTGAGGAACACGTTCGAAGCAGACAAGAGAGCAGCGAATCATCAAAACAAACAGAAGATACAACAGCTACACAACAAGAAGCGCAAGTTCAACGCGAAAAGAATGCGGATGGAATTCGTAGAGAAGGGGATGCAGTTCAGCTACCAAAGCACGAATCCATCAAAGAAGGTCAGGGAAGCGGAGTTCAAGAAATAGCGAAGAACGAAGAACACATCAAAGAGAAGGATGAGGATGAATCTTCCGAAATGGAGGAACAAAGTGATGTGGATGATAAGAAATCAAGTGATGATCAAGAGAAGAAGGATGGTATGGAAAAGTCCAATCTGCTGTGCTCTCCTTTTATAATCGCAGGTTCAGCACTTATTGTGTCCCTGGTGATGCTAGCAATCAACAGGATTAGAACTAGAAAAAGATAGCTTCTAATCTGTGTGTCTCCATGTCCAATGATATTCTAAGCACATATTTCTTTCCATCAGATAATATCGTTTGTTAAAAAAAAAAAATCTTTGAAAGTTGAAAGTTATATGGTTTAGTAGTGTTATTTTTTTCCCCACTTATAAATGAAAAATTAAAAGATCAACTTCTATGAAGGACGATTTGAATATTAAAATGGTATGACATTATATACCGCAATCGTAATTAAATAAACACATTAATAAATTCGTATTAAATTTGTTATTCACAAAAATCTAATCATGACATCTCATACAGAAATTTCATGAAAGCTTTTACAATTCCACAAAGTGATGATTGAATAAACCCCACCTATGTTATGTTATTACATTTTTGTCCAAAACGATCGGTGGGTTTGAGTTTTAAAATTTGAGTCTACGTATTAGAAGAGAAAACAATATGTGCATTATACTTTATACATATTCGGAATCAAAACTGCAATGTGATTTTTCTTAGTTGAATAACATTTTATCCCGTTTAAAGTGAGAACTTGTATATAAGTTTCAAGTCTTTGATGCATGAGACAGATTCAAACTCAGACTCAAATATAAGATAAGTAATACTATCCACACACCTTTATTTACATTCCACACACTTCTCAATTTGCAACCATCGAATTGCATGAATTGAAGATATCAAAGGATAAAAACTTATAGGGAGTGTGTGAAAAGTAAAAAGAAGTATACAGATACCGCTATCTTATAAGATTTAAGTCCAGATTAAATTTTTAGTACATTGAAGATGTCCTTAGTTGTTAGTGGCAACCAATTAAAGGCACAAGAGCTGGCTATTGGCATTTATGGCTCAACAGCTAACAAGGAACCCAAGAAGGGATGCATGTCCAAAACACCATAAATTCATAAACCCACCTTCCAAATACATGCCATATGAACTCCATCAAATCAATACAAAAGACAAAAACTAGCTTTTAGCGTTTAAACCCTACATTTAGCAACAGCTCACAGATGGCTACCCTTTTTACAAATTCGGAATTTGGAAAATTAGGGTCAACTCCTCTCCTCTGGCAGCCTCTCATTTCGACGAGGTAGGTATGCACTCTGCCGTCGCCTGATGTTTACAGGCTACCAACTGCATTATCATTCCTCCCCCTTCGACTTCAGGATAAGACGGTGACGGATTGCCCGAAAATCTATTTTTATCTAAATAATAGCTAGAGGAAATCTTCACAAGACCGATTTTAATCGGCTTAATTCGATGCACACGATTAGTTATGCGTATCTCGTGCAAAGTCAAATTATGTTCAGTCGCCCACTCACGCGTGAGCGAATCCTGACCGTTGATGCATTAATGGTTAGGAAATGCTCCCACGTGTACAGGCGATTGATAACAACATGCAGTGCCGGTTATGAGTAGTACCTGCTATCCTTGCGAACTGCTACAGGATGGGACTGCTTCAATGTATTAAAGCTGGCATTTCGCTAGACTGCTCTCAGTGATTACATCCGTAGGTGGCGATCAAGTAGAACCCTGTACACCAAGTAGCATCGGTAGGAAACCTAGTATTTTCGTGGTATACCAAAAGGAGGCAAGGTTCATAGAGCAGACGACTCAGAGAATTCGGTTAAGTATAACATATATATGCTCAGGACTGTAGTAGCAACGGGATTTTGCTGGTGAAACAAGAAGCATCTTCAGTAACTTTGGAAGGGAAACCATGACGCCAAAAGCGATGGAATTGTCTTGGCAAGAATTGGAACTCAGCCAAGGGAATGAATAAATCAAACCCTACAAAGTCAACCAAACGAAATTCACAGAACGGATGAAATTCACGGACGTCTTCACATGACCGAATAATAGTCAAATTCCTGCAAGAAAAAGTGGGAAGATATGCATGAATAACACCAATCAATCAATCTCAGCTTCACCAAAATAGTCAGCAATACAATAAGCCTAACCTAACTGCATATGGAAGTCAGCAGAAACGACAGCAATCGTTATCATATGGGGAAAGTTGGAGCTTCGATCTGTGCTTAAAGCTGCACATTCAAATAATGCAAGCAGAAAATTCCAACGACAACCGAACAGCCGATTTGTTTTATTTGTTCTGTCTATTCTCTTAAGCATTGACCAATCAAAATATAACTACCTAATTATAATCCAATTTTGAAGAAAAAGAAAGGGTTGTAATCCTTATACACAAGTGCTGCAAAGAGACTAAATTCGGAATCTTTGATGATTTGGTTTCTCCGCATTGCATAATTTGCTTGATAAAAGAGCGAGCGAGCGAGCGAGTCATTTTCCGACACTGTAGTGGAGAACGTGGACAATAAGACACAGACACTCAACCCAAAAGAGGAGAAACAAATGATTTCGCTTGCTTACTCTAAAAGTCAAGTTCATTACAAGCAGTTCCTATGTTGGAATTCCCCTCCCCGTAGTTCGAGATCAGATTAGAATACTGCTCAAATCGATGAGCTGAGAAATTCATCCTACAAACCCTCCAATATCTCTCTCTCACGAACACACACACACACAAACAAATTCAAATTCCCAATTCGCATCTCACGATCACCAAGTAGCAGAGAAGAAAAGAAAAATTGATGTAACAATTGAACCAAAAATGAGAAAGAGCAGCAGCCAGAAGCATGCTGAGGAATTCCATTACACAAAGGCAAATTAAATCAGCAACAACACAAACTAAAGGGGAAGAAGTAGAAGAAAAAAAAGGACCTCCACGGAAGCCGGTCCATTTGCATAATCCTAATTTCTATACACAATATATATGGTGATTTGCTGATCCATTGAGTGATGACTAAATACAATGAAAAAAAAAGTCATATCTCCTCCTTACCCAATTTTTATTGGCGCCAAAATCTTCTTCTTCAATTGGCAATTGATTTCGATGATCATTCGGGGTTATTCATTCTTCCGAACGAGTCCAACCCCTCCGTTCGGCTTTTTACAATTCCATGGAACACCTCCCTGACCTGCCGTTCCAGAGGATCTAATCCCTCCTTAATCCCCTGGCAGAGGCTCGACAGTTCCTGCACTCTCTGCCTCACCTCCCTCTCCTTCTCCTCCGCAAGCGGGAAGTGCGCGGAGTCAGCCAGATCGCCAATCACCCGAGAGCACCATTCGATCTGATGAATCTCCTTCAACAATGCGCAGGCATTCCTCCTGTCTCGCCGCTTCGACTCGTCCATAATCCGCTCGTGCAGAGACAGCATTGGCCCCGCCCATGCGAAGCTCCTCGGCACGTTGAAATGCACCTGCAATCCCCTGTCCTGGCAGGGTATCGCCGCCACCAGAGCCCACATTACGAACAGCAAAACCGAATTGATTGTGAAAACCGCCGGGGCCAGCCCACTGGAGGCCAAAATTTCATTGGGCCTCGGGGCGTATAGATTGTTCCCGATTGCTTGGAGCTGCCTCGCGGCCGACCACGACCTCGAGACGCTCCAGGACAGAGATCGGAAGTGGCCGAGCGACCGGTGCTGCTGGTGCTGATGATCCTTTGTGTTGTTGTTTCGGCCGAAGGAGCGGTTCCGGTGGGCTACGGTGGTGTTGGAGGAGTCCTTGTCGTCGAGCATTGCGATGGCTAGGTCGACGAGGGCCTTCTTCGCCCGGCGAAATTGGCCCTCGCCGAGCGTCCTGTCCCGGTCTAGCGCGACGAGGACGATGTCGAGCAGCTTGAGCCACTGGCGCATCTGCTCCATTCCGTCGCGGATGGCGTTGCAGACGTCGAGGGCCTTGACGTGGCGCTCGAAATAGTCGGAGATGTAGCGGTCGACGGTGGGTTTGGAGATGTGGGTTTTGGTAGACGAGAGGATGAGGAGGGTTTTGAACTCCTGGTGTATGCGGATGAAGGATTCGAGGAGGTCTCGGAGCCATGGGAGGGAGAGGACGTCGTGGGAGGAGGAGGAGAGGTTGTGGAAGCAATCGGCGACGTGGGTTTGGAAGGAATCGAGGTCCAATCCGCCACTACCGCTGCCACCTGAAAGGCCGTGACTTTCCATTGAATTCAACTGATCGCGTCTGAGGCTGAAGATTGACCTTCCGACTTGATTGGAACCAGCTGACGAGTATTCCGTCGCTGGCATTTCTCTCACAGTCCAATCCAATCCAACCCAACCCAACCCAATCCAACCCAATCCAATCCAATCCAAATTCAATTCAAATTCGATAGGATTATAAACATGTAGAGAGAGAAAGAGGAGTGTGTTGGGATGAGAGAGAGAGGAGAGAGTCTGCGTTTTATGGAGGGGAAGGGATGGGGGTTCGGGATAGAAATGAGATTAAGAGTTTAACCATAATTAGTGAAACTTAATTACTTTACTGTGCGCTAATTAACTTTTCTTGTTTGCTAACGGGGAACGCGAAGAGTACACGGGGCGGACACGGTGGATGTAAATATTTGGAGCTCCACACACTCCTTAATCTTGCTTTTCTAACTTTTTCCTTAATTTAAGATTTAACCGCGGATATACGAGAGAACGAGCTGCATCTGGGCCGTTGATTTTTCTGTGTTTACTTTTGGATCGCCGAGGGTGGGGGCGTGGTGCCAAGTGGGGGACGAGGACGGAGTCGTTGCGCTGAGTGGGTGTACACGTGGACGGTAGAGCTGGGTCTTTGTAGGCGCGTAAATTGGAGAGGAGAGGAGAGGAGAGGAGAGCAGAGGGAGGGGGACGGATGGATATGATTGACTGACTGGGTCCTTCTAGAAAGTGGGTGAGACGGAGAGGGCGGGACCGAGGGTTATGTGGGGCCCAGGGAGGAGACGATGGATGACGTATGTCATTTTTTTTATTTTGACGGAGTTGCCCCTGGTTCGTAGAAGAAAACGTCAAATTCCTGTCTGCATGCTACATTTTTATTTGTCATTTTTCATTAAAATTAAATTTTTTCAAGATTTTTTTGTTAGCTTTCCTTTTAAATTATCCAACCAAAATAAAACACAAAGTTTGGATTTTTCCATTTTTTGTCCGCCAGCACGAGATTGAGTTTGGGATTGGGATACACATGCTTGGTTCTTGGAGATATAAAGTAGCTGTGCATAATAATTTTATAGAAATGTTATTAACAATCATATGACTTCAAACCTATACCCACGGTAGAAAGATCTTGTCGGAGCTTTCAACCCTACTCAAGTAAATTAAAACGAAAGCTAAGTAAATGATAGATTACATCGGGCAATTCTTAAAATAAATATATCATAACATGATCTTAATGTGAAAACCTTCACCTTGCTTGGAATGCATGACCCCCTTATACATTTACATCATTGTATTTTAATGCCTTCCAGTGTGATTTTCCAACTCCTTTGCTACATGATAAGCACTACCAACAGGAAAAATCACCTTGTACTAAAAAAGAACCCAAAGAAGGTAAGAACTTTTGTAGAAAAAAAAACATTTTTAGGCTATTTTTGGAAAGTAACTTCCCATGCAATGCTCCATTTTCAGTATATTATTTCTCCAAGAATCCGTTTTGAATATTTAATTTTTTAGACTTTTGCCGAAATTTCAGCGTGGTTAAATAAATTATTCCTCCTTACATCATGACGTCATAGCATCATTTTATTGTACGAACTTTATAATTTGAACTGTTCATTTCTCTTTATTGAATCTATAGATCATCTCATAAATATTTATTGATGTGAAAACCGTTTGATCATTTATGTAAATTAAACAAGTTGATGGTTGATCATTGGGATATTACTTGTTAGTACCATAAATCATCAATTTGTTAGACACATATAGATCGGTTGATCATAAAGATATTACTTATAAACTTACTTATAAACATAAGTGTCTATTTGTTTGACACGTATGAATTGGTTGATCAAAAACATATTACTTATAAACATAATTGTCTATGTGTTTGATAGGGTAAGAATTGGTTGATCATAAAGATATTACTTATTACAATAATTGTCAATTTGTTTGATACATATGAATAACTAAACAACATTCCAATTGAATCAAAACCTCTAGAGAACCTTTGAATGATGATTAAGAGAATAAAAAGTTTACATTAATAACAAAGAATGCACCTCTAAACAAACCTTGCTGGAATTTCAGTGCGGTACAAGGAAAAAAGCGAGCATACTTTATATTAAGGATACTATTTTGTTATTTACATGTAAAGAATTATTTCTCCTTACATGACGTCATAACATCATTTCATTGTACGAATTTTATAATTTGAATTGTCCAATTTTTTTATTGGTATCTAAAGATCATCTCTAGAATATTTATTTTGATATGAAAACCGTTTAATCATTTATATGAATTAAACAAGTTGATAGTTGATCATTGGGATATTACTTGTTAGTTCCATAACTGTCGATTTGTTAGACACATATAGATCGGTTGATCATAAATATATTACTTATAAACATAATCGTCTACTTTGTTTAACACTTATGAATTGGTTGTTCATAAAGATACTACTTATTACAATAATTGTCAATTTGTTTGATACATAAGAATAACTAATCAACCTTCCAATTGAACTAAAACTTCTAGAGACGACCTTTAAATGATGATTAAGAGAATAAACACTTTAGATTAATAACAAAGAGTGCACCTCTAAACAAACCTTTGTTGGAAAAAGTAGGGTCTACTTGCTATATTAAATCACATATAAAATCAATAAAAAATTCATGCAATTATATATCACAATAATGCATGCCCATGAGTAACCAATGTTAAATGAACATGACATAATGAATTAGAAAAACCTAGAAAATACGGTCAAGGCAAGTGTTGGACACTTTGTCCTTAAGACAAGTTTATGCCCCACTACGGTGCTTATGGTTAATCGGCGCATGTCTCCCAAGATACAACGACCACGTCCTTGTAATAGTAGCACTCCAAATCACAAGGCTTCATAAACCACGATTGTGTTGAAAACTCTCTCATATGGACTCAATGAGACTCTAATATTTAGTGCACTCTATGTATGATTATATAAACGAATGAAAAGTCCTCATAGTGATTATAGGGGCTTCCCTATTTATAAAATGTGAGATACATTTTTGGAAAGCACGTGATTATTCATGAAGAGTCAAAAGTTGCAACACTTCATTTAAGTAGACATATCTTTATAACAAAAGGCTCCACTTCTAATTTTCATTCAATTAATAAATTTAATATAATAATAATATTATTAAATTTTCCAACAACTTTGCCGAATTTCAACACGGTACAAGAAGTAAAGTGCATCTGAAATTTGAGCATGCTTTTTATTAAGGATACTATTTGGTTTTTTACATGTAAAGAATGATTTCTCCTTACATGACGTCATAACATCATTTCATTGTGCGAACTTTATAATTTGAAATGTTCATTTCTCTGTATTGTTACCTAAAGATCATCTCTAGAATATTTATTTCAATATGAAAAACTGTTTAATCATTTATATGAATTAAACAAGTAGATGCTTGATCATTAGGATATTACTTGTTAGTACTATAACTGTCGATTTGTTAGACACATATAGATTAATTGATCATAAAGATATTACTAATAAACATAATTGTCTATTTGTTTGACACGTATGAATTGGTTGATAAAAAACATATTACTTATAAACATAATCGTCTATTTGTTTGACACGTATGAATTGGTTGATAAAAAAACATATTACTTATAAACATAATCGCCTATTTGTTTGACAGTGTATGAATTGGTTGATCATAAAGATATTACTTATTACAATAATTGTCACTTTATACGATACATATAAGATCTAAACAGTCTTCCAATTGAATCAAAACTTCTAGAGTGACCTTTAAATAATTTCCTACTGTTTAGGCCCAAAATAGCAGTTTGGGCCGAGGGAGGTATTACTTTCGGCCCGGGAAGACTACGGCGAGAAAGTCATGGGGGCTTCAGCTCATGGGCTTCTAGGCCTAGATCGGTTAAATCAGAGTGCAAGTCGAGTCCTAATACAATAGGGACCCTCGACGAGATCAGTAAAACTAGAAGGCGAATCCGGCTCAGTTAAGGACTAGATTCGTAGTCCTAGCAGAGGTAGGACTGATTGAGGTAACGTTAATCCGGAGAAGGAAACCTAGTTCGAATAGGATTAGAACTCGGGCTCGGTGTTCTGCTTCTATAAATACAAGACATTCAGCAATGGAAAAGCCCCACAAAAATCAATACAAAATTGCCCTGCGCAAACTCTCACAACTTGAGATCTTTTTCTTTTCCTTTTTCGCTGACACATCTTCCGTTGGCATCAACAGCACTGTGGAAGCAACCGGTGATATCTTAAGTCGGCATAGATAGCTCTGTCACCGTAGAGTCGGTTGGTCTCGCAGTATCTTCCGTTGGCATCAACAGCACTGCGGCGAGAACGGTCGACTGCCTATCCAAGTCTCGGTCGAGAAGGGTTTTCGAATCCTTGTTGGTCGAGGTCATCTCATTAGCCTTCTCGGCGAGGTGGGGTGTTACAGTTATTACATTCGGCACATTGAAAGCCGAATTCGGTTCGTGAACTTCGCAAATTAGCAGCCTTGTCTTCAGGCTCGAGAGCCCAAGAGGCCGAGAATTGTTCCTTCCTCGGCCGCAATCGCAAGACACAGAAGTCAGCAGCGCGCTCAACGCAACATCAACAAATTTACTCCTCGGCCGAGCCTCGGCCGACGAGTTGGCACGCCCCGCAATCACCGAAGGACGTAGTTAGCTTAGAATATATTCGGCCTGCGCGCCACGTAGGTTTTGTAATTTCTAGGGTCAACATTTTGGCACGCCCGGTGGGACCCAGTGCTAAACTACGAAGTTCATGCCAATTGAAACACGATCGGTAAAAAAAAAAACAGCTATGGGAAAGTCGACAGCCGATTTACCAAGTCAGAGCATAGGACAGAGTGTGCCACAGGCGCAGAATCCCCTTAGCATTGGTACACCTGAGTCCACGAGCGCGACTCGCCGAGAGAGAGAACTTAATCTCGGCGGTCAACTCCGTGGTTTAGAGATCCCAAACAGAAACACATGCGTTCTCAATGAAGGGATAATAGAGGAATGTGATGAGGATGGTGGTGAAGGAACAGACCCACCAACGAGGTCGTTCCTCCGAAAGCGACTGGACGAGCAGTCTCGGTCAGTCGAGCAGACGTTCAGTCGAGGCATTGACAAGCTGCAGGACGCGATACTCAGTGCCAATGATCGGCAAACCAAACTGCTCGAAATGCTGGTTAGCCAAGTTGGTGGCAGCAGGCCTTTCGATCTTCGCCAAACTTGCTTACCAGAAAACAACCCGGCACCGATTGTACCGGCCGGGCCTATTCTTGCCCCGCTCAAAACAATTAACTTAGAGAAGGGAGGAGGGTCGAACAGTAGGTCAGACGGGACCGACCAAAGGGTCGAAGCAGCATCTGTTGATATGACCGAAGTTCAGCGGATGATCGACTCCGCTATGAAGAAAGGGCCGAAGTTTCCCAAGTTTATTCATCCATACCCAGCTTACGTTGAGACGTTTGGATACCCGAAGGGCTTCAAGATCCCAGATTTTAGTCTTTTTGCTGGTGAATCGTCCCTGTCTTCGTTGGAGCACGTGGCTCGTTTCACCGCGCAATGTGGAGATGTGAATAGTGATTTCCACAAGTTACGGCTGTTCAATTTTTCATTGACCGGCTCGGCATTTGCCTGGTACATCAATCTCCCGCCTAATTCCGTCCAGAACTGGGAGGAGTTGGTCGAGAAGTTCCACGAGCAATTTTATCGGCCGGGGATGGAGATGTCAGTTTCTTCATTAGCACGGATGGCTCAAGCGTCTGATGAGTCACCAATGGATTATCTTACTAGGTTTAAATCGGCTAGGAATTGGTGCCGAGTGCCCTTACCCGAAGTCGAATTTGTCAGACTTGCTTTGAATGGTCTTGACGTCGAATACAAAAAGAAATTCTTGGGGGCAAATTTTCGGGACATGTACGAATTGGCCCAGCATGTCGAGCAGTACGATTATTTGCTCCGCGAGGAAAAGACTTCGAAGACTCCAACTCGGGGAACGATTTACAAGAACCCTACTGTCAATTATGCATCAACCGAGGATGAATGTGTTAGTGTGGATGCGGCTGAGATAGTAATAGATAAACCATACATTTGCAAGGCATTAACTCAGGTTGATTTTAGAGAAGCCAAAAGTCGCTCGGCCACTGAAGGAACATCGAAACCGTCAGAGGTTTATACTTTTGATATTACCAAGGCTGACGCAATTTTTGACCAACTGTTATCAGCAAGAATCATTAAGCTTCGGCCTGGTCATAACATTCCTAAGGCCGAGGAGCTTAAAGGAAAGGTGTATTGCAAATACCACAATTCGAGCAAACACACGACAAACAATTGCGTCGTATTTTGTGATAACGTCCAAAGCTGGATTGATAATGGCAAACTGAAGTTCCCCGAGAAGAGGATGAGTGTTGATACTGATCCGTTCCCCACGGCAACAGTAAATATGGTCGACGCGTACCTACCCAAGGACAAAGGGAAAGGCAAGGCTGAAGTGGTTGAGACACAACGCCCGCGGAATCAGAATGTTCGGCCACGGTTCATGGCCGATTCGCGTTCAAATAAACTATCTGCGGCCTTAACGGGGCCCGCTATTGTCAAATCTTTGACGGAGTATAGCGCCGATGAAGATAGTGGGACAGCGGTTCTGTGCAGGAAATGTAAAGCGAAGGTCGACAGTGAACCAGAAGAGAAACCTTCTTCGCAACCCGTGGCCGTAACTCGGCAAAAGATAGCCAATGAAGACCAACATCATGGGGTTTTTGGGAGGCTCGGTCCTAAAGTACGGATGGAAGAGACACCCCCGGTCAGGCGGCGCCTCGATTTTGATGCTTCATTTTATGACGATGATTACTATAAGCGTAATTCTAGCAGTTCAGGATCATCACGGAGTCAAAAGACCTTCAAGCCTCCTGAGCCTAGAGATCAACGTTGGTATACGTACCATTCTTCGAAGGGCGTCTATACCGCGTTGTCCAAATCTCAGAAACGCCGGCATCAACGGATGGATTGCATGGCTCGCCGACAAGCAGCCCAAGAAACTTCGGCCCCTAAGTGGCGACCGAAGGATACAGTTGCCACTAATGAAAAGCGACCACCTCCACCAATTATGACAGAGTTGGCTCAGGGAAAACGGCTGGTCGGTCAAGACGTCGAGACCATGTTTGAAGAAGCTGATAAGCGGATCAAACTTCTCATTCGACCAGGGGAAATGAAGGCACGTGTTGAACATTTCAGGCAAAAGGCCGAAAGCAAATTATCCCCGATAGCTATACAAGAGCCTTTGGTCAAAATTCGACGGAATTTGCACCCCCCGTTCCTTGGGGAGTCTTTGGAATATATGCGAGAATTTCATAAGGAACATTCGGCCAACGATTTGTATGGTTTGCCGAAGGCATGTCAGGACACCATTGATCTTGTCTTGGCTTGTCCGGATGCTGAGCGGATCATCCAGAAGACCTCAGATCCAGGATTGAAAGCAAGGTTCCAGCACATACGAGAAGCTCGTGTCTTTGGATTTGAAGTTGACCCGTATACCGATATCGATGTCGCTGACCTTCCTTTCTCGCTAGAGGACCTTCAGTATTTACGGTATCACTTTGAAGTATTTTCAGCAGTTTCTCTCTTCGGCCTTACGACCGATGAAATCGCCCGTATTGCCCGTCTTGATGCTTATCTCGACACTAGGGATGCTCGGCTACACTACCAGGAGCAGGTTCAGGACTTGACCCCAAGCTCATTGTCAATCTCGACCTTACCTGAGGCGGTCACGCGGAGCCAACAAGTGGCCGAAGCAGCTCCGCCGGGTGCCATTGTTGAAGGGACGGAAGAATCTCGTTGTCCGACTCTGACGACAACCAAGTCCGTAGTCGCTAACCAACCGAACGAGGAGGGTCTCGACCTGATGGGCCCGTCCGTCCTGGATAATATGGAAATTAGTATGGTTCATGTATTACCTGCCGATTTTCAATCAAGCACGGCTCAACCAAATTTCCTCGATGGAGATGTGGTTGTCGAGGAACCTGGCCATGTTGATTTTATATCGATTGCTGAAGGCGAGTCAACAGCAAGAGATGATAGCCTAAAGGCCGCTTTGGCCGAATTGTTCCCTCGTTTATCATCGGCCAAGCTTCACCATTTAAAGCCATTGTATGTAACGGCACACATCGAGGGATATCCGGTTTCTAAGGTTTTTGTCGATTGTGGAGCTACTGTCAATATCATGCCCCTGAACATCATGAAGGCCTTACGCCGTTCCAATGACGAACTTATTCCGTCAGGGATCACAATGAGCAGTTTTGTCGGCGACAAGTCCCACACCAAAGGTGTGCTTCCGTTAACTGTGAATATTGCCGGTCGCACCCATATGACCGCCTTTTTTGTGGTTGATTCCAAAACCGAGTATAATGCATTGCTCGGCCGAGATTGGATTCATCAAACCAGCTGTATTCCTTCCTCATTGTACCAAGTGCTTGTCTTTTGGGACGGCAAATCGGTCACTGTTCATCCGGCCGATAGCCAGCCCTTCGAAGCCAACATGATTCAAGCACGGTATTATGACGATCACGTCGGCTATATTACGTTGCAAGGCTTCAATGAAGAAGGACGGCCGACTCGGATTTCCGTTCAGAAAGCTATCGAGGTTGGCGCCGAGACTGTCCAGCAGGATTCGGCGAGACTCGGATTAGCTAACTTTCTCCCCGAATCCGATGTTTGACGCCGATCGGGAAGCACGTAGGGCCGCGGTTTCATCTACTATGGAACGACTGCTGGCCCATTGGTATACGATATCCAAACAACCAAATTCGGGTGTCAACCTCGTCGAGTTCCTTGCTGAGGGAGATAATGGGCCTGTATTATCTTTTGATAAAATTCGAGCCGCCCCGGCCAAGCTCGAAGATTATCGGCCCCTTGTCAAGGACCCTTTGGAAGAGATTAATGTTGGGACGGCCGATGACCCACGACTTTTGTTTATTAGTGCGTTACTTCCTCAACAAATGAAGGACGAGTTGCGGGCTTTGCTTACGGAATTCAAAGATTGTTTTTCTTGGAGTTATCATGAAATGCCCGGCTTAGATCGTGCTTTGGTCGAGCATGAATTACGTATTAAGCCCGGATTCAAGCCTTTCCGTCAGCCACCTCGTCGATTCTCGACCGAAGTACAACTCAGTGTTAAGGACGAATTAGTTCGGCTTTTGAAAGCCGGGTTCATTCGGACAGCTCGATATGTCGAATGGTTGGCGAATATTGTTCCTGTATTAAAGAAAAGTGGTGCACTGCGCATCTGTACCGATTTTCGCAATCTGAATCTGGCAACGCCCAAAGATGAGTATACAATGCCGATTTCAGATCTGTTAATCGATGCCGCGGCGAATCATGCGATCTTATCTTTTCTGGATGGACATGCCGGATATAACCAAATATTTATTGCCGAAGCCGATGTGCACAAAACTGCTTTCCGGTGCCCGGGGGCACTCGGCACTTACGAATGGGTTGTCATGCCATTCGGCCTCAAGAATGCCGGCGCCACGTACCAACGGGCGATGAACACCATCTTCCATGATTTAATTGGCACCATCGTCGAAGTTTATATCGACGATGTTGTCGTCAAATCTAAACGCCGACAGACACATCTGGACGATCTCCGACAGGCTTTTCTCCGTATGCGTCAGCACAACCTCAAGATGAATCCTGCCAAGTGTGCCTTCGGTGTATCGGCCGGGAATTTTCTTGGTTTCCTCGTACATCATCGTGGGATTGAAGTCGATGAGAACAAGGCACGCGCAATCATCACCGCCCCACCCCCAACAACGAAGAAACAATTACAGTCCTTACTCGGCCAGATCAATTTTTTACGCCGATTTATTGCTAATTCGGCAGGTAAAATGAAAGCCTTTTCCACACTTTTGAAGCTCAAGGACTCCGATAAGTTCATGTGGAATGAGGAGCACCAGGCGGCGTTCACACAGATCAAGGTTTCCCTTACAAACCCACCTGTCCTGGTCCCTCCTCAGCGCGGTAAGCCTCTCAAGCTGTACATTTCGGCGGCCGCCGAGTCCATCGGTTGCCTCCTCGCGCAAGACAATGATGCCGGCCGGGAACAGGCTATCTTCTACCTAAGCCGTAATCTGAGTCCTCCGGAGATCAATTATTCCGCCGTTGAGAAGCTCTGTCTCGCCGTGTTCTTCGCTGCATCCAAGCTTAGGCATTACATGCTCCCGTCGGTCACCCAAGTCATTGCCCAGACCGACGTTATCCGGTACATGCTTACCCGGCCAATTGTGAAGGGCCGAATTGGGAAATGGACGATGGCGTTGTCCGAGTTTAGTTTGCAATACGTGCCGCAAAAAGCTGTGAAGGGACAGGCGTTGGCCGATTTCCTTGCCCAGCACCCTTCGCCTTATGATTTCGGGGGTGCTGATGTTGAGATTGGCATGGTGGTGACCCGCGACAACTATTGGACGATGTATTTCGATGGTTCCAGTACTTCGTCCTCGGCCGGTGCAAGCATCGTCATTCAGTCTCCTCACAACGATCGTTGGTATTTTTCGCTCAAGTTGGATTTTGACTGTACCAATAATCAGGCCGAGTACGAGGCTCTGGTCATTGGTCTAGGCCTCCTTCTTGACCTACATGCCACTCGTGTCCTCGTCCGCGGGGATTCTGAACTAGTAATTAACCAAATTAATGGGTCTTTTCGCTGCATAAGTTGTACTCTGGCGCCTTACCACATGATCGCCAGCTATTTGGCCGAGTCCTTTGACGGCATTACATTCGAGCATATTTCTCGGGTTCATAATACCGACGCAGACGAGTTGGCTCAAATTGCCTCCGGTGCACAACTCCTGGGGGGCAAGCTAGGCCGGGAGATACCAATATTACAACAATTATACCCGGCCTTGGTTGATCAGCAAATCCTCCGTCGAGACAATGTGATACGCACCAGGGTCATGTCCTTGCCTTCGTTGTTGGATCGGCAGGACCAGGACTCTATAGAAATTTGCGCGGCTGAGGCAGTACCAGATGATTGGAGAAAGCCCATTATGCAGTATCTTGACAATCCTAACGGAAAACACAGTCGCAGGACACGGGCTCACGCCACGAACTATGTCACGTACCAGAGCGAGTTGTACCGAAAGGGCGAAGATGGTTTGTTATTGCTATGCCTCGGCCCTCAAGAGAGTGCTCGAGCGATCGCAGAGGTTCATGAAGGGGTATGCGGAGCTCACCAGTCTGGACGAAAAATGCGATGGCTACTCCGACGACACGGTTATTTTTGGCCGAGAATACTGAAAGATTGTATCGAGTTTGCACGAGGATGCGTGCAGTGCCAAATCCATGGGCCTATACAAAGGGTCCCGGCCGAATCGCTACATTCGGTCATTAAGCCGTGGCCGTTTAGAGGATGGGCCATGGACGTAATCGGCAAAATCACGCCGACTTCTGGAGCTGCTAAGCATGCATGGATAATAGTCGCAACTGATTACTTTACTAAGTGGGTCGAAGCAAAATCATATGCCGAATTAACGTCTAAAGAAGTTTGCGATTTCGTGGAGGAACACATTGTGACCCGGTTCGGTGTGCCAGAAACGATCATAACCGACAATGGAACAATCTTCACAGCCGAAAGGTTTAAGGAATACACGGCCAATTTGAAAATTCGGCTGGAACAGTCCACACCGTATTATCCACAGGCGAATGGGCAGGCCGAGGCAAGTAATAAAGTGTTGATTGGCATCCTCGAAAAAATAATAAAAGAGAGACCTGGCATGTGGCATTTGAAGTTGAACGAGGCATTATGGGCATACCGAACGTCGTCCCGATCGGCGACTGCAACAACCCCGTACGCATTGACTTACGGACACGATGCGGTGCTACCAGTCGAGTTGAGCATAAATTCGTTGCGATTAATTGAACAAAGTAGTTTGTTTAGCGCCGAATATAATCAGTCCATGAGACAGGAACTAGAAGATTTGGAAGAAGCGCGACTTGACGCTTATAACTTACTGGTGGCACAGAAACAGATTGCCGAGCGAGCCTATAACCAAAAGGTACGACAGAAAACGTTCGGCGAGGGTGAATTGGTGTGGCAAACGGTGTTGCCCGTAGGAATAAAAGATCCTAGGTTCGGCAAGTGGTCGCCGAATTGGGAAGGGCCGTTCATTGTGCATAAGGTATACGGTAAAGGGGCGTATCATCTCAAAGACCGGACTGGAGTAGTTCACAAATTACCAATTAATGGGAAGTTCTTGAAGAAATACTATCCGGTCACATGGGAAATGCGTGAATAAAAAGTTTGTTGTAGGAAAAGTCATTCCATTAAAATTGACAGGTATTACAAAAATGAGTAGGTCTAATACATTCAAGGAGACGAGGGAAGAAGAGTGCTGAGCAGAGCTTTCAATTCCAACCACCGCACGTCGGCCATGATGACTTCGGCTTGCCGATTCTTTTTGTCTAGCCTCAGGCGCTCGACCCGCTTTTTGGCCGCCGCATACTCAGTTAGGCGATCCTTCCCGCCTGACTCGAAGTCCCTCGCAAGTTCAGAAGCAATGACCGACCGGCGTTTTGTTAGTTCGGCCATCTGACGGTCGAGCTCGGCTAACGCTTCTCCTTTTGCCCGTAGATCGTCAATCTTCGGACGGAGGGTGTCTTGAACGGCCGTGGCGGCTTGCAGGTCCTGTTCGGCCTTCAGAGCAGTCTGGAAGATGCCAAATGTCTCCCGAACGCGCTCCAAAGCAGACGATGCCCGAACAATGGCATCTCCGCTTAGGCGACCGTCGGCCCCAAGGTCGTTCAGACACACGCCGAGCAGATCAAGACCATTGCGCTCAAGTACTTGCGATGAAGAGAGCGACAGGACTTCTCGCAACTGGGTTAGGGCGCTTGGATCGGCAGCCTCAGTTGGAGCGGCCGAAGGGCCGGACTCTGCAGTCGTACTGGAGAGGAGAGCTTTGAATTCAACCTCCCATGAAGCCTGCACGAATAAACAAGGTTAAGCTTAAAGGAAGTCATGACAAGAATAGCAAGAAGGTGTCGTTTTTTAACCTGCTGAGAGGAGACCTCGGCCATGTCCCCAGGGTCGTTGCTCGAACCTAAAGAACTCAATGGCCGAGCCCAGTGTCTCAGATTGCTTCTCACTTCACGAGGCCGATGGAAGTTATCTACGTTTGATGGCCACTGAGGCGGCCAGGAAATATAGATAACGCCCTTCGGCGCATAGAATTGACGGTGAAAAGAATGTACAGGCACCTGACATTTAGTTTTTCCTTGTTTAGAATTCTAAAGCAGAAAAGCAATCAGGAGGAAAATTGAAGGTACTTACAAAAGCCGAGGTAACCTCTTGTGGAGGGATGTGGAAGCCTTGGTCTTGAGGATGGATCGGCGATTCCACCGTGGCCTCGGGTTCCTCGAGCAGGCGTTTGCCACGGTCGGCTGCCGATGGGCCGATTGGCGCAGCTGCTTCAGTGGAGGCAGGGACGTCCTGGTCTTGAGAAGGAACGAGAGGTTCGGCCGCCGGGGTCGGTTCCTCGACCGTGTGCTTGCCACGATTAGCCGAGGAGGGGCCGGGTTGAACCGCCATCTCGGATACTGGAGGAGTTCGTTGACGAGTAGGAGGACGACGCGCCAGCGGGACCTCGTCGCTCCCCTCACTCTCTTCCAGCACGAAGACCGTGGGCTTTGGATTCTTGGGAGAGGTTTCCTCGGTCGTAGGAACCGCCTGGTGTGAGACAGGTGCCTTCTCGACAGAGGGAGGTACGACTGATTCGCCGGCCACAGAAGCAGGCCGCGCTGGGATCGTCTCTATGGCCGAAGCCGGCTGTTTCTTGACACCAGAATGGCCGACGGCGGGAGAAGGGGAAGCACTGGGAGTCGTCGTGTGGCTGGAAATAACGTGGATCTCCCGTGCACCTTTCTTCGCCAGTTGCTTGACCCGCTTGGCAGGCGGGGAAGGCTTGATAGCCGGCCCGGCCTCTTGGCGAGGCCGTTTGGTCAGCCCGGCCCTACCAGCAGGTTTGTCCTTTTTGGCCACGACCGATTTTTTCCCGGCCATAGCAGCGGCGACTACCTCTGTCTTTCTCAAAGGCCGACTACCTAAAAGGATAAAGACAATTCAGTAAGGCGTACAACAGGCAAGGTTGAAGAAAAAGGGGGAATTGAACAACTACCTTGAGAATGGGGGGCCGGGGCTTTCTTAGGTCGGTTACCGAAGAGCCTGTTTAGTACATCCTCGACCGGCGCACCGAAGAACTCTTGAGTGTAATTTTCCCACCACTCACCGAAGGTGTCAGTGCAATGGGTTTCTGGGGTGGCCGGTCGTAGGTGAAATCTTTGGCAGTACTCTTGAAACTCTTTCGCGGCAGTCCTGCACTCGTTCTCTGAAGAGCGAGGCTCGCGTCCGCGGCTCAATACTGTGCGGGAAGAGAGAAGGGGGACGAGACAGCCCTGAAGATAGCCGAGCTGACGGGCAAGGAAGTTCGGATGGTACACTTCCCACCCCGACCGTTTCCCGTCGCAGCCGAGAGGAAGGTCGCGAGCAAGCACGAACGACCCCCAGGTTCGGCGAAGAGCGGCGTCCTCCTCTGCCGCCCACGTAGAGGTAGGCAGTTTGATGGAGGGGGGGTAATCACGACGACGACAAATCAGGAATTCGTCGCTTGTGAGATCGTCAAGGGCAAAGAGGTACCTAAACACCTCTTCGGCCTGATGAGGAGGCGTTGGTCGGGAGGCTAGCTGAGGACCAAGAGCCTCTGTTGCTGAGAAATCAGCTATAGCCGGCCGAAGGGAGGCGAAGTACACCTGCAACCAGAGCTGGAAGACCCAGAGAGGGCCATTCTGGTGGGGGTCCACCGTGTGGAGAGTCGCCTCGGCCAGGCAACGGAAGAGGTGGGCAAGAATATTAGAACTCAGCGCCAGGACGCGACCACTGGCCAGGGCTTCGGCCACTGGCATATTCTCGACCAAACATTTGTTTGATTTGGTACAACAAATGTATTTATTGTACCAGTAGAAGAGGAAGGCTTCATGCTCTCCTTCTCGCAGGTCCTCTTCCCCTCGACCGGCGAAGTGAAGGTAGAGGGTGTTGTAGTTGAGAAAGTTCTTGTGGAGCTTCTGTATTTCATCCCTCGACGGGATGTGACCGTCACTATTCAGGGTCTCGAAGGCTCGACGGTCGAAGAGCGTCTTCAGATCGATATTCGACGGGTGCCCGGAGAGGGTCGCGTCGATAGGGATCCCGGTGGCCGAGGTCCCCAAAATGGCGGTGATGTCCAGGATGGTGGGACCAATGGGACCAAGGGGAAGGACCATTGTGTTGGTGGCTGAGCACCAGAAGCATAGAGCGGCTAGGAGCAGCTCCTTGTCAGGGACAATGTCCATCGACGAAAGGAGGATGGCGTCGTAGATGCCCAGGATTTTCCATTTTTCGCCGAAGAGCCGTTCCATTCGGACAACCTAGGTCGCCCAGGTGGTGGTCGTCGAGGGCCAGGAGCCTTGGGGCTTTGCCGCTTCCCATCTCGACCATTCAAACCCTTGGAGCAAGGGTGTAAGGCAGTGTTCCTGGAGAAGACCAGTGATGGTCGGCGGGATTGTTGCCTTGAAGAGAGGACCCAGGATTTGGTGGACGGTGCTCATGTCGTTCTCGAACCGTATATTCTTGATCGAGCTCCGATCAAGGATCTTCTGATGCTGGTCGCATTCCCGGGAAAGCTTGGAGATGAAGGAGGCCATTGTAAAAGCACAGCGTAAGGAGGTTTTTTGGGTTGGGGATTTGAGGACGAAAGCTTGGAATGGAGGAATGCACTTGAGAGCAAGAGTAGGGGATTTCAGGAAGTTTGAGAATGTAAAGTACAAATGAGGAAATTTCGGTATTTATAGAGTAATGGGAGGAAGAGCAATCGTTCGAAATTCAAAACAAAGGGCAAAATCGACCGGAGGAATCGTTGATCATCATGAGCATTTGGGGAATGCGGTTGAGAAGACCGACGGTTTTAGGTTTTGGGGGCGCACGATCGCGTGTGACGGCGAAGTTAATGACGAAAGACGGTTCGACGCCTGCACGATGACAGAAGGGCTCACGGACTGATGAAATGGCTCGCGGATTGAGATAGTGGTCATAATGACGAGACGGTTCGGGCAGGCGCACGCTTCAGACGTCATCATCGGGGATTGGCCATGTTAGGGGATGCCACGTGGCGAGTGGTTTAGCAGGATCAAGATCGTGCGATCATGTTCAATAAATACGCCTTGGAACTCGGGTATTGGGATCCTGAGTGGTAGATTCGCTTCTTCAAGGCCGAAACTCGGCCGAAGGTTTCAGGCCGAGGACCTCAAAAGCGAGGGGGCAATGTTTAGGCCCAAAATAGCAGTTTGGGCCGAGGGAGGTATTACTTTCGGCCCGGGAAGACTACGGCGAGAAAGTCATGGGGGCTTCAGCTCATGGGCTTCTAGGCCTAGATCGGTTAAATCAGAGTGCAAGTCGAGTCCTAATACAATAGGGACCCTCGACGAGATCAGTAAAACTAGAAGGCGAATCCGGCTCAGTTAAGGACTAGATTCGTAGTCCTAGCAGAGGTAGGACTGATTGAGGTAACGTTAATCCGGAGAAGGAAACCTAGTTCGAATAGGATTAGAACTCGGGCTCGGTGTTCTGCTTCTATAAATACAAGACATTCAGCAATGGAAAAGCCCCATAAAAATCAATACAAAATTGCCCTGCGCAAACTCTCACAACTTGAGATCTTTTTCTTTTCCTTTTTCGCTGACACATCTTCCGTTGGCATCAACAGCACTGTGGAAGCAACCGGTGATATCTTAAGTCGGCATAGATAGCTCTGTCACCGTAGAGTCGGTTGGTCTCGCAGTATCTTCCGTTGGCATCAACAGCACTGCGGCGAGAACGGTCGACTGCCTATCCAAGTCTCGGTCGAGAAGGGTTTTCGAATCCTTGTTGGTCGAGGTCATCTCATTAGCCTTCTCGGCGAGGTGGGGTGTTACAGTTATTACATTCGGCACATTGAAAGCCGAATTCGGTTCGTGAACTTCGCAAATTAGCAGCCTTGTCTTCAAGCTCGAGAGCCCAAGAGGCCGAGAATTGTTCCTTCCTCGGCCGCAATCGCAAGACACAGAAGTCAGCAGCGCGCTCAACGCAACATCAACAAATTTACTCCTCGGCCGAGCCTCGGCCGACGAGTTGGCACGCCCCGCAATCACCGAAGAACGTAGTTAGCTTAGAATATATTCGGCCTGCGCGCCACGTAGGTTTTGTAATTTCTAGGGTCAACACCTACTTCTACACATGTAGAAGACAAAAATAAAAAATAAGTCAATACATAATGTCAGGATGGCTAACTATTTAGATCAAATTTTATAAACTATATAACGTAGCTATACCTTACGTATTGATTAACGTGCTTATTTTCTCACATCACATTGACACACCCCGATCCTAGAATCAAGGCATGCTGGCTGTCACGTGAGCGTGACGTAACCATAAGTGCGGTGCGGAAGCAAAATAAGAGAATTACGAAAGAATAAAAAACCAACTACTAACAAGAATAACCAAAAGCATGCTAGAGAGAGTTAAAGTGTGAACACACACATAAATAGAGCTTAAGAACTAGGTGCAGTCAAGTAGGACTATAATTTAAGTACAACACCCGCAGGTGAGTCCTACATTAAGGAAGTCTGCCAGAATGCCGTAGAAGTCCTCGTCAACCACCAACTGCTAACTAGAACCTGGAGGGGCGCAAAACAAAATTGAGTGGGTCAGTAAAACAAAGTTTTTCGAAAACCTTTCATTTAAAACATTTCTAACCCCTCGCTGTAAAACCTGTATACTTTCCCAGAAAATAGCATAATAGCATATAGCTTTTCATAAATCTCAAATCGTCAATCTTTCTTGAAAACTAGAAAGTATGCCATGTTAAAAACTTTCGAAAACAGAATGAATGATGCATCAATGTAACAGGTGAAATAATGAATTAACCGGAGACTCTGCAGTTGGTCCTGTACGGTTAATTCTATAGCTCAACATCAAATCCATCCGGAGTCACCTCGGTGACCTGTGCAGCACTACACTGCAGATAAGTCGGAACTACCTGAAAGAGTCTGTACGACATGAATGGTGTAATAATACGCTCTAGTGCTTATCTCATCAATCATCTGTGTACACAATCTAAGGTCACCTATCAGTCGGAACCCTCTCATGGTCTGTACGACATGTCGGAACCCTCTCATGGTCTGTACGACATGCACCTACTTGGATCCAAGGTGAGCGTGCGGTGCGAGGTGAATAATATAAGCACTAACACCATGATTGCAGGTTATGAGCTATCAACATAATACATATCAACAATGCACATGAATAACATAAACTCACCTGATACTCACCTGTGCGTCCACAACACCAATTCACATATATATATATATATATATATGCATCAATTATCAATTCATATAACTCATATCATGAATGCATGGCATTTGAAAACATATTTTCGTTCAAACTCAATTTCTGGGAAACATATCAATAGTATATAGGTATAAACAGAAATACTGCCCACTCACTGATAAGTCGAAGGGTCGTAACCCCCGTGACGTCCCTGGATGCGCTCGTCCTCGGGATAGGTGTCACCTATATGCGAAATAACTATAAAAACGTTATTTTAAAGCATATAACCAACAATTCGTAATAACTTCTCATACGGTGCTCAAATTGGGTACATGAATATACCACAGTGACCTACTCGACGTCACGGACGTCGACATATTTTTAAAATAATTTTTGGGCTTGTCACGCGCCCCCTCGCGCCGTGGGTGGCACGGACCTACGCGCCCCCATGTGCCGTGGGTGGCACGGACCTACGCGCCCCCACGCGCATCTTCTTCCTCGATGCTCGCTGGACTGAGTTTTCCGGTGGCCGAAAAACTGGGCAATTTTCAATTGCCTTGTTCTCCCTCGTTCCTCAATCATTTTCTTCGAATTTTATATCAATTTGAAGCCCTAAACATGTAGTTTCACGATAGACTAGTTTAAAGCTCTAAAAACTACGAAATCTCACCGGAGAAATCCCACAAAAACCGGCCAAAGTCGAATCCGGTGATCCCGACGTCCAAAACCTTCAAACAAAGCACTCCGAGCTTCCTTGGGACCTCACTAAGCTCACTACAATCTTAGAATTCCCTGAAAATCGACATATTACAATTGCATGAATAGTGACATAAAATGGAGGTTCGGGTTTCACGTGATTTCGAAAGTTTCACTTCCTAAAACCAACACCAATCGACTCAGGAGGTTGAAAGGATGAAGATTCATACCTTTTTGGCGTCAATCCGTGGAAGTTTGAGGGTTTTGGGCTTCGTCCGTACGTTCGAGGGTGAGAGAGTGAGAGACTGAGAGAGTCGTGAGGGAGGAGAGAGAGAGAAGGCACGGGGGAAGGAGGTTGAGGCTTGTCCCGTGTGTGTGTGTTGTGTGGTCCATCCAAAAATTTTCCAACTTAAATCCCTAGCCACAAAACATACCTACCAATTTTAAACCAACTTAAATTATTTCTCCAAAAGCTTAGGGAATAGGAAATATTCAAAACATGTCACAACACTTACCTTAGTAACGTCAAGGGTACTTTCGTCCTTTCACGTCCTTAATAAGAAAATCTCGGGACGGGCTGTGACAACATGGTTTGCAAAATTTGGTCTAAAAAATTAGCTTACTTAGCATTACTCTAATTAAATATCAAAGGTGAAACAAAATAATAAAGTAAAATTTTGTCTACTTAGTTTGCTTATTTCTATTAAAGTGATATATATATTTTTTATATAATAATTGAGTACATAATTTGTCACGTCAGCTACTATAGTACAATTTTATCGATTATGTTTGCTTATACCATATAAAATCTCTAACAATATGCCACTACTTTTATAAGAGAATCAGTTTAGGCATGCTTGATTAAGAAAACGAGTTCACGTGTGGGTTGGTGCCCCCCCCCCATTCCCCGAGGACTAGGAGATCAAATTGATCAATCCTACCGGATCACCTCCTTGATTAAGAATGTTATTTTCCAAAACTGAAGGGAAACTTATTGATGGGAGACAAAGAAAATCTATTTACTTATTTCTATAGAATTCAATTATTGATACGAAATTCGTTTTTTTTTTTCTTTTCTAGAAAATGATTAGTTTGTGATTTTATCATAATTATCCATCATTAAGAAGACCAAAAAATTCATAAAAACATTTCAATCTCAATCTCTCTTAATTACCATTGTGTAATTCATCAGAATTTTTGTTTTTTTTTTATTACATATTTGGAAATTGGAAACTGATAATTTGGCTCAAGCTAGCCTGACATTTATATTCATTTTCTTTTTTCTCTTAAAACTAGTTTTCTATTATTTCTGGTCCTTTCTTTTCGACAACGACAGTTGAAGTCAAACCCTCTACAATTCAATCTTTTTGTGCTAAAAAAAAATTAAAATAACATGCACATCAATATGGTGAAGTATTAAACAACTTCTTATTAAAAATTAATTGATTACTTCTTTCATGCATGGCACTCACCTGACCAAATATTCAACAAATAATGAGTTCCATTCGTGTCAGTGTCACGCCAGTATTGTAATTGAGATTGTGCAAAGTGAGACACGAAATAATAGTGAAAGAGTAATGTAAGTCGCTTCTAATTGGGCATTGTTTGTGAGATTTGACCATAGCTTTGAAAGGGCACTTTACCAAAATAATAACATTAATTTGCAAATGTTAACCAACTTTGCACCATCTCTGTTAAAATATTGAAAGTGCTAATCAAATACATAAACTAACATTAACTATATACTTTTCTTTCCCTCAACCAATTGTACCATTTGCAATCTTCTTCTTGTTAACACTCAAAATTTATAGGTTAACAAATTATGATAATAAATCATTGGAGGGGTTTGAGTACGAAGTGAAACGAATTGAACTCAGAGATATAAGTGGTTTTGTCAAAAATTGAGCTACGTACCATGTAGTAGTTGGATTAATATTGATATCAAGACTACAATAGTGCTTTGGTAATACAGGAATATCCTCTCTATTTTCGTCAAACCCCTATTCATGAAGTCTTCACCCTTTTATATAGGCCCTCAATGAACCCCTTAGCCTTAAGTCGCCACCACTTGGCATTTAATGCGCCACTTATGTAGCCTAGAGTGCTGGCATCTTTTCACCTTTCATCCCGACATTCGATGATGAAGTGATAGGTGCTCAACTTGAATAACATGTCTTGACAAATCAGTACGAGCCGAGAACTCTGCTTGCCCTCGATTATCCAACCCCGCCTTCTAAGCATCGTTCCGATTGCCTTTATGTCTTGTCCTAGGCCTCTCTGTCATTGAATGGTGGCTATTATGCAACATGATTGACATTTGGATATACCTATCTTTGGGAACTAGTGTCATAAAGTTGTCAGTCTGCCCACGTGCCCGTGAGGTCGTGAGCCTTCTTGTGTGCTCTAGTTAGGCTGGGTTTATAAGCGGTCGGATGTTTCGCTCAGACGTATCCTCTTCTAAAAGCACCTTGGGCCTTGGGTGTCTTGACATCTCTTGAGCCTTCTGAGGCGCACTTCTCGGCTTGCACCATTATTTAGGCTTAAAAGCGTCCAGTGTTAACACTTCCTTCCTACTATCTAGGGTTTCTCCTCATGAATGAATTTGAAACCAATTAATTGCTATAGTTCGGTTTTCTTCACCATGCAAAAAAAATCAAGGGGTCTTTTGATATGGATCCAAAGTAATTAAAAATTGAACATATTTCTAAAGTAAAAAATTACGAAAAATTTGACATATTTAAAAAAGAGGCCTATAAAATTTGACATATTTCAAAATTTTCCAAAAATGAAACCTAACATAACCAAATCGATCAATCTAATTTGACAGGTATTCCCTAACCCTAGCTTTAGCCGTACTCGCAATCATGTCTGTATTTTTGGTCAATGACTAGTGCGTTTTTCCCCATGTTGGTGTTGGAATTACTTTTCTTTCAAAAAAGAAAGAAAAAATGGACAAGAGCTTAATTGCACGTTCACTCTTTCTAGAGAAATGGATGCTTGGTGTCCAATTAACTCCAAACCTTTTAATTTGTATTTGTGCGAACTGAAATGTGGAATAATATGATACCATTCCTTAATTTCTGAAAAGTTTAATTTCATAAAAGGATCCTCATCAGATTCTTTTTTTAGAGATCTTAGGGATCGACCGTTTATTGTACATCATGTGATCAGAAATCATTTCAAAATTTAAAATTTAAAATTAAATATAAATAGTACCTAACAAAAATTGATCGTACAATGTATGATGAACAATCACTATCATGGGATCCTTAGGATCCCCAGATAAAGGATCCGATGATGATCTTTTTCTTTTAATTTCGAATCTCAAAATTCTTTGAAAAGAAAGAAAAGTTAAATCATCCCACCTGGTTCTTGGAATAATTCACTTTTGCTCTTCACATGATGCAATTACAAACATAGTGGATAGTGTTTAGACTCGTCCCCAGAAAAAGCCAGCCATGCATATTCGAAATTAACTAATATTAAATTGTTAATTGCTCACTTGTTACAGCTTCCAAACTTGAAGAGAAAAATGATAACGAGACTCCTTCAAAAGTGAGATTTTGCATGAATTTTTTATTATCTCACGTTTTGACATAATTTCCGTGCCACCTTTGTAAAATATTACGCTAAAAATATGAGATGACGGAGAGGTTTTTGCTTGAGTTAATACCAATGAGTATATATTTTCAATTTTGGACGAGCTATCTTAAGGGATTTTAGGTGTGAGATAAAAATATTATCTTGTTGAAATCGAGAATGAAATATATATGTTTTTAACTTTAGACTCTTAATTTTTTTTCATTCCTTGTATGACATAAATAAAGAATGACTTAGAATGATACACATACTTTATATTTGTATTGCTGGTAAGTAAACATGTCGCTAACTCTTATACACCAGCCAGCATAAGAATCGAGGTTTTGCAAGTGAATTGTTTTGGTGTTTAGAGTATTCCTCTTATATCTATTGCATAACCGATTCAAACCCTCCTTATTAGTATAATTTAAGATCCTAATATTGTTTGTACTCAAATGGTAAATATCAAGTGTATTAAAAAACATAATTTTACAACATACAATGGGATTACTTTGAACCCAAATATTTCTATATAGAAGGGTCTCTCCTCGCAACAAACACGGACTAATAAACCCACCTTGTTCAATAAAACTTAACGAGGCTAAACAAACAACGTAAAAGTATTTCCACATATATAATTTCTCATATACGTGGAGGTATGTGGGGTGGTGGACCTATGATCTGACGCAGCCACAAGTTATGGGTCCGTCTTATTAAATTGCTAATGCCCAAGTTGTCCTCCCACTGTATCTTTCTTACATATGACAGAGGATGGAATATAATATATATTCATGGCCCACTACGTGGGGGCTAGTGCGAAAGCTACGTGTCTTGGTTCTTTTCACACTTTTTACTTTTCTCTTTTCTTTTCCAATGTTTTCACGCTTCTAGCGGAGATTTTAGGTTATCGAAATACGAAGTGGTACAACATATATTATTATATAAATAGTGAAATATTTGTGTTAAAAAATTAATAATTTAAATATTCAATTGTTTTATTACTTATATAAAAATACATAATATACTACTTGTGTTCCGATGTTAGGAAACAATTTCAACAAATCTGGAATATGTCTCTCACTCTCTGCCCTAATACTGTGTGCAATGATGAGCCTCTTTAATTATTGGACTAAATTTTGAATAAATGTGAAAACATATTTTTGAGTTAAATTTCCTTCAGAAAATAAGCCAAGAATAGCAGTGGTCCTCGCTCAAATTTTTGAGTTTTAAATTAAAATTTTAAATTTTAGCCCACACCATTGCACATGGTGTAATAAACCAAGAAACCAATATTTTATTTATTTTTTTCTTTTTAGGTTAATTACGTTTTACTCTTTTAAAATAATTTTTTTTAACAAATAATATTATATTATCTATATTAAAGGAGAATGGTGGGTTTAGCCTTATAATGTGTTAGCAATAATATGGTTCAAATTCGTTTTTAGCGAGAATCGAACCTAGAACCCAAGGCCCAAGGCCCATCTAAAGAAGCCTCAGAAGAAGACATTGCTTCTTTAAAAGTTCTAGGTTCATTCTCGGACAAGGAAATTTCTACTCAAACTTCCAACAATACCCCACATTTGAGTTGAAATTTCATTCAAACTCCAACAATGTTTGGAAGTTTGAGTAGAAATTTCCTTGTCCCACATTGGCCATTCCCAAAAGAGTTTATCACTTTATAAGGCTTTGTCCTTTAAAGAAAGTAATTGGAGTAATAGGCCTGGAGACTAAAATTGGGCTCACCCTTGGGGTTGGGCTTTGGGGTGTATTAATTATTTGGTAATTAATATATAATTAATTATAATTAATATATAATTAATATATATAATTAATTAAAAATATATAATTAATCCTTAGCTTTTAATTGTCTCACATTAAATCCAACACTTTTAAATTATCTCCCTTTTTTGTTTGAACATCTAATATTTTATTAAATTGATGATTATTTTTGTCAATGTGGTGCAAATGTGGCTTACGTATCAACCAAATTACAATTTGTACACTCATAATGTTATTAATTTAATGAAAACTTAAATATTCTATTTGAGCTGAGACATAAATTAGTATAATTTAAATACTTTCTAATGTAATATGAAAAATTTTAAAATTCCATGACTCATGATAAAAATCCCTCCTAACGTTTGGTGACACACCCCGTCCCGAAGGAGGGCATGTTGGCCGTCACATGAGAGTGACGTAACCATTTACACAGTTCGGAAGCTTTTAAAATACAATTATTAAAATGGAAACCCTCGAGGGTGAGTCCTACTTTTGTGAATTCTGTCAGAATACCGTTGGATTCCTCGTGGCCACCAAAACTCTGCTATCAAGAACCTGGAGGGGCGAAAAACAAAATTGAGTGGGTCAGTAAAACCAAGCTTTTCAAAAACATTTCGCCAAAAATAATTCTAACCACTCACTGTAAAACCTGTATACTTTTCCCAGAAAATAGTATAATAACATAATACTTTTCATAAATCTCGAATCATCAATTTTTCTTTAAAACCCGAAAGTATGCCATGTTTTAATTTCGAAAACAAAATAAATGATGCATCAATGTAACAGGTGAAAAGTTGAATTAACCGGAGACCCTGCAATTGGTCCTGTACGGTTAATTCCATAGCTCAATATCCAATCCAACCGGAGTCACCTCGATGACCTGTACGGCACTACACTGCAGATAAGTCGGAACTACCTGAAGTAGTCTGTACGACATGGATGGTGTAATAATACGCTCTAGTGCTTCTCTCATCAATCATCTGTGCACATAATCTAAGGTCACCCACTAGTCGGAATCACATCTAGTAATCTATACGACTAGCATGTCGGAACCCTCACTTGGTCTGTACGACATCCACCTACTTGGATCCAAGACGAGCGTGCGGTGTGGTGAATAATATAAGCACTAACACCATGATTGCAGGTTATGAGCTATCCACAATATACACA
The DNA here is from genome assembly GCF_916048215.2 of Malus sylvestris. NCBI lineage: Eukaryota > Viridiplantae > Streptophyta > Magnoliopsida > Rosales > Rosaceae > Malus > Malus sylvestris. The sequence goes on along the minus strand of NC_062264.1, from coordinate 4,509,701 downwards.
TCAACAATGCACATGAATAATATAAAACTCACCTGATGCTTACCTGTGCGTCAACAGCACCAATTCACATATATATATGCATCATATATCAATTCATGCTTTTCATATACTTCTATGCATGGCATTTCAAATCATACTTTTCATATAAATCTATCCATGGCATTTTAAATCATACTTTCATTTAAATTCAATTTCTGGGAAAACTCAATAGTATATAGGTAATACGAAAACAAAACTGCCCACTCACCTGGAGTTCGCCCTACAACTCCCTAGCACAACTCATCAAGGCGTCATGACGATCGCCGCCTAGAACAATAATCAAATCCAACCTCAGAAATCATATCGATAGAATATAACTTATATAAAACACATCACTACGCAGTTCGATCCGAAAGATCTGCAACTCAGATTTTAAATCCATAACTTCCAGAGGCCCACAATATATCTCTAGGACAACATCTTGAAATTTCATTACCATCCAACGGTCGGATCTCCGTCAATTTCCAAAACTAAAGTGACGGTTAACATTTTATTTTATGAACTTACAACTCCAATTCCGGAAGATCCGTAACTCGGATTCCCAATCCGTAAGTTCCAATAATCCTCAAATATTACGTATTACAACGTATCAGAGTTTGGTGACGATCCAACGGTCGGATCGTCAATTCACATTTTCACCTAAATGCGAAAACTATAAAACGTTAATTAAAGCACCTAACCAATAATCGTAATAACTTTCTCATACGGTGCTCAATTTGGGTATATGAATATACCACATCGACCTACTCGACGTCACGAGCGTCGGGATAATTTTAGAAAAAAATTTGGAGTGTTCACGCGCCCCCACGCGCCACGGGTCCACGCGCAGGCCACGCGCAGCACGTGCAGCACGTGTCATCCCCTTCGCAGGGCTCGCCAGACTGGTTTTTCCGGCGGCCGGACTCCGGCCAAACTCCGGCCAGTTTTCAAACTCCTTGTTCTCCTTCGTTTTTCACCCATTTTCTTCGTATTTTATACCAAATTGAAGCCCTAAGAGTGTACTATCACGTTGGACTAGTTTTAGGGCCTAAAAACCAAGAAATCTCACCTTGTAAAAACCAAAGATTCGGCCAACCTTGAAACCTACGATCCCGACGTCCAAAACTCTCCAACGAACGTCCCCGAGCTTCCTTAGGACCTCCTAAAGCTCACCACAAGCTTGAAATTCCCTGAAACGCGACATTTAACGACTGCATGAACAGTACCTCAAAAATGGAGGTTTGGGATCCACGTGAAATCGAAGGTTTCACTTCCTAAAACTAGCATCAATGAACTCAGGACGTCGAAACGATGAAGATACATACCTTAATTGCCTCGATCCGTCGAGTTTGGAAGGATTTTGGGTGTGTGCCGTACAATGGGTGTGTGTGCGTGAGTTCGTGAGGGAGAGGGAGAGACAGGGAAGGCACGGGGGAAGGAGAGGGAAGGAGAGGTCTTGTGTGGTCCAGATTAACCCACACCCTCCATTTCATCCTAGCCATACAAATAAAAGAAATCAACCTTCAAAATTTCCAACTCTCTAATATTCTTCTAGCTAAATTAATATTCGGACCAAAATAACGCCTCTAACATACGCACCTTAAAAACGCCAAGGGCACTTCCGTCATTTCACATTCCCGTCAACAGTACCTCCGGGACGGGCTGTGACATTTGGGGTGAAAAAAAAAAAAAAAAAAAAAACTCTCTTTTCCTCGTTTCCTAAACAAAGAAAGAAACCCATCTTTCACTCTACCAAATATTATAATTAATTTTTATCATTTGAAACAATTAAGTACATAATAAAGAAGGGAAAAAGATAACAAAAAGAAACAAATTGCGACTTTGTTTTCCATTTGATATGGGTTCTTTCTTGGACCACAAGAAAAAGTAGTTTCCTAGTTGAAGATGAAGAAGAACCAAGAGCTTCGAGAGGATAATAAGCTTTGATTATATTTTGGAATTGGTCTTTTGAAATTTATTAAATGATTTGGGCTTCTTCTTCTTCTTGAGTTGGAGAAATTTTTCAATGTACCGGATGCACGACTAGGTACAACAAATGTTATAAAACAATGGATGAGTATTGGAAAAAAAAAAAGCCTTCAGCCAATTTTTTTTTATGACATTTAGTGTACCGAATCGTGTTTCCGATACACTATAAAATCTCTCCTTGAGTTGATGTATGGATGGATGGAGTGGGACGTGTGTACCACTGTCGCTTTGATGGATGATGATCAAAATTATGATATGCTCCATTCCATTCAATAATATATGTGATTGAAGCAGTCTTCTAGTGTCGTTATTCTTTCAAAATGATTTTTATTTTAAATTTTTGATGATGCCATTTACTTAATTATATTCTTCATGATGTTATTCACGTACCATTCACTTAGATCGAATGATAGAAAAAAATTAGGAAAACTAATGAAAAATGTTTGAAAATTTTGAGTTTTAACGATAAGGATAAAATAAAGGATAAAATAAATAATATCATGATTGACTTTTTAGTGTTAAAATGTAGTTTTTTATTAAAGTGAACAGTACTGCGGACTTTTCATTAAAACTTCCTAGAAAGTTTGATAAAAATTGCATCTGAAATGATTAAAAGTATTTTTTTAATATATATTTGGCAAAACACTTGGCGGACGCTTCCTTTTTCAAGCAGTTAGATTTTTAACAAAAAATTCTATATGTTTCTAATATAAGTACTTTGTTAAAATCTGTCAAGAGCAAAAGTGATTTTTACAGAAGCAATGATGAATAAATATTTTAGCAATTTAAATAAGTAAATAGGAATGAAATATTCAAACTTAAAATCTTTTTTTGACACGAAGACGAAAAATACTATTAGACCGAGAGCAGCTTGATAAATTCTTTTCAACAAATTGATTTATGGCAACCATCGTTGTGCGAATCCTCGTGAATTAAATGAGGTAGGAGGCAGATTTTATAGACGAAAACAAAATAAAGCAAGAACCCAAAATCAATAATAACATAGGATAATAATTTGGAACTAGTAATAGTTAACTGTTTTATTGAGACGAAAAATGACTTGTACGCCACAAATACACCGTCACAATAATGTTTTGTATCAACAATACAAGAATATATGTTATTTTCTTTGTACATACCATCGTATTACTGACACAAAATGTCACCATTATAGTATATCCGTGCCATAAAACTTGCGCTCGAACATGAGAAATGACGGTTAGGGTGGGGGCCCTTTTTCTTATTTTAAGGTCTGCTATTAACTTGGTCCAAAACCATACAGACTTGGATTCTCTGCCCTCCCATTTCGGTGTCCTCCTTGTGCCCTTTTGTTTTGTGTGGTCATGGTTAATCCATGCTAACATTTTATATTGTTTTTTATAAAAATAATAAGATAAAAAAAAATAGTAATATAAAATATTGACGTGGCTTAATCGTGACCACACAAACAGGAGGGCACGGGGAGGACACCGAATTGGGAGGGCAGAGAATCCAAGTCCAAACCATACATGCCCTAACACACACACCCCCCCTAAAAACAAGACAGCAGCCATAGCCAATATACCCCTGTTGGTCAACCAAGCAAGGCATCTTGACCCTTGACTTTTGACGCATTCGTAAACCCTCAAGTACCAAGAAATACATCCGAATGCTTAACTAGAACCAAGATGTAGATGGGGCCAACTTTGATAATTGTCCACGCGGGTGACTGTCAAGTGTCGTCAGTGCCCAAGTCAAAAAATCAGATTACAAGGAGCATAAGTCATAGAAAGAAATTAGCATTTAAAATATAATTAATGGAAGAAAATTAAAGGTTTTGTTTTTTGTATTGAATCAGGATTCTCATCGGATCCATTTATTAGAGATCTTGCAATCGTGTCTATCCATCGTATATTGTGCGGTCAGTTTTCATTAAGTACTATTTATATTTGAATTTTAAATTTTAAATGATTTCTGACGGCACAATATACGATGAACGGACATGATTACGGAATTCCTAGGATCCCTAGGGAATGGATCCGGCGAGGATCCTGGTTCTTTTGGATTGGCATGGAAAGTTTCAATCAAATAAGAATGGTGCAGCTTTAAATTTTAGAATCATGACTTAAAATTAGATCTTGCTCTAGGCTGTATAGGCCAACGAGCCACAGGCTCATTTTTGTAAAAGCTTGCAGAGAGTACACACAAAAGGCTGAAATTTCAAGAGAGGCCTGGACCGACATTGGCCTCTATGTGACTCTGCCACTAGTTGTAGATATGTGTGGACTCTATTGCAGAAGGGTTTAGGAACCTAAACGCTATTGCAGAATCCATAGCCATCAACAACTGATTGTCGCTCACACACATGTGGACGCCTACTGGAAACCGAAAACGCAAAAATAGGAAGATAAGTTAAGAATCTACAATCACATTAATTCCAAATCAGAAAGTTAGAAACAGTTCATATCACGGTAACCCTACATTTCATGTACAAAATTCTAAATTGCAGAACTAAAATATTAGAATTCACTGGGGGACGGCATTGGTAGCTACTCAAAATGACTGCTTACGACTCTTTTGCAGTGCGATACAGCACGGCAGTGAAAGTCCTCTTACGCAGATGAGAATTAAGTTGAACGAGCGCCAGGAGATCCACTGGAAGAACACGTCGGTGCGTTTGTTTCCTTCTCTTTAGCTACAACATCGGCCACAAAGATACTACCAGAGTCGCACCATCCACCTAGAAGATCCCTATTTTGGCACTGCAATAGCACATCAAAGTTTTAAGAATTTTATTGGAAATTATAGGCAAAGCTGTTTTTTGTTTAATTGATCGGATCCCATCACTCCTAGGTCTGTTGGATAAAATCATCTTTGGCTTCCTATTGTAGAAGAAAGATAATCGTAGATTAACTCGACATTCGTAAGGAGTTTTTAATAGAACAAATTTCCAGAAATCCCAGAAACCTCCAAACCTTTACATTCGTAAGGAGCTTTCAATAGAACAAATTTCCGGTTTTGATTCAAGAAACACAATTAAAATTATAAGTGTGAGGACAGTATGTATTCAAGGCTTGTGCAAATCATTAGAAAGTAATACCTTGCTAAAACCAAGCCAATTTGAGTCTCCTCTAAATGAAAATAACTTACTGCTATCTTTCCACTGTCCACATAAGACCTGCAAACAAAGTCATAGGTTGCCGCAATGAGAATTCAGAGTAACAAGTCAGCTATTAAGAAAGATTTCCAAATGATGGATAAAACAAAACCAGGTGCAGAAGAGGGCCAAAGTAACTTATGTCATGCTTCTTTTAAAAATTTATAAGCAATTGGGACAGATGAAAATAAGGCTTCTCAAATTCTGAACCCTCTGAGTGTTTTATGGGTCATCTTAGAAAGCAACAATGAGGACTTCGTTCTTAGTTGTCTTTGCTTTCGGGATATTAGTATTTCAGTACGTATAAAACTGAGTTTGCCTTTCAAAACAACATAAATGCCTCCAACCAATTCTAAAAAAAAATAAATTAAACTTTCATGTCAGTCTCGTCAGACAGTTTAGGGTGATCATTAAATTACCAAGGCTTAGCAAAAATCATTCACCTAAATGAAGTTACCATGTAAAAAAAGGAACATTAAAAAGAAATTGCAATAACCTCATAGTCAACCCCTTGTACGTAGATGTAGTTGGAGTCAACTGAAGAGAAAGCAAGCCCAGTTATCTGCAAAAAAAATTGCCATCTCCAGCATTTACGTATAATCCAAATAATAAAACAACAGAAATTTGGTCGCTTTTGAACAAAGTGGAAGTTCGTTATATTTAAAATTGAAAGTCCACTATTAAAATAAAAGACCAACGATTAGCAAATTAAAAACAAATAAATGCACTGTGGGCTCATACACAAAGACAATGCATCATATGTTAAAACACAACTGACCTCATATTTGGAGCAGTGCACCCATCTTGATAATGATGACCATCTACATGAAATTAACACATACCATATATCCGGTTTCAGTTCCGACTCTGAGTTCTCAGTTTTGCAGAGTGTAAAAGAAGAGTCGAAACCAAAAACTAAAGTTCAATTATTTTCCTTAGCTTCTGAATACCTACTGGAGCCTAAGGAAAGCATAAATCGTAAATCAACAAGAGTCAAGGACAACCAAAGATAACTAGAATAACTTGGACATTATTGAACCAAATGGTACCCACCTGCGAGGATCGTAGATTGTCACTGTACGATCAGCTCCTCCGACTGCAACATTCCCAGTTGAAGAACAGCACACAGCATAAAAGGCATCACCAAGGGAACCACATATTCGTTGTAGACAGCCACCATTTTCTTTCATTCTCAAGTCCCATATAGTCAGCTACAGTTATCCCAATAGATGCAGCTAAGCAATTCAAGCATATTGAATAATAAAGTCCATGAAACCATTCGAAAACCTAAAAGGTATAAAAACACAAAAGTTTTACCTGGGAACCTTCTGTGATTGCTAATATAGAACCCTCATTTCCATAATGTGAACATGTTATGAAGTTCAATGATGACGGATACCAAAGTCTGTAAAATGGCTATGTTAACAAAAAGGGCTGGAAATATTTTTTTTTACATAAAATTAATGCAACAAAGTTGACTGAAAGCTCTATAAGGATCTTCGGTAATGGATATAAGTTTTCTGAGTAGCTGCATAACCTAGGTTGAATATATCGGTGATCAGTCAGCCATTACGGTGAAATGAAAATCATAGGCAAAGTGCACAAAGAAAATCACATACGCACTCTGAACACATATCTCATGAATTAGTCATATACAATTGATAGCTCTTTTCATCACAAAGTATTCAAACAAATTATAATAGAAAATAAATATTGACTAAAAGTGGGGCTTGTCCTTCGATTCTCTATTTTTTTTTTTTTTTTGTTCATCCTGGAATAATATGCAGTAGTAAATTGAAGGAACATGTTCCAGAAACAACCAGAGGTGACGACATTTTACATTTCAAAACATTCCACAGGAATGGAACTTAGAGATATCAATGAAAGCAATTTTAGCATTAAGTATAACCATCTCAATGGATACTGAGAATTAAAGATTGATGAAAAGCACAAATGAGAAAACAAATGCACACACGCCAGAACATGGTGTTTTGAATGTCCCAGCTGAATCGATTTGTTCTAAACACAACAAGTGTCACAATTATATGGAATTTAATTTCTTTCAAATATAGACAGTGATGGATTTCAACTAGAAATACTAAATAACTATTCAGGAACCACATGTAACACTTACGTACACAATGTCCTGACATGAATATCCTGGTCATAAACATCAATGGTTTTGCAGAAGCTACGCGCAACGGCTGCCTGGAAAAGAGATGATGCATATATATAGAGAAATATAAGTAGGAAAAACTAATCAGAGAACAAATCATAGTCTCCCAACTATTTGGGTTAAATGTTTACAAAGGAAAGGATACAGCAAGCACATCTGTCCTATTTTTCATTCTTATTAACAGGAAAGACGTCTCCATGTGACTTATAAATTTTCCTTGCACCTTTTATTGATCATGTAAAAATTTTAGTTGTGTGAACTCAATTGTATCTTATAAACCCAGCGTCTCTGAATAATCTTTGGCCTACAAGGTTAAATCTGTTTATTTAATTTTACTTCAATACTGTAATGATTTCAATATGTAATTCTAAGATATTAAAGATACTGGAAATCTGACAAAAAGAAATTAGATAAAAGAGATAAAAAAAAAAAGTCCCAATGGAAAAGTTTAAGAAAATGAAAGGGTTTTACTGACAGATGAGAAACCAGTACATACTAAAGTAATTGTCAATAATGAATCCAGACAACTTAATACTATTCATAACATGGTTCAGCTTTGGTATTTTTGGCTGATTGCTCACAAATGAAACGGCGTTTTGAAACACAATGCAAAAATTCAGTGTCAAAAGTAAAAGTAATCACTCAGTACCGTAGACCATTGTGCAGGACTGAAGGAAAGCCCTGCCCAACCACTTTCTCCAATGCCACAATCACGAGGCAATACTGAATAAGTAAGTCGCTCTACATGTGAGAATTAATAGGTTAATTCTACAATTAGTAAGCCAAACACAAAATGAAACTATAACCATAATATGCACATAGTTGAAACCCTTCACATAATTCAATTGGTGATGTAATATTCTACCTCACTTTCATATTAAAATGATGCAGCAAATGCATTGAATCAAGATACAAAGAGAGAAAAAAACTGATTAATTTGGCAAATTTTGATTGTTAATAACTATGTAATGACCATTGAGCATTTTGTATACTAGCTCCTTGCACAAGCTCCATGATTGCAGGGCTATCTCGATCTCAAGATCATAAAGCATATAAATGGGTAGTGACTCTTTTTTTCTTATTTTTGTTACACATATTAAGCATTTATTTACTCATGAGTGGGAAAAGGAGATTAAAATTTTCATGGCAGGTCCTTCTTCCCTTAAACTATGCATTAGTTGCTCAACTGTGGTTATTCATTGCAAGTTCTTTTCCATTGCTAATATTCTTAAAAGAGTAGATTAGGTGGTTGCTCAAATTAGGAAAGTTTAGTTAGTCTTCATGAAAAAGAAGCTTTATGCCTCTATCTTTTGATCCAATCAGTTGAGGGAAAACATGAATTGGCATGGGGCAATCGGGAACTTGCAAGGACACTGCAGTGCAAAGATTGAATATAAAGAAAGCTCCTTTCTGGGCCATAATGCAGATCAAACCACTACAGGAACTAAACACTTGGATCCAATTAAGGTTGGAGGGGCCCTTCTCTCAATTGTAAAGCCACTATGATTGTGTTTCTCTCCATTACCCAAAGCCTTGTACACAAAATGAAAAGAAAAAGGAACCTCTCTACATGGCACATTTCTATCTCTCTCTCTCTCTCTCTACACACACACACATCAACAACAACAACAACAAAGCCCTTTCCCACTAAGTGAAAAGAAAAAGGAACCTCTACATGGCACGTTAAATCATCTCCCAGGAAGGCCATCAACTTCATTTTTCTCTCTTTAAAAGCATATATTCCCAAATCCCCACAACAAGGGTAGAACCACAAATCAAAACTAAATGAGAAATTGTACCTTCACCAGTAGTATCTAGTTTTGATACAATAAAGTGACCATAAGAATCCACAGTTCCCAACATTGAATAGTCATTGCCTGCATTTTGACAAGATAACAAATGATAAGAAATTAGGAAAATTTCCAAAACCCATATTCTGAAATGATATTTGCACATTTTCTCTAGAATACATTATCTGAAGAGTAATGCGAGAGACAGCATATTTATACCACATTAGAACACCATCTCATGTGGCAAGTGATGCATACAACCAACATCCAAAAAGATAAGTTCATTAATTGACGTGACATGCACACATAACTTGCCACACCAGATGGTACACAAATGTGGTATAAAAAGGTGGTCTCCCTAGCATTTTCCTAATCTGAAGCCAATTCCTGATCTAAGTTTGATATTCAATTCTAGAAAAAGGTACACATCATTCCTGCTTTTTCATGAAAATGGTCAAAATCCTAAAATAATAAAACAAAATGTTACTCCTACTCTTCCATTGGAATAACAAAAAGTATACAATACCCTTAAAAAAATAGAGGTCAAAGAAGAGGTATAAGCAACAGCACTATGCACCCTCTATTTTCCCCCGCTTATCCAAAATCTAACAATGATGGTATGGACAATCAATATAAAACGTGAGCCTAACCTAACAAAACCAAAAAAAAAAAAAAAAAACCTCAGCGCAACAATCACTTACTCTCTGTTTCAGCAAGCACCATACTCTGAATTTCAGAACGATGAGGGCAGCGGTTAACCATAAAAGAATCCATAACCTTCAAGGATCAGAGGAATTATTACAGAACTAACACAGAATATACTGATTACTGAATAGCCATGCTTCAATTCATGAAATTGCCTACCTCCCTGAGTACAGGAATCAGAAGGCCTTCTTTCCCTTCACCGACCAGAGACTCTTCCAATGGAATCTTAAATGAAACAAAAAGAAGAATATTAAGAAAGCTTCTAGCTTAACCACCATGCACTTTGACTAGTAACATATGATCAAATTATGTCATACCTAAAACTCGGAACACGTTGTATTAATATTTGTTAGTGTTTTTATCAGCAATTTTGTTTCTCTACCATGGCAAGTTCCAACCCCGACTGATCTCAAACAAACATTTTGCAGTTGAACTGGGATATCACACTCACGGTTCTTCAAAATTTTACAAATTTACATATCTAACTTTAGGCATGCCTTTCAGATTTAGCATCTAGAAACAATCAAACGTACCGAAATCACAGTCCCACAAATTGGCATACATTTACCAAACTTTCAAAGATACTAGAAATTAGAAGGTTAAAAAATAGTCAAATTATGGCTTGTGAGATATAATACCTGAAGCTTATAAATTTGGCAGCCGGAGGCGATGTAGACCCAACACGAGGAGCAGTCCTCGGCAACCTGACAGAAATTAGAACAATTATAATAAATAAATACAAAGGGAGATAAAAAGAGAGGACATCGGAAAGAGGTAGGGTTAGGGTTTAGGAGAGTGCGCACATGGAGAGCCAGGCGAGTGGACTGGAGACTACCAGGAGAAGGATTCTCTATGAGGGAAGACGGCACTACTGCCTTGCTCAGACTCTTCGCCTCCAGCATCTTTCCTCGATCAAATTGAGAAGATAGGGTTTTGGATTTGGGGTTTAGGGTTTAGCGTTTTTGGGAATTTAATAAGATGGCGCGAATTCTGTTATTAACGGCTACAGAAATTGGGAAAGAGGGAGGGTCTCAACTTGTAGCGGGTGGCCTTATTTGAAGGTGTAAGAGCAACTCCAGTGTAGGAGCCCTCCCAGGCAATTCACTATTTAATCCACCTAGTGAACAGTAACTGCCCTTAATGAATAGTGCATTCCCCTGTCAATTGCCTTTTGCATCTCCACCCCTGCACTGAATAGCCCTGGCAATTGGCAATAAAATATTAATACTTTTTTATTTATAAAATAATACATAATAATTTTATTTGTAATTTCGGATAAGATTTTTAATCGTTCTCGTTGCACCACGTGTCATTATCCGAAAAGCCAATAGCAATAAAATTTTTGTATTTTTGTATTTATAAAATAATTCAAAATAATTATATTTGTTATTTCGGATAAGATTTTTAATCGTTCTCGTTGCGCCACGTGTCATTATCCGCAAAGAAAATTATTGGTGATGGATTTCCGATAAGATTTTTAATCGTTGTGTCAAGGCACGTGTCATTATCTGAAAAGACAATTATTGGTGATGGATTTCTGATAAGATTTTTAACCAATCACGTCGTGCCACGTGTCACAATCCGATTACAATCTTTGAGGATAGATTTCCACCAGATTTTTAACGAATGACGGCATGCCACGTGACATTATCTACAACCTAATCCCTTCTAAATCCTCCATATAATCCCCCATCCATCCTCATAAATCTCACACCAATTTTCTCAAGATCTCTATCATTATTCATAATTTCTGCTTCCTTCTTCGCCAAAATCCCTATCATTATTCATAGTTTTTGCTTCCTTCTTCACCAAAATCCCTATCATTATTCATAGTTTCTGCTTCCTTTTTACAATGTCTTCTTCTTCTTCTTCAAAGATGATGTGGGAAATCGAGCAAGAAGAGGAAGAATTGTTTAACCAATCACAAGGAATGTTCAATGTTAGGGATTGGGCCCAAAATGAGATGGAAGAGGATGACGAGCGTAGACGGAGAGATGACGAATCAAGAATGGCAGGAGCCTCACAATCCCGTCGAGTCGTCCAAGCTGTGGCTCATATCTGCAGGCCCAACCGTGCTGTAAACATTGATAGAAACAGGCAACGACGAGGTCAGGAGCTCTTGGACGATTATTTTGTCCGTAACAGTGCATTCCCTGAAACATACTTCCGACGTCGTTTTAGAATGGAAAGACATTTGTTCAACAAAATCATGGGCGCTGTTTGCAACCATGATTCTTACTTTGTGCAAAAGCCGGATGCTTTTGGTGCTATGGGTCTCCTGCCTCAGCAAAAAATTACTGCTGCCTTGCGGATGCTTGCATATGGAGCAGCTGCAGACCAAGTGGACGAGATAACGAGGATGGGACAATCAACCATTCTTGAGTCCCTCATGAGGTTTTGTTCGGCAATCGAATCTATCTACACCGCAGAGTACCTCCGGAGACCTACTCATATGGACTTGCAAAGGCTTCTGAAGAAAGGCGAGATTCGAGGTTTTCCAGGGATGATTGGAAGCATTGATTGTATGCACTGGACTTGGAAAAACTGTCCAAGTGCATGGCAAGGCGCTTATGGGGACAGAAAAGGATCAAAAAGTATCATTTTGGAGGCGGTGGCATCTTTTGATACATGGATTTGGCACGCCTTTTTCGGGGTTCCGGGAGCTCAAAATGACCTCAACGTCCTTGCCCAATCCCCAGTGTTCAACGATGTCCTGCAAGGAAATGCACCAAAAGTCACGTATGAGGTCAATGGACGTATGTACGACGGGCCATACTACCTAGCTGATGGCATTTACCCAAGGTGGTCAACATTTGTCAAAACAGTGCCACGTCCGCGCAGTGCAAAGGAAAAACACTTTGCAAGATGTCAAGAAGGGTGCAGGAAGGATGTGGAGCGTTGTTTCGGTATCCTCCAAGCTCGCTGGGCGATCATCAGGGGTGCTGCCAGATTGTTTGATGTAGAGTCGCTTCGATCCATCATGATGACGTGCATCATTCTTCACAACATGATTGTGGAAGATGAGTACGATTATGAAGCCGTTGATGAATATGAGCCAGACACGATGAACAATTCAAGAACACGTATATATTGTGCTCATGACGCCACCGATGAGCCCGTGCAACATGAGCCATTAGAAAGGGATGGACGTTACAATGAAAGGATCATCCAACGATATACTGCACTTCAAAGGTCAAATATGCACAATGCCCGCCAACTTGACTTGATAGAGCACCAGTGGGAATTGAGGGGTGCTGACGATACTTAAGTTCATTAGTGTTTGTTTTTATTTGGTGTGTTTATTTTATTTTATGTGGTGTGTTTTTTTAGTTCATTTAGTGAGTTGAAATGTAATTTTATTTTATTTGGTGTTTGTTTTTATTTGGTGTGTTTATTTTATTTTATGTGGTGTGTTTTTTTAGTTCATTTAGTGAGTTGAAATGTAATTTTATTTTATTTGGTGTGTTTATTTTATTTTATGTGGTGTGTTTTTTTAGTTCATTTAGTGAGATGAAATGTAATTTTATTTTATTTGGTGTTTGTTTTTATTTGGTGTGTTTATTTTATTTTATGTGGTGTGTTTTTTTAGTTCATTTAGTGAGTTGAAATGTAATTTTATTTTATTTGGTGTTTGTTTTTATTTGGTGTGTTTATTTGGTGTGTTGATGTTATTTTATTTGGTGTGTTTAAATGTGTTTTGAATAAAGTACTAAGTTCAATAAATTGGAAACAACATAAAGTACTCTATTCAATGAATAAGAAATTACAACCCGAATAAGAAATTACAACCCGAATTGATTGGAAAATTATGGGTTCGTGAATGGATGATAACCATCACCTAACCAATTTGTGGTGCTAGGATGATCTTCTCTTGTCATGCTAGGATAATCTTCTCTTGTGGTGCTAGGACCATCTCCTCTTGCTCTCGCTTCTCTTGCACGCCTCCTTCGCAACACATCCGCTTTCTCTGACTTCCAAAAATATTTAGAGTCTGGAGACTTCCCTTCTAAAGGCTCCTTCATAATGTCACGATCTCGTTCAGCCATTCTTTCTTCTCTTCTATGTTCCCTTTCTTGCCGAAGTAGTTCTCTTTCTCTCTCATCAGCTTCAAATTTTCTCTCAAAAGCTGCAGCTTTTGCATCCTCTCTAGCCTTATCAGCCTCAAATTTAGCCATTTTCCGGGCCAAATTCAATTCACCTTGGCGGGCAAGATCTTCCATATACTTTGCATAATCATTCTTGGAAGCATTACCTTTTCTCTTTGAAGCCTTCTTACCTTGAGGCCTAATTGGATAACGGGTCGACCCCGACGCTTGTTCAACGGGGGGCGTTTCAGGCACTTCTTCATCATCTTCATCATGATCATGCGAGGCATGCTCAGGTGTAGAGTGTAGAGGGGTGCTGTTCATGAAAACTTCTGGACCGACATGCACAACTCTAAATTTAGGACAATCTTTGACAATATTCCAACATTCAAACCGGGTGAATGTTTTATTTTTGCTTTTGGTTTTGGCACCATACCAAGCTTGTGCTTGAAGTTCCTACACAAACAAATAATTATAATGAGAATAGGTAACAAATAAATAATTATAATGAAAGTATGTAACAAATAAATAATACAAACAAATAATTATAAATGAAAGTAGCTAACAAATAATTATAATGAAAGTAGGTAACAAATAAATAATACAAACAAATAAATATAATGAAAGTAGCTAACAAATAATTATAATGAAAGTAGGTAACAAATAAATAATACAACCAAATAATTATAATGAAAGTAGGTAACAAATAAATAATACAAACAAATAATTATAATGAAAGTAGCTAACAAATAATTATAATGAAAGTAGGTAACAAATAATACAAACAAATAAATATAATGAAAGTAGCTAACAAATAATTATAATGAAAGAAGATAACAAATAAATAATACAAACAAATAAATATAATGAAAGTAGCTAACAAATAAATAATATATTGTTACCTGATCCGTTAAATTTTCCCCACTTCGAAGATTACCACTAGCTTGTGCCAAGGCGTCTCTCCACGTACTAAACGATTGACTAAGTAATTTCCAACGACTGGACATCGATTCCTTAGTTCTTTGCCCACCCATTTTCTCAAGATAATTGGTATGAATAAGACTCCACATTTCTCGCAACTGCATCTCATTACCCGTAATCGAATCATGAGTAACTTGAACCCAACTAGTACACAACGCAACATCTTCAAGAAGCGTCCAATTCGTACCTGGTTGAGTAGTCATTTTGTTGGAAAAAAATTGGATTGAAACTTTGAAAGAAAGATAGGAATGTGGTTGAAAGTAGTTGAGAAAATATGAAATTGTGGTGTAGGGTAGAAGATAATGAGAAGGTATTTATAGGTGAAGTGAAATCAAAATTTTTTATAATTTTTCATAATTTTTTTTCGGATTTTTAAGAATTTTTTTACATTTTTTTTTAATTTTTATTCACCTAATTAATCTCTGCCGTTGGATTTAAAAAAATTTAAATTCCAACACTCCAGATTGTGCCACGTGTCACAACGGTAACATTTTAGATTTTTAAACTGTTTTTTCTTTTTTTTTTAATTTACAAAGCCTAATAACGTGGACCGTTGATCTTAGATCAAACGGATGAAATTAAATTAGATTTTTAAATGTTTTTTACCGTTGGAAATCCAACGGCCCATAAAATAGGACCGTTTCAATCAAACGGACATGGGGAAGCCACGTGGCTTCCCCAACGGTAACTTTTCAAAACTGAAATCGCGGGCCCCTGCCCTGTTTTTTTGTCGGACGACTCGCGCCCACGCGCGCGTGAAACGCACGCGCCTGACGCAGCCCTCGGGCTCTCGGGCTGGCAATCCTCGACGGGCCTGCTCCTCGGGCCTCGCCTGTCGCTCGGGCTTCCATACGCTGGAGGTCATCCCCCCAGCAATTTGCTACTGTTTGACCCACTGGCCCCCGAGCAACCTCCCCCGCTGGAGGTGCTCTAATGTCTATTTTATGACATCGGTTGTTGTCTGTAAAAAGTTTTACGAGTATTACGTTCTAGTAATAGTTTTTCTCACTCATTCACAATTAAATTGATTAACATAAATGACGAATTTAATATCAAATTAATATTTAGTTCATATATAAAGACATAAAACATATAAAATAAAAGAGTGTATTGTGTGTCAACGTCCTTGTTTTGGTGGGACAACTCCAAGCACTATGGGTGCGTTTGTTGCATCGGACTATCTCGGACTGGACTAGCTTCAAGGACTAAGCTAGACTGGCTTAGATTAGACTAAATTGGATTAACTTAGTGAAGCGTTTGGTGCAATGTCGGACTAAGAAACAAAATAATTAACAAATTTTAATATTATATTATTTAATTCATATATATTAATATTTTATTATTCATTCTCTCTTTTTTATTTTTTCTTAAAACTCTTCTTCTTTCACAATTTCACAATTTCAGATATTATCAAAACCAACTCCTAATTCCATTAATTGCAGATCAGATCAAACCAAAAGATATTCTAGAAATCTCTTCCTTTTTCTGAATGTCACAATTGCAGATCTCTAATTCCAAACACAAATCAAATCAAAACCAATTCCACTAATCTCTTCACCTTTCTTTCTCTCGAAAGGCAACCTTTTCATCTGAGTGCAACTAATGATCTCGTTTTCATCGTAGGCGTCCCACCGCCTTAGCTGGCGTTCTCGGCCTCCATATTCCTTACCCACCGACCATTGGGTTCACAAAGATCCTGTCTTTTGGAGATTTGGGTTTCAATGACGGTGATGCAGGTCCGTCGTCAATCGTGCGAAGCAGACGAATCAGAGTGAATCAAACGACGGCCAGAGCAGGGAGAGAATGAGATGGGTTTTGGGTTCTGAGAGATTCAAAACAAGTAGACGATGCGATTTTGGGTTGGCGAGTGTTGACGATGTTGGCAACACGAGCAAACAAAGCGAGCATAGAGAGGAGATGGAGGATGACGAGGAGAGTGAGAAGACGAAGACGCAGTGAAGGTTTTAGCAATCCCATGGTTATTGGGGGGTCTCGCTAAGACCTTTTGGTGAAGGGTTTTGTCCATGCGAGTCTAGTGTAGTAGACCACGATTCTAAAACAGGGCATGGGCTAGGCGGGCTAAAGCTGTGGGGTGGTTAGGCGGTTCCATTGCTTTTTTTTTTAATTAAGTTAAAGGGTTTTATAGGTAACTCCACTAAAAATAACCGAGATTATGAGTTAGTGAATTTCTGAATTTGATTTTGTTTTTGGGTTTTTCTTATTTTTGCTACATTAATATGTGATGATGGCAACGTCATGATAGCTTAAGTTATAAGTTCTAACTTTCCCAAATTCTCAATTCAAGTGTAGTTATTTTTTAAAATGTAAGTAGATACTTTTTTATTTTGAACAAACGATATTATATACACTAAGGGGAAGGGTGAGCTTTGCCTCACAATGGGCTATCAATAATATGATTCAAATTTCCATTTGGTGATAATCAAACCTAAGACCTCTCACTTACAAGTGAAGAAGAATACCACTGGACCGTAGTACTAAGTAACAGTAGATAAATACTATTTATTTATATGTTTATATAATAAATTGAATTAAATCCGCCTAGGCATTAGGCCCTAACATCCGTTGATTAGCGCGTAACGTTTTTTAGAACTTTATAGTAGATGCATAGGGTGTGTTGTGTGTGTCTTCGTTCTTGGCTTCTCCACCTTTGAAAAGGGAAATTTGCAAAATTAACCAAACTTTGGACCTTCTATTTAATTATAACCACCATTTTACTTTTATGATAATTATAACCAAAATTTGAGATAAAATTACTAACATACCCTTTAAATGAGTTTTTCATAGAACCAAATAGTAAAATTAAAATTCAGCTTCCAGAAATGTTCATTATCAGATTGAATCTACCGTGTCAATAGAATCTTGCTGGGAAATTGTCATTCTTCGGCCACATAGCTCGGAATTCGAAACTAGTTGGTCAATCTTCACCAGAGTTGTTTATTTGAGAAAAAAAAAAGAAGAGGAGGAATTTAGCTTCAGAAGCAAGGCAACGAGCTTTGTGGGATCACACAAGCAATCGTGAATGGCAGCGTTGACATTATCAACGCCGCAGCCACCACCATCTTCCCCAAAGCTAGCGCCCAACCCTTCACCGTATGTGTAACTCTCTCTCTCTCTCTCTCTCATTCATACCTTTATACATGTGTGCTTTTTTCTCTTCTCATTTGCACCAGAAAAAGTAGAATTGTTGCATTTGCGAGGGCTTGAGAAAGGCTTATCATCCCTCCACGCAGTGCATTAGGGACATACATGTGAACAAACAAGTAAAAACAAAAAAACTATCGTATAAAAAAATCCACGTAACAAAAATTGAGAGAAGAGATATCAACTAATATGACTTTTGGGCCTTTGTTATGTTGTATTTGGTTGCTAAGAAACTGTGAGAATCTAAAGCACACATATATGTTATGGACAATTGGATCTTGCATTCTTACACGTTTTTCAATCCTAAAAGTGAAAAGTATCAACCATTGAGTGTTTTTGTACAATTTTGCTATTTTGGTTGTTAGAAGAAAACTCATGATAATGGTATATCAGTACTTTCATATTAACTTTTGGTTATAATTATTATAAACTTAAAAGGGTGGTCATAATTCTATATAGAGTCTAAATTTTAGTTATTTTTCCAAATTGAAACGCGGGGTATGAACCGGATCATAAACGACTTGTACTTCGATGTCGTTTGGGATAGCGCATGTGCCATTTTGCCCTATTCTACATTCCTCTTCATAGTAACACAAAATTAAATGCATGGTATGAGATCGAACCGCAAAAAATCTATTTAAACCAAAAATTTAAAATAAAATAAAAAATTCATAGTACACAACACATCATGGAGTTCGTTTCGCGAAAAGAAACTCTGAAGGTCATTGAGTACTCTTTTGTTGCAGTTACATCATAACGAATTGTTAATTGGCACGATATTTTCAAGTCGGGCTCGACAAAAAATATTATTTAGCCGAGGTTATTAGTTTAACGGGTATTATAAATTAGGGCAAAAAATTATTTACTTGTCCTCATATTTTATGGTTTTCAACATTTAGTACATCAAGTTTTTTTCGTTCCAGAATCATACCTAAAATGTTAATTTTGAGACAATTTCATACATCCGTTAGTCAAACTGTTAAATCTGTCGTTAACTGAAGACATTGCGCCTATGTGGATAATGACTGGGCGCTACATGTCATTAAAAATATTAAAATAATAAAAGTATTATTAAAAAAAAAAAACTGTTCTTCCTCAAAACCCCGACTGTCCTCCCTTCTCCCTCCCTTCTCGACCTCTACTGCAAATCCAACCCTCTTCCTCCCTTAACCCCCTCCCTCAACCCCCAACCCTTTCCCTCCATCAACCCTCAACCCCCAACCCTCTCCCTCCCTCAACCCCCGACCCACTCAATTAAAAAAAAAAAAAAAAGTTTCTGGGCACCCTACATCCCTTCTCTTCCCTGAATCCATGGCGACGGTTGCACTGCGAGCTGAGGAAGTTCCAGACCCTCGCGGTTAGCGGCGTCGAACCGATTGCTCCGGTTCAGGTCATGGTGATGAAGACGAAGGACGAAACGACGTCGCACTCTGAAATCGTACGTCGTCGTCGCCTTCACATCCAAAACCCATTGCCTCCTCCTCCAAACCCTCACTCCTGGCGATAAAGGATCGGCCTTCGCTCTGTCATTAGCACCCCCACTTTCAAATTGGAAACAGAAAATCAATTTCACACAAACCAATCAGTAAAACCTTCAATCACAATAGAAAAATAATAATTCCCAATTTTTACAAATTCTGTAACATTTTCCCCCAATTTCCAATAGCTGCCAAATTCCAAATAAACCCAAGAATCCCAGCTGCAACATATCTCAAAAACTATCCATAAAAACACACAATTAACAATAATACAAACCAACACACATTCATTGATTCACGCAATTCTACTCAAACAGACAACACAGAAAACAGGAGAGAGTAGGTAGAGAGATAGAGAGAGTTACAGAAAATTAAACCTGAATTTGAAGTCGCAAATACGCAAGGCGAAAAGGATGCTGGCCTTCGAGGGCAAATTGCGGTTGGAGAGACCCAGAAATCGAAAAAAGGGAGACGCAGAAGGGCTCTATTCGAAGAAGGAGGGGAGGGTAGGTGGAATCAAAGAGGGAGATAGAGGGGGAGGGTGGGTGCAGAGGAGAGAAGGGAGGAAGGGTCTGGGGACTTGGGCCGAGCTTAATCGAATGGTGGTGGTTGTGGAAGACAAGAAAAAGAAGAGGAGGAATGAAAGTGTCCCTGTGGATGCAGAGGAGAATGTGGATCTGATGGGAAAGTGAGAAGAGATGAAGTTGAGAGTGAGGGATTGAATTGAAAGATTGGGTTTGGGGATGATTTGATCGGAATATTTTGTTGTTTTGATTTGCAGGGGTTCAGGGTTTTTTTTTCCTTCTTGTCGTTGTTTTTTTTTTTTTAAATTTTAATAAATATTTTTATTATTTTAATATTTTTAATGACACGTGACGCCCAGTCATTATCCACATAAACGTCATGTCATCAGTTAACGGCAGACTTAATAGTTTGATTAACGGATGTATGAGACTGTCTCAAAATTAACACTTTAGGTATAATTCTAGGACGAAAAAAACTTGATGTACTAAATATTGAAAACCACGAAACATGAGAGTAGTAAACAGTGTTTTGCCCTATAAATTATCGAAGTTTGACGGGTTAGCTTTGGTGAGTTTTAAGTTTGAATAATAATATCTAAGCAAGCATGAGCACCCTAGCATTCAACTTGACTCGCTAATTTACAAAAAACAACTTGCATAAAACAAGTTCATTTCTAAGTGATGTCTCGGTCCAATAATACACTGCCGTATGGAGAAATATTTACTCATAGCCTAGCATTACTAGACCGAAACATTACAATGAAAATCAACTCGTTCCATATCCATCCTCCTCATTTACACTCATATTTTGATTTACCAACAAACTTAAGAAAAAAATTTAAGAGCCTTTCCCCTAACAAAATCCAGGAAGTCATCTATCCAACGGCTCCTGTACCCTCATACAACAGATCAACCTTGAAATCAAGGGATGCAAAACAGCTCATCCAGGATGCATCCATTACCTCTACACCCTATAGTGAAATACATACATGCCTCTGTTTATCCTTCATCCAACTAATTTGCTTCTTCAGATACTCCTCGTCTCTGTCCTCAAATATTCCATCCATGCAAGGAGATGAAGTCGGAACATGGACTTCTAAAACTCTCTGTCCATTGGCACCGTCTTCAGTAGCTTGGTGAGGTCATAGGTCTTGAAATCTTTCCCATAACATAAACCCAGATCTAGCGGAGTTCTGCCATCCTGAAACACACGGAGCAGCGTTAATCACTTTAACAGAAACAACAGAAAGTAAAAAATCCTTACTTTGTCTCTACTATAGGTCCCTGCTTTGTATAAAGTAAACGTTACCTTATTTCTTCTGCTCTTATCTGCACCATTGACTAACAAAATTTTCACAATGTCTCTGTTTCTACTTTGAACAGCAACATGCAACGGAGTCCATCCATCCTGAAATAAATTATACGACGTTGTTAACAAGCTGAGAAACGAAAATAAAAAGGATTAACTGGGTATAGGCATTGGGAAATTTAAACAATAAAAAACAAAACTCACATTATCTGCAATATTGACATCAACTTTATATTTGATCAATAACTTGACAATCCGCTTGGTGCCTACATGTACTGCGTAATGAAGTGGCGTAGCGCCATCCTATAGACAAAGACAAAAACTCATTGTTCCCCTAAAGAAAAATGGATCGGGAGAGATATTAAAGAAAGTCTTATCCTTACCTTGTCTCTGACATGAGGACTTGCACCTTTTCTTAGCAGATGACTAATTACAGCTTCCTTTTTGGCTATGATTGCAGTATGAAGAGCAGTTGTACCATCCTGTTTCACCAAATTATTGGAGGTTTACTAATCCAGGTACAATGCTACCAAATTGGAGACAGATGGTGATTCAATTACAGATAAAACTCACCTTATCAACAACGTCAATATCTAAACCATCTTCAAGTAGCTTGTCCATGAAAGTTACCATCCCTGACAGTGCAAGTGTATGTATCGGGTTCCATTTTTCCTGAGTAATGAAAGTACGAAACACAATAAATGAATGTAGAAAGACAGGCCAGCCTCTTATTGCAAATACGACTTCCTATTTACAGTTGTGAGCTTGTAATGCTATAGAGACTAAGAAATAGTTCAGTTGCTCCATCTAGATTTTAGTAGTAAATTGTACTATAGGAGATAGGTAAAAGCAGGACCAGACTTCTATAAACTAACTTCAGGACATTTTTACATAAGAAGAACGAATTACCGTTGATATTTTCTTGATGTTGGGAGCCGCATGCTTTTGCAAAATTGCTATTTCTTCTTGCCCCAAGAGCTGTTCAACTTCTGCAACACGAATAACAGATATTAGATGTTTACCAGGAAATGAGATCCCAAAAAGTGGTATTACATTACATTGAAGAAGAAAACCGCTAAACTGGTCTTTGAAGATCTACATGGCCGGGAAATTATAACAGCCAGAAGAGTTGAGTAATCTTTAATAAAGCAACAGGTTTGCAAATATTGCAAGCTAACATGTTAGAAGTTAAATGTTCTCTTGCGAGACAGTTGAGCATGCCATTTTTGTCAAAATATCAATTGGAACACACCATGTCACTCTCTACAAATAGAACATTCCCCATTAAGGGCCAGCTTGCCGTATGGGATTGATTCTAGATGGCCTAAAAGCACTTGATGACAACCAAAAGTGCTCTTGACGATGCGCTTCGAGGGTCATAGAAGTGCAAAGCACTTCCAAATGTGTTTCTAATAACAGCGCTTATGAAGCAAAAGTGCTTGTTCTAAACTTTTAGAACATCCATTGAAGTGAACAAATAAATATGAACATAGAAAATTAGGGGCACCGGAGCATAACCTTTTACAAGATCCTCTTCATACTTGTTTGTTGTGGACTTATCAACAGCAGCAGCAGCATCAGTAGCAGCAGCTGGAACACCTTTTCCCTCTTCTTCCTCCCATTCACTTTGGAAACCCAATTCTTCTTCTTCTTCTTCTTCTTCTTCCTCCTCGTCTTCGCTGCCGCTGCCATCGTCGGGTGCTTCCCAAGTTCCCACCTGGGTCCGAAACGAAGCAGTCGGGCTCAACGAACCGACCGAAAAAGTCCTCAGCTTTGAGTGCCTCTGAGCGCCATGGAACCTAAAGCTTCCACTCCTTGTACTACACGCTGTCAAGACGCCGGCTTTATTAAAAATTACAAACGGGTTGTAATCTCTGGGGAAGGAAATTGAATTTAGACCCGACAATGCGGAAATTGAAACCGTGCCCATTTGGACTTGGACTTAGAGGGTTATTCAAAATGTCACAAAATCCTCCTGCTTGAACTTGGCGGCCGGGTAATCGAACCAGAAGGTCCAGGAATGCGACTGCAGCGCTATTCCTTTTGGCGGCTTCGCCAACACGGAATCTTGGTCACCGACGATCACTCCTTCTTCGAGCTCGTCGTCGTCCTCCCTCGGCCCAGGGTTCGCCTCGTTCTTCACAGTGCTGTCGATAACGGCGGGAGAGAGTGAGAGAGTTCCGGAGAACGGCGAGTCGAGGGTGCAGAGAAGATAAAAATCCTTGCGGGTCCCAGCGAACCCAAAATAATCCAATATAATCTCCCAAAATTGTGAAATATGTAATACGGTATTACTAATACCCTTACGCAAACTCCAACAATTGGATCAAAACTTAAAAAATTTTAATTTTAATCCATAAATATTTTTGCTTTAACCTTCTGAGTTAAATTTTTAACCCAAAATTATTAAAAAATGAATTTAAAGTTAATTTTTAAAGTAACTGTTTTTTTTAAATAAATTATGTAAACTATCAAAATTAATTTTAACCTAAAAATATTTAGATTCCGATAAATATTAAAAAAACACTAAATCGACACCATAAAACTCGTTGAACACTATGAAAAAATATGAAACACATGAATTTTTAAAATTATTTTAGCCGTTGTCTTTAAATTTGGACAATTAGATTTGATCATGTTAGATCTGAGCCATTGTATTCAATGAATTTATAAATATAAAACAAAATGCACATATATGATGAACCAGCCCATTAGTTGAGTTGAATTTAACCTGAAAATGAGTTATAAGTTAAAACTCATATTTTGCCTAAGGGTTAGAGTAAGTTGAAGTAAGCTTAAATCCTAAAATTTGAGTCTTAGGTTTGAAGTAGGTCTTAGAATCTAAAGTCTTTAAATTTCCCTATGAATTTCCTTTGGACTCCAAATTTTGTTCTGCTTGTGCCCACGTATTCGTATCAATGAGTACTATAAGAAACCGAGGGGGCATTTTGTGTCTTTCTTAAAATCGTCAAAGTAAGTGATCCAGCTGCAGATATGCATACAACGATGATAAAGATGTTTTGTGAGAGAGATGAGCTGAAGATGGCACTTTAAGTCTTGAAGTGGATGAAGTTGAAGCAGTTTGTTGAGTTCTAGTGCCATTGGTACTGCTTGCTAATTAGAGAAAGGATAATCAACTTTTGCGGGTGAGCTTCTTTACTTTTCGTCAAAGTATTGGTGAATTTTCGTCTCAAAACAACAAACGAACGAGGCAATCACTCATACGATACAGTCAACCAGAACAAAACATAATTGATGTTTTGAGCCCTCAGACCACAACCACACGCGCAGCAGGTAGAGAAATTATCGCATTATACAAAAGAAGCAAACAATGAGATAAAGCACAACATTACTGATTACTTTCTATCCCAAAAATAAATAAATATATTGATTACTCTCACAAATCATACCCAAGCAAACAAGCCTCCCTGCTTTGCGAAAACGTCTGTCGTACGCAGGATTAGCCTTACGATACAAAGAGGTTGTTTCCACGACCTGTGACCTTTGGTCACAAAGGAGCAACCTTTCCCTTGCGCCCCTATCAATATTAAGGCCGAAGGAAAATTAAAGGTAGACAAAATATTTGTTTATATATATGAATACTGATAAGAAAGAGATGCACCATTTGGCAACATACCTCAAGCATGAAAACTAATAAACAGTCATTTACACAACACCGCTTGGGTAGTAAATGTAAACAAAAAATAGCCCTCGGATCTTATTATATCCTGAATCCAAGTTCAAGAATGCTGAGCTTTCATTTTCATTTACAGGCACATCCTGAATGACGACAGCAGCAGCAGCAGCAGCAACAACAAACGCCACCACCATAAACAGTAGATGGCTACTCTTAACGGTAGAATTATAGGAAGTGAAGATGCTCATAATGAAAATCAAAGAATGCCCAAGAACATAAGTCTGCATCATTGGGCAAAATGCGTAAGGCTGTACTACGGCATATATGCAAGAAGAACCACTTAATAATTTCCCACTTGTTGCACAAACCAAGTAAAAAGAAAAACAAACCCGCAAATACTCTGAGATTGTCATTGTAAGGATAACCACATCACTGACAACAAAACTATTTTCAGTTGACTGAGGTCTCACAATAATTGTTGAAATAGCATTGCAAGGGCACCTTAGAGAGGAATGGATTGTACCATTATATGGGTAAAACATCTAACAATAATCCACTGAACCACTACAAAAATGAGTTTTCCATCATTAGGCAAATAAGCTAGATTAGAAAACATGGTAAATCCCAGTAAAAGAAAAATCTAAGAAAGAAGCACACACAAAAGACAGAGCAGATCTCATCATTAGCACACCATCGCTAATTCAAAGTCTCAGATGCTCACATCTTGAAAAATAATTTGACTACACATTTGCATTATGACGAAGATTATTTCAATCAATAAAGATAATAAAAACATGAAATGTACCTGAAGCACAATATAATTGTATGAAATCTAATGCAAAGGGATTACAGCCGTGGTGATATATAGCTTCAAGAATGCATTTCCATCAACATCTCAGAGCTCCGTGCTTAAATCATTACTCCTCACAACCGCGTATCAATGAACTCCACACATCCACTGCAAATGAAAAAAAAATATTACACTCAGAACTATGGCACTGTAAACAACTAGCCACAAATACATACTATACCATCATCAGACCAATTTGACATCAAATGCCGAACACCCAGTAAAGAAAAATAGAGGTGTTTATGAAAAAACATTTAAGAAATAAAGTAGGATAGCCAATCAGTCGAAAATAAATATCATAACAATGAAAGTAACGAAAGCTGAGACCCAAATGAATATGCAAGGCTCGAACTGATTGTGCAAATTTGAATCACATTTAGGGTCAAATTCTATTTGGTTGCATATCTGAACATTAGATGGTGAATGTAACAAGTAAATGCATATACATCATATATACACATGTATATGTGCGTGTGAGAGAAAGATAAATTGAAAAAAAAAAAACATTATTAGCAATCACTAACGAACAAAAACAACGAAAAATTCCATAAAAATTTCTCAGAGAAAAGATATCTATAGAAATAACTAAAGAAACAGAAATAATTTAAAACTCAACAAGCATATCTTGGGGAAACAAAAATAATAAAACACTTCTTGATGAGTGTTCATATCTCATAGCTATATCTGATCATTGCCAGTTAGCTGTGGTTTATCACTACGAACCTCTTCACATCTTCAACCATACAAGCCAGAGAGAGAGAGAGAGAGAGAGAGAGAGAGAGAGAGAGAGAGAGAGAGAGAGAGGATGGTTGTGTTGATGATGTCGACGACTAGTCCAGCAAAAACGATAGAAAGGGCTCCTAATTACAATCCACAGAAACTGAACATAGACTTAACGAGAATATGGTAAGTATTTGACGACTAGTATAGCAAAAATGATTGAAAAGGCTCCTAATTACAATCCACAGAAACTGAACATAGACTTATCGAGAATATGGTTAGTCTTTTATCTGACTCGTTTAGAAACAAACAATCGAGCTTGAAATCATCTGTTTTCAGTGCATCACTGTTTATTTGCCGAATTACATACGCTAGTGTTCCATATATATAAAGGGTGGTGCCATCCACACACCCCTTTTTACCTCTAACACATCCCTCTCAATTTCCGGCAATCAAATCAAATGAATTGTTGAAGGATCAAATGACAGAAATTAACAACAGGTGTGTGGACGGTACAAATTCTTGTAGTTTTACTGTTTGCATGTTGTCAACTAAAATTTTCCAGACAAGCATGTGTTGCCTGTAACGATGTTTTAATTATCTTACAATTGTGAAATTGCGTGAAACCCTAAAACCATAGTTTCTCAACAACAAACAACAAACATTTGCAACATGAAAATTCACCAACACTTTGGTGTAAAAGTAAAATGAGAAAGAACCTCACCTGCAAAAGTTGATTTTTCTTTCTCTAATTAGCATGCAGTACCAATAGCACTAGAACTCCAGGACTCGTTCTGTTGGACTAAGAATACCAAACAGTCCAAGTTTTCTTAGTTGATAGTGTTGAGTCTTCAATCGAATAAAGGCTCCTTGACAAGAAGATTAACTTTTTCGTTTAAAAATTTGAGCACATCTTCTCTTCCTTCTTTTATCAGCAACTGCCTTAATCTCCCAAAAGTCACACCTGCTGGTCGAATCCCCTTCTCTATCATCTCTTCCAGTAAGACACAAGCCTTTGAAGCATTTCCCTTCTCACAAAATCCATTTATAAGGACTGAATACGTGTGCATGCTCGGGACAAACTGCTTCAACTTCATGTACTTCCAGACTTTATAGGCCATCTTCAACTCATCTCTCTCACAAAACATCTTTATCATCATTGTATACGTATCTGCATCTGGCTCACATACTTTGATCATTTTGCGGAAGACGCTAAATGCCTCCTCAGTCTCTTCACGGTCAATCAAACTATTTAAAATGATATTGCAAGTCCTCGAATTGGGAGTAACGCCTTTGGAATTCATATAGTTTAAGACCCTATAGACGTTCTTGAACTTGTTAGCCTTACAAAAAGCGCCGATCAAGGCATTGTACACAACCACATCAGCCCTTATTCCATTCCTTTCCATCTCCAAGAATGCAGCAACAGCATCTTCAATCCTGTTTTCAACCCCATATGTATGCACCAAAACACTATAAATAAAGGACGTCGGCATACAACCACTATCATCCATGCCCCGAACAATATCAACGGCTTCATCCACCCTCCCTGCCTTACAAAGAACATCAACCATGATACCATAAGTCACTATATCAGGATTGCAACCCGCATCAATCATTTCTCTGAACACCTCCCTCGCTTTAGGCAAATTCGGATCCTTCCCCCACCCGCCAATCAATATACTATAGGTCTTTGAGTCTGGCTCAAACCGATCCTTCACTTTATCAAAAACCTCCTGAGCCTTCCTCACATTCTTGGACTTACACAGAGCACTCAGCAGGCCATTGAACGCCGCTAAATTCGGAGCACAATCATACTTCTCCATAACATTAAATGTATAAAGCGCTTCCTCAACCTTCTGTGCCCTGGCATACTTCCTCATAATGATTCCAAACGTCTCCATATTCTGAATCCTCTTCGCCCTCATCGAGTTCACAAGCTCCCACATGATCTGGTACTGCCTGATCTTGGCCAAAGATTCAATCATAGCATGGTAGGCCTTAACACTATGCGAATAATTTCGCTGCTTTGCCGCCCACTCAAAGAACCGGTATGCAACCATACCAGCATTGTTGAATCTCATGAGAACTTCCTCTACCATTTCGGGTGAAATTCGGATCCCGGTTTGGTCAAGGGCGGTATCAAGAGCAAGTGTTGGGCAGGACATCATGATTTTGAAAATTCTTTTTGTTGGGTCGGAAAATTGCCTAGTGGGTTCTGTTGAACAGTAATTCCGGGTCAATTTCATCAACCCAAAACCTAATCTTTCCCCACATTTTTGTAATTTTATGGCCATGTTTTTGGGAACCCGATTGAAAAATTCAAGTCACCTGGATCATTTGAAATCTAAAGTTAGTGAAATCAAACATCATTTAACTAATCAAATAGGGAACTGTTATTAACACTCCAAAAATCTCATTCTACACCCCTATAAGTGTCTTTATTCTTTCTAACTATAGGAAATTTGGACTGCAAAATGAGATTTTTGGAGTGCTAATAACTAGGGGTGCAACTTGGGTTGGGCCAATCCAAACCCGTTCATGTCCAACCCGACTTTAAACTTGAACAAGCGGGTTCTTCTTTAGTTATAATCCACCCGAACCCAACCCAATTTTAACCCGTTCATTGATTGGGTTGAGTTGGGTTGATCATTTGCCCGTCCATCCCTAACCCAACCTAACCTGACTAACCAAACCCAATTTAACCAGATTGTAACCCATATCAATTAATGCTCATACTACACCCAAGTGTGCCAAGTCCAAAAACCAGCGCCCTTTCTAATATTTTTTTAATAAATTACCCTTTACAATTACTTAAGCTTTTAGGGAATAAGAGGCTTTGATTAGTTAGCTCATGTTCATAGTCTCTAAATCCTAAAGCTTTATAGTAGACTGATATATGAAATTAGAGTAAGCTAGCTTTGATGCTACTTGGCTTAATTTTTTTAGGAATTCTTGGAAACGTTGTTACAAGATTAAACTTGAAAAAGTTGGGCAACCCAAACCCAACCCAAGTAAACCCTAACCCAATTAAACGCGAGCCCAAATGAACCCGAATGAAACCCAACCCAAACCCGAGCCCGAATTGTAAAAGTTGGGTTAGGATTGGGTTGACCTTCCAACCCATCCAACTTGCCTGAGTTGCACCCCTACTAATAACAATTCCCATCAAATAATGGGAATACATTAACAAATTAGGACCAACAAATTTAATTTTTGAAGATTGAAAATAAATTAAGAAAAATGATAAGACTTTTGGAAATTTCCTGCAATTCGATGTGTTCTAATATCTTCCAATAAATTAACCAAAGGAAACAGAAATTCTAGAGAGAGAGAGGTGAAGGAAACGTACTCATACCAATACCCACCAACCAATTCTATTCATTCACAGCCAAATTCCATAACAGAAATACTACCATGCTTGCTTAAATAACATTATTTGGACCGCAAACATCCACATTGATACATATCAAAGCATCCCAAAGATCTAAGGAAACCCCTTCTAGTAATTATTTAATGTTGGGTGTTAAATTAACACGTGTATGTAGAAATAGACACATTCAATTCTCCTAATCAACTTGGAGGGAACCCAATGAAATATGACTCCTAATAATCAGGAATAATTGGGGAACCTCTAAAATCCCAGTAACACGAAAAGACTAATAGGACAACAGGAAATTAAGAAACAAATGCCACGCCAGATTGAACACAATATTTTCAAGGCTAACTACTTGGAAATCTCACTAATCCTGGCAGCATTCCTCATTGCTAAATCAATCAAGGTGGCTACAGCCTACATAAGAGACGCAAGTAACCGAAATCGACACAAACACCCCAAAACATTCATTACAAATAGAATTACAGAAGATATAGGGAAATATTGCAGTCACTAAGAAAATGTAGGAAAACAATAGAGACCAAAATATCGAACTTTAACGACAATCCATAGTTTCCAATTTCTATGTTTGCAGTTGGTACGAAATCAATATCTATTTCCTTTACCAAAAATTGCCAAATTTGTTTTATCACAAACTACAGCAAGCACATAACAAACGCAAAAAATTCAATCATTTCTTAGTTCTCCTACCAACCAAACAAAATTAAATCCAAAAAAATAGAGGAAACGAAAGGAATTAACCTCCAGAACTCCTCGCGGGTAGGGAAGGTGTAGATCGGCGACTATCTCTCCTTATTCGAGCTCGTCGTCGTCCTCCCTCGGCTTAGGGTTAACCTTGGTCTTCACGGAGCTGTCGAGAACTGGAGGGAGAGAGGGAGAGAGGTCTGGACAGTGGTGCGTAGGCGAGGGAGCCCAAAATAATCCTAGAATTCCCCAGAAACGCACTATCTTGGATAGGTCATATCCACACCCATTTTCACTTTCTCACACCCCCTTTCAATTTTGTCTGTCAACAAATTAAAGAAATTTAATAACAAAAAAAATTAACAAAGGCATGTGAAAAGAAAAATAGATGTAAAAATATCACTTTCTTCTTTATTTATGTTGGACAATCCTTCATAGAATTATCATGTTGGTATCAAAATTAATATTATAATATTTTAAGATTTTTTTTTTGAACAAACGATATTATCTTCACTAGGAAATGGGGTGTGTTTGGCTTCACAATGAGCTAATAATGATATGGTTCAAACTCGCATTTGGCGAGAATCGAACCTAAGAGCTCTCATTTACAAGTGAATAGTAATATCACTCGACCGTATTACTAAGTGACATGATTTTTAAGAATTGTTTTGAAGGATCTTTGGTATGATGTTATTAGGCTTTTGGTAGCATGTTATTAAGGTTTTTTTTGTTTAAAGGAATAAGATTTCAAATGATAAAAAAGTTTAAAGATAGAAATTAGTTAGTACATTTGATTTCATTGCCTTGTCTCCTTGCCTTGAGCAGAAAAACTTGAAGAAGTTGTAGTCAGCAACTCAAGTTTTCTTGATGGTTGATGTGTGTAGAGGGAATGCGGGCCTCACCAATTGAATAAAGGCATTCTTGTCAATTACAAACAAAAATTTACATGTTAGCTTCAGAATTTTTAGAATTATTTTTTGTTCCACAAATGCTCAACACTTGTACCACGTTTATAAGGTCCACGATATATAGGAATCCTAAGTTGAGTGGTGTAGCCAAAAGTTGATTCCTTTACTGTATTAGATTCTGCACTCTGATTTGTAGTGAAATTCTTCTGGGAGATAGAGTCCAACTGCCTTTAAAAATTATTTAACTCTAACTTAAATATATGATTAAACAAACTTAGAGAACAATTTTTTTTCAAACAAGAAAGAGAGAAATTAGAGGAGATTGTTCCCCTCCTCCAATTTCCTTCTTTGTTTGCCCTGTGAAGAGTTGATCATATTCGATGCTTCTACCATTGCCCTAAGGTATGAAAAGAAGACATGTTGACATCAAACCATATTAGTACGGCTCATGCGCTGCATTATGACATGTCAAAAAGCATCCAAGCTTCGCTTTATGTCGACAATAGACGAGGCTATATATGACTGCCTATGCACCTTGTCAATGACATGTCACAATGCACTCAAACCTTCTTATGACATGTACTGATAGCACCGCAAATATGCCAAATGTACACAATGTCCATACCAAAACATGTCAAGTTCCATTTCAACTGAAATAGGAAATGTCTCGGACGGTCTCAAACGGCCTAGATGGAGTGGCTAGGTAGTCCATGGTCATGTTGTGACTTGTTAACGTGACTACGTACTTCATAGCTAATGTCCCAAACACCATTCAATACCGTGACAGTTAAAACCTGACGTCCCAAGTTTAATTGACAAAGGTTTCATGTCCGGTTGCTCAAGAGTTGGCCGAGTTGTAAGCTAGGCGATAGTTTAGCTCGAAACATGTGAACTCTTATTTTTATCGAATTTCCTTGCACAATAAACTCCCCATTGTGTATAGGTTGTGAGTTCTTGATGCCTTGTGGCTTCTAGTCCACAATTTTTTGTCTTAATGGTGGTTATAAGCTTATAACATTCACAATGCATCATCTTTCTTTTCCTCTTTAAATACTAGTACCAGTGCCAAACTTCTTATCCCAATTTATAAGATTCATATTGATATAGTGCCCAAGTCGTGTGATGCTCAACTTCCCCATCTAATTGAAGAAATCCCCCTCCCCAAACGACAGTACTAAACAAAGAGATTCAAACTTATATAATCGTGTTTTTTTTTTTTTTTTTTGCTAATGATATAATAGTTTTTCATTTATTCATATTTGGGCACATTCTGTAAGATCCTACATCATCCAAGGATGATGATTCTGTAAGCTTTATATGTATATTTCCATCTTTACCTAGCATGAGGTCTTTTGGGAGCTCATTGGCTTCGGGTTCCATCGGAACTCCGAAGTTAAGCGAGTTCGCGCGAGAGCAATCCCATGATGGGTGACCCACTGGGAAGTTCTCGTGTGAGTTCCCATAAACAAAACCATAATGGCATGGTCGGGGCCCAAAGCGAACAACATCGTGCTATGACGGAGTAGAGCCCGGATATGGTGGGGGCCCGAACCAGGATGTGACACATTCTGAATCTTATTTATTCACGTCAAATAAGAAGTTGCAATATCACTTAGAATTTTGTGTCTCCACCATTTTCTCATTATTGATCCCTAACTTAAAATTCTTGGTGTCTATTCCTCACATAAACTGGAACAAAAATGATCAAAGAATAACAAGCTTGGGAGAGAAAGAAAACGAAAAAGACAGGGAGGGAGATGTAAATCCAACATCATTGACATTCTCTTCTATAGTTTGGTTGTCGTATGAGGCCTGAAAAAATGAAACAAAAACAACAATTCAACATTAGCATTCGATCATATTCTCTACAATTGTCAGCCTATTGATGTTTTCATGTTTCAAGTCGAAGGATTAAGTCAAAGGGATATTTAGGGCCTCCGTATTAAGATCTCGTATAAATACTCGGGTAACTTAAATGTAATTATATAATAAAGGAATGGGCAAATATGTAATAAGTGAGGAGTCCTTATTCTATAAAAGGACCCCTCACCTTCACAATTAGGAGAGGCCAATTTCTTAGGCCATGGAAGGGCTATCTGACTCTCAGAAGCTCTCTCCATCTCTCTCCCTCACAAATAGAGAAATACAATATCAGTGTGGACGTAGCCCAAACCTTGGGGTGAACCACGATACATCCTGTGTTATTTACTTTCTTGCAGATCCATAGTCGGATTTACGTTGTTCCAAGACCTCCGATTTTGTGCATCAACATTTGGCGCCGTCTGTGGGAAACGACACGAAAAGTTAAGTCGGTTCTCTCTCAATTTTTCTCCTCCGCCGTGAATCTGTAGAAACCTAGGAACCAAAGTCACTGCAAAAACCCATCTCTCAAAAATGCAGAGAGGAAGACTCATTCTCTGGCTCTTCCAATCTTTGTCTTTCTCTCTCTAGACTCTCTTTTTCTCTATCCTCAAATCCCTGTCTTTTTCAACCTCTGCAAAATCTGCAAAATTCGCAAAATCTGCAAAAACCCACCGAGACACAGACAAACTCTCTCACTCTCTCTCATCACTCCAGTAGAGTCGAGACAAGACGAGGAAGACCAGAGAAATTTCAAAACGTATTGCCTGTTGCTTTTGTATTCAAAAAGCAAAAGCATACAGAAAAGTCCACCTCTCTCGTCTTGCCTGTCCAATTTCAAAACCCTTTCTTTCTGCACAGAGAGCGATGCTCGACCCCATGGACCTGCTCCGATCTAATCTCTCCCAGGTACGGATCCCGGAACCCACCAACCGCATCTACAAGCACCACCTGATCTCTTTCGACGACTCCATCTCCGGCAAGAAAGGCACTGGTTCTTGCAAATCTAGCAAGGCAGATTCAGGGAATCAAATCTCTCATCTCTCTGTCTTGTCTCTCTGCCTTGATCGATGAGCGGAGTGTCAACAGCAACGTACGTAGCTTGTCGAGCCGCTCAGATGGAGAAGGTTCGGATCCTCTACAGGCGAGCCCTCAGAGACACTCTCAACTGGGCCGTTCACCACCTCTTCTTCTACCCAGATGCTGATGCCCTCCGCGAGGGGTTCGAAACTAACAAGTATGTGGTTGGTCTTTACCAGCCAAACGCCACCATCAGCCACCAGCTTTTTCAATTCGCAGTTTGGCAACCATTATCTGTTTCGAGTTATTCGTCTCCAGCTGGATTGGATGGCTGCTGAATTTGATGGGTTGTTAAATTTTTGTTTTTGTGTTTTCATTAGTAGCCATGAAGGTGCGTTCATATGTGAAGAAGATGTGTGAGTTTTGTAAGACAGTTAAGCATCGCGGGCGTGTTTTCGTGATTTGCACAGCCAACCCTAAACATAAACAAAGACAGGGCCTGTCGACATTGGCGTATGAAGGCACAGTGTCCTCCATGCAAATGGCTCAGCAATAACAGCAGGTCGAAATTCTCTTCCGCAAGCTCACCGTGGCCAAAGCGCAAGGCTGCTTATCCTTACCCGCAGAAGGCCTTAAAAAACGGTGCCCTTCCCTCTGTCGTCTCTTTCTCCGGTTCCTTTATCAGATCCCCTCCTCCGACCACAACCACATTCAGATGAAAGCCTTGAGCAGCACTCAGGCTTAGCTAGCATCCACAGAAGCAACAAAGGTGCATGGGGAAACAGAGAACTTGAGTGCCATCTGCACTTTGCAAAGTAAAAGCAAAAGCTAAAAGAGAAAGATTATACTTTTGCTTTTGTCGACGGATGCATGTTCCTATTTTTTTTAAAAGCCAAAGAAAAGCAAATGGGCAATTGTAAGATCCCGTATTTAATGTGTATACATATGTACATATACGTATGTATTTATATGCATGTATTTATATGTACATGTACGTATGCATCTATATGTATGTATATATAATTAGTTTGATTTGACTGACCCACCTGGCCACTTAGAAGCCAACACAAATATTTTGAATGAGATTGCCATCTCTTCTTGCGGTCTATGACTTAAGACCACGTGTACTCACCTGAATTAGTTGCTATCTTCTTTCTCCTCAGTGCCTACAGCTAGCTTAACAGCTGTGGTTAGCCGCCAACTTCAACCAATAAGGGGCTTTGTAGTTTCCGTTTAGTAGCCTATAAATAGGAGATCAACTCCATTGTTTTCGAACACAAGCTAGCATGCAATGCATGCTTTGCTGCTCATGTGGTTGTGTTTGTATATATATATGTTGAGAGAGAGAGAGAGGAGAGAAGAGAAGACAAATAGGAGGAAGGGATTAAGAAATCAAATAGAATCAGAGAGAAGGGTGCTGAATTATTCGTATTTATCTTCATGCTTGGGATGTCAGCCTGCAGCAGGGTAATGATTCGCAGCTCTCTTTGTTCTTTGCTTAGCTATTTTATGTAGTAAATCGTTGTCTTTCATGGTTGCTTTTAGGCAGAAACTGCAAAACAAGTTTTATATGCAAGGGTTTTATATAATGCTGCCTATTTGATGCAAAACTATTCTATATAACGTATACCTATTTTTACAACTACAGCCTTTTGGTTTCAAGTATGGTATGATCAGTTTGTTCACTATATAGTACTAGATAATGCAAAGCCTGTTTTGATTTAAAGTGTTGGTCTATTTGTAATACCCTTATAAAACGACTTTTACAATTCCAACTCGATTGGAGTATTATTTTGTAAAATAGTTCATACTGATACATATCAGGAAAATATATATGTATATATGTATAATATGACAAAGCTTTTATGCAATTATATAAGCCAAAGTGTTTTGAGGAACTTGTATTATACAGTGAGCTATATATATATATTGCTTATTTCCCAAATCCTTTTACATTCAAACGTCTTCTATTGCAGTTGCATTATTTCATATCGACCAAAATGACTTTTGAATCAAGTGGTGTTAGATTAGTAATACCAAGTAGTCTAACTAGGGTTACATTTGTTATGCATTTTAGTGATTTGCTTGTACTTGTGAAATAGGAATTGATCACAATAGTGGTGCACTCTTGTAATAGAGAGTTGGTGCAATGCTTTGGAGTCCAGGTAGGGGAAATACGGCAGACCGTTACAGATATTGATTCTATTAAATTTCGTGAAGTACTATATTTGTGTTGGTTGATTAATGTGGTTGGACATTGTTTGGATTATTGCTTTAGTTGGTTGTTTACTTGTTAGTACTACTGGAATGTTATTCGTTGAGATATATATTGTGACATGGAGATATATTGTGACATGTGAAAGATGTAATAACGTTGCTTGTGCATCACTCATGTGTCAGAAGTGGTTGGAACTTTGTAGGTGAGAAAGGAATTTGGAAATAGGGTAATGGAAATGATCTTTTGTGTAGTTGAGTCAAACTCTTAGCAGGTACCAGGTCTCAGGTGAGCCCACAGTGCACAGATTCTTTAAGGGTAATTCGGGACTGGCGACGAAGAGTTTTGGCAAGATGACTAACAAAAGGGGAAATTGGGATGATTGAGTTACGGGGGGTTAATTTGTATAATAGAACATTCGAACCACCTCTGCAGGGGTAAAATGCATGGTATGGGACATGCAGGTCCGCGTGTTTTATTATATAAAGTAACGGGGGTAGCGGAAGAGGTTCAATTGCATTCATGCATTATTATCAATAATGATTTGATATTTGGCTATATGATTTCATGACACTTAATTTAATATTGTCAATTTACTGTAATAAGGTTATGTCCCTACTGAGCTGTTAAAGCTCACCCCTCTATTGTTATGCAGGTTCACGAATTAAACAATCTAAGAGGGTAGACGGGATGAGATCGGATTAAGTGTGAGGATAGAATTTTGTATTTCTTTATTTTAGCCTTGTAAAGAATTATTGTGACAGTCCGTCCCTAATTTTAAGAATTTTTAAAGTTTTAATAAAGGATTTTACATAAATGCCCTTTGAGGCATGCGCATTATTCGAGGTTAATCGTTGTGTCGTGCCATCTAAGATTCGTTTTCTTGACATATCCTCGTAGTATTCGTCACTACGGACGTGTGGGCACAGACGGTTCGTGATTTGGAGTTATAACGAAAAAGATTTTAAAGTTTGAAGTTTGGGCATTTTATAAATTTTATTATTAAAATTTGGATGGCCTAGATTAAAGGAATTTGAAATGGATGGTTGGGATGAGAGAAAGAAAGTTTTGTATGTGTGTGTGCGTGAGAGGAAAAAGAAAACAGAGAGAAAGAGAGATTGGGCAAAGCTGCCCAATCGGAGAAGAAGGAGGAGAGGCCGAATGGGGAGAGGGGAGAGGAAGATGACTGGCCAACCAGAGGAAGGAAAGGAGGAAAGGAGAGAGGGCGAGAAGCGGAGGAGAGAAGGAAGAAACGGGTTTTCCCCAACCCGTGTACCCGCGCGACCCGCCGGTGTTCTTCACCCATTTTCGTCAAAATTTCGTCATTTTTCCGGTGAGTTACATCAATCCATCACTTGGAAAACCCTCTATGATCTTTCCTCTTCCTATTACACCTCAAAAATCAAGGAGCTTGGCCTTGAAATTTGATTAAAAACCGTGAGGGGTGTGCGGTAGCTTAGTGTGAAATTTCTTCAAAACTTGAAACGTTTTCTTTCAATTTCTAACACCCATAGCATCCCCTTATGACCTGGAACAAAGCCCAAGCATTGAATTGGACGGTGGAGTTGATTTGAAGGTCGAATTGAAAACACCCAATTCTAGGGTTCTTCACGGTTTTGGTGAAATTGGAGCTCTTCCAGGCCAAATTGGCCTTGGCCACAGGTATAAAGTTTGCTCTACTCATTGAGATCTTCAATTCTATATTTTTTGAGAAGTTTTGGAAATAGTTGGATTTTCCGGCGAACCGGGGCGGCCAACCGCCACCCGCGGCGGCCCGTGCGGCGGCACGTGGCCAATGGCCCGCCAATGTCATTCTTAGCATGTGTTTAAGGTTCTAGGTTCAGTTTTGATAATTGATGGACGTAAATTGAATAATTGAACCTAAGTTCGTTACGATTCGTGGTTAGGTGAAAATGTGAATTGACGATCCGACCGTTGGATCGTCATCAAACTTTGATACATTGTAATACGTAATATTTAAGGATTATAGGAACTTACGGATTGGGAATCCGATTTACGGATCTTCCGGAATTGGAGTTGTAAGTTCATAAAATAGAATGTTAACCGTCACTTGGTTTTGGAAATTGACGGAGATCCGACCGTTGGATGGTAATGAAATTTTAGGATGGTGTCCTAGAGGTATATTGTGGACCTTTGGAAATTATGGATTTGAAATCTGAGTTGCAGATCTTCCGGATCGAACTACGTAGTGACGTGTTTTATATAAGTTATATATTCTATCGATATGAATTCTGAGGTTTGATTTGATTATCGTTCTAGGCGTTGATCGTTATGACGCCTTGATGTGTGGTGCTACGGAGTTGTTGGGCGAACTCCAGGTGAGTGGGCAGTTTTGTTTTCGTATTACCTATATACTATTAATTGTCCCAGAAATTGAATTTATATGAAAGTATGTTTTCAATTGCCATGATGCATATTATAAATTATATGAATTGATATTGATGCGTATATATATGTGGATTGGTGCTGTGGACGCACAAGTGAGTATCAGGGAGTTTATATGGTTTATATGAATGAATGATGATGTGATTGCGTTGTGAGCTCATAAACTGCACCTTTGGTATTAGTGCTTATAGTATTCACCACACGACACGCTCGCCTTGGATCCAAGTAGGTGGATGTCGTACAGACCACTAGAGGTGGTTACGACATGCCAGTCGTACAGACCATTAGAGGGGTTCCGACTGGTGGGTGACCTTAGATTATGTGCACAGATGATTGATGAAAGAAGCACTAGAGCGTATTATTTCACCATCTTAGTCGTACAGACTACTATAGGTAGTTTCGACTTATGTGCAGTGTAGTGCCGTACAGGTCACAGTTGGTGACTCCGGCAGGGCCGTACAGGTCACAGTTGGTGACTCCGGCTGGATGGGATATTGAGCTATAGAATCAGCCGTACAGGACCACTGTAGGGTCTTCGGTTGATTTATTATTTCACCTGATTTATATTGATGCATTCTTATTATATTTTGGCATGTCATGGCATATTCTTTCTGAGATGTTATATTGATAGATGACGGGCTGAGTTTTGATGATATGTGTATATATATATATATGTTTATATTCTATTTTCTGGGAAAGTATACAGGTTTTACGGCGAGGGGTTAGAAATGTTTAAAATGAAATGTTTTCGAAAAACTTTGTTTTACTAACCCACTCAATTTTGTTTTGCGCCCCTCCAGGTTCTAGATAGCAGAGCTTTGGTGGCCACGAGGAATCCAGCGGTGTTCTGACAGAATTCACAAAAGTAGGACTCACCCTCAGGTGTTTCATCTTAGTAATTGTATTTTTGTTTAAAGCTTCCGAACTGTGTAAATGGTTACGTCACTCTCACGTGACGGCCAGCATACCCTCCTTCGGGACGGGGTGTGTCAATTATTGAGTTATTTTAAATAAGAAGAGTTTATTTTCCAACCCGTGTCAATTTCTTTTTATTTATTTTTAGTTTTTAGTTCACGTTTCGGATTCGGGTTCAAGTTTTTACTACCGACCCCGGGTTTGGGGCGTGACAGCAATGTCGGAAAGGCTGTCCAAAGCAACTATCATTTTAGAGAAAAGAGAACGCAAAAGAGAAATCAAAACAGAAAGCAAAAGAGAAATCAAAAGAGAAAGCAAAAGCAGAAAGCAAAAGAGAAAGCAAAAGCAAGGAATAAACACCCCACTAGACCCGGCAGTTTCTGACACGACACAAAAACGACACGAAAATAACGGGTTTCGGGTCAACACGATAACTTATCAGGTCATTATCGGGTGACCCGTTAATAGCAGGTTCTTAACGAGTATACACGCGGGTAACACGTGAGTAACCCGTTTCGACCCGTTAAGAAAAAATTTATTTTGATAATTTTAAAGTTTAATTACTAAAAGATTTATTATAAAATACAATAGTCATATTAATATATACAATATATTCTATATTAAATATATAGTTTTGTATTATTATTCTATATAATTTAAAAAAAAAAAAGTTTTAGTCATTATTTATTTTTATTATGAAAGTTCATTATTATCATTACTAGGATAAATTTTACTTAACATGTTGTTGTCCAAAATTAAAATAAACTAATATAGTATTTGTATAATAACTAAGAAGACATAGATACAAGTATGATAAATGTGAAAGAATATAAACACTCGTGATTCATCATTATTCCTCCACGAGTAGATAATGGTTACACCTACATTATGATTTAGATTTTTAAAATCCTCCAAACCTTCATGACTAATGTTTTTTATTTGAGGGCAGAATTAATAAAATTAATAATAATTATTGTAGAAGTGTACAAAATGTAAAAAAAATATACAATCACTCATAGTGACAAACTTTACAACTTTCATGAAGGGATCAGCTTCGAAATCCAACACTATAATTCATAAACCTTAAATTTATATTTAACCATCGATTGTCATTTACGCTTTATTCTTCTTACTGAATTTCATTTTTTAAATTTTCATTTTTTAAATTTTCTTTTTTGAAAACATGATCATCTGGCGAATGTAAGAAGATGAACGGTTCAGATCTTTGATATTATATTTCGATATTTACGGTTAACTGAAATATGAGTCGATGTCATATAGTTTGTAGAAACTTTATAAACATCAAGCAATATTTTCACTAACCGTAAAACTATGAATATAATATCAACAATCCAAACCGTTCATCTTCTTGCATCCTCTAATAGATCAAGTTTTCAAAAAAGAAAATCTAAAAAAAAATAAAATTTGATGAGAATAATGAAGCGTAAATGTAAACAACAATCAACGGTTAAATTTTTATCTATGATTTATATGATTATAGTAGCGAATTTCGAAGTTAAGCTCTTCATGAAAATTGTAAAACTTGTCATTACGAGCGTTTATATATTTTTTCTACATTTTTTTTACACTTCTACATTAATTAAAAAGCTATTAAAGACTTTAGGTATGTGAAAATATACTTAAAAGAAAAATGCGTTTTTATGTTTTGGATGTGACAATATGGTATATATATACTTATTTAGTATTATGTTTTTCATTTGATTATTTATTGGTTTAAAATATATTTTCCTTAACAGGTAACGGGTCGGGTCATATTACCTGTTAATATTATCGGGTCGATTTCTGGTCGGGTCATTTTACCCGTTTATTTTAACGGGTGTTACACAACACAACCCGTTAAGATATCGGGTATGACACAAAAGTGACACGAACATGGAAAACACGACACGAATGCCAGGTCTACACCCCACCAGAATAATGTGTTTACTTTTTTGGTTTTTTGTATGATGTAATTTATTTTTCTTATCTTTCGAAGACATCTGTATAAACCCCATCAGAGGGTAAAAAAAAAAAAAAAAAGGGCAAAGCCCAAAATAAATGGGCTGGAATGTTGTGTAGAGGGCGAATGCCCATAAACCCAAAATAGCTCCAACCAGGCGAGCAAAAGTACGCCCAATACTCCACAATTATTCGACAACCTGCCGCTATTACCACTAACCAGGTGATCAAAAGTACGCCCAGTACTCCAAAATTATTTGGCAACCTGCCTCTATTATCACCAACCAGGTGACCAAAAGTACGCCCAGTACTCCAAAATCATTCTACAACTTGCCGTTATTACCACTAACCAGGTGATAAAATGTACAATCCGTACTCTAATATCATTTGGCAACTAGCCATTCATGCCACCAACCAGGTGATGAAATGTACAACCCATACTCTTCTTCATGCCACCAACCAGGTGATGAAATGTACAACCCATACTCTTCTTCATGTCACCAACCAGGTGATCAAAAGTACCCCCAGTACTCCAAATTATACTTGAGCATTACTCATGTCATTCATACATAAACGTTCATAAGCATCACTCATGACAATCATACATAAACATTCATGACCAACATTCATGAGCATCGCTCATGACAACATCTATGAGCATCACTCATGTCAATCAACATAAACATTCATGAGCATCACTCATGTCAATCAGCTTCAAAAGCTTCATTTACAGAGCTCTAGCTTCAAAAGCTTCATTTACAAAAGCTCCAGCTTCAAAAGCTTCATTTACAGAGCTCTAGCTTCAAAGCTTCACTTGCAAAGCTTCACCTACAAAGCTTCAGTGCAGGGTATACAAATACCACCTCCGAACAACTGCCACTTCGGCCCATACATGGATTCAATTTAAAGTCTCCAACCAACAGACTCTATTGACCGAAGACTTGGGGGACTACATTATGTACCATATATTGGGCCTTATGGAAAATGTTTGGGGGACTTAGCCCGTTATCTATGTACTGAGGAGCGAGCCCTTATTTTATAAAAGGGACTCCCTTACTTTCATTAGAGAACACACATGAAAAATACTTGGGGACTTAGCCCATTATTTATGTATTAAGGAGCGAACCCTTATTCTATAAAAGGGACTCCCTCACTTTCATTAGAGAGCACCCATTATTGATGTACTGAGGAGCGAGCTCTTATTTTATAAAAAGGACTCCCTTACCTTCATTAGAGAGCAACGCCACCAGCTGAGCAACCACCTCGCCGCAAGCATCACTCCTAACCCATCACTTATGTATTGAGGAACGAGCCCTTATTCTATAAAAGGGACTCCCTCACCACCATTAGAGAGCATCGCCGCCTACTGAGCAACCGCCTCGCCGCGAGCATCAACTCTAGCCCATCATTTATGTATTGAGGAGTGAGCCCTTATTCTATAAAAGGGACCCCCCTCACCTTTAACGCCACAAGGCGAGCCAACCAAGGCAACATAAGCCATGAGCCGAGCAACTTCACGGCATGTGCTACTTCTAGTTGAGCATCATTTCAAATTGAGCACCGCCTCATATCGAGCTTCAGTTCAAGACAACATCTAGTTACTTCGGCCCACACATGGACTGAATTTCAAGTCTCTAGCCAAAAGACTCTCTTGACTGAAGACTTGGGGACTACTTTTTATACCATATTTAGGGCATTCGTATTTAGACCTCGTATAAATACTAGGGGGACTTAAATGTAATTATGTAATAAAGGAATTGGCAAATATGTAATAAGTGAGGAGTCCTTATTTTATAAAAGGACCCTTCA
The DNA here is from genome assembly GCF_916048215.2 of Malus sylvestris. NCBI lineage: Eukaryota > Viridiplantae > Streptophyta > Magnoliopsida > Rosales > Rosaceae > Malus > Malus sylvestris. The sequence continues at coordinate 4,465,968 of NC_062264.1, read as the reverse complement.
CCCTCACAATTAGAAGAGGCCAATTTCTTAGGCCATAGAAGGGCTATCTGCTCTCAGAAGCTCTTTCCATCTCTCTCCCTCACAAACAGAGAAATACAATATCAGTATGGACGTAGCCCAAACCTTGGGGTGAACCACGATATATCCTGTGTTATTTACTTTCTTGCAGATCCACGGTCGGATTTATGTTGTTCCAAGACCTCCGGTTTTGTGCATCAACAAATTATAGTGATAATAATCATAAAGAAAATTACAACATAAATAGTCTACAAGATTAATATAAACAACTAGAGATAAAGTTAGAAAAATTGACAACTAGAGATTAAGTATAAATTTAAAACCTTTAAACTTCTGCAACCAGCACACTTCTTCCATCATAGGAATGAGGTATATAGTTTGTTAATTTCTTTAACCAGTTTGCCTATTGAACTTAGATCATGAGATCTCCAATCAACTAAGTTATATTTCCGCTCGACTAATTCATTAGTTATGTTGGCATTAGCCTCATTCCCCTCAATGATCAACTTACTCTCTAGTCTAACCTTTAATAATTGGATCCACTACTAGGTTGACTATTTTTAAAGGAAAACTAATGAAAATGGTTTGAAAACTTTGAGTTTTAATCAAAATGACAAAAATGTGTTGTAAGTGAATAGTACCAGGAGTGATTTTTTAAAGTTAAACTGTCATTTTCGTTAAGAGTGAACAGTACCAGAAGTGTTCCATTAAAACTCCCTTTTTTTAATCGTGTGCACAATCTATCTGATGAAATTATATTTCATATGAGAGTAGTTGTTTCTCAATTTCAAGTCCTCAAAAGTATATATATGTTGGGACTTTTGTAAGTAATTTGCTAATACTAGGAAGTAGACTTCCCCCATATTTAAGGTATTTAAAGAAAGATCTCTAAGGCTTTATGCACCTTAAAATTGTATATTATCACATTTAGGTGGCAAATTCTTTTATATGTTCTTGTTAAGTAAATACCATTATATCTTAATGATATTTAAGCAACCCCACAATTCACTCAAAATTATGATTGCTTTAAGGTTGTTAAAGCACTTCGTTGGACCTTAGCCTCCTCTATTTATTAATTCAGTCATCATTTTATTAAGATGAAAGTAACTCATCCATAATGAGTTCAAGCTCTATGATTTGAATATGTATTGTGTATTGTTATCACAAACGTGTTCTTACCATGAACAACCATGATAAAACAAACTCATTGGTAGTCCTTGCTTACCAAATAAGCAACATCGCGTCTTCTGCACATGTACAAAAGACATGTAGAAGAGCCCCACACTCTCGGTGTCTTATTCTTTTCAAACGAATTGGCAGTTGGCTTCATCCCTGGCTAACACGGTCATTGCGCGCAAGATTCTTTATGATGCTTGTCATAATAGTAATTAACCGCCTTCTTTGCTAGTACCAATTAACAGTCTGAAACTGCTTCTTTTTAGTGTAACACAAATCTCTGATAGACAATATTATCATCTTCTTGTAATAACATCATTTAGATGACAGCATTAATTATATCCATTTTGTGCAAATGGAACACTAAATCAAAACACCGCTTCAAACAATATTGCAGTTGCTTTAATTTGTTCATGTCTCTTCATTTTACCAACTACTATTGGTAATTGTTTGGCATGGAATTCTTGTCCAAAACACCTAAACAATTCCCAGGTTTTGATCTTGGAAAGCAACTTGCAAACCCATCAAGAACCCTGAGCGGTTTCTAAGTTCCTTCATCAATGCAAATATGTCTTGCTTATAAATATTTATAGGAACTTCTCATTTATAGATCATACAGATAGTAAACTAATTTAGAAAACCACAGGTTCTTATCCACATTTTAATGGTGATGTCTCTTTTTCTAGAAGAAGGAATTGGAAACACCGATAATTAGTTATTTAAATTGAACTACATATATGTATAACTGATAGACTTGTATTTCACAGAAACATGCATGTATTGTAACAAACCGTCCCCAATTATTACAATTTTATAAAGTGAATTTACGAAAATGCCCTTCAAGGAAAATGCAGTGACTTTTGTTGATTGCCTTTTTGAGTTACGTAAGATTCATTTTCTTGGCGTATCCCCGTAGTACTCGTCGCTACGGACGCGTATGCGCAAACGGATCGTGATTTGGAGTTATAACGAATGAGATATTAACATTTAAAGTAGGGGCATTTTGGTAAATTGGGTATTCTCTAGAAAGCTCCAGATTTTTGGAGATTAATCTGGATAGCCATGTGTGTGGCCTAGATTTAAAGAAAGAAAAGATAGGCGGTGGAGATGAAGGATAAAAGAGAGAAAGGAGGGGCGAGACGCCCAATTAGAAAGAAGAGAAAGAGAGAGTGACCAATGGGGGAGAGAAGAAAGGAGGGGAAATGAGAAGGAAGAGGTGCACCGGGTAACCTTGATCCGTTTCTAACCCGCTGACTCGGTTCCTTGACCCGGTCCTATCCCCTCCGTCCGATGTTCGTTTGAGGTGATTTCGGTGTCTAAGAAAAGCTCTCATCGAGCCCAACATCTCTATGGTGTTAAAATTCTAGATTTCTAACCCAAATTCACAAATTAAAGCCACAAACCCCCGGGGGCATCTGACAATTTTAACCTTTTTCCGGTGGCTCCAGCTAGTTTCACCGTTGATGACCACCACCAAAAGACTCCTCTCAACCCCAAGAGCAAGGCTCAAGCAATGTTTGAGGCATTGGAGTGAGTTTGGAGGTCAAACACACCCAAATCTAGCGTTCCAGCATATTTTCATGAAATTGAGGCTTTTGCCGGCCAAATTGACCTTAGTCACATGTATGAAAGTTGCTCCACTCATTGAGATCTTCATTCTTGTAAAATTTGAGAACTTTTAGTAATAGTTGATTTTTCTGACGAGTCGGGGTGGCTAACCGCCACCTACGGCGGTGCGTGCGGCGGCGTGTGGGCCGAGACATCCCCTGACATTCCTAGGTGAAATTTGAATACCCTGATTCCATTGGTGAAGTTCGATTGACGAATTTCCGTCATTTGAACGTAGTTCCATTAAGGTCCGCCAACGATCCAACCGTTGAATAGTCACCAAATTTTGGTACATTATAGTACATAATATTTGAGGATATTAGAAACTTACGGATCGGGAATCTGACTTACGAATCTTCCCGAATAGGATATGTAAGTTACGTGTTATATAGATAAGAATTTTGAGATGTGACTGAATATTTGTTCTAGGTGACGATCGTTAGTGACGCCTCGATATTCATGCTAGGGGGTTGTAGCGTGGACCTTAGGTGAGTGGGTTTTTGTTTTCTATATATATATATATATTTATGCTTTAGGATTTCTAAAAACTGTTTTTAAATGAATTTATGACTTCAATGCCATGTCAAGGAAGCATTATATTTTAATATTTGCATTAGAATAGTTTTGCATACTATTGAATGATGATGCAGAGGCCCAGGTAAGCTTCAGGTGAGTACATTATGATAATAGTGGTTGCATTGTGTATGATTATGCGTAGATGCATTTAAAGCTTATTATCCTGCACCCCAGTGTTAATGCTTCGCCCACGGCTAGGGCTTAGCCTTCAGGTGATTGTTCACCTCCTGCACCGCATGCTCAGCTTGGATCCAAGTCAGGTGTCAGCCTGTCGTACAGACCACATTAGGTGGTTCCGACTCATAGGTGACTTGCGATTTATCACACAGTCTTCACGTGATCATAGCACTTGAGCTTACTTATTTACACCCAGCCTGTTGTACAGACCATATTAGGTGGTTTCGACTCGTGTGCAGAAATTAGTTTATGAGCTATAGGTTCAGCTGTACAGGTCACATTAAGTGACTTTGGCTGGCATATCATTTTACATTGATTTATTTCACATGGCTTACTTATTTCATTGTTGAGATATTTGACATGGCATATACTTGGTTTTCACTACTCTCGAGCATGATTTCTATATACATATGTATTATTATTTTCTGGGAAATTATATGGGTTTAAAACTTTATTTTTAGGTCCATTCACCCTTGTTTTTGCGCCCCTCCAGGTTTTATCTGCTGAAAGTCGTATCGATGAGGATTCTTGGCAAATCTCAGTATAAGTGGCTACCTCCGAGGGTATGATCCTTACCCATACTATTGTACTTTACTTATGCTCTGACGTTGCATGTGAAATGGGTTCATCCCCCGCTCACAACGCACTCTTGTCTTTAGGTACTTTTAGGTTTAAAATTATTCACATTTTCCACATCACTATACTTTATGGCTCATCACCTTCTAGGTGTTGACCAATACAGCTCGATTCGGAGTCCTAGTGAATATTCCGGGTCAGGGTGTGTCATGTATCCTAGAATCAGACTTGTTCTAGATTAATGCATAAATTAGAACTTTATAATCCTAGATTATAATGCATGATCCTCATGGCCTGTGTATATGAATGCCAAGTTAATTAACAATTCATGGACAATTCTACATGTACCTCTTATGAAGTGAAGTGTCAAATTTTCAAGGACGCCAAAAAAGATGTTGAGACACCTCCTTTGTTTGAATCAAATCATTCAATCCAAAAGGCATGAATCAAAATCCAAAAATATCCATTCTATTTTTACTTTTATCTTCATCAATATATATGAAGTCTCACAATTAGATATCTTCTGTCAATCATTAGTACTTAAGAAGGTGGCAATTTTTCATTTATGCTGCCATTCTTCCTTTGTCTAGAGCGCACGAATCAAAATTTTAAAGGATTTGAAGATTGGGTGCGCTAGAAAAATTCTAGAAAGGTAGAAATTTGGAAAAGAATTGTGAGAGCTTCTTTGAGAATTAAATTAACCTCTTAATGAAAGCACCAGACTTGTGGTAGCAAAAATTATGTCTTTGACGAAATTGTTATTACAAAACAAATTAAACACATTTGGTTGATGCCTAGAACCATGCAACCTGAGAGAAGGGATTTGACCAATGAACATTCGCTAAGTCAAGTTATCTTAAAAAAGAGTGAGATTAGGGTTGAACTGTACTTCAACTTACTTGAGAAGTGTGTGGATTGAGTATTTATAGGAGCATGGATGGTCACATGTGTAGGGTTTTCATAACATGTGACAACATCTTGTTGATCAAGGTGTGTTATCAGATCGATTAAGTTGTACTTGTGCCATGATAGTATTGAGGACAATCCTTGTGGATATTATTAAATTTAATTGATAATATCCTAAGATTATCTTGGAGAATCTTTGGTATGATGTAATTAGGCTTCCTTACTTAAAACAATAAATCTACACTGAGGAAAGATTAAAGGTAGGAATTAGTTATTAAGTATACCTTTAATTCCCTTGTCTTATCTCCTTGTCATGAGCAGTGGAGCTTGAAAAAGTTGTAGTCAGCAACTTAGGTCTTCTTGATGGTTGAACTGGTGTGGAGCGAATGCGGGCCTCACCAAATGAATAAGGGCATTCTCGTCAATTACAGATAAAAGTCCACATGTTAACATGTTAACTCCATGATTTTCTGAATTATTTTTTGCTCCACATGTAGTTCATTAGTTTTTAGAGTTAAATGCATTTTACACCACAAGGTTTGGGAGTCATTTGAAAAATCCGCCACGAGGTTTCAACTTTTGCATTTTACACCATATGGTTTTAGAATTATACCATTTTATTCTCTCTGTCAATTTCGTAATCTTGTTAGACGTTGCGTGTTGATATGGCATAAACTTGTCCCACATTTTATAAAATTGATATCAACGTGTAAATTCCATGAAATGAGATATAAACATTATGCTTTCTAAGCAGTAAAATTCTGCAAGCTACGAGAAGCTAGTAGTATTTATCTGTACAATGTTAAAATAGGTCTAAGTTCAACTGTTTTTTTTTTTTTTTTTTTTTTTGTTAAATGGGAATATAACAACAAAGTTACTGTCCAACAGTCCAAGATGGAAAGTTAGTATTTTTTTTTTCCATTAAGGGAAGAGGTCCGAGGCTCCCATCCCACGGTTGATTGAAACCAAAATAAATCAAGCAATTTTAATGACCAAAGTTGTTTGTAGTATTTGAAACAGGTCTAAGTTCGAATCCCCTTCCCCCGTTCATCGAAGAAAAAACAATTTTAAAACAAAAATTGGTATGTCCCTTGAATGCGTTGATTTAATTTCCAATTTTGTGAAAGAGTCTTATCTCTGTTGTGCTATATATATTATCTTGAGTGGTACAATTTAGAGTATATAGAGCTTAAGCCTAGAAAAACAAGTGTATATAGGCAGCTCAATTCTTAACCCAGAAAATAACAATGTTTAGGCAGAAAGTGAAAGTAGCATGGGTAGAAAATGACAGGACTATCATGTTCCAAAAGAGGAAAAGAAGGTTACTGAAGAAAGTGAGAGAGCTGACCACCTTGTGCGGTGTCAATGCTGTCGTCATTTTCCGTGGTCCGCACGACAACAAGCCGACAGTGTGGCATTCCGGTCAAGTGACGGAAGAATTGCTCACCAGTGTTCAGAAGATGGAAGAGATCACTGACCTTGAGGAAGAAAAAACTAAACTTGAAGAGAAGTGACTGGCGGGAGATTTCTGGGTGTGAATCGTGTGATGGTCCTCACCACTTTGGGGGAGTGTAGGTGCTTAGCACACAACCATTGTTGAAGAGTTAATCTTGCATAATTTTTCTCAATTAAAAAAAAATCAGAAATAAATTGTACTTCCCCAGTTTTCTAGTGCTGTTTGTTGTTATCGTTTTTTTTTTCTTTCTTTTTTCTGGTTATCGTTTTTAATTCATGTATCAGTACTTTTTCATTGGTTTTATGCTAAAATGGAAATAGGGGTATATATGTAATGATCTAAAGAAGGAAAAAAATAATTCTGTATGTAATTAAGTAAAATATATTTTCAGGTTATATGCTTATCTTCTTGCTATTATACATCATTTACAACGACTTAGTATTACGGTCTAGTGGTGCAAGAAACACTTCAAGTGTTTTTGAAATCAAAAAACAATTTCTCTATAAACACTTTCAATCATTTTAAATACACTTCCAAAAGAGTCATTAATCACTTTGGTCCTAAAGAAAAATATGTCCATAATGTACGGCTAAAAACCAATGGTAACAAAGAAAATTCAAGATGAATTTGTTAAAATATGATTCCATGGTTTTTTTTTTTTTAAAAAACATTAAAATGATTGCATAGACTAAATTAGTGAATGGGGAAAAACCTAATGACAAAATGTAATTAACCCTATAATAATTTGATAGTATCAAAAAGTTTAATCTAATAACTAAATTGATATTCATTGATAATCATTTCATTTCTAGTTTTTAATATTGATTTCTTGTGTTTTTATAGAACTATATTTCATTCTAAAGGGTTAGAAATTGTACTAAAAATGCGAAGTGTGTAGATTCGGGTAGGGGTGGGTTTGGTTTTGTTTGGTTCGGTTTTTGGCTAAAACCGGAAACCAAACTGAAATTACTGTTCAGTTCGGTTTTGGTTCGGTTTCCTTTCGGTTTTTTCGGTTCAATTCAACTTCGGTTTTTGTTTTTTTTCGGTTCGGTTTCGGTTTGGTTCTTTTTTTTTCCTTCTGCAACTTTTTTAGGTTGAAGAATAAATCAGTTTGTTTCTAGATCCATGGATTGCAGAACAAATCAATAAACTGACCTTATCATTAAGCAAACGAATTTTCAAATTCAATCATCGAAAAAGTCCAAAATCTGGATTTCATCTAAGTTTTAGAATACTAATTTTCATATCACGAAAATCTTTCATAAAGAAGTGTATCTCTATATAATCAACCAAAACACAAGTCCTAGAAATTTAATTTTCCACAAATCTAAGCATGCATGCATAATATTCGATTAGGAAGACCTAAAGTCATATGAAAATTAGAGAAATCTAAATTCAAATTCCACATATAAATCTTTGAATAAATTTGTGAGGCACCGCTTGGTAGAATCGGCTATGGCGGGCTTGGTGGACTCGGCTATGGTGGCGGCGTCGGGAGCTACAGACGGAGTTAATTTGCTAGAGATCAAGCAAGAAGCGTAGAAATAGAGCTCTAGAATTCCGGGGAGGATAGAGTCGATGGGTGAGATTTGAAATTAGGGTGAGAAGAAAGAATATGTACCCTGTCTAGGGAAAAAAAGAAAGAAGAGGAAGAAAAAAAAATAAAAGAAGAATGAGAGAAGATGATGCGGCTGAGGTCTGGGGAGAGAGAAAAGAAGAAGAAAGAGGGACAAAAAAGAAAGAAAGAAAGATGGAGAGGAGAAGGGAAGGTATGTGGCTCTCTGAGGAAGAAAAAAAAAAGGACAGTGCTAGAGTTTATAACTGGGCTTATAAATTGGGTTGGAATTGGGCTTGGAATTATGGAGGGAATTTGGCTTAAAAATTAAAATACAAAAAAAAAAATATATATATATATAATAATTCGGTTCGGTTCAATTTAGTTCGGTTTCTGAACCCTCAAAACCGAAACCGAAACCGAACAAAAAGATTTCGGTTTAGTTCGATTTTTTCAATTTGATTCGATTTTTTTTTTCGATTTCGGTTTTTTCGGTTTCGGTTCAGTTTTTTGTCCCCTTTTTTTTTTTTTGGTTTTCAATTTTTAGAACCCACCCCTAAATTCGGGTATTTATAGGAGCAAAGTAACTAAGTTACTTGATACTAATAGGGTATTTATAGGAGCATGGCTGGCCACATGTGTAGGGTATTCTATGTCAAGTGTCAACTTCCAGTTGGCCAAGGTGTGTTATCAGATGATAGAGTTGAACTTGTGCCATGACAATACTGAGGATAATCTTTGTATATATTCTTAAACTTAATTAATAATGTCCTAAGGCTTATCTTGGATAGTTCTTGATAGGATGTTATTGGACTTTCTTGTTTAAAGGAATAAGCCTTCGATGAGGAAAGTTTAAACGTAGAGACTAGTTATTAATTCTACTCTAAATTTTCTTGCCTTATATCCTTATCAAGAGCAAAGGAGTTTGGAAAATTTGTAGTCAGCATGGTAGGTCTTCTTGATGGTTGAACTACATGTGAATCGAATGTGGGCCATGCCAATTGGATAAGGTTATTCTCGTTATTTGCAGATAAAAATCCATGTGTCAACTTCATGGTTTTTTGAATTATTTTCTTATGCACAGTTAGTTTTTAGGGTTAACTATATTTTACATCACAAGGTTTAGGGCTATTTTGCAAATGAGCCATGAGGTTTTAATTTTTGCATTTTACACCACATTGTTTCAGAATTATACCAATTTAACCTCTCTTTCAATTTCATCGTCTTATTAAACATTACGTATTGATGTGGCATAGAACTGGCCCGCATTTTAAGCACTTTTTAACTGTCAATTTCAATGTTAACTACTTTACTCTTTTATTCTTTTTGTGAAATATACAGTCAATATGTAAAATTTTATGAAATGAGATATAAACATTACGCTTTCTAAGTAGTAAAATTCTGTAAGCTCTGCGAAGCTAGTAGTATTTGTCTTTACAATGTTAAAATAGGTCTGGGTTCAACTCCTTTTTTGTTATAAGGGAATATAACAAAAAATTTAATGACCAAAGGTGGAAAGTTGTTGGCATTTTATTTCCATTAAGGGAAGTGGTCCAAGTTCGACGCCCCCATCCGCGGTGATTTTTTTTTTTTTTTTTTGGAAAACCTCGACGGTACGAGGGTAATTTTATTAATAACGAAAAAACAAGCTACACTTAGTCAGGGGGGACATAAACCTTACCCCCAAAAAACAGAGACAACAAAAAGGAAAAAAAAAAAGACCAAAATAAATCAAGCAATTTAATGACCAAAGTTGTTAGTAATATTTGTCTTTACAGTATTGGAAGAGGTCTAGGTTCGAATCCCTTAAGAACAAAAATTGGTATCGTCCTTGATTGCGTTGATTTTATTTCCAATTTTGTGAAGGAGTCTTTTCTCTATTGTGCTATATATATTCTCTTGAGTTGTACACAAAGTATATAGAGCTTAAGCCTAGATAAACAAGTGTGTATAGGCAGCTTAATTCTTAAACCAGAAAACAACAATGTTTAGGAAGAAGGTGAAAGTAGCATGGGTAGAAAGTGATAGGACTATTATGTTCCAAAAGAGGAAAAGAAGGCTACTGAAGAAAGTGAGAGAGCTGACCACCGTACGTGCTGTGCGAATGCCGTCGTCATTTTCCGTGGTCCACACGACAACAAGCCAACAATGTGGCATTCCGGTCAAGTAACAGAACAATCTCGAAAACTGATCGTGCATTTCGAACCGGACCTAGATCTTCCATCAAGTTCTTTCTCTCTTCATGAGGGTGAAGACGAGGAAAAGATGATGAGCAAAATAGGAGGCTTCAAAAACGATATGCAAGGGATATGAATGTCACGTAATGGTAACGTTAGAGGAAGTCCAAGAAATGGTATATGGCTTCCTTACGACGTTACCAAAACCTAGAAATTCTCTACTTGTTTAATGTAGAATAAGAAATAATTCATATAAAAAAAATCAGAAATAAATTGTATCTCAGTTTTCTAGTCTTGTTTGTTGTTATGGTCGAATTTTTTTTGTGGCTCATCGTTTTTAATTCATTGTATCAGTATTTTCTCTTCTATTATGAATTTTATATTTTATTGTCTCATCGTTTTTAGTATTTTCTTTCTTTTAATGCAGTGGTTGTTCTTTTGTTGGTTGAATGCAAAAATGGAAAAAGAGCTATATATGTAATGATCTAAAGAAAGAAAAAAAAAAAGAAGAAGAAAAAAAAGAAGAAGAGAGCTGATACGAAGCCATAAAGTGTGATGTTGTGGAAAATTGTGAATAAATTTAAACCTAAGAGTGCCTAATTACTAGAGTACACTGGTGAGCGGGAATGAACCCAATTCACACGTGATGTTAGAGCATAAGTAAGTACAGAAAAGTGATGTAAGAATCGTACCCTTGAAATAGTCTCTGATACTAAGAATCACCGTGAGTCTTTGGTGATAATAAAACTCAGCTAATAATACCTGGAGGGTGAAAACAAAATAAGAGTAAGTGGCCTTGTAAGTAAAATACTAATAGAGAACATATAAGACATGTAATCACTTGCTACAACACCTGTATAATTTCCAGACTTAGAATATAAAATATACATCTTTATATACGTATATTGATTCAAGTCATGCTTCACATATTTATAATCATATGTTAACTTATCGCATATTCATCACGTCTACTAGCCTATCACGTATTCACCACATATATTAGCTCATCACATATATTCATTATATATACTAGCGTGTAAGTCAGAGTCACCTCTAGCGACCTATACGATATATTCATATCTCATCACATATTTCATCAATCGTGGCTAGCATATAATAGTTGTAGTCACCTCTAGTGACCAATACGACATATTCATATCTCATCACATATCACATCAATCATGGCTAGCATATAATAGTCAGAGTCACCTCTAGTGACCTGTACGACATATTCATATCTCATCATATATCTCATCAATCATATATCTCATCAGTTATGGCTAGCATATAATAGTCAGAGTCACCTCTAGTGACCTATACGTCATATTCATATCTCAAGCAACAGAACAATCTCGAAAACTGATCGTGCATTTCGAACCGGACCTAGATCTTCCATCAAGTTCTTTCTCTCTTCATGAGGGTGAAGACGAGGAAAAGATGATGAGCAAAATAGGAGGCTTCAAAAACGATATGCAAGGGATATGAATGTCACGTAATGGTAACGTTAGAGGAAGTCCAAGAAATGGCATATGGCTTCCTTACGACGTTACCAAAACCTAGAAATTCTCTACTTGTTTAATGCAGAATAAGAAATAATTCATATAAAAAAAATCAGAAATAAATTGTATCTCAGTTTTCTAGTCTTGTTTGTTATTATGGTCGAATTTTTTTTGTGGCTCATCGTTTTTAATTCATTGTATCAGTATTTTCTCTTCTATTATGAATTTTATATTTTATTGTCTCATCGTTTTTAGTATTTTCTTTCTTTTAATGCAGTGGTTGTTCTTTTGTTGGTTGAATGCAAAAATGGAAAAAGAGCTATATATGTAATGATCTAAAGAAAGAAAAAAAAAAGAAGAAGAAAAAAAAGAAGAAGAGAGCTGTTATTCTCACTCCAATGTCTTATCTTCCCACCCACATTTTTATGAATTTTTTAATTACAAATTTGTCCATTTGTAAAATGACTAATAAGGACCTTAGTTACTCCCTTTTATGTTACTTTTTTCTTATATAAAAAAGAAAAAAGAAAAGTTTGGACGTGATAACTCTCACGCTATGTTTAGAAAATTTGTCTTCCTTAAACCCTAACTCATATTTCCCATCTCCTTTCATTCAAAGAAAGCAAAAAGAATGAACTTAGAGGATGACGTTTCTATGGAAGAAGTAGATGATTATGTTTCCGTCGAAGAGGTAAAAGATAATTTTATGTGGGTCATCTTGATTTGCTGACATCGTACAATTGAAGCATAGCTATGTGACTTTTTATTTGAATTTGCATTAGATTAAGGTGCAATTTGTTTTTTAATGAGAATTTCTGGAATTGAAGCATAGCTCTGTTGACATCGTTCATTAGGTTAGGGTAAATTTGTTGCATACTGCTGTAGGCGTGGTTGATTTAGAATTGAAAACCTAAACAACGGTAAGCGTGGTTGATTTTTCATTACCCCGTACTTACCACAAGCACCACCTCTCTCTCCCTTTAAGTTAGAATTGAAGCCGAATTAAGCTTCAATTGTTGCATAGGTACGGACTTGAGTAAGCTTCTCCATTTTCAATCCCAACCAAGCGTGTAGGCTGAAGATTAGAAGACCTTGTTTTTTTGTTTGTTTTTTTTTTTTTTGGCTTTTAGAACCTAAACAACGGTAAGCGTGGTTGATTTTTCATTAGCCCGTACTTACCACAAGCACCACCTCTCTCTCCCTTTAAGTTAGAATTGAAGCCGAATTAATCTTCAATTGTTGCATAGGTACGGACTTGAGTAAGCTTCTCCATTTTCAATCCCAACCAAACGTGTCGGCTGAAGATTAGAAGACCTTGTTTTTTTTGTTTTTTGTTTTTTTTTTGGCTTTTAGAAGAGAGTAATATTATTTGTTTATATTCTTTTCTTAAGAGAAATTTATCTCTAATTATATAGAGGGTTATTTTAGGAATAATGGTGGGTGAGAAAATAACATTTTAAATTTTTAACTTTTTATAGTGGGTGTAAATCTAACGTGGGTGGGGAAATAAGACAACGGGGTGAGTCTAGCAGCTCTCAAGAAGAATTGTTGTATGAAATTAAGGAAAATACCTTTTGAGGTTATATGCTTATCTTATCGCTAACTTACGTCCTTTACACCATTTGATCACTTTGGTCCTGAAGTAAAACATGTCCATCATCGGATCGGATGCACACAAGACCATGAAAAATTGTTCCACAACATTGGGGATTGAATTAATCTTAAAAACATAAACCATAATGTACGGCTAAGGGTTGATTTGAAATTGTTTAAACTTTTTTAAAGCAACTTCTTAAAAAAGTTGGGGTTCTAATTGTGTTTGGTAAATGAAATAAAAAGAGTTTTTTTTTTTTTCAAAATTATGGGTCCAAAACAGCTGAAAGCAAAAAAAACTCTACACAATCTTCTCAAAAGTGCTTTTCTTTATTGGAGGCATGTGTTAATGAAACCTTTATATTGACAATTCTACCCCCATATAGTTTACCAAACACTTACCTACTTTATTTTACAATTGTTTATTCTCACAGTACATCAGAAACAGTTTTGAAAAAAGTACAACCCCAAAGTACCCATAAAACCTTAGTCACCTGCATTCTTTGACACAAATTTGACAAAGTTACATATCTATGGTAACAGAGAAAATTCATAGATGAATTTTTTAAAATATGATTGCATAGCCTAAATTAGTGAATGGGAAAAGCCTAAGGACAAAATCTGTTTAACACTATAAGAATTTGATAGTACCAAAAAGGTTAATTTAATAATTAAATTTGATATTCATACATTTCGGGCTTGATAACCATTTCGTTTTTAATTTTTAATATGGATTTCTTGTGTTTTTATAGAACTATATTTCATTCTAAAGGGTTAGAAATTGTATTAAAAAATGCGATAGAGTTGAGCTAAGGCATATAGTGAGTCGACCATGATAATAAGTTATTAAACTTGTCATTCAAATGAAACAAATATGAGACGTCTCATATTAGAGATAAACTAATGATTAACAAATCCTTTTTTTTTTTTTTTCTAAAAACACCCTTATCTTACAGAGCGAAAAGACAACTGTGTTTAGTATTACAACTCCTTTATTAAAAGAGTGTGATCCTTACGCATCTCCTTCTCTATTAGGGGTGGGCACGGGCCGGGCCGGGCCCAAATTTGAAGGGACCGGACCGGACCCGCTTAAAAAGGAAACGGGACGGATCGGGCCGGGTATTGCAAATTTGATTACTGAAACCGGACCTAACTCGGCCCATTGGAAACGGACCGGTTCGAGACGGGTCCACGAGTCCTTCTTTTCTTTTCTTTTTTTTTTGTTTTTTTTTTTCTGGTTTCGAATTTCAATGTCCTCCCGGACTCGCCATCCTCAAGATTCGTCATCCTCCAAATCCTATTTTCTCAGTAGCCAAACAGAAAACAAAAAGGAATGACCATCGATGGTGACCAAACAAACAAAAAAAAAAATAAAAATCAGAAGGTTGGGGGAGAGAGAGATCGAGAGACTAGGGGAAAGAGATCGAGAGGCAGGAGGTTGAGAATCGACAGATCCAAGGTGTGAGAAATCAGAGATAGAGGTGTCGGGAGAGAGAAAAACTGTAGGGGAGAGAGAAAGAGTGAGGAGACTGAGGAGAGGAGAGTCTTCGAGAAGGTGTGAGACACTGCGGTGGAGGTCGCGGTGGAGTGTGGGTGTGGGTGTGGGTGTGGGTGTGGGTGTCGTCTGTCTGCTCCAGGAAGGAGAGTTGCAGAGATGGGGGAAGAACAAACACAGGGAGGAATGAGGGATAAGGATTGAAAGATTGGGTGTGTGTGTGTGTTCTCAGAAAAGCAAAAGTATCAAGATAAGAAAGAGGGATCAAGAGGTTGGGTGTGTGTGTGTTCCATCAAAAGCAAAAGCAAAAGCATCGGGACAAGGAGACAATCTGACAATGTTCACAAGGAGCCTGGGAGACCGAGAAAATATTATATTTAAATTGGGATGTTACACAAACGGGTTGGTCGGGTACCCGTTTTTTTATACTTCTGGACCCGGCCCGCCCCTAAAATTCTAAAGCCCCGCCCCGCCCCGCCCCGTTTCTCTTTTTAAAAATTAGGAACCGGCCCGTACCCGCCCCGAACCTTGATTACCCGCCCCGACCCGCGGTTCCTGTACCCGTTTGCCCACCCCTATTCTCTATAGTTCTCTCTAATTACAAAAGTGAAAATTAAAATGTAAAAAACAGAATGATAATAGCATAGATGACACACCCCGACCCGGAATGTCCACTAGGACTCCGAATCAAGCTGTGCTGGCTAACACCTGGAAGGTGACGAAGCCATAAAGTGTGATGTTGTGGAAAATTGTGAATAAATTTAAACCTAAGAGTGCCTAATTACTAGAGTACACTGGTGAGCGGGAATGAACCCAATTCACACGTGATGTTAGAGCATAAGTAAGTACAGAAAAGTGATGTAAGAATCGTACCCTTGAAATAGTCTCCGATACTAAGAATCACCGTGAGTCTTTGGTGATAATAAAACTCAGCTAATAATACCTGGAGGGTGAAAACAAGATAAGAGTGAGTGGCCTTGTAAGTAAAATACTAATAGAGAACATATAAAACATGTAATCACTTGCTACAACACCTGTATAATTTCCAGACTTAGACTATAAAATATACATCTTTATATATGTATATTGATTCAAGGCATGCTTCACATATTTATAATCGTATGTTAACTTATCGCATATTCATCACGTGTACTAGCCCATCACGTATTCACCACATATATTAGCTCATCACATATATTCATTATATATACTAGCGTGTAAGTCAGAGTCACCTCTAGCGACCTATACGATATATTCATATCTCATCACATATCTCATCAATCGTGGCTAGCATATAATAGTTGGAGTCACCTCTAGTGACCAATACGACATATTCATATCTCATCACATATCACATCAATCATGGCTAGCATATAATAGTCGAAGTCATCTCTAGTGACCTATACGACGTATTCATATCTCATCATATATCTCATCAGTTATGGCTAGCATATAATAGTCAGAGTCACCTTTAGTGACCTATACGTCATATTCATATCTAATCACATATCTCATCAATCATGGCTAGCATATAATAGTCGGAGTCACCTCTAGTGACCTATATAACATATTAATATCTCATCAGTTATCTCATCAGTTATGGCTAGCATATAATAGTCGGAGTCACCTCTAGTGACCTATACGACATATTCATATCTCATCACATATCTCATCAATCATGGCTAACATATAATAGTCGGAATCACCTCTAGCGACCTATACGACATATTAATATCTCATCAGTTATGGCTAGCATATAATAGTCAGAGTCACCTCTAGCGACCTATACGACATATTCATATCTCATCACATATCTCATCAATCATGGCTAACATATAATAGTCGGAATCACCTCTAGCGACCTATACGACATATTAATATCTCATCAGTTATGGCTAGCATATAATAGTCAGAGTCACCTCTAACGACCTATACGACATATTCATATCTCATCAATCATGGCTAGCATATAATAGTCAGAATCATCTCTAATGACCTATACGACATATTCATATCTCATCAAACATATATCTCATCAGTTATGGCTAGCATATAATAAGTTGAAGCCACCTCTAGTGACCTATACGACATATTCATCTCTCATCAATCATATATCTCATCAGTTATGGCTAGCAGATAATAGTCGAAGTCACCTCTAGTGACCTATACGACATATTCATATCTCATCACATATCTCATCAATCATGGCTAGCATATAATAGTCGGAGTCACCTCTAGTGACCTATACGACATATTCATATCTCATCAGTCAAACTAATACCGTATACTTACTTGAGTTTACCTAAACTTACCTGAACTTACCTGAGTGTCATGTATTCACCTTTGCACCTCAGAGCGTTCACAGCACCACAATTATATATATATACACACACACACATACACACAAACAATTCAACTCATCGATTACGCATTATTCAATAGGCATAGCATTTTTAAAGCATAAGTCCTTTAATTGCATTTTCTGGGAAACATCAAGCGTGTATATATATATATATATATATATATATATATATATACACCTAAAACCAAAAGCCCACACACATTGTTCAGTTCCTTAAACAAGACTATGGTCTCGATTATTTAATTTCATTTCTTATATGGCTGCATCTAACATCTCATTAGACTGCTTACGTACCCTAAATAGGGATCAAGTCATTCATAGTTCACAATCATTTATCTCATTAGACTGCATCTAACTCAACCATCTCATAGTATTTTATAACTTATAATTATATGTAAATATATATATATATATATATATATATATATATATATATATATATATGTCATGGTATAAGTTTCTCAGTTTTATTTAAAAGCATTTATAGAATTATCAATCATGAAACATATGATGAGCAAGGACAGATCCACTCACCTGGAGTCCGCGCTACAACTTCCTAGCACGAACATCGAGGCATCATAAACGATCGGCACCTGTGACCAATTATCAAACCATATCTTAGAATTCTCGTTGATATAATACATAACTTACATCTCACTCAAGTCTACGCAATTCGGTCTAGAAGATCCACAAATCAGATCTTTGATCCGTAACTTCCATGGATACACATTATGCTTCTAGAATAACATACTAAAGTTTCATAACGATCCAACGGTCGGATCTCCGCCAATTGCCAAAACCAAGTGGCGGTTAGCATTTTATTTTACGAACTTATAAATCCAATTCGAGGAGATCCATAAGTCGGATTCTTAATCTGTAAGTTCCTATATTCCTCAAATATTATGAATAATAATCTATCAAAGTTTGATGACGATCCAACGGTCGGATCGTCGATTCATATAATGACCTATTAACGTATCTTAGAGAATTTTGGCTCTAACAATCAATCTACGTCATTCACTTCTCAAAACTGAATTCAAGACATCACATATAGTCTAAAAATAGCATTGGTAGCCCTCAGGCCACGCGCCGCCGCACCAGCCGCCGCCCCAGCTCGCTTGAAAATTCAACTATTTCTAAAAATTACCAACATTTTTAGATTTGAAGATCTCAATGAGTAGAACAACTTTCATACCTATGACCAATGCCAATTTGGCTTGGAAACATTCAATTTCACAATATCTGTGTGGACCCTAGAATTTGGTGTGCTTCGATTCGACCACCTAACTTGTTCCAATGCCTCCACCACTGCTTGGGCTTTGTTCCTGGGTTCTAGGGAAGTCTAATGGTAGTGGTAATTGAAGGAAAACGTTTCACAAGTGGTGGATTTCGAGCAATGTTCCTCACGGCACCCACCTTCGGTTTTTTAATATATTACCACCAAATTCCTTCTAATTTTGAATGGAAATGGAAGAGGGAAGGCTAGGAAGTTGTTTCTAGGTGGTGGTTCGAGACAATTCATCGGAAAGTGGCCGGGAAATAGGTGAATTCGGCCTTGGAGCTCAGCCGGGTCCCGCGGGTCAAGAAGAAGACTCGGCGTTTCCCTTCCTTTTCCTTCTCCCTCCTTTCCCTCCTTCCCCTTTTCTGGTTGGCCATCCTCTCCTCTCTTCTCCTGATTCGCCATTTCTTCCTTCTTCCAGATTGGGCAGTTTTGGCCAATCCCGTTCCCTCTATTCTTCCTCCCCGACATCTCTTCTTTTCCTTTCTCATATTCTCCCAATAATTAATAAATTAATAATACTAATAATTATATACATATAAAAATATAAATCGTAACCAAAATAAAAGTACTTCTCGGGTTAGAGTTCCGTAGAACTTTAACCGTAACTCCAAATCTTCTTCTGCTTGCGTCTACGAGCTCGTATTGTCGAGTGCTTAAGGAATACGCTAAAAGAATTCCATACGTCTCACTATACGTAGGTAAATGAAAGTCAAAAACCATTCACCTCTAGGGCATTATCGTAAAATCACGCTTTTAAAATTTATAAAATAATGACGGGTTGTCATAATAAAACTTTTCCGTTATTGAGTATAATTCTCTTAACTGGGGTCGACATGCGGATAGCAATATAGCTATCGTGAACACAAACTTTTTGCCATTGTCATCAAACTTTTTTGATAACCATTTTGTTTTTAGTTTTTAGTTTTTGTTTTCACTTTTTTTATTTTTTTTAACTGAAAGCTGAAATCTTATTTGGTAACTATTTTAAGTTTTTGAAAAACCAAAAACCAAATACTACTTTCTTGGAGGCCATTTGATAACCGCTTTGTTTTTAGTTTTTGTTTTATCTTTTTAAAAAATTGAAAAATAAAATTTTGTTCGATAACTATTTTCAATATTCCAAAAATGAAAACTAAAACTAGTTTCTCGAGTTTTCAAAATTTGACCTTGAGTTTTTACTTTTTGGTTTTTAGTTTTCATTTTTTTGAAAACTGAAAGTAGTTACCAATAAAGATTTGAGTTTCAAAAAAGTAAACTGAAAATTGAAAATTGAAAACGAAATGGTTATCAAATGTTCTCTTAGGTGTACAACATTATTTTTTATCCACTCCTTGCTCCTTGGGGTGTTTTGCCCTTAAAACTCTTTGTTGAGCACTGGTACAGTGAATGCACCAAACAAGTACAAGTACATCTTTCCAAAACTGCTTTGACAATTTGGTCCATCAACTATTATCAAATTAATAGAGGTGATAAGCTTGCAAACTATGGAATTGGATCCTCTCTTGAGCACAATGTGAGTCTCCTCTTGACCAACACACATGTAGGATGTTGGATGAAAATTTAGCAGCTATAATTATTATAATTTTAAAGGGATCTTCTTGTTGGCCCACATGTGTTGGTCAGGAGGATCCTCACCTTGGGCTCGGGAGAGTATCAAATTCCACAAACTATATATTTCACACCTCTCATTAACACTTTCCTAAAAAATTGAACACTGAAATTAAGGGAGTAACAACTATTTGAGAAAAAAAAAATACACTCTAATTATTGAATATAGATTACAATTCTAGTTGTTGAATAGAGATCCCAAATCAAAGATATCTGCTACATATGTAAATGGTAAAAAAGATGCTAGCTAAAAATTCATTAAAAAAAAAAAACCTGGATAGTCAATCGTCCTCTATCTCACCAATTTGTAATTATTGGTATTTATTTTGGTTTGGACTTACAACACACAAATCAACATTCAATAATACCCTTACTGATTGAGGATTTCCTTTACAGGGAAAAACGAAATTGTAAACTTCTTAACTTTCTTAAATATAAATATCAAAGCATGAGAAAATCCCGCATACAAAGGAAGCTGCATACCAAATACAGACACAGGAAGAAACGCAGCAACATAAAAGAGAGACCATGTCAATTTCTCGTTGAGATGAATCAAGAGCACAACTGTAGCAGTGAACGCGAGCATGGCCGTCACTAGCGAGAAGAAAAGAAAGGCAAATCCTAAATGCAGCCTGAGCGGAAGAGAATGATGGAAGTTTTTGTACTCAAACGGAGATGTCAAGATCGAGAGAAATGTGACGAGAGAAGACAATGAGCTGATGAGCGAGACAACGCCTGTGATGATAAAGGTAGTGAACAAAGGAGAATGTTGGAGAACAGGAACACCGCCTGAATTGTAACCCCCGGGAGCAGTGTAGGCGGCTGCAAAGACCACAGTGGCCACTAGAGCTGCCACGGTCGAGCATGACTGAGCAGTGTCTTTTATCCATGTTTGTGCCGAATGAAGAAGCTTTTCATGCTCAATATTGAAGAGCTCCTCCGCTGTCACACCCTTGTTGTTGCGGTGCATGATATAATGAGGTGGCGTTATCTTTCCCGCTCGCTACCAACAAAATGGTAAAACTATTAATGTATGAATTATTCTTAGTCTATTTTTGTTTCCAATATGAACGAAAAAAGGCGCAAAATGGTTTTTTTTTTTTATTTTAATTTTTTCATGGGAGGACCCATTAGATTTTAGATGCCTCGTATTAATATTCAATTAATTATTTGCAACAAATTTATGTAATTTCCCATAATTTTGGTAATTCAGATTAAACTATGTATGCCCAAGATGAAGAATAGTTAATTTAAAATGAGAGAGTGTTCAAGTAGAGCAGTGTCCTCCCACCTCTTTCCCCAAGTTTGAATTTCTCATTCCGTAGTGTAATATATAGATGAAGTTAATGTAAAAATATCACTTGTATTAAAAAAAATGTGAGAGGGAATATAATTAAGGCCAGAATCACTCACCACCATCCAACGTAATTCTTCTTGCAATTGCAATGCAGGACCACTTACACTTTGAGTGTCTGGAGAGTAATATGTCATATCTGCAGCTCGATGCAATATGGTATTTCCATCACTGTCAATCCTCGAAGTTAACCTCCACGTTATCGCTCTGCTTCTCTTCACAAGCCTAAATATCTGCAACTGACGATGCTTAATCGACATATGCAAAATGTTTTGTTGACTGCCGATTTCGTGCGCCTCAATCGCCTGAGGATGTACCTCATATATCCTTTTCACAAGAGGTAATATTCCGGTGCTAGTTGCTATAAGCAGTGGGGTGTAGTTATAAATAGTAGATTTTTTTGTTTCTCTTCCATCACCACAAATAGCAGCAATATCTTTCTGTGAGGACACCAAGGAAATTGTCTTGTCTTTCTTTGGTTTCTTACTTTCTACCCACGAATAGTCTTTCTCCACGAGCAGCTGGGTAAGCTCCGATAGTGTTTTTTCTTTTTTTATTTGCTTCAAGATCGAAAAGACTCGAGGCCATCCTGTGTATGATTGATCATGCATATATATAGGAATTAAAATTATAGTTAACTTTGTTTTACCATCACGCATGCATAGTGATTTTTTTTTCCTCTTTTCCGGATTTTTCTGCGTTTGAGATTTTTATGATTAAGGTTGTATCGGGACCCCATCAGGTTCCATATTTCAAGGCTTAAGTACTGAAAAGAACTTTAAAATAATTTTGGGAAATGATACGGAGATCAGATTTTTATATCATATTTGTATATTATTTAATGTGGCAAGTAATGTGTATATGTTACGTCAATTAATGAATTTCTCTTATTAAATATTAATTATATGCATCACTTGCTAAATGAGATGGTACTCCAATAATGTTTTTTCTTTAATTTCTTTCCTTATCCTATGGTTCTGCGTCTTTTCTCATCCTTCCTCCGCTATTCTATTTCCCACATTTCTGTGCAGGTCTCCTTAATTTCTAATGCAATGAAAACTAAAATTGAAGATGAAATGATTATTAAAGAGGCTAGTAACACTTTCACTTTGTAACAAGAGCTCCAATGGGCTCCTTGCTAAAATTTAGTGATAATTAAAAAATTCATCTTCAATAACATCACCAATCATGCTCCTAGGATAGCAAATCCTCCAGTAGCTCTTAAATATGGAAAGGGAAAAAGAAGCTCCTAATGACTAGTAACGTTAATTTTACTACTATGTTCTTAATATTTGAAATAAAAATTACATTTCTATTGGTTCATAGTCTTTTGAAGCAATTTTAAAAATAAAAATAAAAATAGAGAGTATGATTGGAAAGGTATGAACACATATGTTTTGTTACAATATGAGCATAAGTGTAGGTGTATATTGGTCAGCATGTGAGTTCAAATTGGTTTAGAAAAGTCTAATTGGAGAGGTTTGGATGTCCTAGTTAATAAAGAATTGAAACTAGGAATTTGATCCTAAATTACTCACTTATATTAAATATGGGAGACAATCTACCAAGATTCTGAGGAGAATCATAATGATATATTGTTTGTCAATATAAATTGTAGTCACTTCTCTCACAAAAAAAAAAAATACGCTCATTATAAATTGTAGGGACTTATTGTTTGGTTTTATCTAGCAAAGAGAAAAAGCTTACTATTGAAGTCGATTATAACTTCATCTTCTTTGATTTGTAAAGGTCAGATTTATTCTTACATGTTGATCTTTTAGTCTATATATATAATTAAGAATTGAACAAAACATAAAGTTCACAGGAGCAAAACAGCAAAACAACAGAAGACAATAATAAATACGTCGATTTATATATTCGAGGTTTGAGTTTTATTTACTTGTGAGCTTCTTCGACAAGCAAGCTGTGGGAAGCTGTGGAATCCATCTGCTCTCTATATCACCGTTTTGATTTGGTGCGGCCGCATCAACACTATCATCTTCTGAGAGGCCTCAATATATGTAATTAAGATAAAAAGGGAAGCACTGTAAAGTCTTCTCTTGCACTCCGTTAGCAGGAGTAAAACAAGTATTTTCACTAGAGTACAGGTAATTAGTATAGTTATTTAAAAGAGATTAGAAAGAAATGGAGTTTTTATTTTTTATTTATTGTTAGTTACTAATAATACTATGCACATTATTGTGTTTAATGTAAGCGTATAGATACGTACATTTATGAATAAGCATCTTCCATAAGCTTTCGCGATTGTAGACTTGGAAGGCAGATGGCATCTTGGCTAGCAATTGAAGGCTTGTGAAACCATCGTCTTCCTTTGTTTTTGCAAGAAATGGGTACTTTTTCAGTAGCCAAAGAGCAGTGTCTGCATTATTTGTGAAAAGTGGAAACACAAAAGTCAAACACTTACTCAAACTCTAAATAACATACGCCTTGAAGGAGCCCCACCAATATAAACAAGCCCAACTATATTATATATTAATTATTGTCTAACTTTGATGAATAATTATATTTTGAATGGAGATATATATATATATATATATATATATATAGAGAGAGAGAGAGAGAGAGAGAGAGAGAGAGAGAGAGAGAGAGAGAGAGAGAGAGAGAGAGAGAGAGAGAGAGAGAGACCAAAATGTTGGTTAATGACAACGATATGAAGAACGGACATGCGATCAACAGATCTGGTGAAGTGGCGCTCTATATTCACATTTTGTTTGTGGAAAAAATCGACCAATTTTGTATGACCGTAAGAAGCTGCCCTGTAGATGGGCGTTTCTCCTAACTTGTTCTCGATCTCCACAATACTTCTAGACCAAGCATCAATAACATCTCGCTCGTACTCATTGGTTTGATCAGCATCCTGTCTAGCAATTAGCTCACTCCTAACGCTGTTATCGTGGCTTACCAACAACATTGCAGCTTTCAGGTTTCCCGACGCCACCACCTCGTGGAGGATGGTGTTCCCATGGCCATTCTCCAGCACCAAGGCATGCCGTAACTTTCTAGGGTCATTGGTCGCAGTTGTCACAAGTGAAATCAAGAACTCGAGCACGTCGCTCTGCCCGGCATAGGCTACGACGTGAAGTACAGTGTCGTTGTTTGTTGTCAATGGAATGAATACCTCTTCCCAGTTTCTCTTATAGTATTGTTTCAAGGGTTCCCAGTTGTCGTGCATGGCCCATTTATATGGCCATTTTGATTGACTCAAAGCCTCTCCCGCTCTTTCTGTTTTCTCATCTTCTTCTCTCTCTTTCTCCAACCTCTCTTTCTCTCTCTCTTTCATATCTTTCTATTTTCACATAGGTACGTTGCTTAATCAAAAAACAAAGTTAAAGAATAAATGCAAAGTTCTCTAAGAGAATTATATATGCAATTTGCATCATAGAATTAGATGCTTTCAAATTATGTAATGTCAAAAGCTGAAAAAAGAGAGTTTTGTAAAGATCCAAAGTTACTAGCTGTCTTCCTCTAAAGTGTGTTAGCATTGATCCTCATAGCACTTCCAGCGTGATGCTACATAATTTGAGATAAAGTGTGTTAGCATTGATCCTCGTAGCACTTCCAGCCTAAATCCCCTCTCCCCACCAAAATCCCCTCTAGCCCACCTAAGTTTACTGGGCTACGAGGGAGCCCAGTTAGTCCCCCAAGGTCAGAATTGCCTAGCCCAGCTCCTAAGTTATGTGATATAACGGTGACATCAGTCACTATTAAAAAATTATAAAAAATAATTAAAAGTTAATTAAAATACCAAAAATTATGAACAAATTAATTAAAATTACAAAAAAGTATTTAAAAAAATTATAATTTTCTATAAATACTGAGCCACGTTCTTCCATCTTACACCACATTTTAATATTTTCAAATATTTTCAACCGATCTTTTATTATTATCCAAATTTAAAAATAAAAAAAAATATTTTAATACGAATTGCCTAGAGTATTCAGTTTAGAGGTGTAAATGCACTTAGACAATTACTATTTAGTACAGACAATTACTATTTACTTGGGGGTTTGAATCGCCTATTGCCCAGGGGGCCTAACAACACTAGAACTGCTCCCATCGTTTCCTTCTCTTTTAATTGTTGCTTTTTTCGGTGACTCCTATTATTTTTTAAGGGCGGATGATATTCTAGCCTTTAGTGTTGGTCACGAGAGGTTTTTCAGTATGTTGGGAACACAGTTCGACATACCAAATGTAATAATACACATTCATGTCCTACCAAACGCTTTGCCGCTTCTATGTTTCCCGACGCTTTGCCACTTCTAGGTTTCCCTACGCTGCCGCCTCGTGGAGGATGGTGTTCTCGTGGCCATTCTTTAGCACCAAGGCATGCCGTAACTCTCTAGGGTCATTGGTCGCAGTTGTCACTAGTGAAATCAAGAACTCGAGCACGTCGCTTCGCTCGGCGGAGGCTACGATCTGAAGTACAGTGTTGTCGTTCGTTGTCAATGGACTGAATACCTCTTCCCAGTTTGTCTTATAGTATTGTTTCAGGCATTCCCAGTTGTCGTCTATAGCCCATTGATATGGCCTTTTTGTTCGACTCAAACCCTTTCCCGCTCTTTATATTTTCTCATCTTTTTCTCTCTTCCATCTCTCTCTTCAATCTCTCTCTCGTACAATTTACACAGTGGTATTGTATGTGACTCATTTGCTTCATTTTATAGTCCATATTCTGGCCTTTTTTTCTGTACAATATTCACCATCAAGCTAGCTAGATGGTAAGCTGCACATAGTACATTGCTTAATCAAGAAACAAAGTTAAAGAATAACTGCAAAGTTTTCTAAGAGAATTATATATGCAATTTGCATCAAAGAATTAGATGCATCAAATTCTATAATGTCAAAAGCTGAAAAAAAAGAGTTTTGAAAAGATCTAAAGTTACCATCTGTGTTCTTACCAGCTTTATTGTAAAGTGTGTTAGCATTGATCCTCATCGTTTCTCTTTCTTTTAATTCTTGCTTTTTCTGATGACTCCTATTATTTTTAGGGGCGGATGATATTTTAGCCTTTAGTGTTGGTCACAAGAGATTTTTCAGTGTATCAAGAATATGACTCGATAAACCAAATACAAGAGCATCTCCAACCAATGCTTTAAATTGCCAAGTAGACATGTAATGGTAAAAAATGGTATCTCATTTCATTCCAACCCGTGGATTGAAGGCTTGGTGGGAGGCGTCAAAAGTGCCGCCTCCAAAATGCATATGCCAAATAATAATTATTATTATTATTTCGTTTTTTTCTTTTAACTTTTGGACCAGCCTTGCATTGAATACTTGGTATACGTGTAGATATTTTATATTTCTTTTAATATTTATTATGATTTGAAAAAGTAATCTTAAAATAAAAGTAATATATTAGACACATTGGTTGGCAATTCAATTTTAACATGATGTCAAACTGCCACGTAGATCATCACATTCAAATTTGGTGTTCAATATTTAACGTTTTTTTGGAGATGCTTTAATAATAGAATTGGTTAAAAACTTTAAAAACAATCCTAACAAATTGTATTATAACACTTAATATACTGAATTGTGTTTGTCACGTACTAAAAAATTTCTTGATATTCACAACCTTTTAACCCCCGGCTATAGCTAATTTGATGTAAACCCAAATCGCTTATAGAGCGAAAATACAACTCCTCTATTAAAAGCGTGTGATCCTACATATAATAAAACCCAGTTCCCCCAGCACTGTTTTCATTGTTCATGAACAGTAAAAGTACGGTAATGCCCTCGGGTTTTCTAAGCTTTGCCCTTATGTGTGCAGTCAATTGCCGGTTTTACCCATTGATCCCAAGGGTTCTGTGTCGTTTCTTTCTCTCCTTCCATTCATCTCTTTCACTTTACCTTTCAGTTCTCCATTTTCTGCTTTCCTCAACTGGGTTTTCCTTCGTCGTCGTTGTGCGCTCTGATTTCTCTCAATTTCTTCCTTTTCGTTTCGCGAAATTATCTCCGGCGAGACACGATCTTTGATTTTTGCAATCATTGTTGGCTGTTCTTCTCTGTTTTTGGCTGCCATCCGTACGTTGGATCGATTTCGTCTTTTTCACCGTTTTGTTTCAGCCTGTCTTTTGAGAGAATTTTTACGTATTAAGGTTAGTGATTTCTAAGCTTTTGAGTTTTGCTTTGCAGTTTGATTTCATTTTTGGTTGTCTTGCCCAAATGTTAGAAGCTTTTAATTTTTTTGGGTTCAATTTTAAATGGGTTTTTGGTTTCGGAGTTTTCGTTTGATGACAGAGATGGGGGTTTTTGGGGAAAAACTTTTAATCCGTGAGTGTTTTAGTTAAGTTGTGTTGTGGGTCTTGACAAATGGATTTTTTGTTGAAATTGTTTCTCTTCTCATTTTTGGTTTTTGAATTTTGGATTTTTTTTCTTTTTTTTTTTGCCATCGGGTTTTGCATGTGGGTGTATAATCAGGTTTTCTTTTGAATTTCAGGGGATTCAGGTTTCTATTTTTTTGGAACTTTAGTATGCAGCTTTGGAAGACGTTTATGCTTAAGGTGAGAAACTTTGGTTGCTTGCTTTTCGGTTTTGTTGTAGAATTAAGTTTTTTTTTTGTTTTTTTTTTTAAAGAGTTACATTCGTGGATTTTTGGGTTTTTGTTTTCAGGCTTTAGCGCCGTCGTTTTCCGAAGCCCTCTCAAGGTAAGCAATTTAAATTTCTGGTGGTTTTAGATTTTTGTTTTAAGTTTTATTATATTGGAGTTAAATTCGGTTGCACCTTGGAGTTGGTTTTGTTTAAGTTTATAATGAAGTTGAATTTGGTTGTTTTTTGGGGTTGATTTTGTTTAGTTTTATTTATGCTTTTAACTTAAGGAGTAAATAGGTCCTCATTACAACACCAATGTACCACTTAGATACATATATATATATATATAAGTGAAAGGTCAGACTGATACATTTTGGACAAGTGTATCAGACGTGTACCTCCGATCTGGAGGAGTTTCTCCATTGAAGTGTTTTAATATATGCTCAAAGCATTTAATGTTTCTCTGGGAAAATCATAGAAAAAATTGTTAATCACAATGATGTAGATAGATAAGGAACATCAAGCTTAAACGGGAAATCCAAAAATTTAACTGACTCACAATCTTACTTGGGACAACCAGAGTTTTTCCATCTATACACCTTATATGGTTATAGTAATTCATGGCCTCCTCAGCCGTAGGGAAGAACTGCAGATACATGGAAAAACAAACAAGAAAAAGTTATAGTCATAAGTGCAAAGAAATATAAAGCCAAAAGAAGCACCAACATTTCCACCATACAACCCCAGGTCTTAAGGTGCTGATTATTGATCTTACCTTATGAAATAAGAGAAGGCTACCAATCGTCACTCCTGTCCTTGCCATACCAGCTTTGCAATGAACCACCACAACATTTTCGATGCCCTCCTGTAACCATGAATGAGCACTTCGACAGAAAGATTCTATGAGTTCGATTGGGGGGCAATTATGATCATCAAATGGGAAACTTGCAACCTTAAAACATTCAGAGAAGCCAAATATAGAAGAAGCTGTTATTCAACATGACTGAAAAACAGAATTACAGCCACGAAAAGTTAAACGTTTTAATCTATTTGACTATACTTTCAACTTTCTTCTTTCTCAATATATTAACACATACAAGATAGCCCTCATTAAGTCATCACATCATTCACATAAATATCTTATGATTTCATCAACGGCCATTTTGTTATTTAATCGAGATGTTAAAGTGAAGAACCTTAATAGCTCCATCAATGATACAGAATTCTGTTATTATTATTATTATTTTGCATATAAAAATGTGCCAAGCACCTCACCTAGCAACAATATCATACCTTATTTTTCAATTTACTTATAAGGTTTCACATTTTTGTAAATATCAAGAACAAAAACCTGGAACAGCCTCACAATTTGGTGCACTGACTAGGTAATTGACAGTTGGGTATAGGTATGGGTAGTTAAAAACTATGAGTCATGAAAATTATTGTCAAATGCAAGGACAGAAGGTCGTGTATTTGCAAAGTTGAAGCGGCCCAAGGACTGAGTTGGTATGTTTGAGTAGATTACCTGATCTCCTTAGTTGGGTTTAGGTTTAATGCTCAGTAGTTGTTGTGCTTCTGCTGTTTTTTAGTTGTCGAGGATATGCAGGGAGAGCAAGTAAAAAGATTGTATTCACTGTGTTGACACATTATTGAACAAGAGACCCAAAAGGAAGGACATATTCGATCTCAAGGTCTGTCAGCTTTCACTTCTTAATTTTATTATTGTTAATTTTGTTTGCTCTTTGAAATTTGAATGCATGAGTTTTTTAATTTTTTTGCGATTAGTTTACCTGAGATGGGTTTTGGGTAATCATATGTTATTTTCTGATTTGGTTACAGGATGCGAATCATTGCTTCTTTAGAAAAGATTAAGGAAGGTGAGCAATTTCAGAAAAAAAAAAGCGATTATCATTTTCTAGAGATCATGGCATGCCCTTCCGTTATTTTTTGGTGGTTGTAAAATTATGACCTGACAGGGAAGTGGGTTTTGACAAGATTTTTTATTTTTATTTTAAATTTTACATCTGTAGTGTCATGTTAGCATTATTGCTTACGTATAAATGCGAGTTTGTTTTACATTTATATAATGCCTTTAATTTTAACCTCTGCATTTTCAATGTTCACCTTTAATTACCCTCTGTTTTACATCTCAGTGACGGCACAAAAGCTTCATAGAAAAAGTATCAGCTTTTGACTCAAATTTCAACGGTGCCCCTATCATTTCTCCGAAAATCAAAGCAACCCCAAGCAATTCCGGAATCATTTTTATGTGTCCCAAAATCCAGTATGTATTATCTTCATCTCAAATTTATTCGTCTCACAAACGTTGATATCAAGTTCATAGTTTTTCATTGTTCGAAATTCCACACTACTCAATATTTAATAACACTTTTATTTTCCTCTATTTACCTTTTTATTAGTGATGTTGCAGCAAAGGAAATATCAGACACGACTCTTACTCCAAAGGCTCCAACCAGAAATGTATCAGATTCCCCAATCATTTCTGAAACCATATTTATGGCTGCAAAACAGAGTATGTATACCCTTTCATTGTTCTCTACTTTTTGAATTTTTAACGACCTATTAAACATGATCTCTTTATCCCATTCGCTTAAAACTCAAATAGTTCACTAGATTTCTTTATCATAGTATCTTTCGACCATCTTTTGTATGTAGGTAGGACAATTTCGTAAATCTTTGGTATGTAAATATTATATACATATGCTTCAAGCACTCACTTTTGTATGTAAATAGGATTATCTACCAAATCTTTTGCACGTAAAATAGTATGTACATATAGATCGAGTATTTTTGTATGTACATAGTGCTATACACAAAATTTCATACAGTTTTCAATCCCGCAACATCGTGCGGGCATCTCTTACTAGTCTCCTCTATAGTTCTCTCTAATTACAGAAGAAAGAACTAAAAAGTAGAAACAAAATGATAATAGCATAGAGCTTTTCCAATATTGAGTATAATTCTCTTAACTGGGGTCGACACGTGGATACCCATATAGCTCTCCCCAACTCACACTTTTCGCCATTGTCATCAAACTTCCTTCCTTTGGCTTCAAGAACTTGAGCATGCTCTTGACGCTCTTAGAACCATTTCGTTTTCAGTTTTTGTTTTCCCTTTTTAAAAAACTGAAAGTTGAAATCTTGTTTGATAACTATTTTCAGTTTTCAAAAAATCTAGCAATTTGATAACCATTTTGTATTCAGTTTTTTTTCTTTACTTTTAAAAAAACTGAAATCTTGTTTGATAACCATTTTCAGTTTTCAGCAAAATGAACACTGAATACTACTTTCTTGATTTTTCAAAATTTGGCCTTGAGTTTTTCGTTTTTTGGTTTTCAGTTTTCATTTTTTTTGGAAACTAAAAGTAGTTACAAGAACCAAAACTACTTTCTTGATTTTTCAAAAATGAAAACTACTTTCTTGATTTTTCAAAAAGTGAAAACTGAAAGTAGTTACCAAACAAGAACCAAAACTACTTTCTTGATTTTTCAAAAAAGTGAAAAATGAAAACCCAAAACCCAAAAATAAAAAACGAAATGGTTATCAAATAGTCCCTTAGATATGCAATATTGGTTTCTATCCGCTCCTCGCTCTTTGGGGTGTCTTGCTCTTTAACATTCTTTGATGAGCACGGGCTCAGTGACCACTTTTGGTCTATCAACTATTATCAAATTAATATAGGTGATAAATTTGCCACTTAGTATTACGGTTTAGTGGTATTCATCTTCACTTTTACGTGAGAGGTAAGTTAAATATCATAGTGCGCAACGAACAAGACTACAAAATAATAGGAATATTATTAAACTAACGAGAATGCCGGAACGGCTACAAAACCCTAGAAAGCTACATTGTGACTAACTTGATATTCTACGAGTTACAAAGCATCATATATATAGAGAACTAACATAACCCTAATAAGCAAGAAAACGAAACTCTAATACTAACGGGCTAAGCTCAAATTCAAATAATAAAATAATCCTAAACTCCAACATCGTTCGTCAAACTCACGCCATGAGTTTGCCAACAAGCAGATGCGGATGCAAGCTCCGTTAGGCGGACAAGACAAGACAAGCTTTGTTAGGCGGACACGACAAGCAAGCTCCATTTTTTGTATCTTTTTTTCTTTTTTTTTCCCTTTTTTTTTTGTTTTATGGTGGGCGTGATGGCAGGTTTGATGCAGGTTGATGGGTTCAACAAATATGATCAGGTGGGCTTGGTCGGCATAGCGGCAGATGTGCAGCAGCAGGTTAGGGAGCGAAGCATCTGGAGTCGGGGATGGCGGCAGGTACATTAGTGGTGCAAGACATAGGTGTAGCAGTGGTGTGGTGGATCAGTTAGATCGGCGGGTTGGGATCTAGGTTGTAGGTTCCTTCAGTGCTGGGGTTTTCAGGTATGCGGGATGGATGCAATCGGTTGCTTCGATGCAGGTTTGGGTTCTGGCAGATAACGAACGGCGAACGGCGCGGCGTGCCTCCCAAGTCCCAGGCAAACAGATTCAACTTTTTTCCTTTGTTTTCAAACAACAAAACCCTAATTAAAACAAAACTGATACTGAACAAACAAACAAATCGATATCAACCCCAAAACATATTAATTCTCGAAGGATTTAACCTGCTCTGATACCAAGTTGAATATCAGAGGGCGTAACGAACAAGACTACAAAATAATAGAAATATTATTAAACTAACGAGAATGACGGAACGGCTACAAAACCCTAGAAGGTTACATTGTGACTAAGTTGATATTCTACGAGCTACAAAACATCATATATATAGAGAACTAACGTAACCCTAATAAGCAAGAAAACGAAACCCTAATACTAACGGGCTAAGCCCAAATTCAAATAACAAAATAATCCTAAATGCCAACAGGTATTAGGTTCGATTTTTGCCAAAGGTGAATTTGAACCATATTCTTGCTAGTTATTGTGAGATTCTCTCATCCGTTTAGTGTAGATCGTTTGTTAAAAAAAATATAGGCGATAATTTACAAGCTATATTTCACACCTCTCATTAACACTCTCAGAAAACTTGAACAATGAAATAAAGGGAGTAACAACTATTTGAGAAAACAACACACACTGATTATTGAATAGAGATTACAATTCTAGTTGTTGAATACATTTCAATAAATAAATAAATAAATAATAGCTCCCAAAATCAAAGATATCTGCTACATAGATATTTAAATGGTAAAAAAAATGCTTAGCTAAAAATATAAAAAAAGCTGTGAAGTCAATCGTTCATTATCTCACCAATTTGTAATTATTGGTATTTATTTTGGTTTGGACTTGCAACACACAAATCAACATTCAATAATACCCTTACTGATTGAGGATTTCCTTTACAGGGAAAAACGAAATTATAAACTTCCTAACTTTTTTAAATAGAAATATCAAGGCATAAGAAAATCCCGCATACAAAGGAAGCTGTATGAGCCCAAATACAGACACAGGAAGAAAGGCAGCAACATAAAGGAGAGACCTTGTCAATTCCTCATCGAGATGAATCAAGAGCACAGCTGTAGCGGTGAACACGAGCATGGTCGTCACTAGCGAGAAGAAAAGAAAGGCAAATCCTAAATGCAGCCTGAGCGGAAGAGATTGATGGAAGTTTTTGTACTCAAACGGAGATGTCAAGATCGAGAGAAACGTGACGAGAGAAGACAATGAGCTGATGAGCGAGACAACATCTGTGATGATAAAGGTAGTGAAGAAGGGAGAATGTCGAAGAACAGGAGCACCGCCTGAACTGTAACCCCCGGGAGCAGTGTAGGCGGCTGCAAAGACCACAGTGGCCACTAGAGCTGCCACGGCCGAGCATGACTGAGCAGTGCCTCTTATCCATGTTTGTGCCGACTGAAGAAGCTTTGCATGCTCAGTATTGAAGAGCTCCTCCGCTGTCATACCCATGTTGTTGCGGTGCATCATGTAATGAGGAGGCATTATCTTTCTCACGCGCTACCAACAAATTGGTAAAACTAACTATTAATGTATGAATTAACCATTTCAATTCTTAGTCTAGCATATTTTTGTTTCCAATATGAATAAAAGGAAGGCTCATTATTATTTTTTTTACTTTTAATTTTTTATGGGAAGACTCATTAGATTTTAGGTGGCTGATATTAACTGTCGAATATATTCAATTAATTATTTACAACAAAATTATGTAATTTCCCATAATTTTGATAATTCAAATTAAACTATGTTTACCCAAGATGAATAATAGTTTATTCAAACTGAGAGAATGTTTCTCCAAGTTCGAATTTCTCATTCCGTAGTTTATATGTCGATGAATTTAATGTTAAAATATCACTTGTATAAAAAACCGTGAAAGAGAATATAACTAAGGCCAGAGTCACTCACCACCATCCAACGTAATTCTTCTTGTAATTGCAATGCAGGACCACTTACACTTTGAGTGTCTGGAGAGTAATATGTCATATCTGCAGCTCGATGCAATATGGTATTTCCATCACTGTCAATCCTCGAAGATAACCTCGACGTTATTGATCTGCTTCTCTTCACAAACCTAAATATCTGCAACTGACGGTGCTTAATCGACATATGCAAAATGTTTTGTTGATTGCCGATATCGTGCGCCTCAGCCGCCTGAGGATGTACCTCAAACATCTTTTTCACGAGAGGTAATATTCCGGTGCTAGTTGCTATAAGCAGTGGGGTGTAGTTATAAATAGTATATTTTTTTGTTTCTCTTCCATCACCACCAATAGCAGCACTATCTTTCTGTAAGGACACCAATGAAACTGTCTTGTCTTTCTCTGTTTTCTTACTTTCTACCCACGAATAGTCTTTCTCTACGAGCAGATGAGTGAGCTCCGATAGTGATTTTTCATTTTTTATTTGCTTCACGATCGAAAACACTCGAGGCCATCCTGTGTATGATTGATCATGCATATATAGGATTAAAATTAACAATATAATTAACTTAGTTTTCACCATCATGATGGGCTTAAGTAGTTTACCGAAAAAACAAAGGCTTAAGTGAAAAGAACTTAAAATAATTTTTGAAAGAAGATCTCATTTTTGTATCACATTTGCGTGTCATTCAATGTGACAAGTGGTGTGTACATGTCATGTTAATTAATGAATTTCTCTCATTACATGCATCACTTGCCACATGAGATGATACCCTAATAATTTTTGGTCTTTAGTTTTCATTTTTTGTGTCTTCCTTATCCATTTTCTACATCTCTTCCCATCCTTCCTTCACTATTCTATTTCCCACATTTCTATATAGGTCACATCTATTTCTAATACAATGAACACTAAAAACTCTAAAAATAAATGATTAGTAAAGGGCTAGTAACGCTTTCTAACTAGAGATTCTCCAATGAGTTCCTTGCTAAAATTTAGCGATACAACAACAACAACAACAACAACAAAGCCTTTTCCCACTAAGTGGGGTCGGCTATATGAATCCTAGAACGCCATTGCGCTCGGTTTTGTGTCATGTCCTCCGTTAGATCCAAGTACTCTACGTCTTTTCTTAGAGTCTCTTCCAAAGTTGTCCTAGGTCTTCCTCTACCCCTTCGGCCCTGAACCTCTGTCCCGTAGTCACATCTTCGAACCGGAGCGTCAGTCGGCCTTCTTTGCACATGTTCAAAATCACCGGAGCCGATTTTCTCTCATATTTCCTACAATTTCGGTTACTCCTACTTTACCTCGGATATCCTCATTCCCAATCTTATCCTTTCTCGTGTGCCCACACATCCCACGAAGCATCCTCATCTCCGCTACACCCATTTTGTGTACGTGTTGATGTTTCACCACCCAACATTCTGTGCCATACAACATCGCTAGCCTTATTGCCGTCCTATAAAATTTTCCCTTGAGCTTCAGTGGCCTACGACGGTCACACAACACGCCGGATGCACTCTTTCCATCCAGCTCGTATTCTATGGTTGAGATCTCCATCTAATTCTCCGTTCTCTTGCAAGATAGATCCTAGGTAGCGAAAACGATCGCTTTTTGTGAGCTTCGCTAGATTGCTCCGGTCATTAGTGTGGATAAGTATATAAATGGATAGAGATAGGAAAGCAAACACAAGATGTACGTGGTTCACCCAGATTGGCTACGTCCACGGAATAGAAGAGTTCTCATTAATTGTGAAGGGTTTACACAAGTACATAGGTTCAAGCTCTCATTTAGTGAGTACAAGTGAATGATTTAGTACAAATGCCATTAGGAAATATTGTGGGAGAATGATCTCGTAATCACGAAACTTCTAAGTATCGGAGTGTGGTGTCGTCTTGACTTGCCTTATCTGTCTCATAGGTAGATGTGGCATCTTCTCTGGAAGTACTCTTCCTCCATCCAGGGGTGGTATCTTTAACTGGTGGAGATGCACAAGGTAATGTATCAATTTCACTTGAAGCTTACTTGTAGTTTCAGGCTTGGTCAAGCGCGATACAAACCAGGTAGTAGGAGTCCCCCAAGTCGCCGAGCTAGGGGGTCTGCTGAAAGAGGTGACAAACAAGGTAAGCAATCAGAGCTCCGACTGATTGTTCACCTTCTCCCCATCTTGCAGCAGCATGAAGGATAAAGAGAAGAAAAATGAGAAGAGATGATATGAGATACTTTTGCTTTTGAAGAAGTAACTTTCCACAGGCTTATTCTTGAACTGAGCTGGAGGGTTTTCTGGTTTCCTCCAGAGTATAAGGCCGACTGAAGAATTTGAGGGTCAAAACAAGTCCATCAAATCTAGAGTACGTTCCACCCTGCTGATATGGGATACTTTTGCTTTTGACAGAGTAATGAATGTATCGGCACGTGTGCTGTTACGCTTGTCTCCACATGCTTCCTTGTATCCTTCGCACTTGCCCTATCTGTTCCTCAAGCAGATGCGGAATCTTCCCTGGAAACATAAGATGTTGAAGATGAGTACTCGAGAGCAATGCCAGGTAAGTAATCAGGTAAGGGGTTCCAGGCAGTCAGTTCCTGGCTGGAAGCTTGATTCCAAGTGCTGACTGATTGCTCTCTTTCTCCTTGTCTTGCAGGTAAAAACAAGGCCAAAAGAAAAGACAGGGAAAAAGCATGATATGGGATACTCTTGCTTTTAACCCTGATGATATGAGATATTCTTGCTCTAGTATAGCTTGTTTGCAGAGGTATTATCGGGGGGAAAGAAAGCTGAATATTTCGAAAGGCTTCGTTGGGAGTGCCCTCTCAGATATGATGAAGGGTTGAGCATTTTTGCAGGTCTGCCTGTCCGTTGGGGATGGAGGTCGACATATATAGGAGTCTCCCTAACAACAAGTAGTAATGCTATTCCTTTACCCTGCTTGGTCATAGCACGGTAGTGGGAGCTGCCAGTTTCACATGTTTTAACTCTGTCAGAGCACTTTGAAAAAGTGGTCTGTGGTATCTGGCTCTCGAGATTCGGAGAACGATGCCTCTTCGATTTTTGAGAAAGCAATCATGCTGGGGGTATGACTCTCGAGATTCGGAGAGCAGTGTCTCTTCGATTTTTGAGGAAGTAATCATGTTGGGAGTCTGGCTCTCGAGATTCGGAGGGCGGTGCCTCTTCGATTTTGGAGCAAGCAATCTTGTTGGGAGTGTTGTCTCGAATGTGAGTAAAGGTTGGGCATGTTTGCTAGTCTACCTTGCCACGAAGCACAAAGGTTGACACACAGGGACTTTCCAATTATCCAGCAATGGTACTGTTCCTTTACCCTCTCTTCGATTTTGAGAAAGTAGTCATGTTGGGAGTCTGGCTCTCGAGATTCGGAGGACGGTGCCTCTTCGATTTTGAAGCAAGCAATCTTATTGGGAGTGTTTTCTCGAATGTGAGTAAAGGTTGGGCATGTTTGCTAGTCTACCTTGCCACGAAGCACAGAGGTTGACACACAGGGACTTTCCAATTATCCAGCAGTGGTACTGTTCCTTTACAGTTGTGGGTAATAATATGGTAGCTAGACCTTCAAAATTTATGTGTCTAAACTTTTGTTAGTGCTGTTTCTTTGCTATTCTTTTACCTTTCTTGGTCAGAGCGATGTAGTGGGAGCTGCAAGCTTCACGTGCTCAACTTTGGCAGAGAACTTTGGCAAAGTTATTTGTGGTACCCATGAGCTATTGTTGCGTGTGGGAAGTGGGTGATTGAACAGTAAGATTCATGTGCTTTCTACTTCACCAGAAGTCTTCGACAGAATGCCCATAATTTCTGCAAAGCTGAGTGTGCGTGTGACAGGTGCTGACAAGGCTAGAAAAGTAGGTGCCTCTTCGATTTCTGAGATCGGCCCTCGTGGTCTCTGAGCAGCCCATCTTTTGAGAAAGCGAGCGCCTCTTCGATTGATTCGGAGAACGATGCCTCATCGATTTTTGAGAAAGCAATCATGCTGGGGGTCTGGCTCTCGAGATTCGGGGAGCAGTGTCTCTTCGATTTTTGAGAAAGTAATCATGTTGGGAGTCTGGCTCTCGAGATTCGGAGGGCGGTGCCTCTTCGATTTTGGAGCAAGCAATCTTGTTGGGAGTGTTTTCTCGAATGTGAGTAAAGGTTTGGCATGTTT
The DNA here is from genome assembly GCF_916048215.2 of Malus sylvestris. Taxonomy (NCBI): domain Eukaryota; kingdom Viridiplantae; phylum Streptophyta; class Magnoliopsida; order Rosales; family Rosaceae; genus Malus; species Malus sylvestris. The sequence goes on along the minus strand of NC_062264.1, from coordinate 4,427,451 downwards.
GCTAGTCTACCTTGCCACGAAGCACAGAGGTTGACACACAGGGACTTTCCAATTATCCAGCAATGGTACTGTTCCTTTACCCTCTCTTCGATTTTTAAGAAAGTAGTCATGTTGGGAGTCTGGCTCTCGAGATTCGGAGGACGGTGCCTCTTCGATTTTGGAGCAAGCAATCTTATTGGGAGTGTTTTCTCAAATGTGAGTAAAGGTTGGGCATGTTTGCTAGTCTACCTTGCCACGAAGCACAGAGGTTGACACACAGGGACTTTCCAATTATCCAGCAGTGGTACTGTTCCTTTACCCTTGTGGGTAATAATATGGTAGCTAGACCTTCAAAATTTATGGGTCTAAACTTTGTTAGTGCTGTTTCTTTGCTATTCTTTTACCCTTCTTGGTCAGAGCGATGTAGTGGGAGCTGCAAGCTTCACGTGCTCAACTTTGGCAGAGAACTTTGGCAAAGTTATCTGTGGTACCCATGAGCTATTGTTGCGTGTGAGAAGTGGGTGATTGAACAGTAAGATTCATGTGTTTTCTACTTCCCCAGAAGTCTTTGACAGAATGCCCATAATTTCCGCAAAACTGAGTGTGCGTGTGACAGGTGCTGACAAGGCTGGAAAAGGCTGGAAAAGTAGGTGCCTCTTCGATTTCTGAGATCGGCCCTCGTGGTCTCTGGGGAGCCCAGCTTTTGAGAAAGCGAGCGCCTCTTCGATTTTTGAGATCGGCCTTCGTGGTCTTTGAGCAGCCCAACTTTTGAGAAAGCAAACGCCTCTTCGATTTCTGAGATCAACCCTCGTGATCTCTAAGCTGCCCAGCTTTTGAGAAAGCAAACGCCTCTTCGATTTCTGAGCAGGCGCCTCTTCGATTTCTGAAGCTTCGTCGAGTGCAGATTTTTATAGGGGCTGGCATTAAGTTCCAAAGCACACTTGAATCTCCACCAGTAGAAGCTTCATTCTTGCACTTCTAAGATCTTGATTTGTCCGACCTCTTCTCTCTTCAACACCTTTGAAAATGTCTGGCCCCTCCGACCGTCGTTTTGACTTGAACCTTGTTGAAGAGGCAGCCCCGCCTTCTCCAGACAACATATGGCGCCCATCCTTCGTCTCCCCTACTGGTCCTCTTACCGTTGGGGATTCCGTGATGAAGAATGATATGACCGCTGCGGTGGTGGCCAGGAACCTTCTCACTCCCAAAGATAACAGACTACTTTCCAAACGGTCTGATGAGTTAGCTGTTAAGGATTCGCTGGCTCTCAGTGTTCAGTGTGCAGGTTCTGTGTCTAATATGGCCCAACGCCTATTTGCTCGAACCCGCCAAGTTGAATCATTGGCGGCTGAAGTGATGAGTCTCAAACAGGAGATTAGAGGGCTCAAGCATGAGAATAAACAGTTGCACCGGCTCGCACATGACTATGCTACAAACATGAAGAGGAAGCTTGACCAGATGAAGGAAACTGATGGTCAGGTTTTACTTGATCATCAGAGATTTGTGGGTTTGTTCCAAAGGCCTTTATTGCCTTCGTCTTCTGGGGCTGTACCGCGTAATGAAGCTCCAAATGATCAACCTCTGATGCCTCCTCCTTCTAGGGTTCTGTCCAGTACTGAGGCTCCAAATGATCCCCCTCCGGTGCCTTCTCTTTCTGGGGCTCTACCGACTGCTGAGACTTCTCCTAAGCAACCTTTGTGAAGGCTCCCTCTTGTGTGCTTATTTTGACTCATGTATATGTACATATTTGTAGCTTATCGGGGATATCAATAAATAAGCTTTCCTTCATTTCAACGTATTGTGTTAAATACACCAAAGCCTTCTTCGCTAAGTTCTTTGAATTTTCTTTTGTTAAAGCTTGTATGTTGAAGCTTTCTGAGTGGAGCATGTAGGTTGGGGTAGTGTTCCCTTAATTTCCCGAGTGAGGAAAACTTCTCGGTTGGAGACTTGGAAAATCCAAGTCACTGAGTGGGATCGGCTATATAAATCTTAGAACGCCATTGTGCTCGATCCTGTGTCATGTCCTTCGTTAGATCTAAGTACTCTAAGTCTTTTCTTAGAGTCTCTTCCAAAGTTTTCCTAGGTCTTCCTCTACCCCTTCGGCCCTGAACCTCTGTCCCATAGTCGCATCTTCTAATCGGAACGTCAGTAGGCCTTCTTTGCACATGTCCAAACCACCGTAACCGATTTTCTCTCATCTTTCCTTCAATTTCGGCTACTCCTACTTTACCCCGGATATCCTCATTCCTAATCTTATCATTTCTCGTGTGCCCACACATCCAACGAAGCATCCTCATCTCCGCTACACTCATTTTGTGTACGTGTTGATGTTTCACCGCCCAACATTCTGTGCCATACAGCATCGCCGGCCTTATTGCCGTCCTATAAAATTTTCCCTTGAGCTTCAGTGGCATACGGCGGTCACACAACACGCCGGATGCACTCTTCCACTTCATCCATCCAGCTTGTATTCTATGGTTGAGATCTCCATCTAATTCTCCGTTCTTTTGCAAGATAGATCCTAGGTAACGAAAACGGTCGCTCTTTGGTATTTCTTGATCTCCGATCCTCACCCCTAACTCGTTTTGGCCTCCATTTGCACTGAACTTGCACTCCATATATTCTGTCTTTGATCGGCTTAGGCGAAGACCTTTAGATTCCAACACTTCTCTCCAAAGGTTAAGCTTTGCATTTACCCCTTCCTGAGTTTCATCTATCAACACTATATCGTCTGCGAAAAGCATACACCAAGGAATATCATCTTGAATATGTCGTGTTAACTCATCCATTACCAACGCAAAAAGGTAAGGACTTAAGGATGAGCCTTGATGTAATCCTACAGTTATGGGAAAGCTTTCGGTTTGTCCTTCATGAGTTCTTACGGCAGTCTTTGCTCCTTCATACATATCCTTTATAGCTTGGATATATGCTACTCGTACTCCTTTCTTCTCTAAAATCCTCCAAAGAATGTCTCTTGGGACCCTATCATACGCTTTTTCCAAATCTATAAAGACCATGTGTAAATCCTTTTTCCCATCTCTATATCTTTCCATCAATCTTCGTAAGAGATAGATTGCCTCCATGGTTGAGCGCCCTGGCATGAACCCAAATTGGTTGTCCGAAACCCGTGTCTCTTGCCTCAATCTATGCTCAATGACTCTCTCCCAGAGCTTCATTGTATGACTCATTAGCTTAATACCCCTATAGTTCATGCAATTTTGTACGTCGCCCTTATTCTTGTAGATAGGCACCAAAGTGCTCATTCGCCACTCATTTGGCATCTTCTTCGTTTTCAAAATCCTATTGAAAAGGTCAGTGAGCCATGTTATACCTGTCTCTCCCAAAAGTTTCCACACTTCGATTGGTATATCGTCTGGGCCTATTGCTTTTTTATGCTTCATCTTCTTCAAAGCTACAACCACTTCTTCCTTCCGGATTCGACGATAAAAAGAGTAGTTTCTACACTCTTCTGAGTTACTCAACTCCCCTAAAGAAGCACTCATTTCATGTCCTTCATTGAAAAGATTATGAAAATAACCTCTCCATCTGTCTTTAACCGCGTTCTCTGTAGCAAGAACATTTCCATCCTCATCCTTGATGCACCTCACTTGGTTTAGGTCCCTTGTCTTCTTTTCCCTTGCTCTAGATAGTTTATAGATATCCAACTCTCCTTCTTTGGTATCTAGTCGTTCCTCTAGTAGCTCTTAAATCTGGGAAGGGAAAAAGAAGCTCCTAATGACTCTAGCATTAATTACTACTATGTTTAAATTAGTTTATAATCAAAATAGGGAGTATGATTGGAGAGGTATGAACACATATGAACATGTTCTATTAGAATATGAGCATAAGTGTAGGTGTATACTGGTCAGTCATTTTAGTTTAAATTAGTTTAGAAAAGACTTATTGGAATTGACTGTCCTAGTTAATAAAGGATTAAAACTAGGAATTGATCCTAAATTACTCACTTGTATCAAAAAATGGGAGGCAATCTTGGTTTAGGAGAATTGCAGGGATATATTATTTGTCAATATAAATAGTAGTAACTGCTCTCAAAGAAAAATACCCTCATTATATTGGACCAAAGACATTGTTTGATTGAGTAGTGTGTATCTAGCAGAGAGAAGAAACTTACTATTGAAGTCGACTATAACTTTATCTTCTTTGATTTGTAAAGGTCAGATTTATTCTTACATGTTCATCATTTAGTCCATATAATTAAGAATTGAACAAAGCATACAATTCATAGGAGCAAAACAACAAAAGACAATAATATATTACGTTCGATTTATTATATTCGAGGTTTGAGATTTATTTACTTGAGAGCGTCTTCGACAAGCAAGCTGTGGGAAGCTGTGGAATCCATCTGCTCTCTATATCACCGTCCCCATCAACATTATCATCTTCAGAGATGCCTGAATAATATATGTAATTAAGATAGAAAGGGAAGCAGAAATATGATCTCATCCTAAATTTTATTCTTGCACTCCATTAGCAGGAGTAAAACAACTGTTTTTACTAGAGTACAGGTAATTAGTATAGTAAAGTGTTGTGAAATTGTTTAATCCGAATATCATGTACACATCATTACATAGTAGCTGCTAGATTAAAGTCGTATGTTATATATGCATGTGGAATGAAGCTACGGAGAACATAAAAAGAGATTAGAGAGAAATGGAGTTTTTATTTTTTTATTTTTTTTTTCATGTTTTTAATTATTGTTATTTACTATACACATTATTGTATTTAATGTAAGCGGGGGACATAATTGGGAGTTTATTTCGATGTGGTATACAATTCCTCTTCTCTTAAATAATAGTATAGACACGTACATTTATGAATAAGCATCTTCCATAAGCTTTTGCGATAGCAAACTTGGAAGGCAGATGGCATCTGGGCTAGCAATTGAAGGCTTGTGAAACCATTGTCTTCCCTTCTTTTTGCAAGACATGGGTACTTTTTCAGTAACCAAACAGCAGTTTCTGCATTATATATGAAAAGTGGAAACAGAACAGAAGAAAGAATGTTAATCAAACAACTAAAAGACTTATTATCGCAATTTAGCTGATTTTTACGAAAGTAAATATTATGATAGCTTCTTGCCACACATCTACCCGTGTGTCAATTGGTTATTTAATATTTTATTCTTTTATTAAAAATTGTATTTACATGTTTTTTCAATAAAAATAAAAATAAATACGTCAAAAACAACCCTCCTGTGCGTGAGGTAATTTCATTTTGGATTTTGCAGTTTTCTTAGGCCTTCGACAGTGGGCCGGAAAAAGTGAGTGTCATACCACTATATTGGATTCATATAGAATCATAGTCTTACAATGGATGAGAAAATTTGAGTGTGAGAATAATATATTGAACTCAGACTAGTGTGGCTGTAATGTTATAGGTATCAAACTCAGGTTGCCTTATTACTAATTAAATTACATTCTTTGAAAATTTAAAGGGAAGATGGGCATTTTTCAAAAGTACAAAAAAATGACACACTTGCGCAAACTCAAAATAACATACGCCTTGGAGGAGCCCCCCCCAATATAAACAAGCCCAACTATATATATTAATTATTGTCTAACTTCGATGAATAATGCTATTTTGAATGTTGAGAGAGAGAGAGAGAGACCAAAATGTTGGTTAATGACAGCGATATGAAGAACGGACATGCGATCAACGTATCTGGTTAAGTGGTGCTCTATATTTACATCTTGTATGTTGAAAAAGTCGACCAACTTTGTGTGACCGTAAGAAGCTGCTCTGTAGAACGGCGTTTCTCCTAACTTGTTCTCAATCTCTACAATACGTCTAGAGCTAGCATCAACATCCGGCTCATACTCATTGTCTTGGTCAGCATCCCGTCTAGCAATTAGCTCTCTCCTAGTGTGGTTATCGTGACTTACCAACAGCATTGCGGCTTTCAGGTTTCCCGACGCCGCCACCTCGTGGAGGATGGTGTTCCCGTGGCTATTCTCCAGCACCAAGGCATTCCGTAAATTTCGAGGGTCGTCGTTGGTCGCAGTCGTCACAAGTGAAATCAAGAATTCAAGCACGTCGCTCCGCCCGGCAAAGGCTACGACGTGAAGTACAGTGTCATCGTTCGTTGTCAATGGACTGAGTACCTCTTCCCATTTTCCCTTATAGTATTGTTTCAGGCGTTCCCAGTTGTCGTACATGGCCCATTGATATGGCCTTTTTGTTCGACTCAGTGCCTCTCCCTCTCTTTCTATTTTCTCATCATTTTCTCTCTGTTTCTTCAACCTCTCCATCTCTCTCTCTTCCATCTCTCTCTCTTTCATCTCTCTCTTTCTCTCTCTCTCTCTCTCGTACAGTTTACAAAGTGATAGTACTGCATGTGACTCATTTGCTTCATTGATAGTCCATATTCTGGCCTTTTTTCTGTACAATCTTCACCATCAGGCTAGCTAGATGGTAAGCTGCACATAGGTACGTTGCTTAATCAAGTAACAAAGTTAAAGAACAACTGCAAAGTACAATTATTAAATATGCAATTTTCTTCAAAGAATTAGATGCTTTCAAACTATATAATTTCAGACGTTGCTTAATCAAGAAACAAAGTTAAAGAACAACTGCAAAGTTCTCTACGATTATTAAATATGCAATTTTCATCAAAGAATTAGATGCTTTCAAACTATATAATGCCAAAAGCTGAAAAATGAGAGTTTTGAAAAGATTCAAAGTTACCAGCTGTTTCTTCCCAGCCTTATGGTAAAGTGTGTTAGCATTGATCCTCATGGTTTCGGTTTTGAAGGCTGGTATCGCAGAGAAAGAAGATAAGTAATTATGATTCAAACCCAAAAAGAAGATTAGAAGTGAAGAAAAGTAAGAAAAAAACATAGCTAGCTTTGTTTTGTTTCCTTGAGAAGTTGAAAGGTGACAAAAATCTTCGCTTGCTTCGTTTCTTTTTCTTTTAGTTCTTGCTTTTTTTAGCAGGTTGACAAAAAAATTTAACTAAATTTGCAAACTAAATAATGTGTTACTAATAGGAAATAAGCATGGTAATCAAAACTTAAGTAATAATCCAATCATCACCATCTACATCATTTGGTTTACAAAATTTGGTTTAGAAATTTGGTCTCCCTAGCATTACCCCTATTTTTTAGGGGAGGATGATATTCTAGCGTTTAGTGTTAGCTACGAGAGACTTTTCAGTGTGTCCGAGTCTAAGGTTGCGGGAGGAAATCTTAATTGAGTGAAAAAGTAATTAATCAAGGTTAATTTTGTTGACGTTTTGTATATTCCTGGGATTCTTAATTTAGCATGATTTCATGTAAATTAGTTCTTTCCTTATTGATATGATTGTATCATCTTATGAATTCCTCCTTGAGAGATGAATAGACATATAATACACAATTCCAAAAGCATTCTCTTCTTGGCACAAAGCCATGTCGTAAAAATAGGAAAAAACTTAGCTGTGCGCGATAGCATTGCCGCAGCTCAGCTATGTTTGGTGCGCCGTTGACCAGCAAGCGACTATCGTCGTTGCTGACTATAGATTAGCAAGCGACTGTTGTCATTGCAACTCCTCTCTGAATTCGAAACGAACAGCGAGCGACCTGTGTCGTTGCTGCCCAGATTTCTTTGAAATCAGTTTCAATCAGAAACCATAACCTAATCATCAGTTTGCCGTTGAGTCTGCTGCCCACTAGCGCACCGGTGCACACACACCAAACCTGAACCACTGACCCTCTGTTGACATCACCATTGTAATCACATGGCTGCCTAGAACAACCGCCTGCACCGCCTACATCCCGTCGCAGATCGTCTTTGACCCCGACCCGACTGCATCCAACTGCTGCAACCCAGTCGACCAGACCTGTTGCCTCACATCGTCACAATCCGACCAGTCGTTGTAGCAGACCACGAACGCATCGCCGCCATTGCGCCGGAAAACGTGACCCACTGATCCATTCTTGCACACGTTCTCACAGAAAAAATAAAAAATAAAAAAAAGAAAGAGGAAGAAAGAAAAAGGAAAAAAAGGATAAAGATAAAGAAAAAGAAAAAGAAATTATTTGAATTTTTTTTTTGGCCCCGTGTAGGCTGACTTGCTTGGACTTGGTTTGATTGTAAATTTGGGCCTTATCCATCACTCTCTCGCGTTGCACTCAACTTACTTAGCTCAATGACATTAGAGGCTCATGTCCATCCAAATCAATCTAACTTAACAAGACAGGAGAGTATGACCAAATGTAAGGCTTTACAAGTTTGTACATCTGTTACGAATAATACGTGGATAATTGAATTCGATGCTACTGAACATATGACTTGTGATTCTAGATAAGTACAAGCCTTAAAACTGTCCACCAAAACTTTCGTGAGTGTTGCCAACGGTAATGTTGCCTCCATTATTGGGGAAGACACTGTCTCCCTTTCTGATACCGTACTTGTTGTTCCTTCCCTAGATTATAATTTGTTATCTATTGCTCAAATAATTGTCGCCCAACATTGTCTTGTGATTTTTTGGCCTTCTTTTTATGTTTTCAAGGACATTCAGACTCGCAAGAAGATTGGTTATGGTGTTAGAAAGGGGAGGCTTTACTACTTGGTTATGATATGTCTAGCTTTAAATTTTGTGTTTGTGAACTGTCTAAGAGTCATCGTACTTCATTTCCGTCAAGTTTGAATAAAAGTTTGACAAATAACTTTGTAGGAATATATATGCAAGGATCTTTTGGCAATTCATCATCATCTGGTACATCTCAAGAATCATCTAGCAATTATGAAGGTATGATTTTCCCTACAGGAGGGACAATCATAGGGGTACCAAATGGTTCTCTACTTTTAGTATGCCATTTCCACAACAAAGTCTTTATGTGCCTTCTTCTAGCTCCTATCCTGCAGGTCCATATCCTTCTATTCCATCACCATAACGATTTCCACAACAGTTTCCTCCATATATGGGAAATCAATATGGTACTCTAGAGTCTCCATACTCAGGTTTGTCTTAACTTCAACAGGAGCAATTTCCTAATCTTTCAAATAGCTATGGCTTTGTGGGACAAAATGGTGTTCTAAGGCAATTTTCTAGTTCTAATGGTAACTACAGGAACTCAAATGGGAATGGGAATTACAAAGGCTCAAATGAAAATGGAAATTACAGGAATTCAAATGGTTCTAATGGCGAAGGTCAATCTTTTGGTGGTAAGCAGAATGGTTGTTCATGGAAATCATGGTATGGGAGTATTGAGACTAGATCACAAATTGTACTAGAATGTCAGATTTGTTCTAAACGAGGTCATACTACCCCTAATTGTTGGGAAAGGTCAACTAATCCTAGTTCTATGGGAAACATTGTGAAATGTTAGATTTGTGGAAAGAAATGGAATAGTGTTGTGCACCTCTTTTATTACTTTAACTACAATGCAAGCTCAAGCTTCACATCCATTTCTTCCCAATGATTCATAGATAGTTGATACAGAGGCATCACATCATATGACAGCTGATATAAACTCTCTGCAACAAGTAACATCATATGAAGGCAGTGACAAAATTACAATTGGTAATGGGGAAGATCTTCCAATAAAACATATTGGTTCTGCAAAATTGGAAATGTTACCACTCTTTAATTCTGAGAAGTGTTTTACATGTTCCAACCATAACTGTTAGTTTGTTATCTGTGAAACAGTTATGCAAAGATCTACAGGTTTATTTGTGATGATTAACTTCTATGTGCATGAAAATGCAACTAAGGTTGTAATCTACCAAGGAATGAGCATTGATGGAGAGTTGTTTCGAATTCTAGTGGAGTTGCTTTCAAAATGAGTAGTAAAGGCAACGCAAGATTCTGTGGCTTTGCTTGGACAGAGAGTGAAATTTACAGTTTGGCATCAAAGATTTGGATATCCCAGCAATGAAGTGTTATCTGCAATGATGAAGTAATCTAATATAGTTAGTTCATTTGATGATAAGCAATATCTATGTTCTTTTTGTATTTCTGGCAAGATGTCTAGGTTACCCTTCACATATATGAAAGAAACTTCTATTTTTCCCTTTCAAAAAGTGCATTCAGATCTTTGTGGTCCTTCACCAACTAGATCCATAGAAGGATACAAGTACTATGTGAATTTTGTTGATGAATTCACTAGATATGTATGGATATTCCCATTGATAACAAAATAGAAGTCTTTGCAGTTTTTCAGAAGTTCTATAACTTTGTTCATACTCAGTTCAGTTTTGATATTGAGTGTTTGCAAACTGATGGTGGTGGGGAATATATGAGTCATAACTTTGATGAATTCTTGAAGAATAAAGGGATTGTACATATGGTGTCTTGTCCATATACCCATCAGCAAAATGGAATTGTTAAGAGGAAACATAGACACATTATAGAGACATCTATAACATCGATGACAACAACAACATTGCCTCAAGACTTGTGGTTCCATGCTTGTTCACATTCTGTGTTTCTCACAAATAGAATGCCGAGTAAGAATCTAGGAATGTAGTCCCCTTATCAGAGGTTGTTTGGCTCTTATCCACAACCACAGGGTTTAAAGATCTTTGGGACAACTGTTTATCGCTATATAAGACCATATAATGAAAACAAACTCCAACCTAGATCATCATTGTGTCTTTCTAGACTATGCAATGGGATATAAGGGAGTGATCTGTCATCATGTGCAAACCAGTAAATTCATCATCTCAAGACATATAATTCATGATGAAAATCTTATGCCATACAAATGTAATTCTAGGAATCCTAGAATACAAGCACAAGTTGAGACTCAAGAATGCAGATCCTTTTCAACTTCAATAATAGTTACACTCCCATCACACTCTATGTCAAGAAATATGTATTATGATATTGTGGATGTTACTTCTTCAGATTATACAACAACAATTGATACTGGGAATTCAAGTTCTATAATGCAGTCTGGTACAGAGTCTTGTTCAGTGCAAACTACAAATTTTGAAGACAGAAGTGAATTCGAAACAACTCCATCACCTCTATCTACAACCTCAATGTTACATGTCATAGATCCTGCACAATTAAAAGTATTACTTCCACTCGATCCTCATATACCTTTTATTCCATCACAAAATAACAATTATGTTCAAAGAGTGCAAACCAGATTACAAAACAGGTGCTATTCCAAGAAAACACTATGCAAGCTACTTAGCGTCATTACCAGAACTTACATCACTCAAGCTTGATGAAGAATCTTATACTAGAGGCTTACCTTTTATTGCAAACATTAGTGATGTAGCTAAACCAACTACATTTCGAAGGCCAACAACAAAATGTGAATGACAAAAGGCAATGCAGAGGAGTTTGATGCATTAAAAAGTCAAAGAACTTGGGTGTTAGTTCATCCACCAGCTCACATATCCATATGGTTCAATTGTAAGATACAAAGCTCGTTTAGTAGCATAGGGTTATACTCAAGAGTTAGGTTTTGATTACTTTGAGACATTCAGCCTTGTTGTGAGACATACCATAGTGAGATTGATTATACCACTTGCAGCCATCATCGATGAGAATTAAGGCAGCTTGACATTAAAAATGCATTTTTGCTTGGGGATTTAGAGGAAAAAGTTAGGCTTTATGGATCAATCAAAACCTGATCATGTTTCCAAGTTAGTTAAGTCACTCTATAGACTAAAACAGGCTCCAAGAGTCTAGAATACAAAATTCACAGGCTATCTTCCAGTAATGGGTTTTCAAATGTCACAGTCTGATAACAGCTTGTTTGTTAAATGTGATGGAAATGATGTCATTGCACTACTACTATATGTAGATGACATAATTTTAATAGGGTCAAACTCCACAAAGGCACATGTAGTAATTCAAGAATTAGGTGATGTGTTTGAACTCAAGGATATGGGGAAGTTGTCCTATTTCCTGGGATTGCAAATTTAGTACAAAGATAATGGTGACATCTTTGTCAACCAATCAAAATATGCAAAAGACTTAATCCATAAGGCAGGAATGGACACATGTAAGCCTACTTCAATTCTTTGTAAGCCACATACTTAACTCTTAGCTTCTGAATGTGTACCTTTGACTAATCATACTATGTATTGGAGCTTGGTAGGTGCTCTTCAGTACCTCACCTTCACCAGACCTAATTTAGCATATTCAGTGAATGTGGCTTGCCAATATATGATACAGACAAATATTTTGGTTATGTAAAAATGATCCTACGGTATGTTCAAGGTACTACACAGTGTGGATGGACATATTCAGCAGCATCTGACAACTTTATCATAACTTTCTCGGATTCAGATTGGGCTGCTGATCCAAACACAAGGTGATCTATTACAGGTTTTGTGGTATATATAGGGTTAAATCCAATCTTATGGCAATCTAAGAAAAAAATCCTCAGTTTCTAGAAGTTCCACGGAAGCAAAATACAAAGCCCTTGCTCATTGTGTAGAAGATGTAGTATGGATTCAATTACTTTTAAAAGACTTACATCAATTTATTTCAGAACCACCTCTACTTCATTGTGACTGTGAAATCCCACCCCCGGATTTTACTATTTAAATAATGAATTCAGTATTTGGAAGTCGCGTTGTGTATATATATATAGAAAACAAAAAGTTTTTACAAAACACGAAAGTGAAGGGCATTTTAGTACTCTTAAAAGTAAAGAGAAAGTTTAATAACAATTGATAAAATGAAAGTAATAACATAATTAAAATAAATAAATAAATAAAATAATAAAACAAAAGATAAGAAGAAAAAAAAAGAAAGGAAGGGGGATGAACGGAAAGGAAAGGAGAAGGAGGAAGAGGGCTCGACCAATGGGGAAGAGAGAGGAAGAACAAGGGAACAATGAGGGAGGAAGAAAGGAGGGAAAGGAGGGAAGAGAGAATGAGGGGAAACTGGACCACCCATTTGACACATATCTCTTGCAACCCGATCCGGTTGGAACCCATGGCACCCAATGGTTCTTCGGCTAATTTCTAATGAATTACACCGAGACACCACATGGAAAACACTCCACGACCCTCCTTCTACCATTTCCACATCAAATTCGATGAAATTAGGCTCGAAATTATGAAGAATTCCACCAGTAGGTGCGTGGTGGTTCCCCGACGGTGATCCGCCATTCCCAAAGGTAACTCCATCAAACACCACCACCAAAAGGCTCCTCTCAACCTCAGGAACAAAGCTCAAGCAGTGGAGAAGGCATTGGAGCTAGTATGGAGGTGGAATCAAAGCCCACTCTTTCTAGGGTTTCTGGCGGGTTTGAGTTAAATTGGGGGTTTTCCCAGCCAAATTGGCCGTGGTCACAAGTATAAAACTTGCTTTCTTCATTGAGATCTACAAATTTATAAATTTTGGTAATTTTTGGAAATAGTTGAATTTTCCGACGAGTCGGGGCGGCGTGTGGGCCGAGACCCCACCTGCCATTCCTAGACTAATTTGGATACCCTGATTCCATATGTGACATTTGATTGATGAAATCTCATCATATGACTAGTTTTGATAGAGACCGCAAATTGGACATTATATGAATCAACCATCCGATCGTTGGATCGTTACCAAACTTTAATACATAATAGTACGTAATATTTGAGGATCATAGGAACTGACTGATTGGGAATCCCATGTAATCCAAGTTTGTAAAACCAAACGTTGATAGCAACCTAATTCTAGCAATTGGTGGAGATCCGACCGTTGGATCATTCCGATATTTTAGAATATAGTTATAGAAGATAAATGAGACCCTTGGAAAGTTACGGATTGGAAATCCATGGGCAGATGTTCCAGATTGACTTTTATAGGGCTGTGGACCCCACCGTTGACAGGGACTTGACTTTTGATGAATAAGTTACGTGTTGATCTTAAGTATTAAAATTAGTAACGCAAGAGGGTATGTAGGGATTAATGGGCCTATATTGGTTAGTGAGTTATCCCAGATAGTAAATACCTCGGTTTGCGTATATGGGACATCATATTGTGATATATATATATGTGTGTGTGTGTTTGTGTGTGTGTGTGTGTGTGTGTGTGTGTGTTTGTGTATGTGTGTGTGTGTGTGTGTGTGTGTGTGTGTGTGTTTATTTATCTTCTTGATAACATGAATGATATTTATGATGAAGATTATGACAATGTGATCCAAAAATCCTATTAGAAGATTTTGTGGAACCTATATGCTTGTGTGACATATTAGTTGGTGGCTATGAGAAGTTGATAGTGTAGGTGACTACGTTGTAATTTATAGGGGTTGAGGTAGTGGTAGGTTGTGTGAGGGATTTACTGCACCATGTAGTAGTGGTACATGGGTGGTCATACTTAGTATATCCGAGAATGGGGGACCATATGCATTCTAGGGGTGTTGAGAATTAGATATATCTGGTACATTCGGTAGGTACTATATCCACTTGGATTCCATTGAGTGATGGTTTGGAATCCCTTCTACTTTTCGATTTCATTGAGTGATGGTCAGGAATCGTATCCATTTGGATTCCGTTGAGTGATGGTCCGGAATCCCTTCTATTCCGTGATTCCGTTGAGCGATGGTCTGGAATCGTATCCAGCTTGGGTTTCATTGAGTGGTTCGTTATGCCTTGTACTCCACGATTCCGTTGAGTGATGGTCCGAAATCGTATCCAGTTTGAGTTTCATTGAGTGGTTCGTTATGCATTGTACTGTGATGGTCCAGAATCGTATCCAGCTTAGGTTTCATTGAGTCGTTCGTTATGCATTGTACTCCGCGATTCCGTTAAGAGGTCAGGAATCCCTTCTACTCTGCGATTCCATTGAGTGGTGGTCTAGAATCGTATCCTGATTTGGATTCCGTTGAGTGGTTCAGAATCCTACTTGATGTTTTGATTCCGTTGAGTGGTCCAGAACCCGATGTTGATGGATTTCGTTGAATGGTCCGAAATCGCATCATTTGACTTGTTGGTTCCTTGGATTTGATTTCAGCATTAAAGATGTAGGCTTCGGCCGAACTGTGTCGCTCTAGCCCTGCATTTTGGTCTATGATATATGTTATTGATTGATGTGATTGTGGAATGATGTTGGTTGTGATTGTTGTCATTATGATTAGACTAGTTAACCAATGTGGCTAGGGAATAATATTGTTCTTCGTTGGTTATTTGATATGTTACATGTTGTGGATTGAAGTATCATGTTGGAAACATAGTGATTTATATGATGTATGGAATGGAAATCTTGAACGTTGTTGATGCACAAAATCAGTGAGGACTTTGGTACAACAGAAAGTGTCAAGTTTGTGACCTTTGTTGGATTGCTCTGGTCACTAGTGTGGATAAGTATGTAAATGGATAGAGACAGGGAAGCAAACACAAGATGTACGTGGTTCACCCGGATTGGCTACGTCCACGGAGTAGAGGAGTTCTCATTAATTATGAAGGGTTTACATAAGTACATAGGTTCAAGCTCTCATTTAGTGAGTACTAGTGAATGATTTAGTACAAATGACATTAGGAAATATTGTGAGAGAATGATCTCATTTTATAGAAGAGAGTTTCTAGCTTTGTTCTGACTTTGATACGTATCGTGATGTGAATGGCCTCTGATGTTGACACGTGTCGCGCTATGATTGGCCTCTGATCGCTCTGTGATTGGCATTCTGGTTGGAGGGAAACTCTTGTGGATCTTTGACAGTATAACGTTGACCGATGCTCAGTAGTTTCGGGATTGGTCAAGTATGGTACAAACAATGCTCCCCTAAGTTCTCGAGTGAAAAAAGCTCCTCGGTTGGGAACTTGCAAGATCCAAGCCGCTGAGTAATCACGAAACTTTTAAGTACCGAAGTGTGGTATCATTTTCACTTGCCTTATCTGTCTCATAGGTAGATGTGGCATCTTCTCTAAAAGTATTTTTCCTCCATCCAGGGGTGGTATCTTTAACCGATGGAGATGCACAAGGTAATGTATCAATTTCACTTGAAGCTTACTTGTAGTTTTGGACTTGGTCAAGCGCGATACAAACCCTATAGTAGAAGTCCCCCAAGTCTCTGAGCGAAGAGATCTACCGAAAGAGGTGATAGACAAGGTAAGCAATTAGAGTTCCAAGTAATCAGTCCCAAATCAGAAGTTTGATTTCGAGTTCTGGCTGATTGTTCTCATTCTCATTGTTCTGTAGACATCAACAAGGACAAAGAGAAGGACATGGAGAAGAGATGATATGAGATACTTTTGCTTTTGAAGAAGTAATTTTCCACATGCTTATTCTTGAACTGGGCTGGAGGGTTTTCTGGTTTCCTCCAAAATATAAGGCCGACTCAAGAATTTAAGGGTCAAAACAAGTCAATCAAATCAAAAGTTCGTTCGACCTTGATAATATGGGATACTTTTACTTTTGAAGAAGTAATAGGTGAATCGACACATGTTCTGTTGTGCTTGTCTCCATATGCTTCCTTGTATCCTTTTCACTTACCTTATATGTTTCTCAGGCAGATGTGGTGTCTTCTCTGGAAGCATAAGATGTTGAAGATGAGTACTCGAGAGCAATGTTAGGTAAGTAATCAGGCAAGGGGTTCCAGGCAGTCAGTTCCTGACTGGAAACTTGATTCCAAGTGCTGACTGATTGCTTTCTTTCTCTTTGTCTTACAGGTAAGAGCAAGGACAAAGGAAAATACAGGAAAAAAGCATGATATGGGATACTCTTGCTTTTGACCCTGATGATATGAGATACTTTTGCTCTGTTATGGCTAGTTTGCAGAGGTTTTATTGGAGGGAAGAAAGCTGAGTATTTCGAGAGACTTTGTTAGAAGTGCCATCTCAGATATGAGGAAGGGTTGAGCATTTTTGCAGGTCTGCCTGTCCGTGGAGGATGGAGGTCGACATATATAGGAGTTTCCCCAACAACAAGTAGTAATGTTATTCCTTTACCCTTCTTGGTCATAGAAATGTAGTGGGAGCTGCAAGCTTCACGTGTTTTAACTTTGTCAGAGCACTTTGAAAAATTGGTTTGTGGTATCCGGAAAGCTGATGTTACGTGTGAAGATTGCAGTCAAGCTTTATCCAAGGAAATCTGGCTCTCGAAGCTTGGAGAGTAGTGCCTTTTCAGTTTTCGAGCAAAAAGATGTTAAAGATCTGGCTCTCGAAATTCGGAGAGCGTTGCCTCTTCGATTTTTGAACAAGCAATCCTATTGGGAGTCTGCTTTCAAGATTCGGAGAGCGGTGCCTCTTTGATTTTTGAGAAAGCAATCCTGTTGGGAGTCTGACTCTCGAGATTCGGAGAACGGTGCCTCTTCGATTTTTAAGCAAGTAATCATGTTGGGGGTCTGGCTCTCGAGATTCTGAGAGCGGTGCCTCTTCAATTTTTGAGCAAGTAATCCTGTTGGGGATCTGGCTCTCGAGATTCGTAAAGCGATGCCTCTTCGATTTTTGAGAAAGCAATCCTGTTGGGAGTCTGGCTCTCGAGATTCGAAGAACGGTGCCTCTTTGATTTTTGAGCAAGTAATCCTGTTGGGGGTCTGGCTCTCGAGATTCTGAGAGCGGTGTCTCTTCAAATTTTTGAGAAAGCAATCATGTTGCATTTTCTTTTATAGGGGCGCCAATTGTGTGCAAGAAGTACGTTCATAGAGTTATTACTTGTAGTAATTTTCCCCTTATTTTTGTACTTAAGAGATTTATTGGACTCATTTTTGCTTCATCATTTCTGAAAATGTCTGGCCCATCTGACCGTCATTTTGACTTGAACTTTGGTGAAGAGGCATCCATGTCTCCTCAAGACAACATATGGTGTCCATCATTCTTATCCCTTACTGGTCCTCTTACCATTGGGGACTCTGTGATGAAGAATGATATGACTGCTGCGGTGGTGGCCAGGAACCTTCTTACTCCCAAAGATAACAGACTACTTTCCAAACGGTCTGATGAGTTGGCTGTTAAGCATTCTCTGGCTCTTAGTGTTCAGTGTGCAGGTTCTGTGTCTAATATGGCCCAACGCCTATTTGCTCGAACCCGCCAAGTTGAATCATTGGCGGCTGAAGTGATAAGTCTCAAACAAGAGATTAGAGGGCTCAAGCGTAAGAATAAACAGTTGCACAGGCTCGCACATGACTATGCTACAAACATGAAAATGAAGCTTGACTAGCTGCAGGAATTTGATGGTCAGATTTTACTTGATCATCAGAGGTTTGTGGGTTTGTTCCAAAGGCATTTATTGCTTTCGTCTTCTGGGGATGTACCGCGTAATGAAGCTCTAAATGATCAACCTCCGGTGCCTCCTCCTTCTGGGGTTCTGCCCAGTACTGAGGCTCCGAATGATCACCCTCTGGTGCCTCCTCTTTCTGGGGCTCTGCCGACTACTGAGACTTCTACTGAGCAACCTTTGTGAAGGCTACCTCTTGTTTGTTTATTTTGATTCATGTATATGTACATATTTGTAACTTATCGGAGATATCAATAAATAAGCTTTGCTTCATTTCAACGTATTGTGTTAAATACACCAAGGCCTAATTCACTAAGTTCTTTGAATTTTTTCTTTTGTTGAAGCTTGTATGTTGAAGCTTTTTGAGTGAAGCATGTAGGTTGAGGTAGTGCTCCCTTAATTTCCCAAGTGAGGAAAACTTCTCGGTTGGAGACTTAAAAGATCCAAGTCACTGAGTAGTCATGAACCTTCCAAGTACCGAGGTGTAGTAGCATATGGTAAGAGTCCCGCAAGTCTCCGGTCGAGGGAGTTGACGAATGAGGTGTCTTGCTAGTAGCCAAGTTTCCAAAGTAACAAAACTTCACCATTTTCCTTTCTAAGTGGTAGCCCAAAACTCCTCCTTCATATATATTTGTTATGAAAGTTGTTAGGCCCAAAGAAGGGGAGGCCTAGGCTTTTTTTTTTTTTGAATTTTCGAATTTTCGAATTTTTTTTTTTTTGAATTTTCGAAAAAATATATATTTTTTAAAGCTTTATAGGTGAAGCTTTGTAGGGTGAAGCTTTGATGTTGAAGCTTTGTAGGTGAAGCTTTGGTGTTGAAGCTTTGTAGGTGAAGCTTTGTAGGTGAAGCTTTGTTGTTGAAGCTTTGTTGTTGAAGCTTTGTAGGTGAAGCTTTGTGGTGAAGCTTTGAGGTGAAGCTTTGTAGTGAAGCTTTGAAGGTTGAAACTTTGAGGTGAAGCTTTGTAGTGAAGCTTTGAAGGTTGAAACTTTGTAGGTGAAGCTTTGTAGGTGAAGCTTTGTGGTGAAGCTTGTAGGTGAAGCTTTGTGGTGAAGCTTTAAGGTGAAGTTTTGTAGTGAAGCTTTGAGGGTTGAAGTTTTGTTGGGTACCATGAATTGATTTTGCTTCACACTATCTTGATCAAGAGTGTATGAAGTTTTTGGCATTTGTAGTTGTCATCCATTTGTTGAAGCTTTTGTTGGTGAAGCTTTTGTGGTGAAGCT
Organism: Malus sylvestris; assembly: GCF_916048215.2. Classification (NCBI taxonomy): domain Eukaryota; kingdom Viridiplantae; phylum Streptophyta; class Magnoliopsida; order Rosales; family Rosaceae; genus Malus; species Malus sylvestris. The sequence continues at coordinate 4,408,145 of NC_062264.1, read as the reverse complement.
TTGTAAGTGAAGCTTTGTAGTGAAGCTTTGTTGAGTACCATGAATTGATTTTGCTTCACACTATCTTGATCAAGAGTGTGTGGAGCTTTTGGCATTTGTAGTTGCCCTCCATTTGTTGAAGCTTTTGTGGTGAAGCTTTGTAGGTGAAGCTTTGAGGTTTAAGCTTTGTTGGGTACCATGAATTGATTTTGCTTCACACTATCTTGATCAAGAGTGTGTGAAGCTTTTGGCATTTGTAGTTGCCCTCCATTTGTGAAGCTTTTGTTGGTGAAGCTTTATTGGGTACCATGAATTGATTTTGCTTTACATTATCTTGATCAAGAGTGTATGAAGCTTTTGAGAATTGTAGTTGCCCTCCATTTGTTGAAGCTTTTGTGGTGAAGCTTTTGTGTTGAAGCTTTGTAAGGTACGATGAATTGATTTTGCTTCACACTATCTTGATCAAGAGTGTGTGAAACTTTTGAGAATTGTAGTTGCCCTCCATTTGTTGAAGTTTTTGTTGGTGAAGCTTTTGTGGTGAAGCTTTGTCGGTGAAGCTTTGAGGTTGAAGCTTTGTTGGGTACCATGAATTGATTTTGCTTCACACTATCTTGATCGAGAGTGTGTGAAGATTTTGGCATTTGTAGTTGCCCTTTATTTGTTGAAGTTGTTGAATTTCCCAATTTCCTTTTTTTTTTTTTGGGGAAAACTAGAAATTTGAAAATGTGGGACATATACAAATTTTGCTTCCACACTGTTGAGCAAGAGATTGTGATGCAAGCCACACCTTGTAGTAGTCGAAGGTTTGGATGAACCATATAAATTGAATTTGCTTCGAACAGTCTTGATCAAGAGTATGTGAAGCTTTCTACGAGTTGTAGTGTTTGCATTGTTACAGAGGAGAAATGTCTGAAGCTGATGCAAGAGGGCTGAAGAGCTTGATCTTCGTATACCATGCATTGAAGCCGTTGTTGGCTTGCAATAAGACTTTGTTGGTGACTGATCCGATGAAAGTTAAGCACTCAAATTAAACCCTCTTGTTGTCAAATTGTAGTATAAATGCAAGTATGGATCGTTCTAAACCGGGGATTAGGAGGGCTTGTTAAAACCTCTAAACTTACTCAAAAACATAAAAACAAAGTTAAAAACGTTTGAATAGACTCAAGGGACTCAAAACAGATTCTAAAGACTCAAAACTGCCTAAAAAAACACAAACTGGGCAGATTTGACTCTAACACAATTTTGGACGAATTTAGTGTTTTGGTTTGAATCAAAACACTAAAAAACACAAACAAAACCGAAATTTAACACTTTGAAACAAGAAAGTAAAATGGGGATTTTGGTTTTGATGAATTTGAAACAAACAAACAAGTTATAAAACTACGCAGATTGTAAGACAAATTTGAGGAATACGATGATGGATGGATTAGTTAGAGGTCCATTATTCACACATGACACACTTGTACATGAATAGATTTCCAATTGCTTTTCAATAAACTATTATGCTCAACACCCCAGATTAACCGTGATGCACAAATTAACCCTCATATTTTCCTTTACTCATTGAATTGGATGAATGCATGCGACAACCCAAATCATTCTCTAAAAGTCCCCTATATGAATGCATAATAGAGATACAATCAGAGATCATTACGTTCAATGAAAATCATAAGTGTTGACGAGGCAATTATAACTATGAATGTATGATACAATTGCCAAGAATTCAATTAACACGATTGTGATAAACAACCTTCACTACTCATGAATATAAACTAGTAACGATTAGGTGAAACTCATTTATATTCTAGCATCTAATTCATGCATGAAAATTAAGTATGCATCCTTAATAAACATACAAGAATCAGTTATGAATAAAATAGATAATTGAATTGCAATCACAACTTATCAAATCACAATTGGAAGAAATCAATTCATATCTCAAGTATGTTCATGACTTCAAACTTCCCCTTAACTAAATGGGGGTTTAGCCACTCATAATTGCAACAAAATCAGAAAATGAATTTAACATTGGAAACAATAGAAAGAAAACACCTAAACACTCAAACGATCCAAGTTGACAACACGCACGTCCAAGCACTTTCCTTTCCTTCCTTTGCTACGGCACAAGGTGTTGGTGAGTGTTTGAAGGTTTGTTTGTATGGAGGAATGGATGTGTTTGGTTGAAGGTTGTACTGAAATGGGAGTGAATGATCTAAAAAATATATCAACTCCATTTATGTTACACACACTTCCTTTTATAGAGGAAGTGCAAGGCAAAGCATGGGTAAAATGGAGTAGTGTTGAAATGATTCAAAGGTGAAAGTGGAGTAATGATGCAAAGCATGGGTAAAATGGAGTGGTGTTGAAATGATTCAAAGGTGAAAGTGAAGTAATGATGCAAAGCATGGGTAAAATGGAGTGGTGATGAAATGATTCAAAGGTGAAAGTGAAGTAATGATGCAAAGCATGGGTAAAATGGAGTGGTGTTGAAATGATTCAAAGTAATGATGCATGAAATCTGAAATGATGAAGGGAACAAGGAATGGTGTAGCAATTGAGTGCAATGATTCAATGTAATGATGCATGAAATCTGAAATGATGGAGGGAATAAGGAATGGTGTAGCAATTAAGTGCAAGGAGGGAACATGGATGATGATAAGGTAATCTTGACTCATGTTTCTTCTTTGGTTGCTGAGCTCTTTGTCATTTTTACATTAATTCTTCTTTCTTTTTAACACATTCCAAGCCTCTTTAATCTTCAATTTCGTCCATCCACCTTGCTCCATGCATGTGCTATCCATTCCAAGCCCAAAACTACTCCAAAATGCACCAAAATGCACCTTATTGCTTTATAAGGCCTATGGACCTACAAACACACGAAAATAGCTTAAAATACATAATTAACTAAGAAATAACAACATAAAAGTATGAGAACAAGCTAACTCAATCGCATAAATATGCTCCTATCAGTGACTAACTTTTGTTAGGCATAAGTGCTCCCCTAGTTGAGTTGTAAAGCTTAAGGGTTTTTGATTATTTGTAAATGCTAGGAGTTCACATGTACAAGTTGTACCACTCGTCTTCTGGTTGGTGGAATGAATGGTCAGTTGCTTTCATCACTTGGTTGATGGTACGAATGTGGGTTCATTCATCACATTTCATCACATTTCATCATCTGGTTGGTGGCACGAAGGTGAGTTCTTTCTTCACCTAGTTGGTGATAAGAGTGGCATGTTGCCAAATAATATTAGAGTATAGGTTGTACATTTCATCACCTGGTTGGTGGCATGAAGGTGAGTTCCTTTTTCACCTGGTTGGTGATAAGAATGGCAAGTTGCCAAATACAAGTTAGAGTACGGGTTGTACATTTCATCACCTGGTTGGTGGCACGAAGGTGAGTTCCTTCTTCACCTGGTTGGTGATAAGAGTGGCAAGTTGCCAAATAATATTAGAGTACATGTTGTACATTTCATCGCCTGGTTGGTGGCACGAATGTGAGTTCATTCATCACCTAGTTGGTGAGGATAAGGGCAAGGTGTCGAGGCACATTGTAGCAAGTGTCGAATGACACAAAGTATGTTGAACCCTTTCGAAGCACAGTTGGCTTATGTATGGATGTGTTGGAATGTATGATGTTTATGTATGAATGTGTTGGAATGTATGATGTTTATATATGAATGTGTTGGAATGTATGATGTTTATGTTGATTGACATGAGTGATGCTTATGAATGTTTTGCTATGCATGAAGGGATCCATGCTTTCGATATGTGAACCATGTTGGTTGTAACACTTAGTATCACATACTTTGTGTCAAAGTATGCATGTTGAAGCTCTGAGTTGGAGTATAGAGGTAGGTCAGCGTAGACCAAGTGTTCCAGTGCTAGGAATGCAAAAGACTCAGAAGTTGTTTGAATTCCCTATTCTTTAAATATTTGCCGAATGGCTTGTGTGACAAAAGATCTCAAGCGGTTGAGGGTCAAAACATTTGTAATGTGTATGCCTTCTTATAATAACATTTCCTTCAATATCTAGTCCTCCACTTTGAAAGAGTGAGGTTTGGCCCCATAGTCATAATAGTCAACCGTACGTTCACCCCTGGTTGTCTTGATACGAACTTTTATCCCTCTTGTTGTAATGGGCTTGCTGAGAGTAAAAATCCTTTCTCTTACCAAGAGACAAATACGTTTGATGACTTAGCGAGTAGCTAAATGAGGCAGGAGACGATGCAATGGGTGTCTGAATAGCCAAGATCTCCTATGCCATGGTAGATCAAAGAGGTAGATATGCTCAATCGGATCTTCCCTCCCAGTATAAGATTGCAAGCCAAGCTTCTGTTTCATTTCTCCTTGTAGAGGGGTGCCAAGGATTCTCTTTGTCAGAGGGTCGGGCCTTGGTTGATCCCAGCCAGGGATTTGGACATGACGCTCGGCCTTTAGCATGTTCACCTCTTCGAGGAGATGCAGGATAAAAGGGTCTTGAGTGGAGTCAGGCATCATTAGAACTCCCATTCGTAAGTTTTCCTCATCCCTTGGAAGTATGGAAGTTTAGTTAAAGTCATGTGGCTTGTTCTTAGATTCACCGTACTAGCTTTCTAGACGTGCCGTTTGGAAGTCTCTCGAGTCTCCTTCACCTTCTTGTCCCTCCAAGGCATGTGGTTCCTTTATTGGATTAGGCGTTGGCCTACGTTGTGTTAGAGGACCGAGCCCTTTGATGACTCTTGGGTCTTCGATCCTTGAGCCTATGTAGATAGAATTTTTTCATCGCTATCTTAGAAAGTCTCGACAGTCATGGTAACCGGCTCTTGATCATTCCATTCTTTCTGCAAGAAGGTGCCTTCCTCCACTTCTCATACTTCGGGTCGAAACAGCTGGGTTGAGAGAAGTCTCATGTTGACCGACATTTCGATGAGTAGCTCGCTCCTCGTTAGGAATATCCATGTCGAAGGCAGGTGACCCTCTGTGTTGGGGGGCACCCAGTTGATGGTTGACTTCCACGGAAGTGATGAGCTCGTGTGTTTGAGTATGCCTAGCCTCATAGAGCGTCTCGAAGAGCTTCTCATACTGCTCTTGTAAGACCTCATTCTTCATTTCTATCTTGTTGTTCTGAGCCTCCAGCTCTTCGACTTTAGCTTGAAGAGTGAACTTCTTTCGTTCCTTCTTTCACTACCTCACACTAGGCAGGATGAGGGTGTCGTTCTGTGTGCTATGGCTTCCTTCGCTCCCTATGTTAGAGAGGGATGCCTTGTCAAAAGAGAGTGTACCAATGGTGGAAACCAGCTTGACAAAGCTGAAGAGAGTATGAACAAGTGCGATTTCCCACAGACGGCGCCAAATGTTGATGCACAAAATCAGTGAGGACTTTGGTACAACAGAAAGTGTCAAGTTTGTGACCTTTGCTAGATTGCTCCGGTCACTAGTGTGGAAAAATATGTAAATGGATAGAGACAGGGAAGCAAACATAAAATGTACGCCGTTCACCCAGATTGGCTACGTCCACGGAGTAGAGGAGTTCTCATTAATTGTGAAGGGTTTACACAAGTACATAGGTTCAAGCTCTCCTTTAATGAGTACTAGTGAATGATTTAGTACACATTACATTAGGAAATATTGTGAGAGAATGATCTCATTTTATAAAAGAGAGTTTCTAGCTTTGTTTTGACTTTGACACGTGTCGTGTTGTGATTGGCCTCTGATGTTGACACTTGTCGCGCTATGATTGGCCTCTAATGTCGACACATGTCATGCTGTGATTGGCCTCCTAGTTGGAGGGAAACTCTTGTGGATCCTTGACGGTATAACGTTGAACGGTGCTCAATAGTTTCGGGATTGGTCAAGTATGGTACAAACAAATGTCAAGTGGGTTTGTTATGCAGCTTTGCACCTACTAATTTCATGCTTGTCAAGTTTTAATAAATGATTAAGGAATGCTATGCTTTTATGCTTGAACATATTGTGATAAACGTCGGAGTGTAGTAAATGGTGAACTACGAATGGCTTGATCCCTTTTTAGGGTACGTAGGTAATCTAACGAGGAGTTCAGATGCAGCCATAAAGTATACAAAAATTTCTACACAATTTGAATCTTGAGCTATGCTTTGTACATATTTCAAAGGCGGGGTATGTTAGATATACGGATACTTGATGACGCACGTGTCGATTCTGGACATATGTCGGGATCGGGGAGTGACAGTGACAACCTATCAGCTTTGGCATTATGTTCTAATCTTGTATTTCACACTCGTATCAAACATTTGGATACGTATTTTCACTTCATCAGAGAGAAAGTTCAAAAGAAGGATTTGGTGGTGCAGTACATCTCCATTGAAGATCAAACTGCTGATATCCTCACTAAAGGTTTACATGGACCAACATTTGTCAAACATTGCTACATCGAAAATACAGCTCGACACACCAAATGTAAGACCATCTTCAACCAATGCTTCAAATTGCCAAATGGACGTGTAATAGTAAAAAATAACATCTCATTTCATTCCAATCCATCAGCCAAAAGCTGATGTCAGAAGAAGGCTTGGTGAGAGGCGTCAAAAGTCTGCCTCAAAATTTATATGCCAAATAATTATTTTAGTTTTTTTTTTTTAACTTTTGGACAAGCCTTGCATTAATGCTTGGTATAAGTGTAGCTATTTATATTTCTTTTAGTATTTATTATGATTGAAAAAAATTAATATATTAAAATACAAAATAATATATTAGACACATTGGTAGGAGATGTAATTTTAACTTAATGTCAAACTGCTACATAGATCATCAAATTAAAATTTGGTGTTCAATATTTCACATCTGCTTTGGAGATGTTCTAATAATACAATTGGTTAAAAACTTCATAAAAAAAATTCTAACCAATTGTATTATGATACTTAATATATTGGACTGTGTTTCCAGTAACGTGTTTTAGGAAAAACCCGAGTCACATCAAATCCCTTGACCTTCATTCCACTGCCATCTCTGTATGGCAGATGTAGAATGAGTGTGTTTAAGCCGATTACTTATGCCCCAAGTTATTCTGACTTCTCATTATCAAAGGATTGTCGTGGATAGGTTAAGTCCACATTAAGTTCTTTTCTATGCCTTGAGATCAAAGACTTTTGTTTATCTTGTATGCTTTAAAGGGTGGAGGTCCAGATCTGATGAAAACATCAGTTTCATTTACTTTTACGATAGTAAAAGTATTAAATGAACCAGATCTGAGAGTTAATGGAACTTTGGATCATTAAGAGACCGAAAATAACTTGCATATCTATTGAGGGATACATTATAACACTAGATCTATAAATGGAAAGGCAAAAACAAAGAGAGTCAGGTAAGATTTCACCTTGTCGGGTAAGGTTAAAACGTTTTGCAGTCTCTTTTCTTAGTAGTTACAAAAGGATTGAGTACTAAAGGGGATGATTGGAAAAGAGTTTACACATGAAAGATCGATACTACAACATTTAGGAAAAAGGTAGCAGAGCTTTTACATAGACAAAAGATGTCTTTCTAAGTGAGTCAAAGGCTAGAAGGGTGCAGATTCTGGACAAAGCACAACTTTCTAGGTATTTGCTTGGCTAAGAGACAAGTTGTATGTTTGTTTGTTTGATTGATTGAGTGTCCTTGTCTTTAGGCCCTCTTCCCCCTTTTATAGACGAATTAGCCCAGCTGTGTTGTTTCTGTTTTTGCCCGAAAGTCACTGAAGGGTAGTGAGTCATCAACCTTTTACGTGTTTGCCATCCAAAAAGCACTTTTGGGCCTAGAGTTGGTGAATTTCCATCGGTTGTCACTTCTTGTAAGCAACTAGCCTTTGCATTAATGGGGGAGTGCCAACTGGTCTTTGAGATGGATGATTTGGGTTTCGGTGTTGGGTCTCGGGCGAAATCTCCTTCTTGAGCTCTTTTTAGGCTTCCCTTCCTAAAAGCCCAAAGTTTAGATATTAACCCAAACACTCTCTTCTTGCAGACAAGCCCTTCCCCCATTTTCTGACGGTCCCGACCCTCACTTCCCCGGTGAGAACACCCTTGTTTTCTCCAGTGAGCCCACTCTCAAATCCCTCACTTTCCGATGACCCCACCCCCAATTCCTCTGTTCGCCGACAAGTCTACCATCAACCCTCCCTTTGACGACGATCCCACTCCAGCACTTTCCGATGAGGTTGGTGTTGGGGTGTACGAAGAAGAGAAAAGGCTTGAGGTGAGGAGAAGATAGGTGTATGGTTACAAGGATAACAAATGGTTGGGGAGTTTTAGATTAGACAGGTGGACTATTCTTATTGGGCCACATTATAAACTCAGTAAATTTGGTACTTCCCAGTGAGCACCCAAATATTGTCTCCTTTTAATTATGACAAATTAGGAGGGAAGGGAGCCAATTGTAGTGGCAAATTTTGTAATTTCTATTTAAGTACATTAATATACCACAATACATAATCGATTTACTTATAATTAGCAAAAACATTATTGATATCTTCTTGTTATTATCCAAATATAAATAAAACTAACTCGCATAGCTTGTGGAATTTTACTATTTGGAATGCGTAATGTTTAGGGTTAAGCACATTTCACACCCTCAAGGTTTGAGGTTAGTTTCAAAATGGGCCACTAAGTTTCAATTTTGTAACATTACACCCAGATCTTTTGAAATTCGACCAATTTGCACATGCCGTTATATCGACCGTTAGGTCAACAATTAAGTAATTATGTGACCCATTTCCAAACTGAAAGCCAAATCCTGAAGGTGTGAAATGTACTTAACCCTAATGTTTATCTCTCATTTCATAGCCTTCATCAGTCTAGACTGTTCTTGTCAAAGTTATTAGATTTATGCCCATGGACCAAAATATCGATATTATCGGCGATAATATCGTTTTTGTGAGAGGGCTATATTTTCACGAGTATCCATTTAATTATCGTCAATATATCGCGATATTATCGATATTATCGGACGAATTCGTCGTTGTCGTCTGGAACCCTACTCCCCCATTGACGACGACCTCTTCGATCGCCTCTTGGACTCCTTCCTTGTCCTCGTCTTCAACAAGATCGGTGACTTGAAGACCCTCGACCGTCGTTGTGTCGTTCTCTGTGGCGGTGAACGACTCCTGACGATTTGGCAGTCATCGGATCCCATTCATTCGACGGCGGGACCCACTTGAACCCCTTGTCGCCTCTGTCCACGAGGTCCTCATATGTGCACAGAAAGTGATCGAGTGGTGCTGTGCGTGACGGCGCGCTCGAATCGTTGGCGATGAGGATGAGTCGAAGGAGGGGGTGTTTGTCGGGAAGAGAGAAATGGCTTTGCTGTGGTGCAGGAGTACGGAGACGGTGCGGGTGTCCAGGCAGGTGTTGATGTTGTTGAAGATAGTGCTGAACATGGGCACGGCGAAGTGAAGCTCGTACATGGCTGGGATGTTTGGGGAAAGGGTTTGCAGAGGAGAAGGGATGTTTGGGGAGAGGGCGTCCAGAAACGAGTTTTTTTTTCCCCTTTTTTTCTGTTTTTTATTTATTTTTTAAATGTGGACCCATATGACACGTGGCGCTTATTTATTGTCCACGTGGGCGCCACGTCATCATTTAACAGAAGTTCTAACGAAAAACTTAACGGATGTATGAAACTGTCCCAAAATTAAGACTTGAGGTATGACTCTGGGATGAAAAAAACTTCATATATCAAATGTTGAAAACCACGAAACTTTAGGGTAGTAAACAGAGATTAACCCTTTAAAAAAACACCAAGGGGATTCGAACCCCTCCCATTTTACTCCTTCAACACCTTGACCACCATATCACTTATGTTTTTGTGAAAATATGCTAAAATACACTTACTCTACACATAAAGATGATGAAGATAGTGAAAATTTTGAACCTAATAGGAACTCTACGTGGTACTAAATCACTCATGTATTTTACCATGCAATGTATAAAGTGTAAAATATTGTACTAATTCATTATATATAAATGATTATGGTGTGTTTAAACTTCTTTCATTAATTACTACATATTTTCTACTCACAATGTTTGTCAGCTCGCTATATAATCAACTTAAATCAGTTAAATCCATCATGCAATGTATTTCCCTCCAATTTTTTGTGATAAACTAATAGATAATTGACTAAATAAACATCCTCCAAAGTTTCAATAAAAATTTCCAAGTTTTTCTTACAATTTCCGTGGTTTTTATTCAATTTTTATCGATATCGATAATATCCCGATATTTTCATCGAAATTTCCGTGTTTTTGGACTACCGATATTTCCGATATCCTCGATATTTTATATCTTGTTTATGCCTTTATAAAAAGGAAATGATATATACACATTCAGGTCCTACGTGTTCGCTCCCTATTGTTATTTTTAGGAACTAAATGGTTATTTTTAGGACAACTAGATGATCAATCTTTTACATTTGATTGGAGAAATGGTTAGTTTTTTTTTTAACAAACGATATTATCTATCCTAAAGAAAAGAAAGTGAGTTCTCACTTACAAGTGAAAAAAAATATCACTAAACCGTAGTACTAAATGACATAAATGATCAGTTTTTATATACCATATTTTATCATCAATGTGTCATCGAAATGTGATGTTTCCAAAAACGGATCATTTTCGTAACCATATGTCAAAAACTCAACATTCCTGCTAATTTTGCCCAAATTTTTATCTCTTGATTCTCAATTAATTTTTCTTTCCAAAGCATATAATAAAACAATATTCTTACAAAAGAGAAAATTTGAAACAGAACAAAAGAAAGAAAAAAACTGAAAAATAATATAAATATTTAAAAAAAAAAAAAACACAGGCGCCCTCATGCAGTGTGCACTTTTGTTCTGCACTTCCAGTCTACTATGAGTTGTAACAGTGTCATCATACAACAACAACAATCCATATGAGAAGCTCGAAAAAGATGAAAAAAGAATTACCAACTACACTTTCTATTTCTTGCCATAATTTCTCTCCTCTATTCACATGCTAATTTGGTGTCGAAGCTGCTCAAGCAGATCGCAAAAGCCTGAAACGCAGACAACGGATACCGGTAATCCATGGTAAACATATCCTTGCCAACTTTACCAAACTGAAGTATGACCTTGTCATGGTCAGACGAGGTTGGCTGTGGTGGTTGAGATGGTGTTGGCGCGCCAGCAGAAGGTGGTGCGGCCGCTATTAACTGAAAGTTTTTGACAGAGGCAACTGTCACCCTTCCCCGGAAGTTTAAGCACCAACACTGCAACTGTTCATGCCACCTTGGTGCCTTGTTCCGAAGAATTAATGGTCTTTCCTTTCCATCTTCTTCGCAATGGGCCCCAACTATATCAGAGAATCGTGCACTGCTAAACTCACTTGAATCAACAATTGATTTTGAGAAGGAAATGCTTCGGAATGAGTCCTCAAGGGAGCGTTGGAGAATCTCAGGCTGGCCAGGGACAATGCCACCAGGCTCAAGGGATGCTGCAGGGATTGAGTGCATGGTGCAGTGCATTCTTCGTGGCCCCCGTGTGCCAAGCACATTTAACTCATACGACACCTGTGCGATGTTGTAGCTGCCAGTGGGGAGCTTGGGAGATACCTTTTTAGAGTAGAACCGACGGCTTCTCCCAGGTGGGGAAAGCTGAGCACTGTTGTAGGGAGGTTGGGTATCATAAATAATAAATTTGGTGCCTAGAAAATTAGACCTGAAAAATATGGGAAAAGGGGAATGGCAGATGAACGTTAATCTAAAGTCTCTAAGCCCGATGTAATCAAAATTCCAGGGAGAGGAGAATAAGGACTTTTATATGTCACATATCAGTTTGTTTTTCAATGCTACTAACTGCTAAAAATTCATGAAAAATGTCTACCAAATAAGTATAAATTGAAAAAAATATGAACTTAGGAAGCACCAATTGTGGACGGCATGCAAAGCAGCAAAGATTATTCAAATGAGTGACAATTAAATGTGAAGTTGTTGCATTACTAAATACTAATTAAATGGCCTGAAATAAGTGGGCTGGAATTGAAGGTTTATAGAGAACAGCAAATACATGGGATAGAACTTTTACTTAGAATTGTCAAACATGTGATTTTGCCCCCTAATATAAACAAGTTGATACTCGCAATTAAATTCCTACAAGTGAGGAGCTTCAAAATATACCCCACGCTAGTAATGTCAAATGAAAATATGCTAGAAAAGATAATCTTAGAACAGTCTTCCTGAGCACATTCATATCTTTTTAGTAAATAGAAGACGATCTTACAAGTTCCTTGCCCCAAAACACTTGATAGCCAGACAACCCTTGCGATTTATTCAAAACCATACTCAGAATGCACTAACTTAAGTATTATTCATGTTGAAATCTCATTTAAATTTTAAGGTATAGCAATGAAATCATAATGCAACCAAAGAAGCAGAAATACTGTTCAAGGTATAAGAAAAAAGAACTGCTAATTATAAAGATCAACAGTTAAGCATCTTAAAACTCTTTTTCATTTATATTACTCACACAAAACATATTTCTTACATAGTCACTTACTGCAAACCAAAGCAAAGGAACAATATTGAATCACATTGATGAACCCCCATATTAATTCTGTATCAATGCAGCAACAGGTGAAAAAGAAAAGAAATTAATTAATTAATTCAGACTAGATCCCTCAAATGTGCGCAATGATTTTAAAACAAGGGCATTTTCCCAGTTCCAATTTCACACCAAAGTTTAAAAAATTGTTCGCACAATAACGTTTTCCTTTTTTGGTTATTAAGAATGACACATCTTTTAAGTTTTTAAGTCGTGTACATAATTGTTTTTTTTTAGAGTTGCTTATAAATGAATTTCAGCACAGATACGAACAGCTCAAAAGAAAGTTGAAGAAAGCCCACCTCAATTTCCCAATGTACTTGTTGCTTGATCTTGAAATATTATCAGCATCCATGGAGATCACATACTCTGTGCAAGTAGTTCTCCGCGTTCGCTTTGCAGAGAGAAGAAATTTCCCACTTTCAACAAGCAAAGCTGCAAGGGCATGGCATTGATCAAGAGAACAGCCTAAAATAAATGCGAACGCACTAAAGCAATCAAGGAAAGATGTTCAAGGTCGAGTTATGCTATTCAACCCTTACTGATAAAGTTTTTGTTACATAAACCCTTTATGTAGCAGCGGCAAGCAGGGTAAGGGTAGCTGGTTTACGTTGAAAAGAAACAACACAAAGGGAGAAGTAAATAATTCTTATTGCTGTATAAAGTGGGATAAGTGCACTGTATCTAATATTCATACGGCAATGGTCAACCACTTAGCATTAAAATAAGCTTCAGCCTTGCACATGCTATTAAACTCAATCACAAGAACATGTCTTGATACAAGACAGTGTGACTGACATAACCAAGTTAGAAGTTAGAAGTTAGAACTAGTGAGGTATCACCAGACCTCTCCGCCTACCTAGGCTTTAGGGCCTTGGATGCACTAGTCATCATAAAATAGGGGCAAGATGCACAAGTAAATGACTTGCAAGAGCAGAATATAATAAAAATACACAGCAGGAGAAGAGATACTAGTAATTTATAAAACCCTGACCACTACAATATTTATACCGTGATGGCAATGCATAACCAAAAGATATTCACTATACCATACACAGAAAGTTTGGAGTTGATCATCCAACCAACCACAGAATATGAAATGTCAAATTGAGTGTGGTACAATACATGTGCCAACAAAACCATCTAAAGAGAATCTTACCACGGCTAAGGCAAAGGAAAAGGTGGTAAGTTAAATTAGACTTGTCCCTCTTAATAAAGCACTGGATGGTTCCATCCCGAGATCCTGGCTGTGAAGGGCAGAAATTTCAACAATGTGTCAGCTACCAGATATCATAAATACCATCTTTCTTTTTAGGAAGGCATAAACATCGTACTTCAAAATAGAGCATCTAGGTGGATAAACACTGATGCAAATAACTTAAACAGAAACAACACAGTAACTACATTAAACGAAAAATATTTGGGCATTGTTGTCTTTATCAACAAAGTCCATCCTATAAGAAAGAACATAATGTGAACCTCACACCTGCTTCAAGGCGACTGGGAAGGTAATCTGCCCACAAAATTCAGGACTTCTGACGATTTCCTTGCACATTTCCCTCCATGATCTGCACACAGCAGCACAAGCAACAACATTCTTGCGAGAAGGCCACGTACTCTCACTAGCCTCCAATCTTTTTATTACATCACGCAGCAGTTCGGGAGGTAGGCTAGCCCAACGGCTATTTTGGATTACCGAAGGCTGGTCATGCACCTCATGGACTGAACCATGAGATTTCCCCCTGTGATGACCAGGCAGCCTCACCTCAAAACTTCGTCTTGACAAACTTCCAAACCCATCCCTTACATCGCGCACTATACTGCGGAATGACATTTACTCCGACGTGCCTACAGATCCAGATGTTAAGTATATTCCACTTCAAGTTGGGCTGGCCCCAAAATTCTAAGTGCGGGTTCAGCTGCATATTAATCAAACTTGATATAAATTCCTGCTGGAATGCTTAATAACAAAGAAAGCAATAAAAGGAAGAAGACTGACTGAGAAAAGCACAAAGGAAGAAAAGGAGATTCTCACACATGGACTTAAAGCAGCCTAAAGTATCAGACTTTAATCAGTTACATCTTTTGGCGGGTTTTAAAGCTGACCTTCCACAAACCAAACTACAACTAACTCAAACCGGTTTCAAATCAAAATCCCTATTTGTAATTTGTAAGTGTTAACCAAATGAAAAAATCAGAAAACAAAACCCAGATTACCAAATATGAACCCAAATGATAGATGTAATCTGAATAAAAAGAAAAATAGTTCTAAATTTATGTTCACCTAGAAGTTAAACTCAAATCCTTTAACTAAGAGTTAGCTTTATAAGTCACACACACCCTCCTGTTTAATAATATATCTAAACATATATAGAGAGAGAGAGAGAGCGAGAGAGAGAGCCAACCCTAAAACCACAAAAGTAGAATTCCAAAGACTTGAGTGTGATAGCTTGGCACTGATCAAAGATACAATGCTTCACAGCTAAGGCCTTCGGAGATCAGTGAACAACTTGCAAGGATAAAACCTTCTAGGAGAGGTCCTGCAAATACAAATACTACAATCTTAGAAACGAGAAAAAAAAATTAACAAATTTAGCTTACAAAGCCCCAAAAATTGAAGGCAAAAATCATCAAAACATGGTTTTTTTTTATTTCTGGTTTTCCATTTACTGAAATTAAAAATTAGATGATGCAAAGCCAGAAGAAGCAACAAAAATTATTATGAAAAATAAACAAACTGGAGCAGAAAGCACATCAAAATGTGGAGCTGCAAAACCCTTGGATTAAAAAAATGAAAATTTAGATGTTATCCATAAGAGATTTACAACCCACCAACTAAACAAAACCCACATAAATGTTTCAAAGAATTAGACTTTCTAAGACCCTTTTGGAGCAACAAAGTAAAAACCCAGAAAACTTTACCTTGCAAATCCAACAACCAGAGAAATGAAACCAGGTGGGCCTGCAAATTTTCCCGAGAAACAAACAGAAAAAACAGGTCCAGTAACCTAAACAAACATCTGAGACAAGTGATATGATTCAGTCCTTCTGAAAGCTGCGATCCAAACACCAGATAATCAGAACCAGCTCACCATCTTCCACTCTCCCTCCCGCTCTCTCTCTCTGAGGTGGTCCGGACTTCAACTCTTTATTCAATCCAGTTCACCTACTATATAGCTTTATTAACTTAATCCAATTTGTTTAATGTTATTTTTTGTCTGAATTTATTTAATTAACCCCCACTTGATAGAATGACCATTATGCCTCTAACGGTTGACTTCTCTCCGTTGCGCGACCAACGGCATATCCTACGAGATTCGGACGCAATCCGCTTGCATCACCTTCGGCGTACTTTAGCAGCGACGGAATAGGATCTCTCCGGATTTTCTTTATGGAATCCGTTAACTGTGTTCAATTATTATACATTGTGCGGTTAAAAATTATTTTTAATTTTTAATTTAAAATTAAATATAAATAATACTTAACAAAAACTGCTAGTACAATATACGAAAAATAAATAAAATTAATTAATCTTCAGATTTCCAGGATCTAGTGAGGATCTTGTCAGCAGCGACCGCTTTCCGCTTACGACTAAGCTTGCTTCTAATTTTATGAGGATGTAATACAGTGCTTATTGGTGTACTTTATTACCTTGTGGACGCAATGGAAGTGTCCATCTCGACCGTTGATGTTGTTGAAAAAGGTCCGGTGTGTGCATGTGGGGAAAGATTACGAGATGAGGCACACTGTCATGATGGAGGCCTGTTGGATAGTGAAATGACTTTTGTACCCCTGTTGGGCTATGGTATGACGAGGTTGTCCCTTGTGGTTGGGACTCTACTTACTAGGATGCTGCAGCTCCTGCCACGTGTGTAGTAAGTGGATTTGTTTGGTGTTTTGCCTGGACTTCATTTCGTGAATGGGATACAAAAGTTGACCAAAGCTAAAAACAATAACTTTATTAAGATATAAGTTGTTGACAAAATTTCTAATGCAGTTGGATGTGTGTCAATTTTGTGTAATAGCATCCAATTGCGTAGGTAATTGAGTAAGCAAACTTGTTTTTATGAGCTACGTAAGAAAAAAATTTGCTCCTGTTGAGTAGGCAAATTTTGCATCCTCTTTCGAAATAGACAATATTATTTACTTCAAAATGAATAAAAATAACTTGCATAACAATGTTTACCATCACACATTTTATATCAATAAAACATTATTGAAATGGAACGACACTTGTAATTGTATTATACAAATCCTTCTCTAAAATGAATATCCAAATGGGGCTCCACATCTCTTTTACACTAAATGCTCTCTGTAATCTTTCAATTAGATTGGACTATATTTTTGTCAAGAACAAACAAATGAATGATAATAAATAATATAATATAAGGTCATGGTTTGCATAGTTCATTAAGGCCTGGTTTGTTACTGAGATAATTCTGAAAAAAACTGGTATAAAAAAAAACTTGGAGCTTTTTTGTGCTTGGTAAACATTCAGTTTCAGCTTTTTTTCACAGTTTTGGGTGAAAAAAAAGGCCAAAAACAAGAAGCTGCAAAACCCAGCTTTGAAAAACCGGTTTTTTTCACATATGTTTTACATAAAAGTTTACCAAACACTATAATACTGCTTTTTTTTTTTCAAAAGCATTTTTACAAAAAAAGTTTACCAAACACTTTACAGCTTTATTTCACAGCCGTTTATTCTCACAGCACAGAAGAAGCTGTTTTTTTTCAAAGTACAGCAATACCAAACCAGCTTTAAGTGTCCCAATTTTTTCAAGGAAAATAAGTAGGTAACACGCCACATAAGCCCATGTTGTACAATTTTGGCTACTTTACTTGCATACATTATTAGAGATGCTCAGGCAAACGAAACTAGATGGAATATGGAAAGTTGAGATTAGCGATTCTATTTATCCTTTTAATATTGTAGTTCCCAGTGAGCTCGACTTTTAACAAAGTGATTGAAGTATGCTCACTGCTTTGCTATTAGGCATGCTTCGTTGTGATTCTTTTAGTTCTTGTAGTATACAAGGACTCATTTGGGACGGATTTATTGGTGAATATGTATTTGTAATGCCCCTTAGTTTATGAAGTGTATATCTTACATTTTCAAAATGAAGTTGGACAAAATTAAGGGTTCATTTGGTTCCAAAAACACTTAAAGTAATTCCTACAATAAGCATCAGTTATGTGTTTTTTGTAAGAAGTACTTTAATTGTTTTTCTATGATTAATTTGCATTTTTACTAAAAATTAATTTCAAAAACGCTATTTAGTCATTTAAAAGCACTTTTGAAGAATATGAACTTGTAATATATACCAAAGCATCGTATAAATTGATTATAACTCGAAGGATTGGCAAAGTTGTCACAGCCCGTCCCGGAATTATAAATTCTGAGGACGTGAAAGTACGAAAATATCCCTAAACGTGACAAGGTGTGTAAGTGTAAAGTTGGTTTTAATCTAAGTTCATAACTTTTGGTTAATTAAAATGTCTTGTGGGATAAGAACTTAGAATTAGGTTTACATTTTTTTTGTATTAAGTTTAGTTAAGGACTGAGAAGGGGCCACGTGGGATCCCCATTCCTTATTTCCCTCCCTAAAACCCGTAACTCCTTCCTCTCTCTTTTCTTCTTTCATCTCAGAAAATTTTCACTCTCTCTCTCACCCTCTCGAACACACGGGCAACCACCAAAACCACCTAAAACTAATACCAACGCCGGATTTAAAACCACCATTGCAATCCTGAGGACTCCACGATCACGTAGGTACCAGTTTAAGGTAAGTTTCACTTCGAAAACCCTAGTTTCTAAAGTTGCCGTGAATGTGTACTGTTCATGAGCTTTGAATTGGTTGTGTTTTAGGCCAAAACAAGCTCATATTGAGCTTTAGGAAGTCCCAAGGAAGCTCGGAGTGGGTTGGTTGGAAGTTTTGGACGTCGGAATACCTAGTTCGACGTTTGGCCGAGTTTTGGGAAATTTTGGAAGGTATGATCCCATGGTTTTTAATGCTTAAAACCCTTCCAACGTGATTGTACATGTTAAATGCTTCATTTTGGTGTAAAATTCGAGAAAAATGGACGAAAAACGAGTGAGAATAGTTAAATAGAAAATTTTCCCAGTTTTCCGGTGACCGGAGTCCGGCGAGAGTCCATCGGAGAAGAAGCAGGAATATTCCGTTAGTTCTAACGGAATATTCCTGACGCCGTTAACGGAACGGTTAGGTTTTAACGGAATATTCTCGGAATATTCCTGACGGCGTTAACTGACGCCGTCAGTGTGCAACGCACATGGCCGCGCGTGGGGGGCGCGTAGGTCCGTGCCATTTCAGGCGCGTGGGGGCGCGTGAAGGGTCCAAAAATTATTTTAAAAATATGGGGATGATCCTGAGTTTGTGTAGGTCACCGTGGTATATTCATATACCCAATTTGAGCATCGTATGAAGAATTAATTACCTAGTTTGGTTTAGGTGCGTTAATTGTGCGTTAAATGACGTTTTTAGTTATTTCACTTCTAGGTGGGACTTATAACGAGGACGAGCACATCCAGGGGCGTCAAGGGGGTTACGACCCGGCGACATACCAGTGAGTGGGCATTTGTTTTTATATATATACCTATATACTCGATTTCCCCAGAAATCAAAATTAAATGAAAAGTATATTGAAATGAAATGAAATATGATTTGATTGCCATGCATAGAATGTTATGAATATTATGAACTGTCGTATGATGCATATATGTAAGATGGTGCTGTGGACGCACAGGTGAGTATCAGGTGAGTATTTAATTACTGTCATGATGATGATATATATTGAGCTCATATCCTGCACCATGGTTTAGTGCTTATAGTATTCACCGCATCGCACGCTCGCCTTGGATCCAAGTAGATGCTGGTCGCACAGTCCACGCGGAGTGGGTGCGACGGGCCAGTCGTAGAGTGTTAGTGAGATTTCGACTGGTGGGTGACCTTAGATTATGTGTACAGATGATTGATGAGAAAAGCACTAGAGCGTAATATTAACCATTAAGTCGTACAGACTACATTAGGTGGTTCCGACTTATGTGCAGAAGGCCGGACAGGTCACAGAGGTGACTCCGGCAGAGTGAGAGTGATAGATTTTGAGCTCTAGGTTCAATCATTCAGGGCCATTAGAGGGCCTCCGATTGATTACTTTCTTTTACCTGATTTATATTATGTCAATGCATTCATACTAAACTGTTGAATTTGGCATGGTACATTCTTTATTGAATCTGTTATAAGATTGATGATCGAGATGGTTGAGATATATATATGCTATATACTATTTTTCTGGGAAAGTATACAGGTTTTCCAAAAAGGGGTTATAATTGTGGATTTATGAAATGATTTGGAAAAGCTTTATTTTCGCCCACTCACGTTTTCTGTTTTTCGCCCCTCCAGGTTCTAGTTGATAGTTGAGGCGTTGGTGGCCTACGAGGACTACTTCGGCGTTCTGACAGACTAAATAAATGTAGGATTCACCCGAGGGTGTTGTAAATTAGTTATGGTCCTACTTGACTGCACCTAGACGCTTATGCTCTGTTTATGTGTGTTTAGTACACTCTTATGCACATAGAATGCTAGGTTGTAAATAACTGCATTTAGTGGTTTTCGTTGACTCGTATTTTATTATTTAATCGTTTCCGCTTGCGTTTATGGTTACGTCACGCTCACGTGACGGCCAGCACGTCCTAGTCTTCGGGTTAGGGTGTGTCAGTTTGGTATCAGAACATAGGTTGCAGTCCTGTATAACTAATGAGTTCTTCTATTGATTTTTTTGATGTTTTCTGTCAGAATTATGCCGCCTCGTAGAGATCCTCGCCGTGCTGCTGAGCCTAATTTCCCCGATATAGCCCAGTTAGGGGAAGCACTGGCTCAGGCTTTTCAGGCTAGTATCCGTCCTCCTCAGAGAACACCTGTAGAAACGATGTATAATCTGAAATTGGAAACCTTTGAGGGAAATGAAGGTTATGAGGGGGCAGAAAAGTGGTTGGATCGGATTAAGCAGACCTTTCAAGTGATGCAAAGTCAGGGAAACCTGCCAGCTAATAGATGGGTGGAGACCACCACCAGGTTTTTGGGCCGTGAGCCAGCGGCGTGGTGGATAAATCAGTCGAGGCACATGGCACCTGAAAGGGCAGCCGAATGGGAGGTATTTAAGGAAAATTTTATGAAGAGATTTGTTCCTCCAGAATATATAGATCGCAAGAAACAGGAATTCACCAGGCTGAAGCAGAGAAATATGTCTGCACATGAGTACTACCGGAAGTTTACTGATTTATCCCGTTATGATTCTGATTTAGCGGGTAATCAAGCAGAAATGCTTCGTCGTTTCAAGTTGGGATCTAAGAAGAAGTACAAAACGTTTGCCAATGCACTTCCCTGTGCCGATTATCATGAGTATTTTGAGATTCTGGTCCGGATGGAAGACTCTGATAATCTTCCGGACAGTGAGGATGACGAGGATAAGGGTAATGGTCCGAAGAAAAATGATAAAGGTAAGGGTATTTCCATTCCAGGACCTCGTCAGACGCAGAATTTCAAGAAAAGTGGAATGAGTTCGAGTTCTTCCAGTGGTGGATTTAGTGCCACAGGTCCGAGGAGAGGAGGTGGTAGGTTTGGTAATGGACCTAGATTTTCTGGTCAGAGAGGCTTTGGTGGTACTGGTGGTTCGGGTCCTCCGTTATGTCGCCGTTGTAATTTCCGACATCATGGGGAATGTAGGAGACTCAGTGGTGCATGTTTTACATGTGGTCAGACAGGACATAGAGCTCTGTATTGTCCCCAGAATCAGCAGAGGCCCCAGCAGCCTGTTATGCCAATACCAGCACCGACTCAACAGAACTTTAATTCAGGCAGTTATGGCCAGGTTGGTCGTGGTGGTGCTTATCACTATCAGGGTGATGCTGCTCCTTATGCTCCGGGACAGTATCACTATTCCCATGATCCTTATTTTCAGAGTGGATATTCTCAGGATCAGGGAGGTTATACTTCATATCCGTCTATGCCAGCTAGCGGATCTCAGTGGTATCAGGGGGGTCAGCCCCAACAGAGCGGAGTTGCTGCTAGTAGTGTAGGGCCGTCTAGGCCGCCTGCCCAGACAGGTCAAGGACGTATTCATCAGGGACGAGGTAATCAGAGTGGCAGAGGTCGTGGAGGACGACAGCCAACTCATGGACGTGTTAACCACATATCGCTGCAAGATGCTCAGAACCATCCAGACTTGATTATGGGTACGTTGAATGTTCTTGGTCATTTTGCTAGAGTTTTGATTGATTGTGGTGCTACACACTCTGTGATTTCTCATACATTTGCTCAAATGACATGACCTCATCCTTTACCTCTAGGGTTTGATTTAGAGTTTGCTATGCCTAGATGGGATAAATGTTATGTTGATAGTTTTTATCCTGGGTGTCCAGTGATGGTAGATAATGTAATCATGCCTGCTAATCTTATTCCGTTAGACATCGTGGATTTTGATGTGATTTTAGGGGCGGATTGGTTGCATTATAATCGCGCCCATATAGATTGTTACGGGAAATCAGTTACTTTTCTTCGTCCTGGACTACCTAAGGTTACTTTTGTGGGTGAAAGAAGTGGGGTGAGGCATGGTGTTATTTCTACCATAAGGGCGCAGAAATTGTTATCCAAGGGTTGTCAGGGATACTTGGCACATGTGGTTTTGAATGATGTTGCTCCCAGTAGTGTGGAGGAAGTCGGAGTAGTCAGACACTATCCTGATGTATTTCCAGATGATTTGCCTGGATTGCCCCCAGATAGAGATGTGGAGTTTTCGATTGAATTGCTTCCAGGTACAAACCCTATATCATTGACTCCTTATAGAATGGCACCAGCGGAATTAAGAGAGTTGAAAATTCAATTGCAAGAATTAATTGATAAAGGTTTCATTCAGCCTAGTTCTTCACCTTGGGGAGCTCCGGTATTGTTTGTGAGAAAGAAGGATGGAACTTTGAGATTGTGTATTGATTACAGGCAATTGAATCGGGTAACGATTAAAAACCGTTATCCCTTGCCTCGTATAGATGATTTGTTTGATCAGCTCAAAGGTGCCTGTGTGTTTTCTAAGATCGATTTGAGGTCTGGGTATTATCAATTAAAGATTAAAGAGGAGGATGTTCATAAAACAACTTTTAGGACTCGTTATGGGCATTATGAGTTTTTGGTTATGCCATTTGGATTGACAAACGCTCCTGCAGCTTTCATGAGATTGATGAATGAAGTATTCCAAGAATATCTTGACAGGTTTGTTATTGTTTTTATTGATGATATCCTGGTATATTCTAAGTCGAAATCAGACCATATTCGACATCTTAACTTGGTGTTAAGGAAATTGAGGGAACACCGGTTATATGCCAAGTTTAGTAAATGTCAGTTTTGGCTGAATCAAGTAGCATTTTTGGGACATGTGGTATCAGCTCAGGGAATTCAAGTGGATCCTCAAAAGATAGCAGCAGTGGAAAGTTGGGAATAACCTCGAACGGTCACTGAGGTGCGGAGTTTTCTTGGCTTGGCAGGTTATTATAGACGGTTTGTTCAAGACTTTTCTATGATTGCCTTGCCATTAACGAAGTTAACCAGGAAGGATGTTAAGTTTGAATGGGATGAAAGTTGTGAGCAAAGTTTCCAGCAATTGAAACATTGCCTTACTCATGCACCGGTGTTAGTACTTCCTGATGATAATGGTAACTTCGAGATCTACAGTGATGCTTCTTTGAATGGTTTGGGTTGTGTTTTGATGCAGCATAGTAGAGTGATTGCCTATGCTTCTAGGCAGTTGAAGACTCATGAAAGAAACTATCCGACTCACGATCTTGAGTTGGCAGCTATTGTGTTTGCTTTGAAGATTTGGAGACATTATCTCTATGGCGAAAAATGTAAGATCTTTACCGATCATAAAAGTCTTCAGTACCTTTTCACTCAGCATGATCTTAATCTTCGTCAGAGAAGATGGTTGGAATTGTTAAGTGATTATGATTGCACGATTGAGTACCATCCGGGTCGTGCAAATGTGGTAGCTGATGCTCTGAGTAGGAAACCTCAAGGGCGACTTAATGCTTTGTATGCCAGTCGTGTTCCTCTTCTGGCAGAGTTGAGATCTACTGGAGTAAAGTTAGAATTGGAAGAGCAAAGTGAAGCTTTTCTTGCCAATTTCCAAGTCAAGCCAATTTTAATTGATAGGGTGCTTGCAGCTCAATCGTGGGATGAAGAAATTCAAGAATTGATCAGTTTAAGAAAGGAAGGGAAGAAGAAAGATCTCAAGATCCGAGGATCAGATGGTATGCTTATGCAAGAGAACAGGATGTATGTGCCTAATAATGAGGAACTGAAGAAAGAAATCTTGGATGAAGCACATTGTTCGGCTTATGCTATGCACCCAGGGGGAACTAAAATGTATCATACCATTCGACCATTTTACTATTGGCCGGGTATGAAGAGGGAAATTGCAGAGTATGTAAGTAGGTGTATTGTTTGCCAGCAAGTTAAGGCTGAAAGAAAGAAGCCGTTTGGAAGATTGCAACCACTTCCCGTTCCCCAGTGGAAATGGGAGAATATAACGATGGATTTTGTGTATAAGCTGCCTCGTACACAAAATGGTTTTGATGGCATTTGGGTGGTTGTAGATCGACTTACCAAATCAGAACATTTTATTCCAGTAAGGGAGAAGTATCCTTTAAATAAGCTGGCTAAGTTATTCATTTCGAAGGTCGTAAAGTATCATGGTGTCCCAGTGAATATCATATCTGATCGAGATCCGAGGTTTACTTCTAAGTTTTGGACAGCTTTTCAAGAAGCTTTGGGCACTAGATTGCTTTACAGTACAGCTTATCATCCACAGACAGATGGTCAGTCAGAGAGAACTATTCAGACACTCGAGGATATGTTGAGATCCTCTGTGATGCAATTTGGTGACTCTTGGCATGATCGCTTGGATTTGATGGAGTTTGCCTATAATAATAGTTTTCATTCGAGTATTGGAATGTCTCCATTTGAAGCACTTTATGGAAAAGCTTGCCGTACTCCATTATGTTGGTCAGAGGTCGGTGAAAGAATACTTGAGGGCCCAGAGATTGTGGATGAGACTACTCAGAATATTCAGGTGATTAAGACTAACCTGAAAACGACCCAGGATAGACAAAAGAGCCTAGCGGATCGACATACCACGGATAGAATGTATAATGTGGGCGACTATGTATTTCTGAAATTATCGCCTTGGAGAGGGGTGGTTCGCTTTGGAAAGAAAGGAAAGCTAAGTCCCAGGTACATTGTACCTTATGAGATCACTGAGAGGATTGGTGAAGTTGCCTATAGGTTGGAGCTGCCTCCAGAGTTGTCTAAGGTACATAATGTGTTCCATGTCTCGATGCTTCGGCATTATGTTTCAGATCCTTCAAATGTGATTCCTCCTCAACCTTTGGAAATTAATCCGGATTTGACGTATGATGAGGAACCAGTGACTATACTGGATTGGAAAGATAAGACTCTAAGGAATAAGACAGTGAGCTTGGTAAAAGTATTGTGGAGAAACCATACAGCGGAAGAAGCTACATGGGAGACAGAAGAACGGATGAGAGATATGTATCCGAGGCTATTTTATGAGTTTTGATACTGGTTGGTGACTGGAATTTCGGGGACGAAATTCTATAAGGAGGGGAGATTGTCACAGCCCGTCCCAGAATTATAAATTCCGAGGACGTGAAAGTACGAAAATATCCCTAAACGTGACAAGGTGTGTAAGTGTAAAGTTGGTTTTAATCTAAGTTCATAACTTTTGGTTAATTAAAATGTCTTGTGGGATAAGAACTTAGAATTAGGTTTACATTTTTTTTGTATTAAGTTTAGTTAAGGACTGAGAAGGGGCCACGTGGGATCCCCATTCCTTATTTCCCTCCCTAAAACCCGTAACTCCTTCCTCTCTCTTTTCTTCTTTCATCTCAGAAAACTTTCACTCTCTCTCTCACCCTCTCGAACACACGGGCAACCACCAAAACCACCTAAAACTAATACCAACGCCGGATTTAAAACCACCATTGCAATCCTGAGGACTCCACGATCACGTAGGTACCAGTTTAAGGTAAGTTTCACTTCGAAAACCCTAGTTTCTAAAGTTGCCGTGAATGTGTACTGTTCATGAGCTTTGAATTGGTTGTGTTTTAGGCCAAAACAAGCTCATATTGAGCTTTAGGAAGTCCCAAGGAAGCTCGGAGTGGGTTGGTTGGAAGTTTTGGATGTCGGAATACCTAGTTCGACGTTTGGCCGAGTTTTGGGAAATTTTGGAAGGTATGATCCCGTGGTTTTTAATGCTTAAAACCCTTCCAACGTGATTGTACATGTTAAATGCTTCATTTTGGTGTAAAATTCGAGAAAAATGGACGAAAAACGAGTGAGAATAGTTAAATAGAAAATTTTCCCAGTTTTCCGGTGACCGGAGTCCGGCGAGAGTCCATCGGAGAAGAAGCAGGAATATTCCGTTAGTTCTAACGGAATATTCCTGACGCCGTTAACGGAACGGTTAGGTTTTAACGGAATATTCTCGGAATATTCCTGACGGCGTTAACTGACGCCGTCAGTGTGCAACGCACATGGCCGCGCGTGGGGGGCGCGTAGGTCCGTGCCATTTCAGGCGCGTGGGGGCGCGTGAAGGGTCCAAAAATTATTTTAAAAATATGGGGATGATCCTGAGTTTGTGTAGGTCACCGTGGTATATTCATATACCCAATTTGAGCATCGTATGAAGAATTAATTACCTAGTTTGGTTTAGGTGCGTTAATTGTGCGTTAAATGACGTTTTTAGTTATTTCACTTCTAGGTGGGACTTATAACGAGGACGAGCACATCCAGGGGCGTCAAGGGGGTTACGACCCGGCAACATACCAGTGAGTGGGCATTTGTTTTTATATATATACCTATATACTCGATTTCCCCAGAAATCAAAATTAAATGAAAAGTATATTGAAATGAAATGAAATATGATTTGATTGCCATGCATAGAATGTTATGAATATTATGAACTGTCGTATGATGCATATATGTAAGATGGTGTTGTGGACGCACAGGTGAGTATCAGGTGAGTATTTAATTACTGTCATGATGATGATATATATTGAGCTCATATCCTGCACCATGGTTTAGTGCTTATAGTATTCACCGCATCGCACGCTCGCCTTGGATCCAAGTAGATGCTGGTCGCACAGTCCACGCGGAGTGGGTGCGACGGGCCAGTCGTAGAGTGTTAATGAGATTTCGACTGGTGGGTGACCTTAGATTATGTGTACAGATGATTGATGAGAAAAGCACTAGAGCGTAATATTAACCATTAAGTCGTACAGACTACATTAGGTGGTTCCGACTTATGTGCAGAAGGCCGGACAGGTCACAGAGGTGACTCCGGCAGAGTGAGAGTGATAGATTTTGAGCTCTAGGTTCAATCATTCAGGGCCATTAGAGGGCCTCCGATTGATTACTTTCTTTTACCTGATTTATATTATGTCAATGCATTCATACTAAACTGTTGAATTTGGCATGGTACATTCTTTATTGAATCTGTTATAAGATTGATGATCGAGATGGTTGAGATATATATATGCTATATACTATTTTTCTGGGAAAGTATACAGGTTTTCCAAAAAGGGGTTATAATTGTGGATTTATGAAATGATTTGGAAAAGTTTTATTTTCGCCCACTCACGTTTTCTGTTTTTCGCCCCTCCAGGTTCTAGTTGATAGTTGAGGCGTTGGTGGCCTACGAGGACTACTTCGGCGTTCTGACAGACTAAATAAATGTAGGATTCACCCGAGGGTGTTGTAAATTAGTTATGGTCCTACTTGACTGCACCTAGACGCTTATGCTCTGTTTATGTGTGTTTAGTACACTCTTATGCACATAGAATGCTAGGTTGTAAATAACTGCATTTAGTGGTTTTCGTTGACTCGTATTTTATTATTTAATCGTTTCCGCTTGCGTTTATGGTTACGTCACGCTCACGTGACGGCCAGCACGTCCTAGTCTTCGGGTTAGGGTGTGTCAAAAGTTGCCTGAAAAATGGGGAGCTACTATTTGCACTTTTATTTCCGAATTTATTTGAAATTTTAAAAAGCCATTTTGCACGAATTTTTAGTATAAATAATAAATAAAGAAAGAGAATAGGATAACATTGACACACACACACACCATCCAAAATTTGTGTACATTAATTTGACGAGATAGAGCTCAAGATTGATCATTCGAATTATATAAATTACTAATTCTATCTTTAGTGTGAAGTCGTACTATAAAAGAAGTCATATATAAACATCTTATGCCCCATTTGATTCACTTTGTGATTTTTCGTTTTATTTTTGCGTTAGAGATTAAGGAGAAATGAAGGATATAGAAGAATGAAGGGACAAACATAGAAGAATTATACAAAGAAAGGTACAAAATAGAAACCAAAAACGATATTTTCACTTTCAAAATTTTGTTTTTATTCATTCGATTTATATAAATTACTAATTCTATCTTTAGTGTGAAGTCGTACTATAAAAGAAGTCATATATAAACATCTTATGCTCCATTTGATTCACTTTGTGATTTTTCGTTTTATTTTTGCGTTAGAGATTAAAGAGAAATGAAGGATATAGAAGAATAACTCCGCCTATGTCTTACATGGCCGGTCCCAAGCCCGGATAAAGGAGGAGGGGGAGGGCGTCAGGTAGTCGACAGCCGGCACTCCATGATCACGTCGAATCCTTATGAAAATGAATCCAGAACAAAATTGCGCTAAAGCTAGGGCGTCACCCGTAAGTGGCGCGCTGTGTGGCCCGAGCACAGTGATAAGTGAGCAAGGGTCGCTGTATCTCCATCGGCACCCGGATGCAGTGTTAAATGAGCAAGGGGGCCATAGAAACTTCTTTTCGAACGACTCCACTCAAAGTTATTTGGGAGCATATCCTCCTATCAACTTTACCCGGGACACACAAAAGAAGTACTTTGATCCTATTAGACGGGGGAGGGTGAAGAAGCTAGGACAGAAGGGTAGAGTTCAAGAGAGCAAAATGCGTTTAGGAACGTAGAATATAGGAACCTTAACGGGAAAATCTATGGAAGTAGTGGAAGTTATGGTGAGGAGAATGATAAATATTATGTGCCTACAAGAAACTAAGTGGGTTGGTAGTAAGGCAAAGGATCTAGAAAACTCAGGGTTTAAACTTTGGTATTCGGGCACAAATAGAACGAGAAACGGTGTTGGCATCATCGTGGACAAGACCTTGGTACAAGATGTTGTAGATGTCAAGAGGGTAGGAGATAGAATTATGGCAATCAAGATTGTAATAGGACAAGAACATCAATGTGATTAGTGCGTACGCACCTCAAGTAGGGTTGGATACGAGTTCGAAGGAGAAATTTTGGGAAGATCTTGGAGACTTGGTGCAAGGAATTGCTCAGACGGAGAAGTTATTTATAGGAGGAGATTTAAATGGACACGTGGGCAGGGAGACAGGTAACTATGGAGGTTTTCATGGTGGCCATGGTTTTGGGGAGAGAAACGAGGATGGGGAAGCTATCTTGGATTTTGCAATGGCATATGATCTCTTCTTAGCCAACACCTTCTTTAAGAAGAGAGAAGAACATGTGATCACCTACAAGAGTGGGTCGTCAAAAACACAAATAGATTTTCTTCTAATGAGGAAAGGGGATCGTATAACTTGTAAGGATTGCAAAGTTATACCAGGAGAGAGCGTGGCTAATCAACATCGCTTGTTGGTGATGGATGTACATATCAAAAGAGTAAGACAAAAGAACAAGACTTGGAAGTGCCCAAGGACTAGATGGTGGAATCTAAAAGAAGAAAAACAAGTCATTTTCAAAGAGAAGGTAATCACCCAATGTGTGTGGGATAGAGAGGGGGAAGCTAGCCAAATGTGGGATTCCATGGCTAGTTGTATCCGAAAAGTAGCAAAAGAGGTATTAGGAGAGTCCAAGGGCTTTGCCCCACACCAAAAGGAATCTTGGTGGTGGAATGAGGAGGTACAAACAAAGGTGAAGGCTAAGAAGGAATGTTGTAAAGCCTTATACAAGGAGAGGACCGATGAAAATGGTGAAAAGTATAGAAAAGCGAAGCAAGAGGCGAAGAAAGCTGTCAGAGAAGCTAAGTTAGCGGCTTACGACGATATGTATAAACGACTAGATACCAAAGAACGAGAGTTGGATATCTATAAACTATCTAGAGTAAGGGAAAAGAAGACAAGGGACCTGAACCAAGTGAGGTGCATCAAGGATGAGGATGGAAAGGTTCTTGCTACAGAGAACGCGGTTAAAGACAGATGGAGAGGTTATTTTCATAATCTTTTCAATGAAGGACATGAAATGAGTGATTCTTTAGGGGAGTTGAGTAACTCAGAAGAGTGTAGAAACTACTCTTTTTATCGTCGAATACGGAAGGAAGAAGTGGTTGTAGCTTTGAAGAAGATGAAGCATAAAAAAGCAATAGGCCCAGACAATATACCAATCGAAGTGTGGAAACTTTTGGGAGAGACAGGTATAACATGGCTCACTGACCTTTTCAATAGGATTTTGAAAACGAAGAGGATGCCAAATGAGTGGCGAACGAGCACTTTGGTGCCTATTTACAAGAATAAGGGCGACGTACAAAATTGCATGAACTATAGGGGGATTAAGCTAATGAGTCATACAATGAAGCTCTGGGAGAGAGTCATTGAGCATAGATTGAGGCAAGAGACACGGGTTTCGGACAACCAATTCGGGTTCATGCCAGGGCGCTCAACCATGGAGGCAATCTATCTCTTACGAAGATTGATGGAAAGATATAGAGATGGGAAAAAGGATTTACACATGGTCTTTATAGATTTGGAAAAAGCGTATGATAGGGTCCCAAGAGACATTCTTTGGAGGATTTTAGAGAAGAAAGGAGTACGAGTAGCATATATCCAAGCTATAAAGGATATGTATGAAGGAGCAAAGACTGCCGTAAGAACTCATGAAGGACAAACTGAAAGCTTTCCCATAACTGTAGGATTACATCAAGGCTCATCCTTAAGTCCATACCTTTTTGCGTTGGTAATGGATGAGTTAACAGGACATATTCAAGATGATATTCCTTGGTGTATGCTTTTCGCAGACGATATAGTGTTGATAGATGAAACTCAAGAAGGAGTAAATGCAAAGCTTAACCTTTGGAGAGAAGTGTTGGAATCTAAAGGTCTTCGCCTAAGCCGATCAAAGACAGAATATATGGAGTGCAAGTTCAGTGCAAATGGAGGCCAAAACGAGTTAGGGGTGAGGATCGGAGATCAAGAAATACCAAAGAGCGACCGTTTTCGTTACCTAGGATCTATCTTGCAAAAGAACGGAGAATTAGATGGAGATCTCAACCATAGAATACAAGCTGGATGGATGAAGTGGAAGAGTGCATCCGGCGTGTTGTGTGACCGTCGTATGCCACTGAAGCTCAAGGGAAAATTTTATAGGACGGCAATACGGCCGACGATGCTGTATGGCACAGAATGTTGGGCGGTGAAACATCAACACGTACACAAAATGGGTGTAGCGGAGATGAGGATGCTTCGTTGGATGTGTGGGCACACGAGAAAGGATAAGATTAGGAATGAGGATATTCGGGGTAAAGTAGGAGTAGCCGAAATTGAAGGAAAGATGAGAGAAAATAGGTTACGGTGGTTTGGACATGTGCAAAGAAGGCCTACTGACGCTCCGATTAGAAGATGCGACTATGAGACAGAGGTTCAGGGCCGAAGGGGTAGAGGAAGACCTAGGAAAACTTTGGAAGAGACTCTAAGAAAAGACTTAGAGTACTTGGATCTAACGAAGGACATGACACAGGATCGAGCACAATGGCGTTCTAAGATTCATATAGCCGATCCCACTCAATGACTTGGATTTTCCAAGTCTCCAACCGAGAAGTTTTCCTCACTCGGGAAATTAAGGGAACACTACCCCAACCTACATGCTCTACTCAGAAAGCTTCAACATACAAGCTTCAACAAAAGAAAATTCAAAGAACTTAGCGAAGAAGGCTTTGGTGTATTTAACACAATACGTTGAAATGAAGGAAAGCTTATTTATTGATATCCCCGATAAGCTACAAATATGTACATATACATGAGTCAAAATAAACACACAAGAGGGAGCCTTCACAAAGGTTGCTTAGGAGAAGTCTCAGCAGTCGGTAGAGCCCCAAAAAGAGAAGGCACCGGAGGGGTATCATTTGGAGCCTCAGTACTGGACAGAACCCTAGAAGGAGGAGGCATCAGAGGTTGATCATTCGGAGCTTCATTACGCGGTACAGCCCCAGAAGACGAAGGCAATAAATGCCTTTGGAACAAACCCACAAATCTCTGATGATCAAGTAAAACCTGACCATCAGTTTCCTTCATCTGGTCAAGCTTCCTCTTCATGTTTGTAGCATAGTCATGTGCGAGCCGGTGCAACTGTTTATTCTCATGTTTGAGCCCTCTAATCTCCTGTTTGAGACTCATCACTTCAGCCGCCAATGATTCAACTTGGCGGGTTCGAGCAAATAGGCGTTGGGCCATATTAGACACAGAACCTGCACACTGAACACTGAGAGCCAGCGAATCCTTAACAGCTAACTCATCAGACCGTTTGGAAAGTAGTCTGTTATCTTTGGGAGTGAGAAGGTTCCTGGCCACCACCGCAGCGGTCATATCATTCTTCATCACGGAATCCCCAACGGTAAGAGGACCAGTAGGGGAGACGAAGGATGGGCGCCATATGTTGTCTGGAGAAGGCGAGGCTGCCTCTTCAACAAGGTTCAAGTCAAAACGACGGTCGGAGGGGCCAGAAATTTTCAAAGGTGTTGAAGAGAGAAGAGGTCGGACAAATCAATATCTTAGAAGTGCAAGAATGAAGCTTCTACTGGTGGAGATTCAAGTGTGCTTTGGAACTTAATGTCAGCCCCTATAAAAATCTGCACTCGACGGAGCTTCAGAAATCGAAGAGGCGTCTGCTCAGAAATCGAAGAGGCGTTTGCTTTCTCAAAAGCTGGGCTGCTTAGAGATCACGAAGGTTGATCTCAGAAATCGAAGAGGCGTTTGCTTTCTCAAAAGCTGGGCTGCTCAAAGACCACGAAGGCCGATCTCAGAAATCGAAGAGGCGCTCGCTTTCTCAAAAGCTGGGCTCCCCAGAGACCACGAGGGCCGATCTCAGAAATCGAAAAGGCACCTACTTTTCCAGCCTTGTCAGCACCTGTCACACGCACACTCAGCTTTGCGGAAATTATGGGCATTCTGTCGAAGACTTCTGGGGAAGTAGAAAACACATGAATCTTACTGTTCAATCACTCACTTCCCACACGCAACAATAGCTCATGGGTACCACAGATAACTTTGCCAAAGTTCTCTGCCAAAGTTGAGCACGTAAAGCTTGCAGCTCCCACTACATCGCTCTGACCAAGGAGGGTAAAAGAATAGCAAAGAAACAGCACTAACAAAGTTTAGACCCATAAATTTTGAAGGTCTAGCTACCATATTATTACCCACAAGGGTAAAGGAACAGTACTACTGCTGGATAATTGGAAAGTCCCTGTGTGTCAACCTCTGTGCTTCGTGGCAAGGTAGGCTAGCAAACATGCCCAACCTTTACTTACATTCGAGAAAACACTCCCAATAAGATTGCTTGCTCCAAAATCGAAGAGGCACCGTCCTCCGAATCTCGAGAGCCAGACTCCCAACATGACTACTTTCTTAAAAATCGAAGAGAAGGTAAAGGAACAGTACCATTGCTGGATAATTGGAAAGTCCCTGTGTGTCAACCTCTGTGCTTCGTGGCAAGGTAGACTAGCAAACATGCCCAACCTTTACTCACATTCGAGAAAACACTCCCAACAAGATTGCTTGCTCCAAAATCGAAGAGGCACCGCCCTCCGAATCTCGAGAGCCAGACTCCCAACATGATTACTTTCTCAAAAATCGAAGAGACACTGCTCCCCGAATCTTCGAGAGCCAGACCCCAGCATGATTGCTTTCTCAAAAATCGATGAGGCATCGTTCTCCGAATCAATCGAAGAGGCGTTCGCTTTCTCAAAAGCTGGGCTGCTCAGAGACCACGAGGGCCGATCTCAGAAATCGAAGAGGCACCTACTTTTCTAGCCTTGTCAGCACCTGTTACACGCACACTCAGCTTTGCAGAAATTATAGGCATTCTGGCGAAGACTTCTGGTAAAGTAGAAAGCACATGAATCTTACTGTTCAATCACCCACTTCCCACACGCAACAATAGCTCATGGGTACCACAGATAACTTTGCCAAAGTTCTCTGCCAAAGTTGAGCACGTGAAGCTTGCATCTCCCACTACATCGCTCTGACCAAGAAAGGTAAAAGAATAGCAAAGAAACAGCACTAACAAAGTTTAGACACATAAATTTTGAAGGTCTAGCTACCATATTATTACCCACATGGGTAAAGGAACAGTACCACTGCTGGATAATTGGAAAGTCCCTGTGTGTCAACCTCTGTGCTTCGTGGCAAGGTAGACTAGCAAACATGCCCAACCTTTACTCACATTCGAGAAAACACTCCCAACAAGATTGCTTGCTCCAAAATCGAAGAGGCACCGTCCTCCGAATCTCGAGAGCCAGACTCCCAACATGACTACTTTCTCAAAAGCGAAGAGAGGGTAAAGGAACAGTACCATTGCTGGATAATTGGAATGGGGAATCATTTACACGAAGAAATGCTTATGCAACAAAAAGGTTCTTCTTGTACTT
This sequence comes from Malus sylvestris, assembly GCF_916048215.2. Taxonomy (NCBI): domain Eukaryota; kingdom Viridiplantae; phylum Streptophyta; class Magnoliopsida; order Rosales; family Rosaceae; genus Malus; species Malus sylvestris. The sequence goes on along the minus strand of NC_062264.1, from coordinate 4,373,847 downwards.
GATGATGTGGATCAAATAAAGCAGCTACAAGCACTAGCTGGAAAGGAAGATTGGTTTGGCATGGGAAGTAGAATTATCATTACAACTAGAAATGAACGTCTGCTGGTCGAGCATGACATAACATTATGTCATAATGTCAAGGTGTTAAAGGATGTCGAAGCACTAAAGCTCTTCAAATTATTTCATTAATCATGCTGGAGGCCTTCCATTAGCTCTTCAAATTTTGGGGTCGGCTTTGTTTAAGAGAGGGCTAGATGCTTGGCGTAGTGATCGGCATAATTTGTTAAAAATTCCAAAGCTAGAAATTTTCGATCAACTTAAAATAAGTTATGATGGACTAGAAGAGATGTAAAAGGGCATTTTTCTCGATGTTGCATGTTTCCACAAAGGGAAGAACACAAAGCAAGTAATTGAAATACTAGATAATTCTAATTCTTTTGGAGTTTCTAGTCGTATTGTGATAGATGTTCTAAGTGAGAAGTCTCTCCTCTGTCAAGATCACAACAATTGCATATGGATGCATGATTTGATACAAGAAATGGCATGGAAAATTGTTGGTGACGAGTCTAAAGAGCCTACTCTACGTAGTAGGTTGTGGCTTTACGAGGACATTATACATGTATTCACAACCAAACATGCCCAACCTTTACTCACATTCGAGACAACACTCCAAACAGGATTGCTTGCTCCAAAATCGAAGAGGCACCGCCCTCCGAATCTCGAGAGCCAGACTCCCAACATGATTACTTCCTCAAAAATCGAAGAGACACTGCTCTCCGAATCTCGAGAGCCAGACCCCCAGCATGATTGCTTTCTCAAAAAGCGAAGAGGCATCGTTCTCCGAATCTCGAGAGCCAGATACCACAGACCACTTTTTCAAAGTGCTCTGACAGAGTTAAAACATGTGAAACTGGCAGCTCCCACTACCGTGCTATGACCAAGTAGGGTAAAGGAATAGCATTACTACTTGTTGTTAGGGAGACTCCTATATATGTCGACCTCTATCCCCAACGGACAGGCAGACCTGCAAAAATGCTCAACCCTTCATCATATCTGAGAGGGCACTCCCAACGAAGCCTTTCGAAATATTCAGCTTTCTTTCCCCCCGATAATACCTCTGCAAACAAGCTATACTAGAGCAAGAATATCTCATATCATCAAGGTTAAAAGCAAGAGTATCCCATATCATGCTTTTTCCCTGTCTTTTCCTTTGGCCTTGTTTTTACCTGCAAGACAAGGAGAAAGAGAGCAATCAGTCAGCACTTGGAATCAAGCTTCCAGCCAGGAACTGACTGCCTGGAACCCCTTACCTGATTACTTACCTGGCATTGCTCTCGAGTACTCATCTTCAACATCTTATGTTTCCAGGGAAGATTCCGCATCTGCTTGAGGAACAGATAGGGCAAGTGCGAAGGATACAAGGAAGCATGTGGAGACAAGCGTAACAGCACATGTGCCGATACATCCATTACTCTGTCAAAAGCAAAAGTATCCCATATCAGCAGGGTGGAACGTACTCTAGATTTGATGGACTTGTTTTGACCCTCAAATTCTTCAGTCGGCCTTGTACTCTGGAGGAAACCAGAAAACCCTCCAGCTCAGTTCAAGAATAAGCCTGTGGAAAGTTACTTCTTCAAAAGCAAAAGTATCTCATATCATCTCTTTTCATTTTTCTTCTCTTTATCCTTCATGCTGCTGCAAGATGGGGAGAAGGTGAACAATCAGTCGGAGCTCTGATTGCTTACCTTGTCTGTCACCTCTTTCAGCAGACCCCCTAGCTCGGCGACTTGGGGGACTCCTACTACATGGTTTGTATCGCGCTTGACCAAGCCTGAAACTACAAGTAAGCTTCAAGTGAAATTGATACATTACCTTGTGCATCTCCACCAGTTAAAGATACCACCCCTGGATGGAGGAAGAGTACTTCCAGAGAAGATGCCACATCTACCTATGAGACAGATAAGGCAAGTCAAGACGACACCACACTCCGATACTTAGAAGTTTCGTGATTACGAGATCATTCTCCCACAATATTTCCTAATGTCATTTGTACTAAATCATTCACTTGTACTCACTAAAGGAGAGCTTGAACCTATGTACTTGTGTAAACCCTTCACAATTAATGAGAACTCTTCTATTCCGTGGACGTAGCCAATCTGGGTGAACCACGTACATCTTGTGTTTGCTTTCCTATCTCTATCCATTTATATACTTATCCACACTAATGACCGGAGCAATCTAGCGAAGATCACACAAAGCGACCGTTTTCGCTACCTAGGATCTATCTTGCAAGAGAACGGAGAATTAGATGGAGATCTCAACCATAGAATACGAGCTGGATGGATGAAGTGTAAGAGTGCATCCGGCGTGTTGTGTGACCGTCGTAGGCCACTGAAGCTCAAGGGAAAATTTTATAGGACGGCAATAAGGCCAGCGATGTATGGCACAGAATGCTGGGCGGTGAAGCATCAACACATACACAAAATGGGTGTAGCGGAGATGAGGATGCTTCGTGGGATGTGTGGGCACACGAGAAAGGATAAGATTGGGAATGAGGATATCCGAGGTAAAGTAGGAGTAGCCGAAATTGTAGGAAAGATGAGAGAAAATCGGCTCCAGTGATTTGGACATGTGCAAAGAAGGCCGACTGACGCTCCGGTTCGAAGATGTGACTACGGGACAGAGGTTCAGGGCCGAAGGGGTAGAGGAAGACCTAGGAAAACTTTGGAAGAGACTCTAAGAAAAGACTTAGAGTACTTGGATCTAACGGAGGACATGACACAAAACCGAGCGCAATGGTGTTCTAGGATTCATATAGCCGACCCCACTTAGTGGGAAAAGGCTTTGTTGTTGTTGTTTGTTGTTGAAGGATATAGAAGAATGAAGGGACAAACATAGAAGAATTATACAAAGAAAGGTACAAAATAGAAACCAAAAACGATATTTTCACTTTCAAAATTTTGTTTTTATTCATTCTTCTTTATTTCTTCCCCTCCCTTCCACCATTTTATTAATCATTTATTTCATCCATATACTTCCTTGGTAATGTCATAGATAGATTCAACTTGAAAGACAAGTTTTCTTTTGTTCCTTATATTTCAAGCACAAAAAATAAAAATAAAAATAAAAAACTAAAAACTAAATGTTTATCAAAGGACCCCTAGCATTTGACAAACATATTTCGTCTAATACCCAAATTTAATTTCTAAGTTGTAGCAAAATGTACGTACGTGAGTTAAAAGGTCATAAAATTTTGAAAGTTTAATTTCTAAGTTGTAGTAAAATATACTCAATACTACGGTCTAATAATATTCCTCTTCACTTAGAAGTGAGAGGTCTTATGTCACATCCCAGTCTCAACTCCGTCGTAGCACGATATTGTCCGCTTTGAGCTTACCATTCCCTCACGGATTTGTTTCTGGAAACTCAGACGAGAACTTCCTAGTGGATCACCCATCTTAGGATTGCTCTCGCCTGAACTCACTTAACTTCGGAGTTTCGATGGAATCCGAAGTCAATGAATTCCCAAAAGGCCTCGTGCTATAAGGAGGGGAACATGTACATGTAAGGCACATCACCCCCTCTCCGTTGGTCAATGTGGTATGTTACATCTTAGGTTCGAATCTCGTGGATAGTGAATTCAATACAAAATTAGGTTGCCTATTGATGTAATAAAAAAAAATAGTGCAAAATCTACAAGGTCATAAATAGATTTTTAGTATTAAGATTGGGTTGATAAATATTTTATGTTTTAGAAGAGGTCAATACAGATTTGTATTGCCTAGTTGAAGATGATAATTGGTTTTATTGATCTATGCTAAAAATGAATTAAAAATTGACATAATATATGAAATTATTTATTTATTGACCTAAATTTTCTGAAAATTATTAATACAACAAATTTATTTTTGCTAAGGATGGTGATGTTTTGGAATAAGTGGTGCATTAAATAGGTTATGTTTTTAATATTAAAAATATTGATTGGTTGAATGCATATGCCAACCCAAAGAAAATAATAAAGAAAAGTTTGTGTGTATCATATCCAGCGGCGCTCCAGGTTTTGATTAGTAAATCAGTGGCGGGAGCCTCATAGAATTATATAATAAATAATGTTGCAAATATGTTTTTAAGGAAAAATAATGAAAATGATTTGAAAATTTTGATTTTAACTATAATGACAAAATAAAAAGTAAAATAAATAGTACCATGATTGACTTTTTAATGTAAAAATGTGATTTTTCGTTAAAATGAACAGTACCGAAAACTTTTCGTTAAAATTCTCTTATTTTTAATTATGTTTACAATAATGTTATATGACACTTCAAGTTTTCTATAGGCAAGTTGGACCCAGTTCTATTATGAATTTCTTTTATCATGATTTGTGTGACATGATCCAGATAAAAAAAATCTTCCATGATTATACATGCTACTTATTGATACAATCATACAACACTAATTTCCAATTAAAGCATTCATGCATGGAGCATGCCTGCATGTGAAGTGCTAATATATGATACCAGAAAAATGTTTATATATATATATATATATATATATATATATATATATATATATATATATATATATATATATATAAATTAATACCATTTGCGAGCTGCTTTGCATCATCTACAAGATCTTATTATAGGAATAGTTGCTATGTAAAGTAATTATTCTGTTCAAGAAAGTTACACATGACAATTTATAATTAGACCTGGTTTGGGAGTGAGGTGCTTAAAAAAAAAGCACCCATGAAAAAAAGCTGTAAGGGTTTTAGGTGTTTGGTAAACTGAAAAAAAAAAGGGCTTATTTTGGAAGCTGCTGTGAGAATAAGCTGAAATCAAAGGAAAAAGCTGAAGCTGCTATTTGCAGCTTTGGAAAATTGGCTTTTTTTCAAAGCACACGGAGCTACAGTGCTCCTTTAATGAAAAGACCCACTATCAGACTGCTTTTTTTTCCAAAAGCACTTTTACAAAAAAGTTTACCAAACACTCTGCTGCTTTATTTCACCGCAGCTTATTCTCACAGCACAGCCGCTTATTCTCACAACAGTTTTTTTTCAAAGTACAGCAATACCAAACCAGCCCTTAGAAATGTTTAATTTCTTAATTATCATTTAAAAGTCATCTCTAATAAAAATTTCATTCAAATAAAAGATTATTTAGTCATCTACACATTATAAATGAATGGTTATCAATTATCATCAATATGTTACTTTGTTCTTACACCGGCAATTTGCTTTACACATTTAGAAGCATGAATGATATTCAATTCGACTGATTTTTTAAGTCATTGATCTTTAAATGAAAACTAATAAATTAAACGATTGTAAAATTTATAGAACAAATATATGTTAGTAAGATATGTCTTTCCCACATAGGGATATACAGGTTATATGAACACCAGGACAACAAAAAACAAAGAGCTTGTGCATGCACTGTTTCAGTGGAATGTCGCATGGGTGTTGCCGGCCCTTCAAGTAACAAAAAATATTGTTTTCATATATGTATAAACGAGGGTGATGAAAAATCAGACGAGTTAAACTACTTATAAGACTTGATCATCATACAACAAAAATAGTTATATTCCACTCACCGCAATTAGCAAGAACCGAAAGCATGTGATGCTTTTACCTTTTTTTTTTTTTTTTTTTTGGTTTCATAAAACACAAAAATAGTTATATTCCACTCACTGCAATTAGCAAGAACCAAAAGCATGTAATGCTTTTACCTTCTTTTTTTTTTTTTTCCTCAAAAACACACACACATATATCATATATTTATGAGAACTTTAACGAAAAGCTCTTGGTGCTGTTCATTTTAACGAAAATCATATTTTTACATTAAAAAGTCAATCCTGAAACTATTTACTTTACCCTTTATTTTATTTTTATCGTTAAACTCAAAGTTTTCAACATTTTTCATTAGTTTTCCTTATATTTATATATACAACTGCGCAAATTGCAAGTCCAAAATGATAAGAACGAATCTCACTGTCATATATGGGCATAAAAATCCCCCCCCCCTAGTTATGTCGTAAAAAACCATAAAACAAAGGGTCTGTATATTCTAATAATATAACACTGTGGTCATCTTCGTAATCATGTACATTATATGTATATTTAATTTAAGGATAATGTTTGTGTCCCCCATGGGAATTTACTTGTTCCCTCACTTATAATGAATCTTTACTATCTGAATATTATAATTTGGACAATTCATTCTCTTTATCATCATCTAAAGATCATATTTGTAAAAAAAATTCAATTTGAAGATCATTTAATCATTCATACGTGTTAAATAGATCAATGATTTTAGTAACAAGTAGCATATAAATGCAAGAGCAGAGGATATTTTGTTTTATGCATATAAATGGCTAAAAGATTTCCAAATTGAATAATTTTCTACAAAATGATATTTAGATGATGATAAAGAAAATAAACGGTTTCAATTATAATGTTCAAACGGTAAAAATTCATTAAACGTAAGAGCAGAGGACATTTTGCGATTAGACACTATTTACACATCCTTGGATTTATACAACTTCAATCATATATGTGAAACTAACTTCTCTTTTTTTTGTCAGACAAATCAACTTTCATATTTAGCATCACTAATTAGTGTTTTGTTTAGTTAAATAAATCAATTTTTTTTGTTTTGTTTTTCTTTCCTTTCTATCCCTCATAATCTGAAAAAAATACAGTTGAAATAGATAAAGGGCATGCAAGAATGCCATTTGTGAGAAAAACGATCCCGATTATGGCCACCCCACTCCATACAGTTTAGAAGACTTTTATGCCGTTGAATGCTTGGCATAGATTATATGTATTAATATTAATATGCTGATGCAAGAGAGATGGTTCTTATATATAGTTAACAATATGATTTGACTTTCATTTATAACACATTAATTAATCTATGTTTAACACGTAACGAATAACAGTCAAGACTCAAGAGCAAGAGCAAGTGGATTACACCAAAAAAAAAAAAAAAAAAAAAAACTGAGGACCAAGTGGATTTAGCCATTACCAAAGGGTTTAATGACTTGAAATTTTCTAATATCTAGGAGATGATTGTTTTCACTCTATTTTTAGTTTCTTGCACAATCCCTTTTATTTTTAACATCATATTCAATAAACCAAATGAAAATAATGTTGGAAACTAAACACGAATGTGTAAGAGGTTAAAAAAAAGAGTGTGTATACTGTATAACATTCTCTTGTCTTATGTCATGAAAAATAATGATATATAAGAGAATCATATGAATATATTGTTTTACAGATAAGTGGGGTTATTACGGCCAGAGGCGGACAAGGAACCACCCATTCAAACCGGAGATAAGTGGGGTTATTACGACCAAAGGCGGACAAGGAACCACCAATTCAAACCGGATAAAGCAAACTAATTCAAGAGGTTGGTTCGGTTTTTACACTAAGGGCTTGTTTGTAAATGCTTCTAAAATAACTGAAAGTGTTTTTGGAAAAATTAATTTTGGGTCCCAAAAACACTTTCAGTACTTTTTAGACGAAACACTAGATACATGCTTCTCGCAAGAAATGCTTAAAGTGCTTTTTGAAGATCTACTTGGATTTTTATTAAGGATTGATTTTAAAAATATATTTATCTAAAATATTTTCAGTTATTTTAAAAATGCTTCCAAACGAGCTAGAGTAGTCTTGGACTAAATTGAAGCAAACCACAATTGGTTTGATTTGGTATGTTTCTTTATTTGGAAGCCGCCTATGTTAGTCTTACCTTACGAGTTTGATTCAAGCTTGAGCCGAGCTTGGGTACCATTGCAACTTAGCTCAACTTGTATACACCCCAAAGGCAAAAGGAACAAATGAAATATTATTTTACCCATTAGAATCCAAAATTTTAAGAATTGTTTGTTTTTCTCTTGAAATTGCTTGGTACTAACTTATAAATTAAATAGGATGATGCTATTCACATACCAATTTTACTTCTTACACATTTGTTTCAATTTTCGACTGTCGGATCGAATGAACTGAAGAAGATCAATAGACAAAAATGAACAAAGATGTGCCGAAAGTAAAAGGAAATGTGTGAATACCACTCCCTATTAAATAACACGAATGGATGATTTTAAGTACCAATGACATGGTTTGGTATAAATTACTTGATATCGGAGGCAAGTGGGGTGGAATATAGGATATCTTTGCATATGTCCGATATTAGGTATTTCATTATAAAACAACTCGATAGTAACTTGTTACACATGTAGCTACTCAGTTATATATATTCACGAAATCTTCAACGTAAAGACTCAAATCTTGTATTTGATTTAAAATATAAGAAAAAAAATCACATTTGGGTTTTGTCACGGGTACAAATCCCGTCTCCGCAACATTTTTTTTGGCAAAAAAAAAAAAACCAAAGTGTGATTCAACTTTAAGTTTTAATATGAGATTTGAGTACAAGGTGGAGCTCATTCAATAAATTTTTTTTTTTTTTTGAGTTTTGGGTTCAATCATCTCCAATATAAATACCTATATTTTGAAAACTCAGAATTTGAGTTTTGAATCTAGTATTTTCTCCTTCAATGCAAAGACTAAAATCCTAAAACTCAAAACTTAGGAATATGGGAATATTAAGTCGTTGCATTGAAGGAGAAAATTGGCAATTCATCCGCTTTTGAATGATTCGTTAAAAAATGGCTAAATTATGGTCGATGGTTTTAAGAAACATGTCAAGTATACACATACATATTTTTCACATACTATATTTGCCCCGTATTTTATTAAGTATGACATATATATAGAGTTAGACCCTTTAAGGGAAGGAATTCCTATTTTTTGAAGAAAAACTAGGGGTTAGTTATGGGGCTCACATCACATTGAACTTTAACGATCTGAACCGTCTATTTTGTGAGTCTCGATTCATAATTCACCTATAGAGGATGTACAACAAGATGGGTTAGTGATTAATTAAGATATTCGTAATTTTTCCAGTGTGGCTGATTTTTAATAAATGAGTTTTATAGGCAAATTAATTAATATAATTAATGAGTTACTTAGTATTATGGTCTACTGGTATTACTTTTCAAATTATCAAAGGTAAATGCACGAGCAATTACCCTTAACACAATTTTTTTTTCTACAAACGACAACATTAGTGGATTAAATTGTTAAATGTTAGGAAGGAGAAGAATCAGTGATTATCGAATTCGCACCAAAATGCATAAGCATTATTGTTTTCAGCCACTATGGTAAAGCGCTTGATATAGATTATACTAGTGGTAAAGCCTCATCCCTTAACCTATGATCAAACTTTTGTACTCTTGCCCTCCTCTTGGCTCAAAAACTTAAACTTAATTATTAAAAAAACACTATAATAGAGTAGTAGTTGTAGTTGAAATCTAATTTGGAAAGCAAAACAGAAATAAAGAAGAACATAGTGCAATCTAATTAGGTAAACATGCATGTAAGTACCTAACGGGGAAAAAACAAAGATAAGAGTAGATTAAATACGCAAAGTTTATTATGATGATGTGATTGTGATTTAACACCAAGTTTCTCGATTTAGTTGGAAAGCTTTTTCGTCGCATTTAGGAATTTTAAGTGCACACACCTTGCCTTGTAAGTGGGTTTAGGTCTTTCATGATGGCATTTCAATTGATAGTAGTGGTGGGGTTTGAATCTCCATATAGAGAATGAAGATGTTCTAACCCTTTTTTATGAAAAATCTAGACGCTACAAAGAAAGCTTTACTATGTTTAATTCTACATATTCCTTTACTCGTAGTGTAACATTGTTGAGTTCAAAATTAGCTAATGCTATACTGATATTTACATCATTTCCTGGTATCCCCTGAGGCCCCCTCCGAATTTCGTTAGCCCTCTTTTCACAGTTGGAGCTAATGATTCGAAGCAAGGGAGGGCCCGAAAATGAAATATAAAGCATAGATATTCTCGTAGTTACACTTTCATAGAATGCTAGAAGGTCTTTTTGGCTAGTTTTCTTTACTTTGAATTTGGAGGAAATCATCAAAATACTCGGACAGAAAATCAGCAAGCCAAATAAATCACTGACCTCTCCAAAATTCTGATACTACGGCAATTCCTGCAGCAGACGAGCAACCGGAAATGAATGTTGAAAAGTTGTTAGTCTTATAGGGCCAAAGAAGAGAAAAAGAGTTGATCCTTAGACCTCGTCCGCTATGGATGGGTTTATTTTAGTCAGTGCTTGCTCAAAGTGTGTTCGGATCACAAAAAATCGTAGAAACTATGGTTGAAAAAAATTTATGAGAAAAGAAATACTACTAAATTATGCACATTAATACTTCGAAATTAGACAGACATCCTCCTTTAATGGAGGTTGTCCTGCATTAACTTATAGTCCTGCACGGATTAATATTATGTATGTAACTCATAATCCTCTCCTGTTTTACAAATTTCTTTCATTGTCTTTCATTACTTATCATGTCACATGACATTATATTATTGACACGGCTAGTCGCATAAGTTGCAACAGGAGTCAGGAAAGAAGAAGTGGGTATTCTCGTCACGCATGGAGAGGTCCTTGCCTCATCCTAGGCCCTAGGACACCGGACTAACTGCTTTGCATTGGTCTTAAATTCCTAGTCACAATATGGTGTCTGACTTTCAGTCTGAGGTAACCCTGTAAACAGACTGGATTACCCTACCATCATGGGACCCAGCTTTGTTAGCGATGCTACAAGGAAGCCATCAAAACAACTTCATTTTGTCCTAATCCTCCATTTATCCACTCCCCTTGGACGAAAAATAACTTCACCGTCGCGTTTTATGTCAATAATACAATATTCATAAATAGCAAAAATAGCTGTATACGAAACTTTTGTGATTTGGGGTTCTGGCATTCGTATTAACAGCTAACGATTTTAGGCTCGTTCGGAAGTGCTTTTAAAATGATTGAAAACACTTTTGGTAAAAGTACTTTTGGGTTTCAAGAGCACTTGAAGTGCATTTAGGAGAAGCACTAGTTAAGTGCTTCTACAATAAGCACTTCAAGTGCCTTTTTAGGATTCCTTTGCATTTTTATTAAGCATTGGTTCCAAAAACACTTTCATCAAAAGGGCTTTCAGTCACTTTAAAAATACACTTCTAAACACACCCTTTATAATTATCTTTACAGCTCCTTAATGTTCTAGTTTATGCTCCGACCTATTATCTGAATAGACAAAGAAGGACGCACGGTCTAACGAGGCTATTGCGAAGTATTCACTTGTTACTTTAAATCGAATTTTGGCAATGGTAGAAGTGCCTTGGGACTCTGGTTCCAGTGAAGGTGACGAAACGGAACTTCATGTATATGTTTTTCGGATTCTCAAATCCATGTAAACGTTTTTTTGGCTTTTCAAAAGATTTATTAGGGATTTATCAAGCGAAAGAGGACACATCATTTATTCGTGCATGTATAAGTTGATGTTATAAATCCGCTCGTGAGTCCTTGTCAACACTGATCCACTGAAATATCAACCACACTATTCAAAATCTTCACGGTCATGAAAAAATCTCGGCCCTTCCCCCAACAAATGCTTTTGAACCCAATTTCTACAGTTCAACACGTTCAGCAAAACTAGACTTCAAGTGACCAACATAACTCAATTTTGCCAAAACCGAAACCAACTCTTTTCTCGTCCTCTTCCGACGTGGAACGTGTTCCGCTACTGCTACTGTTACGTTTTGGTGACACACCCCGACCATTTGGTATTGGAGACAAGGAAATGAGTCCTGCACTCGTGAGGATAATCTGGTGAAATTATATGACAATGCTGTCTATAAATTTTATAGGAGACCTGGGTTAGGAAAAACCGAAAACGAAAAATTCCCTATCTTCAAGTATGCAAGGAAATTGATGTAGTACAGAGTTGGCAGCAGATTTAGATAGTTTAGCGTACGTGAAAACACAGAAAACTTAACGAAACAAAAATAAAAGACAATTGGACTCCAGGGGCGGTGCACACTAAACTATCAACGTTGATGTCCTCATCAGAAACTCATATTATGCAGAAAAGTATCAATATGCACATTCATCCCAGCCAAGGAGTGGTGCACGCTAATTATGTGATTTTTGCGTGCTCAAGCCTGAACTGTGAGGGCAATTTCATCTAACTTGACTCACAAAGGTGTAGTTAACAATGACATATCTGCATGTTTTGACCTCAGACAACAAGGCCTGCATGACATGGTTTTGAAATTTTCAGTAGTGTGCTAGTCATGTTTATTTATTTATTTCATCTGGACTGTAATATGCTCAAATATATGCAACTTATCTGCAGAATGTATCTAAATCTATTAACAGCCGTTAATCGTCCTACTAATCAATGTCACCTTAGTCCACTAAACATGTATAAACTCACAGAATTATGACCTAGATTACACATGCAAAAACAAACCTTGATCATGGAATGACAAATTTTCATAAGCTGAATATAAATTAATATGGAACAATGTACAATTTTCGGGTCCATTCAACTCTTTTCGTCTATTTATTTGGCTTAGTGAGTTTCAATTCAAGATAATTTTCCGCATTAAGGTGCATGAGATTGACTATCCACACATGATATCTAAATCTCAATTATGTCATCGATTATGACTATAAAAGACTTGCAACACCAGAGTAAAGAAATAGTTACGCAAACATGATTTTACCATATGCAGTTCAACAATACACCACTTTTCAACAGAAAAAACACTATACAACATATATTCTTGCAGAACCAATCCGCACTTATGTACAAGAATGGACTTCAAATATTATATATGCTTCGATATATGATCAGGATTAGTAATGTCAACATTGTTATCAGTATATTATCTTCTGTCGATAACTCAAAATTACATTCTATCAAAAGCCAATACTACAACAACAACAACAACAAAGCCTTTTCCCACTAAGTGGGGTCGGCTATATGAATCCTAGAACGCCATTGCGCTCATTTGTGTCATGTCCTCCGTTAGATCCAAGTACTCAAGTCTTTTCTTAGGGTCTCTTCCAAAGTTTTCCTAGGTCTTCCTCTACTCCTTCGGCCCCGAACCTCTGTCCCGTAGTCACATTTTCGAACCGGAGCGTCAGTAGGCCTTCTTTGCACATGTCCAAACCACCGGAACCGATTTTCTCTCATATTTCCTTCAATTTTGGCTACTCCTACTTTACCTCGGATATCCTAATTCCCAATCTTATCCTTTCTCGTGTGCCCATACATCCCACGAAGCATCCTCATCTCCGCTACACCCATTTTGTGTACGTTGATGCTTCACCGCCCAACATTCTGTGCCATACAACATCGCTGGCTTTATTGCCGTCCTATAAAATTTTCCCTTGAGCTTCAGTGGCCTACGACGGTCACACAACACGCCGGATGCACTCTTACACTTCATCCATCCAGCTTGTATTCTATGGTTGAGATCTCCATCTAATTCTCCGTTCTCTTGCAAGATAGATCCTAGGTAGCGAAAACGGTCACTTTTTGTGGTCTTCGCTAGATTGCTCCGGTCATTAGTGTGGATAAGTATATAAATGGATAGAGATAGGAAAGCAAACACAAGATGTACGTGGTTCACCCAGATTGGCTACGTCCACGAAATAGAGGAGTTCTCATTAATTGTGAAGGGTTTACACAAGTACATAGGTTCAAGCTCTCCTTTAGTGAGTACAAGTGAATGATTTAGTACAAATGACATTAGGAAATATTGTGGGAGAATGATCTCGTAGCCACGAAACTTCTAAGTACCGGAGTGTGGTATCGTCTTGACTTGCCTTATCTGTCTCATAGGTAGATGTGGCATCTTCTCTGGAAGTACTCTTCCTCCATCCAGGGGTGGTATCTGTAACTGGTGGAGATGCACAAGGTAATGTATCAATTTCACTTGAAGCTTACTTGTAGTTTCATGCTTGGTCAAGCGAGATACAAACCATGTAGTAGGAGTCCCCCAAGTCGCCGAGCTGGGGGATCTGCTGAAAGAGGTGACAGACAAGGTAAGCAATCAGAGCTCCGGCTGATTGTTCACATTCTCCCTATCTTGCAGGCAGCATGAAGGATAAAGAGAAGAAAAATGAGGAGAGATGATATGGGATACTTTTGCTTTTGAAGAAGTAACTTTCCACAGGCTTATTCTTGAACTGGGCTGGAGGGTTTTCTGGTTTCCTCCAGAGTATAAGGCCGACTGAAGAATTTGAGGGTCAAAACAAGTCCATCAAATCTAGAGTACGTTCGACCCTGCTGATATGGGATACTTTTGCTTTTGATAGAGTAGTGGATGTATCGGCACGTGTGCTGTTACGCTTGTCTCCACATGCTTCCTTGTATCCTTCTCACTTGCCCTATCTGTTCCTCAGGCATATGCGGTATCTTCCCTGGAAGCATAAGATGTTGAAGATGAGTACTCGAGAGCAATGCCAGGTAAGTAATCAGGTAAGGGGTTCCAGGCAGTCAGTTCCTGGCTGGAAGCTTGATTCCAAGTGTTGACTGATTGCTCTCTTTCTCCTTATCTTGCAGGTAAGAACAAGGCCAAAGGAAAAGACAGGGAAAAAGCATGATATGGGATACTCTTGCTTTTAACCCTGATGATATGAGATATTCTTGCTCTAGTATAGCTTGTTTACAGAGGTATTATCGGGGGGAAAGAAAGCTGAATATTTCGAAAGGCTTTGTTGGGAGTGCCCTCTCAGATAAGAGAAAGGGTTGAGCATTTTTGCAGGTCTGCCTGTCCGTTAGGGATGGAAGTCGACATATATAGGAATCTCCCTAACATCAAGTAATAATGCTATTCCTTTACCCTGCTTGGTTATAGCACGGTAGTGGGAGCTGCCAGCTTCACATGTTTTAACTCTGTCAGAGCACTTTGAAAAAGTGGTTTGTGGTATCTGGAAAGCTGATGTTGCGTGTGAAGATTACAGACCTGTCGGGGGTCTGGCTCTCGAGATTCGGAGAACGATGCCTCTTCGATTTTTGAGAAAGCAATCCTGCTGGGGGTCTGGCTCTCGAGATTCGGAGAGCGGTGTCTCTTCGATTTTTGAGAAAGTAATCATGTTGGGAGTCTGGCTCTCGAGATTCGGAGGGCCGTGCCTCTTCGATTTTGGAGCAAGCAATCTTGTTGGGAGTGTTTTCTCGAATGTGAGTAAAGGTTGGGCATGTTTGCTAGTCTACCTTGCCACGAAGCACAGAGGTTGACACACAGGGACTTTCCAATTATCCAGCAGTGGTACTGTTCCTTTACCCTCTCTTCGATTTTGAGAAAGTAATCATGTTGGGAGTCTGGCTCTCGAGATTCGGAGGGCCGTGCCTCTTCGATTTTGGAGCAAGCAATCTTGTTGGGAGTGTTTTCTTGAATGTGAGTAAAGGTTGGGCATGTTTGCTAGTCTACCTTGCCACGAAGCACAAAGGTTGACACACAGGGACTTTCCAATTATCCAGCAGTGGTACTGTTCCTTTACCCTCTCTTCGATTTTTGAGAAAGTAATCATGTTGGGAGTCTGGCTCTCGAGATTCGGAGGGCGGTGCCTCTTCGATTTTGGAGCAAGCAATCTTGTTAGGAGTGTTTTCTCGAATGTGAGTAAAGGTTGGGCATGTTTGCTAGTCTACCTTGCCACGAAGCACAGAGGTTGACACACCGGGATTTTCCAATTATCCAGCAGTGGTACTGTTCCTTTACCCTTGTGGGTAATAATATGGTAGCTAGACCTTCAAAATTTATGTGTCTAAACTTTGTTAGTGTTGTTTCTTTGCAATTCTTTTACCCTTCTTGGTCAGAGCGATGTAGTGGGAGCTGCAAGCTTCACGTGTCTCAACTTTGTCAGAGAACTTTGGCAAAGTTATCTGTGGTACCCATGAGCTACTGTTGCGTGTGGGAAGTGGGTGATTGAACAGTACGATTCATGTGCTTTCTACTTCGTCAGAAATCGTCGACAGAATGCCCATAATTTCCGCAAAGCTGAGTGTGCGTGTGACAGGTGCTGACAAGGCTGGAAAAGTAGGTGCCTCTTCGATTTCTGAAATCGGCCCTCGTGGTCTCTGAGCAGCCCAGCTTTTGAGAAAGCAAGCCTCTTCGATTTCTGAGATCGGCCTTTGTGGTCTTTGAGCAGCCCAGCTTTTGAGAAAGCAAACACCTCTTCGATTTCTGAGATCGACCCTCGTGGTCTCTGAGCAGCCCAGCTTTTGAGAAAGCAAACGCCTCTTCGATTTCTGAGCAGGCGCCTCTTCGATTTCTGAAGCTTCGTCGAGTGCAGATTTTTATAGGGGCTGACATTAAGTTCCAAAGCACACTTGAATATCCACCAGTAGAAGCTCCATTCTTGCACTTCTAAGATCTTGATTTGTCCGACCTCTTCTCTCTTCAACACCTTTGAAAATGTCTGGCCCCTCCGACCGTCGTTTTGACTTGAACCTTGTTGAAGAGGCAGCCCCGCCTTCTCCAGACAACATATGGCGCCCATCCTTCGTCTCCCCTACTGGTCCTCTTACCGTTGGGGATTCCGTGATGAAGAATGATATGACCGCTGCGGTAGTGGCCAGGAACCTTCTCACTCCCAAAGATAACAGACTACTTTCCAAACGGTCTGATGAGTTGTCTGTTAAGGATTCTCTGGCTCTCAGTGTTCAGTGTGCAGGTTCTGTGTCTAATATGGCCCAACGCCTATTTGCTCGAACCCGCCAAGTTGAATCATTGGCGGCTGAAGTGATGAGTCTCAAACAGGAGATTAGAGGGCTCAAGCATGAGAATAAACAGTTACACCGGCTCGCACATGACTATGCTACAAACATGAAGAGGAAGCTTGACCAGATGAAGGAATCTGATGGTCAGGTTTTACTTGATCATCAGAGATTTGTGGGTTTGTTCCAAAGGCATTTATTACCTTCGTCTTCTGGGGCTGTACCGCGTAATGAAGCTCCAAATGATCAATCTCTGATGCCTCCTCCTTCTAGGGTTTTGTCCAGTACTGAGGCTCCGAATGATCCCCCTCCGGTGCCTTCTCTTTCTGGGGCTCTACCGACTGCTGAGACTTCTCCTAAGCAACCTTTGTGAAGGCTCCCTCTTGTTTGTTTATTTTGACTCAAGTATATGTACATATTTGTAACTTATCGGGGATATCAATAAATAAGTTTTCCTTCATTTCAACGTATTGTGTTAAATACACCAAAGCCTTCTTCGCTAAGTTCTTTGAATTTTCTTTTGTTGAAGCTTGTATGTTGAAGCTTTGTGAGTGGAGCATATAGGTTGAGGTAGTGTTCCCTTAATTTCCCGAGTGAGGAAAACTTCTGGGTTGGAGACTTGGAAAATCCAAGTCACTGAGTGGGATCGGCTATATGAATCTTAGAACGCCATTGTGTTCTGTCCTGTGTCATGTCCTCCGTTAGATCCAAGTACTCTAAGTCTTTTCTTAGGGTCTCTTCCAAAGTTTTCCTAGGTCTTCCTCTGCCCCTTCGGCCCTGAACCTCTGTCCCATAGTCGCATCTTCTAATCGGAGCGTCAGTAGGCCTTCTTTGCACATGTCCAAACCACCGTAACCGATTTTCTCTCATCTTTCCTTCAATTTCGGCTACTCCTACTTTACCCCGGATATCCTCATTCCTAATCTTATCCTTTCTCGTGTGCCCACACATCCAACGAAGCATCCTCATCTCCGCTACACCAATTTTGTGTAAGTGTTGATGCTTCACCACCCAACATTCTGTGCCATACAGCATCGCCGGCCTTATTGCCGTCCTATAAAATTTTCCCTTGAGCTTCAGTGGCATACGGCGGTCACACAACACGCCGGATGCACTCTTCCACTTCATCCATCCAGCTTGTATTCTATGGTTGAGATCTCCATCTAATTCTCCGTTCTTTTGCAAGATAGATCCTAGGTAACGAAAACGGTCGCTCTTTGGTATTTCTTGATCTCCGATCCTCACCCCTAACTCGTTTTGGCCTCCATTTGCACTGAACTTGCACTCCATATATTCTGTCTTTGATCGGCTTAGGCGAAGACCTTTAGATTCCAACACTTCTCTCCAAAGGTTAAGCTTTGCATTTACCCCTTCCTGAGTTTCATCTATCAACACTATATCGTCTGCGAAAAGCATACACCAAGGAATATCACCTTGAATATGTCCTGTTAACTCATCCATTACCAACGCAAAAAGGTAAGGACTTAAGGATGAGCCTTGATGTAATCCTACAGTTATGGGAAAGCTTTCGGTTTGTCCTTCATGAGTTCTTACGGCAGTCTTTGCTCCTTCATACATATCCTGTATAGCTTGGATATATGCTACTCGTACTCCTTTCTTCTCTAAAATCCTCCAAAGAATGTCTCTTGGGACCCTATCATACGCTTTTTCCAAATCTATAAAGACCATGTGTAAATCATTTTTCCCATCTCTATATCTTTCCATCAATCTTCGTAAGAGATAGATTGCCTCCATGGTTGAACGCCCTGGCATGAACCCGAATTGGTTGTCCGAAACCCGTGTCTCTTGCCTCAATCTATGCTCAATGACTCTCTCCCAGAGCTTCATTGTATGACTCATTAGCTTAATTCCCCTATAGTTCATGCAATTTTGTACATCGCCCTTATTCTTGTAGATAGGCACCAAAGTGCTCATTCGCCACTCATTTGGCATCTTCTTCGTTTTCAAAATCCTATTGAAAAGGTCAGTGAGCCATGTTATACCTGTCTCTCCCAAAACTTTCCACACTTCGATTGGTATATCGTATGGGCCTACTGCTTTTCTATGCTTCATCTTCTTCAAAGCTACACCCACTTCTTCCTTCCGGATTCTACGATAGTAAGAGTAGTTTCTACACTCTTCTGAGTTACTCAACTCCCCTAAAGAAGCACTCCTTTCATGTCCTTCATTGAAAAGATTATGAAAATAACCTTTCCATCTGTCTTTAACCGCGTTCTCTGTAGCAAGAACCTTTCCATCCTCATCCTTGATGCACCTCACTTGGTTTAGGTCCTTTGTCTTCTTTTCCCTTGCTCTAGCTAGTTTATAGAGATCCAACTCTCCTTCTTTGGTATCTAGTCGCTTATACATATCGTCATAAGCCGCTAACTTAGCTTCTCTCACAGCTTTCTTCGCCTCTTGCTTCGCTTTTCTATACCTTTCACCATTTTCATCGGTCCTATCCTTGTATAAGGCTTTACAACATTCCTTCTTAGCCTTCACCTTTGCTTGTACCTCCTCATTCCACCACCAAGATTCCTTTTGGTGTGGGGCAAAGCCCTTGGACTCTCCTAATACCTCTTTTGCTACTTTTCGGATACAACTAGCCATGGAATCCCACATTTGGTTAGCTTCCCCCTCTCTATCCCACACACACTGGGTGATTACTTTCTCTTTGAAAATGGCTTGTTTTTCTTCTTTTAGATTCCACCATCTAGTCCTTGGGCACTTCCAAGTCTTGTTCTTTTTTCTCACTCTTTTGATATGTACATCCATCACCAACAAGCGATGTTGATTAGTCACGCTCTCTCCTGGTATAACTTTGCAATCCTTACAAGTTATACGATCCCCTTTCCTCATTAGAAGAAAATCTATTTGTGTTTTTGACGACCCACTCTTGTAGGTGATCACATGTTCTTCTCTCTTCTTAAAGAAGGTGTTAGCTAAGAAGAGATCATATGCCATTGCAAAATCCAAGATAGCTTCCCCATCCTCGTTTCTCTCCCCAAAACCATGGCCACCATGAAAACCTCCATAGTTGCCTGTCTCCCTGCCCACGTGTCCATTTAAATCTCCTCCTATAAATAACTTCTCCGTCTGAGCAATTCCTTGCACCAAGTCTCCAAGGTCTTCCCAAAATTTCTCCTTCGAACTCGTATCCAACCCTACTTGAGGTGCGTACGCACTAATCACATTGATAAGTTCTTGTCCTATTACAATCTTGATTGCCATGATTCTATCTCCTACCCTCTTGACATCTACAACATCTTGTGTCAAGGTCTTGTCCACGATGATGCCAACACCGTTTCTCGTTCTATTTGTGCCCGAATACCATAGTTTAAACCCTGAGTTTTCTAGATCCTTTGCCTTACGACCAACCCACTTAGTTTCTTGTAGGCACATAATATTTATCCTTCTCCTCACCATAACTTCTACTACTTCCATAGATTTTCCCGTCAAGGTTCCTATATTCCACGTTCCTAAACGCATTTTGCTCTCTTGAACTCTACCCTTCTGTCCTAGCTTCTTCACCCTTCCCCGTCTAATAGGATCAAAGTACTTCTTTTGTGTGTCCCGTGTAAAGTTGATAGGAGCATATGCTCCCAAACAACTTTGAGTGGAGTCGTTCGAAAAGAAGTTTCTATAGCCCCCTTGCTCATTTAACACTGTATCCGGGTGCCGATGGAGATACAGCGACCCTTGCTCACTTATCACTGTGCTCAGGCCACACAGCGCGCCACTTACGGGTGACGCCCTAGCTTTAGCGCGATTTCGTTCTGGATTCATTTTCATAAGGATTCGACGTGATCATGGAGTGCCGGCTGTCGACTACCTGACGCCCTCCCCCTCCTCCTTTATCCGGGCTTGGGACCGGCAATGTAAGATAAACTTACACGGCGGAGTTTATCAAAAGCCAATACTAAAAGCATAAAACTACAGCAGTAGCTAGAAAAACGACACTAAATTATTTTGACAGGGTACTGTTTTGTCAAAATCTTATATTCCATTAAAGACAACCACCTATTCCTATCCCATATTTACAAACTTTATGTAATGATTTATGAACAGAGTATTTTTCTCTGCCTTCAAATTCACTTCCTTACTAATCACAGTTAATCCTCAATAATACCACATAGCAGCAATAACTTAAACCACATACCATAGTAGAAAACAGCACCATAATATCGAATTGCTTCATCAAATCTGGCATGCACAGAAAAGCCCCAATATCAATCAGTGCCATCCCACGAGGTGGTCCGGCAGAATCTCAGAGACTGTTGCCAAGAACCTCCAAGGCAGATGTGACCACCACACTGTCAACATAATACATACATAATACATAAAAAGCATACAAGAGTAGCTTAACGTTTATTTCTGCATTCAAATGTGATATGAGAACTCTGTTTCAACAGACAAAAATAGTATTTGAAGAGAACCGGCTCAAGTGAACGAATAATTTGCAAAACTCAATGACGAGTGGGAAAAAAAAAATACTTTCAAACTGATATAATCATGAGAATTTACTGATTCTAGCAAAAGATTAACAACATTATTCCAGTGGAAAAAGTTATGACATCAATTTGCGAATTACAGTTCAGCATAAATTTTAGATGAGCACAATCCCTATCAAAACAACTCACTTCTTCAGTTCCAGTATTAAGCAAAGATGTCTCAGCCATGAAAACACCATTACACAGTGAATAAGCTGGGCCCTCAGTTGAAAACTCTGGTAAATTCCTAACTTCTCAGTGAGTAAAAATAGTATCATTACGCCTTGGTGGTCTATCAGGAACTGAACCTGGCTTGAACTTTGAGGCCTCATGTTTCGCCAGTTCAGGAGGAACATGACTATTACTCTGAATAAGCATCTGCTTGAGATCATAAAATACATCCGTGTCATGCATAGTCAAGAATGTTGTGGCCACACCAGTCTTCCCTGCACGGCCAGTACGCCCAATACGATGAGTGTACTGTTCGATATTCCCAGGCATATCGTAATTAATAACATAGGCCACATCAGGTATGTCAATCCCACGACCCGCAACATCGGTTGCAACTAGAACATTGTATTTCTTGGTCCGAAAACCTTCGAGGCTAATTTCTCTCTGCTCCTGTGACTTCCCTCCATGCAAAGTGGTAACACGATATCCATTCTTATCCAAACTCTTAGCAACATAGTCAGCATTCTTCTTGGTGTTAACGAACACAATAGCAGTCTTATCACCAAGTTCGTCAAGCAATCTCTTTAATCTCTCAAATTTCTCAGATTCCTTGCTCATGATCACATTCTGAGTGATCAAATCAGTTGTCTTTCCAGCCGTGCCAATGGTGACCACAACAGGATTCCTCAAGTACTTCCTAGCAAGCCGCTCCACAGCAGGTGGCATGGTGGCACTGAACATATAAGTGGTTCTGTATATCTTCTTCTCATCAAGTTCTTCGTCCTCATTCTCAGGTTTGAAATTGCTGGAGGGCATTGCATCTAAAACTCCCACAACCTGTGGCTCGAACCCCATATCAATCATCCTATCAGCCTCATCAAGCACAACATAATTGCACTGGTTAAGAACTGCATAACGCCTCTCCAAGCAATCAATCAAACGCCCTGGAGTGGCAATTACAACTGCACATCCTTGCCTAATTCTAAACCCTTGATCCTCGATGGACTGCCCACCAACAATGGAAACCACTTTGATACCCAAGAATTGCGCAAACTTGTTAGTCTCATCCTCAATCTGCTGTGCAAGCTCACGAGTAGGCGCCATAACAACAGCATAAGGCCCTTCTGCCGCATTCTCCTCACTAATGGGAGGCAACCTCGAAATATAAGTCAACATAGGAAGAACAAAGGCAGCAGTCTTACCAGAACCAGTCTCAGCAATGCCAATAACATCGCGCTGTTGCATGCCAAGTGGAATCGCCGCCATCTGAATCGGAGAAGGCTTTTTGTACCCAGCCTTCTCCACAGTCTTAAGCAACTCCTCACTCAATTTACTCTCTGCCCAACTCCTCATTGGCCTCGGAATCCTTGACCCCTTATACGAAATGTTAAAATCCTCTCGAAAAATCCTCCAGTCCCTCTCAGTCATCTCTTCAAGCTTCTTATCAGTCCAATGGCGATCGACCCTCATGTCGAAAGTGTCATACATTTCCGCAGCCTCCTCCTTAAGCCTCTGAGCAGCGGCCTCCTCAGGCCTCTCCTCGACGCCGTCCTTCTTCCGAATCTCCTCCCGCAGCTCCCTCTCGTACTTCACAGCAAGCTTCTTCTGCTCCCTTCGGTCCATCCCGGCCCGAAACCCTCGCCCAAACAAAAGCTGGGCCTCGTGAGGGTTTTGATACAGAGCATTCATATCCCGAGAAGTGTCCTCTGTGTTCTCCCAATCGAAAGAGAATCGGAACTTCTCGCTGGGTTTGATCACTCGCTTCTTGGGCTTCTTGGATCCAAGATACTGCTCTTTAATGGCTTCCAGCTCTTTGTCCCGCTCGCGCTCGGCCAATTTGTCTAAGCGGGCACGCTCTCTAGCCTTGGCCTCCTCTTCGCGCTCCCTATCTCGGTCGCGGTCGCGGTTCCGCCGCTCCGAATCTCGCTCCCGGTCTCGTTCCCGGTCACGGGAGTATCGATCCCTGTCTCGGTCTCGGTCCCTATGATCTCGGTCTCTGTCTCTATCTCGATCTCGGTCTCGGTCAGAACTAGTGGTGGTTGCGGGCGGTGCGTTGTCGGAGGAAGGGCGCGAGTGGGAGAGACTGGAGAGAAGACGGTGTTGGTGGCGTTTCTGGTCTTCGGTTTGTTCTTGGCGGCGTTGGAGGGCTAATTGCTCCCGTTGGGCTTTGGTTAAGAAAACGGGTTTCTTGGGCGGCAGCGAGGAGGAGGCGGTGGCAGAGGAGGCGGCGATGGGAATGGCCTCAGCTGAGCGTTTCATTGTGTGAAAAATTGGAAGAGACTCAAGGGAAAGGAAGGGATTGCAGAGGGTTAAGGGTTTGAAGGAGGGGAAAACTGAGAAATTTGGAAAAATAGCCCAAATTAGGATCTTTGTTGAAATTCTAACCAAAGTTCATATGCTTCTCCATTTTTAAGTAGGACTTAGCTAGATTTTCATTAAAAGTGAATTTGAAATACATTATTACTAGTTTATTGTGAGTCTTAATTCACTCGTCCATCCTTGTTAGTATAGATAATATTTTTTGTTAAATAAAAATTAATTTTTTTTAAACAAGCGATATTATCTATCCTAAGGGGTTGTGATGGTATAAATCTTATAATGAGCTAACAACAATGTGATTCAAATTCGTCTTTGGCGAATCTAAGACCTCTCACTTACAAGAAGAGTACCCTAAGGGGTTGTGATGGTCTAAATCTTATAATGGGCTAACAATAATGTGGTTCAAATTCGTCTTTGGCGAACCTAAGACCTCTCACTTATAAGTGAAAAGGAATACTACTAGACCGTAGTACTAAGTGGCAATTACAAAATTATATCTCTCTATTGTATAGTCTTTCTCCATCGATGTTTTCTATTGATCAGATAAGGATCCTCTCCGGATCCTCACATCCTAGCCGTTCATCATACATCATGGTACCAGTTTTCGTCAGGTACTATTTATGTTTTATTTTTAAATAAAAAAGTCAAATGATTTCTGACCGCATGATGTACGATGTATGACTAAAATGTGAAGATCCATAAGATCCCCACAATTTGGATTCGAATGGGATCCAAATCCGTTTCCTCTTCTTGTACAACTCTTTTCATTTTTTTCTCTAAACACAACGCCTCCCAGCAACCAAAGCACCACAACAATAAAACCTGTAATTCACCCACGCATCGTTTTATTTTGCATATAAACTAGGCATAAACTAGCTATATTATTAAAAATGAGCAAGGGGGCCATAGAAACTTCTTTTCAAACGACTCCACTCAAAGTTGTTTGGGAGCATATGCTCCTATCAACTTTACCCGGGACACACAAAAGAAGTACTTTGATCCTATTAGACGGGGAGGGTGAAGAAGCTAGGACAGAAGGGTAGAGTTCAAGAGAGCAAAATGCGTTTAGGAACGTGGAATATAGGAACCTTAACGGGAAAATCTATGGAAGTAGTGGAAGTTATGGTGAGGAGAAGGATAAATATTATGTGCCTACAAGAAACTAAGTGGGTTGGTAGTAAGGCAAAGGATCTAGAAAACTCAGGGTTTAAACTTTGGTATTCGGGCACAAATAGAACGAGAAACGGTGTTGGCATCATCGTGGACAAGACCTTGGTACAAGATGTTGTAAATGTCAAGAGGGTAGGAGATAGAATCATGGCAATCAAGATTGTAATAGGACAAGAACTTATCAATGTGATTAGTGCGTACGCACCTCAAGTAGGGTTGGATACGAGTTCGAAGGAGAAATTTTGGGAAGATCTTGGAGACTTGGTGCAAGGAATTGCTCAGACGGAGAAGTTATTTATAGGAGGAGATTTAAATGGACACGTGGGCAGGGAGACAGGCAACTATGGAGGTTTTCATGGTGGCCATGGTTTTGGGGAGAGAAACGAGGATGGGGAAGCTATCTTGGATTTTGCAATGGCATATGATCTCTTCTTAGCCAACACCTTCTTTAAGAAGAGAGAAGAACATGTGATCACCTACAAGAGTGGGTCGTCAAAAACACAAATAGATTTTCTTCTAATGAGGAAAGGGGATCGTATAACTTGTAAGGATTGCAAAGTTATACCAGGAGAGAGCGTGGCTAATCAACATCGCTTGTTGGTGATGGATGTACATATCAAAAGAGTAAGACAAAAGAACAAGACTTGGAAGTGCCCAAGGACTAGATGGTGGAATCTAAAAGAAGAAAAACAAGCCATTTTCAAAGAGAAGGTAATCACCCAATGTGTGTGGGATAGAGAGGGGGAAGCTAGCCAAATGTGGGATTCCATGGCTAGTTGTATCCGAAAAGTAGCAAAAGAGGTATTAGGAGAGTCCAAGGGCTTTGCCCCACACCAAAAGGAATCTTGGTGGTGGAATGAGGAGGTACAAACAAAGGTGAAGGCTAAGAAGGAATGTTGTAAAGCCTTATACAAGGAGAGGACTGATGAAAATGGTGAAAGGTATAGAAAAGCGAAGCAAGAGGCGAAGAAAGCTGTCAGAGAAGCTAAGTTAGCGGCTTACGACGATATGTATAAACGACTAGATACCAAAGAAGGAGAGTTGGATATCTATAAACTATCTAGAGCAAGGGAAAAGAAGACAAGGGACCTAAACCAAGTGAGGTGCATCAAGGATGATGATGGAAAGGTTCTTGCTATAGAGAACGCGGTTAAAGACAGATGGAGAGGTTATTTTCATAATCTTTTCAATGAAGGACATGAAATGAGTGCTTCTTTAGGGGAGTTGAGTAACTCAGAAGAGTGTAGAAACTACTCTTTTTATCGTCGAATCCGGAAGGAAGAAGTGGTTGTAGCTTTGAAGAAGATGAAGCATAAAAAAGCAATAGGCCCAGACGATATACCAATCGAAGTGTGGAAACTTTTGGGAGAGACAGGTATAACATGGCACACTGACCTTTTCAATAGGATTTTGAAAACGAAGAAGATGCCAAATGAGTGGCGAATGAGCACTTTGGTGCCTATCTACAAGAATAAGGGCGACGTACAAAATTGCATGAACTATAGGGGTATTAAGCTAATGAGTCATACAATGAAGCTCTGGGAGAGAGTCATTGAGCATAGATTGAGGCAAGAGACACGGGTTTCGGACAACCAATTCGGGTTCATACCAGGGCGCTCAACCATGGAGGCAATCTATCTCTTACGAAGATTGATGGAAAGATATAGAGATGGGAAAAAAGATTTACACATGGTCTTTATAGATTTGGAAAAAGCGTATGATAGGGTCCCAAGAGACATTCTTTGGAGGATTTTAGAGAAGAAAGGAGTACGAGTAGCATATATCCAAGCTATAAAGGATATGTATGAAGGAGCAAAGACTGCCGTAAGAACTCATGAAGGACAAACCGAAAGCTTTCCCATAACTGTAGGATTACATCAAGGCTCATCCTTAAGTCCTTACCTTTTTGCGTTGGTAATGGATGAGTTAACACGACATATTCAAGATGATATTCCTTGGTGTATGCTTTTCGCAGACGATATAGTGTTGATAGATGAAACTCAGGAAGGGGTAAATGCAAAGCTTAACCTTTGGAGAGAAGTGTTGGAATCTAAAGGTCTTCGCCTAAGCCGATCAAAGACAGAATATATGGAGTGCAAGTTCAGTGCAAATGGAGGCCAAAACGAGTTAGGGGTGAGGATCGGAGATCAAGAAATACCAAAGAGCGACCGTTTTCGTTACCTAGGATCTATCTTGCAAAAGAACGGAGAATTAGATGGAGATCTCAACCATAGAATACAAGCTGGATTGATGAAGTGGAAGAGTGCATCCGGCGTGTTGTGTGACCGCCGTATGCCACTGAAGCTCAAGGGAAAATTTTATAGGACGGCAATAAGGCCGGCGATGCTGTATGGCACAGAATGTTGGGCGGTGAAACATCAACACGTACACAAAATGGGTGTAGCGGAGATGAGGATGCTTCGTTGGATGTGTGGGCACACGAGAAAGGATAAGATTAGGAATGAGGATATCCGGGGTAAAGTAGGAGTAGCCGAAATTGAAGGAAAGATGAGAGAAAATCGGTTACGGTGGTTTGGACATGTGCAAAGAAGGCCTACTGACGTTCCGATTAGAAGATGCGACTATGGGACAGAGGTTCAGGGCCGAAGGGGTAGAGGAAGACCTAGGAAAACTTTGGAATAGACTCTAAGAAAAGACTTAGAGTACTTGGATCTAACGAAAGACATGACACAGGATCGAGCACAATGGCGTTCTAAGATTCATATAGCCGATCCCACTCAGTGACTTGGATTTTCCAAGTCTCCAACCGAGAAGTTTTCCTCACTCGGGAAATTAAGGGAACACTACCCCAACCTACATGCTCCACTCAGAAAGCTTCAACATACAAGCTTTAACAAAAGAAAATTCAAAGAACTTAGCGAAGAAGGCTTTGGTGTATTTAACACAATACGTTGAAATGAAGGAAAGCTTATTTATTGATATCCCCGATAAGCTACAAATATGTACATATACATGAGTCAAAATAAGCACACAAGAGGGAGCCTTCACAAAGGTTGCTTAGGAGAAGTCTCAGCAGTCGGTAGAGCCCCAGAAAGAGAAGGCACCGGAGGGGGATCATTTGGAGCCTCAGTACTGGACAGAACCCTAGAAGGAGGAGGCATCAGAGGTTGATCATTTGGAGCTTCATTACGCGGTACAGCCCCAGAAGACGAAGGCAATAAATGCCTTTGGAACAAACCCACAAATCTCTGATGATCAAGTAAAACCTGACCATCAGTTTCCTTCATCTGGTCAAGCTTCCTCTTCATGTTTGTAGCATAGTCATGTGCGAGCCGGTGCAACTGTTTATTCTCATGCTTGAGCCCTCTAATCTCCTATTTGAGACTCATCACTTCAGCCGCCAATGATTCAACTTGGCGGGTTCGAGCAAATAGGCGTTGGGCCATATTAGACACAGAACCTGCACACTGAACACTGAGAGCCAGCGAATCCTTAACAGCTAACTCATCAGACCG
Source organism: Malus sylvestris (assembly GCF_916048215.2). Taxonomy (NCBI): domain Eukaryota; kingdom Viridiplantae; phylum Streptophyta; class Magnoliopsida; order Rosales; family Rosaceae; genus Malus; species Malus sylvestris. The sequence goes on along the minus strand of NC_062264.1, from coordinate 4,345,569 downwards.
TTTGGAAAGTAGTCTGTTATCTTTGGGAGTGAGAAGGTTCCTGGCCACCACCGCAGTGGTCATATCATTCTTCATCACGGAATCCCCAACGGTAAGAGGACCAGTAGGGGAGACGAAGGATGGGCGCCATATGTTGTCTGGAGAAGGCGGGGCTGCCTCTTCAACAAGGTTCAAGTCAAAACGACGGTCGGAGGGGCCAGACATTTTCAAAGGTGTTGAAAAGAGAAGAGGTCGGACAAATCAAGATCTTAGAAGTGCAAGAATGAAGCTTCTACTGGTGGAGATTCAAGTGTGCTTTGGAACTTAATGCCAGCCCCTATAAAAATCTGCACTCGACGAAGCTTCAGAAATCGAAGAGGCGCCTGCTCAGAAATCGAAGAGGCGTTTGCTTTCTCAAAAGCTGGGCTGCTTAGAGATCACGAGGGTTGATCTCAGAAATCGAAGAGGCGTTTGCTTTCTCAAAAGTTGGGCTGCTCAAAGACCACGAAGGCCGATCTCAAAAATCGAAGAGGCGCTCGCTTTCTCAAAAGCTGGGCTCCCTAGAGACCACGAGGGCCGATATCAGAAATCGAAGAGGCACCTACTTTTCCAGCCTTTTCCAGCCTTGTCAGCACCTGTCACACGCACACTCAGTTTTGCGGAAATTATGGGCATTCTGTCAAAGACTTCTGGGGAAGTAGAAAACACATGAATCTTACTGTTCAATCACCCACTTCCCACACGCAACAATAGCTCATGGGTACCACAGATAACTTTGCCAAAGTTCTCTGCCAAAGTTGAGCACGTGAAGCTTGCAGCTCCCACTACATCGCTCTGACCAAGAAGGGTAAAAGAATAGCAAAGAAACAGCACTAACAAAGTTTAGACCCATAAATTTTGAAGGTCTAGCTACCATATTATTACCCACAAGGGTAAAGGAACAGTACCACTGCTGGATAATTGGAAAGTCCCTGTGTGTCAACCTCTGTGCTTCGTGGCAAGGTAGACTAGCAAACATGCCCAACCTTTACTCACATTCGAGAAAACACTACCAATAAGATTGCTTGCTCCAAAATCGAAGAGGCACCGTCCTCCGAATCTCGAGAGCCAGACTCCCAACATGACTACTTTCTTAAAAATCGAAGAGAGGGTAAAGGAATAGTACCATTGCTGGATAATTGGAAAGTCCCTGTGTGTCAACCTCTGTGCTTCGTGGCAAGGTAGACTAGCAAACATGCCTAACCTTTACTCACATTCGAGAAAACACTCCCAACAAGATTGCTTGCTCCAAAATCGAAGAGGCACCGCCCTCCGAATCTCGAGAGCCAGACTCCCAACATGATTACTTTCTCAAAAATCGAAGAGACACTGCTCCCCGAATCTCGAGAGCCAGACCCCCAGCATGATTGCTTTTTCAAAAATCGATGAGGCATCGTTCTCCGAATCAATCGAAGAGGCGCTCGCTTTCTCAAAAGCTGGGCTGCTCAGAGACCACGAGGGCCGATCTCAGAAATCGAAGAGGCACCTACTTTTCTAGCCTTGTCAGCACCTGTCACACGCACACTCAGCTTTGCAGAAATTATGGGCATTCTGTCGAAGACTTCTGGGGAAGTAGAAAGCACATGAATCTTACTGTTCAATCACCCACTTCCCACACGCAACAATAGCTCATGGGTACCACAAATAACTTTGCCAAAGTTCTCTGCCAAAGTTGAGCACGTGAAGCTTGCAGCTCCCACTACATCGCTCTGACCAAGAAAGGTAAAAGAATAGCAAAGAAACAGCACTAACAAAAGTTTAGACACATAAATTTTGAAGGTCTAGCTACCATATTATTACCCACAACTGTAAAGGAATAGTACCATTGCTGGATAATTGGAAAGTCCCTGTGTGTCAACCTCTGTGCTTCGTGGCAAGGTAGACTAGCAAACATGCCCAACCTTTACTCACATTCGAGAAAACACTACCAATAAGATTGCTTGCTCCAAAATCGAAGAGGCACCGTCCTCCGAATCTCGAGAGCCAGACTCCCAACATGACTACTTTCTTAAAAATCGAAGAGAGGGTAAAGGAATAGTACCATTGCTGGATAATTGGAAAGTCCCTGTGTGTCAACCTCTGTGCTTCGTGGCAAGGTAGACTAGCAAACATGCCTAACCTTTACTCACATTCGAGAAAACACTCCCAACAAGATTGCTTGCTCCAAAATCGAAGAGGCACCGCCCTCCGAATCTCGAGAGCCAGACTCCCAACATGATTACTTTCTCAAAAATCGAAGAGACACTGCTCCCCGAATCTCGAGAGCCAGACCCCCAGCATGATTGCTTTTTCAAAAATCGATGAGGCATCGTTCTCCGAATCTCGAGAGCCAGATACCACAGACCACTTTTTCAAAGTGCTCTGACAGAGTTAAAACATGTGAAACTGGCAGCTCCCACTACCGTGCTATGACCAAGCAGGGTAAAGGAATAGCATTACTACTTGTTGTTAGGGAGACTCCTATATATGTCGACCTCCATCCCCAACGGACAGGCAGACCTGCAAAAATGCTCAACCCTTCATCATATCTGAGAGGGCACTCCCAACGAAGCCTTTCGAAATATTCAGCTTTCTTTCCCCCCGATAATACCTCTGCAAACAAGCTATACTAGAGCAAGAATATCTCATATCATCAGGGTTAAAAGCAAGAGTATCCCATATCATGCTTTTTCCCTGTCTTTTCTTTTGGCCTTGTTTTTACCTGCAAGACAAGGAGAAAGAGAGCAATCAGTCAGCACTTGGAATCAAGCTTCCAGCCAGGAACTGACTGCCTGGAACCCCTTACCTGATTACTTACCTGGCATTGCTCTCGAGTACTCATCTTCAACATCTTATGTTTCCAGGGAAGATTCCGCATCTGCTTGAGGAACAGATAGGGCAAGTGCGAAGGATACAAGGAAGCATGTGGAGACAAGCGTAACAGCACACGTGCCGATACATTCATTACTCTGTCAAAAGCAAAAGTATCCCATATCAGCAGGGTGGAACGTACTCTAGATTTGATGGACTTGTTTTGACCCTCAAATTCTTAAGTTGGCCTTATACTCTGGAGAAAACCAGAAAACCCTCCAGCTCAGTTCAAGAATAAGCCTGTGGAAAGTTACTTCTTCAAAAGCAAAAGTATCTCATATCATCTCTTCTCATTTTTCTTCTCTTTATCCTTCATGCTGCTGCAAGATGGGGAGAAGGTGAACAATCAGTCGGAGCTCTGATTGCTTACCTTGTCTGTCACCTCTTTCAGCAGACCCCCTAGCTCGGCGACTTGGGGGACTCCTACTACATGGTTTGTATCGCGCTTGACCAAGCCTGAAACTACAAGTAAGCTTCAAGTGAAATTGATACATTACCTTGTGCATCTCCACCAGTTAAAGATACCACCCCTGGATGGAGGAAGAGTACTTCCAGAGAAGATGCCACATCTACCTATGAGACAGATAAGGCAAGTCAAGACGACACCACACTCCGATACTTAGAAGTTTCGTGATTACGAGATCATTCTCCCACAATATTTCCTAATGTCATTTGTACTAAATCATTCACTTGTACTCACTAAATGAGAGCTTGAACCTATGTACTTGTGTAAACCCTTCACAATTAATGAGAACTCTTCTATTCCGTGGACGTAGCCAATCTGGGTGAACCACGTACATCTTGTGTTTGCTTTCCTATCTCTATCCATTTATATACTTATCCACACTAATGACCGGAGCAATCTAGCGAAGATCACAAAAAGCGATCGTTTTCGCTACCTAGGATCTATCTTGCAAGAGAACAGAGAATTAGATGGAGATCTCAACCATAGAATACGAGCTGGATGGAAAGAGTGCATCCGGCGTGTTATGTGACCGTCGTAGGCCACTGAAGCTCAAGGGAAAATTTTATAGGACGGCAATAAGGCTAGCGATGTTGTATGGCACAGAATGTTGGGTGGTGAAGCATCAACACGTACACAAAATGGGTGTAGCGGAGATGAGGATGCTTCGTGGGATGTGTGGGCACACGAGAAAGGATAAGATTGGGAATGAGGATATCCGAGGTAAAGTAGGAGTAGCCGAAATTGTAGGAAAGATGAGAGAAAATCGGCTCCGGTGATTTTGAACATGTGCAAAGAAGGCCGACTGACGCTCCGGTTCGAAGATGTGACTATGGGACAGAGGTTCAGGGCCGAAGGGGTAGAGGAAGACCTAGGACAACTTTGGAAGAGACCCTAAGAAAAGACTTAGAGTACTTGGATCTAACGGAGGACATGACATAAAACCGAGCGCAATGGCGTTCTAGGATTCATATAGCCGACCCCACTTAGTGGGAAAAGGCTTTGTTGTTGTTGTTGTTGTTGTTGTTGGTGAGTTTTCATATAACATGAGTATGAGAACTTCTAGTTGACGCATTCAGTTTACTTACTTTTTATTGAGCATCTAAATACTTACTTTCGTGTCTTTCACACCAATGACTTGAGACTAGACACTCTCTAGGGAGAAGACATAATATGTACTGATCTATCTGGATTATCAATGCCCAATTGATAATCCTATGATTATAAGCGTTTAAGATATGTGTATGAAAAAGAAAAGTTTCTTGAATCTAACTTATGGATTACACTCTATTACATATTCCTTGAACTTATCTTTTAAACGTATGACATTTAACGAGATGACTTTAAACAATAATATTTTCCATTAGATTAAAGTAAATTAGTTTAATATTTGAAATGTCCTTTGTTGATGCACAAAACTGGAGGTCTTGGAACAATGTAAATCCGACCGTGAATCTGCAAGAAATGTAAATAACATAAGATGTATCGTGGTTCACCCCAATGTTTGGGCTACGTCCACATTGATTGTATTGTATTTCTCTGAAAAGTGAGGGAGAGAGTGTGAGAGCTTTCCTCTAGATAGGAGAGGCTTAGGGTTTGTGAGGGTGAGGAGACCCTTTTATAAAATAATGGCTCCTCCCCTCATTACATATTTGCCCATTCCTTTATTACATAATTACATTTTAAGTCCCCTGAGTATTAATACGAGGTCTAAATACGAGACCTTAAATATGGTATAAACAGTAGTCCCCTAAGTCTTCAGTCAGGATAGTCTTTTGGTTGGAGACTTGAAATTCAGTCCATGTGTGGGCCGAAGTAACTAGATGTTGTCTTGAACTGATGTTCGATATGAGGCAGTGCTCAATCTGAACTGATGCTCAACTAAAAGTAACACATGTTGCTCGACAGCTCGGCTCGTGGCTTATGTTGCCTTCGTTGGCTCGGCTTGTGGCGTTGAAGGTGAGAGAGTCTTTTTTATAGAATAAGGGCTCGCTCATCAATACATGAATGATGGGCTAGAGTTGATGCTCTCTAATGATGGTGATGGAGTCATTTTTATAGAATAAGGGCTCGTTCCTCAATACATAAATAATGGGTTAGAGTTGATGCTCGCGGCGAGGCGGTTGCTCAGTAGGCGGCGATGCTCTCTAATGGTGGTGAGGAAGTCCCTTTTATAGAATAAGGGTTCGCTCCTCAATACATAAGTGATGGGTTATGAGTGATGCTCGCGGCGAGGCGGTTGCTCGGCTGGTGGCGTTGCTCTCTAATGATAGTGAGGGAGTCATTTTTATAAAATAAAGGGTGCTCTCTAATGAAAGTGAGGGAGTCCCTTTTATAAAATAAGGGCTCGCTCTTCAATACATAAGTAATGGGCTAAGTCTCCCAAGTATTTTTCATGAGGCCCATTTGAGGCCCAATATATGGTACATAATGTAGTCCCCCAAGTCTTCGGTCAATAGAGTCTGTTGGCTGGAGACTTCAAATTGGATCCATGTATGGGCCGAAGTGGCGGTTGTTCGGATGCGGTATTTGTATACCTTGCACTGAAGCTTTGCAAGTGAAGCTTTGAAGCTGGAGCTCTATAAATGAAGCTTTCGAAGCTAAAGCTTTTGTAAATGAAGCTTTTGAAGCTAGAGCTCTGTAAATGAAACTTTTGAAGTTAGAGCTCTGTAAATGAAGCTTTTGAAGCTGATTTGACATGAGTGATGCTCATGAATGTTTGATTGACATGAGTGATGCTTATGGATGTTGACATGAGTGATGCTCATGGATGTTGTCATGAGTGATGCTCATGAATGTTAACATGAGTGATGGTCATGAATGTTGACATGAATGATGGTCATGAATGTTTATGTATGATTGTCATGAGTGATGCTCATGAATGTTTATGTATGAATGACATGAGTAATGCTCATGTATAATTTGGAGTACTAGACATACTTTTGATCACCTGGTTAGTGGCATGGATGGCTAGTTGCCAAATTAGAGTATGGGTTGTAGATCTCATCACCTGGTTGGTGGTTATAGCGGCGGGTTGCCGAATGATATTAGAGTACGATTTGTACATTTCATCACCGAGTTGGTGGTAATAGCGGCAGGTTGCCGGATAATTTTTGGAGTATTGGGCGTACTTTTTGGTCACCTGGTTGGTGATAATAGCGGCGGGTTGCTGAATAATTATGGAGTACTAGGCATATTTTTGATCGTCTGGTTGGAGTTATTTTGGGCTTATAGGCCTTCGCCCTTTACACAACATTCCAGCCCATTTATTTTGGGCTTTTCTGTTTTTTTTTTTAATTACCCTCTGATGGGGTTTATACATATTACCCTCTGATGGGGTTTATATAGATGTCTCCGAAAGATAATAAAAAAAAATTACATCATTCTGGTAGGGTGTTTATTCCTTGCTTTTGCTTTCCGCTTTTCCTTTTTGGCAGATGGCAGACAACGCTTTCCTTATTGGTTGAGGAAGTGCGCAGGCAATTATCAGCTATCACAGCTAAGTTTCTTGGGTCATCCTCGGGAATATTTCTTTCAACCTTGCTGACAAGATCTGCCTCACCATTAGCAGCTTTGGTATATATGCCTCTTTTTTTTCTTTTTCTGCTGTTTTAACACAAGCTGGTGTACTCCAGCTGTAAAAAAAGAGCAACGAATAGGGCATCCCACCTGTGATGAGATACACGTTGTAAGGCGCATCACACCTTTCTCGTCTTTAACTGGTATGCCAACAGTTTCAATCAATCTATTATCCTCCAACTTTATCAATACCTTGACGGTACCATCAGCAACAGTGACACTCTAGTAAATGGGTGACCTACCAATCTTTTGACCAGAGCGATCGGCGAAGAAGAGCCGGTAGTCTAGGGTTTCAGGCTGGGCTTCATCCCTGATCTGAACTTCGGGTTTGTAGATAGCGGTGCTATTGAATGATCTCCTAGAGGAAGATAACAATGATGCTACTCTCATTCTAGTAAAGCAAAGGTTGGTGCCGTAGGGACTCTGCTTCATCGGGAACGACGTCGTTTGGAAGTATTAGAAACAGTCAACACCCTTGCGGTGGCCATGGTTCAAGAGATGAGTGAACAGAAAGTTTAATGGAGACGCTGCAGCTAATGTAGGCGAGCAAATAGATGAGTGTGCGTGCTGAGCATCGCTTGATTCCATTGATTCCGAACTGCGATAGCTGTTCGAGTAGGCGGTCGAACCTAGACCCGAGTAGAAACTCAGACATGCTTGTAGGCAAGGGTCGGAGCCTCGAGCCGCTACCGTCGTCATAAAAGATCTCATATCCACGACCTTCCTCGGTGATGGCGACGACGTCCATGTGACAGCCAACAAAGGACAAGATATTCCCCGATGCCTGGAGATGGAATGGGGCCGGATTCTTGGATCGAACCCGGGAGCGGACTGGAATCAATTGGGGAGACTCGACCCGGGGACAAGATCCGACGAGGGTCTATCCGACCCACCAAGCCTAATCCGGATTTGGGGCTCTGAGGCGAGTTGGAGACGGAGATGGAGGTGTGTTGAGGTCGACACCAGAAGGAACAACAAAGGAAGAAGAGGAGGCTACCAATAAACTGGAAGCAGAAGTAGCCTTTGTAGCCATGCCCAAGTAGCACCTCGCCATGCCTTTCTCTTGCTCTTACTCTCTCTCTCTAGGAGTCTGTGTCGGTCTCTGTTAGATTTGTTGCAATTGATGAAGCGCTGATGGTTTGTTTTTTTTTTATTTGCCTGAGGTGGTATTCTCAGTGTTGCAGAAAGAGCAGGGAGAACTCTATGTCTGTGTCTCTGTGTGGGTTTTGCAGATCCACGACGAAGGTGAAAAAATGAAAAAGAACCGACATAGCTTTTTTGTGTCGTTTCCCACAGATAGCGCCAAATGTTGATGCACAAAACTGGAGGTCTTGGAACAACGTAAATCCGACCGTGAATCTGCAAGAAATGTAAATAACACAAGATGTATCGTGGTTCACCCCAAGGTTTGGGCTACGTCCACACTGATTGTATTGTATTTCTCTGAGAAGTGAGGGAGAGAGTGTGAGAGCTTTGCTTTAGATAGGAGAGGCTTAGGTGTGAGGGTGAGGATGCCCTTTTATAGAATAAGGGCTCCTCCCCTCATTACATATTTGCCCTTTCCTTTATTACATAATTGCATTTAAGTCCCCCGAGTATTTATACGAAGTCTAAATACGAGGCCCTAAATATGGTATAAACATCCTTAAAATATCATCTCATGACGGACATTTCCAACATGTGGATACGCGAAGTACAACGAGCAAGAATAACAATGGCTAATCCTTGAAAATTGGGATTGCCATGCAGTATCCGAGGCCACAAAATGTGAAGTTTGAGTTTCTGTTGATGATGGCCCTAACACACCTCATCACTTGAGGTCGAACCTTGTAAACTTTGGACTTTCCGAATTTCAGATGTGCATCCTCGAGAATTGTAGCAATGTGTTAGCAATGATAAAAGATGTCATAGTGCTTGTGCACATTTAATAAGTGGCGACTCTTTGCATCACAAGTGATTTCGACTTTCGAACACACGAATATCTAGGCTAGACTATTCGAATTCGATGGTGAGATCCTTTAGCAGCTGCTCTTTAAATATCATGATTGGCTTTAAGACATATTTCTAACACTACCATTGTGACAATAGTGTAATATGAATAAAAGACATGATGTCTGAATCCTACATATAGGTATTGCACTTACTTAAACCACTATAGAAGACCATAGAGGGACTGCATGTCCTAATCTCATTTTTTAATAAATACAATATTATTTACACTAAAGGGTGAGAGAGTGGGCTAAGCCTCACAATGAACTATCCATAATAATTTGATTCAAATTTGTCTTTAGTGAGAATTAAACCTAAGACTTCACATTCATAGCATTAGACCATAGTATGGCCAGGTCCTCACCTCTTATATTAAAACTCATTATGACATATAATTTAGTAAATTTTCAAATGGAGTTAGAGAATGTAAAAGGGTATACATATGATGGAGTATTTATTTGAAATCTAATAATCAATAAAAGTAATTGGTTTCTTTTATGCCAATAGATTAATTGGGAGGTGAAAAGCCAAATGAAAATCTGGTCTATGATCATAATCCAATAGTAATTATATACAACAACAACAACAACAAAACCTTTTCCCATTAAGTGGGGTCGGCTATATGAATCCTAGAATGCCATTGCGCTCGATTTTGTGTCATGTCCTCCGTTAGATCCAAGTACTCTAAGTCTTTTCTTAGGGTCTCTTCCAAAGTTTTCCTAGGTCTTCCTCTACCCCTTTGGCCTTGAACCTCTGTCCCGTAGTCACATCTTCGAACCGGAGCGTCAGTAGGCCTTCTTTGCACATGTCCAAACCACTGTAACCCATTTTCTCTCATCTTTCCTTTAATTTCGGCTACTCCTACTTTACCTCGGATATCCTCATTCCTAATCTTATCCTTTCTCGTGTGCCCACACATCCAATGAAGCATCCTCATCTCCGCTACACCCATTTTGTGTACGTGTTGATGCTTCACCGCCCAACATTCTGTGCCTTACCGCATCGCTGGCCTTATTGCCGTCCTATAAAATTTTCTCTTGAGCTTCAGTGGCCTACGACGGTCACACAACACGCCGGATGCACTCTTCCACTTCATCCATCCAGCTTGTAGTCTATGGTTGAGATCTCCATCTAATTCTCCGTTCTTTTGCAAGATAGATCCTAGGCAGCGAAAACGATCGCTTTTTGTGATCTTCGCTAGATTGCTCCTGTCATTAGTGTGGATAAGTATATAAATGGATAGAGACAGGAAAGCAAACACAAGATGTACGTGGTTCACCCAGATTGGCTACGTCCATGGAATATAGGAGTTCTCATTAATTGTGAAGGGTTTACACAAGTACATACGTTCAAGCTCTCCTTTAGTGAGTCCAAGTGAATGATTTAGTACAAATGACATTAGGAAATATTGTGGGAGAATGATCTCGTAATCACGAAACTTCTAAGTACCGAAGTGTGGTATCGTCTTCACTTGCCTTATCTGTCTCATAGGTAGATGTGGCATCTTCTCTGGAAGTACTCTTCCTCCATCCAGGGGTGGTATCTTTAACTGGTGGAGATGCACAAGGTAATGTATCAATTTCACTTGAAGCTTACTTGTAGTTTCAGGCTTGGTCAAGCACGATACAAACCATGTAGTAGGAGTCCCCCAAGTCGCCGAGCTAAGGGATCTGCTGAAAGAGGTGACAGACAAGGTAAGCAATCAGAGCTCCAAGCAACCAGTCCCAGATCAGAAGTTTGATTTCGAGTTCCGGCTGATTGTTCTTATTCTCCCTATCTTGCAGACAGCATGAAGGATAAATAGAAGAAAAATGAGAAGAGATGATATAAGATACTTTTGCTTTTGAAGAAGTAACTTTCCACAGGCTTATTCTTGAACTGGGCTGGAGGGTTTTCTAGTTTCCTCCAGAGTATAAGGCTGACTGAAGAATTTGAGGGTCAAAACAAGTTCATCAAATCTAGAGTACGTTCGACTCTGCTGATATGGGATACTTTTGCTTTTGACAAAGTAGTGGATGTATCGGCACGTGTGCTGTTACGTTTGTCTCCACATGCTTCCTTGTATCATTCTCACTTGCCTTATCTATTCCTCAGGGTGATGCGGTATCTTCCCTGGAAGCATAAGATGTTGAAGATGAGTACTCGAGAGCAATGTCAGGTAAGTAATCAGGTAAGGGGTTCCAGGCAGTCAGTTTCTGACTGGAAGCTTGATTCCAAGTGCTGACTGATTGCTCTCTTTCTCCTTGTCTTGCAGGTAAGAACAAGGCCAAAGGAAAAGACAGGGAAAAAGCATGATATGGGATACTCTTGCTTTTAACCCTGATGATATGAGATATTCTTGCTCTGGTATAGCTTGTTTGTAGAGGTATTATCGGGGGGAAAGAAAGCTGAATATTTCGAAAGGCTTTGTTGGGATTGCCCTCTCAGATATGAGAAAGGGTTTAGCATTTTTGCAGGTCTGCCTGTCCGTTGAGGATGGAGGTCGACATATATAGAAGTCTCCCTAACAACAAGTAGTAATGCTATTCCTTTACCCTGCTTGGTCATAGCACGGTAGTGGGAGCTGCCAGCTTCACATGTTTTAACTCTGTCAGAGCACTTTGAAAAAATAGTCTATGGTATCTGGAAAGCTGATGTTGCGTGTGAAGATTACAGAAGCAATCCTGTCGGGGATCTGGCTCTCGAGATTCGAAGAACGATGCCTCTTCGATTTTTGAGAAAGCAATCCTGCTGGGGGTCTGGCTCTCGAGATTCGGAGAGCGGTGTCTCTTCGATTTTTGAGAAAGTAATCATGTTGGGAGTCTGCTCTCGAGATTCGAAGGGCGGTGCCTCTTCGATTTTGGAGCAAGCAATCTTGTTGGGAGTGTTTTCTCGAATGTGAGTAAAGGTTGGGCATGTTTGCTAGTCTACCTTGCCACGGAGCACAGAGGTTGACACACATGGACTTTCCAATTATCCAGCAGTGGTGCTGTTCCTTTACCCTTGTGGGTAATAATATGGTAGCTAGACCTTCAAAATTTATGTGTCTAAACTTTGTTAGTGCTGTTTCTTTGCTATTCTTTTACCCTTCTTGGTCATAGCGATGTAGAGGAAGCTGCAAGCTTAAAGTGTCTAAACTTTGTCAGAGATCTTTGGCAAAGTTATCTGTGGTACCCATGAGCTGATGTTGCGTGTGGAAAGTGGATGATTGAACAGTAAGATTCACGTGTTTTCTACTTCACCAGAAATCTTCGACAGAATGCCCGTAAATTCCGCAAAGCTGAGTGTGCATATGACAGGTGTTGACAAGGCTGAAAAAGCAGGTGCCTATTCGATTTCTGAGATCGGCCCTCGTGGTCTCTGAGCAGCCCAGCTTTTGAGAAAGCAAGCGTCTCTTCGATTTCTAAGATCGGCCTTCGTGGTATTTGAGCAGCCTAGCTTTTGAGAAAGCAAACGCCTCTTCGATTTCTGAGATCGGTCATCGTGGTCTCTGAGCAGCCCAGCTTTTGAGAAAGCAAACGCCTCTTCGATTTCTGAGCAGGCGCCTCTTCGATTTCTGAAGCTTCGTCGAGTGCAGATTTTTATAGAGGTTGGCATTAAGTTCCAAAGCACACTTGAATCTCCACCAGTAGAAGCTTCATTCTTGTACTTCTAAGATCTTGATTTGTCCGACCTCTTCTCTCTTCAACACCTTTGAAAATGTCTGGCCCCTTCGACCATCGTTTTGACTTAAACCTCGTTGAAGAGGCAGCCACGCCTTCTCCAGACAACATATGGCGCCCATCCTTCGTCTCCCCTACTGGTCCTCTTACCATTGGGGATTCCGTGATGAAGAATGATATGACCGCTACGGTGGTGGCCAGGAACCTTCTCACTCCCAAAGATAACAGACTACTTTCCAAACGGTCTAATTAGTTGGCTGTTAAGAATTCTCTGGCTCTCAGTGTTCAGTGTGCAGGTTCTGTGTCTAATATGGCACAACGCCTATTTGCTCGAACCCGCCAAGTTGAATCATTGGCGGCTGAAGTGATGAGTCTCAAATAGGAGATTGGAGGGCTCAAGCATGAGAATAAACAGTTGCACCGGCTCGCACATGACTATGCTACAAACATGAAGAGGAAGCTTGACTAGATGAAGGAATCTGATGGTTAGGTTTTACTTGATCATCAGAGGTTTGCGGGTTTGTTCCAAAGGCATTTATTGCCTTCGTCTTCTGGGGTTGTACCGCGTAATGAAGCTCCAAATGATCAATCTCTGATGCCTCCTCCTTCTAGGGTTCTGTCTAGTACTGAGGCTCCGAATGATCCCCCTTCGGTGCCTTCTCTTTCTGGGGCTCTACCGATTGCTGAGACTTCTCCTAAGCAACCTTTGTGAAGGCTCCCTCTTGTTTGTTTATTTTGACTCATGTATATGTACATATTTGTAACTTATCAGGGATATCAATAAATAAACTTTGTTTCATTTCAACGTATTGTGTTAAATACACTAAAGTCTTCTTCGCTAAGTTCTTTGAATTTTTCTTTTGTTGAAGCTTTGTGAGTGGAGCATGTAGGTTGAGGTAGTGTTCCCTTAATTTCCCGAGTGAGGAAAACTTCTCGGTTGGAGACTTGGAAAATCCAAGTCACTGAGTGAGGTCGGCTATATGAATCTTAGAACGCCATTGTGCTTGGTCCTGTGTCATGTCCTCCGTTAGATCCAAGTACTCTAAGTCTTTTCTTAGAGTCTCTTCCAAAGTTTTCTTAGGTTTTCTTCTACCCCTTCGGCCCTGAACCTCTGTCCCATAGTCGCATCTTCTAATCGGAGCGTCAGTAGGCCTTCTTTGCACATGTCCAAACCATCGTAGCCGATTTTCTCTCATATTTCCTTCAATTTCGGCTACTCCTACTTTACCTCGGATTTCCTCATTCCTAATCTTATCCTTTCTCGTGTGCCCACATATCCAACGAAGCATCCTCATCTCCGCTACACCCATTTTGTGTACGTGTTGATGCTTCACCGCCCAACATTCTGTGCCATACAGCATCGTCGGCCTTATTGCCGTCCTATAAAATTTTTCCTTGAGCTTCAGTGGCATACGGCGGTCACATAACACGCCGGATGCACTCTTCCAGTTCATCCATCCAGCTTGTATTCTATGGTTGAGATCTCCATCTAATTCTCCGTTCTTTTGCAAGATAGATCCTAGGTAACGAAAACGGTCACTCTTTGGTATTTCTTGATCTCCGATCCTCACCCCTAACTCGTGTTGGCCTCCATTTGCATTGAACTTGCACTCCATATATTCTGTCTTTGATCGGCTTAGGCGAAGACCTTTAGATTCCAACACTTCTCTCCAAAGGTTAAGCTTTGCATTTACCCCTTCCTGAGTTTCATTTATCAACACTATATCGTCTGCGAAAAGCATACACCAAGGAATATCATCTTGAATATGTCCTGTTAACTCATCAGCAAAAAGGTAAGGACTTAAGGATGAGCCTTGATGTAATCGTACAGTTATGGGAAAGCTTTCGGTTTGTCCTTCATGAGTTCTTACGGCAGTCTTTGCTTCTTCATACATATCCTTTATTGCTTGGATATATGCTACTCGTACTCCTTTCTTCTCTAAAATCCTCCACAGAATGTCTCTTGGGACCCTATCATACGCTTTTGTGTAAATCTTTTTTCCCATCTCTATATCTTTCCATCAATCTTCGTAAGAGATAGATTGCCTCCATGGTTGAGCGCCCTGGCATGAACCCGAATTGGTTGTCCGAAACCCGTGTCTCTTGCCTCAATCTATGCTCAATGACTCTCTCTCAGAGCTTCATTGTATGACTCATTAGCTTAATACCCCTATAGTTCATGCAATTTTGTACGTCGCCCTTGTTCTTGTAGATAGGCCCCAAAGTGCTCGCTCGCCACTCATTTGGCATCTTCTTCGTTTTCAAAATCCTATTGAAAAGGTCAGTGAGCCATGTTATACCTGTCTCTCCCAAAACTTTCCACACTTCGATCGGTATATCGTCTGGGCCCACTGCTTTTCTATGCTTCATCTTCTTCAAAGCTACAACCACTTCTTCCTTCCGGATTCGACGATAAAAGGAGTAGTTTCTACACTCTTCTGAGTTACTCAACTCCCCTAAAGAATCACTCCTTTCATGTCCTTCATTGAAAAGATTATGAAAATAACCTCTCTATCTGTCTTTGACCGCGTTCTCTGTAGCAAGAACCTTTCCATCCTCATCCTTGATGCACCTCACTTGGTTTAGGTCCATTGTCTTCTTTTCCCTTGTTCTAGCTAGTTTATAGATATCCAACTCTCTTTCTTTGGTATCTAGTCGCTTATACATATCGTCATAAGCCGCTAACTTAGCTTCTCTCATAGCTTTGTTCGCCTCTTGCTTCGCTTTTCTATACCTTTCACCATTTTCATCGGTTCTGTCCTTGTATAAGGCTTTACAACATTCCTTCTTAGCCTTCACCTGTGTTTGTACCTCCTCATTCCACCACCAAGATTCCTTTTGGTGTGGAGCAAAGCCCTTGGACTCTCCTAATACCTCTTTTGCTACTTTTCGGATATAACTAGCCATGGAATCCCACCTTTGGCTAGCTTCCCCCTCTCTATCCCACACACACTGGGTTATTACTTTCTCTTTGAAAATGGCTTGTTTTTCTTCTTTTAGATTCCACCATCTAGTCCTTGGGCACTTCCAAGTCTTGTTCTTTTTTCTCACTCTTTTGATATGTACATCCATCACCAACAAGCGATGTTGATTAGTCAAGCTCTCTCCCGGTATAACTTTGCAATCCTTACAAGTTATACGATCCCCTTTCCTCATTAGAAGAAAATCTATTTGTGTTTTTGACGACCCACTCTTGTAGGTGATCACATGTTATTCTCTCTTCTTAAAGAAGATGTTGGCTAAGAAGAGATCATATGCCATTGCAAAATCCAAGATAGCTTCCCCATCCTCGTTTCTCTCCCCAAAACCATGGCCACCATGAAAACCTCCATAGTTGCCTGTCTCCCTGCCCACGTGTCCATTTAAATCTCCTCCTATAAATAACTTCTCCGTCTGAGCAATTCCTTGAACCAAGTCTCCAAGGTCTTCCCAAAATTTCTCATTCGAACTCGTATCCAACCCTACTTGAGGTGCGTACGCACTAATCACATTGATAAGTTCTTGTCCTATTACAATCTTGATTGACATGATTCTATCTCCTACCTTCTTAACATCTACAACATCTTGTGTCAAGGTCTTGTCCACGATGATGCCAACACCGTTTCTCGTTCTATTTGTGCCCGAATACCAAAGTTTAAACTCTGAGTTTTCTAGATCCTTTGCCTTAAGACCAACCCACTTAGTTTCTTGTAGGCACATAATATTTATCCTTCTCCTCACCATAACTTCCACTACTTCCATAGATTTTCCCGTTAAGGTTCCTATATTCCACGTTCCTAAACGCATTCTGCTCTCTTGAACTCTACCATTCTGTCCTAACTTCTTCACCCTCCCCCGTCTAATAGGATCAAAGTACTTCTTTTGTGTGTCCCGTGTAAAGTTGATAGGAGCATATGCTCCCAAACAACTTTGAGTGGAGTCGTTCGAAAAGAAGTTTCTATGGCCCCCTTGCTCATTTAACACTGCATCCGGGTGCCGATGGATACAGGCTGTAGTAGGGTTCTGGACATAAACTCAAGAAGTCTAGCAGTAACATAGTTGCCTTTTTCTTTCTAAACAAAATGAAACTTAGACTCCAAAGAACATGGAATCTGTACGAATGGAATACATATATACACAGTGTAGCAAATTAGCATTACATACACAAGATTAGTGGAAAGATAAAACGATAGCAATACCATTATAATTTACATATACGCTATAAACAGTGTGGTAATATTATATCAAGTTTTGGACTGATCTCATTGGACTGGGAAGCACACAAATTCTGCAATGGTCTTCTCCAATTTAGAGATGAACAGGGACCAACCCAAACTTGGAGGCAGGGTAATCAACTTGTTGAGCGCTGTCCGTTCCCTATACAAAATTGTACAAGTAATAAGTGGCAGAAAAAGATCAGATAAAACGTTACGTCAATAGAATAAATCATATTTTGCATTCTGAAGTTCGTGTTCAATTGTAACCTCATACAATATTTCTAAAATATTTCAATCCTATACATTTACTTATTATTTTATTTTAATATTATACATCTGTTAAAAATTATGTTAAGTTAATCATTTAAGTGATGATGTGGTAATAACAAATTCCATATTTACGTTGATGTGGAGCCAACTTTGTACCATGAAAATAAAAAAGGATTAATTAATAAAAAATAGAAAAGGAAAAAAATCAGGTGGACAAATTTGGGGCTCAAATTTTTATTTATCATTTGTTTTTTAGTCTATGTGGACAAATTTGACTACTATGTTAGCTAAAATATAGGCTTTATATTTGTCATGTCATCAATTAACCGTCAAGTTGATGGTGCAACTAACAAATGTGTGAAATTGCAACTAAAATATAAGTGTATGAGATTGAAATATTATGAAGATTATGTATGATGTTCTAATTGTACCCAAACCTGAGAATGTAAAATGTAATTCACCCATAAACTTGTGTAGTTTTATTGTTCAGCTTTAGTCTATCTTATATGTTATTTGATAATCATTTTATTTTTAGTTTCAGTTATTTAAAAAAAAATATAAATAAAAATTGAAAGCTAACTTTGTTTTATTTTTAAATTTGGGATTTTATTTTGATTTTCTAATTACAAAAAAAAAAAAATGAAAAATCTGAAATGGTGAAATGTCTCTACTGGTAAAGAGAATGTATAAGTATTAAAGAAGAGAAATTAAGCATGAAAAAGAGTACTCATCACCTGGTAAGAAGGGTAGACCATCCCGGGATAGAATATTGACAGTAGAAGATGATGGTCGAACGATCCATTGTAGGCAGGATCGCAACCTTTCCCCAAACCACCCGGATTCAGTTTTGTAGTGATAGCTTATTTCTGAGATGTGCATAACCATGGAACTATCCAAGCTTCCTTCTCCACGTATTCTCTCTACGAGTTCATTGGGAACATTTACCAAATCCAAAGTTTGGAGACATGTTAGGTGTTCAATTCCATTAGGCAATTGCTTTAACCCCATGCATGCAGTGATAACAAGTGTCTGTAATGCCGGCATTGCCCCCTTCTCTATGACGATCGCATTCATTTTAGGCAACTCCATTATGTATAATTCAGAAAGCATTCGGAATCCAGTGTGAAAGACCAATTGATTTCCAAGATATGCATTGTTTAGCCGAAGTACGCTCAAATTAGGAAGTGCTTGGATGTAAGGAAGAAAATCTTCTGATAATCTGGACCAATGCAATCTCAAGTGTGTAAGGCTGAGAAGAGAAGGAAACCAAAGTGGAACCTTCTCTAATTTTCCAATCAGACCAAGTTCCTTGAGCAAAGGAGGTGCAGATGGCAATGCATCCAATCGTAACACCTCATCCTCATTACTTGTATGGACAAAGATGTGTTCAATGAGTTTCATGCTTTCGAGTGACTTGCACAAGTCCTCCTCATCTGCCTCCCTCACATTGCTTAAGCTCATTCTTGTGAGTTGGGTCAACTGTCGAAGTTGTTTGACTAACGATCCTCCTAACTCGATAGCATCACAAACTTGTAAGCTCTTTAGCTTACAAATGCCATCTGGTGCTTTTGTGCCATAAAAGAAATAATAAGGCTTAAAAAGATCTTCAAAATTGTAATGGTACATCAACAGGTGCCGTAAGTTTTCTAACTTCACAATTCCAGCTGGAAGTACCCTGATTTTGGAATGCCTAATGTCTAAGGTTTCCAAACTATGAAGGTTTCCTATATCTTTTGGAAGCTCTTTTACTTTTGTTCCTTTCAAGTTTAAATACTTCAAGTTAAAAAACTTTACTATTTCACCTGGGAGCTGAGCAACTGGGACATGTTTAAGATCCAAGACCCTTAAGAGTTTGAAACCAGATGGCAATTTTTGAACTGAAGAGGAATCAGCCATATTAGGAGGAAAATAAAAGAAGGTGCGAACCTTTGACATGTCTCCGTGTGTTTGTAGTTCTTCATGGTTAGCTTGCATGGACATACGACGAGGCCCTCTGCTATCTTTATTCATTTTTTGCTCATCATAAACGGCAAAAAATTTCTCAGCTTTGGAAATTGAAAGAGCAAGTTCGCGTATAAGGTCATGCATCTTGAACGTTTTTGCTCTTCTAGATGGTTGCTTCTTAACAACTTGTACCATGCATCAGCAAGTGAGCTCCGCTGCGTAGCTTTCAGCGATCTCTTCTGGCTTAGGCCCTTCCACTCTATCCACAAATCCCTCTGCCATCCACAGTCTGACAAGCCTATAACTGTCTATTGCATAATCTTCTGGAAAAATACACAAATATAAGAAGCAATGCTTAAGTCGGTAAGGTAAATCGTTGAAGCTTAGCAAGAAGATGCTCTTCACTACTTCGAGTGTCGGGTTGTTACTTAGCTCCCAATTCAAACTACTGTAAAATTTCTTCCACTCAGAAACCAATCTCCTGGTCGACATGAGAGCACCCAAAGCCACAATTCCAAGAGGTAAGCCTTTGCATTTTCCAACTAGATCTCTAGCAATGGGCTCAAGCTCCTGTGGGCAACACTTATCAGGCCAGCTAGAGAAAGTTTTCTTGGAAAAAAGATCCCAAGCATCATTCTCATTAAGAGGCTGAACATGGTAAACATGACTTCCAGCTTCAAAGGGAAAAGAAGCAATGTCTTCATTTCGAGTTGTGAGCATGACTCTACTTCCATCTACTCCATCTGGAAGTGCTACACTTATTTGCCTCCAGAGATATTTATCCCACACATCATCTAACACAATTACGTACCTCTTTGACTGCAAGTAGTTTACCAACAATTCTACCATATGTATGTAGTTCATGTTGCTCAAATCTTGAGGAACATCTTGCAGTGCTGATCTAAAAAGTTCTTTTATCAAGACTCTTAATAGATCGTCAATGTTGTAGGTTTTCGAGACAGTGAGCCATGCATAGCATTGAAAATTGGCTGTTTGACCAGTGAAGGTGTTCGCAACCAAGCTTGTCTTACCTGAACCCCCCATACCAACTACTGAAATTACAGTCCTCTGAGGCTCTTTAGACAGCAACCATCCAACCAGCTTCTCTTTAGCATCTTTGATTCCCACAAGTTCATCTTTAAAGAAAAGAGATGACTCACCATATATTTTGACTTGGTTGGGATCGTAACTATTGGGATTAGTGTTCGTGCCCTCTATTCACTCTACACCATAGCGCCGGCTTCTTTCTGGAATGCCTTTGATTGTTTTGATGAGCTTCTGCAATTTGGTGGCAATCCAATGCCTCTCCCAAAGATATTTGGGGAAGCAAGTGGCTTGACGAAAGGCTCTTGTGTACGGACCCCAACTTCTCTGCTTGTTTGTGTGATACATGAACTCGTCCATGATGTCTTCAACCGCAATGGACACGTCCCTCACTTTTTCCACCCATGTTTTTTCCACTTCGTTTAGAGCTCCCTTTTTTTCAGCATCTGCCAAGAAGGCTTTCATGGCTAACAACTCAAGCCTGGTCTCTTCAAGTTCATCATGAACTCCTCCTAACAGTGACGCTTCGCTTATGAGAAATGCTCCAACTCTGCCTATCAAAAGGTCTAGCACAGCCGAAGCCATGTCTTCTTCTTCTCTACTAAGTTTTGGAATGAACGTATGATAAGAATGAATGGGTTCATAAAATAATATCGGGTTTCTATATAATGCTAGTTTTAATCTTTTTCTTGCGGTAAGAAAAGAATGTGGAATCTGAATAACCTCGTCTCTTTAAGATGTTTTCCTTTTGCAAAAGCGAGATCCGCCATTTGCTAGCTCAAATGTAACAAAAAAACTAAGGAATCTTTATTTTCTTGCTGCACGACAAGATTATACTCGCGTGGCTCACGATCCATCTTAAAGGCACAAAATTAGTTTATCGGATGCAGCATATATGTTTTTTGTGTTGCAAGTAATTGTATGTTTATTGATTCATTTATTATTCGTTGATATATTTGCACTGAGGGTTGCTGATGCGGGAGCAAGCTTAAAAGAATACAACTTGAAAATTGCTCACATGCATTGGAATTGGAATAATAACTGCAGTGCATTTTTAATTACTTAGAAATTTGTTAACTCCATTTACAACATAGTGAGAGTCTTTTAGGAAGTTGTAATTCATTTATGCCTCTTTATCTTTACTTCCCTTAAATTGTGATGTAATACAAACATTTGAGCAACTTGAATGAATTAAAATATATTTTTCTTTGTGCATGTGAAGAAAGTGATTTCTCCTTCTCCAATTAAGCGTTTAGCTCTGTTCCCCCTGGTTGAGCAAATTTCAGGCCATCTATCCCTTGTCTCTTCGAGACTCCCTTAGTTTTTTTCCTGCATCAAGTGGCATCAGGTTTTCCACTGCGTTTCAAGACCATGGTTGTGATTTACATTCTGTTTGAAGAACACAATGTCGAAGAAATTGGTTTCATCGATTTAAATTCACAACCAATTTATGATGAGTGCGTTGATGACGGCGAAGTCAATAATCATTTTGTGAATGAAGTTGACGAGGATGACAGTGAGCAATTTTCAATGCATTGGAATTGGAAACTGATAGGTTTTAAGTTAGAAATTTGTTGACTCCATTAACAACATGGTGAGTCTTTTAGGAAGTTGTAATTCATTTATGCTTCTTTATCTTTACTTCCTTTAAATTGTGATGTAATACAAGCATGAATTAAAATATATTTTGCTTTGTACAATTGAAGTGAGTGATTTCTCCTTTCCCAATCAAGCATTTAGCTTGGTTGTGTGAACAAATCCACGATTAGCAACGTCGAGTAAGCTTCATTGCCCCTAGTTGAGCGAATTCTAGGTCATTTATCCCTCGTCTCTTTGAGACTCCCTTGGTGTTTTTCTTGAATTAGTTATGGAGAATAAATTTGGAGATGAAAAGAGAGTGGAACAATAAAGAGAAGAGAGAGAAAAAGGCTTTGAGGAGTTTTAGGACACAACAATTACACACACTAAGGGGTGAGGAAAATACTACAAACTTGTCATTCAAGAGATTCAAACTTAAGACCTATCTGTTTCAAGTGACAAAAAATATCATTAGACCATAGTACTAAGTATGATTACTTGCGGCGCATGCCAATCCTTATATTGTAGGAACTCCAAGACTTATTGAGATCTGGTTGACACCATACAGAATCAGATACTATGTCTTGTGGAACAAGTATGGTCATTCTAGTGGAGTCGCTCAAACTTCACCTATTGCCTCAGAACAAGATGGTGGCATTATTGCTCTGTTTGATCCAGCTCCACTTGGAGTTGTTGAGTCCATGATCAGACTTCTGAGGTAAACGTATTTTGATCAGTCTTACTCTGACCTAGAAAATCATGGTCCTATAGGGTTCTTATGCACAAGATGCTCGGTCATCATTTGGATGCTATGCTGATCAAGTGGAAGTTGAGTCTTCTCTAGAAAAATGATGTCAAATACCTTTTATCTCAATCATTTTGGATGTAAATGGTTCACGGTGGAGTTCACAGATGGATAATAGTTGAATTTTGTTATAGAAAATAGGCCCTGGATGTTCGATGATGAACCCCTTATCTATCAGATGGCACCCAAGTGGATGATGATGTCAAGGAGGCTCTACACAAGAATGTTATGTTGTGCTTTCCTGTTGCTATGAACCATGAGAAGGATAATGTCGAAAGTTAAAAAACTGGGCAGAGAGCTGTTGTGGAGGCTCGGGAGGAAGAATGCTGCACAAAAATTACAAAAATATGGCGCAAAACAGCTGAAAGGCATAAAAATATGGAAGTGGTTATGAAGGACAGGTCGCAAAAGGAAGTTGGTAAGGTGGCAAAGTATAAATGGGTGCCAAGTGCTGACTTAATTGGTGCAGGACTGGAGATGCTGTTACCGCTGCAACAAGGATGTTATGTTGCGCTTTCCTGTTGCTATGAACCATGAGAAGGATAATGTCGAAAGTGAAGAAACTGGGCAGAGAGCTGTTGTGGAGGCCCATAAGGAAGAAGACTGGACAACAGTTACAAAAAGATGGCGCAAGAAAGCTGAAAGGCATAACAATATGGAAGTTGGTTATGAAGGACAGGTCGCAAAAGGAAGTTGGTAAGGTGGCAAAGTATTGTAAACTAAACTGTAATAGCAGGAGAATATGCAGTACTCGAGAGAGAAAGAGAAAGAGAGAGAGAGAGAGAAATTTAGAGAGAGAGAGATTTAGAAAGTGAAGTTGATACTTTCATATGTAATATTTTCTGTTACTTCAATCTTACAATATCAAGACTATATACTATATGAAACTGCCTAAGTCACAATATAACTAACTCTAACAGCCTTCCTAATCTTTTGACAAGTGTCTTCATATTCTACCATTGGATTACTATCCTTAACATCCCCCCTCAAGCTCAGGAGAGGTGGAATCTAAACTGAGATTGTGACAATGAGTCTGAAAAAGAGGAGCAGATAACCCCTTGGTCAGTATGTCTGCATATTGCTCATTGGAGGACACAAACTGAACAAACAACTGCTTCTTTGCAACTCGTTCGCGAACAAAATGAATATCAACCTCAATGTGCTTTGTGCGTTGATGTAGAACCGGATTTGATGTTAATGCGATTGCTGATATATTGTCACAATACAAAACTGGTGAAGTAGGAATAGCAAGATGCACAAAGGTCAGTAATTGCTTAATCCAATCTAGTTCAGCTGCTGTAGCAGCAAGTGCACGATACTCGGCCTCAGTTGATGACCGGGAGACTGTTTGTTGCTTCTTAGAGGACCACGAAATCGGATTGGAACCCAAAAAGACCACAAAACCAGTAGTAGACCGTCGATCATTAGGGTCTCCGGCCCAATCAGCATCAGAAAATGCTCTTACAGTGTCTGAATTAACTTCCAATCCTCCTCGAACATACCTAATACCCAAAGAGACAGTACCTTTGAGATATCTTAGTATCATCTTAACTGCACTAAAATGAGATTCCATAGGAGTTTGCATGAACTGGCATACTTGGTGCACGGCAAAGGCGATATCTGGCCGAGTAAATGTTAGATACTGCAAAGCACCAACCACACTGCGATAAAGCGCTGGATTGTTATAAGGCTTCCCATCATCAAGAACTAAACGATTATAAGGCAGACAAGGGGTTGAACACAGCTTGGAATCAAGCATTTCAGTCTTTATGAGGAGATCCTTAACATACTTAGCCTGTGATAGAACCAAACCATCTTTCTGGGAAAGAACCTGAATTCCCAAAAAGAAATGCAGGGGACCTAAATCTTTTATATCAAACTCCTTTGTCAAAGCAACAATCACATCATTGATCAAACTTGGATCATTACCATTGATGATGATGTCATCCACATAAAGAAGCAATATCACAACATTAGAACCAAAGTGTTTCACAAATAAGGATGGATCTGCAGGAGTTGTTGTAAAACCAAGTGAGGGGAGAAAGCTTGTAAACCTGTCATTCCAGGCTCTAGGGGCCTGTTTTAAACCATATAAAGACTTGTGCAGTTTGCAAACAAAGTCAGAATGATGAGGATCACCAAAACCTGGAGGTTGGGACATGTACACATCTTCCTGCAATACTCTATGCAGAAATGCATTCTTAACATCAAGTTGTCTCAAAGTCCACGCAAAATGAGCTGTCATAGCCAACACAAGCCTCACAGTTGTTGGCTTAACAACCGGACTGAAGGTTTCCCCATAATCAATGCCTTCCTCTTGATTGAATCCTTTAGCCACCAATCGAGCCTTATATCTCCCTATAGACCCATCAGCATTCCTTTTAATTTTAAACACCCATTTACAACCAACAAGGTTTTTCTGTGCAGGAAGAGGGACTAAACTCCATGTAGACTGAGTATGAAGGGCATCTAATTCTTCTTTCATGGCATCAACCCAAACCTTACACTTCAATGCCGACTTGTATGTTGCAGGTTCAATAAGAGAGAGATCCACATTCCCATTGTCCTGAACTGTAGTAAGAAATGCCTTCTTTTTTAAAATACCATTCTTGGATCTAGTTTGCATTGGATGCAAATTGAATGGAGGAATAGATAACACTGCTTGAATACTGTCAGGTTGAAACTCAGAAACCACAGAATTCTCAATTGGAACCGCAGGAGCCACATGGACATGTGGAGAGAAAGATTGGTCACTTGCATTGATGGATTGATGGATGGATGGGTGGAGAGTAGAATCACTGGACAATGGTGATGGTGTAATAGGAGGTGAGACAAGCACATTATGAAGATTAGGTACTGATGGGTGGATACTTGGTTGTAACACTTGCGATGTATGGAGACATGGTGCATGTGTTGATGCAAAAACTGAATAGGGAAATTCAGATTCATCAAACAAAACATGCTTGGAAATATAAACTTTCTTTTTATTAACTTCATAACAAATATAGCCTTTGTACTTTGATGCATATCCCAAAAAAATGCACTTAATTGTTCTAGGTTGTAACTTTGTGGTGGTTAAAGGTCGTAAGAGTGGATAACAAGAGCAACCAAAGACTTTAAGGTGACTGACATCAGGGACAGAACCATATAACATTTCAAATGGTGATTTCTGATTCAGTGTTTGAGATGGCATTCAATTAATAAGATAGACTGATGTTTGACTGGCACAAGACCAAAATGGTGCAGGTAGGTGAGATGTTTGAAGTAAGGTAATTGTAGTTTCAATAATGTGACGATGTTTCCTCTCGGCCAACCCATTTTGTTTTGGTGTGTATGGACAAGATAAATGGTGACTAATGCCTTTGGCAGCAAGAAAAGTTTGTAACTGGTGCCCTATATACTCACCCCCTCCATCACTCTGAAGTGTTTTAATAGACACTGAGAAATGAGTAAGTACAAACTGATAGAAGGTAAGAAATGTAGGACAAACATCAACTTTATTGACAAGGGGAAAAATCCAACAAAATCGAGTACATTGATCTATGAAGGTAACATAGTACTTAAAACCTTTTATAGACAGACATGGAGCAGGACCCCATACATCACTGTGTACAATATCAAAAGGTTGGACAGATTTGGATGTGACTGAATCAAAAGGTAGCTTACTAATTTTGCCCTGAATACAACTGGAACACATCACAGATATGGAATCAGAAATGCTAGATACATTGGATTTCTTAAGCATGAGAGAAACAACTTTGTTGGAAGGATGGCCTAACCTATGGTGCCATAGACTAGAGGTTACTGGTTTGCCAATATAAGCAGCAGCAAAGAAGGCTTTTGGTGTATGAGAAGCAGAGGATGTGAAAGGAATGGGATACAATCCATCATTGCAGAGACCTTTGAACAATATTCTCCATGTGGCTTTGTCCTAAATCCAAAAACACTAAGCATCAAATATCAGCCAGCAGTTATTGTCAAGATAGATTTTATGCACAGAGAGTAAATTCTGAGATATTCTGGGCACATATAAAACTGAATTTAACTTGAGATTATGAAATGGAGTCTGCAATATTGAAGATCCCTTATGAGAGACTTGCAAACCTTCACCACTAGCAGTTTGAATCATCTCAGTGGAAGGAAAAGGGGTTGCCAATGACAAGTTCTTCAAATCTGCAGTCATGTGGTTTGTTGCACCTGAATCCGTAAGCCAAACTTGCTGAGAAAAATTGGAATCCATCGGAGGGGCAGATGCATTGACATGCATAGCATTCATTGATCCAGAAGGAGAGTTAGTATTGGCATTCCTGAAATGACCAAATTGTGCACTGTGGTTCTTTCGGCCACATATTTGACACCCTTCAGTTATTGCACAGTCAGTGTTCCGAAATCGACATGTATCAGCAAGATGACCATACTTGCCACATATATGACAAGAATGTCCAGAAGCAACTTGATTTGGTGAATTGCCAAGAATCCCACAAGCCGAATTTGGATAAAAAGGCTTGTTGTTCCCAAATTTGGAACCATACTGGAACTTCCCTTTCCCTTTATTCTTGTTGTAGAATGGTTTATACTGGGAACCATATTGATTGCCATAGGATCCTTCAGCACTTTGATTATTGGAAGAAGAATGTTGCCCAAATTTCCCATTGAACCGTGTCTGAGAACTACTATTTTCAGCAGCCATTGCAGTAAGAAAAGGAGTTGCAGAAACACTCTCAATCATTGCTTCTTCAGCAAGCAATTGAGATCTCAAATCTTTAATAGAAATAACATGTTCCCTTCCTCTAATGATGGATCAAATGGTATTATACTCCGATGATAAGCCATTAAGCGTAAGAATTACTATATCATCATCATCAAATTTAACCCCAGCTGCAGAAAGATAGTCCCTAGCCTCTTTGATTCTTTGCAAATACAAAGAAATAGAATCATTACCCTTTTTGACATTCTGCAATTCTAACTTCATTTGGTAGATACTGGTTCTTGTAACCGTCAAGAATTGTTCCTTGAGTCTTGTCCAGATATCCTGAGCACTAGTGCTACCGATCACACAAGAAATAGCAGATGGCGAAAGAGTCGTAGTGATCAACTACATTAAGGCACGATCATGCATCTTCCAAATCTTGTAGTCATCAGATTCTGTGTGAGAAATAGTTCCTTGAGAATCTTCCTCATACCCACTAGAGGTAGACCTTGTAAATCGAATAGGACATGGGGTAGATCCATCCACAAAACCCAAAATACCATGCCCTTCGAGAAGAAGCTGCATCTGAAAATGCCAAACCAAGTAGTTTGTCTCATCAAGCTTTACTGTCACGGACGTTGAAACAGTGGAGATGAGAGAAGTAATTGGAGACTGGAGAATCTGTAATTGGGAAGCAGTAACCATTGGTGCAAGAAATCAGAAAACTTGTTCAAGAACGATGATTGAGGACTTGTATCGAACACTTGGTGTGCACAGAAGACAAACGCCAAGAACAGTGAAATTTAGAAGATGATGAGCCCCAGAAAATCAAACAGAGCACACAAAGATCAGAAACATCAAAGAAATCAGAAATGATGAGCGGAAGCAGTCCAAGATCGAAGAACTTCAACCGAGCGATTAGCTATTCCGGCGAAGATACCATGTAAACTAAACTGTAATAGCAGGAGAATATGCAGTACTCGAGAGAGAAAGAGAAAGAGAGAGAGAGAGAGAGATTTAGAGAGTGAAGTTGATACTTTCATATGTAATATTTTCTGTTACTTCAATCTTACAATATCAAGACTATATACTATATGAAACTGCCTAAGTCACAATATAACTAACTCTAACAGCCTTCCTAATCTTTTGACAAGTGTCTTCATATTCTACCATTGGATTACTATCCTTAACAAGTATAAGGGTGCCAATGGCTAACTTGGTGTAGGACTGGAGATGCTGTTGCAGCTGCTATCGCTGTTGAGGGTTGTGTGGCGTCCCCTAGGCATAGAGTTGGGGTTTTGAGTCCAAGGAAAAGAATCCGAGAGGAGTTTCCAAATGAGGCGGGAGCTAGCTACCTTGAAGAATTGGATTGATAAAGTGCTTGACGTGGAACCGATTTCATTAGTAATTTTAGTTTTTTTATGTGGTATGGACAAACTAGACTTTTTTTGTTTACTTGAAATTAAGATGTCTTTGGATAAGGTCGCTAAAAGTTTCTATTCTAGATATTTTGATATGGTCTTTTGTTGTGAACCCACTGGTAAGGCGGGTGGGTTGTATTTGTGTTGGAACTCTAATTCAGTTGCTATTTATATTCTAAGCTTTAGTTCAAAGTATATTCATTGTGTTGTGAAAGACCTGTGCAATGATTATGAACAACTTATTACTGATATATATATATATATATATATTTATGCAAAAGCACCTGCAAAGCTCCTTTTGGGAGGAAAACTTGAGCCTAAATCCGGTCACCAAATCTTGGTGTTTAGTTGGAGAATTTAACAATATTATCAAGATTTATGAGGAATTTTGAGGTAATCAAAGTACCAATGGTGATATGATTAACTTCATTAATTGCTTAAATCGAGGGAACCTTATTTCGTTAACGGTTATTGGGGTTCATTTTACTTAGTGTAATGGGCATTCAGATAATACTATTATCTTTGAGAGACTAGACAGGGCTATTGCTAACCCTTTGTGGCTTACTGAATTCTCTGATTTCAAGCTCCATAATTACCCCATCTTTGGTTCTGATATAGTCCTATTTTGTTAACAAATGTTGTAAACAGGAAGAAGAACCACTACTAGTTTAAGTTTGAGGTGATGTGGCCTCAACGCCCGGACTTTAATTTCTTTTTTAAGAGTGTGTGGCACTGTGATGAGACTGTTACCTAGTGATCAATTTAGGGTGTGTTGGTACTTTTAAATTTCAGGTTAGAAATCAGAACAAAGTAATTTTTTGTGATACATGTGAACGAACAAGAGTTGTTGAATGCTCTCTGTGAAATTTAAGATGATATTATGAGTAATCAAAGTATAGACTTGTTCCTGGAAAGGACTCTGAGAGATGAATTGTCTCAAATGTTGAAGAAGGAAGAAATTATGTGGGCTCAAAAAGTCAAGGCAAATTGGTTTTAGTTGGGTGATAAGAACCTATGATGCATGGACACGGGGGAAGACCAATGTATCCCGTACGGATATGTGGGGGATACGCGTTGATGCTTCACCGCCCAACATTCTGTGCCATACAGCATCGCCGGCCTTATTGCCGTCCTATAAAATTTTCCCTTGAGCTTCAGTGGCCTACGATGGTCACACAACACGCTGGATGCACTCTTCCACTTCGTCCATCCAGCTTGTATTCTATGGTTGAGATCTCCATCTAATTCTCCGTTCTTTTGCAAGATAGATCCTAGGTAGCGAAAACGGTCGCTCTTTGCTATTTCCTAATCTCCAATCCTCACCCCTAACTCATTTTGGCCTTCATTTGCACTGAACTTGCACTCCATATATTCTGTCTTTGATCGGCTTAGGCGAAGACCTTTAGATTCCAACACTTCTCTCCAGAAGTTAAGCTTCGCATTTACCCTTTCCTAAGTTTCATCTATCAACACTATATCGTTTGCGAAAAGCATACACCAAGGAATATCATCTTGAATATGTCCTGTTAACTCATCCATTACCAACTGAAAAAGGTAAGGACTGAAGGATTGTTGATGCACAAAATCAGTGAGGACTTTGGTACAACAGAAAAAATTAAGTTTGTGATCTTCACTAGATTGCTCCAGTCATTAGTGTGGATAAGTATGTAAATGGATATAGATAGGGAAGTAAACACAAGATGTACGTGGTTCACCCAGATTGGCTACGTCCACGGAGTAGAGGAGTTCTCATTAAATGTGAAGGGTTTACACAAGTACATAGGTTCAAGCTCTCCTTTAATGAGTACAAGTGAATGATTTAGTACAAATGACATTAGGAAATATTGTGGGAGAATTATCTCGTAATCACGAAACTTCTAAGTACCGAAGTGTGGTATCGTCTTCACTTGCCTTATCTGTCTCATAGGTAGATGTGGCATCTTCTCTGGAAGTACTCTTCCTCCATCCAGGGGTGGTATCTTTAACTGGTGGAGATATACAAGGTAATGTATCAATTTCACTTAAAGCTTACTTGTAGTTTCAGGTTTAGTCAAGCGCGATACAAACCATGTAGTAGGAGTCCCCCAAGTCGCCTAGCTAGGGGATATGCTGAAAGAGGTGACAGACAAGGTAAGCAATCAGAGCTCCAAGCAATCAGAGCTCCAAGCAATCAGTCCCAGATCAGAAGTTTGATTTCGAGTTCCTGCTGATTGTTCTCATTCTCCCTATCTTGCAGGCAGCATGAAGGATAAAGAGAAGAAAAAGGAGAAGAAATGATATGAGATACTTTTGCTTTTGAAGAAGTAACTTTCCACAAACTTATTCTTGAACTGGGCTGGAGGGTTTTCTGCTTTCCTCTAGAGTATAAGGCCGACTGAAGAATTTGAGGGTCAAAACAAGTCCATCAAATTTAGAGTACGTTCGACCCTGCTGATATGGGATACTTTTACTGTTGACAAAGTAGTGGATGTATCGGCACGTGTTCTGTTACGCTTGTCTCCACATGCTTCCTTGCATCCTTCTCACTTACGCTATCTGTTCCTCAGGCAGATGTGGTATCTTCTCTAGAAGCATAAGATATTGAAGATGAGTACTCGAGAGAAATGCCAGGTAAGTAATCAGGTAAGGGGTTCCAGGCAGTCAGTTCTTGGTTAGATTCTTGATTCCAAGTGCTGACTGATTGCTCTCTTTCTCCTTGTCTTGCAAGTAAGAACAAAGCCAAAGGAAAAGATAGGGAAAAAGCATGATATGGGATACTCTTGCTTTTAACCCTGATGATATGAGATATTCTTGCTCTGGTGTAGCTTGTTTGCAGAGGTATTATCGGAGGGAAAGAAAACTGAGTATTTCGAGAGGCTTCGTTAGGAGTGCCCTCTCAGATATGAGGAAAGGTTGAGCATTTTTGCAAGTCTGGCTGTCCGTTGAGGACGGAGGTCGACATATATAGGAGTCTCCCTAACAAGTAATAATGTTATTCCTTTACCCTGCTTGGTCATAGCACAGTAGTGGGAGCTGCCAGCTTCACGTGTTTTAACTTTATCAGAGCATTTTGAAAAAGTGGTCTGTGGTATCTGGAAAGCTGATGTTGCGTGTAAAGATTATAGACAAGCTTTATCCAAGGAGATCTGGCTCTCGAAGTTGAGAAAGCGGTGCCTCTTCGATTTTTAAATAAGCAATCCTGTCGGGGATCTGGCTCTCGAGATTCGGAGAACGGTGCCTCTTTGATTTTTGAAAAAGCAATCCTGCTGGGAGTCTGGCTCTCAAGATTCGGAGAGCGGTGTCTCTTCGATTTTTAAGAAAGTAATCATGTTGGGAGTCTGGCTCTCGAGATTTGGAGGACGGTGCCTCTTCGATTTTGGAGCAAGCAATCTTGTTGGGAGTGTTTTCTCGAATGTGAGTAAAGGTTGGGCATGTTTGCTAGTCTACCTTGCCACGGAGCACAGAGGTTGACACACATGGACTTTCCAATTATCCAGCAGTGGTGCTGTTCCTTTACC
Source organism: Malus sylvestris (assembly GCF_916048215.2). Taxonomy (NCBI): domain Eukaryota; kingdom Viridiplantae; phylum Streptophyta; class Magnoliopsida; order Rosales; family Rosaceae; genus Malus; species Malus sylvestris. The sequence continues at coordinate 4,313,584 of NC_062264.1, read as the reverse complement.
CTTGTGGGTAATAATATGGTAGCTAGACCTTCAAAATTTATGTGTCTAAACTTTGTTAGTGCTGTTTCTTTGCTATTCTTTTACCCTTCTTGGTCATAGCGATGTAGAGGAAGCTGCAAGCTTAAAGTGTCTAAACTTTGTCAGAGATCTTTGGCAAAGTTATCTGTGGTACCCATGAGCTGATGTTGCGTGTGGAAAGTGGATGATTGAACAGTAAGATTCACGTGTTTTCTACTTCACCAGAAATCTTCGACAGAATGCCCATAAATTCCGCAAAGCTGAGCGTGCATATGACAGGTGCTGACAAGGCTGAAAAAGCAGGTGCCTCTTCGATTTCTGAGATCGGCCCTCGTGGTCTCTGAGCAGCCCAGCTTTTGAGAAAGCAAGCGTCTCTTCGATTTCTGAGATCGGCCTTCGTGGTATTTGAGCAGCCCAGCTTTTGAGAAAGCAAACGCGTCTTCGATTTCTGAGATCGGTCATCGTGGTCTCTGAGCAGCCCAGCTTTTGAGAAAGCAAACGCCTCTTCGATTTTTGAGCAGGCGCCTCTTCGATTTCTGAAGCTCCGTCGAGTGCAGATTTTTATAGAGCCTAGCATTAAGTTCCAAAGCACACTTGAATCTCCACCAGTAGAAGCTCCCTTCTTGCACTTCTAAGATCTTGATTTGTCCGACCATTTCTCTCTTCAACACCTTTGAAAATGTCTGGCCTCTCCGACCGTCGTTTTGACTTGAACCTTGTTGAAGAGGCAGCCACGCCTTCTCCAAACAACATATGGCGCTTATCCTTCTTATCCCCTACTGGTCCTCTTACCGTTGGGGATTCCGTGATGAAGAATGATATGACTGCTGCGGTAGTGGCCAGGAACCTTTTCACTCCCAAAGATAACAAACTACTTTCCAAACGGTCTGATGAGTTGGCTGTTAAGGATTCTCTGGCTCTCAATGTTCAGTGTGCAGGTTCTGTGTCTAATATGGCTCAACGCCTATTTGCTCGAACCCGCCAAGTTGAATCATTGGCAGCTGAAGTGATGAGTCTCAAACAGGAGATTAGATGGCTCAAGCATGAAAATGAACAGTTGTACTGGCTCGCACATGACTATGCTACAAACACGAAGAGGAAGCTTGACCAGATAAAGGAATCTGATGGTCAAATTTTACTTGATCATCAGAGGTTTGTGGGTTTGTTACAAAGGCATTTATTGCCTTCGTCTTCTAGGGCTGTACCGCGTAATGAAGCTCCAAATGATCAACCTCTGATGCCTCCTCCTTCTAGGGTTCTGTCCAGTACTAAGGCTTCGAATGATCCCCCTCCGGTGCCTTCTCTTTCTGAGGCTCTACCAACTGCTGAGACTTCTCCTAAGCAACCTTTGTGAAGGCTCCCTCTTGTTTGTTTATTTTGACTCATGTATATGTACATATTTGTAACTTATCGGAGATATCAATAAATAAGTTTTGCTTCATTTCAACGTATTGTGTTAAATACACCAAAGCCTTCTTCACTAAGTTCTTTGAATTTTTCTTTTGTTGAAGCTTTGTGAGTGGAGCATGTAGGTTGAGGTAATATTCCCTTAATTTCCCAAGTGAGGAAAACCTCTCGGTTCGAGACTTGAAAAATCCAAGTCACTGAGTGGGGTCGGCTATATGAATCTTAGAACGCCATTATGCTCGGTCCTGTGCCATGTCCTCCGTTAGATCCAAGTACTCTAAGTCTTTTCTGAGAATCTCTTCCAAAGTTTTCCTAGGTCTTCCTCTACCTCTTCGGCCCTGAACCTCTGTCTCGTAGTCGCATCTTCTAACCGGAGCGTTAGTAGACCTTCTTTGCATATGTCCAAACCACCGTAACCGATTTTCTCTCAGCTTTCCTACAATTTTGGCTACTCCTACTTTACCTCGGATATCCTCATTCCTAATCTTATCCTTTCTCGTGTGCCTACACATCCAACGAAGCATCCTCATCTTTGTTACACCCATTTTGTGTACGTGTTGATGCTTCACCGCCCAACATTCTGTGCCATACAGCATCGTCGGCCTTATTGCCGTCCTATAAAATTTTCCCTTGAGCTTCAGTGGCATACGACGATCACACAACATGCCGGATGCACTCTTCCACTTCATCCATCTAGCTTGTATTCTATGGTTGAGATCTCCATCTAATTCTCTGTTCTTTTGCAAGATATATCCTAGGTAGCGAAAACGGTCACTCTTTGGTATTTCCTGATCTCTGATCCTCACCCCTAACTCATTTTGGCCTCCATTTGCACTGAATTTTCACTCCATATATTTTGTCTTTGATCAGCTTAGGCGAAGACCTTTAGATTCCAACACTTCTCTCCAAAGGTTAAGCTTCGCATTTACCCCTTCCTGAGTTTCATCTATCAACACTATATCGTCTGCGAAAAGCATACACCAAGGAATATCATCTTGAATATGTCCTGTTAACTCATCCATTACCAACGCAAAAAGGTAAGGACTTAAGGATGAGTCTTGATGTAATCCTACAGTTATGGGGAAGCTTTCAGTTTGTCTTTCATGAGTTCTTACGGCAGTCTTTGCTCCTTCATACATATCTTGGATATATGTTACTCGTACTTCTTTCTTCTCTAAAATCCTCCAAAGATTGTCTCTTGGGACCCTATCAAACGCTTTTTCCAAATCTATAAAGACCATGTGTAAATCCTTTTTCCCATCTCTATGTCTTTCCATCAATCATAGTAAGAGATAGATTGCCTCCATGGTTGAACGCCTTGGCATGAACCCGAATTGGTTGTCCGAAACCAGTGTCTCTTGCCTCAATCTATGCTCAATGACTATCTCCCAGAGTTTCATTGTATGACTCATTAGCTTAATACCCCTATAGTTCATGCAATTTTGTACGTCGCCCTTATTCTTGTAGATAGGCACCAAAGTGCTCTTTCGCCACTCATTTGGCATCTTCTTCGTTTTCAAAATCTTATTGAAAAGGTCAGTGAGCCATGCTATACCTGTCTCTCCCAAGACTTTCCACACTTTGATCGGTATATGATAGGAGCATATTTATGCGACTTAGTTGTTTGTTTTAGTGCTTTTATGTTATTAGTTCTTAGTTATTTTATTTCTTTAAGCTTCTTTTGTGTGTTTTCAGGTTCATAAGACGTATTTGGCGAAAGGATGCATTTTGGAGCCTTTTAGAGCAGTTTTGGGTTTATTATGGATAGCTTGTATATGGAGCAAGGTGGATGGACGAATTTGGAGTCAAAAGAGGTTAGAAACATGCTACAAATCAGAAAAGGAAAGTTCATGACAAAGAAGATAAGGAAAGTGCAAGAAAAGAGGAAACATTATCCAAAACCTTATCCAACCTTATCTTATCCAAACCTTATCCTATCTTATCCTAACCTAATCTTGTTCCACCTTAATCCTAGCTACAAGTGGACCTAAAAGTCTAATTTCTAGAGGCCCTATCTGACCCTAAAAGGGTGCCACACCTTCCCTCCCTTTTATGCCTTCTAGAATACCCAAAATCAGCCATAAGACACTTAGTTTCTAGAAGGCCCAATTTTGGACGAAAATTCTTAAACCTATTTCTAATTGGATTCTGATTTTATTTGGCCCTTTTTCTCTTGGATTTGGATTGTTTAAGTCCATATCTGAAACCAATTGGGCTAGGACTTAAGTTCCCAACCTTTGCCGCAAGCCCTAAGGGCCTTAATCACTTGTATCTGCTAGGTTTAACCGTAATTCTGATTCCTATGGTTTTTACCATGCTATATATATATATGGACCTTAAGTTGCCGCACCCCCCGACACAGAACCTAAGCAGCCATTCATCATTCATCACATAAATTCGTCCATACACACCCTAGGCAGCAAAACACCCCAAAAACACCATTCTAGCGCCCAGAAAATACAAATAGCCGCTCCACCTTCTTCCACCCTTTTTGCCGAGTTCTCCACCACCTTCCAACCATCAAACACTCTTCCACACTCACCCTACACCCCTTACCGTGCCTCTACACCCCCCAAAATCCAGTCTACATCATCAAAACAGCCCATAAACCATCAACACCCAATCTGCCGCAAGCAAGGAAAAGGGACAGATTCACTCAATTGTTTGGCTCTTCATTCTGAGTTGTTGAACAATTTTAGGTGTATTCTATCTTATATTTCAATGTCTAATTCATGTAATCTTTGTTTTGCTTTAAGTATGATTGGCTAAATTCGTTTTGGCTAAGGGTGTATTCAAAACCATGATTATATATGTGAAATAAGTTGATTACTTCCAGTTATCGTTGCATAAGTCGCGAATACAATTTGCTTAACCGTTTGATTTAGAACTTATTCGTGTATGTTGATTGAGAGTGCACGCTTAATTTGCATGCTTGAATTTGGTGCTAGGATATAAGTTTGTTTCACCTAATCGTTATGAATTTATATTCGCAAGTAGTGAAGGTCGATAGTCACGATCGTGTTAAGTAGATTCCTGGCAAGAGTATCATGCTTTTCATAGTTACAAATGCCTTGTCGATGCTTATGATTTCCAAAGAACGTAATGATTCTAACTTGTGTCTTTATCATGCTGTTCATATAGAGAACTTGTTAGGAATAATTTGTTTGCGATGCATATTCATCCAATTCAATGATTCTAGGGAAATCTAAAGGTTAATTTAAGCGGACCTAATTAACTTGGAGTGTCGAGGTTCATAACTTATTAAATTGATAACTGGAAATTGATTTACGTTGCATACATTTCATGTGTGGAGAAGAACCCCTTAGCTATTCCATCATCCATTGATTCATCACAATTTTGTCTTACAATTTGTTTTCTTTACAATCTGCCCATTTAATTTAATTTCGTCCAAACACAATCCCCCCATATTTTGTTGAGTCTTAGTCATTCAAATATGTTTTATTTTGTGTTTTTAAGCATTTGGAATCATAAACACTTTCAGATTGGTCCAAATCAAGTTCTAGTTTCTTTTTGAGTCAATTTGATTGTTTTAGGCAGTTTTGAGTGTTTCAAATCTGTTTTGATTCATAGTAGTCTTGTTAGAGTCTTTAAGTTTAGTTTTTGTGTTTTTAAATCAATTTATATTAGATTAGCACCCCTAGTTAATCCCCGGTTAGAACGATCCCTACTTACATCATTACTACAATTGTCATAAATAGGGTTTAATTTGTGTGTCAACATAATTTTCACATTAGTATATCGTCTGGGCCCACTGCTTTTCTATGCTTCATCTTCTTCAAAGCTACAACCACTTCTTCCTTCCTGATTCGACAATAAAAGGAGTAGTTTCTACACTCTTCTGAGTTACTTAACTCCCCTAAAGAAGTACTCCTTTCATGTCCTTCATTGAAAAGATTATGAAAATAGCCCCTCCATCTGTCTTTGACCGCGTTCTCTGTAGCAAGAACCTTTCCATCCTCATTCTTGATGCACCTCACTTGGTTTAGGTCCCTTGTCTTCTTTTCCCTTGCTCTAGCTAGTTTATAGATATCAAACTCTCATTCTTTGGTATCTAGTTGCTTATACATATCGTCATAAGTCTCTAACTTAGCTTCTCTCACAGCTTTCTTCACCTCTTGCTTCGCTCTTCTATACCTTTCACCATTTTCATCGGTCCTATCCTTGTATAAGGCTTTACAACATTCCTTCTTAGCCGTCACCTTTGTTTGTACCTCCTCATTCCACCACCAAGATTTCTTTTGGTGTGGAGCAAAGCCCTTGGACTCTCCTAATACCTCTTTTGCTACTTTTCAGATACAACTAGCCATGGAATCCCACCTTTGGCTAGCTTCCCCCTCTTTATCCCACACATACTGGGTGATTACTTTCTCTTTGAAAATGGCTTGTTTTTCTCCTTTTAGATTTCACCATCTAGTCCTTGGGCACTTCCAAGTCTTGTTCTTTTTTCTCACTATTTTGATATGTACATCCATCACCAACAAGCGATGTTGATTAGCCAAGCTCTCTCCCGGTATAACTTTGCAATCCTTACAAGTTATACGATCCCCTTTCCTCATTAGAAGAAAATCTATTTGTGTTTTTGACGACCCATTCTTGTAGGTGATCACATGTTCTTCTTTCTTCTTAAAGAAGGTGCTGGCTAAGAAGAGATCATATGCCATTGCAAAATCCAAGATAGCTTCCTCATCCTCGTTTCTCTCCCCAAAACCATGGCCACCATGAAAACCTCCATAGTTGCCTGTCTCCCTGCCCACGTGTCCATTTAAATCTCCTCTTATAAATAACTTCTCCGTCTGAGCAATTCCTTGCACCAAATCTCTAAGGTCTTCCCAAAATTTCTCCTTCGAACTCGTATCCAACCCTACTTGAGGTGCGTACGCACTAATCACATTGATGAGTTCTTGTCCTATTACAATCTTGATTGCCATGATTTTATCTCCTACCCTTTTGACATTTACAACATCTTGTGTCAAGGTCTTGTCCACGATGATGCCAACACCGTTTCTCGTTTTATTAGAGCCCGAATACCAAAGTTTAAACCCTGAGTTTTCTAGATCCTTTGCCTTAAGACCAACCCACTTAGTTTCTTGTAGGCACATAATATTTATCCTTCTCCTTACCATAACTTCCACTACTTCCATAGATTTTCCCGTTAAGGTTCCTATATTCCACTTTCCTAAACGCATTCTACTATCTTGAACTCTACCCTTCTGTCCTAACTTCTTCACCCTCCCCCGTCTAATAGGATCAAAGTACTTCTTTTGTGTGTCTTGTGTAAAGTTGATAGGAGCATATGCTCCCAACAACTTTGAGTGGAGTCGTTCAAAAAGAAGTTTTTATGGCTCCCTTGCTTATTTAACACTGCATCCGGATGCCGATAGAGATACAGCGACCCTTGCTCACTTATCACTGTGCTGGGGCCACACAGCGAGCCACTTATAGGTGATGCCCTAGCTTTAGATCGATTTCGTTCTGGATTCATTTTCATAAGGATTTGACGTAATCGAGAAGTGCCGGTTGTCGACTACCTGACGCCCTCCCCCTCTTCCTTTATCCGGGCTTGGGACCGGCAATGTAGGATAAACTTACACAGGTGGAGTTAGTAGCAACTAAGAATCCTAGGGGAAAAATTTTAAATGTTGAAAGAGGAAAAATTGTGATCCAGTAAACATTGGAACGTATCTCCATGCTCAAAGCCATTGCAGAAGTTGTTATGTTGACCCTAATTTCACAGGGGAGTTTATACAGGAGCTGAGGGTGATGTGACAATGTTCAGTATTTATGTTTGGCATCTTCTTGGAACCTTTCAATTACTACTGGCTTCTCTGTCTAGTAAATGAGTTTACAAACGCGCGAAAATCACTTCCTTCCACCGTATCTCTAGCTATATCATAAACCTGGAACGAGCCAACCTAGTTTCCCACTCTATTAGATTGTCAATGCTTAGATTGGAAAGGATCTTTTCCACATATCCACCATCTAAGTCGAAGATGCCGCTCTCATAATCTCATTAAATAGCAACGGAGGAACATACAAGAAAGAACCACTTGCTATAAAGAAAATTTGGTTGCCCAAATTATGTACCCTAATAAAGCTCCCACTATCGGGGTCAATGCATCTTGTAAACCTTAAATTCACTAGTCATCTTAAATATGAAGAGATACGTCTGAAGTTCAATAAGATTACTCTAGAAAGTATCCACCATATGATGAATTGTTCCGTGTAGTTGGTTCGCTAATTACCCTCCATGAACAAAATCCATAAGCTTAGGAAGATAAGTAGGGCTTTCGGTCAACCAAGAGAGGTCCAGCACTTCCTGGTCATTCTCGTTGTGTTTTTCTTTCAAGCTGATTAGTCAGCTTCTAGCCACCAACCAATCATGTTGATCCTGAACTACAGGGATGGGTGAATGAGGTTTTGAAAGAAAACCCTCGTCCGTCACGATGCCTACGGACACGATCTAATAGATCATTGTATTGAGTAGTTGGATCATACCCTAAAAATGGATGCATGCACAGCAACACCAACTATGAGAAATCTTTCATGTGTATCGAGGGGGAAGGGAGGGAGTACCACAGTGGAACTGAAAGTATTGTCTTAGTCCAGCGGCAGCCTTTATCTTGAAGCCATGAAATGCAATTTACAAAACTGAAAGTAAACTTATACAAATTGGCAAATTGCTGCTTAACTGGATGCATTGGACAATCTTTTTAAGGAAATACAATTGTTTACATTTACGTGTAATTTTCTGTTTGTTGGAAGATGTGGCAACTCCTGGAGGCATTTGCACCCCTCCAAATCAAGAGACTTAAGCTTTGAAAGGCTTCTAATGCTTCTAGGAAGGCTAATGAACGGACAAGCAGCCAATATCATTGGGGATCTCTCTCACATAATTTACAATAGCTTAGATTTAACATTCTTAAAGAACATAAACGATTTAGAGAAGAAAACACTAGGCCCCAACAAGAATCAAGACGACTCTATAAATCCAAAAGCGCGTAGAACGCTAGCTCCAATCCAAATCCAATCCGTCAAACTTTAAACGTTAGAGATGTTTCATGCTAACAAACGGCTTTGTTAAAGCAGTTCCCAAACAAAGTGCACTCAAAGTGCTCCATGTGCCCTGGGAGTTAATTTGTTAAGTTTTGAGCATCCATGCACATTTAGCCATCTAAGAGACTTCAACGTACAAATCGTACTTGGTAGACTCGTGAGGTTTTCGCAACCACTTACATACAATCAAGAAAGCCCTACCAGATTTTTAGCTCAATCCCAGTCTGATCTAAGTAAAGCTCTGACAAATTCTATCTGCTCCACAAATTCTATTTAGGTTTTTAGTTGATAATGATATTTCCTCAATCCCAGTCTCATATGATGATTTGTGGAAACAGCTAAGGCTATGTAAGATAGACGTTCTTCTCCCGATCCTTGCAAACGATGAGCCTTGTTGGCCTAAGATCATTATCTTTTTCTTTTCTTTTTTCTTTTTCTTTTTTAAATCAATCTTGTAGAGCAATCTACTATCTTAATACATAAGCAAATAAACTTCAAGATTGCTCCTGCACTTACTCATTTATTTTGGTTTTGCCTAAGGAAACTAAGGAGATAATTGCACATGTTCTTGATGCAAATAAAGATTTGTCAACCTTAACCACAAACTAGCAAGTGGCATGTCTTGCACCTTTTTTATTCAAAGTAGCTCCAATTTGTTTATTTATTTATTAACATAGCAACAAAACACCCAGCCCTATGTCACTTCAAAGTTTCAAGTACATGAAAATGCTCGATTTAAAAAGGACTGAATTGGATCTTGCATATAACTTTCTCTTGGCAAATTCAAGTCTATGGAATGATCTCTTGGATCCCAAGTCCATGGATGGGTTGTGGTACTAGAAAGAAAAAAAGCAGTCATGTAAATGCTAGTCCTATACGACATATGCAATTATAGAGGGGCAAAGGATGCCTCTTCGGAAAAAATAAAAATAAAAACATTCAATTAGAGATGTTATAAAGGGAATGAGTGTAAAGATAATTTTACATTTTGAATTGGGTTTGAGAGGGTAGTACTTTAGGTAATAAATTTGGGTTTAAAGAGATATTAATTGTTTAATAAAAAAACAATATGGGTGAAGAGGGTAAGTTGGGTGTAGAAATAGGTTAGATATGTATTTGAGAGGGACAAACTAGTCATTTCACATCACCCTTAGCTTCTATTTAAACACCCCCCCGGGGCGAAATTAGGGTTAACATAACAACTTCCGCAATGGCTTTGAGCCTCCTCCCAATCGGATGGGTTCTCTCTCTCTTTCTCTCTCTTTATATGTTTGGTTTATGGTTTGTGTTTGGTGTTAAATGTGTGGGTCGCACATAGTTCTTCTTGGAATGTTATTCTCTGGTTTTCGGATTTTATTTGTGTGTAAATCGATATCCTGTCATGGAGATGTGTTCCAATGTATACTGGATTCAACATTTTAAATTTTTTTCCCCTAGGATTCTTAGTTGCTACAATGATTTTGTTTTTGATTTTTTTGTTTTTTTTTTTTTTTTGATATTTCATAAATCAGCTACTATTAAATCATCTTGAAGTTTCTTGATAGGTGGATTTTGTTTGGGGAAACAAATATTTGGACACCAATTTCTAACCCAGATAATTAGTAGAAAAACATGTTTGCGCGACGGAATCTTGCGCGACGGAGCAAATTTCGCCGCGCAAAGTATGTTTGCGTGACCGAAAACACAAAAGTTGCGCAAACGTCCTTTGCGCGACGAAGGTTGGCATCGCTCAAAACAGATTTGCGCGACGGAGACTTTGCGCAACGAAGACTGCCGTCGCGCAAAACATCTTTGCGCGACGCAGGTGCACGTACGTCGCGCAAATTATTATTATTATTTTTTTTTGCATTGCCTTTTTCTTTTGTTGTGTAAATATTTTAATTTGATGATCGAATTAGTTCATTGTATTCATAAAGGGTTAAAGACTGTAGTTGTAAAAAATCATCAAAATCGGAGTTAAAATAACCGTTAAATCGTGATTTTTCATTTATAACAGTCGAAAAGTTTTGTCCCGTTACTTGATCTCTGAATGTTTCTTTTTTGCTATTTTTGGCATATGCGATCTTGAAGCATATACAAACAAATTTGACAGTTGGATCGTTCAAACTAGTTTCATACAATGTGTTTCCCATCAAATTCAATGGTATATGTATTTACTAAGTACATTTTCATTTATTTATTTTGTACTTATAAGCAAAAGGGCCCAAAAAAAAAAAAAAAAAAAAAGCCTTTGCGTAGGTACAACTGCGTCGCGTTGCCTTTTTTTTGTGCTATACACTTGTGTAAATGTTTTAAATTGATGATCGAATTGGTTCATTGTATTCTTATAGGATTAAAGAGTGTAACTGTAAAAAATCATCAAAATCAGAGTTAAAATAACCGTTAAATCGTGATTTTTTGTTTATAATCGTCGAAAAGTTTTGTCCCGTTACTTGATCTCTGAATGTTTATTTTTTGCGATTTTTGGCGTATGCGATCTCGAAGCATTTACAAACAAGTTTCAAAGCGATAGATTCACTAACACTTGGAATTTATTAATACTTTCATCAACTATAACATAAGATTTTGTGGTATCCACTTGTGTAAATATTTTAAATTGAGGATCGAATTAGTTCGTTGTATTCATATAGGGTCAAGGAGTGTAGCTATAAAACATCCTCAAAATCGGAGTTAATATAACCGTTAAATCGTGATTTTTCTTTTATAGCCGTCGAAAAGGTTTGTCCTTTAATTGATCTCTGAATGTTTTTTTTTTGAGATTTTTGGCGTATGCGATCTCGAAGCATATACAAACAAGTTTGACGGTTGGATCGTTGAAACTAGTTTCATACAATGTGTATCCCATCAAAACATTAGATTGACTAACACTTAGAGTTTATTTATACTTTCATTAAGTATAACATAAGATTTTGTGGTATCCACTTGTGCAAATGTTTTAAATTGAGGATCGAATTGATTCATTGTATTCATATAGGGTTAAAGAGAATAACTGTAAAAAATCATCAAAATCAAAGTTAAAATAACCGTTAAATCATGATTTTTTGTTTATAACCGTCGAAAAGTTTTGTCTCGGCACTTGATCTATGAATGTTTTTTTTTTGCGATTTTTGGCGTATACGATCTCGAAGAATTTACAAACAAGTTTGACGGTTGGATCGTTGAAACTAGTTTCGTACAATGCGTTTCCCATTAAAACGATAGATTCACTAACATGTGGAATTTATTAATACTTTCATCAACTATAACATAAGATTTTATGGTATCCACTTGTGTAAATATTTTAAATTGAGGATCGAATTAGTTCGTTGTATTCATATAGGGTCAAGGAGTGTAGCTATAAAACATCCTCAAAATCGGAGTTAATATAACCGTTAAATCGTGATTTTTCTTTTATAGCCGTCGAAAAGGTTTGTCCTTTAATTGATCTCTGAATGTTTGTTTTTTTTGAGATTTTTGGCGTATGCGATCTCGAAGCATATACAAACAAGTTTGACGGTTGGATCGTTGAAACTAGTTTCATACAATGTGTATCCCATCAAAACATTAGATTGACTAACACTTAGAGTTTATTTATACTTTCATTAAGTATAACATAAGATTTTGTGGTATCCACTTGTGCAAATGTTTTAAATTGACGATCGAATTGATTCATTGTATTCATATAGGGTTAAAGAGAATAACTGTAAAAAATTATCAAAATCAAAGTTAAAATAACCGTTAAATCATGATTTTTTGTTTATAACCGTCGAAAAGTTTTGTCCCGTACTTGATCTATGAATGTTTTTTTTTTGCGATTTTTTGCGTATACGATCTCGAAGCATTTACAAACAAGTTTGATGGTTGGATCGTTGAAACTAGTTTCGTACAATTCGTTTCCCATCAAAACGATAGATTCACTAACATGTGGAATTTATTAATACTTTCATCAACTATAACATAAGATTTTGTGGTATCCACTTGTGTAAATATTTTAAATTGAGGATCGAATCAGTTCGTTGTATTCATATAGGGTCAAAGAGGGTAGCTGTAAAAAATCATCAAAATCGGAGTTAATATAACCGTTAAATTGTGATTTTTTATTTATAACCGTCGAAAGTTTTGTCTCGTTACTTGATCTCTGAATGTTTATTTTTTTCGATTTTTGGCGTATGCAATCTCGAAGCATATACAAACAAGTTTGACGGTTGGATCGTTCAAACTAGTTTCATACCATGCGTTTCCCATCAAAATCAATGGTATATGTATTTACTAAGTACATTTTCATTTATTTATTTTGTTATAAGCAATAGGGCCCAAAAAAAAAAAAAGCATTTGCGCGACGTAGGTACAACTGCGTCGCACAAAGACATTTTGCGCGACGCAGCGGTACCTATGTTGCGCAAAGGCTTTTTTTTTTTTTTTAAGGTTCTTGCATTGCCTTTTTGTTTTGTGGTATACACTTGTGTAAATATTTTAAATTGCTGATCGAATTGTTCATTGTATTCTTATAGGGTTAAAGAGTGTAGCTGTAAAAAATCATCAAAATTGGAGTTAAAATAACCGTTAAATCGTGATTTTTTGTTTATAACTGTCGAAAAGTTTTGTCCCGTTACTTGATCTCTGAATGTTTATTTTTTGCGATTTTTGGCGTATGCGATCTCGAAGCATTTACAAACAAGTTTGACGATTGGATCGTTGAAACTAGTTTCGGACAATGCATTTCCCTTCAAAACAATAGATTCACTAACACTTGGAATTTATTAATACTTTCATCAACTATAACATAAGATTTTGTGGTATCCACTTGTGTAAATATTTTAAATTGAGAATCGAATTAGTTCGTTGTATTCATATAGGGTCAAGGAGTAGCTATAAAAAATTATCAAAATCGGAGTTAATATAACCGTTAAATCGTGAATTTTCTTTTATAGCCGTAAAAAAGGTTTGTCCTTTAATTGATCTCTGAATGTTTTTTTTTTTGAGATTTTTGGCGTATGCGATATCGAAGCATATATAAACAAGTTTGACGGTTGGATCGTTGAAACTAGTTTCATAAAATGTGTATCCCATCAAAACATTAGATTGACTAACACTTGGTGTTTATTTATACTTTCATTAAGTATAATATAAGATTTTGTTGTGTAAATGTTTTTAAATGTTTTAAATTGACGATCGAATTGATTCATTATATTCATATAGGGCTAAAGAGCATAACTGTAAAAAATAATCAAAATAGAAGTTAAAATAACCGGTAAATCGTGATTTTCTGTTTATAACCGTCGAAAGTTTTGTCCCGCTGCTTGATTTCTGAATGTTTGTTTTTTGCGATTTTTGACGTATACAATCTCGAAGCATTTACAAATAAGTTTGACAATTGGATTGTTGAAACTAGTTTTGTACAATGCGTTTCACATCAAAACGATGGATTCACTAACACTTGGAATTTATTAATACTTTCATCAACTACAACATAAGATTTTGTGGTATCCACTTGTGTAAATATTTTAAATTAAGGATCAAATCAGTTCGTTGTATTCATATAGGGTCAAGGAGGGTAGCTGTAAAAAATCATCAAAATTAGAGTTACTATAACCGTTAAATCGTGATTTTTTGTTTATAATCGTTGAAAAGTTTTGTCCCGTTACTTGATCTCTGAATGTTTGTTTTTTGCGATTTTTGGCATATGCGATCTCGAAACATATACAAACAAAGTTGACGGTTTGATCGTTCAAACTAGTTTCATACAATGCATTTATCATCAAAATCAATGGTATATTTATTTACTAAGTACATTTTCATTTATTTATTTTATACTTATAAGCAAAAGGGCCCAAAAAAAAAAAAACTTTGCGCGACGTAGGTACAACTGCGTCGCGCAAAGACGTTTTGCGCGACGCAGAAGTACCTACGTCGCGCAAAGTCTTTTTGTTTTGTTTTGTTTTTTTTTTTTGTATTCTTGCATTGCCTTTTTTTTTTTGTGTGGTAAACACTTGTGTAAATGTTTTAAATTGATGATCAAATTGGTTCATTGTATTCATATAGGGTTAGAGAGTGTAGTTGTAAAAAATCATCAAAATCGGAGTTAAAATAACCGTTAAATCGTGATTTTTTTGTTTATAACTGTCGAAAAGTTTTGTCCCGTTACTTGATCCCTGAATATTTTTTTTTTTGCGAATTTTGGCGTATGCGATCTCGAAGCATATACAAACAAGTTTGACGGTTGGATCTTTGAAATTAGTTTCGTACAATGCGTTTCCCATGAAGTTCAATGATATATATATTTTCAAATTATATTTTAATTGATTTATTTCGTACTTATAACACTTAAGAAATTGAATTATATATATGTAAAAAAAATTATTGTGGGTTTTTGTTACAAAAATATATTATTGTGTAGTTTATGTAAAAAAAATTGAATTTGAAAGGAGAAAAGTCATATTTTTCGGTAATTTTTATAATAATTTTTTTTTCAAATAAATACTTTGCGCAAATTGTACACACATCGCGCAAGTTGTGATAATTTTGGTACTGCAATAGTGAAAAATAGGCGGTTTTTTTTTCTTCACTTTTTCCAAATTTGGACAAAATCTTGAGCCCAGAATCTAGACAAAGTTATGAGCAAGGAAGAAAATATCGGTAATATCGGAAATATCGGTAGTCCGAAAACACGGAAATATCGATGGAAATATCGGGATAATATCGATATCGATAAAAATTACATGAAAACCACGGAAATTGTAAGAAAAACTTGGAAATTTTTATTGAAACTTTGCAGGATGTTTATTTAGTCAATTATCTATTAGTTTATCACAAAAAATTGGAAGGAAATGCATTGCATGAGGGATTTAACATTATCAAGTTGATTATATAGCGAGCTGACAAACATTGTAAGTGTAGAAAATATGTAGTAATTAATGAAAGAATTCTAAACACACCGTAATCATTTATATATAATGAATTAGTATAATATTTTACACTTTATACATTGCATTTTTGGTTCTTCTCTGACAGAATTTGGTCTTCACGTGGAGAAGAAGATAAAGTAAGCAGATTTTTTGTTCTTCTCTGACAGAATATTTGGTTCTTCTAAGCAAAGTCACTTCCAAATCTTTCATACAAAACCGTGTGCCACACACACACACCCTCAAAGTTTTTTTCTTTTTCTCTCGAATATCTGGTGCTTTACACCCTTTATAATTTTGTAGACCTCCTTCAGTACTCCTAACATATCGTTTCTTGTGATCAAAGAAAAGAGAACGATTCAATGTCACCGAGACTATGATTTTTTGTTCAACAGGATCCAAAACCAGTCAGTCCAACTAATACCAATCATGCAATCGAACGAGAAGGAGTTCCTTACCTTTCCTACTTGCATTGAACAGATTAAAACAGGAATCCAACAATATATGTATATACATATGCCAAGGTCAGAAAATTCTAATCATATTGAAAACATCAAGCAATTACTAAACTAACTCAAAAATTGCAACTAACAAAGCACCAATAGCAAAAGCTTTCCACAATATCGGTCCAATCCCTAACTACGACTGATTAAACCAGCAAAGCGAACCCAAGTTTTTAAGGTTACCCAACAATGTAAACAATTTCTGCTATGCTACTAAACGCATAAAAAACCCGACATTTCAATTTTCATCTCGAAGTTTCAACATCTCTATTCCATTCCACAAACTTGCATTGAACAGAGGCAATCAGGAAACAACGATATATGTATATACATAAGCCAAAGTCAGAACCATCTGATCAGATGAAAAACATAAAGCAGTAACTAAACAAGCTCATAAGTGCAACTAACAACACATCAACCCGAAAAGTTATCCACAATGTCGCCCGAAATCCCTAATTCAGGTCCATTAAAACTAGCATTGTAATCCAAATTTCTAACTTACCCAACATTGCAAGAAATTTTGCTAAAGCCATAGTTTGAATTCTCACCGCAACAATGTCGAATTCCAATCCATCTAGGCACCCCTAAGATTCAATTGCCTAGCAATCTCATAAGAAATAAAAGCATCAACAGCAGCATACTGAATCTGATCATAAGAAAGTCACTGACTGTCCCACCTGCTCATCGTCACCCTCTTTGGCTTCTGCAGCTCCTTCCCCAGCACTGCGCTCGCCAACCGCTTCAACCCGGCGTTCCTCAGCTCCCCAACCCCCAACCTCTCCGCCGCGAAACCCAGAAGATCAACCCAATTGGCGACCCGCAGCCCGTAGTCCAAAAGTAGCTTCTCACAATCGCTCTCGATCCCGACGCCGTCGAACGTGAAGGCGGGATTGGCGACTGAAAGATGATGCAGCCAGAAAGAGGACGAGAAAAGAGGACGGGTTGATCTCATGGATCAATCCCATGGCATGTTAAATTCCTGATTGTTGGTGATAAGATGTAGTTTTGTGGTCTGAAAGCTATAAGATGTCGTTACCTCAACTCTGCAAGAAAGCACGGTTCTAGTCCCACATCGGCCAGCTGAAGAATGTAGGAGAGTTAAGATGTGTATAAAACCGAAAGCCCAACACTGCCAGATGCATGCCTTTCTCGGCCTTTTGGCTAAGATCAAGTGTATCTGTTCGTATCAGTTTAATATTTGATACGTGGGCCAATGGTCTACAAGATATTTTCGATTTTATCGCGATATTATTGATAATATAGCGATATATTAACGATAATAAGATGGATAAGTGTGAAAATATCGTTCACTCACAAAAACGATATTATCGGCGAAAATCGATATTTTGTACCTTTGTTACGAGGCAGAACCCAGATTTTTTTCAAATAAATGCTTATACCTTCTATTCGAACCCTCCTTGATTTCCCGTGAACCCATAATCTTGAACCCTCCCTCTTTTTTTTATGCGCGACGCCTTCTGATGCTCCTCCTCTAAATCTTGAACCCTCCCTCTTTCTTTCCCCGTATCCCTCTCTCCTGTTCACAAATCTTGAACCCCAAATCTTTCCTCTTCACAATCTCGAATCCAGACCTGTATTTCCTCTTCACGCGAATGTCGAAGCCGACGCGAATCAAGGTAAGGGTTTCTGATTTTCGATGGGTTTTTGTTATTTAGGGTTTAGGCTCAAATTGCATGTTGATTTCTGAGTACTTTGTCGAAATCTCCAGATAAAATTGGATGTTGGTTCTGGTTTAGGGTCAAATTGCTTTTTTTCGTGATGTCATTGGAGTTGATTGTCTGAAGTTTTGCAATTTTGTTGATGTATGTGTGTTTTGGGTATGAACATGGAGGTGTTCTTCTTGTACAAATTAAAATGTGAAAACGAAGCTATGAATTTGGTTTAGTTTGGTTTTTATTAATTTGATTTTAATTGAGGTTCACATTACGATTAGTACACCTTCGAAAATACGAAGATTTATGTGGAACCCCAACTTCCAAACATATCGATGCTAATTGATTTTGACATAGGTCATGGAAGTTGTCAAGAAGAACGAAAGAGACATAGGTCGTACGAATCTATGCTTCTCTCAATTCATTGTTCATCAACTAATGGTGATTGAGATTACTGCGCTATATTTTCTGTTAGCTGTTTGTAATACATGGGGGCATATCTTGTTCGAAGAAAAAAAGAAGTTAATTTCTTGTTTTCTTACTTTCAAGTCTTAATTTGTCTACCTAGTTTTCGTAAAGGCCAAGCGCCTAACAAAGTTCTCACCTTTACATTACCGCACTTGGGGTTTTAAGTAGTTATGTGTTTGGATGAGTGTTTGCAGAACTCTTCTATTTGCCTTTATGGATATTTGGTTTTGAACAGAGAAGTTTGTATGAAACTATCAGTTTGAATGCCTAATGGGATATAAACTTTTGAACCACTGGTGGAGAAATACCTTCAAACTAGTAAATATTTGTTCCTTTAATATGTGTATCCTTGCTCTACGTATGGTTGTGTCTTAAATTTTTTAATTTAATGTGCAGATAATACGGCCACAGAACATTCAGGACTGCCGTAATATAGTTGTGTTCGAAAGGTACTACTACTGGACATTTTTCCTCTCTTTTTTATGGAAAAAGATAACTATAACGTCTTCTGTAGCATACCACGATTCATCAATAAGTTATTGGTAAACATTGGAATGGATTAACATTGACAAATATATTACATTGACCGCCGGGATGGGAGGCTCAAACTAAAACAATGTAAATGCTGGATTCAGTTATACGTCTGTTCATGCACATTTTGAAGTTCATTAGACCCAACAATGTACAATTCTTATTGTCTTGCGGTTTTTGTAAAGCTTTTTAGATGACTTGATGTAGCTCTCATACTTGAACTTCAAAGTGATAAAAGGTAAATCAGCGACAGTAAATCTTAATCTTTTACTGGCTAAAAAACGAAAACCCTTCAACCGAAAACTGCAAAAGATATTTAAATAACAAATATTTGCTGGACTAGGGAGGAAGGAAGGTTTAGGTGATTGAGGAAATTCGATATTGATTAAAGTGAATCTTGTTTGCAGGTTATTTGCTTAAATCGTATATTTTTTTTGTTTGAGGAAATTGGACATTTGGATGTGAATTGAGCATTGGATAGTGATCTGATATTGGTAGGGACGATAAGAGTAATGAAGTCCAACATGTGTTTCTGTACATTTGGTTTTCCTGTGTCTTTACTTTATGGCGCAAGATTATATTCACTTTTATCGTTTCAAAACCCTAGCTGATGTGATTATAATTCCGGACCCATTAGCCCTCTTGGCATTTTTTCAAGTATGGTAAGAGTGATTGGAGATGTAAATGCTTGCAGATGGAAGGATAGTATGGTAAGAGTGATTGGCCAACTGTAGAATATTAGGTTGTATGTTGAATAATTTGTTCATGGTTTATGTTGTTGTCTGTTGGCAATTCATGTTAGGAAAAAGAAAAACACAGAGGTCTGTCATTTCACTTTCTCTTCCAAGAGTACATAAGCTTATTCTATCATTAATTCCGTGAGCGTGAGATGAAGGATTTAGCTTGCAAATAGCAAATTTAACTTGCAAATAGCAAATTTAACTTGTTTTTCCTTAAAGGGTAAATGATCAAATTTAGCAAAAGCTATTACTTCATAATGCTGCAATTATTTCTTTGTAATGGCTCATGGATATGCAAAAGTAACTTTAATTTCCTCATGTTAGTTTTATTTTATTATTATTTTTATATTCATGTTATTTCTTTTTCAAGAAATGAATAGTTTCTAATGTTATATTTTTATGGTTCAAAAAGTGTGTAGATGTCGCAGTTGATCACTCGTCGTTGGAGTGTGACCAATGTGCCTCCCGCATTATCAACATCCTGTGCTCCACCTGTGAGTGCTCCATTGATTGGGGAGCCTACACCCTTTGCTGAGGCTACTTCTACGGCGTCTCAGGTGCTCGTCTCATCAACGTCATCAGTGTTCGTTGAGTCGCTCAGTGCACGGCGGCCTCACCGACGTCGCCACGATCCGGAGCCTTCTGATCAGACTTCCTCAGCATCCAGAGTCGAGGGTGAGGCATCCCAGCCACCAGGTAGTTTTTTCTAATTCTCATTACTTTGTATTTTTTTTTCATTTTAAAACTATTACTTTTATGATGGTGAAAATTGTTGGATTGTGAAAATGTGTTGCGGGTTGTGAATTACTATTATTTTACTGTTTTAAGGTTTTGAGAAATGCTATACTATTAGGGGAGGCTGTGTCGAATTTTTTGTACAAATTTAAGATTAGGATTTCACCATTTAAGTATTTTTGGCCAGCTAAAAAAATCACCAAGGGGCCTAGTCGAATGCTGAAGGAGTTACAGGGCGTACGTCAGACCAACTCCAAGATCAAGATTGATTATGACCCGCGACATTGTGGAGCGGCTACCTCACAGTAGCATAGCGGCGTTGCTAGTAGCTGTGGTGCTGTTATTCGAGATAATTGTCCTTTTCAGCGGGAGGGTGCAAGAACTTGTACAAGCCATACAGATGTACGACCTTCAAATCTCGCTACCAGGACCTTATCTTGCTCCACCTTCGACCCTAGAGCCACCTTGCCCTGCCGATACCCAATAGCTTGATGTATTAAACCTAGTTCATTTGTAGTTTTTTTTTTGTTCGGACATTTTGTATGTACATTTTCATATATTTTATAATTAAATACTTTTGCTTGGTTAATTATTCTTTAGAATTTAATTACAATATTTATCAAAAATTAAAAAAAAAAAGTATTTTTCAGAAAAATAAAAAAAAGAATATTTTTTACTAAATAAAAAAAAAGGGTTTGCGCGACGCACGCCCTAGGATGTGCGTCACACAAAGTATCTTTGCACGGCGTAGGACGAGCGTCACGCAAAGAACGCTCGTCCTACGTCGTGCAAAGATACTTTGTGCGACGCATGTTATTTCTTAGTTGCGCAAACTCTAGCGTCACTTCCTTGGCGCGACGGTTAGCAAGCGACGAAGGTTACATTGCGCAGGCCCTTGCACAACGATTTTTGACTTTGCACGACGAATGTATGTATGTCGCACAAAGTGTTTTTTTTTACTAGAGTAAAAAAAAGAAAATTAATGAAAATGACTTGAAAACTTTAACGATAAAAACAAAATAAAGAGTAAAGTGAATAGTATTATGATTGACTTTTTATTGTAAAAATTTAGTTTTTCGTTAAAGTGAACGGTACCGAGAGCTTTCCGTTAAAGTTCCCATTAAATTAAAAAAAGGTGAACAAAATACAAATTTTCGAACAAGGTTGGCTGAGAGTTGAAGGTGATCCTGATTCATGAGCAATGATTAGCCATATCATAGCATTGCGTCCCTACTTTTGCACACTAATTTGAATCGCGCTCTAATAATTTGAAGAAAAATATTTGGATGAATCATCCCTAAACTGGACTGTTACACAGTCTCACTAGTCTTTCTTTGCAGATTGTTCTCCAAACTGATTTTAAAAATAACAAATTTTTTTTACTTGAATATCAAAAGGGCTTAAAGTTTCAATATTTGTAGCTTATCCATTTTCTTGCTGATAAACCTTATTGGTTTTTTTAAAATATTGGGTTTTCTCCTACTGTTGTTTATTTTTCTTTGGTGGAATTGTTTATTTCTGGGTAGGATAACTTGAAATTGCTTGGATTTTTTTTTGGGAACTTTAACGAAAAGCATCTGGTACTGTTCACTTTAACGAAAAACCACATTTTTACACTAAAAAGTCAATCTTGGTACTATTCACTTTACCCTTTATTTTGTCCTTATCATTAAAACTCAAAGTTTTTAAGCCCTTTTCATTAATTTTCCTTTTTTTTTTCGTTTTTAGGCACTAGTATCTTAAAACTTTTGGACGTTTTCTATTTTTTTTGTAATGATTTTTTTGAAATAAGTGAAGTTCTTGAATGCTAGTTTTGATTGTTGTTGTGGAGTCCATGGAATCAACAAATGAATGAAGGAGTTGATTCAGTTCCATCAGCTGCTCCGTTCCTTTGTCTAAGCTCTACGTTTAGCGGAGAGTCGTGTTTGTACTTGTGTTCGCCAATTAGAGTGTGGTTGAAGAACTTCGGTTTGGACTTTTTTTTCATTTCATTTCATTTCATGATAGTCGTGTTAAAATATGAGTAGGATTGTAAGTGCTAGAAACCGGCAATAGTGTTTCAAATTGGTATGGAAAGGTTTTTGTTGTAAATTTAAAATTGACCTAATCAGTTTGGGATTGAAACTTTAATTAAATCTTGATACTTAGCTTTCATAATTGGATAGGAATTGTGTGTTTGTTTCTTACGCTGATTTTAATAGGGAAATCATGAGGACGGTTTCAATATAAATAGTGCTTTAAGAAAATATACGCTCAATATTAAACTTGCATACTTTGGGCATTGTTTAGAAGTCTGCTTTGGCTTCTTGTTCTATTGCTTGAACAGGTTAGTTTGTTATTTTGTTTATCAAATTGTGATTTTAATACTTGTATAAATTTGTGGTTCCTGAGCTTAATCTCTTAATTTATGTTGTTGATAAGTTTAGTCTTACAGGTGGTATCAGAACCTAAAATTTTTGCTCTTGAATTCAAACTGAAAGTATAAAATCAAAGTAATAATCGACGTGATGATTTAGCGGGAATCGACTTTGGTTTGCAAAAGAATTTTGTAAGGTTTTAAGAAAATAATATAGAGTACGTCTTTATGTAAAAGATTAGGTAGTGTTTTTTTTCTTTCAAAATCATTTGGCAATTGCAATTTTGAAAAGGGGGGAATCGTGTTTTGTCTAAACCATCTTTGCAAAAGATAAAGGAGTTGTTAAGGTTTGTGAATATATGAACAAACATATGCACTTCTGAATTTTATTTTGAGCTAGTATATCAATATATATTGAATTGCAAATGTCAATATTGGAGGCCATGGTTTTGTGTCCTAATGCATCTAATGGTTAGTCTAATAATTAACCTTTATTATTATTATTATTGTTATTAAATTAATGGTTTCATATTAGACTAATGAAATTAATGCATGTGACACAATCCGTTTTTAGGCAAGAAAAGGCTTTATCTTGAATGTTGTTTCTGGAAAACTTTCCTTCTTGGTTTTGATCATCTCTGATACTATGTTATTTTGTCTGGGCCTGTAATGATTTTTATGAATCTGCTTCCGCTTTCTTATCTGGAATTATACTTGTATGATTTCTCAAACTCCTAAACTTTCATCTTGCTATGAGTTTGAGTTTTTTGGCGTTTACAAGAGTCAATTATCACAACAAATTGAACATTGTGCTTTAGTTATTCCGTTTTGAAATTGATATATTGGGATATACACGTATAGTTGCTGTAAATGATCGAATTATTCTGTTGGTCAAAATTGTCTCTTTAAAATATTGAATATCCAATTTTAATTGAGATAAAGAATTATAAAATTTTATTTGGCATCATTGAATAACCTTTGACAGATAATACCAGTGAAAATCAAATTGAATACAAATTGTGTTGTAAACATCGAAATTTCGGTGAAATAAATGTTCATCAATATATTAAAGTTTCGGCATGTCAGGGCATACGTGGCATACACTATGTGTCTCATAAAACGTACACATGGATGTGACTTATCAAAATCGGACGAGTCATCAAAAAGGACACATGTTAGCACTTGGTGGAAATAAATTATTTGATTTTAATTTAATTAAATCAAATGTTAATTGATAGAGTCAAATTACGAATCGGCTCACAAAATCGAGTCCTAATTCTTTTGTCAATTAAGTAAGTCCACAATCAATGCCAAATTCATCTGTATGCAAGATTGGAGAGTTTATAAATACGAGGCTCCAAGATAAAGAAAGGGTTCCAAATTCCCAAATACTCAAAAGAATTTAGAAAGTCTTCTACGTTGTTCACCAAAACCTTTGAAGAATCATCAAGCACCACCACACATATAGACTGTTGAAAAATATTAGTATTTTAGGTATTATATTGTTTGGGTTTTCTTATAAGTTTAGTTTGGGCCTAGCCTGTTAGCTTTAGGATTAGGGTTAGTTTATTATAAATAGTCTGCTTGTTATTCATTTGAGTATAAGTTATTCACAATGTAGTCTTTTAAGGGTTTATAGTCGTTCCGGTATTCTCGGTTGTTTAATAATATTTCTATTATTTTGTTAGTCTCGTTCGTTGCGCACTCTGATATTCAACTTGGTATCAGAGCGGGTTCGATCCTTAGGGTTCAATCCGTTCTCGTTGGTATCAATTTGTTTGTATCAGTTTTGTTTTCGTCATCTTCCGCTGTTTGTGTTTTCGTTTTAGATTTGTTAGTTGGTATTGATTGTTTGCAAGAAAAAAAAAAGAGAAGGAAAAAGAAAAACAATTGGTTGCTGTTAGTTTAAGGTCCACGGGCAACAAGAAAAAAATGGTTAAGTTTGTTTTTAGGTCCACACGAGTTGTTGGCCTGTTTGGAATTGTTTTGTTCATTTGTTGGTACAATTGAGATATGGAAATCTCGTCCGTTTAGTGACGGGTTCTTTCCATACTCTCAACACTAGCCAGTTTGAACCAGAATCAGTTTGCTAGCAAGAATCAAGAATCAAGAACGAGTTTGCCAGTTTGCCAGTTTGCCAGTCAAGTCAAGTCAAGTCAAGAATCAAGTCAAGAATCAAGTCAAGTCAAGTTTACATGCCTGCCAGTCCGCCTAACGGAGCCAGTCTGCATCTGCTTGTTTGCAAACTCATGTCGTATACCGCCATGAGTTTGACAGGGGGTGTTGAAAAATATTAGTTTATTTAGGTTTGTTTGAATGCTTAGTTTTCTGGGCTTAGCCCGCTAGCATTAGGGTTTTGATTTCTTACCTTTTAGGATTATGGTTAGTTTATTATAAATAGTCTGCTTGTTATTCATTTGAGTATAAGTTATTCACAATGTAGTCTTTTAAGGTTTTATAGCCGTTCCGGTATTCTCGGTTGTTTAATAATATTTCTATTATTTTGTTAGTCTCGTTCGTTGCGCACTCTGATATTCAACTTAGACTCATGAAATCAGCCCATCCATGCAAAATTCCCAAAAGAAAAACAGATTATGAACGTTAATATCTCTTAGAATATGTTAGACAACATATTAACGTCTTCAAACCAAGAAACCTCAGAACCAATATTTCATAACTACAAATACACATGTAAGCACAAAAATCCTGTAGCAAATAACAAGAGAACACATGTACAAAAGATATTTGTATTAATGAGTTTAGGGTTACAATCTCTTTACAATTTAATCCTCTGATTTGATCTCCGAACATGCAAAGTGTGTATGTAAGGATTGTTGATCAAAGGGTCAAGATGACTTGATCTTGGATGAATGATTACCTCAATGATTTGGCTTGTAGCAAAGAAAGAACAACAGCTACCAGCATTGACGATTTGGGGTTGAATCGACGATTATGCCTTCGGTGATGCATTCGGGTAACTCAGTTCACTATTTCGTGCATGATTAATTGTTATGTTATATGTATGATATTGTGATGAGTTAGAGCATGATGAATTAGGGCCCTTTTGCTGTTTCATGTATGGTTGATTGCAACGGTATGGAGGAAAGGAAAAGGAAATAGAGGAGGAGAGGGAAAAATATGAATTGTTAGATAAATTTTATAGTGTATTAATTAGTGGAAAAGATGATTACGAAAAGGTATGTACTATCCACACACCGCTTTTTACTTCTCACACTCTTTTGATTTCCGGCCGGCGGATTGAATGAATTGAAGAATATCAAAGGACAAAAATTAATAAAGGGTGTGTGAGAAGTAAAAAGTGGTGTGTGAATATCATACCCCTTATAAAAATCTTAAAATAGAAGAATGAGGGGTAATGATAAAATATTAGATTTAAAACTTACTACGTGGCGAGTTTATAGAGTGGGTTGTGATGCCACTCACCAAAGTTTAGCGTCAAGCCAAATCCCACATAAGTTTTTCTTCCTGCATAGGCATCCAGATGTTAGGCCCTAGCCCGCTGCCGAATTAGCATCTTGTAGAGGCTTAGATGTAACCTTTATCGGGCAAAATGTGGCAGATAATTTTCCTCCTTTCGATACATTTTTAAATAGCTGCAAAAGTATGGTGGGTCTGCCGCAGCAGGCCTCGGCGGGGTAAGAAAATTTGCTGAATGGTTCCAGCTAGTAAGGGGACGGGGAGGTATTTAAGCAGCATCAACCCTTGTTGAGGCCGAGGCAGTTCGTGAGGCTTGGATGGTGTGCGTCGAACAAGAGTTTCTGCAGGTGATTATCGAGTCTGATTCATCTATATGCTTATTAGGATGCTGCGAGGAAAGGTGAAGACATGCAAATATTGATGCAGTTGGAATCTGTTTGAGTTTATGTTTGCTCCCCTAAAATGTGACGGAGCAGCTCGGTGGCTTCCTACGTAACAAAGACTCGAGGTTCTCACAGATGAGGTCCATGGGGATGGCGTTTTCCAGACTGGTTGTTCAATGTTTTGGCCAAACATGTAAACATTTCTATTTGTATTTAAATAAAATTTGGCGCAATGTTGCTGATCACTTGGCTGGTTGGAATTACACGGATCTGAGGGTTTGTGCTTTTCACGCTACTCCTATGCGATTGGTGTGGTGCCGTTGGATGCTTCTTTATTAAGATTTTGATTCATGAAACAAGTGATCGGTGTTAATCACCTGTTCTTAGCTTGGGAGGTACTTGTAATCTATATTGCGCGACCCATACATTTAGTAGGCTTTCAAACCGCAAAATGAGGCATGCCTGGGCAGAATCTGCTAAATACAAACAAGCAGTGTACATAACATTACCATCTTCCGCTGTTTTCACACGTATCAAACAGCAGTGCTTAATAGTACTTCATAGGTAAAAATATAAACTAACGAATATTCATGCACCAACCCTTTAAAGTTTAATATCCAACAGACCAAAATAGAATATCCCAAAGTTTACAACTACTTGCTCACAACATATCTCCATTTTTTTTAGACTTCATCAATTCCAGCATGTGTTCGCACCGTTTGCCCCATTCTCTTTCAAAGAACTTCATGTTCTTGGTGTGCCATCCTCAAGCATTTCTGCACCCCCTTGTTGAAGATTTTAATTCTGCCGGAGAAAAACTAAGTTGCATTATCATATCTTGCCCTCTTTTTCCTGCACCAAACAATTAATTTAGAGCTTATAAACAAACTTCAAAACCACAACTAATAGTGTAACTATGCGGTTGGTTGCTGGTGCCTATCAAACTTGAATACCAAGCCACACAATCACACTTAACTGTTGCACACTATTTTCAACCTCATCTTTGAACCCTCGCCCATGACCCTGCAACAAAGTACCCCCATTTCGCAAACGCAAAACTGTAAATATCACACTCATAGCCATTAATAAGACCTAAGTGTACCTGGCCATCTTGTGTATGACCACTGCTGCTACTGCTTCCCTTCAGCGCCCCCCAGTACCAGGAACACCAGGCATCGTACAACTCCCTTTTTTTTTTTTGTGAGAAAAAAAACAAGAAAACAAGCATTAAGATCACTTATAATATCATTGAGTAGACAGAGATGGAAAGATAAATAAGCGGGTATGACAGCAATAACACCACATGTGTGTGTGTGTGTGTGTGTGTGTGTGTGTGAGAGAGAGAGAGAGAGAGAGAGAGAGAGAGAGAGAGAGTTCTGTGCAAACTGCAAATCAAATATCTTCTACAAACTTCACATCCCATGATTATGAACCATGGGCTGATTCTTTTATTCAAAAAATTTAGTGCAATGGATTCCAGATTCACAGCTTGCATAAGCTTATAGAAATGATTTGCAATTTTTCTATCTTGCCCAACAGATCATTTTCATAAACAAGAACACAATACAGGAATTTTATCAGGAAAAAAGAAAAAAAAAAGAAAAAAAAAAGAAAAAAAAAAGAAAAAAAGAAAAAAGCATTGCATACTCACTGTAATACTATGAGATTCAAAAACAGAACTTAATAACTTGGCCATTACTAGTTACATCCAGAGAAAACAAACCTATCCAGCCGAGAAAGATTTTCTTTCTTCCAAAATACATCAGGCTTATTGTCGTGCTTGTCCAACCGATCACTCCTACAAATGACAAGACCAGAAGTTTTGAGTTAAGCAAAAGTACACCAGAATAGATCCATTATAACCCTACCAATCAAAACTAAGTTCGCTTCATACCAAAATTTCACATGCTCTCAGCCTCTCAGGCTTCAACTTAGAAGAGTGAAGAGACTCAACAACAACAACAACAACAACAACAAAGCCTTTTCCCATTAAGTGGGGTGAAGAGACTGATATAAAAAAACATAATCCACATTATTCAGGTTTTACCATGTTTAATTTAAAAATATAAATGATTAGGGGAAAAAATTACAATCATGAGTGCATGTAAGCAAATCGGAATGCTATGCGGCAAAAAGAAAAGTGAATCAAAATCTAACACAAAAGAAAAAAGGTAGTATAAAAAATAACTATTGAATGTTCCTTTTGCTCGGAACATAGGACGTGATTCCTTTCAGCTACCCTTAATTTTAACATCTCAACCTTAACAAGCAATCTCTCACAGCTAGGACAAACTTTACCATTTCATGGTAAGATGCTTACTAATAATAAGCTTCTAAATACAAACCGGGAGCAGTGGTAATTGGTTTGAGGTAGGATAGCACTTTAAGTCACGGCTTAATGAAATAGAGAAACAACTAAAAACCTATAGAGTTAAGATCTAAACTTGCACTCACACACGAAATTCAACATGGATTAACAGAAAAGGTCAGTGGTGCACATATCTTTGTCCATTTTCTCCAAAACCAAACCATTATTTGCTGAAACCACACAAGGAATGCTGTGGAACATGAAGGCGAACAAATAATGGATAAATTGCTGTGACTCATCCATACTAACATTTAGGAACAGTAACATGCTACCCTATAATATATCACATATATATCACCAACAAAAATACAAACAGTGCAAATACGAGTTAACTATTATAAGAAACGGGGAAGGAGTAAGTTTGGAACAGGGATGTCCAAGGGAATTGGAAATAATTGCTTACGTGATAACTGGTGGGAAGATGATTGGATCAATACGTTGACAGAAGTAGTACGTTCCCTTGGCCTTAATATCAGCACAAAGGAATTGATTGTCAAGATGGCCTGAGATGGACACTTGGAACACCACTACACGTAAACGCCACAATTCCGATTGTTCAATGCCAGAATAACACACAATGCACATAAGGCCGGCGTCGTTGATTTCAGTGATGAAGGGAAAGCAACCGTCCAGAGGAGGAAGGAATATGTTCTCAAGCTCAACTAGATTCCGACCCGGTCGAGGGATGCCATATGAATCCAACCGATAAGTAAGAACATCACCAAAATCCCCTTGATGGACAGCAACCAAAAAGTCCTTGAATCGTGGGTTTAGATGCGATTTCAAATGGATCCTCCCGACTGTTCCATGGCTCCCATTTCTCTTCGCGAGTGTCGAACACGTAAGACTCAACTGACCATGTGTTTGTCACCACGAGCTTGTGTCCCAAAGCATAGTAGTGATGGGCAGCAGGACTAGTGACAGTCTTACCAACGACAAAGGGGGGGTTCGGGAGAATTTTCCACTTCCCAGATTCGGGATTATAAACCTCAAAAAGGGCTGGCCATGTTTCTGTGATATATCCCCTGTACTGTAGGGACAAAACATAAATTTTGTTCCCGATGGTAATAACAAAAGGATAAAATTTAGGACCAGACAACATGGGTAGATTGCTCTTGCATGGATCATCAGTGGGAGGATCACATGCAATAACATCAAAGTTGGGCCAATAATCATACCCTAAAAGAGGATGCGGGCAACCGAACTGACCCCCAACAATATAAGGGTTGGAACCCACAATCATATATCTTGTTCCGAATGGCACCATGCTTCCGTCTGGATAACAAGAAGCATTCACAAGTTTAAAATCCGGTCTAGAAGGCCTCCGAGCCTTCTCCAAAGAGCTCCACGCCAATAATTTGCTAATATTTAGGGAAAATAGTTCATGGTTCTTCTGCAGATACAAAAACCAACCCTTGTCCGGCTCCATCTTAAAAAAAATTCTCCCTGTAGGGTAAAAGGTAAAAAGAGATCATTGTCAATGAAAGAATTTAAATTAAACCGCTTAAAGAATTTAGTTTGATAAGTACTATTAAAGTAATGAGAGTAACCAAAGTTAACAAAGACGCATAATATCATACATCATGTTCATGTAAACAAGCAACGGACGAGCAAAACCCTTAAAATCCAAATTACCCACCTGAAAAAGATAGTATAGATTAATAATAATAATAATAATATTATTATTATTATTATTATTTTGATCCGTGTGTGTGTTTAGATTAGCTCAAGAGAGATTGAAAACGGGATTTGCTAAGATAAATTGAAAAAGACTACAACAACTGCGATTCGTACACCCAACCAAACGCCCCTATTTATTTCTCAAAATAAATCGACAGAATACGTAAAATACCTCTAAATTCCAGTCAATAAATAACCTGCAATTGCACACAACTAAGAGACTCCAATGAATTTTCACGCTATGAAACTGAAGCCTATTACCTGAAAAATCGAAGCAAGCAAGGCGATCCAACGGGCGGCAAGAGTGAGAGACCCGATGGAAGAGATTAGATGAGGGAGGGGTCAGATAAATTTACACCCCTCAGCCAAAATTGTTGACGTTATCATGGTTCCTAGCCGTTAGGGTTAGGTCTTCCAGGTTCCAGTTTGTTAGGTGTTTGTTTTAGTTGCTGATAATAAACCCTAGTTTGTAGGGATAAGTTATTTGTTTTGAAGTAGTCTCATACCACATTGTAGGGTTGTGAAAACGTGGGCTGCACATTTTCAGCTTTCAGTTATCTTTGTAAGGCTATTTAAAAGCCATGTTTACATGATTGAATAAGATGAATGTTCTCCCGAGTCTTTGAGTGTTCAAGCAAACATTGGTTACGTGATCTAGTGTGAGAGTTCAACTTAGGGTTCCCAACATTTGGTATCAGAGCCCCACCACGGGGCCTGATCGTAGTTAGTTTCATCGTTCACAACAACACCATGACGACTGAAAGTAGTTTTGTGCAACCTGCGATCCCACGGCTTGACGGACACTATGATCATTGGAGCATGCTCATGGAGAACTTCTTGCGTTCCAAGGAATATTGGAGTTTGGTAGAGACTGGTGTTCCTGCAGCAGCAGATGAGAGCAGTATCACAGATGTCCAGAAGAAAGCTATTGAAGATTTGAAGTTAAAGGACCTGAAGGCCAAAAATTATTTGTTCCAGGCCCTTGATCATTCAATACTGGAGACCATATTGAAGAAGGACACCGCGAAAGACATCTGGGACTCACTGAAACAAAAGTACAAGGGCACGACAAGAGTCAAGCGTGCCCAGTTACAGGCTCTTCGCAAAGAGTTTGAGATGTTGCATATGAAGGCAGGGGAATCGGTGAATGAGTATTTTGCACGTACTCTCACCATAGCCAACAAGATGCGAATTCATGGGGAAAAGATGGAAGATGTAGTGGTCATTGAAAAGATTCTACGATCGATGGTCTCTAAATATGACTATGTGGTTTGTTCCATTGAAGAGTCAAATGATCTCGACATCTTATCCATCGATGAACTGCAAAGTAGTTTGCTTGTGCACGAGCAAAGGATGGGAAGACACACCGTAGAGGAGCAAGCTCTCAAAGTGACCTATGATACGCAACAAGTTGGGCGAGAGGGACGCAGCAGCTCCAGAAGAAGAAGGCGAGGAAGGGGTAGAAATGGCTCGGACAAATCCACCCTCGAATGTTACCATTGTCATGAACTTGGACACTTTCAGTGGGAATGTCCTAAGAAGGGGAAGGATTTCAAAGGTTTTTATGCAGAAACCAGTGAAGAAATGCTATTGATGGCATATGTGGATATCAAGGGGAACGACAGGGAAGAACTGTGGTTCTTGGACTCAGGATGCAGCAATCACATGTGTGGTAAGAAGGAGTTGTTCATAGATTTGGACGACACCTTCAGGAAGTTTGTCAAACTTGGAAACAACTCAAGGTTGGACATGTTGGGGAAGGGCAATGTTCGAATGGAGGTCAATGGAGCCATGCAAGTTGTCACTGGAGTGTTCTACGTGCCGGACTTAAAAAATAATCTATTGAGCGTTGGTCAACTGCAAGAGAAGGGCCTTGCCATTTCCATTAAAAGTGGCAAGTGTAGGATCTATCATCCAGAAAGAGGACTAATTTGGGAGACCACAATGGCAGAAAATCTCATGTTCACTTTGCGGACATGCACACAACTACAAGAGGAGAAATGTTTCAATGTGAGCACAGATGATCAACTCAAATTATGGCATTGTCGATATGGACACTTGGGTTGGAGTGGTCTAAGAGTCCTTCATCAAAAGAATATGGTGAAGGGCTTACCAACATTCAACGCGCACACACAGGTATGTGAAGAATGTCTGGTGGGAAAGCAACAACGAGTTTGCTTTCCAAAGGACAGCACATGGAGAGCATCTCAAATCCTTCAACTTGTGCATGCAAATATATGTGGGCCTATAAATCCAGTCTCCAACAGTAAAAAGAGGTACCTTCTTACTTTCATTGATGATTATAGCAGAAAAACATGGGTGTTCTTTTTTATTGAGAAATCAGAAGCCCTTAGTATGTTCAAAAGTTTCAAGGCACGGGTTGAAAAGGAAAATAGTTCGAGCATAAGGATTCTGCGAACAGACCGTGGAGGTGAATTCATTTCACTCGAATTCACAAATTTTTGCAACATGCATGGAATTCAAAGGCAAATTACAGCTGCTTACACCCCTTAACAGAATGGTGTCGCGGAGAGGAAGAACCGAACCATCATGAACATGGTTCGAAGCATGCTTACAGGAAAGAAAATCCCAAGAACTTTCTAGCCAGAAGCAGTAAATTGGGCCATTTATGTGCTTAACCGAAGTCCAACCCTAGTAGTAAAGAGCATGATGCCAGAAGAAGCCTGGAGTGGCTCTATACCATCAGTGGAGCACTTGAGGGTGTTTGGATGCATAGGACACGTGCATGTTCCTGATAGCAAGAGGATCAAGCTTGATGACAAAAGCATGAAGTGTATTCTACATGGAGTCAGCGAGGAGTCCAAGGCCTATCGCCTGTACAATCCAGTGTCTAAGAAAATTGTGATAAGCTGGGATGTTATTTTTGAAGAGGACAAGGCTTGGGACTGGAATGATAACCCCCAAGAAAAGATCATGGCTGATCTTGAGTGGGACGTGAATGAAGAAGGAGACCTGAGGAATAATAAGGCTGATGAACAAACACAGGAGAGCCTGGACTCAGATCAGAATGACCAGACTGAGATGACTGCTGTTGAAGGACGAGTTAGAAAACAACCAGTGTGGATGAAAGACTATGTGAGTGGAGAAGGTCTTTCAGAGGAAGAAGATATGGGTCACTTAGCACTATTCGCTGAGTCGGATCCTATCACTTATGAGGAGGCTATATAAAGCGACAAATGGAAGAAGGCCATGGATTTAGAGATACAGGCAATAGAGAGAAATAATACATGGGAACTCACAGAGATGCCACCAGAAGGGAAGATAGTTAGGGTAAAGTGGATTTACAAAACCAAGTTCAACGAGAAAGGTGAAGTGGATAAATACAAGGCTCGCCTGGTTGCAAAAGGGTACAACTAGTGATATGGAGTAGATTATGCAGAAGTATTTGCACCTGTGGCACGGATGGATACAGTCCGAGTTGTCTTATCACTTGCAGCACAAAATAACTGGGCTGTCTACCAGTTGAATGTCAAGTCAGCTTTCCTCCATGGAGAAATAAATGAACAAGTGTTCATCGCATAGCCTCCAGGTTATGAACAAAAGGGGCAGGAGCATTAAGTTCTATAAGCTTAAAAAGGAACTATACGGTCTCAAATAGGCTCCCCGAGCCTGGTATAGCCGCATCGAGTCTTACTTCATGAATGAAGGTTTCGAAAAGTGCCCACATGAACACACCTTGTTTGTCAAGAAAGTGAATGGAGGTAAAATGTTAATTGTATGTCTTTATGTTGATGATCTTATATTTACTGGGAATGATGAATCAATGTTCAAAGATTTCAAGGCTTCAATGATGACTGAGTTTGATATGACTGACCTTGGGAAAATGAGCTATTTTCTTGGCTTGGAAGTGATTCAAAAATCTGAAGGTATCTATGTTACCCAACAAAAGTACGCTCAGGAGTTATTGGAGAGGTTCAATATGAACCAATGCAATGCAGTTCATAATCCCATTGTTCCTGGTTTTAAATTGACGAATGATGAAGATGGAGTAGAAGTGGATATTACTATGTACAAACGAATCGTGGGCAGCTTGATGTACTTAACAGCAACACGACCAGACTTGATGTATGTGATTAGTCTAATAAGTAGGTTCATGGAACGACCTACTGAGATGCATCTTAAAACAGCAAAGAGAGTATTGAGGTACTTGAAGGGCACGGTGAATTTTGGGCTGGTCTACAAGAAGGGAGGAGAAGAAGAACTCTATGGGTACACTGACAGTGATTATGCTGGAGATCTGGATGATAGGAAAAGTACTTCTGGGTATGTTTTTATGTTAAGTGCAGGAGCAGTTTCTTGGTCCTCAAAGAAACAACCGGTGGTCACATTATCAACCACCGAAGCTGAGTTTATAGCTGTAGCTTCATGTGCATGTCAAGCAGTTTGGTTAAGGAGGATTTTGCGGCAGCTCAATTATGAATCGCATAAGTGTACAACCATCTACTGTGACAACAGTTCTACCATTAAGCTTTCAAAGAATCCAGTGATGCATGGGTGTAGCAAGCACATAGATGTTCGATTTCATTTTCTTCGCGAGCTCACCAAGGATGAGATTGTAGAGTTGGTTCAATGTTCCTCGCAGGAGCAGGTGGCAGATATCATGACCAAGCCTCTAAAGTTGGACGTTTTTCAGAAATTGCGGGGATTGTTGGGTGTTCATTCACTCATGCATATAAACTGATTGCTGATAGCATTCAGTTTAAGGGAGGATGTTGACGTTATCATGGTTCCTAGCCGTTAGGGTTAGGTCTTCCAGGTTCCAGTTTGTTAGGTGTTTGTTTTAGTTGCTGATAATAAACCCTAGTTTGTAGGGATAAGTTATTTGTTTTGAACTAGTCTCATACCACGTTGTAGGGTTGTGAAAACGTGGGCTGCACATTTTCAGCTTTCAGTTATCTTTGTAAGGCTATTTAAAAGCCATGTTTACATGATTGAATAAGATGAATGTTCTCCCGAGTCTTTGAGTGTTCAAGCAAACATTGGTTACATGATCTAGTGTGAGAGTTCAACTTAGGGTTCCCAACAAAAATAACCTAGAGAAATTAGGAAACCGGAGAACAAATGGGTGCTGAGTTCGGTTTCTGGAGGTTTCTGATAAAGCTCGAATCAGATATCTAGAAATATGAGTGAGAAATTTGGGAAAATGTCATTTTAGAGGTTCAAAATGGATTTATGTTATTGATATTACGGTGAACTGTGAGAGAGAAGAGAGAGATCAAGGTGGATTCTATTTAAGAAATCAGAAGCAAATCTACAATGATTGCGATTGGATCGAAGTCGGAATCGGAAACAAATATGAGGAAGTAGACTTAGCAGAAGATTCAATGGCAATCACTTGATTGGGCCTTTTAATCCTTTGTTCCCTTTGCGAAAGGTAGTACAGAAAAAAATTAGTTTGAAACTCCGTGTGAGAGATAAGACGTGCAAGGATAACGATGATGCCTTGGGATAATGTTGTCTTTTTCACCAAAAAGGAAAAAAATTGGGTTTTTTTTAGGGGATTTTAACCAAAAGATCCTGGTACTGTTCATTTTGACGAAAAATCACATTTTTACACTAAAAAGTCAATCATGGTACTATTCACTTTATCCTTTATTTTGTCATTATCATTAAAACTCAAAGTTTTCAAGCTCTTTTCATTATTATTTTTTATTAGTATCACACTAAGTGTTCAATAAACCCTACATAATATTTTATTACTAAATAACTTATATACCCTAATATGCAATTACTATTTAGACCATATATGAATTAAAAAAGAAAAATTATTTTCTGAATACACCCCAACTATTTGTCAATATGTATTCTAAGATTGTTTTCTTTCAAGCTTTTGAAGATACTCTCACCTCAATTATAAAACAAAACCCTAACTAAAAGCACAACATAGTTAATGAAAAATAGAGGTTAATTTTGACGAATAAAATATGAAATCAATGTTTTGGAGGCTTCGATGTCGTCTGTAGCTCTGTCACTTGGGTATTGACTACAACATCTGTATCATTTGTAACTTCGACATTGATTCCAACATCCATATCATCTGTAAGTTTGAAACCAAAATGTCATCTCCAACTTTTGTAATATTAGAATTTAAAAAAAAAAATGCATGTGCTTATATATTTCTTCATAAATACATCTCTTGACGTACAGTTTCCCTTGCATGAAAATCATTTAAAATCTCTAATTGATATGCAAAGGGAACTTTTGGGTGGAGCTTTAGATTCCACGCATGAATCGTAACACTAAAATTTATTCTTTGATCCTACAGTTGCCCAAAAATATTCAAACATAAAATAAGCAAGAAAGACAATATGGGCATATACTTCTTCTCATAACGTGATCCACATATTTGAGAAATCTATGACTATCTTCTCCCCCAAAACTCTAGCAAGTTCTTTGCAGAAAAAACAAAACACCAAAAACTATTTGAATAATGTAATTAGCGAAGAGTTTGATTGTGTAGGGTTTAAGTAGGGTGTGAGGTGTACGTAGAGGGGTGTGGGGTGTATGTTAAACCCTAGTGTTTGTCGAATGAGAACTTTGTAAGCTGGGAGGAATTTCGCATAACATTAATCAAAGAATAAACAGGCTATATAAGCCTTACAAACGGAGGAGAAGATAAACATGCAACCCACATTAAACATTATCCTAAACGTGGTATATGACTAAGTCAAAAAGGAAAACAACTTCTACTGATCCCTAAAAGCTAAGGTTTATTCGGCCATGCAGTTAAAACTGCTTACATCAACAACCCTAAGTTTACGTAGTGGATAGAGCCACTACGTCCACCAACCTAATAATCTAACATCCTCCTTTAAACTGATTGCTATTGCTAAGCAATCGGTTTACACCTGGTTCCAGGCACACTCCCATAAGCCCACGCATCTTCAGAAAAGCATCAGTCTTCAAAGGCTTGGTTAATATGTTTGCTACTTGCTCCTAGGTGTTGCAGCGATCCAACTGCACGATTTTGTTCTTAGTCATTTCACGAAGAAAGTGAAACCGTACATCTATGTGTTTGCTTCGGCCATGCATTACAGGATTCTTGGAGAGCTTTATTGTTGAACTGTTGTCACAGAAAACCGTTGTAGAATCTTGTTAAGCTTGACCTAATTCCTTCATTATTCTCCTCAACCAGGTTGCATGACAAGCACATGAAGCTGCTGCTATGAATTCGGCTTCCGTTGTTGATAACGTGACCACAGGCTGCTTCTTGGAAGACCAACACACAGCTCTTGAACTTAGCATGAACAAGTACCCCGATGTGCTCTTTCTATCATCTAAGTGACCTGCATAGTCACTATCTGAATAGCCTCTGAGCTCAGTGTGTCCTCCCTTTTTGTAAAGAATTCCAAGGCTGATCGTGCCTTTTAAGTATCTCAAAACCCTCTTTGCCGCTGCCAAATGCATTTCTGTTGGACTCTCCATGAACCTGCTGATTAAGCTTACCACAAACATAATGTCCGGCCAAGTGGCTGTGAGATACATGAGGCTCCCCACGATCTGTTTATAGAAAGTGCTATCAACCTTCTCACCAGTTACATCTTTTGTTAGCTTGGTGCCTGGAACAATGGGATTATGCACTGGATTGCAGTTCTCCATTTTAAACCTTTCCAACACTATCTGAGCATACCTTTTTTGACAGATAAATATTCCATCTACCTGCTGCAATACCTCAATTCCGAGGAAATATCTCATCTTACCAAGATCGGTCATTTCGAACTCATTCATCATCGACTGCTTAAACTTAATGAACATGCATTCATCATTGCCAGTGTAAATAAGATCATCAACATAAAGACAAACAATGAGAATTTTACCTCCATCTCCAACTTTGATGAATAAAGTGTGTTCATAGGGACACTTCACAAATCCTTCCTTCGAGAAATAAGCTTCTATACGACTATACCAAGCACGAGGGGCTTGTTTAAGTCCATATAAAGCTTTTCGTAATTTGTAAACTTTCTGCTCCTTACCTCTCTGCACATATCCAGGTGGTTGTTCTACAAACACCTCTTCATCAACTTCTCCATGTAAGAAGACACTTTTCACGTCCAACTGATGGATTGTCCATTCCTTTTGAGCAGCAAGTGCAACAACAACTCGGATGGTATCTAACCGAACCACAGGAGCAAAGACTTCAACATAATCAACCCCATATTCTTGAGCATACCCCTTAGCCACCAGCCGTGCTTTGTACTTGTCCACCTCTCCATTCTCATTCAGTTTAGTCTTGTAGACCCATTTAACTCCAATTGTCTTCCCTCCTTGAGGTAAGTCTGTCAATTCCCAAGTGTTGTTCCTCTCGATAGCTGCTATTTCGACATCCATAGCTTTCCTCCATTTTGCACTCTTCACAGCTTCATTGTAATAAGTTGGATCACTGTCTGCTAAGAGAGCCAAATGCACCATTTCTTCTTCATCAGATAATTCCTCTCTTGTCACGTAATCTTTCATCCATACTGGTGGAGCCCTAGGTCTTCTTTTTGCTGGGCTGGATATGTTTGCTTCTGAGACTTCATCTGATCCACTATTGTTGCTTGTGCCGCTTCCATCTCCATTTTCACTTCCATTTCCATTTGGTCCATCTTCATCTCCTCTCTGACTGTCAACTTCATCAGCCTCAAGTTCCTTATCTGCTTCATCGTCCCATTCCAAATCTGCTATGACAGATTCATGATGATGCTCATCCCAATCCCAGCTACTATTCTCATCAAACCGAACATCACGACTGATTAGAATCCTCTGCGAGATTGGATCAAATAGCCGATAGGCCTTTGATCATTCACTTAACCCAAGTAGCACACACTTCCTACTTTTATCATCTAGCTTGGTCCTCTTGTTATCTGGAATATGTACGTATGAAATGCAGCCAAAAACCCTGAAATAACTTATAGATGGTATCGTACCACTCCATGCCTCCTCAGGTGTTTTGTTTTTAACTGCAAATGTGGGACTCCTGTTGAGCACATGAACTGTCCAGTTTGCTGCTTCTGGCAAAAAAGTCTTAGGCATGTTCTTCTCGGTTAATAAGCTACGTACCATATTCATGATGGTCCGATTCTTGCGCTTAGCTACTCCGTTTTGCTGCGGGGTGTAAGCTGCTGTCAATTGTCTTTGAATCCCATTCTCAACACAGAACTCATCAAACTCATGTGATGTGAACTCCCCACCACGATCCGTGCGCAAACTTTTAATACTTGCATCAGTTTCGTTTTCAACTAGACTTTTGAAAGCTTTAAAACTTCGAAAGGCTTCTGACTTCTCAGTTAGAAAGTAGATCCAA
Organism: Malus sylvestris; assembly: GCF_916048215.2. Classification (NCBI taxonomy): domain Eukaryota; kingdom Viridiplantae; phylum Streptophyta; class Magnoliopsida; order Rosales; family Rosaceae; genus Malus; species Malus sylvestris. The sequence goes on along the minus strand of NC_062264.1, from coordinate 4,274,025 downwards.
GTCTTACGACTGAAATCATCGATAAAGGTGAGGAGATACCTTTTCTTATTGTTGGATGTAGGTTTGATCAGTCCACATATATCTGCATGGACGAGTTGTAGGATTTGGCATGCTCTCCAAGTACTTCTTTTTGGAAACGGATCTCTCGGTTGCTTTCCTACCAAGCAATTCTCTCACACTCTTGAGGAGTCCTTTATTTGAGGCAGTCCACTCACCATCTGCTTCTGTTGTAGAGTCTTTAAACCACTAATACTGAAGTGCACATAACGGCAGTGCCACAACTGAATTGGATCATCTGTGAGGGCATTAAAACATGCTTGATCATTGGGTTGATATTGAGCAGCAAGAATGAACATGCGATTTGTAGTCATAACCGTCTCCATGATTAGTCCTTTCTCAGGGTGATAGATCTTGCACTTCCCGTGTTGAATGAGAATAGCAAGACCTTTCTCCTGAAGCTGCCCAATACTTAGCAGATTATTCTTCAAAGCAGGTACATAGAACACTCCTGTGATCACCTGAGTCATACCATTCACTTGTAGTCGAATATTTCCTTTCCCCAAGACAGCCATACTTGTATTGTTCCCTAGTTTCACAGTTTCTCTAAAACTTTCAACAAATTCAGAGAACAACTCCCTCTTACCACACATATGATTGCTGCAACCCGAGTCGAGGAACCAAATGTCTTCTTTGATCTCCTGAGTATCCACATACGCCATTAGCAACATCTCTTCACTAGCCTCTGCATAGTTAGCCTTGGCTTCCCTGTCTTTCTTAGGGCACTCATACTGAAAGTGCCCTAATTCATGACAATTATAGCACTCAACCATTGACTTGTCGAAGTTCTGTCGACCTCTTCCTCTACCTCTTCCACGAAAGCTTCCTCGACCACGTTCTCTTCCTCCAAAGTTCTCTTTATAGGTCACTTTTAGTGCTTGTTCCTCTACGCCATGTCCAATCATCCGCTGTTCATGTACTAACAAGCTACTTTGCAGTTCATCAATTGAGAGAATATCCAAGTCTTTGGATTCCTCTATGGAACAAACCACATAGTCAAATTTAAGAGTCATCGATCTCAAGATCTTCTCAATGACTTCTACATCCGTCAACTTGTCACCATTGATCCTTCTCCTATTGGCTATGGTCAGAGTCCGACCAAAAAAATTCATTTACAGTTTCTCCTGTCTTCATGTGAAGCATCTCGAACTCCTTTCGAAGTGCTTGCAGCTGTGCTCGTTTAACTCGAGCAGTACCTTGATACTTCTGTTTCAATGAATCCCAAATCTCCTTAGCCGTATCTTTGTTCAAGATTGTTTCCAAGATAGCTCGATCAATTGCTTGAAACAGATAGTTTTTGGCCTTCAGATCTTTCAACTTTTGATCTTCGAGCACTTTCCGTTGTCCCTCCGCAAGTGAAGCTCATTCTGCTGCTGCAGGGATTCCATGCTCCACAAGACTCCAATATTCCTTTGAACGTAGGAAATTTTCCATAAGCATTGCCAGTGGTCATAATGCCCATCCAGTTTTGGAATAGATGCCTGCACAAAACCACTTCATTCTCCTGCCATATTCTCGTACCTCTGCACTCAAAAGATTGATATCTCTCAAGCTTTTGACCAGGAGCCCCAGGTGGGGGCTCTGATACCAAATGTTAAACCCTAGTGTTTGTCAAATGAGAACTTTGTAAGCTGGGAGGAATTTCGCATAACATTAATCAAAGAATAAACAGGCTATATAAGCCTTACAAACGGAGGAGAAGATAAACATGCAACCCACATTAAACATTATCCTAAACGTGGTATATGACTAAGTCAAAAAGGAAAACAACTTCTACTGATCCCTAAAAGCTAGGGTTTATTCGGCCATGCAGTTAAAACTGCTTACATCAACAACCCTAAGTTTACGTAGTGGATAGAGCCACTACGTCCACCAACCTAATAATCTAACAGTGTAAGGGTAGTATTGGAAAATAAGTGGGGTGTATTAAGATAAATTTTTAGCTAAAAAGTAGATGTAGGGTGTATTAAGTATGTGGAGTGTAGTCAACAAAATGTGGGGTGTTATTAAAACAAGCCAAAACATTGTTGGTTTAAAAATTTGTTAGACTTTTGTTTAAAAATTAAAAAATTAAAAAATTTAAAAAAAAATGTTAGTCTATGACCTATAATACTGTATTCAATTGAGAATTTGAGAGATTTAAATTGATTTCTAAATACATAGGTTTTTAAAGAATTTAATTGTAGAGATTCTATGTAAATTTTTTATTCAATTCCACCGAAATCTCATAGAGAGATGTGAGATTTGTGGATGTTTAAAATATATTGTGAAATCTCTCCAATTCCGTCTAATTCCTCAACCTTTTCAAATTCTTTAAAGTCAAATTCTAATTGAATACACGTAGAATGTTATAAACTTCTTTAAAGTTCTACATCCGGATTTCTAATAATTTTTAATAAACTATCTTTAAATCCTGATTGAATACGCATTGAATTTTAGAGAATCACTTAAAATCCTGATTGAATACACTAGGGGGGTGTATTCAATTGGGATTTTGAGGGATTTTAATTCTTTCAATGAATCTAGGGGTATTCAATCAGGATTTTAAGTGATTCTCTGAAATTCAAGGTGTATTCAATTAGGATTTTAAAGAAGTTTATAACATTCTAGGTGTATTCAATAAGAAATTGATTTTAAAGAATTTGAGAAAGTTGAGGAATTAGAGGGAATTTGAGAGATTTCGTAGTGTATTTTAAGCATCCACAAATCTCATATCTCCCCATAAGATTTCGAGGGAATTGAATCAAAATTTTACATGAATATCTACAAATGAATTAAACTCCATAAAAACCCATGGATTTATAAATCCATTAAAGTTTCTCAAATTCTCAATTGATTCATTAAAAGAATTAAAATTCCTGAAAATCCCAATTAAATACACTCCATTTAGTTCAGCACTGCCCCAAATGCTTTATAATTCTTATCCAGTTTAGTCCAAGCCAATTCATCTTAGTCCATAAATTAGTCCAGTCCGAGATAATTCAGTGCAACAAACGCACCCTAATTCTGTAGCACCTAACCACAAATTTCTCTATCTTTTTTATGAGTTTAGATAACTTTACACCCCTTAGCCAAAATAACCTGGAGAAATTAGGAAACCGGAGAACAAATAGGTGCTAAGTTCGGTTTCTGGAGGTTTCTGATAGAGCACGAATCAGATATCTAGAAATATGAGTGAGAAATTTGGGAAAATGTCATTTTCGAGGTTCAAAATGGATTTATGTTATAGCTACTAAGGTGAACTGCGAGAGAGAAGTGAGAGATCAAGGTGGATTCTATTTAAGAAATCATAAGCAAATATACAATTATTGCGATTGGATCGAAGTTGGAATCGAAAATGAGTATAAGGAACCAGACATAGCAATCAAATATTGATATTTATTTCGGAAGCTTTTTCTAAAGTTCCAAGGCCCAAGGTCCATGGCTTTATCCCACTTCTTTTCAAACTATAAGTGAGTGAACTCACTTATAAAGGAACCTTTCTATAAAGGTTTGGGCGATGTGGGATTGGGAGTCCCTCACAACTTCCAACAAGGTGTAGGCCTTAAGGCTCGCAATTAAAACTAACAAAATGCTAGGCGTGCCACTGTTATCTCAGTATAACAGATATATAATAGGTGTGTTTTAAGTCGATTTACTTGTGCCCCAAGTTACTCCAACTTCTTGTTATCAAAGGATTGTCACAGATGAGTTAAGTCTGTATTAAGTTATTTTTTCTTGCCTTGCGATCAAGGACTTTCACTCATAATTTTGTATGATCAGATGAAGGGAGTTCAGAGCCCTCTTTAATCATTCAATTGGTCACAGTTAAACGCTTAAAGGAGTAAAGTTAACTTGCTTAGCCAGATCTGATCATAAATGGATCTTAAAGTGAAAAACAATTGCAAGTGAGTTAAAACATAACAGAATATGCATTTAAACAACATATCTACAAACTATAAGTACAAACACAAGAAAGTCGGGCAAGATTTCACCTTGTTGGGCAAGGTTCAAACCTTTTGCAACCACTTCTCTTTGAGTTTGTAGAAGGGTCGTGGGTATTGAGAAATGGAAATATAAGCAGGAAGTACATATAAAGTTTTCTAAAGGGAATCTGTACTACAAATTTGGGAGAAAGTAACAGAGCTTCTAATCTTGCCAAAAGATGGCTTTCTACGAGGAATCTATGGCTAAAAGGGTGCAGAATTTGGACAAAGTGCAGCTTTCTGGGTATTTGCTTGTCTGAGAGGCAAGTTTGTATGTCTTGAGTTTGATTGGTTGAGTGTCCTTGTCTTTGATGTCTTCTTCCCCTTTTATAGATGATTTGGCTTGACTGCCTTTAGCCCTGTTCTTGTCCGAAAGCTTTTGGAGGGTAGTGAGTCATCAACATTTTACTTGTAGTGCCACTAGAAAGTGCTTTTTGGATGATAGTGAGTTGATCTCCATCACTTGTCACTTTAATCTTAGGCATCCGGCCTATGCTTCAATGGAGGAGGCACAAATTTAATACTAGCTTTCCGACTGGGCCTCGGGCAAAACTCCATCCTTTTTAACATCTTTGGGCCATATTCACTTGTAAAACCCATTATCAAATATTAGCCCAAACAGTGCCCCCTTTAATTGTTGTTAAGTCTGCAAATAGAGACATTAATAATGATTAAATTCCAACTGCATGTTTTTACTCGAGACTTGCACCACTTAAACAACCGTTTTCGAATAAACCTTTGCACTAACCCATGTTTTCCAAGGTTAACTAACTGTCCCTTAAATAACCTTCATTTAAACTTCTTAGCTAAACACCTTAGCAATTCTTATTCTCCGAGCTCCAAAATTCCCAGATTTTCCAGAACTTTCTTACCTTCACAGTTCATTCTTACTTTCTACCTTCAAACTTTCTTCCATTTTCTTTCAAAAATCAATCAATGGCACCAAAAACTGTTCGCTCTTCATGCGAGTTTAGCTAGGGGATCGTTAACATGCGCCGCCTACTCAACGACCTTCATCGCCCTCTGACCTGAACATCTTAATTTTCTTCGAGGAATGAGGAGTACACTCTCTGGGGCCTGCTTGGACTTCTTGTTACACCCACCCCTAATTTAAATTGTATTTTCACTAAATTTGAGATTATCTTGCTTTTAAAATGATTTTTGGGTCTTAAATGGTGTGCCCAATGGGCCCACCCCCCTGTTTTGTCTCCTGGTTCTCTTTCCTTTTCCTTTTCCTTTTTCTTCTTTTCTTCCTCCTCTTTTCTTCTTCTTCCCGACACAACTCTCTCTCCCTTACACTCTCTCGGCTCTCCATCTCAACCCCTTCGAGGGCTTTTCTTACCAATAAACATCACTATCGTCTTTATCTCGTCGCTATGAACTCAACTATAGTCTTGGCATCTTGGAAGTCGAACCATGAAGCCCCGTACACGAGCTCCGACGAAGACCTCCACTTTCAAGGCAGTTTCCGGCCAAACCATGGCGAGTTGGCCAGCATGCCAGGTATTAATCTCTTTGTCGCACTGAGAACTACAACTTTCCTTTTTGTTTCACTCAATTTCGTTGAGTATTGAAGAAGTTATACTTATTTGAATCTTACCCAGTTTCCGGCGACCTCGGAGGCTTTCGAGGCATTTTCCGGCCAAACTACGGTGAGTTAGACGTCTTGTTAGGTACCATTCTCTTCATCTCTTCAAGGGCTACAACTTTCATTTTTGAATCACTCGATTTTGTGGAGTTGTGACAAAGTTATGGCCATTTAAAATTGGTATGGATTTCTGGCCGAATTCCGGCCTTCTTCATCCTTGGGTCCGGCGACCCACCAAACCCAACCCCTTTGGGCCTTTCTTGCCGAGCCCAACCCAAAACCCATTTCAGTTTTATCATTTATTTTATTAATTTTTGTAAGTTAAAGGCCTTTGGGCCAAATTAGCTAAGGCCCTAAGCCTTTTTATCTAGAAACCCAAAACCCTTAGGCTTAAGGCCTTCGAGCCTTTTTAACCAGAGCCCTAAGCCATCTCCTCTAAACCCAGCCCACCTAATTAGCTAAACCCAGACCCTTTATGTGGAATATTCCGTCATGGAATATTCTAAGGATATTCTGTTGACATTTTACGAAATTTATCCAGGACCCTTCGTAGGGTAATTCGACGTTCTGAATCCGTTTCCAATGTCCGTTTTCCAAAATTCAATTGCTATTATATAGTTTTATTTATTGGACTCTTTATGTGCTTAGGGACAATTATAGTGGTGTTTTTGTCTTCGCTAGCTGCGTGACTTTTCGACGGCGAAGTATTGTGAGTGGACCCCTTCTGAAATTACATGATTTTATAGTTCAATTGCATAAATGAATAGCATGCCTTACGAGTTTATGTTTTGATTTTATGTGAAGCATGTTTATTGAATATGTTGATTTTCGTCTCGTGTTTTTGGTGAGGAATTAATTGTTGGCCTATATTGAGCTATATTTTAATATATCGTATTTTCTATAAAAACCATGAACTGGTAGACTATCGGATGTATGACGATAGGATGCTAGAACGTGTTTTAGAAACCCATCTTTATAGTATAGATGATGGATGACTTTATACTATGAAGTGGTTATTTTTTAGAGGCGTAACTATTTGTGCGTACCTAGTAGACACTATGCCGCCTGGGGTGAGGATCTGGTGTTGGCAGATAGGCCAGGAGAAATAATCCCTAGCGAAAGGCTGAGGGACACGGAGACAAGTATTGGGTCGGGAGTTATATAATTATTCAGTGATCTTACTAGTAGCACACCGCGCTTACGAGACGATTTACGAGACGATACACGTGATGATTTATATGATGTTTTTCCGCGTTATACCTGTTGAGATGTTTTATGGCATGCTAGAGTTTAAGAAAACCTATCACTTATTATGTTAGTAGTTTTCATTATATATAAACCTGGGGTTTAGTATGTTCATAACTGTTTTTGTATTATGTATATATATGAACTTGGTCCACTCACCCTTGTTTTGCGCCCTCTTTCAGGATTTAGAATCAAGGCGTACGATCCCGACGTCAACATCTTCGCTTTGGCATATTCGAGTCCTCTCGGTGTAGGACCCACATCCTTTTATTTATTCAATTTTATATTAATCCTTTTAGAAATCTAGTTAGTTGTATGCTCTTAGCACGTTCTTAAATTATTAATTCATTGTATTTTAAATTCATAACCCTTATTTATTTCTTATTCTTAGCTTTTGTATCAATTAATGGCTTTCGTCACCCTCGGGTGTCGGCCAGCACGTGTCTATTCTGGTATTCGGGGAAATATCAGGGTCGGGGCGTGTCACTTCTAAGGTACCTATTACTGTGGAGAATAACATGCCTAAAGCTAATTGGTTCACCCCCAACCCATATTTCGTCGAGGCTGGTATCTCGGCTTCCAAGTGGTCCACTCATTGAAGGGGTTTCCCATTGATTAGAGACAAGGGCTGGACGTAATGGGTGAATAAGCTCGAGCCTCTATAGAAGAAGAAGTGGATGAGCAATGGCATCTACGAGCTCATCATGCTCTCCAAGGTTACTGTCATTGCCAAACCCGAGCTTTTGACCACAACTCTTCTCTTTTGGAACATGGGAACCAACACCTTCGACTTTCGAATGGGTCACATGTCTCCAACCATTCTCAACATGGCCCAAGTCTTCAGGCTAAGGCCCTCGGGCAAATGCGTGGATGTAACCCATGACTGGTCTTCTCCATCTTGCCCGACTATTGAAGGCTCGAGCGCTTCTGACTCCATTACTCAGTTGGAGTACACCCCATCAACCTTTAAAAGTTATGAAACATCCTTTATTGGTTTCATCTCGTTTGCGAAGAAAGCTTTTAGTGCGTCTTCCCCTATTGTGGATAAGGATCAGGAGCATATATACTTCCTTCTGTACTGGCTCAACTAGCACGAATTCCCTAACCAGTTTAAGGGAGTGAAGCTAGAGTGGATTCCATTGGTGTAGGCCCTCCATTCATTTTGCACGAGGACCATATTGGCCAGCCAGTCTGAGGGATGGACTTCAATGATGAAGTTGGTATCGTTGAGCTTATCAATTTTGACCTCGATGATCTTGCTTTGCTCTATTCCGTGAATACGTTTTCGTTAGATAACCGGCTTTTCGATTGGATCCAAATGGAAGTGATGGCAGATTATGGAGGGATCTATCCCTTGAATGTCTTCTGTGGACCAAGCAAATACGTTCTTGTTAGCTCGCAGGAAAACGGTAAACAACTGATTCTCTTGATCGGTTAGCTTTGATTCAATCCTAGCTTTACGCTCCAACTTGTCAGGGTCGAGACTGATGTAAACAGCGTCTTCATCGGCCTTAGACTCTGGTATGCTATTGTCTTAAAGTCAAGGTCTATAACAAATTCTTTGTAACATTATGACCCCCATCTTGTGATTGCTATGCTGATTCTATTTGGTAAAATATATTTTCATTTCACACTCATAATGTTACAGCTTAGGTATATACAACAAACTATCAGATTATCTTAACCACTAAGATAACAACTAAGGAGGTATAGTTACAATGTTGCCCTTCATATCCCCCCTCAAACTGAACTTGGGTAGTCTAAGTTGAAGTTTGTCACGAAGGAAGAGGAATCTGAGCTTGGACAAAAACTTTGTGCATATATCAGCTATTTGTTCTTAAGTGTAGACAAACTGGACAGAGATCTGGTTAGCAAGTAGTTTTTCCCTAATGTAATGATAGTATTTTCTACATGCTTTGTCCGAGCATGAAAAATAAGATTTTTTGCTAGGGATATAGCTGAAATGTTGTCACACCAAAGTTGGGGCGTTGCAGGTAGGCAATAGCCAATATCTACCATAACTGACATAGCCAGGTTATTTCAGAAGCAGTGTTAGTGAGAGATCTGTATTCTACCTCTGTGGAAGATCGTGCAACAGTTGGTTGCTTCTTTGCACTCCAGCTAATCAAGGAGTTTCCCAAATATACACAATAACCTCGAGTGGATATTCTGTCAAGAGCACAGCCAGCCCAATCAGTGTCTGAGAATGCTGTGATAGTAGGTGGAGTAGAACACTTGGAGAACCAGAGACCAAGGTCAAGAGATCCCTTGAGATATCTGAGGACACGCTTAACAGCCTGAAAGTGTGAAATTCTGGGATTGTGCATGTATTGGCATACAAGATTAACTGCAAAACTGAGATCGAGACGTGTCCAGGTGAGATATTGGAGAGCACCAACTAGTGAATGATACTCAGAAGCATTTTGACATAAGGGAGAATCATGATCAAGTTTAGAGGTCCTGAGAGGAATACTGCAAGGTTTGGCTTTAGTCATGTTTGCTTTGGATAGCAAATCCAATATGTATTTGGTCAGAGAGAGAAAAATACTGGAGGAGGATCGTTTAACTTCAAGACCAAGGAAATAGTGTAGAGGACCTAAATCCTTGATTGCGAACATGGAGCTAAGTTGCTTAATAACTTGTTTACATGCTGCAAAATTTGGACTAATGACCAAAATATCGTCAACATAGACAAGAATGAAGATCATAAATGGACCCTTTTTGATAAATAATGAATGATCACTAGGAGATCCAAAAAATCCAAAAGAATGAAGAGCACCATGAAGCTTGTCATACCAAGCCCGCGGAGCTTGTTTTAAACCATACAGAGAACGATGCAGGTGGCAGACATGAAATGGTTTAGTTGAATCTTCGAATCCAGGAGGTTGTTGCATAAAAACTGATTCATTGAGTGTCCCATGTAAGAAAGCATTACTGACATCAAGTTGGTTCAAGAACTAATCAAATTGAACTGTAAGAGTGAGGAGAAGTCTAATGGTAACTGGCTTGGCTACTGGACTGAAGGTTTCAGTATAGTCTAAACCTTCTTGTTGATTGAATCCCTTGGCAACGAGCCGAGCTTTGTACCGGTTTATAATGCCATCGGGCTTTCTCTTGATACAAAAGACCCATTTGCAACCTATAATGTTCTGTGATGAAGACTTGGGAACAAAAGACCATGTTCCAGTGTTGATAAGAGCATTGACTTCCTCTTGCATTGCTTGTCTCCAATGATGGTATTTTGAGGCTTGAAGATAGGTTTTAGGTATGTAATCCACTGAGAGATGAGAGGGTAGAGGTGTTTAGTGGCAGTGAGTGCTTAGGTTTGAAAATGCCAGATTTAGACCGTGTTTGCATCGCATGAGTGTTAATGGTTTGAGTATAAATGAGAAGAATGGAATATGGAGATGCCACTATAGGACTTGAGATAATAGTGGAGGAATGGTTATGGGATAGGGTAGGTGGTGTACTAGAGGAGGATCTAGGCAATGAGGTGTTGGTACTAGAGGAAGAAGAAATAGGAAAGGTAAAGGTAAGAGTAGATAGTATAAGGGATCCAGTCCGAGGATGCAAGGATGGTAATGGGGTTGTGGTGTTTGACATATGATGGAAAGGAAAACTGGATTCATTGAAGAGAACATGTCTGGAAATGTACACTCTATTGGTGGCAGGATCAATGCACTTATAGCCCTTATGATTCAGACTGTATCCAAGAAATACACATGCTTTACTTTTAGGATCTAGCTTTGAGGAAGTATAAGGCTTGAGCCATGGGAAACAATCACAACCAAAGACCTTTAAAAACTCATAGTTTGGAGCTCGATGATATAGAGATTCCCAAGGAGACTGTCTGGATGCAGTGGGCAATCTGTTAATAAGATAGATTGCTGTGGTGAAAGCATTAACCCAATAGATGTGAGGTACTTTGGAAGCTGCCAAAAGAGTGCAAGCAGTTTCAACTAAATGACGATGCTTGCGTTCTGCACACCCATTTTGTTCAGGTGTGCGAAGGCAAGTGAGTTGATGTTGAATGCCATGTGTAGCCAAGAAGTTAGATAAATGAGTACTTAAGTACTCTTCACTAGAATCAGTTCTCAAAGTAATGATGTTTGTACACAGAGAATTCTCAACCAGAGATTTGTATTGCATAAAAGTTGACAGTACATCAGATTTGCATTTCAAAGGATAAAACCAGCAATATCTAGTAAAGTCATCCACAAAAATGACATAGTACCGAAAGCCTTGAGAAGAGGCTAGAGGTGATGGTCCCCAAACATCTGTGTGAATGAGTTCTAGAGGTTTGCTAGTTATACGAGATATAGATACAAAGGGAAGCTTGGAACTTTTACCTAATGCACAATCTGAGTAGAATGACGTATTTGTATGAGCAAAAACAGGAATATAAGATTTGGAAGCAAGTTTATTGAGAATCTTGACTGATGGGTGACCCAATCTTTGATGCCAGACATCCTTAGAAGCTTTTGCAGAAGCTGTGAGTGCCTTATGATGACCATTTGCAGATGAGTGAAAATGAAAAGGATAAAACCCTTGCTAAACAGGGCCTTTAAAATGCATCATCCCTGAAGAAAGATCATTCACAGTGAAGTGAGAAGGATAAAGATGCAATGAACAGTGATTATCAATCAGAAATTGATTTGCAGAAAGAAGGTTATGTTTTAAGGCAGGCACATATAGTACTTTATTGAGTGTAAAAGCACTAGTGAAAGTATTCAAAATAGTAGAACCAGATTGAGTGATGGGTAAACCTTTGCCATCAACAATTTACATTTGTTTTGGACCTATGTATGCTTCAGGATTCTGCAGAGTTGCATAGGAATTGGTCATGTGTGATGTGGCTTCAGAATCGACAATCCAAGTAGGATTAGATGAAGAAGTATTAGCAACCATTGCTGCATGAGAGGATTTTCCACCATAAGCCAGATTCAGGCGATGAGGACAATTACATGCTTCATGATCAAACTGATGACAAATCTGGCAGGGATTTTTCTTAGTGGAGGATGAGAAATTGTTGCGACCTCCATGAGTATGACGTTGATTATTACCACGATTATTAAAAAATCTCTGATTATTAGAAGATCTGTAATTGCCACGATTAAAATGACCTCGATTGTGAGGGTTATCCATTCCACGACTTTAAGTGCTGAAGGTAGAAGAAGATTGAGCCACAAAAGCCTGAGAGTTAGGATTGGATGCAGAAAGGGGAAAGATGCCTGCAGATGTGTTAAACGCCTGAAAAGATGATGCCTCAGAGATGTTTTTCTTGCGATTGGCTAATTGAATCTCTTTGCTAAAGAGCAAGCCATGTAGTTCATCAATTGTTGTAGAGTCGAGACGGAATTCAATAACATCAACAAACGAGTCATACTCTGGGGGAAGGCCATGGAGAGTGATAGAGATCAGATCGGAATCTTTAACTGGAGAGCCTGCATTGGCAAAAGCATCAGCAATTGCCTCAATTTGCTGAAGGTATTGAGCATCAGTTGAATTTCCTTTGGTAAGATTATAAAGGCGAGAGCGTAGCTCATGAATATGAAACTGAGAGGCTGTGGCAAGACGTGATTCCAATTTCGCCCAAAGATCACGAGCGGAATTCACACCAATAGTATATGGAATTAGGGATTTAGAGAGCGTGGAGTTGAGCCAAATGAGAATATTTTGATCATTCTCATACCAAGAAACATAAGCAGGATTGAGAATGTGATTGCCCGAAGAATCAAGAAGAAAGTGAGGCGGCGCCACCATAGATCCATCAATGTGACCAGTAAGGTTGTAGCGACGACAAATCGGGGCAAAAAGAGCACTCCAGGTCAAGTAATTTGTGGTGGTGAGCTTGATTGACACCATGGATCCAATGTTTTGGATCGTGATTGATGTAGAATTTGAAGAATTAGGGTTTGAAGATTCAGTCGGAAGGGGATGAATTGGAGAAGCCGATTCCGACGAAGGAGATGCCATTGACAGATAGACGATGAAGGCAGATAGCACAATCAAGAGCATGATCGAAGATCTTGAACACAATCGAAGAATTGATCAAGAACACAGAAGGAGGAGAGCAGAGAGAAGCGGGAAAGGTAAGATCGAAGAGCGGGAGTCGTTAGACAGAAAAGGCGGTTGATACCATATTTGGTAAAATATATTTTCATTTCACACTCATAATGTTACAGCTTAGGTGTATATATATACAACAAACTATTAGATTATCTTAACCACTAAGATAACAACTAAGGAGGTATAGTTACAATGTTGCCTTTTATAGATTCATCCATGAGAACGCTGAAACTCTCCATTCCCTTTTGCAAATCATGTTCATGCTTTCCACGGCGCAGTACCATGATGCTACTTGATCTCCTCTGATTTCTTTAACTCCGTCATGTGTTTGTTTGCAAGTAACTGATGGTATGATGAATGGACTGCTCTCATCTTGTGGAGTCAATTCTGGCCAAGTATGGCATTGTGAGGAGTGGGACAATCCATGACGTGGAAAGACACTAGATATTTATATGGTTCCGCCTAGACCACTAGCGTCATTGTTTCGAGAGATTGAAAAAGTGTCTTGTTGAAGGTGTGAATGGTGGTTTTACTTTTATTAATGTTGTCCAGGATCCCCATCCTCTCAGCTGCATCTTTGAAGAGTACATTGACCCCTTGTCCACCAGGATACGATTAACCATCGTGATCTGAACCTTAATGACCAATGCATCATCGTGAGGGGAGTGAACATCTTCTAAATTCTGATCAAAGAACATCATAATGTTGGAGTCGAGTGGGAGAGGCTTGTTGATGGAAGCCACCATTCGAGGTTTCTTGCATACTGCCTTTCTTTTTTTTCCTAGTTTTTCCACTTATGCTTAATTGACATTGAGCACTGGCTTTCCACTGAGCCCTGGCTTTTAGAAGGTCCTTGAGTCTTTCTGGAATTCTTACGCGATGTTTTGGAAGTGGGGTGTCTGCCCTTCACACGTGAGTTTAGATTAGTGGTTCTTGCTGGGGTCAGAACAGGCGTTGCCTCAGCCAGTGGCTTCTCAAAACTAAAAATGACGCCCTCAAGAACCTTCACCAGCCTTTCAAGGTCGGCGAGCTTTGTCTGATCCCTTATTCGTGAATCTTTTTTAAGCTTGTTGACAGAAGCATAGATCCGCAGAAGACTCTCACAAATTCGATCTATGGTGGAAGTGTCTTCGTTCTCAGAAGTGGCATCATGTCTAAAGGCACCAAAGTTGCAACATGATCGCTTTGAGGTAGTCATCGCAGTGGTAGAGTGATTTAGTCAGGATGAATATGAGTTGGTATACAATTTTCTGTTAAAAATATTTGCCATGGTAATGTTGAAAATGAGCATCAAAGTGAACAAAAATCTATGACCAACCTCAGAAAACATGGGTGAAGTCGTTATATTTTTAAATTACTGGTCAAATTTATATATAATGGGCTTTTTGTTACCTCCTGAAAGTGAAAGTCCAAACGTTACTAAGCAATTGTGAAATAGTCTCAGCTACTTCCAAAATTGAGTACATATTATCGATTAGTGATTAGTGCTTCTACTTTTTAAACTTTAAACTTATCATTTTGTTGCCAACTAACAATGAGATCACATGTTCCCTATACAAAATAGTACGCCCCCATCTACAGAGAAACGAAGAAGAAAAGAGTGAAGTGTTGAGTGGCAATAGAAAAATGTGAAAAGTTGAGACATGGAAAACCAAGATATTTTCTATGCATTATATCTCTATGAACAACTTAAATCCCAACTTTTGCTATGTAATACATTCTACAAACACCTGTCTTTTGTTCCTTACTAGACATAAGGATGTAAATAGATTTTGATATGGATGTTATATCCATATGGACAGCTTAAGCCCCACATTTTTCGCTATGTAATATATATTCTACAAACATCTATCTTATGTTTCTTATTGAGCATAAGGATGTAAACATATTTTGATATGGATGAAAATAGATTTAGTATATTCCACACGTTTGATACACTTTTAAAACCCACGATATTGTGCACGCTCAATTGCTAGTAAAAACTTAAAAAAAAAAAATATTATTACTCATACACTCCCTTCAACATTATCCACCCTTCCTCATTCTTCACTACTCAGTATGCATTCTTTCGAATGATGATCCTTTCTGAATCCTCTTTGTGAGAAGATTCGCCAATCACATCCGTTCATCGTACATCGTGCGGTTAGAAATTATTGTAAAATTTTTATTTAAAATTAAATATAAACAATACCTGATGGAAACTAATTGCAGGTGAACCCTAAACGTAATTATTAGTTACTCGTTTATTCATTCAAACCCCATTAAAATAAAATAAAAAAGAATAAAAAAGCAAGTTGCATCGTCCAATACCAATAGTCAGAGTTTGGTTGTATCTCTTTGGTGACTATGGCTGTTGTTTCTACTAATGGCAAGCAGAAAGGAAAGAGTTCATAGGCATATAATGAAGTCTCCAACAGATTATTGCAGTTGCAAATTAACAACATATACAATTTAAGTATTCTTGGTCTTGGAATATCGCATTGGGTTTGGAAAGCGCACAGATTTTGCAGTGCTTTGCTCCTATTTGCAGATGAACAGGGAGCAATCCAAATTGCAAGCTACTTAATTTGTTGAGATCCAGTTAATTACCTATAAAAATTGTAGAAGTATTAATAGAAAAAGAGAGGACATGTTGAAAGAAAGGAGCATAATGAAAAAAAAATAGAAAGAGTAATCACCTGGTAAAATAGGTAGACCAACTCGGGATTAAATGCTGACCGGAGTAGATGAGGGTTCAACGACCCATTGTAGAGATGATCTCAATCTTTCCCCAGACCACCCGAGTTCAGTTTTGTAGTGATAACTGATGTCTGAGATGTGCATAACCTTGGAACGATCCAAGCTTCCTTCATTGCGTATTCGCTCTACAAGCTCATGGGGAACAGTTACCAAACTCAAACTTTGAAGACATGTAAGATGATCGCATTCAATTTAGGCAACTCCATTATGTATAATTCAGACAGCTTGGGAAATCCACTGTGAAAGACCAATTGATTTCCGAGATATGCATTGTTCAGCCGAAGTATGCTCGAATTAGGTAGTGCTGGGATGTAAGGAAGAAAATCTTCTGTTAATCTGGACCAATGCAACCTTAATTGCGTTAAGGCTGAAAAGAGAATGAAACCAAAGCGGAAGCTTCTCTAATTTTCCAATTAGACCAAGTGCCTTCAGCGAAGGAGGTGCTGATGGCAATGCATCCAAGCGTAACACCTCATCCTCATTACTTGTATGGACAAAGAAGTGCTCAATGAGTTTCATGCTTTCAAGCGACTTGCACAAGTCCTCCTCATCTGAGTCTCTCACATTGGTTATGCTCATTCTTGTGAGTTGGGTCAACTGTCGAAGTTGTTTGACTAGCGTGCCTTCTAACTCGATAGCATCACAAACTTGTAAGCTCTCTAGCTTAAATATGCCTTAGAGGTACTTTTGTGCCATCAAAGAAATAATAAGACCTAAAAAGATCCTGAAAATTGCAATGATACATCAACAGATGCCGTAAGTTTTGTAACTTCACAACTCCTGCTGGAAGCATCCTGATTTTGGAATGCCTAATGTCAAGCGTTTCCAAATGATGAAGATTCCCTATGTCCCTTGGAAGTTCTTTCACTTGTATTCCTTTCAAATTTAAATACTTCATGTTATAGAACTTCACTAATTGATCTGGGAGTTTAGTAATCGGGACATGTCTAAGATCCATTACCTTCAAGAGTTTGAAATCAGATGGCAACTTTTCAACTGAAGAAGAATCAGTCATATTAGGAGCAAAAATAAAGAATGTGCGAACCTTTGACATGTCTCTGTGTGCTTGTTTTCCATAGTTTGCTTGCACTGAGAGGCGATAGGGAGCCCTTTTATCTTCATTTGTTTTTTGCTCATTATAGACAGTGCAGAATTTCTCAACTTCGGAAATTGAAAGAGCAAGTTCTTGTAAGAGGTGATGCATCGTTAAAGCTTTTGCCCTTCCATATGGTTCCCTCTTAACAACTTGTACCATGCATCAGCAAGTGAGCTCTAAAGGATCAAGTAAAATTAGTTAGATGTTTGTTAAAAGTTTGTTAGGTTTCTTATGTAAATAGACAGATTAGACAAGGGTATAATTGTAATTGTAAGAGCAGTATATTGTCTATATATACACTGCCATACCATTGTAACTTTTAACAAAGAATTAATATAAGAGAGATATTTAGAAACTGTGATTTCTACATGGTACCATCGCCAAATCACCTCACGGCTTCTTCGATCCTGCCATTTTCTTCTGCTCCTCTCTGATCTTCTTCTCCGGTGAAATTGATTGCGTTGTTCTTCTACTTCGATTCAGGTTCTCGACTTCTTTTTCTTGAATCTTAATGGCGTCTCCCTCTGCATCCTCATCTCCAATTGAGTCGGTGCCTCCTCCCAACCCTAATTCTTCTTCCCCAAATCTCAATTCCTCTCAGATGTATAATTCTCTCACGATCCAGAACATTGGCAGCATGGTTCCGATCAAGCTCCGGCGATCCAATTATCTGCCATGGCGTGCTTTGTTTGCTCCGATTCTTCGTCGCTACAAGCTCCTTGGGATTGTTGATGGCACTGAGCCTTGTCCATCTCCCTTTCTTCCTGATCGCTCTCTTAATCCTGCTTTTGAGCAATGGTATGAGAAAGATCAGAATCTGCTTATCTGGTTCAATTCAACGCTCTTTGAGGAAATCATTCCGTTCACAGTTGGTGTCTCTTCTGTTCGTGATCTCTGGCTCAAACTTGAGCAGCGTTTTGGTGGTGTCTCGGATGCACACATTCATCAATTGCGTTCGAAGCTTCAAAATATTCAGAAAGGTTCTCAGTCCATGTTTGACTATCTTCAACAAATCAAGGAGATCTCCGATTCTCTCACTGCTGCTGGTGTATCTCTCACTGATCATGATCTCATTGCTGCAACTCTTGCTGGTCTCTCTGATGATTTTGAATCATTTACTGATTCTATCTTACTTCGCCTTTCGTCTACTTCTTTGGATGAATTACATGGCCTGTTGCTCACTAAGGAGTTATCCATGGAGCGTCGTAAGCAAATCTCTTCCTCTGAGCCTTTTCATGCCTTTTCTGTGCAAGGCCAACCACCTCTACTTCCCACACCACCGCAAGCTCTTGCTGCTCAGACTCCTGGAGCATCACCACTTCAGAATTCCTTTCGGTATAATTCTAACCGAAGCTACAATCGTGGTTCTAATCGAGGCTACACCCGTGGTTCCAATAGAGGCTCCAATCGTGGTTTTAATCGTAGCAACTCCAACTCTGGTTTCTCTCGTGGTTCTTATAATTCTGGATTCAACCGTCATGCCTCTCCTTCAGGTCACAAAACTCCCTGTCAAATTTGTGGCTCTACTAGCCATGAAGCTCTTGATTGCTTCGACAGAATGAATCCAGAAATCTCAGGCAAGTTTCCCCCAGCTAAACTTGCTGCCATGTGTGCTCATTACACTGCGAAGTCCTCCAATTCTTGGCTCATAGATTTGGGTGCTACCTCTCACATTACAAATGATATCTCCAATATTCAATCTCCAACTCCCTACCATGGTGAAGACAAGGTGTACATCGGAGATGGTAAAGGTCTGTCTATTGCTCATACTGGCACATCTACTTTGCATACTCCTGCTTCTTCTTTTCAATTACACAATGTTCTTCATGTGCCTCATATGAAACACAGTCTACTTTCTGCCTATCAGTTTATCAAAGATAATGATTGTTCATTGACTCTTGACATTCATGGATCCTCTGTCAAGGATCGTTTTACGGGGATGACGCTTTTGCAGGGCCCAGTTAGAGGTGGATTCTTTCCTATTAAAGGCTCTTCTTCCTCCAAAGCTCCTACCTTTCCTACTGCACTCGTAAGTAGTTCTACTAATGTTCGCATTTGGCACAGGAGACTTGGTCACCCCTCTTCTGTTATCTTTCGGAAAGTTCTGTCTACGAATAAAGTTGCTGTCCAAGGCAGATCGTCTCCAGACTTCTTTTGCAAAGACTGTGCTTTGGCAAAGAATCACAAGCTTCCCTTTGGTACTACTCCATCTGCATCTTCGACCAGTCTTGAATTGTTGCATTGTGATGTCTGGGGGCCGTCTCCTGTTGTATCCGTCAGTGGCTATAGATATTACTTGCTTATTGTTGATGATTACAGCAAGTATAGTTGGTATTTTCCCTTAAAGTCTAAGTCTTCTGTATTTTCAACCTTTGTGGAGTTCAAATCATATGTAGAGAACACTATTGGTAATAAAATCAAGGTTGTTCGATCTGATTTAGGGGGTGAGTTTACAAGTCATCAGTTTCAGCATTTTCTTAAACTTCATGGCATTTTACACCAATTTAGTTGCCCTCATACTCCTGAGCAAAATGGATGCGTTGAAAGGAAACATCGCCATTTGGTTGAAACTGCTCGTACACTCTTAGTGCAATCTCAAGTGCCTCATATGTTTTGGGTTGAAGCTTTTTCAACTGCTATCTATCTCATTAATCGACTTCCACTTGGTGGTCTACTGCAATCTCCTTGGGAACTCCTCTTCTTCACTTCTCCAGATTATTCTCGCCTTCGAGTTTTTGGCTGTGGTTGTTATCCCTGGCTCAAACCCTATACGACATCTAAGTTGGATAGTAAGAGTAAATCCTGTGTATTTCTTGGGTACAGTCTTCAGCACAAGGGGTATCGCTGTCTTGATCCACTTACCCAACGTGTTTATATCTCTCGGCATGTACTATTTGATGAGACCACTTTTCCATTCCATACTCTATCATCTGCCACTGTTCTTCCCCCTCCTTCCTTTGCTGATACTTCCCAAGTAAATCCTTGTGTCAACCTGCAATTTCCTATCCCTGCTCCTTCTTCCCCTGCTCCTTTGAGTTCATCACCTGCTCCTTTGATCAATCCCTCCAGCACACATTCTCCTGTACCTCCACTGCATTCTCAAGTGCATCCCTCTCATGTGCCCTCTTCAGTCCCCTTATCTCCACTCTCCCCTCCTCCCACTAATATCCATCCTATGATCACACGATCTAAAGCTGGTATCTCTAAACCCAAAGCCTACTCAGCCACCAACCATCATTTACCTGACACTGTTGATGTTATTCCCTCTACTTATCTTCAGGCCTCCAAACATGCCCATTGGAGATCTGCTATGCAGGATGAGTATAATGCCTTGCAGTCTACAGGCACTTGGTCTCTCGTTCTGTTTCAATCTCATCAGAATATTGTTGGCTGTAAATGGGTGTTTCGGGTTAAGAAACATCTGGATGGCACTATAGATCGATACAAAGCTAGGCTTGTGGACAAAGGCTTTCATCAGCAAGCTGGTTTGGATTACAAGGAAACGTTCAGTCCCGTTGCCAAACCAGTCACCATTCGCATTCTTCTATCTCTTGCAGTTCAATATGATTGGTTTCTTAACCAATTGGATATCAGTAATGCTTTTCTGCACGGAGACCTTCAAGAAGATGTCTATATGCAGCAACCCCCCGGTTTCAGTGATCCCAATTATCCTCATCATATCTGCAAACTTCGAAAATCCTTGTATGGATTGAAGCAAGCTCCTCGGGCCTGGTTTGACAAACTTTTTGTAGTTCTGAAGTCCTTGGGATTCCATCAATCACAATCTGATGCTTCTTTGTTTGTGATTCAAACACCTGTCCCCATTATTGTCTTGGTGTATGTCGATGACATTCTTGTCACCGGTCCAAATCCTACTGCTTGTCACAGTTTCATTCAGCAACTCAGTACTATTTTTCATGTGAAGGACTTAGGCCCCTTGCATTATTTTTTGGGTCTTGAGGTTTAGAGATCCTCTGTTGGTCTTTTCCTACATCAAAACAAGTATATCTTTGACCTGCTTCACAAGACAAACATGGCTGGTGCTAAACCCTGTCTTACACCTCTTGGGTCAGTCCAACTTGATCACACAGGTTCCTTGTTACCTGATCCACACGAGTACAGATCCATTGTAGGTGCCTTGCAATACTTAACTTGGACACGACCTGATTTATCTTTTGCTGTAAATCAGGTCTGTCAATTTATGCATGCTCCCCGTGAACCACATCTTCAAGCAGCTAAACGCATTCTCAGATTTCTGAAAGCCACAGTCAGCCATGGTTTGTGGTTCAAGAAAGGTGATATTCATCTTACTGCCTATTCGGATGCTGATTGGGCCGGCTGTCCTTTTGATCGACGCTCTACTAGTGGATATTGTATATTTCTAGGATCCAATCTTATCAGCTGGAGTGCTAAGAAGCAACCAACGGTTGCTCGTTCCTCCACTGAAGCCGAATACAGGTCGTTAGCCCACATAGCAGCTGAAATCACCTGGATTTGTAAAGTGTTCAAGGATCTTGGTCTTCACCTTCCTCATGTTCCTTCTCTCTGGTGTGACAACCTGTCTGCCATATCTCTTGCTTCCAATCCAGTTTTCCATGCTCGCACCAAGCATATAGAACTTGATTACCATTATATTCGAGAGCTGGTCCTTGCCAATCTTCTCAAAGTTCAGTATGTGTGCTCTCAAGATCAGTTAGCCGACATTCATACCAAATCTCTGTCTAAATCCCGATTTCTATACTTGCAATCCAAGCTTTCTCTTGGTCCTTTTGATGCATCCAAGTTCAGCTTGACGGGGTGTAAAGGATCAAGTAAAATTAGTTAGATGTTTGTTAAAAGTTTGTTAGGTTTCTTATGTAAATAGACAGATTAGACAAAGGTATAATTGTAATTGTAAGAGCAGTATATTGTCTATATATATACTGCCATACCATTGTAACTTTTAACAAAGAATTAATATAAGAGAGATATTTAGAAACTGTGATTTCTACAAGCTCTGCTATGTAGCTTTCAACCAGCTATTCTGGCTTGGCCCATCGAACGTTTTCCACAAACCCCTCTGCCATCCATAGTCTAACAAGTCTGTCACTTTCGATCACATAATCTTCTGGGAAATTAAATGCACATGTATAAGAAACAATGCTTGAGTCGGTAAGGTAAACCATTAAAGCTTAGCATCAAGATTCTCTTTACTACTACAAGCATTGGCTTGTTGGTTAACTCCCGATTAAAAGTAGTGTAAAAGTTTGTCCACTCAGACGCCAATCTTTTGGTTGACATGAGAGCACCCAAAGCCACAATTCCGAGAGGTAATCCTTTGCATTTTCCAAATTGTCAGGCAGGCCAGAGAAAGCTTTCTTGAAAAAAAGAACCCAAACCTCATTCTCCTTAAGAGGCTGCACAGAATGAACATGGCATCCAAATCCAAATGAAAAGGATGCAATGTCTTCTCTTCGAGTTGTAAGCATGACCCGGCTTCCATGTGTTCCATCTGGAAGTGCTCCATTTATCTGTCTCCAAAGATTAATATCCCACACATCGTCAAACACAATAACATACCTCTTTGGCTGCAAATAGTTGGCCAGCAATTCCACCATTTGTATTTGGCTCATGCTGCTCAAGTCTTGAGGAACACGTTCCATTGCAGATCCAAAAAGTTCTTTTTAACAAAACTCTCAATAGACTTTCGATGTTGTAAGTTTTCGAGACTGTGATCCACGCATAACAATCAAACTTGGCAGTTTCACTGTTGAAGGTGTCCACAACCAAGCTTGTCTTATCCGAACCCCCCATACCAACTACTGAAATTATGGTCCTCTGAGGCTCTTCAGACAGCAACCATCCAACAAACTTTTCTTTAGCATCTTTGATTCCCACAAGTTCATCATCTTTAAAGAAAAGAGACGACTCACCGTAGATATTAATTTGGCCGTGATCGCAATCACGGCCGCCTTCGCTACAATCAACACCACGAAGTTGTTTTCTTTCCGGAATAGCTTTGATGATGATCTTGTGCAATTTGGTGGCGATGCAATGCCTCTTCTAAAGATTCATGGGGAAGAAAATTGTTTGATGAAGGGCTCTTGTGTATGGACCCCAACATTTCACCATGTTTCTGTGATATGTGAAATCATCAATGATGTCTTGAACATCGATGGAGACGTCCCTCACAGTTTCCATCCATGTTTCCTCTACTTCACCTAAAGCTCCGCTTCTTTCGGTATCTTCCAAGAAGGATTTCATGGCTAGCAGCTCACGAATGAGGTGTTGAAGTTCATCACCAACTCCTGCTAACTGAGACACACCGCTTTCGAGGATCAATCCTACTTTCCCGATCAGCAGGTCTACGGCAGCTGAAGCCATTCCCTCTTCTTTCTATTACTCTCTGTACATATTTTGCTACAAATTCGTTTTCTGCGTAATGATCGATTATCTCATTTGTTTGATCTATTATTCTGATATTATTGGTCCCCTTTGATCATGGCATGGGATTCCCTTTTTTACTTATTTTTTTGGATAAACAAGTCTCCTTTTTTCCTATGCATGCGAACAAAAGTTGACCAGTAATGTTAGGAACACTAAATTTGAAAACAAAATTTTGTAAATTAAATGATATGTGTTCAGTCATATTTAGAATAGAAATGTGATTGTGTAAATCTTAGGGAATCTGAGAAAGTATCTTATATTCATATTAGGATTTGGATTACCTATTAAATGTTGTAATCCTAAAGGGAAAGGTTTTACCCTTCCTACTACTATAAATAAAGGCACAATGGGGTGAATCAAACACACCTCACAATTAAATCAATCTCTCTTCTCTCTAATAGTGGCCGGCCCCCTCTCTCTAAACCCTAGATCGTTCAATCAAATAGGCCTACAACACGTTATCAGCACACTCTTACCAGAAGCTAAGGAATTGACACATCGTTGGAGGAGGCTATCAACCACCAAATTCAAAGGCTTATTCGTTTTTTGCTAATCAGGTACGCTTAAAATAAAAGAAGATATTTGAAACTTCCACGAAGCATGAAAACGTTCCTCATGATGCATGAACCCTTCTATATTCAAAACCCAATGTTATTGGGCTATGGGTTTTTGAATCCAATGTTATTATTTTAGCCTTCTAAATATTAACCTGTATGTTAATATTATTTTGCTTCTACAATCGACCATGTATGGTCCGATTTATTGACTTAATTAAAAGTAACCTGCAGACCATTAATCTGATAATGAATCCAAAATTATTGACCTGAAAATCACTTTTGGACATTAACTATTCAATAATTTAATTCTCTTATTTGAACCGTTGACTTACTTTCGTAATCCCGAAGCAGTCATACTTGAGTTCCCGAAGAACCTCAAATCCACTACACTTAGTTGTATATTGCATTATGTGTTCTTGCAGGAACCTCTCTTTTATGAACTAAATGTTCATAAACTAATTTGAACCTGTAGTTTCAAATTTAGTGCCTTTGAAACCCAAAGTTTCCATAAAACAATACACCCATGAAAACTCAACGTTTTTCATAAACACCATGTCTTAGAACTCCAATGTTCTAACTTTGATGCTTATGGATGATTCCTTCCCATAGCAACAATCACAATCTTGTTCCCTCCAATTCAGTGGATTGTCGAACCGTCACAAGTTTGATTTTCTTGATTTGGACATTTCTAATAGAAACCACTTTATGTAGGGTACAAGATGTGAATCTCCACTTGACTATCAAGAAGCTAAGACACCATTGAAGCCAACAATGGCATGGAAGAGCTGAATAAGCCTCTGCCATGATCTTCATTCGAAGACCTATGCTTAAAGCATTACAAACGGAAGTACCTCCCAAACGAGGATTCCATGTAAAACCTAAAACTTCAAGCATAAAGGGATAATATTCCTAAACCTTAACCCTACGAAATCTGCTTCCGTCTTGATGGAATAGATCATTGGTTATGCACCCATTCGTGCCCCTACCAATGTTGTTGAGGTGTACCATTCTAGTAGTCAATATGTGAGACTAATTTTGCTCCACCGAACATCATTGGATGAGCATAATTTTGACATGGATGGCCTTGTTGGCCGAATCCCCTTAGTAAACCATTTACTTTGTGAACATTTTTCCATGTTCTTGGATTCAAGTTTGGTGTATGTTTTACTTATGGATAATCTTATTGATATTGTCCTCGACTATGAGTTAATTGAATCTTGTTTCTTCATACATGTGACCAATTCAATTAAACACGTCTCTAACAACGACTTTAGGTTTATCCAACCTGATTAAGAGCATTGGCATGCTCCTCGTTGTATGAATGGTACTGAATCACCATTTAAGGGACCTTAAATTCTCCTTGACGTTGAGTTTTAAGGATATTCGAGATGACAATGATCATAAATGAACCACTGAAGAAAATAGAGTGGAATATCTTTGCACCACCTCCAAAAATGAGCCTGAAGCTTTGATTTGGGGCTAATGGGTTGTCTCCCAACAGAGAACACACCACATGTGGCCGGCCAGGAGCTGGGTGATTAAGCAGTTTACTTGTTTTGGCACGACCTTTTGGGACACTTCAATCAAACAATGATGCTACGACACATCTCTTTACCCGACGTAAGGATCTTGTGCCTACAAGCACACTTTGCCAAAACCCGCTCATTTTAGGAAATTTGATTTCTAAATCATCCCTAGCAAAGATACAAAGCGACTCATTTTTCACAGTGGATTCAAGGGAATATATGTGGACTAATCCAACCAAAATGCGAACCATATAAATACTTATGGTTTTGGTTGATGAATTGACAAACTGGTTACATGTTTGTCCACAAACATTACTGCTAAACCTCATGGCCGATTAAGGGTTCACCACCCTACTTATCCCTTAAGGTCAGAGAGACTGAATAATGCCGGAGAGTTTATATCGACGGTTTTCGATAAAGTATAGCATGTATTTTGGGTTTATAATTGAACATCGAATTCCCATGTTCACCCCAAATAGCCTTGCCTAGCGATCATAAAGCACAATTTAAATGATCGCCCGAATTTTGGAAAACATACCAAGTTTTCGGTTTCTGCCTAGGGCTATGCAATCATTGTACACAGTTATGTTGGTCCACCTTGAGGCCTATTGCCACCCAACCTATATGACTTTACAGTTGGTTACTGGGTACAAACCTGACGATTTTCGTATTTAATGCATTTGGCATTCCATGTGCCAAGTTGCGCCACCACAACGTACCACCATGGGTCCTCAAAGAAGGATGTGTATCTTTTGTCGATCATGATTCTTCTTCCCACTAGCTCTCTTCAAGCCCTTGCATGCGATTTCTTTATCGTTCATTTGCGGGTTGTCACTTTAATGAGACAGTTTTCCCGCTGTTAGGGGGAGATAAGAACGTCAACGTTCTTGTAGAACGAAGCGAAGTTGCGTGGACGTTGCCCAATATGTCTCATCTCGATCCTCATACCGCACAAGTGTGATAAGCAAGTGCGATGAATTCTAGATTTTAGAATGTTGCCCCAGACGCATTCCTCTGATCTAGCTAAAGTGACAAAATCATATACCAGCTGCAAATATACATGCAAGGATAGATGTACTTAACGGTTGTCAAGTCAACATCCCTGGAAGGTGTGCCACCCCTGTTGGACGGTTTGGACGCCTCTATTGGACGGTCTGGTACATTGGTGGATAGCCAATCAATTTGTCCTGGCCTGAAGCACGACAGATCATTCGGTTCGTAGGATTCACTTCCCTAGAAGAGGAAGATACGGCATAACAATGAATCTAAACTCAATCACTGTCTCAAATTATTTCCATCTCATAAGATTAATCCAGATTTCTCCCGAGACTTAAAGTTCTTGGTCCAGTATACTAGTTTGGATGAGCTAAATGGAATTGAAATGAGATTATCATCGATGATGTTTTCACTTATATGGTAGCTACCGACATAAATGAAAAGCGACGATATCGAATCGTGTTCCATTGATTAAGTGACAACGTAGAACTGATTGGACAACTAAAGTTACAATCCAGGTCAAATTCATTACCAAATTGTGTACTGGACCTGTCATTCCTACACTGCCCAAGGTAACCTCGTTGTGTTCCAAATGGGAAAGGAAACGTTATGAGATGAATGAAATAGTGCGATATGATGCACACCTTACAATGCAAGGTTTCTTTCAAACATCATATGATTGATAGCAGCATTATGAAATGTGGTTAGTGTTTTCTCTATGGGGATATAGATATGGAGATTCATATGTAAGTTCCGAAGAATTACATGGACTGTTTCAAATAGTTCCAAAACCACGAAACACCCTCTTAACTTGTTTTGAGGCGTTCACTTACAATCCAACGGATGTGGTATACCCGTCTAAATGATTATTTGATTAGTCAGGAATATGAACTATGCCCTTGTGTGTTAAACTATGAAGTCTTATTCCAAATTGCTAAAGTTACAGTTTATGTCGTTAACACGAATCTCACTAAGACTCCAGAATAGCTTGAGAAAACTGCCTCGTACCTGAAGATGGAATTTGAGATGAAGAATCTTGGGAAAACTCGTTTATGCCTTGACCTAAAGTTGAAGTATTGTTCTGATAGTATTTTGGTCTACCAGTCGAACTACACCCTAAAGGTGTCACTTTTGAGTATACCTATGATCATCCATACGTTATATGCAAATGAGACCCTTGAAGAGGTCATGGAATCCGAAATTCCATATCTAAGTTCAACTTTGCGCTTCGTTGTACTTAGCTCATTGTATTTAGATAGGACATCTCATTTGTTGTTGATCTTTGTAAAGATGCAACACCGCGACTACACGCAACCACTGAATTGGTATTAAAAACGTACCCTGAAGGTACTACGAATTTGGGCTAATCAAATCCCAACGCATCTCAAGCGGATCCAACCCCCTTGATCCTCGGAATGATGCTTGCCTTGTTTGTTTTGTTGACGCAGGTTACTTATCAAACCCGCATAAGGCAAAATCCCCAAATGGTTATGTCTTTACTGTTAGGGATATCGCAATATCTTAGAGGTCCATGATATGACCTTAGTTGCGAAATCTTTGAATTGTTCTAAGACTCACCTTACTTCACTATGCCACAAGTGAGACATGGTTAGGAGTTCTTGTTGAGCATATTCGAAGTACTTGATGTGTTTCCATCCATCGTTGAGTCCCAACGACGATCTATGAAGATTATGCCTCATGTATCAACCTGACCAAGCCATGATACATCAACGAAGTCAACGCCAAGACATATTGCATCCACATTTACATCAGCAAAGCATCAGGAGATTGAAGTCATGCAAGCCGATCTCAGACAACCTTACTAACCTCTACACGATGTCATTGTCGAAGTTAACCTTCCAAAAGCTTGTTCGAGGAATTGGTATGCCTAACTATCATATGCAATGCTTGTAGTTCTCATTTGGAATTTATGTCAAACTCAGGGGGAGTATCCAGAAGTATACTCACTTGATCTTAATGTACTCTTTTTCCCTATGATTTGGAGCATTTTTCCCACTAGGTTTTTACTACATAACTAGGTTGTAACGAGGCACCCATCCTGGGCTGATCATACCCTTGTGAGCTTTTTTGCTTGCGTCCAAAAGATGTATAGTTTTGACTTAATGCAACTTCTCACTTTTTTCCTTAGATTATGGGTTTTTCTCCCACCTTGGGTTTTACCATAGCGAGGTTTTGTGAGTTTTACTTTTTATGCACTTTTCCGTTGATTGAGACTCGCATTCACTCATTATGTCGATGACTTCATCAACTGTTCTTACTTTGTCACTGAAGACCTGATACGCCATTTACTTGAGTATTTACACACTTAAAGGGGAGTGTTGCAGTCCTATTAGAATAGGAATGTGATTGTGTAAATATTAGTATATCTTGGAATATCTCTTATATTCCTATTAGGAGTAGATTACCTATTAAATGTTGTAATCCTAAAGGGAAAGGTTTTTACCTTTCCTACTACTATAAATAAAGGCACAATAGGGTGGAATAACACACACCTCACAATTAAATCAATCTCTCTTCTCTCTAATAGTGGTCGGCCTCCTCTCTCTCTCTCTAAACCCTAGATCGTTCAATCAAATAGGCCTACAACACGTTATTAGCACGCTCTTGCCAGAAGCTAAGGAATTGACGCATCGTTGGAGGAGGCTATCATCCACCAAATTCAAAGGCTTATTCGTTTTCTGTTAATCAGGTATGCTTAAAATAAAAGAAGATATTTGAAATTTCCGCGAAGCGTGAAAACATTCCCTATGATGCATGAACCCCTCTATATTTATATTTTCCTTTCGATATATATATTGTATATGTTCATATATTTGTCAATATATATATTTGTTTCATGCATCGCACAATTAAATTGTTATGTGGAATTTGTGAGTCAAAGCATAAAATTAAATTAGAAGCATATTAGGGTTTGTAGAACCCTAACAATTTCGAAAATTTTGGGAAATTGGACACCACCCTTGCGGTACAAACTGGGCAACAGCCCTTTGATGCATTCTTATGGACCTTAATAGCAGCCTTGCTACGAGTAGAAAAACACCCTAGGCTTCGGCCTAGTTGGGTTGTCACGGGCCCGTTGCCCTATTTATCAAGGAAGCTTACAGCTTCCCTTTTTGGACCTTCATTCTGCACTTGGCCCATGCTAGCAAACCTTGCTTGCTGGGTCCTTGTCTTGCACGCACACACCATAAAGCCAACTCCTGCTGGGCTTTACCCCTTTCACCCCTCTCGGTCCAAACTGAAACCCAGCTACGGTTGGGGTTTCCTTCCCTGCCCCATGGCTTGCAGCCACCACCTAAGAACCTTTGGGCCGTGCCTTTTACTCTAAGCACCCAACCCTAACCCAACTGTATTTTTAGGGCAATTTTTTGACCCAATGCTATTATTTTAGCATTCTAAATAATTTAACCCGTATGTTAATATTATTTTGGTTCTACAATCGACCCTGTACAGCCCGATTTATTGAATTAATTAAAAGTGACCTGCAATCCATTCATCTGATAATGAATCCAAAATTATTGACCTGAAGATCACTTTTAGACATTAACGATTCAATAATTTATTTTTATACTTTGAACCGTCACATACTTTTGTAGTAACGAAGCTCTCACACTTAAGTTCCCGAAGACAACTCAAATTCACTACACTTAGTATATTGCATTCTGTGTTTCTTGCAGGAACCTCTCATTATGAACTAATTGTTCATAAAACTAAATTGAACCTATAGTTTCAAATCTAGTGCCTTTGAAACCCGAAGTTTTCATTTAAAACATACCACATGAAACCCGTAGTTTTCATGCATAAATTAAACCAATACATGTCTAAAGAACCTGTATGTTCTACGATATATGTTTATGGCTTACCATATGACTAATCACGTTTTCTCCTTCCATTTTAGGGACATGTCAAACTTGAACAAGCTCGATTTCTCCACTCTAGAAGTCTCTGGAAGAAACTAACTGAAGTGGGTTCAAGACGTGAAGCTTAATCTCACTGCAAAGGGTATTAGAGCCACCATCGAGACACCTATTGTGGACAAACGTGTTGACGAAGCTTAGAAGGCTACTGCAATGATCTTCATTTGAAGACACATTCATGATGCACTGCAGACTGAGTATCTCGCTAAGAAGGACCCACGCATCCTCTGGATTGCTCTGGCCGACCGTTTCGATCACTAGAAAGACATATACTTGCCTAAAGCAAGACATGACTGGCAGCATCTTTGCTTCCAAGACTTTAAGTCAATGAATGAATACAACTTTGAAGTTTGTAGAATCCGTTCTCTGTTGAAATTCTGCAAAGTGGAACTAACCGGATCAGATCTTTTGGAAAAGACCTATTCGACCTTCCATGATACCAATATTATCCTGCAGCAACAATATAGGGCACATAAATTCACCAATTTTTGGATTTGATCTCTATTTTACTTCTCGCTGAAAAGTAGAACCAGCTTTTGATGAAAAATCATCAAGCTCGACCCACTGGCTCGAACGTTGCGCCTGAAGCGCATGCGACCTATTATAATAGCCATAAACGACGAAAGAACCGTTGTGGCCATGACAATGGGCGGTAAGCCCAACCACGGGCCCAAGGTTAACAGAGTGCAGCACCTAAGGGAAGAATTGCGACCCACCAGCGTCCACCACTTGCCCCTAAGGTCCCAAACTTCAAGAATAAGGGCAAAGCTCCTGTTCAGGCTGTTTCTACTAAACTGGAAATGTGTTATCGATGTGGATCAAGGGATCATTGATCACGCATATGCTGAGCTTCCCCTAAGGCTATTGCCAAGTATCATTCCCGTTGTGAGTCTAACTTTGCACATGTGGATCATTCGGAAAATGCAACAACATCAATGGAGATATCAAATTTCCAGGAAGCGTCAACACCTATGGATGAATAAATTAGACATGTATTTAGGGTGTTTACCCCTAGTGGCCGAACCCACTAAGAGTGGCCGGCCCTACCCCCCTATTTTGCTAGGTTTATGGTTTAATTTTGAACAATTTTTCTAAGTATTTGGAATAATTTTTTTTGTTTTGGTTTGTTTTGAATTATGGATTGTTATTTGAATGGATATTATTTTCTCGAATTGCTTAATTGAATTAATGGACTTATATTTATACATGTAACCAATTGAATCAATTTATTTCTAGGTATGTCTAGTAGGGAAGTTAGTTGTCTGGCAGATAGTGCAACCACGCACACCATCTTGCATGAACGCTACTATTTTACTAACTTCATACCCAAGAAAGCTCATTTGACGACTCTCTCAGGCTCATCTAACCTGATTGAAGGATACAGAAAGGCACGTATCATGTTGTCTAATGGTACAATTCTGACCATTAAGGAGGCACTCTATTCTCCACGTTCCGGAAGAACGTTGCTGAGTTTTAGAGACATTCGAGATAATCAATATCATCTTGAAACCACTAAAGATCATGGTTCTGAATTTCTTTGTATCACTTCGTATGAATATGGCCATAAGCATATTCATGAGAAGTTGGAACGCTTGCCGAGTGGGTTGTACATCACATCCATTCACGGCATAGAAGCCCACAGTGTGGCCGACCCTATGCCTGAGTTCCCAGACACTTTGTTGCTTTGGCATGATCGTTTGGGACATCTTGGACGTGACATGATGCGCTGTATCCTCAAATATTCACACGGGTATAAGTTACATCCCTATGTTGGACTCCCACCATGCAAAGCGTGTTTTTTAGGGAAGTTGAATACTTAACCCTCATATACAAAGATTCTTCACGGCCCCCCTAAATTTCTCACCACCCTGATTATTGCATGTCAGTAGGGATAAATGTGGAACATCCTGTACCCCATGTTCACACCTAAAACGGCTTGGCGAAAGCTTTCATAAAGCGCATTCAATTGATAGCTCGGACTTTGGTTATGCGAACCAAACTGCTGGTATCTGCTTAGGGCTATGCAATATTGCACGCAGCTATATTGGTCCGCCTGAGGCCCACCGCTACCTAACTACATTCATCGTTACAGTTGGTCACTGGATACGAGCATGACGTCTCGCATTTACGGGTGTTTGGGTGCGCCATTTATGTGCTAATAGCGCCGCCGGTATGTACCAAAATGGGTCCTCACAGAAAAATCAGAATCTATGTCGGTTATGATTCGCCATCAATTGTTTGCTACTTAGAACCCTGGATATGAGATCTCTTTACCGCACATTTTGTGGATTGTCACTTTGATGAGACAGTCTTCCAGTCGTTAGGGAGAGATAAGCATGCTAACGTTCCAGTAGAATGCCGTGAATTGTCGTGGTATGCTTCCACTATGTCTCATTTAGATCCCCGCACTGCCCAGTCTAAAACTGAGGTGCGTCGAATTATAGATCTTCAGAGCATTGCTCAAAGCATGCCGAATGCTTTTAATGATCTAGCAAAGGTGACAAGATCACATATACCCGCTGCAAACACACCTGTAAGGATAGATGTACCCCATGTACATCAACAACCCGCCTGGGAAGGCTGGACCGTCCGCGAAGGTGGGGAGGCAACACCCTCCACACGGTAAGGTACATTGGCGGCTAGCCAATCATCTGCTCCAACCCTGAAGCGTGGCAGACCCCTTGGTTCCAAGGATTCACAACCCCGGAAGAGGAAAATGGCATCAACTAATGCCCTAGTTTGAATCCGACCATCGATCACTCATCCGTTCCAACGCATGAAGTTATTCTAGATTACGGTGATGCTTCAGATGAAACATGTCGGCCTCCCAAGAATCACGAGTTTCGATCCACTACACAGTATTGGATGAGGTTTGGAATAGGAATAATATGATCGTCGACGATGCATTCTCGTACTCAATAGCTACTGACATCATGCTTAGCGATGACATTGAGCCACGTTCCATCGATGAATGCCGACGTAGAACTTATTGGTCAAACTGGAAACAAGCAATCCACGTCAAACTCGATTCGCTCGTGAAACGTAAGGTATTTGGACCTATCGTTCCTACACCACTATGCGTGAAGCCCATTGGCTACAAGTGGGTTTTCGTGAGGAAGCGTAATGAGAAGAATGAAATAGTGCGATACAAAGCACGCCTCATAGCGCAAGGCTTCTCTCAGCACCCAGGGATTGATTACGAGGAGACGTATTCACCTGTAATGGATGTTATAACGTTCCGCTACCTAATCAGTTTGGTAGTTTCTTAAAAACTGAATATGCAGCTTATAGACGTGGTAACCGCGTATCTCTATAAGGATCTAGATACAGAAATTTATATGAAAGTTCCAAAAAGACTTTCATAGACTGGCACAAATAGTTCTAGACCATGGAACACTCTCTCAATTAGGTTAAAGAGGTCACTCTATGAATTAAAACAATTCGGGCGGATGTGGTATAACAGTTTGAGTGAATATTTGACAAGTCAGGGTTATGTGAACAACGAACTATGCCCATGCGTGTTCATAAAGAAGTCACATTCCGGATTTGCAATCGTTGTAGTTTATGTTGATGACATGAACCTCATTGGGACTCCTGCAGAGCTTGAGGAAATTGCTACACACTTGAAATCGGAATTTGAGATGAAGGATCTTGGGAAAACTCAATATTGTCTCGGGCTAGAGATTGAGCATTGTTCATATGGAATCCTAGTACATCAATCGAACTACACCCAAAAGGTGTTGCGATGTTTTAATAAGGATAAAGCGAAGCCTTCGAGTACACCTATGGTCGTTCGGACTCTAGATGCTAAACGAGATTCCTTCCGTCCAAAGAAGGATGAGGAAGAGGTTTTGGAACCCGAAGTTCCTTACCTTAGTGCAATTGGGGCTTTATTGTACTTGGCCCAGTGCACTAGACCCGACATCTCTTTCGCTGTGAATCTATTGGCTAGATACAGCAATGCGCCCATACATAGGCATTGGAATGGTGTTAAAGACATTTTTCGTTACCTCAAAGGTACTACGGATTTGGGCTTGTTTTATACCTGTGAATCTCCAAGTGTTGCCGCCCCCTATGGCCCTCAGATTGATTCTCGCCTTGTTGGTTACGCAAATGTTGGATATCTGTCTGACCCACATATAGCACGTTCTCAAACGGGTTATGTCTTTACCATTGAAAACACTGCTATATCTTGGAAGTCTACCAAGCAAACGCTAGTTGCGACTTCGTCTAGCCATGCTGAGATTCTAGCCCTACATGAAGCATCGTGTGAGTGCTTTTGGCTGAGAGAAGTTATGGAACATATTCGAAGCATTAGTGGTCTTACATCAGTCGTTGACCTTCTTACGACGATCTTTGAAGACAATGTAGCATTTATCAAGCAACTAAAGAAGGGATACATCAAAGGAGACAACACCAAGCACATAACGCCAAAGTTCTTTTACTCACACCAGTAGCAGCAGCATCAGAACATTGAAGTCAAGCAAATATGTTCCCAGGACAACCTGGCCGATCTCTTTACCAAGTCATTGCACAAGTCTACATTTCAGAAGCTTGTCCAAGGAATTGGTATGCGTAAATTATCTGAGTTGAATCGCTTGTAGTTCTCTTATTTAGAAGTTATGTCTAACTCAGGGGGAGTATCTAGAAGCATACTCACATGATCTTAATGTACTCTTTTTCCTATGATTAGGAGCATTTTTCCCACTGGGTTTTTGCTACCTAACGAGGTTTTAATGAGGCACCTATCCTGGGATGATCATACTCCAATGAGTTCACTACCTTCATCCAGTTTGACGAGTGTTTAGACATTATGCATATTTTCTTACTTTTATTCTTAGTCTATGGGTTTTCCCCATTCCTTGGGTTTTACCATAACAAGGTTTTGTGAATTTTTGCAAATGCATACTTCAAAATAAATTTGAGACCCGCGATCACCCGTTGTGTCAATGACTTCATCAACTATTCTACCTTATCTGCTGAAGATCTGATGTGATGGTTTGTTGAGTATTTACACACTCAAGGGGAAGTGTTGCAGTCATATTTAGAATAGGAATGTGATTGTGTAAATCCTAGGGAATCTAGGAAAGTATTTTATATTCCTATTAGGATTTAGATTACCTATTAAATGTTGTAATCCTAAAGAGAAAGGTTTTATCCTTCCTGCTATTATAAATAAAGGCACAATGAGGTGAATCAAACACACCTCACAATTAAATCAATCTCTCTTCTCTCTAATAGTGGCCAGCCCCCTCTCTAAACCCTAGATCGTTCAATCAAATAGGCCTACAACAACATGGAAGTTGAAGATTGTATTATTACTTAAGTATTGATAAACGTACTCATTTCTTATTGGTGTCACATTATTTAATTTACAAATTTTGTCTACAAATTCAGTCGTTAGCATTACTCAAAGTTGACAGTAAAAAAAATGGCATCTCTTTAGTCGGGCCAATTAAGATCATCAGACAAAGAAATGCTTACATACAATGTCGTTTTTTAAATCTTCTCTCAAATACCATTTTTCTAAAAATTCATCCAAATAAAAACCATATGAACTTGGATAAATAGTGGTCATTTTAGTTTTTTTTATTTATTTTAAGTTCATTTATTTTCTTCATTACAATTAAATTTTTCAACAGTTTTGAATTTATTTAATTTTTTTCAAAAACAATATACGTATGATGAATTAAAAATAAGACAGTTTAGATCTTTGAAAAAATTACAAAATAAACTCCACAAATATCCTTCAAATGACCTTATTTAAAGAATCCCTCATTGAAGTTGATTACTTTAAGCAATATTCTTTTAAATGGATTGCTTCTATTAGATTAAATAATTTGGAGAATGTCTTGAAGTGTGAACGAATATTATTCGGAAAAGAAGTGTGAACAAATATTATTCGGAAAAGAAGTGTGTATGCGTTTCCTTATGGAGCAAAAGAGTAAGCGTTTCAATACTATTATTTTTCAATAAAAGTAATATTCTACCTTAGTCTATATTAATTTACATCGAAACGGAAAACAATAGATTGAAGAGGATGTCTCTAACCATTATGATTATACACTACTTGCAAAATACTTATATATGTGTGTATGCGGAACGAGTGTAGGCTTAGCCAAATTAATGAGTAGCGATTCTCGTCAATTGTAAATAAGAGTCTACGTATTAGCTTCAGAATTTTTCAGATTTTTTTTTTTTTTTTTTTGCTCCATGCATCTTTAATAAAAATGAAAAGGGAATTAGATGATTTTTTTTTTATTTCATAGAAGGGAATTAGATGATTACAAAGCTAAGAATTATTGTTTGTAACCAATTAAATTATAAAATTGATAAGTCCGTATCATTTGTGTCATCACTTGTTCATTTGTAATCTTTGTAGCTGTAAAATATATTGTGAGTTGGAAAGTCGACTTCAAATGGACAACTACGAGAAAATAATGAAAAGATAACTCCAATTGCAAGCAAACGAAAAAGAATTTCTTGTGGCTACAACTCATATTAAGCTGGACTGACACTGACCGATAGATATGAATGGAAAACGGAATCTGAGATTTGTGAGGGAGAGACAGTGAGTGAGACCATATGCGATGAATTCGTCAAGTTTCTGACTTTAAATGGCGTCGGGAGATCTAAGTTCGGGAGATTGGACATTGACTAGATCGATTACTATGTGCAAGGTCGACTGTTCTATATCACATATGTTGACTCACTCATAGCATTAACATATTTTTTTCTTCGGGCAAACTACATTTCACACTCTCCATGTATGGAGTGATTTTCAAAACGGAGCCATGAGATTTTAATTTTCTCACATTATTTCTTAGGGTAGTGCTATCTCACACACCTATTTTTACTTCTCACACATCTCTCTTAATTTTTGACCCTCAGATCGAATGAATGTAAGAATATCAATGATTGAAATTTAACAAGGGTGTGTGAGAGGTAAAAATAGGTGTGTGAATAGCACTACCCTGTTTCTTAATGTTTTGAAATTGTATCGCTTTATGCCTTTTGTCTAATGAACTATTTGATTCTTTACTAAATTTAAATTGATGACATGATGAGCATAAAACTCGTAATTGAGATAACATGTAAATCACATTTGCACCGTATTGACTAAAGAACTCATCAACTTAATTGATAAATATTTAGACCGTTCAAATATCCAATTGTGCAAATTGATACATGTAAACCACACTTGTACGACCGATTAACCCTGCACGAAATAACGGATTTCTAGTCAACACATTAACTAACTAGTTCATTATCTTGCCTTACTAAGTTTATCTGCGGGTAACCCGTTAAAAAAAAAAAAGTTAGTTTGATAGTGAGATTAAAAAATTCCAAAGCACATTATAAAATACATAATAAATACAAGGGTGAAAAATGTGAGAAAAAAAAATATGCAAACACATGTGATCGCATTCTCTACGCTTTGACGATGGGTACATCGTCGTATGAATTTTAAAACCCTACAAACTCTCACAAACAATATTTTTAGAGAGTCCAAAATAAATAAAAATTTATAATAATTAATGTACAAGTATGAAGAAAGTGAAAAGAATATATATATACTCATGGTTGACTCTGGTATGCTCTCAAGTACGAGAGGGTAAACTAATACCTCGACAATTTTTTAGTATGCTCTCTTCTGAGAAATGATATTGCCGGGATATATGTGGATGTGTACGGCTGTCCAGTGCAACCTAAGCCTGTGTTTCCAAGAATTAGTCACTATAGTCTTTTTCAAGACTTAGCTAACTAAAGGATTCTGGGCCCTTGGCCCAATCCGTGGGGATCCGAGCTTCTTTATCGGGAGAAGAATAAGTGCAGTACGTTCTTTGAACTGCTGCCCACAAATTTTCACACAACAATACATGTTTGTTGTGACAATTTAGCGATTTTCGTGTTCACACGGAACTCTCTCATGATGCGCTAGGCAACTAAAAGAATTTTTGGCCTCAAAAGTGCAGTACATTTCTTGAATTATTGCCCACAAATTTCCACACATTTTCTATGACAAGTTAGCGATTTTCGTGCCCACATATAACTCTATCTATGAGTTACACATCTCAAGGGATTGTGTTTGGGATAAAATCTGAACTTTGGGCCAGAGAGAAAGTCGGCCCAAACCCAAGGCCCAGAGGAAAACTTAGGAGGCAGGAAAGAGGCTTTCGGCTGGGCACAAGTTACAAAGGCCACCTGCTTACCTGCTCAAAGACCACAGGGGGTAGGCTATTCAGTCACTACACAGCCCAATAAAGTACTTTATTGGTGGCATTCATGTAAAAAAGCTAGTGAGTCATCACCAAACCGCATTCGGGCACCGCTATTGCTACAGGAACCCAAGCTGAAGTCGTCTATAAAAGGAGGAAGAGAAGACAGAATTAGGGACACTCAAACAAACAAACAAAAGCCAAAACTCTGCTCAAGCCAGATTTGCCTTCAACGAAGCTGTAGTCAGCACAAGCCTTCATCCCATTCGGGATAAACCTTCCCAAACCCCTGTAATAGCTCTGCTACCTTGTTCATGGTGGTATCGATTCATTTTGTATCCTCTTCTCCCCCGTCAACCCCTCTAAAAGCTTTCAGACCTCTGACAGAGCCACAAAGATAGATTTTGTAAGAAGTTCAGCCTTGGCCGATAAGGTTCAAACTTACCCGACTATCTTTGCTCTGTCTTTGTCTTTTCTTTCTTTTAAAAGCACAATAACATGTTATATATTCCCAGTTATATACAAGTTAT
This sequence comes from Malus sylvestris, assembly GCF_916048215.2. Lineage (NCBI taxonomy): Eukaryota > Viridiplantae > Streptophyta > Magnoliopsida > Rosales > Rosaceae > Malus > Malus sylvestris. Next base: position 4,235,074 of record NC_062264.1, on the reverse strand, counting down.
TTCTAGCAAAGTCATAATGAAAATGAGTCTTCAGCACTTGAATCCGATCTGAATCGCGTCAGAGTTCAAATCAGATCTAAGTCTTAAGCCCAGCGGGCATGTAATTTAAAGATCAGTTTAAAAGTCCTTGGCCTCAAGGCATAAAAAAGAACTCTATGTGGACTCAACCCATCCACGACAATCCTTGATAAGCGAGAAGTCCGAAGTTACTTGGGGCGCAAGTAATCAATCTATTTCTCCGTTTTGTTGCTATTATATCTTGATTCATAGAAAAGGCTTAAGCATGGAGTGAATTCTGATAGAAAGCCTCAAGGCCTACACCTAAGGCCCCACGAAGGCATCTATTTAGCTTCATTTCATGTTGCGGTCTAGTTGGTCCGAGTATAAGGATTAACTCTGATGGGAAGCCTCAAGGCCTATACCTAAGGCCCTACAAAGGCACTCATTTGGGTTCGTCCTACCTTTTGGATTCAGATAATCAAAGGTATAATAGTGATAAGACTCTGGCAACCATAAAAGACCAAATATGATACATCCAAGCGCTGGTTTAGTTTGACAGGAAGCCTCAAGGCCTATACCTAAGGCCCCACAAAGGCACCTGTTATATCTAACTTGGTTTCTCGGGCGTATACATATTCAATCAAAGCTTAACACCCATTCAACATCTGCCATACTGAAGATGGCAGTGGCACGCCTGAGCACGACAAAGTTAATCTTGATTGTGAGCCTTAAGGCCTACACCTAAGGCCCCACAAAGGCACCCTTTCAAATTAACTCTGTCCTTCTCTTTCAGAACTGCCCGACGAGCCTTGCCCGAAGTGTGTCTTGCCCGACCAAGATCTGCCCGACAAAGGCTTGCCCGAGCGAGCCCGAGAAGAAAGCAGAAGTACGACATATACCCTCAACCGACGCCATTCTCCCAGGGGAGCTGTGTGCTCGTCCACCAGGAGATTCCTGCGACGAACAGATTGGTGACATAATGTGTAGCTCCATGATTAGCTGCCCACGAATTTTCGTACAATTGCACACATTTGTTCTTACTAGTTAACGATTTTTGTATCTGCACATAGCCTTATCATGTTGCAATATAGGCTACACAGCTCAAAGGATTAGTGACCTCATATTACAAGTACAATCCTACTTTCTGGAAGCTCATGAGAGACTTCATCATGTCAAATGCTTCAGCCTTGTGAAGTACAAGATCTCATAAGTTCAAACTACATAGCCCATAGCCCATGGATGGGGGTGTCAACTTAGCTTTTAAACACGAAACAGTATACCCTTATTTTTCGACTGTGTCAGTGGTGAAACGGTTTGGCAAGTGAGGTCGCACTCGACATGAATGCAGGACGAATTTGGTGCAGCCTTCATCTTGGAGCTTGCGGACGATGCCTGATCCGACGAGGCCACACTTGTCCATGGACACTTATGAATGGCGGTGCCTACTTGGCTTCTTGTTGAGAGAGAAGATGAGTGCCTGGATATTGAGAAAGAGGATATGGGATTACATTTCACACCCTCAAGGTTTGAGGTTATTTTTGAAATGGTCCACTAAAGGTTTTGAAATTGTAGCAATTTACACATTTTGGATATTATATTGAACGGTCAAATTATTATCAATTAAGTTGATGATTTTTTTATTCAATGTGGTGAAATGTGACTTACATGTCACAATTATAGTTTTTATGACCACCTTGTCGTAGTATGTGTGGATGTGTGTATGTGTGTCTTTGGGTCAAGCCCAACAATAATTAATTAGGCATGAGACCTAATTAATAAAATACTAACGGAGACGGCCTACTTGCCACTTGCTTAACTAGTCCTACGAATAGGCCATCGATATCATAGTTTGCAGCATGCAATACTAATACCCCACTGCTATCTCGATAAACAAGTAATGGATTCCCGATAGTGCAAATTACCATTTTGCCCCTCTTTGGGAAATGTGTGTAAATTGTCCAATTTACGCCTCATTCACGCTCAAATGCTCGTAAGGATACATACTACATAGAAAGACGTGAAAAGGGATAAAGCATGACTAAGACTCAGATGTTCACATAGGATTTCCACTTAGCTTGTCAAGGCATTTTAGAAATTTCCGAGTGTCAAGGATACTATATGATTAAATTTAGGACGGGATGTGACAATCTACTACCATTCACGTAGATGTCAAGGAACACAATACGATTACTTTGGGACAGGATGCAACATATAGTTTTTAGACTTTATAAACTCCAAACAATATTTTCTCTAACCGTGAAAATCCGAACGTAATATCAACGATCTAAACCATTCATCTCTTTGCAACCGCTAAAAGATTATGTTTTCAAAAACGAAAATCCATTTCTTCTCAAAAACAACAAAAAAAAATCTCAAAAAGAAAAATTAAAATTCGGTGAGAAGAATGGAGCGTGTGCATAAACGACAGTCAACAGTTAAATTTAAATCTATGGTTTATGGGATTATGGTGCTGAATTTCTAAGTTGACCTCTTCATAAAAGTTGTAAAACTTCTCATTACGAGCATTTGCACATTTTTTTTTTTTACATTTTTCACACTTCTACATTAATTTAAAAACTATTTAAAAAAACCTTACAACAACACTTGGATTATGATTTAATTTCACTTATGTGAGATTAAATCCATACCATTGGATTCTTTGATCTCACTTAAAAGACAAATGTGTTTTTATATTTTGAAGTAATATTTATGGGAAAATGTGGTATGTAAATACAGATTTAGTAGTAAGATTTTCATTTGATTATTTATTGAAGTAAAATATATTTTCTTTAATAGGTAATGGGTAACAGGTCAGATTACATTAATTATTAATATTAACAAGTTAAAATCAGATCAGATCATATTACTCGTTCATTTTAACGGATTTCACAAGACGCTTTAAAATATCAAGGATGTCACGATAAGGACACGAGCACGAGGTCTAGTTGGTCTCACTGGTTCAAAATGGAGATGGAGGAAGAAGGCTTTTATTTGGTCACGGGTTTAAAGGAAATATTGGTTGTTTGGTTACAATGATAGCAAAATTTTGGGAGAAAACTAAAATGACAGGTTTTTAATATTATTGGTCCACATAGATAGGTCAGCAAATTAAGTGCTGACAGGTGTTTTAATAGCACAAGAATATCCAACATTAAATTACGTTTTGGGCTCAAGCTATACTCATCATTGTTTAACTAAATTTGGTTTGCAGGACTATATGATTAATCTTGTGATAGAGTGTGCATCCTCTCATTTTATGTTCTGATCTAATGGTTAGGAGATGTTATTAATGTCACTAGTTCTCTGATCATCTTTTTGATGTCAAATATAAAGGATCATGGCAAGAATTACACACCTCTAACACCATGCAAAAATCTTTCGATGTACGCCTCAGCCATCCAGCAACAATTTTTGGCCCGCAACAAAGAATACTTCATTTCCAGACAATGGTAGTTGTAACGATGACTTACTTCATTTCCAGACAATGGTAGTTGTAACGATGACTTACTCACAATGTATACGACATACCTACCAAAATATTGAATGTCAATTTCTTAAGTCCATGTGGTTAAATATTTTAATCCACCAATATGAAAATTTGATGTATAAATACATGCATGCATGCATACATGCATACAAATCCATACAACACAGTAAAGAATAATTTGGCCAAGCGTAACAAAACAAGTTGATATCAAAGTAATCAAACAATAACATACATCAATGTATTGAATTATATGCAATGGGTGCTAGACATCTCGAAAATTTACCTACTAAACAGCATAACCGAAAAAGTTCCTACCAATATTTATTCAGTGATAGGTAACCTCATGATTAAAGCGTTTATTAACAAGGTCCAGAGCTGTTGACTGATACAGTGATAGGCATAACTCAAAATAACCTATTCAGGTTTGAAGGTGAAGATTGTTAAGATAGTTGAAGAAGAAGATAGAAGAAAGAAACCAGAGGGAGAGAGAACAATCTGTATTTTGTTTATTCCTATATCTGAATAATGAGCACTCTGCTCTACAACTTCAGTTTTATCCCCATATAACAATCTCACCAATCTAATTATTATAACTAACTAACTAATCTAGGATTGTGACAAGTGTCAACAACCCAGTCCATCACATTCTTCATATATTCCTAACATTCCCCCTCAAACTCAAGATTGGGGCATCCAATCATGAGGTTGAAGCAGTCAAGTTCTCAAAGAATCATTAGTGCAGTATTCCTTGCAATTGGAGGTGAGGTTGCTGCTGCTCAAAGTCTCTGCAATAAGAAAACCCTCCTAGCATCTTGAGCTTGAATATTATTGCTATATCATGTCTACCATAGTAGCCAAATCAACACTAATGATTCCTTTTGCCAAATCAACACTAATGTTTCCTTTTGCCAAATCAACGTAGACTTGGTGCCCCCACCCTTGTCACAAATTCTCATATGATAGCCTAACTGAATATCGAATATACGTCCACCATTGCATAACTGGAATACATAAAATCTTCTGAACTCATGTGCAAGTGCAACAATTTGAGCAGGAACACTAATGGCCGTCTTGTTGTCAGAGTTAAGAACCGGAAATGTCACTTGAATACACGGTTGTAAACCCATTGAAATCAACTGAGATTTTGTACCTTCGTTGTCAATACATTCAAAAACTTGGTCTTTGGCATCATCTAAAAACATTTCATCTTCTGAAACAATGAAGTCAGAGAGAGAACCAGACTTGCAATCATAAACTCTATGAATTTCAACATCAGAATTACTCTGTAAAGGTGTTTCATGTTTCTGCAGGATAACTGGACAACCTAGTTTGAATTGTTGATCCAATGTGCTTTGACATGATTCAGGGGTTGAAACTGAAGACTGAGCATTATGTCTGGGATAACAATCATCATCAAAATGATCCTTCTGTGAACAAATTTGATGTGTAGGAAAATCAGGTGGTGGAGAATTAAAATATGGAGATGGCGGGGAGCCAAGAATTCCAGGTGAACAGTCAGGAAAAGACTTGTAGATTGCACCATTATTGTAATGGAACCTCCCCTTACCACGACTCTTGAATCGAAAATTTCTATACACACCATTATAACCATCAACATTATTACCTAAGCGTGATTGGCATGAACTAAAATTGTATTGAGCATGATAACCATCATTGAAACGAGCATGTAACTGAGAGCTAGAGAGAGGAAAGAAAGAACCTTGTGTCTGACAGTCACCAAATTTAGTGACAGAAGCACAATCCACAATGGCTTCCTCAGCGAGTAATTGTTGACGAAAGTTCTCGAGTGAAATAACACCCTCACGCCCTCTGATTACACATTTAAATGTGTTGTATGTTGTAGGGAGGCCATTCAACGCAATGAGCACAAAGTCTTCATCAGCAAGTGTGACACCAAGAATAGAAAGTCCATCCCTTGCGTCTTTAATTCTTCTAAGAAACTGGGAAATTAAATCTGATCCTTTCTTCATGTTGTAAAGATAAGTCTGTAACTTGATTATACTGGTTTTTGTACGTGGTAAGAAAAAATGGTTTTGGAGACAAACCCACATCTCTCTCGAGCTCGTGCTACCAATCACATAGGAAATTGCGGATGAAGAAAGTGTTGCAGTAAGGAGCAACATTAGAGCATAATCGTGCATTTTCCATGCTTTGTAGTCATCAGACTCAATTCTTGAACCAACACCCATTGATGAAGCTTCAGAATCACTGGAAGAGATAGACGAAAATTGAGACGGGCAGCAAGTCGAACCATCAACAAAGCCCATGATCCCATAACCTTCAAGCAGTAATTGCATCTGAAAATGCCATTGAAGATAGTTGGAATCATCCAACTTAACCAACACAGAAGATGATACAGAAGAGATCAACCCAGTAATCGGAGACTGCAAGATTTGCAGTTGAGAAGCAGTAACCATGGTGAAGAATTTTCACTGAGGAATAAAAACAAACACTTGGTGTGCAAGAACCACCCAACTGAATCGAAGAACTGAGGACAAAGAGAAATGCCCAGAAAATCACAGAAAAATCACAAAGAAATCACAGAGAGATGAAAGATTATATCAAAGAGGAATCTGTCTGGATTTTATAATTGGTTCTTGAAACTTCTTGCTTAGTGCTCAGCAACTAAGAACCAACAGATGTCTCGATAAATGGTACAGGTCAAGATTGAAGCCCCATCAGAGTTCCCATGAAGAACTGGGTAATCTTGATACACCCCACAAGACAGAAGAAGAAAGAATTTCGTGTAGCGGAAGCAAAAGAAAGGATCGAAGAAGCTGATCAAGCTTTAATGGCTCTTGATACCATGTTAAGATAGTTGAAGAAGAAGATAGAAGAAGAAACCAGAGGGAGAGAGAACAATCTGTATTTTGTTTATTTCTATATCTGAATAATGAGCACTCTGCTCTACAACTTCAGTTTTATCCCCATACAACAATCTCACCAATCTAATTATTATAACTAACTAACTAATCTAGGATTGTGACAAGTGTCAACAACCCAGTCCATCACATTCTTCATATATTCCTAACAAAGATGACTTAGCTTTTGCAAAATCCGCTAGATCCTTGAAAGCATATTCCTATTTTACTTATTTTGTTGGGATTGATGAATTCAGGGAGAGATTCTGAGTCTATCTCACTAATTAAGTTGTCATAAGATGAACCAAATTCGTTGTTTGGAATGTTTTGTTGCTAAAAAATTGTTGTCTCTAATTGTACATAAAAGGCAGAGGTGGAAGGTTGACAAGAGAGCGACCATGGCCAGGAGACTAAGGATCCCTTGGAGACTGAGTGTCCCAAGGGTAGTGGCAAAGCCAGCAATTGTTAGGGGTAGGGGTGAATTTAAAAATGTGCAAGGTTTAAAAAATGGCAACAACCAAATCCTTTTATCTAATAATGTCTTTCATAACTTATCAATACAAACAAATTATAATTGTTGCCAGTGAGGTTTCATGTCATGAAAATTTCACATAATAGGCTTATTATCAATAAAGGCATATACATCTTTCTCAATATAAACGAACTACTATCACTTAGCCATTATCCCCCATTTTGTTACCCAATGGTGTTTTCACAATCTTCATAAAAGAAAAACCTCTCACTTCGCCGAAGTGGTTGCAACGATAACACCAAACCAATGTAAGAAGCTTATACACTAACATATGACATGCACATATCTCATTCTTCACCAACTGTTTTGCAAGATCACTAATTCCTCTCAATGATGAAAACTTATTGTGCATCTTCATATCATGAATCATCAAGTTAAATTAGAAGATTCATGAAGTCCATTTGATCAAAATCTTGAGGATAAAGTTATGCTAAATGAACAATTTTGCTTTGCCAAAAGATGCAAAAATATTCACCAAACTCAAACATGCCATGCAAAGTAGCAACTCAGTGTTTACCTCATTGAAGCAACCATTCAATTTCTTTAGTTGCATATCAAGGACTTGAAAATAGAGGTGCACAGGATAGCAATGGAAATATGTGAGTTTTGGAGCTTTACACCTTGATTTTTCAAGTACTAAATGCAAATCCTCCATGGTAGGAACGATAATATCATGCTTCTCATAAAATTTTTGTACATCATTAAACAAGTCCCCCAGAGTTCTCATCTCTCAAGAATTGTAATCTTTGCTTGCATACTTCCACTAATGCTATCGCATTCATAATATCTTGATCTTTCCTTCATAATGCTTGTGATAACTCATTTGTAATTCCCAATATAAGTCTCATAAAAAAAAAGGTGAAACACAAATCAAAAGTTAGTATGTCTTTAAATAACCTATTTGCTTCACCAAGATTATCTTGGTTGTCATCACCTTTAATCCATTTAAGCACCTCCATCACGGCTTCAAACATAACAACAATACTTACTATAGTACCATAATGTGAGTTTCACCGTGTATCACTAGAACTCATGAGGTTGCTTTCTTGATTTAATGCTTTACCCGTTGCAAGATCAATATCAACAGCTTTCTTAATTTTTTTTTTTTTTTTTGTGTTTATGTCTAAATGCATCATGATGCATACATGATGATCCAATAAGATTCCCTAAAGGACTGGCATGTTGAAGAAATTGGCACCATTCTCATTTCCTTTTGCTATGAATACAAGAGCTAGTTGGAGTTGATGTGCAAAATAATGAACATAGAATGCTTGAGGATATTTTTCAAAATCTTTGATTTTAGACCATTTAGCTCACCTTTCATATTACTAACTTCATCATGTCCTTGTGACTTGAACATACTCAAATTTGTTGTAGCAAACAATCTCTCTATGGCTTCTTCAACCAAGCTATTAGTTGTAGATGAAACAAGTTGAACACCCAAAAATCTTTCAATTGTTTCTCATTGGTTGTTCATATAACGCAATACCACTGTCATTTTCTTTTTAATTGAAACATCACGTGATCCATCAACCAAAAGAGAAAACAATGCACCTTCCATATCTTTAGTGGTTACATTAATATTTTTAAACACTACTACAATATTAGCTTTAGATGGCGGATATTAGAAAATCTTGTCGGATAAATTATATCCGACACATCATTTAATTACTGGCGGATATTAGAAAAATCCTGTCGGTTATATCCGACATAAATTCCTGGCGGATATTTACTGGCGGTATTTTTGAATTTGTTTTTTTAATATTTTTACATATCCTGGCGGTTTTTAAGTTAATGGTGGCGGTTATAACCGATAGAAATTGATTGTTTTATTGTTTTACTTTATGGCAGTTATTATTTTAGTATTCTGGCGATTATAACCGACATAGATGAAAATTTTATTATTTTAAAATGTTATATTGATTAAAAATAAATAAATAAACACATATTTTAAATTATTTTTTCCACTCATGACCCTAAAGTCTAATGAAACCAATTCTCACAAGCCATAAATTTTTTGAGAGAATAATGACAACAGACTACAATCTAAAGCTCTATCATTTTTGTAATAAGGATTATGCTCCCTCACAGGCAATGACTAAAATATCGATAATATCGGCGATATATCGCCAATATTATCGTTTTTCAGAGACGCCAATATTTTCCCACGTATCCGTCTCATTATCGTCAAAATATCACGATATTATCGATAATATCGCAATATATTCGATATTATCGAAAAAGTCGTCGTGGCTCCGTCGTCGGAAAGGCAGCCGAGGCTGGGTCGTTTGGATCGCCTCCCGAACTTGCTCTGTCGCTCATCCTCCAGATCTTTGACATCACTGGAGCTTACCGGATTCTGCAGAGAAGATGTAGAAATTGTCCAGGGTTAGAATCAGTTATATTCCTTCACCAAACTAAATCAAAACCCTCCAGAATTGATGGAAATATTCAGAGGTTAAGAATAGAAATAGAAATAAATCTGAAACGAAAGCACATGCTTGTGTTAGATCTCGCTCTATTTCAGTCCAACACATAAATCTGAAACGAAAGAACAAAAAAAATTAACACACATGGAGGAGGGATTTACCTTCATGCATCTCAGTTTTCATGATTATAGAGACACGGAGGTGTGTATGTTGCTGGGCTTCAGGTTGCAGACAATAATGAAGAGCTATGAGAGAGAGTGGAGCTGCTGTGAGAGAGAAGGCTGTAAGAATGGGCGCTGGGCTTGAGGTTGGAGAAATGAGAGCATCTCTCATATTGTAGAGAGAGAGTGAGATAGTGGTTGGGAATCTGAAAAGCATCTCCTTTTTCTTTCTACACGGGTTGGTTTGAAAATGAGAGTAGCTCATGGCTCAAGGCAATTGAAAGGGGATCAAATGTTTCAACACATGCTAGAACAAAAACATTAATGTTCTTTTCTTTTGTTGAACAAAATTAAAATTTTTTTGGATTGTGTTTAGTTTGCAAATCTATTTTCTGTAAAAAAAAAATGGTGATAATTAATCTCGGATCTATATGGTGGCATGTTAACAATTACATGCAAAACTATTTTGGGGATTTATCATTTGATGACTACTCTTCACAATACACTTACTCTACACATAGAGATGATGAAGATAGTCAAAATTTTGAACCTCATAGGAACTCTATGTGGTACTAAGTCACTCAAATATCTTACCATGCAATGTATAAAGTGTAAAATATTGTACTAATTCATTATATACAAATGATTATGGTGTGTTTAAACTTCTTTCATTAATTACTACATATTTTCTACACTCACAATGTTTGCCAGCTCGCTATATAATCAACTTGATAATGTTAAATCCATCATGCAATGCATTTCCTTCCAATTTTTTGTGATAAACTAATAGATAATTGACTAAATAAATATCCTGCAAAGTTTCAATAAATTTCCAAGTTTTTCTTACAATTTCTGTGGTTTCCATATTATTTTTATTGATATCGATAATATCCCGATATTTCCATCGATATTTCCGTGTTTTCGGACTACCGATATTTCCGATATCATCGATATTTAATACCTTGCTCACAGGCAAGCAACAAGATACAAAGAAATTTTAACAATTTTTTCCAATGCGTCACAATGCACATTGTCTGACATATAAACACACATGAACATCTGGTGTACTTTATCATGAATGATTTTATTATTTTAAAATGTTATATTGATTAAAAATAAATAAACACATGTTTTAAATATTATATTTTTTGCGATTTTTTATGCATGCTATCTCATAGTATATACGAACATATTTGACGGTTGGATTGTTGAAACTAGTTTCTTAGAATGCATATCCTATCAAATTGATAGATTTAACAAACACTTAAGAGTTAATGTTATGCTTCCATTATTTATAAAATAAGATTTATCCACTAGTGTAAATATTTTAAATTGAAGATCGAATTCATTCATTGCATTCTTAAAGGATCGAGGATTGTAGATGCAAAAAATCATCAAAATCGGAGCTAAAATAACCGTTAAATTGTGATTTTTCATTTATAACCATCGAAAACTTTTGTTTTGTTACCTAATCATTGAACGTTTGTTTTTTGTGATTTTTTACGTATGTGATCTCGGAGTGTGTACAAACAAGTTTGACGGTTAGATCATTGAAAAAAGTTTCATAGAATGTGTATCGCGTCAAAATGGTAGATTAAATAAACACTTAAGAGTTAATGTTATACTTCCCTTAAGTATAAAATAAGATTTTGTGGTATCCACTAATGTAAATATTTTAAATTGAAGATCAAATTCATTCATTACATTCTTATAGGGTCGAGGAATGTAGCTGTAAAAAATCATTAAAATCGGAGCTAAAATAACCGTTAAATTGTGATTTTTCGTTTATACCCGTCGAAAACTTTTGTTCCGTTACGTAATCTATGAATGTTTGTTTTTTACGATTTTTTACGTATGCAATCTCGGAGTGTGTACAAATAAGTTTGACGGTTGGATCGTTGAAAAACGCTTTGTAGAATGCGTATCTCATCAAAACGGTAGATTAAACAAACACTTAGAGTTAATGTTATACTTCCATTAAGTATAAAATAAGATTTATCCACTAGTGTAAATATTTTAAATTGAAGATCGAGTTCATTCAATGCATTCTTATAGGGTCGAGGACTGTAGCTGTAAAAAATCATCAAAATCGAAGCTAAAGTAACCGTTAAATTGTGATTTTTCGTTTATAACAGTTGAAAACTTTTGTTTTGTTACGTAATCTATGAATGTTTGTATTTTGTGATTTTTTACGTATGAGATCTCGGAGTACAAACAAGTTTGACGGTTAGATCGTTGAAAAACGCTTCGTAGAATGCGTATCGCATCAAAACGGTAGATTAAACAAACACTTAGAGTTAATGTTATACTTCCATTAAGTATAAAATAAGATTTATCCACTAGTGTAAATATTTTAAATTGAAGATCGAGTTCATTCAATGCATTCTTATAGGATCGAGGAGTGTAGTTGTAAAAAATCATCAAAATCGAAGCTAAAGTAACCGTTAAATTGTGATTTTTTGTTTATAGCCGTTGAAAACTTTTGTTTTGTTACCTAATCTCTTAATGTTTGTTTTTTGTGATTTTTTACGTATGCGATCTCGGAGTGTGTACAAACAAGTTTGATGGTTGGATTGTTGAAAAACGCTTCGTAGAATGCGTATCGCATCAAAACGGTAGATTAAACAAACACTTAGAGTTAATGTTATACTTCCATTAAGTATAGAATAAGATTTATCCACTAGTGTAAATATTTTAAATTGAAGATTGAATTCGTTCAATGCATTCTTATAGGGTCGAGGAGTGTAGCTGTAAAAAATCATCAAAATCGGAGCTAAAGTAACCGTTAAATTGTGATTTTTCGTTTATAACCGTTGAAAACTTTTGTTTTGTTACCTAATCTCTTAATGTTTGTTTTTTGTGATTTTTTACGTATGTGATCTCGGAGTGTATACAAACAAGTTTGACGGTTGGATCGTTGAAAAACGCTTCGTAGAATGCGTATCGCATCAAAACCGTAGATTAAACAAACACTTAGAGTTAATGTTATACTTCCATTAAGTATAAAATAAGATTTATCCACTAGTGTAAATATTTTAAATTGAAGATCGAATTCGTTCAATGCATTCTTATAGGGTCGAGGAGTGTAGCTGTAAAAAATCATCAAAATCGGAGCTAAAGTAACCGTTAAATTGTGATTTTTCGTTATAACCGTTGAAAACTTTTGTTTTGTTACCTAATCTCTTAATGTTTGTTTTTTGTGATTTTTTACTTATACGATCTCGGAGTGTGTACAAACAAGTTTGATGGTTGGATCGTTGAAAAACACTTCGTAGAATGCGTATCGCATCAAAACGGTAGATTAAACAAACACTTAGAGTTAATGTTATACTTCCATTAAATATAAGCGTAAATATTTTAAATTAAATATCAAATTTATTCATTAGACAATATTTATTTATGTTTTTCAAGTATTGATTAGACAATATTTAGTTTGTGTGATGACATTTTCATTGTACAATTCTTTTTTTGTTTCTTTATCGCATATTTTACATGCATTATTCTCTATCAAACCAAAAGTGTAAAAATTATCTATTAAACCAAATAATTATTTATTTAATTTTTAAAAACATATTCTGTTTAAATACGTATTATTTATTTATTTATTAAACCAAACAATCATTATTTTATTTTTTTTAAATCATAACAAAATTTTGGGGGGAATTTAAAATTTTGAGGGAAAATTTTAAAATTTTTGGAGGGAATTTTGCCGCCATTTTTTTTTCTGTCGGTTTTAACCGACAGTAATTAAAATAACCTAAATTTTTAAAATCCCTCCATCTTCCTTGTGCCGATGCTTCCCCCTTCCCCCTATTCTCCGGTCCTCATTTCCTTCTCCTTCTCATCTGTTCTTTTCTATTATGTTCGCACACTTGCAACCCATTCCAACCAACAATTCCACACACACTGCAGATGGTTGATGGGAAGGATTGGGCGTAGACAGAGGGTTGATGGGAAGGGTAGGGGCTAGAGAGAGGGGGTGGGGGTGGGTTCTGTCCACTGACGTTGGTTGCGGAGAGAGAGAGAGATAGAGATAGAGAGAGAGAGAGAGATGGGGAAAAGTATGGGGGTAGGGTTGAGGGGAACGGGTACAGAGAGAAAGAGTGAAGAAGGGTCATAAGAGTTAGAGATATGGGTTGATTTGTCAGGGGCTGCTACATCCTTCCTATTTAAAAGGTAACAAATAATTTTCAATTCATTCTGCTGCATCCTTCTTATTAATTAAAGTTAGCGGAAAGATCCAAGATTCACCTAATTTCCTGTTCAATTCATTCTTTATGCATATTTGTCACTTGATTTTGGATTAGGTTGACCATAGCTCAAACATCCAAGACTCTCTCTCTCTCGTTGGTGTCTGTCTCACACTCACAGCACAATAGCTAAGCTACCAAGCTTAGCTAACTAACAGAAAGTTATTAGTCGTCTCTCATACTCTCTCCCTCTCTCTGTCTCTGGGGATTATATGCATGAGATGTATACCCTATTCTATATATTTTCACGTTGCTGCATCTCATCTCATTAAAGCCCCGACTGCTCGCTCTTTGTTGTTGGCTAGTACGTACTTGAATGGCTTCTCATCTGAAATTATTAAACATTGGATTTGCTCTTTTGGTTACGCAGATATGCAGTTGCTCTCTCCAATCCATCGATCAGTCCACTCGATTGCTTGGAATAATTTGAAGGTAGTTAAATTACTTTGCTTCTTTTCCGATCGACTGTATATATTAGTGCTAGCTGCTATTGCTGCCTTGGAAGTCAACACTATTCCTTCAGCTCAATTATTTACTTGCGGTACGTACCTTCCTTTTGATCATTATATAGAATAGGGTGATTGGACTGTAGTTTCGATGGAGGGTGATTGATTTTCATGGTTGATATGAGCTTTGCTTTTACTTCGTTGTAGAACTTTAATCCACACCTGACTTTGAACTAGGGTTGGATGAAGTGATGGAGGGAGGCAGACAATGGTGACATACGATGGGGATGGGCGGAGGGGTCGGATGACGGGTCGTGGTCTAAGAAAACAGTGCCCATTATTGCTCCCTTGCCTAAGACTTTAAAGGCCCTGACAGCCACCGGTGAGATTGAGCTCCGGCGAGGTTGGATGGTGAATGCGGGGATATGGAAAATGCAGAAAGTGATTTAATTTTTTTTATTATTAATATAATTCCTGTCGGTTTTAGCCGACAGGAAATGGTTTTATTTATTCATTTTTAATTAATTTCTGTCGGTTTTATCCGACAGAAAATGGTTTTATTTATTCATTTTTAATTAATTTATGTCAGATGGTTTAATGATTTTCTGTCGGTTTTAGCCGACAGAAATACTTTTTGTCGGTTATATCCGACACAATTTCTGTCAGTTTTAGAGTATTTTCTGTCAGAAAATTAATTTCCTGACGCAAGCAATTCTGTCGCTTATTATATCCGCTACTGCATCCATTTTATGTCGGATTTTGCTTAAAATATGACAATAATATATATTTTTTGTCGGTTTTCAAAACGCCACTAATAACTGGTTTCCTAGTAGTGAAAACACATGCATGGACAAGATCTTTTTTAATATCGGAAAAAAGAACACTTGAGATTCTTGGGAGCATTCTCAAACACAACCTTCCTAACTATCTCATTATGATCGGTAAGAAATTGCATAAGCTCCACATAATTACTCGTATTGCTTGATTTCGATGATACCTTGTCACAATAACTATCTTGTGCAATCAAGTGCTCCACTCAATAAGGTGTGATAATTAATGCAAGCTTCATCGGTTTGCTTTATCACAAATGTTTCAATGTGTGGTTTTTGAGTCATCAAATCTCTAACTTGTTGTAAAGCTTTATTATGAAGACTTCCAACATCTCCCTCTTGATCTCAAAAATTTTCAGGTCCTTTCCAATTTGTAAACCTTTTTTCAGTAACAATAACGGCAAAATGCAACATCTTTTACTAGACTATACTCCACCCACTCAAAATTATCAAACCAATGACTGATAAGACATCGACTGTAACTAACTTTCCTTGGAATGATGTAGGATTTAGGTTGGCAAGGTTCATTTTGGATACAGTATCTAGGAATTGCTTCACGATAATTAGGTGGATAATCAAGCATATGACATCTATGCTCAAGATCTGTAGGAAGATTAGCCAATATTTCATCAAACTTAGTGCTCTTACTTAGTTGTGAACTATTCGGAATATTTGAAGGAGGACTGAAAGTCCTAGGATGGGTACTAATTTAATCTAGACTATAAATAAATTTCAACTTAATACCAATTTAAATTATGGCTTAAAATAATCAGTTATGCAAACTTAATCCTACACAAATATTCAGCACGAATATAAAGAGCACACACAAGATGTAGGATTTTACGAGGCAAAACCCACCACTGGGAAAATCCTCGGGCTACCAAGCCAGGAAGCACTAAGAAAGAAAGAATACATAAAGACTCACAAAACTCATCAACTAGACACTCATACCAGTTGGCAGCTTTGTCTCCGCGCTTTGCTACTCGATCTTTCTTCAGTCTTCGAGTTGAAGTGGCACGACACTAACGCAGCCGTCAATCACCTTTCCCTCGAACTTTGCAGGATGCTAACTCGATCATGCAGAATGTTTATATGATGAAGTGTTTGTTTGAAAAATCAATCAATTACGAAAATCACAAGGCACATTTTCATAATTGACATTCAATAACAACTAAATGAAGATTAGCATGAAAATAATATTTTCCCTTTAAAAACACATGCTATTAAAACCACAAGACAGCAGCAATATCAAAAATATTTTTCCTTCTTTAAAACACCAAGCTGCTGCCTTTTTTTAATCTTTTATGAAAGCACTCCAGTTAGATGCAATATGCGGCTTCTTTACAATAAAACCCTGACCTCTCTTATATATACCACGGCACCGCACCAAATCAATTGATAAGGACGGCAAGCCATATAGATCAATAATTCTACCAACACCCAAAAACGTTTTGATAACACCGTTTGAAAAGTCTCAATACCATCAGATTAGTCCTAATGCAATTAGACTATTTTGCATGCTTTAAAATCTCGAGTATAAAGGAATAAGATATTTTAAAGAGATAAACCACACAATGGTTAAGAGTCCTATATCAAAAACAATAACATGAGATATAGATGAATGTAGTTGGATGTATGCATGCAAACGTACCTGAATATTTATCGCGTGTAGGTAACATCTTTGCATCGAAAGTGTGAGAACCCTTCCTAGACTTAAACTATTACAATTGAAAATGTATAACAAGTCTAAGCTATTACAGACTCAGGCATTATGTTAGGGATTGCCAATTTTACCCTAACAATCTCCCCCTTTGGCATTTCCTTGACAAAACCCTCAATTAACAACATTGTAGAAACCTTAAACTAATGTACTGAAGTCTGTAATCTGCACACATTAAACAAAACACCCGTGACGTACAAAAAATAGATGTTGCAAGAAAATTAAGACTTAAAGATGATTCAAGCATATCAACATCTTTCATCGTGCAGCAATTAAAAAACTTTATTAAGAAATAATCATCCAAACATCATGTAACATCAAACAAGCTCGTCTAACTAAAAATTCACAAACGAAAATACTCTCCTAGCTAAAAACAAAAAGAACTCTTCTAGCTAAAGTCTCTCCCCCTAACTCTAGTCTCTCTAAAAACTATCTTGTCTAACTCTCCCCCTAACTAAAATCTCTCCCCCTTTTTGGCACAGGAAAAGCCAAAGATAGAAAAGCAATCATCCTTGTCTGCACCGTCGTCATCAGTAACCCAGTAGAGAGCTTCTTCTGGATCCGCTTCGGGATCTGCTTCAGGATCCGCTTCTGGATCCTCTTCTGGAGTAAGAGTGGGCAGCGGTGAGTGGTCCATAATGGGTGGACAAGGAGTACGATGAGACGGTGGAACATAATCAGAACGGAAGTCAACCTCGTCATCAGAGGAAGAAATATGAATAAGAAGAGCAAACAAGTGGTTTGGAAGACGATGAAAACATTGCTCCAAAGCTGAAACGCGATGACTGAGATCAGTTGTAGAGGGCTTAATAAAACATTCCAGCAAAGAAAATTGCTTCCTCAGATCAAGCATTTGTTGGAAGACTGCTTGTGGAAAATCAACATCAGGCAAAGCTGAACAATCAGAGGAGGGAGAAAACAATCGACGTTTCGCAGAACGTGTACGGGGAGAAGAGAATGAAGGATTAATAGCAGGAGTCTTGCCTTTCGGAGCTTGAGAACATGCAGACATGCGTGAGGGAGCCATGACAAACAAACAAAAAAAAACAAAAATGGTTGTGGACATCGTGCAATTAACAAGTGAAAAGCCCGACAATAAATAGGAGAGAAGGACAAATTGACTCCAATTGCAATTTCAAAGCAACTAAAAGACCAAAAAGATAAAAAATGAAACAGAATTCACAATGTAATGTCCACAGCAACATGATATAAAGAGGAGACAGCCAAAATCATCGGAACCATAGACATGCAATAGAATTAAACAAGCCAACTCAACAGCAACCCCGGAACTCTCACGGAATATTATCAAATATCACTCAAAGTGTTTGGGTTGAAGTGTTGACACTCGAAAAGAATCATTATATGAATACTCTACCATAGGCTTGCATATCAATCACATCTCCACACATCAATAACCTACCCTCAAGAGATAAAATAAGGTCTTACGAAGGAGTGTAACAGGAGTGGGGCACTGAATAAAGTTAAAAGGATAAGGAAGAATATAAGTCCAAGAAGCAATAGAGTTCAGGAAATATAAAATGGAAGAGAATTTGAAACAGAAAGAACCACTGGAGCAATAGATAGTGCTTTGCACAGTTTATATAGGCGTGGTCGTCTTGTTCAACTTGAGATAGTAACAGCCACCATGTGGCAAACGTATGATTCTTTATCCCTTTTTTTTTTTTTTTTTTTTTTTTTTTCCTTGTTCAACTTGAGATAGTAACAGCCACCATGTGGCAAACATACGATTCTTTATCCCCTTTTTTTTTTTTTTTTTTTTTTCGGATATCTTTTCTTTATTTGGAAAGATGCTATCAGCACAACATGCTTGTCTTTAGTAGGGAAACAATCTGGAACTTTCTCCTTTAAAACCGATTGAAGCATTTGACTTTGATTATGCAACGTAGGGGAGAATCAGAGTATAAAAATATTGAAGGAGAAACGCAGTAATGTGGATATGAAGAGAGAATAAGACACTGGCTTAGAGAATAAGGCACTGCAAGTTCTAGAGCGTAAGTCCTACGTTTATCTCAAGAGGAGGGTAAGAAGTGATACAAAGCCTTGAGAGATCTCAAAGCAAGTTCTAGAGAGTAAAATCACATAAGATAGAGCACACAGAAACAAGGAAAAGTGCATGAAAAATGCATGCACTAAATGAAGGCTCAAAAGCTCACAGGATGCGGAGTGTCTGGCAAGTAGTCATGTTTAATCAAAAAGCATACATATAATAGCAACCATCAAGGCAAAATATATCATGTTTAGCAGAGAATGGTGTGGACAAAAGTTGTGCATAAAAAAAATGGAATTTCGCTTTGTCAGTATTTTTATGAATGAATAACTAGAAAAATGACAAGAGAAGAGAAAAATAATAATAATAATAAATAAAAATAAATAAATAAGTAAATAAATAAAAACAGAAGTTTAAGAAACACGACAGAGTCCTAATGCCTTTCGAAGAGTTTCAAAACGATGAGTGTCCAAAGGCTTAGTAAACAAGTCTGCAAGTTGATGTTCAGTGGCAATGTAATCCAGTACTAAAACCTTCTCTTCAACCAAAACACGAATGAAGTGATGACGAATGTCAATGTGTTTGGTACGAGAATGTTGAACAGGATTCTTGGAAATGTTTATAGCACTAGTGTTGTCACAGAAAATAGAGAAAGCATTTTGATGAAGGCCATAATCACGAAGCATTTGCTTCATCCAAAGCAATTGTGTACAACAACTACCAGCAGCTATGTATTCGGCTTTGGTAGTGGATAAAGAAACACAATTTTGTTTCTTACTATGCCAAGCGACAAGATTATTTCCAACATAGAAACAGCCTCCAGAGGTACTTTTCCGATCATCAGCATTTCCTGCCCAATCGACATCGGAAAATCCCACAATTTCAGAATTGGTTTCAAAGGAATAATGTAGTCCAAACTCAACTGTACCACTCACATACCTAATGATTCTTTTGACAGCTTCCAGATGCGACTCTTTTGGATCAGCTTGATACCGTGCACAAGCACCAACGCTGAAAGAGATATCAGGTCTACTAGCAGTAAGGTATAACAAGCTGCCAATCATACTCCTGTAAAGTGTTTGATCAACACTTTTTCCATTTGGATCCTTGTGAAGTTTTGTGGTTGTTGCCATGGGATTGGGGACTGGTTTTGCTGAAGTTAAGCCAAACTTCTTAACTAGGTCACTAGCATATTTTGTCTGAAAGACAAAAATACCATCTTCAACTTGTTTGACTTGTAATCCCAAGAAAAAATTTAGTTCTCCAGTCAACAACGGTAAACCCCTCACATACTCTTTCTTGGAAAGCTTGATCAAATCCTTACAGTTCATGTGATCTAATCGTTTATGCCATAAATCCAAAACATCGTCAGTTGCTTTATTGCATATGTCAGGCACATGTAACTCATTTGCATTCACACAATAACAATTGTCCTTGGACCTTTTTCCTTCAAAACTGTCAACCTCTTTAGCAACCTTTACACTACATTTCAACTTATTGAAAAGTACTTCAGCATCATCATCGTCACAAATTTGACTAATGCTAATTAGGTTAGCTTTAAGTCCATCTACTAACATGACATTTTTTAAGCATGGAATTCCTAGTGTTTTGATTTCTCCTTTTCCAACGATCCTTGCTCTTTTTCCATCTCCAAACGTGACTGCTCCATTTTTGCACTCCTCGGTGAAAGTTGTGAACCATCTTTTGTCTCCAGTCATGTGCCTTGAGCAACCACTGTCTAGATACCAAGTATCAGACTGACAAGATGAGAGAGCAGTGAAGGCCACCAAGCATGTAAGATTGTCTTCCTCAGATGAAGGTGACACCTCATCCAACAGACAAATTTGAGTCTCTTTTCTTCTCCACACTTGCTTTAAGTTTGGAGTAAGGAAGTTAGGCATTATTTTTGAAATTCTATTCATTCCCTTTGGGTGAGCAACAAATCTCCCTTTGAGATTTGATTTTTCAGAAATCCAAGAAGTAGTGTGTTTAGTTTGATTTTCCTTTCGAAGCTTGTAACACCTAGGTCTGATATGTCCTATTTTTTCACAGAAGTGACAGATAGGAATAAAAGTTTTTGACCTAATGAACTTCTTTGAATCAACAAAATTTCTCACGGAATTTGACTTTTTTTGTAGTGATACACGAATTTCCAAAAGGTTCATCACTACTCACTTTCCTGCTAGGTTCTTGTACAGCTTTGACAAACTTGGTAATAGAAGTGGAAGAACTTCCAGTTATATCAAAACCTAGACCGCTTCGATCACCTGAAATCTTTCCATAGCTCAACATTTTTTCAATTTTGCTTGAGCCAATGCTAAACACTTCAACTTTCTTCTTTATGTCATTCAATTCACTTTCAAGACCTTTGTTGTCTGATGCTAGCATATGTAACTTCTCCAACATTGACTCTCGTAGCTTTTCTGCATGTTCCATTTGAGATTGATGCTCGATCTCTGCTTCCTTTTTCTCACTTTCAAGCTGCACGAGTTTATTTTTCAGTTCTTCATTTTCCTTCTTCACTTTCATGGTGATATCATAAAGTGCAGTGTACTTTTGTAAGACTTCTACAGAGTCAGGCTCTTCAACTTCCGAATCATCAGTCTCATATCCTTCAAAATTTCCAATAAATGCAACCACTTCCTCATCATCTTCAGATGCCGTGTCTTTGTCTGACCCACTGTCGCTCCAAGTGGAAGTTAAAGCCTTGTTCTTTTCATCTTTCAGCCTTTTAAGAGTATTGGCACATTCATGAGCATGATGTCCATACCCTTGACACTCGAAACACCTATCTTTATCATTCCAACTTTTCTTTTCACCAAGTTTGACAGACTTGGGAGTATTTCCATGAGAGACATCTCTAGAACGAGGGACTTTGGAGTTTGAATCAAAATTGTTTCGACTTTCATGTCCCCTAGAACTTCTAAGCTTCAAAAATTTCCTAGCTTGTTTGGTAAGGAGGGCAAATTCGTCTTGAGTCAAGGTTTCAAATGGATCCTCATTCATTTTTTCATTATTGACTTTAAAGGCAACATTTTTCCCTTTCTTGCCTTCTGTAAAGTCGGACTCATATGTTTGTAGGGATCCAATCAATTGTTCTAACTTGTAAGTGTTCAAATCTTTCGATTCTTCTATAGCTGTCCTTTTTGCATGAAACCTTGAAGGAAGAGATCTTAGAATTTTCTTAACAACCCTATGCTCTGGAATGCTATCACCAAGATTGTGACAACCATTGACAATTACACTAAGCTTAGCATAGAAGTCAGAAAAACTCTCATCATCTAGCATTTTGATATTTTCAAATTTTGTGATGAGATTTTGAAGCTTGGATTCTTTGACAGTAGAGTTACCTTCATGAGTAACTTCAAGAATATCCCAAGCTTCTTTTGCCGTTATGCATTTACTAATGTAGTTAAATTGCTCAGGCGAAACGGCAGTAAATAACGCATTCAATGCCCTTTGATTGAATGTGCTAAAGCAGCGTTCTTCTTCGCTCCATTCCCTTCTTGGCTTAAGCAACGACATGGTCACCGAAGACTGTCCTTCGCCTTTGGTTTCTTTAACTATTGGAGGTTCCCAGCCTTCTTCAACCGCAAGCCATACTCTGTCGTCAAGCGCCCAGAGGAATGATTTCATCTTTGCCTTCCATGCAGCGTAGTTGTCACCATCAAAATGTGGTGGATGAGAAACTGAACCCATAACACGATTCATCCTAGACTACCCACGGATCTCACTAGATATTTTTAGTGACCTGCTCTGGTGCCAATTGAAAGTCCTAGGATGGGTACTAATTTAATCTAGACTATAAATAAATTTCAACTTAATACCAATTTAAATTATGGCTTAAAATAATCAGTTATGCAAACTTAATCCTACACAAATATTCAGCACGAATATAAAGAGCACACACAAGATGTAGGATTTTACGAGGCAAAACCCACCACTGGGAAAATCCTCGGGCTACCAAGCCAGGAAGCACTAAGAAAGAAAGAATACATAAAGACTCACAAAACTCATCAACTAGACACTCATACCAGTTGGCAGCTTTGTCTCCGCGCTTTGCTACTCGATCTTTCTTCAGTCTTCGAGTTGAAGTGGCACGACACTAACGCAGCCGTCAATCAATTGAGTTGAAGTGGCACGACACTACCTGAAATATTTGAAGGAGGATTTAAGCATTGTTTCGCTGATATCATTCCATTACGTAACTACATAATGAAAAAAAATATTTGAATTTGAATCCTAGAGTAGACTATACTAATATGAGACTAATCAAACTAATAAATATTTTTCCCGACAAATTGTGTTGGGCAAACACTTTTTTGTAGTAATGCTGCCTCACAGATATACTATTAGTACTTTGCAAACATACTGCTTATTACTTTGCAAATATACTACTTATTACATGGCTCAATACTTTCCAATGACATAAGCAATGGGAGGAAGGAAACGAGTGAGTAGGTGGTTATAATACTATTGAACCATGTAATAAGTCCATATATTTAGGTTGGTAATTCCCAAGTATTATTCTGGTTCTCTTAGGTGCTTTTTTGCGCTTTTAGAAATTTTCAAGCTAAGAGTATGTATTGTTGCCTTGCAAAGCTAACCATATATGCATCACCATGCGAATTTACACTTAATCCGTGAAGTTTAACCATTCATAAATTTTAGCGCGCCTCCGCTCGTGAATTTAGCAAATACGTATCTATTTGATAGCACCCATGTAGATATACGTATGCAATACAAATTTAGAATACTACTAAAATAAAATCTTAGAAAAAAAAATAGAAACTTTAGCACTTGATTGGTAGCTACAAAAAAGATGATCACGACAGCTCCAAATGGTCTTCATCAAAACTTTTATGTGTGAAAGCGTTTTATTGATTCAATCATTGAAGCAAATTCTCTTGAATCCCCTCCCATCTATATCACATTTAATATTATACGACTTCCTGCTTGTTTTCTTGTTTTTGATCACTTTCTTTGCTTTTTTGTTCCTCTTTCTTCTTTCCCCACAAAACGCTATAGAGACCCGCAATCAGCAATACACCCCCTCCAATACTGCAACAATAACTAAATTCAATCAACAAAATAATCGTATTCATTTTACTCATATATCTAATCTGACATCAACAATTAACAAGTATCGTTAAACACATTGTTAATTGTCCCAACTTTGATTTGAAAAACGAGGATTCAATAAGTATTACGCCCTCTATGTTATCGTTTACTTTCTAAATCTCTGTATTTGTTCTTAATAAAGTTTTATTTAATCTAAAATTCTTTAATTTCAAGAAATATATAGTACCATTTGATCAAGAAAAAGGAAAAAGCAATGCACAATACTATAATAGAGATGAACCAAAAGAGAAATTTAATCATCCCTTCTCAATTTTTATATATATTTTTTAATACAAGCGATATTCTATATTAATCTACATTGTCAAAAATGTGATATGATGAGATGAAAGTTGGTGCCTCTCAAATCTGTGACATGAAGAGATGATATTTAAGAAGTTGAGATAAAAGTTGGTGCCTCTCAATCTTGAAAATGAAATGTTGAAATATAATAATAAATAAATAAATGTACGACAGATATAGATATGGACCTTCCCCAGTAGATGGCTTCTTTCCATATCAATGCTGAGAAGATGGCTGTTATAATAAGTGATAATGGAGTGAACATTGCAGTGAAAACTGGGCCTTTCTTCTCTATGGCCCAAACTTGTAGCCAATAAGTAATCCCAGTTACAATTACGCCCTGTTATTACCAATAAAATTTTCACTGTATCTATAAAGATGACTTCTGAATGAAAATTAAAAATAAAAATAAATGGTTTAGACCATAAAAAAAACATTGCAAGGGGCCCAAATGGATAATTAGCACTGTATTATATATTAACCAGTTAATGCTTGAGCAATACTCTCCATACATACATACATATATGTGTGTGTGTGTGTGTGTGTGTGAGAGAGAGAGAGAGAGAGAGAGAGAGAGAGAGAGAGTTTATATTTATGCATGCCCATGGATATATATGTAATGCTGGAGAAATATGTATGTGATCTCATAACAACCCTCTGAATACTATTAGGCCAAAAATGAGTCTTATCCTATCTCTTTGTAGGGAATAGGAGCCATATACAACCCAAGAATATTTTCAAATAGTACCTTTTTATGAATTAATTGAGCCACTTACATATACATATGTTGTATTAGATATAAGGTCCAAATTGAGCCACTTATATATTATATGTTGTATTATATATAGGGATGTGTTGTCCATACACTCATTTTTACTTCCTACATACTCTCTTAATTTTCAGCAGTCAAATTAAATGAATTGAAGAAAATCAAATAACATAAATGAACAAAGGGTATATGAAAAGTAAAAAAAAAATGTGAATAGCGCACCCCTAGAATGATCCAAAGGAATTTAAATGGCATGCAATTCTCATTGTGATTTAGTTCTTAAAACAAAAGATCTTTGTTGTATTGTTGTAAATGTTAATTGTTATTTTATTTATAATGCAGTCATTTCATGCATAGATAAAAGTGATTACTGAACGCCACTCAGTACTGCGATCTAGTGATATTCATTGTTACTTGTAAGTGAAAGGTCTTAGATTTAATCATGGCTAAAGACGAATTTGAACCACATTATTGCTTAGCTCATAGTGAGGCTAAATTCACCCTCTTCCTCTTAGTGTAGATAATATCGTTTGTTCAAAAAATATTATTATTTTAAATAGTAATTTCATGCATACACTTGGTGTATACAATGATTATACCACTTGTTCTTTCATTGTTATATTATCCATTAAATGAAAGAAACATAGTGTAAGACATAAACGTACGTGTAAAAAAAAATTCGTGGTTGGATAAAAAATGATTAAAGTACATGTGCTGATCGACAATAATAATTTCATGCATACAACCGGTGTATATAATTACTTTTTCACTCTTTTTTTTTTTTTGTTCTTTTTCATTGTTATTGGTAAAATTAGAGAAACGCAAAATGCATACGTGTTGTATGCAATAACTTATATGTGGGTGGATATTAGTGACTTACACAATAGACCACAGAGAGAAGATGAATATCCCATCCAATCTTCCAAGCTGATGGGTTTCTCTCAAATGCAATGGCCCAGCAAGCTGACGTCAAGCAGCTGAAGAAGCATTGGAGAGTGGTAAGCCTCAACTTTGCCGGATACTGCTTGATAATGGGACCCTAGAACACAGGCACTAGTTAACAAGGCAATAAAATGAAAACTAATGAAAATGACTTGAAAACTTTAAGTTTTAACGATAAAGACAAAATAAAATGTTAAATGAATAGTATCATAATTGACTTTTTAGTGTAAAAATATGATTTTTCCTTAAAATGAACTGTACCAGGGGCTTTTTGTTAAAATTCCCAAAAAAAAAAATCTTACATATAAAATTGTTCTTTTACAGACGTATGCTGTCAAGCTGACTTATTCCAAATTCACTGTCTCGTAAGAAAACATTTTTTTCTTAATTATATCTATTAAAGAAGAATTCCACTTCAATACAGTAGTTAAATATAAGGAAAACTAATGAAAAGGGCTTGAAAATTTTGAGTTTTAATGATAAGGACAAAATAAAGGGTAAAGTGAATAGTAACATGATTGACTTTTTAGTATAAAAATGTGGTTTTTCGTTAAAGTGAACAGTACCGAGTGCTTTTCGTTAAAGTTAATGGTGGTGATTAGATGCGCATGAGGTCTTGAGTTAGAATCTCTTGTGTACAGACAACAAGTACAGCTAGTGGTGGGGATGAGATGAACCTGTAGAATTAGCCACAAAGACCATGCAGTATTGGCTGAGAGCATGATGAGGGAACCTTTTAACCACTCTCCTCCTGTGGAGGAAGATGATGAGGAGGAGTCTGGAATTTTCCTTTGATTTGATGGAACCCAGTTGAACTTTATGGAAGGCCCTTTCACTAAAGCAAACACCAATGCTCCTGAAAGGCTTGTGACAGACCCCAACACCTTGGCCACTCCATACAAACGTTTCATAGAAATGCTTTCCATCCTGCACAAAAATAGTTGATTCAAAACCAAATTTCTACTTCAATATTTGACAAACTAACTGTATACATACCTTAATTAACAAGTCAAATATTATATATAGTTTAATTTAATTACCTTAATAAAACCGCCATGACAAAAGTGATAGCAGGAATTAAAGTGGTGGTGGCTGCAGCAAAGGTTGCAGAGGTGTAGTTGATTGCAACATAGTAGAGATTTAAACTCAGGGTAATCCTAAAAAAAATGTATGAATGATTGTTAGAGAGCATATGTAATATCAGATTAGAGAACTTGATTAATTGAAATGTTGATGAGAGCAAAAACTAATTAAACCAAGTTCATACGTACCCAGATAAGGAAACTAAGAAAATCTTGCAGAGTAAGGTGTAGGAAAGAGGAGCTTCTATTGAACTGAAAATTCAGAAAAATTCAAAATTCAAAATTCAAAAACAATATAACACTAATTAAATGGAAGGGTGGGACTAATTAGGAGGAGTAATTAACTACCTTTCAAGGAAGAAAGCAAAGGGAGCCAAGGCAAGGGAGGCAAAAGCTTGACGATAAACCACAAAGACAAAAGGGTTCATTCCTTTAGAAATTGCTGCCTTAGAGAACAAAGCCATACCTGCATACACAAATTGTATGAAGAGCATTGCAATATAAGCCTTATGACTCTCCATTACTAAACTCTTCATTTCATCTATGGCATTGGGCTCCAATTTGAGAAGCTCGGATTTCCATATATATAGACAACGATGCTTGCTCTAGAGTCTAAATTTGCTTTTGCTCCAAGAGGCTTTCAATCTGCTTTAAGTCCCTATTGGCTATTGCTACTTTTATGCGCGCGCGCACACACGCACATGCATATACACACACACACACATACACATAGCAAGACTGAGGTGTTAGAACATCGAATGGAAAATTTTGTTTACCCCATGTATAATTTTATATTTCAGCATAGATCGATAGACATTTCATCTTTTAATGCAGTTTAGTGGAAACAATTTTTCTATGCAACTAAGATCAATAAAAACATTTTTCTCCCTAACTAAGGTTAACACAACATGCTAAAATTTCTCTCATTTACTTCTCCAGTACAAATGAGAAAATTGGATTAATGGTCCCAAAACTTCGTCTCAACTAGAGCTTTGGTATTTGAAGTAAAAATTTGTGAGTATTGATCCCTGAATTTGTTATAATGTGGAGCAAAGATCCTTTTGGCTAACTATGTTAGAATTTCCATCCAAGATAAAGGGTTTAAAGGGACATCAAATGAACGGAAGTTCTAACAGAGTTAGCCAAAATGATAATTGCTCCATATTATAATAAGTTCAGGAACCAATACTAACAAATTTTTAGTTCAGGGACCAAATCTCCAATTGAGCTAAAATTCAGGGACCATTGCTCGAAAATTAGTGTGTATTGAAGTATTTTATCACCTCAAACAAATTATCTCATTTATTTTGTTAATAATTAAAGCATTAAACACATAGATCGATCAAAGTTCTTGGCATCACTACTAAATGCTTGTACCAAGAGTGGCATGGTTTTTTGCAACTCCACCCCCGATTAGGAGTATCTTGAGCAATGCTCCACCTAGCCAGAAAATTTTACCACCTCTAGGAAATTTTTTCTTGAGCTTGCTCCACCTAATCATGTATTTTAGCGGACATTTTTTACAAAATGATGGACTGTGGACAAACTTAGGGATCACTTTTATCGATTTTCAATGTCAGAAACCAAAGTGAGGAGTTATGCCAATCTCGAGAATAATTTTAGCTAAAAATCCTAAGATAAATGGCTATGTCATGCATAAGCACACTACTCTTTGTGACATGCTCAAGGAAGATTCCCGATAATTGATTGTGGAATAAACCAATACTATTGCAGTTCCAAACCAAAAATACATATAATTCAATATTATTGGTGTAATTAAGATAGGCTTGGATATTTCCACATTTCCACTCTTAGGATCGTGAGTGAGGCCTGCTAGAGAGATATTAGGTCTTCCAATCAATTTTAAAAGATCATTGTTAAGCATCCATCAGCCTGCTATTGAAAACCACTCAGACCAGTACAATGGTTGAGTGGATTATGAATTAGACAAGATATCAGCTAACTGAAAATTTGGTGGAACCTTACCATTTGTAGCATCCTAATGTTGTAGGGTAATACTTGTACGAATAGGCATTTGGTCCAATAATGAGCTTCTTTTTTCAGTGAGATTAGTGGCCACTATTTACATAGACAAACAATCCATACGATTCTTCTATTAAAATTCTTGTAGGAAACCAATTTGTCTCCTTATTTTAATATAAGTAATTTAGGATCAATTTTCAGTTTCATTATTCTTTTATGAAGTAGGACATCCAAACCTCTTCGAATAAGGCTTTGTAAACCAATTTTAACTCAAACATCCGGCCAAAATACAGCTACACTTATGCCCATATTCTAATAATATTTGTGTCTGCCTTATCTAGTAACCTACTTGTCCATCCACTTATAATTGACGTAACCTAATCGTATATATATCATAATTGAATCATATCTTCTCTTTTATTATCATCTAAAGATCAGATCTATAAAAATAAAAATAAAATCATTCAATTTGGAGATTGTTTTTTCCTTCATGCGTGCCAAAAAAAATTGACGATTTTATTAAATAAGTAACATCCTCATGATAAACTGTTTATTTTTTTTTTATGTGTGTGTGTGTATATATGAATGGATAAACGATTTCTAATTTTTTTTTTTTATGCATAGATGATCTTTAAGATAATAATAAATAAATGGTTTCAATTATAATATTTGTGACTGAAAATTCATTAGCTACAAAATGGGTGAACAAGTAAATTTCCCCAGCGAGTGAATACAATTATCTCATCAATTTCATAAGTGAATGGTTTATCCTGGTTTTTGACCATATAGGATTGGCTTCTCCGTATTATCAAAAAGAGGAAGAAAAAAAAAGGCTTCTATTGTAGTAAAAATAAATAATGGTTCTTGAATTATATTGAGCTACCGACGCATTCCCATTAGCTTTCCTTCAACTTGGGTGCTGTGATCCAAATGGCAAGTTCTTTGCATGGATAACTTCTCGATTGCCTTTTCAAGGACTTTCTTTCCAGAGTGGGTATAGATGGAAGTTTCGCGTTGGTGTTATTGTCTGGGGGCTTGTCGGCCGGACAGGAGAAATGAGGAGAGATGCCCGTAGTGGGGGGCAGTGGAGGGGTGGCGGCTGGTGTTATTTTTCTGAAGTTCTTTGATATGTTTATGAGCTTCAAGGCCTAAGACCTATAGGGCAAGCAAATGCTTAGCCCATTAAGGTCTAGCATATGGTCTGCTACGACTTAAATGGTACAACCGTTATATGGAGTTAAAAGTTCACGTGTCGTTCTCCTATTAGATGTGGTTAATTTATGTTTCCACAGTTATGAATGTTGTGGTCATGGTCATGAGAAGATGTTGATAATGGTGACGATGATGGCGTTGGGGTCAATAGCAGTGGAGATGTGGTGGTTGTAAGGATAGAAGGTGGTGTAGCGGCAATGGTGGTGGGCATGTAAGAGCAGTGGAGGTGATGTTGGCGCAAAATGATGAGTTGTTTTATTTTGTTGTTCTTAGCCACTCATTTATGAAATTTAGAAATCACAACTATTTATATAGAATTAAATTTAGAATTTTTCTTGATACATCGATTGATGTATTTGCATTAAGGGGTGAGAGAATTGATTGATATCAAATTCTTCATCCACAAAATTCAAACAGGAACGAAGCTAGAGATTTGTGTGAATAGAGGCATCCTCAAATAACAAAGTCATAATTAAAAAGCTCAAGAATTTACTAAACACGATACTTATATATTAATCCATAAAGTTTTTCATATAACAGTCCCTTACAATATCCCTTAATGTGTTTTCATGTTTTGAAAGCGTTGCATGACAACATCATTACCAATACCATCAAATATCTCTCTCTATAAAAATAACCATGTTATCATTCATCCATTGATCTCCCATCCGATTTCTCAATCGATTCTTCAAAATTTTCATGGCCGAAAATGCTCTTTCAACGGTTGCAGTAGCAACTGGAAGAGTTAGTGCTAATGTCACAAGCAAGTAAACTAGTGAATACACCTTGTGTTTCTTGCATTGAACCTTTTTTTTTTTGCAAGATCTCCAATCTCTTTTAAACTTGAAAACTCAATGCTAGACCGCATATGCAAAATGTAAGTCTCAAGTTGAATCTTAAGTATCACCAGCTCATTCATAAAGAAGTATTTAGGATAAAATTGGGCAAGACGCAATAGCTTTTGGCTATCAAAAGCAAAGAAGGAGTCGGCTGGACATAAACATGCCAAACAAAGAAGTAACTCAGTGTTGGTCTCATTGAAACGATTATTTAGTTCTTGAAGCTGCCAATCCAAAACAACATAAAATATTCCAACATAATAATGATACATATTTGTGACTGCTTGTGCTTTTCATTGCCCTCGCCTTCGAGAAAGAAACATATCATCCATATTAGGCGCATCAATATCATGTTTAAGACAAAATTCTGAGACTTCACTAAGTAAAGAATCCCAACCACTTTTCCTCATGATCTCCAACCTTTGCTTACAAACTCCAACCAACGTCATGGCATTTACAATATCATGATCCTTCCTTTGCAATGCTTGTGACAATTCATTGGTTATTCCTAGTATATCTTTCATCAAGTGTAGATTAAACACAAAATCAAATGATTGCATGAAATCCAATAAATTATTCGCTTCACATCTTTGTTGAGAGCTTACTCCATCATCTGCTATTACTTCAAGTATATCAAGTATGGATGAAAACATAGTCATTATACTTACTAAAGTACCAAGGTGTGAACCCCAACGTGTTTTTCCAGCACGTTTCAAAGTAGTTTCTTGATTTTTGCCTTTCTCACTTGTAAACTCACCACTGTTTAGTGCTTCAATAACTGCAATAGATTTCTTCTCTCGAAGAAGATCACAACGCTTCGATGAAGCTCCAACAACATTTACCAAAATAGTAACTATACTAAAAAGAGACTCAATTTGGATGTTCTTCTTTGCCATAACTATAAGAGCTAATTGAAGTTGATGTGCAAAGCAATGAATATAATAGGCACAACCACTTTCTTTTATAATAAGAGCTTTAAGACCATCGAACTCACCTTGCATATTGCTGGCCCCATCGTAACCTTACCCACGCAACCTAGACATGCTCAATTTATGCCTAGAAAATACCTCATCAATGGTTTCCTTGAGTGAGAGAGCAGCAGTACTAGTAACATGCTCAATGCCAATAAAACACTCAATGACATGCCCATTTTTATCCACATAACACAATACAATGCCCATTTGTTCCTTCGTTGATACGTCGCGAGATTCATTAATCAAAATAGAGAACAACGAAGTGCCAACGTCTTCAATAATAATCGTCTCAGTTGCACAAGCATTTACAATGTCTTTTAGAATATCTGGTGATGTCAATTTGTGATTCTTCTGAGCATTTTTCAAAGTAATGGCTTTCACATCCTCATTGTGGTCGGCAAGAAACTATAGAAGCTCAAGAAAGTTTCATGGTTGCTTGAATGTTCAGATTCATCATTACTACGAAATGCAAGCCCTTGTCTCAAAAGAAATCGACAACAATCGATTGATGCATTCAACCGGGCTCTATATTGAATTCGAGTTTCATCATGAGTTTTAGAGAAAAAAGACTGGATATGTTGCTTTTGACTTCTTAAAGCTTCAAAATTACTCCATGCTTGATTGTGTGCACTATTGACGCCTCCAATATGAGTTAGAAGTCTTTCTTTCTTCTTCCAGTTATAAAATCCTTCGCCAACAAAGAAATCACCACCTGCTTGTTCTCCAATGTTTGGTTAAAAAGGTAGCAACACAAACAAAAGGTAGTATCTTTTTCTACACTATATTCCAACCAAGTAGGAAAATCATCAAACCAAGCAGGGTCGAATCGTCTTTGTGTGTCTCCATATTTCTTGTAAGGAAAATTATGGGTTTTAGGCTGTTGAGGACCAGCTAGCACATACGCTATTCGTACTTGATCTCGAATATTAGGATTGTAATCCAAAATTCAAATTCGCTTACCAGGATCTGATGGAAGATTTGATAAAATAAATTATGTACTATCTTGTCCATGAGTATCATTATTTTTCTTAATAACTGGGGATGGCGGCACTGATATTTTTTTGAAAAACCTCATGATGTTTTAGTTTGTGAAGTCATTCATATTGATACCAATAACATATAAGGCTCATACATAATTTGTAGAATTTATAGAATAAAATTCTCAATAAAAATCTTATAATAAAAATCTCAATAAAAATCCTATCTTTTCTAACCTTCAGGATGAAAACACATGAGAAACAAGTTAGATATGCAACTGAGACCTTTTGAAACCAAGTCGCTAAAGAACACTTATGTAAAACTTTAACCCTACAACATACTACAGGGGACATTTTGTTTAACATAGTAATCTAATCAAACCAAGATCCAACCAAGGCAACAATTCAATTAACCAATACCAATAATGTAACATCCCACATCGCCCAGGGGAGTGATCCTTATATGTATATTCTCATCCCTACATAGCATGAGGTATTTTGGGAGCTCACTGGCTTCGGGTTCTATCAGATATCCGAAGTTAAGCAAGTAGCGCGTGAGAGCAATCCCATGATGGGTGACCCATTGGAAAGTTCTTGTGTGAGTTCCCAAAAACAAAACCGTGAGTGCGTAGTCAAGGCCCAAAGCGGACAATATCGTGCAACGGTGGTGGAGCGGGCCCGGGATGTGGTGGACCTCGGGCCAGGATGTGACAAATAAGCATACAAATTATTCAACAAATAAACATTTAATTCAACTAATCATATGAATAAATGTATACCCATATTCATAGAATTCATAATTTCATTCATCAATAATCATAGAATTCATATCAATAATCAATAAGTCAATAACCATATTAGTGCATGACCATATCCAATGATTCTATATTTCTATACCAATTAAACAAAAATTCGTCTTAAATAATTAATTAGGGTTAGGGATTATAGATTTAGGAATTAAAAAATTTACCTAAATATATATATGTCGGCTAGAGAGTGGGTGGCTGGAGTTGAGTGGCTGGCTGCTGCCTGCTAGCGTGGCTGGGGGAAGAGTAACTTTGCTCATATTCCGTTCCGTTTCAAGCTGTTGGGGGAATAGCAGCACCACGTTGCTCTCTGATTGGCAAGCCGCAATAATGAAAATGAAATAGAGAGATGGAATGGGAGTCTAGGACCGTGGGGACAAGTAGTCCCCCACTATAACATGCTTTTTTGTTTTTTTTTTCAAACATACACGAAACAACGCCGTTTCGTTTACATTTTTTTAATTTTTTTTTTACCAGGACCAAAACGACATCATTTTGGCCTAGTTTTGAAAAAAAAAAAAAACAAAGACCCAGCTTTGCTTCTA
The DNA here is from genome assembly GCF_916048215.2 of Malus sylvestris. NCBI lineage: Eukaryota > Viridiplantae > Streptophyta > Magnoliopsida > Rosales > Rosaceae > Malus > Malus sylvestris. The sequence continues at coordinate 4,200,779 of NC_062264.1, read as the reverse complement.
CAAAACCATATCGAAGGAACCAGAAAAATCTCAGTGGAGGCTTTCTGCTGCAAAACCAGATCAGTTTGAGCAACATGCCAGTATTAGAAAAATCTCAGTGGGGGCATCCGCTCCCTAGGCCCATGGTAGCTCCGCCCTTGAATTCAAACATAAGATCTCTCACTTAGACCATCTATAACCTATGGGATAAAGCTTAAAATATAAGATTTAAACCCCCTCCAAACCATCTCCAACCATTGGGGTAAAATAAGCCTTGGAAAGAAAATATATCTTGGGCTAGATTTCCCCTAGAAATTAAATAGGCAAATAATTTTGGATTGAATTGAATTTTTGCAATAATGATCTATGAATCGAGATTTACAAAATAGAAGGTTCAGATCGTTAAAACTTGATATGGAGTGGGCCCTACACCTAATCTCAATTTTTTTCAAAAAATGGAGATTTATTTGCATAAAGGGTCTGGTGATCAAATTTCTATTCATCACTCAACTTAATAGAAAAATTGATAGAGTCAACGAAAAGAACAACACTGGACATAATTTGGGAACAGGAGCAACAATTACTAGAGTCATAAACAAAAATGCAAGTCGCGGTATAGTCCAGACCATTTCTACAATTTAGATAAGAAAAAGTTTAAAGATTTATCTCCAAAAACCAGTAACTAGGATAGATTTTTATTACAATTTTGAAAAGATAAAAAAAAAACATTTGACTCTCTTACCTGTTTAAAAAAAATAGAGTAATGCTACATTATCATTTATTTGTACCATAATTTTACACCATCTCAAGTGTCATCTTAAATGGACAGCCACATCATTTAAAATAATTTACATATTTATTTAATTAAAAATAGTTAGAAAACCCAAAAGAGATGAAAGAAAAGAAAAACCCAAAAAATCTAGGATTGTGAAACCCTTCTCTCTCCTCCTCTAAGTGGGAACAGTATCGTTGTTGTTGGAGTAGGACCATGACCCGTCTACCTGAAATTTAAGATGGTATCAGAGCCAGGGAACGGGCCCGTACTGCCACGTGAACAGGTGGGTCCCCTTTGACCCCGTGCGAATGGGTGAACTCCGACTTGACTCCATGTAGGCCAAGAGATGCCACGTGAATGGGTGGGTCCCCATTGCCCCGCATGAACGGATGAGCCCCGGCTTGGCTCCACGTGATTACCGATGTGTGAAACTTCACGTGTGACCCATAAAATGGGGTCTCACGTGCAGGGGAGTGTTGGAATCCCAATTGTCCCACATCGGACAGAGGGAGAAGTAAACATGAGTTTAAATAGAATTACCCCACTTTAACTAACACCAAGGCCTTTTGTAATAAAATCTCACACATGATGGATTGAGCAGATGACCAAATGGGGATAGTATCAGTGTTGTTGGAGTAGACCCATAACCCGTCTACCTGAAATTTAAGACCGTCTTCCCCACGAAGTTTTCGATCAATGCTCCTACATGTTTCATCCGCGGTCTACTTTCCCTGTTTTGATTATTAACAAACATCTATCACTATTTCACTATTTTTTCATTGATTCCTTTAATTGGTCTGTAAGCCTTTTTTTTTTTTTTTTTTAATTGTGTTTTGCTAGTTGATTTAAAATTATTGCTGCAATCGGTTGTATTGTATAATTATTGAAGTAACAAAGGTTAGTCCCCATGAAGTTCTCAATCAACGCTCCTACATGATTTAGATTTTCTACGAGCGTTGATTGAGAGCTCAGTAACTGTGAAAGTAGGAGAAGGAAGGAGGAGGGGAAAGGAGAAGTAGTTTCACGTTCCTAAGCTTTAGTGTTTTTTCTTTCTGGGTTTTTTAATTGTTTATTTAATAAAATTCAAATTATTTAAAAAAATGTAGTTGTCGACCTAAGATCTCATGTAAGATGGTATAAAATTCTGGAATAAACACGGACGAAGCCACCTTGGGCTTGGAGGGGGCGGATGCCCCCACTCATTTTTGTGTGTGTGAAAAATGTACTCTTTCAGTTGTTTGTGGCATTAGTATTAACTCTTTCATGTGCTACTTTCATTGTTGAAAGAGCATTTTCGGCCATGAAATTTATGAAGATCGATTGTGAAATTGTATGAGAGACTAATAGATAAATGATAATATGGTTATTTTTTGTAGAGAGAGATGTTTGATGATATTGGTAATGAGGTTGTACACTTTCAAAACATAAAAACGCATCGATGGATATTGTGATATATATGTTGTATGAAAAACTTCATGAGTAATATATAAGTGTTTTGTTTAGTTTTTTCTTGAGCTTTTTAACTTCATGAGTAATATATAAGTGTTTTGTTTAGTTTTTTCTTGAGCTTTTTAATTTGTGACTTTATTGTTTAAAGATGCTCACATCCATGCAACTCTCTGGCTTCGTTCCTGGGTACAAATAGATACTAAGAATAGCATTATTGTAAAAAAAAAAAATTGTAAGATTATCCTCATAATATGGTATGGTATTTGATCAGTTTATTTTGGCAATTCGCTGCCTATTTGTGGAAGGCACTGTTCTACCGTGTTAATTTTAGGAAAAATAATTTCTACGTTCTTTTTCTCTTCATGCACATCATAATTATTTTTGGCATTTTGAATCGAATAAATAAACATGAATGTACCAAAAAAAAAATTGCCAAAAATAACCATGATGTGCATGAAGAGAAAAAGAATGTAGAAATTATTTTCCCCAAAATTAACACGGTAGAACAGTGCCTTCCACAGCAAAAATTGCTTTCTTTATTTTGAAAAAGGGACTCTTAAAAACAATGTTAATTGTAACTAATTTTAATAATGACATGATATAGTCTGAGGACAGGTAGACATAGTATAGGGTCCAGTTATTGATCTGGCAATTTAAAAAACCTGGATTGTCTGCCCTCCCTCATCACATATCATTCTCATCCCCTCTTATTTTTGTGGTCATGGTTAAGTCACGTTAACATTTTATATTCCCATTATTTTTTGTCTTATTATTTTTATAAAAAAAATAAATATAAAATGTTGACGTGACTTAACCATAATCACAGAAATAGAAGGGGATGAGAAGGGTATGGGATAGGGAGGACAGACAATCCAAGTCCAATTTGAAAAATAAAAAAATCTAGCTAGCAGTAACACCCTAGCATAGATATTTGATTTGAAACCAAATAATCAAGTAGCTATCTTGAGATTTTGCTGGCAAATAGGGGTCAATAGTATCCGTCATTGTCTTCCATTTCAGAACCCAGTAATGACATGCTTATAAGGTATACGTTAGTACCCAACAAAAAGGACATATATTTCATTATCTGCCAGGTTGCAGTGGTGTTGCACAACTTAGACATAAACATTTACCTAAATTTATAAAACGATAACTTGTAAAGAGCGACTAAAAGAATAGATGATTTCAATCATTGATTTGCATAATAGAGTGGCCGTCAAGAAAATGTTCACATTTATCTTAATTATTACGTGAACATTTTAATTAAGCATCTGATGCGTGTATGCGTTTAGAATTATTCTCTTATCTTTTACGTCCTAACTTTCTTATGTGTCTAGACGTCTCACTGATCAGTTGACCCTATTGGTTGGCTGATGGCGGGCAAAGCTTTAGAAAAGTGAAGTTTTAACGAAAAGTCCATGGTACTATTCAGTTTAAGGAAAATCACATTTTTACATTAAAAAGTCAAACCTGGTACTATTTACTTTACCCTTTATTTTGTCTTTATCATTAAAATTCAAAGTTTTCAAGCTCTTTTCATTAGTTTTCCTTTAGAAAAGATGGGTAGGCTTCTCATGCGCTTTGTCTTTCTATTTTCAATACCATATTTTGTGTTTCAGTTCTTACTATTAATTTGTCTGATTCTTAACCTAGTAGGGTTAGCTCAAGAAAGGGTGGTGGGGTGATAGGTATGTAGTTAGGTTGAAGTTGGAAACCCTCCAATATAAACAAACAAAAATTCATTCGGGAGAAATATTTTAATGTGTCGGAAACACAGTTCGGTATACCAAATGTCATAATATAATTAGTTGGATTTTGTTTTTCAAGTTTCCAACCAATTATATCGTTATACTTAGTGTACCCCAGCGTGTTTCTAGAATACTGAAAAATCTCTTTCCGTCAAAGAAAAAATCATAAACAACAATAATGGTAGTTTGGCTTTAATATTGATGGCCAATACTGTTGCTATCCATTGCTTTCCTAACACATGCTTCATAGCAATACTTATCTTAGCTTGGTATAGATTAGTTCATTTTCGACCAAAACAATGATTAGCTCATTTATAACACATTGAATCTTTTGGAGTCTAGCTAATGCTCTCCAATAGAATGGTAGCTATATTTTTTGCAACAAGTCTCGTGGTCCAAATTCAACCTCTACACATTCAAAGATCAAATTGCATGTGAAGATTTAGTGGTGGCCTAAAAGTTTGAAGATCATACGTGTAAATGTTCAAGCCGACTAATACTATGCATACATATATAAATCGTGATATTGTGAGGATTTCTTATTTGTTCATGTTGCGTCTCACTTATTTATGAACCTAATTAAGATCGATACTGGGTAATATATATACCATTCAAATATTTAAGTACGCTTAGAATTTGGAAAAAGGACTTTTGATGATTCTTGAATTACATATGGAACCCTACCATGCATTATGTAGCAGTGGTGGATCAAGTGGATCTATCTACTAATAACGCTATGCTGACATCTGTTCACTCGTTTCGTCTATTTGTTACCCTTACAGGACATGCATGTTTCCTTTTTGTTTTCTGGAAGTTAGGATATGGATGCTTTAAAATGGCCTAATAATCACGATGTATGAATAATAATGAAAAAAGAAGAAAACGAGAGAGAGAGAGATGTATGAATAATAATGAAAAAGAAGAAAATGAGAGAGAGAGAGAGAGAGAGAGAGAGACTTCAGCGCCCGGAATAAAAGGGGCAGGAGAGAGAAGAAAGAAGAAAAACAGAGCGCATGATATGGATAGAAAGCTTTCCAGATTCCCATTAAAAAACAGAGTGCATGATATATCCTTTTACTTTGAAGAACTGAGTTGTACAGTGGCGCAATATTTGTAAATAATATCGTCTCTCTTTTTCTTTGATAATTTGGATTTGGTAGAGAATAGTAATAGCTTTGACCATGATAAAATTTATATGGGGCATATCTGTGAACCTTATTTGGGAATTTACAGTACATATATACAAAAGCACGTTTTTTTTTTTTTTTTTTTTTTTTTGCCGTATTTTTGGGAGACAAATTGACACAGATAATGGATGTACATAAAGGAGAGTAGCTAGTAGAGAGAAAGAAAGCCTTTATTATATATACCAAGTGATCGATCATCGACAGTACTTGAAGCTACCCACGATACCGTCTCCTATTAAAGAGTGGAGTGGTAGAGATGCATAAAATACATAAAGCTTGTCTAGCAATAGCATTGGATGGGCATCTAAAAGATTATGCTTTACATGCTCTCACTTTCTCTTTATGAATGTAAGAAATAAAAAGAAAACCCTAACCAAAATATCTCCATCCACATGCAATCATGCACTTCTTCACTTTTGCCGAATAAATATTTCTAGGGTTGTTTAGAGATAGATTCTTGTAACTCTTGTTTCTTAAATTTAAATCCACCTATCTTTAAACATTCAAGTAAAACCTGAAATTTAAACTTGTTGACATGTGGAAAAATAAGTCACCTATTATTACAAACTTATGCCACAATACCCTAATTATGTTACAGACCTATGACACAATACCTTAAATTTAGGGGAAACAACATTCCAAAGATTGTATCATGATGTTTTTTCGGTGCCAAAAACACTTCCTATTTATATATGTGTGTATTTTTTTCATAGTATGGTATTATTTTATATGTCGAAATAGCATTACTCTTTTTTTTTATTTTCGGTTTCAATTAGGGTTTGTCGAGTATTGTGAGGTAAATGATCTTATATTTCATAAGTCAATGTAAACATAGGGTCTATATGCAGAATCTAAAATAATTCATAAATTCCATCTGGAAAAAGTAGCAGGAAAATAAATAATAATCTTATACAATGGAAGCCATTGTTACCAAAGAATTTCTTACATACGTAGGGAAATGTTCCCTTGCTAAATTGTTTAGCAACGATGGTTATTACTATACGAGACTGAATATGAATCATAGATAAAGTTAATTCTTACTTAAACTTACTTGATACAAATTGACAATCTAAACACACACACACACATATGAATACATACATAGTGATTTTTTGGATAAGCAAATGCATACATACATAAATAATTGCTATTAGCAGCTTGTAATAATAAAGTTATCTCTATATGGTTATGGAGGGCGGATTCCTAGCATCATTTTTGTTCATATTTTTTTACATATGTTTTTTTGTAGCCCACTCTGTGATGTACTTAAACAATCCAAACTGTATGTCTTTTACGTATTTCCTAAAAAATCATGTCTGCTAAAAATTACCTAAATTTGGAACAATGTGACCCTTGGATTAAGAGTTTAGGGTTTGTAGAACCGTATTCATTCATTTTCTTCACTACAAATTAATGTCTTAAGGCTTTTTTATTTGTCTAATTTTTTGCAAGGATAATCTATGAATGATGTTCTAAAAGATAGATGGCTCGGATCGTTGAATTACATTATGGAGGGGGCCTCCCAAAAACATGTGTCAAAAGTTGTGTAAAAAAAATGGTGCCACGGATCCGCTTCCATGGTTATATTACGTATACCTGTACATATTTTAATATTGCATAATGTTCTACAATCAATTAATACATACATACATATATATATATATATAAGAGTGCGTGTGTGCATGTTGTAGCTAGATAGAAAGTGTAGTACATGCATCCACATGCATCTATGTTTTCTATATATATGGAATATGGTACTCAACGTTGAGAACTAACATAACGTGCTAATAGGCCATCCAAAGATTTGAGGTATCTTTCTCGCAAAAACGCATGTGTTCTTTGTGCAATACTATTGATAAATAGCAACTGCCCTAATGCTTATTAAAAGTGACTTGTAAACCCTATCACTCAACTCGATCCTAGCCACTTTATCCATGAACATTGACTATCAACATACATGGTTTGTGGACATTGCTATTCTTCCTACACGAAGATTTTCCAAGCAATCTGCTAGCTAAGGTAACATCTCTTTTGAATATTTAATGCTTGTCAGGGCTATATATTCTGTTTAAGAACGAAGAGAACTCCATATCTTTTTGCTACTGCTATGAACTACTTGGGAACTTCAGAGTAGGGTACGTGCACCAATCGTAAAGTACTAGGGTTTTGGCATCTGGATTTAACTTTCATGCACGTAGACAACTTTTTGATTTGGAAGAGCAGAAACGTAACCAAAAAGTTGATTTGTCCGTCGTCGTCACCGTCTAAAGCTTGGGTATGAACCATGGGATCCCAGTATATTATTGCGGGCTTTTTTCTTTAGTCCTTGATTGTGGGCGGAATGTGTGTCCACCAAAATTAGGCTACTTGTTCTATTAAAAGCTGCTTTGTTCTGCATATACCACTTTTGAAAAAGCCCTTAATTCTTTCTTATGAAACATTGTTGTGGCGATAATAATTGACACAAATAGGGTGTGAGCTTACAATAAACGTTGGGTTGCAGAGTCTTTGGTATTTTCGTCACTCCAATCATTCATTAGGGGTGGGCACTTTAGTAGGTCAGCCGATCAATTCAACCTAAACGATTACGAGTTAGGTTTTAAACTTTAAAAATATAATTTATGATAAAACTCCGGTTGCCCTATTCACTAGGTAGATTGAGATGGTTGGAACATTTATTAACTTGATTGAAACCGTTCCATCCACATTTAAACAATTCTTTCTTTTTTTTGGAAAAAAAAAATAATATTATCTAAGGAAAACTAATGAAAAGAGCTTGAAAAGTTTTAGTTTTAATCAAAAATCATGTTATAAGTTTTGTTTAATGATTAGTATAAGGCCCATATTAAAGTAGTCCAACTAAAAATGACCTAACTATATTAAATTAAGATTTGTCGATTTTACCCCTAACTTTTTAAGGTTGAGTTCTAGATTTTCATCGTTAATGGAGTTCATCGTTGTTTTGCAGACCTTCTTCTTTTTCTTTGAAACAAAAATATAGATCATCATGCTATTTAATTTATATTTTGTATTATTTCGTGATAGTCGTTATTATTCATAAAATATTCGAGATACTGTTTTTCAATTTTTCTTCGTCAGTGGAATTCATCGTTTGTTTCCCCAAAAAATAAATTTGAGATCTGCATGTTATTCAATAATAACTACGGATCACTGTTTCTGGACTGTAAAAATAAACTGCTTCTGGATTTTAAGTAACACTGTTTCTGGAATCTAAGTCACTATTTCTAGAATCTAAGTTACTATTTCTGGAATCTAAATCACTGTTTCTGGAATCTAAGTTACTGTTTCTGGATTCAAATGAAATAGACACACTGTTTCTGGAATCTAAATCACTGTTTCTCCAAAAACAGTTTTATGTTTTGGTTCTTTTTTTTTTCCAAACACTTTTTTGCCGGTTTCTACCATTAAACTTCTTTGAACTTGTTTCGGCGACTTTGTTCCAATGAATGCTTCATTTTTCAACTTTGATTTGGTAAGGCTATATTACAGTAGTACATTTCCCGGATGAAAGAATGCCTAATGCCTAATGCCTATGCATTTGCACTTTCGACATTAACCTCTACGTTCAAGGGGTCATTTTATACCAGAAAGTTATTCTATCAAATTAACCATTTCTAGAATAAGAAACCAAGGAAAAAGAGAAATAAATAAACCGAGGGGAAAGGAATACAAATGGTGGCACTATTTCAGAAAGTAATGAAGTCTCAAACGAAGAAAGTCATGGAAGAAAAATCAAAATACACATGCTTCCCTCACACAACCAAAAAACACAACGTTGAATGCGTATGAAATGCATATCTAATATTTTTCTTCCAAAAATACTCATAATTTTGGGTGCACCTTATGTTTAGTCCTGATCTAACAAGAACCTAAGATAAAGACCTAAGTTAAGGTTATGAATCTCAACTATTTACAGACGCCTGACATGTACGTACATCACCGGGACCATAGGTCCTTATTGGATATGATTGGAATAAAATACTAACACTATAAATTGTTCGTGGTGCAAATAAGAGGATGAGGATGAGGACGATGATGAGAAAGAGGAGGATAAGGGCACGAAAAAGGTAGACAACAGTTTTGGATGATTTTTTTATTAAACTTTGAGCTCTTTTGGTTAAATTACATTTTAGGATGGTTTTTGGTTAAATATTGATTGGCCCAAACCCTTTTCATGAAAGCTCTCTATTATCTAGACTAAGGAAATGAGATAGGTTAGCCTTACAATGGGTTAGCAATAATATGGTTCAAATTTGCTTTTGGCGAGAATCGAACCTAAGACCTCTCACTTACAAATGAAGAGAAATATCATTAGACTGTAGTACTAAGCGGCCACTTTTAAACAATTCTTAAACATAAATATTAGATAGATGGATAAATAAGTTATTTAGTGCCAAATTTTTTTCATGGTCTCTATGGTGAGACCCTAATTTAAATTGACCCCAATAATAAAAAGGTTGTTAATCGTCATCCTAGGGTGGAGTCTGTAAACCATCATAGCCCAAACAGAAAAATGAAACATATTACATAACATGTAGTGATTCTACAATATTAAGTTCACATAATTTAGGCCTAACATAATATGGACCTTGGATATTTGTCAATCATACTCACAATAGAAATATGAAAGAAAAAAATAAAAATAAAATTAGGCACAACTCGTGGAACTTACAAAGCCAGCCCGCTTAAGAATGGTTTCGGTGGATTGGATTATTTGCTCGGGTGGCAATGTGTTTAGCAATGCCAACATGGACCTATTGGATTGAACAACTGATTTGAGTCTAATTCGAGCTATACCTCACCATAGACCTAGCAAACTTGTCGTGTGCATTGTGTTTGTGGCATTTTCTTGGTCAAATGCATTATTTTATTACGAAATATCGTGTCAATTGAATTATCTTAACGGGTTTAAAAATTCAACCTCAACCCAACTCATTAAAATTAACGAGTTACCTAACACAACCGGTTTGCACCCATTAAGAACAGTATATTAATAAGTAATCAAATACAAAAATTTCAGACAAATTACTAAAATATTAACATTCATAAGTTCTTTTTGGTTCACTATACAACTGCAAAATTATCATTAAGCACTCCATCTACATGTCACATAAATATACTTCAAAGCACATCATATTCCTAATGTGGGGTGGCGTATTTACTCACATTGAGAGAGCTAAGAATTAGTTTAACGTGTTAAAGTAGGTTACCTACAACTAGACTTGATTTAACCCATTATTTTAACAAATACTTAACAGGTTACCTTCAAATAGATTTGATTTAACCCGTTATTTTAACAAGTGGTTAATGAGTTGACCGGATAACTCATCCGGCCCATTAAGCCTCGACTGAAATCTAATTTTTGTTTCAGATTATCATGTCAAGCATGAAATTGCCAAGTCTACCACGGTTTTGTTAGAAATCATATGTGCATTCGATATAGGAGTTCCCAAGCAAAAACTATGCAAGGTATGCCCAAGCCCAAGACGAGTAAGGCCTAAGACGTTAGCCACACATTAGACAAATGTCTCATTTTTAAGAAGGCCTTCATATTATATACCATATTTAAAAAGCCCAGGATATCAAAATCAATAAAGGTCTTGTATGCATGCAGCCTCATGTCACAATCAACCTTCACTGCAGTTTGGGCATATTGACATATTGGAAGTATGATTGAATAAATCGAACAAAAATAATGGATGTGATTGAACATAAGTGTGTAGAAGGTTAAAAATAATGTGTTTATTATTTTCCTAAAAAAGCAGGTGAAATAATAATAATTTATTGCATAGTTCAATTTCAAGGGTAAATTTTAGGAAAACTAATGGATGTATGATTGAATAAATCGAACAAAAATAATGGATGTGATTGAACATAAGTGTGTAGAAGGTTAAAAATAATGTGTTTATTATTTTCCTAAAAAAGCAGGTGAAATAATAATAATTTATTGCATAGTTCAATTTCAAGGGTAAATTTTAGGAAAACTAATGAAAATGGCTTGAAAACTTTGAGTTTTAACGAAAGGACAAAATAAAAAGTAAAGTCAATAGTATCATGATTGACTTTTTAGTGTAAAAATATGGTTTTTCGTTAAAATGAACAGTACCTTGAGCTTTTCGTTAAAGTTCTCTAAATTTTTTAGCACTTGTGGAATTGTACATCACTTACATAAGATGCCTTTAGTAGTTAGAACTTAAATACTTGTTCTGAAATTGAAAAGAGGAATACCTCTACCTCTAGATCAAGTTTATATTTCTACTAGTTTTATCTAAATTTACAAGCGGTATTCTACACTAACTTCTATTAAGGAGAGGGAGAAGAATTGAACATGAAACACAATAAATTAAAAAAAAAGATCCTAACCACCAGATTAATCCACCGCAGCAAACTTGACTTTATTAGTTAGACCAAGTCTTAGTTTCGATGCCATGTTAAGGGCCTTAGTTTATAACATAATGTATATAATTTATCCCCATGCGTTCATCATTGAGTTTCACACGTTTATATGGGATTCATGTGTTTTCACAGAGCCATAGAAATAGGCTTCTTATTATTTATTTTCCCTCTCTTTCCTGTCGACAGTTTGTATGCAATTTAGGACATATTTATTTATAAAGAATGAGAATTGGAATCATTTTAATTCTTGAGTGTTCAGCATTTATTAAAATATAGGTATTCCTCTTAAGAGTTGGAATCAATTTAATTATTGAGTCATTTAGTATTACGGTCTGATGATACTTCTTTTCATTTGTAAATGAGAGGTCTTAGGTTTGATACTCATCAAACACGAATTTGAACCATATTATTGGTAACTCATTGTGAGGCTTAACCCACTCCCCCATTCTCTTAGTGTAGATAATATCTTTTTTTTTTAATATATAGGTAAGAAAATCATTTTGCTTCTAAACTTTCCCTTTATGTTTACTAACACGCAATGAATTAAAAAACTGTTATTTTTTTTTTCTTAAAATCAATAATCAAATACTTAAAAATCAATAAACATATCAAATAGGAAGGGCTGGTTGATGCGATTTCCCTTCCTCACCTTTCCTATTTTTAAGTTCTTTCATTCCCTCAATTTTTTCATTTCTTCTTTATAATTTTTTGAGTTAAGCTCTTAAACTCTTTTTGTCTTTTCTTATTTGTAAGCTCTTGAACTTTTATACAATTTCTTGAGCAGATTTAAATGGTATCTTGTATTGTGACAAATTTCACTTTATTCATTGGAAACTATTGGATCTTTTTTATTATTTAAATCTTTATATGATTGGCTACCTACCCTTAATTGGTTTGGGTGTAACTATTTTGACCCTCCTTCATTTAAATTGCTCTTCTTACATGTTTATTTGTTTGTTTTGCAAAATAAAATTTCAATAAAGAGAGAAGTCACTTGACAACCAAGTCTAGTATAATCAAGAGAAGCACATTCAGAGCCACACTAGGAATAGTTATTCTATCCCAATTATAAAACCCATCAACTTTTGAGATGCCTACATCGTCTGCATGAAACGTCGTAGATTTGAAAAAACATCAACATTACATATAACACAAGCAGAAGACTCTGGCACCAATTCATCGTGTTCCCTATCTTGACTTAAGTTGTACATATACGCTTTATTAATTTTGTTTCGGAATGGCTGTAAGCCCGTAAGGCACTGTAATTTTGGATGGTATTTAACAACCTAAGGGCATGCTCGTCGTGTAAACCAAAAGGAGAACATTTTCAGCTTACAGATATATCCACTGTAAACCAAAACAATTCTTACTTAGACATGGTTGGTTCAAGCTTAGCAAGGAAAAAACAAAAGCAAAGGCACATGGTTTTGTTCAACCTTTAAGTTACTAAATAGAAATAGAAAACCTAAACTTATTCATTTGCATGCACTTTAAAATGGAATCCCGCATGACACAATGAGACTCTTATAATTATTTTAAAAAGAAAATGTTAGGACATCATATTTTTTATTTTTGTACAACATTGGTATATCAGTTGATGTGACAAGTGATGTATACATGCCACGTCAATAACGGATTTATCTCATTTTATGTCAATTGTATACATCACTTGTCACTTGAAATGATACACTACTGTGATATCAATATGTGGTATCCCTCTAGCATTACTCATTAAAAAATTATACTTAAGGGCATCTTGTTTTTTTAGTCCCTACCTATGAATGGTATGGTTAATTAGGCCAATTTTCTAGCAGTGCAAGGTTACACTTAACCGTATATGAGAAATATTATCGTTAAGTCACATAGTCACACCATGCATTAGCAAATAAGTATTGAATTCGCCAATAATTCAAAATTAAAAATTCATACTGTAACGATAAATGAGAAATATTATCGTTAAGTCACATAGTCACACCATGCATTAGCAAATAAGTATTGAATTCGCCAATAATTCAAAATTAAAAATTCATACTGTAACGATAATCTCACCAATAGTTAAACAAAAGAGTTCACTTTGAACATTATACTTACAAATGAATATGAATATTATGGCTAGACCATTGTTAATCTTCATGAATCGAAGAACATATACTATGTAATCTTTGTATTGAAAGCAAGAACTAGAGAGAAAGTAGAGAGAAGAAAGAGAGGGAAAGAATTTCTGAATATATTGATTTCTTAACATGTAAGTAATACAACAATCTGTCTTATATAGACAGTCACAAAGCTATTAATCTAACTAACTAAATCCATAAGATTGTGACAAGTGTCATGATCATAGACCATTGAACACATACTCTAACATCCCCCTCAAGCTCATGCTTTGAGCAACCAAGCATGAGGTTGATACAATGTGTTTGAAATAGAGTACCACTTAAGCCTTTGGTCAATATATCAACAAACTGATCTTTTGAGGAGACAAACTGCACTGACAACTGTTTCTTGGCTAACCTTTCTCGATCAAAATGCACATCTATCTCAATATGCTTAGTCTTCTAATGTTGTACTGGATTAGATGACAGTGTAATGGCAGACAAATTATCACAGAATAGAACAGGAAGCAAGGGAATGTGCATAAATGCAAGAAGTTGCTTAATCCAATCCAATTTAGCTTCAGTAGAGGACCTAGACATAGTTTGTTGTTTCTTTGATGACCCGGAGATCAAATTGTTACCTAAAAACACAACTAACCTAGTAATGGACCTCTTGTCATTGGGATCCCCTGCCCAATCAGCATCACTAAAGGCCTTGAGTTGTAAATCTCCTCTAGTGTATGTGACACCAACATTCAAAGTTCCTTTTAAGTACTTGAGAAACCGTATATTGGGAATGGGTGATGGTGACATAATCACATTGTTTGTATTGACCACAGATATAAGAAGATAAGATATATTGGGAACTGGTGAAGTAGTTTTAGCAATGGTTGATTGTGTCAATAAGTTTGCATATGGAAACTGTTGTTCATAAAAAATGACATGCCTAGATACATATATCCTTCTCTTAGACACTTCATAACATAAATACCCTTTGTACTTAGATGCATAGCCTAGAAAAGGTTGAAGCTTGGTATTGTTGAATGGTTTTAACAGAGGAAAACATGCACAACCAAAGATTCTAAGGTGTGAAATAATTGGAACAATCGCAAACAATAGTTCAAATGGTGACTTATTCTTAAGAATAGCAGTGGGCATCCTATTTATAAAATAGGTAACAGTTTGGCAAGCATAGGACCATAATTGAGATGGCAGTTTAGCTATTTGTAATAAAGTAACAGTGGTTTCGATAATATGCCTATGCTTGTGTTCAGCTAACCCATTTTGTTCAGGTATGTATCAAGAACATATACTATGTAATCTTTGTATTGAAAGCAAGAACTAGAGCAAGAAATTAGAGAGAAGAATGAGAGGGAAAGGATTTCTGAATATATTGTGTTTGTACCATATTTAAGGCCTCTGTATTTAGATCTCGTATAAATACTCGGGGGACTCAAATGTAATTATGTAATAAATGAAGGGATAAATATGTAATAAGTGAGGAGCCCTTATTCTATAAAGGGACTCCTCACTCTCCTCATTGGAGAGGCCAAGTTTTAGGCCATGGGAAGAGAGCACATAGAAAATAGGCCAGAGAGTACATTGCCTCTAACCTTCTTGTATATTCACCATTTAGAGTGAAACAATATCAACATCAGTGTGGATGTAGCCTAAACATTGGGGTGAACCACGATACATCTTATGTTCTTTACTTTCTTGCAGATTCATAGTCGGATTACGTTGCTCCAAGACCTCTCGGTTTTGTGCATCAACATTTAGCGCCGTCTGTGGGAATCCACACGAAAGACTATGTCGATTCTCTTTCATTTTTTTTCATCTCACCACCGTGAAACCTCACCACAATCTCCATCTTGAATCTGCAAAACCAAAGGAAACACAAACACCCCAACTTTCTGATTTCCTCCGCCCGATTTCGAGTACTCTCCGCCGTAAAAAATCAATTCTTTCGAGAAACCCATCTCGCAATGTTCGCTTGATTGGTTTCCCAGTTCAAGGAAGCGACACAAACGGCAAGGGCCACACTCCGGCCATGGGGTGAGCTCCTGGAGCCCACTACCGTCAGCCTCCCCTCCTGTCTATCTGACATGGTGACCCGACTCGCCAAGAACTTGACCCACTTCCACTCCAACTACGCCATGATCGTGCTCTTCCTCAGCCTCCTATACCACCCATTCTCTATCATCGTCTTCTTGATCGTCGTCGCGTGGCTCATGCTCTACTTCTCGCGTGACCAGCCCCTCGAGGTGTTCAGGTTTGTGGTCTCAAACCAAGTTGTGATGGTTGTTCTTGCAGTGGTGACGGTTGTGGCTCTGGTCCTAACTCACATGTGGGTCAACGTCGTCGTTTCGATAGTGATTGGGGTCGTTTTGATTAGGCTGCATGAGGTGTTTAGAGGGACGGATGATCTTGTTATGGATGATTAGGAATTGCCATATGGGGCTCTGCTCTCAGATGATACTGACCCAAATGGGAATTACACCATTATGTGACTGTTTCCCTCCAAATTTTATAAGGTTTGATGTTTCCTGTTTCGAAACTCATGCTCTGCGGATTCTGAAGATGTGAGAGCTTGGAGGTATTTGCTAAGCTGAGAATGGTAGCATTCAAGATGTAGCAGAAGCTGAAAGAGAAAGACAGGCCGCAGAAAGTGATCCTTCAAACCAGCCAGCCAGCGGAGATCAACACAACTGACCTCAGATGGGTTATTCCATCAATCTCCTGGCAATTGCTCAACTCTTTCCGTCAAGCACTCACCAGTGATCTGATCGAAGTCTCATTCAACAATTGGGAAGCCTGCAGAAAGCGATCCTTTAAACTAAACAACCAGCGAAGCTGAACAAAATCATGATGTTAGAAATCTATCCTTCAATCATGATGTTAGAAAAAGAAAAGGGAGGATGGGCTAAATGTGGGCTGTACTAGTTGTTAAGAAAATATTTCAGAAAAAGAAAAGGGAAGAAATGAGTAGAAAGGAGAAGTGACAAGAATAAAAGCAGAAAGGTAGTGAGCTGGAAATGCAAGTGTGGGAGATCATTGCAAGCATCCAATGCAGTCTTCTCAGACTCCATGGGCATCGACCACCAGTAAAGCGAAAGCAGAAAGCAGAAAGCAGAAAGCAAAAGTAGAAAAAGGGAGGAAAATAATGAAAAAGGAAAAGATGTCTGGAGATGGAGAAAAGCCAAGGAAGTGGAAAGCATGGCACACCCATACCTACTATTATTGATGAATATTTTATTAAGTTGTCTTCTGCAGACTAGAGCAATTATTGTACAGTTATGCTGATGTATAAAGAAAGAAGGCAACATGCCAAAAAAAAAAGAAAAAAAAAACGGCAAGCCCAAAGTAATGGGCTGGATTGTTATGCGGAGGGCGAATGCCCATATGCCCAAAAGAACCAGGCCTTATGGCTTCAAACTCCAACCCTCATCCCTCCACTTAAGGTTCACCCTCTATTATCACCAACCAGGTGATCAAAAGTACGTCAAGTACTCCAAAATTATTCGGCAACCTGCCGCTATTATCACCAACTAGGTGATCAAAAGTACATCCAGTATTCCAAAATTATACATGAGCATCACTCATGTCAATCATACATAAACATTTATGAGCATCACTCATGTCAATCATACATAAACATTCATGACCATCACTCATGTAAACATTCATGACCATCACTCATGTCAACATCCATGAGCATCACTCATGTCAATCAACATACACATTCATAAGCATCACTCATGTCAATCAACTTCGAAAGCTTCATTTACAAAGCTCCGACTTCAAAAGTTTCATTTACAAAAGCTCCAGCTTCAAAGCTTCACTTGCAAAGCTTCACCTACAAAGCTTCAGTGCAGGGTATATAAAGACCGCCTCCGAACAACTGCCACTTCGGCCCATACATGGATTCAATTTGAAGTCTCCAGCCAACAGACTCTATTGACTGAAGACTTGGGGGACTACACTATGTACCATATATTGGACTTCCGCAACTGGGCCACATAAAAAAATACTTGGGGGATTTAGCCCATTATTTATGTACTGAGGAGCGAACCCTTATTCTATAAAAGAGACTCCCTCACTTTCATTAGAGAGCACCCATTATTTACGTATTGAGGAGTAAACCCTTATTCTATAAAAGGGACTCCCTCACCATCATTAGAGAGCATCGCCGCCAGTTGAGCAACCGCCTCACCGCGAGCATCACTCCTAACCCATCACTTATGTATTGAGGAACGAGCCCTTATTCTATAAAAGGGATGCCCTCACCATCATTAGAGAGCATCGCCACCTGTTTAACAACCGTCTCGCCGCGAGCATCAACTCTAGCCCATCATTTACGTATTGATGAGCGTGCCCTTATTCTATAAAAGCGACTCCCTCACCTTCAACGCCACAAGCCGAGCCAACCAAGGCAACATAAAGCCACAAGCCGAGCAGCCGAGCAGCCTCACAACATGTACTACTTCTAGTTGAGCATCATTTCACATTGAGCACCATCTCATATCGAGTATTCAGTTCTAGACGACATCTAGTTACTTCGGCCCACACATGGACTGAATTTCAAGTCTCTAGCCAAAAGACTCTCTTGACTGAAGACTTGGGGGACTACTGTTTGTACCACACTTAGGGCCTCCGTATTTAGATCTCATATAAATACTTGGGGGACTCAAATGTAATTATGTAATAAATGAAGGGACAAATATGTAATAAGTGATGAGCCCTTATTCTTAACGTGTAAGTAATACAACAATCTGTCTTATATAGATAGTTACAAAGCTATTAATTTAACTAACTAAACCCCTAAGATTTTGACAAGTGTCACAATCATAGACCATTGAACACATAATCTAACAATAATGATGGTGGTAATAATATATGAGATTTGAGATACATAAACATACATAACTTCTGACTTTATAATTCGAAGATGAAAACATATTAAACCAGTAAAAATAATGTTTATCTTGTTTGCAACATATGTACATGATCCCATAAACAATAATAGTATAATGATAATCTTATACATAGTTAAACTTAGAATGATAAAGAAATGTGAATGAATATTTCGGCAAAAGTTTAATAGTGCAATGAAAATTTTCCCATTACATAAAAGTTTTAATATTTATTAGTTTAGACACTTTGTATAAGTACGAGCATCTTCAAAGTAGATGTAAAAAATCCTTAGTGGACTGTTTTGACAAAAAGAAAGTGGTTTTCTGGTTCCAAAGGAGATGCCATAATTCTACATGGATTGAAATTCTCCACCTTGCTGTCAAATTTGAGGGCAATGTCAAATTTTTTTTTGTTTGAAAATAATGTTTGGTCCACGTATTTTTTTTATTTATTTTTCTTCACTTATTGATGATTTTATTCTTAAACTCTGACCTATTTGATTTTATAAATAACCAAAAAACATTTTAATTTGACATCTCATTAAGAATAGGAGACTTTACAAAATGTTATTTCGTCACATTAACTATAAAAATACATTTTAATTTGACATCTTCATTGGAGATGGTCAAAGAGATCTTAAGTTCAACTCTCATTGATGACGAGTTTGATACCATACATTATGTGACTCATTGTGTGGCCAAGCATATCTCTACCTCTTAGTTTAATATATCAAAAAATTTTGAAAATGAATATGCGCATGTGTAATATATTAAACGCAAACTTACTAACTGTTGAATAAAGCAAAAAGTCTCACATGAGCCATCTTGCAATACAAATTACAACTTATATCAAATGATTCCACTTCTAATTGCATCGAGGCCTTTTGCATAGAAATCTCACATATTGATTGCACAGATGATTAAATGGGTACAATATCGATGCTTTAAGTAATGGACAGTGACCCATCTCACTGAAACTTTAACTTGGTATTAGAGTAAGTTTTTAGATTTGGGCCCCAATTATTGGGATCATTTACAAACATGACCAATGTAGTTTCACGTACGTGCCAACTCCAAAGTGATCCAACTTAAAGGGGTGTGTGTTTTTTTTTTTTTTTTTTGACAAAGAGGAACCATTCATAACAGCAAAAGCCAGCAGCCAAGCTGCAAAACAAGGAAAGGAAAGATTACAGGAACCAAACAGCAAAAAGAGTCAACGAGGACTCACCCTAGAGTTAAGACTAGGAGAAGACAAAGCACGACACAACAGCGGGGCTAAGGTCCAATCTGCATTTCTCCACAGACTCAACTCCAGGGGAATTAAGGAGGGCAGGGGAGACCATCTTTGGACAAAATATGAACTAGAGAGGATGGGGGTCGAATGCCCCAAACATCAGAACACATCCCTATTTTACAATGCGACGCAACCCAATCGGCTGCACTATTCGCTTGACGAGGAACCCACCGCCAGTAAATCGAGCGAAACTGAGTAGATAGATTCTGAATTTGGATTAGCAAGGGAAAAATGGTCCAATTGGCTTTCTTGAAATCATTGTTTAAGCTCCCGATAAGCTCATTCGAGTCGGATTCAAAAACCACATCGCTAAAGTTACTATCCAATGCTGAACGGACGGCAAAAAGAGCAGCCTTAGCCTCCATTTGAAGAGCTGAAGAAGAAAGGTAAGGGGAGGAAACCCCATTAAAAATCAACTCGTTTGATGAACGGAAGACAACGCCCAATCCAGATTGAAGGGAATTTCTTGACCAAGCACCATCAAAATTTGCCTTGACAACTCCAAGCGGGAGGGGGGGCTCCCAAGCATGGGGATGAGAGACAGTCAAATTCGGCAAAGGAGTACTGGGGTCTCCTTGAGACCCAGTGATCGTGAAAAACTCCGCCGCAGCCCAAGAAGCTTTCTCGGCTGTATACTTCGGGGAAGGAACAAAACCATGAAAAATACAATTACATCTAGATTTCCAAATCTCCCAACATATGAAGGATGCCACGGTGTAAACCCAAGAGTGCGAGTTCGAATTAACGCCCACCGTCCTCTTAAGCGCAGACCACCACGCATCAAAAGAAGTGATGCTTGATCGGTCTAACCTGTAGTTTAGGGAGCTAGCAAACCAAACCCCAATCGTCCAAGGGCAGAGAAAGAGGACATGCTCCGCTGACTCAGGGAACTCTTTACACAGAGGACACAAAAGATTTTGGACAACCCTTCTATTGAAAAGGCCCAGCATCGTAGGTAAGCAATTAGTAGCCACACGCCAAAGAAATAATTTGATCTTGGGCAAAGATTTAATACTCCACAAAGACTTCCAGAAATCATTCCCAGCTTGGTGAGAACTCTGAGATTTGCCCCTACATAAGACCAGCTCCCTTGCCCTGGGGATATAAGAAAAATTATAACCAGATTTCACCGAATAAGCCCCAGTTCTCGTATGAGGCCAGATCAGACGGTCAGGATCATTCCCATCCCTGATACAGGTTACAACAAGGTTTTGGATATCCTTCGGAGGAAGAAACCGGGTGATTTGGCTAGTATCCCATGTCCGAGAAACGGGGTGAATGATATCTTCCACAAGTAAAGGGGCGGAATCAGGGACCGGGGTGGAGGGGTGAAGTAAACCATCAACTGTATCCATGATCCATTTATCTTTCCAAATACTTACAACAGCACCATTCCCAATCTGCCAACGAGCTCCCTGTATGATGATAGCTTGACCCTCAAGAATACTACTCCAGGCCCAAGAAGCACGGGAGCCCTTAGTTGCAGATAGAGCATCCACATTCGGAAAGTATCGACCCTTTAAAACTCTAGCCCAGAAAGAATCTGGTTCCTGGATAAGACGCCAAAATTGTTTTGCAAGAAGAGCCTTATTGAAATCTGAGAAGCTTCTAAAGCCAAGGCCACCAACAGCTTTTGGAAAGCAAATAGGGTCCCAACTCCTCCAATGGATCCGACTCTCATCCTCATTTTGACCCCACCAGAAGTTTGCGATAGTAGCGTCCAGGTCCCTGCATAATGTAAGAGGAAATAAAAAGCAATTCATTGGGTACGTGGGAACCGCATAGGCCACAACTTTAATGAGAACTTCACGACCTACTTGAGATAGAGAATTTATCTTCCATGATTGAACTTTCTGGTGAATCCGGCTTTTGACATAAGCCAGAGTTGCAGTCTTCGACCTACCCCAAACTGTAGGCAAACCAAGATATTTCCCAGGGTCCGGGGATTCCGACATGTTTAAAATAGTGCCAATCTCCTCTCTAACAGGTTGAGGAGTGTTTGCAGAGAAGAACATGGTGGATTTATCATAGTTGATCTTTTGTCCAGAAGCAGCACAATAGGTGTTAAGGATGTGGATGAAAGCAGTACAAGTTTGAGGATTAGCCTTCAGAAAAAATAGGGAGTCATCAGCAAATAACATGTGGGAAATGATAGGCCCTCCTCTTGATAAAGAAACACTCTGGATGATATTCTCACTACACGCAGCTGATATCCGGGTAGACAGAGCCTCAGTAACAAATAGGAAAAGATAAGGGGATAAGGGATCCCCTTGTCTGATGCCCCTGGAAGGCTTGAATCTATCGCCAACCCTCCCGTTGAGAGAAATCGAAAACGACACTGACCGAACACAGGACATGATTAGGAAAATCAACCAACTCTGAAATCCCATCCTGATCATCACTTCTTCCAGGAAATCCCACTCAACTCTATCATAAGCTTTATTCATGTCAAGCTTAAGACCCACCTCAAAATTCCTCTTAGATTTCTTATTCTTCAGATAGTGACAAGTTTCATGGGCTAGAAGAATATTATCCTGTATTTGTCGGTTCGGCACGAAAGCACCCTAATGGTGAGAGATAATAGAAGAAAGAAGAGGTTTTATACGGTTGGCAAGAATTTTGGACAGGATCTTATAAGAGTAGTTACAGAGGCTAATAGGGCGGAACTGGGAGACAGACTCAGGGTTGGGGATTTTTGGAATAAGCACAATGTTTGTGTGATTCATCTCAGGGGAGATGAGACCATGTTGAAAGAATTCCGAAGCAGCTCCATTGATCACATCATTGATGGATTGCCAGAAATTGTGATAGAACATCCCATGAAAGCCATCCGGCCCAGGGGCTTTTAATCCCCCCATCTGCATACAAGCATCTTTGACTTCCTCCATGGAAATGGGATTGGAGATAGATGAATTCATTTCTGCCGTTACTACCTTTTGTATTCCACTTAAAGCCTCCCTTTAACACACCCCCATCAGTTCGAGAGACATTTTATATCTCTTTTCACTAAAGGGGTGGTGTTAAATAAAGTAAAAAGTCCACATCGGTCATCTTACATAACAAATAATAATTTATATCAAATGATTACACTGCCAATTGCATCAAGGCTTTTTGCATAAAAACTGCACACTGTTGATTAATTGTACCGGTAATTAAATGAGAACAATATTGATACTATTAGTGTCATATTTGAAACTTTAACTCTAACTAGAGTCTTACTATCTTAATTACGTATCCTCCAGAGATGCTACCATCCTCAGTGCTCTAGCTGCACATAACCTTCTAACCATTTCTCTAATTTCAATTTTACAGCTACAAAATGGCAAATTTTATTCTCATAGAATCAAGCTAACCTCCATGCTCAACCTAAATAAGCTATGGCTATGGGGGTTATGTATCTATGGTGGTGATTCAAAACATTTAATATGTAATGTGATTGGTTGGGTGACTTTGGTCCCACTTTGCTTGCATAATGTCTCTGCAACCCATTTTATTTCTTCTCAATAATTGAGTTTTTTTTTTAATTTATTCGTATGAATCACAAATAATTGAGTTACTGAGTTGATACTCCCCTCTATCTCTCAATACGTCCGTCTCAAGTATTTATATATCGTTATTTTAACTGATGAAATTGGAGGATTGGAACTTTGAATTTTTATTAACATTTAAAAAACAATAATAATTCAATAGATTAACCATGCACACCTAAAGTCTTGGTTTTGAGTTTCCCTTTTCTACCATCGCTTCTATTAAAATAAAAATACAATATATCGAGAAAGGGTTAATTATCGGAATCGGTTATGAATCCTTACCAGTTAGCTAAACATATGTCCTTTTCATATATAAAATCTTGGATGAATGGAATCACACAAAAGTCATTTAATTAACGTCGCAAAGTGTACGTATGATTACTATGAAGCCTTTTAATACCAAGTTGATGAACTTTAAAACCTGAGAAGGAAAACCTGCATGTTAAATGCTATTGCTACCTAGTTATTTCTTTCGATTTTTCTTTACTAAAAAAGAAGGGATATTTGCAAAGGTTTAATATTGCAATGTGTAACAACAAAACTACGTCACTACGATAGGACTAGTCCCAACTAAGTATCGATATCATCTTAGACAATGTTCTCCTCATAAATCTTGGGTGTCTAACATGAGTTACCTTAGTCAATAATATATGCACACAAAAAAAAAAATTAAAAAGGAAAAATCTGTCCAAAAAAGGTGACATTTTGGTGTAGGTCGCAACCAAACCCAAAGGGTCAATACTTTCTCTCATAAATGTATACACATTTTATTAACTTGCAATGGCTTTAATTCAACACTTCGAATTTATGACATTATCAACAAAATAAAAAAAAATTATGACCATTATCTTTTGGGTGACTTATTGTATACGGGAGGAAATAATAGCTCGTCAATGGTCGACTTCTGCATGGCCCAGTTGCCCACGTGGCCTCACGAGCGCCAAAGTTTGTCCTAAAGTTGATGATTAATTTTCATAACCAAGGGTAATTTGGGCATTACAAGTCAATTGATGAAAAATCTGAATTATTACAGAGACAATCTCACGGAATTGATTAGGTCATTTCCCTAATAGAATAGTGCCTGCATATTAGCCTGCATGATTAAAAGGTCAATGGGTGCGATGTTTTATGGGTGAGGGGCAATTCAGTCATTGCAGCTACGTGTGCGCCCAACGACCACTGAATTCCAAAACCGAACCCCCCGAGAGGGCAAGAGGCAATAAGCAAAGCTGACCTACAAATGGGCCAACTTATTATCCTCTCATCGCTATCTGCAGCTGTTGCCACTCCTACTGATAAATGTATGATCAATTCAAATATATATTATATATAATATTAAACAATTTAATTAGAGCAGCTTGTTCTGTTTTTTTTTTTAATTTAGGTACAATAACGATTGTTTAAAAAGTAAAAAATATTACTATCTTTCATCACACATGTTGACATGTTACGGTGTTAAAATATATATTCAAATTATATTAAATTAGATTTGTATATATTTGAATACGATTACATAACATGTAAATATATATACAAGTACATGCACAACAAACTTGGGATACAATCAAAAAATATTTTTTTATTTTTTTAATTGCATTTAAGCTTAATGATAAACTATATTATTACTTGAATGTATATTTCGAAGTAATAATTTGAGTGATACATTTTTGTATTTTTTTAATATAGCGTAGGTTATACCTTGCTGGCACTCGTATAATTACTAAGAACATGTGTGAAGGGAACCAAATGAGTCTGTGATGGACATTTTTAACCAACAACAACCAAAAAATAACTGAAGATTCCATAGCTTATGTGTACAATTAAAGTTTGATAATTTTTAATTAATAAAAGGAATGGGTTATTGAGATTGACAGGCAAAACCCACCACAATATGTTAATTAATTCCAAAAAATGAAACGTAGATATATAATCCCACCTTCATAAAACCCAAGAGAGAATTTCACCTTTCTCTTGTCACATATTTCTCAGCTCTAACTGCGCTAAGCATATGCCTGCGGTTCCTGCGGCTGTGCCTGACAAGTCATCAACTATGTTCCCATCTGGCGGGAGCTCCGGTGTCGAAGCGGCCCACACGGCAGAAGTGGTTCCTGAAGGAAGTCATGAATCCAAAACGACAAACGTGCTGTCAAATTCAGTTCAAGAGGAAAACAAGGGTGACCGGAACTTATCTGGAGGAAACCGGTGGCCTCGACAAGAAACGGTGGCGCTTCTGAAGATACGGTCTCAAATGGATGACGCTTTTCGCGACTCAAGTCTCAAAGCTCCATTGTGGGAAGATGTTTCAAGGTGAACTTTTCATCTTCTTGACCGAAAAAGTACAAGCTAGCTAGTTATAGTGTACATGTTTAACTTTAATTATGCATCTGAGATCGATCGTCGCTCCGTTTCTTTATTTTAATGTTGTTTTGTTCTTTCTTTTATTGTTGGTTTTTGGGTTGAAAGCGAGGCCAGAGGGTTCGAGCTTTGTCCTTAGAGTCGAAGTAAATGCCTTAATCGCCATATCTACAAAGTCCAACAAATTTTGAACACCTTTGATCCATAAAAACTTCATACCTACTTTTGCAGGTAATCTAGGTATAGCTAGTTTGTTTATTTGTTTTCGGCTTACAAGGTGGTTTTGTTGATTTTTGAGAATTCAATTTCATATTTTGCAAGTGTAATTTGTTTTCGTTCCCTCTAATTTATTTATTTGTTATTAATTGATAAAAAGAAAGAATGATCCATATTAAGACATGGGTTGTCATGGTTTTTCTCATGATGCTAAAGTAATTTAAAAATAGAAGGGTAGCAGTAGCATGCAAGATGGAGATGAAACAAATTTTGTTGTTTCATTAAGGAATCTTGGTGATCTTATTATTTTAAATAATGTGTCCATATTTTGTAAATATTCTTTTTTTTTTCCCTAGTTACTGAGTTTACGAGATGATCATAAAAAATAAAATTAGAGTTCATGAGCTTTTTCCTATCTAATTTTTATTTTTCTTCTCTCTGTAGAAAGCTAGGTGAGCTTGGTTATTACCGAAGCGCTAAGAAATGCAAGGAGAAATTCGAGAACGTGTATAAGTACCACAGGAGAACCAAAGAAGGCCGATCTGGAAAACAAGAAGGAAAAACATATCGATTTTTCGATGAACTTGAAGC
The DNA here is from genome assembly GCF_916048215.2 of Malus sylvestris. Taxonomy (NCBI): domain Eukaryota; kingdom Viridiplantae; phylum Streptophyta; class Magnoliopsida; order Rosales; family Rosaceae; genus Malus; species Malus sylvestris. The sequence goes on along the minus strand of NC_062264.1, from coordinate 4,174,232 downwards.
TTTCGCTCATCACAATCATCATCATCCATCAACAATACAACCAAAACCTCAAGTAGTACTGTGGCCAACCATGAACAACAACCATCCAAACAACCCTAGTCTTGTAGTTCCTCATGTCACCATTACTACTCTTCCTCTTTCTTCAACACCAAGCATCCTGACCCCAACCAGTGGCTCTCTTCCAAATGGTCCTCAAATTTCACCACCACACATTACAATATCACCTCTCAAAATCTCTCATCAGAATATTAATGGGTTCAAGCCAAACTTGGCAACAAACAATCTTTTTTCGAGTTCTACTTCCTCGACTGCCTCCGACGAAGAGTTTCAAGTTCAACCGCGCAACAAGAGAAAAAGGAAGTGGAAGTACTTCTTCAGAAGGCTGACCAAGGACGTGCTGGAGAAGCAAGAAAGTCTGCAGGAGAAATTCTTGGAAGCAATAGCAAAATGCGAGCACCAACGAATGGCGAGAGAAGAAGCTTGGAGGATGGAAGAGATGGCGAGGATGAGTAAAGAACACGAAATTTTAGCCAAAGAAAGATCGTTAGCAGCAGCAAAAGATGCCGCGGTTATTGAATTCTTGCACAAGGTTTCGGGACAACAAAATTTGACGAATATGCAAGCACTTGAGGCACCATCATCCCAGCCTCAGCCAATGTCAGTACTAATGCCACCACCGCTGCCAGCTCCGGTGGCAGTGACCAGAAGTAGTAATTTTGAGGTTCCGAAACTGAATAAGGGTGAAAGTCCATTTCCTGCAGGGTCCACAAGATGGCCAAGAGTTGAAGTTGAAGCTTTGATAAACTTGAGGACATGTCTTGACGTGAAGTACCAAGAAGCCGGGCCTAAAGGATCTCTTTGGGAGGAGATATCGGTGGGGATGAAGCGGCTCGGATACAATAGGAGTGCAAAGAGGTGCAAAGAGAAGTGGGAGAACATCAACAAGTACTACAAGAAGGTGAAGGAAAGCAGCAAAACACGCTCTGAGGATTCAAAAACATGTCCATATTTTCACCTGCTGGACATCTTGCACAGTAAAAAGAACAATAAGAATGCTGCTAGTTATGTGGAGAAGCCCATTGCTGAAACAATGCAGCCGTTGATCAAGGTCCAGCCAGACCAGCCGGTGATTGAAGATATTGAAAGGGAAAACGGGGAGCGAAATGGAGACGACGAAGATGGAGAGAGTACAGAGGAAGAAGATCGGAGTGATGACCAGATGGAGATGGTAACCAACGACAAAGATTCATCAATGGACATGGCAGATTCATGATACGAGTGAGATAGAATAACTAAGTTTCTTTGTTTTAATTTTCAGATCCAGTTGACGTAAAATGCCAATCCCAAAAACTGTCCCAACACGTGACAAAAAAAATAGAGGTGTGCTATCCACACACCTCTTTTTACTTCTCAGACACTCCTTATTAATTTATATCCGTTGATCTTATTCAATTCATTCGATCCGACGGCCGAAAACCAAAAAAATATGAGAAAAAGTAAAAAGAGGTGTATAGATATCACACCCTAAAAAATCATAAAAACAGGGACACTGTATTATTTTTCTGTGGTCTAAACTGATCTCAGTCCAGTAATTAATAATCAAGTGGGTTTGCACCAAAAGAATGATCCTCTCTAACTAAGTGGATCAGGTTTCAAGGGCAGTGTTGTAAAGTTGAAAATTTCGAAAGCATACACCTATCTAGTCGCATGTTACGATAAATTTTTCATTGTGATGGAAACACAAATGGTAAATCATGTGTTTTAATAGAAGTAGTGAAATTTTTATTTTTTAAGTTATTAACTTTTTAGCACACATATTTCATTATTTGTATAGTAACACGTAGCGTATCACTCCGTGTATCGGTCACACTGAAAAATCTCCAGCATGTTACAAAACATAAGGTCCTAAAATAATGGACTGTAACTTTAGTGGGGATTTTATTTTTACTTTTCTTACAAGAGGGTGGAAATTTGGGTCAAGTCACACAATGATATTCACAATTAGGTATTTAACTCTTTATTTATAAGAGTCGAATATAAGACCTTCATTTACAAGTAGGAAGAATACCACTAAACAATAATATTAATGTTTATTTTATTTTATTAGTGGGATTAGATGGTTCTCCATACATTATTTACATGTAGCTAATTTACATGATATAATATCAAGATTAAAAGAAGAAGCTATATACATATAATTGCCGTATTTATTTTTATGTATTTTTGTGTTAATAGGGGATGAAGATTCGAAAGAGTAATCAAATACAATTATACAGTTAGTTTCTTTTGTTATACTTGACTGTGTAATTGTTGATATTACTAAGGGTATATGTGTAAAGTGTTATTTCTGCCAACACTATAAATACTAAGTGTATAACTAATTATTTTTTAATGAGAAATACAAGTATTTCAGTCAAAGACTTTTCTTCTTCTCTAAGCTTCCGCCTGTACTCTCTGATTCTCGATGCCATTTTTTGTTCTGCTTCTTCGGTTTGTGTTCTTGCGAAGCTGTCTTGTGTGTATCAATGGCTTCTCCATTGAATTCCTCTCATGAGTTGGTGCCAAATTCAGCCCCAATTTCTTCTTCCTCAAACCTCAACTTCTCAAATTCGTACTATTCTCTTACGATTCAGAATATTGGCAGTATGGTATCGATCAAGCTGAAATGCTCCAATTACCTCTTATGGCGAGCGTTGTTCGCTTCGATTCTTCGTCGCTACAAACTTCTTGGCATCATCGATGGCACTGAACCGTGTCAATCTCCTCTTCTTCCAGATCGCTCTCTCAATCCGGCTTTTAAGCTTTGGTATGAGAAAGATCAAAACCTCCTTATTTAGTTGAATTCAATGCTCTCTGAGGAAATTATTCCATTTACAGTTGGGGTTTCATCATCTTATGATCTGTGGATCAAGTTAGAGCAGTGATTTGGGGGCGTTTCTGATGCACACATTCATCAATTGAGATCTCGCCTTCAATCTCTTTAGAAAGGCTCTATGTCAATCTCTGAATACCAGCAGCAAATCAAAGAAATTTCTAATTCCTTGATTACTGCTGGAGCTTCGGTTACTGATCGTGATTTAATTGCTGCTACACTGGCTAGCTTGCTTGATGACTTTGAGTCGTCTATCGACTCCATTATGTTGTGTTTTTCTTCCACAACACTTAATGAATTGCATGGTTTGCTTCTCACCAAAGAATTGTCCATGTCTCAGTGAAAGATACTAGCTTCCTCTACTGCCGCATAACCATTTCAAGCTTTCTCTGTGCATTCTCAGGCTTCTTAGGCTCTTCTTTTCCTACACCACAAGTGTATGCTGCTCAATATCTTGAGTCACAGCCCTTTGTGAAGCAATATCGTGGTAATCGAGGCCACAACTCCAACATTCATGGTCACAACTATCCTCAACTTGGTAGTCATGGTTCTAATCATTCCAACCACCATGGCAATAATTCTGGTTATCACTCTTTCAATCAATCTGGTTATTGTGTACAATGTCAAATATGTGGTTCCACTAGTCATGAGGCCATTGATTGTTATGATCGTATGAATCCTAATATTGTTAGTAAAGTACCATCTACAAAGCTAGCTGCAATGTGTGCTCATCACTCTGCAAAGCCTTCTACCTCATCCAGGTTAATTGACTCTAGTACTACATCTTATATAACGAATGATATCTCAAACATTCAATCTCCCAATCCCTATCATGGCGAAGACAAAGTGTATATTAGAGATGGTAAAGGTCTGTCCATTGATCATATTGGTTCCTCTTTGTTACATACTCCACACTCTACTTTACAGTTGCACAATGTCTTACATGTGCCTCAAATGCAACACAATCTTCTTTCTGTTTATTAGTTTATTAAAGATAACAAATGTTCATTGACTCTTGATATTGATGGATCCTATGTCAAGGATTGTACTACTGGAAGATGTTTTTGCGAGGACCAATTAAAGATGGTTTCTTCCCTCTTCAAAGCTCATGTATCTCCTATCATTCTTCAGTATCTCCTCTTACTGCATTAGTAAGCAATAAAGCCTCTACAAATGTGTGCCATAATAGACTTGGTCATCTTTCTTCTGCCATTTTCTAAAGGGTACTCTCTAAAACTCAACTACCACTTCAAGGAAAATCTGCAGTGGACTTCTTATGCAAGGATTGTGCCTTAGCTAAGAATCATAAACTCCTTTGTACTAGTACTACTTCTGTTTCATCAACTGTTTAACATTGCTACATTGTGATTTGTGAGAACCTTCACATGTGTTGTCTATGAGTGGTTATAAGTACTACCTTCTCATTGTTGATGATTTTACTCAGTATTATTGGTTTTTTCCCTTAAAGGCCAAGGCAGATGTGTACTCAACTTTTGTAAACTTTCAATGCTATGTAGAAAATATTCTTGGTAATAAAATCAAAGTTGTTTGATCCGACTCAGGGGGTGAATTTACTGGTAATCATTTCAGGTTCCACGTTTAGTTGAAACTAACTCAGGGGGCTATGTTGAACGTAAACACAAACATTTAGTTGAAACTGCAAGGACTTTGTTAGTTCAATCTCAGGTTCCACATCAGTTTTGGGTTGAGGCATTTTCAACTGCTGTCTATTTGATTAACAGACTTCATATATCTGGTCTACTTCAATCTCTGTGGGAACTTTTGTTTCATACTCCTCCAAATTATTCAAGGTTGAAAATATTTGGTTGTAACTGCTTCCCATGGCTTAAATAATACATATCTTCTAAATTGGACAGCAAGAGTAAACACTGTGTTTTCTGGGGTATAGTGTTCAACATAAGGGTATCACTTCTTGGACCGTCTTACTCAGCACATTTATATCTCTAGACATGTTATTTTTCATGATATGAGTTTCTATATCATAAGACCAAAGCTGCAGCATCTCTTTCCTCAGCAACTTCTTCATTTTCCCCTTTCAACTTTGAGTTTACTATTCCATATTATGTTCCATCTATAAATCCAGCTCCTTCACTATCAACTCCCACTCAAAGTATTCACTTCAATAATGCACCATCCTTTCATGAAGACCTTGTTTCATCTAATGCCACAGCTTCTCAAGTTGATCACACACCTTCATCGGTTGTCAAAAATATACATCCCATGATCACTCAATCCAAGGCAGACATATTTAAACCAAAGGCCTACTCAGCAACTAAGCATCCATTGCCCTCTTCCATTGCTTCTATTCCAACTACATATCTTCAACTCAAAGTTTAAACACTGAAGACATGTTATGTAAGAGGAATTCAATGCCTTACAGTCCATAGGTACTTGGTCTTTGGTGCCTTCTGTTCCAAACCAAAATGTGGTAGGTTGTAAATGGGTTTTCAGGGTCAAGACACATCCTGATGGTAGTATTGATAGATATAAAGCCTAGCTTGTAGCCAAGGGCTTTCATCAACAAAAAGGACTGGATTACAAAGAGACTTTTAGCCATGTGGCTAAACCTGTTACCATAAGGGTTCTTCTATCCCTTGCTGTTCAAAATGATTGGTTCTTGAATCAACTTAATATCAGTAATGCATTTCCCCATGGTGATCTCAAAGAAGATGTGTTTATGACTCAACCTCCAGGCTTCTGTGATCCACAGTTTCCTAATCATGTCTGCGAGCTCAATAAGTCCCTCTATGGTCTTAAATAGGCGCCTCGAGCTTGGTTTGATAAGATGTTCACAACTTTAATCTCTCTTGATTTTCACCACTCCACTTCAAGTGCTTCTCTATTTGTGCTCAAAGCTCATGTGTTGGTTATTGTTCTGGTCTATATTGATGATATCTTAGTGGCTAGACCAAATTTTGATGTCTACAAACTCTTCATTCAAAAACTTAGTTTTATTTTTCCAGTTAAAAACCTTGGATCTCTGCATTATTTCCTTGGTCTTTAAGTTCAAAGATCTACTCAAGGTCTCTTTCTACATCAAAGTAAATATTTGTTGGATTTCCTTCAGAAACGAAAATGGAAGGTGCTAAACCTTACACAACTCATCTTAGCAGCATCAAGCCTGATCACACTAGACCATTTCTTTATGATCCAATAGAATATAGGTCTATCGTCGGTGCTTTGCAATATCTGACATGGACTCGACCTGATGTGTCTTTTGCAGTTAACCAAATGTGTCAATTTATGCATGCTCCACGTGAGTCTCACTTGCAAGCAGTCAAAATGATCTTATGATTTCTTAAAGGTTCTCTCACACACGGTTTATGGTTCAAAAAGGGATTTATTCGTCTCTCTACATTTTCAAATGCTGATCGCAGGTCTACAAGTGGTTATTGCATTTTCCTTAGATCAAATTTGATTAGTTAGAGTGCCAAAAAGCAATCTACTATTGCTAGAAGTTCAACTGATGCTAAATATAGATCTCTTGCTCACAATGTTGTAGAAATTACTTAGATGTGCAAAATTCTTAATGATATTAGTCTGCCACTTCTTAGAGTTCCTGACTTATAGTGTGATAACATTTATGCTATATCTTTGGCATCTAATCCTGTGTTTCATGCTCATACTAAACATGTGGAAATCGATTATCACTATTGTTTGGACCCAAATTTACACTATCGGCAAGTGCACTCAAGGTCGTTGAGTAAGCATAGCTCTACACTGTCGGATAAAAAAATGAAGATAATTTTATTATTATCAAAGGATAATATTATGATTCTTTTATCATAATAGTTATTTTTTAATAATGAATTATCTTGTACAAGATAAACGTGATGCAAATAATATCTCTAAACTACAATTCAAAATTAATTGGGGATATTCGGCATATTGGTGTTGGCAGATTCAAGCGGCAATACAGTTAATACTATATTAATTTTCATGCAATTAATCCATGCATGGGATAAAGGTGAAATTATGAGATGGTGATGGGATTAGGATGACATCTGAACAATAGAGTAAGCTTCAGCCTATGGACATATTAGGAAGAGTCAATTAGCACAAGGATAGTGACGTGGTGATCTTTTGACCACGGATCACATGATGATGGGATAAAGCCATCATTGTTTGATCATATGTGGTCAATTAAAAAGAGATAATGATGGAGATTTTAAATTGGTTGGACAATTGCATGATAACACCATGCATTTAGTTGGTTCTGATCCACGCCAAACCGCATTAAAGATCAAATGCAATACTGATCGACTCAAGTCAGCACGTCCCTATAAATACAGAGGCAGTGGTAACACAAAAAGCTCTCTCCAATTCAACACACAAACTGCCTTGTGCAAACTCTCGATCTACATGAACCTCTCAACAACCTTGAGATTTTTTTTTATTTTCTTTTTCTGCCAACACATCTTTAGTTTGGATAAACAGCACTATAAAGGCAATCGGTCACATCTTCAGTTTGGATAAACATCATTGTTGCCATAGAATCAGCTGACAGCAGAGCACCTTCAGTTTGGATAAACAGCACTGCGTTGAGACCGACTGGTTACCTATCCAAGTCTCGGTCAAGTAAGAATTTTTGAGTCCTTATTGGCAAAGGTCATCTCATTAGCTTTCTCGGCGAAGTGAGGTGTTACAGATTACTGGGCTTCGCACATTAAACGTCAAGTTGTTTTATGATTGGATATTCACGAGTTAGTTTTAGAGTTCGACATTCTGATGGCCGAACCACATTCACCATTAAGACATACATCTCTTTCGAGTACTTGTGTTCGTATAGTTTGGTGCCAGTTCAGCATGCTTATACTCTTACGAATATAATCACCATAACCGAACCCGGCGCCAACAATCTATGAACTTCACAAGACTAGCAGCCTTATCTTCAGGCTCTAGAACCCGAAGGCTGATACGTATTCCTTTCTCGGCCGTAGTCGCAAGAAAAAGAAGTCAGTAGCGCACTCAATGCCACATCCATATATTTTACTCACCGGTCGAGCTCGGCAGTCGAGTTGGCATGCCCCGCACATAACAAAATGACGTAGTTAGCTTATTGATTACTCGGCCTACACACCACGTAGGCTTGGTAGTTTTTAGGGTCAACAACTACATCAGAGAACTTGTCCTTACTCATTTGATCAAAGTTCAATTTGTTTGCAGTCAGGATCAACTCGCATATATTCATGCCAAAGCTTTGACAAAACACAGGTTTCGGTATTTGCAATCCAAGCTTCCCCTTGGTTCTTCTCAATCCTAGTTAAGCTTGAAGGGATGTAAAGAGTAATCAAATATAGTTATACTGCTAGTTTCTTTTGTTATACTTGAATGTGTAATTGTTGATATTACTATAGGTATACGTGTAAAGTGTTATTTCTGTCAACACTATAAATACCAAGTGTATAACTAATTATTGTTTAATGAGAAATACAAGTATTTCAGTCAAAAACTTTTCTTCTTCTCTAAGCTTCCTCTATAAAGCTCACAGATTCCTCATGGTACATAAACTAAAGAAAGCAAAGAAAGTTTTATTTTTCCTTGTGTGTTCATGTAAAAGGGGGGAATTAGTGGAAGGGTTATTTTCCATTTGAAACTTGGAATAAACAAACTCCACAATCCGACTAAAATACTTGTCCAAATAGCTTGGCTTTGCCACTAAGTGCGAGTACGTACTAAGCATTTTTTTTATCTGAGGGTTTTGATTGGCACTGCAGAAATTAACAATTTTATTACTCGGTTTGGATATATAGTACACACAACATATGAGCTAAAAACGAAGAGGACAGAGAAGTAAGCCCCTTCCACTTTGCAGAAGGTGGCTTCTTATAGCATGTCAACATCAGCTAATCCCATTCCATTTGAAGACCCAACCACCATATTGAAGGAATCTTCAAAGTTATATAAAAATTGTTTAGATTATCAATTGTATGTATCCACATCTTTTGACTTTCCAACTTAACTGTTTCCTTGATTTATACATTCAACCTACTCATCCTTCAACTTGAAGACGATTCTTGTTAATTAACAAGGGCTGGTAATCAAGAAACAAAAAAATAAAGTATTCAACAGATATTAGGGTTGAAACATATATATAATATCTCAAGAAACATTCATTCATTGGATATTAGTCACTTAATACTATGGTTTAGTAGTATTCATCTTCCTTTTTAAGTGAAATGTTTTGAGTTTGACTCTCCGAATGCGAGTTTAATACAAAACTATTATGGTTGACACATTGTGTATCTAAGCTCACCTCCCACCTCTTGGTGTAATATCATTGTATTTACAAAATTTTCGTTGATTGAAGCGAAACAAACTTTCATTCTTTGCAGCGAAACCTTAATGTGAAAATAAAATTGTATTAAAACGCACAGATCAGTCTATTTCTCCTTTCAAGAAAACTAATTACAGGCGCGTCCTACTAATAATTAGGTTCAATTCCAAAAAAAATAAAAAATAAAAACTAATTTTGGTCTTCATCCACTGGCGGGCGCTTGCCAATTGAGAAGGACAATAACTTAGTCAGCCATTCGTTGTTCTATATGAATCTTTAATTATCAACCACACATAAAAATTACCTTAAAAGAAGCATGATAATTTTTTTTCGTTCTTGTTACATTTTTTTTTATCTTTAATGTTGTTTATTGTCATAAAATAAAGGTTGACATCGGAAATTTCAAAAGATAAATTACAACTGGTTCTACTCCTAATTATACTGAACATTTTGTAATAAAACTCAACTTACTGGACTACGTAAGGAGTTAAATTGGGGCAATATTGATTTGGTTAGTAAGTAATTAAATCACTGATTCGACTTTGAAATTTTAATATTTATTCTGGAAAAAAAAAACTCCTATTGAATGATAGGAGAAATTCGAATATCTTAATTAGTTCTAACAAGAAAATATTAATTAATTTCTCGACAACAAACTTTCAAGTTGATGATCCTCAATTTTGAACGAACTACATTGGAAAAATGCATGCTTATAAGAAATTATTTGAATGTGTAAAATAAACTTGATAAGTGTTCGGATTCACAATCTGAAAAAATATAATGTAAATATGAGTTATCGGTGCAATTGTATATACTGCGTTCTTATCAAAAGAGGATCCCTTACGCCTTCAAAGACCACTCTTTCTGTTTTAGCAGCCGTTTGTTTTCCTTTCCAATATTTTTGAAAGAAACAACATAACATTATTGAAACCAAAAAACAAAAATTAGAAGGTTAACCTAAATAAATACATTCTTCAACACAATTGTGAGAAGACATATTGCAACGAAAAGCAATAAAAGATATGGACCAAAAATCAACAAAACAAACTGAACTGATTTTTTTTTTAGGGGGTGGTTGTTCTGGTCTGAAGCTCCTGGCGCCCCTGCGCGTGTCTAACATTGTCCAAGTAAATGAATATTAAACTAAACATGGTAAATACCATATTAAACTAAATATGGTAAATACCAAAAATATATATGATAATATTTGGGAATTTCTTATATATATATATTAATCTCCAAAGTGGAGTATATATAGGAGTTACAATTGGTATTACATATGTACTTCACTAATGTGGGACAATAAATTACTATTTACACTTTAACTAATATATAACTCACAACACTCCCCCTCAAGTTGATGCAAAGATGTCACGCATGCCCAACTTGTCAAGCGAGTTGGAAAACACACTATTAGACACAGCCTTAGTAAGAGTATCAACAAGTTGATCTTCAGATCTCACAAACAGAAACATAATAATTCCAGCATCCAATTTTTTCTTAATGAAATGTCGATCAATCTTCACATGTTTTGTTCGATCATGTTGCACTGGATTATGAGCAATCTCAATAGCAGCCTTGTTATCACAATGAAGTTTCATAGCACATTTGGGTTTAAACCCAAGATCTCTCAACAATTTTTTCAACCACAACAACTCACATACACCATGAGACATACCACGAAACTCAGCTTTTGCACTTGACCTAGCTACCACTTTTTGTTTCTTGCTTCTCCAAGTAACTAAATTACCACCCAAAAATGTAAAGTATCCAGATGTAGATTGCCAATCAGTGACAGAACCTGCCCAATCTGCATTTGTATGCCCTTCGACATTCAAATGACCATTCTTGGAGAAAACCAGACATCTGCCAGGAGCCATCTTCAAGTATCTTAAAATATGGGTTACTGCATCCATATGAACTTCACTAGGTGAGTGCATAAACTAACTTACCACACTAACTGCATAAGCAATGTCGGGGCAAGTGTGAGACAAATAAATTAATCTCCCCACAAGCCTCTGATACCATTCTTTATGAGTAAGAACTTGATCTGGAAATAAGCCCAGCCGATGATTTTGTTCAATCGGAGTATCAACAGGTTTGCAATCTAACATACTTGTTTCAGCTAACAAATCAAGAACATATTTCCGTTGAGATAGAAAATACCATGCTTGGATTGTGAAACCTCGATTCCAAGAAAATACTTCAATTCACCCAATTCTTTCATCTCAAACTCAGTAGCTAGGTACTTTTGAAAGCATTGTATCTCCTTCTGATCATCACCAGTCACTATCATGTCATCAACATAAATAATCAATGCAGTTAGCTTACCATTTTATCGATTTAGAAACAAAGTATGATCTGAATGACTCTGGATATACCCAAACTTCTTCATTGAACTTGTAAACCTCCCAAACCACGCTCTACGAGAGTGTTTCAAACCATACAAGGCCTTTCGTAACCTGCATACAACACCTTTTCCAGGAGATGTTCCAATACCAAGTGGGAGATCCATATACACTTCCTCCTGAAGATCACCATGAAGGAAAGCATTCTTAACATCAAACTGCAACAGAGGTCAATCCTGGTTTGCTGCTAAGGACAGAAGAACACACACAGTATTAAGTTTGGCAACAGGAGCAAAGGTCTCCTGATAGTCCACCCCATAGGTTTGAGTATAACCCTTAGCAACTAATCTGGCTTTATACTAGTCAATAGAACCATATGCTTTGTGCTTAATAGTAAACACTCATCTACATCCAACGGCTTTCTTCCCGTTTGGTAAAGGAACCAAATCCCAAGTAGAATTATTTTCCAAAGCTTCCATCTCAACTTTCATGGCATTAACCCACTTAGGGTCAGACAAAGCATCTTGCAATTTTGTTGGAATTGATACACTAGATAGCTGACATATGTAAGATGCATATGGTTTGGACAAACGATGAGTAAACACATAATTGTTGATAGGATATTTGGCTTTAGCATGCATATCAGGCTTATATCATACTTTAGGTTTTCCACGATTAGCTCGTAGAGGCAATTGATAAGTAGAAGAATTGTCAGAATTTACCTCATGTATGCACCATCTTGTACCAAATTGTTAGAAGAATCATCACTGGACAAACCATCATCAGGCAACTTGTTAGACATATCAGCAGCAGGTAATTGATCATCAGAAGGTAATTCGTCAAACATACTAACAGGCAACTAGCTAGGCACATCTGATCTGTCGTCAGTAGAAATAGGTCCAGGAATAACAGGTGACCGATCACTATTTGTAGCCGATTGATCAGTATCACGCAACATAAGGTTCTGTTCCCAACTCTGCATGTAACACATCATCCATACCATCTCTTCAAATTTGCACTTCACTCCCCCTCTCCTCTTGAAGTGGATAGTCGGAAGAGGGCTTCACAAAGCATGAAACTTCCTCATGGAATGTGACATCCATGGTAATATAAGTTTTTTGAGTCAGAGGATGATAACACTTATAACCTTTTTTATTGTTAGCATACCCAATAAACCGGAGAGCACATGCATTAAGTTTACTCCGCTGATGAGAGTAGACATGCACATATGCAATACACCCAAACACTTTTGGAGGAAGCTTTGATACAGAAACAAGATAAACATGTTTTTGTAGCACAGTGAATGGTGTTTGAAAATCAAGAACCATACTTGGAACACGATTGATCAAATACACAGCAGACAAAACAACATGACCCCACAAATGATTAGGAACACATTTATCCAACATCAAAGAGCGAGCAACCTCCATTATTTGACGATTCTTCCGTTTGGACACACCATTTTGTTGGGGTGTAAACGGAGTAGTCGTCTAGTGAATAATACCATGATTACGAAAAAAACATGTCAACGTGTGATTCACATATTCTCCTCCGTTGTCAGACCTGAAGACCTTAACTTTGGTCTGAAACTGAGTAGACACCATTGTACAAAATTCTTGAAGAAGTAACAGAACATCACTCTTATTCTTCATCAAGAACACCCAACTTAACCGAGTACAATCATCAATAAAAGTAACAAACCAACGGAATCCATTAGAAGTAACTTTCGTCAGACCCCACACATCAAAATGTATCAAATCAAATGGCAAAGTAGCTTTAGAATCACTTACGGGAAAGGAAGCACGATAACTCTTAGCCATGACACATGTTTCACACTTGAACTCTGAATCACGACAAGTGCGAAACAAAGAAGGAAATAGATGTTTCATATATCTGAATGATGGATGTCCCAATCGTCGATGCCACAACCAAATTTGATGTCTGTCATCCACTTTAGCACTTAAAACTTGATGATTATTTGAACCAGAAACAACAGTATCGTCCATAGTCAAGATATACAAACCCCTTATTCTTTTACCATGATCAATTAACTTCTGAGTTTGATTATCTTGAAAATAACAATACGTAAGGTAGAAGTGAGCAGAACAATATAAGGCATCAAGAAGTTTTCCTACCGACAAAAGATTGTACTTAACATCAGGAACAAGTAAAGCACGGACCAGTGATAAGGTTGGAGTCAGAGAGATAATGCCTTCACCCTTCACAAGGGAATGTGCTCCATTTGCACTAGTAATATACGGATCACGAACATAGTCACATAACTCATCAAACACTCTAGGGTCACTAGTCACATGATCATTGGCCTCAATATTAATTATCCATTTATTTGTTCCACCAAGATGCATAACAACATTATGATTATATTGAGTCATTGAACAAAATCACGAACAATAAAGGCACAAAAGATACGCAGCGGAATGAAAACAATTTAGCAGAACACTGTTCACGATACTGTAGCAGAGCACTATTCACGAATGTAGCAATTACTGTTTACAGCACTGTAGAGGACCACTGTTTACAAAGCAAACCACTATTCACGCACTGTATTGTAGTGCGACACTATTCTATTTTATTTTATTTTCACGAAGGAAATCACAAAAAATGTGGGCACAAAATTAAAGCACACAGGTCACCAAGAGCGAACTGCACTAATGCCATATTAAACTAAACATGGTAAATACCAAAAATATATATGACAATATTTGGGAATTTCTTATATTTATTAATCTCCAAAGTGGAGTATATATAGAAGTTACAATTGATATTACATATGTATTTCACTAATGTAGGACAATAAACTACTATTTACATTTTAACTAATATATAATTCGCAACAATAAATTCCATGCAATTCTAAGCACCTTTTCTCATATCACATGATCCATGGCACTTTCGCGTTACCCTCCACTAGAGCAACATGACGTAGGATACAATAATATATATATATATATATATATATATATATATATTATATGAATATATACTTTCAGTGTAGGAAGCAATATAGATCATCGCAAATCTTGGGCCAAGTTCGCATTAGGTCAAAACAAAGATCGAATTGAAAAGGCAATATTAAAACGGCAATGCATATAGCACACGGAATGCATTCTGATGATGGTATATGTTGAGGCTTGGAATCTATATAATTTTTTTTTTTCTATTACACAAAATTTAGCTTATGATTTTTTTGGTACAGATCACTTATATACATATATATAACGATAAATTTACATTAAAAAAAATTAATATCGAATTTGCCACTTAAAATATTTAGGAACTGAAACTGTAAATCTCCACCTCAGTTTGATCCAAAATTCTTGAGTTAAACTCTTACGATCTGTCAAGGGTTTTAGTTTCTGAAAAAACTAGCAAATTAATAATTGTCCCCAATGAATACGAATAGTTGTACTTTGTCATGATCGCAGATAAACATTAAACATCGGAGTCAGACACGACAGTGTCAGTTGGCCACTAGTTCGTTACTATTAATTTCAACTGGTGGAACCCTTTGTTTTTTTTTGTTTTTTTTATTTATCAGACTGGTGGAACCTAATTGGAAGGGTATTCTGTACAAGCAGAAATTAGATGCCTTGCTTGTTCTTTGCGTCTTCTGTTTCTTTATTATTTATTACTTGCACATTACAGACTTACAGTAACTTATCATATAATCATATGTATAACCTTGTGACGAGGCAGAAAATTTTCAATGGATCGGGAATATAGATAGGTACATTAAGTATTATAATATAAGTGTTGAATTTTTTTTTAAATATCTAATCATTTTCATTATGATATTTGGTATACAGATCATATTTCTAGCACACTGAAAAAATTTCTTGTAAATCTACTAATTCCAGCAATTTAAATACAACCTACAATTATTTCTTTCTAATAATTTGGTCAGCACATTCAAACAAGAACTTGACATTCTCACCATCAAGAAATTGATAATTTTATTATATGAAAATTCTAAAGTACCGTTATGTATGACATTTGCGGAATTTAACGGTGAAGTATTCTAAAGAATTCAAACGTACATATGCTAGACTGAAAAGAAAACCATCTTGATGTTATGTAAATATTAAAACTTTGCTTCATTAGGGTTTGATTTCAAGACCAGAAGTATCACTTCTAGTTCTAGCTAGGTAAAACTTATTTCACATACGAAACCCACCAGTGAAAATTATAAGGCTCTTTTGCATAAAAGTACCTCAATCTGCAGTAAAGTGAAAACGCGCACTAAAGATATTATTGATGTCGTAACTTTTTCTCTTTTTTTTTATTTTTTTAATTTTTGATACGATGCTGTCACTAAAGTTTTAGGAGGAGGAAATACTTCTATACATGCTTGTATATTGATGGTAACATTTGCTTTTATGTCTTATACTGTAGCATCGAGTAGCAGAATATTTATTCGTGCACATCCATATGGCCAGTCAAATCAATTTGTGGGGCATATGGTCACCATGCATGTATATTCAAGAAACTTGCAGTATTTTTATATATGATGCACAAAGTGATATGGTTTGTAATAGAAAAAGTTGATGTTTTATCATAAAATTAATTGGTAATATAGAAAGAATTTAATTTAATTTATTTTTACATTCTCAAATGTCCCGCTCATGACTAATTTTCAAGCCAAACACGTGGACAACACGAATTGAGTGATGTGGACCACGTGTAGCCGTTGAGTTTCACATGTGGGCCAATCTATTCTGATACCATGAAGAAAGTTGAGGTTCCACCATAAAACCAATTTGCATATCCCAACCTCTTATAAGCATTTGCAAGGTTTCTCATTTCACCGATATGAGACTCTTAATTTACCTTCACATTCTCATATGCCCTTGCATGTGGCGAATTTACACACACACACACACACACACGCTATAGCGCCATATTAACTTTCTAAATGATTAGTGTCTGAACCTTGTATGCATACATATTGGATGTTATACCTATAGAGTAAGTGGGTTAACTTGTTAAATATTAAAGGGAAGGAAAATCGGTAGGGATCAAACTCACACCATATTGCATAAGTATTATTACTTTCCATCACTGCGATAAAGCGCCATTTGCCAACTCCTCTTTATTGTTGTCTAGGCTAAAATGTATGATCTCAAAACTCCTTGAAGTGAAACATATACTCCTCACAAGTTTGACTCATTTAAATTAGACTAGTGATTTGTTTTCACTTGTAAGTAAAAAAATTTCTAGTTCGACTCACGTGATCAAGTACACATAATATTTGTTTTGAATTCAATCCTAATTGTGACTAATTCATTGTTTAGCTTCACCCAATTCACCTTCACTTTAGAGTGCGCAATAAAACCGGTGATTCAAACATCAAGCAAAATAATTAAGTTAATGGTATTCTTATAACCAGAAAAATGAGTTCATCATTTTAACAGATCATCTTACATGAATTAATTTGAGCTCAATTTCCATGCCGCAGTTTATTACAGCAGATATTGATCGAGTTGGAGCTCCCAACAGTAGCAAACTAAATTAATAACTATATAAGTAATTAAATAAAGGAGAAGGTAGAGGAGCTCATTAAACTATGACCCTTGATCCTTTCGTGGTACTGACATTAATTCATCAATTAAATTGAATGGAAATTAAACGACTTCGACGTTTACAGAAAACCAGTGTAAATATATAAAGGCTTAAGAAATATGAAGATTCCTTTTGGTGGGATCCCTATAAATATGAATACATGCGGATGTTGACGTATTGTGGACATATGGCTCCTGTTGTAAAAACGGCTGGCAAATTGTCCCCTCCTTTTAAGCTGTTGTGCACTGTACAAAGCCGAGCCCTAAGCGAGCTTTCCCGAATCTTCTTGTTTATCTGCAACACCATTAATATATTCCGAGTTATGTTATACTTACTAAATGTGGATCCCAACCTTACCACATATTTATACCATCATTTGTATCATCTTTCTAATAAAGATGAGATACATATATATTAATGGGCCATACCTCTGCTAGAAAGATAATATAAATGACAGTGTAAATATAGTGTAGCATTACTCTTTTTGCTCAATCCCTTGACATAATACATACATTTACTAGCCTTTCTATGGATTCCACTACACTGTTTATAAAGCGGGATAGATAGTAGTACTAAATGGTTCATGATCACGAATTAACTATACATGTAGGTAGACATTGTTAATAACGTGTTCGCAAAACAATCAATATGAGGACACTATCTTATCTCACTTCCTAAATAGTGGAGTGGAATACTTTCCAATGATTTCATTTTAATGATTGGGTTTAAAATATTTAAATTTAAAAGTACATTCATTCATTCTCTAGCCTTGATATTGATAAACTTTTCAGGCTCAGTATGGTCCACCACTAACATCACCGACACTGTCTTAACTTTACCACCTATAGGCTGGTGTTGAGTATTATCTAAAAAGGTCTCAATGATGTTAGGGGTGAAATCTCCTATATATTAATTGTAGATTTTTTTTGTCATATACTCAATGTGAGATCCTATTCTCCAACATATATCAAATTTGAATGTGAGTGACCATAAATTTCTTAACAAGTAAATTGAAACATTTCAGTTTTCTTTGGAGAAGTATTTACATGGCATGGTAATAAACTACCGTAGAGTTCCATCTAATAATTAAAAAATATGTGTAAATATTTGTCTACACCATATTACTAGCACGGAATAACACAATAGCGGTGTACCCATACTATATGCTTTCTTTCCCTAACTTTTTCACTCTCTCATAATCAATTTATTCTATAGAAATACTTCATTTTAATCTTTGAAAAAGATTACTTTTGGATTAGAACCTTGTGTAAGATTATAATCTAATTCTAGTCCTTTTACTCAATGTTCAAGTCAACATACAATTAATCAATGGCGGACTAAATAGTCAGGGCAAACTAAATTACAACCTTCTCCTCCTACTTCTTTGTCTTCTATTTCTCTCTTCTTGTGTGAGTCTCTGTTGTATGTACCAAATGCTCGATGAATTGCCTTAGTTGACAAGCCTTTGCAGTTTTCAACATTACTCTAAAATTTCCTATTATCACCCTCGACAAGCCTCAACAGATCATAATAATTGTTGACATATGTTAACAAGAATCGACAAGTTCCTACTAGGTGCTCAACAAAATGATCAAATGAAGTTTTTTTGGCATATTTAAAAAATTCTGACTCCGTCACTGCATTTTTCACCTCACATTTTATTTGTATTTTGAGATTTTGTCACAGTTTTTCCCCCTATAATAGTAATACCATGTGTTGACATATTGTATTGCATTTAATCTTATTTTTCTTTTGATTCATCATAATGTATTTTGATATAGACATTTAGGTACACTAACTTTTTTTTAAAAAAATCTGTACACTTTGTGTTCTTTATTTAAGTACATTGTTTCATTTTATATATTTCAGTACAAAAATTTAGATACTTTAATTCATTATAATATTTCGCTAATACATTTAGATACATTAATATATATTTTGTTACAGATATTTAAGTACAATATAATATATTTTAGCACATACATTTAGGTAAATCTTTTAATATATATATATATATATATATATATTGAGTAAATTGATATTTTTACACTAAGGAGATGGGGAGTTCGGTTAACCACACAATAGGCAATCTAATTTGGTATCGGATTCGTCATCCATAAGGTTCGAACCTAAAACCTCTCACTTCCAAGTGAAGAGGAATACCACCATACCGTAGCACTGAGTAGCTTTTAATATATTTGGATTCATTATGTATTTGCATTTCTATATGTGTCACAAATACATTTCTGAAATGTTTTCTCATTTATAATTGGATGAAGTTAAGCATAAAATCAAATATTGACAAGGATAAATTTTGGGAATAAAAATACACAATAAATATATAGTAAAAGGACTATAATCAATATTTAATCTAACTCTAGGTTTTTGTTCAATTTCAAACTTATTTAATGATTAAAGTTCAAAACCCCCTTTATTTTGTCAGTAAAAGTTTGAAATGAAAGTTAGTATTTATATAAATAGACGGTCCAGGATTCTCTCTGAATCACTCTTTGCGGATCCCGTCCGGAATAACTCATTATTGTTGTTCCCCACACATCCTGAGGCCAGAAATTATTTTTGGCTTCTCTTTTTTCTTTGTCGCGTGGGGCGATAACAACCTAGAACCAGCAGCCACCGATGCCTCTCCGCAAAGTCATTTCCCACCCCCTTCAGCTATTCAAGGATCCAATCCCTCAGCCACCCCACCTTGCAGGCGGCCATCGCACTCTTGGTCGCCGGAAAATGTCCTTCTCTTTATCTCTTTCTTTCTCGAAATACGGGCCGGTTCAAGGAGTTTTAGCAGGCAAATATTAGGGTGTGGTAAAGAAAGTGGAAGAAGAAAGGGAAATAATAATTAAAATCTAATCACATGATATGAATCAAACGGCCAAGATGACTTGGTCCGCAAGATTTGAAGGCATAGATCCGGAGACAAATGAATACTCTTGTTTGTTAATGTCTGTGAAAGAAATTAAAAAAGTTGATGCGCTAAGGAAAACAAACAAAAAATATAAATGCATCCAGAAAGATCAAAGACTAATTTATAACCATTTACTCACAATTTACACCACCAACCCCATGAAAAAGAAAACCAAAATGAAAATTACAACACTAACTGAAAACTGCCCATTATTTATTATGGAACTCGAAGTTGATAAACCCTCTTTATCTCTTCCTCGTGACCTTATTATTTAGAGAGAAAAAAATAAATAAATTATAAATAAACATATTATAACTTGATGCCTGACTGTAACTCTCCTCTTACTAGTCACCACTCACCTTCACCATTTCCCTCTCTTTTAAATTTCTTCCCAAAATTCAGGACCCGCCACATTGTATTTGACCCACTCACCCGTCCGAAAGCCCTGCAAAATCTGACCCACTTTCTTTGAATCCATGTTATGTTGCCCTTTTTCTCAAGTCATGACTCAGTCATTCAGCTGTTGCTGCACCCACTGGAGCTTGTTTGTTTGCCACTATCTCATAGTTCCCATCTCCTTCATCATCATCATCCTCCTCCTCCTCATCCTCCTCCTCTTCATCCTCCTCATCATCATCGTCATCACCGATATTGTTCTCTTTATCTTGCTGATCATGATAATCCTCCCCTTGGTTCTGATGATGATCAGTACCCATCATCAGTCCCTGATGATCTTGCTGCTGCGGCGGCGGTGGCTGAGGTGGCCATTGCTGCTCCGGCCTCACCATCAGAGGTACCGAATTTTCGGGCTTGAATTGGCTCGAAGAATTAGTAGTACTAGTACTATTGACATTGTTCTGATCAAAATTGTTCCTCTCTCTATACAAACTATCTAGCAGGTGAAAGTAAGGACATGTCTTCGAATCCTCAGGCCTTCTCTTGTTGCTTTCCTTCACTTTCTTGAAGTACTTGTTAATGTTCTCCCACTTCTCCTTGCATCTTTTTGCGTTCCGATTGTATCCGAGCTTCCTCATTCCTCCCGAGATTTCCTCCCAAAGCGGCCCTTTCGGTCCATTCTCTTGGTACTTAGAATCAAGGCTGGTTCTCAGCTTGATCAACGCTTGTACCTCCACTTTCGGCCATCTTGATGAGCTCGGTGGCATCATCAAATTATCGCTCTCCCCGTTGTTGTTTGATTTCGGAACAATGTCAAAGTTCGTCACCTTCTGTTGTGGTTGTGGTTGTGGTTGTGGTTGTGGTTGTGGTGGTGGTGGTGGTGGTGGTGGTGGTGCAGGCTGCCGCGGTGCAAGAGGAAGTGGTGCTGGTTGTAACGGTAGTAGCTGTGACTGGTTCGGTGTGCTTTGGTTTTGGTTTTGATTTTGGTTTTGCTGCTGCTCGGATACCTTTTGCAAGAATGACATGACCGCGGCATCTTTGGCTGCCTTGATTGATCGTTCTTGAGCTAGAATCTCGCGCTCTCTATTGATTCTTGCCATCTCTTGCATTCTCCAAGCTTCTTCTCTTACAATTCTTTCTTGTTCACGTTTCTCGATGGTCTCCAAGAATCTCTTCTGAAGATCCTCTTGCTTCTGGATCACATCCTTCATTAGTCTCTCGAAGAAGTCCTTCCATTTCCTCTTCTTCTTCGCCCGCCCTTCCAACTCCTCGTCAGACGAGGTGGAGGAAGAGGTGGAATTGGAAAGGAGGTCAGTGGGTATGGTTGGGAAAGACGTTGGAAATGCAGTGTGCTGCTGCTGATGATGATGACTGAGATTGCTTGTAGGGTTTGTTGTTGTTGGTTGAGGCGGCGGAGGTTGTGGCGGTGGTGGAAGAACTATAGGGTTTGTTGGTGGGAATGAACTGGGGAGTGTGAGGTTATTAAGTGTTGGTGTTGCAATGCCTTGAGAGGACACAATAGGAATTGTAGGGTGCGGGGCAGCTGACGATGGAACAGTAGTACTACTATTGGGATGAGAAATGGTTGGGGGAGGGTTAGCCATTGCCATTGTTGTCATTGTTGCCGCAGCTGCCGCCGTTGCAGACTGATGAGGCTTAGGTTGATGATGAGTAGTAGTACTCCCCGGAGTCGGAGGTTGATTTTCGAGGGCGTTTAACTGATCGAAAAACCGATAAGTCTTGCCTTCGGACTTGCCGGTGCGGCCTTCTTTGGTTCTCCTGTGGTACTTGTAGACGTTCTCAAACTTCTCCTTGCATTTCTTGGCGCTTCGATGATAGCCAAGCGCTGCTAGCTTGCTGAATGATATGATAACAATAGTTGCACAAAAATCAACACACACAAAAATTAATAAATTAAACATATTAACTGTTTATCTTGAATTCAGCAACAAAAACAAAGCATTTACACATAAAATTTTGAAAAATTATGATCAATAAATATATAAGAAATTAACATCCAGCTAACGCTGGGAGGAATATTTCAGATATATATATATACACATACATACATACATGTAATAAGAAAGGCAAGAAGGGATTCATTGATGAAAGACAGTAACCTCTTCTGGAAATTGTATGACTCAATTATTGAAAGAATTGATTCCATTTGTCTTAAATTTCTCTGTATTTTTTTGTGGAATTTATTATTATTCCCATTGTTGATTCCTTAATTTCTTGAGATAGACTAAGGAGAGGTAGAAATTAAAACCAAATGAAAGATACAAAAAAATGAAAACAAAAATAAAATTACCCAAAAGAGTAATTAAACTAAGTGAAGAACTTGAAATAGATCATAATTAAGTAAACAAAACAAAATAAAAAATATAGTACAAAGAAATGAAAATTTCTATCAGTTCTCAGATCTCAACCCCCTATGGAACCAAAAGTGCTCAAATTCTCACTAAAATTAATCAAGAAATAAAAATTAACAAAAACAAATTAGCAGTAGATAATTAGCTAGTTTCTATAGATATGGTAATTAAAATTTAACCTGGAAACCTCTTCCCATAAAGGACCCTTAACACTTGCATCACGAAACGCCACGTCCATGTCAGACCGTATTTGCAAGAGAGCTAAAGTCTCTTGGCGCGGCCACCGATTGCCACCGAAGCTCCTCTCGCCACCTCCTAACAATTCCTCTTGACCACCTCTGAACATTTCTTCACCTGAATTATTATTCGACCCATTGCCGCTGCCGCCACCACCTTCGGGAGCTGCCACAGCTGTGGCCACAGCATCGCGGCCGATGGAGCTCCCTAAGACACTAGTAGATTCCCCCAGCATAGGACCAGCTGGTCTACTTCCCCTTTTTCTTCTCTTATTACTCCCCTCTAGCTATAACAAAACTAACAATTACGACTTACAGCAGCTGATGGAAGTTTATAAAAATATATCACTCGCACGAGAGACAGAGAGAGAGAGAGAGAGAGGGAGAGAGAGAGATGGTGAATTCTGTACAGAAGGGTTTTAAGAAAACGGGTGAAGGGTGAAGTTAATTTATTTCGGTGGGATCTGCTTCTCGATCTCAAGGAACTTGTTTTTCTTTTCCCTTTTTATTATGTATATACGTATATATCTCCTTCTTTTTTTTTTTTTTTTCTTTTTTGCTGTGGAATCTTTTTTTTTTTTTTTTCTGTGTAAGTTGGTAAAAAGAAACAAAACATTATTGGATCATTTTCCTTATTTTTTTTTTTCAAAAATGTATTATTTCAGAAGGAAAAGATGTATGTATGTATGTATGTATACGTAGAAAGAGATTATTCTTTTTTCAGTGGTAGTGTTACAACAGACATTTTCTAACAGCTGCGCAAAGAGACGATGATGATAATAAGTTGGTTTTTGTGTGTCCAGCTAAATTTAGTTAAAAAGCCGGCCCATCTAGGTCAGCTTATTTCTCTTTCTTTGTTTTTAAAGGATTTTTTTAATTTTTTTGTTTATGATCAAGATTATTCATATATAAATTATTTTGTAAGATCGTCTTTAAAAATTCAATTAAGATTAAATTTAAAATAATTTAATCATAAAACTGTATAAAATTTGATGAAAAGAATAAGTAAAATAAAAGCCGTCCCGTTTAGGTCAGCTTTTTTCTCTTAAGGATATTTTTCATTTCTATTTATTTACATATTTTTTAGGCTCAGTGGCCGTTGGGTACAATTGGGTTAAAATTACTATTTTACTCCCAACGTGAGTCCCATTGACCTTTAATCATTGAAAGCTAATCTGGTGACGTATATTTTATTGGATCAGTACTATTGCAGATCTAGGTTTTGTTTATTTTATCACTTAATTAGGTAATCGTGGATTTACCAGAACACCCTTGCTTTAAAAGAAATTTCAAAGAATAGAAAAATTATTGGCATGATATTGTTGACCATATATTTTAAGGAGAAGGGAGTATTCGAATTTGATTCTTTGATTTAGCAAAATTGCTAGTATTATTACGTATTTGTATTATTATTTATATCATTTTTCTAATAGAAATGTGATCCGTAAACATTATTTTTATTAGACATATAGTATAAGTATATGGTAAGTGTAGTATTACTCGTAATTTAAGAAGAGGAGTTTCAAATGTGGCATGTATAGGTAGAAACTCAACATTCTATCTATTAAGATATTGGACCACTTATCGTTGACCATATTTTTTTCACTACATATAAAGCGAGATTTATGTGGAATCCACTCTTGCAAGTAAATTTCCTCGATT
Organism: Malus sylvestris; assembly: GCF_916048215.2. NCBI lineage: Eukaryota > Viridiplantae > Streptophyta > Magnoliopsida > Rosales > Rosaceae > Malus > Malus sylvestris. The sequence continues at coordinate 4,149,548 of NC_062264.1, read as the reverse complement.
TTGTTGAAACATCCTCATATATATTCTATGTGAATCCAGATATAATATACACTAAATTAATAACAATAACAAAGAGGAATTTAAACTTGGTTTTTATACGAAGGAGCATACAAATCTAGCAAACTTGTCTGAACCAATTTTTTTGTTGTTTGCCATTTTGTTTTGGTAAAAACTTATAAATGCTCAAATTTTTTTTAACAAACGATATTATTTAAAATTACTAAGATTATTAATATAGTATATTATGTGGTATTATTCTAAATTAAAAATTTTAATAAGAAAAATGCCTCTAATATTTTTCAACTTGTTGGGTGGAAGTATAACTGTAGACTATGTCGCCTAAGGGGCCTCTTGTGATTGTGACAATCAAAGTTTGACAAAAGTATATTCTTGCAAATTGAGCAAAGAAAATAATTTCTTATGGGTAATACTAGGGATGCTAAATTTATAGACAAAATTTTGTAAACTAAATAACATGGGAACTGATGATTTGATTGTTATTTAAGCATTCATAAACATGTTCATGCCTATTATAGTGACAAATAATTTAGTTTGTAATTTTAATCTGCAAATTAAATCTCCTTATCGTTACCCATTTGTTATCTTAAAAGAGACATTTAGGAGTGGGATCCACTGTTGGAATTAGTTGAATTAATCTTTCTTTGGTTAGATGTAGGTCATTTTATTAGGCCAAAGCTATTTATGAAAAGGAGTAAATGGGGACCAATTTTTCAGTTGGGTTATCGACCTACCACAATAAATTTTGTGGAATTTTGGACGGCTGTGATCTAATCATCAACGATGATGCGGAAATAATTTGGACATTTTTGGGACCATTAGCTTGTGATTTAATTCCTTGTGTTCTCTAATTGTGTCATGATCAAAGCATTGTAGCCACACATACACAATTTGTGCCACGACTGTATATACTATTACCATGGTTACGTTTCTCTTTCGTATTTTAAATTCCACTTAGAAACGGAATGTGACTTTTGTTTTTTTGTTATGAGGTTTTTATGATTTGCAAACTGGTTTTCTTAACATTAATATTTTTGACCATTCATGCATTAAAAATTATAATTTTCCGAAATATCTAACATGTACAATATCTTATAGTCATAAGTTGTAGTTACAAATACGACAACATCACATGTTACACTGTTAGAAAAGCTTCAAAAACATCGTAAAACGTGTGACTAAAAAACTTGTCTAGATATGTTACATGCGTGAGAAGTTATACGTTTGAAATCTCTTCTATTAATTTCATTAAAAACGTTATTTATTAATATAGTTAATTACCGTGTCAAACAAATAAAACTTCATCCTTGTGCCATTATCGTAGCCAAAAGGTCAAGAAATGAGTTTTGACCTAGTGGGTTGCAATTATGGGTAGTTTTCTTTTTCGAGCTCATAAAAATCCATGAAAATTCATAATACTCTTTAAAGTACATGGTGGACTTTTTGATCAACTGATGTTCTTAAAATAAAGAGAAATGCACAGTAGACACTCTAAAAAATGTTATTTTTTATGAACTCTTTGCTATCTCATATTTTTTAGACAATGTTTTATAATGTCGACACAATATTTAACGTTAAACTGTGAGGTGACAGAAAGTTCATGAATAGTTCCACTTTAAGAGAGTCTCATTAGCATTTCTCTAAAGTAAAATGTATATTAGAGACAAGAATATGATAAAAGATCATACATGGTTGCGTAATACAACGTTTTTCTTTAAGATCTAAAATAAATTACAACGAATATTATCGACCAATCTTTAATTTTTCAACGATCCTATATTCGGTGTGATAATTTTCCGAATTTAGCATATACAATGGATTTGGGAAAATATATTGGCATAAAAAGGCAGAATGAAAAAAAAAATCAACTTGTAGGGAAAGGAAAGAAGGGAAAAGGGAAATCAAATTTTTGAAAACATTACAATTTGCAATCAATTCCGTAACTCAATTATTGAGTTGAAAAAACAAGTGGATTGCCAAACCATATAATGCAACGAGGTGGGACCCCCTTGAATGAATAAGCCATTTAATGCACAAATCATCGAAGATTAACTTTTTATGTTTACACACTATGGTTAGTGAGTTCAATTTTTTTGTATTTATTTTATTTGTGAAAATATTTTCTAACGTGATAACACATATCAATTAATAATAAAATTAGAAGAAATCTATAAAATTAAATAAAAAATCAGAGAAAAAACAAAACACAAAATAAATGTAAATTCGCCTTCACTAGTAAATAAAAATGGAAGTTAAAAACCCAAAGAACGTGAAGATTGTGTGATGAGGGTAACGTTTTTTGGGCCAACCGAATAGCGTAAGCGATTGGTAAAAGCGATAAGCAAGGATCAGGGGAGGGTCATATTGGTAAAATGAGTACGAAGAGGTGGAGTAACACGTAAGGTAAACGTGAAAGGATGAGCACCGTCTATTTTTAATCCTTATTTTGGACAAGGGTAAACCTTACGTAACTGATAATGATAAAAATTAGTTACAGTCACCATATGTTATCATTTGTTAAAAAAAATCACTTTTAAAATATACTTTTACTGGCACTAACTAGTTTTCCATCATCTTTACAAATTATAAGAATAGGGTATGAATAGCCACTATAGCACTACAAACTAGTTAATAGTTTTTTTTTTTAGAATGAATTGACACACCCCGACCTAAATCGAGGCATGCTGACCGTCACGTGAGGGTGACGTAGCCATGTGCACAGTGCGGAAGCAATAATGATATAAGAAATGCGAATAAATAAAAACCAATGGACTAAAACACTAGATGAGATAAGGTGAAAGTGCGATATTAAAAGTGACTACACATAATCAGAGCATAAGTAGCCTAAGTGCAGTCTAGCAGGACGAATACTAATTATACAATACCAAAGATGGTCCTACAATAGTGATAATCTGTCAGAGGAGGGGCGCAAAACAGAAAGTGTGAGTGGGAAAAAACAAAGCTTTTCAAAACCATTTCACTATCAAAGTAGTAACCCCTCACCGTAAAACCTGCATAATTCCCAGAAAATAGCATATACGATTATATCTCAAAATCATATTCAAAATAACAAATCCACTGAAAATACCATGTCAAATCTCAGGAAGAAAAATAAGTAAGCCAGTTGCAATAAATCAATATGAAATAGTATGTCAGCCGAAGTCACCTAAAGTGACCTGTACGGCTGGGTCCACAACTCATTAATCAAATTCTACACACGAGTCTAAACCACCTAATGTGGTCTGTACGACAGGCTAGGTGTAAATAAATAGGCTTAAGTGCTACGGTCACGTGAAGGCTGTGCGAAGTATTCGCAAGTCACCTACGAGTCAGAACCACCTAATGTGGTCTATACAACAAGCTGGCACCTGCCTTGGATCCAAGGTGAGCATGTGGTGCTGGAGGTGAACGATCACGTGAAGGCTAGGCCTTGTCCTCGGGCGGAGCACTAACACTGAGGTGCAGGATAATAATCTCGAAATATATCTCAACACTAATGTACTCATTACCATCACTACCATCAACATACTCACATGAAGCTTACATGTGCGTTCGCAGCGTTGAGCAACAATATATATATAACCATACTAATGCCCAATTAAACATAAATAGCATTTGACATGGCATTTCAAAGTATCAAACCATTTAATTAAGTTTTATGGGAAAAATACCAAGTATATATATATATATATATATACTGAAAACCAAAAGCCCACTCACTGATATGTGGAAGGGTCATAACCCCCGAGCCTTGCTTGACTACGCTCGTCCTCAAGATAGGTCTCACCTATATGTGAAACAACTATTTAAATGTTATTTTTAAGCACATAAACAAAACTAGGTAATAACTTATCATACATTGCTCAATAGGGGTATATGAATATACCGCTGTGTCCTACTCAACCTTAGGAACATCCTCATATTTTTAGAAAATTTTTTCGACGTCCCACACGCCAGCCAAGGCACGGTCACTCGTAGGCACGTGCCTGGCACACCAAACAGATTCCCTAACGGCGTTAGGGAATATTATGTTAAAAATCAGCTATACTGTTAAAGATACTTGATGCCATTAGAATATTTCGTCAACTTTGACGGAATATTGTGACAGCCCGTTCCAAATTTTACGTTTTTATTAATTTTAGAAGCGTGAATTTACGAAAATGCCCTAGAGGCAAGGACTTTGACTTTCGTTGATCATCGGTTAGAGTGGTGTATAACTTATTCTTTTAGCATATCCTCGTAGTACTCGTCACTACGAACGCATAGGCAAAAGCCGTTTGCGAGTCCGAATTATAACGGTATAGTTACGGACGTTTGAAGTTGGTTATTTAAAGGTAATTAAATTATTTGAACTCCCACCTTGTGGGAAGACTAACCAATCAGCCTTTAAGCAAAGAGAAAAGGGAACCAATCACATCAAAGGAGGACAGAGCCTCCATCCAATCAGAAAAATTAAGGGGGAAGGCTGGAGCTTTCCCGTGGGTTTTTCCACTCACGACCAACCATTTTCCAAGGCTGATTCCGGCCAACTCCGACGGATATTTTCGAAGTCACCACCACCATCTTGAAGCTCTCATTCCCCTCTACAAAACTCACCCAAGAACCACCTTGGTTAACCTCTGTACGTGGCGGTTTGAGGCCACAAAACCCGATGAAAACCAATGGTGTTTCGGCCACCCTTTTCATTTTTCCAGCGAATCGGCAAAGCAATGGCCGACACCATCACTTGGGCTTTATAGCCCATCATCCCAGGAAAAATCACGACCAGCCTTGACCCCGTTGGAGCACTGAGGAAGAAGAATCAAAGTTCACCCAAGTATAGGGTTACCGACGGGTTTTAACAAAATTAAAGCTCTTCCCGGCCTATTTGGCCTTGGTCACAGGTATAAATCGATTCCTCATGTTGTGTAGATGAATTTTCATGTTTGGATCGTGTGATTTGGTGGAGCAATGAGAAAGTTATAATGATTTAAAGTTTGCCCAGTTTTCGGTGACCTCCGTCACTTTCGAGGTGTTTTCCGGGCAAATCACGATGAGATAGCCATCGTGTAAGGTACCAATTTCTTCGTCTCATCGAGAACTATGATTTTTGTTTTTGAATCACTTATTTTCGTTGAGTATTGACAAAGTTATGGACGTTGAAAGGTTACCCAGAAATTCCAGCGAGTTACCCGTTTTTCTAAACATAAAAAAAAAAAAAAATTGGTCACATCCTGGGCCCGTTCCACTACCGTAGCATGATATTGTCCGCTTTGGGCTTACCATTCACTCACAGTTTTGTTTTTGGGAACTCACGAGCAACTTCCCAGTGGGTCACCCATCCATCGTGTGAGTGCTCTAGCCTCCTTCTCGCTTAACTTCAGAGTTCCTACGAAACCCGAAGCCAATGAACTCCCAAAAGGCCTCGTGCTAGGTAGGGATAAGAATATACATTTAAGAATCCCTCCCCTGGGCAATGTGGGATGTTACAATCCACCCCCCTTAGGTGGCCCAACGTACTCATCAGCACATTTCCGGCCAGGGATTGACTCTGATACCAATTTGTCACATCCTGGCCCAGGTCCACTACATCCCGCGCCCGTTCCACCACCATAGCACGATATTATCCTCTTTGGGCTTATCATTCCCTCATAGTTTTGTTTTTGGGAACTCACGTGCAACTTCCCAGTGGTTCACCCATCCTGGGAGTGTTATGGCCTCCTTCTCACTTAACTTCAGAGTTCCTACAAAACCCAAAGCCAGTGAGCTCCTAAAAGGCCTCATGCTAGGTAGGGATGAGAATATACATTTAAGGATCACTCCCCTGGGCGATGTGGGATGTTACAAATATTCTCATCCTTCTTCCTTGGTTTGCCGGAGTCCAACACTGGTTACCGCTGTGATCGTCGGATTTTGGAAAATTTTCAAACCTTAATATCTTCTTCAATTCTCAACCAAAATTCCTAAAATTTATACCAAAATGAAGCCCTCAACATGTAGAACATGATCTTACCTTTCAAAGGTCCTAAAAGCAACGGAAACTTGCTAGAAAAATTTCGATAATCCGGCCACCTCTGCAACTTGCCAAACCCGAGCTTCCCGACGTCCAAAACATTCCAAAACTCTTCCCTAAGCATCGTGAAGAAGTTCTAAAGCTCCCTAGCACCCTAAAACTCGACGAAAAGTCCGCGATCACCACAAGTGAACTGTACACCCATCAGAGCTCCCTGATTCTCGAGTCTCTGAAGTCCCCACATCCAACCAACGCTATGGATCAACTCCTAAGGTTGCAAGGAGCATGAAAACAACTTCCAAAACCCCGATCCATGAATGGAGAGCTAGGGTAGGAGTTGTCCATACCGTTGTACGGAAATGGAAAAAAATCTGAGAGGGAAGGAGAGAAAGTCAACGGGTGTGGGTATGTGTGTGTGTGGTCCAGATTTTGTCACCAAACAAAACTAACAAATGACTTCAATTCCAAATGCTTAGGAATAAAAAGGATTGGTCCAAATCCAAAGCTTAAACCACACAACACAGCTCAACGATTAAAGGGCATAAAAGTCATTTCACACCATCAATAAAATATTTCGGGACGGGCTGTCACATGAACTATCAATTTAGTCTTTAAATTATTAATATAGTGAAAATTAGGTCTCTAAACTATTTTTTCTGTAAAATCATTCCTCAAGCTAATAAAAATCTGCCAAATACATCTCTAATATTATATCAAAGTTATTCTATTCACTTTTTCGTCAAGTAATTAAGGCATGTGACTTGCATGTGATACACTTTAGATGGTAGATAGAAAATTTTCATAGTTTAAGGACTTATTTTCTTCGAAGAAATAATGTATAGAGTTCATTTCGAAGGGTAAATTAGATGTTAAATTCGCAACTATATGCAACATTAAGGTCATAGGCTAGAAAATAACAGAAATATCATCTAAATGTGTCATGTGACTTAAATTGATGAAAATTGGATAAAATAGCTTTGAATATAATATTAGGAATGAAATTAGCAGTTTTTAATGAATTTTGTTACTGATTTTACCCCAAAAAAAATTTAGGAACCAAATTTTCACTGATGTGATAATTTAGGAACTAAATTGAAAGTTCCCCCTTTCTCTTATTCTAGGTGTGAGTTTTAAGTTTGACTTTCATTACTCTTGAATATGAATTTAGTATCAAATTAGGCATGGCTTGTGGCTTATCCAATCTCTCATGCCCAATATCGATAAAAAAAATGATAGGATATTCATGAATTTTTTTTTTTTTTATATAAAGGGGGGTAAAACTCACCTACACCAAATCACAATGAACCACTCATTTGTATTGAAAATCACTACAAATACAGTTTTCACCGCGTGAGTCAAACTTTGAATCTTCTCAAACCAAGTAGAGACTGGGTGCAGCTAAATTAACTGATCATGTCCGCACCAATTGGCTTGTGGTCTAATGATCTTTGGCCGCACTTAATTGGAGTAGGTCTCTTATCGACTAACATGAATGACAATGACTATTCTTCATGGTGAATTCGAATCCATACCTAATTGTTATGGTATCGTGATGTGTAACTTTATTTGTAACAATCAACAATGACAAATCATATCTCTAAATGGTGATAAAAAGATCAAGAATTTTGATTATGAAATTTATACCATGAAGGACGTTACTCGCAAGTGAGTAATTCATACGCCACCATAATGGGGGTTAACCTCCACTTAAATATCAAACACATAAGAAATACATATAAGGTATATGAATCGAATTTGATACCTCTTCAACTAGCGAAAACAACTACCAGTTAAATAAAACTTGCTGCAAGAGATCCTGTCTTCTAATAGTTGTACTATAATGACATAGGATAATACTGATAGCAGCACACTTGACGGTTGTCGACAGTACGCCATAATCGACTAATGAGTATGTCAAATCCAGTTATATATATAATTATATTGTACTAGAAAACAACGATGAGACACAATCGCCATCGATTGTGCACAAGTTGTACACAAATTAATTACCAATTGTTAACTGTCATTATCTGGCCTCGTCGATCAACAAATAGTAAACATGTTAATTATATTGCTTCTATTATAATTAAGGCATTAGATTTACTGGGTTACACATACACACACACACATATATATATATATGGCCTGCTTAGCTGGCAGAACATATGTATCTGTAAAATCTGTAGTTGGATAGTATCCTTAGATAACAGATGCCTTGTGCAACTTCTCTAAGCTAGCTAGCTGGAGATCGAGCGAGATGCCTTCCTCCACTATGGCCACCACTTTGTATTTTACATCCTTACACCTACTACGTACCTCTCTCTACCATTCTGTATTTACAGCTTTTACAACTTAAACTCTCTCTCTCTCTCTCTGAGGAACTCACATGGTACAAACACATCGTTATTGTAATAATATAATGACATATGCAGTGATAATGTACTTGTACTGTATAATTCACTATAAAACTCTAGACTCGAGTTATCATTTTTACCAAGGAATGCATGATGCATGCAGTAGTTTATATCAGGCTGCAGCCATCTTGGTCATACTATAAAAAAGAAGCAACCGTTTTTGAATAATCAAGATTCATAGTTTTACAAGATAAGGATTTGTACAATATATTAGGTATGGTAAAGATAATATTAACGTATATACACAGACGCGTATACGTCACTTGCTAATATTGATAAAATGAAATACTATTTTCGATCGTAGTTGTCTTTTACTGCAACAACTTGTAGGAAAACCCAATCTTGGTGACTTGTGAAAGCCAGATATTCTGCTAGCTGCAGAACTTTAGGCATAAAATGTAAGAAACCGAAAAAAAATACAACAAATTTAAATGAATAGGAACAGAATCGTTTCGATATGATCCAACCTTTGCAGTTTGTGCCTGCTGCTGGGTTAAAATACAACGTTTACTTTGTAATTGTAATATATATTATTTCTGGTATCGTATCGATTACCTCACTTTTACAAGACAAACAAATGCCTCGAACTAGGAAAATGTTTTGGAGCATTATCATCATTTTCTTTTTCCTCTTACTAGATGTAGGAAATTATTTAAATATATCTACGGAAGCCTTCAAAGACTAACCAATCGATAAGTTAATACAGTGTTAATTATATGTTTGAGTGCACTCCACAATGTCATCTCATGATGTAACTGTTTATCGGTAATTATTTGAAGGCAACCCTTGCGAAAATTAGCCGCACTTAAAAACATTATTTAAATATATATAGGGAAACCTTCAAACACCAACCGATTAATAAGTAATACGGCGTTAATTATACATTTCAATTCATTCCACAATGCGTCTGATCATCTAACTTTTTGTCAGTAATCAATTCAAAATAATACAATAACAACAAAGGATTTTCTCACTAAGTGAAGGTCGGCTATATGAATCCTAGAACGCTATTGCACTCGGTTTTGAGTCACGTCTTCCGTTAGATTCAAGTACTCTAAATCTTTTCTTAGACTCTCTTCCAAAGTCCTTCTAGGTCTTTCTCTAACAGTTATTACAAAAATTAGCAAAATAAAAAAATTTTAATCATCTAACTATAAGACAGCAAATAAATGAACACAAAATTGCATATTAACAATGAAAATTTCCACAACAATATCAAAAGACGATTTTTTTTATTTGACTAATTCTTTTGCAAGAGTGAAACTTATATATGTGTATACATATTCGAATATTTGAAAAGTGATATTTGAACCAATATATGTATGTAGAAATGTATTATAAGAAATGATAAACACATATTTATTTTATCATTTTTGTTTTTTTTTTCATTTGATTTTTTGACTCGATAACCAAAGATAAAGACGCGTGTGTGAAATGGTTGACTCCAAAACGAATGATAAAGAAGCGTGTGTGAAATATCTGACAATAATATGAACAAATATGTATGTAGAGGTGGCCGAATTTTATAAATTACAGCCCATTTGGAAAAATAAAGTTTACACTTTACATGTGGACAAAAGGGTTTACTTCACATGGGTGGACATGTGATGTGAATGTACACACATACTTCTGTCTACCATGTGGTTTAACCCCGTGGATTTTATCTGTCACCAGCTAAGCATGCCCACACCCAATTGATTCTCTTTTTTTTTTTCTTTTTTTTGGGCCAACTCTTTCTTATTTGTATTTTTTATTTTCTACCCCCTTTCTTTTTACCTTTTTCTTAAATTAATAACAAAAAATTATGCATCACATATTAATTTTCAAGGAGCCCACCAAGAACAATTTAAGACTCCTGTCACTCAACCTCATGGAATTAATGATTTTTTTTTTTCTCTTTTTATCTTTTTTCAACTTATTAATTTTCCATGTGGGATCTAGAGGTAATTACTTGAATGTGACCCATCAACAAAGCTAGCTAGCTAGCTAGAATAATGTTTTTGAATGGTTCCTACTTTTATCACACTTGATTATTTATTGATGCAGAATTTTTTTTTTTTTTGGTACTTTGAATTTCCTGATACTCTGAATGTTTTAACTATTAAATATTTGTCATAGATATTATTTGTCACTTTCCTCTTCAAGTTGTACCATTTCATATTTTTCTAATAGTAATTAAATATATTTTTTTCTTCTTTTTTCTTCAAAAGAAAAGAAGGTATAAAATTAATGGTGAAAGAAACAAAGCATTAAGCAAATAGGTGTTACAATGATTAATTAGTTGTAATAGTGACCGCCGTTGTTCTTTACCAACAATGTTTGATTAATAATTTACTATATATAACACTTTCTATTAGAACCTTCCTTGTTGTCCAACCCATATCATAATATTCCTTGAGAATCGTTTAAGCATATAATAATTAGACCTTTTGAGTTTAGATGTAATTAAGTGTAGATTATTACTTGAAAGATGATAGCTAGTGGAGTGAATTGAAAGCCATTGCAGCATATATTGCAAGTTTGCAACCATGTGCCAAAGATTAGCATACTTAATCATGTTTTATTATGCAAAGCAAACCCAAATGCTGCAAACGTTTATATTAATTTGGAACATGAAAGCATGTGCATGCAAATAACTATTCCATATGGCAGTGGAAGATCCTAATTGAAGGATTCTAAGAAATTTGTATTTTCATAAAAAAATTTAAAAAAAAAACTTGTAACTCAAATGATTAAATTCATTCTAGCAATGGAAGGTCCTAATTAAAGGATTACATTTTCGGTGGGCAAGAGGCTTGTAGACCAAGTAATTAATTTGAAGTAGCATAATATAGAAAATAGTTCTATTCACGCACTAATTTTTACCTCTCCCACACTTGTTAATTTTTTGTCATTGATCTTCTTCAATTCATCGATCCGACAACCGAAAATTGAGAGAGATGTACAAGCAGTAAAAATGAGTGTGTAGATATTTCTTCAATTCATTTGATCCAACGATCGAAAAGTATGTAAAAAGTAAAAATGGTGAGTAGATATTACTACCCATATAGAATTGGTTGTATTACCCTAATGCAGGAGCTCATTGAGGATGGGCCCCATGTGGGCCAAAGGAAAGCACCCAAAAAGCCCATATTGGGCAAGAAAGAGTGGAAGGGCCCCATGCGGCCACAAACAAGAAGTTAACAGTGGGAAAGAAAGGGAGAGTACCAAAGGAAAAATCACGTTCTCACGTCCACTTCTTTGCTTTTTTCCGCCCTTTGTTACTCACGTCCATTTCTTTGATGTTATAGTTAGACCCAATTGGATAACAGGATAAGCTTTTCCCAATACGCTTTAATGTAACACTGTTGCTTCTGTGCATTTTGTTATATTATATCTTTCCAACCCTAGCTCACGAGGATGGACCAACAAAAACATAAACATTCCGATTATACAATATGTCTGGACGACATAGTTGATGTTTCATATAATTTAATGGTATCACACGAGTTCATTGATAGCACCATTCTCACATTGAACAATTGCTCGAAAGTGTAGTTGTGAATTGCTAGGAGAAAAACTAGGCTATTCCGGTTGTATGCCCCCGAGAGTCCCAAAACATTGTTTCAGTTAAGTTTTTCTTCAGTTGAACTGTATGTAGTGGATTGCTCTAGTGGTTATGATCTCACTCTTCAACCCAGTGCATCCTGAATTTACTCTTCTTCCTCATTTCTATTGGGGGTCAAATGACATGAATCTAACTTAGCAATAACAATGGCACCGAATTTGTAGCCAAAACTTTATAGGGAAAGGATACTCTTAATTATCCAACAGCAACAACCAAAAGAGGTCTTAAATTTAGCCCATAAGGGTCTAGGATGAGAAAACTTAATACACTCACATGATAACATGCATTTTTCTCAATCATTTAAAGTGGGATGATGCTCACTATCTCATTGGATACTATTAGATTAGTTTGATTTAATTGATTTGAGACACAAATTTTGAAATTTAAACCCGGGGAGGGCGGTGCTATCCACACATCTCTTTTTACCTTCCACACACCTCTCTCAATTTTTGGTCATCAGATCAAATGAATTAAAGAGAGTGAAATGACATAAATTAATAGACGGTCGTGCAATGAAAATCAATGAATTCTATAGTCATTTAATAAACAACAGACTTGATGATTCCTCCTCCTCCTACCATATATTTGCCAATATAGGGGTTCCTGCACCATGAATTTTCCAATTACGGGTCTGTGCTTCATTTACCTGGCTAAGGGGCCATGGCTAAGCTTTAATGCATGTCTACTGGGTAAATTGCAGTAAATTTAAATTTCAACTTCTGCGAGAAAGCAAGTAGTCCCAGTTAGTTAAAACCACTGTAACAAAGTAAAGAACCTACTCTCTCATTTGTAACAACAATGTCTGTCAATAAATATTAGGGCACGTACAAGAACTAAATTTACAGGCTAACATCTCAGCACATAAATTCTCAATGAATTGGCACTTGTGTTGACAGGCCGACTGATAAGGCGGAGTAGTGGTTGCACCATCACTGCCAACACAAGTTGTTGCGAAGATTCGACACTAATTCATGTTCAGTTCTGACGTTTTATAATCTAAGCACATTTTACACATTCAGCAGCAATCCACCTTGAAAGCAACCTATTCAGGACTACTATACAGAAGCCTAGCTCAAAACTTCATGTGAAATGTTTCCGCAATTCACATTTACCGCTACTAACGGACTTTCATAACTACAGCTACTGTTCTCTGAGCCAGACTAGCCAAATAAACCAAAAACAAGGAACTCGACCATATAAAAAATGAAAACGAATACTTGATGCAATCAACTGCTGTTAGCACTTAGAAGTTAGACATTCTTTCTTTCGCACTATTTCCTGTAGCTTCATGAACCGAGTAAAATATTAATCTTCCATAGTCGATTACTACTACAAATATTGACATATCCCATAGCAGCATCCGATATATCTACATCCATTACACAGCTTTTATATTTTGATTTTGCTTAAATGAAGCTAACAATCTCTCTTGAGCTTTCAATCGTCAACTTATGATGCACTAGTTACACAGAGTCATTGATTCTAGCACTCTCTAGAAAAAATAAGACATCAACAATTAGGTAAGAGAGCTACTGAGCAGGATAAAAGTACAAGTCAGGTGGATCAATGTAAATATCAAATAGATGAGCCTACACTTGTGTGAAAAATATTGAACACTGTGACAGTCTAATTCTCTAAACGAAGGTCAAGCATGTTGATATTAACAATTAATGGAAAATACCGGAAGATAGATAACTGAACTGGAGTATTGTACACAGTGATTATTAAAACGTGAGACTAACTGGCCAAGAATTGCAACTTATGTAAGTATCAATACATCTGAGTCCAGCACACACAGTGCATCCTTCCCCAACTAAGCACTTGTTTCCCTTCTAAACTTTGGCGTGGTCAACTGAAAATTCTTTTCAGAGTATATACTAATATGGAATCTGGAAACTGAAAAAGAAATGAAATTGTTTGACCGGTTTCTAACAAGATTCTAATCTGAACCTCAAAACCGTTAACTTTCGACATATAAACTTCAAGGCACCAAAGGTTATCCACGTCTACAGTACATGAAGAAACATATAGAATCAAAAGTTACTAATTGGTGTATGCTTTTCGCAGATGATATAGTTCTAATAGATGAAACGCAGGAGGGAGTAAATGTGAAACTTAACCTTTAGCGAGAGTGTTGGAATCTAAAGGTCGTCGCTAGAGTATATGGAGCGCAAGTTCAGTGGAAATGGAGATCCTAATGAGATAAGGGTGAGGGTTGAAGATCAGGAAGTACCAAAGAGTGAACGCTGTCACCTTGGATCTATCTTGCAAAAGAATAGAGAATTGAATGGAGATCTCAACCATAGAATACAAGCTGGATGGATGAAGTGGAAGAGTACATCAAGTGTATTGTGCTACCGTAGTATGCCAATAAAGCTTAAAGAATTTTTTTTATAGGAGGGCAACCATGGAGGCAATCTATCTCTTACGAAGATTGATGGAAAGATATAGAGATGGGAAAAAGGATTTACACATGGTCTTTATAGATTTGGAGAAAGCGTACGATAGGGTCCCAAGAGACATTCTTTGGAGGATTTTAGAGAAGAAAGGAGTACGAGTAGCATATATCCAAGCTATAAAGGATATGTATGAAGGAGCAAAGACTGCCGTAAGAACTCATGAAGGACAAACTGAAAGCTTTCCCATAACTGTAGGATTACATCAAGGCTCATCCTTAAGTCCTTACCTTTTTGCGTTGGTAATGGATGAGTTAACAGGACATATTCAAGATGATATTCCTTGGTGTATGCTTTTCGCAGACGATATAGTGTTGATAGATGAAACTCAGGAAGGGGTAAATGCAAAGCTTAACCTTTGGAAAGAAGTGTTGGAATCTAAAGGTCTTCGCCTAAGCCGATCAAAGACAGAATATATGGAGTGCAAGTTCAGTGCAAATGGAGGCCAAAACGAGTTAGGGGTGAGGATCGGTGATCAAGAAATACCAAAGAGCGATCGTTTTCGTTACCTAGGATCTATCTTGCAAAAGAACGGAGAATTAGATGGAGATCTCAACCATAGAATACAAGCTGGATGGATGAAGTGGAAGAGTGCATCCGGCGTGTTGTGTGACCGCCGTATGCCACTGAAGCTCAAGGGAAAATTTTATAGGACGGCAATAAGGCCGGCGATGCTGTATGGCACAGAATGTTGGGCGGTGAAGCATCAACACGTACACAAAATGGGTGTAGCGGAGATGAGGATGCTTCGTTGGATCTGTGGGCACACGAGAAAGGATAAGATTAGGAATGAGGATATCCGGGGTAAAGTAGGAGTAGCCGAAATTGAAGGAAAGATGAGAGAAAATCGGTTACGGTGGTTTGGACATGTGCAAAGAAGGCCTACTGACGCTCCGATTAGAAGATGCGACTATGGGACAGAGGTTCAGGGCCGAAGGGGTAGAGGAAGACCTAAGAAAACTTTGGAAGAGACTCTAAGAAAAGACTTAGAGTACTTGGATCTAACGAAGGACATGACACAGGACCGAGCACAATGGCGTTCTAAGATTCATGTAGCCGATCCCACTCAGTGACTTGGATTTTCCAAGTCTCCAACCGAGAAGTTTTCCTCACTCAGGAAATTAAGGGAACACTACCTCAACCTACATGCTCCACTCACAAAGCTCCAACAAAAGAAAATTCAAAGAACTTAGAGAAGAAGGCTTTGGTGTATTTAACACAATACGTTGAAATGAAGGAAAGCTTATTTATTGATATCCCCGATAAGCTACAAATATGTACATATACATGAGTCAAAATAAACAAACAAGAGAGAGCCTTCACAAAGGTTGCTTAGGAGAAGTCGCAGCAGTCGGTAGAGCCCCAGAAAGAGAAGGCACCGGAGGGGGATCATTCGGAGCCTCAGTACTGGACAGAACCCTAGAAGGAGGAGGCATCAGAGGTTGATCATTTGGAGCTTCATTACGCGGTACAGCCCCAGAAGACGAAGGCAATAAATGCCTTTGGAACAAACCCACAAATCTCTGATGATCAAGTAAAACCTGACCATCAGATTCCTTCATCTGGTCCAGCTTCCTCTTCATGTTTGTAGCATAGTCATGTGCGAGACGGTGCAACTGTTTATTCTCATGCTTGAGCCCTCTAATCTCCTGTTTGAGACTCATCACTTCAGCCGCCAATGATTCAACTTGGCGGGTTCGAGCAAATAGGCGTTGGGCCATATTAGACACAGAACCTGCACACTGAACACTGAGAGCCAGAGAATCCTTAACAGCTAACTCATCAGATCGTTTGGAAAGTAGTCTGTTATCTTTGGGAGTGAGAAGGTTCCTGGCCACCACCGCAGCGGTCATATCATTCTTCATAACGGAATCCCCAACGGTAAGAGGACCAGTAGGGGAGACGGAGGATGGGCGCCATATGTTGTCTGGAGAAGGCGGGGCTGCCTCTTCAACAAGGTTCAAGTCAAAACGACGGTCGGAGGGGCCAGACATTTTCAAAGGTGTTGAAGAGAGAAGAGGTCGAACAAATCAAGATCTTAGAAGTGTAAGAATTGAGCTTCTACTGGTGGAGATTCAAGTGTGCTTTGGAACTTAATGCCAGCCCCTATAAAAATCTGCACTCGACGGAGCTTCAGAAATCGAAGAGGCGCCTGCTCAGAAATCGAAGAGGCGTTTGCTTTCTCAAAAGCTGGGCTGCTCAGAGACCACGAGGGTCGATCTCAGAAATCGAAGAGGCGTCTGCTTTCTCAAAAGTTGGGCTGCTCAAAGACCACGAAGGCCGATCTCAGAAATCGAAGAGGCGCTTGCTTTCTCAAAAGTTGGGCTGCTCAGAGACCACGAGGGCCGATCTCAGAAATCGAAAAGGCACCTACTTTTCCAGCCTTGGCAGCACCTGTCACACGCACACTCAGCTTTGCGGAAATTATGGGCATTCTGTCGAAGACTTCTGGTGAAGTAGAAAGCACATGAGTCTTACTGTTCAATCACCCACTTCCCACACGCAATAGTAGCTCATGTGTATCACAGATAACTTTGCCAAAGTTCTCTGCCAAAGTTGAGCACGTGAAGCTTGCAGCTTCCACTACATCGCTCTGACCAAGACGGGTAAAAGAATAGCAAAGAAACAGCACTAACAAAGTTTAGACACATAAATTTTGAAGGTCTAGCTACCCCATATTATTACCCACAAGGGTAAAGGAACAGTATCACTGCTGGATAATTGGAAAGTCCCTGTGTGTCAACCTCTGTGCTTCGTGGCAAGGTAGACTAGCAAACATGCCCAACCTTTACTCACATTCGAGAAAACACTCCCAACAAGATTGCTTGCTCCAAAATCGAAGAGGCACCGTCCTCCGAATCTCGAGAGCCAGACTCCCAACATGACTACTTTCTCAAAAATCGAAGAGAGGGTAAAGGAACAGTACCATTGCTGGATAATTGGAAAGTCCCTGTGTGTCAACCTCTGTGCTTCGTGGCAAGGTAGACTAGCAAACATGCCCAACCTTTACTCACATTCGAGAAAACACTCCCAACAAGATTGCTTGCTCCAAAATCGAAGAGGCACCGCCCTCCGAATCTCGAGAGCCAGACTCCCAACATGATTACCTTCTCAAAAATCGAAGAGACACCGCTCTCCGAATCTCGAGAGCCAGACCCCCAGCAGGATTGCTTTCTCAAAAATCGAAGAGACATCGTTCTCCGAATCTCGAGAGCCAGATCCCTGATAGGATTGCTTGTTCGAAAACCGAAGAGGCAACACTTTCCCAACTACAAGAGCCGGATCTCCTTGGATAAAGCTGTTTGTAATCTTCACACGCAACATCAGCTTTCCACATACCACAGACCACTTTTTCAAAGTGCTCTGACAGGGTAAAGGAATAGCATTACTACTTGTTGTTAAGGAGACTCCTATATATATCAACCTCCATCCCCAACGGACAGACAGACCTGCAAAAATGCTCAACCCTTCCTCATATATGAGAGGGCACTCTCAACGAAGCCTTTCGAAATATTCAGCTTTCTTTCCCCCCGATAATACCTCTGCAAACAAGTTATACTAGAGCAAGAATATCTCATATCATCAGGGTTAAAAGCAAGAGTATCTCATATCATGCTTTTTCCCTGTCTTTTCCTTTGGCCTTGTTCTTACCTGCAAGACAAGGAGAAAGAGAGCAATCAGTCAGCACTTGGAATCAAGCTTCCAGCCAGGAACTGACTGCCTGGAACTTACTTACCTGGCATTGCTCTCGAGTACTCATCTTCAACATCTTATGCTTCCAGGGAAGATACCGCATCTGCCTGAGGAACAGATAGGGCAAGTGAGAAGGATACAAGGAAGCATGTGGAGACAAGCGTAACAGCACACGTGCCGATACATCCATTACTCTGTCAAAGCAAAAGTATCCCATATCAGTAGGGTCGAACGTACTCTAGATTTGATGGACTTGTTTTGACCCTCAAATTCTTCAGTCGGCCTTATACTCTGGAGGAAACCAGAAAACCCTCCAGCTCAGTTCAAGAATAAGCCTGTGGAAAGTTACTTCTTCAAAAGCAAAAGTATCCCATATCATCTCTTCTCATTTTTCTTCTCTTTATCCTTCATGCTGCCTGCAAGATAGGGAGAATGTGAACAATCAGCCGGAGCTCTGATTGCTTACCTTGTCTGTCACCTCTTTCAGCAAATCCCCTAGCTCGGCAACTTGAGGGACTCCTACTACATGGTTTGTATCGCGCTTGACCAAGCCTGAAACTACAAGTAAGCTTCAAGTGAAATTGATACATTACCTTGTGCATCTCCACCAGTTAAAGATACCACCCCTGGATGGAGGAAGAGTACTTCCAGAGAAGATGCCACATCTACCTGTGAGACAGATAAGGCAAGTCAAGACGATACCACATTCCGATACTTAGAAGTTTCGTGATTACGAGATCATTCTCCCACAATATTTCCTAATGTCATTTGTACTAAATCATTCACCTGTACTCACTAAAGGAAAGCTTGAACCTATGTACTTGTGTAAACCCTTCACAATTAATGAGAACTCCTCTATTCCGTGGACGTAGCCAATCTGGGTGAACCACGTACATCTTGTGTTTGCTTTCCTATCTATATCCATTTATATACTTATCCACACTAATGATCGGAGCAATCTAGCGAAGATCACAAAAAGCGACCGTTTTCGCTACCTAGGATATATCGTGCAAGAGAACGGAGAATTAGAGAGATCTCAACCATAGAATAGAAGTTGGATAGATGAAGTGTAAGAGTGCATCCGGCGGGTTGTGTAACCGTCGTAGGCCACTGAAGCTCAAGGGAAAATTTTATAGGACGGCAATAAGGCCAGCGATGTTGTATGGCACAGAATGTTGGGCGGTGAAGCATCAACACGTACACAAAATGGGTGTGGCGGAGACGAGGATGCTTCGTGGGATGTGTGGGCACACAAGAAATGATAAGATTGGAAATGAGGATATTCGAGGTAAAGTAGGAGTGGCCGAAATTGAAGGAAAGATGAGAGAAAATCGGTTCCGGTGATTTGGACATGTGCAAAGAAGGCCTACTGATGCTCCGGTTCGAAGATGTGACTACGGGACAGAAGTTCAGGGCCAAAGGGGTAGAGGAAGACCTAGGAAAACTTTGGAAGAGACTCTAAGAAAAGACTTAGAGTACTTGGTTCTAACGGAGGACATGACACAAAACCGAGCGCAATGGCGTTCTAGGATTCATATAGCCGA
Organism: Malus sylvestris; assembly: GCF_916048215.2. Taxonomy (NCBI): domain Eukaryota; kingdom Viridiplantae; phylum Streptophyta; class Magnoliopsida; order Rosales; family Rosaceae; genus Malus; species Malus sylvestris. The sequence goes on along the minus strand of NC_062264.1, from coordinate 4,129,824 downwards.
CCCCACTTAGTGGGAAAAGGCTTTGTTGTTGTTGTTGTTGAGGGCAATAAGGCCATCAATATTTTATGGCACAAAATGTTTGGCGGTCAAGCATCAACACGTGCAAAAAATGAGTGTGGCGAAGATAAGAATGCTTTGTTGGATGTGTGGACACACGAGAAATGACAAGATTAAGAATGAGGATATTCGAGGTAAAGTAAGAGTGGCAGCAAATGAAGATAAGATGAGAGAAAATCAGTTAAGATGGTTTGGACATGTTAAATAAAGACGTACAGATGCTCCAGTAGAAAATGGGATGACAGAGGCTCAGGGCAAAAGGGGTAGAGAAAAACTAGGAAGACTTGGACAAAGACCTTAAGAAAAGACATGGAATATTTGGCGCTAATGCACAACTTGGCGCAAAACCAAGCGTAGTAGCGTTCTAGGATTCATACAGCTAACTCCACTTAATGGGATAAGACTCTGTTTTTGTAGCATTAAAAAGTTACCAATTCACAGTATGCGAGTATCATATAGCCATCACAAAGTTCTTGTAAACCTAATTCTCTAATTTCAAGCTTAGTAGTCTTAGACCATAGCCTATCCACATATCATCCAGGTAACAAAATTCTATTACTTCAATTGAAGGTAGCATGATTCCTTACTACTGGTTGCTTGATACGTATTAGGTATTGTACAACCTCTCACTGGATAAAAGGGTATATTTGTCATATACAAATCAGCTCCAATATTTCTTTTCAGCCAGATACAGATTTCACTTCTCTGTTACTGGTTATGGAGGCAATTGCAATGGCAAGTACAGAAAGTAACTTCAACCAAATATACCCGATTACCCGTAGGCTAACATCACAAAGGAAGGTAACATGGCTTTGTCACCAAAATATAATACAACGAAGGAACAGAAATTAGGATATATACCAAATCCTCGGATCATGTATTGAAAGTTATATGCTGACTCGGGTGCTATAGAAATTACAAAACAAGACCCGAAGTTTACATGTCTGCGAGAAAATGAACAATATCTATCACTGATTAACTCAATTAGAGGTCCCTCGGTTATTTCATGCACCAACAGCACTTCAAAATTCACATTAAACAAGCTAGTCTCAGGTTCTCATTTTCTTCCTTCACAGTTTTGAGCTAAACTACCATTGCTATGCACACAGTGTATCAATTTATAATTTGCCTACACCAATACCCGCCCCTCCATGGTGTGAGGAATCTCTTCATTTCTCATCAAGTCCAATCATGCAATGACCACTGCCCAGCAAAGAGAGTCACAAAGTCAGGAGGAGGAGCGCACCTGACATGAGCAATGAGTTATTTGACAGGACAATGGCAGGGTGATCTTGACGGGAATGAGATCCTTCCTCACAATAATGGGCTAAAACCCACAGCTGCAGCCTGCTCTGTAATCAGCACAGATTTAGTTCTCAGTTCAGCAGAAACTTTGTCTTGAGTATCTCCGGTTAAGTTGTTAACACAACGATCAATGCAGAAAGATAAGTAAAGACGGAAGTAACAGCATATTATTGATAAGCAAATCTTCAACCTCTAGTAATAATTTTCTGAAGGTTTCTGATCACGACCAAACATAACATTCTAGCTGGTCTTTATAGTTTATACAGTACACTGCCTGATTCTAGTATCAGAATAATAGTTTATACATGCAAATTACTTGTGATTATCATTGTACAAGTAATATGTGATATCAGTCTCAAAAATAAACTCGTAAACTTGAAGATGAAATATTGCATGCCATTTTAGACATGATAACTCTTGGAAATGGGATATAGGTAAGTTTCAATTTCTACAAAAGAAAAACAAGATTACTTGTGCGAGGCCAGAGCCTGCAAAAACTCACACACATATATGAAGCATTCTGGTATATCTAATTCCCACATAGATAAACCATCTATAGCTCTTGGATTTCAGGAATTTTATTGCATTCACTATGATGTCAAAGTTACAAAATTCTGAAATAAAATGATGCAAAAAATTACGATGGTGAAGAAAATAATTCCTGGGTAAATCAACAGGAAGAAAACTAACTGTAAGAATCCAGTTCTGCAAGCTGATAAAGTGGTATGGACAGGGAGTGGACAAACATCTTAAACATGCAGTGTAGACTCCACAATCAATGTTGTAAAAGGCGAAAGTGAAGCCAAAGCCTGTCATGGATAGCCTTGCCTAGGCGATAGGTACCTAAAATTATTATAATAAATAAATAAATATATATATATACACACACACCTGTAAAATGTAATACTTTGTAAAACAATCAAGCAAGCATGCCAAGCTATCAAATATTTGACTATTATTATTATTTCTCTAATTCACATCATAACAACAACAACAACAACAACAACAAAGCCTTTTCCCACTAAGTGGGGTCGGCTATATGAATCCTAGAACGCCATTGCGCTCGGTTTTGTGTCATGTCCTCCGTTAGATCCAAGTACTCTAAGTCTTTTCTTAGAGTCTCTTCCAAAGTTTTCCTAGGTCTTCCTCTACCCCTTCGGCCCTGAACCTCTGTCCCGTAGTCACATCTTCGAACCGGAGCGTCATTCGGCCTTCTTTGCACATGTCCAAATCACCGGAGCCGATTTTCTCTCATCTTTCCTACAATTTCGGCTACTCCTACTTTACCTCGGATATCCTCATTCCCAATCTTATCCTTTCTCGTGTGCCCACACATCCCACGAAGCATCCTCATCTCCGCTACACCCATTTTGTGTACGTGTTGATGCTTCACCGCCCAACATTCTGTGCCATACAACATCGCTGGCCTTATTGCCGTCCTATAAAATTTTCCCTTGAGCTTCAGTGGCCTACGACGGTCACACACACGCCGGATGCATTCTAACACTTCATCCATCCAGCTCGTATTCTATGGTTGAGATCTCCATCTAATTCTCCGTTCTCTTGCAAGATAGATCCTAGGTAGCGAAAACGGTCGCTTTTTGTGATCTTCGCTAGATTGCTCCGGTCATTAGTGTGGATAAGTATATAAATGGATAGAGATAGGAAAGCAAACACAAGATGTACGTGGTTCACCCATATTGGCTACGTCCACGGAATAGAAGAGTTCTCATTAATTGTGAAGGGTTTACACAAGTACATAGGTTCAAGCTCTCCTTTAGTGAGTACAAGTGAATGATTTAGTACAAATGACATTAAGAAATATTGTGGGAGAATGATCTCGTAATCACGAAACTTCTAAGTATCGGAGTGTGGAGTCGTCTTGACTTGCCTTATCTGTCTCATAGGTAGATGTGGCATCTTCTCTGGAAGTACTCTTCCTCCATCCAGGGGTGGTATCTTTAACTGGTGGAGATGCACAAGGTAATGTATCAATTTCACTTGAAGCTTACTTGTAGTTTCAGGCTTGGTCAAGCGCGATACAAACCATGTAGTAGGAGTCCCCCAAGTCGCCGAGCTAGGGGGTCTGCTGAAAGAGGTGACAGACAAGGTAAGCAATCAGAGCTCCGACTGATTGTTCACCTTCTCCCCATCTTGCAGCAGCATGAAGGATAAAGAGAAGAAAAATGAGAAGAGATGATATGAGATACTTTTGCTTTTGAAGAAGTAACTTTCCACAGGCTTATTCTTGAACTGAGCTGGAGGGTTTTCTGGTTTCCTCCAGAGTATAAGGCCTACTGAAGAATTTGAGGGTCAAAACAAGTCCATCAAATCTAGAGTACGTTCCACCCTGCTGATATGGGATACTTTTGCTTTTGACAGAGTAATGGATGTATCGGCACGTGTGCTGTTACGCTTGTCTCCACATGCTTCCTTGTATCCTTCGCACTTGCCCTATCTGTTCCTCAAGCAGATGCGGAATCTTCCCTGGAAACATAAGATGTTGAAGATGAGTACTCGAGAGCAATGCCAGGTAAGTAATCAGGTAAGGGGTTCCAGGCAGTCAGTTCTTGGCTGGAAGCTTGATTCCAAGTGCTGACTGATTGCTCTCTTTCTCCTTGTCTTGCAGGTAAAAACAAGGCCAAAGGAAAAGACAGGGAAAAAGCATGATATGGGATACTCTTGCTTTTAACCCTGATGATATGAGATATTCTTGCTCTAGTATAGCTTGTTTGCAGAGGTATTATCGGGGGGAAAGAAAGCTGAATATTTCGAAAGGCTTCGTTGGGAGTGCCCTCTCAGATATGATGAAGGGTTGAGCATTTTTGCAGGTCTGCCTGTCCGTTGGGGATGGAGGTTGACATATATAGGAGTCTCCCTAACAAGTAGTAATGCTATTCCTTTACCCTGCTTGGTCATAGCACGGTAGTGGGAGCTCTGTCAGAGCACTTTGAAAAAGTGGTCTGTGGTATCTGGCTCTCGAGATTCGGAGAACGATGCCTCTTCGATTTTTGAGAAAGCAATCATGCTGGGGGTCTGGCTCTCGAGATTCGGAGAGCAGTGTCTCTTCGATTTTTGAGGAAGTAATCATGTTGGGAGTCTGGCTCTCGAGATTCGGAGGGCGGTGCCTCTTCGATTTTGGAGCAAGCAATCTTGTTGGGAGTGTTGTCTCGAATGTGAGTAAAGGTTGGGCATGTTTGCTAGTCTACCTTGCCACGAAGCACAAAGGTTGATACACAGGGACTTTCCAATTATCCAGCAATGGTACTGTTCCTTTACCCTCTCTTCGATTTTGAGAAAGTAGTCATGTTGGGAGTCTGGCTCTCGAGATTCGGAGGACGGTGCCTCTTCGATTTTGGAGCAAGCAATCTTGTTGGGAGTGTTTTCTCGAATGTGAGTAAAGGTTGGGCATGTTTGCTAGTCTACCTTGCCACGAAGCACAGAGGTTGACACACAGGGAGTTTCCAATTATCCAGCAGTGGTACTGTTCCTTTACCCTTGTGGGTAATAATATGGTAGCTAGACCTTCAAAATTTATGTGTCTAAACTTTGTTAGTGTTGTTTCTTTGCTATTCTTTTACCTTTCTTGGTCAGAGCGATGTAGTGGGAGCTGCAAGCTTCACGTGCTCAACTTTGGCAGAGAACTTTGGCAAAGTTATCTGTGGTACCCATGAGCTATTGTTGCGTGTGGGAAGTGGGTGATTGAACAGTAAGATTCATGTGCTTTCTACTTCACCAGAAGTCTTCGACAGAATGCCCATAATTTCTGCAAAGCTGAGTGCGTGTGACAGGTGCTGACAAGGCTAGAAAAGTAGGTGCCTCTTCGATTTCTGAGATCGGCCCTCGTGGTCTCTGAGCAGCCCAGCTTTTGAGAAAGCGAGCGCCTCTTCGATTGATTCGAAGAACGATGCCTCATCGATTTTTGAGAAAGCAGTCACGCTGGGGGTCTGGCTCTCGAAGATTCGGGGAGCAGTGTCTCTTCGATTTTTGAGAAAGTAATCATGTTGGGAGTCTGGCTCTCGAGATTCGGAGGGCGGTGCCTCTTCGATTTTGGAGCAAGCAATCTTGTTGGGAGTGTTTTCTCGAATGTGAGTAAAGGTTGGGCATGTTTGCTAGTCTACCTTGCCACGAAGCACAGAGGTTGACACACAGGGACTTTCCAATTATCCAGCAATGGTACTGTTCCTTTACCCTCTCTTCGATTTTTAAGAAAGTAGTCATGTTGGGAGTCATGGCTCTCGAGATTCGGAGGACGGTGCCTCTTCGATTTTGGAGCAAGCAATCTTATTGGGAGTGTTTTCTCGAATGTGAGTAAAGGTTGGGCATGTTTGCTAGTCTACCTTGCCACGAAGCACAGAGGTTGACACACAGGGACTGTCCAATTATCCAGCAGTGGTACTGTTCCTTTACCCTTGTGGGTAATAATATGGTAGCTAGACCTTCAAAATTTATGGGTCTAAACTTTGTTAGTGCTGTTTCTTTGCTATTCTTTTACCCTTCTTGGTCAGAGCGATGTAGTGGGAGCTGCAAGCTTCACGTGCTCAACTTTGGCAGAGAACTTTGGCAAAGTTTTCTGTGGTACCCATGAGCTATTGTTGCGTGTGGGAAGTGGGTGATTGAACAGTAAGATTCATGTGTTTTCTACTTCCCCAGAAGTCTTCGACAGAATGCCCATAATTTCCGCAAAGCTGAGTGTGCGTGTGACAGGTGCTGACAAGGCTGGAAAAGTAGGTGCCTCTTCGATTTCTGAGATCGGCCCTCGTGGTCTCTGGGGAGCCCAGCTTTTGAGAAAGCGAGCGCCTCTTCAATTTCTGAGACCAGCCTTCGTGGTCTTTGAGCAGCCCAACTTTTGAGAAAGCAAACACCTCTTAGATTTCTGAGATCAACCCTCGTGATCTCTAAGCAGCCCAGCTTTTGAGAAAGCAAACGCCTCTTCGATTTCTGAGCAGGCGCCTCTTCGATTTCTGAAGCTCCGTCGAGTGCAGATTTTTATAAGGGCTGGCATTAAGTTCCAAAGCACACTTGAATCTCCACCAGTAGAAGCTTCATTCTTGCACTTCTAAGATCTTGATTTGTCCGACCTCTTCTCTCTTCAACACCTTTGAAAATGTCTGGCCCCTCCGACCGTCGTTTTGACTTAAACCTTGTTGAAGAGGCAGCCCCGCCTTCTCCAGACAACATATGGCGCCCATCCTTCGTCTCCCCTACTGGTCCTCTTACCGTTGGGGATTCCGTGATGAAGAATGATATGACCGCTGCGGTGGTGGCCAGGAACCTTCTCACTCCCAAAGATAACAGACTACTTTCCAAACGGTCTGATGAGTTAGCTGTTAAGGATTCGCTGGCTCTCAGTGTTCAGTGTGCAGGTTCTGTGTCTAATATGGCCCAACGCCTATTTGCTCGAACCCGCCAAGTTGAATCATTGGCGGCTGAAGTGATGAGTCTCAAACAGGAGATTAGAGGGCTCAAGCATGAGAATAAACAGTTGCACCGGCTCGCACATGACTATGCTACAAACATGAAGAGGAAGCTTGACCAGATGAAGGAAACTGATGGTCAGGTTTTACTTGATCATCAGAGATTTGTAGGTTTGTTCCAAAGGCATTTATTGCCTTCGTCTTCTGGGGCTGTACCGCGTAATGAAGCTTCAAATGATCAACCTCTGATGCCTCCTCCTTCTAGGGTTCTGTCCAGTACTGAGGCTCCAAATGATCCCCCTCCGGTGCCTTCTCTTTCTGGGGCTCTACCGACTGCTAAGACTTCTCCTAAGCAACCTTTGTGAAGGCTCCCTCTTGTGTGTTTATTTTGACTCATGTATATGTACATATTTGTAGCTTATCGGGGATATCAATAAATAAGCTTTCCTTCATTTCAACGTATTGTGTTAAATACACCAAAGCCTTCTTCGCTAAGTTCTTTTAATTTTCTTTTGTTGAAGCTTGTATGTTGAAGCTTTCTGAGTGGAGCATGTAGGTTGGGGTAGTGTTCCCTTAATTTTCCGAGTGAGGAAAACTTCTCGGTTGGAGACTTGGAAAATCCAAGTCACTGAGTGGGATCGGCTATATGAATCTTAGAACGCCATTGTGCTCGATCCTGTGTCATGTCCTTCGTTAGATCCAAGTACTCTAAGTCTTTTCTTAGAGTCTCTTCCAAAGTTTTCCTAGGTCTTCCTCTACCCCTTCGGCCCTGAACCTCTGTCCCATCGTCGCATCTTCTAATCGGAGCGTCAGTAGGCCTTCTTTGCACATGTCCAAACCACCGTAACCGATTTTCTCTCATCTTTAAGCTTTCCTTCATTTCAACGTATTGTGTTAAATACACCAAAGCCTTCCTTCATTTGATTCGAAGAACGATGCCTCATCGATTTTTGAGAAAGCAGTCACGCTGGGGGTCTGGCTCTCGAAGATTCGGGGAGCAGTGTCTCTTCGATTTTTGAGAAAGTAATCATGTTGGGAGTCTGGCTCTCGAGATTCGGAGGGCGGTGCCTCTTCGATTTTGGAGCAAGCAATCTTGTTGGGAGTGTTTTCTCGAATGTGAGTAAAGGTTGGGCATGTTTGCTAGTCTACCTTGCCACGAAGCACAGAGGTTGACACACAGGGACTTTCCAATTATCCAGCAATGGTACTGTTCCTTTACCCTCTCTTCGATTTTTAAGAAAGTAGTCATGTTGGGAGTCATGGCTCTCGAGATTCGGAGGACGGTGCCTCTTCGATTTTGGAGCAAGCAATCTTATTGGGAGTGTTTTCTCGAATGTGAGTAAAGGTTGGGCATGTTTGCTAGTCTACCTTGCCACGAAGCACAGAGGTTGACACACAGGGACTGTCCAATTATCCAGTAGTGGTACTGTTCCTTTACCCTTGTGGGTAATAATATGGTAGCTAGACCTTCAAAATTTATGGGTCTAAACTTTGTTAGTGCTGTTTCTTTGCTATTCTTTTACCCTTCTTGGTCAGAGCGATGTAGTGGGAGCTGCAAGCTTCACGTGCTCAACTTTGGCAGAGAACTTTGGCAAAGTTTTCTGTGGTACCCATGAGCTATTGTTGCGTGTGGGAAGTGGGTGATTGAACAGTAAGATTCATGTGTTTTCTACTTCCCCAGAAGTCTTCGACAGAATGCCCATAATTTCCGCAAAGCTGAGTGTGCGTGTGACAGGTGCTGACAAGGCTGGAAAAGTAGGTGCCTCTTCGATTTCTGAGATCGGCCCTCGTGGTCTCTGGGGAGCCCAGCTTTTGAGAAAGCGAGCGCCTCTTCAATTTCTGAGACCAGCCTTCGTGGTCTTTGAGCAGCCCAACTTTTGAGAAAGCAAACACCTCTTAGATTTCTGAGATCAACCCTCGTGATCTCTAAGCAGCCCAGCTTTTGAGAAAGCAAACGCCTCTTCGATTTCTGAGCAGGCGCCTCTTCGATTTCTGAAGCTCCGTCGAGTGCAGATTTTTATAAGGGCTGGCATTAAGTTCCAAAGCACACTTGAATCTCCACCAGTAGAAGCTTCATTCTTGCACTTCTAAGATCTTGATTTGTCCGACCTCTTCTCTCTTCAACACCTTTGAAAATGTCTGGCCCCTCCGACCGTCGTTTTGACTTAAACCTTGTTGAAGAGGCAGCCCCGCCTTCTCCAGACAACATATGGCGCCCATCCTTCGTCTCCCCTACTGGTCCTCTTACCGTTGGGGATTCCGTCCTTCATCTTTAAGCTTTCCTTCATTTCAACACCACCGCCCATACCAATAGAAACTAAGTCATAATAAAATTCTAAGTACGTGGTTCACCCAGATTGGCTACGTCCATAGAATAAAGGAGTTCTCATTAATTGTGAAGGGTTTACACTAGTACATAGGTTCAAGCTCTCCTTTAGTGAGTACAAGTGAATAAGCTCTCCTTTAGTGAGTACAAGTGAATGATTTAGTACAAATGACATTAGGAAATATTGTGGGAGAATGATCTCGTAATCACGAAACTTCTAAGTACCGGAGTGTGGTATTGTCTTGACTTGCCTTATCTGTCTCATAGGTAGATGTGGCATCTTCTCTGGAAGTACTCTTCCTCCATCCAGGGGTGGTATCTTTAACTGGTGGAGATGCACAAGGTAATGTATCAATTTCACTTGAAGCTTACTTGTAGTTTCAGGCTTGGTCAAGCGCGATACAAACCATGTAGTAGGAGTCCCCTAAGTCGCCGAGCTAGGGGATCTGCTGAAAGAGGTGACAGACAAGGTAAGCAATCAGAGCTCCGGCTGATTGTTCACATTCTCCTTATCTTGCAGGCAGCATGAAGGATAAAGAGAAGAAAAATGAGAAGAGATGATATGGGATACTTTTGCTTTTGAAGAAGTAATTTTCCACAGGTTTATTCTTGAACTGGGCTGGAGGATTTTCTGGTTTCCTCCAGAGTATAAGGCCGACTGAAGAATTTGAGGGTCAAAACAAGTCCATCAAATCTAAAGTACGTTCGACCCTGCTGATATGGGATACTTTTGCTTTTGACAGAGTAGTGGATGTATCGGCACGTGTGCTGTTACGCTTGTCTCCACATGCTTCCTTGTATCCTTCTTACTTGCCCTATTTGTTCCTCAGGCAAATGCGGTATCTTCCCTGGAAGCATAAGATGTTGAAGATGAGTACTCGAGAGCAATGCCAAGTCAATAATCAGGTAAGGGGTTCCAGGCAGTCAGTTCCTGGCTGGAAGCTTGATTCCAAGTGCTGACTGATTGCTCTCTTTCTCCTTGTCTTGCAGGTAAGAACAAGGCCAAAGGAAAAGACAGGGAAAAAGCATGATATGGGATACTCTTGCTTTTAACCCTAATGATATGAGATATTCTTGCTCTAGTATAGCTTGTTTGCAGAGGTATTATCGGGGGGAAAGAAAGCTGAATATTTCGAAAGGCTTCGTTGGGAGTGCCCTCTCAGATATGAGGAAGGGTTGAGCATTTTTGCAGGTCTGCCTGTCCGTTGGGGATGGAGGTCGACATATATAGGAGTCTCCCTAACAACAAGTAATAATGTTATTCCTTTACCCTGCTTGGTCATAGCACGGTAGTGGGAGCTGCCAGCTTCACATGTTTTAACTCTGTCAGAGCACTTTGAAAAAGTGGTCTGTGGTATCTGGAAAGTTGATGTTGCGTGTGAAGATTACAGACAAGCTTTATCCAAGGAGATCCGGCTCTTGAAGTTGGGAAAGTGGTGCCTCTTCGGTTTTCGAACAAGTAATCCTGTAGGGGATCTGGCTCTCGAGATTCGGAGAACGATGTCTCTTCGATTTTTGAGAAAGCAATCTTGCTGGGGGTCTGGCTCTCGAGATTCGGAGAGCGGTGTCTCTTCGATTTTTGAGAAAGTATTCATGTTTGGAGTCTGGCTCTCGAGATTCGGAGGCCGGTGCGTCTTCGATTTTGGAGCAAGCAATCTTGTTAGGAGTGTTTTCTCGAATGTGAGTAAAGGTTGGGCATGTTTGATAGTCTACCTTGCCACGAAGCACAGAGGTTGACACACAGGGACTTTCCAATTATCCAGCAGTGGTACTGTTCCTTTACCCTCTCTTCGATTTTTAAGAAAGTAATCATGTTGGGAGTCTGGCTCTCGAGATTCGGAGGGCGGTGCCTCTTCGATTTTGGAGCAAGCAATCTTGTTGGGAGTGTTTTCTCGAATGTGAGTAAAGGTTGGGCATGTTTGCTAGTCTACCTTGCCACGAAGCACAGAGGTTGACACATAGGGACTTTCCAATTATCCAGTAGTGGTACTGTTCCTTTACCCTTGTGGGTAATAATATGGTAGGTAGACCTTCAAAATTTATGTGTCTAAACTTTGTTAGTGCTGTTTCTTTGCTATTCTTTTACCCTTCTTGGTCAGAGCGATGTAGTGGGAGCTGCAAGCTTCACGTGTCTCAACTTTGTCAGAGAACTTTGGCAAAGTTATCTGTGGTACCCATGAGCTACTGTTGCGTGTGGGAAGTGGGTGATTGAACAGTATGATTCATGTGCTTTCTACTTCACCAGAAATCTTCGACAGAATACCCATAATTTCCGCAAAGTTGAGTGTGCGTGTGACAGGTGCTGACAAGGCTGGAAAAGTAGGTGCCTCTTCGATTTCTGAGATCGGCCCTCGTGGTCTCTGAGCAGCCCAGCTTTTGAGAAAGCAAGCGCCTCTTCGATTTCTGAGATCGGCCTTCGTGGTCTTTGAGCAGCCTAGCTTTTGAGAAAGCAAACGCCTCTTCGATTTCTGAGATCGACCATCGTGGTCTTTGAGCAGCCCAGCTTTTGAGAAAGCAAACGCCTCTTCAATTTCTGAGCAGGCGCCTCTTCGATTTCTGAAGCTCCGTCGAGTGCAGATTTTTATAAGGGCTGGCATTAAGTTCCAAAGCACACTTGAATCTCCACCAGTAGAAGCTCCATTCTTGCACTTCTAAGATCTTGATTTGTCCGACCTCTTCTCTCTTCAACACCTTTGAAAATGTCTGGCTCATCCGACCGTCGTTTTGACTTGAACCTTGTTGAAAAGGCAGCCCCGCCTTCTCCAGACAACATATGGCGCCCATCCTTCGTCTCCCCTACTGGTCCTCTTACCGTTGGGGATTCCGTGATGAAGAATGATATGACCGCTGCGGTGGTGACCAGGAACCTTCTCACTCCCAAAGATAACAGACTACTTTCCAAACGGTCTGATGAGTTGGCTGTTAAGGATTCTCTGGCTCTCAGTGTTCAGTGTGCAGATTCTGTGTCTAATATGGCCCAACGCCTATTTGCTCGAACCCGCCAAGTTGAATCATTGGCGGCTGAAGTGATGAGTCTCAAACAGGAGATTAGAGGGCTCAAGCATGAGAATAAACAGTTGCACCGGCTCGCACATGACTATGCTACAAACATGAAGAGGAAGCTTGACCAGATGAAGGAATCTGATGGTCAGGTTTTACTTGATCATCAGAGATTTGTGGGTTTGTTCCAAAGGCATTTATTGCCTTCGTCTTCTGGGGCTGAACCGCGTAATGAAGCTCCAAATGATCAACCTCTGATGCCTCCTCCTTCTAGGGTTCTATCCAATACTGAGGCTCCGAATGATCTCCCTCCGGTGCCTTCTCTTTCTGGGGCTCTACCGACTGCTGAGACTTCTCCTAAGCAACCTTTGTGAAGGCTCCCTCTTGTTTGTTTATTTTGACTCATGTATATGTACATATTTGTAACTTATCGGGGATATCAATAAATAAGCTTTCCTTCATTTCAACGTATTGTGTTAAATACACCAAAGCCTTCTTCGCTAAGTTCTTTGAATTTTCTTTTGTTGAAGCTTGTATGTTGAAGCTTTGTGAGTGGAGCATGTAGGTTGAGGTAGTGTTCCCTTAATTTCCCGAGTGAGGAAAACTTCTCGGTTGGAGACTTGGAAAATCCAAGTCACTGAGTGGGATCGGCTATATGAATCTTAGTACGCCATTGTGCTCGGTCCTGTGTCATGTCCTCCGTTAGATCCAAGTACTCTAAGTCTTTTCTTAGAGTCTCTTCCAAAGTTTTCCTAGGTCTTCCTCTACCCCTTCTGCCCTGAACTTCTGTCCCATAGTCGCATCTTCTAATCGAAGCGTCAGTAGGCCTTCTTTGCACATGTCCAAACCACCGTAACCGATTTTCTCTCATCTTTAAGCTTTCCTTCATTTCAACGTATTGTGTTAAATACACCAAAGCCTTCTTCGCTAAGTTCTTTGAATTTTCTTTTGTTGAAGCTTGTATGTTGAAGCTTTGTGAGTGGAGCATGTAGGTTGAGGTAGTGTTCCCTTAATTTCCCGAGTGAGGAAAACTTCTCGGTTGGAGACTTGGAAAATCCAAGTCACTGAGTGGGATCGGCTATATGAATCTTAGAACGCCATTGTGCTCGGTGCTGTGTCATGTCCTCCGTTAGATCCAAGTACTCTAAGTCTTTTCTTAGAGTCTCTTCCAAAGTTTTCCTAGATCTTCCTCTACCCCTTCTACCCTGAACCTCTGTCCCATAGTCGTATCTTCTAATCGGAGCGTCAGTAGGCCTTCTTTGCACATGTCCAAACCACCGTAACCGATTTTAAAAATTAAAAAAATTCAAACGCCCAGGTGGGGCCTCGACAACTCCTCAGGCGCCTAGGCGCACCTCCCAAACGCCTAGGCTAGTCTATAGCCCACTCCCGCTGGGGCAGAGGCATTTTATTGATATCCCCACCCAAAAAACCGCCTAGGCTAGTCTCAATACTAGTTTTTCAAAATATTGCTCCACAAAGAGAATAAAAGAGACCTACACGAATTATAATGTCTAATTGAAGCTTTCCCGTCCAAGATTCAGAATAACTAACACAGTTCTAGATTAGCACGAGTATCACAGACTACAACTTGAGGTGACAAGAAAGATACAACAGCTTTAAGCCAGAAACTCATAATCCTTGACCTTAAATCTGAGGATGGGCTAGCGTATTATAGCATGCAGTAATATGAACATGCATGAGGAAAACAAAGCTTGCGGTAGTAGTTGTTTCTAGCATTGAACATGACATACATATTTATGGAGGGTACAGGATGGACTGCAGAACCTGCTCCTGTGGACTTCCTAATTACAAACCTACTCTTTTTGGTTATTATAGAGAAAATAATATTACTTGGGACATAGGGACATAGACCTAAAATCATGTAAATCACTAGTACAAATTCGACATAGACCTAAAATCATTTAAATCACTAGTACAAATTCTTTTGAAAAGAAAAAAATACAAGAACAATAACTGTAACATTGAATAACAATATTTGTAAGCTGCCAGTAAAATATGGAAGATCAAAAGTAAAAAAGACAAGAAAATGAATGCCAACATTCATTTGAGAAAACCAAACAATAATACAAGAGATAAAAAGCTGATGAAATACGGAAAGCACCAGCATACAATAAGCTATTAAGACATTGTTCATACAGTTTTCAATAAAGGTTTCAACCATAGGAAATTGCCATTTTACCATATGCAAAATACTGAAAACTAGACATTGATATTGCCAAAATCATAAGTTTTAGAGAGTACATCTAGGTAGAGTCATTCCAAGAAAGCTCCCCCAACCAATATGTGATACTTGAACCCACAGCAGCTTACCAAATTCGAGAGAATCAACATGGCCTAGATGTCGCACTATTGCAATAAATACTGATCAGAAGAGCCACTTAACTAAATCCAGCACCCATTTCCTTCTGTTTCAATTCTAATATCATACGCTCATTCTCAAGTTTCATCCTCTCATTTTCCAACCTCAGCTTTTCCAGTTCATGGTCCCTTTTCTTGCTAAATCTTTGCCACTTCAAACGCTGCTTCTCCAATTCTAACATCTCAACTTGAATTTGTAGCTTCTGTTCTTCTAACTGAAATGAACGCGATTCAACCCACTGCTTCTGTAACCAAACAGCTTTTGTACCATCAGGTAAAACTTGATTCATATCAGGTTGGGGAAGAATCTGGGGGTGAGAATAAGAACTTTTGTTACTGTCTTGGGAATTCAAAGAACTCCCAAAGTTAAAATCTTCACGGCCCTGGCCTTGTCTCAACCTCTTTACAGAGTCCTCTGAAATGTATATTCCCCTGTTATCTCCACGTAAAGCATTATTTTCCTCAAAGTCGTCATGCTCGTCATTTTCCATATCTTGATCATCTTCATCAAGATCATCATGGTGGTGCCTTCTCAGATCATCGTTGTCAGGATCATCTCTTTTAAGTGCCCTTTGTAAAGATTTCTGCAAGGCTGGATCGTGAGGCAGATGCAAACGATTTCCATTATGATACGAACACATCTCCTCATAAAACAAGTGCTTCGAGCTTAATATTTTCCTAACATCGTCTTTTTCTTTCTCTGTTAGGTACTCTATCACATCCAAAAGCGCAGGGTTCTCAACAACCTGGCAAGAAGTGCCCCTCCCAAGCATATCGTTAAGTTTCTTATACCTTTTGTTAAGGTCATTGAATTTATCCTCACACTGCTGCGGAGAAACATGATATCTTCTTTCTGCCATGACCTTGGAAACAGATTTCCACTTTCCCTTCTTCTGTACAACAGAATATTTCCTTCTTCCCCCGCTACCGCAATCTGAACTTGTATCCTCGCCTATATATGACACAGCAGTAATCAGAAGCTTCACCATCTGATCAGTC
Organism: Malus sylvestris; assembly: GCF_916048215.2. Classification (NCBI taxonomy): domain Eukaryota; kingdom Viridiplantae; phylum Streptophyta; class Magnoliopsida; order Rosales; family Rosaceae; genus Malus; species Malus sylvestris. The sequence goes on along the minus strand of NC_062264.1, from coordinate 4,114,338 downwards.
CACTTCACACGCTGCCATGGCGACCCCTTCTTCCCTTTACTAGCTTCAGGGTGACCATCAGCACCATCTTCCGCATAACTCGGCTCATCCTCATCACTTGCCGAGTTCTTGCCTCTCTCCCCCTTATTGTAATCCACCATGGAAATGGTTTGATCACAGTGATGCATGGTTCCCATTTTGAGCGGAAAACCTTCGGGAATTGATGGGTGGACCAACGACCCTTGATGAGGATGAGGAAGGTGATGGTGTATGGTGTGTGGGTGTTGGGTTTGGTGTTGACCCCTCATTGATCCTTGCAAATCAAGCCCACCAAACGAAGCCCCGCCCGGAACCAAACCTCCTCCTCCTTGTGATAAATTCCCTTCCATTCCTTAATCCTCACTATTAACAACAATCACAACAACAACTTCTTCATCCTAAAACCATATTCTACATCTATTCACACGCCTCAAGCACTCAGAGGTAAAAATCAATCACCTTCCTTATCAATTTTTGAGCTTTTCGAGCTTTTTCAACCCCCAATTCAACTACCTGAAGCTACTTACAGTCTTACACCATCAAAGTATATGCATGTCCAATTCCCACAAACACCATAACCAAACAGAAACCCATTTCCTAAAATCCAACACCAATCACAGATTTTTACCAACTGAATAACAAATTTATCCAAAACCCACCAACAAAAAACTACTCAAATCAGCACAAATTCAAGGCAACAAGTTCCATAAAACGAAACATCATTCTTCAAAGATCAAGAACACAGAAGCAAAGCAACTTATCTGCAGAGAGATGCCCACACAAATCTGAGAAGCTTCCAGTAATCGAGCCAAGATTCCTGGGCAGAAGATGACGAAGAAACACCTGCTACCTGGCTCACACGGGCATAAATAAATACAAGGGGTTGGAACTTGGAACTGTGTAACGTTATACCCCTATATAATAATAGTAGGACCACATATACCAAATTTTATTTTTTTTATTTTTTCCAAATTGTAGGAAGAGTGGTAATATTTACACATCTTTTTTACTTCTCATATACTTCTAGAGAATTATCTATTAAAAAAAAATTATTCACTTACTAAATTGTTTATTTCTTGTTAAGTTTTTAAAATTATTTAGATTAACCTTTTTCAATAAAAAATATATAAAATTTATTTTAACCTTTCTTGTTTCAATAATTCTCTTACGTTGAGTTCCTTGTTGTAGTTTGTGTTGGGAAGAAGCCAACAAAGTGATTTGACTTTGATAGGTTCAATGTATGGGATGATTCGGGGGGTGATTCGGGGGGTCCATTAGTCACAAATTTGATAAAACCCATTGTCACTAAACCAAAAAAACAATATAAAAAATAAGCAAATTACATTCTGTACCTTTAATTTTGGAAACAATTGCAAACTCGTAAATCATCATTAAAATATTATAATGTCATATATAAATTCTTGAATTAGTTGTGTTGATGTACAAAACCGGAGATCTTTGAACAAAGTAAATCCAACCGTGAATCTGCAAGAAATGTAAATAGCACAAGATGTATCGTGGTTCACCCCAATGTTTGGGCTACGTCCACACTGATATTGTGTTTCTTTGTGAGGGAGAGAAAGCCTTTGAATAGGAGAGTGAGGCTTCTGAAGGTGGGACCCATGCCTAAGAATTGGCCTCTCCTAATGAGGAGAGTGATGAGTCATTTTATAGAATAAGGGCTCCTCACTTATTACATATTTGTCATTTCCTTTATTACATAATTACATTTGAGTTCCCCGAGTATTTATACGAGATCTAAATATGGAGGCCCTAAGTATGGTACAAACAATAGTCCCCCAAATCTTCAGTCAAGAGAGTCTTTTGGCTGGAGACTTGCAATTCAGTCCATGTGTGGGCTGAAGTAACTAGATGTCGTCTAGAACTGAATACTTGATATGAGGCGGTGCTCAATGTGAAATAATGCTTAACTAGAAGTAGCACATGTTGTGAGGCTGCTCGGCTTGTGGCTTATGTTGCCTTGGTTGGCTCGGCTTGTGGTGTTGAAGGTGAGGGAGTCCCTTTTATAGAACAAGGGTTCACTTCTCAATACATAAATGATAGGCTAGAGTTGATGCTCATGGCGAGGCAGTTGCTCAGTAGGCGGCGATGCTATCTAATGATGGTGAGGGAGTCCCTTTTATAAAATAAGGGTTCGCTCCTCAATAAATAAGTGATGGGTTATGAGTGATGCTCGCGGCGAGGCGGTTGCTCAGCTGGTGGCGATGCTCTCTAATGATGGTGAGGGAGTCCCTTTTATAAAATAAGGGATCGCTCCTCAATACATAAGTGATGGGCTAGAGTTGATGCTCTCTAATAATGGTGAGGGAGTCATTTTTATAAAATAAGGGCTCGCTCATCAATACATAAATAATGGGCTAAGTCCCCCAAGTATTTTTCATGAGCCCCAGTTGAGGCCTAATATATGGTACATAATATAGTCTCCCAAGTCTTCGATCAATAAAGTCTGTTGGCTGGAAACTTCAAATTGAATCCATGTATGGGCCAAAGTGGCGGTTGTTCGGATGCGGTATTTGTATACCCTACACTGAAGCTTTGCAGGTGAAGCTTTGCAAGTAAAGCTTTGAAGCTGGAGCTTTTGTAAATGAAGCTTTTGAAGCTGGAGCTCTCGAAACTGGAGCTCTGTAAATGAAGCGTTCGAAGCCGATTGACATGAGTGATGCTCATATATGTTGACATGAGTGATGCTCATGAATGTTTATGTATGATTGTCATGAGTGATGCTCATGAATGTTTATGTATGATTGACAAGAGTGATGCTCATGTATGTTTATGTATGATTGACATGAGTGATACTCATGTATAATTTTGGAGTACTGAACATACTTTCGATCACCTAGTGGGTGATAATAGGGGTAGGTTGCCGAATAATTTTGGAGTACTAGGCGTACTTTTGATCACCTGGTTGGTGATAATAGAGGCAGGCTGCCAAATAATTTTGGAGTACTGGGCGTACTTTTGATCACCTGGTTTGTGGTAATAGCGGCAGCTACCGAATAATTTTTTGTAGTATTGGACGTACTTTTGATCACCTGGTTGGTGATAATAGAGGGCTTGGCTGCCGAATAATTTTTTGTAGTATTGGATGTACTTTTGATCACCTAGTTGGTGATAATATAGGGTCTGGCTCTTTTGGGCATATGGGCCTTCTCCCTCCACATAGTATTCCAGCCCATTATTTTGGGCTTGCTATTTTTTTTTTATTATTATTACCCTCTTATGGGGTTTATACAGATATCTCCGAAAGATACAAAAAATAAATCACATCATTCAAAAACAAGAAAAGTAAATCACATCATTCTGGTGGGGTGTTTATTCCTTGCTTTTGCAGTGTGGGTGTTTATTCTTTGCTTTTGCATATGGGTGGTTGATGGCGCGTCCTCTTCTGTGAGATCCAGAACACATTTCTGTGTTTGCCCCACCATCAAACATTACTTTTACTTTCTTCTTTTATTCCTGTCATTTCTTTCTGCTTTTGCTTTTGCTTTCGACTTTTCTCCATGATCGACTGTTTTGGATATGTCGATTGATGACATGATTAAGGGCAATATTCCTTTCTCTAAAGTGACAGCTGCTTGGACAGCCTTTATTGACAGAGAGACTTTTGGACGATCCTGTTGATGCTCTCTCATTCCCCTTCCATCCCAATGCCACCAATCACCGCCCCTCCCACACGGATCACCACCTCTTCAAGCACAGCAACAACATCTCCCTTGATGACATCATAGAGATCGCCAAGGTTATGAGGAACCGATCCATGGCCGAAGGAGCTCGCGGGAAACGGTGAAGTAGATTCTCGGAATCTGCGTCTCGGTGGGCTTCACGGTCATCGGCAAGGACCTCCCGGATTTGTAAAAGGAGATCGTCGTGGTGATGTCGAGATCCATCTCGATCGACAAGGGTGTAAATTCAACAAATTTTGCAAATTCTCAACCAAAACTGCACCTTGTTTCTATCCTCAATCTCTTTCCTTTGAGACCATTAGCCCTGAGAAACTGTCCATAGCCATCCACCAGAATGTACTATGAGGGTCTATTTGTGGTAATATCGTTGCTATCAATACCGACAATAGCATCCATGGCATGAACATAATCAGCTACAGTCCTACAGATTGGCCCAACTGTGTCCTATCTTGGACCGACTGGGACAACTCCAGCTCGACTAGTGAGACCAACGGTTGGCTTGAAGCCTACTACCGAGTTATAACTGGACGGACAGAAGATATAGCTATCAGTCTCTGTCCCTAGAGCCACAGTTACCATATTTGCAGAGCAGAGCAGAAAAGCTGTGTCGGTTACACCAATTGGCAATATAAGTTGGGTGTAATATCCGTCAGCACGTCCCCCACCCTCTTCTTCAAATTCCTGTAATACGTTAGCGGCGGCGCTTGCATGAATTGAAACCCGCCGACGCTGCTCTGGCTCCGCATTTCCCTCAACGTCCTGAATATGTCCTCGCTCACAAACGCCAAATGTTGAACCCCTGCACCCTCGTTGTGCTCCAGGTACGTCTGAATTTGGCTCTTCCTCTTCGTCCTGTACATCGGCTTGTTCATCGAAAACAGCACCATCTCCTTGTTGTTCGCCAAGACGACAGAGTTGAGTTCACTTTTGCTCGTCCCGATGTCCTCACGGTGAACTCGGGGAACTCGTGGAATCCAGTGAAACCTTTGATGTAGGACACTGCCGATTTGAGATCCTCCACGTTGTCGACGACGTGGTCGAGGTGGCGGATTCCAAAGTCGATTAGGAACGACGACGTTAGAGATTTGAATCCAGGGAGGAACCAAAGGTGGGGGTCGGGGTCTGTGAGGTGGTTGCGGTCCGTATAGCTGACGTATCACAAAACAACATCATCATACAGTTGGACTTTGGCGATGGTGACGCAGTTATCTAGGAGGATAGGGGCCGCCGAGGGTTTGGCGCCGTAGGCGACACTGGTTGTGAAGGAGGAGACGACGTTCTCGACTTGGATGGAGATGGTGTGAATGCCAAGGCCGTGGGTGGCGGAGAAAGCGCGAAAGACGGAGTGGTCGAAGCTGGGGATCGAGGTCGTCAGAGCGGAGGAGGTAGGAAGCATGGGTTTGATTGCTAGTGGATAGGCTCGACTTAGCTACCATGGGCATGCCGAGTCCCCAGGAGAATCAGAAGGCAGCATTGGTGGCGTCGGTGCACCAGAACTCGACGTGGTGGAAGCGGTCGGACCGGGGGTTGGTCCGTACAAAGTTGGAGAAGCCAACGAGGTTGAATTAGGTGTCGTTTTCCTGGCCCATGATGCTGCTAGTTACGGTGGCTGTCATAGTGGTGGTGTGGTTGAGATCTATGGTCATGGTGGTTTCTGCGGGCAGTGGCGGGGAAATTTGGGAATTTGGTGCTCTTTGCAGCTTCTTCTCGTCTATTATCTCCGTGGTTGTGTCTCTGTGTGGGTTTTTGCAGATCCATGGCGGAGGTGAAAAATTGAGAAAGAACCGACATAGCTTTTCGTGTCGATTCCCACAGACGGCGCCAAATGTTGATGCACAAAATCGGAGGTCTTGGAACAATGTAAATCCGACCGTGAATATGCAAGAAATGTAAATAACACAAGATGTATCGTGGTTCACCCCAATATTTGAGCTACGTCTACGCTGATATTGTATTTCTTTGTGAGGGAGAGAAAGCCTCTAAATAGGAGAGTGAGGCTTCTGAAGGTGGAACTTAGGCCTAAGAATTGGCCTCTCCTAATAAGGAGAGTGAGGAGTCATTTTATAGAATAAGGGCTCCTCACTTATTACATATTTGCCCATTCCTTTATTACATAATTACATTTGAGTCCTCCGAGTATTTATACGAGATCTAAATACGGAGACCTTAAGTATGGTACAAACAAGTTGTAATGTCGTATACTAGTTAAAGATATTTTAAATTAACCATTAAATGATGGTACGACAAATATAAAACCTATATTTTTGTTGACATTGTTGTCAAATATGCACCATGTGGATAAGAAGCAAATTAAAAAATTTGGATTACAATGGACAAAGACAAATTTATTCATTTAATTAAAAATAAAATCAAAATCCTATTTAACGTTTTCTCCTGTACTATCTCTCTTTTTTTTATTTGTTTTTTTATTCGCATAACACAAATTTGATAGTCACGTTTGGATTGGTGATACTTTTATGTTATCATTTGTATTTTCTATTCGTGTTTGAATTAAAGGTGCAACTTGGGTAAAGTCAATCGAATCCATTTATGCACAATTCGATTCAATCCGTTCAAGCGAGTTACAATGAAGTAAAAACTCGTCCAAGCCTAACTCGACCTCAACCCTATAATTTAGGGTTGGATTGGGTTGAGTTGATGCTTTGCCCACCCATGTCAACCCAAACCCGATTTCTAGCCCAAATTGTTCATGCACATATCACTCGTCCCACTTCATGTTATATAAGCTAGGTACAAGTCTAGGAGGGCTATACTTAAGTTAGTCGTTTGGTTTTCATTTGAACAATGAACGATAGTATTGCTTTTACATTTTTATTAGTTAAAAACTTTGGTCTTGTCTTATTATTTAAATTCAACTTTGCATGATTAAAAATTTGCAAATGTGTTCCACACTATTTGGTTTATCTTTTGTATGGACGATGATATGTAGATAATTTGATGTTATATGGTTACTTGAGATTTACCTCATAAAATAACATATAACCAGATTGAACTTTGTAAAGTTGGACAAACCCAAACTCAACCCCAGTAAGCCCCAACCAATTTAAACCCGAACTCGAACAAACCCGCATGAAGCGAAACCTAATCTAAACCTGAATTACAAATATTAGTTTAAAATTAGGTTGACCATCTAACCTGTTGGAGTTACACCCTAATTTGAACAGAACATCTGTTCCAAAAACAATTTGGTGTTAGGCCTGTTTACAGTGGGCCTTGTAATCAAAGACAAATTGTCCAGTCTTTATTACAATATAATATTTAATATAATAAATAAGCTCAGTCCATACAAATTGCCCCCAACATAATAAACCCATTCGAAGAAAGAGCAAAATACAAAAATGGCGAGTGAGGAAGAGAGCGCCGTGAAGGAGCCGTTGGATCTGATAAGGCTTAGCCTCGACGAGCGCATCTACGTCAAGCTTCGCTCCGACCGAGAGCTCCGCGGTAAACTCCATGTACGTTTCCACGCCCTATCTAACATGTCTCTCGCTCTGCTGTATATTAGGTTTTCTCAGGTTTTTCCTGCTTTCTGGGTTTTCCGAATTAGGGTTTTAGATTGGGCAAAAACAAAAAGTAATGAGAAAATAAAATTAGGGTTTAAAGTATGCTACTTTAGTGTTAACAGCTGAATGGAAATTACATCCCATATGCATCAAGGTTTGATTCTCCTCTTTATAGTCTCGGAACACCAATAACAAAATTGTCATGTATGCTCAATAATTGTCTATTTTTTCATTTGCGATAGGAACTCGAGTCTTTCCATTTTATTTGCAATTCTATGTTTTTTTTTCTTTTATATTTTTCTTTCGATGTTGCTTTTGACACTATGATGATTATGGCAATGATAATGGTGGTCAGTTGGTGGTTACTATTGCAGTTTATAACTTGTATAGTTTGCTCTTATCGCGAAATTATACTTCCGGTTTAGCGGAGCTAGGAAAATTGTGTAGCTCTATAAGAAATTTGTAGCTATTTTTATGGTTTTTTCGAGGATGAATCTTCTTTTCTCTTGGTGCCGAGTCAAATTTTAAATTTATAGTATGTGAAGTGAGTGTCAGTCTGGCACTTTTATTAGTGAACTCATCTTTATTGAACCTATGAAATATACGACAATATCTCTACCTAGTTTAATGCTAAGCTTCGAAATATATGGTCTAGCCGACTCATCCTAGTATGAATAAGTAGATCCTGAGTAATCTATGGACTTAAGCTGGGATTGTAATTCTTGTAAGGGTTATGCTAAGCCAATCACTGATATTTTCCAAATAATGTATCTTTTCCACTCCACCTTTGTTTCCATGGTTCTCGAAAATACTTTCTATAGAGTCACTAATTGTTAGCTGCTTCTGTTGTAAGGAAAGGCGTGTAAACAAACAGTATTCTTCTATCAAAGAATGAGTATGTGAAGTGATATTTGCTAGCATAGTATTTGTGGTTATAAAGCTTCCTGTTCGATTCTGATTTTGTTGTTAAAATTCTGGCTTTTGCAGGCTTATGATCAACACTTAAATATGATTCTTGGTGATGTTGAAGAAGTTGTTACATCTGTAGAAATTGATGATGAAACTTATGAAGAGATTGTCCGGGTATGTAGCTCACACTCTGTTTTCTTTTTCACTAGTTTATATAAAACAAAAGATTTTGGAAATCAATTTATCTTGGAGTGTTGTTTTCCTAGAGGACTAAATTGCATAAATAATAAAAGAATGCATAACTTTGGGGTCAAGGTTCTAAAAGACGCTAGACGCTAGTCAGGCAGTGGGCTGGGGCCTAGTGCCTAGGCGTCTAAGCGGACTAGGCGGATTTAAGTAAATCTATTATTCATGGAAATAAGTGTCTGTTTATACTTAATATATATATAATTTCATCATAAACTACAAAATAGAATGACATATATATTATTAAGTATTGGAATACAATGAAAACATGGAGAATAAGCCTATAATGTGCTCATTTAAGTATTCAACAAGTCTCTTACAATTTATTGAAAAAAATAAAATTCAAAATAAAAGTTATCTATTTTCTGTTTAAGTGAGGCGCAACCTAGGCGGGTATGGACGGGCTAAGCAGGTGCCTAGGCGGTCTAGGAAGGCGCCTCAGCAGGTTTAGGCGTCCTTTATTAATTTTCAAACTCCTAGGCATTAATTGGGAAGGTGACCAGCCGCCTAGCGCCTAGGCGGGGATTTTTAGAACAGTGTTTGGGGTAGAGCTGCTGTAGTGGCTGTACCCTCAGATAGGTCCAGGAGGTAACAATGTTTACTACCTATGGGGATGCTCAGTTAGAAATGAATGTTTCTGCATTACCACTGTGGACATGCTAAAATTTGGAAAACATCTGTCTACGGAAATTTATGCTAACATGATCACGTCTGCTTCTGAATGTGTTGTGTTTTTTTCTGTCATTCATTTATCTCATCGTTAAAAGATACTAAACTGAAGCTAGTATAGGTTATGTGAAATATCGTGCCTTTTTTCCCTATGATCAAAGTGTAACTTATATTTGGTATGTTTGGTTTCTCCTTTTTCAATTAATAACCAAAGAAATTGCTTTTAGCATTGGCATCATCAGTGAGACTGCGTTCTTGTAGAATTAGTATGATTTTTAGCTTTAGCTTTGGCTGTCATCGGTTTGATCTTGTATTACATTTTTTGGCCGACACCCATTTTTTTCTTTTTCCATTGCAGACTACAAAGCGGATGGTTCCTTTTCTCTTTGTCAGAGGAGACGGTGTCATCCTTGTTTCACCTCCTCTAAGAACAGCTTGAGTTAGTTACTTGTATTGGGAAATCAACTGTTGTGACATTTACCAAATCTATCTTATGTTATTCCGCTTTAAGATTTCTGAATGAACGAGATTTCTTGAATCCTGAGATACCTAGGATCAGAAGTTTAACTGTATTTGAGGAAACCGAAAGAGTAGAATTATAAGAATCTCAGTTTCAGGTGCCTCAGAATTGATGGATCCAATTTAATGTAATCTTCATAGATGGAACTCTTATCTATGAAATGTTTTCTTGAGGTCCAAGCCTGTGTTTTTTTTTTCTTTCGAAGCTTTGTTATCCGATTTTATACTTGACAACAAAGTGACGAACACAACACTTCGCCATCTTTCTCTCGGTCACCCCTTGGCAGCTCGGAGCCTTGAACCTGTCTATGCTGCAACGGGGGCTGGCCTCCGCCCTTCTCTTTTTCTTTTCCGTTAATTTGATGGATTTCTTTAATTGAGTAGAGTTGTTTGAAATCTGAGAACATAAGGAAAGAAAGTAGAGCAGTTCTCCAGAATATAAGACGATAACCTTGTTAGAGTTGTAAGCATCAACAAATTATTGTACGCTCTCCATACAAACTTCATCTAATAGAGGAGTTCAAATAGATGAACAGTTATGTGATTTACGATGAGAGAACCAGAATTCTAAGTTTCATTCCTTTCCTTCAGCTGCATAGAGTGCCTTGATTTCCTCAACGTCGTCGTAGCTGCCGAGGAAGATCGGAGAGCGCTCGTGTATCTTGGTCGGAACCAGGTCAAGGGCCTGTCAAGATGATGTTAAAATCAATTAACAATCAATTCGAAATCGACTCACAAATGAAAAGAAATTAATCCTGTCTTGGCTTGCAAGTAATGTTCAATGTTCTTTTGTTAACTATCAATCTTAACAACTAACAAGGTGAATCATTATTTATAGATGTGATTTAAATTGACAATCTAACAACATAACGTATTCGACTAACAATTTTAGTAATAGATTGCTCGATTAACAATTCAGTTTGATAATTCTTCGAAGTTTTCTGCAGTTACGAGAAATTGTCTATATTGCACAAAGTATACTTTGTTGGCACAAAGCTTCATGACGGAGTGTGGAGCAGAGTTCTATAATTTCTGCCGGCGGCTGCCTATTCCATCTACCCTCAGGGCCGGCCCTGACTTCTGGCATGAATCGGCTTTATACACAGAAAACTAGCAAGCTATTTAACCATTTTCATTCATCATATCAACGAATAAGAAATGTCCGAGAGTCGATACCCGTTCCTTGCCAGTGAAGGACTGACCGCCCGCTTGTTCCAACAAGAAGGACATTGGGAAGACTTCGTAGAGAACCCTAGTTAACACAAGTTAAAGCAAATGCGTCACTTAAGTCCATAAACTTAAACCTGAAGCTACAGAACATGATACAAAGCCTACAGAACATGATACAAAGCTTCCGTGACTGTTTCAAATGAAAATGAAAGCTGTAATTGTGCTTGACATACCGCAATTTCCCGTTTGGGCTCTTCTTATCAGCAGGGTACAAAAAGATACCGCCATACAGCAATGTCCGATGAACATCAGCAACCATGCTGTTAACCATGACGATAAATCATAACTATCACTACTTACTGAACGAAACAGAACAGCATCATATGTCGAACACAAGAACGGGATGAAAAATCAACATTCAAATCAACAGAGGCAGATGGTTCATATAGAAAAACCAGATTAAACTTCTACGATGAGAATCCACGTTACCTTCCAATGTATCTTAGCGACTTCGGGGATGAACCATCTTCCGGGTACTTGCATTTTTGCACATACCTGAAGCCAAAAAGGTCAGAAATTTCCAATGCTGGACATCAAAATAAGAACTATTAATTGAGCTTGACATACTTGGCCGTCGGGCCATCCCAATTTTTGGCATTCCCTTCATTCACTGAATAAATCTTTCCTTTCTTTGGAATCTGGGGAAAGAAGCAGATATGTACTGAACGTTGGACACTCCAAAGTAAGAAAAAAAAAATGCTAATTACAAAGATAACACATCTCATTTACTACATTCTCATCAAAACGACATATTCACTACATATATGCGCGCGCGCGCACACACAAAAATTTTGGGACAATAGATGAGAATGTAGTACGTTCTCAAGTAGCACACGAATTATCATAGCAACATTCAGATACAAAAGAGGTTGAATTCCTTCCGGGTGTTACAGCAAGAGAAATACCTGGATGTCTGGGTGAGTTAGTATGAACTCCCCAAGAGAAGGATCAAGGGTGAACCCATGAGCTCCAGATCCAGTGCTTATCACCAACTGTAAAACCATTACATTCCCAAATAGTTAAAAGCAGTGTCGTCCAAATCTGGACTGCAGGCAACGAAAATCCACAAGAAAGGTGGAGTTTTGTATACCGTGCAAGAGCTTCCGTACATGCAGTAGCCTGCTGCAACCATATTCTTTCCAGGTTGCAAGACATCGTCAAGAGAAGGTTCACCATCTTTTACCACATAAATCCCAAAAATCTGATAAGACAAATGTTTCGCACCATAATACTGAGTTATTCTGGAACAAATGATTCAAGTACATAGATTTTGTCAGTAGTCTTTTGATGCAATAATAAATAAATAATAAGAACGAGGGATTGTACCGTTCCAATGGAAACACCACAATCAATGTTTGACGAACCATCCAGTGGATCGAACACAACACAGTACCTGCTCCAGTATTAGTTCAAAGCATTGTTCAGACAGACAGCCTTCAGTTATATTTCTCAAAAACAAACATTCATTTGAACAAGCTCTAATAGCAGGCATAAAGCATAGACAATTACTTTCCACGCAATTTTGGCTCCACGAAAATCGCCTCTTCATCTTCTTCTGAAACAAGAATAGACTGCCACAAAACCCAAATTGTTAGCAATATTGGTCCTTCAAATTCATCTAACGCAAACATTACAAAAGGAAAACTTTGATGACTTACGGTTCTGCCACTGCTAACCAGAGCCTTAACAAAAACTTCATTTGAAAGAACATCCAGTTTCTTTTGCTCTTCACCCTATAACCGAAAAATCAAACAATTTCACGTTATAGAATGACCCCAATAGAGTATATTCAATATAAACAGATATCAAATACTTACCTGAACATTGGTCTCTCCAGCAAGCCCGATAAGTTTGGCCAGACCAGCCTGCCCAAGTCAAAAAATTCCAGATTAAAATCCCCATTTCCACAGTCCCAGTCAGTTCCCCAAAAACAGAGAAAAGCCATGCATACAAAAGCTACAGTACCAAGTTAAGAATGGAAAATATTTTCTATTGTATTCGAGCGATATTCCAATTTAATCCAAACTACAACAGCAAGATTCGAACTTGGGTGGAGAACTCGACCACACTGCTCTAATCAAATTGACTACGTCATGACAATGATTCGAAAACTTTCATTCCAAGAACAAATTTGGCGTTCAATATAATCTTTGAGGAAAATGATACTATAACAAAGAGAGAGACCTTGTTGACTGCAGAGCAGACAAACTTGCAGCCAAGAACAATATGATTGAGCAAGATAGTGAAGTCACCGCGAGACTCAGGGCGCTTGGACTGCTCATTCAGCACGAACCTCGTTAGGGTCATCAAGTCCGTCCGGTGAGCATCGGCTGCGTGATCCATTTTTTTCTCTGCTGTCGTTACTATTCCTCCACCAAACGCACTGTCACTTAGAACCTCCAATAACAAACCCCCAAACAGCTGACCACTAATTATATAGAGTTTGGTTATTCTCACTCTCTCTCCCTCCGTTTTTTTAATGAAATTATGGAATGTAAGGATCTTAAAAATATATAATAATAATAATAATAATAATCATTTAATATTACGGTTTAGTTGTATTTTTTTTACTTGATTTATAACTGAGAAGCTTTAAATCGATTCTAGTGAATAGCATGGCTTTTCCTATCCCTCCTCCTGAAAACTACAAGGAGAAAAAAGGAAGGAAAAATGTAAGGAGTAAAAAAAGGTTTGGTTTGGATTGGATTAGAAGGTGGTGGTGGTGCTGGATTCGAGGGCTAATGGATTGGGGAAGGGAGGCTAATCCGGCGCTAATGGAAGTTTCGGCAGACACGTGGAGGGCTTGGGATGGGAGAGTGAGGTATGTGGTTATCACTAAAGATAACGCCTGTCGTCGTTTTCTTTCTGATTCGGCGGTTACCAGGTTTTTGTCTCTTCTTTCTCCATCATGGAAGAAAGGGACGAAGTTGCCTTCATTTCAAGCAACTGTTCACACTTTTCTCAACAAGTTGCCTTTTTGCATGGAGGTACTAATTCTTTTATGCAATAAATCGGACGTCTTCCTTCTTTTTCTTCTTTTCTTTTTATGCAATAAGTGTGAAGTTTTAAGTTTAATTCTTGTTAAAAGTAAATTTAAACTATAGAATTATAATTAGTTTTGTATGGGGCTTTATCCATTCTTCGATCTCTAATATAGATAATATCGTTTGTTAAAAAAAAAAAAAGTAGCACGATGATCTAAATTAAGATTCTAAAAGACATTAGACCTTAGTCAAGAGGCGGACTGGGGCCTAGCGCCTAGGCGGACTAGGCTGATTTTTAAATAAATTTACAATATATTGTATAAATAAGTCCCTTGTTATAATAAAAAATATATATATATATATATATATATAATTATATCGGAATACATAAATTACAAAATAAAATGATATATAGATTATAAAGTATTAAAATTTATTGAAAACGTAGGAAACAAGCATATGACAAGTGTTCATCCAAGTATTCAACAAATCTCTCATATTTTAGTAAAAAAAAATTAAATGCAAAATGAAAGTTATGTGTTTTCTGTCTAAGTGAAAGTCACTACATAAGTGAGTGCCTAATTGGTTATAGGCAGAGACAGGTGCCTAAGCAGGTCTAGGCACCCTTTATTAATTTTCAAACACCTAAGGTTAATGGGGGCAATGGCCAGCCACCTAACGCTTATGTGAGACCTAGGCAGCGCTAGGCGGATATTTTTATAACATCGTCGAAATTGTTTACGTTTTATGTTACTTAAAAAAATTAATTATGCAAAAAAGTAAACTAAACTAGATGCGCTAACCATTCGATTAACGTTGTTAAATATTAATGTTTAATAAAAAAATATTGTTGAAATATCAAGATTATAACAACATTGTGTAATTTATCAAAAGTAATATAAGAAAATATGGCGATCTTCACCTCCACATATTAGTCTTCCATTTTTACAAACATGATCCATTTATTTATCATGTACCATTAGGTCATCTCCAACTGAAAGGGGGGGTGGGGCAAAAGACCATGTTTAGCCCTATAGGTCTGCAAGAAATTATTTTTTTAATGAACAGTGCCTGACCATATTTTATATCATCTCCAACCGAGGGGGTCAAAAGGCTATAGGACAAAACATAACCCTTTGACAAAAAACCTATAATGACCCATCCCTAAAAATTATGATTTTTATAGTTTTTAAATGTGAATTTACGGAAATGCCCTTCGAGGCAAAGATGTTGACTTTTGTGGACCGTCTTGTCATGTCATGTAAGGTTTGTTTTCTTGGTGTATTCTCGCAGTACTCGTCGCTACGAACGCGTGGGCGCAAACATAATGTAATTTGGAGTTATAACGAAGATTATATGAACCTTTAAACGTCAAGGATATTTTGGTAAATTGATAATTAATTGAATATGTGTTATTTAATCGGACCGTTGGATGAGTGCCATGTGGGACCATCCCCACTTTTCTGGAATACTCTCTCTTTCTTTTTCTTCTTTCTTCCGTAGCTCTTCTCTCTACTCTCTTAACTCTCTCTCGGCTCTTCCTTTCTCTCGTGAAACAAACCACCATCATCACCAAATCTTTCGGATTGTTGAACATCAAAACCATCATTATCTGCATGTCTTCACCGCCATAAACCCAGTTTTGAGTTTTGTTTCATTGAAAACGAACCCGAAACATGAGTTCGAAGAACAAGATTTTGGGCCGAGACTTCTAGGCGTGATTCAGATAATTTCTAGCCATATTTTGAACTCTAAACAGGTATAAATCGATTCTTCTTGTCGATTAGATAAATTTTCATGTTTGGATCGTTTAATTTGGTGAAGAAATGAGAAAGTTATAACGATTTAAAGTTTGCCCAGTTTCCAGCGACCTCCGCTACTTTCGAGTCATTTTTCGGTCAAATAATGACGATATAGCCATCGTCCAAGGTACCAATCTCTTAGTCTCATCGACAACTATGATTTTTATTTTTGAATCACTTGATTTCGTTGAGTATTGACAAAGTTATGGACATTGAAAGGTTGCCCAGAAATTCTGGCGATTTTCCCTGTTTTCCCGCGGACAGCCGTCTTTCAGGCCATTTTTTGGCCATCTCCGGCGACCATTTGGACTCCAAGCAGTATAATTTTGTTCTATACATCTCTAGCTTCGATTTGGTATATTATGAGTCGAATTTGGTTGAAAAACAAGTGAAATATGGAGCTCTAAAGATTGCCCATGAAATTTGCAAAATCTGTTGAATCCAGCGAAGTTCTATTAAGGTCCGCCACTTGATTAGAATAGTAATCGACGATCCGACCGTTTGATTGTCACCAAACTTTAATATGTTATATTACGTAATATTTGAGGACCATGGTGTAAGAAAATGATATGTAATTGTTTTCTTACTATTCAAGGGGCAAAGCCACAAACTTATAGTTACAAAAGCATCCTAAAAAGGTTCCTACTATCAAGCTAAATCATTTACAAATAAGGAAGAAATTATTTACAATATTGACAGAGTCAACATTCCTTTCTAAGCTCGATCTCCTTCAACACTCCCCCTCAAGTTGGAGTGTATATTTATGACACCCAACTTGCCAAGTAGCACTTCAAACTGTGTCGAGCTTAATGGCTTAGTGAACAAATCGGCCGGCTGATTTGCAGTTCGAATATGAGCTGCCCGAATCATCCCTTCTTGAATTTTCTCTCGCACCAGATGGCAATCTATCTCTATGTGTTTGGTTCTCTCATGAAACACCGGATTCGATGCTATGTGTATAGCTGCCTGATTGTCACAAAACAAGGTTACAGGCTGTCTGTGATCAACTCCCAAATCGTTCAGAATGTTCTTCAACCATGTGACTTCGCAGCAAGTGGTAGCCATGGAACGATACTCGGCCTCCGCACGTGAACGAGATACCGTGGTTTGTTTCTTAGTCTTCCAAGAAACTGGAGATTGCCCAAGCAAAATGCAATATCCCGTGATTGATCTCCTTGTGTCCTTACAACGTGCCCAATCGGCATCACAGAATGCCCGCAATTGGAGTGACCCTGTAGATGATAGCAGGATACCTTGACCCGGCGTTTGCTTGATATACTAAAGCACTTTATGAGCTGCTTCCAGATGTGGTTGCCGTGGCTTATCCATGAACTGGCTCAGTACATGTACGGCATAAGTCAGGTCCGGCCTAGTTATGGTCAAATATATCAACCTCCCAACCATTCGTCTGTATGCCGAAACATCATCTAATAACTTTCCATCAAACTGTGTGAGTGATAAATTCTGTTCCATAGGGAACCGAGAAGGTTTGACACCTAAAAATCCAGCATCATCCAAAATTTCCAAGGCATACTTACGTTGCGACAAATTGATTCCATGCCGTGACCTGGCAACTTCGATGTCGAGGAAATATTTCAGCTGCCCCAAATCTTTAAGCTTGAATTGATTGGCCAAGAACAATTTCGTGTTCTCTATATCCTCTAAATTGTTGCCTGCTAGTATGACGTCATCAACATATACAAGCAATGCTAGAAAGTTACCTTGACGATTTCGGACGAACAGAGAATAGTCGGATCGTGACTGTTGGAATCCCGCGGCTTTGAGGGCAGTAGACAGCTTGATAAACCATTGCCTAGATGCCTGTTTTAAGCCATACAATGACTTGTGCAATTGACAGACCCGAGTCTCCCCCTTTCGTCCGAAACCAGGAGGCAAGAACATGAACACCTCCTCATCAAGGTCGCCGTTCAAAAACGCGTTGTTCACATCCAGCTGGTGGAGATGCCAGCCACGCAGAGAAGCCACACTAAGGAGGACACGAACAATCACCATTTTGGCAACGGGGGCAAAGGTTTCCCGGTAATCAACTCCTTCAACTTGACTGTATCCCTTGGCCACTAAGCGGGCCTTGTAGCGTTCGACCGTTCCATCAGCCTTCAATTTCACTTTATACACCCACTTACAGCCGATCGGCCGTTTATGAGGTGGCAACGGCACCAAGCTCCAAGTCCCATTAGCCTGTAGTGCATCAATCTTAGATTTCATGGCAGCACGCCATTCTGGGATTTGGACTGCCTGAGAAAAACTCGTAGGTTCTTTAAGAAGAGTAAGTTGAGCTATATATGTTTTGTGAGGGTGAGAGAGTCGATCATAAGTCAAGAACGAAGAAAGTGGATGAGCCGTACCTAAACGGGTGACCAAATTCGTGGATGACGCAGGGACGGTCCGTGATGGGAGGCTAGTCTCGAGTTGAAAGTCCTGCAAGTATGCAGGCGGCCGGATGGAGCGGGGGTAGTAGGTGTGGGCGATGGAGATGGGGAAGGGATGGGTGTCGGTGGAGAAAGAGGTGGTATCGGGGAAGGAGCAGCTGCACGTGAGGGAGAGGTCAGATGGGTTTCGGAGAGGGTGAGGTCGGCATTGGGTGTGTGGAGTAAAGTGGGGTCAGGTGGGCCCGTGGGTGGGGTTGGCCCAGCAATAGGGGAAGGTAGATGGGCTGCAGAGAGGGAGTCCATGTCAAAATGTAAGAATGGGTCAATATTGGGTAAATGGTGAGTATGTGAGGACGCAGCGGATTATGGAGGAAGTAGAAAAGGAAACACATTTTCAAAGAAACTCACATCACGAGAAACAAGTACCTTTTGTTGACTGAGATCAAAAACGCGATATCCTTTCTGACCATAAGGATATCCCAGAAAAACACACCGGGATGCTCGTGGATCAAATTTCGAACGATGTTGTGCATGGGTAGAAGTAAAACATAAGCAACCAAAAACACGTAAATGTGAATAACTGGGGGGTTTGTGAAACAACTTTTCATACGGAGTTTGTCCATCAAGAAGAGGAGTGGGTGTGCGATTTATAAGGTATGCAGATGTGAGAATGGCATCCCTCCAAAAACGATTTGGAAGCCCGGCCTGAATAAGAAAGGCACGTGCCATATTTAACAAGTGTCTATGTTTTCGTTCAGCAACCCCATTTTGTTGTGGTGTGTTGATACAACTAGTTTGATGCATGATTCCTTTATCGGCATAAAAACTTCCAAGTTTGAATTCAGGGCCATTGTCACTACGTATGATCTTAATTTTGGAATCAAATTGAGTGGCAATCATATTGATGAAATTAACTAGAAGAGTCCTAGCATCAGATTTGTGTTGCATAAGATAAATCCATGTGCATCTAGTGTAATCATCAACAATGGTAAGAAAGTATTTGGCACCTGAAATGGAAGCAACTTTATAACCACCCCAGATGTCAATGTGAATTAAATCAAAACTAGAATGAGTAGTAATTGAACTTGAAGGAAAATGAAGTTTTATTTGTTTAGCCAAAGGACAAATTGCACACTTGTCGGTATCACAAGAAGCATGTTTAAAATTGGAAAAAGAGAATAATGGAAGAATTCTGGTGGATGGATGGCCAAGACATTGGTGCCCAAGGACTAGGGCTGGTTCGGGTCGGGATCCCGAACCGAAACCCCGAACCCGATTCCCAAACCAAAACATTTCGGGATGGGATTTTATATCCCGAAACCGAACCAAAACTATTGGAATCCCGAAATTCGGGATTCCCGAAAGTGTTTCGGGATTTTCGGGAAACTTCGGGATTCCCGAAAGTGTATCAATTCAACTGCTAAACTAAATCCCTTTTTGCAGATCCAAAAGCCAAACTCCGTGTATCACAAATTTCAATCGACCAATCTAAAACAAATAAGATACTTAATCCTTCAGTAAAATCGAAGTCCAAATCAACAATACGGTCCCAATAGCTTCAAAATGTGCATCCAAATTCCAGATAAACCCACAGAGGGTTTCAAACTTTAACCAACCGAGATTCGACAAACCGAAAAATTACCAAATACCCAGATACAAAAACATGGAAATTAGCAAAAATAAGCAAACCCAGATAGCCAAACAAGTTGAACAACTAGGGATTATATCAAAATTAGAAAAAAAAGTACACAGATTTGGATACAGAGAGTGTAGGGATTAATGGAGTGAGAACTGGAGTACCTGAAAAGCGGGATCTGAAGAATGATGAGGAAGAAGTAGACACGAGAGGCGATCGCTGAGATGCTGTTTATCCATCCCTTTGACGATTTTGACGATGCGGATGACGATGGAGATGGAGCGGTTGCCATATTTTCGGTTTTTCGGGACGGATGACGATGAGGAGCGGCGTGGATTCGACGATGAGGATTAGCGGATGACGATGAGGAGCGGCGTGGATTCTCATCGTCATCCGAGAGAAGCGGGGTGGACGATGAGGAGCGGCGTGGATTCGACGGAGGAGTGGAGCGGGGGGACTGTGAGAGTGAGTGAGGTGAGCGGCGCCAGTGAGGAGAGCGAGAGCGACTGAGAGAGTCTGAAATAACCTAACAAACAAAGGACCTAACTATGGACGGTTGGATTTGATTTTAACAAATCCAACGGTTCAAGTAAATGCTAATTAAAAATTAAAAATAAATAAATAAATATATATATATAATATTCGGTTCGGTTCGGGATTCCCGAAAGCTTTCAAATCTGTGGCCAATTCCCAAACCGAAACTTTCGGTTCGGGATCGGTTTCGGGTACCGAACGTTTCGGGAAATTTGGTTCGGGAATTTTTCGGGCTAATTTCGGGACGGGATCGGGACGGTTCGGGATTTTCAGGAAAAAATTCCACCCCTACCAAGGACTGGTGTGGACTGTCGTGCCTGATTGCATGTTCCTTTCTTGGTTCTATCGAGATAGTAGAGGCCCTCCTGTTCAATTCCCGTCCCAATCATCATCCCCGAACGTAGGTCCTGTATGATACAAAATTGGTTCAGAAAAATAGTGATGCAAGATGAATTGGCTAACTTGCTAATTGAAACCAAATTCAATTTGAAATACGGGACACATAAAACGTTCTCAAGGATCAAATTGGGGGACAAGGCAACTGTGCCAATATGGGTGACTTGTGCCACGAACCCATTTGGCAATTCCACTGTGTGATTAGTGACTGGCCTTGAGGTAGAAAACAGGTTGGGATCATAAATCATATGGTCCGTGCAGCCACTGTCTAAAATCCAAGTACTCTGTTTGCCATTAGAGTTGAGTGAAAAGGCTTTACCTGAAAGCGCTTCATGGGTTGTAGAATTACCAACATGATTAGCAGAGGAGGACCTGTTTTGCAGCACACTCAATATTTGTTTACACTCTTCCGCGGTAAATGGAAATTGCATCTCCTTCCTTTCTGTCATACACGTTGCTGCTTGGTTCCCTTTGGAAATCACCGCACCAAACTCGGCCTCAGCTGCTGCCTTCTTCTTGCGACAATATTCGATTGTGTGACCCTTCCAGCCACAAAATGTGCATTTTAGATGTGCACGGCAATTCTTGGCAATATGGTTCGTTTTGTTGCACTTGGTGCATTTCAACTCACCATTTTCTCCTTCGGATTCACGAATCGAATTCTTCACAGCAAACACGGCCGCATCTGGTTGTGCCTGAGCTTTACCCGCTGTCACTTCCGATTGCTTCTCATGCCGTAGTACTAGGGAGTACGCCTTGTTCACTGTGTGTAGGGGATCTTGCAGCAAAGTGTTGCTGCGAACACTTGCATATGATTCATTGAGACCCATGAGGAACTTCATGGTCTTCTGCGTATCCAAATATGCAGCCACTTCTTTGATTGATCCGCAGGTGTAGATCGGAAAGGTGCACAAAGCATCATGTGCATCCCATAGTCCTTTCAACTTCGTGAAGTAAGATCCCACGGTCATACTTCCCTGCACACAATCATGAATCTCGTTCTCAATATTGAACAGTTGAACCACGTTCACATGTGAGAATCTCTCCTGCAGGTCCAGCCACATCTGCCTAGCATTCGTGCAATTAATCACGCTGCTGGCGATGTCTTTCGACATCGACCCTAGCAGCCAAGTCTGGACCAAATTATTGCACCGATTCCATTGCTGCCATTCATTTGGATCCTTTCCACTCGGCTCCTCGATCGAACCGTCTACGAGTCCGATTTTGTTCTTGACCATTAAGGCCATAGTCATGGATTGTTTCCATGTGCTGTAATTATCTTCGACCAAGGGCTGCGGCACAAGAATAGCACCGAGTTGGTCTGAATGATGAAGGTATAGTTGGTGATTGGGATTGTCCCACTTGGTTCCCGAAGCCGTGCCTGATGGTTTGTCTTCTGCTATGGAGGTCGGCTAGGGTTTTGTTGTGTTTTGTTTAATGCCCAGATCAATGCTCTAGTACCATGTAAGAAAATGATATGTAATTGTTTTCTTACTATTCAAGGGGCAAAGCCACAAACTTATAGTTACAAAAGCATCCTAAAAAAGTTCCTACTATCAAGCTAAATCATTTACAAATAAGGAAGAAATTATTTACAATATTGACAGAGTCAATATTCCTTTCTAAGCTCGATCTCTTTCAACACATGGGAACTTACGGATCGGGAATCTGACATATGGATCTTTTTGAATTAGACTTGTAAGTTCGTAAAATAAAACGTTGACCGCCACTTGAATTTGCAATTGGTGGAGATCCAACCGTTGGATCATAATGAGATTTTAGTATGTTATTTTAAAAGCATAATGTGGATCTTTGAAGTTACGGATTGGAAATCCGAAGTGTGGATGTTCCGAACATGCTGGGTGTAAATAAGTACGCTCAAGTGCTGGGTGTAAATAAGTATGTTCAAGTGCTACGATCACGTGAAGGCTATGCGAAGTGTGGATCTTTACTGTCGCTGTACATTGTTTTACGTATATACGTAGTATTATTTTCTGGAAACTATACATGTTTTACTGCGAGAGGTTATAACGTTTTCAAGGGTTTTTATTAAAACTTTATTTTCAGACCAACTCACCCTTGTTTTTCGCCCCTCCAGGTTTTAGCTGCTAAAAGTTCGTATCGATGAGGATTCTTGGCGAATCTCAGTTCCACCTCTGAGGGTATGATCCTTACCCACACTATTGTACTTTACTAATGCTTTGACGTCGTGTGTGAAATATGTTCATTCCTGCTCACAGCGCGCTCTTGTCTTTAGGCACTTTTGGGTTTAAATTTATTCACATTTTCCACATCACTATATTTTATGGCTTCGTCAACTTCCAGGTGTTGGCCAGCACAGCTCGATTCGGAGTCCCAATGGACATTCCGGATTAGGGTGTGTCAAAACCCATCTCCAACCGAAGTGGTCTATTTTTTGGCCCCTTGAATAATTTATTAATTTAATTGAATTAATATGATTAATTGAATTAAATTACCATATTAAAATAACATTTTCAAACATAATTGAATTAAACTACCATATTGAAATAAAATGAGGTAAGATAGTATGAAATGGTGAAAAGAATGTGAGAAATGGTGTAGTAATGACTTAGGTATTTATAGAAAAAAAAATTAGAATTTTTGTTTTTTAAATTTCGTCTAAAAAGCTTTGTAATTTATCATAAGATTAAATTATGTTAATGCCAAATGCACCTGACAAATGGCGCTGGAACTAACTGCTTCATAAAATTAAGGGCTCGTGTATTAATCTGTAATCAGATTGAAGGGAATTGTATTGATGATGAATTGGATTAAGGAGGAATCATAATTAGATTCATGTTAAAGTTGTTTACTAAACTAGCTGGAATAAGAGTAAGAATGATATTTTGGTTTCGTATAACTTGTTTACTAATTCACCTGAATTGGAATTAAAACTAGCTTGATTACTAAGTTGGCCCTTGTTAAAATAAATTATTCTTGTAATAATGAATAAAATTCAAGTTTATATAGATGACTGACACACCCCGACCGATGTCAAGGCATGATGGCTGTCACGTGAGAGTGACGTAGCCATGTGCACAATGCGGAAGCGATAAAGATAGTAAATATACGAATAATTAAAAACCAAATTACTAGAGTGCACTACTAAACGAAAGTGATATGAGTTAGTTACAACAGTGAACACTCATAATCAGAGCATAATAAGTCTAGGTGCAGTCCAGTAGGACAAGTACTAGTTACACAGTACCAGGAATGTCCTACTATTATTCAAATAGGTCAGAACTGTTGACGATCCCGAGCCACCAATAGCAACTTACTTAGAACTTGGAGGGGTGCAAAACAGAAAACGTGAGTGGGCAAAAACAAATGTTTTACAAAAACAACTTACTTAGAACTTGGAGGGGTGCAAAACAGAAAACGTGAGTGGGCAAAAACAAATGTTTTACAAAAACATTTCATTTATCAACATACTAACCCCTCGCTGTAAAGCATGTAAGATTTTCCCAGAATTAAGATATAAGCATACACACACACACACACAAACACACACACACATATATATATATATATATATAATCATATCAATTCAATTTGTTTATACCATATTTAGGATCTCGTATTTAGATCTCGTACAAATACTCGGAGGACTTAAATGTAATTATGTGATAAAGGAAGGGACAAATATGTAATAAGTGAGGAGTCCTTATTCTATAAAAGGACCCCTCACCCTCACAATGAGAGGAGGCCAATTCCTAAGCCCTCTCACCCCCTCTCAAAGCCTCACTCTCAGAGGCTCTCCTCTCCCTCAAATAAATACATAATCAGTGTGGACGTAACCCAAACCTTGGGGTAAACCACGATACATCTTATGTTATTTACATTTATTGCAAATTCACGGTCGGATTTACGTTGTTCCAAGACCTTCGGTTTTGTGCATCAACATTTGGCGCCATCTGTGGGAATAAATGTATGCTATGCCAATCATATTCACACTAGCTTGATCATATTCACACAATCATATTCATGTGTATGCTATGCCAAAACATAACAAAGCAAACAATCTAGGTAAGAATAATTTCATAGGAATGTGATATGCTAGCCGGAACTCCTGAGATAGTCTGTATGGCTGAATTCATAGCTCAAACTCAATCTAGCCGGAGTCACTACTATGACCTATACGGCAATATACTGCACATAAGTCGGAACCACTGAAAATGGTCTGTACGACAAGATTGGGTGAAATATAATTATGCTCAACTCTATTCTCTCATAATAGCCGGGCGATAGTTCGCTAGTCACCTACGAGTCGGAACCATGAATAAGGTCTGTATGACAAGACTGTGCACTTAAGTTGGATCCAATATGAGCATATAGTTCGGGAAGTGATAAACATGCATGTACTTCATATTGCTGGCTAAATCACAATCACCCTAGGTGCAGTTTTATGAGCTCAACATTACTTAATCACATATCGCATATCACATCATCGATGATTCACACAACCAAACATAACTTACCTGAACTTACTCCACAGCACCACATTTATAAATGTATGCAATCATGCAATGCATACTCAAAATATAGAAGCATTTGGCATATTATTTCAAAGCATACTTTCTTTAAAATGCATTTCTAGGAAATATATCAAGTATATAAAAGGGTCGTAGCCCCCGAGTCGCCCGTGGTTACGCTTATCCTCGGGATAAGTCTCACCTATATGCAAATTAACTATTAAAACGTTATTTTTAAGCATATACACAAAACTAGCTAATAACTTCTCATACATTGCTCAAAATAGGTATATGAATATACCACAGTAATCTAAACAACCTCAGGATCATCCCCATATTTTTAGAAATATTTTTGGACCTCCCACGCGCCGTCACGCGCCGGCAAGGGCACGGCAAAACGCGCTCCCACGCGCGGCCCAAACCTGACGGATTCCCTAACCACCATTAGGGAATATTCTGTTAAACCTAACAGATTCCGTCAAATCTAACTGACACCGTGAGAATATTCCGTCCAAACTGACGGAATATTCCGTCTTCATCCCCGGTCGCCGGAAAATTGGGTAAAATTTCAAACTCACTATTCTCACTCGTTTCTCAACCATTTTTCATGAAATTTGAACCAAATGAAAGCTTAGAGTGATAAGAATGGCGTTATACCTATTTGAAGCTTCAAATCTCACGAAATCACGTCGGGGAAGCTTCGAAATTCCGACCAAAATTGCAACTCAACGTTTCTCGTGATCTCGACGTCCAAATTCCTCGAACGAGCTACCCCGAGACTCGTGAGGACCTCATTCAGCTTCTTATAAGCTTAGAATTCCCTGAAATGCAAGGTTTTACGTTTACATGAATAGTGCATGAAAATTGGGTTACGGGTTCTTGAGATTCCGAAGGGATTCTTACCTGAAATGGGTACCAATCAACTCGTAGCACCACGAGGAACACAATGGTGCACCCAAAGCCTTCGATCTGTGAAGTTTAGGGTGATCTTGAAGCTTGTCCGTACGAATAGCAAGGGGAGAGAGAGAGAGTGAAACCGAGAGAGAGTGTGTACGAGGAGGAAGAAAGAGAATGAGGTTTGTGTGTGTGTGATCCACATGGGTCACCCATCCAAAACCACAAAATAATCTTTAAGTCTCAATATGTCATACACACACACGACAATTTCCCTGTCCAAGGATAAAACCGTCATTTCACATTATCGAAAAATTAATTATTTGGGACGGGTTGTGACAATAACCGTATATAAACTTTTTATCTATATAAAATTCATCTATATAAAGTTTATTTTTATAAAAATATTCAAACAAATAATATATATATATATATAATAACATTTATCCAGATAAAATTCATCAATTATCTTTTCTTCCCAATCTCCAATCGTTTCTTTCCCCAACCTGCACAGCCCTCCCACGCATTCCCTTTTGTTCACAGGCTACCATGCCTTCCCCCTATTCTTTCCCACCCCTTCCTATCAGCTTCCATTTTCACAAGTCCTCCATGCCTCCCCTATCCTCCATATCATCTTCTTCCCCGGCCCAACAACTTCCCATATTCACAAATCCCTCCCACTGCCTCCTGTATTCACATGTCCTCCCACCGCCTCCCAAATTGATGGATTTCTGAAGAAGACAAATTGAGGGCAATTGAACTCTATGCAATTCCGTTTCCGCTCATTTCATTACCCCTTCGTAAACATGCCATAAGTTTTGTTATTTTATCGGAAAATGGAATGGAGCAGCTTTTGGAATTTCAGGCTGGTAAATGGAATGGAATCAATAAATGGCGCTGGCTAGGCTACTACATCGGGCTGGCTAGGTAGCTCATTTTGACCAGCTAGCTGGCTTGGTGTCTGATTTTTGGTTGGGTGTGGCCCACAAACCTTTTAGCCTAGCTTGCGGTTAAAGATGGTTTTCGTGTCATAACGGGCTATATTTTGGCCTATGGCCCTTTAGTCGGGTCAGTTGTAGATGACCTTAAATGATTAATAGATTTCGAATTTGGTTAATTTTTTGTTGAGTAATTCATAAAGGGTAACTGAAAAACCAAACCGTTCATATGATTGCGCAACACTAAGAAGTAGGACAGAGATCCCCAAGAGAGAGGGGAAAGAGAGAACACACAAGCATTACGAGTCTTGGAGCCCTGACTAAACTATATGTGTGTTCATTTATTACAGAGTACTATCAAACTCACCAAATGATAGGTGATCTTACAAGAAAGTTAATTAACAATAATTGGGTAAATTTTAGGGGAATTTTGAATGAAAATTTTCTCACAAAACAAAAATTTAATAAAAAATGCCTAATGAATAATTCTTAACCATTAAGTATAAAATAAACAGCAGCCCCAATAGGCAACAACAACCAAAATCAAGACCTAGCTTGTTGGATTTTGACCACATGGATGTTGTCATTTTCATTAAAAAAATTTGACCAAGTGTTTTTGTCATTTTCAGTATTGGGTATGGATATTTTTTTTAACAAATGATATTATTTATACTAAGATGTTGGAAGAGTTGGCTAAGTCTCATAATGGACAGTTATAATAATATGGTTCTAATTCGCCTTTGGCGAGAATCGAAACTAAGACCTCTCATTTACAAGTGAAGAGGAATATCACTAAACCGTAGTTGTCACAACCCGTTCCGGGATTCTATTATATCGGGGGCGTGAAATGATGGAATTACCCTTGGCGGGTATTAAGGTATGTGTGTGTGTGACTTGTTGGACATATTACAATCATTCCTAAACTTTTGGAAAAATAGTTTAAGTTGGATAAAAATTGAGTTATACGTTTTATGTGGTTAGGGATTAAAATTGGCATGTATGGTTTTGGTTGGACCACACACACGCACATGACCTCTTCCTTTTTCCCCCGTGCTCTCTCTCTTCTCCGTTCAATCTCTCTCTCCCTCTCGAATTGTACGGACGAGACCCAAATACCCTCGAACCTTCGCGGATCGACGCCAAAAAGGTATGGTTCTTCATCCTTTCGACCTCCTGAGTCGTTTGGTACTAGTTTTAGGACGTGAAACCTTCGAAATCACGTGAAACCCGAAACCCCATTTTATGTCACTATTCATGCAATCGTAATATGTCGATTTTCAGGGAATTCTAAGCTTATAGTGAGCTTAGTGAGGTCCCAAGGAAGCTCAGAGTGCTTCGTTTGAAGGTTTTGGACGTCGGGATCACTGAGTTCGAATTTGGCCGGTTTTCTTGGAATTTCTCCAATGAGATTTTGTAGTTTTTAGAGCCTTAAAGTAGTATAACGTGAAACTACATGCTTAGGGCTTCATTTTGATATAAAATACGAAGAAAATGGTTGAGAAACGACGGAGAACAAGGAGATTGAAAAATCTCCAGTTTTCGGGCCACTGGAAAAACCAGTCCGGCGAGCCGAGGTAGGAGACGCGCGTGGGGGGCGCGTGCGGCCTTAAAAAAATTTTCTAAATATTTCTCGACGTCCGTGACGTCGAGTAGGTCAATGTGGTAAATTCGTATACCCAAATTGAGCACCGTATGATAAGTTATTTCGAATTGTCGGTTATGTGCTTAAATTAACGTTTTTATAGTTGTTTCGCATATAGGTGACACCTATCCCAAGGACGAGCGCATCCAGGGACGTCATGGGGGTTACGACCCATCGACTTACCAGTGAATGGGTAGTTTTGTTTTCAGTATATACCTATATACTATTGATTTTCCCAGAAATTGAATTTATATGAAAGTATGTTTTCAAATGCCATGCATGCATATTATGAATTATATGAATTGATATTGATGCATATATATATGTGAATTGGTGCTGTGGACGCACATGTGAGTATCAAGTGAGTTTTATGTTACTCATGTGAATCATTGATGATGTGAATTGTGTTGAGAGCTCATAACCTGCATCCCTGGTGTTAGTGCTTATATTATTCACCGCATCGCACGCTCACCTTGGATCCAAGTAGGTGCATGTCGTACAGACCATGAGAGGGTTCCTACATGCTAGTCGTACAGAACACTAGAGGTGGTTCCGACTAGTAGGTGACCTTAGATTATGTGCGCAGATGATTGATGAGAGAAGCACTAGAGCGTATCATTACACCATTCTTGTCGTACAGACTACTTTAGGTAGTTCCAACTTATGTGCAGAGTAGTGCCGTACAGGTCACCGTGGTGACTCCGACTGGGTTGGATATTGAGCTATGGAATTAACCATACAAGACTAACTGCAGGGTCTCCGGTTGATTCATTATGTCACCTGTTATTTTGATACATCCATGTTTTGTTATTGACATTTATGGCATGGCATATTCCTGGATTTGTGATAGATTGGTGATTTGTGGCGTATGAGGTTTTATATACTATTATGTTATTTTCTGGGAAAGTATACAAGTTTTACAGTGAGGGGTTAGAAGTGTTTTGGAAAACTTTGGTTTTACTGACCCACTCAATTTTGTTTTTGCGCCCCTCCAGGTTCTAGTTAACAGTTGGTGGCTCACAAGGTTTTCTTCGGCGTTCTGACAGACTTCCTGCATGTAGGACTCACCTGCGGGTGTTGTAATTTAATTATAGTCCTACTTGACTGCACCTAGTTTTTATGCTCTGAAATTGTGTACTGCAGACTTAAACTCACTCTAGCATGCTAGTTGGATATTACTGCTAGTAGTTGGTTTTTATTCCTTCGTATTTCTCATATCCTTTGCTTCCGCATCACACTTTTGGTTACGTCATACTCACGTGACGGCCAACACACCTTGATTTTAGGATCGGGGTGTGTCAGTTTGGTATCAGAGCCTAGGTTGCAGTCCTGTATGAATTGTCAATGCTCTAATGATCTTTTGATGTTTTCTGTTAGAATTATGCCGCCTCGTAGGGAATCACGCCGTGCTTCTGAGCCTAATTTCTCTGATATAACTCAATTAGGGGAAGCGATGGCCCATGCCTTTCAGAATGCAATCCGCCCTCCTCTTCATCCTCAGAGGACACCCCTGGAGATTATGTATAATCTGAAATTTGATCGTTTCATGGGTAATAAAGGTCATGAAGGGGCAGAAAAGTGGCTAGACCATATTGAGATGACTTTTCAGGTGATGCAGAGTCAAGGGAATTTTCCTGCTAATAGATGGGTTGAGACCACTACTTGGTTTTTGGGACGAGAACCTGCAGCTTGGTGGAGAAATCAAACTCAGTTTATGTCCCTTGAGATGGCAGCTAATTGGGAAGTATTCAAGGAGAATTTTAAGAAAAGATTTGTCCCTCCGGAGTACATTGATTGCAAGAAGCAGGAGTTCACTCGGTTGAAGCAAAAGAATATGTCGATGTATGAGTACTATAGAAAGTTTACAGACTTGTCTCGTTATGACCCTGATACAGTTGGTAATCAGGTAGAGATGCTTCGCCGTTTTAAGCTGGGAACTAAGAGGAAATGGCGGACTTTTGCTAGTGCGCTTCCTTGCAACGATTATCATGAGTTTTTCGAGATTTTGGTTCGGATGGAGGATTTCGACAACCTTCCTAGTGACAATGAGGATGATGAGGACAAGAATGATAGTCAGAAGAAAGATGATAAGGGCAAGGGTATCTCCACTCAGGGACGCCGTAAGACGCAGAATTTCAAGAAAAGTGGAGCGAGTTCGAGTTCTTCCAGTGGAAGATTTAGTGTCACATGCCCGATGAGAGGTGGAAGATTTGCTGGTGGACCCAGATTTCTGAGACAGAGAGATTTTAGTGGTGCTGGTGGTTCTGGTGCTCCGTTGTGCCGCCGTTGTAACTTTAGACATCATGGGGAGTGTAGGAGAAGTGGTAGTGGTGGTGCTTGCTACATTTGTGGACAGATGGGACATAGGGCTGCTCAGTGTCCCCAGAGTCAATAGAAATCTCAGCAGTCTGCTATGCCACCTCCAGCGCCGATTTAGCAGAACTTTGGATCAGGCAGTTATGGTCAGACGGGTTGTGGTGGTGCTTACCACTATCAGGGCGATGCTGCTCCCTATGCTTCTGGACAATATCAATATTCCCAGGATCCTTATTTTCAGACTGGGTATTCCTAAGACCCTGGGGGTTATCCTTCTTATTCTTCCATGTCTGCCAGTGGATCTCAGTGGCATCAAGGAGGTCAGCCTCGACAGGGAGAGGTTGCTGCTAGTGGTGCAGGATCATCTAGGCAGTTTAATCAGTCAGGTCAGGGACGTACTTCTCAAGGGCGAGGTAACCAAGGCAACAGAGGCCGTGGTGGACGACAGCAAGCTTAGGGACGTGTTAATCACATATCACTGCAAGATGCTCAGAACCATCTATATTTGATCATGGGTAAGTTAAATATTCTTGGTCATTTTGCTAGAGTTTTGATTGATTGTGGTGCGACACATTCTGTGATTGCTCATACGTTTGCTTAAATGACTCAACCTCACCCTTCACCTCTAGGATTTGATTTAGAGTATGCCATGCCTAAAAGGGGACAAATGTTATGTTGATAGTGTTTATCTTGGATGTCCAGTGATGGTAGAGGGTGTAGTTATGCCAGCCAATCTTATCCCGTTAAATATTGTGGATTTTGATATGATTCTAGGGGCATATTGGTTGCATTATAATCGTGCCCATATAGATTGTTACGGGAAATTTGTTACCTTTTATCGTCCTGAATTACCAGATGTTACTTT
This sequence comes from Malus sylvestris, assembly GCF_916048215.2. Taxonomy (NCBI): domain Eukaryota; kingdom Viridiplantae; phylum Streptophyta; class Magnoliopsida; order Rosales; family Rosaceae; genus Malus; species Malus sylvestris. The sequence continues at coordinate 4,082,629 of NC_062264.1, read as the reverse complement.
TGTGGGTGAAAGAAGCGGGGGTGAGATATGGAGTTATTTCTGCCATAAGAGCAAGGAAGTTATTATCGAAGGGTTGTCAAGGATACTTAGCACATGTGGTGTTAAATGATGTTGTCCCTAAGAGTGTAGAGGAAGTTGGGGTAGTCAGGCATTATCCTGATGTATTTCCAGATGATTTGCCGGGATTGCCGCCAGACAGAGATGTGGAATTTTCTATCCATTTGCTTCCAGGTACAGATCCTATATCTTTAACTCCATACAGAATAGCTCCAGCTGAACTGAGAGAGTTGAAAATTCAGTTACAAGAATTAATTGATAAAGGTTTCATTCAACCTAGTACTTCACCTTGGGGAGCTCCGGTATTATTTGTGAGAAAGAAAGATGGAACTCTGAGATTATGTATTGATTATAGGCAATTGATTCGGGTAACGATTAAAAACCGTTATCCATTGCCTCGCATCGATGATTTGTTTGATCAGTTGGAAGGTGCGTGTGTGTTCTCTAAGATTGATTTGAGATCTGGTTATTATCAGTTGAAGATTAAAGACGAAGATGTACCTAAGACAGCTTTCAGGACCTGTTACGGACATTATGAATTTCTGGTGATGCCATTTGGATTGACTAATGCACTTGCAGCTTTCATGAGGTTAATGAATGAGGTATTCCAGCAATATCTTGATAAATTTGTTATTGTTTTTATCGGTGATATTCTGGTCTACTCTAAGTCTAAAGCAGGTCATATTCGACATCTTAACTTGGTATTAAAGAAATTGAGGGAGCATCGGTTATATGCCAAGTTCAGTAAATGTCAGTTTTGGTTGAATGAAGTGGCATTTTTGGGGCATGTAGTATCGGCACAAGGAATTCAAGTAGATCCTCAAAAGATAGCAGCAGTGGAAAATTGGGAACAACCACGAACCGTCACTGAGGTACGGAGTTTTCTTGGTCTAGCATGTTATTATCGACGGTTTGTTCAAGTTTTTTCTATGATTGCTTTGCCATTAACGAAGTTAACCAGGAAGGATGTTAAGTTCGAGTGGGATGAGAATTGTGAGCAAAGTTTCCAGCAATTGAAATATTGTCTCACTCATGCACTAGTATTGGTACTTCCTGATGATAGCGGTAACTTTGATATTTACAGTGATGCCTCTTTGAATGGTTTGGGATGTGTTTTGATGCAGCATAATAGAGTGATCGCCTATGCTTCTCGACAGTTGAAGATTCATGAAAGGAATTATCTTACTCACGATCTTGAATTGGCAGCCATTGTTTTTGCTTTGAAGATTTGGAGGCATTATCTCTATGGTGAGAAGTGTAAGATCTTCACAGATCATAAGAGTCTTCAGTATCTATTTACTCAGCATGATCTTAACCTTCATCAGCAAAGGTGGATGGAATTGCTAAGTGATTATGACTGCACTATTAAGTATCATCCGGGTCGTGCTAATGTGGTAGTTGATACACTGAGTAGGAAACCTCAAGGTCGCCTCAATGCTTTGTATGCTTGCCGTGTTCCTCTTCTTGCAGAACTGAGAGCTACTGGAGTAAAGTTGGAGTTAGAAGATTGAAGAGAAGCTTTTCTTGCTAGTTTCCAAGTTAGGCCAGTTTTGGCTGATCGTGTACTTGAAGCTCAGACGGTTGATGAAGAAATTCAAGAAATGATTCAATTGAGAAATGAAGGGAAAAAGAAATACCTCAGGATTCGAGAATCAGATGGCATGCTTATGCAGGAGAACAGAATGTATGTGCCGAATAATGAGGAATTAAAGAAAGAAATTTTGGACGAAGCACATTGTTCAGCTTATACGATGCACCCAGGAGGAACTAAGATGTATCATACCATTCGACCATTTTATTATTGGCCGGGTATGAAAAGGGAAATTGCAGAATATGTAAGTAGGTGTATTGTTTGTCAGCAAGTCAAAGCGGAAAGAAAGAAGCCTTTTGGGCGAATGCAACCACTTCCTGTTCCTCAGTGGAAATGGGAAAATATAACTATGGATTTCGTGTATAAGCTCCCTCGTACACGAAATGGATTTGATGGTGTTTGGGTGATTGTAGATCGGCTTACTAAGTCAGCACACTTCATTCCAGTGAGGGAAAAGTATCCTCTGAATAAATTGGCTAAGTTATTCATCACGAAGATTGTGAAGTATCATGGAGTTCCAGTGAATATTATTTCTGATCGAGATCCAAGATTTACTTCTAAGTTTTGGGTAGCTTTTCAGGAAGCTCTTGGTACGAAATTGCTTTACAGCACTGCTTATCATCTTTAAATCGATGGACAATCAGAGAGGACTATTCAGACGTTGGAGGATATGTTGAGATCTTCAGTATTACAGTTTGGTGATTCTTGGCATGACCGCTTAGACTTGATGGAATTTGCCTATAATAATAGTTTTCATTCGAGCATTGGTATGTCACCATTTGAGGCACTTTATGGTAGAGCTTATCGTACGCCATTGTGTTGGTCAGAGGTTGGCGAAAGAGTGTTAGAAGGCCCAGAGATTGTGGATGAGACTACTCAAAATATTCAGGTGATTAAGTCTAACATGAAAGCGACCCAGGATCGACAAAAGAGTTTAGCAGATAGACATGCTACTGATCGAGTTTATGATGTGGGTAATTTAGTATTCTTGAAATTGTCACCTTGGAGAGGTGTAGCGAGATTTGGAAAGAAAGGAAAATTAAGTCCTAGGTACATAGGGCCTTATGAGATCACTGAGAGGGTCGGTGAAGTTGCTTATAGGTTGGAGTTGCCTCCGGAGTTATCTAAGGTACATAATGTGTTTCATGTCTCGATGCTTAGACATTATGTCTCAGATCCTTCACATGTGATTCCTCCTCAACCTTTGGAGATTAATCCGGATTTGACGTATGATGAGGAACCAGTGACTATCTTGGATTGGAAAGACAAGGTTCTAAGGAATAAGACAGTGAGCTTGGTGAAAGTATTGTGGAGGAACCATTCAGTAGAAGAAGCTAATTGGGAAACAGAAGATCGAATGAGAGAGATGTATCCAAGGTTATTTTATAGGTATTAAGCGGATTGTTTGGTCGTATGAATTTCGGGGACGAAATTCTATAAGGAGGGGAGATTGTCACAGCCCGTTTCGGGATTCTATATATATCGGGGGCGTGAAATGATGGAATTACCCTTGGCGGGTATTAAGGTATGTGTGTGTGTGACTTGTTGGACATATTACATTCATTCCTAAACTTTTGGAAAAATAGTTTTAAGTTGGATAAAAATTGAGTTGTATGTTTTGTGTGGTTAGGGATTAAAATTGGCATGTATGGTTTTGGTTGGACCACACACACGCACAGGACCCCTTCCTTTTTCCCCCGTGCTCTCTCTCTTCTCCGTTTAGTCTCTCTCTCCCTCTCGAATTGTACGGACGAGACCCAAATACCCTCGAACCTTCGCGGATCGACGCCAAAAAGGTATGGTTCTTCATCCTTTCGACCTCCTGAGTCATTTGGTACTACTTTTAGGACGTGAAACCTTCGAAATCACGTGAAACCTGAACCCCCATTTTATGTCACTATTCATGCAATCATAATATGTCGATTTTTAGGGAATTCTAAGCTCATAGTGAGCTTAGTGAGGTCCCAAAGAAGCTCGGAGTGCTTCGTCTGAAGGTTTTGGACGTCGGGATCACTGAGTTCGAATTTGGCCGGTTTTCTTGGAATTTCTCCGATGAGATTTTGTAGTTTTTAGAGCCTTAAAGTAGTATAACGTGAAACTACATGCTTAGGGCTTCATTTTGATATAAAATACGAAGAAAATGGTTGAGAAACGACGGAGAACAAGGAGATTGAAAAATCTCCAGTTTTCCGGCCACCGGAAAAACCAGTCCGGCGAGCCGAGGTAGGAGACGCGTGTGGGGGGCGCGTGGTTCCGTGCCCCTCCCTGCGCGTGGGGGCGCGTGCGGCCTCAGAAAAATTTTCTAAAAATTTCTCGACGTCCGTGACGTCGAGTAGGTCGATGTGGTATATTCGTATACCCAAATTGAGCACCGTATGATAAGTTATTTCGAATTGTCGGTTATGTGCTTAAATTAACGTTTTTATAGTTGTTTCACATATAGGTGACACCTATCCCAAGGACGAGCACATCCAGGGACGTCACGGGGGTTACGACCCATCGACTTACCAGTGAGTGGGCAGTTTTGTTTTCAGTATATACCTATATACTATTGATTTTCCCAGAAATTGAATTTATATGAAAGTATGTTTTCAAATGCCATGCATGCATATTATGAATTATATGAATTGATATTGATGCATATATATATGTGAATTGGTGTTGTGGACGCACAGATGCGTATTATGTGAGTTTTATGTTACTCATGTGAATCATTGATGATGTGAATTGTGTTGAGAGCTCATAACCTGCACCTCTGGTGTTAGTGCTTATATTATTCACCGCACCGCACGCTCACCTTGGATCCAAGTAGGTGCATGTCGTACAGACCATGAGAGGGTTCCTACATGCTAGTCGTACAGATCATTAGAGGTGGTTCCGACTAGTAGGTGACCTTAGATTATGCGCGCAGATGATTGATGAGAGAAGCACTAGAGCGTATCATTACACCATTCTTGTCGTACAAACTACTTTAGGTAGTTCCGACTTATGTGCAGAGTAGTGCCGTACAGGTCATCGTGGTGACTCCGGCTGGGTTGGATATTGAGCTATGGAATTAACCATACAGGACCAACTGCAAGGTCTCCGGTTGATTCATTATGTCACCTGTTATTTTGATACATCCATGTTTTGTTATTGACATTTATGGCATGGCATATTCCTGGATTTGTGACAGATTGGTGATTTGTGACGTATGAAGTTTTATATACTATTATGTTATTTTCTGGGAAAGTATACAGGTTTTACAGTGAGGGGTTAGAAATGTTTTAAATGAAATGTTTTGGAAAACTTTGGTTTTACTGACCCACTCAATTTTGTTTTTGCGCCCCTCCAGGTTCTAGTTAGCAGTTGGTGGCTCACGAGGTTTTCTTCGGCGTTCTGACAGACTTCCTGCATGTAGGACTCACCTGCGGGTGTTGTAATTTAATTATAGTCCTACTTGACTACACCTAGTTTTTATGCTATGAAATTGTGTACTGCACACTTAAACTCACTCTAGCATGCTAGTTGGATATTACTGCTAGTAGTTGGTTTTTATTCCTTCGTATTTCTCATATCCTTTGCTTCCGCATCGTACTTTTGGTTACGTCACACTTACGTGACGGCCAGCACGCCTTGATTCTAGGATCGGGGTGTGTCAGTAGTACTAAATGATGGGTTTAAATAAATTTTTAAACTAATGTAGCTCTTTTCATTAATTTTCCACAAATTGTAATGGAAAATAATTTCTAGACATAATTTTTCACTTCTTCACATACTTTTATCTCACCATTAGATTAAACAAATAAAAGCAGAATTATTGACCAAATTTAACAAAAGCATAAGGTAAACAAAAATGCTATCATTTGTACCTCATTTCTATTAGATATGAAATTCACATGTGTTGGTATTCTCTCACATCCTGCTAGGGAAGAAATAATAAAAATGATAAACCCTATAGGATGACGCCATAAATTCCATCCCCAAAAACCATATTTTGATTGTGCCTCAACAATATCAATTATACTGGAATGGTTAGCTAATTATAATCGGTATATCATCATCATTACCATATAACAAAATTGTACATGAGATTTTCAACTCATACGGCTCCTTGAAGGCCATAAGGCCATCTCCAACCGAAGGGTCCAGAGGGCCAGAGGGCCGAAAATAGCCCTAAAACCGTCTCCAACCGAGGGCTAGGCTAGGGGGCTCGGGAATCTGGGAGGGCCCCACGGAATTTCAAAGGGCCAAAAGGCTGGCTGGCTGGCTTTTTTTTTTTAATGTTTTGTTATTCTTGTTGGTTATAACCGACAAGATTTATTAAGAAAAAATTCAAATGAAATGGATACTAGCCGTTGCATTTGATTTGATTTTTTTTTACATTATTATTTTTATTTTTTATTTACAAAAAATTTCATATAACTTCTATTTTTTCCTATAACTTCTATTTCACAAAATTTATTTCATATTTTTTTTAAATTCTATTTTTTTCCTATAACTTCTATTTCACAAAATTTGTTTCATATTTTTTTTAAATTCCATTTTTTTCCTATAACTTCTATTTCACAAAATTTGTTTCATATTTTTTTTTAAATTCCATTTTTTTCCTATAACTTCTATTTCACAAAATTTGTTTCATATATTTTTTAAATTCTATTTTTTTTTCCTATAACTTCCTAAGTCATTATACAACATTAAATTAAATTAAGTAACATGAAACAACATTAAACAATATGAAACAACATTAAATAATATGAATTTAAGTTGTAGTTTTTAAATAATAAATTATGTTTGGCCCTATGACCCTTTGGCCCTCGGTTGGAGACGGAGGCAAATATGGCCATGTACTGTTCATTAAAATATTAATATGTTGGAAATGGCGTCTCCAACCGATGGCTGGCCAGAGGGCTCATTTTAGCCCTCTATGTGACAGCCCGTCCCGCATTAACACTTTCGTTTGTGTGAAGTGTGTTTAATTATCCTAATTTTTTTTAAAGTTGGTTGATAATGGACGGATAGGGACGTTTTCGGCCGTATATGTTTGAGTGATTAAACTTTGGAATCCTATGCCCTCACGGGGCTTACAGAAATCATTCATTTTCCCTTTTACTTTCTTTAATCCGTGATTTCCTCAACCTTGTCCTCTCACTCATTCTCTCTATCTCTCCCTGACAAACTCTCAAGCTCTCATTCACTCTCCCTCCCTCTCAAACCACACGGCCAAACACACGGAACAACATTAAAACTCTCTCAAATCTTCATAGATCGAAGAAAATAAAATCACCTTCGTCTTCGTCTCGACGATACGAGTCCAACCATACCAATTTCAGGTAAGAACTACAACGTTTTCACGTCGAAATCATGAACTCCGATTTAGGTACTATTCATCAACTTTTTATTGGTTGATTTTTAGGACTTTTCAAGCTTATAGGAAGCTTCTTGAGGTCCTTAGGAGGTTCGGGGTAGTTCGTTGGAAGTTTTTGGACATAAGAACACGGAGATCGACAAGTTCAGAGTTTGGCCGGAGCTTTCGAGGCTTTTTTTCCGGTGAATCCCTAGCGCGTTAGGGGTCGAGGTAGGTATGAATGTGTTCGTCTCGTCAATATCTTCATTTTGATATAAAGTACGTTGAAAATGGTGAAGAAATGAAGAAGTTATAACGTTTTGAAAAATACCCAGAAATTCCGGCAAAACCCCACCGCCGGCGAAACCAGTCCGGCGACCCAAGGAAGAAGACGACGCGCGTGCGTGGGCCGAGCTGTTGGTGGCGCGTGAGGGCACGTGCGGTGTCCAAATCGAGTTCTAAAAATTTGTACGGGTTCGTGACGTCGAGTAGGTCACGGTGGTATATTCATATACCCAAATTGAGCAATATATGAGAAGTTATTAGCGAATGTTGTGTATGTGCTTTTAAATGATGTTTTTATAATTATTATTTTATAGGTGAGACTTATACGGAGGACGAGCGTAACCAAACTAGGCGCGGGGGTTACGAACCGGCTACTTATCAGTGAGTGGGCAGTTATTTTTCAGTATATATATATATATGTATACTTGACGTATTTCCCAGAAAACGTATTTTAAAAGAAATACAATTTAAGTAACATGTTATGTATGCATCATATTTTAGTATATGCATTACCATAATTATGCATATTGTTGCATGGTGCTGAGGAGGCCCAGGTAAGCTACATGTGAGTATATTACATTTGAAATACATTTGAAATACTATTGAAATACGATTGAGATACGATTGAGATATAATTGAGATACGATTGTGATACGATTGAGATATTATTGAGATATAATTATGATACGATTGAGATATAATTGTGAAGCGATTGAGATATGATTGTGATACGATTGAGATATGATTGAGATATAATTGAGATACGATTGTGATACGATTGAGATATGATTGAGATATGATGAATCATATGATTGAGATGTGATTGAAAGCTCATTTACTTGCACACGTATATTAGTGCTCCCGCCCAGAGTTAGGGGCACAATCTTTCACGTGATGTTCACCTCCCGCACCGCATGCTCGCCTTGGATCTAAGTTAGGTGCACAGTCCTGTCGTATAGACCACTTATGTGGGTTCGACTCGTAGGTGACCCGCAATTTATCGCACAGTCTTCACGTGATTGTAGCACTAGAACATATTATGTTATATACAGTGATGAATTGCAGACCACGTGAGGTGGTATTGAATGTGTGCAGGATATACATATATACATGATGTGATGAGATGATTATGAGCTATATATGCAGCCGAGGGCTGAGTTGATTATGATGAAAGAATATGAACTATGTTTATAGCCGAGCGTTGAATTGATTATATGTTATTCCATCATATTCACTTTGAGACGATGAGCATTCAGTTATGATACTTTGGCATGTCATACATTCATATTGTCCAGCATGAATTTGAGATATATTACGTATATGAGTATATACTTTATTTCTGGGAAACTATACTTGTTTTACGGCGAGGGGTTAATATATTCAAGAGAAAAAAAGGTTTTGAATAAGTTTGTTTTGCTGACCCACTCAACTTTGTTTTGCGCCCCTCCAGGTTCTAGGTAGCGTTTGTTGTTGGATCTCGAGGTTTCCAGCTGAAGTTCTGACAGACCATCACTCATGTAGGACTATCTTCGAGTGTTGTAAATTAGTACATCTTATGTTTGACTGCACTTACACCTTGTGCTCTGGTTGTGTATTCACACTTAAACTTACGTTAGAACCTATCATATTTGGTTTTAATTATTCGTACTTTTCTTAAAAATATCGCTTCTGCATAGCGCACATGGCTACGTCACGCTCACGTGACGGCCAGCATGCCTTGACTTCGGTCGGGGTGTGTCACTCTAGCCCTCCAAGATTCTCCAAGATATTAATATTTTAATGAACAGTACATGACCATATTTGCCTCCGCCTCCAACCGAGGGCTAGATGGCTCGTTTTAGCCCTTTCACAAAAAACCGTCTCCAACTGAGGGCCAAACATAATTTATTATTTAAAAACTACAACTTAATGTTGTTTCATGTTACTTAATTTAATTTAATGTTGTATAATGGCTTAGGAAGTTATAGGTAAAAAAATAGAATTTAAAAAAAAATATGAAACAAATTTTGTGAAATAGAAGTTATAGGAAAAAAATGGAATTTAAAAAAAATATATGAAACAAATTTTGTGAAATAGAAGTTATAGGAAAAAAATGGAATTTAAAAAAAATATATGAAACAAATTTTGTGAAATAGAAGTTATAGGAAAAAATGGAATTTAAAAAAATATGAAATAAATTTTGTGAAATAGAAGTTATAGGAAAAAATAGAAGTTATATGAAAAATTTTGTAAATAAAAAAAAATTAAAAATTAAAAATCAAATGCAACGGCTACTAGCCGTTGCATTTGATTTTTTTCTTAAGAAATCCGATAATCGACAGTAATACATTTATACTAAATCATAGCATGTATTCCTATCGGTTATAACCGACAAAAATAACAAAACATTAAAAAAAAGTGGCCAGCCCCGGGTTGGCAGGCTGGCTGGCTGCATGCAACCATCCCTCCAGCCCTCTTCGATTCTGTGGGCCCTCCCAGATTCCAGAGCCCTCTGGCCTAGCCCTCGGTTGGAGACGGTTTTCGGGCTATTTTCGGCCCTCTGGCCCTCTGGACCCTTCGGTTGGAGATGGCCTAAATAAATATAGGTATTGCGTTAGTATTCTTTTTTTAATCTTGATATGTTTGTAGGATAGATAACTATCAGCCGGTTCCAAATTAGACCAATTGAATTCTGAAACCCTACTTCTATTACAGAGGTGGTATAGTACAAAAAAATGTGTGGTAAGTAGAGCATTTACAGTCGAACCAAGACAAGTAGCAGTAGGTACCTCACAGAGAGAGAGAGTGAGAGAGAGAGATGGATGGGTTGCCTGCAAGGGGAGTGAGAAAGAGAGAGATCATACCGGACATAGTTGAAGTAATCAACTTAGAAGATGACAATGCAGCTCAAGGTAAAATTGCTCCCAATTTGAGCATGCATTTCTTTCTGGTTGGGCTCAAAGCTCAAATCTTTTTAGGGTTTACGGGTTAGATTTATTCTGTTAGGGTTTACATGGAAGGCCAGATTGATACATTACATTTGCTGCCTGCAAGTATAATTTCTTGTAAAGAATTTCAGTTTGGATTTTTGCTTTTTTTTTGTTTTTATATGATAAAATTTGTAAACATAAACTAGGTGCATTGCTCTGTTTGATTGCTGAATTATATGAGGGATTGTAACTGAAATTTTTGATCTATTTTTTTTGTAATTCATGCTTTGGTTTTAGAAAGGGTGTGCTATCCACACACCTCTTTTATCTTCCACACAACCCTGTTAATTTCTGTCATTTAGTCATCTTGAATTCATCGGACCGGTGTCTGAAAGTTACTTAAGAAGAATGTGTGGAAGATAAACAGGAGTGTGTGGATAGCACCACCCCTTCGAAAAATGAGTGAAATTTTTAGGCCTTTTTGTGAGATTATGCTTTGTTATCTGAAAAAAGACTGAAACTTTTTGGCTTTATGTAAAGTTAGCTTTGTTTACTTGAAAATGACCTAAACTTCTGGTTTTTTTTGTAAGATTATGCTTTGTTTTTCTGAGAAAAGACTGAAAGTTTTGGGCTTTACGTAATATTATGCTTTGTTATGTTAAAAAGGACTTATATTTCAGGGCTTTTTTCTAAGATTATGCATTGCTTGCTGAAAACGACTGAGAATTTTGGCCTGAATTCGATGCCAGATAAGAAGAAAACATGTAAGAAAGTGGAGGGATCGAATGCGGATCAAGTTGGTTCCTTCACTAAGGCCATCTCCAACTTGTTTTAGCCATCTGGCTCTCCAAGATTCTCTAAGATATTAGGCCATCTCCAACCGAATGATCCAGAGGGCCAGAGGGCCGAAAATAGCCCTAAAACCGTCTCCAACCAAGGGCTAGGCCAGAGGGCTCTGGAATCTGGGAGGGCCCCACGGGATCGGAGAGGGCTGGAGGGCTGGCTTATTTTTTTTTTAATGTTTTCTATTGATGTCGGTTAAAACCGACAGCATTAAAGAGGTTTTATTTTTTTTTTAATAGTTCTACTATTAGTGTCGGTTATAACCGACACTAATAGTTTGAATGTTTTTTAATATAACGGCTAGTAGCCGTTGTATTATTAGGCTTTTTTTTTTTAATGAATTTAAACTTTTTTTTCCCTTTTTTTTTCCTTTTCATATTAATCAAATTTTGTTTCATATTTTTTTTCAATTCTATTTTACAAAATTTGTTTCAATTTTTTTTTAAATTCTATTTTTTTCCTATAACTTCTATTTTACAAAATTTGATTCATATTTTTTTTCCTATAACTTCTATTTCACAAAATTTGTTTCATAATTTTTTTCAATTCTATTTTTTTCCTAGGCCATTTATACAACATTAAATTAAATTAAGTAACATGAAACAACATTAAACAATATGAAATAACATTAAATAACATTAACCAACATACAAATTATACAACATAAAAAAACATTTAACAACATGAAACTTAAACAACATTTTTAAAAACATTTAACAACATGAAACTTAAACAACATTTTTTTTAATGAATTTAAACTTCTTTTTTTTTTTTTTAATGAATGTAAACTTCTTTTTTTCCCCTTTTTTTTTCCTTTTCATATGAATCAAATTTTGTTTCATATTTTTTTTCCTATATAACTTTTATTTCACAAAATTTGTTTCATATTTTTTTTCAATTCTATTTTTTTCGTATAACTTCCTAGGCCATTTATACAACATTAAATTGTAGTTTTTAAATAATAAATTATGTTTGGCCCTCGGTTGGAGACGGTTTTTTGTGACAGGGCTAAAACGAGCCATTTGGCCCTCTGGCCCTCGGTTGGAGACGGAGGCAAATATGGCCCTGTACTGTTCATTAAAATATGAATATCTTGGGGAATCTTGGAGGGCTAGAGGGCTCAAACGAGCCATCTGGTCAGCCTTCGGTTGGAGATGGCCTTAATATTTTAATGAACAGTACAGTGCCATATTTGCATCCGTCTCCAACCGAGGGCCAGAGGGCTAGAGGGCTCGTTTTAGCCCTGTCACAAAAAACCGTCCTCAACCGAGAGCCAAAGGGCCATAGGGCCAAACATAATTTATTATTTAAAAACTACAACTTAAATGTTTTTAAAAATGTTGTTTAAGTTTCATGTTGTATAATTTTTATGTTGGTTAATGTTATTTAATGTTGTTTCATATTGTTTAATGTTGTTTCATGTTACTTAATTTAATTTACTGTTGTTTCATGTTACTTAATTTAATTTAATGTTGTATAATGCCTTAGGAAGTTATAGGAAAAAAAAATAGAATTTAAAAAAAAAATATGAAACAAATTTTGTGAAATAGAAGTTATAGAAAAAAAAATGGAATTTAAAAAAATATATGAAACAAATTTTGTGAAATAGAAGTTATAGGAAAAAAATGGAATTTAAAAAAAATATGAAATAAATTTTGTGAAATAGAAGTTATAGGAAAAAATAGAAGTTAAAAAATAGAAGTTATATGAAAAATTTTGTAAATAAAAAATAATAATAAAAATGTAAAAAAAAAAAAACAAATGCAACGGCTACTAGCCGTTGCATTTGAATTTTTTAAGAAATCTTGTCGGTTATAACCGACAGAAATAACAAAACATTAAAAAAAAAATAGCCAGCCCTCCAGCCCTCTAGCCCTCTCCGATTCCGTGGGGCCCTCCTAGATTCCAGAGCCCTCTGACCTAGCCCTCGGTTGGAGACGGTTTTCGGGCTATTTTCGGCCCTCTGGCTCTTTGAACCCTTCGGTTGGAGATGGCCTAAAGTGGCTCAAAATATTCATGATGTAAGTATTCCTTTTTTTCCTTTATTCCTCTTCATTAATGTGACTTGTTTGATCTGAATATGTTGTCAGGAAAAAATGATGCTCATGCAACTTTATTCCACAACCAGGAGTGAAAAGGTTGTCTTTTTGTCAATCTGATTTGGCTAAATTGTTTTGTTTTTGATGATTTAGTTTGTTTAATTACTTTGTTATATTATCTTCTGAATGTGCTGACAGAATGCCAAGATGCTGCTTAAAATTTTGGAAGACGGCGCGTATCCTTTTCCCTTGTGATCTATTTGGTAATTTTTCTCTTTTGTTTTCGTCTATCATTTCTACCGTTTGGGGTACTTAATTCAGTTGCGAAGTAAATCTCTGAACAACATTGTTGAGTTGGAAAGAATCAGAGAGGAGAACAAGGTGCATGTTAAGGAGGAAAGGGTAAGTTCAACTGACGAAATCACAAATGTGTAGGCTTTCGCTTTTTTATATTCAAACGGAGGATGTAACATGTATTATTCTGTTCATTCATACAGGCTGTTGAGGCCAAGAAGCCAGAGACTCAGAAGAAGGACGTAGAGAGGAAGCCAAGAAGCCAGCCAGAAACTCAGAAGGACGTAGAGAGGAAGAAGAAGCCAGAAGTTGTAAACAAGAATGGAAGAGAGGAAGCCGGCTCCTCCAGACCTGGTAATTAACTTGACATTCCTAACGTTTGAGATTTTGGCATCTTCGTACTACTGTACCAACATTCCCTTTGACATTTGGTAAACGCCTACAGCTTTGCATCCTGCTGCTGATGAAAGAGACCGAGCTGGAGAGGAGGCTCGCAAGAAGACAATTCCCTGCGCTCGCTGTGGTGGCACGAACACAACGTTTCGTTACTTCAATCATGGGGATCTCAGGAAGGACACACGTAAGTGTCATGATTGTAACAGAGCGTGGGTTGTAGGTGCAAAATTGAGATGATATTAATAGGATTGGGACAGTACGGTAGTACAAAGATGCCAACAAAATCTCAAACGTGAGGAATGCCAAAAAAGAAGCTTATAGCTTTTAACCTTGCAACAAGGTTCAGGAGAAGGGATTACATATGTAACACATCAAGACCAGGAAAACTTGCTACTGTATAACAGCAGTAATGCAGTAAAAATCATTACAATAATTTCGACAAGGCGACAGACTCGATGTTCGTTTATTGAAGTCTTTCCCAGGAACCGATAACTCCTCTACTCCACAACAAAGGTGATTGATTATATGGATGAATTTTACAATTTGGATAGACAATAAACTTGCACAAGATCTTTTTCCCCCTCCCTTCAATATGTTGACGAATCAAAGATCGAATTGATTGCTGAAGCTGCAGCATGTACAGAGGACGCCATCTACACTGTCCACGTGTTGAGACTGAAGAAAACATTAGATGAGCACTTCGTATCTTAATGGTGGCACTTCGACCACAAGCTCATCCTTTTAGCTTGCAATATTAGTTCTCCTGCTTCAGCAATGAAAGTACGGCAAACGATACCCAAATAAGATTCGCAAACAACTCAGACTATGCTAGGCGGGTCACCTACCCAATTGCAGACAGCACGGGGCCAGCGTGTTCTTATGCAGTCCACCAGAGGTGCATGCTGAGCAGGCTCCGGCTTAGCAATTTCTGAGACTTTCCCTCCAGATTCATTACCACTAGAAGCTGAGGTCACTACCACATCTGTCATGTATTCTTCAGGAGTCCACCTTGGAGGTACCGACACCCTCAATTTTGTGAGCCTAGGTCTTTGAACTGGAATCTCGCCTCCCGAGCTTGTCTGGCTTCCATTCAGGTCAGATTTTGCAATTCCATTAAAATGGTAAAGATCAAACACCTTCTTACCCATCAATCCAGTTGAATCCTTCAGGCCTCCTAAGCTCTTGTCCAAATCCAAAATGACCTGCCAGAATTCGCTCCATACAATAAATCCTGTGCTGCAGAGGAGGTCAACCTTCTCAGTTGGAAGTTTTACGTTAGTTTCCCTAAGGACTTGATGAAAGCCTTCTACACTAATAAAACCACCGCCGCCACTCTGATCTTGTGCATCAAAAGCTTTCCGAATATGTGATTCCCTTCCTTCCAATTCATTCTCATCTTGGACAGTGGTATCAAGAGAAAAAAGGACTGTATAGTGAGACTCGCTTCCAACTACCCAGATTGGCCATTTTGGACTTTTCAAATATTGACCAACCTTACAGAAATTTAGGGATTCTAACAGAGTGAGGAATCCAACTTCCACAGTTTTCGATATGCCTTTTAAAGACATGCCACCACCCAAATCCATCTTTCCATCGAAAACATTAGGGACTGCCTGCCCGCAGAGCAATAAGTTCACAATTTCCTGTTCCATAACGTACAAGGCAGAACAATGAAATTTTAATGCAAGGTTCATAAAGAGAATAGCAAATGGATCAAGTACTGAAGCACTGGGCCAAAAGTGGAACTCATTCATATGGATGCATACCTGTGAGGCATGGCCAAACGGAGCAGTGACAAGGGGTAGGCTGGGGTCGTCCCTATCAGATTGAACTAAGTCCTGCAGTAGAGTAAGTTCAATAAATTAGTTTAGTTAACAAAAAAATATCACTGCGTTACTGAATTAAAGTGTACAGTGTTCAAAAGAGCTTTCAAGCTTAAAAAACATACCAGTCCACGAGAAAGTAAAGCAGAAATGAGGAACAGCAGTGCCCCCATACGACTTTGAAAAGCAGGAAGCACTGCTTGGAGCCTCTGAAATGCACTTTCTTGTGTTGTGTATGTGCTAACTCTTAGCACTTTATGCAAATCAGCAGCCGATTCAATTGAAAGACCTTCAAGTGACTTGGTTATTACCTGTCAGAGCAGAAATATAAAGGCTCAAAGTTTAATTCAAACCAAATCCATATGAATATTCTGCAAGTGCATCATACATTATTCTTATCAGGAGAAAAGAAAAAAAAAGTGCATGAATTACTAGCTCCAGTTCACTTACTTCATCATTCAGTCTGTCTTCAGACCTCTCAGTTTCTTCTCCAATAACACTTAAAGTCGCAATCACCGCCCTTTTGTTGCTTCCACATAAGAACAATATCTCGCCCATACTTCTAATAAGTACTCTGTCAAAAGGACGAAGTGTTGGTTTCAGCAACATGAATTCCCATGAGTCAACTTAATCAATCATGAAAAATATTATCAAATTACCAACATGAATCAACATAGGGTCAAATAATTTTCATACAGAGAGGATGCAAGAAGATGGTGCTTAGAACTTTCATGCAAATTTTCTTATAATCCTATTTCAAACCGGGTTCAGACACATATCAGGCAGTCGTCTTTTTCTTCCTTTCAGCATGATTTGGAAATATATGGTTTCACTCAAGGTTATGGTTTTTGGCTCGGTTGGTGGTACATGGGAAGGTTAACACCAGCAATTTACCCCAAGGACATGGGCTGGGATCCTTTTTATGCCCAGATTGGTGTATTTATGCAAGAGTTTGGGGGAGAGAGTGGATCATGTTTTCTTATCTTTCCCTTTTAGTTGTAAGTCAGGGTGCTTTTTATTAACCAGATTAAAGTTTATTGGTTGGCGACAAAACTTTTTTTATTTGTTTGCTGAGAAGTTAATTATTGGGTGGTGGAAGGAAGGCTAATCAATATATGGGTTGCTTGGGGTTGGCTATTATTAAGGCTATTTGGTCAGAAAGGAATCAGCGGATCGTTGAAGATGTTGGGGGAATGGAAGTGGAAGAGGTGTGGAAATAGTTCAAGTTTTGGGCAGCGCTTAGGGCTTCTGGATCTCGTCTTTTGGGTGAGATTCTGTATCTCTTAGTCTTTACGAATACCTCTTTATCCAATACTATTCCAAATAGAAAGAAAAAAAACATATTTGTGCCAATTTCAGAGAAAAGAAAATAATAATCCTAAAAGCAGAAGCCTTGCACATAAAAAGTTAAGGTACAATGTGAAATCGTAAAACAATTTCTGAAGAGCGCAAGGAGATGGTAAATCTTACAAAAGTTTAATATACAAAGGTAAAGTGGTTACAAAAAGTAAGACTTACTAGTCATTAGCCTTGCATATAAAAACAACTGAAAAACATTTTTGCACATCCTATAAAAATGCTCTGATTTCTCCTTATACTTTATGTAGAAACAAAAGTTAAACAATATTTTTCCAGTGAAATTAGTGTATATTTACAAAGGAGGGAAAAGTTTGCAGTGTTTGCTTACAACTCAATAATGTGCAACAGAAATGAGTTAACCAGAATGGATGTACAGGAAGTGTCTGTGGCTTGTGCTAATTACAATATGAATAACTTAATGCATAAGCATGTTCAACCATCATATAAATTACCATGCAATGATTAATCACCTTGCTTTTGCATCTTCAGTTAGAGAGGCAAAATTATTTGTTGCAACACACTGACTATTAGACGGTGTCCCTGAACCCGTATTTTGATGCATGTTTGGTGCAACTTTACCTAATTCAGCTGGGTAGAAAAGTAGGTATTTGAGAACGAATGCCTGCACAACCAAACAGAACTATTACCAGTCTAAAAGAGAATCATGAAATGCCTGTCAAGTCAATAACATTTTTTAAAAAGCACCAAGAAATATTAAATAATAATACTAATAAATTGAAGAAACGTCAATTAAACCTAGGGGGTGGGTAGGGGCAAAGACACATATCTTATTACAATGACAGAAACATGTCTCAAAAACATCACATATTAAAAAAAAAATAAAAAATTCTTCATATGACACAGATATTAGGAAAAAAAAAGGATAAAAGGCTCAATACAATATTTTTGTTTCCTCCCACCGTAATTTCACTCACATCAATAAAATTGAGGAGTTAAAAAACTTTCTTATGCGAATAGCATGAAAATTGAGTTATATTCTTCAAAATACAAAAGGTGCCATTGATATTGCATGTGCAAAGCAAGAGAATTTTGAGCAACACCACATTATTAAAAGAAACACATAACATATTATGTTGAGAAATCAGGAAGTTACTTGAATGGCTGCTAAAACGCCACAGGGCCCACCTTCATGCTGCACTAGACCCATAGATGTTTCTGGATCAGGGCTAAACCTATAAAAAAAAGTTTTTTATATTAGCCAAACAAGTGAAACAACCACAAATTTATTTTTCAATACCATAATAACAATAAACAATGGAGATCATATTAAGGATGTGATGAAATTCAAAGTGAGAAGAGAATTCAGTAAACTTGTTAAACATGGAGGCAAAATTTCTAACCAGGCACAAGTTTCCTCAAGTGATTAAAATATGTCCACAACTGGTGTCTTACAGAAGTGGTTCCAATAACTTATATATTATGGTGGCATAATTGGATGATGCACAAAGAAACCTAAGTTTTGAGCATAGAATCATAAAACTACAACAATACAGAACTGTTGAGTTGATTCAGTAAATTTAAATTGATTGTCTTCTGATGAATAAAGTATAAAGTAAACTAACTGCGGCACATGTGGATTAGTAGAAGCATGACCAGATATGAAGGTTTTTATCTCCATAACCTGAAAAAGCTAATAATAGTCCCTTTCTCTGTTTGTTTTTGTTCTTTTCTTCCCATCATCATTCCAATGACATACTAAAAACAAAGAGGTGGGCCATAGTTTCAGTGAATTGAGTTTTGAAGGTCCAGTATAGAGTTTCTGCTAGCTGGAAAAGAACAACTAGAAGAACAAAAACTTCCATCCATTCAGTGTTAGCTTAGAGGGCCCTTTAAACTTTCAAAGATAAAAATGAAAGACAAATACTCCGGAAATGCATCGCCATGTTTTTGTCAATGTATGTCCCTATTAAATTATCAGCAAAACCATAAAACATTTCACGAAGATGTATTCATATCCTAATTCTTAAGTTCCTATCTCTGTCCGTGTAATGTGAGTCCAACCATACACATAACTAATGCCAGGGCCCAACACCCATACTCTATTTCAAATATGGGTCCAGATATCCAGCTGATTGGATAGAATTCTATAGTAAATCTGCCACATCATATCTTTTAAAGCTTTACTAAAAGTCTACAACCATGTCAGCATTTTCATGCTATGTGGGTAAAGATTGCATAAGCATGTGTGCCTCGGGGAAAAGTAACAAATGTGTGAAGGTGACCAAGTTTTTACCATTATACAACAATCATCACAAGCAAGCTTAAGCTATTTATAAACCTATATATTCCCACCCCATTTGTTATATGTGGAATGGTCTCCAAAGAAAAAGTAAATGAGAGAAACAAGTTCCCTTGATGGATTATGCCGCCAAAAGCAATCAAAGACAACCTAATCCATCAGAATTGGGGATTTCACTTCTTTGCTATCTTTTTCTAAGGGAATGTGTCATTATCTTCCTCTAAATATACTTTTTTCTTTCTTTTGAGAAGATTGTAGGACAGTTACTAGAAGGTGGAAACTCTGGATCATATGCACCTAGAGTTAAAACCCAGAATATCATGATCTCCACCATCTAAATCACATACTAGAAGATGACTAAGAAAACTGCCCCGTAACTTCAGGAGAAGGGGTGCCCCTTCGCAAAGGGAGTTGCAGTGAACAGGTCCGGTCAACTGTTTACCAAAAAGCACAAGTCTCTGCAAGGTAGTGAGACCATGTATGGGAGTTGATTCCTGCCCAGTGCAGGAAGGTCAAGAAAGGAAGGCTGGAATGCCAAAGGGTGTTTATTATTGAGTCCAATTCACCCAACCCGATAGTACATACCCATTTTGGGAGATAATAAATCCTCTAGGCGTTTAGTCTGGATGCAACACAAAGCCAAGAATAAGGAGGCAAAAATTTTGGTCCTTTTGTGTATTTAAGAGTTAGTCCATCTCTTTCCATACTTTCCAACCTGCTTCTCTGATTTGGATGGCTAAAGGAAGGAAAAAGCTTTATGGAGTTAATGTCTGCCAGTTTTTAAGGTAATTTACAGTGAGCGTAACAAACGGATTTGGGAGAATCACAGTGCACAGAGAGAAGAGGTTTTATGTGATAAAAGTCAGATTTTGGTCTTCACTTTGGGCTTTAATGTCCAGAGCTTTGGGATATTTTGTTTTCTTCTATTTTGGAAGATCCAAAGTAGCCGTTCATTAAGAGTCAATTAGTGTCTTTAGAATTATGTTAAATAGATTTTATAATAAATACTCTGGCGGTACAACATTCTGTTCTCGTTAATACAGTTTTTATGATAAATTAATAACCTTTAATGGGGTGAACCTTTCTTGACAACACAGCTCCCACCCCTATGCCTGATACATCACATTACACATTTACTCCCTTCTGGCTTTACCTTTAGGGATTCTTACCTTTGATGTTTTGGTTCTTTCTAATCATGACACTTTTGTTTGTGTCCAGCCAGTTGTGTGTGCGTTTTTAAGGCTTATCCAGCCTGATTCCACCTAGTGGCAAATTCAACCAACAGAGAAAGCAACCCTAGCCCTTAGCGCAAGCACTAAGTAAGTAAACTACCTTTGTGAATGAAACAATAACCTATCTCTCTTGCTACGTTTCTGCATTATGACACTGATTAAAAGACCCGCTAAAGTCATCAATTATTTTTTACATAGCTGCTTACTTTTAAGAAAAATATCGCGGCTTACTTGCATATAAAATGCAAATGAAATGTTTTGAACATAGAAAACAAGAACCCTAGTCCAACTCACTACAAAGACAAATCTTTTTCTAATTCCCAGCCCCATCCCAAATGAACCGTTCCACTGGTGCATCAAAATACACAAACTTTACAAGAAAAGCCAGAAACTTCAGCCATGAAAATTAGACCACAGTTACAAAAGGAATGTTATACACACCTTATACCCTGATTACTCCACTGCGCAAGAATGCCCTTGGTAACCTCGGACCCGAAAACCATCGAAAACAGCTGCTTTGCATCCTCTTCGCTCAACCCCTTTCCCAAATTCACTTGCTCCAAACTCAATTCCTTATCCTTCGTCACCACCTTTGGCGCCAAACCCGAACAGGAACCCGCAGACCCGGACAACACCTTGCTAGGTGAAGCCGAAGGCGAAGACTTCTTGGCGACCAGCATTCTCTTCTCAGCTGCAGCAGCCATGAGCTCTCGCTGAAGTCTCCGGGTCTTCACTGCCGACGGCTCCTCAGCCGGAGCTCCGGCGGGTCCGTCCCTGGGCTTGCTACGCTTGGGATCCGGAGGTGAATTCTGCATACTCATCCGCAGTGCCATTCGGAGGTCCTCCTCCTCGTGATTCGCCATTGGAACCCTTTAGATCCAAGGCTCGACAATTAGGGTTCCGATTCCAAATCGCACAACAACTGTTGAGATTTGAGGAAGATGGAGAGGAGGAATCGGAAATGGAATTCAAAACCCTCGATGGGAGGGTTAAACGTTACAAAAAGCAAGACATGGAAAGAAGGGAATGAAAATTATGAGAGACAACGAATTCCAGACCATTTGCGACGCGAAACGGTGCGTATAAGGTAGCGACGACAACCGTGGGTCCGTATGAAATTACGATTTAGGTCTTCGTGTTTTGTGTTACGGTTGATAAAATGAGGATATTTGTGTCAATTAGTATTGGCAGATAGGATAAGCGTTACATTAACGTGGCCGGTGATACCTTTCCCTTCATGGGAAGCAAAGCAAAAGCCGTTTCCTGTTGGACGAATCTTTTTCTTTTTCTGTTACAGCTCGTATGCTATGAATCAAGTTGTTAAGATGGTGCTTGAATTTTAAGTCAATTGAAACAATAATTTTTTAATTAAAAATTTATGATTATTGGTCTCTCAACATTTAACTTATCAAAACGTGTATTATGATTATTTTTATTAATTCAATCAGAATTCTGTCAAATTGAGTTATATTGGAATGATTATTAATTTGATTAAATTTGAGGAACCATTGTTCAAATTAGATTAAAATTAAGAAAACATTTCTCTAATTAGGTTAAAGTTGAAAAATCATTGTTACATTTTTCTCATTTGATTTTCTGTATTTGCTATTTGATTCAGCTTTACGTGCATATCCCGCAACTTAATTTGACAAAAGTTTTAACAAAGTTAATAAAAAATATCATAACTACACGTTTTGATTAAGATTTTTTTAGTCAAAATGGTCTCTGACATTTGCATAACACATAATTTTGGTTCCTGAGATTTAAAATCAATAGAAGTGATCCTGAGATTGTTCATCATCCATTATTTTGGTCATTTAGTTAAAAAAAGTCCGTTAAGTTGAGGGTATAACACATAACTTTGATCTCTGGAATTTACATAACACATGATTTTGGTCACCGAGATTTGCATAACACTTGACTTTGGTCCATGATATTGTCCATCATCCATCATTTTGATTATTCCATTAAAAATCACAGGACCACTTAACAAAGTTCTTTAATGGAATGATCAAAATAATGGACGGTGGATAATGTTAGCAACCACTTCCATTGATTTTAAATTTTAAGGATCAAAATTATGTGTTAGGAAAATATCAAAAACAACTTTAATTAAAAAAATCTTTAATTAATTAAAAATAAACCATTACTTTTATTAAGTTAAAATTGAAAGAGATTGCTGCAATTTCCTTGTGAATCAAAATTCATCATCTTCTCTCTCTCTGCTTTACCAGTCGCCGAACCCGAAACCGAGAGACCCATTTTACAGCTCCCCTTTCTCGGTTCCAACTTTCACTTCCATTTCCTCCCTCGGTTTTGTCTATCTCTTCTGCCCATTGCAGCACTCCAGAGCCGACCTTTCTCTTCGAATTACAAGGTAAAGCTCTTTTTTGCATCCGCTATTGAACTACACTTGGTATCGTTTCCTTTTTTATGTGTTCTTATGCAGGAAATCTGAGAGCTTTCATGGTTCCTTTCAATGATTTTGACTTTACTTGGTGGGGTTTTAATTATTTTGATTTTCCCGCAATTCTTAGATTGCATATTTAATTTGGAAAACATGGAAGATTACAAAGGAATTCTACCAAGTAATAATTAATGAGATTTTATGAATGCTTTGCTTGCTTTTGATGAAGAATCCAATTTGCATTCATGAATTCCATTTTTCTCTGTTACAAAATAAACACCCATACAAAAAAATTCGTTACAATATTTGATGCATTTGTTGCAGTTGCAATTATGTGTTTGTTAAGGTTAGGGCTACCCGTCCTGGTATAAACTTTAAACAGTTATGTTTATTTATTCTCTCTCTCACCTATATATCTTTTTATTTACTCTATACATTTGTCTTTTATCCATATCCATGCTTCCTTCTCTTCACACGATGGAAATTACAACTAGAAAAGCTTCCAGAATGAAGTGTCCTGTCAAAGCTTCAAACTTATATTTGCATTAGTGGAAGCAATTTGTTAATAATTTATCAAAAGTGAAAGTTAGTGATAGTAAGTTGTTAAGTATAGAAGACTAACTTACAAAGAGTAATTGTGCAAAGGTTTTAGCATGAAAAAATAAAGATTAAAGAGTCTGTTCAGACTATGAAGTCCCAATCAAAATCTATAGCACTTGAACCTGTAGACATTTGGACTTGATATGGATATTGAATCTCGCATTTTTGGAACTTATTGCATTGTATGTTGCTCTGTGAACATTGTAATTCCGTCTCCAATACCGCAGTTATGCAGTGAATAGTGATTACCAACATTCCAAAATTCTCTAGCTACTTTAACTATCATGCTAGATTTAATAAACTGCTCTCGTCTGTGCTTACAAAGAGTAGATGACTAGGCAGTTGTTTCTTTTGAGCATCAGTTATTGCTCAACCTTAGAAATTATGTGGATAAAAATGTCTTGATAAAGTCTTGATTCTAACCTTAGAATAAGAATATTGAATTTACATTCGACATAGACTGAGGATCTGCATAAGCTGCAATATCTTTTCATGTCCGTGTTTGAATCTCTTTTTTTTTTTTAACGGATTAAATTAAATAAAATATAACTTTGTAAGACAATCTCCAACTTTTGACTTAAAATTTAAGGAAAACTAATGAAAGGGGCTTCAAAACTTTGAGTTTTAATCAAAAACCGCATACTAACTTTATTTAATGATAAGGACAAGAGAAAGAAAAAAAAAACGTAACAAAAGTTTGGTGTGGCTCCTGCTTAGCCCATTATATCTTTTTAGGCAATGAACAAGAGCCCGTTTCTTCAGACAAGCAAGTGCTCCTTTTGTTTTCGTGGAAGGTTTTGAGGCAGTGATCACTGATCGGCGAGTCGGAAGTTGAGAAATGGAGAAAGCATTGAAAATCTACGCGGAAGTTCTGAGATTGGTGAGGAGGTTGCCAAAGGACTCTCAACCTTACTACGCTAAGTACGCCCGTGAGAACTTCGTCAATTACAGAGAGGTCGAGGCCAACGACGACCAAGCCCTCCCCGAGCTCTTCCTCAGGGCCTACAATCACTCCCTTTGGGTCCTCAACCAGGTACACAAATTTGTCATTTTTTTTGTTTGTTTTTGTTTTTATGTTTTCGACGCTTTCGTGTGAGTTTCTGGTGAACCCAATTGGGGTTTCTTGCGATTGCAGTACTCAGTGGACAAATATGCGACCGAGAAGTTGAAGAAAATCTGCTCCACTTAGCGTGCTTGCCAAGTGTTCAATGTAATGCCCGAAAGATTACGAAGATATCCAGGCTGCAAAATGTGACTAAAGTTATAATAATGGAAAAACTTGAATTAATTGGGTCATCATCTGAGCCAATATATGTGAAATACTTTTGTAAAGTTTTCACAAAACCTAATGCCAACATTGATAAAGGGAAGAAATAGAGATTTCTTCAAAGTTCAAATTGATTTTGCATTTAAAATGTAAGAGAGAAAGGAACGTGTGTGTATAGCCGTAGTGGTTGACAACACAACAGAACATCCACCATCGAAAAGGTGAGGCCCTTGAGGGCTTCGATGGTGCCATCTTCTCCATTGGGCATGAATTCGCCACAGCCATCTGTAGCAGTCCCTCTTATGGATGCTGCATGATTCTTGAGGCACTATTTGTAGTAAGTTTTCATAAACAGTGTCTTAAGTTTTATAAACAATGTTGTAAGTTTTCATAAATAGTGTAGTAAGTTTCATAAACAGTGTCCTAAGTTTCATAAACAATGTAGTAAGTTTCATAAACAGTGTACCGTGAGTCCATGCCTCAGATTTTTTGTCATTTTTATTAAAACTATGTCTATTTCATTAAAATTTAAGTTCTTTTGTCTTTTTTATTAAAATTTAACTTTTTTTAATTAAATAAAGTTATAGCATGATTTTTTTATTAAAATAAACTTAATCCAAGTTCTTTTCATAGAAGTTCCCTAAAATTTAACATTTTAAATGAAAAAAAATTAGGTTTTATTCCAAAAACACATTCTAAAAAGAATTTTTTTACTTACTTTAGTCATTTGATTTAAATTTGGATCATTAGATCTTTTTTTACTATTGAATTTTATTATTTTAGATTTTAGTTATTAGTTTCAATGAATTTATAAATATAAAATTAAAAAAGTACACATATAATGGGCTAGCCCTACTAACTTAAGGAGAACCCTAACTTAATTTCCTTAAAAATTCATATTTATGTTGGAACAAGTTAGAACCTTAAAATTTGAGTTTTACTCAAATAATTAAAGTATGTCTAAATAAAAAAGTTTAGAGCCGAATTCAGTATTCTCTTGAAAGTTTTTGGACCGATGCCCAAGGTGGTGGAAAATAATAAAAAAAGGCCCACTAGAGCTTTTCTAATTTTCTTTGGAAAACTAACTAAAACACCTTCAAAACTTTACTTTTAATCATCAGGACAGATTTTTTCAAAAATGCCGACCCTTCACACATATATACAAGATTGGGTCAGTTTTATGCAAAGATTATGTGGATACATCCAAAAAAAAAAAGGAGATTGACATTTTCAGAAAGCATTTGCATGCAAAAAGATATGTGGCAAACATTGCAAAAACCAAGATAATATAAATTCACATGCAAAAGAAAATGTGGCAAACACTGCAGCAACCAAGACAACATAAATTCACATGACATTCAAGCAAAGACAAGACAGCCAGCTTTCAGAAACAGTACTGACAGTTTTCAGAAACAGTGTGCTGTCACTATTCAAAAAATTGTAAATAGATGAAATGTTATTTTGTCTTTAAAGAATTAGATTTTGTATATAAGGAAGCCTTTCCTTCCATACAGAGGACACCTGAATACCACACCTCTCTCAACATCTGAAAACATCATATTCACTTCATATACTCAAGCATTCGTAGCCTTCATAGCATCCTTGTAAACACTTTTTTGTAATCACTTTCTTGTAAACAACTATCTCTATAAACATTCCATATATCAATAAAAGTTCAAGTGTACATATTCAAGCAATCTTCAAGTCTTAAGTAAGTTTTCTTTTCCTTCTTTAGTGTGTTTGTTTAATTAGACTTCTAGTCCAAAACAGGGAAACACTATTGTGATTATATTATTAACCTGCTAAACTGACGATCATACTTTGTTCGAGCACTCTGTTATAGTTGAATGTTTGCCATACAAATAACTGGACATTAACCAGGGTACCTCTGAGTTATTCGTACCTCTGAGTTCAGCCGTTAAGGCCTTATAATTGTACTGTTAGTGGTCGTCATGATGAAACATGTCGAGTTCCATGTGCCAGGTTCTATGTCTAATTGTTATAATGGTCATCCGACTATTTAACCGAGCATATGTTTCGAATTTGGTATCAAAGCCAAGTTTAGCATTTTAATAGTATAATTATAATAGTAAAGTACCTCGAGGATAGAAGTTATTGATACAACTGATATCATATTTGTTTATTGTGTATGAACAACAGATATTATTGTCCCTATAGACCCTGTCAACCACAATTACCAGGTATTTATTGTTCCAAACATCCAACTATAACTAGCATAAAGAGAAGATTACCATATATATCCAAAAGAATTATCAGTACTTTGAAGAAGCAAAAGTTTTATCTTGGCTATCTTGAACATCCTTCATTTATTCGTAAATATAATAACACAAAAGTGCAGCATAAAGTTTTAGAAGAAAGAGAGTTTTTAATAACTAGTTAGCTGTAACTCTAGAGAAGAGTATACTGTAGTTTATGATAGATTATCTTAATTTAGAAATTAGTGAACCTCAAAAAAGAAAAATAACTTTAGACCAAAATAGTTTAGTTTGTTATTTTCCATCAAGAAAGCATAATCATATTTTGCCATGTGAAGAAAATCCGCAAGCTAATAGTATTGTAGATCTTATTATTAGTCAAGCAGAAAATATAAAATTAGAAAATAATAAGCATAATCATTTGTAAAAACAATTGTTAGAACATTTTCAGAAAAATTCCATAAAGATAATTAGACAAAATTTAGATTATATTACATCTCAATTAGAAGATAATAATAAAAATATTCAAAGGTTTCCAAGTAAAAGAGAGATAAAAGAGCTTGTTGACCTCATAGATAGTAAGCCAAAACAAGTAGAATTTAGGTCATTAGAAATAGTTGAACAACTAAAATTAGAAGTTCAAAAAATTCAATTCATACAAAAGGAGTTGAGTGAACAAGTAGATAAGTTGCATAATAAAATAGATAAATTATTAGCTTAATGACAGATTCTAGAACTAGCAGAAAATATATTTAAACTTGAAAGAAATTAGTAAATTAGATAAAGAACCAGTAGGATTAACAGATTTTTCAATACAAGTATCCAGTAGTAATATTTACATTAGGCAAAATAATTTGATTATCCAATTAGTTTTAAGTTTAGCTGAAAAATTAGATCAAGTTGAAGAACAAATAGCAGAAATAAACCAAGTTTTACATAATGCAACTTCATCACTTCAACCATCCTTGCTAGATAAATTAGAAAATTTAACTTTGAGTGCAAATAATAATAGAAGACCTAAGCTAAATCATTTTGATAATAGAAAATGGAACTCTTTAGGAAAAAAGGAAAAGAAGTAGTTAGAGCTGAAGATATTTATCCAAATGAAGAACAAGCACAAGAATTTATTCGAAGAGGTTTTGAGAGAACACAGAAAAATAAATATAACTTGTATCAATTAGGTTTATTTGAAAATAGAAGTAGAATTGTAAGCAGCATCAGTCAACATGAAGTTAGTTATATTGATAAAGAAGTCACACTTAATCTAATTAGTAAAGAAGCAGTTACTCATTTGAGAAAATCACATTTTAGTCAGATTCATATAGGAACAATATTAATTGGAATAGCAGGATTAACCAGAGCACAAGTAGGCACAAAAGCTTTAGTATACATATATGATGATAGATGGGATAATCACCAACAAGCAGCAATAGCAACAGTTGAAGTAGACTTAAGTTCAAACTTAGCAGTCATAGGTTGTATTCCAAATTATGTTATGACGATTAATAAATTTAGTAAATATATTAAAGTGAGCATAAGAACAAAAAATTATAATATGAAAGGAGAGTATAAAAATTTGTGTATCAGCTTATTGTATATAGGTAAAGTGTCTGATAGATATAATCATAAGTTTAATTTAGAGTTTCAAAATTTAGTTCAAACATTTGGCAGTAAACATGTAAATATGATAGAAACAAAATCCGTAGATAATAGCTTTTTAGAAGGAACTCAGTGTACATTACCTAATTTACAAGTAGCACAAAATAGACAACCATATAAAGTACAAATATATTAAACTAGTACAGTTTAAGCAACAATTAGGTTTAGTAATTATAAGCAACTAGAAAAAAATAGAAGAATATGAGAGTGAAATTGAAAATGAAAGTATATATATGGCTTTTGATAATTTAGATATTAATTTAGTTGAACAAAATTTTGATCATATTGTAGATAAACTTATCGAAGATATTGATCATTTAGATGAAGAACAATATCTGGAAAAATATAAGACATATGATTTAGGACTACATAAAATTTCAGACGAAGAAATGAAAATTTTAATCTTAGAAATAGGAGTAGAACACATTTTAGGATCAAAAGATTATAATAATTTATTAGAATTGAAAGCAGAATGTAATCCAGCAAAAGAAAGTAGTACATCAGGAGTAGAAAATCCAGGACACGCAAGCGGAACCAATCAACAATTTTTGAGATCAACAAATGAACAATATAATGAAAAAACAAAAATAGACTATATGGAAGAAAGTATGATAAAACCTAGAAAAAATAGGATTCCATATTTGAGAGGGTTAAAACAAATAAATATAGCTGGTAATATATTAAATTTAAATAATGTAGATCCACAAGATTGGGAAAGAGCGATTGAGAGATAGGAAAATGGCTGCGTACATGCAGCATTAATGTTAGATTTTAGTAATTCACATAACATGTTAGATTACTTTGAACATATTTTGGATGGTTTAGTTTTTTATTATTTCCAATCATGGAAAATTCAAAATCCATAACAGCATCAGGCAGCTAAAACACATTTCAATATTGGTGGTTTTGTTACTTTGATTAAACAAGAATTTTTAGATCATAATAGGTTAGATGGCAGAAGCGAACAAGAACAAATAAGAGCAATTAGAAATTTAGAACAATTACAAATTTGCGATTTACAGTATATAACTGAGTATACAACAATTTCTTTAAATATTTAGGAAGAACATGTAGAATTAGTGATATTAATTTATTAGATACTTATATGACAAAAATAAAAGGACCAATAGGTGAAAAGATTTGGAATGAATGGCAAAAGCATTCGAAGAAAAATGATATTGCTATAGGACCTAGAATTCAACATGTATATGATATACTTAGACAAGAGTGTAGTCAAATAAAGACTAAGCGACAAATTAGGAAACAATTTTACATGAGTTGTAAAAATATAGATTTACCACAACAGTATGGTTGCCATAAGAAAAATAAGCATAAGGAAATATACAAAAAGAAATATAAGTCAAATAATGACACACCCCGACCCAGAAGATCAAGGCGTGCTGGCCGTCACGTGAGCGTGACGTAACCAAAAGTTCGACACGGAAGCAAGATATAACAGAACATGAAGGAAATTAAACCAATCTCTAGTAGAACAACCTACTAGAATAAAAGGATGAGTTATAAAGTAAACACATAAATTCAGAGCATAGGTTTAAGTGCAGTCAAGTAGGACCAAAATAAAAGTACAACACCCGCAGGTGAGTCCTACATGTAGAGCGTATGTCAGAATGCCGGAAAAAGACCTCGAGAGCCACCAACCGCTAACTAGAAACTGGAGGGGCGCAAAACAAAATTGAGTGGGTTAGTAAAACCAAAGATTTTCCAAAACGTTTCATTTAAAACATTTCTAACCCCTCACCGTAAAACATGTATACTTTCCCAGAAAATAGTATATAAACATATATATACACATATCAACAAAACTCAGCTCATATCCATCAACATAACATCTCAGAAATGATATGCCATGCCAAAATATAATCAGAATGCATCAATATCAATAAGGTGAAATAATAAATCAACCGGAGACCCTACAATGGTCCTGTACGGCTGATTCTATAGCTCAACATCCCACTCAGCCGGAGTCACCACAGTGACCTATACGGCCCAACTCTGCACGTCACTCGGAACTACATATGGTAGTCTGTACGATGAAAGGTGTATACATACGCTCTAGTGCTTCTCTCATCAATTATCAGCGCGCATAACTAAGGTCACCCACTAGTCGGAATCACATCTAGTGATCTATACGACTAGCATGTCGGAACCCTCACATGATCTGTACGACATCCACCTACTTGGATCCAAGACGAGCGTGCGATGTGGTGAATAATAATATAAGCACTAACACCTAGGGTGCATGTTATGAGCTTTCGATGCAATTCACATAAAATAACTCATCTGAATAATAATAAAACTCACATGTGCGTCCACCGCGTCAATTCACATATATATATGCATCAATTATCAAACTAAATATCTCAACAATTGCATGCATGGCAATTTAAATCATAATTTTCATATAAACGCATTTTCTGGGAAAAACAGTTGTATATAGGTAATACAAAAACAAAACTGCCCACTCACTGATAAGTCGATAGGTCGTAACCCCCGTGACGTCCCTAGATGCGCTCGTCCTCGGGATAGGTGTCACCTATATGTGAAACAATTATAAAAACGTTAATTTAAACACATAACCAACAATTCGAAATAACTTCTCATACGAATCTCAATTTGGGTATATGAATATACCACATCGACCTACTCGACGTCACGGACGTCGAGAAATTTTTAAATAAATTTTTTGAGGCCGCACGCGCCCCCACGCGCCAGGACAGGCACGGGGACACGCGCCCCCACGCGCATCATCCCCAACCTTGGTTCGCCGGACTGGTTTTTCCGGCGGCCGGTTTCCGGCCAAACTTCAAACGCCTTGTTCTCCTTCGTTTCTCAACCATTTTCTTCGTATTTTATACCAAAATGAAGCTCCAAACATGTAGAATCACGATACACTACTTTTAAACTCCAAAAACAACTAAATCTCACCGGAAAAATCCAAGCAAAACCGGCCAAACTCAACCCTCGTGATCCCGACGTCCAAATCCTTCAAACGAAGCACTCCGAGCTTCCTTGGGACCTCACTAAGCTCACTATAAGCTTAGAATTCCCTGAAACACAACATTTCACGTGTGTATAAACAGTGACAAAAATGAGGGGTTCGGGTTCACGTGAAATCAAAGGTTTCACCGTCTAAAATTAGTACCATTCAACTCCGGACGACGAAAAGATGAAGAATCTTACCTCAATAGCTTCGATCCATGAAGTTTTGAATGGTTTTGGGTGTGGCCGTACGATATGGGTGTGAGAGAAAGAGAGTGTCGAGAGGGAGAAGAAAGAGAGAGCTACGGGATAGAGAGAGGGCAGGGTGTGTGAGGTGTCCACACTAAATCCTCACCATCCATCCAACTAAATCCCTTAACCAAAATTAACAAAAACCAATTTTTATAATCCAACTCATCTAAATTATTTTTCTCCAAAACATATATAAGGTTAAACCAAATAATGTCACACACATACCTTAATACACGCTAAGGGTAAATCCGTCATTTCACGTCCTTAATAAGAAAATCTCGAGACGGGCTGTGACAATCTCCCCTCCTTATAGAATTTCGTCCCCGAAATTCCCACAACCAAATAAACCACTTAATACCCATAGAATAATCTTGGGTACATCTCTCTCATTCGATCTTCTGTCTCCCAGGTAGTTTCTTCTACGGAATGTTTCCTCCACAACACCTTCACCAATCTCACCGTCTTATTCCTTAGAACCTTATCTTTTCAATCCAAGATTGTGACTAGTTCCTCATCATATGTCAAATCCGGATTAATCTCTAGCGGTTGAGGAGGGATCACATGAGAAGGATCAGAAATATAATGTCGAAGCATAGAGACGTGGAACACATTATGGACCTTAGATAACTCCGGAGGCAACTCCAATCGATAGGCAACTTCACCAATTCTTTCAGTGATCACATAAGGTCCAATGTATCTCGGACTTAGCTTTCCTCTTTTTCCAAATCGTACCACACCTCTCCAAGGTGACAATTTCAAAAATACACAATCACCCACATCATAGACTCGATCAGTAGTATGTCGATCCGCTAAACTCTTCTGTCGATCCTGGGCTGCTTTCAGGTTAGACTTAATCACCTGAACATTTTGAGTTGTCTCATCCACAATCTCTAAGCCTTCTAACACTCTTTCACCAACCTCAGACCAACACAATGGCATACGACATGCCCTACCATAAAGTGCCTCAAATGGTGACATACCAATGCTCGAATGAAAACTGTTATTGTAGGCAAACTCCATCAAGTCCAGATGATCATGCCAGGAATCACCAAATTGTAAAACTGAAGATCTCAACATATCCTCTAACGTCTGAATAGTCTTCTCTGATTGCCCATCAGTTTAAGGATGATAAGCAGTGCTATAAAGCAATTGCGTACCAAGAGCTTCTTGAAAAGCTACCCAAAATTTAGAAGTAAATCTTGGGTCTCGATCAGAAATAATATTCACTGGAACTCCATGATACTTCACAATCTTCGTAATGAACAACTTAGCCAATTTATTCAAAGGATACTTCTCCCTCACTGGAATGAAATTCTCTGACTTGGTAAGTCGATCCACAATCACCCAAATACCATCGAATCCATTTCGTGTACGAGGAAGTTTATACACGAAATCCATGGTTATATTTTCCCATTTCCACTGGGGAACGGGAAGTGGCTGCATTCGTCCAAATGGCTTCTTTCTTTCTGCTTTAACTTGCTGGCAAATAATACATCTACTCACATACTCAGCAATCTCCCTTTTCATACCCGGCCAATAATAAAATGGTCGAATGGTATGATACATTTTAGTTCCTCCCGGGTGCATCGCATAAGCTGAACAATGCGCTTCATCCAAAATTTCCTTCTTTAATTCCTCATTATTCGGAACATACATTCTGTTTTCCTGCATAAGCATACCATCTGATTCTTGAATTCTGAGGTCTTTCTTTTTCCCTTCACTTCTTAATTGAACCATTTCTTGAATTTCCTCATCCACCATCTGAGCTTCGAGTATACGATCAACCAAAACTGGCCTGACTTGAAAACTAGCAAGAAAAGCTCCACTTCGATCTTCCAACTCCAACCTTACTCCAGTTGCCCTCAGTTCAGCAAGAAGAGGAACACGGCTAGCATATAAGGCATTGAGTCTACCTTGAGGTTTCTTACTCAGTGCATCAGCTACCACATTAGCACGACCCGGATGATACTCAATAGTACAGTCATAATTACTTAACAATTCCAACCACCTTCGCTGACGAAGATTAAGATCATGCTGAGTAAACAGATATCGAAGACTCTTGTGATCAGTGAAGATCTTACACTTCTCACCATATAAATAATGCCTCCAAATCTTCAAAGCAAAAACAATGGCTGCCAATTCAAGATCGTGAGTAAGATAATTCATTTCATGATTTTTCAACTGTCGAGAAGCATAAGCAATCACTCTATTATGCTGCATCAAAACACATCCCAAACCATTCAAGGAAGCATCACTGTAAATCTCAAAATTACCGCCATCATCAGGAAGTACCAATACTGGAGCATGGGTGAGGCAATATTTCAATTGCTGGAAACTCCGCTCACAATTTTCATCCCACTCGAATTTAACATCCTTCCTGGTCAACTTCGTTAACGGCAAAGCAATCATAGAAAAATCCTGAACAAACCGTCGATAATAACCTGCTAAACCAAGAAAACTTCGTACCTCAGTGACGGTTCGAGGTTGCTCCCAATTCTCCACCGCTGCTATCTTTTGAGGATCAACTTGAATTCCTTGAGCCGATACAACATGCCCCAAAAATGCCACTTCAGTCAACCAAAATTGACATTTACTGAACTTAGCATACAACTGATGCTCCCTCAATTTCTTTAATACCAAGTTAAGATGTCAGATATGATCTGCTTTAGATATAGAGTATACCAGAATACCATCAATAAAAACAATAACAAATTTATCAAGATATTGCTGGAATACCTCATTCATCAACCTCATGAAAGCTGCAGGTGCATTAGTCAACCTAAATGGCATAACCAGAAATTCATAATGTCCGTAACGGGTTCGGAAAGCCGTCTTAGGTACATTTTCCTCTTTAATCTTCAACTAATAATAACCGGATCTCAAATCAATCTTAGAGAATACATACGTACCTTTCAGTTGATCAAACAAATCGTCGATGCGAGGCAATGGATAATGGTTTTTAATCGTTACCCGATTCAATTGCCTATAGTCAATGCATAATCTCAGAGTTCCATCTTTCTTCCTCACAAATAATACTGGAGCTCCCTAAGGTGACGTACTAGGTTGAATGAAACCTTTATCAAGTAATTCTTGCAACTGAATTTTAATTCTCTCAACTCAGCAGGAGTCATTCTATAAGGAGTTAGGGATATAGGGTCAGTACCTGGAAGCAAATCAATAGAGAATTCCACCTCTCTGTCTGGCGGCAACCCCGGAAAATCATCAGGAAATACATTAGGATAATGTCTGACCATACCAACTTCTTCTATACTATGAGGAACAACATCATTTAACACCACATGTGCTAAATATCCTTGACAACCCTTTGATAATAATTTCCTTGCTCTTATGGAAAAAATAACACCATGTCTCACCCCACTTATTTCGCCCACAAAAGTAACCTCGGGTAGTCCAGGACGATAAAAAGTAACTGATTTACCATAACAATCAATATGGGCACGATTACAATGCAACCAATCAGCCCCTAGAATCACATCAAAATCCACAATATCTAACGGAATAAGATCAGCTGGCATAACTACGCCCTCTACCATCACTGGACACCCAAGATACACACTATCAACATAACATTTATCTCCTCTAGGCATGGCAAACTCTAAATCAAATCCTAGAGGTGAAGGGTGAGGTTGGGTCATTTGAGCAAACGTATGAGAAATCACAGAATGCATAGCACCACAATCAATCAAAACCTTAGCAAAATGACCAAGAACATTTAACGTACCCATGATCAAGTCTGGATGGTTCTGAGCCTCTTGCAGTGAGATGTGATTAACACGCCCCTGAGCTTGCTGTCGTCCACCACGACCTCTACTGCCTTGATTACCTCATCCCTGAGAAGTACGTCCCTGGCATGGCTGACTAGGCTGCCTAGATGATCTTGCACCACCAATAGCAACTTCCCCCTGACAGGACTGACCTCCCTGATGCCACTGAGATCCACCAGCTGGCATGGATGAATAAGAAGAATAATCCCCAAAGTCCTGAGAATACCCTGCCTGAGGATAAGGCTCCTGGGGATACTGATAAGGTCCGGGAGCATACGGAGCAGCATCCCCCTAGTAGTGGTAGGCACCACCACGACCCGACTGGCCATAACCTCCTGGTCCAAAGCTCTGCTGAATCGGCGCTGGAGGTGGCATAGTGGTCTGCTGCGGTCTCTGCTGACCCTGGGGACATTGAGAAGCCCGATGTCCCATTTGCCCACAAGTAAAACAAGCACCACTACCTCTCCTACACTCACCATGATGACGAAAATTACAACGGCGGCACCACGGAGCGCCGGAACCACCAGCACCACCATAATCCCTCTGCCTCTGAAATCTAGGCCCACTAGAAAATCTACCACCACCTCTCATCGGCCTAGTAATACTATATCCACCACTAGAAGAACTCGAACTCGCCCCACTCTTCTTAAAATTCTGCGTCTTGCGAGGTCCCGGAATAGAAATACCCTTACCTTTATCATCCTTCTTCTGACCATCATTCTTGTCCTCGTCATCCTCACTCTCACTGGGAAGATTATCAGAGTCCTCTATCCTAACCAAAATCTCGAAAAACTCATGGTAATCGGCGTAGGGAAGTGCACTGGCAAAAGTACGCCACTTTCTCTTAGTTCCCAACTTGAAACGTCGAAGCATCTCTCCCTGATTACCAGCTGTATCAAGGTCATAGCGAGACAAATCAGTAAACTTTCTGTAGTACTCATGAGCTATCATATTCCTCTGTTTCAACCGAGTAAATTCCTGTTTCTTGCGATCAATATACTCTAGGGGACAAATCTTTTCTTGAAATTATCTTTAAATACCTCCCAATCAGATGCCATAGTTGGGGACATAAACTACGTCTGATTCCTCCACCAACCTGCCGGCTCTCGACCCAAAAACCAGGTAGTGGTCTCAACCCACCTATCAGCCGAAAAGTTTCCCTGGCTTAGCATCACCTGAAACGTCTTTTCAATATGGTCTAGCCATTTCTCCGCCCCCTCGTGACCTTCATCACCCATAAAACGATCTAATTTCAAATTGTACATGGCCTCCAGGGGCGTCATCTGAGGTGGGGAAGGAGGACGAATCACATTCTGAAAAGCCTAAGCCATTGCTTCCCCCAACTGAACGATATCTGGGAAATTAGGGTCAGGAGTACGGCGGGACTCCCTACGCTCTCTACGAGGCGGCATAATTCTGACAAAAAACATCAAAAGATCATTAAAGCATTAACAATTATACAGGACTGCAACCTAAGCTCTGATACCAAACTGACACACCCCGACCCAGAGGATCAAGGCGTGCTGGCCGTCACGTGAGCGTGACGTAACCAAAAGTGCGACACGGAAGCAAGATATAACAGAACATGAAGGAAATTAAACCAATCTCTAGTAGAACAACCTACTAGAATAAAAGGATGAGTTATAAAGTAAACATATAAATTCAGAGCATAGGTTTAAGTGCAGTCAAGTAGGACCAAAATAAAAGTACAACACCCGCAGGTGAGTCCTACATGTAGAGCGTATGTCAGAATGCCGGAAAAAGACCTCGAGAGCCACCAACCGCTAACTAGAAACTGGATGAGCGCAAAACAAAATTGAGTGGGTCAGTAAAACCAAAGATTTTCCAAAACGTTTCATTTAAAACATTTATAACCCCTTACCGTAAAACCTGTATACTTTCCCAGAAAATAGTATATAAACATATATCAACAAAACCCAGCTCATATCCATCAACATAACATCTCAGAAATGATATGCCATGCCAAAATATAATCAGAATGCATCAATATCAATAAGGTGAAATAATAAATAAACCGGAGACCCTACAATGGTCTTGTACGGCTGATTCTAAAGCTCAACATCCCACTCAGGCGGAGTCACCACAGTGACCTATACGGCCCAACTATGCACGTCACTCGGAACTACATATGGTAGTTTGTACGATGAAAGGTGTATAAATACGTTCTAGTGCTTCTCTTATCAATCATCAGCGCGCATAACTAAGGTCACCCACTAGTCGGAATCACATCTAGTAATCTATATGACTAGCATGTCGGAATCCTCACATGGTATGTACGACATCCACCTACTTGGATTCAAGACGAGCGTGCGATGTGGTGAATAATAATATAAGCACTAACACCTAGGGTGCATGTTATGAGCTTTCGATGCAATTCACATAAAATAACTCATCTGAATAATAATAAAACTTACCTGTGCGTCCACCGCGTCAATTCACATATATATATGCATTAATTATCAAACTAAATATCTCAACAATTGCATGCATGACAATTTAAATCATAATTTTCATATAAACGCATTTTCTGGGAAAAACAGTTGTATATAGGTAATACAAAAACAAAATTGCCCACTCACTGATAAGTCGATGGGTCGTAACCCCCGTGACTTCCCTGGATGCGCTCGTCCTCGGGATAGGTGTCACCTATATGCGAAACAATTATAAAAACGTTAATTTAAACACATAACCAACAATTCGAAATAATTTCTCATACGATGCTCAATTTGGGTATATGAATATACCACATCGACCTACTCGACGTCACGGACGTCGAGAAATTTTTAAATAAATTGTTTGAGGCCGCACGCGCCCCTACACGCATCATCCCCAACCTTGGTTCGCCGGACTGGTTTTTCCGGCGGCCGGTTTCCGGCAAACTTCAAACGCCTTGTTCTCCTTCGTTTCTCAACCATTTTCTTCGTATTTTATACCAAAATGAAACCCCAAACATGTAGAATCACGATACATTACTTTTAAGCTCCAAAAACAACTAAATCTCACCGGAAAAATCCAAGCAAAACCGGCCAAACTCAACCCTCGTGATCCCGACGTCCAAATCCTTCAAATGAAGCACTCCGAGCTTCCTTGGGACCTCACTAAGCTCACTATAAGCTTAGAATTCCCTGAAACACAACATTTCACGTGTGCATGAACAGTGACAAAAAATGAGGGGTTCAGGTTCACGTGAAATCGAAGGTTTCACTGTCTAAAATTAGTACCATTCAACTCAGGACGACGAAAGGATGAAGAATCTTACCTCAATAGCTTCGATC
This sequence comes from Malus sylvestris, assembly GCF_916048215.2. Classification (NCBI taxonomy): domain Eukaryota; kingdom Viridiplantae; phylum Streptophyta; class Magnoliopsida; order Rosales; family Rosaceae; genus Malus; species Malus sylvestris. The sequence goes on along the minus strand of NC_062264.1, from coordinate 4,043,733 downwards.
CATGAAGTTTTGAATGGTTTTGGGTGTGGCCGTACGATATGGGTGTGAGAGAAAGAGAGTGTCGAGAGGGATGAGAGAGAGAGAGCTACGGGATAGAGAGAGGGCAGGGTGTGTAAGGTGTCCACACTAAATCCTCACCATCCATCCAACTAAATCCCTTAACCAAAATTAACAAAAACCAATTTTTATAATCCAACTCATCTAAATTATTTTTCTCCAAAACATATATAAGGTTAAACCAAATAATGTCACACACATACCTTAATACCCGCTAAGGGTAAATCCGTCATTTCATGTCCTTAATAAGAAAATCTCGGGACGGGCTGTGACATATAAACCCTACAAACAACATAAGAATTTCAGTATAAGACTTTCAAGAACATATAGGAAAAGAAAATATATTCCAAAACAATTAAGAAAAAAAAGTGGCAGACCTTGGATTAGGAAATATAAAGCACCAAAAGATAAGAGTAGTTGTAAATGTTATTCATGTGGAGAAGCTGGACATATTAGACCTAAATGTCCAAAATTAGGTAAACAGTCGAAAGAAAAAGTACATTTGAAGGAGTTGTTTAAGTTAGAAGAAGATGAAGATATTCAGTCAATATACAGTTTAGATAATTTAAGTGATAATGAGAGTATTTATAGTATAGAGAGTATTAACATGATAGATTCAGACTCGGAAGATTTAAGTAGCACAAATAGTGATCTAGAAGAGTATATGTGTGCATTCATAGAAGAACAGCATGAAAAAGAATATAAATACATTAATTTAGGTTGGCCAGAAAAATGTCATAAGTGTAATAAATTAGTTGCAAATAAATACTACAATACATACTCAATATTATGTGAAAAATGTTATAGTAATAGGTTATTAGAAGTTAATTCAGCAGAATCAAAAATATTAGGAAATATTGTTTATAGTATAGAAAAACAAAAAAATAGTTCTTTAATCACTATAAATTGCGAAATAGAATTAGCAAAAGAACATAAGATACAAACTATAGCTATGATAGATACATGGAGTATAAAGAGTGTCATAAGAGAAGAGTTAGTACCAGAAAAATATAGACAAAAATTAGCAAAACCAGTAAGAATAACACAATTTGATGAGAGACCAGTTTACTTAACACATTGTATAAATAATGAGTTTATTAAAGTAGAAAAACAACAATTTAATTTACCATTAACATTTGTTTCACCAGTGAGATCATATCCATTTATTTTAGGATTAAACTTTTTGAAAAGTTTGCAAGGTTTTTTATTTATGAACCCTAACATAACATTTTTCAAAAGAGGCATTACAATAACTGACCAAAGTAATACTGTAGAAACATACAAAAACATAAGTATAGAAGAGCCTAGTGGCCAAGATAGTTATCATTTAGAAAACTCAAAAGAAAATGATGAGCATAATAACGTAGAAGAGTTTGATGAAGACATTTTTGAACATGAATACCTGATTTTAGAAGAAGGAACCTGTATAGAAATATTACAGTTAGATAGACCAAAGAGTTTATAATAATTGTTACAATTAGCAGAACAAATTAGGATTATAGGAGAAGACCCACAGTTACATTGGAGTAAAAATAAAATACTAGCAAAATTAGATATAATTAATCCAGATTTAACCATTAAGACGGCTGATATGCCTTGTAGTCTAATAGATAAACAAGAGTTTGAGCAGCAAATAAAAAAGTTGTTAAATTTAAAAGTAATTAGACCATCTAAGTCTAGACATAGATCAGCAACATTTATTGTAAGAAAACATTTGGAACTAAAAAGAGGTAAGGCTAGAATAGTTTATAATTACAAAAGATTAAATGATAATACATACGAAGATAGTTATAAATTACCAAATAAGGATGAACTTATAAATAAAATTTAAGAAAGTAGATATTTTAGTAAATTTGATTGTAAATCAGGTTTTTAGCAAATAAGATTAGCAGAAGAATTAATTGAGTTGACAACTTTTACTTGTCCAGAAGGACATTTTGAGTGGCTCGTTATGCCATTTGGACTTAAAAATGCTCCATCGATATTTCAAAGAAAGATTGACCAAATTTTCAAGAAATATGATAATTTTTGTAGTGTTTATGTAGATGATATTTTAGTACATAGTAAAAATAAAAATGAACATAGGAAGTATTTAGAGATAGTATTACAAGAATTTATCAATAATAGAATTGTGATTAGCAAAAATAAAATAGCATTAGAAAAGTAAGATATAGAATTTTTAGGAATGTATATTAAGTCAGGTACAATACAATTACAAGATCATATAGCTAAAAAGATGTTAGATTTTTCAGATAAATTAGAAGATAAGAAACAGTTACAAGTGTTTTTAGGATTGCTAAATTATGCAAGAAATTTTATCCTGATTTAGGAAGAAAAATAGCAGTATTACATAGTAAAACTAGCAAAACAGAACAAATATATTTTAATAGTGAATATATTAAATTAGTTTAAAAAATAAAACAAGAAATTACTAAACTTAAGTCATTAACATTACCACTAGATAATAGTTACAAGATAGTTGAAATAGATGCTTCATCATTAGGATGGGCATGTATACTATACCAGAAAAAGCATAGGAAGTCTCCAAAGTGTGACGAACAAGTTTGTAGATATTCCTCAGGAAAGTTTAGTGATATCCAGTCAAGATTACTATCAACAGATTTAGAAATTCTAAGGATAATTAATTCACTTGAAGCATTTTCTTTATTTTTACATAATGAAGTATTTACGATTAGAACAGATTGTCAAAATATAGTTTCTCATTATAACAAGATACATATTAATAAACAGGCAGCCCGAACATGGGTTAATTTTGTTGATTCAATTACAGGAAATGGTTTTAAACCAATTTTTGAACATATAAAAGGTAATGACAATACATTAGCTGATATCTTATCAAGATTAATTTGTTGAACATGTATGGAATATCGTGGACCATCATCAGCAAATAGCACAAGGCTGCAAGGCAGAGGAGTTTCTTTCAATGACATGATGATGCACCATCAACCTCCACCATTCAGTGGATTTCAAAATAGCATGAGCAGACCAGCATCACTACCAGTACCTACGTTCAGCTTTAATTGCAATATTGTTGAAGGAATCAGAAATCCGACTCTAAGATATAGGTCAAGGGTACCAGGGCTTTCTGATGGGCAGCATGTTCTCTTAGATAATTTCTGGAATATCCAAATTAAGCAGTCAAGCATGAGGTTAGGTCATGAAAAATTAATTAGAGCCTTGAAATAAGAGTTTGATAGCTTTAATTTTAATTTCCACCAAAACCAGCAGCATATTCATTCTCTTGAGCACAACCTTTAAGCCATTTCTAGGGACCATGAGTTATTACTTGGTAAGTTTACCAAAATGAACCAAGAACTCCAATCTCTTAGAATGCAGCAAAAGGCAAGTGACACCTTGAAAAAAGAATTAAAAATAGATTTAGAAACTGATCATCATAAGAATAAAGGAAAAGAGGTTATTGAACCCATAGAACAAGAGGCTAATGAGCCCATAGAAGAAATTAAGATTGAGCTCTTAGAAGAAGACGCTGAAATGTAGCAACATCAAAGTAATGATCAGCACCAGGTTCTGAGTGACAAAGAAAAACAAGAAAAATATGAAAGTTTTCTTAGGAATTTATCTTCAGACTTAATATTAGATGATGTCTTATTAGAAGAAATTTCAAAGGCGAAACTAAGAATAATGCTAACAGATATGCAAAATGAGATCTTGAGCAGAGCATCACAGTCCATGAAAGAGTTACAATTACAATTACAATGTGCCTTGTACCAGTCCATCTTTGATCCAAAACCAGGGATGAATATTATTAGAAAGATGTATCCTCCATGTCTTTATGATAGTACAGAAAATTGTATTTGTAAACCAGAGGTTAGCGTAGTTGTGGCCAGGATTAACATGAGAGATTTTAAATCATGGCATTTTAGTTATGAGCATCAGGAAAAACATAATGTGGTAGAAGTTACCACTGCCTTACTATTAGAGTTTGGTTATCTCGATAAAATATTTATTAACTATATTTCTCAACTAGAATCATTTCCTAAAAAACTTATAAAAGTAGCAGAAGATTATCTAGAAACGTGGAAGGAAATTTGCATAAGTTTTATTAGTAGTCATCCAGATTGGTTTGTACATATGCATAAGGAGAAAGTTAGGCATATAGCCATGATCAATGAAAAATCATTTAGACTAAACCCTATCTCATCACATAGGTGGACTCCTTCATACAAAGATATTTTAAAATTTTGAGGGATCCAAATGCTTGCTTTAGATGAGTTTGAAGATTTTAGGTATGATATGGTACTAGTAGTAGTAGAAGAAGAAGAGATGTATATTTACAGCAAAACAAGAATCAGTCATCAACCTTATTGGAAGCCCCAAAATTTCAAAGAAGAAACAACAGAAATATATTACAAGGTGAAAGAAGATAGAGAAAGAGATGCAGAGCTAGTAGAAGGCGATGAACAATATTGGAATAATTTGTCAGAAGAAGAGCTGCATAATATCGACAACATGATGGAAGTCTGAAGAGCTAGCTGTAAAATTAACATAAGTTTAATAGCATAATATAAAATGATATATTTTCAGACAGAAAAGTCAACATCTTTGTGGACCCCGATATGATGACATAAGAGTAAATAAAAAAAAGTACCTGATCCATTATGGACCTTTCATACACAAAATATCCTTATAATTAAGAATGAATAGTTCCAGGCCCTTTTCGTTAAAACTCTCAATTTTCTTAAGAATAAGGATTGTCTGCCCTTCATTTTCGGTGTTCTTCTTGTGCCATTTTTGTTTGTGTAGTCACGATTAAGCTATGTTAATATTTTATATTACTATTTATTTTTGTCTTATTATATCTATAAAAAAAATTTAAAATATTGACGCCACATAACCGTGATCACACAAAATTGAAGGACGAGGGCACCGAAGTGGAGAGCAGCCAATCGTTGTCATTTTCTTAAAAACCCAGACAGAAGAGACAAATACGCTTTTGTTTTTCTCGGCCCCCAAGAAAACTTTTTCAGTCTCTCTCTCTCTCTCTATCTCTCTCTCGATTGTAATCAATTCGAACCCGATCGTTTTCCTCCGCAATCCGTCGATTCTGTTGCTTCTACTCCTCCTCGCCGCCCCAAGTAAGCTCTCTCTCTCTCTCTCTCTCTGCACACACACACACACACACATGCGTGTGTATTTTGTTTTGTGTTGGTTTAGGATCAGATTATTGCGGTACTGCTTTATGGTTGTAAAATCTGGATCTATTTCTTTACATTTCGAAACATACAATAGCTAAATAGTAAATATATATGTTTGTGTGTGTGTTTGTCGAAACCTCGATGGGTCGGAAGAAGCCGACTGCTCGCGACGATGAGAACCCGCAACCTACTGCGGGTGCAAAGTCGAAGAAGAAGGCTGTGGTAATTGAAGACGATGAGTATTCAATGGTCAGATTGTGCATATTTTGTTTTCCTGGGCAATGCTATTAGTTTGATTATTAATGGGAGGCACACACAAAAAATGGATTTACAAAAACATGGTCCGGTTAATTCATTCACTTTCAGACCATGAAGGAGTAGATATGATCCTTTGTTCTTTTTCACTTTCAGACGTTATGTTACTGAAGGGGTGTGGGTTATGGGTGTTTTTAGATTCGAACTTTACTTAAGGGATCAAGTGTTACGTAGACTATGAAGTCCCAATTAAAATCTATAGCACTTGAACCTGTTGACATTTAGACTTGCAGTGGATATTGGATCTCACATTTTGGAACTTATTGCACTCTATGTTGCTCTGTGAACATTGTAATTCCGTCTCCAATACCACAGTTATGCAGTGAATACGTGGATTTGTAATCAGCAGAATGATTGCCAACATTCCGAAATTCTCTTGCTACTGTAACTATTATCCTAGATTTAATAAATTGCTCATTGTGCTGGATTTGGGAAACTGCTCTAGTCTGTGCTTACAAAGAGTAGATGACTAGGCAGTTGTTTCTATTGAGGATCAGTTATTGCTCAACCTTAGAAATTATGTGGATAAAAATGTCTTCCTAACGTCTTGATTTCTAACCTTAGAATAAGAAGATTGAATTTACATTCGATATAAACTGGGAATCTGCATAAGCTGCTATATCTTTCATCCACTAGCGACTAAACCTGTACAGGAAGGGACTGCAGAACTGTTTCAGTTTGTGATTGTGCATATGAATTAGCTAGACTAAGAATAGGGATTTACCGGAGGATATTTCGTTTTTTTTTGGGGGGGGGGGGGAGGTTTAGAATCTAACCCTACTCAAGAAATCAAGTGTTACATAGACTATGAAGTCCCAATAAAAATATAGCACTTGAGTCTGTTGACATTTGGATTTGTTCCAAGTAAATATTGCGCTTTATGTAGCTTTACGAGCATTGTAGTTTCATTTCTATTACCACAGTTATACAATGAAAACCTCAACTTTTGTTGCTTAAGACATAAAATGATTGCTGATTTTGGTTGATTAGTCTTTGTTTGTAGGTCTTTTTAATCTTCATTTACTCCATTCATCTCCTTTATACCTTTTGTATGTTCGTTTTCTGTCATTGTAACTTTCCAATTTGTGTTCTGCATAAATTTGTTTTCCTAACACTTGTATTAATTTAGTACCTTTTTTCTTTTAGTTTCATTTTGAAGATATTGAGGATACATAAAGAAGAGAAATATGGCTGCTACAGTGCACTATCAAAACCCAAGACTTGTTCAAAACTTTGCTCGGAATTTTTCTCTATGGTCAATGAAGAAGGTCCCATATCTTGAATCTGCTCTGTCAAAAAATCGCCGATGGATAGTGAATAATCAAATAAAAAACATCATCCTTAGGTGTCCTGATCAGGTAGCAACAGTGACATTCATTCAGAAGAAGTTCAAGACCCTTGATCTTCAAGGAAAGGCTCTCAATTGGCTCAAAAAATACCCATGTTGCTTTCAAGTCTATTTGCAAGGCGATGAGTATTACTGCCAGCTAACTAAACGGATGATTTCTTTGGTAGAAGAAGAAGAATCTGTCAAAGATATGCAGGAACCTGTGTTTGTAGAGAGATTAGCAAAGTTGCTTATGATGAGCTCCAATCAAAGACTAAATGTTGTTAAGCTTAATGTACTGAGGCGGAACTTTGGTTTCCCAGATGACTATTTAATTAGACTTGTGCCAAAGTATTCTGATGTGTTTCGGATTGTTAATTATAGCGGGCGGCGGAGTTCCATGGAGATTGAGCTGGTGTCTTGGAATCCAGATTTGGCAGTTTCTGCTATAGAAGCTTCGGCTCACAAGCAAGGAACTGAGCCATGTTTCACATGCTCATTGCCTTCAACTTGGAGCAAGTCATGGGAAAGATTCCATGAATTTAATGCGACTCCTTATATATCACCTTACTTGGGCTCCACAGGCTTTGTGGAGGGATCAAAGGAGATGGAGAAGAGGACGGTGGCTTTGGTGCATGAGTTGTTGTCATTGACTCTATGGAAGAAATCATCCATTATGAAGCTGGCACATTTTCGGAGGGAGTTCAGTTTGCCCGAGAAATTGAATGTTTTGCTGCTTAAACACCCCGGCATATTCTATGTCTCAAATAAGTACCAGAACTATACTGTCCTTCTTAGAGAAGCTTATAATGGGCAAGAACTGGTTGATAAGGATCCACTTGTTGTTGTGAAGGAGAAGTTTGGGGAACTTATGCAGGAGGGGCTTCATGAATATAACCGCAGGCGTCATTTGGTAAATCTAGAAAAGAAGAAAAAGAGAGGCATGGTTTTGGGTAGATCAAATGAAGGCAAGGATGTGAGCTCTGAGATGTCTGACCCCGAGGATCAGGGAGACACAGGAGGGTTGTTTGATCCAGAAGAACGAAAGCGATTCTATAAAGTTCTCTTTGATGACGGTGCCCCATGACAATATCATTCGGCAAGGAAGGAATGAAACTTATCCAACCGCTTGGCAAAGAGGAGGAATCAATATCACCAGAAGATGATGTAGAAAACAAGCAAGCCCACTGAGGCCGGACTCCCAGTCCCCACTGCCTCACGTCAGCAATGGCCATCACCTCTGTTCATCTGGTTGATATTGTATATAGCCACTGTTTTACAACCCTTCTCCTCATTGGAGACTGCAATCAGATGCAATATCCAATAGTCATGGCGGTGCTTTCTATGTTCCCTGCATTGTGGGTTTGCAATTCGGCTTGGTCTTATAAATGTTGTAATATAACAAGTCCTGCTTTATTGTGCTGGCCTTGTGATCTGCAGAAGTTAGGAGTAAGCTCAAGCTGGCTGAGAAAAAAACTCGAGCAGATGTTGGAGAAATTTTTTCAATATTCAAGCTGGTACTCCCTGTGTGACCGCAGGTCAGTTGAACTTTGCTTAATGTATGTCGATCTTTTGACCTTATTTCTGTGATTGCTTGATTGATTAGTTTAATTGGTGGTTTCAGGGGATGTCCCAAAGCATACCATCCTTCATGTGTTAATTGTGATGAGGCCTTCTTTTGAGCCAAGGGTAGATGGAATTGCGGTAAGTTGCTGCAGCTTAAGTCCTTAATTTTCTTTTCCTTTTCACAAAGTTTTATTGTTTTATTTAATTCTGATGTAGTACGTTAAGGGCCAGTAGACTGTTAATGCACAATGTACTTGGTTGTACAATGTATATTCAGGATTTTCTAGTATGCTCCAGGGCATTCTATACATTGGGATTTGATGAACGAGATCTAACGGCCAACAATCCCAATGTATTGGATACCCCTAAGTATAGTAGGATTTCGTGAATATTCATAGTGGACATTCATCACGAAGTTTAAATGCATTTTGAACAAACATCCATTCAGCACTTACACCTCATTAAACGATTCATCTAGTGGAATAGGCCTTTAAACTAAGACCCTTGTAATCTTGAGGAGACTTCAGTTTTCTGATCAGTTCCTAGATTTGCCTTTGAGAATTTAGGTTTATCTCCTAGCTTCCGCTAAATTGAATTCTCTTTATTTTTATTTATTCCATGTCTTCGTACGTTTGTTTCTTTGGTGATCATTTATGTGTTTAGCATGCGGTTTCTGTAGCTTCAAACTCTAGCTGCATTAGTGCTTCCTTGGTGCAGTGATGATTGAGTTAGTGTTTTTATGTTGTAAAATTATATTTATGTCTTTGTTTTTGTTTTTGATATTTGGTTTAAATTATATGAAAATGATATTTTATTAGTTGCTGGCAAGGTCTAAAATACTGTGATACTTTTGAAATATTTGTATTTTTTCAAGTAATTGAATTTTTTTGCATACTTTCAGTATCCTGAAGTATTGGACAGTTTGTAATTATCGACCCGGAATATAATTATTCGGATTAGTATTGGTTAATTGTCCTTGAACAGTTTGTGTGCTTTGAAGATATTAGTTAGTCTCCAAGTGATTATGCATTTGTTTGGAATTATGACTACAAGTACCTGCAAGATGTAGTTCTTTGTTTACTTTACAGTTATAAAAATTTGAAATCGTTTACAAATGTACTCTTTAGTTGTCGAGATATGGTTATTACCAAGAGGAGGGCATTGCTTTTTCTGCAGAGAGGGATCAGTTTTTTGATCCTTGGTTTAGATTTTCTTTTATAATGACAAAAGGAGAAACAATTGCTGATGTAATGACCTATGACCGACAGCTAGTTAGGGAATTGACGGACATTGTGTTGCGACCTATTACCAAGAGAGTTACAACTGCTTGTCTAAGGTTATGTTATAATATAGAATGGGGACTTAAGCAGGTCGAATAAAATCAAGCTTTGGGAAGAAATATATCAGGCATAAGATCAAGCCCTTCTCTGCCAAATTTTGATTTTCATACCTGTTCTGTATCGTGTACAGTTATGTTAATGTTAAAAGTAACATAACAAGTACCAAATACCTTGGCAAACCATGTTTTAGGCAACATTTTATCAACTTCTTTTTTTTTCTTTTTTTTTCCTGTTTTTGGAAGAATATTAAGGGTCCATGAAAGGTATTCAGCATTTACCTCAGTTCAGACTTCAGACTCTAGCTTTAACCTGGAAGTTATGTGTTTGTCCTCTTCAATTTTTATTATTCATGTACTTTTAGTGAATCTAGTAGCCAGTGTCTCTTTTGAGAGAGATTGCAGGCATTATGGCTGTATTTTGAACTCTTCATCTTATAAGTACCAGTTCTTTTGCATGTGTCACTGGGTTTCATCACTTAACGATGTTAACATCATTATAAAAATGCTTATTTGAAAATTATTTTAGTTATTTTGGTTGCTGGGCAGTATCTGATGTATTAATAAATGTATTTTAGGTTGGCAGCTTTGTAGCAACTGTGAAAAGAGTGCCCACTACATGTGTTATACATGTACCTTTTTCCTTGTGCAAGGCGTGTATCAAAGATGCTGTTATCTTATGTGTTCGAGGAAACGAAGGCTTCTGTGAGACATGCATGAAAACTAGCATGATGATTGAAAAGAATGAGCAAGGAACAAGGACAAGGTATGATGCCTTCTTTCTTCTGTTATTCCCTAATCACTTTTGTATTTTCCTTTTGCTAGCATTGTCACGATTAGGGTCAAGGGATATATCTTTCTTGGGAGTGTTCTAGTGTGTGAAAGTAGTGTTTCGTGAAGTTCATTTTTGCTACATCCTAATTAAATCAGTCCGCCAAAAGGGAAAAAAGAAACAACAAAGCGTATACATTTGGAGGTATCGTAAGCCTCTGTATGTAATGAGGTTAGTGACTTCCCTTTCTTCTAATCGAAGGTGAACTGGTAACCAGCAGTATCTTGGTTTCCCTGGTGGCTTTTTCCTAGGGTTGTTGATGTCTGGGATTTTGTCTCCATAAATGGGGGTAAGGCTAGCCGACATTCACCTCTTCCAGACCCTGCGTAAAGCGGGAGCCTTGTGCACTGGGTACGACATATATGTTGATGTCTGGGATTTTGTCTTTATATGCTCCTTCCCTTGTTCTCATCTTGTTTTGTTTGAGTTCCCTTCTGGCGGACCGTAGTTCACTCGATGAACAATGTATCCAGTCAGTGCATATTGAGTTGCTTGAGTTTGTACAAGTCATATATCTGGAATTATAGGTTGAATTATGTCTATAAATTTAAGGGAAGCTAGTTTGATTGAGTATTTTTGTTTTGTAATATTTTTTTTTTGAGGAAAACTAATGAAAAGGGTTTGAAAACTTTGAGTTTTAATGATAAGGACAAAATAAAGGGTAAAGTGAATAGTATCAGGTTTGACTTTTTAGTTTAAAAATATGGTTTTTTGTTAAAGTGAACAGTACTGTGGGTTTTTCGTTAAAACTCCATTTTTTTTGTTTGTAAGAAATCTTTTATATAATATGTTGGAAAATATGGCTTCAAGAATAACGCATCTAATTGTAATTCCATTTATCGGTTTGAAACCTATGGCATAATAAAGTGTCTGGTTATAATTTTGTGCAAAAACGAACAAAAAAGAAAAGAAGATTAGATGTAATGTGGCTGAAAGCTCATGTGAAATGGTTGAGGTGTGGAAATGATTTTATTAAAATCTTGTCCTTAACTATGTTAAGAGGTCGCACTTGGTGCGATGGCAAGTGCCTTCGCCCATGAGCGGTAGGTCTCGGGTTCGAGACTTGGGAGCAGCCTCTCCATAAATGGGGGTAAGGCTAGCCGACATTCACCTCTCCCAGACCCTGCGTAAAGCGGGAGCCTTGTGCACTGGGTACGACCTTGTCCTTAACTATGTACTGTTATCACTTCACACGTTTAAACTGCTTGCAGTGGCTTTCATTTTATTCTTTTTGTTTTCTTGTGCTTGTGCAGGATGAAGTGGATTTTGATGATAAAAGCAGCTGGGAGTACCTCTTCAAGGATTATTGGATAGACTTAAAAGAGAAGTTATCTCAGTTTGATGTCCAGGCTCTCTTGCTGGAATATATAAAAAGGAACAAACTTTGTGACCCTCGGCGAAAAAGTCAGATAGCTTGTGATACAAGGCTTCAAAATTTATTTGGGAATCACTTTCTTGTAAAAGAAGATGCTCACGCTGATGATCTTCAAGGGAGTGTTGTTGATACCGATGACAATCAGTTGGAGGTTGATGGCAACTCTGATACCCCAGCACAGGCCAGTAAAGATAAGAGACCTCATTCTAATATGGACGACTTTGCAGCCATTGAAAATATATCATTTTCTTCATTTGTATAAAGACACGTGTCATAAATTACCAGTACCAATCGAAGACCGGTAGTTGAAAAAATTTCTGTAGATGATGGGTCTATCGAGCAACTTGGGAAGGCCTGGTCTTCCTTTACCGCCAAGTTTTTCAGACTTAATCTGTTACACTTATTAAGTAACCAATTACTAGGAGCTGCAAATCAGTAATTCATTGACAATGTGAAATTAGCTTGTGAAACTTGCAGTACTTGGACTAGAACCAAACAACCAACCACCCAGTTTGGTCCCACTATTGTCTGTGTGGTTTTTACACGTCCTAAAAATGAGTTCCGCATTTCCCACATCAGCAATTTCATGGAGATGGAAGATATAAATTGATACGATTTTAAACCCTTGAGGTGCTGTGTGAATTTTTTTAAAACTCTGTCACCTGTTTTGTTAATAACGCTTAAACGTGAAATGCATATAAAATGTAAACCTGAAAGGAAAAAAATTTAAAAGAACTAAAATTAGCAGTTGATCACTTAGTACTACGCAACCGCAACAACAAAATTTTATCTCCTAATTGAGGCCGGTTGTATGAATCCTAGAACATTAATACGTTCAGTTTTTCAACAAATCTTCCTTTAGCTCCAAATATTCCATGTATTTTCTTAGTTTTTTTTTTTTTTTCATGTCTTCCTAGTTCTTCCTCTAATCCTTTTGCCTTGAACCTCTTTTCTCATAATCGCATTTTTTAACCGAATCATCTATAAGTCTTTGGTTCACTACGGTATAATAATATTTTTCGTCACTTGTACGTAAGAGAGGACTAGTTTAACTCTGTGAATAAAAGAATTCTTAAATTTAATTCTTGTGAATTGTAAATTTATAACTAAATTATTATGGCTGACACCCGTTTCGTTGTATGAAAATTAGCGGTAGACCCAAGCCCAAAAAGGAGAAGGGTGGAGTGGGCCGAGGTTAAATAGTTGGCAAGTCTTGAGAGACCCATTCAACGGCTCCCCACAATCTCAGTTAGTGTGGTTCCCAAATTCCAAATTCCAAATTCCAACTTCCATTTCATCTCTCGGTTGTTTGTTTCTCTCTCTTCTGTTGTGGGATTTGAATTGCAGCCATTGCACAACTCCGGAGCCGACCTTTCTCCTCGAATCACAAGGTATAATTTCTTCTTCTCGGCCCCCAATTAATTTAATTTGTAAAACACAACTAATTTCATTGATTATTGTTTTTTTGTAAATTTAATTTATTTGTTTTGTTTGATTGTTTTTGTGCAGGAAATCTGAGAGCTTTTTCGGTTCTTCTCAATGTGAGTATTTCTGGGTTTTTAATAATTTTGATATCCCATAAATGTCAGATTTGCAAATTTTAAAAATTTATAAAAATAAAATGGAAGATTTTTGTACTGTGATTAAGAAATCACAATCCCAAAGGGATTCATTGGTCATTTTAATTAGTAATAATTAATAATATTGGATAGTTGATTACTGTATGCTTTCTTTTGATGAAGTATTCAATGGTCAGATTGTGTATTGTGGGTTGGTTGGCACCTATAAAGCATGGATATACGGTACGACATGACACGGTGATACATAAAATCTCTAAAAACTAGAATACGATACGTCATGGATAAGGGATACCCGTTCAAAAGGCATCTGTGTTACAAAACAAATACCCGTTTGTTTAGTTAATGACTATGGTTTGTAGTTGTAGAATGGTTGTTTACTTGTCCATTTCATATGTAACGTTCATTAACAATATTTGCTAAGGCATTGCTGTAGTTGCAAGAATGTGTTTGTTATTTTTTTTGGTCGGAACAAGAATGTGTTGGTTAAGGTTATCTGTCGTCGTGTAAACTTTAAACAGTTATGTTTATTTATCTATCTTTTTGTTTACTCTATAAGGGCGGACGATGAACTTGTTGATCAAAAGAAGTATCTTGAGGAGTCTTGCCAGCCTAAATGTGTGAAGCCTCTGATTGAATATCAGGTAATTTACTGGTGTTATTCAAAAAATCTGTGTGTTGCAACTTCTAGTACCAGGAATTGGCTTTCGTATGAACTTAAAGTTGGATCTGATTATTTATTAAAATTACTAGCTTACTTTTAGATTCCTTATTTTGCTTCCCAAGATAGTCATATCTACTTGTTTGTATTATGTTGTACTTGTACCGTTGGCTTTTACCTGTACGGGCTTTTTCTCTTTACCGATGGGGATTACAAACTAGAAAGGCTTCAAATATATGTTCGCATGTGGTCTGACAAGTTAGAAATGCGTAAGTGTTCTAAGTTTTTCCATTTGTGGAAGCAATTGGAGATGATATATAAATATCAAATTTAAAGTTAGTAATTGGAAGTTGTTATATGTATATCAGGCTAACATTATAAAGAGTAGTTGTGCAAAGGTTATAGCATGAAAGAAGACTATCAGATGATCAAGATTCGAATTGTCGTAAATAAGTGATTAAGCAAGCTCTTTTGACATATTTTAATAGGGGTTCATTGTGAGATGATGTGTGAATTGCAAAAAGAGGGAGACAAGCTAGATATATCATATGCAATAGAGATTGAAATTTATCTTCAATGAAAGGATATTTCTTTTAGAAATAAAAATAAAAGATAGAGAATTCACTTTACAACGTACGTACACTGAGGATCTTCATAAGCTGCTATCTCTTCTCATCCACTAATGAGTAAGCCTGTCCAGGAAGGTACTGCAAAACTGTTTCATTTTCTGATAATGCATATGAATTATGAAATTAGTTCGAGTGAGAAAAGGGAAAAAGTATAGAACATATACTTACTGAAGGATTTTTGTTATTCCTGAAGGGGTGTGGGTTATGGGTGTTTTTATAATTCAAACTTTACTCAAGGGATTAAGTCTTACTAGACGGTGAAGCCCCAATCAAAATCTATATCACTTGAACCTGTTGACATTCGGATTTACTGTGGAAATTGAATCTTACAATTTTGGAACTTATTGCGCTGTATGTAGTTCTATGAACATTGCAAACTTCTTGCCACAGTTATGCAGTGAAGGCGTGGATTTATAATCAGCAGAATGACTGCTAGCATTGGAAAATCTCTAGCAACTTTAACTATCATGCATCAGTTATTGCTCAACCTTAGAAATTATGTGGATAAAAATGTCTTGCTAATGCTTTGATGTCTACCTGTTATTCACCCTTTTCCCTCCTTCCATGATTAAGTGCTTTCTACTCTGTGTGTCGTCAATAATTTTGAGTGACAAGATTAAGTTGTTGAACTTTTTCTTCCATTTGTGTTTCCTTCTTCAAAAATTAAAAAGGAAATGGGATGCCATGATAATTGGAGGTCTTCATTTTGATATACTTCAGCGGGTAGGGGGTTTTCACGTATTGTTTTGAATGGACTAAAATTTGGTAATTGTACTGAAATTATTTGAACCTTTTTATTTTTTGTAGGCATGTGTTAAGAGGGTTGAAGGTGACGACACTGGAAACAAGCATTGCACAGGGCAGTACTTTGACTACATATCTTGTGTTGACAAATGTGTAAGTCTCATTTCATTTCATTATACTGTAGGAAAATTTTGTTCTCGCTCAGATGATGATAATTGCCTTCTGCAATGCAGGTTGCGCCAAAGTTATTTCAAAAGCTCAAATAACGGAGTCACAGTTCTACGGTCTCC
The DNA here is from genome assembly GCF_916048215.2 of Malus sylvestris. Lineage (NCBI taxonomy): Eukaryota > Viridiplantae > Streptophyta > Magnoliopsida > Rosales > Rosaceae > Malus > Malus sylvestris. Next base: position 4,027,847 of record NC_062264.1, on the reverse strand, counting down.
CCATCCTTTAATTGTTACTCTTTTACATTGGATATGAATTTTTAAGCTGCGCTATGCTGTTTGCCGGTCTTTGTTTCCAGCAACATGATTCAAATCTTTTCGAGAGGTCTTGAATTGGAATAAAAATAAGATTTTGTGAGTTGGTTAATATGGCATGCTGTTTTTGGATTTCATATAGCTAATAAGGTGATTTTTGCTAGTTTAAGTTTAATAGCAGGGGCCTCTTGTCATCCTGCTATCGACATTTACCATTCTACTACAATTATTGATTGATGGGAGAAGCGGTATCAGTCGTGCGTGGGCGGATGACGCTATAACACGGTTCATCTTTGTGCGCAATCTGTGATGTATGTCCGTGCAATATTTTGATAGCCGAGGTTGAAAGTTTTGGATGTCCTTGCAGTATGTGATGTATGTCCTTGAATATTTTGCTTCATCCCCTATACATTCAGCTTCCTTTTTCGAACAAAATTCCTAGTGCTGCCTTGGATGGAGAGAAACTTAAGTGCAACCGAGTGTATTGTACAAACAATAGAAATACATGGGTTGCTTTTCATGGCCAAGGCGGCGCCGAAACTCTTTGGTGTCGACAGTAGTGCAGGGTTTCCGTGGTGACTGATAATAATTCTTCTTGGCGTGTTGGAATGATCAATCGATGGCTTGTTCTTTCTTGATAAGTATATGACTTATGCTTGGTGGATGAGTTGAAGGATCTGGGCAGCGGGCATGCATGGGGAGAGGAAAGGGATGAAGGTGTGCGATGGTTGAATGTTTTAATCATGTTCGAGGTTTTTTTGTTCAAGTTTTAATAATATGTTTTTTCCGATAAAAAAAAAACATTCATGTCCGAGTTTGAATATCTTTTTTTTGTTTTTTGGTTTTTTGTTTTTGTTTTTTTCGTTTTACAGATTAAATTAAATAAAATATAGTTTTGTTAGACCAACTCCAACGTTTGATTAAAATCTAAAATTTTAGTCCAAAAAATTTAAGTTTAATTCACAAACAATTTTTTTCTTTCTACCTTTTTAGGTTAAATTTGTAGTTTGAGATTATTAAATAATAATTTTAAGATAATTTTTTTTCTTAAAGTAACCTTCTTTCAAAAAAAAAAAATGTAGATTATAATCTAATTTTATAAATATTTTAATCTAAAAATATTTATATTTTGATCAATATTAAAAATTTTATACACGGACACCATGAAACTCGTGGGATACTAGAAAAGAATATAAAACACATAAAAAGAATTTTTTTTACTCTTTAGCTATTTGATTTAAATTTGGATCATTATATCTTTTTTTTACTATTGAATTTGATCATAGCTATTGAATTCAATGAATTTATAAATATAAAACTAATTCAAGGGAAATCTTAGCCTAAATTTACCCAAAAATAAGTTTTGAAGTAAAACTCCTATTTACGTTGAAACAAGTTCAAAACCCAAAATTTAAGTTTTTACTCCAAAGATCGGGTAGGTTTAAATAAAAAAAGCTAAAAGCCGAATTCAGTATTTTGATGTTTTTGGACGGATGCCCAAAGTGCTGGAAAATTAAAAAAAAAGCCCACTACAGCTTTTCCCATTTTCTTAGAAACCCAGACAGAATACCCGTACTCAACCCTAGAGCTTTTAAGAGAAATCCGCTTTTTTTTTCTCGGTCTCTCTCTCTCTCCCCCGGAAACTCTCTCAGTCTCTCAGTCTCTCTCTGTGTCTCTCTCGATTGCAATCCATTCGAACCCGATCGTTTTCCTCCGCAATCCGTCGATTCTGTTGCTTCTACTCCCTCCACGCCGCCCCAAGTAAGCTCTCTCTCTCCCTCTCTACACACACACACACACACACATATATGCGTGTGTATTTTGTTTCGTGTTGGTTTAGGATGAGATTCTTGCGGTACTGCTTTATGGTTGTAAAATCTGGATCTATTTCTTTAGATTTCGAAACATACAATAGCTAAATATATATGTTTGTGTATATGTGTGTGATGTGTGTTTGTATAATCTGTATTGATTGTGATCTTGGTTTTGCGATTAGGATTTTGGAAGGGGCTTCGATAATTGTTGAAACAGATCATAATTTGTCGAAACCTCGATGGGTCGGAAGAAGCCGACTGCTCGCGACGATGAGAACCCGCAACCTGCTGCGGGTGCAAAGTCGAAGAAGAAGGCTGTGGTAATTGAAGACGATGAGTATTCTATTGGAACTGAGCTGTCCGAGGAGTCTCAGGTGCAGGAAGAAAAAGTTGCCGTCACTGGAAAGAAGGGCAAAAAGGGTAATTCAAAAGCTTCAAAGAAGAGCAGGGATGAGGACGACTTCGACGATGTGGGAAAGGGGGACGAGGGCGAAGATGAGGTTCCCCAAGTTGCTTTCACTGGAAAGAAGAAGGGAAAGTCGAAGAAGAGTGGTGGGAATAGTGTGGTCAGCGCTTCGAGTTTTGGGCTGCTTGGAGATGAAGAAGACGGTGTTGATGATGAGAAATCTGGGTTAACTGGTAATGATGAGGAGGATTCTCCAGGGGTGAGTTTTTCTGGCAAGAAGAAGGCTTCAACATCGTCAAAGAAAACTGGTGGTAGTTTGTTTACTGGGTCCCCTTTTGATGCGATTGGTGATGAAGATGATAGTGATGGTGAGGTTGTTGATGGTTCTGTGGGTAAGAGTAAAGAATATGACGATAGTGAGAATGAAGATGAGCCTGTAATTTCTTTTACGGGGAAGAAGAAGCCATCCAAGGGTGGAAAGAAGGGCAGGAGTGTGTTTGCAGCAGCTAGCTTTGATGTTCTCAATGATGCAGATGAGGATAAGGATGAAAAGAAAGATGAGGACGATGAAGTTCTTCAGATTACATTCTCCGGTAAGAAAAAGAAGTCATCAAAGGGTTCAAAGAAGAGCGGTGGTAATTCTTTTAGCTCAGCCCTGCTTGATGAGGGGAATGATGAAGATACTTCAGTATCCGAACCAACTAGAGTTGGTGATGACACAGTTGATGATGAAGATGAATCTGTGATTGCGTTCACAGGTAAAAAGAAGTCTTCCAAAAAGAAAGGTAATGATGTTTTTACTGTATTGAGTGAAGATACAGATGTAATTGAACCGGAACAACCAAGTATCGAAACTAATAAAAATGAAGCTGATGATTCTAAAACTAACAAGAGTAAAGAGGTTCCAGAAACTTCAAAAAGTAAGAAAAAGAAGAAGAAGAGTGGACGGACTGCTCAAGAAGAAGATGACTTGGATAAAATTCTTGCTGAGCTAGGTGAGGGTCCTACAACATTGACACCAGCTGTGGCTACCATGAAAGAGGAGAAAGTTGAGGTTCAACCTGATCCGGTTGCCCCAGTTGATGCTTCTGGTGAAAAGGAAGGTGAAGAAGAGACTGTGGAGTCTGCTGCCGCAAAGAAGAAGAGAAAGAAGAAGGAGAAGGAAAAGGAGAAAAAGTCAGCAGCGGCAGCAGGGACTGCTACTGCTCCCATGGTTCCTAAGGATGATAAACGAGAAGAAACCCAAATTGAACCCACAGACCCCAAGAAGAAAGAAGTGAAAGGTAAAGTAGCAGATAAGAAACTTCCAAAACATGTGAGGGAGATGCAAGAGGCTCTTGCTAGGCGACAGGAACTAGAAGAGAGATTGAAAAGGGAAGCAGAGGAGAAACAGAGGAAAGAAGAAGAGGAGCGGCGTAAGCAGGAAGAACTTGAGAGGGAAAAGGAGGCGGCCAGGATTCTGAAAAAGGAAAGGGAAAAGGAGAAGCTACAAAGGAAGAGACAGGAAGGCAAGATTTTAACTGCGAAGCAAAAAGAAGAACAACGCAGGCGGGAGGCAATGAGAAACCAGATACTTGCTAATGCAGGGGGTTTACCTCTCCTTACCACAGACAATGAGAAAAAGGCTAAACGGCCTATGTATCAGAAAAAGAAGACAAAAGCAGCACCCATTCATGCAAATGGTGCAGCTTCTGCGAAGCCAGTGGAAAACCTAGAAGAGGGAGACCAGCAGGACACTATCCCCGAGCCAGAGTCCGGGGAATTTGACAAGGTTGAAGATGTAGAGTCACTGGATCTGGAGGATAAATCTGAAGTTGCTGAATCTGTTAAAGAGAATGGAGTGGAAGAAGAAGAAGAAGAAGAAGAAGATGATGATGATCCTTGGGATGTTAAGAGCTTTGATGATGTTAACCTTTCTGTTAAACGTGGATTTTCTGATGAAGAGATTGACTCTGAGCCTGAACCTGTTGCAAAAAAAGACATAAAGAGTTCAGGTGCCAATCCATCAGTTTCTGCTCAGAAAACTGTTCCTTCTCAACCAATAAAATCTCAGGATGGTGAGGATAAGAAAAAACAACCTGATAATGACGTTGACAAAAGTAAGAAGAAAAGCGTTTCTGTTAAAAAAGAAGCGCCAACTTCTAATGCTGACCCCAAAGAGAGTGGAGATAACCTTCGTTCACCTATTTGCTGCATTATGGGCCATGTTGATACTGGTAAAACTAAGCTGCTGGATTGTATCAGAGGCACAAATGTTCAGGAAGGTGAGGCTGGAGGTATTACTCAGCAGATTGGAGCAACATATTTTCCTGCTGAGAACATTCGTGAGAGGACTAAAGAACTGAAAGCTGATGCGAAGCTGAAGGTCCCTGGTCTGTTGGTCATTGATACCCCCGGGCACGAGTCATTCACTAATTTACGGTCACGGGGCTCAGGTTTATGTGATATTGCTATATTGGTTGTTGACATTATGCATGGCTTAGAGCCTCAGACAATAGAGTCACTCAACCTTTTGAAAATGAGGAATACGGAATTTATTGTTGCACTAAATAAGGTGAGGTTTATGGTCAATTCTACTGTCCAGATCTCTACTACTGTCGGCTCATAAATGTTTAATTTTTGTTTTCTGGAATATCCAATTGTTAGGTGGACAGACTCTACGGGTGGAAAACCTGCCGCAATGCACCAATTGTGAAAGCAATGAAGCAACAATCTAAGGATGTACAAAATGAATTCAATATGAGGCTCGTACAGGTCTTGTGTGCTGCAACTTTGTCTTTTGTTCACTTTATATGTTTGACCCTTTGTGTTTCTAAAATTTCAATTGTTTGTTGGTTTGCCAGATTATCACTCAATTCAAGGAGCAGGGTTTAAATACTGAATTGTATTATAAGAATAAAGAAATGGGGGAAACCTACAGTATTATTCCTACAAGTGCCATTAGGTATGGCTTGTGGAATAACTCTTTTAATTTTTAGTCTCTACTGCAGAGGTGTTTTTAGTAATTTGCTCTCCGCTATGTCCTGAAATATGGGTTTTGAATATCGCAGTGGTGAAGGAATTCCAGATTTGCTATTACTATTGGTTCAGTGGACACAGAAAACTATGGTTGAGAAACTCACTTTCAGCAATGAAATCCAGGTTTAATATATTTTCACCTTGTTTCCAGTAATGTAAAGGTGCTTAACTGTTTATATGTGAGTTGATGGGGGGCTGTTCTTGTGAACCAGTGTACGGTTTTGGAGGTTAAGGTTGTGGAAGGCCTTGGGACAACAATTGATGTTGTATTGGTTAATGGTGTGCTTCATGAAGGAGATCAAATAGTGGTTTGCGGCATGCAGGCAAGTATCTAAAACCTTTTCCATGACAATTTTTGTAAAGTCTGACTATTATTAAACCATTTTCAATATTTGCTTTAGAATTGCTGGCAAATGCTTGTAGGTAACATGTGATGTATTTTACATATTATTATTATTGATATCAATTTTTTGTCTCTTTTAGGGACCTATTGTTGCAACAATTCGATCTTTATTGACTCCACATCCAATGAAAGAACTTCGTGTGAAGGTAGGTTTTTTCTTTTCTTTTCAACTTTTTCTGCTTTTTGTCATGCATTTGCAATTAGCTATTTAGTGATTCTGGTGTGAGAATGAAATCTGTTGCTCCCATTGAAAGTCCACTGAAGAGCAAGTAGAACAGCATAAAGTGCTACATGCACATATTAGTGGTTCGCTGATCATGTGTTAAAAAAAAGGGAAAATATTGATATTATCATAAAATGGAAGGTTCAAAATTTGATATAGGCGAACAAGTAAGACACGAGGTACAGGTAAATCCCGGACATCTAAAGAAACAGCAGCCAAACTATTCTGTTGAATCCAAATACATCTCATATAACATCAGCCAACATATCTGTGAAAAACTCGGTGGAAAGTGAAGCCCACAAGATGCCAAAGTGATTCCTACCCCACAATGGATCTGCTTCATGGTGCATGCACCTCTAAAAATGTTCTGTTCCTAGGTATTGCCATTGGGTGCATTTCCAAAAAACAGTAACAATGCTTAGTTTCAGGTTCAGGTTAAATTGTTTGCCTACGATAGTGCTCCTTATGATTTAAGGGCTGCAGTGCTGCATTGCTTTGGACTTTTCTGTGTGATTACAAGCATCGCATTGTTCCTCAATGCTTGTTTGATTTTTTTTGTTTTCTTTTTCATTTTCATTTTTCTTTTTGTAATTTAAAAAAAGCTTTTAGAGAAGAGTGGCGCTGTTCCCACCCCACATTTCCTATTTTCACTCTACATTTGAATATTATTTATCCCAAATGGACCCGTACATAATAGTACTTTTAAGGGAGAAAATTAAATATGTAAAATTACATAACACAAAAAATGGAAGAAAACAAAGATATTGAGGCTAATATGACTGCTAATGGAACCAGGTAGTTTTGTAGAAGAGTGGAAGAGAGCTGAAACTGATGTTTGAATGCTCCTTTTCTATTATAGACAAGTAATTTAAAGAAAAATGGAATTAATTAATAGCTACAGAAGTAAAGTAGGCATGTTTGGCTGAATTAAGTAATTGCTATAGGAGGGAAGTCCAGCCTGTTCAGAATTGGTCCTGCCTGATTCACAAATATCTTTTTTAAACTTGATGGGGGTGAGAAAGGAGGTGAGGGCATTTTGGCAATGCAAATAGTAGACTGATATCTTATAAAACTTGCTGGGGGTGAAAAATATGGAGGGTGGGTTCAGTGCCATTTTAGGATAATTATTCTTGATAAACTAGTTTAGGACAAAATGATTCTTATAGTTTGGATAATGGTACATTTTGGATTCCAGTTCTGATAACTATTGAATACATCTGGTTTATCAAATATTTGATTTCTTTTCGTTGTGCAAATCCAATTCAGTGGGATCTAAGATTCACTTTTTTTTTGTCCATAAACAACATTCCATGTTGGCATCAGATGATGATTCTATGGATCTTTATTTCAGGGAGCGTATCTGCATCATAGTGAAATCAAGGCTGCACAGGGTATTAAAATTGCTGCACAGGTAAATTTATGTTGAAATCAAGGCCAATCCAGTTCTACCTATCTGAATTCCTCTTGTGAGATTTTCTTGATTTTTGATGTTTGTTTTATGCAGGGTCTTGAACACGCTATTGCTGGTACTGCTCTACATGTAGTAGGGCCTCATGATGACTTGGAGGATATCAAGGAAACAGCTATGGAAGACATGAAGTCAGTTTTGAATAGAATTGACAAGACTGGTGAGGGAGTTTGCGTACAAGCATCTACTCTAGGTTCCTTGGAAGCATTGCTAGAGTTTTTGAAAACACCAGCAGTAAACATTCCTGTTAGTGGTATTAGCATAGGCCCTGTACACAAAAAGGATGTCATGAAGGCCAGTGTAATGCTTGAAAAGAAAAAGGAGTTTGCCACCATCTTGGCATTTGATGTCAAAGTTACACCAGAGGCCCGAGAAATGGCAGACGATTTAGGTGTGAAGATTTTTATTGCTGATATCATCTATCACTTGTTCGATCAATTTAAGGCATATATTGACAATATTAAGGAGGAAAAGAAGAAGGAATCTGCTGATGAAGCTGTCTTTCCTTGCGTGCTCAAGATTATGCCCAACTGTGTTTTCAACAAGAAGGATCCAATTATCTTGGGGGTTGACGTTCTTGATGGCATTTTGAAGGTATTATTATATGGACTCCATTTGGTTTACCCATCTCTTTGGTGGGATATGATTGTTTACCATCTTAATTTGCCTCTCTTTTTTATTTTCTCTTAAAAGTTCTTTATTAATTCTTTTGTTTGGATACTTAACATTTAAAATATCTGATGAGAGACTTAAAATGAAATGTTGCCGCAAGTAGAAGGATTCTGTAATTTTCACGGAGTTAGTAGGGTTGTTGGATGTATAACGTAGGCAGTGGAAACAGTTTATTTGAAAAAACTGTGACAAAGTGTTCCCCAGGAACCTGCTAAGGTTCGCTGGGAACTGCTAAAGCCTGAAGATGTAACTCTGGAAGTCTGGTAGATTGATTTAAAGGATTTGCAATGTTAGCTTGCTCGGTTTTTCTAATCTTCCTTACCTTCATCATATGAATACTAGTTCTTGAATAGTGTCTCATAAATGTTTGCTAGTTCTGTTTTTGGTTTAATATGAATGAGTCCAACTCCGGATATGTCTAATTTTTTTTCCTTCACCTTTCAAAGTGTTATATTGTATCAGTTAAATGTTCGTTAATTAAGTTCAGCTGCGATTGAACTACAATCCCATGAAAATTAGGTATACTGCCTAAAAATTCTTATTATTTTTATTATATGCTCTGTGCAGGTGGGTACTCCAATTTGTATTCCTCAAAGGGATTTTATTTCTATTGGGCGCATTGCATCCATTGAAAATAACCACAAACCTGTTGATATGGCGAAGAAGGGGTCGAAATTAGCCATCAAGGTATGAATGTGTGATAACGCTTGACATACATATATATGTGCTGACACACCACACGTGTTGCTAGTTGGTGTTGGATTTCTGCAACCTTTGATGTTTGTTTCTGCTGCATTTCTTGTCGTGGGTAAATCTATCCTGTCAAAATGGCTTATATCCATCATTTATGATTAGTGTGTTGTAGATACTTGGGGTTTTGTTAGGTCAATGACTTTTTGTATGAGAAATGTCTAAGCAATGCTAAACACCGATTGATATTAGCTATCATTACAAGTGTAAGTGCTATTGATGGATTTTACTATAATTTTTTAAGGAACTGCGCACATATTTTTTGTGTAATATAAATTCTTTCACAGGGTTCAGGAGTCTTTTAATAGAATCTTTGTAATTTGACTTATTTCCATGGTCTAGTGTCTATAGTTGTGAAATAACATTGCCTTTTAGCCATCTGTGTTGGGAGGAAAAAGATGATAGAATTTGTAGGCATCAGTAAAAACTCACCTATGAGGTTCATGTCCTTTGAGGTTTGATTCCTACGTTGTTAATTGATATTTAAATCCGAGGGTGATCTGGTTCTTACCTACTATTGTTTTCCTTGGTGATTTTGGCTAGCTGATTGTGTGCTAATATTGTCATCTGGATTGGCTTTGTTATTGCGGTTGTGATCTTGCTTTTAGTTTGTTTGATTGCTTTTTGTTTTTTGTTTTCTAGCTGACCATTTCTTAATACTGTTGGTCTTGGCTTTCCCTGTGTTTTGTAGCTGATCATTTGGAGTTTGTTTGTGTTTCTTCTGATTTTTCTCTTACTCTCTCTCCAACTTAATTCTTTGTAATGCTGAAAAGAAACCTTTACACTTAATTGTCCTTATGCTTATTGCAGCTTTCTTCTTGTGTTTTTGCAGATTATTGGGTCAAATTCCGAAGAACAGCAAAAGATGTTTGGTAGGCATTTTGAGATTGATGATGAACTTGTCAGCCAAATCTCAAGGAATTCGATTGATGTACTTAAAGCAAATTACCGAGTAAGTTTCATTTTCTCATACAGTTTATCTTTTGGACGATGTAATGTGAACCATCATTATTAACTGTAATTTAAAAATGCAGGATGAACTGTCAATGGAGGAGTGGAAGCTGCTTGTGAAATTGAAGAAGCTTTTCGAGATACCATGAGAAAAGCTAGTGCTATATATTTGAGCAAATTCTTTTATTACACAACACTCGGAGGCTTTGCTGACTTCAGCTGCAATCAGAAAGGATACCAAGGTTCGTTGCAGATCTATTTTTGATCGTAAGTGGCACAAATACCTTTAGGCACTTAAATTCAAGGCAATCATATGTGAAGGGGGAGAAAAGGTTCCGGTTAGCGTTTCCATGAGGTCATTTTTCCAAGAGTCCGCATTGCATTTTTTGTCCATCTAGCGTTGATACTTTCTTTTGCCTTTTTGAACTTCAGTTTTTTTGGTAAACTTTTGAACTTCAGTTTCTCTAGAGTTTATGATACCACCCCATGCCGTGGCAAGTTGATCCAAGTTGATATTGATGGAAGAAAATGTGTTTCGGCCTCACGCGGCCGCTGCTTTGGATGAGTAAGGGTTGATTTGTCATGCCGAAACAGTTTTGTTCAATCCTCTTGGAAAACCCGACAGGAATGATCTGAATTCGACATTAAAGCTGTAAGGTTGTTGGCACGTATGTATGTTGTCGTTGTTTTGCTAACGGTATAATACAAGGAAACCTCAAATAGAAATTACTCTCTTGGTGCCTTCATTGATTTCTTGATCGTTCGATCCTGAGGACCTCAACGTTTTTGCCTATGTACACGATGACCATACTTTGGAAGAGAAATGCCAAGAAAACTCTCTTAAAGGAGGACTCTACATGAACTTTCTATCACCTTATGAATTTGCACTATGTTCTATAATGTTGTCACGGGAAACACGAGGTGACAGAAAGTCCATAGAGTCTTCTTAGCATTTCTCGACTCTGGAGTACTACAATTTTGTTCTTGAGCGTTTTAACCCTTGGTGCTTCCTTGAATGCTTTCCTTCCATACTTGAATACTAGAAAGTGTAGTATGTGTTGGTCAAAAACATAATTAGGGGTGCAAATTGATATGGCGTTTCTCAGTTTGACGTTAACATCTTATGAATTTATACATTCAAACCTGATTTTTTTGTTTAATCTGAATATTTTCAAAAAATTGAAATGTCGTGCATTTAGACATTTCAAGACGTCTTTTTTGAAGTGTTCAGAATGTATTCTGCTAGTTTGTTTTCTAAAATATTCTAGCTTTATTATATTTGCCAAAATTATTTATTGGAAAGTTTTGTAGTTTATTGTCAGTTTTGAATACCTTTTATTCGTTATTTTTATGTTAATTATATCATAAAAATAATTGAATTTATACGTAGGTTTATCCCAAATATTAAAAATAAAATACATAATAAAATAAATTGTATGTACGGAAAAGTTCGAGAATACTAAAATCTTGTAAATAGATGAATTTCAAAAATTTCAAGATTATTCTGATTTCGAAAATTTTGAATTTGAATTTTCTGATATGATCTGATTTTGAAAATTTGGAATAAAATTAAAAAGCTTTGTTTCCAATTCGATCCGTCCAAAAATCATTTCTAAACATAATGGATAAACCACATGGTGTGGTTATTGATGTGGCAACATGGAGAGAGATTTCAACTTAAATTTCTTCTTATATTTAACGATTGATTCTATCTAGCTAATTATCTAGTGTGATTAGCTACCATCTTAATGAGTTTAATTAAGCTCCTTGCAAATTGATACCATGAATTGTTACTTAGAGGTAGATGCCATCCATGCTTTAGGATTCATGTACGATATTTCTATGTTAGTTTTAGAAGATCGTATCGTATGAATTCTTTTGTGTTTAGCCAGTCTAAATCATTGATGGTTAACTTGTTAGAATATGTTTACTCGAGATGGTTTACGGTTTAATGGGGAATCGGATGCTCTAGTATTTTGTTTAGCTAACATAGAGTAGTAAATGGACTTAAGTCTGATGGTTAGAATTAGATCAATTTCTTTGGGACGATATGTATTATATGTGCTTATTTTGTATACTATCTTAACATCTGTACACTTGCGATTACTAATATTATTTTATCCGTCTCTTTTGGGTACCTATCAATCATCACTAATATTGTTAAGCTTTGTTCTATTAAAAAAAAAAAGGAACATTAACCGAAAACTTCTGGTACTGTTTACTTTAACGAAAAACCATTTTTTTACACTAAAAAGTCAATTATGGTACTATTCACTTTATCATTTATTTTGTTTTTATCGTTTGTTTGTACCATACTTGACCAATCCCGAAACTACCGAGCACCGGCCAACGCTATACTGTCAAGGAAGAGTTCCCCTCCGACCAGGAGGCCAATCACTACTCGACACGTGTCAAGATTAGAAGCCAATCAGAGCGCAGCACGTGTCGACATCAAGAACCAATCACAACATGACACATGTCAATGTGACAAAGCTACAAGTTTTTCTATAAATAGGGGTCATTCCCCCACAATATTGCCAAATGCCATTTTGTGTTAAATCATTCACAAGAACTCACTAAATTGAGAGCTTGATCCTTTGTACTTGTGTAAGCCCTTCACTACTAATAAGAACTCCTCTACTCCGTGGACGTAGCCAATCTGGGTGAACCACGTACATTCTGTGTTTGCTTCTCTGTCTCTATTCATTTACGTACTTATCCTCACTAGTGACCGAAGCAACCAAGCGAAGGTCACAAAACCTGACACTTTCTGTTGTACCAAAGTATTCGCTGATTTTGTGCATCAACATTTGGCGCCGTCTGTGGGAAACGACACTTATTCCTACTCTCTTCAGCTGTGTCAAGCTGGTTTCTATCATTCGTACACTTTCTTTTGACCAGGCATCCCTCTCCAACATGGGAAGCGAAGGAAGCCACAACACACAGAATGACACCCCCCTTGCACATAGTGCGAAACAACGAAAGAAGGAAGGAAAACGAGTTCTTCTTCAAGCTAAAGTCGATGAGTTGGAAGCTCAGAACAACAAGATAGCAATAAGGAATGAGGTCCTCCAGGAGCAATATGAGAAGCTCTTCGAGACACTCCACGAAGCTAGGCAAGCTCAGACACGCGAGCTTGTTGCCCCCGTGGAAGTCAACCATCAACTGGGTGCCCTCCAACATGGAGGGTCACATGCATTCGACATAGATATCCCTGATAGGGAACAGATTACCCCTCGACTTGATAATCAACATGAGGCTTCTCTTAACCCAGTTGCTTCGACCCGAACCATGAGAAGTGGAGGGAGACACCTCTTTACTGAAGGGGCAGAAGGATCGAAAGCCGTCTTTCGCGATTGTCGGGATTTCTTGAAGCAACGTCGAGAGAATTCCATCCATATAAGCTCAAAGATCAATGACCCAAGGATTTCTGAGAGACTCGGTCCCCTGCCACGGCCTGAGCCGGCCACCAATTTGGGGAAGGGGCAACAAGTCCTAGAGAGACATGAGGGTACAGGGGACTCAGAGGTGTTCCGACAGACATACCCTGGAAGCCAGTACAACGAGTCCAGGGAAAAATCACATGCCCTTGATCAAACCTTCCTAATTCCAAGAGGAGATGGAGATTTACGAAAGAAAGCTCTAGTGGCACATAACTCCGCTCAGGACCCCCTTGTCCTACAACTTATTGAGGAAGTAAACAAGTTGAAGGCTGAACGTCAGGCTAAAATACCTGACTGGAACCAACCCAGGCCTGGCCCTCTTACAAGGAGGATCATCAACACCCCCCTTCAAGCAAAGACAAAGCAAAAGCTTGGCTTGCAACTTTATACTGGAAAAGAGGACCCGATTGAGCACCTTAACCTCTTTGAGTCCACCATGGCATACCGGATGCACACCGACGAAGAGCGATGTCTTCTCTTCCCCTCCACCCTCTCTAGTGGAGCTCTAAATTGGTATTGTCGTCTTACACCTGAGACGGTAGACTCATTTGAGGAATTGAGGAAACTATTTGTTTCCCAACACATTTTCCAAACCGATCGCTTGCACTCTGCAGATGACTTGTACACTATCCGCCAGAAGCCAGACGAGTCATTACGTATGTATGCTGGCCGCTTCAGCCATGAATACTCCCGGTGTGCCGAGGCAGACGACAAGACTGCCCTCAAAGCCTTCACGGCAGGCCTACGTGATTGTTTCTTTAAATACATGATCAATGCCAATACTTGGAAGACTTACTCTGAGGTGATGGCGCAGGCTTATAACCATGCCTCCGCCGAGGCAAAGACATATCAGGAGAAACCCCCTACAACCATCCTTTATCAACAAGTGGGAGGTGGAAGCCAGACTCACCTAAATGAGAAGACATCGACTTTCCAAACAGCAGTGGCACCTCCCCATGCCTTGCATAATGCTTCACCGAATCAACAGACATATCAATTTCAAGGCAAGAGGAAGGATTTCCATCCTCACCACTCTCCTTTCAGTAAAAAGAGTAAGGGACACTATCCCGATAACCAAGGGTATCGCCACAATAACGCTCGCCCCCAGGCAGTCAATGCAGTGGGTCAAACCCGCGTCAAGATACCCCCTACCCCAAGGTATGAGACATACACGCCCTTGAATACCACATGCGCGGCCATTTACCCCAGCATAGCTCACCTGATACCAAAGCCAAAGCCGAGGCACCCAGATTACACGCCCCCGAATAGCGCGGGCATGTTTTGTTGCTACCATGAGCATAACGGCCATGATAGCGAGAAATGTATCATCCTCCGTGATCGTATTGAAGCTTTGGCACGAGAAGGAAAAATTGATCAATTCCTCCTTCACCCTCAAAGGGATAACCGTAACCAACGCCAGGTGAATGTCATATATTCCATAAGCGGCGGCACACCCATATCTGAATCTTCCAATAGGGCCATGAAAAACAGTGAACGAATTCTGAGGCCTGGTCACCAAGTGTTTCACGTGGAAGACATTAGGGGAGGGAAGTATCAAAAGCCTAACTGGGATCCGATATGTTTCTACCCTGAGGAAGAAAGAGGCATCATCTACCCTCATAACGACCCATTGATCGTGGAGGCTCACATAGCCAACTTTGATGTTCGACGAATCCTCGTAGACACAGGGGCTTCGGTCAATATCATGTTTGCCGAAGCTTTCAGGGCACTCAGTGTAGCTGAACACTTGCTCGATCGCTCGATTTCTCCTCTGATAAGCTTCTCCGGTGATATCGTGCAACCCTTAGGGAGCATACATTTACCCTTTACTATTGGTACAGGCCCTTACACGGCTACCATTACCACTAACTTCCTAGTGGTTGACTGCCCAACGGCATACAATGTCATCTTTGGGCGCACAGGCATCAATGATCTCAAGGCTATGGTATCCACGCATATGCTGTTGATGAAATTTCCAACCCCCCATGGCAACGGCTACATCAGAGGAGATCAGCTTAGTGCACGATCATGTTACAACACTTCAGTTAAGCAACAACACTTGCCCGGACCCAAGGAAACCCTGTTTGTACATGACCAAGTCACAAAGACCAGCCTAGATGAAGCGAACTTGGATCTTCCTGATAGCAACAATCAACCCGATGATCCTCGAGATGACTCTTTCACCCAGCAAGCCCAACCTGCTGAAGAGTTGGAGAAGGTACCTATCTCAAGAGATTATCCAGATCGCATGGTGAAGATTGGCACCACATTGTCACCACCCCTTCGGTTAGCATTGATATCTTTTTTGAAAGAGAACACTGAAGTATTCGCCTGGTCATACGAGGACATGCCAGGCATCTCTCCCGATGTCATCTGTCATCGTTTGAGTATTGACCCCAAGATCAAGCCGGTGAGACAGAAGCGAAGATCTTATGACGCTGAACGATACGAGGCAATGAAAGCAGAAGTTGAAAAACTCAAAGGCATAGGCTTTGTCCGCGAAGTCAATTACCCGACATGGGTAGCAAATGTGGTCCTTGTTAAGAAAAATCCGACCAAAGAAAGTCTTTTGCTTCAAAAGGTCTTGTGGAGAATGTGTGTTGACTACACCGACCTAAACAAAGGGTGTCCGAAAGATAGCTTCCCTCTTCCTCTTATTGACAGACTTATAGACTCTACGGCCGGGTGTGAACTCCTGAGCTTCATGGATGCTTACTCAGGATACAACCAAATCCTCATGAACCCTTCGGATCAAGAACACACAGCCTTCACTACCGACAGAGGACTATACTGCTACAAAGTCATGCCTTTCGGCCTAAAGAATGCAGGAGCGACTTATCAGAGACTAGTCAACTCAATGTTCGCCGAGCAGATTGGGAAGAGCATGGAAGTTTACGTTGATGATATGTTAGTCAAGAGCAAACATGCTGACCAACACATCACCAACCTATATGAAACTTTCACTATTTTGAAGAGGTATCGAATGAGGTTAAACCCCAACAAATGTGCCTTCGGCGTAGGCTCTGGCAAATTCTTAGGTTTCATGATTAGCCAACGAGGCATTGAAGCTAATCCCGAGAAGATCAAAGCAATCCTCGACATGAAGGAACCGGTAACTTCAAAGGACATCCAGAGCCTTACTGGCAAGGTGGCAGCCTTAACCAGGTTCATTTCTAAGGCCACAGACAAATGTGCTCCCTTTTTTAAAGCACTTAAGGGAAGTAGGAAGTACATTACATGGACTGATGAATGTGCCGAGGCATTCAAAAACCTCAAGGAGTACATGAGTAAAGCCCCTCTACTCTCCAAGCCCGAGGTAGGAGACATTCTCATTATCTACCTATCGGTATCAGCTTCAGCCGTAAGTTCCGTTCTCATTCGAAAGGATGGGAATATTGAGCGACCTGTCTACTACGCTAGCAAAGCCTTACAAGATGCGGAGACACGGTACTCTAACATTGAGAAATTGGCTCTGGCATTGGTCATGTCTGCTCGAAAACTCCGCCCTTACTTCCAAGCGCACTCCATCATCGTGCTTACCAATTATCCTCTTCGACAGATACTCCAAAGTCCTGACACTTCAGGGCGAATGATCAAATGGGCAATAGCGTTGGGTGAGTTTGACATCTCCTACCAACCAAAGCCAGCTGAGAAGGGCCAAGCAGTAGCAGATTTCATCGCCGACTTCACATATCCTGTTGACATTGCTTCTACACCTGAAGCAGTGGCTTCATTACCCCCGGAAGCTCAGAAGGTAGAATCAACGACCTCAGCATGGAGTCTGTATGTTGATGGCTCATCCAACCAACAGGGCTGTGGAGCGGGACTAGTCTTGACTACGCCCGACAAAGTAGCAATGGAGTATGCTCTTCGTTTGAAATTCAAGGCATCAAACAATGAGGCCGAGTATGAAGCCCTTCTAGCAGGATTACGTTTGGCCAAACACCTCGGGGTTAAACAAATTGATATTTTCAGTGACTCCCAATTAGTGGTCAACCAGGTTACCAACAACTTTGATGCTAAGGACAGCTCCATGGCAGCATATCTTGCGCAAACACAACTTTTGCTCAAGCACTTCCACTACCAGATCACCCAAGTTCCTCGAGCGGCAAACAGTCATGCAGACGCCCTGGCTCGCCTCGCCTCAGCTGTGGAAGACAAGATTGGAAGAAAAATTCATGTCGAACTGTTGGCAACACCAAGCACCATGGCCGCAGAAGTATGCAACTTACAACGGGGGGATAGTTGGATCACCCCGATCTATAATTTCCTTGCTTATGGCACCCTCCCAAATGATAAAGTCCAGGCTAAGCAAATTCGATACAAGTCTACCCGCTACCTGATCATCAATGATCAACTCTATAAGCGAGGTTTTAGCCTGCCATACTTAAGGTGTCTTACGCCTGCCGAGGCGGAAATCGTCCTTCGGGAAATACATGAGGGAGTCTGTGGAGATCATGCTGGATCTCGGTCCCTAGCACACAAGACTTTTCGCCAAGGATATTACTGGCCAACACTCCACCAGGATGCCATCAAAGTATCCCGCTCATGTGACAAATGTCAACGATATGCGGCTATTCCTCATTCCCCTCCAGAGCCTCTTACTCCTATGATCAGCCCTTGGCCCTTCGCCCAGTGGGGACTTGATTTGATCGGCCCAATGCCGGCAGGGAAGGGCAAAGTCTGTTACGCAGTCGTTGCAGTGGACTACTTCACAAAGTGGGCCGAAGTAGAACCCTTGGCAACCATTACTGAGGCAAAGATAGAAGACTTCGTGTGGAAGAACATCCTTTGTAGATTCGGCATTCCCAATGCGATAGTCACTGACAATGGGCGACAGTTTGACAACAAGAAGTTCAGGTTGTTCTGCTCTAAGTTCAACATCAACTTATGCTTTGCCTCTCCAGCTCATCCCCAGTCTAATGGACAAGTTGAGGCCATCAACAAAATAATCAAGCGCACTTTGAAAACCAGCTTGGACAAAGCTAAAGGCTGTTGGCCAGAATTTGTACCCCAAGTTCTTTGGTCATATCGCACTTCATATCGGACTTCAACAGGAGAAACTCCATTCTCACTTGCCTTTGGCACAGAGGCGGTTGTCCCTGTTGAGCTCGAGCAAGCAACATTCCGAGTCCAGAACTACATTCAAAGTGAAAATGACAAACAACTCACCCTCAACTTGGATTTAGTCGAGGAACACAGAAACCAAGCTCACTTGAGGAATGTCGCCTACAAGCAGCGCATCTCCAACTATTATGACTCTAGGGTCAAGCCTCGTTCTTTCAAAATAGGAGACTGGGTCTTAAAGAAAAGATTACTCTGCGACAGAGTCCCGAGTGAAGGCACACTTAGTCCAAACTGGGATGGACCGTATGAAGTCATTGGCATCAGTCGCCCTGGCTCTTACACACTTAGAAGCTCCGATGGCAAGACCCTTGGCCATCCATGGAACGCTGATCACTTGAAGTACTACTACAAATAGACTCACGATGTACAAGTGTTGAGCTATAGCCGTTCGGCATCCTATGTAATGAAGGCCATTTGGCAATGAATTCAATAAAGAGTCACTACAAAACAAGCAAATGAAGACCGTGTCAAGCGCCAAAAAAAAAAAAAAAAAAAAAAAAAAAAAAAAAAAAAAAAAAAAACAACTTCATCCAAAAAGCTTCACCCGAAAAGCTTCACCTAAAAAGCTTCACCCAAAAAGCTTCACCTAAAAAGCTTCACCTAAAAAAGCTTCACCCAAAAAGCTTCACCCGAAAAGCTTCACCTAAAAAGCTTCACCTAAAAAAGCTTCACCCAAAAAGCTTCACCTAAAAAGCTTCACCCAAAAAGCTTCACCATCAAAGCTTCACCTAAAAAGCTTCACCCAAAAAGCTTCACCTAAAAAGCTTCACCCAAAAAGCTTCACCATCAAAGCTTCACCTAAAAAAGCTTCACCCAAAAAGCTTCACCCGAAAAGCTTCACTTAAAAAGCTTCACCCAAAAAGCTTCACCCAACAAGCTTCACCCGAAAAGCTTCACCTCCAAAGCTTCACCCACAAAGCTTCAACACCAAAGCTTCACCTACAAAGCTTCAACACAAAACCTTGCTCCAAATAAACAAATTTTGCTCACAAAACCCAAGATGCCCTTGAACTTGTACAAAAACACTTGGGTAAACATAAACATTTTTTGTTTTACACCCACAAGGGCCCAAAATTTTCCTTCTTATTTATTCACTTATATATGTTCCCAAACATATTATAATAGATCCAACAACAAGCCAAAGTCCCAAATTTCATAATGGACAAAAGTACAAGCAATTCATCAATAATGAAGGTGCTACAAAAATTGGAATCTGCCCCAAAATAGAAATCCAACCCAAGAGACTTTTTCTCTCTCTCCCTCTTCCGCCTCCTTTCATCTATCAAATTTCTGCAACCTCTGCTCTTCTCCAATGGAGCTGAATTTTGGACACCCTATAGTTCTTGAGCATATGAACAACTTTCAAGAAGGAACCATTTCTGTTTGAGCGACGGAAATTAAAGTGTTGAAGCTCCAAACATGATAGTCGGCTTCTTGCAGATTTCGAAGCTGTTGTGATGTTTCGAAGATCTGGAAATATTTAACCGTTAGTTCATCCTGAATTTTTGATATGTTATGAAAGAGTCGATGAGGAACAACTTCAATGAAGAAAGCATACCGATCTGAACAAGAGAAAATGGAGTTTCGAAGCTCACAACAAATCTGACGGGTTGACAGACAAATAATAACCAGTCATTCATCATACCTGAATTTCTTGAGTTATACAGCTCCGAGGGATCTCAAAGTTGGATATGTTGTAGTTCACAAGCTGAGGAACAACTTCAATGAAGAAAGCATACCGATCTGAACAAGAGAAAATGGAGTTTCGAAGCTCACAACAAATCTGACGGGTTGACAGAAAAATAATAACCAGTCATTCATCATACCTGAGTTGCTTGAGTTATACAGCTCCGAGGGATCTCAAATTTGGATATGTTGTAGTTCACAAGCTGAGGAACAACTTCAATGAAGAAAGCATACCGATCTGAACAAGAGAAAATGGAGTTTCGAAGCTCACAACAAATCTGACGGGTTGACAGAAAAATAATAACCAGTCATTCATCATACCTGAGTTTCTTGAGTTATACAGCTCCGAGGGATCTCAAATTTGGATATGTTGTAGTTCACAAGCTGAGGAACAACTTCAATGAAGAAAGCATGCTGATCTGAGCAAGAGAAAATAGAGTTTCAAAGCTCACAACAAATCTGACGGGTTGACAGACAAATGATAAACAGTCACTCATCATACCTGGATTTCTGGAGTTGTACTGCTCCGATGGCTCTCCAATTTGGATATGTTGTAGTTAAGGAATTAACGAACAACTTTCATGAAGACAACTTTGTGATTCGACCTACAGATGATGGTGTTATGTTGAAAAACAATTCCGGTTGTTAGGGGAAATGAAAAACAATTCCACCAAAGAAACATCATTATGATGTTTCATCATTATGGTGTTTTCATCATTATGATGCTTTCATCATTGTGATGCTTCCATCATTGTGATGCTTCCATTATGATGTTAATGCACCAACGGTTACACCTTCTGCAATTCCACTTATTCGGGCCTAGCAACCTTCATCAACAAAATCTATGAAGAAAAAGTCCGGGGCTACCACTTAGAAAACAAAAGAATGAAGTTTTGGTACTTACGACATGGACTATTAGCAAGACACCTCATTCGTCAACTCCCTCGACTAGAGACTTGGGGGACTCCCACCATATGCTACTACGCCTTGGTACTCAAAAGTTCGTGACTACTCAGTGACTTGGATTTTTCAAGTCTCCAACCGAGAAGTTTTCCTCACTCGGGAAATTAAGGGAACACTACCTCAAACTACATGCTTCACTCACAAAGCTTCAACAATACAGGTTTCAACAAAAGCAAAAATTCAAAGAACTTTATGAAGAAGGCTTTGGTGTATTTAACACAATATGTTGAAATGAAGCAAAGCTTATTTATTAATATTTTCGATAAGCCACAAATATGTACATATACATGAGTCAAAATAAACAAACAAAAGGGAGCCTTCACAAAGGTTGCTTAGGGGAAGTCTCAGCAGTCGGTAGAGCCCCAGAAAGAGAAAGCACCGGAGGGTGGTTATCCGGAGCCTTAGTACTTGACAAAACCCCAGAAGGAGGAGGCATTGGAGGTTCATCATTTGAAGCTTCATTACCAGGTACAGCCCCAGAGGACGAAGGCAATAAATGCCTTTGGAACAAACCCACAAACCGCTGATGATCAAGTAAAACCTTACCATCAGATTCCTTCATCTGGTCAAGCTTCCTCTTCATGTTTGTAGCATAGTCATGGGCGAGCCGGTGCAACTGCTTATTCTCATGCTTGAGCCCTCTAATCTCCTGTTTGAGACTCATCACTTCAGCAGCCAATGATTCAACTTGGCGGGTTCTAGCAAATAGGCGTTGGGCCATATTAGACACAGAACCTGCACACTGAACACTAAGAGCCAAAGAGTCCTTAACAGCCAACTCATCAGACCGTTTGGAAAGTAGTCTGTTATCTTTGGGAGTAAGAAGGTTCCTGGCCACCACTGCAGCGGTCATATCATTCTTCATCACAGAATCCCCAACGGTAAGAGGACCGGTAGGGGATATGAAGGATGGGCGCCATATGTTGTCTGGAGAAGGCGTGGCTGTCTCTTCTCCAAGGTTCAAGTCAAAACGACGGTCGGAGGGTCCAGACATTTTCAAATGTGTTGAAGAGGGAAGAGGTCAGACAAATCAAGATCTTAGAAGTGCAAGAAATGAGCTTCTACTGGTAGAGATTCAAGTGTGCTGTGGAACTTAATGTCAGCCTCTATAAAAATCTGCACTCGACGGAGCTTCAGAAATCGAAGAGGCATTTGCTTTCTCAAAAGCTGGGCTGCTCAGAGACCACGAGGGCCGATCTCAGAAATCGAAGAGGCGTTTGCTTTCTCAAAAGCTGGGCTGCTCAGAGACCACGAGGGCCGATCTCAGAAATCGAAGAAGCACCTGCTTTTTCAGCCTCGTCAGCACCTGTCACATGCACAATCAGCTTTGCGGAAATTACGGGCACTCTGTCGAAGATTTCTGGTGAAGTAGAAAGCACGTGAATCTTACTGTTCAATCACCGCTCTCCATATGCACCATCAACTCCTCGGGTACCACGTATAACTTTGTCAAAGATCTCTGACAAAGTTTAGGCACGAGAATTTCGAAGTTCCAGCTACCCTACTATTACCCATAAGGGTAAAGGAACAGCACCACTGCTTGACAACTGGAAAGTCCCTATGTGTGTCGACCTCCGTGTTTTGCGGCAAGACAGGTTGGCAAGAACGTCCAACCTTTACTCACATTCGAGAAAAGACTCCCAACATAATTACTTTCTAAAAAACCGGAGTAGCACCGCTTTCCGAATCTCGAGAGTCAGATCCTCGACGGGATTGCTTGTTCGAAAACCGAAGAGGCACAACTCTCAGAACTTCGAGAGCCAGATTTCCTTAGATAAAGCTTGTCTGTAATCTTCACACGTAACATCAGCTTTCCAGATACCACATACCACTTTTTCAAAGTGCTCTGACAAAATTAAAACACGTGAAGCTGGCAGCTCCCACTACATTGCTGTGACCAAGAAGGGTAAAGGAATAGCATTACTACTTGTTATTGGGAAATCCCTATATACATTGACCTCCCTCCTCAACGGACAGGCAAACCTGCAAAAATGCTCAACCCTTTCTCGCATTCGAAAAGGCACCCTCAACATAACCTCTCGAAATACTCAGCTTTATTTCCCCCCGATAATGCCTCAGCAAATAAGCCACACCAAGAACAAGAGTATCTCATATCATCAGGGTCGAAAGCAAGAGTATCCCATATCATGCTTTCTCCCTGTCTTTGTCTTTGTCCTTGTCCACACCTGCAGGACAAGGAGAAAGAGAGCAGTCAGTCGGAACCTGAAATCAAACCTCCAATTTGGAACTGACTGCCTGGAGCCTTTGCCTGGTTGCTTACTTAGCATTGCTCTCGAGTACTCATCCTCAACTGCTGTCAAGGTCACGAATTCCACCGGCAAATACCTCATGACAGTTGATCAGATATTGGCTCTTTACACTGAAGCTGCCAAGCGTGGATGAGTCACTATGAAGGAATGTTCTGAAGGACCATTTAAATGCAAAGGTTGCATACCACTTCTGCCATGCAAAAGATTGAAGCAGAAGGTTCAACGGTGAGCTGAAACAGATCACTACAGCACGACACCTTTCCATACCACATTCATTATTCCGTCAACAGCAAAAGTATCCCATATCATCAAGGTCGAACATGCTCTAGATTTGATGGACTTGTTTTGACCCTCAAATTTTTGAGTCGGCCTTATACTCTGAAGGGCACCAGAAAACCCTCCAGCACAGTTCAAGAATAAGCCTGTGGAAAGTTACTTCTTCCAAAGCAAAAGTATCTCATATCATCTCTTATCCATTTGCTTCTCCTTATCCTGACAGTTGAATGAGAGACAAGGAGAAGAAGAACAATCAACCGGAAGCCGAAGTCAAACCTCTGATCCTGGGTTGCTTACTTGGAAGTTTGACTGCTTACCTTGTCTGTCACCTCTTTCGGCAGATCTCCTAGCTCGGCGACTTGGGGGACTCCTACTATAGGGTTTGTATCACACTTGACTAAGCCCGAAACTACAACTAAGCTTCAAGTGAAATTGATACATTACCTTGTGCGTCAACATCAGCTAAATACACCATTCCCGGATGGAGGAAAGGTACTTCCAGAGAAGGGCAGATGAAGATCAGACCACACTTTGGTACTTAGAAGTTTCGTGATTACTCAAGGGATCGGATCTTGCAAGTCCCCAACCGAGGAGTTTCCCTCACTCGGGAACTTAGGGGAGCACTGTTTGTACCATACTTGACCAATCCCGAAACTACCGAGCACCGGCCAACGCTATACTGTCAAGGAAGAGTTCCCCTCCGACCAGGAGGCCAATCACTACTCGACACGTGTCAAGATTAGAAGCCAATCAGAGCGCAGCACGTGTCGACATCAAGAACCAATCACAACATGACACATGTCAATGTGACAAAGCTACAAGTTTTTCTATAAATAGGGGTCATTCCCCCACAATATTGCCAAATGCCATTTTGTGTTAAATCATTCACAAGAACTCACTAAATTGAGAGCTTGATCCTTTGTACTTGTGTAAGCCCTTCACTACTAATAAGAACTCCTCTACTCCGTGGACGTAGCCAATCTGGGTGAACCACGTACATCCTGTGTTTGCTTCTCTGTCTCTATTCATTTACGTACTTATCCTCACTAGTGACCGAAGCAACCAAGCGAAGGTCACAAAACCTGACACTTTCTGTTGTACCAAAGTATTCGCTGATTTTGTGCATCAACATCGTTAAAACTCAAAGTTTTTATTAGTTTTTCTAAAAAAATATTGTTAAGCTTTGTTCGTCAGTTTCTGTTTAGGTTCTTTGAATTATAGTTCTAGTGTAGTAGACGGCTAGGATTATAACATCTCAAAGGTGTATAGCGTGCCAGCTGCCATTGTAGCTGTGCATAGTTGAGTAAACATGGGCAATCCATGCGAGGAAGCTTAGGATTCTTGTTCCAATGGTCATTTTTGTTCTCCTTGCTTCTCGGATCTATTTTTCACAACTACAGTGTTTGTAATCGATTTCAGTCAATGAAACTGTAGGAGCAATGTATTCCATTCTTCTTCCTCCTTGAGCACTCTGTGATTTCTTACTAAAATTAATCAATCAATTCATCATTCAAACAACAACATAAAGAAGTGGATTTATGCACATTTTTATATTTTTATTTTTAAATTGAATAACTTACAAAGAAATTAAGGGAAATAAAAAATAGATGCATGAGGAGTGAAGTGTACGAAATTACTTCTCATACTACAATTATGCGTTTCATTTCTTTAAGAAGTTACATCTCACTTCCAATGAACATCTTACATTTCATTACACAAAATCCAACAGGAAAAAATAACGAAAGATCTTGTAGCACAATATTAATGGGCGTGTTAGATCAAAGGGTCTCATAGCCCACTTGAGCCAATCAACTTGGTTAACCCAAAGGTAATAGCCATGGCCATCCAACCTCCAACCAAAACCCTTATCACTGATCTCATAACTGGTGCCTTCCCCAACTTAGCACCCAACCACCCAAACACCACCAAAGCCAAGCTCACAGCCGCGGCCACAACTCCTAACCTCACCTTATACCCCCTTATAAACGATGCTGCTAGCAATGGGACCATTGCTCCCACCGAAAACGCCAGTGCTGATGCAGCTGCTGCTTGTAAAGGGTTGGGCAGACTCTCCTCATCATCTCCATCGCCACCATCATCTTCTACCACGTGTACTTGTTGGTTCTTTTTCTTTTTCTGATTGTCCCTTTTCATTTGAGCCACCTCTATGTCCAGCTGGGAGTACACGGAGACAAACTCTCCAATGGCCATGCTACATGCCCCGGCTACTAGTCCCGCGAACCCGGTTAGTATCATGGCCTTAATGTCTTGCCTCACAGCTCCAACTCCCATCATTAACGACGCAGTTGAGATTAATCCATCGCTGGCACCTAGGAGGGCGGCGCGGAGCCATTGGGAACGTTTGGAGTAGTCAAACTCCTTTTGGTCTAGGGTTGTTTGGTGCTCGAGGTCGTTTGTGGTCATTGGGATGGCACACTTGCCTTCACTTAGGGATGATTGGCTGTTTGGTGCCATGGAAATATTAACGGGAGAAGCGGATAATGAGGAATGAGGGTTTATGGGTGTGTCGTGGACTGAGGAAGAGAGTAGAGAGATATTGGAGAAGTGTGGAGGACACATGCACGCTCTCAACAAGGGTATTTATGGAGGGAGAAGTTCAATCATGGATGCAAAGGTGGGTACAATAATTGAAAAAGAATTGAAAAAAGCAAAGTGTGTTTACCTAGTGCTACTGCTTTCATTATATAAGATACCA
The DNA here is from genome assembly GCF_916048215.2 of Malus sylvestris. NCBI lineage: Eukaryota > Viridiplantae > Streptophyta > Magnoliopsida > Rosales > Rosaceae > Malus > Malus sylvestris. The sequence goes on along the minus strand of NC_062264.1, from coordinate 4,001,625 downwards.
CTATAAGAAGAAGATGAATACTTCAGATTTAGGAATAAATATTAATATAAGAAGATGAGTTTATAATTTGATGAGTCAATATTTTACTATATATTTTTCTCTAATCTTAGTAATAATTTATTGATTATTTTGATACTTTAAATTATATTTCTAATGTAGGATATGCGACTTCCTCTTGATCATAAAGTAATCAAACGGATGAATTTTGGAGTGATTCTAACTGGAGGATGTTTGTGGGTCTTTTAAGATGATTGTGTCAAAGTTTCAGATTTTTCTACCGAGCCGTTTGACCTTGTCAATGAAATAAAGGCCCAGCGCGCAGCTTTCCCATATTGATGTTTATGGATATTTTGGATATTTTGGAGGTTAAGATGGCATATTTTAAGAAATATTCCTTCTAAGATTTGTAGGGAACAACTTAAGCTTTCAAAAGAGAAATTTTAGGACCAAATCGGAGTTGATTTGGTCAGTCAAAAGTCTGATTTTTTGAGAAGTCCAAATTTTAGTTTAAATAGGAAACATTTTATTTTCTGTTTTATTTTTTTTATTATGTTTCCTAGTTTTATTCTAAGACCTTTTAAGGTTTTATTTTGTAGGAGTATAAATAAAGATATTTAGCCATTAGGGTTTGGAGAAGGAGAGGAGGAGGCGCACTGCTTTAGAGAGCCTCGCACAATTCAAGTTTATTTTCAAGATGTTTTTTTTCCATGTTCTTAATAATACTTTGTCTTATGATTGTTCGTAATTTCTTTTGTTAGGGCAAAGCTACAAGCCTTAGCAAGAATATGTAGTTTCTTTTCAATTTATTTATGATATTATGCATGCATGTTTTGAATTATTAATCACTATGATTAAACTATCTAAGTGTCTTAGTGATTCGCAGCCATTAAGATATTTAGAAAAGTAATCTGATGCAATTTTGGTCGGAAGGTTTCCTGAAATAGACGATGGCTTCTTGTGGTTAATAATTGTAATTTCACTTAGGATGAACACCATGTCTTAAGGGTTGCATGGTTTTTCAAAGGGTTTTCATTAAACTTAATGAGTCTTTCATGTTCATATTTGATCCGAATGTCCGGATGGGTTGGATGTTAGATATACATTTTATATTGAAGGTTCCAAGTAGGACATATATTAGGAAAACCTAACCTTCAAAATATGCATGAGTAATCCATAAGTAATTGGACGAACTATGTAGGACTGTTAAAGTGACGGCGGAACCATAGTGTTTCTTTAAATTGATTTTCTTTAAATTGGTTTCTAGTTGATTGATTTAATTGTTTTAATTTAAATTCGTTTTTATTATATTAAAATCTCAAAATCAACATTTTCCAAACTTTGTTTTAAATAATTAATTAAGAGTTGGTTTTAAACACAAATTATTCATTCTATCTCTGTAGAAAACGACTTGCATGAGCTGCTATACTAGGATAACCTTGGACTCTTGCAAGTATTTTTGTGTGATTTTAACCTCTTTTCGTAGGTGTGAAAAAACCTATCATATATATACACATCAAAAGATAGACGATAAGCACAATTGTAATAGTTAGATCGACTTAAAATATGGCTGATTTCAAACTACTGAAAGCAAATAAAATCGAGATTACTTACTAGCACCACATGCATGCATGATTTTGAAGCTTGATCTCGACCAACTTTGTCTCTAACGCAATTGTACAATAAGTTTCAAATATCTGAGATTAAAACGGAAAAATTGGCGATTAGTGCTAACAGTAGAACATAATCAGCAGACCGGAAGAGATTAGCGATGAGGAAGAAGATCAATACAAAGAACAAACAACTTTATCAACATCATATTTTAAGAGGAAACGTAAGACTTCCAAGGCAGTTACACCGGAAAAGAGGCAACACAAATCCTGCGGAACCTTTTTTTCTTACAAATATGAAAGCAGAAGCAATAATTCAGGCTTTCCCTTCCCTTTCTATCTTTTTCTATTTCTTTCGGTTATATTATTTCTATTATTTTAGTTTGTCCAGTAATATAGCTTCTTTTCGTGTAGCTTAGCTCGTCCATGGGCATGCATAAGCACAGCGTATACCTTCTTATTTGGTGCGATTTTGAAGTATAGCTAGCTAGCCAGACCTAAATCACCTGATTCCGTAGACATCAAATATTTGGTGGGATTTGTATATGTAAGCTCATAAGTATATGCTGTAATCACCAAAATTTGTGCCATCAAGAAAAAAGACCTAAATCACATGATTCCATGGGCATGCATATGAAATAAATTAGCGTGAACTAAAGTGTAATGTTCTCTACGTAAACTGTTTGAATGATTTGATATGATAATCGATCTGGAATCTTCGTTGAGCTGCCATACGGATGCCAATGTAATCAGAAATCATCAAGGTAGAAGTTCTCGATCAATCCTTTAGTGGGAATTCTTTTAATCAAATTCTTTAATAGTATTTTTCTTTCTGGCGTCGCAAGAGGTTTCAAAATTGGGATAATTAACTCTCCGTTTTGATAAAAAAAAAAAAAAAAAAGGTTCTTTAGAAAAAGGTCCTTGAAATTCTTATTTTCCAAAAAAAAAAAAAAAACCCACCTAATATTAAACATCCAAATAAAATCCAAATTTCAAATAGAGTACCATGTAGACAAATAAAATCCAAATCCCATGACTGGGAAGTTCTCATGTGAGTTCCCAGAAACAAAACCGTGAGGGTGTGGTCGAGCTCGGGATGTGGTGGGGGTCCGGGCCAGGATGTGACAAAATTTGTTATGATATGTTAATATGCAATGATTTTAAATCAATGCATTTTTTCCCCCATTAATCTCTCCCTTCAAATCTGCATAGAATTAAATGTATACATTAAAACTGTAATTAGGAGTATTTTAGGCATATGAAAAATACAAAATGTGTAAAGGCAAACAAAATTAATGAATTTTCTTATGTGGAGCCTAGTTATTGGGTTTTATTCAAATAAAAAGATTATATTGGGGTTTATGTAAGGAAACTTGAGTTTTAGGGGCTAAAATCATATTTTCAGAAGAAAAAAAAAATATGGTGAAGGCCTAGATAAAACTCTTGCGGTCGGTTTTCAATCATGCATGCCACAATACACCAACTTAAATATCAAGTACAAGGTCCTGGTTTGATTACTGGCGTTAGTAAATCACACAATGGTAGTCAATAAAAAACTGAAATGACTGAATTTTTCCGTCTTCTGAAATAGTAGACTACGAGGATTTCACCGCTAGCTGGCCCTTTTTTTTCTTTTCTTTTTTTAAGTACGAGGATTTGGACCTTCATATACCTTTTAGGTCAGAATTTACTAAATTTTGATAAATAATTAAAAAAAAACCTGCTAAAATGATCACCAATGGATTGCTGAGGAAGAAAGCACCGAGTGTGGAAAAGAGAGTGGGTATTAGATAATATAAGAAAAAGGAAGGGAGAGTGTATTCCATATGAATGCCAACACAATCTTGATTTTAGATTCAGTCAAAAAAACGACTTAGAGTTCCCTTTATCTTCTCGGCCTTTCTTTTCAGCGTCCCACACACTACCACTCAAATCACTAATTGTTTTTGGATAATGCTATAGACACTAAAATTTTAAACGAAATTTTTGTAAACCAAATGATGTGGTTGCTAATGATTGAATTATTACTTAAGTGCTAATTAACGCGCTTATTTTCTATTGGTGACACATTATTTGATTTGAGAATTTGGTCTACCTAGCGTTACCTTTTTTTTTAATTTTTTTTTATGCTCGTTTTGAAGCAATAAATTGCTTTTGTGTATAGATACAAAGACGGTTTTGGGAGAGAGCGAAATGTGCAACCGCACATGACCCCTAGTTTGAAAGAGTTTTTAAAAATTTTGTCATGCTATACATACAAAAAAATTTAAGGAAAACTAATGAAAATGACTTGAAAACTTTGAGTTTTAACGATAAAGACAAAATAAAGAGTAAGGTGAATAGTATCAGGATTAACTTTTTAGTATAAAAATGTGGTTTTTCGTTAAAGTGAACTGGGACTTTTCGTTAAAGTTTCTAAAAATTTATCTTTACTTTAGACTTGACTACTCATAAGTGCAAATCTTTTCCTTTAAATATTAAAATTTGGAGTGCACAATAAGATATTTGGATTGCCAATAACAAAACCATAATTTTTTTTTTCAATTTTATTATATAATAATGCTATACATTCAAGTGACGCTAAAGTTAGAGTTTTAGAAGCTTTTTTTCTTTCTTCTTGTTTAGTTGTTAAAGAATGAACTGCTTTTGATTATCTAGTGAACGTTATGTTTGTAACTCTTTACTTATTTTTTAAATACATTTTTAAATTTATAATCAATAAGTCCTAAAATTTGTTTTGATTTAAATCATTGTTTTTTGAGCAACAATACTTTGTCCTACTTTTTGAAAAACTATCTAAAGAAGGTGCCCTATATAAATTTTGCATAGAACCTCTAAAATCTCAGACCCGGTACTAAACGTACCATGCAAGTGAACTTCGGAAATATGTGCATATTATTTTCACTTTTGTTAGTGGAAATCCCAATTGTTTTGTCTACTTGAAGCCAAAATCTCCCCGATCATGGCCACGTAACAACTTTGGTTATTAGGTAGCAGAAAATATATTTAAAGTAGGGTTTCCAAACAATTGGTGAATCAGATCACGATAAATCTTTGCCTTTTTTTATCCCGATATTCGACATTTCAAATAATGTGTTGTTTTATGTGACATGAACAGATTTCATAAATGTGTTCAAGAATGGAACGTTTTTCTATGTATTGCTAAAGTTGAGGATTCATAAATATATCCAAGAAGAGAAAGGCTAGAATTAAACCTGCTCGAATCACTCTTGCATTACTAAGAATGATAAAATCATTTAAATACATCATTAATAGAAGCCCTGTAATTTTGTTTTTTTAGTCGTCTAGGATTTATTAGGATATATAACTCACCATATTCGATGGTGTACGGTTGAATGAAAAAATTGGATGCTTATTTTCATTTTTTGTTAAAGTGAGGGTAGAAGATGGATTAGCAAATAAATAAAACTAATTCCTCTTAATCCTCTGAAAAATGGTAGAAGTTGGACAAGAATATTCAATCATCTTTCTTCACTTGGACAAAAAATTGCAAGTGCGCAATGAATTCTTCATTCCATTCACTGAATCTAGTGATTTCTCCTATTTAAACTAATCCCAGACAACAAATGAGGCCTAAAGGAATTATACTGGAATATATTCTTAATATTTCAGCCATGTTCTTCATTGCTGTCGTGAGCTATTCTGGACAGGCTTTGGGTGTGTTGACTGCTATATCTTACACAAAAATATCAATTATTTGTATGGCCTTAGACAAACTGAGCGAATGAATCCCTATACAGTTTTCCAGCAGTAGTGGCGGAGCAAGCCCTCTTGTTGATTAGGAGGCAAAAGCCACACTTTGGCCTATATATGTGGATAAACCATTAGTTTTCAGACCACAAAAGATTTATCATAAGCACTTATGATATAATATCATGTACTAAATAAAAATATATAGAGTCCCACCTGCATGGTGGGACATTCGTGTTGTGTCTCAAACTCACTGAAAAATGTGTTAGATGAACGCAAAAATTTCTCCTAAAACCTCCTTGAGAGTTACCCTATATATTATTTGGAGTTGGTCATCCATAAGCCTGGAAATCTGGAGTACTAAACTAAGATAAGGAATTCTCCTGTGTGGACGCCTACATTGTCTGGTAGTAAACTCACAACGGATGAGAACCAGATGCAAGGGTTTCACTACCTTCTGAGCTGCTGTAGAAGAATTTCTTCCCCTTCAGACAGATTATCGTAACATTAGTGGTTCGTGTGGTGGCCGATTTGAACGTTATCTTAATTGGAGTTGCATATGGAACAAGTAATGGTGAATTGATATATGCAATATGCTGGCCAAAAGGAAAGCCAATCCAAGTCTTGTCACTCCTTTTTATTGCCCCAATTATATACTGTGTGTGTTTGCTGTTGGGAATGGGGATTTACACTTGCTTCAACCACTGTGGTGGTGCGTGATGTTTGTTGGGGAGATATCCATATCAAGTTGAGTTGGATTCTATTGGAATACACCTAGAGAGAGGAGTTCGTATCGTAAACCTTTAAACTTATTAGGGTTAAAAGTGAGAGAATAAATTTGTATCAAATTCGCCATTTGAAAAATTCGAGTCTAAAATCTTGTTATTTTTAAGTGAAGACGAATTATCAACATACTCTAATAATTAGCCAAAAATAAAGAAGGGTAATTGTTAACAAGATCATTCATAGTTTATCTCACCCTCGTACATAGATAAACTATATATGTTCATCTATGCGGACGTTTTTACCATGATTTCATACTCATCAATATGATATACGTCACTAAAATATGTAGAAAATAACTATTCACATACGGGTAATGCTAGAAAGACCAAATTTTTAAATCAAATGACGTGGTGGTTGGTGATTGAATTATTACTTAAGTGTTGATTAACGTGCTTATTTTCTATTTGTGACACATCATTTGGTTTGCAAATTTGGTTTAAAATTTGGTCTTCCTAACATTATCCTTCACATATTACCCATATACTAAGGATAATGCTAGGGAGACCAAATTTTTTAAACCAAACTTGCAAATCAAATGATGTAGTTGTTGATGATTGGATTATTACTTAATTGTTGATTAATGTGCTTATTTCTTATTGATGACCCATTATTTAGTTTGCAAATTTAATTTAAAATTTTGGTTTTCCTGGTATTATCTTTCACGTATATGCTAATGCTGCCCACCAAGTGAACTTATTAGCTGTTAACATTGTGACAGGAGGTGACCATGAGTGAGACATGAAAATAAACAATAACTTTAATGCAATAATATTGGGGATGAAGATTTGAGTTGAGATACGCAATAGGCCATGTATAATTAGGTACCGAACTTACCATATCTTAGAATTGAATTTGAGACCTTCCACAAACACGTGAAAAAAATTGCCACCAACCGTGTAGTGCTAGTAGCATGGAATTAAACAAGATTTGTGAAAAGTGATCATGATATCCATTATCATATTCCCACTAGCAAATAAGATGAGTGTAGACTGTAATTATTGATGGGATATATGTATATATGTTCATTTTGCAAGAGGGTAGTCAAGAGATAATGAAAGAGGCAATTGCTGAGAAGCTTGACATCAAACAACTGATTGCTTTCCCAGGAGCAGCTTCTTCAAATACATTTGGCATTGTAGACTTGGGCTGCGCCACCAGATCATACTAGAAGCCGCGGTACTTCAACTCCAATCCGAAATAGGATTACAAACTGTCAAACAATGTTCCCCAAATTTTCGGTTTAGACACTACATTTGTAATTAATAGTGAGCTGCTGGTCCAATTCTTAAATCTAGATAAATTTTTCCTTCTATAAATTCAACGGAAAAGTTTCACGTGGACTAGGGAAATGTTCAAAGTGCAGGTTTTTTGTGTTGCCTACAATAACCTCGCAAACGAACTTCCTGAATTAAAGAGTATGGTTGGAGTAGAAAATTTTTAGGGGCTCCTTAATTAACTCTACAGTCCTTTCAACTAAATTCACAATGTTGTCAAATTCACTTACCTAGCAATCCTTGACGTCTACCTAACAATTTGAATGGCACACGCACTACAAATATTGGCAAGCTTTCCAAATTGAAATTCATGCCCCTTTCAAGGCATGCCTAGGAACTAATGGCATCGAACCAGACATGGAGATGCATATTAATTTTCAATTCCTAGAATCAATGTTGAATGACCAGGATGGATAGAAGGTTTGGGATCTCGATTGTACTTTATGGGCACGTTTGATACCCAAGATCGATTTGGCTTGGACTACGACTAATTGTAGGGAATGGTTTGACAAACAAGATCTATTTTGATAACAGATGAAAGCCAGACGTTGAAGCTCAAAGCGATATCTGCGTCATCATCGTCGTGAGGCTTCCTTTCCATGTGTCTCAAGTTACGGGTTTCGATTGGTTCTACCGAGGCCCCTCATTTTGGTCCCTCATCTATTTTTTTTTTTTTTTTTTTGGATAACCCTCATCTGTTTGGTTCAAGCTGAGATTGGTGTTACATGTGTGGAACAGTTTGGTCAACCAAACTATCTCCTTCAATCTTGGCAACTACAAGATAATTCACAATCAAAGGCATCCGAGCATACAACTTCTCAAATCAATCACATTTGGGGAAACCATCATTTGGTCAGTTCGAATTGTAGTGGGGGCTTCTTCCCACATTGTGAAAGTAGTCAACTCGATCTATGAAATTAAATGAACGAAAGTTTCGCTCATTTTGGGAAGCTTTGATTTGGGTTGGGCATCAGTTGATCTGCTACAGGTGGTACTAAGCGAACTATGCAACTGAGTATCTGCTACAACATGGAAAACCTTAAGACACCCAATTCAATGGCGAACTGATAATCGTAAACAATCCTAGGTTAATTACTGGGCAGAGTTGAGCTATTAGGAAAATATCGTAACTGTAATCATAGACTTACACCGTAAACACTTGTGCGATCTCAAGACTCATTCATTTCATGAAAAAGATATGACTTTTCTTTCACATCTAGACAAAGACCATACAACAAATATGAAATACCTAAGACAAACTCAATTAATCTCAATCAACTCAATTCGGAAAACTAGAATTTAAGAGAAAACCGGACAGTCTTTACCTTGATTGAAGTTCTACCAAGACAAGTCTCCCTCTTCTGTGTCCTTAATATAGCACTCTGCCTCAATCTGAGAGAGATCTTCAATATACAAGTGGAAAAAGTCATCATCTGCATCACCTGAACCAACATGTTGTACGCACCATACAAAATATCATCAGTATTAAATCTGCAGATTCAAAATTTTGAACTAATAGCCTTTTGATTTTTGAGCACCTAGGTAAAAATTAGTCGGACCACATGACCCACAAAGAGTGTGAACCATAGCTAGTCAACTCTGGTGAGGAACCTCAATACAAAACTTCAAACAGTCAAAAGGAGTAACCACCAAACACTATTATAAACGCCAGACAAACGCATGCATGCTTTCCATCTCATTCCAGTATGTTACCAAAAATCTTCTTCCAATAATCCCACAACTCCTTATGATCAAGTTCGTATTCATATGCTTGCGGATGGTAAGAAAGCTCCAACATATTCACCTACAACCCTACTATTGTATTTCCCCATCTCACAAATACTAGACTCTAGCAAAACATGCCCACTTGAATAGGGCTTTGGTACCAATTGTATCGAGAAAGGGATGAGCAGAAGCATGTCTTGAAAATCAAAAGCAAACTCCTTCATGCATACCAAAAAGAAGTCTCAATATCATTTGTTGGAACTCTGTATACATACTGTACAAAAACCAGGAAATTAAACATAAAAAAAGTACAAGAACATAAACAAATCTAAACCCAAAACTAACTGCAATTCTCAGCTTGCCTATGTCCCAAGCCATAACACAAAATCTGCCTCTTTCCCTTCCAGTAGCCCATCCACTTTCTGTTAGCGTCTATACAAAATTACAAATCTATGAAAAATGTGGCGTTGAATGCAATAACTTTCCAGAAACTTTTCACTTGAAAGATATGTGTAACATGTACTCTACTCTCTCAATAGAGAAAACGAAAAGCAAATCTACAATGAGTGATCTATTAATTAATAAAACATCTAGTCTGCCCACTACCCTGTTCTGGAAGATCAGTAGTTAAATCCATCGCTTTCTAAATGAAATACAAATACAACTACAGTCATTAATATATTAGAAAGTTGTCTTACAAATGCTGATAGCATATGTGAAAACAAATCACATTTGTTCTTTGGCATTGCAAGACCAATATCAAATAGTAAAGACTTTGTAATGCAGCAATGGTGCACCCAAGGTACTTTCACTTAAGCAAAGCCAAAAAAGTCAGATTATAAGGAATTTGAAAAGCACAAGCATTTCATCTACAGTATGAAATTCTCCGAAATTAAACTGTATAACATTACACTACTAAAGGAGTAAACCCAAATGCAATGAAAGCAATGCATCCAAGCATTAGGTTTACATGATCAACTACTTAAAAAAATAATTTAGGAAAGAGTTACGGCAATTTCCTTCTCATCAACTAAACTTGGTAATTCATATATGCAAAGAGAATCATTCAAATGCACAATAATAAGAATTTCATAAAATTGCTAGCATCCTGCAACTACGGAGCAATACACCGATACTCTCTTGCGTGCCCATTTCTGAAAATCAAGAGACATCAATACATAATTAGAAGCGCTTTTCCGAAACACGCAATCTTACAACTTGGAAACGGAGAGTCGAGAGATGCATTGTATTCTAATCAACATGCATGGGTTCTGAGCCCCCAGCTGTTTTCTGTTCTTTCTCCTCAATTAAACTCCTCTGTTCTTCCTCTATGGTATTCTGCAACTCATCCACCTGCAACAACATAAAATACACCCGGAAATTACCCCACTTTCTTAAAGCGTTCAAATTCTACTGCTTAATGCACAAAACATATCGGGAATTCAATATAGCTCACATACCACGTGCAGAAGCAGAGCAAACTGCTTCTTCCTCAGCTCCAGCGTCCGCGAACTTGCGGTGTTCTCCACATCCAATGCCGCAATCTCCTTCTCCAAACTTGATATGATCTTGAGCGTCTCAGACTGCGGCGGCTGCGTAGCAATCAATTTCCTGATCGACTCACACTCCTCCTTATGCCGTCTTTCGATCTACTCTCCTGGAGCTGCTTCTTCAGCATCTCAATGTCAATCTTCGCCTGCACAATCTGCCGATTAATCTCCTCCCTCAGCTCGTCAAAGTTGTGCTTCTCCCGGAGATTCGCATCCACGAGGGCCTTGCTCTTGAGGTGCGGAATCTCGAACGTGTTGAGCTCCTGGAGGAAAGCTTTGGCGATGACGTCATCTTCGAGCGGCCCGAACGCGTAGTTCGCCGCCACGGCCTCTCCCCGCCCTGAAACTTTTCTTCCTTTCGCCAGCATCGGAACTGACCGGAGATTATGAGTCTGGCGGAAATTCGATTTCGAATTGACAAACCCTAATATAATCTCCAGAAAGAACCAAAGGAGAAATAATCACACATTAGATTATAAAAGGCTTAAACAGTTGTTGATGCTCAACTCAGTTAAATCTGACAGAGGTTGTGTGTTTGTATTTATAGGAATGAATTACATCAAAGAGTTACAAGTCAAACTGATTACAACTAACTAGTCTATATAAATCTCGAAATATAAGAGATAATACAAGAGTATATTCCCAACTCTTAGCAGCAGCATCTGTAGTGGAAGAGTCACAGCAAACAACCAACTTATGGTTTATCACGCCCCTGCAAGCTGAGCGGGCAACCAAGAACGGGAAGCTTGGAAATAAGAAATTGAAACTGAGTGGAAGACAAGCCTTTGGTCAGAAAATTGGCTACCTGATCCGGAGATGCAACATAACCCACAATAATTTCCTTCCGAGTAACCTTCTCACGAACATAATGATAATCAACTTCAACATGTCGCATTTGTGCTTGATATACAGGGTTCGAAGCAACGGCAAGAGCACTTATATTATCACACCATAACTGAGGGGGTGTAAGATAAAGATGAAGATCATGAAATAAATTGCGAAACCAAAAAAAAAGTAGCAGCAGTATAAGCGAGTTGACGATACTCAGCTTAAGTGCTTGAGCGAGAAACGCCACGTTGTTTCTTAGAGCTCCAGGAAATTAAATTAGATCCAAGAAAAATACAATAACCGCATGTGGAACGACGATCATTAGGATCACCGGCATAGTCCGCATCCGCATAAGCTGTGATGGATAGGGAACTTGGACGATAGAGCAAGCCATGATCATGAGTGCCCTTAAGATAACGTAAAATGCGTTTGACAGTAGCCCAGTGTACCGTTGTGGGAGAGTGCATGAACTGACATACTTGATTGACAGAGAAGGCAATGTCGGGACGAGTAAAGAGCAAATACTGAAGGGCACCCATGACACTACGGTATTCAGTAGCATCAGAAAGAGGATCTCCTTCGTGAAGAAGCAAACGACGGCCAGGAGATGATGGCGTTTGGATGGGCTTGCAGTCGGCCATGTGTGTTCGTTGAAGAAGGTCCCAGATATATTTGGCCTGAGACAAATGAAATCCAGATGTGGTACGAGTAACCTCCATTCCTAGAAAATAATGTAAGGGCCCAAGATCTTTCATAGAGAAAAGTAAGCCAAGTTGAGCAATGAGTCGGGCAATCTGCGAACTACTATTTCCAGTGACCAAAATGTCATCAACGTAAATCAAGAGATAAATAATGGTGGTGCCATCAAAGTAAGTAAATAAGGATGAGTCAGCTTGGGAAGCAATGAACCTGAGTGCCTCGAGATGATTGGAGAAGCACTAAAACCACGCTTGGGGGCTTGTTTGAGTCCGTAAAGCGAACGTTGCAATTTGCAGACATGAGTTGGAAACTGAGGATCAACAAAGCCCTGGGGTTGTCGCATATAGACATCTTCAGAGAGGGAACCATGTAAGAAGGCCTTCTGAACGTCCAACTGTTGGATAGACCAATTGTAATGAAGTGCAACAGAAAGAATTAATCGGATGGTGGCGTGAGTAACCACAAGACTAAATGTTTCAGCGTAGTCAATGCCTTCCTGCTGATGAAAGCCATTAGTAACAAGATGGGCTTTAAAGAGTTCGATGAAGCCATCGGATTTGCGTTTGATTCTGTAAACCCATTTATTGGGAAGAACATTAAGATGTGGTTGAAGCGGCACAAGAGTCCAAGTGCCAGTGCGTTGGAGAGCTGTGAACTCCTCAACCATGGTTTGACGCCACCGTGGACATTTGTTAGCCTATGTAATACTGGAAGGTTCAACCAAAGTATTAGTGACAGCAATTAAAGCATAGTGGGGATTAGGTTTACGAATGCCATCTTTGGCTCGGGTAAGCATGGAGTGAGATGGTAGATAAGGTGTCAATGGCACAGTGCTCGTGATCCCAATATTCGCAGGGGAAGGTAAGGATGGGGAAGGGTTAGAGGTATGGGAAATAGTGGAGTCTGGAGGAAGAGTGGTTGGTATGATAGGGATAGTAGGGTTGGCAAGCGGTGGAGTGGGAGTAGATAAAGGTAGAGGTGGGGTAGGATTAGGTGGCAAGTTTATAGGGTTGACACGGTGGGAAGTGTGGGCGAGTGGGTTTGTAGGTGGCAGGATAGAATTAGTTGGCAAGGTAATAGGATTGAGACAGTGAGAGTTGGTGGGATTTGAGACTGTAGGTGGCAGGACATGGTCAATGTTGATCATGTTAGGGGATGGAGCATGCAGAATGGGAGGAACAACCATATCCTTATAGGGAAAGCATTTTTCATCAAAAATAACATGGCGAGACATAAAAATTTTGCCCGTGGATGGATCAAAACAACGATAGCCCAGCTAATTTAAAGAATATCCAAGAAAAAAACACTTTTTAGACCGAAATTGAAGTTTGGTTTGAGTATATGGGCGAAGATATGGGAAGCATGCACATCCAAAAACCTTTAAAAATTCATATTGAGGAGGAGTGGAGAATAATTTTTGAAAGGGAGATTCATTATGTAAAACTTTGGTAGGCAAGCGATTAATCAAATAATTGGTAGTGTGAAAGGCTTCTACCCAAAACGTGACAGGTATGGATGCATGAGCAAGAAGAGTAAGGCCAGTTTCAACCATATGTCGATGTTTACGTTCAGCAAGGCCATTTTGTTCAGGGTGATAAGGACATGTAAAACGATGATGAATGCCATGAGAGGATAAATAGGTTTTAAAAGCATGATTCATATATTCGCCACCACCATCGGTTTGCAAAGATTTGATTTGTCTACTAAACATATTTTCAACGAGTTTCTTAAAAGTGACAAAAGTATTAAACACATCGGATTTTAGTTTTAAAGGATATATCCAAGAGTAGCGCGAATAATCATCAATAAAAATCACATAATATTTAAATCCATCAATCGAGTAAGACGGGGAAGTCCATACATCCGAATGAATTAAATCTAAAGGAAATTTGGAATTTGAACTTGAAAGCGGGAAGGGAAGCTTGTGACTTTTTCCTAGAGGACAAGAATGACATAGAGCAGAAGTCACATGGCCATGAATTGGCAATTTATTTCTAGCAACTAAAAACTTTAAAATAGAAGAAGAGGGATGCCCTAATCTAGAGTGCCACACGACATTAGAAATGCGACCACCATAAAATGCAAAAACGCCATGTTTATTGTTTGATGAAAGACTGGAAAAAGGATAGAAGCCGTTCTTACTCCGGCCTTGCAAAAGGGTATTCCCTGTTGTTAAGTCCTGAACACGATAAGAATGGGGATATAAGGTTAGGGAGCAGTGGTTATCCATAGTAAAACGATTGATAGAAATAATATTGGTAGAAGCATTGGGACAATATAAGGTGTTGGAAAGATTAAAGGTATGGGAGGGAGTGCGAATATGTGAGTGACCAACTTTAGAGATGTGCAAACTTGTACCGCCAACTACACCATTCACATGGTGATTTCCATTGTACTCTCAAGGATCAACCACTTGTGTCAGATCATTCGTAATATGAGCATTAGCTCCAGAATCAAAGAGCCAATTTTGAACTTGAGGAGGAGCCACGGGGAGATGGTCAGGAGCATGAGCAGCAGCAGCAAAGGCCTGAAGGTTGGGCGTAGGAACATGACCTTCGTATGCCATGTTCATACGATTGTAGCAATTGATAGCATAGTGACCAGGTTTGTGGCAGATTTGACACTGAACATGACCATTGGGATTAAAGCCATGACCTTGCTGAGGGCCAACACCAAGGACACCATCATTAGGAGCACGAGCTCCTGGCTGTCGAATCACGCCACGACCACCTTGAAAAGGACCACGGCTGCCACGACCTACAGCAGCCTAAAAACCACGACCACGACCACGACCAGCACCGGCCTGAAAACCGCGCCTTCCACGGTCAGCAACGAGGGCAGTAGGGGCAGCATCAAGATGGACCACCTGACTTATCTTTTGACGACGTTCGGCACCGAGAAGCAAGGCCTCCAAAGCACCATAGGAGATGGCATCCTCTCGAGCTTGAGCAGACGAGACGATGCTTTCATACGCAGGACCAACGTTGTTGAGAACAATGGCTACCAAGTCCGAGTCTGAAACAGGAGACCCCGACAGAGGAGTGTCAGTGAGAGAGTTCACACGGTCCAAAAAATCAGCAATGGATGAATCACCACGATGCGTGTTCATCAGATCACTCCGGAGTTGCAAAAGACGACCAGTTGATGTGAAAGCATAACGCTCACGGAGAGAAGTCTAAGCGGAGTGAAAACTAGTTTTGCCAATAAGAGTGGCCAAAACAGTGGGGTGAACGGAACTGTTGATCCATGATATAACCATGGCATCCTGCTGCATCCAAAGTTCGAAAGCGGGGTTGACAGCAGTGGTGAGATTGCCGTCAGTATCTTTGAGAAAAGCCGAAGGACACTAACTAGTGCCATCAACGAAGGAGACGAGGTTCCTGCTACGAAGCAGGGGGAGCATTTGCGCATGCCAAAGAAGGTAGTTGGTACGATCAAGCTTGATTGTAAAAAAAATGAAGACATTAGGGATAACAGAAGTGGGTAGGGCAGAAGAGGAGTCGGAGGAGGAAAATGCAGAAGAGGCCATGTCGAAAAAAAAAAAAATTGCTAGGGTTGTCGTGAGACTTTCTTAGCTTTGTGATACCATAAAGGAGAAATAATCACACATAAGATTATAAAAGGCTTAAACAGTTGTTGATGCTCAACTCAGTTAAATCTAAGAGAGGTTGTGTGTTTGTATTTATAGGAATGAATTACATCAAAGAGTTACAAGTCAAACTGATTATAACTAACTAGTCTATATAAATCCTGAAATATAAGAGATAATACAAGAGTATATTCCCAACTCTTAGCAGCAGCATCTGTAGTGGAAGAGTCATAACAAACAACCAACTTATGGTTTATCAAGAACAACCCCGTTCACAGCGGACGATCCAGCTTCTGTTTGTGGAATCCAATGACAAAGGAAGACATTTGTTGTTTTTGCTCGAGGTTAATTGGACGGTGGGATGTGCTTCACGGTTAAACACTGATACACCGGATCCAGATTACACATTTATCACACAAAAAATAGAAGAACTCAGATTGGACCTGATTCAACGCATCAAAGCACATGCTGCCAATTATTTTTTCTTCTTTAATTTATGAGTGGTTTTGGAGGGTTAGGTGCAATTGAAATAGGACAGAAGTAGGCTTTTTCTTTCCTTTTTTTTTTTCACATTTCTTAGTCAGATTGGACAGATTCCTGTGCTGCCAATTAATTTTTCTTCTATAGTTTATGGGTATATTGCATTATCCCTTAGGGTGAAATTATAATCGTATACAATATTTTTAAAATATTGAGAAAATTGTAGCAATATACTCTCAGCTTTAAACTAATTAGAGTAATAGTTTATCAACTAAAAATTCATGATCATTGATCTCTTAACTCATCAAAACGTTAGTTATAGTCTTTTTTGTCAATTTCGTCAGAATTCCATCAAGATGAGTCATGCTGGAAGAACCATTGATACAATTAGGTAAAAGTTGGAGGACCATTTCTCCAATTGGATTAAAGTTGAAGGACAATTCCTACAATTTTTCTCATTTGGTTTTTCATATTTGCCCTTAATTTAACCTCACATGCGTGACACATGACTTCTTTTGACGCAAGGTATAACGAATTTGACAAAAAGGATTATAGTTGCACATTACGATGAGTTAAAGGACCACTGGTCACGGATTTTCAGTTGATGGATCATTACTTCAATTAGGTTAAAGTTAAGAGACTATTGCTACAATTTATTCTAAAACATTTCAATCATATACATTTAGTTATTATTTCATTTCAATTCCATACAATACTAAGTTAGTCTTTTAAGCGATGACGTGGTAACAGTGGCTACCACATTTGTGCTGTAACATGTTCGGAACAGTTTGTAATCAAATTATCTCCTTCAATCTTGGCAACTACAAGATAATTCACAATCAAGGGCATCAGACCATACAACTTCAAATCAATCACATTTGGGGAAACCATCATTTGGTCGGTTCGATTTGTAGTGGGGGCTTCTTCCCACATTGTGAAAGTAGTCAACTTGATCTATGAAATTAAAAGAACGAAAGTTACGCTCATTTTGGGAAGCTTCGATTTGGGTTGGGAATCAGTTCTTCTGCTACAGGCGGTACTAAGGGAACCATGCAACTGAGTATCTACTACAACATGGAAAACCTTAAGACACCCAATTCAATGGCGAACTGATAATCGACAACAATCTTAGGTTAATTACTGGGCAGAGTCAAGCTATTAGGAAAATATCGTAACTGTAATCATGGACTTACACCGTAAACACTTGTGAGATCTCAAGACTCATTCATTTCACGAAAAAGATAGGCTTTTCTTTCACATCTATAAAAAGACCATACAACAAATATGAAATACCTTAAGACAAACTCAATTAATCTCAATCAACTCAAATCGGAAAACTAGAATTTAATAGAAAACCCGACAGTCTTTGCCTTGATTGAAGTTCTACCAAGACAAGTCTCCGTCTTCTGTGTCTTTAATATAGCACTCTGCCTCAATCTGGGAGAGATCTTAAATATACAAGTGGAAAAAGCCATCATCTGCATCATCTACAAGTAAAACTTACCATCAACTGAGTATCTGCTTCAACAAGGAAAACCATAGACACCCAATTCAATACCTAACTGATAATCCAAAACAATCTAAGGTTAATTACTGGCCAAAGGCGATCTAATATAAAAAATATCGTCTCATGACTTTATAAACCTCTGAAAATCTCACACTTTTTATAACTGTAATCATTGACTGACCCCATAAACACTTGTGAAATCTCAAGACTCATTCATTTCGTGACAAAGAAAGACTTATCTCACATCTAGAAAAGACCATACAGCAAATATGAAATACCAAATACTAACTCAATAATCCCAATCTACTCAAATCTGAAAACTAGAATTTGCGAGAAAACCCGACAGTCTTTACCTTGATTGAAGTTCTACCAAGACAAGTCTTCGTCTTCTGCATCTTTAATATAGCACTCCGCCTCAATCTGAGAGAGACATCTTACTTGAATATACAAGTCAGAAATGCCATCATCTGCATCACCTGAACCAACATGTTGTACGCATCATCACTATTTCCACACCATCCATTGAATAAAGCTGCAGATTCAAAATTTTGAACTATTAGACTTTTGAGCTGTGAGCACCTTGTTGAGCAAAAATTGTACATAATATGTAAACAAATAATTCACTCGACACAATTTCACCATCGTTCAATTTTCCGAAGAGGGTTTTATTAATTCGAGTTCGACCCATTCTAGGCTATGCGCCTATTAATTACAACCCTTCTTTTGGGAAAGGAATATCCTTTGATTCTAATTTGAATAAAATGTAATTTGAGGACTTTGGTGTTTGTTTGATTTTGTGACTGCATCTAGGTCGAATCCTAGATTGCCTACGTACCCTCTTGAAGGATCAAGTCACTCGTAGTTCACGAATTTGGTACTTATTTGGATTTGATGCCTTGTGCAGTTTTAGCTCATGCGGGCGAGGAGCATTTGAAAATTTGATATGGCTTCGTGCCATTTGAGACTTTGATACAGCTTCGTGCCCTTTGAAACTTTTCTTCGGCTTCGTGCCATTTTGGTATTTGATGGTAGGAGTGAATTTAGTTTATATAAACCAAAGATTCGTTTCGGTTTCACGGTTGCGTCTAAAACTTGATATTAGATTGCCTATGTATCTTTAATAGAATCAAACCGGCATAGTTCGTTAAATATTTGATTTGGTTTTGTGTTCAGATTTTGGCAAAAGAAAGGTGCCCAAAAGATGATGACTGGCAAAACGAATTGATGATTTTTACCAAGTATGACCCACGTCTTTTCCTTTAATAATCAAAGCTTAGTGCATTTAGGGTGAGACCATACTTCCCACGTGATGAGCAACCTTTCTTTCTTGTATTTGCCTTCATTTACTTTGTCTTGAAACTCATTCTATCTTGTGCTCATGCCTGACACAAACTGGGCAGTATAGTAGCAAAGCAAGTCTTTGCTTTATTTAATAAAAGCAAGCGGTAAAGTACCATTTTTTATAAATGCCTTTTTAGGATTTAGTTCCCCTGCTTTTATCCTTCTCTTCTTTTTTTTATGCTTTGATTTTCTGTGCCTGCTGTGCCTCTCCTTGATAATTTTGAGGATTTAGCATCCTCATCCCCCAGTAAGATGGCTTCAACGATCCTCTTTCCCTTGGCATGCCTTTTTAAGGTTTAGGTCCCTTGCTTTTATCCTTTTTTTTTTTTATGCTTTGATTTTCTATGCCTGCCGTGCCTCTCCTTGATGATTTTGAGGATTTAGCATCCTCATCCCCCCAGTAAGATGGCTTCAACGATCCTCTTTCCCTTGGCTTTGAAATCTGGTGGTTTTCCTCTAGAAGCAAGCGACTATTCCGCTATATTTGGACTTCCGTGGACTTTGTTGCATTTCAAACTTCTATTTGGATTGGGTATCCGTGGATTTCAGAGTAAGAATGGGTAAGGTTGGCGGAATTCAAACTCTTTTGATTTGTTCTAATTTATCTTCTTTTCCCTTTAAACCATAGAGACCTATTTATACAGGCCACGGGCTTTCTTTTCTTTTTGTTGTACCATCTTGCTTATGCTTCTCTTGTGTATTGAAAATTCAGAGCGAAAAGGAGAAAATAACCAGCAGGTCATTCCATTTTTTTTTGTTTTCTATTTTCTGTACTTGATTTGGTGTGGGTTGAAGCTGCTCTGAACCGTGATAAATTTTTTTGTTCAGTCGTCGCAGGCTTGGTTGTTGGACACACTATTTGCAGTACCGAGTTTGATTAAGACAATTGTTGATTCATGGCTCCAAAGGTGGGAATTACCCCCCCTGAAATTTGTAGTAACGCACCCATTTCTTTTTTTTTTTTTTTCTATTTGTGTGTTGCCTTCGATGCTTTTCCATTTGAATGTCATGTGAGTGGTTTTAAAATAGCCATGCTCATGGTAGTCTGCTTACTTTTCTTTCTTATCAACATTAGTCATCCATAACATTTTTTCCTCAGTATCCATGAGTAAATATAGTTTGATATTTGAAGTGTTTTACACGACATGTTTCTTCCAACCTAGCTGCTCCTTTTTTCAAACATGACAGCTACCTTTGAGTATAGCTAATGTCAGTACCCATGAGAAAATATAGTTTGGTGTTCGGAGTGTTTTACATGGCATGCTTCCCTAAATATAGCTGCACCATTTTTCCAAACACAACAGCCACTTGTCCCATGCTTTTTCTTTTGGTGAAGTCCCATGCTTTAACTTTGGTCCACCTTGGAAACACTTGAACAAACATCATCAACTTTGCTGGAGCTTTATAAATATAAAGGGAGACATCCTCTTTTCCGACTTTTCCTTTTCCTTGGACTCTTTATCCCCAATGGTTTTAGTAGAGTTTTTAGCCAAAGCCATCCTCCATGTTTTGTACCCGTGGGTAGCAAAAACAAAAACACCACAACAACAACAACAACAACAAAGCCTTTTCCCACTAAGTGGGGTCGGCTATATGAATCCTAGAACGCCATTGCGCTCGGTTTTGTGTCATGTCCTCCGTTAGATCCAAGTACTCTAAGTCTTTTCTTAGAGTCTCTTCCAAAGTTTTCCTAGGTCTTCCTCTACCCCTTCGGCCCTGAACCTCTGTCCCGTAGTCACATCTTCGAACCGGAGCGTCAGTCGGCCTTCTTTGCACATGTCCAAATAACCAGAGCCAATTTTCTCTCATCTTTCCTACAATTTCGGCTACTCCTACTTTACCTCGGATATCCTCATTCCCAATCTTATCCTTTCTCGTGTGCCCACACATCCCACGAAGCATCCTCATCTCCGCTACACCACCCAACATTCTCTGCCATACACCATCGCTGGCCTTATTGCCGTCCTATAAAATTTTCCCTTGAGCTTCAGTGGCCTACGACGGTCACACAACACGCCGGATGCACTCTTTCCATCCAGCTCGTATTCTATGGTTGAGATCTCCATCTAATTCTTCGTTCTCTTGCAAGATAGATCCTAGGTAACGAAAACGGTCGCTTTTTGTGATCTTCGCTAGATTGCTCCGGTCATTAGTGTGGATAAGTATATAAATGGATAGAGATAGGAAAGCAAACACAAGATGTACGTGGTTCACCCAGATTGGCTACGTCCACGGAATAGAAGAGTTCTCATTAATTGTGAAGGGTTTACACAAGTACATAGGTTCAAGCTCTCTTTTAGTGAGTACGAGTGAATGATTTAGTACAAATGACATTAGGAAATATTGTGGGAGAATGATCTCGTAATCACGAAACTTCTAAGTATCGGAGTGTGATGTCGTCTTGACTTGCCTTATCTGTCTCATAGGTAGATGTGGCATCTTCTCTGGAAGTACTCTTCCTCCATCCAGGGGTGGTATCTTTAACTGGTGGAGATGCACAAGGTAATGTATCAATTTCACTTGAAGCTTACTTGTAGTTTCAGGCTTGGTCAAGCGCGATACAAACCATGTAGTAGGAGTCCCCCAAGTCGCCGAGCTAGGGGGTCTGCTGAAAGAGGTGACATACAAGGTAAGCAATCAGAGCTCCGACTGATTGTTCACCTTCTCCCCATCTTGCAGCAGCATGAAGGATAAAGAGAAGAAAAATGAGAAGAGATGATATGAGATACTTTTGCTTTTGAAGAAGTAACTTTCCACAGGCTTATTCTTGAACTGAGCTGGAGGGTTTTCTGGTTTCCTCCAGAGTATAAGGCCGACTGAAGAATTTGAGGGTCAAAACAAGTCCATCAAATCTAGAGTACGTTTCACCCTTCTGATATGGGATACTTTTGCTTTTGACAGAGTAATAGATGTATCGGCACGTGTGCTGTTACGCTTGTCTCCACATGCTTCCTTGTATCCTTCGCACTTGCCCTATCTGTTCCTCAAGCAGATGCGGAATCTTCCCTGGAAACATAAGATGTTGAAGATGAGTACTCGAGAGCAATGCCAGGTAAGTAATCAGGTAAGGGGTTCCAGGCAGTCAGTTCCTGGCTGGAAGCTTGATTCCAAGTGCTGACTGATTGCTCTCTTTCTCCTTGTCTTGCAGGTAAAAACAAGGCCAAAAGAAAAAACAGGGAAAAAGCATGATATGGGATACTCTTGCTTTTAACCCTGATGATATGAGATATTCTTGCTCTAGTATAGCTTGTTTGCAGAGGTATTATCGGGGGGAAAGAAAGCTGAATATTTCGAAAGGCTTTGTTGGGAGTGCCTTCTCAGATATGATGAAGGGTTGAGCATTTTTGCAGGTCTGCCTGTCCGTTGGGGATGGAGGTCGACATATATAGGGGTCTCCCTAACAACAAGTAGTAATGCTATTCCTTTACCCTGCTTGGTCATAACACGGTAGTGGGAGCTGCCAGTTTCACATGTTGTAACTCTGTCAGAGCACTTTAAAAAAGTGGTCTGTGGTATCTGGCTCTCGAGATTCGGAGAACGATGCCTCTTCGATTTTTGAGAAAGCAATCATGCTGGGGGTCTGACTCTCGAGATTCGGAGAGCAGTGTCTCTTCGATTTTTTAGGAAGTAATCATGTTGGGAGTCTGGTTCTCGAGATTCGGAGGGCGGTGCCTCTTCGATTTTGGAGCAAGCAATCTTGTTGGGAGTGTTGTCTCGAATGTGAGTAAAGGTTGGACATGTTTGCTAGTCTACCTTGCCACGAAGCACAAAGGTTGACACACAGGGACTTTCCAATTATCCAGCAATGGTACTGTTCCTTTACCCTCTCTTCGATTTTGAGAAAGTAGTCATGTTGGGAGTCTGGCTCTCGAGATTCGGAGGACGGTGCCTCTTCGATTTTGGAGCAAGCAATCTTGTTGGGACTGTTTTCTCGAATGTGAGTAAAGGTTGGGCATGTTTGCTAGTCTACCTTGCCACGAAGCACAGAGGTTGACACACAGGGACTTTCCAATTATCCAACAGTGGTACTGTTCCTTTACCCTTGTGGGTAATAATATGGTAGCTAGACCTTCAAAATTTATGTGTCTAAACTTTGTTAGTGCTGTTTCTTTGCTATTCTTTTACCTTTCTTGGTCAGAGCGATGTAGTGGGAGCTGCAAGCTTCACGTGCTCAACTTTGGCAGAGAACTTTGGCAAAGTGATCTGTGGTACCCATGAGTTATTGTTGCGTGTGGGAAGTGGGTGATTGAACAGTAAGATTCATGTGCTTTCTACTTCACCAGAAGTCTTCGACAGAATGCCCATAATTTCTGCAAAGCTGAGTGTGCGTGTGACAGGTGCTGACAAGGCTAGAAAAGTAGGTGCCTCTTCGATTTCTGAGATCGGTCCTCGTGGTCTCTGAGCAGCCCAGCTTTTGAGAAAGCGAGCGCCTCTTCGATTGATTCGGAGAACGGCGCCTCACCGATTTTTAAGAAGCAATCATGATGGGGGTCTGGCTCTCGAGATTCGGGGAGCAGTGTCTCTTCGATTTTTGAGAAAGTAATCATGTTGGGAGAGTGGCTCTCGAGATTCGGAGGGCGGTGCCTCTTCGATTTTGGAGCAAGCAATCTTGTTGGGAGTGTTTTCTCGAATGTGAGTAAAGGTTGGGCATGTTTGCTAGTCTACCTTGCCACGAAGCACAGAGGTTGACACACAGGGACTTTCCAATTATCCAGCAATGGTACTGTTCCTTTACCCTCTCTTCGATTTTTAAGAAAGTAGTCATGTTGGGAGTCTGGCTCTTTAGATTCGGAGGACGGTGCCTCTTCGATTTTGGAGCAAGCAATCTTATTGGGAGTGTTTTCTCGAATGTGAGTAAAGGTTGGGCATGTTTGCTAGTCTACCTTGCCACGAAGCACAGAGGTTGACATACATGGACTTTCCAATTATCCAGCAGTGGTACTGTTCCTTTACCCTTGTGGGTAATAATATGGTAGCTAGACCTTCAAAATTTATGGGTCTAAACTTTGTTAGTGCTGTTTCTTTGCTATTCTTTTACCCTTCTTGGTCAGAGCGATGTAGTGGGAGCTGCAAGCTTCACGTGCTCAACTTTGGCAAAGAACTTTGGCAAAGTTATTTGTGGTACCCATGAGCTATTGTTGCGTGTGGGAAGTGGGTGATTGAACAGTAAGATTCATGTGTTTTCTACTTCCCCAGAAGTCTTTGACAGAATGCCCATAATTTCCGCAAAGCTGAGTGTGCGTGTGACAGGTGCTGACAAGGCTGGAAAAGTAGGTGCCTCTTCGATTTCTGAGATCGGCCCTCGTGGTCTCTAGGGAGCCCAGCTTTTGAGAAAGCGAGCGCCTCTTCGATTTCTGAGATCGGCCTTCGTGGTCTTTGAGCAGCCCAACTTTTGAGAAAGCAAACGGCTCTTCGATTTCTGAGATCAACCCTCGTGATCTCTAAGCAGCCCAACTTTTGAGAAAGCAAACGCCTCTTCGATTTCTGAGCAAGCGCCTCTTTGATTTCTGAAGCTCCGTCGAGTGCAGATTTTTATAGGGGCTGGCATTAAGTTCCAAAGCACACTTGAATCTCCACCAGCAGAAGCTTCATTCTTGCACTTCTAAGATCTTGATTTGTCCGACCTCTTCTCTCTTCAACACCTTTGAAAATGTCTGGCCCCTCCGACCGTCGTTTTGACTTGAACCTTGTTGAAGAGGCAGCCCCGCCTTCTCCAGACAACATATGGCGCCCATCCTTCGTCTCCCCAACTGGTCCTCTTACCGTTGGGGATTCCGTGATGAAGAATGATATGACCGCTGCGGTGGTGGCCAGGAACCTTCTCACTCCCAAAGATAACAGACTACTTTCCAAACGGTCTGATGAGTTAGCTGTTAAGGATTCGCTGGCTCTCAGTGTTCAGTGTGCAGGTTCTGTGTCTAATATGGCCCAACGCCTATTTGTTCGAACCCGCCAAGTTGAATCATTGGCGGCTGAAGTGATGAGTCTCAAACAGGAGATTAGAGGGCTCAAGCATGAGAATAAACAGTTGCACCGGCTCGCACATGACTATGCTACAAACATGAAGAGGAAGCTTGACCAGATGAAGGAAACTGATGGTCAGGTTTTACTTGATCATCAGAGATTTGTGGGTTTGTTCCAAAGGCATTTATTGCCTTCGTCTTCTGGGGCTGTACCGCGTAATGAAGCTCCAAATGATCAACCTCTGATGCCTCCTCCTTCTAGGGTTCTGTCCAGTACTGAGGCTCCAAATGATCCCCCTCCGGTGCCTTCTCTTTCTGGGGCTCTACCGACTGCTGAGACTTCTCCTAAGCAACCTTTGTGAAGGCTCCCTCTTGTGTGTTTATTTTGACTCATGTATATGTACATATTTGTAGCTTATCGGGGATATCAATAAATAAGCTTTCCTTCATTTCAACGTATTGTGTTAAATACACCAAAGCCTTCTTCGCTAAGTTCTTTGAATTTTCTTTTGTTGAAGCTTGTATGTTGAAGCTTTCTAAGCGGAGCATGTAGGTTGGGGTAGTGTTCCCTTAATTTCCCGAGTGAGGAAAACTTCTTGGTTGGAGACTTGGAAAATCCAAGTCACTGAGTGGGATCGGCTATATGAATCTTAGAACGCCATTGTGCTCGATCCTGTGTCATGTCCTTCGTTAGATCCAAGTACTCTAAGTCTTTTCTTAGAGTCTCTTCCAAAGTTTTCCTAGGTCTTCCTCTACCCCTTCGGCCCTGAATCTCTGTCCCATAGTCGCATCTTCTAATCGGAGCGTCAGTAGGCCTTCTTTGCACATGTCCAAACCACCGTAACCGATTTTCTCTCATCTTTCCTTCAATTTCGGCTACTCCTACTTTACCCCGGATATCCTCATTCCTAATCTTATCCTTTCTCGTGTGCCCACACATCCAACGAAGCATCCTCATCTCCGCTACACCCATTTTGTGTACGTGTTGATGTTTCACCGCCCAACATTCTGTGCCATACAGCATCGCCGGCCTTATTGCCGTCCTATAAAATTTTCCCTTGAGCTTCAGTGGTATACGGCGGTCACACAACACGCCGGATGCACTCTTCCACTTCATCCATCCAGCTTGTATTCTATGGTTGAGATCTCCATCTAATTCTCCGTTCTTTTGCAAGATAGATCCTAGGTAACGAAAACGGTCGCTCTTTGGTATTTCTTGATCTCCGATCCTCACCCCTAACTCGTTTTGGCCTCCATTTGCACTGAACTTGCACTCCATATATTCTGTCTTTGATCGGCTTAGGCGAAGACCTTTAGATTCCAACACTTCTCTCCAAAGGTTAAGCTTTGCATTTACCCCTTCCTGAGTTTCATCTATCAACACTATATCGTCTGCGAAAAGCATACACCAAGGAATATCATCTTGAATATGTCCTGTTAACTCATCCATTACCAACGCAAAAAGGTAAGGACTTAAGGATGAGCCTTGATGTAATCCTACAGTTATGGGAAAGCTTTCGGTTTGTCCTTCATGAGTTCTTACGGCAGTCTTTGCTCCTTCATACATATCCTTTATAGCTTGGATATATGCTACTCGTACTCCTTTCTTCTCTAAAATCCTCCAAAGAATGTCTCTTGGGACCCTATCATACGCTTTTTCCAAATCTATAAAGACCATGTGTAAATCCTTTTTCCCATCTCTATATCTTTCCATCAATCTTCGTAAGAGATAGATTGCCTCCATGGTTGAGCGCCCTGGCATGAACCCGAATTGGTTGTCCGAAACCCGTGTCTCTTGCCTCAATCTATGCTCAATGACTCTCTCCCAGAGCTTCATTGTATGACTCATTAGCTTAATACCCCTATAGTTCATGCAATTTTGTACGTCGCCCTTATTCTTGTAGATAGGCACCAAAGTGCTCGTTCGCCACTCATTTGGCATCTTCTTCGTTTTCAAAATCCTATTGAAAAGGTCAATGAGCCATGTTATACCTGTCTCTCCCAAAACTTTCCACACTTCGATTGGTATATCGTCTGGGCCTATTGCTTTTCTATGCTTCATCTTCTTCAAAGCTACAACCACTTCTTCCTTCCGGATTCGACGATAAAAGGAGTAGTTTATACACTCTTCTGAGTTACTTAACTCCCCTAAAGAAGCACTCCTTTCATGTCCTTCATTGAAAAGATTATGAAAATAACCTCTCCATCTGTCTTTAACCGCGTTCTCTGTAGCAAGAACCTTTCCATCCTCATCCTTGATGCACCTCACTTGGTTTAGGTCTCTTGTCTTCTTTTCCCTTGCTCTAGCTAGTTTATAGATATCCAACTCTCCTTCTTTGGTATCTAGTCGTTTATACATATCGTCGTAAGCCGCTAACTTAGCTTCTCTGACAGCTTTCTTCGCCTCTTGCTTCGCTTTTCTATACCTTTCACCATTTTCATCGGTCCTCTCCTTGTATAAGGCTTTACAACATTCCTTCTTAGCCTTCACCTTTGTTTGTACCTCCTCATTCCACCACCAAGATTCCTTTTGGTGTGGGGCAAAGCCCTTGGACTCTCCTAATACCTCTTTTGCTACTTTTCGGATACAACTAGCCATGGAATCCCACATTTGGCTAGCTTCCCCCTCTCTATCCCACACACATTGGGTGATTACCTTCTCTTTGAAAATGGCTTGTTTTTCTTCTTTTAGATTCCACCATCTAGTTCTTGGGCACTTCCAAGTCTTGTTCTTTTGTCTTACTCTTTTGATATGTACATCATCACCAACAAGCGATGTTGATTAGCCACGCTCTCTCCTGGTATAACTTTGCAATCCTTACAAGTTATACGATCCCCTTTCCTCATTAGAAGAAAATCTATTTGTGTTTTTGACGACCCACTCTTGTAGGTGATCACATGTTCTTCTCTCTTCTTAAAGAAGGTGTTGGCTAAGAAGAGATCATATGCCATTGCAAAATCCAAGATAGCTTCCCCATCCTCGTTTCTCTCCCCAAAACCATGGCCACCATGAAAACCTCCATAGTTGCCTGTCTCCCTGCCCACGTGTCCATTTAAATCTCCTCCTATAAATAACTTCTCCGTCTGAGCAAGTCCTTGCACCAAGTCTCCAAGATCTTCCCAAAATTTCTCCTTCGAACTCGTATCCAACCCTACTTGAGGTGCGTACGCACTAATCACATTGATAAAAGAAAGGCAAAGGAGTAGACTCCTTGCTGTCTTATTTCTCGGGAACTTAAGCTTAGAGCTTTGAAATTGCACTTGACAATCTGGCGAAGGAGTAGACTATTTAAACTTTGGTTAAAATTTCACGGGGTGCTCTAGGCCATCCCGAAGAAATTCATGGGATTCTTAGAGATTATCTCTGCTGCAGCTGGGGAGTCGGTGGATATTTAGAGTCTCCAACTCCATTTAATTGGTGAAGAACGCCAAACAAAGAGGCAAAGGTCTTATATGCTCTTGCTTGTTTCCCTTTCCTCATTCATTGCAGCTTTTTATTTTTGTGTTTGTTGCCGCAATTTTTTTGTTCTTCCTGCAACATAACATCAAACAAGAGAAAAAGAATAATTTTAAAAGAACTTGCTTCATACCTGGTGATGAATGTTCTTCTTTTGGATCTTGATTCAAAAGCACAAAATGGTTGAATAGCTTGCTCTCTTTCCTAGCATCACCTTGTTGCTTTTGGTATTTTCTCTAAAAGTTGCTTCTTATTTTCTGCAGAGTTTTCCCCTTTTTTTTTTGTCTCCCCCTCTTGCTGCAGGTGATGCCTATTTATAGGCATCCTGGGAAAGCTCTAGGATTTGTTACGTGGGGAAATTTGGAGGCCATGAACTCCTGCCACTTTTACTTAACCTCTCCCACGACTTGTGCAGTTTTTTTTCACGTTTTGCAGAGAGATAGGAGGTTTCTGTGTTGCACGTTTTTTCTTCCCCTTTTGTAGGAAGAAATTCATATTTATTTTTTTTATTTGTTTATTTCTGGATCTTGTTTTGTATGTAAGGCCCATTCTTAACTTTTTGGGCTGGTTTACATCTTTGTTTTGGCTTGTAGTCTGACCCAATTTGTATGGATTCTATTTTTTTTTATGTTGTATATTTTTGTTGTTCAACACACCTAACTTAAAATAAGTCGGACCACATGACCCACAAAGACTGAACTATTGCCACTCAACTCTAGCGAGGAACCTCAACACAAAATTTCAAACAGGTGAAAGAAGTAACCACCAAACAGCATTATAAACACCTGATAAACGCATGCACTCCATCTCATTCCAGTATGTTACCAAAAATCTGCTTCCAATGATCCCACAACTCCTTATGAAAAAGTTAAGTATTCATATGCTTTCAGATGGTAAGAAAGTTCCAACATGTTTGCCAACAACCCTACTATTGTATTTCCCCATCTCACAAATACTGCACCCTAGCAAAACATGCTCACTTGAATAGGGATTTGGTACCAATTGTATCGAGAAAGGGATTAGCCAAAGCATGTCTCAGAAATCAAAAGCGAACTCCTTCACACATACCCAAATAAAAGTCTCAGTTTCATTTATTGAAACTCTGTATACAATACATAGTGTACAAAAAACTTAAAGAAACTAAATAAAAAAGAAAAAAAGAACATAAACAAATCAAACCTAAAACTAACCACAATTCTCTGCTTGCCTATGTCCCAAGCCATAAACACAAAATCTGCCTCTTTCCTTTCCCGTAGCCCATCCACTTTCTATTGGTGTCCGTACCAATCTATGAAAATGTGGATCAACTTTCCAGAACTTTTCACTTGAAAGATGTGTAACATGTACTTTACTCTCAATGGATAACACGAAAAGCAAATCTACAATGAGCGATCTATTTTATAAATCTACCACTTTCTAATGCAAATACAATTGTAGTCATTAATATAATAGAAAGTTCTCTCACAAATGCTGATAGCGATAACAAATCGTATCTGGTCTTTGGCATTGCAAGACCAATATCAAATAGTAAAGACTTTGTAATGCAGCAATGCACCCAAGGTATTTTCACTTGAGCAAAGCCAAAAAAGTCAGATTATATGGAATTTGAAAAGCACAAGCGTTTTGTTTACAGTATGAAATTATCCGAAATTAAACTGTGTCATAATACACTACTAAAGGAGTAAACTCAAATGCAACGAAAGCAATGCACCCAAGCATTAAGCTTATACGATCAACTACTTAAAAAATAATTTAGGAAAGAGTTACGGCAATTTCATTCTCATCAAGTAAACTTGGTAATTCATATATACAAAGGGAATCATACAAAACCACAACAAAAATGATTTCATAATATTGATGCACAAAATCAGCGAGGACTTTGGTACAACAGAAAGTGTTAAGTTTGTGACCTTCGCTAGATTGCTCCGGTCACTAGTGTGGATAAGTATGTAAATGGATAGAGACAGGGCAGCAAACACAAGATGTACGTGGTTCACCCAGATTGGCTACGTCCACGGAGTAGAGGAGTTCTCATTAATTGTGAAGGGTTTACACAAGTACATAGGTTCAAGCTCTCATTTTGTGAGTACTAGTGAATGATTTAGTACAAATGACATTAGGAAATATTGTGAGAGAATGATCTCTATTTATAGAAGAGAGTTTCTAGTTTCATTCTGACATTGACACGTGTCGTGTTGTGATTGGCTTCTGATGTTGACACGTGTCGCGCTATGATTGGCTTTTGATGTCGAATTGGCCTCCTGGTTGGAGGGAAACTCTTTTGAGTCCTTGACGGTATAACGTTGACCGGTGCTCAGTAGTTTTGGGATTGGTCAAGTATGGTATAGACAGTGCTCCCCTAAGTTCCCGAGTGAGGGAAGCTCATCGGTTGGGGACTTGCAAGATCCAAGCCATTGAGTAATCACGAAACTTCTAAGTACCGAAGTGTGGTATCATTTTCACTTTCCTTATCTTTCTCATATGTAGATGTGGCATCTTCTCTGGAAATACTTTTCCTCCATCGAGGGGTGGTATCTTTAACCGATGAAGATGCACAAGGTAATGTATTAATTTCACTTGAAGCTTACTTGTAGTTTCGGGCTTGGTCAAGTGCGATACAAACCCTATAGTAGGAGTCCACCAAGTCGTCGAGTTAGGAGATTTGCCGAAGGAGGTAACAGACAAGGTAAGCAATCAGACTTCCAAGTAAGCAACCTGGATCGAAGGTTCGACTTCGGCTTCTGGTTGATTGTTCTCCTTCTCCTTATGTCGTAAACAACAACAAGGATAAGCATAAGCAAATGGAGAAGACATGATATGAGATATTTTTTCTTTTGAAGAAGTAACTTTCCACAGGCTTATTCTTGAACTGGGCTTGAGGGTTTTCTGGTTTCCTCCAGGGTATAAGGCCGACTCAAGAATTTAAGGGTCAAAACAAGTTCATCAAATCTAGAGTACGTTCGACCCTGATGATATGAGATACTTTTGCTGTTGACAAATAAGTGGATGTATCGGCACGTGTTATGTTACGATTGTCTCCACATGCTTCCTTGTATCCTTCTCACTTGCCCTATCTGTTCCTCAGGCAGATGTGGTATCTTCTCTGGAAGCATAAGATGTTGAAGAGGAGTACTCGAGAGCAATGCCAGGTAAGTAATCAGGCAAGGGGTTCCAGGCAGTCAGTTCCTGACTGGAAGCTTAATTCCAAGTGCTGACTGATTGCTCTTTTTCTCCTTGTTTTACAGGTAAGAATAAGGCCAAAAGAAAAGACAGGGAAAAAGCATGATATGGGATACTCTTACTTTTAACCCTGATAATATGAGATACTCTTGCTCTGGTGTGGCTTGTTTGCAGAGGTGTTATCGGGAGGAAAAGAAGCTGAGTATTTCGAGAGACTCTGCTGAGAGTGCCCTCTCGGATGTGAAGAAAAGTTGAGCATTTTTTTTTTATTTGCAGGTCTGGCTGGCTGTGGAGGATGGAGGTTAACATATATAGGAGTCTCCTTAATAACAAGTAGTAGTGCTATTCCTTTACCCTTCTTGGTCATAGCAATGTAGTGGGAGCTGCAAGCTTCACGTGTTTTAACTTTGTCAGAGCACTTTGAAAAAGTGGTCTGTGGTATCTGGAAAGCTGATGTTGCATGTGAAGATTGCAGACAAGCTTTATCCAAGGAAATCTGGCTCTCGATGTTCGGATAGCGGTGCCTCTTCGATTTTTGAGAAAGCAATCCTGTTGGGAGTCTAACTCTTGAGATTCAGATAGCAGTGTCTCTTCGATTTTTGAGAAAGTAATCCTGTTGGGAGTTTGGTTCTCGAGATTCGGAGGGTGGTGCCTCTTCGATTTTTGAGCACGTAATCCTGTTGGGAGTCTGACTCTCGAGATTCGGAGAGTGGTGTCTCTTCAATTTTTGAGAAAGCAATCATGTTGGGAGTCTGACTCTTGAGATTCGGAAAGCAATGTCTCTTCGATTTTTGAGAAAGTAATCCTGTTGGGAGTCTGGCTCTCGAGATTCGGAGACTGGTGCCTCTTCGATTTTTTTACCAAGCAATCTTGTTGGGAGTGTTTTCTCGAATGTGAGTAAAGGTTGGGCATTTGTGCCAGTCTGCCTTGCCACGAAGCACGGAGGTGTTGGAAATGTGCCCTAAAACCAATCATATGATGATACTTTACGGACATTTCGCATGTTAAACTAATCTAGTTTAACTATAAAGGGCAAAGATTATTGTTTGAGCCGTCTCATATAAATGTTATATGCTTAAACGATAAAGTCCAAGGAATATGTGATTGGAAGAATGTAATCTAATGAAGTTAGATTCATGAGACCATTCTTTCGTAGACACATCCTAAATGTTCCTGATCATAGGATTGCCAATTGGGCATTGACAGTCCGTCAAGATCGGTACGTGCTATGTCTTCTCTCAGGGAGAGTGACTAGTCTCGAGTCATTGGTGTGTGTGACATCAAGACAAGTACGTAGATGCTCAGTAGAGAATGAGTTCACTGAACGTGATCAACGAAGAGTTCTCATACTCATGTCACATGAGAACTCATGTTTGGGATAATGCAAATTAGTCCTTTGACCTGAGGCATCACAGTTGTCTTGTGGTTAAGTCCTTGATTTTTGATTATGTCAAAGTCACCCCATCGGGGTGTCCACGGCATCGTTGGGGTTAAGCCACTTAGCCATGGAGGCAAGTGAATGCGCAACAAGGGATCTCTAACCTTCAAACTGTTTGAGGAAGAATACTCTATGATATGATTTAGAATCTCTGGCCAGAGTATGAATGAGATTTAGAAAAGTCGTTCTAAATCACATTCAAGGAAATCATATAAGCACACGAATCACATTGGATAGTAGACATGAATAAATAAACTATCAAACCAAACAATGTGGTCAGGAGTATTAGATTAGAGAAAGACCGTATTGCATTTGTAATCCCAAACTGAATAGGTTTTCTCTACCTCTTCTGATTAGCTTGGGTAACCATGATATGCTGCAAGGTGTCACTCATGGTTTGTGGAAGCCCTAAACGTGTGTAATCACTAAAGGGAGAATTGAAAGTAAGTTTCAATTCACAATCGATATAAAATGGTTTTAATCGCCCACTGCCTCGCTAAAAGGAACCTAATGGATCGCACACCGTGTAAGGTGGAGATTGAAGAAACAATGGAGATGAGTAAGAATGATTAAATGGTTTAATCATTTATTTATGGCAAGGATTAATTAATATGTTAATTAATCAAACGAATAAGTTCGTTAAAGACCTCGGGATAGGTTTTGGACCTTAAGGCCCAATGGGCTTCGAACGTCAAGCCCATTGTCTTAAGTTGTATGACAACTTAATGAATAATGATTCACTAAGACCCAAAAGCCCAAACAACACCCCATGGCCGGCCATTTAGAGGAAGGGTAGTGAACTTGCTTTAATTACAAGTTTGCCACTCAAATGAATAAAGGTATAAATATGACTTTATAGCCTTTTATTCATAAGGGTTTCTTTTAGAGAAAATTGGTGAGAACTTGTCTCTCCATTTTCTCTCTAGGAGGCCGGCCCCTTGGGGGGTGCATCTTGCAATCCCACTACTCCAAGGTCACTCATTTCTTCTCCAATCTCTCCTTGGTGAAGAGACTTAGAGGTTCTCAATTTTGGGAACTTGGAGAAACCTATTCTTCCATCCAAATCCATAGATTTAAGATGCAAGGAATGAAGGCCCTCTATTTGGGTGATTAGCCTTTGCTTATGCAAAGAGGAATCTACAAAGGTATAAATTTCAACTCACTATGTTTTGAGTTGAGTTTTGGTTCACCAATCTACTAGGCTTTGAATTTCATGGTTAAAGTTTTGTTTTTAAGTGCATGCAAGCATGATTCCGCCTTTAATTGTTAATTGCATGCTTATTGATGTTGCTTAAATGAACTTGTTTTTACAAAATAATCCTTCAAGTGGTATCAGAGCCTAGGTCTAGTAGTTGGTGAATCCTTTTGGGTTTTGTAGTTCATAGTTTGTGATTTAAAAGTTGTAATTGTTACAAGCTTTATTCTTGCTAATTTGAATGTAAATTTTGTTAGAAAATTTGCCATCTCAAATGTTGTAGATGTAGTTCATATGAGCATGAATATTGGAGCTTAAATTTGGTGCTATGACTTTGGGGATTTTCGGCCAAATACATAGGGTGATTTTTTTGGTTCTTGTTTGACTTGTTAAAAGTGTTTTCAAGTGACTTTTGGAACCCCTATGTACCCTAGTTTGGTTAGATGTTATTTCCCTAAAGTTTGAATGGTTTTGGAATGTTTTTGGGTGGAAAAAGTTCATGGAAAAATTTTGGGTTTTTCATGAATGTTCTTCATTTTTCTTGACATTTTTGCCAAGAACAAAAAGGTTTGTGTTTTGATTCAAAGTTTTGATTTATTTCATAAAGTTTATGTTTTATGTTTTTCAAATGTTTAAATGTTTTAGATATTTGTTTATATGGTGTAAGAGATGTAAGAGATGTAAGAGATATTATGGTGGGTGTGAAAGGATTAATTTCCTTTCACACACACCACTTGCATCACTTGCATGGTTTATGTCTAAAACTCACAAATCAACACACACATCACTCTATCCTCTTCCAAAACCGGCCACCCCCTAGTGGGGGTACTTTTGGGGCCTTTTATGCAATTACATAAAGTTTTGATACTTTTATGTATTTGCACTTTGGCCCAAAAATTTACGTTTTTACGTTTAGGTCCAAAAACGCTAAAGGATAAATTGTTTTGCTCCTTTAATGAAGTTTTTGCATTGACTAAATTTTGGGTTCTAGTGTAATTACATGAAGTAGTGGACTTTTGTGTCTTTACAAAGTGACCCCAAAAGTTTTGCAATATAGCCCAAAAGTTGAGGTTAATTGCAAGATAGCCCAAAAGTTGTGGTTATTGCATATTGGCCCAAATTAAGTAGAGAACAAAATTGTTTTGTCTCTTTAAATGAGAATTGGATTTTCATTTTGTTTAGCTCCATTTAAATCAATTTTATGGATACAAAAACCAAATGAAAATGTTGCATTCAATTTAATTAGTTAAAGTGTTAATTAATTAAAGGGTGATTATGAACCTAAGCCTAATATAATTGAGCTATGTGAAGGGCCGTTTCAAATTTGTTTGAACCATGGGAATGTGTAGATTAAATTTTGGTTGTAATTTGATTGATCAAATGTTGTAAAAGGGCATAAGCTCTTCTTTACTTTAAAGTAATTTGTTTTATGCAAATGTTGTAATGAGCATAAGCTCACCTTTACTTTGAAGTACTTCTTTCTTGCTTTATTTGATATGCATGAAAATGAAGTAGTTGGGTCCAACGCCCCTAAGACAACACGCCTTAATGTGATTAAATGCGTAACTAAAATCAATCTCCATCCCTAGACCGAGATTCAACACAAGGCTCGTGTTGAATCTAAACAAAGGTTCATAATCATCCTAAGGCCCTAAGGCAACTATATAGTCCATCAAATGAATGCAAAGGTTATGTTAGTAGTATCATATACTCTTGCTTTAAAAACCGTTTTATAAGCATAGTGGGAGTATTATATACAACTAAAAACAATCATATGGACCAATAGTTGTAATAGGACCAAAATTGTTTTAATAGAGATTAAAATGTATATTTATATGTGATGAGACCTAAAACCCTCAACCAAACCATTATTAAGTTGATAAGTGTGAGAGTGCTTAGAACACTCTTTCGTAGGCCTTCCACCGTGGTGGGATCCAATCGTTTATGACTTGTACACCGGCTTCACCCTATCATGGGGGAGTACAAAGTGCATGCTTATACTCAGGAGGAATCCATAAACATATGATGAGGTTGGTGTAGGCAACGAGGATGACCAATATCATATCATTGTGAGGCTATTCTTGAACCCCTTCACGAACTAAGCATGGTGGGAATGACTTAACTAAGTGCAATGGAGCCAATATCATATCATTGTGAGGTGACATTCTCTAGAGGCCAAATAAGATGGGTACTTGCATTAGTTGCAAATGAGTAAGCGTACTCTCTCATTATTATTAATGCTAGCCAATATCATATCATTGTGAGGTGGGCTTGGTAATAGTGAGTCTCCCATACCCTACTAGGAGTTTCATCCAAAACTCTCGAATTCCAATGAGAGATATGGAATTTGCCAAAAATAGTGGGTGGTGCTATTTGATTTAAAGACCCGAATCAAATGGCTTA
The DNA here is from genome assembly GCF_916048215.2 of Malus sylvestris. Classification (NCBI taxonomy): domain Eukaryota; kingdom Viridiplantae; phylum Streptophyta; class Magnoliopsida; order Rosales; family Rosaceae; genus Malus; species Malus sylvestris. Next base: position 3,964,892 of record NC_062264.1, on the reverse strand, counting down.
AAATCAATCAATTTATATTCGTTATTTATTTGTTTACCAATATATTTGCAAACGCTATCCAACACTTGACAAATAAAAGCCGAAAGTTTAGTTTCTGGACTTAGTACTACAAAACCATAGATTGTCTTTAATGGCTTGTAAATGTACCTAAGTAGTCTCATCCTCACAATCTTCCTATTGATAATGTATCATTAGAAGAATATGTTAGAAAAGTCTATCATAAAGAGGACAACAATTTTAAATGTCATAATTCTTCAATTACAAATTGTTGTATGAAGAAATAGGAGTTGCTTTGAACAACTCTTAGTCAATGCAAACACTTAGTGCTTGTTTCTTTGTTACATGAACAAGGAACTTTAGAAGAAAGCACAAAGGCATGGACACTTTATGTGCCATGATTCTCCACTTACAAATTGTTGTATGAAGAAATGAGAGTTGCCTTGTACAACTCTTGAAAGTTTGTAATTATGTTTAGAACATAATGGTTGGTTGAAAAAAATAGTCCATCAACATGGACTTATGATGATTTTGAATCATTGAGTGTTGAAGTGATAAACCACTTAACGAGACGGAAGCTAGGCAAGGACTTCACCTTTGTTTCCCTATCCTTATAGTTCACTAAGTTTATTGTAAACTATGTAGTGAACAATAACCACATGCTCTCCAAAATGTTTGATGTGTATAACACAATTGAAATAAGTTTCAAGAGAGATAGTGGGAGTTTAGGGACCATGACTATTGTAGTCAAAGGAAAAGTCAAATGAAGAAGATAAAATTAACTCCAAGGGAACAAACTTTCTTTATGAAATGATGGACATTGGAAGAGGTATTTGCAAGAAATGTCTTGCAAGTGTCAAGAACACACCTTTCGAAGGTGTTGTAAATTGCTCTTGAATAGTTCAAAACAGTTGTTTCTTCTACTTGAATGCTTGATTCCGTATTAGTAACTATGTTTTACAATCGTTGTAAAAGTGTGACTAATAAGAAGTAGAAGATATATGAGAGAAGAAAATGTGCTTCACATTCGGAACGTGAATCAAATATAGATCTCTGCGAAAGCAGATGGTACTTACTTCCTCATATGAACTACCAAAGAAATTGGAAAAACATAGATTGTCTTTATATTCCAATTTTAAGGAACTAAATTCCGTCACTATGTGAAATGGACAAATGTTTTGTTTGACAAAACATTGTTCTTTATTAATCAATTATTGGATTATGGTAATCTAATTGATTGTCTCTATAGTAGAGATAATATAGTGGTGTTAACTGTTTAGAATATAATGATGCTTAAAACCCAAAAGGTTGCAAAGTAGTGACTAATCCCAACTAAAGTTGTGATACCTCTAAAGCATAAATTACGAGTTGGTCATAGATGGACGCTTTGGATCGTTAGATCCGGATCCAATACCTTCTTGTTAAAATTGTATAGAGGCGAAATGTTCGAATCTTTATTCTTTTGGAAAGAAGAAAGAATCACAAAGTTGTTGAGGTTAATTCACTTAGATGTTAGTGGCACTTGTCCACAACATAATACTACTCATGTTGGATGACATTCACCGAAGATCACTCTCGGTTGGACTATAGTTTATTTTGAATAAACACAAGTCCGAATACTTTGCAAAATGTTTCAAAGAATTCAAGAAATGTAAGTTGATGAGTAAGACATCTAAAGTATTTACCTCCTTAGATTTGATCCAAGGAAAGGTAACACTTTAGATGAGTTTCCTTGAAAGATATCAAGGAAAATAGCATCATAAGATAATGTATTTCTCCATTAGGAGAAGAACGAACTCGAATAAGATTTAGTTCGTTAGATGTTATCTATTACCCATATATAGGATATATACTTCTAAAACAATATGATTGTCAATGAGAAGATCTTCCAATATTTTCATGACTCCATAAGATGTAGTTGGAAAGAAAGACAAATCTTAAAACATGTTAAGATTTGGGGTTGTGTGCTAATAAACAATATTTGTTTGATAACAATCTTGTGGGATATCCTTAAATTAGGTTTTGGATATCGCTTCTATAAACCAACTAACAAATGTTGTTTTGTTGGGTAGTTCATTGTAATCCTACAATGTGATTTGCCTAAGAGCAAATGAACGAGGGATAGAACTCAAAGAATGGTTCTTTGAGAGACAAGATAATAATCAACAAATATAACAACCTAGTTCCTATACCAAAAGCTCCAAGGTAGTCGAGAAGGATTTATAAACCGTCTCAGTTGAATGGTTTGAACTTTATGACTATGTCATAGAGTTGCACCTCTTAATTCGAAAGAAATAAGAATGAAAATCCTTATGACTACATTGAGTGTATATACGATATATACTCAAGGAAATGGTAAAGTACCATTTGACCCGAAATAATAAAACCTTCATAAGCTAATTGGTAGCTTAAGGTGACTATAATCAAAGAGAATGGTTGACATTGAAGAAACCATCTTTGAGATAGTCTTGGTTTCAATTAATTCGAAGATAGCTAGCTACAACTAAATGGTGATTCAATGTTTGGACATAATATGGGTTTCCGAAACCATTATTAAGATAGTCTTGATAATATATGTCTAAAACTATAAATCACAAGACATGTAAGTTGTAGAGATCCATCCATCATGGATCTTAGCAAGCTAGTGGGAGCTATAAGCGTCTTATGAGAGAAAGGTCAAATCGTTTGATTTCTCATAAAGATGTAAATGAATCTTTTGTTTACTATGTTTACAAAAGATTAGTGGGAGTTAACCATATTCCTAAATTTGTATATATATATATATATATATATATGTGATATATATGAATATATATATGATATATTAATTTTTGGAAATGAAAAGAATACTTCTTCGTTAAAGTTATGACTTTAAACATTATATGAAGATAGAATGTATATGGGAGACATAGTCTATATACATGAGATGAAAATCTATATTGATAGATTTCAATATATAATTTGATTATATTAATCCCTAATAATAGACAAAAGTTGCTAGGAAGTTTCTCATATGATGATAAACTTCAATTAGAAGGATGACTCTAGTGTGACTAGCAAGTTGCCCTTCTCAAAGGGAACGTACCCTTTGACTCCCAAAGAAATAATGCGTAAATAGAATCCTTTATGCATACGCATAAATGTGATTTATGTATTTCATATTGTATGAAAAACATTGATATGAGTTGTACCTAGAACGGTACAAGACGATATCAGTGCAAGCCTAGGATCAGAACCATGGCAACTGTCAAGTGAGTCCTTAAGTATTTAAGAAATATTAAAGGATAAATTCCTCAAAGATCGAGGAAGAATTAGAGTAACGTAATGGAAGCGTAAATGTATTAGATTATGAATCTAATCCATCATTGGATGTTTCTTCATTATGAATGAAGAGATAAACAAATATCTCTTTATTATGACTAAAAAGATATTTGGATGGAAACATTAAAGTAATGACTTTAGTGTGTTCCATTATGAATGCAAAATATATTGCCATATAGAAGTTTGCAACAATGTTGTTTGGATGGGAAAGTTCATTTAGTGAACTCTCTATTCGGTTCCAACCAGAAAGTGTATCTAGTGTACTGACATTCTGACACTAATGGGGCGATAGCTCAAGCCTGGGAATCAAGGTCTCATCAAGGTCCGAACTCAAATGAGAGACTGAACCACATGATTGAGAATCATGTATAATGGTGACGTCGTTATTCTCAAGGTTGCTTCTATGGATAACATATAGATATCCATTACCTGGGCCTACTATTCAGCCATTTATGAAATGACTACATAAGAGGTATCATCACTGATGACCAAGCTGATTGGCTCTAGTGCAAGTGGGAGATTGATGGAAATGTGCCCTAAAACCAATCATATGATGATACTTTACGGACATTTCGCATGTTAAACTAATCTAGTTTAATTATAAAGGGCAAAGATTATTGTTTGAGTCGTCTCATATAAATGTTATATGCTTAAACGATAAAGTCCAAGGAATATGTGATTGGAAGAATGTAATCTAATGAAGTTAGATTCATGAGACCATTCTTTCGTAGACACATCCTAAATGTTCCTGATCATAGGATTGCCAATTGGGCATTGACAGTCCGTCAAGATCGGTACTTGCTATGTCTTCTCTCAGGGAGAGTGACTAGTCTCGAGTCATTGGTGTGTGTGACATCAAGACAAGTACGTAGGTGCTCAGTAGAGAATGAGTTCACTAAACGTGATCAACGAAGAGTTCTCATACTCATGTCACATGAGAACTCATGTTTGGGATAATGCAAATTAGTCCTTTGACCTGAGGCATCACAGTTGTCTTGTGGTTAAGTCCTTGATCTTTGATTATGTCAAAGTCACCCCATCGGGGTGTCCACGGCATCGTTGGGGTTAAGCCACTTAGCCATGGAGGCAAGTTAATGCGCAACAAGGGATCTCTAACCTTCAAACTGTTTGAGGGAGAATACTCTATGATATGATTTAGAATCTCTGGCCAGAGTATGAATGAGATTTAGAAAAGTCGTTCTAAATCACATTCAAGGAAATTATATAAGCACACGAATCACATTGGATAGTAGACATGAATAAATAAACTATCAAACCAAACAATGTGGTCAGGAGTATTAGATTAGAGAAAGACCGTATTGCATTTGTAATCCCAAACTGAATAGGTTTTCTCTACCTCTTCTGATTAGCTTGGGTAACCATGATATGCTGCAAGGTGTCACTCATGGTTTGTGGAAGCCCTAAACGTGTGTAATCACTAAAGGGAGAATTGAAAGTAAGTTTCAATTCACAATCGATATAAAATGGTTTTAATCGCCCACTGCCTCGCTAAAAGGAACCTAATGGATCGCACACCGTGTAAGGTGGAGATTGAAGAAACAATGGAGATGAGTAAGAATGATTAAATGGTTTAATCATTTATGTATGGCAATGATTAATTAATATGTTAATTAATCAAACGAATAAGTTCGTTAAAGACCTCGGGATAGGTTTTGGACCTTAAGGCCCAATGGGCTTCGAACGTCAAGCTCATTGACTTAAGTTGTATGACAACTTAATGAATAATGATTCACTAAGACCCAAAAGCCCAAACAACACCCCATGGCCGGCCATTTAGAGGAAGAGTAGTGAACTTGCTTTAATTACAAGTTTGCCACTCAAATGAATAAAAGTATAAATATGACTTTATAGCCTTTTATTCATAAGGGTTTCTTTTAGAGAAAATTGGTGAGAACTTGTCTCTCCATTTTCTCTCTAGGAGGCCGGCCCCTTGGGGGGTGCATCTTGCAATCCCACTACTCCAAGGTCACTCATTTCTTATCCAATCTCTCCTTGGTGAAGAGACTTAGAGGTTCTCAATTTTGGGAACTTGGAGAAACCTATTCTTCCATCCAAATCCATAGATTTAAGATGCAAGGAATGAAGGCCCTCTCTTTGGGTGATTAGCCTTTGCTTATGCAAAGAGGAATCTACAAATGTATAAATTTCAACTCACTATGTTTTGAGTTGAGTTTTGGTTCACCAATCTACTAGGCTTTGAATTTCATGGTTAAAGTTTTGTTTTTAAGTGCATGCAAGCATGATTCCGCCTTTAATTGTTAATTGCATGCTTATTGATGTTGCTTAAATGAACTTGTTTTCACAAAATAATCCTTCAGGAGGTTGACACACATTGAGACTTTCTAGTTATCAAGCAGTGGTGCTGTTCCTTTACCCTTGTGGGTAATAGTAGGGTAGCTGGACCTTCAAAATTTATGTGTCTAAACTTTGTCAGAGATCTTTGGCAAAGTTATCCGTGGTACCCGAGGAGCTGATGTTGCGTGTGGAAAGTGGTGCCTCTTTGGAATCCTGAGAGTGGTGCCTTTTCGATTTTTGAACCAACGGCTCTGTTACCCTTTCTTTTATAAGGGCACCAATTGCATGCAAGAAGTACATTCAGAGAGTTATTGCTTGTAGGAATTTTTCATTTACTTCAGAGATTTATTGCACCTCATTTCTCCTTCATCATTTCTGAGAATGTCTGGCCTATCCGACCGTCGTTTTGACTTGACCTTTGGTGAAGAGGCAGCCATGCCTTCTCCAGACAACATATGGTGCATATCCTTCTTATCCCCTACTGGTCCTCTTACCGTTGGGGACTCTGTGATGAAGAATAATATGACCGCTGCGGTGGTGGTCAGGAACCTTCTCACTCCCAAAGATAACAGACTACTTTCCAAATGGTCTGATGAGTTGGCTATTAAGGATTCTCTGGCTCTCAGTGTTCAATGTGCAGGTTCTGTGTCTAATATGGCCCAACGCCTATTTGCTCGAACTCGCCAGGTTGAATCATTGGCGGCTGAAGTGATAAGTCTCAAACAGGAGACCAGAGGGCTCAAGCATAAGAATAAATAGTTGCACATGCTCGCACATGACTACGCTACAAACATGAAGAGGAAGTTCGACATTTTACTTGATCATCAGAGGTTTGTGGGTTTGTTCCAAAGGCATTTATTGCTTTCGTCTTCTAGGGCTGTACCGCGTAATAAAGCTCCAAATGATCAACCTTCGGTGCCTCCTCCTTCTGGGGTTCTGCCTAGTACTGAGGCTCCGAATAATCACCCTCTGGTGCCTCATCTTCTAGTGCTCTGCCGACTGCTGAGACTTATCATGAGCAACCGTTGTGAAGGCTCCCTCTTGTTTGTTTATTTTGATTCATGTATATGTACATATTTGTAACTTATCAAAGATATCAATAAACAAGCTTTGCTTCATTTTAACGTATTGTGTTAAATACACCAAGGCCTTCTTCACTAAGTTCTTTGAATTTTTCATTTTGTTGAAGCTTTGTGAGTGAAGCATGTAGGTTGAGGTAGTGCTCCCTTAATTTCCCGAGTGAGGAAAACTTCTCGGTTGGAGACTTGAAAAAATCCAAGTCACTAAGTAGTCATGAGACTTCTAAGTATCAAGGTGCAGTAGCATATGGTAGGAGTCCCCCAAGTCTTCGGTCGAGAGAGTTGACGAATGAGGTGTTTTGTTAGTAGCCAAGTTTCCAAAGTAACGAAACTTCACAATTTTCCTTTCTAATGGTAGCCAAAAACTCCTCCTTCATATATATTTGTTATGAAAGTTGTTAGGCCCAAATAAGAGGAGGCCTAGGCATTTTTTTTTTTTCGGTTTTTTTTTTATTGAATTTTTAAATTTTCGAATTTTCGAATTTTCGAATTTTTAAATTTTAGAATTTTCGAAAAAAAAAATATATATATATATATTAAGCTTTATAGGTGAAGCTTTGTAGGTGAAGCTTTGAGGTTGAAGCTTTGTTGGGTACCATGAATTGATCAAGATAGTGTGAAGCTTTTGTAGGTGAAGCTTTTGTGGTGGGTGAAGCTTTTGTTGGTGAAGCTTTTGTGGTGAAGCTTTTGTTGGTGAAACTTTTATGGGTGAAGCTATTGTGTTGAAGCTTTGTAGGTGAAGCTTTGGAGTTGAAGCTTTGTAGGTGAAGCTTTTGTGTTGAAGCTTTTGTAGGCGAAGCTTTGGAGTTGAAACTTTGTAGGTGAAGCTTTGGAGTTGAAGTTTTTGTTGAGTACCATGAATTGATTTTGCTTCCCTGTGAATAGTAGGTATAACATCGGTTAGGGTGGAATCGGTGATGGCAACATGGAGGGGCAACACATTCTCCGTGAGGGGTTCATAATTTTTTTCTGAAAGGAACAGACAAAGCGGAAATACTAGGATCTCTGCCCTCATTTGGGATTTTAATTGTCTGATGCTATTGTTCTCACCAAGTATATATATATATATATATATATCAGACTTGATTAACTAGGTAAAAATATGCAATAATATTTACCCTAATTATACAGACTTAAACGGGAAACAAAGTCCTCCTAATTACACATGAAAGTCAACTTACTCCGACCATTCTTTCGCCAAACTATGCCTCTTCAACTTGGTCTTTGGAGGAACTTCCACTTTCACTGGGTCCTGCTTCATTACCGTATTGTTCACGTCTTCGCTTAATCACGTCTCGTACAGTTTTTTATTGGTCAAAATCACAATTGGTAATATCCTCACAATGAAATGCTTCTGTTGGAACTGTTTCTTCGTTCAGTTGATCTCCTCTTCTGTATCTTGTTCATACACCGGACAGACTCCGCACTTCTTCACCTTCAAGCATGTCTTGCTTCCGAAATCATTTACTGTTTCGAAACGAAACTGAATCTGATCACACAATTTCTCCCTACGACTGGTTACTTCCAAAAGGAATTTCCTAGATAGACCGACCAACCAAAGGTGATCTGACGCTGCCTCACCAAGCGAACTCGCAATAGTCCGACCGCTGTCTGGAAAGGTGTTGTTTGAACCAAAACTGTAACGACAGAAAATTCCATGAGTACCACTTAGTAGCGAATCTAGTCCGCTAGTGGAAGCTGAAATATTTTGACCAGCTACAAATAGAGCGCATAAAGCAAATCCCATCTCCTTGCTATTGCATGAGAGCGGAGGTAGTTTTTCAATCACCGAATCTCCTACACTTTGGTTATTGAACCAGTCAGGAATTTCACTTCCGGGAATTAGTATATTGAACATTTGCAGAAAATGAGGGAGCTCCTGCACAAAGGAACAACGTAAATAAATGTAAAAAACTAAGGAGACGAGGGATGATGGGAGAAAGAGAAATACCTGAAGGAATCTCTTTAGTGCTGAATATAGTGTGGCATTGCAACCTTGATTTCCAGCCAAACTGAAGCAATTGACAGAAGTCAACCAAAACCTGCTTACTCTGCAAGCATGTGGTAAATATGGGAGCATTTTTAAGGAAGTACAATTCTCCGTGTCCATATATAATTCGCTGTTTAATGGAATGGCTGGCAGTTGTTGAAGCCTTTTACAATTTCGCAATTCAAAAAACTCCAGCTTAGAAAGCCCACTGATGCTTGCAGGAAGGCTAACAAAATGGTTTCCGCTAAGAGTTAGTAATGCTAAAGAGGACAAGAAACCAAAATCATCGGGAATTGCTCCTTCACAAAGATTGCAGTCCTTTAGATTTAGGCCCCGTTTGGGATTGAGGTGATTTTAAAAAAAGCCACTGTGAAAAAAAGCTGATGGTCATTTTTGTGTTTGGTAAACTGAAAAAAAAGGGGCTTATTTTGGAAGCTGCTGTGAGAATAAGCTGAAAATCAAAGGAAAAGCTGAAGCTGCTATTTGCTGCTTTGAAAAAAAACCATTTTTTTCAAAGCACACGGAGCTACAGTGCTCCTTTAATGAAAAGACACACTATCATCCTGCTTTTTTTTTCAAAAGCACTTTCACAAAAAAGTTTACCAAACACTTTACTGGCTTTATTTCACAGCCGCTTATTCTAACAGCACAGCCGCTTATTCTCACAGCAGCTTTTTTTCAAAGCACAGCAATACCAAACCAGCCCTTAAATCCTCCAGCTTAGAAAGCCCACTGATGCTTGCAGGAAGGCTAACAATATGGTTTCCGCTAAGATTTAGTCCTTGTAAAGAGGACAAGGAACCAATATCATCGGGAATTGCTCCTTCAATAAGATTGCAATTCTCCAGATTTAAGTACTTCAGCTTAGAAAGCCCACTGATGCTTGCAGGAAGGCTAACCAAATGGTTTCCGCTAAGATCTAGAGTTTCTAAAGAAGACAAGAAACCAATCTCCTCGGGAATTGCTCCTTCACAAAGATTGCAGTTCTCCATATTTAAATCCTTCAGAAAGCATAAATTTTTCAGCGAATCTAAGACCATACTCACAGGTTGTGAAATCTTTGTTGGAAATTCGCCAAAAGTGAAGAAGGAACGCAATGATCTAGCTGGTGGTGCATTACATCCAAGAAAATTTGATAGTTCCAAATTTTTCACGGAAACCAGGGAGGATTCTGTCTCTCTCAAAGCAATTCCACTTAAATCAATTCGCTCCAAACTCCGACGTATAACTGAGGAAGGTATTTCCTGAACATCAGTTCGGCTTAAAGAAAGCTTAGAGAAATTTTTCATTTCTCCAACAAATTCTGGAATCTTTTTCACTTTTGAGCAGCCAGAAATATCAAATACTTCAAGAGATTCCATTTCTACCTTGTCTGGGAGACACTTAATACTTTTACAGTCTTTAAGATTTAGAAGTCTAAGCCCTTTGAGAAACGCAAAGGATGAATGAATCTCAACTAAATTTGTACAACCTTCAAGCACCAGCTCCTCGAGATTTTGAATATCTGTGAAATCTGGGGTCCTTGTCAAGTTGTGGGAGTAACTAAGATGGATAGACTTCAAATTGCCCAAGCGCTGTACAAAATAGAAATGTTACAATAGTTCATGTTCAGAAACTACAATTATTGTAATCGACAAATTAAAAATCAATTGTGCAATCATCTACCTTTGTTCCATTCCAAAGGTGATCAATTTTGCTATGCTCCAGACTAAGTTCTCTAAGTTCATCCGGTTGAAAAATTGGTGGGAGACATTTGGAGGGATACCAGCTCCATTTGAGAACTCTTAAAGCATTCGGAAGATGCTTGGGGCCCTTAGAAAGCCTCACATTATGAATGTCGAGCAACCTCAGCTTACACATCTTAGTGAATGCTTCAGGATTCCAGTCTGCCACTTCAAATTCACTCAAACGTAAGACTATGCATTCAATTGCTTCTGATCCCTGATAAATAAGATTAAAGGAATAGTTAATTTCGTAATCAAGTCTCTTACCATGTTAAATAGTATTATAGTGTCCTATCCAAACTTTGGTATTTTCATTTTCACGCAAATTCTTACCGTATTCTTTGCAAGCACATGCCAGATATCATTAGGAAGCCACAACCGACTACGACCACCTGGCTCATCATAAGACTCTCGTCGAACAATCTCCCATGCCATTTCTTGTATCATATCATGCATATGCACGTAAGAGTCTGAAATACTTAAGAGAGATTTCTCAATAAGAACTTCGATCACAATGCGAGCGCCAACAAAGCCACAGTTTTCTAGTCTTTCAATTACTCGCTCCTTTCCACAAAACTTATGGAAACATGCAATGTCAAGGAAGATTCTCTTCTCAAACTCATCTAGTCCATCATAACTTATTTTCAATGTTTCAAAAATTGTCCTATTAGGAGCTTGCTTCAGTTTATCTAGTGCACTCTTCCATTCATCTCGACCTCTTTTGTACAAAAAAGACCCTAAAGTTTCAAGAGCTAATGGAAGACCACTTGCATAACTGATGAAACATTTAGACAGTTCTAAAAAGTCTTCTTCCAACTCATCATTTTTAAAGGCTTTCCGACTAAAGAGAAAAAGAGCTTCATCTTGGGTTAATTGCTTAACCTCATATACCATCTCTGTACCATGTTCAACTAACAAACGTTCATCTCTAGTTGTAACGATGACTCTACTCCCGAAACCGAACCACTCTTTTTGTTTGACCAACTTTTCCAGTTGGTCTAATTGATCCACATCGTCGAGTACGAGAAGAACCTTTTTATTACATAAACACCTACTTATCCTAGTGATTCCATTATAAGCATTCCAAATTTGTATGTTATTTTCCCCTAAGATTTCAGAAAGAAGCTGCTTTTGTAGATGAGCTATACCATCCGTAGAGCACACCTCTCTAACATTAGCAAGAAAGCTGCTACCTTCAAAATCATGAGAAATTCTCTTGTAAACTAAGTTAGCTAGGGTTGTCTTACCCACTCCACCCATCCCCCATATCCCTATAAAGCGAACATCGTTTGCATTTGTATCTAAAAGCAAATCTATTTCCTCCAGTTTAGAATCAATTCCGACAAACCTCTCTGAGGAATCTAACATTGACAACGTAGGGTGCACTTTCTCCCATAGTGTATTGACGATTCCTTGGATAAGCTCTGTATCATACCTACAAGAAGAACAAATGACGTAAATAAAAAATCATCACACCGTAAAATAAAGTGCATGTTAACATCGAAACTCAATAGTAAAAAATTGGTCTTCTTAAGCTATAAACGTCAGTTGTTGCCTCCTACGCTTACCTATAATGCTTTGAATTCCACCCGGCAAGATTAGCCACCCTTTTTAATGACTTTCTCCACTCATTTACCTCCTCCATGTGTTGCCGATAATTTACTTCATGTTCCGCAAAGGCTTCCCCAAAACTCCCTCGTTGATGGCGTACATCAGAAGGATCCACGCCATAAAAAATGGGAAAAATTCTCTTTTTCTCTTCCATGCAACGAACAATATGAGTAAGTTCTCGCAAACACCAACTTGAAGAAGCAAAGTTTGTCGAAAGAACTATGATCGCAGACATTGATTGGTCAATTGCCCTCAGGAGCTCTGGATTGATATCTTTCCCTCTTTCAAGTTCTGGTTCGTCCCTGAAAGTCTTGATTCCTCGCGCCTCCAACTGTTTGTATAAATGATCTGTAAAACCCCGGCGGGTGTCTTCACCTCTGAAACTCAGAAACACATGGTACTTCCATGGAAAAACTACAGGAGCAGAAGCCCGGGCCATTTGGCTGCACAACGCAAATCGGAAGTGTTCCAAGCAATCAGCTCTAAGCACAGTCGCACCGACACGGGCTGGACACGGTAAAGACACCTAGCTCTGAGCACAGAAGCTAGGTTGCACAGATACTCCAAAACTCCGAAGTGTCAGGTGTTGGACATGGTCAAGACACCGGTCAACGGGTTGGACACGCCTCCTATACGCCGCCGACACGGGTTGAAATATTTTGAGGCAGTTTTTGAAATATTCAAAATCTTTGGGGCAATTTGAAAATACAAAAACTGAAGCCTCAAACTTGAGTCTCTGATCTAATCTGCGCCTCCCTCCTCTTCTCCCTCACTTTCAAAGCGGTGGATGGTCTCAAATCGGAAGGCAAGGAAGAGAGGTCGAGGTGAGAGATGGAGAGAGAGAAGGGAATGTGATGGATAGAGAACAAAGAGGATCTGATGGAGATAAGGGGAAATGAGAGAGAGGGGTGATATTGTTGGTGGGAAGGGTATTATATATATATATATATATATATATATATATATATATATATATATCTACTAATTAATATAATTCTTTTTGTCAACCAAAAGAGGATGAAAATATAATTTAATTTTCTATCACACAAAAAAATGATGGACAATAATGTAATTTCACAAATCCAAATTTTACTGTTTTTTTATTAAAACCTCACATACAAATAATATTAAAATATCTCTAATATTAAAAAAAAAATCAAAAACAAAAATCTTCTACTCCCCACATTCTCTCTCTTTGTCTCCCTCTTTCCTTCTTATTTTCTGAAAAAATATGTTCATCCATACAAAATGTAAGACAAATGTTAGTAATAATAAAAAGAAGTAGAAAAGAAAACCACTAAAGTAGTTGGAGCGTCATCTTTCAAAGTGATGAAGTTGGTGGGAAATGTATCATATATAATTTTTAAGAAAGATTGACGATGTTTTGTTCTATCATTCTTTGTTTTGTTTAATTGATTGGCTGATGACATCGTGAGTTTGTTTAATGGGGCAGATTGTCTGGCCTCCTAGTTGTGGTGATCTTCTATGCCTCCTATTTGTTCTGTCACGGTTAAGCCATATCAACATTTTATATTCTTATTGCTTTTTATCTTATTATCTCTATTAAAAAATTAATATAAAATATTGACGTTATTTAACCGTGATCGCATAAAATAAAAGGGAATAGAAGAGCACCACAACTAGAAGAATCTGCCTCCTTGTTTAATTTTGTGTTAGTGTACTTTAGTATTGACAAGTTTTTTGCTTTTCTTTAAACAAAATGCTTTTTTGCTTTTTTGCTTTTTTGCTTCGTGTAAGAGACAAGGAAATTTCCAATTGGTTTAAGTGTGTTAAGTGAGAAAAGAAAATGCTTTTTTGCTTTTGTTAGTCAGATTGATCCTGATTCATCGCATCAAAAGCACATGCTGCCAATTCTTTTTTCTTCTTTAATTTATGGGCCAGTCACAACTCTTCTTCTTCTTTTTCGGTCAATGTCGCAGATCTCACTGTTTTTTACCTCCTTCTAGCACACACCCCTTCTTTCTTCCAACTTGTTTGTTGATTGTAGCCTAAATCTTTCCAAGCCTCTGTTTGTCGCAGATTTAGAAGTGGTACTTAAATTTTCACTCAAAATTAGATTTAAGTCCCTAAACCAAAAGTTCGCTAATTGAGGACTCATAATTTAACAAAATGTGCACTATTGGTCTTTCCGTGAGATTTTTGTCAATTGTATGTAAAATAACATAGAACGCACAATTAGTCCCTAAACTTTGACCCTAATTTAGATTTGGTCCTCAACAAACATTTAGAATTGATATGTGAGATCTACTTATGTGTCATATCATCAGCTTAACAAAAGAAATTTACAAAAGTTAATGGTAGAAACTAATAGTGCACACTTTGTTAAATTTATTGAACTAGGGACAGTTACCTCACAAACCAGAACCAAACCTTGTCTGTAGCCATGCAACCTAGCACAAAAGCACTGAAAGTGATTTGCCAAAATATTCCGTACTCCATAGATTACTATTGAATAACTAAAATGATGAGAGAAAAAGATGCCTTTGCTGTTAATTGATTGAAAAAAAAAAGAAAACTAATGAAAATGGTTTGAAAACTTTAAGTTTTAACACAAAATAAAGAGTAAAGTGAATAATACCATGATTGACTTTTTAGTGTAAAAATATAATTTTTCGTTAAAATAAACAATACCGGAAGTTTTTCGTTAAAATTCTCTAAAAACAGATGATATATTAAATAGAAAAGAAGATGACGAAAGTAGTTGGTGAGTCACCTTTGAAAGTGATGGAGTTGGTGGGAATGACATCATATATAATTGTTGTGATTGGCTCATATAATGTTGAGCTGGCAACAATTGAACCGTGTGGTTGCTGTCGGTGGAGAGATCATCTTGCGGTGGGATGCATTGAAAGATGCAGATCATGTGGAGTGCTACAAAAAGAAAATCAAGAGTAGGCTTGCTTTTTTACTTTTGGAGCATTTGGGTATGCTTGCTGAGTGAGAAGGCAGGCAAGCATCCAAAGAGATGGTGAGAGCATTTGGCTCTCCCATGGCCACGGTTGAGAGAAATCAAGAGAGCTAGAGTGAAAGGCTCTTGGTGAAAGAACTCTTGGGGTTAGAGTGAGGCTCTTAAGAAACTTCTGTGAATAGGTGTGCAAGAAATTTGAGATTAGGTTTTGTCGATTTAACTCATGTGTAACTTGTACTTACACTTTTAAATGTATTTATATGTGTAAATTGACAAAAGACAAGTTAAATATTTGAAGCAAATGAATAATTTTAAATCATGCTAGAAGAAATCCCTCATAAACCAATTAAAGCAGTTGAATTCACATAATAAAATCGGTTCCTATAGAATTTACATTAAGAATAGACAAAATAATATTTAAAAAACAATTGATTGAATCATATTATTGCTAATCCATTGTGAGGCTAAGCCCACCCCTTCCCTCAATGTAGATAATATCTTTTGTTAAAAAAAAACAATTATTTGACAATTAATTTGATCACATTATTATCTCCATGCGAAAGACCTTTTTTAGAGAAACTAAATCATATTATTGCTAGCATATTATGAGGTACTAATTAAAAAAAAAACAAAAAACTGCAACAAACAATTAATTTTAAAAAAAAACATTGTTAAAATTACAAAATTACCCTTGCATTATTTTATGCATCTTTTTTGCCGCTTTTGATGTTTTTGGACGAGGGGCATTTTGGCCATATTCTTTTTTGTTGAAACCGTGACCCCAAAGTGGGGCTCTGGCTTTATATATAAGATTATATGTGACATTATCCCTTGCATACTCACAAAACACAAAATTAGACACTATTCCTTGCAACCAAACATCCTTTCAAAAGCCTCAGAGAAAAGCAAAACTCAGAAAAGCAAAATTGGAAAAGATGCCTTTGATGTTAATTGATGAAAAAAAAATGATATATTAAGTAGAAAAGAAGACGACAAAAGTAATTGGAGCATCACCTTTGAAATTAATGGAGTTGGGTGGTGGGAAGGGCATCGTATATAATTGTTGTGATGTTGAGCTGGCAACAACTGAACCGTGTAGTTGCTGTCGGTGGAGAGATCATCTATCGGTGGGATGCATTGAAAGATGTAGATCATGTGAAGTCCTACGAAAGAAAAGCAAGAGTAGGCTTGCTTTTTTGACTTTGGAAGCATTTGGGTATGCTTGCCAAGTGAGAGGGCAGGCATCAGGGAAGCATCCAAAGAGACAGTGAGAGCATTTGGCCCTTCCATGGCCACGGTTGAGAGAAATCAAGAAAGCTAGAGTGAAAGGTTTTTGGTGAAAGAACTCTTGTGTTAGAGTGAGGTTCGTGGAAAACTGTGAGTGAGTGTACAAGAAATTTGAGATTAGGTTATGTCGATTTAATTTATGTGTAACTTGTACTATTATTCGTATATTGAAGAGCAATACCTGCTAAGTACTACTGTTGCTATTAATATTAAATTTTTCAATTTATACCACTCACTGTCCATTACTAATATATTATTATTAAACACGTGGCAAAGAAAGTCTTCTTTTAAATCCGTCTTATATGTTACATTATCCCTTGCAAACTCACAAAACACAAAATTGGACATTTTCCAAAAAGACCGGAAAACTCACGAACACAAAATTGGACTCTATTCCTTGCATCCAAACATCCTTTCAAAAGTCTCAGAGAAAAGCAAAACTGGACATTTCCCACTCCCAGAATGACGACAACATGCCTTGAATCCACTACCTAGAAAATAGAAATGCTAGAGTTTAGTTTTGAAAGACTCCATGAACTAAAGCCTGCACAACAGATAATCATAGACCTCAAAGTAGTAGATCACAGCTCTAAGTTAGTTTGAGTTGCTTCGGCGAGTTCGGTTACTGTTAGATTGCTGTTAGCTTTGTGCAGCGAGACCCCTCGGGTGGCCATATAACATGTTATGGTGTATGTATGACATTAGGTATAGAAGACAAACAGGCGACCATGGCATGGATTAACTAACAAGATTAAATAGCTATCATAAAAAAGCATGAATTGAACGTCTCTAGCTTTAAAACCCCGTCTTTTTCGCCTTGCACATTGGTAATTATACAAAACTAGCTTGATTACTCTACCTAATTATTATTTGGTTTGCTGTATTTTGACTAAAACGTAAAATACATTACTCAAACAAATATATGACATCTAACTCGGTTTGTTGATCAAGATGGCAAAGCAAACAGAAGGTGGTCAATTAGTGATCAATTCTATTGAAGATTTGATAATCTTAAACAAACTAAAGATAATCGGGGAAAGAACGGCGCCGGTAGGCCCTATTGCTTGTTTAAAGTACCTTGGCTAACATATGTAATGTCATGGTAGAATTCTTGTTGCAATAAAAATACACTATCTTGTATGGGAGAGGTCTTAGGTTCGATTTTCGTCAAAGACGAATTAGAACTACAATACTGATAGCCACCAAATCATACTAAAAGTTGTGGGACTTCAACTCAAATATGAATTAGGATGACAAACTTGTCAAACAATGTTCCCCGAATTTTTTGTTTAGACACTACATGTGTGATTAGTAGTGAGCTGCTGGTCCGACTCTTAAATCTAGATAGATTTTTCCTTCAATAAATTCAATGGAAAAGTTTCACGTGGACTGGGGAAATGTTCTAAGTGCAGGTATTTTGACATGCTCCAACCCTAATCTCCCCAAATATCAGGATAGGCAAATGTTGGCCGACACCTGAGGGTGATGAAGCCATTTTAAACATGCATGCGAATAAAATACGTAATTAGAAAGAAATATACTAATGCAGAACCATGTTCAGAGCATGCAACTACTCAAGAATAATGTGAGTGAATTATAATAAAAGGTACGAATAAAGGAATGAGACCTATACTGAGAAGACTCGAAGATACCTATGCGGAAGTGCCCTGACGTCGAGATTGTATGGCTCGAACCTATCTCCTGAGGGGGCGCAAAACAAAAGGGTAAGTGGGCCAAAGTTTATAATAATACTAATAATAAGAAAACCATTTTCTTTCTAAACATACTAACCCCCTGTTTTGAAAACACATATATATAATACTACATAGTAGGTTTTTTTAAAACTCTAACATGCCATGCAAATATTTTTAAAACATGTACATGTAAAATAATGCTCAATAAATGTTATAATGCCAACCGAAGGTACCGTTAATCATCTGTAAATCACATCCATGATGTACTCACTAGGAGTATCATAGTCGCCCGAAGAAAGTACTTGTCCATCACCCGAAGGTGAAGCTGTACGACACTGGGTTACACCAATGAAGAAACATGGTAGGCCCCATCACATGAAGGTGAAGTTGTACGACTCTGAGTTACGCCAAAGAAGAAATATATAACATCACACACCGACACTAGCCGTGGCTAATGAAGCTGTCTGTCACTGGTTTCACCAGTGAAGTCGGGGGTATGGCATAAAATCCTCAACTGTGTACTATGACCATAGATGTCTACATACCCGTGTTGTGTGGATGTGCTGTATGATAACCCACTAGATAAGCACCGAAAACATACCTCAAAATCTCGTATCAAATCACCGATGCTCAATAGCTTAAAGCATCATCTCATAAATCCATAATGCACATATTCGTAAATATGTAGAATTTCATATACGAAAATCCAAAGATTCATAACTTTTAGTAAAACATAACTTCGATAAATCATAAATATTTCGTAAAAACAATTTAAATAAATAATAAATTCTCCGTAAACCATAATTATAGAAATTTGTAAAACATAATATAAAACATACTCAAATCATGAAATATGAAATGCATGCAAGCCTAATATTTTACAAAACATGCAATTTAAGAAGGGGTCCACTCATAGATATTTTGTTGCCCAGGAGCCGCTCGAGCTAGCGAGGATGGAGTCACTTCCCACCAATGCACCTGCGCCGAGGTCCAACTCGACCGGGAAGTGGCCTGAAATTACCATGAATCGTCGGAAACCCTAAAATGGGTGAACCTCGATTCGTCAAATTCGCAGCTCTGTCGCCACCAAACTTGTTTGGGCTTTGATTCAGACTTCAAGGGGAGTTGAACAAAGGTGGTGGTCAACGGTGGTACTTGAATAAACAGCGGATTTTCGCAATCTCCCCACGGTGCCGTTGGTGATATCCTCACAAAACCGAGGCAAAAAACTGTTGGGTTTCGGGTGGAACTTGAAGAATGAGGGTTATGGAGTCGTGTGCAGGTGGTGGCGAGCCTTGGATCGCCGAAAAAACGACAAAAAATAGTCGGAAACTGTCACCAGGAACCGGGTCAAAATCGGGTTACTATCAAGTCAAGGAGAAACCCATATTGGTTGCTTCTCCCTTCTCTCATTTCTCTCATTTCATCCTCTCTTTATTAGGCAGCTTCCCCCTCCTTTCTCTCCTCCGTCCATCTCTCTCCTTTCCCTCATTTCTCCTTTCATCCCTCCATCCTAGCCACACATATGGCACCATCTCACTGCTCCAGCAAATCTGGAACCTTCTAGATTTATGGTCAAATGACCATTTTGCCCTCAACTTTGCTTGTTTACAACTCTAAATTACATTCCGTTTACGCTCACGCTTTCGTAATGACAAGTACTACTAGAATACGCCAAGGAAACAAATCTTAAGTGACATGACAAGGCAATCAACAAAAGTCAATTGTTTTGCCTCGAAGGGCATTTTTGTAAATTCATACTATAAAATTATAAAAACCGAAATATTTGGGGACGGGTCGTTACATTTTTTATGTTCCCTACAATAACCTCGCCAACAAACTTCTTGAATTAGAGAGTATGGTCAGAGTAGAAAATTTTTAGGGCTCCTAAATTAACTTTGTAGTCCTTTTATCTAAATTCACAACGGTTCCGTTAGTGATAGAATTGTCAAATTCACTTACCTTGCAATCCTTGACATCTACCTAACAATTTGATAGCACACGCACTACAAATAATGGAAAGCTTTCCAAATTGAAATTCATGCCCCTCTCAATGAGTGCCTAGGAACTGGTGGCATTGAACCAAGACATGGAGATGTGCATATTAATTTTCAACTCCTAGAATCAATGTTGTATGACTAGGATGGATAGAAGGTTTCGGATCTCGATTGTACTTTATGGGTACGTTTTATACACAAGATCGATTTGGCTCGGACTAATTGTAGAGAATGGTTTGATACACAAGATCGATTTTGATAACAGATGAAAGCCATACGTTGAAGCTAAAAGTGAGATTGTGTCATCAGTGTTGCGAGGTTTCCTTTCCTTGTGTCTCAAGTTATGGGTTTGGATTGGTTGTACTAAGGCCCCTCATTTTGGTCCCTCAGATGAGATTGGTGCACATGTGCGGAACAGTTTGATCAATCAAACGCCTCCCATAGTTTCTATTTTCCGGTTCTTTTTCTTTTTCCTTTTTGTTATATAACACGTGTGGAACAGTTTGTAATCGCATTATCTCCTTCAACCTTGGCGACTACAAGATAATTCACAATCAAAGTCATCCGAGTATACAACAATTTCAAATCAATCACATTTGGGGAAACCATCATTTGGTCGGTTCGAATTGTAATGGGGGCTTCTTCCCCCCATTGTGAAAGTGTCTTATCAAATTAAAATAACGAAAATTTCGCTCATTTCGGGTACCTTCGATTTTAGGTCGGAAATCAGTTGATTTGCTACAGGCGGTACTAAGCGAACTATTCAACTGAGTATCTACTTCAACAAGGAAAATCTAGACTCCCAATTCAATAAATAACTGATAATCCAGAGCAATCTAAGGTTAATTACCAGCTGGAGGTGAGCTACTAGAAAAATATCGTCTCATGATTTTTTTCTGTGTTGTTTTCACTCTTAACATCTCCATAAACCTCTGAAACTCTCACACTTTTCATAGCTGCAACCATTGACTTACCCCATAAACACTTGTGAAATCTCAAGACTCATTCATTTCAAGACAAGGAAAGACTTCTTTCACATCTACAAAAAACCATACGGCAAGTGTGAAATAGCTAATGCAAACTCAATTAATCTCAAAAAACTCAAATCTGAAAGCTAGAATTCGAGAGAAAACCCGACAATCTTTACGTTGATTGAAATTCTACCAATAGTGATAGTTATGGCAATTTCCTTCTCATCAAGTAAACTTGGTAATTCATATATGCAAAGAGAGTCGTACAAATGCACAACAATAGAATTTCATAAAATTGCTAGCATCCTGCAACTACATGGCAATACACCAATACTCTTTTGCGTGCCCATTTCTGAAAATCAAGAGACATCAATGCATAATTAGATGCGCTTTTCCGAAACAAGCAATCTTACAACTTGGAAACCGAGAGATGCATTGTATTCTAATCAACATTCATGGGTTCCGAGCCCCCAGCTGCACCTTCCATTGCATTTTTCTGCTCTTTCTCCTCAATTAAACTCCTCTGTTCTTCCTCTACGGTATTCTGCAACTCATCCACCTGCAACAACATAAAAATTAAATGCACCCGAAAATTACACCACTTTCTTAAAGCGTTCTACTTCTACTGCTTAATGCACACAACATATCGGGAATTCAACATAGCCCACACACCACATGCAGGAGCAGAGCAAACTGCTTCTTTCTCAGATCCAGCGTCCGCCAACTTGGGGTGTTCTCCGCATCCAATGCCATAATCTCCTTCTCCGAATCTGAAATGATCTTCAGCGTCTCCGACCGCGGCGGCTGCGTAGCAATCAATTTCCTGATCGACTCACATTCCTCATTGTGCATTCTTTCGATCTTACTCTCCTCGAGCTGCTCCTTGAGCGTCTCAATGTCGGTCTTCGCCTGCACAATCTGCCGGTTAATCTCCTCCCTCAGCTCGTCGAAGTTGTGCTTCTCCCGGAGATTCGCATGCACGACGGCCTTGCTCTTGAGGAGCGGAATCTCGAACGTGTTGAGCTCCTGCAGGAAAGCTTTGGCGAGCTTTATCGCAGTCGGCGAAGTTGTCATCGTTCTTGTCGAGCTCGACGAACAGGGACGTGAACTTCTTCTGGAGCTTCTTCAATGGTGGTTCGCCTCTCGTGGTTGTGGTCCGAGTGAGAAGTCTGTGTCTGATGATGAAGTCATTTTCGAGCGGCCCGAACGAGTAGTTCGCCACCACGGCCTCTCCTCGCCCTGAAGCTTTTCTTCCTTTCGCCAGCATCGGAACTGACCGGAGATTATGAGTCCGGCGGAAATTCGATTTCGAATTTGACAAACCCTAATCTAATCTCCAGATTGAAAAACCCCGTTCACGGCGGAGGATTCAGCTTCTGTTTGTGGAATCCAACGGCAAAGGAAGACGTTTGTTGTTTTTACTCGAGGTTATTTGGAGGGTCGGATGTGGTTCACGGTTAAGCACTGCTACACCGGATCCAGAATACACATTGGGTAAATTACATAGTAGCCCTCAGTTTTGAGGTCGATTACAACTCCATACAACATCATTAAAAGATTTCACTTTCATACCTCAAGTACTATTTTATTTCAAAATAATACAACCGTTACATTTTCCATCAATTGATCCGTTAAGTGTTGACGTAGCTACCACATTTGTGCCACGTGGCTGCCAAATGTGTGCCACGTGGCAAAATTTTTTTTTTTTCTTTTTTTAAAAAGCCTGAATAAAAAAAAAAAAAAAAAAAAAACTTGAAAACGCAAAAACCCACCCCACCTCTCTTCTTCCTCTCTGTTTCTTCTTCTCCGCCCACTCTTTCTTTTCTCCCTCTGCTCTCTGCTATCCTTTTTCACTTTTTCTTCAGCCTTCCTCCCCTCTCTCTCTCTCTTCTCGGTGCGGCATCGTTCCGTGGTTTGAGATTAACCATTCAAAAATCAGAACTTTGACCGCATTCGTAAGCACCCCAAACCCACCAACCAAGCACTGAAAAAATTCAAAATTTGAATACATACCTCGTTGTTAGAGCCGACCGACGAGGGGAGCACTGGGTCCGGGTTTTTTGGGGGGGGGGGGAAGTTTTCTGGGTTTGGTTGCAGATTTTTTGGGGGTGGATGTTTCCAAGTTTGCTTGCGGTGTCGGGGGGGGGGGGGAAGAAGAGAGGTTGCGGCGCGCGGGGGGGGTATGTGGGTTTGTATGCAGAGAGTAGAGAGGGAGAAAAGAAAGAGTGGTTGGTGTTTTTCTGTGTTGGGCGGAGAAGAAGAAACAGATAGAGGGAGAAGAGGGGGGGGGGTGGGTTTCTGCGATTTCAAGTTTTTTTTTAATTCAGGCTTTTTAAAAAAAGAAAATCAAAAAATTATTTTTTTTGCCACGTGGCACAAATGTGGTAGCCACGTCAGCGCTTAACGGATCAATGGATGGAAAATGTAACAGTTGTATTATTTTGAAATAAAATAGTACTTGAGGTATGAAAGTGAAATATTTTAAAGATGTTGTATGGAGTTGTAATCGATCTCAAACCTGAGGAACTACTATGTAATTTACCCATACACATTTATCACCAAAAAAATAGAAGAATTTGGGGTCCAGTATATCCATCAATGAGAACCAAATTCTAGAGGGAAAGAAGCAAAAAGTGGCAACGCACAAAGGACTAGGCCTTACATTAACATGCTTTAGGTTCCAAGTACAACTGTTATATAATTCACTTTTTACGTAATTTTCCGTACACTGCTAAGGTTTTGAAAGAGGCTTGACGCTAGTTGGTCTTAGGCGAATTTTTAATTTTATATAACATATAAATATAAATGTCTACATATACTTAAAAAATATATAATTATATTGTGATACATAAATTGCAATGTAAAATGACATACAAATTATAAGGTACTAGAATATATTGAAAACATAAGAATAAACGTATCATATATACTAAAACCCGTAAGGGCTGATCACTGTGGATGACCAGTGTGTGGACGTTTTTGCCCCTCCATTTTTCCTCTGTCTCGCTTGCTATTTCCATATTTGTACAGTCGAATGACTGTTTTGCCCATTCACTCCACGCGTCCGTCATCGACTCACCCTCTATTTGGGTTGCGTCTTCTGGATTTTTCTGTTTGTTTCCGCCGTTCTCTTACACATCTCAATTCTATTGTTCTGCAACTCACCCTTTCTCGCTATCCCTTTTTGCCACTGCTCCGATTCCGCCTGTGTTGACAGCCTTCAAACTATAGAAATCATCATTGATCAAGCTTCTATTTCAACTGTGGCCTGTTAATTTTTGTCTTCATCTGGCTGATTCCAGCTGTGTTCGCACCCTTCAAAACCTAAATACCAAAATTCAGATCAGTTTTCTGAAGCTTGGGTTTGATTTTGTTCCGCTTCGTTCTGCTCCTCGCCTTCCTGTTTATTTGCCAAGAAATATTGAATGTACCCATAACTTGCCTTCCTCTTTCGGTTTCCAACTTTAAATTTTAAGGTATGAGGGGTTTCGAACAGGGATTCTAATGAATGAAGAGAGCGTTCTCAATTTTTCAAAATTTTCATGAATTTATTGGTTTTTTTAAAAGCATGATCTGTTATTGTAATCTGAAATTTTTTGATCTGGGTTTGCCTTTTTTATTACTTTTGCTAATTGGATCTGATTGTTTTGGTGTTCAGACCAAGTCCCTCACCGGACGAGGATCTAGATCCGACCGACAAACGTTGGAGGTGAGATCCGGACTCCTCCCTCTTATCGTGGTGTGCTTTTTTGCATGTTGGTTTTGGTTTTATTGTTAAAATCACTCAGCCACTACAGCTTTTTTTGGAATTTTTGTTGTTCATTTTACTTGGATTTAGAGATTTTTTTTTTTCTCTTTTATTTAATTTTTTTCACTTCTGCTGAAATTACATTTGGTTCAATTTTGTCAATTTCTGTTTGTGTCTGTAGAGAATTTTAGCGTTTTTTTTGTGATTATTATATGATGATTGGCTGACAAATTGTGGTTTTCCAAATTTTGGTTTTGCAGTATTTAACAGATAGGCAACTAGCTTTCAGATATAAGGAGAGGAAACTAAGGTATCCAAATTACCTAGAAACAGAGGTCTAACGGTTTCAAACCCAAGAACAGAAGCAACTCTGTGTGCATCACCCACCCAAGAACAGAAGCAGCTATGTGGGCATCACCTTGGAAACTGTGGGTGGCATCTGTGCAGCCATCAAATCGTTTATAAACAACCAGAAGACTATCCAAAACATGCTTTTATCTGAGGTACTGGTCATTACTTGCCAATATTGATCTTCTTTGTTAATATGAACTTTTTGCTATAAATTTAATTTCAAATTTTGCGTTTGGCTTGATATGCTAGAAAATATATACATTTGAGAATATTGAGAACTTACAGGTGTTGTAGCTACTGAATTTTGTCAATGGTTCATTCAGATTCATATTGGGATGTTCATGCTTTCAATAATTAATTAATGGCATTAGTGATTTATGAGCACTCAAGCAGGCAAAAAACTTTGCTTCTCAACAAAATTGGGATAGCTTCTAAAAATGGCTATTGGGAATCAAAACCTGTTTCAAATTAGTTTATCACTAATCATGTAGGATATTTCCACTGTGTTACACACCATGGTTATGATAAATTAATACAAATCATGTAGTGTGATATTTCCATAACTACTTATGTTGTTGATCATACTCAAAGATGGCTTTTCAGTGATATCATATATACTAAAACTCAACCCCCCTGGTCACTGTGGATGACCAATGGGCGGACTGTTTTGCCCCTCCGTTTTATATCGATTTCCCTTGCTACTCCCCGCGTCCTCATCGTGCAACTTTTCGTTGGATTTTCTTCCTCCTATAGTGTAATACACGTGTTGCTCATCGTGGAAGGGAAGAAACATGGAAAAGCGGGCTCTTCCATTTGCTTCCACAGATTTCTCGAGCTCTCTCTCAAGCTCCGAATCGCTGGCCTCCGCAAGAAGGTATTTGTCTCTCACTTTTTTTTTTTCAATTCGAATTTTGTTTGAATGAATGTTGGATCTGTTGCCTTCGGGAAGAAATTTTAACCTAGAAAAGCTTGATTTTCAGGAAATCGCCAATTCGAAAGCTTGGTTTCCTGGTGAGTTCTACGACTTATTTGTTGAAATTTTTGTGATTTTAATTTTAAAAATCTGGGTTTTTTTGTTCAATGGTTTGCTCCATCTTCTTAGCTTTCTCACTAGAGATCTCTGCCATGGCTGCTCCACCAAACTTGCGTCCGCTCTTTCGAACCAGGTACAACTTCTTTCATTTTCTTTTGTTTCTGGGAAAATTTAGGGCTTGAAAATGTGTAGAATTGTAGAAGTTAAAGCCTGTCTCAATCTCTATGTTGGTCTATACACAATGAAATTGAATTTTGTGTTTCAGCATACCCTTACTGGAATTTTATGATTTGGGATAGTGGCGATTTGAAACCGTTAACTGGGATGAGAATTAGAGTGATTTGAAAACGGAGAGCAAGGAATTGCAGGTGGGTAGTGATAAATGATAATGGTGGGGACACCATGATGATAACACAAATTCACTATTTTGCACAGTTTTGAAAGTTGACTTCTTTTCTTTTTTCATTTTTAATTTTAATTTTTGTATTTTTGAAAAGGTGGTGTTCTGGTTTGTCATTCCTTCTCATCACTTCTACAAGAGGTTAGTTTTCTTTTCTGCATTTAAAGAATGTTTAAAGAAAAATTGTATGTAATTGATTTTCTGCTATAATGTTTTGAAATTCCTTATTTTACTTGAATGTATTAGTGCTTGCTTTTGCTTTCACCCAGGTATCAAATCGGTTTTGTTTGTATGGTAACATGGATTGCTCAGGTTACGTAGGAGAGGATGGAGGTGAGAAATACAATTGGGAAAGATATGCTGAGAGGTTTACAAAACACCTTTGACGCTGTCGGTGAGGATTCTTCTGTTTAAAAGTAGGAATTTTTTAATTTTTCGTGGAATCGATGTTTTGTTTTTGACTGAGTTTATAAAGGATTGCTTGGACAAGTACAGGGTGTTTGGGACTCAAATTTATACACTGCTATAAGATCAATTTGTAATCCCGCAGCAACGCGCGGGCATTACTAGCTAGTAATAACTATTCATCCAAGTATTTAACAACCATCTTACAAGTATTGAAAAAACTAAATGCAAAATAAAAATTATCTATTTTTTTGTTCAAGTGAGAGTCACGATTTAAACCGGTGCTTAGGCGATTCTAAACTGGTCTAATTATACAGACTTAAACGGGGAACAAAATGCTCCTAATTACACATAAAAATCAACTCACTCCAACAATTCTTTTGCCAAACTGTGCCTCTTCAACTTGGTCTTTGGAGGAACTTCCACTTCACTGGGTCCTGCTTCATTACTGTATTGTTCACGTGTTCGCTTAATCACGTCTCGTTGTACAGTTTTTGATTCCTCAAAATCACAATTGGTAATACCCTCACACAAAGAAATGCTTCTGTTGGAATATTTTTTCATCCTTCGGTTGAGCTCTTCTTCTCTATCTTGTTCATACAATGGACGGATTCCGCACTTCTTCACCTTCAAGCCTGTCTCGCTTCCGAAATGAATACTAATCTGATCCCAACATGTTGGAAGAATGCATGAAAGTCATATCTTGTGTTAAAATGCATGCATGAAATAAACATGTTGGATGACTAGTGAAGTTAGGCTAGTCAACATTCTTTGTGTAAATTAGGCAAGTTAGGCAAGTTAGGAAATTATGCAAGTTAGGCAAGTTAGGCAAGTTAGGCTTATGTCTACTTTCTTTTCCTATATATATGTTTCATTTGTAATTGTTTCTTCATGAAATACACATAAAAAAATTCTACATGGTATCAGAGCAGGTTCATTTGTAACCTGTCTCTGCCATTCTTGCTGCTGTAATTTTTTATTTCTTTAGTCTAAGTCATGACCGAAGAAAGTTCTGTGAACCATGATGAGGAAACCCGGCACAATCTCTCTCCAAACTTCTCAGACGTTGAGGTTAACACCAATCAACGTTTGTGTTCAGTTCTCTTGAATGAGTTCAATTATCTTCCTTGGTCCCGAGCTGTTTCACTAGCTCTCGGAGGCAAAGGGAAGTTAGGGTTTGTAAATGGAAGCGTGGAAGCTCCAGACAGTTCTTCCTCTACATACAATGCATGGCTCTGCAAAGATCAACTTGTCATGTCCTTGCTGCTCAACACCGTGGAGAAACATGTTGCTGAAATTTTTAGCTACTCCAATTCCGCACATGATCTTTGGAAAGCTTTGCAGGATATGTATGGAAATCAAAACAACTATGCACGGGTCTTCCAATTAAAGAAGGGCATTGCCAGTGCTCAACAAGAAGGGAAAGCATTTGTTCAACACCTTGGGAGCCTCAAAGCCATGTGGAATGAGTTGGATGTATATCTCCCTCATACCACAGATCCTACCATTCTCCTAAAACGAGCTGAGGAAGACAAAATTTATCAGCTGTTAGGGAGTTTGAGCTCTGAGTACGAGGACCTAAGGAGTCACATCTTGATGGGTCAAGACCTGCCTACCTTCAACAATGTTTGTGCAACTATCCAACGAGAAGAAGCAAGAAAGAAGGTTATGAATGTTGATCACAATCCTAGATTAACGGAGACTCGGGCATATGCATCAAAGTACAAGAACTCAGAAGCCAAGGTATACAAGGGAAGAAACACACATCTAAAATGCAAATATTGCAATGGTGTTGGTCATGAGGAAGACAAGTGTTGGGAACTTCATCCTGAACTCAAGCCTAAGTTCAGCAAAGATGGAAGGATGATACCAAGGTCCTCGCAACAATTTCAACCTCATTTCAAGGCACAACTTGCTAATGCTCACGCTCCTACTATCTCACAAGGATCCATGGAGTTCACTGCCAATCCATTGTCATTGATCAATGAATTTGCAGCTTACCTACAAAGTAAGGGGCACGGAGGAGGCTCACATGGTCAAGGCAATGAAGAGGGTAGTCACACAGCTATGTTGGGACAATTTGCCGGATTTCTTGCTGGAAATGAGAAAGTTCCAAAGGGAGAAGCATCAGGTATACTCAAAGCCTTTACTACTGCCCTATTAACTAGTACTGAAATTGATTGTTGGATAATTGATTTAGGCACCACAGATCATATGACAAACAAAGTTACAAATTTACATCATTTTAAAAAAATTTCAAGCCCCTCACATGTGTCTGTTGCAAATGGAAAAAATGTCTTAGTTTTGGGAAAAGGAGAAATAAACTTACTCTCTCAGAAAACACCTTCCACTGCCCTCTATGTACCAACCTTTCCCTTCCAACTTTTGTCAATTGGAAAGATCACCAACACCCTAAACTGCCGTGTTATTTTCTCACCAAATAAAGTAATGTTTCAGGATGTTCTCACCATGAAGATGATTGGTGAAGGGGTCTTCATAAATGGACTTTACTACCTGTGCAAGAATGCATGTTTCACTCAGGCTCTTCAAGCTCAATCGAAGTCCATAGATGAAAACCAACTTTGGCATAGGAGATTAGCTCACCCCTCTGAACTTGTCTTGTCGAAACTGTTTCCAAATTTTTGTAACCCCTATCCTACTTGTGATACTTGTCAATTTTCTAAGTTTACTAGGCTACCTTTTGGTAATTCAATGTCTAGGACAAGTAAACCTTTTGAAATGGTACACACCGATGTATGGGGACCTGCAACTGAATCAATGGAAGGTTTTAAATATTTTGTTCTATTTGTTGATGATTTCTCTCGAACAAGTTTTCTATATCTTATGAAATCAAAAAGTGAAGTCCCTACCATTTTCAAAGACTTTCACATGCATGTTAAAACGCAATTTCAATCAAACATTAAGGTTTTAAGGTCAGATAATGGCACTGAATTTCTATCCAACAACATGCTTCAATACATAAGTTCTCAGGGTATCATACATCAAACCAGCTGTGTGGGGACTCCCCAACAAAATGGAGTAGCCGAGAGGAAAAATAGAGATCTCTTGGAAAAAACTCGTGCTCTCATGATTCACATGCACGTTCCAAAGAAATTTTGGTCGTTTGCCATCCTTACTGCCACTTATCTCATCAATCGACTTCCAAGTCGTGTGCTAGGGTTTAAATCTCCCTATGAAGTTCTCAAGGGGAGGAAAATAGATTTGACACATCTCAAGGTGTTTGGTTGTGTGTGTTTTGTTCACATCCAAACCTTGAACCGTGACAAACTAGATGCTAGGGCAACCAAGTGTGTGTTTATGGGATACTCGACCACTCAAAAGGGATACAAGTGCTTCAATCCAGTCACTAAGAAGTGCACAGTTTCAAGAGATGTGAAGTTCGAAGAAGACTATCCCTATTTTACAAGTCAGGGGGAGGATTTAGTTGACATGTTCCCACTCCCTCAAAACTTTAATTATCCGATGTTGGAAAAGAGATCAGTCATTGTAAGTCCAGACTGTGAAGAAGTTCAAACTGACCAAATTACTGCCAGTGAGAGTGAAGACGAGCCCTACTCTGATCTTTCTCCGCCCTCTACAGAATCTCAGATGATTAAAAGAAATCCTCCTCGAATCAGAAAACCTCCAGCTAGGTTGCAGGACTATGTTACATATGCCTCACGACATCCAATCAATGAATGTATCAGCTTTAGTAAGTTCTCAACATCTCATGCTGCATTTCTCAGTGAAATTGATAAGCAATATGAACCAAGAAGCTTTCAAGAAGCTTATATTCTCCCACAATGGAACCAAGCCATGAAAGAAGAGATTCGTGCATTGGAAGAGAATTTCACCTGGAGCCTAGTTCAACTACCATCAGGAAAAAAGGCTGTTGGAAGTCGTTGGATTTACAAGACTAAATTCAAAGCTGATGGATCTATCGAGAGACACAAGGCTAGACTTGTTGCTCGAGGTTTCACCCAAACCTTTGGTGTAGATTATAAGGAAACATTCGCACCGGTGGCCAAGATGAACTCAGTCAGGGTTTTACTGTCAGTTGCAATCAATTGTGGATGGTCACTCTACCAAATGGACGTGAAGAATGCTTTCCTTCACGGCGAGCTGCAGGAAGAAGTGTATATGCAACCTCCTCCAGGCTATGATGGTATTAAAGGCAACATGGTTTGTAATTTGCACAAGGCAATATACGGATTGAAACAATCACCAAGAGCTTGGTATGCCAAGCTCAGTTCTGTTCTGGAAAAGGCTGGATTCATGCGAAGTAATGCTGATTCTTCGTTATTTGTAAGAACTGGCACCAGGGGGAAGTTGGTGGTCCTCGTCTATGTTGATGATCTTATCATCACTGGAGATAATACCGTGGAGATTGAGGCACTAAAACTCTCACTACATCAAGCTTTCGTTATCAAAGA
This sequence comes from Malus sylvestris, assembly GCF_916048215.2. Lineage (NCBI taxonomy): Eukaryota > Viridiplantae > Streptophyta > Magnoliopsida > Rosales > Rosaceae > Malus > Malus sylvestris. Next base: position 3,933,606 of record NC_062264.1, on the reverse strand, counting down.
TTTGGGGAGGTTAAAGTATTTTTTGGGGATCGAAATGGCAACATCTTCAAAAGGACTGTTTCTAAATCAACGGAAATATGTATTGGACCTCCTTCAAGAAGCAAAAATGCTTGACTGCAAGCCTGCTATCACTCCTGTTGATTGTAAACTGAAGCTCAGCATATATGGAGAAGCCATGCATGATGTAAGCTACTATCAACGATTAGTAGGCAAGCTCATATACCTTACTATCACTCGTCCAGATATCACATATGCAGTGAGCTTGGCTAGTCAGTTCATGCACTCTCCCACTGTTGATCACCTTAACCTTGTTAAGAGAGTCCTTCGTTATCTTAAGGGTTCAATTGGGCAAGGAATTACAATGCATAACAATCAGTCCACTGTCATTAGTGGCTACACAGATGCAGACTGGGCATGTAATGCAATTGATAGGAAATCAATCACAGGCTATTGTACATTTGTTGGTGGAAACCTTGTCACATGGAAGAGTAAGAAGCAACAGGTAATTGCTCGTTCCAGCGCAGAGGCTGAGTATCGAGCCATGGCAGCCACTGCGTGTGAACTCATTTGGCTTAAAGGGTTTCTTTCAGACTTAGGGTTTCCTAGTTCTACTCCTATGACGCTTATGTGTGATAATCAGGTAGCCATGCACATTGCTGCCAATCCTGTGTTCCATGAAAGAACCAAACATATTGAAGTGGATTGTCATTTCATCAGAGCTCAAGTTCAAACGCAAATCATCCGGACCATGTTCACACGAAGCCATGATCAACTAGCAGATCTTTTTACAAAGGCACTAGCATCATCTCAGTTTCATCGGTTATTGGGCAAGCTTGGCTCAGTGAATCCCCTCGATCCAGCTTGAGGGGGAGTGTTGGAAGAATGCATGAAAGTCATATCTTGTGTTAAAATGCATGCATGAAATAAACATGTTGGATGACTAGTGAAGTTAGGCTAGTCAACATTCTTTGTGTAAATTAGGCAAGTTAGGCAAGTTAGGAAATTATGCAAGTTAGGCAAGTTAGGCAAGTTAGGCTTATGTCTACTTTCTTTTCCTATATATATGTTTCATTTGTAATTGTTTCTTCATGAAATACACATCAAAAATTCTACACAACATTTCTCCTCCCAACGATTGGTCACAGATTGCAAAAGGGCTTTCCTAGATAGAAATACCAACCAAAGGTGATCCGACGCTACCTCGTTAAGCTGAGTAGGTCCAAAGCCGCCAATGGATTGAAAGTTGTTGTTTGAACCTAAACTGTGATGACACATAATTCTATGCCCATCATGTCCTGGACATTGTAGTGCACGATTGGGAGCTGAAATATTTTGTGCAGCTACAAATAGAGCGCATGAAGCAAACCCCACCACCTTGCTATTGCATGAGTGCGAAGGTAGCTTCTCAATCACCGAATCCCCCATGCTTTGGTTATTGAACCACTCAGGAATTTCACTTCCAGGAATTACTATACTGAAACGTTTCACAAAATGAGGGAGCTCCTGCACAAAGTAACAACGCAAATAAATGTACACAACTAAGGAGATGAGGGAGTTACTATACCTGAATGAATCAGGAATTACTATACCTGAATGAATCTCTTTAGCATTAGATATATAGAAAACTTCATTTTAATCCTTGACAAATATGACTTTTTGATTAAAACCATGAGTAAGATCAAAATCTAATTTTAGTCTGTTGATACATTAATAACCTCATTTATTAATTATATTTTGATTTTTTAATTATTCTTTCTAATTTTTAATGTATTGATTTTATTTCATTATAATTTTTATTTTCATTTCATTCATCGTAATATATTTTGTTGTGAACATTTAGATAAACTAATTTTTGTTATACAATATATTTTTATGTACTTTATCTTCTTCATTTAGGTATATTAAATTTATTATAACACATTTTGGTGCATACATTTAGGTACACACATTTCGGTACATATATTTCGATACAAATATTTAGGTACATTAATTCAATATAATACATTTTCGGTACTAACATTTCGGTGCATACATTTCGGTACATACATTTCGGTACACACATTTAGGTACATACATTTCGGTACTAACATTTAGGTACATTAATTGAGTCTTTCAAATTTGAAGAATGTTAAATAAAATTAATAAATTAAAAAACTCTTTTTTGGTCAAAAAATAAATTAAAATTTGTGTATTAATAAATTTAAATATTTAATGGGAGACATTAAATAAAATGCACATTAATTATTTTGAATTAAGGCATTAGGGACTAAAATCAATATTTAATCTAACACCAGGTTTTTTTTAAATTTTAATCTTCTTGAAGGATTAAAGTTCAAAAACCCCATAGATATATTATGGCATTGCAACCTTGATTTCCAGCCAAACTGAAGCAATTGACAGAACGCAAACAAAAATACCTTAATCTGCAAGCATGTGGTAAACATGGGAGCATTTTTAAGGAAGTACAATTCTCCATGAATATACTTAAGACGCTGTTTAATGGAATGGCTGGCAGTTGTTGAAGCCTTTTGCAATTATCCAATACAAAAGACCCCAGCTTAGAAAGCCCGCTGATGCTTGCAGGAAGGCTAACAAAATGGTTTCCGCTAAGATTTAGTGCTCGTAAAGAGGACAAGAAACCAATATCATCGGGAATTGCTCCTTCACAAAGATTGCAGTTCTTCAGATTTAATTCCTTCAGAAAGCATAAATCTTTCAACGAAGCTAAGACCACACTCGCAGGGTGAGAAACCTTTGCTGGAAATTCGCCAGAAGTGAAGAAGGAAGACCATGATCTAGCTGGTGGTGCATTACATCCAAGAAAATTTGATAGTACCAAATTTTTCACTGAAACCAGGGAGGATTCCGTCTCTCTCAAAGCAATTCCACTTAAATCAATCTCCTCCAAACTCCTACGTATAACTGAGGAAGGCATTTCCTGAACAACAGTTCGGCTTAAAGAAAGCCTCGAGAAAATTTTCATTTCTCCAACAAATTCTGGAATCTTTTTCAGTTTTGAGCAGCCAGAAATATCAAATACTTCAAGAGATTCCATTTCTACCTTGTTTGGGAGACTCTTAACACTTTTACAGTCTTTGAGATTTAGAAGTCTAAGCCTTTTGAGAAACGCAATGGATGAATGAATCTTAATTAAATTTGTACAACCTTCAAGAACTAGCTCCTCGAGATTTTGAATACCTGTGAAATCTGGGGTCCTTGTCAAGTTGTGGGAGTAACTAAGATCGATAGACTTCAACTTGCCCAAGTGCTGTACAAAATAGAAATGTTACAACAGTTCATGTTCAGAAACTACAATTATTGTAATTGACAGTGTAAAAATCAATTTTCCAATCATCTACCTTTATTCCATCCCAAAGGCGATCAATTTTGCTATGCTGCAGACTAAGTCTTGTAAGTTCATCCGGTTGAAAAATTGGTGGTAGACATTCGGAGGGATACCAGCTCCATTTGAGAACTCTTAATGCATTTGGAAGATACTTGGGGCCCTTAGAAAGGCTCACATTATGGATGTGGAGCAACCTCAGCTTACACATCTTAGTGAATGCTTCAGGATTCCAGTGTGCCTCTTCAAATTCACTCGAGCATAAGACTATGCCTTCAATTGCCTCTGATCCCTGATAAATAGGATTAAAGGAATTGTTAATTTCGTAATCAAGTCTCTTATCATGTTCAATAATATTATAGTGTCCTATCCAAACTTTGGTATTTTCATTTTCACGCAACTTCTTACCGTATTCTCTACAAGCACATGCAAGATATCATTACGAAGCCACAACCGACTACGACCACCTGGCTCCTCATTCGACTCTTGTCGAACAATTTCCCATGCCATTTCTTGTATCAAATCATGCATAGAAACGTACTTGTTTGAAACACTTAAGAGAGATTTCTCAATAAGAACATCTACCATAATACGAGCACCGGCAAAGCCACAACTCTCTAGTACTTCAACTAGTTGCTTCTTTTTATACCAAGTGTAGAAACATGCATTGTCCTCATAATAATAAAACTTATGGAAACATGCAATGTCAAGGAAGATTCTCTTCTCAGACTTATCTAGTCCATCATAACTTATTTTCAATGTTTCATAAATTGTTCTATTAGGAGCTTGCTTCAGTTTATCTAGTGCACTCTTCCATTCATCTCGACCTCTTTTGTACAAAAAAGACCCTAAAGTTTCAAGAGCTAATGGAAGACCACTTGCATAACTGATGAAACATTTAGACAGTTCTAAAAAATCTTCTTCCAACTCATCATCTTTAAAGGCTTTCCGACTAAAGAGAAAAAGAGCTTCATCTTGGGTTAATGGCTTAACCTCATATACCATATCTATACCATATTCAACAAACAAACGTTCATCTCTAGTTGTAATGACGATTCTACCCCCGAAACCAAACCACTCTTTTTGTTTGACCAACTTTTCCAGTTGATCTGATTGATCCACATCGTCGAGTATGAGAAGAACCTTTTTATTACATAAACACCTACTTATCCTAGTGATTCCACTATAAGCATTCCAAATTTGTATGTTATTTTCCCCTAAGATTTCAGAAAGAAGCTGCTTTTGTAGATGAGCTATACCATCCTTAGAGCACACCTCTCTAACATTAGCAAGAAAGCTGCTACCTTCAAAATCATGAGAAATTCTCTCGTAAACTAATCTAGCTAGGGTTGTCTTACCCACTCCACCCATCCCCCATATCCCTATAAAGCGAATATCGTTTGCATCTGTATCTAAAAGCAAATCTATTTCCTCCAGTTTAGAATCGATTCCGACAAACCTCTCTGAGGAATCTAACATTGACAACGTAGGATGCACTTCCTCCCATAGTGTATTGACGATTCTTTGGATAAGCTCTGTATCATACCTACAAAAAGAACAAACAACGTAAATAAAAAATCATCACATCCTAAAATAAAGTGCTTGGTAACGTTGAAACTCAATAGAAAAAAATTGTTCTTCAGCTATAAACGTCAGTTGTTGCCTCATGCTTACCTACAATCCCTTGAATCCCACCCAGCGAGATCAGCCACCCTTTTTAACGACCTTCTCCACTCATTTACGTGTTCTCGATAATTTACTTCATGTTCCGCAAAGGCTTCGCCAAACCTCCCTCGTTGATGGCGTACATCAGAAGGATCCACGCCATAAAAAATGGGAAAAATTCTCTTTTTCTCTTTCATGCAACGAACAATATGAGTAAGTTCTCGCAAACACCAACTTGAAGAAGCAAAGTTTGTCGAAAGAACTATGATTGCAGACATTGATTGGTCAATTGCCCTCAGGAGCTCTGGATTGATATCTGTCCCACTTTCAAATTCTGGTTCGTCCCTGAAAGTCTTGATTCCTCGCGCCTCCAACTGTTTGTATAAATGATCTGTAAAACCCCGGCGGGTGTCTTCACCTCTGAAACTCAGAAACACATCGTATTTCCATGGAAAAACTGCGGGAGCAGAAGCCCGGGCCATTTGGCTGCTCAACGCAGATTGGCGAGTTTTTCGCTCTGAGGCGCCCAATCGACGCCCAATCGAACTCTCTGAGGCGCACTTCGACAAAGATTGGCGAGTTTTTTGCTGACTCCCACAAAACAGAGGCGGCAAGCCACCCACCTAGCCTCTGAGGCCGCCTAGGTGTGCCTCGAGGTGAGTATTTTAAAACACAGTATATATATATACACACATACATACATATGGGTTCGGTTACAAAATTTTGTCAATTGAAAATGATACTTTTATGTTATCATTTACTTGGTACATGAATATGTTTTATTTTGAAAATGAAAGATAGACTATACTGGGAACAAAATTCTTGAGACTGTTTGGGTGTGCCTATGGATGCTAACTTGGTTCTTAGAGACTGTTTTGCATTGCTTCTTTCCTTACTACGTTATATGATATGGACATAATTTTTTTTTTTTAATCATTTTGAAGGTTTTATAGACCTTTGATTTTTTAACGTGCAAGTAATCAAGAGAAAATCAAGCATGTAAGCCATAATTACAGTAAAAAATATCCCGCCTTCTCTCTCCTCCCTTCCCTCTGCAAGTTTGATATGCTTATAACCGAGTAAAATTAGTCAAATTCACCCCTTCATTATTGTAGCTTTGAGTTGTTCTAGCGGTTGCTATTCCAGGAGACCTGCTACAAATCTTCCTATTTATGTGCTTGTTGGCATTACCGCCTTAGTATGTCTACTAACTTTCTATAGAATTTCTGGCCATTGAATAATCTATTTAGAACTAGAAAATAGAGCTGTGATACGTTTATGTATACCACATGAAGGGCTGGTTTGGTATTGCTGTGTTTTGAAAAAAAAGCTGCTGTGAGAATAAGCGGTTGTGCTGTGAGAATAAGCGGCTGTGAAATAAATCAATAGAGTGTTTGGTAAACTTTTTTGTAAAAGTTATTTTGGAAAAAAAAAAAGGCAGTCTAATAGTGGGTCTTTTCATTAAAGGAGCATTGTAGCTCCGTGTGCTTTGAAAAAAATCAAGTTTTCCAAAGCTGCAAATAGCAGCTTCAGCTTTTTCCTTTGATTTCAGCTTATTCTCACAACAACTTCCAAAAGAAGCCATTTTTTTTCAGTTTACCAAACACCTAAAACCCTCAAAGCTTTTTTTCATGGATGTTTTTTTTTAAGCACGTCACTCTCAAACCACCCTGAAGTTGGAGTAGAATAAGCTTCTTTTATCCTCCTGCATCTTGACACTCTTATTCTTTCTATGTTGAATCCTACAAGTAATTTGTAATTAGTTTACTATATATGGTATATGTAAGTCTGCACTTCCGATAAATTTTCTCGACATCAGTGTTTTAAGCTGAATGTTTTGTTAATGTAGACTGTTATAAATGTTTCCCATTCTTAATGTTGCACTAGGGGTGGGCACTGACCGGGCTTAATTTTGAAGGGACCGAACTGGATCGGAGTTCATTTTTAAAAATAAGAATCGAACCTTACCCAACCCGGTTGAAAAGGGTCGGTTCGAGTCGAGTCCTTGAGTCATTTTTTTTTGTTTGAATGAGAAAAAAAATTAAAAAATTAAAAATTTGCACAAATTCACTACTAGTAGTAGGACAACGTCGTTGATGTCGTCTTCCTCAGCACAAAAGAAAATAAGTAGCACAGAGGCTGCACAATAAGCAACAAATCAAACCCATTTGATCATGCACACAGACAAAACCAACCAAACAATGATCAAAACATCAAAATTGAAAAGAAACAACGATCAACACATAAACAGCAAAAAAAAAAAAAAAAAAAAACGAACAGAACCCAGAACTCAAAAGCATGATATTGTCCTCGATGGTGGTGATGGGTGGTGGTCGCGACGGCGTTGATGGGTTTATGATAGTCTGGGACTGGGTTCTTTGATGTCGTCAAAAACCACCGTTGATTCCTCATTTAAGTCGAGTCCACATTCCTCTTCAAGTCGGGTCCACGGGTCAAAAACCACAGATTCCTCTTTAAGTCGAGTCCACAGGTCCAAAAACCCACATTCAACACTGAATTCTTTGAGACCGTCGCCAGAAAACTTGTCCCTCGTGCCATCTTTGTCAATCTGGAGCCCACCATCATCGACGAGCTCGCTATCGTCGTCATGCCATCATCGTTCATCTTCAATCTCTACTATCCCTCAGGTCTCTCGGAGCATCTCCAATCTGGAGCCTTATGTCATCGTTGACACCAATTTCGAGACCGGAGTCGGGAGAAGACATCGAGTTAGGCCATCTCTAACCGAGGGCTGGCCAGAGGGCTCATTTTAGCCATCTGGCCCTTCAAGATTCTCCAAGATATTAATATTTTAATGAACAGTACAGGGCCATATTTGCCTCCATCTCCAACCGAGGGCCAGAGGGCCAGATGGCTCGTTTTAGCCCTATCACAAAAAACCGTCTCCAACCGAGGGCCAAAGGGTCATAGGGCCAAACATAATTTATTATTTAAAAACTACAACTAAAATGTTGTTTAAGTTTCATGTTGGTTAATTTTATTTAATGTTGTTTCATATTGTTTAATGTTGTTTCATGTTACTTAATTTAATTTAATGTTGTATAATGGCTTAGGAAGTTATAGGAAAAAAATAGAATTTAAAAAAAATATGAAACAAATTTTGTGAAATAGAAGTTATAGGAAAAAAATGGAATTTAGAAAATAATATGAAGTAAATTTTGTGAAATAGAAGTTATAGGAAAAAAATGGAATTTAAAAAAAATATATGAAATAAATTTTGTGAAATAGAAGTTATGGGAAAAAAAAAATATGAAACAAATTTTGTGAAATAGAAGTTATAGGAAAAAAATGGAATATAAAAAAAATATGAAACAAATTTTGTGAAATAGAAGTTATAGGAAAAAATAGAAGTTATATGAAAATTTTTGTAAATAAAAATAAATAATAATAATGTAAAAAAAAAAATTAAATCAAATGCAACGGCTAGTAGCCGTTTCATTTGAATTTTTTTTTAAAACAATCCTGTCGGTTATAACCGACAGTAACCGACAGGAATACACCATTATTTAGTATATTAAATAATAGTATGTATTCCTGTCGGTTATAACCGACAAGAATAACAAAACTATAAAAAAAAATAGCCAGCCCTCCAGCCCTCTCTGATCCCGTGGGGCCCTCCCAGATTCCAAAGCCCTCTGGCCTAGCCCTCGGTTGGAGACGGTTTTAGGGCTATTTTCGGCATTCTGGACCATTCGGTTAGAGATGGCCTTAGGATTCAGAGAGATGAGCGAGAGAGATAAGGACAAAGGAAATACCAGATCTGAGATTGAGACTCAGTGAGAGAGTGTTGTGAATCTGTGATGGGGTTGGGAAATGGAACTCAATCTCAACGGTGTGATTTAAGTGGTATTAAATCAATGGTGGAAAACGGTCCGGGCCGGGGGTTCGTTTTCTCAAAATTTTGGATCTGCCCAACCCCGCTTATTTCATGGACCCGTCCCACTTCGTCCCGTTTTCTATTCATTGATGTAAAGATTGTGCCTTATTTTGGGTATTACCGTATTAGGTGAAGATGAAGTCTATTTGGATAAGAGTAAATTCATTGTGTTTTAAATTTTTTTTTAATTTAGATAATCATGTTCAATTTTTTGGTTTGATTTAAATGAATTTCTTAAAAAAAAAAGAGTTGGTTTTCTGGTTAGTTTTTTGGGTTGTACATCTGGGTATTTCATACACACAAAAGTTAGGCTTTTCTGGTTAATTTTTTGGGTTATATATCTGGGTGATTTTATTTTCTTCAAATTTGTGGCTTTTGTGATTTGAGATATGTACATAAGTTGAAATTTAGTTTTTCTGATTTCAGCTTTCATTCGAATCTTGACACTTCCTCATCATTAAAATCGTTTTTTTGTGTTGTTCTTTTCCAAGCTCGGTTGCAGATCCACAAAGGCATGAAGGTATGTCATTTCAGTATATATTGTACATGTGTGTACATGTGGGAGTGTGTATGTGTTTTTTTTTTTTTGGGTTGATTAAGTTAATGAGGTTTGTTTTAATTCCAGATTATTTTGGTTCTGGTTAAACTAGTCGGACGTTAGAAGAGTGGATGGTGTATGAAAAGCTTTGGTTTATTAAATAGAATGTGATTTAATGCTTTGTAATCTTTATAAACATATTTATCTATACAATTTCTAATCCAGCTACAATGCGTGAGCATAATTTCTAGTTTTTTCGAAAGGGAACAAGCAAAGCAGAACTCCTAGGATCTCTACTCTGATACCATGCTAATTTAGACTTATTTTGGGATTTTAATTGTCTAATATTATTCTTCTCATCAAGAAGGCAAATATATATATATATATATATATATATGTTACAGGCTTGATTTACAAGGTAAGAGTATGCAATAATATTTACCCTAATTATACAGACTTAAGGGGGAACAAGATCATCCTAATTACACATAAAATTCAACTCACTCCAACAATTCTTTCGCCAAACTATGCCTCTTCAACTTGGTCTTTGACTGTTTTGGAGGAACTTCCACTTTCACTGGGTCATACTTCAATACTGTATTGAGTCTCTGCCTTTCCACCTCCGTCTTGCTCATAGTTGCCAGATTCGGTCATTTAGTGTCTGAACTCTGTATCGGTACATCCGTACTGATACTTGGACGGTTTGGTTGTGAATTTGGTGTCTCTAATCAGATTAGACAACTTGAACAAAGAACTGAAAAAATGCACCTGGTCACCGTAAAATTCGCCGATGTCGTCCTTGTAGTTGTCGGGGAGACTTTCTGAAGAACAGAGGTGACTTGCTTACCCCCTCGAGAAGAGCATAACACTGCGCATGTTCCTATTCGTCCTTGTATTTGTCGGTGAAAGAGAAAAAGGAAAGGTCAGGGAAAGAGAAGAAATCAGAGAGGAGGAAAGGATAGAGAACTGGAATGCGACACTGAGAATTGAGAAGAAATAACAAAAGCGAAGGGAAAGGAAACGTCTACAAATACATTAATTATTTGTTTAATGAATATTTAATAAAAAAATATTAAAGAGATAAATGATGATTACGTGAAGAAATAACCAAGGGAAATGATAAGTCCTTGGTATCCGAGTCATTTTAATTTTAATTCCTATCTATTCATCTTCCAATGAAATGTTCACGTGAAGAAATAACAAGGAAAAGGAATGGTGCGGTAGTAAATTAATTATAAATGTATTATTATCAATATTTTTATATACAAACTAATTTACATTCTTTAACGAATTTAAAATGGATCGAACTAAAAACCGTACTGCTTAAGTCTACTCTCCGACGAAGAATACATCATTTTCCTACCTGGCGAAGAATACATCATGTTACTACCCAATCTTGTACCTGGACCGAATCTGCTCATCAACTTGAATCCCGTATCTGAACCGAATGGCGATCTCGAAATGTACCCGTATTTGCTTTTCCACGTCAACTCGCACATGCACTTCTCTTCGAATATGCTTCCGTGTCTGTAAAGAAAGTGCAAAGTTATGCCACCGCAACCATAATTGAGGCATTTGACAAAAACCAATTTCATCGGAATTCCGCAATGATGTGGTAAACATGGGAGCACTTCTAAGGAAGTACAATTATACGTGAGTATTTGTAATTTGCCGTTTAATGGAACTCTTGGCAGTCGTTTAAGCCTTTTGCAATTTTCCAAATTAATACAGAGCAGCTCAGAAAGCCTGCTGATGCTTTCAGGAAGGCTAACAAATTGGTTGCCCCTAAGAATTAGAACTCGTAAAACGGACAAGGAACCAATATCATCGGGAATTGCTCCTTCACAAAGATTGCAGTCCGTCAGATTTAATTCCTTCAGAAAACATAAATCTTTCAACGAAGCTAAGACCACACTCGCAGGGTGAGAAATCTTTGCTGGAAATTCGCCAACAGTGAAGAAGGAACGCCATGATCTAGCTGGTGGTGCATTACATCCAAGAAAATTTGATAGTACTAAATTTTTCACTGAAACCAGGGAGGATTCCGTCTCTCTCAAAGCAATTCCACTTAAATCAATCCTCTCCAAACTCCAACGTATAACTGAGGAAGGTATTTCCTGAACACCAGTTTCGCTTAAAGAAAGCGTCGAGAAATTTTTCATTTCTCCAACAAATTCTGGAATCTTTTTCACTTTTGAGCAGCCAGAAATATCAAATACTTCAAGAGATTTCATTTCTACCTTGTTTGGGAGACTCTTAACACTTTTACAGTCTTTAAGATTTAGAAGTCTAAGCCTTTTGAGAACTGCAACAGATGAATGAATCTTAACTAAATTTGTACAACCTTCAAGAACCAGCTCCTCGAGATTTTGAATACCTGTGAAATCTGGGGTCCTTGTCAAGTTGTGGGAGTAACTAAGATCGATAGACTTCAACTTGCCCAAGCACTGTACAAAATAGAAATGTTACAACAGTTCATGTTCAGAAACTACAATTATTGTAATTGACAAAGTAAAAATCAATTGTCCAATCATCTACCTTTATTCCATCCCAAAGGTGATCGATTTTGCTATGCTGCAGACTAAGTATTGTAAGTTCATCCGGTTGAAAAATTGGTGGTAGACATTTGGAGGGATACCAGCTCCATTTGAGAACTCTTAAAGCATTCGGAAGATACTTGGGGCCCTTAGAAAGGCTCACATTATGAATGTCGAGCAACCTCAGCTTACACATCTTAGTGAATGCTTCAGGATTCCAGTGTGCCTCTACAAATTCACTCAAGCGTAAGACTATGCCTTCAATTGCCTCTGATCCCTGATAAATAAGATTAAATGAATAGTTAATTTCGTAATCAAGTCTCTTGTCATGTTAAATAGTATTACAGTGTTCTATCCAAGCTTTGGTATGTTCATTTTCACGCAACTTCTTACCGTATTCTTTGTGAGCACGTGCAAGATATCATGAGGAAGCCACAACCGACTACGACCACCTGGCTCATCGTAAGACTCTTGTCGAACAATCGCCCATGCCATTTCTTGTATCAAATCATGCATAGACACATACTTGTATGATTTATACAAGAGAGATTTCTCAATAAGAACTTCGATCACAATGCGAGCGCCAACAAAGCCACAGTTTTCTAGTCTTTCAATTACTTGCTCCTTTTCACGAAAGTTATGGAAACATGCAATGTCAAGGAAGATTCTCTTATCAAACTCATCTAGTCCATCATAACTTATTTTCAATGTGTCAAAAATTTTCGTATTAGGAGCTTGCTTCAGTTTATCTAGTGCACTCTTCCATTCATCTCGACCTCTTTTGTACAAAAAAGACCCTAAAGTTTCAAGAGCTAATGGAAGACCACTTGCATAACTGATGAAACATTTGGACAGTTCTAAAAAATCTTCTTCCAACTCATCATCTTTAAAGGCATTCCGACAAAAGAGAAAAAGAGCTTCATCTTGGGTTAATGGCTTAACCTCATAGACCATCTCTATATCATGTTTAACTAACAAACGTTCATCTCTAGTTGTAATGACGATTCTACTCCCGGAACCAAACGACTCTTTTTGTTTGACCAACTTTTCCAGTTGGTCTGATTGATCCACATCGTCGAGTATGAGAAGAACCTTTTTATTACGTAAACACCTACTTATCCTAGTGATTCCACTATCAGCATTCCAAATTTGTATGTTATTTTCCCATAAGATTTCAGAAAGAAGCTGCTTTTGTAGATGAGCTATGCCATCCTTAGAGCACACCCCTCTAACATTAGCAAGAAAGCTGCTACCTTCAAAATCATGAGAAATTCTCTCGTAAACTAATCTAGCTAGGGTTGTCTTACCCACTCCACCCATCCCCCATATCCCTATAAAGCGAACATCGTTTGCATCTGTATCTAAAAGCAAATCTATTTCCTTCAATTTAGAATCGATTCCGACAAACCTCTCTGAGGAATCTAACATTGACAACGTAGGATGCACTTCCTTCCGTAGTGTATCAACGATTCCTTGGATAAGCTCTGTATCATACCTACAAGAAGAACAAACAACGTAAATAAAAAATTATCATATCCTAAAATAAAGTGCATGGTAACGTTGAAACTCAGTAGTAAAAAATTGTTCTTCAGCTATAAACGTCAGTTGTTGCCTCATGCTTACCTACAATCCTTTGAATTCCACCCAGCGAGATTAGCCACCCTTTCTAACGACTTTCTCCACTCATTTACCTCCTCCATGTGTTCTCGATAATTTACTTCATGTTCCGAAAAGGCTTCGCCAAAACTCCCTCGTTGATGGCGTACATCAGAAGGTTCCACGCCATAAAAAATGGGAAAAATTCTCTTTTTCTCTTCCATGCAACGAACAATATGAGTAAGTTCTCGCAAACACCAACTTGAAGAAGCAAAGTTTGTCGAAAGAACTATGATTGCAGACCTTGATTGCTCAATTGCCTTCAGGAGCTCTGGATTGATATCTGTCCCTCGTTCAAGTTCTGGTTCGTCCCTGAAAGTCTTGATTCCTCGCGCCTCCAACTGTTTGTATAAATGATCTGTAAAATCCCGGCGGGTGTCTTCACCTCTGAAACTCAGAAACACATGGTATTTCCATGGAAAAACTGCAGGAGCAGAAGCCCGGGCCATTTGGCTGCTCAACGCAAATCGGAAGTGTTCCAAGCAATCAGCTCTAAGCACATAAGTGACACTTCGACACGCCGACGATATGCCCCTGACACGGGTTGGACACGGTCAAGACACCGGTCAATGGGTTGGACACACCTCCGACACGGGTTGAATTATTTTGAGGCAGATTTTGATATCTTGAAATCTTTGGGGCAATTTGGAAATATAAAAACTGAAGCCTAAAACTTCAGTCTCTAATCTATTCTGCGCCTCCCTCCTCTTCTCCCACACTTTCGAAGAGGTGGATGATCTCAAATGGTTGGCTGGCGGAGCGAGGAAGGAAAGGAAGAGAGGTCGAGGTGAGAGCAGGAGAGAGAGAAAGCAATGTGAAGGATAGAGAACAAAGAGGATCTGATGGAGACAAGGGGAAATGAGAGAGTGGTGACGGAGTTGGTGGGAAGGGTATCATATATAGTAAAAAAAAAAGTAGAAAAAGAAGCGCCGAAAGTAGTTGGAGCATCATCTTTGAAAGTGATGGAATTGGTGGGAAATGTATCATATATAGTATCCAAGAAGGATTTGAGGATGTTTCGTGCTGGCATTCTTTGCTTTGTGTAATTGAATGATTGATGACACGGTGAGTATGTTTAATTTTGTGTTAGTGTCCTTTACTATTCGACAACTTCTTTTTCGTTTTTCTTTAAACGAAGAAATATCAAACCAATCAAGGTAGAGTGAGGCTAGCCTTGTGTAAGAAGCGGCGAAATTTCAAATTGGTTTAAGGTGTGTTAGGTGAGAAACTAAAATAAGAGAGAAAGATGCTTTTGTTGACGTTTGATAGTCAGATTGGGAAGATTTTTCATTGTGACCATCACACGAGGTGGTACTTCATATGTCTTTATATGAATGGTGAGATATGTGTGTTAAAAGATTAATAACTTCAAAATTAAAAAATTTCACCATTTACATAAAAACACGTAATTTACCATCCGTATTCTCGTAAAAACTAAAAATTTCTCGTCCGATTGGACTTGATTCAATGTATCAAAGCACATGCTACCAATTCTTTTTTCTTCTTTAATATATGGGCCCCACACCACTCTTTTTCTTTCTTTTCTGTCAAAGTCGTAGATCTCACTTTTTATCATCTTCGTCTAGCACACACCCATTCCTCCTTTGATCGTAGCTAAAATCTTTTCCAGCCTCTCTCCACCACAGATATCACACACCCCACCCACCAACATTTATTTATTATTTTAAATTATGTTTTGTTTTGTTTCAAAATTTTTGTAATTAGTTAAATAGGAGTTTAAAAATCTTCTTTTAAAAAGATAAATATATTATTAACATTTTTATTAAATGGTTGGTGGAGAAATAAGACACAATGAAAATATATTATTAGATCGAGGTATGCTGACCGTCATGTGAGGGTGACGTAACCATGTGCACAGTGTGAAAACAATATTAATATAAGAAATGCGAATAAATAAAACCAAACAAACTAGAGTACTAGATAAGATAAGGTGTGTTTGTACCATACTTGACCAATCCCGAAACTACCGAGCACCGGCCAACGCTATACTGTCAAGGACCCAGAAGAGTTCCCCTCCGACCAGGAGGCCAATCACTACTCGACACGTGTCAAGATTAGAAGCCAATCAGAGCGCAGCACGTGTCAACATCAAGAACCAATCATAACATGACACATGTCAATGTGACAAAGCTACAAGTTTTTCTATAAATAGGGGTCATTCCCCCACAATATGGCCTAATGCCATTTTGTGTTAAATCATTCACAAGAACTCACTAAATTGAGAGCTTGATCCTTTGTACTTGTGTAAGCCCTTCACTACTAATAAGAACTCCTCTACTCCGTGGACGTAGCCAATCTGGGTGAACCACGTACATCCTGTGTTTGCTTCTCTGTCTCTTTTCATTTACGTACTTATCCTCACTAGTGACCGAAGCAACCAAGCGAAGGTCACAAAACCTGACACTTTCTGTTGTACCAAAGTCTTCGCTGATTTTGTGCATCAACATTTGGCGCCGTCTGTGGGAAACGACACTTATTCCTACTCTCTTCAGCTGTGTCAAGCTGGTTTCTATCATTCGTACACTTTCTTTTGATCAGGCATCCCTCTCCAACATGGGAAGCGAAGGAAGCCACAACACACAGAACGACACCCCCCTTGCACATAGTGCGAAACAACGAAAGAAGGAAGGAAAACGAGTTCTTCTTCAAGCTAAAGTCGATGAGTTGGAAGCTCAGAACAACAAGATAGCAATGAGGAATGAGGTCCTCCAGGAGCAATATGAGAAGCTCTTCGAGACACTCCACGAAGCTAGGCAAGCTCAGACACGCGAGCTTGTTGCCCCCGTGGAAGTCAACCATCAACTGGGTGCCCTCCAACATGGAGGGTCACATGCATTCGACATAGATATCCCTGATAGGGAACAGATTACCCCTCGACTTGATAATCAACATGAGGCTTCTCTTAACCCAGTTGCTTCGACCCGAACCATGAGAAGTGGAGGGAGACACCTCTTTGCTGAAGGGGCAGAAGGATCGAAAGCCGTCTTTCGCGATTGTCGGGATTTCCTGAAGCAACGTCGAGAGAATTCCATCCATATAAGCTCAAAGATCAATGACCCAAGGATTTCTGAGAGACTCGGTCCCCTGCCACGGCCCGAGCCGGCCACCAATTTGGGGAAGGGGCAACAAGTCCTAGAGAGACATGAGGGTACAGGGGACTCAGAGGTGTTCCGACAGACATACCCTGGAAGCCAGTACAACGAGTCCAGGGAAAAATCACATGCCCTTGATCAAACCTTCCTAATTCCAAGAGGAGATGGAGATTTACGAAAGAAAGCTCCAGTGGCACATAACTCCTCTCAGGACCCCCTTGTCCTACAACTTATTGAGGAAGTAAACAAGTTGAAGGCTGAACGTCAGGCTGAAATACCTGACTGGAACCAACCCAGGCCTGGCCCTCTTACAAGGAGGATCCTCAACACCCCCCTTCAAGCAAAGACAAAGCAAAAGCTTGGCTTGCAACTTTATACTGGAAAAGAGGACCCGATTGAGCACCTTAACCTCTTTGAGTCCACCATGGCATACCGGATGCACACCGACGAAGAGCGATGTCTTCTTTTCCCCTCCACCCTCTCTGGCGGAGCTC
This sequence comes from Malus sylvestris, assembly GCF_916048215.2. Lineage (NCBI taxonomy): Eukaryota > Viridiplantae > Streptophyta > Magnoliopsida > Rosales > Rosaceae > Malus > Malus sylvestris. The sequence goes on along the minus strand of NC_062264.1, from coordinate 3,916,362 downwards.
TAAATTGGTATTGTCGTCTTACACCTGAGACGGTAGACTCATTTGAGGAATTGAGGAAACTATTTGTTTCCCAACACATTTTCCAAACCGATCGCTTGCACTCTGCAGATGACCTGTACACTATCCGCCAGAAGCCAGACGAGTCATTACGTATGTATGTTGGCCGCTTCAGCCATGAATACTCCCGGTGTGCCGAGGCAGACGACAAGACTGCCCTCAAAGCCTTCACGGCAGGCCTACGTGATTGTTTCTTTAAATACATGATCAATGCCAATACTTGGAAGACTTACTCTGAGGTGATGGCGCAGGCTTATAACCATGCCTCCGCCGAGGCAAAGACATATCAGGAGAAACCCCCTATAACCATCCTTTATCAACAAGTGGGAGGTGGAAGCCAGACTCACCTAAATGAGAAGACCTCGACTTTCCAAACAGCAGTGGCACCTCCCCATGCCTTGCATAATGCTTCGCCGAATCAACAGACATATCAATTTCAAGGCAAGAGGAAGGATTTCCATCCTCACCACTCTCCTTTCAGTAAAAAGAGTAAGGGACACTATCCCGATAACCAAGGGTATCGCCACAATAACGCTCGCCCCCAGGCAGTCAATGCAGTGGGTCAAACCCGCGTCAAGATACCCCCTACCCCAAGGTATGAGACATACACGCCCTTGAATGCCACATGCGCGGCCATTTACCCCAACATAGCTCACCTGATACCAAAGCCAAAGCCGAGGCACCCAAATTACACGCCCCCGAATAACGCGGGCACGTTTTGTTGCTACCATGAGCATAACGGCCATGATAGCGAGAAATGTATCATCCTCCGTGATCGTATTGAAGCTTTGGCACGAGAAGGAAAAATTGATCAATTCCTTCTTCACCCTCAAAGGGATAACCGTAACCAACGCCAGGTGAATGTCATATATTCCATAAGCGGCGGCACACCCATATCTGAATCTTCCAATAGGGCCATGAAAAACAGTGAACGAAGTCTGAGGCCTGGTCACCAAGTGTTTCACGTGGAAAACATCAGGGGAGGGAAGTATCAAAAGCCTAACTGGGATCCGATATGTTTCTACCCTGAGGAAGAAAGAGGCATCATCTACCCTCATAACGACCCATTGATCGTGGAGGCTCACATAGCCAACTTTGATGTTCGACGAATCCTGGTAGACACAGGGGCTTCGGTCAATATCATGTTTGCCGAAGCTTTCAGGGCACTCAGTGTAGCTGAACACTTGCTCGATCGCTCGATTTCTCCTCTGATAAGCTTCTCCGGTGATATCGTGCAACCCTTAGGGAGCATACATTTACCCTTTACTATTGGTACAGGCCCTTACACGGCTACCATTACCACTAACTTCCTAGTGGTTGACTGCCCAACGGCATACAATGTCATCTTTGGGCGCACAGGCATCAATGATCTCAAGGCTATGGTATCCACGCATATGCTGTTGATGAAATTTCCAACCCCCCATGGCAACGGCTACATCAGAGGAGATCAGCTTAGTGCACGATCATGTTACAACACTTCAGTTAAGCAACAACACTTGCCCGGACCCAAGGAAACCCTGTCTGTACATGACCAAGTCACAAAGACCAGCCTAGATGAAGCGACCTTGGATCTTCCTGATAGCAACAATCAACCCGATGATCCTCGAGATGACTCTTTCACCCGGCAAGCCCAACCTGCTGAAGAGTTGGAGAAGGTACCTATCTCAAGAGATCATCCAGACCGCATGGTGAATATTGGCACCACATTGTCACCACCCCTTCGGTTAGCATTGATATCTTTTTTGAAAGAGAACACTGAAGTCTTCGCCTGGTCATACGAGGACATGCCAGGCATCTCTCCCGATGTCATCTGTCATCGTTTGAGTATTGACCCCAAGATCAAGCCGGTGAGACAGAAGCGAAGATCTTATGACGCTGAACGATACGAGGCAATGAAAGCAGAAGTTGAAAAACTCAAAGGCATAGGCTTTGTCCGCGAAGTCAATTACCCGACATGGGTAGCAAATGTGGTCCTTGTTAGGAAAAATCCGACCAAAGAAAGTCTTTCGCTTCAAAAGGTCTTGTGGAGGATGTGTGTTGACTACACCGACCTAAACAAAGGGTGTCCGAAAGATAGTTTCCCTCTTCCTCTTATTGACAGACTTATAGACTCTACGGCAGGGTGTGAGCTCTTGAGCTTTATGGACGCTTATTCAGGATACAACCAAATCCTCATGAACCCCTCAGACCAAGAACACACGGCCTTCACTACTGACAGGGGACTATATTGCTATAAAGTCATGCCTTTCGGCCTAAAGAATGCAGGAGCAACTTATCAGAGACTGGTCAATTCAATGTTCGCCGAACAAATTGGGAAGAACATGGAAGTTTACGTTGATGATATGCTAGTCAAAAGCAAACATGCTGACCAACACATCATCGACCTATCTGAAACTTTCACCATTCTAAAGAGGTATCGAATGAGGTTGAACCCCAACAAATGTGCCTTCGGCGTGGGCTCTGGCAAATTCTTAGGCTTCATGATTAGCCAACGAGGCATTGAAGCTAACCCTGAAAAGATCAAAGCAATCCTCGACATGAAAGAGCCAATAACTTCAAAAGACATCCAAAGCCTTACTGGCAAGGTGGCAGCCTTAACCAGATTCATCTCTAAGGCCACAGACAAATGTGCTCCCTTTTTTAAAGCACTTAAGGGAAGTAGGAAGTACATTACATGGACTGATGAATGTGCCGAGGCATTCAAAAACCTCAAGGAGTACATGAGTAAAGCCCCTCTACTCTCCAAGCCCGAGGTAGGAGACATTCTCATTATCTACCTATCGGTATCAGCTTCAGCCGTAAGTTCCGTTCTCATTCGAAAGGATGGGAATATTGAGCGACCTGTCTACTACGCTAGCAAAGCCTTACAAGATGCGGAGACACGGTACTCTAACATTGAGAAATTGGCCCTGGCATTGGTCATGTCTGCTCGAAAACTCCGCCCTTACTTCCAAGCGCACTCCATCATCGTGCTTACCAATTATCCTCTTCGACAGATACTCCAAAGTCCTGACACTTCAGGGCGAATGATCAAATGGGCAATAGCGTTGGGTGAGTTTGACATCTCCTACCAACCAAAGCCAGCTGAGAAGGGCCAAGCAGTAGCAGATTTCATCGCCGACTTCACATATCCTGTTGACATTGCTTCTACACCTGAAGCAGTAGCTTCATTACCATCGGAAGCTCAGAAAGAAGAATCAACGACCTCAGCATGGAGTCTGTATGTTGATGGCTCATCCAACCAACAGGGCTGTGGAGCGGGACTAGTCTTGACTACGCCCGACAAAGTAGCAATGGAGTATGCTCTTCGTTTCAAATTCAAGGCATCAAACAATGAGGCCGAGTATGAAGCCCTTCTAGCAGGATTACGTTTGGCCAAACACCTCGGGGTTAAACAAATTGATATTTTCAGTGACTCCCAATTAGTGGTCAACCAGGTTACCAACAACTTTGATGCTAAGGACAGCTCCATGGCAGCATATCTTGCGCAAACACAACTTTTGCTCAAGCACTTCCACTACCAGATCACCCAAGTTCCTCGAGCGGCAAACAGTCATGCAGACGCCCTGGCTCGCCTCGCCTCAGCTGTGGAAGACAAGATTGGAAGAAAAATTCATGTCGAACTGTTGGCAACACCAAGCACCATGGCCGCAGAAGTATGCAACTTACAGCAGGGGGATAGTTGGATCACCCCGATCTATAATTTCCTTGCTCATGGCACCCTCCCAAATGATAAAGTCCAGGCTAAGCAAATTCGATACAAGTCTACTCGCTACCTGATCATCAATGATCAACTCTATAAGCGAGGTTTTAGCCTGCCATACTTAAGGTGTCTTACGCCTGCCGAGGCGGAAATCGTCCTTCGGGAAATACATGAGGGAGTCTGTGGAGATCATGCTGGATCTCGGTCCCTAGCACACAAGACTTTTCGCCAAGGATATTACTGGCCAACACTCCACCAGGATGCCATCAAAGTATCCCGCTCATGTGATAAATGTCAACGATATGCGACTATTCCTCATTCCCCTCCAGAGCCTCTTACTCCTATGATCAGCCCTTGGCCCTTCGCCCAGTGGGGACTTGATTTGATCGGCCCAATGCCGGCAGGGAAGGGCAAAGTCTGTTACGCAGTCGTTGCAGTGGACTACTTCACAAAGTGGGCCGAAGTAGAACCCTTGGCAACCATTACTGAGGCAAAGATAGAAGACTTCGTGTGGAAGAACATCCTTTGTAGATTCGGCATTCCCAATGCGATAGTCACTGACAATGGGCGACAGTTTGACAACAAGAAGTTCAGGTTGTTCTGCTCTAAGTTCAACATCAACTTATGCTTTGCCTCTCCAGCTCATCCCCAGTCTAATGGACAAGTTGAGGCCATCAACAAAATAATCAAGCGCACTTTGAAAACCAGCTTGGACAAAGCTAAAGGTTGTTGGCCAGAATTTGTACCTCAAGTTCTTTGGTCATATCGCACTTCATATCGGACTTCAACAGGAGAAACTCCATTCTCACTTGCCTTTGGCACAGAGGCGGTTGTCCCTGTTGAGCTCGAGCAAGCAACATTCCGAGTCCAGAACTACATTCAAAGTGAAAATGACAAACAACTCACCCTCAACTTGGATTTAGTCGAGGAACACAGAAACCAAGCTCACTTGAGGAATGTCGCCTACAAGCAGCGCATCTCCAACTATTATGACTCTAGGGTCAAGCCTCGTTCTTTCAAAATAGGAGACTGGGTCTTAAAAAAAAGATTACTCTGCGACAGAGTCCCGAGTGAAGGCACACTTAGTCCAAACTGGGATGGACCGTATGAAGTCATTGGCATCAGTCGCCCTGGCTCTTACACACTTAGAAGCTCCGATGGCAAGACCCTTGGCCATCCATGGAACGCTGATCACTTGAAGTACTACTACAAATAGACTCACGATGTACAAGTGTTGAGCTATAGCCGTTTGGCATCCTATGTAATGAAGGCCATTTGGCAATGAATTCAATAAAGAGGTATTTTAGCCAACTCAGCCCTCACTCTTTTACATTCATAGCAAGCGATGCCGGAACCCTTCTCAATCAGAAAGCAATCCGTCTTCCACAGTCACTACAAAACAAGCAAATGAAGACCGTGTCAAGCGCCAAAAAAAAAAAAAAAAAAAAAAACAGCTTCATCCAAAAAGCTTCACTCGAAAAGCTTCACCAACAAAGCTTCACCTAAAAAGCTTCACCCAAAAAGCTTCACCCAAAAAGCTTAAAAAAAAAAAAAAAAAAAAAAAAAAAAAAAACAGCTTCATCCAAAAAGCTTCACCCGAAAAGCTTCACCTCCAAAGCTTCACCCACAAAGCTTCACCTAAAAAGCTTCACCCAAAAAGCTTCACCCGAAAAGCTTCACCTCCAAAGCTTCACCCGCAAAGCTTCACCCAAAAAGCTTCACCCGAAAAGCTTCACCTCCAAAGCTTCACCTGCAAAGCTTCACCTAAAAAGCTTCACCCACAAAGCTTCACCTAAAAAGCTTCACTTAAAAAAGCTTCACCTACAAAGCTTCACCTAAAAAATCTTCACCTAGAAAGCTCCCTCTACATACTTTCACCATCAAAGCTTCACCATCAAAGCTTCACCTAGAAAGCTTCATCTACAAAGCTTCATCTACAAAGCTTCACCATCAAAGCTTCACCTAGAAAGCTTCAACACCAACGCTTCACCTACAAAGCTTCACCACAAAACCTTGCTCCAAATAAACAAATTTTGTTCACAAAACCCAAGATGCCCTTGAACTTGTACAAAAACACTTGGGTAAACATAAACATTTTTTGTTTTACACCCACAAGGGCCCAAAATTTTCCTTCTTATTTATTCACTTATATATGTTCTCAAACATATTATAATAGATCCAACAACAAGCCAAAGTCCCAAGTTTCATAATGGACAAAAGTACAAGCAATTCATCAATAATGAAGGTGCTACAAAAATTGGAATCTGCCCCAAAATAGAAATCCAACCCAAGAGACTTTTTCTCTCTCTCCCTCTTCCGCCTCCTTTCATCTATCAAATTTCTGCAACCTCTGCTCTTCTCCAATGGAGCTGAATTTTGGACACCCTATAGTTCTTGAGCATATGAACAACTTTCAAGAAGGAACCATTTCTGTTTGAGCGACGGAAATTAAAGTGTTGAAGCTCCAAACATGACAGTCGGATTCTTGCAGATTTCGAAGCTGCTGTGATGTTTCGAAGATCTGGAAATATTTAACCGTTAGTTCATCCTGAATTTTTGATATGTTATGAAAGAGTCGATGAGGAACAACTTCAATGAAGAAAGCATACCGATCTGAACAAGATAAAATGGAGTTTCGAAGCTCACAACAAATCTGACGGGTTGACAGAAAAATAATAACCATTCATTCATCATACCTGGATTTCTGGAGTTATACTGCTCCGAGGGATCTCAAATTTGGATATGTTGTAGTTCACAAGCTGAGGAACAACTTCAATGAAGAAAACATACCGATCTGAACAAGAGAAAATGGAGTTTCGAAGCTCACAACAAATCTGACGGGTTGACAGAAAAATAATAACCAGTCATTCATCATACCTGGATTTCTGGAGTTATACTGCTCCGAGGGACCTCAAATTTGGATATGTTGTAGTTCACAAGTTAAGGAACAACTTCTATGAAGAAAGTATGTTGATCTGAACAAGAGAAAATGGAGTTTCGAAGCTCACAACAAGTCTGACGGATTAACAGAACATTGATGAACAGTTACTCATCATACTTGAATTTCTGAAGTTGTACTACTCCGATGGATCTCAAATTTGGATATGTTGTAGTTCACAAGATAAGGAAAAACTTTCATGAAGACGACTTTGCAATCTGAGCTATAGAGAAAGGTGTTATCTTGCATCCATTCAGGTTGTTAGGGGAAATGAAAAACAATTCCACCAAAGAAACATCATTATGATGTTTCATCATTATGGTGTTTTCATCATTATGATGCTTTCATCATTGTGATGCTTCCATCATTGTGATGCTTCCATTATGATGTTAATGCACCAACGGTTACACCTTCTGCAATTCCACTTATTCGGGCCTAGCAACCTTCATCAACAAAATCTATGAAGAAAAAGTCCGGGGCTACCACTTAGAAAACAAAAAAATGAAGTTTTGGTACTTACGACATGGACTATTAGCAAGACACCTCATTCGTCAACTCCCTCGACTAGAGACTTAGGGGACTCCCACCATATGCTACTACGCCTTGGTACTCAAAAGTTCGTGACTACTCAGTGACTTGGATTTTTCAAGTCTCCAACCGAGAAGTTTTCCTCACTCGGGAAATTAAGGGAACACTACCTCAAACTACATGCTTCACTCACAAAGATTCAACAATACAGGTTTCAACAAAAGCAAAAATTCAAAGAACTTTATGAAGAAGGCTTTGGTGTATTTAACACAATATGTTGAAATGAAGCAAAGCTTATTTATTAATATTTTCGATAAGCCACAAATATGTACATATACATGAGTCAAAATAAACAAACAAAAGGGAGCCTTCACAAAGGTTGCTTAGGGGAAGTCTCAGCAGTCGGTAGAGCCCCAGAAAGAGAAAGCACCGGAGGGTGGTTATCCGGAGCCTCAGTACTTGACAAAACCCCAGAAGGAGGAGGCATTGGAGGTTCATCATTTGAAGCTTCATTACCAGGTACAGCCCCAGAGGACGAAGGCAATAAATGCCTTTGGAACAAACCCACAAACCGCTGATGATCAAGTAAAACCTTACCATTAGATTCCTTCATCTGGTCAAGCTTCCTCTTCATGTTTGTAGCATAGTCATGGGCGAGCCGGTGCAACTGCTTATTCTCATGCTTGAGCCCTCTAATCTCCTGTTTGAGACTCATCACTTCAGCAGCCAATGATTCAACTTGGCGGGTTCTAGCAAATAGGCGTTGGGCCATATTAGACACAGAACCTGCACACTGAACACTAAGAGCCAGAGAGTCCTTAACAGCCAACTCATCAGACCGTTTGGAAAGTAGTCTGTTATCTTTGGGAGTGAGAAGGTTCCTGGCCACCACTGCAGCGGTCATATCATTCTTCATCACAGAATCCCCAACGGTAAGAGGACCAGTAGGGGATATGAAGGATGGGCGCCATATGTTGTCTGGAGAAGGCGTGGCTGTCTCTTCTCCAAGGTTCAAGTCAAAACGACGGTCGGAGGGTCCAGACATTTTCAAATGTGTTGAAGAAGGAAGAGGTCAGACAAATCAAGATCTTAGAAGTGCAAGAAATGAGCTTCTACTGGTAGAGATTCAAGTGTGCTGTGGAACTTAATGCCAGCCTCTATAAAAATCTGCACTCGACGGAGCTTCAGAAATCGAAGAGGCGTTTGCTTTCTCAAAAGCTGGGCTGCTCAGAGACCACGAGGGCCGATCTCAGAAATCGAAGAGGCGAATGCTTTCTCAAAAGCTGGGCTGCTCAGAGACCACGAGGGCCGATCTCAGAAATCGAAGAAGCACCTGCTTTTGCAGCCTCGTCAGCACCTGTCACATGCACAATCAGCTTTGCGGAAATTACGGGCAATCTGTCGAAGATTTCTGGTGAAGTAGAAAGCACGTGAATCTTACTGATCAATCACCGCTCTCCATATGCACCATCAACTCCTCGGGTACCACATATAACTTTGTCAAAGATCTCTGACAAAGTTTAGGCACGAGAATTTCGAAGTGCCAGCTACCCTACTATTACCCATAAGGGTAAAGGAACAGCACCACTGCTTGACAACTGGAAAGTCCCTATGTGTGTCGACCTCCGTGTTTTGTGGCAAGACAGGTTGGCAAGAACGACCAACCTTTACTCACATTCGAGAAAAGACTCCCAACATAATTACTTTCTCAAAAACCGGAGTAGCACCGCTTTCCGAATCTCGAGAGTCAGATCCTCGACGGGATTGCTTGTTCGAAAACCGAAGAGGCACAACTCTCAGAACTTCGAGAGCCAGATTTCCTTAGATAAAGCTTGTCTGTAATCTCCACACGTAATATCAGCTTTCCAGATACCACATACCACTTTTTCAAAGTGCTCTGACAAAATTAAAACACGTGAAGCTGGCAGCTCCCACTACATTGCTGTGACCAAGAAGGGTAAAGGAATAGCATTACTACTTGTTATTGGGAAATCCCTATATACATTGACCTCCCTCCTCAACGGACAGGCAAACCTGCAAAAATGCTCAACCCTTTCTCACATTCGAAAAGGCACCCTCAACATAACCTCTCGAAATACTCAGCTTTATTTCCCCCCGATAATACCTCAGTAAATAAGCCACACCAAGAACAAGAGTATCTCATATCATCAGGGTCGAAAGCAAGAGTATCCCATATCATGCTTTCTCCCTGTCTTTGTCTTTGTCCTTGTCCACACCTGCAGGACAAGGAGAAAGAGAGCAGTCAGTCGGAACCTGAAATCAAACCTCCAATTTGGAACTGACTGCCTGGAACCTTTGCCTGGTTGCTTACTTAGCATTGCTCTCGAGTACTCATCCTCAACTGCTGTCAAGGTCACGAATTCCACCGGCAAATACCTCATGACAGTTGATCAGATATTGGCTCTTTACACTGAAGCTGCCAAGCGTGGATGAGTCACTATGAAGGAATGTTCTGAAGGACCATTTAAATGCAAAGGTTGCACACCACTTCTGCCATGCAAAATATTGAAGCAGAAGGTTCAACGGTGAGCTGAAACAGATCACTACAGCACGACACCTTTCCATACCACATTCATTATTCCGTCAACAGCAAAAGTATCCCATATCATCAAGGTCGAACGTACTCTAGATTTGATGGACTTGTTTTGACCCTCAAATTTTTGAGTCGGCCTTATACTCTGAAGGGCACCAGAAAACCCTCCAGCACAGTTCAAGAATAAGCCTGTGGAAAGTTACTTCTTCAAAAGCAAAAGTATCTCATATCATCTCTTATCCATTTGCTTCTCCTTATCCTGGCAGTTGAATGAGAGACAAGGAGAATGAGAACAATCAACCGGAAGCCGACGTCAAACCTCTGATCCTGGGTTGCTTACTTGGAAGTTTGACTGCTTACCTTGTCTGTCACCTCTTTCGGCAGATCTCCTAGCTCGGCGACTTGGGGGACTCCTACTATAGGGTTTGTATCACACTTGACTAAGCCCGAAACTACAACTAAGCTTCAAGTGAAATTGATACATTACCTTGTGCGTCAACATCAGCTAAGTACACCATTCCCGGATGGAGGAAAGGTACTTCCAGAGAAGGGCAGATGAAGATCAGACCACACTTCGGTACTTAGAAGTTTCGTGATTACTCAAGGGATTGGATCTTGCAAGTCCCCAACCGAGGAGCTTCCCTCACTCGGGAACTTAGGGGAGCACTGTTTGTACCATACTTGACCAATCCCGAAACTACCGAGCACCGGCCAACGCTATACTGTCAAGGACCCAGAAGAGTTCCCCTCCGACCAGGAGGCCAATCACTACTCGACACGTGTCAAGATTAGAAGCCAATCAGAGCGCAGCACGTGTCAACATCAAGAACCAATCATAACATGACACATGTCAATGTGACAAAGCTACAAGTTTTTCTATAAATAGGGGTCATTCCCCCACAATATGGCCTAATGCCATTTTGTGTTAAATCATTCACAAGAACTCACTAAATTGAGAGCTTGATCCTTTGTACTTGTGTAAGCCCTTCACTACTAATAAGAACTCCTCTACTCCGTGGACGTAGCCAATCTGGGTGAACCACGTACATCCTGTGTTTGCTTCTCTGTCTCTTTTCATTTACGTACTTATCCTCACTAGTGACCGAAGCAACCAAGCGAAGGTCACAAAACCTGACACTTTCTGTTGTACCAAAGTCTTCGCTGATTTTGTGCATCAACAAGGTGCAAGTGCGATATTAAGTGTGATTGCACAACCAGAGCATAAGTAGCCTAAGTGCAGTCCAACAAGACGAATATTAATTATACAACACCCAAAGATGATCTTACATTGGTGATAATCTGTCAGAACCTTCGTCAAATCCTCGTAAGCCACCAACAAGCACTCATACCTAAAACCTAGAGGGGCGCAAAATAGAAAGTGTGAGTGGGCAAAAACAAAGCTTTTCAAAACCATTTCATTTATCAAAAGTTCTAACCTCTCGTTGTAAAACCTGTATAATTTCCCATAAAATAGCATATATTCATATCTATATCAAAACCATGCTTAGAATAGCGATAATCATAAGTATGCCATGCCAAATATCTCAAAATAACTGAATAAGTAACTCAGGTGAATTAACTCATGAGAAATAACATATTAGCCGAATCCACCTAAAGTGGCTTGTACGGCTGAATCTATAGCTCAATAAGTATGCCTGCACACAAGTCGGAACCACCTATAGTGGTCTGTATGACAGGACTGAGTGTAAATAAATACGCTCTAGTGCTACAATCACGTGAAGACTGTGCGAATAATCGCGGGTCACCTACGAGTCGGAACCACTTATAGTGGTCTGTACAACAGGACTGTGCACCTAACTTGGATCCAAGGTGAGCGTATGGTGCGGGAGGTAAACATCACATGAAGGACTGTACCCTAACCACGGGCGGGAGCACTAACATCGGGGTGCAAGTTTATGAGCTCTCAACACATCTCATATAATCATCAATTCACAATAAAAATCTACAACTCACCTGGTATTTACCTGAGCATCCACCGCGTCAAATCACATATGTACATACCATACAAATTCATAGTCTAAGTATAAATCAATAGGCATGGCATTTTAAACATAATTTCATTTAAACACATTTTCTGGGAAAAATACCAAGTATATAAGTATATACTGAAAACCAAAAACTCACTCACTGATATGTGGAAGGGTCATAACCCTCGAGTCTCGCTTGACTGCGCTCTTCCTCTGGATAGGTCTCACCTATATGCGAAACAACTATATAAACGTTATTTTAAAGCACATAAACAAAACTAGGTAATAACTTCTCATACATTGCTCAATTGGAGTGTTTGAATATACCAACGTGATCTACTCAACCCCATGAACATCCCCATATTTTTAGAAAAATTTTCCGATTACCCACGTGTCGTCATGCGCCGGCCAAGGCACAACCACACGCGCGGCCACATGCAGGCACGTGCCTGGCACACCAAACGGAATAGTTAACGTTGTTAGGGAATATTTCGTTAAAATATAGAATATGCTGTTAAAGATACCTAACGCCGTTAGAATATTCTGTCAACTTTGACGGAATATTCGCCTTTTTCTTCGGCAAGTCACCAAATTCCGTCGCCATCGCCGGAAACTGGGAAAAAGTTCTAATCATCATATCTTCTTCAATTCTTAACCAAAATTCACAAATTTTATACCAAAATGAAGCTTATGATAAGAGGAACAAAATCTTACCAGTTTTAGGTCCTAAAACTCACGGGATCTTGCCGAAAAAGTCACGATAATCCGGCCACCTCTGCAACTTGTCAAACCCGAGCTTCCAAACGTCCAAAATACTTCAAAATCCTTCCTTAAGCTTCGTCAACAAGTTCTAAGGCTCCATAGGACCTTAAAAATCAATGAATTCTTTGTGATCATGACTGAGCTACTGTGCACCTTTTCAGGGGTTTCCTGGTTTCTCGGGTTTTTGAGGTTCTTCCTCCAAACAAATGGTATAGCTCTACTCTTGAGCTTGCAAGGAACTCGAAAATGATCTCCACGAACTTGATCTGTGAGAGATGGAGTTGGTTGGATGATGACCGTACGGGTTGTACGGAAAATGGAAGAAAATCTGAAAGAGGAGAGAGATAGTCAACGAGATTGGTATGGGTGTGTGTGTCAGGTCCAACTTGGGCTACCAACCAAAAACAAAGAAAAACTTAGTTCTAATTGGGTCCAAACAATTAGAACTTAAAATATTTAGTCCACAACCAAAGTGCATGTCACACAACACCATCTAACGTCCAAGGGTAATAAAGTCATTTCACACCATCGATAAAATATTTCAGGACAAGCTGTCACAAAGGAAATGAGGTATAAATTAAGATAAAATTCGACATTGACAACCTCAATTGACATTAATTTGTATATCCATTTATTCTTAGATTTAGAAGTGGTACTTAAATTTTCACTCAAATTTAGATTAAGTCCCTAAACAAAAAGTTCATTAATTGAGGTCTTAGAATTTAGCAAATGTGCACTATTGGACTTTCCGTGAGATTTTCGTCAATTGTATGTAAAATAACATAGAATGCACAATTAGAATTAGTCCCTAAACTTTGACCCTAATTTAGATTTGGTCCTCAACAAACATTTAGAATTGATACGTGAGATCTACTTGTATGCCATATCATCAGCTTAACAAAAGAAATTTATAAAAATTATTGGCAGAAACCAATAGTGCACACTTTGTTAAATTTATTGAACTGACGACAGTTCCTCAAAGACCTCACAAACTAGAACCAAACCTTCTTTGTTATATTATGAATTTGCATTATTATTTTTTTATATATTTAATATTATTACATTTTAATTGCCATATCTTTTTTTTTTTAAGATTTGTTGTGTCGTTGTATTATCCGGTTGTGAAAATTCCGGAGATTCTCTAATCACATCCATTCATTATATATCGTGTGGTTAGAAATCATTATAATTTTTTTATTTAAAATTGAATATAAACAATACTTAATAAAAACTGATCATACAATACACGATGAACGAATGTAATTGAAGGTTCTTCCTGAAATACTCACAAAGAGGATCCATCCTTTCTCGATATGTACATTGTGATTGGTTCATATAATACTGAGCTGGCAACAATTGAACAGTATGGTCGCTGTCAGTGGAGATGTCACCTTTCGGTGGGATGCATTGAAAGATGCAGACCATATGAAGTGTTACAAAAGAAAAGCAAGAGTAGGCTTGCTTTTTTGACTTTGGGAGCATTTGACTAGAGAAGCTAGTGGATGAAAGGTGATTGATGTCATTGGCGTTTTTTTTAAAGGAAAACTAATGAAAAGAGCTTGAAAACTTTGAGTTTTAATGATAAGGACAAAATAAAGGGTAAAGTGAATAGTACCAGGATTGACTTTTTAGTGTAAAAATGTGGTTTTTCGTTAAAGTAAACAGTACCGGGAGCTTCTCATTAAAGTTCCTTTTTTTTAATGCAAGGAAATGCTTGCATTGTGGTATGCTAGTCGAGGGAGAACGCAGGCATCAGGGAAGCACCCAAAAAGATGGCTAGAGCATTTGGCCTTTCCTGTGGGCACGGTTGGGAGAAATCAATAGTGAAAGGTCTCTGGTGAAATAACTTTTGAGATAGAGTAGGGTTCTTGGGAAACTTATCCAAGTGGATGTACAATATATTTGGAATTAGGTTATGTCGATTCAACTCATATGCAACTTGTGTTATTATTCTTATAATAAAGAACAATACTTGCTAAATGCTATTGCTGCTATTAATATTAAATTTTCCAGTTTCTACAACTCACTGTCGTTTACTAATATATTATGTTCAACATGTGGCAAAGAAAGTCTTCTTTTGAATCTATATTATATATGTTACATTATCCCATGCAAACTCACAAACACAAAATTGAACATTATTCTTTGCAACCAAACATCCTTTCAAAAGCCTCAGAAAAGCAAAACTAGACCTTTCCCAGAATGACCAGAAAACTTGTCTAGGGATGATTTTGGGTTCCCCATGATCGAATAGCATTAGAAAAAAACTCCAAGCCAATCAACATAAAAAGGGAGGTAGAGAGAGGCTAGCTTCGTGTGAGAGGAGGAAATTTCTAGTTGGTTTACGTGTATTAGGTGAAAGTGAAATGGGAGAGAAATAGGCTAATTTTTAACTTTTGTTAGTCTTGGACAAAGATTCTGTTGACTTTTGTATTTTAGGTAGGATCCCTAATTGATATGTAATCCCATGTAATTAGTTTTCTTTCCTTTTATGTTAGGGTTGTACACCTTTAAGTTCCTCTTATAGAGAAGAATATATCATCATTCAAAGCATTCTCTTCTTGGCATCAGAGCCAAGTTGAAAAAAAGAAAAAAAAAACCCTATAGTTGCGATAGCACTGTTGCCGCTCAGTCGTGTGTGGTGCGCTGACCTCGATCAACGAGCGACTGTTGTCGTTGCTACCCTCTCTGAATTTGAAACGAACAGCGAGCGACGCCATCGTTGTTGACCCGAATTTATCGAATCGTTTCACTTTCTGATTTGATATGAAGTCGTGAAGGATTGCACAGATTGCAACCCAACGGACTTGTGTTGCTGCGCCGTACCCGACTCAAGGTCCGACTGACCCAGGATTGCATGCCCGCTGCTCATCACATTCTTGTTGTATTGCTGCACAGACTACCACCGCACAACCACTGTTTCTGACTCGCAAACCCGCTACACCATAAACCAGACCTCGATCGAACCCGCTTGCATCCACATCTGCACCCAGATTTGTAGCCGTTGTTGCCCTACGTTGCTGCAGTTCAACCTGTTTGCATATGGACCTTGTTCTTGCACTCGCACAGTTGCACCTTGTTTCTGCACTCGTGTTTTGCAGGTTCTTTCTAGAGCAGACCACGTAGAAAGGAGGGAGAGAATAAAGGAAAAAAAAAGAACAAATAGAAAAGGGAAGAAGGAAAAGGGGAATCAGAATTGGTAGTGTTGAAAAAAAAGAAAAATTGGGCTATTTGATTAAGGCCCACACGGCAAAGAAAAAATTGTGGTTTTTTTTTAGATTATTATTATTTGTAATTGTTGTTGGGCTATCATTCTTGTTGAAAATTGGCACTTCTTGGGCTTGGTTTGCTTGGAAATTTGGGCTTTATCAATCATCGAGTGACGTATTGATTGAAGTTGCTTGGGAATGGCAGTCTGGATTTGTGATTCTGCTAATACAGGTAACAATGGTAAAGCTTTAAAGGTTTCTACCTTTGTTACGAATAATACATGGATAATTGATTCTGGTGCTACTGAACATATGACTTGTGATTCTAGACAGGTAGAAACCTTAAAACCATCCACCAAAACTGTCGTCAGTGTCGCCAATGGTAATCCTGCCCCTGTTATCGGGGAAGGAACCGTCTCCCTTTCAGATACCCTTAGTCTTGATACCGTACTTGTTGTGCCTTCTCTCGACTATAATTAATTATCTGTTGCTCAAATAACTGTCGTTCTGCATTGTCTTGTGTTTTTAAGGACATTCGGACTCGCAAGACGATTGGTTATGGTATTAGGAAAAGGAAGCTCTACTACTTGGAGCTGACATCAAACAGTTCTCGAATGTTGACTCAAGCTCTTGCAGTGGACGGAAATCCGGGGGATAGGAATAAAGCTTCGGAGGTTTGGTTGTGGCATCGTCGACTTGGACATGCTTCTTTCAGCTATCTACGGAGGTTGTTTCCTAGCCTATTTGTTAAGCATGATGTTTCTAGCTTTAACTGTGGTGTTTGTGATCTAGCTAAAAGTCATCGTGCTTCGTTTCCATCCAGTTTGAATAAAAGTTCTATTCCATTTATGATAATTCATTCTGATGTTTGGGGTCCATGTAAAACTACTACATTTGGTGGTGCTCATTGGTTCGTTACTTTTATTGATGACTGCACACGTATAACTTAGGTTTGTTTGATGAAATCCAAAGGTGAAGTTACTTCTTTGTTTCAACAGTTTTACAAAATGGTACAAGTACAATATAAGTCACAAATACAGGTTCTCAAAAGTGATAATGGTGGCGAATATGTTAACTCTGAACTTCGTGCCTTTCTTGATCATCATGGGATTGTTCATCAAACTACATGTCCATATACTCCACAATAAAATGGGGTTGCCGAACGCAAGAACCGTCATCTTCTGAAGGTTGTTCGTGCCTCTTTACTCGAGGCTCGTCTCCTGTTATCCTATTGGGGAGAAACTCTCACCTCAGCTGCGTATCTCATTAATCGTGTTTCATCCCGATCGATTGATTTTCAAACACCCATTCAGGCACTTTCTTCATATGTTGATGCTCCTGCAGTCCCTAATCTTCCACCTCATGTGTTTGGTTGTGTGGCCTTCGTTCATCTTCATAAACAACATCGAAGTAAGCTTGAACCTCGAGCCTTACGATGTGTGTTTGTGGGGTATGCATCCAGGCAGAAAGGATACCGTTGTTATCAACCGCCGACGAATAAGTTGTTTGTCACTATGGATGTTGCGTTTCATGAGAATGATATGTACTTTGCCAATCCCGAGTCTTCACTTCAGGGGGAGAATCAGAAAGAAGTTCAAACTCTTGATTATACTATTTCAGATATAGATAGAGTGAATGATTTGGATTTAAGTGGTGATGTCTTGGAAATAAGTGGTGATCATTCACATGAAAATAATGATGTGAATGAATTGGAATTAAGTGGTAATGTCTTGGAGACAAGTGGTGATCATTCACATGGAAACAATGTTGAAAATCTTGAAAGGGACGAGTCAACATCGCCAGATAACTCACTGCCAGTTTCCTCACCACCGGACAGCCCTGTGTCGCCAGTTACCTCACAGTCGATCTTGAGTCCCAATAACCATAATCAATCGTCTTCGATCCTGGATGCACCACCACCACGTCGTCTCCCTGATCGTGTCAACCAAGGTATTCCTAAACTTACTTATGAAGCCGTCCTTAAATGTAAAACTAGGTATCCGGTGAGTAAGCCCAACCCTGAGTCTAATGTGTTATACCCGTTAAGTAATTATGTGTCTACCAGTCACCTGTCAGAATTAAATAAGTCGTTTGTACATCAATTATCTACTGTATCTATTCCTAACAGTGTACATGAGGCTTTAACTGATCCACGTTGGCAAGTAGCAATGAATGAAGAGTTGAAGTCTTTGAAGAAGAATGCTACCTGGGAGATCACAGATTTGCCAGCTGGCAAGAAACATGTGGGATGCAAATGGGTCTATGCTGTGAAATACAAAGCAAATGAGACGGTGGATCATTTCAAGGCAAGATTGGTAGCAAAAGGATACACTCAAAAATATGGAATCGATTACATAGATACATTTGCACTTGTAGCCAAGATAAACACAATTCATGTTTTGTTGTCCTTGGCTGCAAATCTTAATTGGCCCTTACAACAGTTTGATGTGAAAACACCTTTTTGCATGGAGACTTGACAGAAGAGATTTATATGGATCTTCCACCGGGATGTAATGCTCCAGATAAATACAAAAGCAAAGTGTGCAGGTTGAAGAAATCCTTGTATGACTTGAAGCAGTCCCCTCGAGCATGGTTCAGAAGATTCACAAAATCTATGAGAGCATTTGGTTACAGACAAAGTAACTCTGATCATACTTTGTTCCTGAAAAGACAGAATGGGAAGCTTACTGCACTTATTGTGTATGTAGACGATATGATGGTAACAGGTAATGATCCGGAAGAACGTGCGGGCTTGGAAAGATACCTGTCTACAGAATTTGAAATGAAGGACCTTGGATCCCTGAAATATTTTTTAGGGATCGAGGTGTCGAGAAGCAGTTCTGGAATTTTCTTGTCTCAGAGGAAGTATATTATTGATTTGTTGCACGAAACTGGCATGTCAGCTTGTCAGTCAGTAGCTACACCATTAAAAGAAGGATTGAAGCTTAGTGTTGATCCTAATCAAGTACCAATTGACAAAGGAAGATACCAAAGGTTAGTAGGTCGTTTGATGTATTTGGCACACACAAGACCAGACCTTGCTTATGCCTTGAGTGTAGTGAGTCAATACATGCATGATCTCGGAGAACAACATATGAATGTCGTGACGAGAATACTGCGATATTTGAAGGGAAGTCCGGGCAAAGGAATTTTGTTTAAGAAGAATAATCACTTTAGTGTTGAAGGTTATACTGATGCAGACTGGGCAGGTTCCATTGATGATAGACGCTTAACATCAGGTTACTTTACGTTTGTTGGGGGTAACTTGGTTACATGGAGAAGTAAGAAACAGAATGTGGTTGCCCGTTCCAGTGCAGAAGCAGAATACAGAGGTATGGCTTTGGGGATTTGTGAAATTTTGTGGCTTAAGCTTCTGTTAAGTGATTTGGGTATACAACATGATCAGTCCATGAAATTATTTTGTGATAATAAAGCTGCTCGTGACATTGCACGTAATCCGGTACAACATGATAGAACAAAGTATGTTGAAGTTGATCGGTTTTTCATCAAAGAAAAATTGGAAGGGAAAATAATTGAAGTACCGGCGATAAGAACAGAAGATCAGTTGGCAGATATCCTCACAAAGCTGTTTCGAGTCACAAGTTTTCAAGTTTCTTACACAAGTTGGGCATGAGCGACATATATGCACCAATTTGAGGGGGAGTGTTGACTTTTGTATCTTAGGCAGGATCCCTAATTAATATGTAATCCCATGTAATCACTTGTAATTAGTTTTCTTTCCTTTTATGTTAGGGTTGTACACTTATAAGTTCCTCTTATAGAGAAGAATATATCATCATTCAAAGCATTCTCTATGTCAAAGCACAGCTGCCAATTATTTTTTTCTTCTTTAATTTATATGTGGTTTGGGCGGTTTAGGTGAAACAGAAAGGAATCAGATCCCCTCATGAGCATAAGGACTGAAGCTTGCTGAGCAGCTCATCTGGACTTTTAAAATTTGATCTAACGGTTGTAATTATTTTAACTTTTAGAAAAGCTTTCTATTTATAATTGTTGGATCAAATTTTAAGGGTCCAGATGGGCTGCTCAACTGGCTCTGGTCCCATGCTTAGGGTATCCGGTTCCAACAGAAAGACGTGAGAAATAGGCATTTTTCAACTTTGTTAAGTCATTTTGGACAGATCAACGCATCAAAGCAAGCCAATTACTTTTTCTTCTTTAGCTTATGGGTATATTGTTTTACCCCTTAGTTTTGCTTGAAATTACAATCTCATACATCTTTTGGAGACAGTGATAAAATTGTAGGAATGTGATATCAACTTTAGTCTAATTAGAGTAACGATTCATCAACTAAAAATTTATGATCATCGATCCCTTAACTCATCAAAACGTTAGTTATAATCTTTTTTATCAACTTCGTCAAAATCTCGTCAAGATGAGTCGTACTGGAAGACTATTGATATAATTGAGTAAAATTTGAGGGATTAACTTTACGGGTTTACGAATCCGAAAGATGTTTTTCTTAGAAATTACTATTTTAATTATTTTATATGATTTTATATTAGAGTAAACTGTCATTTAACCCCCTAAACTATGTTAAAGTGGCCAATTAACCCCCTACCGTTAAGTATCTTTAACTCCATCCAATTTTCTGTTAGAAAGTGTCATGTGATTGGCACATGACCACCTTTTTACATTTTATGTCTAAATCTTTACAAAGAAAACATAAAACAAATATTAAAAAAAAAACATACAAACCCTAAACTTAATCATTCAAAATAATAGAAAAGGTAAGGTTTTTTATATTAACACCTCATAAAATGTTGAATGCACCCCATATTAAAATTTAATATTAAATGACTTATTTACTCCACTATGCAATGACAATTTTGACCATATTAGGTTTTAAAAAAAATTATAAATACACCCCAAATCACTTTTAGCGTATTCTATATCTTCTCAACTATCAAAACCCTCTCATCCTCCATTGTTGAACAAAACTCTAATCAATGAAACTACAAACATGTTGATTGAGAAAAATTGTTTTTGACGAATGAAACACGAAATCGATGTTTTTGAAGCTTCACATGAGGTAAGACTTCACATTTTTCATTGTTTTAGTGATTTCGATGACATCGATAATTATTTAATCTTGCGTTTGCTGCATTATTTAAACTTATATATTCATATTCATCTTTTAGGGTTCATATTGAAAAATAATGCAGCAAACACAAGATTAAATAATTATCGATGTATTCGAAATAACTTGTTTGTACCATACTTGACTAATCCCGAAACTACTGAGCACCAGTCAACGTTATACCGTCAAGGACCCAGAAGTGTTTCCCTTCAACCAGGAGGCCAATCACAATGCGACACGTGTCGACCTCAGAAGCCAATCATAGTGCGACACGTGTCAACATCAGAGGCCAATTACAACACGACACGCGTCAATATTAGAACAAAACTAGAAAATCTCTTCTATAAATAGGGATCATTCTCCCACAATAATCTCTAATGTCATTTTGTACCAAACTATTCACTAGAACTCACAAAATGAGAGCTTGAACCTATGTATTTGTGTAAACCCTTCACAATTAATGAGAACTTCTCTACTCCGTGGACGTAGCCGATCTGGGTGAACCACGTACATCTTGTGTTTGCTTCCCTGTCCCTATTCATTTACGTACTTATCTTCACTAGTGATCGAAGCAACCAAGCGAAGGTCACAAACCTGACACTTTCTGTTGTACGAAAGTCCTCGCTGATTTTGTGCATCAACATTTGGCGCTGTCTGTGGGAATCGATACAAAAAGTTGTGTCGGTTCTCTTTCATTTTTTCACCACCACCGTGAATCTGCAAAAAAACCCAAGATCCAAAGCCAAACCCAGAACACACACACAGTTTCACGCCCGTAAAAAACCGCGTCCTCCTTTTATTCACCACTACTCGGACACCTGTTTTTTGCTTTTGCTTTCAGTTTTCTTCCTTTTTCTGCAGTTTTTCTAATGTTCTTCAACTGGGTCACTATCATTTGAGTCATCAACCTTGACCCAGTATATGCAATAATGTTTCAGAGAATCAGAGTCAAAGAAAGAAATGGATCATAATTTGTTTTTGGGTTTTTAGCTGGTGAGTATCAGAGAAAGCCATTAACCTTGCAATCACCGTCATAGCCCGCAAGCTCAAAAGGGTACCCAGATTTCATGCATGAAAGCGGGTTTCTCCCGGAGTTGTGGCCCGACCCGGTTGATTTGAGCTTCGGATCTTTGCAGCAATGGTTGCAGAGTCTTGGATCTTGAAGATGGGTAGCGAGGTAAGCTTCAATCTCAAGCAAACTCTTCTTCTTCATCCTTCGAAGAAATCATCAGTCCCCAAATCCCAACCCGCTGCCGCCAAAACTCAGAAACAAACCGTCAGCATTCTTTCCTTCGAGATCGCCAATGTTATGTCTAAGACCATTCACTTCCACAAGTCCTTCACCGACTATGAGATCTCGAAGCTAAAAAACGAGATCTTGAAGTCCGAGGGAGTGCTCAACCTGGTATTTGCATGCGAGGCCTATCTTCTTGAGCTCGCCATGAAACCCAGAAAAAAAAGGTGCAATCAGGAGGCCTCAACGGCAGAGAAGGCGGCGGCGGCGTCCTTGATTTCTACACAAACGGGCGATCCATCTCCATTTTTGCCGCCATGAAAGGTCACCGCATCCCAAATCGCTCGCCAAACACAGTTTCAACCACCGCAACCAGTCCCGGAACAATTTGAAGTTACTGATAACATTGAAAGCACTCCGGTCCGCTGTGGTTTTCAATCTCATACAGGAAACTTACATGCTACTTCGTGGCCTCGGGATGGATGGGTGTTGCTACTGTGGCGAAAGATTTTCACCCAGACTCTCCCTCTCTGCTCACGCGACATCTCTTCCACCATCCCAGCAGCTGCAGTCTTCAAACTCAATTTCACACCCCCATCCCGTAAAAACCCAAAAACTTGACTCACTGAGTCTCACTCCTTCCAAGGAGATAAGCAGCAGCCGCAGAAGCAGAAACTAGAGGGCTGCACCTGTAGGAATCGCACAACCAAGAGAACGATTTGTGGCTTCCAGTTGAGCTGGACGACAACGAAGCGAACGATTTGTGGCTTCTAGATTCATATCCATTCACCGACACACATGTAAAACGAAAAAAGATAGAGGAAAAGATGAGCTATGGCGTTTGGCGAAGGAGGCGGGTGTCCGTCAGATCAATTCTGATAGTCTGTGCGTTGTGTGCTGGAACGGGGCTGTTGATGCTCAACTTACGACAAGTAGATCCTCCGAGGAGCCCCGATTTCTATATGCAGATTGGAAATTTGTATTCAAAGTCTGAAAACGGCGGCGGATTTGAGCTGGAGACGGAGCCGTAGAGCAAGAGTAAGCGAAATTCGAGCTCGTGCGCGACGGTGGAGGAGATGGGAAAGAAGTTCGAATGAGGACCTGCTTTTTCAGCCTCGTCAGCACCTGTCACATGCACACTCAGCTTTGCGGAAATTACGGTCAATCTGTCGAAGATTTATGGTGAAGTAGAAAACACGTGAATCTTACTGTTCAATCACCACTCTCCACACGCACCATCAACTCCTCGGGTACCACATATAACTTTGCCAAAGATCTCTGACAAAGTTTAGGCACTAGAATTTCGAAGTTCCAACTACCCTACTATTACCCACAAGGGTAAAGGAACAGCACCACTGCTTGACAACTGGAAAGTCCCTATGTGTGTCGACCTCCGTTCTGTGGCAAGACAGACTGGCAAGAACGTCCAACCTTTACTCACATTCGAGAAAAGGCTCCCAACATAATTACTCTCTTAAAAGCCGAAGCGGCACCGCTTTCCGAATCTCGAGAGCCAGATCCGCGACAGGATTGCTTGTTCGAAAATCGAAGAGGCACAACTCTCAGAACTTCGAGAGCCAGATTTCCTTAGATAAAGCTTGTCTGTAATCTTCACACGCAACATCAGCTTTCCAGATACCACATACATCTTTTTCAAAGTGCTCTGACAAAGTTAAAACACGTGAAGCTGACAGCTCCCACTACATTGCTGTCACCGAGAATGGTAAAAGAATAGCATTACCATTTGCTATTGAGAAATTCCTATATATGTCGACCTCCCTCCTCCACGGACAGACAGACCTGCAAAAATGCTCAACCATTTCTCGCATTCGAGAAGGCACCCTCAACATAACCTCTCGAAATACTCAGCTTTATTTCCCCCCGATAATATCTCAGCAAATAAGCCACACCAAGAACAAGAGTATCTCATATCATCAGGGTCGAAAGCAAGAGTATCCCATATCATGCTTTCTCCCTGTCTTTGTCTTTGTCCTTGTCCACACCTGCAGGACAAGGAGAAAGAGAGCAGTCAGTCGGAACCTGAAATCAAACCTCCAATCTGGAACCTTTGCCTGGAACCTTTGCCTGGTTGCTTACTTAGCATTGCTCTCGAGTATTCATCCTCAACTACTGTCAAGGTCACGAATTCCACCAGCAAATACCTCATGACAGTTGATCAGATATTGGCTCTTTACACTGAAGCTGCCAAGCGTGGATGAGTCACTATGAAGGAATGTTCTGAAGGACCATTTAAATGCAAAGGTTGCACACCACTTCTGCCATGCAAAAGATTGAAGCAGAAGGGTCAATGATGAGCTGAAACAGATCACTACATCACGACACCTTTCCATACCACATTCACTATTCCGTCAACAGCAAAAATATCCCATATCATCAAGGTCGAACGAACTCTAGATTTGATAGACTTGTTTTGACCCTCAAATTCTTGAGTTGACCTTATACTCTGGAGGGAACCAGAAAACCCTCCAGCACAATTCAACAATAAGCCTGTGGAAAGTTACTTCTTCAAAAGAAAAAGTATCTCATATCATCTCTTATCCATTTGCTTATCCTTATCCTGGCAGTTGAATGAGAGATAAGGAGAAGGAGAACAATCAACCGGAAGCCGAAGTCAAACCTCTGATCCTGGGTTGCTTGCTTTGAAGTTTGATTGCTTACCTTGTCTGTCACCTCTTTCGGAAGATCTCCTAGCTCGGCGACTTGGGGGACTCCTACTATAGGGTTTGTATCGCACTTGACCAAGCCCGAAACTACAAGTAAGCTTCAAGTGAAATTGATACATTACCTTGTGCATCTTCATCGGTTAAAGATACCACCCCTGGATGGAGGAAGCGTACTTCCAGAGAAGATGCCACATCTACCTATGAGAAAGATAAGGCAAGTGAAGACGATACCACACCTCGGTACTTAGAAGTTTCATGATTACTCAGCGGCTTGGATCTTGCAAGTCCCCAACCGAGGAGTTTCCCTCACTCGGGAACTTAGGGGAGCACTGTTTGTACCATACTTGACTAATCCTGAAACTACTGAGCACCAGTCAACGTTATACCGTCAAGGACCCAAAAGAGTTTCCCTTCAATCAGGAGGTCAATCACAATGCGACACGTGTCGACATCAGAAGCCAATCGCAGCGCGACACGTGTCAACATCAAAGGCCAATCACAACACGACACGTGTCAATATTAGAACAAAACTAGAAACTCTCTTCTATAAATAGGGATCATTCTCCCACAATAATCTCTAATGTCATTTTGTACCAAACTATTCACTAGAACTCATAAAATAAGAGCTTGAACCTATGTATCTGTGTAAACCCTTCACAATTAATGAGAACTCCTCTACTCCGTAGACGTAGCCGATCTGGGTGAACCACGTACATCTTGTGTTTACTTCCCTGTCCCTATTCATTTACGTACTTATCTTCACTAGTGATCGAAGCAACCAAGCGAAGGTCACAAACCTGACACTTTCTGTTGTACCAAAGTCCTCGCTGATTTTGTACATCAACATCACTAAAACAATGAAACATGTGAAGTCTTACCTCATGTAAAGCTTCAGAAACATCGATTTCGTGTTTCATTCGTCAAAAACAATTTTTCTCAATCAACATGTTTGTAGTTTCATTTGTTAGGATTTTGTTCAACAATGGAGGATGAGAGGGTTTTGATAGTTGAGAAGATAAATAATACGCTAAAAGTGATTTGGGGTGTATTTATAAATTTTTTTTTTAAAAACCTAATAAGGTCAAAATTGTCATTGCATAGTGGAGTACATAAGTCATTTAATATTAAATTTTAATATGGTGTGAATTCAACATTTTGTGGGATGTTAATATAAAAAGCCTTACCTTTTCTATTATTTTGAATGATTAAGTTTAGGGTTTGTATGTTTTTTTTAATATTGTTTTATATGTTTTCTTTGTAAAGATTTAGACATAAAATGTAAAAAGGTGGTCATGTGCCAAGCACATGACACTTTCTAACAGAAAATTGGATGGAGTTAAAGATACTTAACGGTAGGAGGTTAATTGGCCACTTTAACATAGTTTAGGGAGTCAATTGGCTGAAAAAATAGTTCAGAGGGGAAATTGAAATTCACGTGATAGTTTAGGGGGTTAAATGACAGTTTACTCTTTATATTATTATTGTATATTATTTAAATGTTTTCTAATTAGATATTTTAAATATTTTATATTATTTTATTTTGTGGCCCGTGGGGACTTCCCTTCCTTCCCCGTGTCAATTCTCTTCCTATTCTCTCGGGAACCCTCTGGAACACTCTCCCTCATCCCCCTGCAACAACAACGACCCGAGGCACCACCTCGCCTCGCCCCTCCGGCGAGCTTCACCGCTACCAACAACCATCACTGTCTACCCTGCACCTCCCCGTTCCCCTCGTCCCGCTCTCTCTCTCTCCTCTGTGCTCGAGGCACAGCTGCAGCAATGGCAGCCACCATCGCCATACTTCCCGGTGAGATTTCATGGTGCTCCGACCTGGGTAAGCCTCGGGATGCTTAAGATTCTTTCATTTTCGTCATGGTGGTTTAATTATAACCTAGAGTTTGCGATTTAAACGTCGGATTTGCACAGGAACAGAGAAAGCAAGAAACTCAGTTTTCCGGCGAGGGCCCGACGGCTTTTGAGCCGTTTTCCGGCCACTTCAGGGCCAAATATTGGTATATTTATACTCCTCTCCTCCGTAGCTTCAATTTGGTATATAATATGTCTAGGTTTTGGGGTTGATCGGAGCTCGGGGAGTTTCGGTGTTCTTCGTGGAGTCCTTTTGACTAAATTTACAACGGACCCGTTGGTGATAGAAGGGTCACATTCACTTACCTTGCAATCCTTGACATCTACTTAACAATTTGAATGGCACACGCTCTACAAATAATAGAAAGCTTTCCAAATTGAAATTCAAGCCCCTTTCAATGAGTGCCTAGGAACTAATGGCATTGAACAAGACATGGAGATAAGCAAATTAAAATTCGAGCTGCTTCTTCAGTATCTGAATGTCAGTCTTCGCCTGTACAATCTGCCGGTTAATCTCCTCCCTCAGCTCATCGAAATTGTGCTTCTCCCGGAGTTTTGCATCCACGACGTCTTTGCTCTTTAGGAGCGGAATCTCGAACGTGTTGAGCACCTGCAGGAAAGCCTTGGCGAGCCTGTCGCAGTCGGTGAAGTTGTCTTCGTTCTTGTCGAGCTCAACGAACAGGGAAGTGAATTTCTTCTGGAGCTTCTTCAACGGCGGTTCGCCTCTCGTGGTGGTGGTGGTCCGTGTGAGAAGTCTGTGTTTGATGATGACGTCATCTTCGGGCGGCCCGAACGCGTAGTTCGGCGCCACGGCCTCTCCTCGCCCTGAAGCTTTTCTTCCTTTCGCCAGCATCGAAACTGACCGTAGATTATGAGTCCGGCGGAAATTCGATTTCGAACTTGTCAAACTAAGCGCCTGCTTTGTATTTGAAAATTTTTAACATTTCACATTCTTGAAAACAATTTCTTTTAAGATTAAAAAACTTGATTGATTTGCGATTTAAAATTTTTAAATCTTATGACTTAAACTAGACAAACAGATATAAAAAGAGAGGGTCGGAGGAGAGAGGAGAGAGGAGGAAAGAAAGTAAGAGATGATTGAAGGAAAGAGAAAGAAGAGAGAGGATCAGATGAGATAGAAAGCAAGAGGAGTGAGAGAAAGAATCGAGACAATGAAAAGACCAGATTGTAGGAGAGACGAAAAACGTAAAAAAAAAAAGGAGAGAAAAAAGAAAAGAGAGAGATTTGGAGTGAGAGGGGAGGAGGGAAAGAAAATAAAGGAGTGGGTTTAAGTTTAAAAACTCTAAAACCTCGTTTTTTATATTTTTAAAGAATAAATTATATTTTTTAGTTAATCTTGAGTACAATTTTTTAAAATAGTCATACCAAACAAGTTTTTAAGCCTTAAAACTTGAAAATTATTTTTGAGTTTAAAAAGTTGAATTCAAGTAGAGTACCAAACGAACTCTAACTAATCTCTAGAAAGAAAAACCCCGTTCACGGCGGAAGATTCAACTTATGTTTGTGGAATCCAATGGCAAAGGAAGACGTTTGTTGTTTATACTCGATGTTAATTGGACGGTCGGATGGGCTTCATGGTTAAACACTGCTACACCGGATCCATAATGTTATTTGGTCAATAGGGCCTTTTATATATTGGGATAGAATCCACATTTATCACGAAACAAATAGGAGAAATTAGTGGTCTAACTAGCCTTTATGCATGCGCTCACGCGCGTACATAATACATTTTTTTAATCATTGCATGTTACGCAAGATTTACACGTTATATGCGTAAATTGACAAAAGGAAAGTTAAATATTGGAAGTAAATTAATAATCTTAGATCATGCTAGAAGAAATCTCTCGTAAATCAATTAAAACAGCTAAATCCACATAATGAAATTGGTCTCTATAGAATTTACATTAAGAATAGAGAAAATAATATTTAATAAACAACTTGTTTGTACCATACTTGACCAATCCCGAAACTACCGAGCACCGGCCAACGCTATACTGTCAAGGACCCAGAAGAGTTCCCCTCCGACCAGGAGGCCAATCACTACTCGACACGTGTCAAGATTAGAAGCCAATCAGAGCGCAGCACGTGTCAACATCAAGAACCAATCATAACATGACACATGTCAATGTGACAAAGCTACAAGTTTTTCTATAAATAGGGGTCATTCCCCCACAATATGGCCTAATGCCATTTTGTGTTAAATCATTCACAAGAACTCACTAAATTGAGAGCTTGATCCTTTGTACTTGTGTAAGTCCTTCACTACTAATAAGAACTCCTCTACTCCGTGGACGTAGCCAATCTGGGTGAACCACGTACATCCTGTGTTTGCTTCTCTGTCTCTATTCATTTACGTACTTATCCTCACTAGTGACTGAAGCAACCAAGCAACCAAGCGAAGGTCACAAAACCTGACACTTTCTGTTGTACCAAAGTCTTCGCTGATTTTGTGCATCAACATTTGGCGCCGTCTGTGGGAAACGACACTTATTCCTACTCTCTTCAGCTGTGTCAAGCTGGTTTCTATCATTCGTACACTTTCTTTTGATCAGGCATCCCTCTCCAACATGGGAAGCGAAGGAAGCCACAGCACACAGAACGACACCCCCCTTGCACATAGTGCGAAACAACGAAAGAAGGAAGGAAAACGAGTTCTTCTTCAAGCTAAAGTCGATGAGTTGGAAGCTCAGAACAACAAGATAGCAATGAGGAATGAGGTCCTCCAGGAGCAATATGAGAAGCTCTTCGAGACACTCCATGAAGCTAGGCAAGCTCAGACACGCGAGCTTGTTGCCCCCGTGGAAGTCAACCATCAACTGGGTGCCCTCCAACATGGAGGGTCACATGCATTCGACATAGATATCCCTGATAGGGAACAGATTGCCCCTCGACTTGATAATCAACATGAGGCTTCTCTTAACCCAGTTGCTTCGACCCGAACCATGAGAAGTGGAGGGAGACACCTCTTTGCTGAAGGGGCAGAAGGATCGAAAGCCGTCTTTCGCGATTGTCGGGATTTCCTGAAGCAACGTCGAGAGAATTCCATCCATATAAGCTCAAAGATTAATGACCCAAGGATTTCTGAGAGACTCGGTCCCCTGCCACGGCCCAAGCCGGCCACCAAATTGGGGAATGGGCAACAAGTCCTAGAGAGACATGAGGGTACAGGGGACTCAGAGGTGTTCCGACAGACATACCCTGGAAGCCAGTACAGCGAGTCCAGGGAAAAATCACATGCCCTTAATCAAACCTTCCTAATTCCAAGAGGAGATGGAGATTTACGAAAGAAAGCTCCAGTGACACATAACTCCACTCAGGACCCCCTTGTCCTACAACTTCTTGAGGAAGTAAACAAGTTGAAGGCTGAACGTCAGGCTGAAATACCTGACTGGAACCAACCCAGGCCTGGCCCTCTTACAAGGAGGATCCTCAACACCCCCCTTCAAGCAAAGACAAAGCAAAAGCTTGGCTTGCAACTTTATACTGGAAAAGAGGACCCGATTGAGCACCTTAACCTCTTTGAATCCACCATGGCATACCGGATGCACACCGACGAAGAGCGATGTCTTCTCTTCCCCTCCACCCTCTCTAGTGGAGCTCTAAATTGGTATTGTCGTCTTACACCTGAGACGGTAGACTCATTTGAGGAATTGAGGAAACTATTTGTTTCCCAACACATTTTCCAAACCGATCGCTTGCACTCTGCAGATGACTTGTACACTATCCGCCAGAAGCCAGACGAGTCATTACGTATGTATGCTGGCCGCTTCAGCCATGAATACTCCCGGTGTGCCGAGGCAGACGACAAGACTGCCCTCAAAGCCTTCACGGCAGGCCTACGTGATTGTTTCTTTAAATACATGATCAATGCCAATACTTGGAAGACTTACTCTGAGGTGATGGCGCATGCTTATAACCATGCCTCCGCCGAGGCAAAGACATATCAGGAGAAACCCCCTACAACCATCCTTTATCAACAAGTGGGAGGTGGAAGCCAGACTCACCTAAATGAGAAGACCTCGACTTTCCAAACAGCAGTGGCACCTCCCCATGCCTTGCATAATGCTTCACCGAATCAACAGACATATCAATTTCAAGGCAAGAGGAAGGATTTCCATCCTCACCACTCTCCTTTCAGTAAAAAGAGTAAGGGACACTATCCCGATAACCAAGGGTATCGCCACAATAGCGCTCGCCCCCAGGCAGTCAATGCAGTGGGTCAAACCCGCGTCAAGGGTATCGCCACAATAGCGAGGTTTTAGCCTGCCATACTTAAGGTGTCTTACGCCTGCCGAGGCGGAAATCGTCCTTCGGGAAATACATGAGGGAGTCTGTGGAGATCATGCTGGATCTCGGTCCCTAGCACACAAGACTTTTCGCCAAGGATATTACTGGCCAACACTCCACCAGGATGCCATCAAAGTATCCCGCTCATGTGACAAATGTCAACGATATGCAACTATTCCTCATTCCCCTCTAGAGCCTCTTACTCCTATGATCAGCCCTTGGCCCTTCGCCCAGTGGGGACTTGATTTGATCGGCCCAATGCCGGCAGGGAAGGGCAAAGTCTGTTACGCAGTCGTTGCAGTGGATTACTTCACAAAGTGGGCCGAAGTAGAACCCTTGGCAACCATTACTGAGGCAAAGATAGAAGACTTCGTGTGGAAGAACATCCTTTGTAGATTCGGCATTCCCAATGCGATAGTCACTGACAATGGGCGACAGTTTGACAACAAGAAGTTCAGGTTGTTCTGCTCTAAGTTCAACATCAACTTATGCTTTGCCTCTCCAGCTCATCCCCAGTCTAATGGACAAGTTGAGGCCATCAACAAAATAATCAAGCGCACTTTGAAAACCAGCTTGGACAAAGCTAAAGGTTGTTGGCCAGAATTTGTACCCCAAGTTCTTTGGTCATATCGCACTTCATATCAGACTTCAACAGGAGAAACTCCATTCTCACTTGCTTTTGGCACAGAGGCGGTTGTCCCTGTTGAGCTCGAGCAAGCAACATTCCGAGTCCAGAACTACATTCAAAGTGAAAATGACAAACAACTCGCCCTCAACTTGGATTTAGTCGAGGAACACAGAAACCAAGCTTACTTGAGGAATGTCGCCTACAAGCAGCGCATCTCAAACTATTATGACTCTAGGGTCAAGCCTCGTTCTTTCAAAATAGGAGACTGGGTCTTAAAGAAAAGATTACTCTGCGACAGAGTCCCGAGTGAAGGCACACTTAGTCCAAACTGGGATGGACCGTATGAAGTCATTGGCATCAGTCGCCCTGGCTCTTACACACTTAGAAGCTCTGATGGCAAGACCCTTGGCCATCCATGGAACGCTGATCACTTGAAGTACCCTACAAATAGACTCACGATGTACAAGTGTTGAGCTATAGCCGTTCGGCATCCTATGTAATGAAGGCCATTTGGCAATGAATTCAATAAAGAGGTAATTTAGCCAACTCAGCCCTCACTCTTTTACATTCATAGCAAGCGATGCCAGAACCCTTCTCAATCAGAAAGCAATCCGTCTTCCACAGTCACTACAAAACAAGCAAATGAAGACCGTGTCAAGCGCCAAAAAAAAAAAAAAAAAAAAAAAAAAAAAAAACAGCTTCATCCAAAAAGCTTCACCCGAAAAGCTTCACCTCCAAAGCTTCACCCACAAAGCTTCACCTAAAAAGCTTCACCCAAAAAGCTTCACCCGAAAAGCTTCACCTCCAAAGCTTCACCCACAAAGCTTCACCTAAAAAGCTTCACCCACAAAGCTTCACCTAAAAAGCTTCACCCAACAAGCTTCACCCGGAAAGCTTCACCTCCAAAGCTTCACCTACAAAGCTTCACCTAAAAAATCTTCACCTAGAAAGCTCCCTCTACATACTTTCACCATCAAAGCTTCACCATCAAAGCTTCACCTAGAAAGCTTCATCTACAAAGCTTCACCATCAAAGCTTCACCTAGAAAGCTTCATCTACAAAGCTTCATCTACAAAGCTTCATCTACAAAGCTTCACCATCAAAGCTTCACCTAGAAAGCTTCAACACCAAAGCTTCACCTACAAAGCTTCAACACAAAACCTTGCTCCAAATAAACAAATTTTGTTCACAAAACCCAAGATGCCCTTGAACTTGTACAAAAACACTTGGGTAAACATAAACATTTTTTGTTTTACACCCACAATGGCCCAAAATTTTCCTTCTTATTTATTCACTTATATATGTTCCCAAACATATTATAATAGATCCAACAACAAGCCAAAGTCCCAAGTTTCATAATGGACAAAAGTACAAACAATTCATCAATAATGAAGGTGCTACAAAAATTGGAATCTGCCCCAAAATAGAAATCCAACCCAAGAGACTTTTTCTCTCTCTCCCTCTTCCGCCTCCTTTCATCTATCAAATTTCTGCAACCTCTGCTCTTCTCCAATGGAGCTGAATTTTGGACACCCTATAGTTCTTGAGCATATGAACAACTTTCAAGAAGGAACCATTTCTGTTTGAGCGACGGAAATTAAAGTGTTGAAGCTCCAAACATGATAGTCGGCTTCTTGCAGATTTCGAAGCTGTTGTGATGTTTCGAAGATCTGGAAATATTTAACCGTTAGTTCATCCTGAATTTTTGATATGTTATGAAAGAGTCGATGAGGAACAACTTCAATGAAGAAAGCATACCGATCTGAACAAGATAAAATGGAGTTTCGAAGCTCACAACAAATCTGACGGGTTGACAGAAAAATAATAACCATTCATTCATCATACCTGGATTTCTGGAGTTATACTGCTCCGAGGGATCTCAAATTTGGATATGTTGTAGTTCACAAGCTGAGGAACAACTTCAATGAAGAAAGAATACCGATCTGAACAAGAGAAAATGGAGTTTCGAAGCTCACAACAAATCTGACGGGTTGACAGAAAAATAATAACCAGTCATTCATCATACCTGGATTTCTGGAGTTATACTGCTCCGAGGGACCTCAAATTTGGATATGTTGTAGTTCACAAGTTAAGGAACAACTTCTATGAAGAAAGTATGTTGATCTGAACAAGAGAAAATGGAGTTTCGAAGCTCACAACAAGTCTGACGGATTAACAGAACATTGATGAACAGTTACTCATCATACTTGAATTTCTGAAGTTGTACTACTCCGATGGATCTCAAATTTGGATATGTTGTAGTTCACAAGATAAGGAAAAACTTTCATGAAGACGACTTTGCAATCTGAGCTATAGAGAAAGGTGTTATCTTGCATCCATTCAGGTTGTTAGGGGAAATGAAAAACAATTCCACCAAAGAAACATCATTATGATGTTTCATCATTATGGTGTTTTCATCATTATGATGCTTTCATCATTGTGATGCTTCCATCATTGTGATGCTTCCATTATGATGTTAATGCACCAACGGTTACACCTTCTGCAATTCCACTTATTCGGGCCTAGCAACCTTCATCAACAAAATCTATGAAGAAAAAGTCCGGGGCTACCACTTAGAAAACAAAAGAATGAAGTTTTGGTACTTACGACATGGACTATTAGCAAGACACCTCATTCGTCAACTCCCTCGACTAGAGACTTAGGGGACTCCCACCATATGCTACTACGCCTTGGTACTCAAAAGTTCGTGACTACTCAGTGACTTGGATTTTTCAAGTCTCCAACCGAGAAGTTTTCCTCACTCGGGAAATTAAGGGAACACTACCTCAAACTACATGCTTCACTCACAAAGATTCAACAATACAGGTTTCAACAAAAGCAAAAATTCAAAGAACTTTATGAAGAAGGCTTTGGTGTATTTAACACAATATGTTGAAATGAAGAAAAGCTTATTTATTAATATTTTCGATAAGCCACAAATATGTACATATACATGAGTCAAAATAAACAAACAAAAGGGAGCCTTCACAAAGGTTGCTTAGGGGAAGTCTCAGCAGTCGGTAGAGCCCCAGAAAGAGAAAGCACCGGAGGGTGGTTATCCGGAGCCTCAGTACTTGACAAAACCCCAGAAGGAGGAGGCATTGGAGGTTCATCATTTGAAGCTTCATTACCAGGTACAGCCCCAGAGGACGAAGGCAATAAATGCCTTTGGAACAAACCCACAAACCGCTGATGATCAAGTAAAACCTTACCATCAGATTCCTTCATCTGGTCAAGCTTCCTCTTCATGTTTGTAGCATAGTCATGGGCGAGCCGGTGCAACTGCTTATTCTCATGCTTGAGCCCTCTAATCTCCTGTTTGAGACTCATCACTTCAGCAGCCAATGATTCAACTTGGCGAGTTCTAGCAAATAGGCGTTGGGCTATATTAGACACAGAACCTGCACACTGAACACTAAGAGCCAGAGAGTCCTTAACAGCCAACTCATCAGACCGTTTGGAAAGTAGTCTATTATCTTTGGGAGTGAGAAGGTTCCTGGCCACCACTGCAGCGGTCATATCATTCTTCATCACAGAATCCCCAACGGTAAGAGGACCAGTAGGGGATATGAAGGATGGGCGCCATATGTTGTCTGGAGAAGGCGTGGCTGTCTCTTCTCCAAGGTTCAAGACAAAACGACGGTCGGAAGGTCCAGACATTTTCAAATGTGTTGAAGAAGGAAGAGGTCAGACAAATCAAGATCTTAGAAGTGCAAGAAATGAGCTTCTACTGGTAGAGATTCAAGTGTGCTGTGGAACTTAATGCCAGCCTCTATAAAAATCTGCACTCGACGGAGCTTCAGAAATCGAAGAGGCGTTTGCTTTCTCAAAAGCTGGGCTGCTCAGAGACCACGAGGGCCGATCTCAGAAATCGAAGAGGCGTTTGCTTTCTCAAAAGCTGGGCTGCTCAGAGACCACGAGGGCCGATCTCAGAAATCGAAGAGGCATTTGCTTTCTCAAAAGCTGGGCTGCTCAGAGACCACGAGGGCCGATCTCAGAAATCGAAGAAGCACCTGCTTTTTCAGCCTCGTCAGCACCTGTCACATGCACACTCAGCTTTGCGGAAATTACGGGCAATCTGTCGAAGATTTCTGGTGAAGTAGAAAGCACGTGAATCTTACTGATCAATCACCGCTCTCCATATGCACCATCAACTCCTCGGGTACCACATATAACTTTGTCAAAGATCTCTGACAAAGTTTAGGCACGAGAATTTCGAAGTGCCAGCTACCCTACTATTACCCATAAGGGTAAAGGAACAGCACCACTGCTTGACAACTGGAAAGTCCCTATGTGTGTCGACCTCCGTGTTTTGTGGCAAGACAGGTTGGCAAGAACGACCAACCTTTACTCACATTCGAGAAAAGACTCCCAACATAATTACTTTCTCAAAAACCGGAGTAGCACCGCTTTCCGAATCTCGAGAGTCAGATCCTCGACGGGATTGCTTGTTCGAAAACCGAAGAGGCACAACTCTCAGAACTTCGAGAGCCAGATTTCCTTAGATAAAGCTTGTCTGTAATCTCCACACGTAATATCAGCTTTCCAGATACCACATACCACTTTTTCAAAGTGCTCTGACAAAATTAAAACACGTGAAGCTGGCAGCTCCCACTACATTGCTGTGACCAAGAAGGGTAAAGGAATAGCATTACTACTTGTTATTGGGAAATCCCTATATACATTGACCTCCCTCCTCAACGGACAGGCAAACCTGCAAAAATGCTCAACCCTTTCTCACATTCGAAAAGGCACCCTCAACATAACCTCTCGAAATACTCAGCTTTATTTCCCCCCGATAATACCTCAGTAAATAAGCCACACCAAGAACAAGAGTATCTCATATCATCAGGGTCGAAAGCAAGAGTATCCCATATCATGCTTTCTCCCTGTCTTTGTCTTTGTCCTTGTCCACACCTGCAGGACAAGGAGAAAGAGAGCAGTCAGTCGGAACCTGAAATCAAACCTCCAATTTGGAACTGACTGCCTGGAACCTTTGCCTGGTTGCTTACTTAGCATTGCTCTCGAGTACTCATCCTCAACTGCTGTCAAGGTCACGAATTCCACCGGCAAATACCTCATGACAGTTGATCAGATATTGGCTCTTTACACTGAAGCTGCCAAGCGTGGATGAGTCACTATGAAGGAATGTTCTGAAGGACCATTTAAATGCAAAGGTTGCACACCACTTCTGCCATGCAAAATATTGAAGCAGAAGGTTCAACGGTGAGCTGAAACAGATCACTACAGCACGACACCTTTCCATACCACATTCATTATTCCGTCAACAGCAAAAGTATCCCATATCATCAAGGTCGAACGTACTCTAGATTTGATGGACTTGTTTTGACCCTCAAATTTTTGAGTCGGCCTTATACTCTGAAGGGCACCAGAAAACCCTCCAGCACAGTTCAAGAATAAGCCTGTGGAAAGTTACTTCTTCAAAAGCAAAAGTATCTCATATCATCTCTTATCCATTTGCTTCTCCTTATCCTGGCAGTTGAATGAGAGACAAGGAGAATGAGAACAATCAACCGGAAGCCGACGTCAAACCTCTGATCCTGGGTTGCTTACTTGGAAGTTTGACTGCTTACCTTGTCTGTCACCTCTTTCGGCAGATCTCCTAGCTCGGCGACTTGGGGGACTCCTACTATAGGGTTTGTATCACACTTGACTAAGCCCGAAACTACAACTAAGCTTCAAGTGAAATTGATACATTACCTTGTGCGTCAACATCAGCTAAGTACACCATTCCCGGATGGAGGAAAGGTACTTCCAGAGAAGGGCAGATGAAGATCAGACCACACTTCGGTACTTAGAAGTTTCGTGATTACTCAAGGGATTGGATCTTGCAAGTCCCCAACCGAGGAGCTTCCCTCACTCGGGAACTTAGGGGAGCACTGTTTGTACCATACTTGACCAATCCCGAAACTACCGAGCACCGGCCAACGCTATACTGTCAAGGACCCAGAAGAGTTCCCCTCCGACCAGGAGGCCAATCACTACTCGACACGTGTCAAGATTAGAAGCCAATCAGAGCGCAGCACGTGTCAACATCAAGAACCAATCATAACATGACACATGTCAATGTGACAAAGCTACAAGTTTTTCTATAAATAGGGGTCACACCCCCACAATATGGCCTAATGCCATTTTGTGTTAAATCATTCACAAGAACTCACTAAATTGAGAGCTTGATCCTTTGTACTTGTGTAAGTCCTTCACTACTAATAAGAACTCCTCTACTCCGTGGACGTAGCCAATCTGGGTGAACCACGTACATCCTGTGTTTGCTTCTCTGTCTCTATTCATTTACGTACTTATCCTCACTAGTGACTGAAGCAACCAAGCAACCAAGCGAAGGTCACAAAACCTGACACTTTCTGTTGTACCAAAGTCTTCGCTGATTTTGTGCATCAACACAACTGATTGAATCACATTATTGCTAACGCATTGTGAGGCTAAGCCCTCCCCCTCCCCTTTAGTGTAGGTAATCTTGTTTGTTAAAAAAAACAATCATTTGACAACTAATTCAATCACATTATTATTCGCGTGCGAAAGACCTTTTTTATAACCGGCTCTTAAAATGTTTTGAACGTGTTTAAAGATAGAGAAAATAATATTTAATGAATATCTGATTGAATCACATTATTGTTAGCCTATTGTGAAGTACTAATTAAAAAAATTGTACAAAAAAATTAATTATTAAAAAAACACTGTTAAAATGATGAAAATACTCCTGTTATATTTGATGCATTATTTTGGATTGCTTTTGAAGTTTTTTGTTTGAGGGGCATTTTTGTCTAATTATTTTTGGTGAAACTTGTGACACCAAAAAACACTATTCATTGGGCTTGTTGGCTTTATATATAAGATATACCCATCAATGAGAGGGAAAGAAGAAAAACGTGGCAAAGCGGAAAGGACGAGGCCTTACATTAATATGCTGGCAGGTTCCAAGTAGAAGTGTTATATAATTCACTTGTTACGTAATTTTCCTCACACTACCAATGTTTTAAAAGATGCTATACGCTAGTTAGACGGTTTTAAAAGATGCTATGCGCTAGTTAGACGGTTGACTAGGGCCTAGCAGCCTAAGCGGAATATATAACCTAAGCGGAATATATAACGTATACATATAAATGTCTATTTATACTTAAAAAAATACATAATTGCATTGTGAAACATAAATTGTAAAGTAAAATGACATATATATTATAAAATATTAGAATATATTGAAAACATGGGGATCAAACATATAATAATTATTCATCCAAGTATTTAACAAGTATCTTACAAGTATTGAAAAGTAAAATGTACAATGAAAATTATTTATTTTTTGTCTAAGTGAGAGTCACGATCTAGGTGGGTGTGTCCAAATTCGCCAAAGCACCCGCCTAGATCGTGACTCTTACTTAGACATCAAGTTCATGGTCGATCGATTTATGTTACAACTTATGGTAGAGTCATCGAGTTCATGGTAAGATCAGGATTAGAAATTTTTTCTGAAGGGAACAGGTAGAGCAGAAATCCTAGAATCTCTATTCTCATATAATGCTAATTTAGGCTTGTTTTGAGATTTCATTTGTCTAATATTATTCTCCTCACCAAAGAGGCAAATATCTATATTACAGACTTTAATTTACAAGGTAAGAATATGCAATAATATTTACCCTAATTATACAAACTTAAACGGGGAACGAGATCATCCTAATTACACATAAAAGTCAACTCACACCAACAATTCTTTCGCCATACTATGCCTCTTCAACTTGGTCTTTGGAGGAACTTCCACTTTCACTGGGTCCTGCTTCATTACTGTATTGTTCACGTGTTCGCTTAATCACGTCTCGTTGTACAGTTTTTGATTCCTCAAAATCACAATTGGTAACATCCTCACACAAAGAAATGCTTCGGTCGGAATATTGTTTAGTCGTTCGGTTCAGCTCTTCTTCTGTATCTTGTTCATACAGTGGACGGACTCCGCACTTCTTCACCTTCAAGCATGTCTTGCTTCCGACAGCACATTCTGTTTCGAAATGAAACTGAATCTGATTCCAGCAGCTCTCCCAACGATTTTTCTCAGGTTGATGATCTGATGGGAAAAGAAATTTCCAAGATAGAAAGACCAACCAGAGGTGATCTGACACTACCTTGTTAACCATAATTCCAATAGTCTGAGGCATGTCTTGAAAGGTGCTGTTTGAACCAAAACTGCAACGAAATTCAATTAAATATTCATGACGTCGTAGCCATTTTCGTCCACAAGTGGGAGCTGAAATACTTTCAGCAGCTGCAAATATAGCGCATAAAGCAAATCCCATCCCCTCCCTATTGCATGAATGCGAAGGTAGCTTCTCAATCACCGAATCCCCCATGCTTTGGCTATTGAACCACTCAGGAATTTCACTTCCAGGAATTAGTATACTGAAAAATTCCACAAAATGAGGGAGCTCCTGCAATAAGGAACAACGTAAATAAATGTACACAACTAAGGAGAGGGGGGGGGGGGGGGATAGGAGAAAGAGAAACACCTGAATGAATCTCTTTAGCATTGAATGCATTATGGCATTGCAACCTTGATTTCCAGCCAAACTGAAGCAATTGACAGAAGTCAACCAAAACTTGCTTGATCTGCAAGCATTTGGTAAATATCGGAGCATTTTTAAGGAAGTACAATTCTCTGTGTGTATACTTAATCTGCTGTTTAATGAAATGGCTGGCAGTTGTTGAAGCCTTTTGCAATTTTTCAATTCAAAACACATCAGCTTAGAAAGCCCACTGATGCTTGCAGGAAGGCTAACAAAATGGTTTCCGCTAAGATTTAGTTTTTCTAAAGAACACAAGAAACCAATATCCTCGGGAATTGCTCATTCACAAAGATTGCAGTCCTCTAGATTTAAATTCTTCAGAAAGCATAAATCTTTCAATGAAGCTAAGACCAGACTCACAGGGTGAGAAATCTTTGTTGGAAATTCGCCAAAAATGAAGGAAAGCCATGATCTAGCTGGTGGTGCATTACATCCAAGAAAATTTGTTAGTTGAAAAATTTTCACTGAAACCAGGGAGGATTCTGTCTCTCTCAAAGCAATTCCACTTAAATCAATCCCCTCCAAACTCCAAGGTATAACTGAGGAAGGTATTTCCTGAACAACAGTTCGGCTTACAGAAAGCTTAGAGAAAATTTTCATTTCTCCAACAAATTCTGGAATCTTTTTCAGTTTTGAGCAGCCAGAAATATCAAATACTTCAAGAGATTCCATTTCTACCTTGTTTGGGATATTCTTAATACTTTTACAGTCTTTGAGATTTAAAAGTCTAAGCCTTCTGAGAAACGCAATGGATGAATGAATCTTAATTAAATTGGT
This sequence comes from Malus sylvestris, assembly GCF_916048215.2. NCBI lineage: Eukaryota > Viridiplantae > Streptophyta > Magnoliopsida > Rosales > Rosaceae > Malus > Malus sylvestris. Next base: position 3,875,434 of record NC_062264.1, on the reverse strand, counting down.
ACAACCTTCAAGAACCAGCTCCTTGAGATTTTTAATACCTGTGAAATCTGGGGTCCTGGTCATGTTGTGGGAGTAACTAAGATCGATAGACTTCAAATTGCCCAAGCACTGTACAAAAATGAAATGGTACAATAGTTCATGTTCAGAAACTACAATTATTGTAATTGACAAAGTAAAAATCAGTTGTCCAATCATCTACCTTTATTCCATTCCAAAGGTGATCAATTTTGCTATGCTGCAGACTAAGTATCGTAAGTTCATCCGGTTGAAAAATTGGTGGGAGACATTTGGAGGGATCAGCTCCATTTGAGAACTCTTAAAGCATTCGGAATATACTTGGGGTCCTTAGAAAGGCTCACATTATGAATGTCGAGCAACCTCAGGTTACACATCTTAGTGAAAGCTTCAGGATTGCAGTGTGCCTCTTCAAATTCACTTAAGTGTAAAACTATGCCTTCAATTGCTTCTGATCCCTGATAAATAAGATTAAAGGAATAGTTAATTTCGTCATACAGTCTCTTATCATGTTAAATAGTATTATAGTGTCCTATCCAAACTTTGGTATTTTCATTTTCACGCAACTTCTTACTGTATTCTCTGCAAGCACATGCAAGATATCATTAGGAAGCCACAACCGACTACGACCACCTGCCTCCTCGTAAGACTCTCGTCAAACAATCTCCCATGCCATTTCTTGTATCAAATCATGCATCGACACAGACTTGTATGAAATATACAAGAGAGATTTCTCAATAAGAACTTCGATCACAACGCGAGTGCCAACAAAGCCACAGTTTTCTAGTCTTTCAATTACTCGCTCCCTTTCACGAAACTTATGGAAACATGCAATGTCAAGGAAGATTCTCTTCTCAAGCGCATCTAGTCCATCATAACTTATTTTCAATGTTTCAAAAATTGTCCTATTAGGAGCTTGCTTCAGTTTATCTAGTGCACTCTTCCATTCATCTCGACCTCTTTTGTACAATAAAGACCCTAAAGTTTTAAGAGCTAATGGAAGACCTCTTGCATAACTGATGAAACATTTAGACAGTTCTAAAAAATCTTCTTCCAACTCATCATCTTTAAAGGCTTTCCAACTGAAGAGAGAAAAAGCTTCATCTTGGGTTAATGGCTTAACCTCACATACCATCTCTATACCATGTTCAACTAACAAACGTTCATCTCTAGTTGTAATGACGATTCTACTCCCGAAACCAAACCACTCTTTTTGTTTGACCAACTTTTCTAGTTGGTCTAATTGATCCACATCATCGAGAATTCCAAACTTGTATATTATTTTCCCTTAAGATATCAGAAAGAAGCTGCTTTTGTAGATGAGCTACACCATCATGTGCTCTGCAGACCTCTCTAACATTAGCAAGAAAACTGCTACCTTCAAAATCATCAGAAATTCTCTCGTAAACTAATCTAGCTAGGGTAGTCTTACCCACTCCACCCATCCCCCGTATCCCTATAAAGCGAACATCGTTTGCATCTGTATCTAAATGCAAATCTATTTCCTCCAGTTTAGAATCAATTCCGACAAACCTCTCTGAGGAATCTAACATTGAAAACGTAGGATGCACTTTCTCCCATAGTGTATTGACGATTCCTTGGATAAGCTCTGTATCACCTACAAGAAGAACAAATAACGTTAATAAAAAATCATCACATCGTAAAATAAAGTGCATGGGAACGTTGAAACTCAATAGTAAAAAATTGGTCTTCTTCAGCTTAAACGTCAGTTGTTGCCTCTTGCTTACCTATAATCCTTTGAATTCCACCCAGAGAGATTAGCCACCCTTTTCAACGACTTTCTCCACTCATTTACCTCCTCCATGTGTTCTCGATAGTTTACTTCATGTTCCGCAATGGCTTCCCCAAAACTCCCTCGCTGATGGCGTACATCAGAAGGATCCACGCCATAAAAAATGGGAAACATTCTCTTTTTCTCTTTCATGCATCGAACAATATGAGTAAGTTCTCGCAAACACCAACTTGAAGAAGCTAAGTTTGTCGAAAGAACTATAATTGCAGACCTTGATTGGTCAATTGCCCTCATGAGCTCTGGATTGATTTCTGTCCCTCTTTCAAGTTCCGGTTCGTCCCTGAAAGTCTTGATTCCTCGCCCCTCCAACTGTTTGTATAAATGATCTGTAAAACCCCTACGGGTGTCTTCACCTCTGAAACTCAGAAACACATGGTATTTCCATGGAAAAACTGCAGGAGCAGAGGCTAGGACCATTTGGCTGCTCAACGCAAATCAGAAGTGTTCCAAGCAATCAGCTCTAAGCATAGAAGCACTGAAAGTGATCTGCCAAATATTTCGAACTCCAAACTGATGGATTACTATTGAATAACTAAAATGATGAGAGGAAAAGATGCCTTCGATGTTAATTGATGAAAAGAATATGATAAGTAGAAAAGAAGACTACGAAAGTAGTTGCCGCGTCACCTTTGAAAGTGATGGAGTTGGTGGGAAGGGCATCATATAAAATTTCCAGGAAAGACCAACGATGTTGCGTTCTGCCATTCTTTGCTTTGTTTAATTGAATGGCTGATGACATGGTGAGTTTGTTTAATTTTGCGTTAGTGTCCTTTAGTATTGATTTCAATACCTGCTAAATGCTAGTGCTGCTATTAATTTTAAAATTTCCAGTTTCTACAACTCACTATCCTTTCCTAATATATTATGTTTAACATGTGGCAAAGAAAGTCTTCTTTTAAATCTATATTATATGTTACATTATCCCATGCAAACTCACAAACACAAAATTGGACATTTCCCAGAATGACCAGAAAACTCACAAACACAAAATTTTCGACATCATTCCTTGCAACCAAACATCCTTTCAAAAGCCTCAGAGCGAAAAGCAAAACTGGACATTTCCCACTCCCGGAATGACTAGAAAACTTGTCTAGGGATGATTTCTTGTTCCACAGGATCAAATAGCATCACAACGTGCCCTGAATCCACTACCTAGAAAATAGAAATGCTTGAGTTTAATTTTGAGAGACTACATGAACTAAAGCCTGCACAACAGATAATCATAGACCTCAAAGTAGCAGATCACAGCTCTAAGTTAGTTTGAGTTGCTTCACGGAGTTTGATTACTATTAGATTGTTGTTAGCTTTGTGCAGCGAGACCCTCAGGTGGCATTGGTAGACTCAGGTCTTGACCATATAGCATGTTACTTGTACATATGTATCAGTCACATTGTAATGATTTTCCAGACTGACACACCCCGTTCCCAATGTCCGGGGGACAACGGGATGGCCACATGTTGGCCGACACCCAAGGGTGACGCAAGCCATTTAATGAATGCATATGCCATGAATATGTGAAACATGCATATAAATTTCGCGCGTGACTACGCAAAGTAATATTCAAATACAAACCTTATAAAATAATATTCAACTGCCAACAATGAATAATGATAATGCATGACATGTTCAGAGCATACTTGTGAGGACCTGTATTTTAAAAAATAATTATATATAATTATGTGTTGTATATACTTATTAATTTCAGAAAGTTTTGTATTACTTCTTAATTAATCGTTAATTCCTTTATTTCCTTTTTCTATACTCTAATTTACGATTATTTTGAACCAAATAAGTTCAGTACACCATTACGGTAGTATTTGAACTATATATTCATATTATTCATTTTCTTTTCTTTTACATTATTTTATTAAGCTGCATGTTTTGTTCTATTCTAATTGGGGCAAAAACCATAGCCAATTAAAGGGCTTTTAGTTCATTCCTATCTAAGAATCTGCCGACTTTGTATGACTATAAATAGAAACCCAGGGCTGTAGAGCGGTGCGGTCTGCGAGAGCGAGAGAGAAGTGATAACTGGATAAAAGAGGGAATGTTTACATAGAAAGATGTAGAGGCACAGAGGGAGAGATTAATTTGCTGGAAAATACAAAGTGCTAAGTTGTTTATGAGGCTCTAGTATTGAGAAGGCAACTCTTAGGGAAACAGATGAAAATGCAAGAGAGGGAGGTGTTGTATAATCAATAAGCCACTGCTTGTTCTCGTATGCAACTTTACCGAAGGAGTATTCAGTGTCTGAAATAGGTATGATGTTCAATTCGAATTCGATTAACTACCAATTTACCAAAGTTGGTCTCTTCTTATGTTGTGATTCATTGTGTGTTTTGTCCACTAGTCCTGATCATAACATGGATTTTGTATGATATGATGGATTGTTGCAGTGGAGTAAATTTATCCCTTATATATAGCCACTAATATTTAGGGCTAGTTTTATGCATATGTATTGAAGTTTTATATATTTATTTCATGACTAAAATTGTTACAAGTTGCAGCATATAAGGAAGAAGAAACGTGAAGAAGAGAGCAGGGAAGATGGCAGCTAAGCCAACATCATGATGACATGCAATCCCTCTAAAACTTAATCTAATATCCTGCTTTTGCTTTATAGCATGAAGAGCCGAAAGCAAAGAATAAAAAACAGTAAGTGAGGGGGGAACCGAAAGTAACAACACCACTAGACAAAAACTTTCTAATATTTTAACCCTACTTTCAATGATGACTGATGACATCCAATACTCCCCTCAAGCTGGATCCAGTAGGTTGATGGATCCAAGCTTGGAGAGGAGCCTTTGAAACTGATGGGAAGCCAGAGGTTTAGTGAATATATCAGCCAGCTGATCGAAGCTTTTTACGTAATGCGTCTGAATCACCTACGACTGTACTTGTTCACGGATATAGTGACAGTCGACTTCAATATGCTTCGTCATCTCGTGAAAGACGGGGTTTGATGCTATGTGCATGGCAGCCTGGTTGTCACAAAATAATGTCATTGGTTGAGCTGTGAACACTCCTAAGTCACATAAAAGTCCTTTTAGCCATATCAGCTCACACGCGGTTGAGGCCATTGCACGATATTCAGCTTCAGCACTTGATCTTGCGATGACAGTTTGTTTCTTGCTCTTCCACGTGACCAAGTTTCCACCAACAAAGGTACAGTAACCCGTGGTGGACTTGCGATCGATTGCGTTTCCTGCCCAATCAGCATCACAGTACCCCATGATTTGAGTGTTGTCATTCTTTGCCATGAGGATGCCACGACCAACAGACCCTTTTAAGTAACGTAAGATCCTTTTGACAAGGTTCAGATGCTCGATGGTGGGAGAGTGCATGAACTGACTGTCGATACTTACTGAATGTGAGATGTCTGGTCTGGTGATCGTTAGGTAGATCAGCTTGCCGACAAGCCTCTGATATAAGCTGATATCCGAGAGTGACGTGCCTCCCAAGTCAAGCTTGAGCTTGCTGTCAAGAGGGGTAAGTGCAGGCTTAGCATCACTCATATTAGCATCTTTAAGTAGGTCCATGACGTATTTTCGTTGATTAAGAAATAGTCCCTTGTAAGAAGATGCCATTTCGATTCCAAGGAAATACTTCAACACCCCAAGATCTTTGACTGCAAATTTTTGTTGAAGTGACTGTTTGAGTGTGGTGATTTCAGCAGCATTATCACCTGTAATTATTAAGTCATCCACATATATTAACACAACTAATTTGCTCGCAGCTCTTGTGCGAACAAATAATGATGAATCTGCATTACTCATTTTGAAACCAATGCTATGAAGAACGGTACTTAGTTTTGCATACCAAGCACGTGGCGATTGCTTCAATCCATAAATTGACTTATGTAACTTACACACCAAATTAGGCTCTTGGCTTTGAGGGTGTCCTGGTGGCAATCTCATATAGACTTCTTCTTCAAGATCACCATGTAGAAAGGCGTTCTTCACGTCCATTTGGTACATAGACCAACCTTTATTGACCGCAACAGACAATAGAACCCTTACTGAGTTCATTTTTGCAACAGGAGCAAATGTTTCCTTGTAATCCACCTCAAATGTTTGAGTGAATCCTCGAGCCACCAGCCTGGCTTTATGCCTCTCAATCGAACCATCAGAATTAAACTTGATCTTATAGATCCACTTGCAGCCCACTGCCTTTTTTCCTTGTGGAAGTTTGGTGATGCTCCAGGTTTTGTGTTGGTCTAGTGCTTTGAGTTCATCTCTCATTGCTTCTTTCCACACAACTTGGTTATTAGCCTCATAAAAGTTTTGAGGCTCACTGTGACTTGAAATATTGTTAAGAAAGGCAGCATGAGATGGAGTTACCTTTTGATACGACACGCAATTTGAAATTGGATGCCTCGGTTTATATGTGACAAAATCTTGAAACCTTGTGGGAGGTTGTCTATCACGCCGAGGATTGCGTCGAGGTTCTGGGAGGTTTATCTCATCCTCGTTCAAATTTTCATCCACACCTTGAGGATTTTCTTGGTTGCCGTTGTCATCATCGTGCACAGAACTATCAGGATGAGTACCTTCATTATTGACTTCAATGAGAGGTGTAGAAGATTCATCAATGTGGTCATGGTTAGCACCTCTGTCATTTAAAACATCTTAAGTACAGATTCTTGGTAGAGGAATTAGGTCTAAGATGCACTCCCCCTGACTTGTGGCTTCATGTGATTTGCTGAAAAAAGGGTTAGCTTCATGAAATCGAACATCTTTAGATACAATTATTTTTCTTAGTTGAGGATCATAGCACTTATATCCTTTTTGTGTTGATGAATAACCAAGAAAAATACATTTGAGAGCTCTAGGGTCCAATTTATCTCGATGGTGTGACTGTATATGAACAAAACAGACACAACCAAAGACTCTAAGATGTGAAAGGTCGATTTTTCTTCCTTTCATGACTTCAAGTGGAGATTTAAACCCCAAGACTCGGCTAGGAAGTCTATTGATGATGTACACAGCCGCCATGACTCCTTGTGACCAAAATCTCTTTGGTACGTTCATTTGTAACATTAATGCTCTCGTTTTTTCCAGTATGTCACGATTTTTTCTTTCAGCTACACCATTTTGTTGAGGTGTGCCGACACAACTTGTTTGATGCATGATACCGTGCTTGCTCAAATATAATGACATGATATGGGACATATATTCGGTGCCATTGTCAGATCTTAAGGTTTGAATTTGAGAGGAAAAATGATTCTTAACAAGATTGTGAAAATCCTTAAAAACTTCAATCACTTCACTCTTAGACTTTAAAAGGTATAACCAGGTGGCTCTAGAGAAATCATCAACAAACGTTACATAATACTTATAACCATCAAAAGATTCAAACGTTGGTCCCCATACATCTGAGTGAACTAGTTCGAAAACTTTACTAGTCCTAGATAAGGATGAGGTAAAAGGTAATCTGGTGGCTTTAGACAAATGACATGTTTCACACAAAATTAAATCATTTCCTAAGTTTGGAAACAAGGATGACAAAACAGGTTGGGCAGGATGAGCTAAACCTTGATGCCACAATTGACTATCTTGGGATGGACTGGACTTGGCTTGAAATCCTCTGGGACTGCTTTTTGATATGTAATAGAGGCCATCAAGGTAAAACCCTTCACCAATCGTCTTCTTGGTGAGGCAATCCTGAAAAATGACATTGTGAGGGGAGAAAATGGCTAAACAATTTAAGGTATTAGTGATTTTTCCCACATATAGAAGTTGAAATGGAAAAGAAGGAACAAATAAGGCTACTGACTCAATTTTGTCCGACATTAAGTTGATATTTCCCTTCCCTAAAACCTTAGAACTCTCACCATTGGCAGTTGAGACTTGAGAAGGTTTTGAAAATTTTTCAAACTTGTGAAACTTAGAAACATGGTTGGTCATATGATCTGTGGCACCCGAATCAACAATCCACAAATCATGCATCATATTTACATTAAGAGCAGTTTTGAAAGCAGTCATGATACCTTGCATGTCATCTCGGGTCATGTGTTGTGTGTCTGTCAGAAATCCAGCGAACTTGCCTAGCAAAGCTATTGAATTTTCATCTTCAAAGCCAACCTCTTTCTTGCTTTGAAGATACACTGCAAACTCATTTATGAGTGCAGCTGGATTTGCAGTGAAATTCTTGAGTGCATCAGAACCATGAGATGTTGAGGTAGTTGCATTGTTGGCTCTGTGTGGTGCACGGTTCAGTCTTTGTGAGCCCTTGTTATCCTTCATGAACTCTGGCTTTAATTCTGGATGTAAAATCCAGCATGTCTCCTTAACGTGACCAGTATAGTTGCAGTGTTGACACTTTAAGTGTGGATTCTTCACTTTGTATTTTCTTTCGTTGGCTAGATAAGCCCTTGCTTCAGTTACACCGGTCTTTGTGCCAATGTTCATGACTTTCCTTCGTACTTCTTCACGTTGGATTGTTGCACATACGCTGGTGAAGGAAGGTAGATCGGGGTTCATGAGTATGTGGCTTCGTAGGTCTTCGTATCCTGAATCGAGGCTTGACAAGAGTTGGAATATCTTGTCTTCTTCTGCCCTTTTTAGTAGCAAAGACGCCTCAGTTGTATGAGGCCGATACATTTCCAGCTCATTCCACATGCTCTTCATGCTGCCCAGAAGTTGAACAAAGGGCTTTCCTTCTTGTTGTAGGTTGGAAATGTCCTTCTTCAATTGAAACACACGTGCATCATTGTTCTGGCTGCCATACATCTCCTTGACTGTCTCCCATAGCTTGAATGATGATTCAGAATAACTGAATATTTCAGCTAGTTTACGTTCCATGGAATTTAGGAGCCATGACATAACTAGCTGATCCTTGCAAAGCCAGATTTCATAAGTTGGTGAGGAAACATCTGGGACTTCGATGCTTCCATTTATGAACCCTAGCTTGGATCTTCCACCTAGGGCAAGACTCACTGCTCTCGACCAAGGTAAGTAATTAAACTCATTTAACAAGACCGAGCTTAATCTTTGATTTGGATTTACATCCACCTCAGACACGGTTGAGGAGGAAGGCTGGGGATTTTCATCTCCAAACGAATAAGAATGTTCTTCCGCCATGTCGGAGATGGAATACGATCAGCTAGAAGAAATGCAGAAGCAGATTATTTTTCCTACTCTGATACCATATTGAAGTTTTATATATTTATTTCATGACTAAAATTGTTACAAGTTGCAGCATATAAGGAAGAAGAAACGTGAAGAAGAGAGCAGGGAAGATGGCAGCTAAGCCAACATCATGATGACATGCAATCCCTCTAAAACTTAATCTAATATCCTGCTTTTGCTTTACAGCATGAAGAGCCGAAAGCAAAGAATAAAAAACAGTAAGTGAGGGGGGAACCGAAAGTAACAACACCACTAGACAAAAACTTTCTAATATTTTAACCCTACTTTCAATGATGACTGATGACATCCAATAATATGCTTTCTTTAATCTGCTATATATAAAAGTTGTTGGTTGAATGCAAAAGACTGTTATGCTTATATGGATACCATTTCTACTGCATATTTTATTAGAGGAGCTGTTGTGCAAACAGTTGTATAAATATGGCATCAGCTCATCAGTTTATGAATTGATTAATTTCAAAAGAAAGCATGTTTTGATTTTAAAGGATAATATATATGCAACTGGTTTTATATCTACACTATTTATGTCTTTCAAGTAAAGCACCTGGTTGAAGTTGCAATTGGTAATATATACATTTCACTATCCATGTTTTCATCACAAAGACTATATATGCATGTATGTATTGGAGTTAGAACCAAACTTATGGTTCACGTTTTCAAGCTATATGTCTACTATATTAATAAACCACCTTATGTTTAGAGTTGGAATGATTATATTAGCTACATGTATCTAATTCGGATAAAGCAGTATTTTGATGTACTGATCCTTTATCAACTATACAAACACATCTTATTTATTTCTTAAAAGTATTTGAATCTATTTGTGTTGAATTAGTAGTCACAAGTAATTACTTAAATAGGATTAGAGTTGTAGTTGTGCATTTAGTGATTTGCTTATACATGTGAATAGGACTTTATCAAGGTGGTGGATTCTTGTGTTAATAACCCGGAGCAATGCTTTGGAATCCAGGTAGGGGAAATACGACAGACCTTTACGGAGATTGATTTTATTAAATTTCGTGAAATATTATATTCTTCTTATTGATCTTGTTGTTAATTAATGGGATATGGTTTACTAATTGGATAAATACTGTTCTTGGGTGTTTACTTGTTATTGGTTACAGAATTATTGGTGAAATGCTATTCGCTGAGAATATGTTGTGGTACATGTGAATGATGAAATGAGATTATTTGTGCATCACTCATGTGTGAGAATAGTTGGAAGTTCGGTGTTGAGGAAGGAATTTTGGAAATGAGGGTAGATGGAAATATCTTTTGTGTAGTTGAGCCAAACTCTTAGCAAGTACCAAGTCTTAGGCGAGCCCACAGTGCACAGATTCTTTAAGGGTAATTCGGGACTGGCAATGAAGAGTTTAGGCAAGATGACTAACAAAAGGGGAAATCGGGATGATTGAGTTACAAGGGGGTTAATTTGTATATTAGAACATTCGAACCACCATTGCAGGGGTAAAATGCATGGTATGGGACGTGCAGGTCCGCGTGTTTTATTATATAAATTAACGGGGGTAGCCGAAGAGGTTCAATTGCATTCATGCATTATTATCAATAATGATTTGATATTTGGCTATATGATTTCATGACACTTAATTTAATATTGTCAATTTACTGTGATAAGGTTATGTTCGTACTGAGCTGTTGAAGCTCACCCCTCTATTGTTATGCAGGTTTAAGAACTAAACAATAAAAAATGGTAGACGGGATGAGATCGGATTAAGTGTGAGGATAGAATTTTGTATTTATTTATCTTAGTCTTGTAAAGAATAATTCTGGATTTTTTTTATAAGAGGAATTTTATTTTTCACTCCTTTATTTCAGTTTTATTTTATTTATTTAGTTTTTAAACTCACGTTTCGGATTCCGGTTCGAGTTTTTATTGCCGATTCCGGGTATGGGGCGTGACAATACTACTAAATCAGAATACAAGCGGAAGATATAATAGAAGTGATATTACAAGTGATGTCAAGAGCAGAGGAGATGACACCGAAATCACTGGTAGGAGAATGCCTCGTAGCTCGGACTGTAAGCCTCGTTCCTATTTCCTAAGGGGGCGCAAAACAAACATGAGTGAACCAAGTTGATATAAGTAGTACAAACATAGTTATTTGATAACGTACTAACCCCCAAAGTTTTATGAAAACTAATAGCATAATATGTGATAGGTTTTCCAAAAAACCTAGCATGCCATAAAACCTTTCGTAAAACATATATCATATAAAGTGTGTTAATAGTGTACTATATCTCCCGGCCCGAAGCCAATAACTATATCTCCTAGCCCGAAGCCAGTAACTATATCTCCTGGCCCGAAGCCGATATAAGTATCTCTCGGCCTGCATCTATATATAAGTATCTCTCGGCCATCAGCCAAATATAAGTATCTTTCGGCCCATAGCCATATATAAGTATCTTTCGGCTCGCATCCATATAAGTATTTCTCGCCCGTAGGGAGAACAGTGACCACTAGCTAAGCACAAAATCATTGAACATAATATATTTCTAAAAAATATATATATATATATATCTCAATGGAGCTCAGTAGCTCAAACAACATATCATAAAAACATGTTCTAAATACTATATAGTCATCAATCATATATACTACAAAGAACAGTAAAACAATAAAGTATGGTATTCCAAATAATCTCAGTAAAGCATGATAATCATAAAACGTAATTCCAATTTACTCAAAAAATGTAACCATTAAATCATGCTTTTCATGTATGCATTTCTAGCAGTAAAATATGCATTTTAGAAAGGGTCCAGTCGTAGAGCCACACAAACTAGCGAAGACGAAATCGCCACAATAAATGCACCTAAGCACATAAAGGGTCCAATTAATAAAACTCTACTCAAACGATTGAATTTGGGAAAATGGATGTCAAAAATGGATTCAGGATGTCATAAAACATAACGAGGACCTCGTGTACCCCCACGTGCTGAGATGGGTCCCTCTAAAGTTGGCCAGAAAAATCGTCGGTGCCGCCGTGGACGGTGGCGCGTGTGCTCTACACGACGGCCAAGACCAACTCTCGCGCGCGGCCTGGGTTCTGGGATTCGACCAAGTTGGGACGGATCTGGGTCGAATCTAGGCTCAGATCCTGGGCTTGGGCTCGGTAGGGTTTGGGCTTGGGTTCGGTGGGCCTGAGCCTCACAACTGGGCCGTGTTCAATGGCCTAAAGGCCTGGGTTCATTGGCTTGTGTTCAATGTCATCTTGTCCTATAGGCCTGGTTTTGGGTGGGTTCAAAAGGGTTTTGGGTTTGACAAATGGGCTGGTTCCACGACCCAATGACCCGATTTGGATTTGGGTTTTCAGATCTAGTTAAGGGTCTCGGGTCGGGCCAACTCGGTTTCAGTGAGGGAGAAGACCAGAGCTTCCCGAGCTCTGATTGACTCCGTTACTCCACTAAAATTGAAGCTACAAGAGAGGGGAATGGATTCGTACCTGAGACACATCGTGAGGTGGCATAAGTCGGCCGGATTTTGGCTCGCAAGCCACGGGCTCGCCGGCGCACTTCGTGGGCTCTCTGTGCTTCACAGAGGAGGATATAGAGAAATAGTCGACAACGACGGTGATGGTGGTGACGTCATTGCCATCATTGTCAACTTTGGGTGTGTGTGTGTGGGTGTAAGTAATTCGGGGAGAGGAAGAGAGGTTGGTACGAGAGAGAGATAGAGAGAGTGAGTGTGACCTAAGAGAGAGAGAGTGGCTCGGAGGAGAAGAGAGGAAAGAGGTGAGGGATGGGGGAGCTGCCACGTGGCAGGCAAAGAGAGAGTGAGAGTTAGGAGAAAATCCAAAAGGGGACCCGGATTGGGAAAAGGATAAGAGGCATAACGGTAATTTCATAAGTTCGTTAATATGAAAATACACATAGGTTGGGACGGGGTTTCACACAGACTAATGAGCAAAATCTTCATTCTTCTTCATAATAGAAGAGGAGTTACACTTGCGGAAGGCAAAATATTAGGTACAGAAGACAAACATAGGAGTTACACTTACACATTGGTAATTATACAAAACTAGCTTGATTACTCTACCTAATTATTATTTGGTTAGCGGTATTTTGACTAAAATGTAAAATACATTGCTCAAACAAATATATAACATCTAACTCGGGTTGTTGATCAAGATGGCAAAGCAAACAGAAAGTGGTCAATTAGTGATCAATTCTATTGAAGATTTGATAATCTTAAACAAACTAAAATAATCGGGGAAAGAACGGCGCCGGCAGGCCCTATTGCTTGTTTAACATACCTGGGATAATATATGTAATGTCATGCTAGAATTTTCGTTGCAATAAAAATACACTATCTTGTTTAATTGGTAAGTGAGAGGTCTTAAATTCTCGCCAAAGGCAAATTTGAACCACAATATATTGATAGCCACCAGATCATACTAGAAGCCGTGGAACTTCAACTCCCATCTGAATTAGGATGACAAACTTGTCAAACAATGTTCCCCGAATTTTCGGTTTAGACACTTTATGTGTGATTAGTAGTGAGTTGTTGGTCAGACTCTTAAATCTAGATCAATTTTTCCTTCAAGAAATTCAATGGAAAAGTTTCACGTGGACTAAGGAAATGTTCAAAGTGTAGGTTTTTTGTGTTGGCTACAATAACCTCGCCAATCAACATCCTTTTAATTAATTCTCAACGGACCCATTGGTGATAGAATTTTCAAATTCACTTACCTTGCAGTCCTTGACATCTACCTAACAATTTGAAAGGCACACGCACTACAAATATTGGAAAGCTTTCCAAATTGAAATTCATGCCCCTTTCAATGAGTGCCTAGAAACTAATGGCATTGAACAAGACATGGAGATATGGATATTAATTTTCAATTCCTAGAACCAATATTGTATGACCAGGATGGATAGACGGTTTGGCATTTCGATTGTACTTATGGGCACATTTGATACGCAAGATCGATTTGCCTCGGACTAATTGTAGGGAATAGTTTGAATTGGTTTGGCTTGGACTAATTGTAGGGAATGGTTTGATACGCAAGATCGATTTATTTTGTTTTGGTGCCTACCTACAGTTAGACCTGACAATTTCTTACACGACTAGTTGACGCAACACGTAAACAACACAAAAATAACGGGTTTTCAAATCAAAACGATAACTAATCGGGTCATTATCGAGTCAAAACGATAATTAACGGGTCCTTAGCAAGTTTGTACGAGGGTGACACACGGGTAATCCATTTTGACATGTTAAAAAAAAAGTTGTTTTGATGATTTTAATTTTTTAAAGTACTAAAAAAAGGTACTATAAAATACAACAATCATAGTGCATATGTATATATTGTGTATTAAATATGTATTATTGTATTATTATTCTATATAATATATGTATTATTGTATTATTATTCTATATAAATTTAAAAAAAATAAATTTTAGTTATTTATTTATTTTTATAGTATATTATAGGCAACTAGTGAGATTAAAAAATTATAAAACACATTAAAAATAAAAATATCAAGTAATTTAAAAATACCAAACACATTAAAACATGTGCAAGGTTCCTTAACATTGAAACATAACTCCCTTCGTTTTACGTATCATTGAACATTTGGTATTTTGTAGTAATGTACTAATGTTTTTTCATCAAACTCTTATTTTGGTGTATGTAATACTTAGAAGACAAATGTTTTTATTTTTATTTTTATGTTTTGAAGTAATATTTATGTGACAATGTAGTATGCATATCCTCATTTAGTATTATATTTTCCATTTTTTGGGGGTCAAATTATGTTTTCATTTTCATTATTTATAGATGTAAAATATATTTTCTTTAACGGGTAATGGGCCGGGTCATATTATCTGATAATATTAACGGGTTCATTTCGAATGGGTCATATTACTCATTTACTTTAATGGATATTACACGACACGACCCGTTAAGATATCGGGTATGTCATGAAAACAACACGAACATAGGAAATACGATACGGATGCCAAGTCTACCTACCGCCACTTCAAATTTTGGGCATTTTGTTAATGGGGTTTATATTTTGGAAAAAGCCATTCCTAGTGTAGCTAGGAGGCTCTTTATTTTGAGTTAAAAACTTTTTTGGTTACTGTGTGTATGTAAATTTATTTTGTTCATTGTGATTTTAATTAAGCCAATTTGATTATTATGTTTTGCTAAGTTTTCAATTTTAGTCACTTTTGTTAACTCTCTGTTAAAACTAGCCTCGTGCCACATTAATTAAATGATAATGTTTTGAATTTCTATTTAATGGAGGGTATTTTTTGGTATTTCAAATATTTTACTATTTTGCTCTTCTCAATTTATATGTAGAGAAGAGGGTGGGACAGTGGTGCTTGGGGTTTCCAAATTTTTATTAGTTTTTGAAGTTTCAAAATAAAATAAATTTATTTTTGTTTAGTTGATAATTAGATATTTTACAATTATTTTAACAAAAAGTTAACGGAAGTGAATAAGGAGGGTGCATTGAATTAGGAGTTTAAAGGATTTTCAGATACACTATGTGAATTTTGAGTGAAATCTATAGAATCTTTGGTGAAAGACTTGATTTTCTAAAACTTAAAAAGCACTATAAATCCCTCCAAATCCATTAAAATCCTTCGTCTTTTAAAATACTTTAAATTCAAATTTTAATTGAATACAAATGTTTTACAAACTACTTTAAAATTTGGAATAAATACACCTGAATTTCTATGAGGTAACGTGACGTAACCAGCATGCTTCGATCTAGGTCGGGGTGTGTCATTTTATAAACTCTTTTAAAATCTTAATTATATGCCCGTGAACTTGTATGTATACATCTAAAATCTTGATTGAATACATATGAGTTTGTAAACTCTTTTAAAATCATTTGAACTCCTAATTGAATACACCCTCCTAAGATTGCAAACTTTAAAACATAATGACCAAATTACTAAATTGAAAATACAGTGACAAAAATAGACGAGATTAAAAAGGTTTTTAACCCCTTTATTTTTTTTGGAAGTGACTTTTTTTTCTCTCTTTTACACAATGGAACTCATGTCTAATTTTGTGCGTTAATATTTATTTTTATTTAAACAAATAACAAAAAATAAACAAAGTAATGTTGGGAAGAAAATGATGTCTGGTTATCAATTTTCTTTTGTAATACAACCATAAAATTTATACTAACGGACTATGGGTTGAGTTGAGCCACAAAATAAGTGTGACAACCCGTTATGGAGTTTTACAAAATAAAAGGGCATTTCGGTAATTTCATGAAAAATGGGATATTTGGAAATGGTTACATTTTTGGTGTTAAATGGTGTGCCCAAGGGGCCCCCCTGATTTTGGTCCCCTCGTCTCTCCCCTCTCATTGCCTGCCACGTGGCACCCCACTCCCCTCACTTTCTCTCATTCTTCTCTCTTCCCTCCACTCCCCGTTAACCACTCTCGAACCCTTCTCTTTACTCTTCGTGCACTTTCCCTCTCATCTCTAAAAACAACACACACACACGTATACACACCCATACATACTTATATGGATGCACCAAGTCGCCATTTTAGCGAAGGAAGAAGGATCCTCAACGGATACCAACCTTCGAACCCATAACCTCGTGGAACAACAACTTCCTCCTCTGGCGAACCCTCGACGATGGTAAGCTTCTAGAACCCTATAGATCATTTTAGGAGTGAGTTTATGACGTCTCTGAGTAGTTTTTGTGGTTTTTGGATGAAGAACTGTAGGGAAAGGAAAACCCAGTTCCCGGCGGGAAACCGTAGCTTTCAGGCCATTTCCTAGCCACGGCTGGCCATGGGATAGGTACAACATTCTTCCTCTCCTCCATAGCTTCATTTTGGTCTATGGCATGACGTGTAATTGTAGAGTTTTGGGTTGACCGGAGCTTGGAAGCTCCGACGTCTTCTTTGTGCAGACCGGCCGACCCATGACCTGAAAACAGGTCGAGCCCGACCCATCACCAACTCTAGACTGGCTAAACTTGTTGGACTATGGAACCCGGTCCTTTGGTCAGCCAAACCCCGTTTACCCCAGACCCCAAACCCTCAAGCCCAAGCCTAGTCCTAACCAAACCCAATTGTACTCGGCCCAAACCCAAAGTGGAACCGGATCCAAACCTTGGGCCATGCAACTGGCTCAATGTCCAGCCCAAACCCATTTGAGAACCAACCTAGCCCGTTGGCCTAGCAGTTGACTCGACCTAGATGGAATATTTCGTGGAATATTCCTAGAATATTCTTTGGAATATTCTTGTGTTAACTTTTTATTGATTTTTTCGAAATTTGCCCAGGACCCTCTTAGGGTAATTCGACGTTCTGAATCCGTTTATGACATCTGTTTCCTAAAATTCAATCATTATGGTATAGTTTTATTAATTGGACCATTTATGTGCTTAGGTGCATTTATTATGGTGTTTCCGTCTTCGCTAGTTTGCGTGGCTCTTCGACGACAAAATATCGGTGAGTGGACCCCTTCTAAAATGCATATTTTACTACTAGAAACGCATACATGAAAAGCATGATTTAATGGTTACGTTTTATGAGTAAATTGGATTTACGTTTCATGATTATCATGCTTTGCTGAGAATATTTTGGAATACCATGCTTTATCGATTTTACGTTCCTCGTAGTATATATGATTGATGACTATATACTATGAATGTGTTTTCTGATATGATGTTTGAGCTACTGAGCTATATATATATATATATATATTAGAAATATATTATGTTCAATGACGTCGTGCGTACTTAGTGGTAATTGTTCTGCCTACGGGGCGAATGATATTTCTATTGGCTTCGGGCCGGGCATTTATATTGGCTTCAGGTTGGGCATTTGTATTGGCTTTAGGCCAGAAGATATAAGTAGATGGCTTCGGGCCGGGAGATATATGTATTGGCTTCGGCCGGGAGATATAGTGCTTCCGGCGAGTATGATACCACTATTTAGCACACTCTATATAATATATGTTTTATGAAGGGTTTTATGGCATGCTAGGGTTTTCGGAAGACCTACTACTTATTATGCTATACTAGTTTTCATAAACTTTGGGGGTTAGTACGTTATTGAATAACTATTTCAGTATTACTTATATATCAACTTGGTCCACTCATGTTTTGTTTTGCCCCCCTTCAGGACTTAGAATCGAGGCTTACAATTCTGGTGTTAAGGCACTCCCACATCACCATCTTCGAGTCCTCTCGGTGTAGAACCCATTCTTTTATTCTTTCAATTCTTATTATTTCTTTTTTAGTACTCTAGTTAGTGGTATGCTCTGAACACATTCCTCATTTTCATATTCATTATATTTAAATTCATAACTTTTATTTATGTTCATTACTTCTCATGCATGTTAGTATGGCTTTGTCACCTTCGGGTGTCGACCAGCGCGTGCCTACCCTAGTGTTTGGAGGATATCAGGGCCAGACATGTCACTAAGTTAGCCATAAGAATTTGATATGCATTCATAATCTACGAAAGTCAAACCTATACATCTTATGCACAACTGCGAGGAATACCACTGGACTAAATGGCACAAATCCAAAATCTTATTAGTTTAATACTTATTTTTTGCAATGCCCCCTGAAAACTCGATTTTGATCTTATTTTGCACCCTGAAACTTAAAAGTCGCCACTTTACACCCAGGAACTCAATATTTGCTTAACTTTGACGAGATTTCTTCTTTGCCGCCAAAATGGCGTCAAATGTGCTGATGTGTCAGTCGTTTTGTCATATTTGGCACTGTTGGACACTAAAGTTGTGGGATCATGATTTTCTAGCAACTTAGGTGGCAAGAAGGACCGAAATGTCCATAGCCCATGAAGTTCAGACAATAAGACTAGTCAAACTTCCTAGTCAGAATCGGAGTAAGCTATTCCAATGGGCTGACTAGTCAGACGTGTAGTCAGATAGCCATTTCGTAACATGTATTACTTGTCTTCCAAGTAAGGAAATCCTAATTCAAGTTAAATTATGATATCTTGGAGATTAGGCAACGTAATCACAATCCTAGGAGGATTGGATTGGATATCTTATCCTAGATTCCCTCATAGATAGTTTTTCAATTTAATTGGGATTACTCTTCTTACAAGGACTTTCAAGATCTCTATAAATACCTTAACTCGAATATTTATCTCTCTAATTTGACACTCCCCATATGGTCTGATATTCTCTACAAGACTACAATACACATATTCTCTATATGTCTGGTACAATCTCACAGATCCCATATATGCCTAACAAAGATGATGGTGAGGTTGGGCTCTACCCAAAAAAGCTTGATCCAAAACACATACATGCCAAGGAGGAATCAGATTAAATTTGGATTGATCTGATGATGAGCAAGTCTAAGGTGAGCAAGAACTCGATGAAGGAAGGGATGAAGGGGAAGTCGAACTCCCGACTGAAACAGCTCATCGAAAAAGGTTACCAACCTCGGGGCGACCGACTAGGTTTCTCCTCTGATGCAGGCATTCAAATTACGATGTCGGCTGGGATAAGATACTGCTTATTCAGTTCCTCTAGCCACGAAGGAGATATGACGTTGGAAGTATTATCAGCAGTATAATTCGCAACATCTGAGTAATAAAGATCGATGGAGAAACTGACATGATCTTAGAAATGAGGACGGGGTTCCCCCGCCTATCCAGGTTCCAGTGGGCTCCTCGAGAATGGGAAAGTTTTCTAATCCTAAAGGATGTCGTGCACTCAACTGGTAAAAGAGGTTATTACCGAGTCCGACGGGCAAGTAGTCTCCGAGGGTGTTGGTTGCATCCATTAGGGCGTCAAGGTCGACATTTTCGATCCTAAACGAGTATTTATAGTCTTACACCTCACGGTCGGTGTTCGCCGAATCTAGAGCGGTCGTCATCGCCTATGCTCGGTATATCTGGGAAGAGCACACCCTATCCTAATCAAGGAAAGTACCAATGTGCGAAACTAATTGGAGTAATGTCAACAAAGAAGGCTGGGGATTCTTCGAAGCAAATTCTTGATTGCTGGGAGAAGCCGGGATTGGGGGAGGGGGTGAGATTCTGTAGAGTTCCATTTCTGGGAAAAAAGGAAAATGAGAGTAGATTTCCTGGGAAGTGGATTACATACCCCGATCAGCCTATCATGGTTGTAAGAAAGGAAACTCCAAGGTGCCAGGATCGTGACACATTGCTATGCGATCATTTTGCTTCTCGAAACAGACAAGAAGTGAAGACACGTCGCGGCGCAGGAGGCCATGCCTACCTGCAACGCATTTAATGAAGGAATGCTTGGGATGAGCAATAGATAGGACAAAGTCGACCAGCCATAAGCAACTTCATAATCAAGATAAAGCCCTTGACCAAGGAGTTGAGGGGCTTGTTAACACTTGGCCCATTTAGGCCCATCCAAGGACATAAGCCCAAGAGATGGCTAGGAAGCCCAAAGACTAAGGGTTCTCAGCAGGCTCACTCGACCACTCAGGCCGACCAAGATACAACACAGACTAGCCAACCGAGGAGAGCACATGGGAACATTGACAACTTTATGGTACAAGTCTCCGTGAGCAAAAGTACTTGAATGCTACTTAACAACATGCATGCCACAACAAAGGCCTAGGACGCGACATAAAGGTAGTTGGGGTAGTGTTGGGCAAGGTAACCATGATCCGAGTAGGTGAAAAGCTGTTAGTAGTCTGGTACAGTGGGATGGAACATTAAATGCTGGTTTGAGAGGTCCCAAAGGGGGAGAGGCTTATATAAAGGGTAGTGACCTCCATTATGGAGGATTGATAAATCAGAGAGAATGTAGTGAATGTATTAGCCGAGCATAATATAGCCTTGGAATCAATAGATTGTGAAGGAACATAGTGGATGTAACCCAGATTTGAATGGTGAACTACTTACATCTTAAAGTCCAATTTCATTTAAGTTCAATTCATTAGCCCACCTAAAACTATTTATTTAAGTTTGTTAACCTTACAGTTTTGAGGGTTAACAGTTAAGAATCCGAAGCACAAATTATACTTAAATAAATAAAATGAATCTAAAAATTAGGTAAACAATTCTTTTTATTAGAACAAAACGAACCAGTGTGGCAAATTAAGTTCGAGTCTTCAACAACAATGAAACAAACTTTGAATACAACGATGGACAGTAAAAAACATAGTATCAGGTACAACAGAATAGTACAGAATTCGGCTGGAAAGGAAAAGCACACTACAAAAAGAAAATTGCTAAACGTCGGATAACCGTGAGTAATGCTCCCGTTATTAAGCACAAATATCTTTATCCAACGAATATCAGGCGATAGTTTTGTGATTAGTTAGGCATGTATAAGTGCCTAGTAGCGGGAGGTTTAGTCAGGGGGTGACCTTTAGTAAAATTCTTTTTTTCTTTATTTTTTTTTTTTAAGTTTTTCAAGTTTGTGTGTGTGTGTTTTTTTTTTTGGGAACTTCTAATTAGTAAGAGAGCTGAAGAACTTCATCTTTGCTTAATCCTTCCACCACAGTCCGTATACGATTAGTGACTAGCAGTTCTGGATCCCTAGTTGTAATGATGATTCTGCTCCCCAGACCAAACCAGTCTCTCTCTCCAGCCAACAAAAATATTTGGTCTGATTGGTCCACGTCATCAAGAACGAGAAGAACCTTTTTATTGAGCACACAACTCTTGATCATATTCTTTCCATCGTAGACGCTCGAAACTTGCGTAATATTTTCCTTCAGAATGGATGACAAAAACTTCTGTTGTAGATGAAGTAAACTCTTTGTTTTGGCAACCTCTCCAACATCTTCAAGAAAGCAGCTAACTTGAAAATTAGGGGAAATTCTGTCATAAACTAGTCGAGCAAGGGTTGTATTACCTGTCTCATGAATCCCTTGTATACCTATAAAGCGAACATCTTTTGCCTCATCATTTAAACGTAAATATACTTTCTTCAGTTTATTATCAATTCCACCTGACTTGGGCGTGGAATCTCCCTGCAGTTTGAATGTGGGGTTAACTCTCTCCCACACGTACTGGACAATTTCTTTGATAAGGTCTGTTTCATATCTGTGACAAAGGACAAAATTATCAGACAGTAATATATGAATATAATTTTTTTTTTTAGTACATCCGATATTTTTGCACGAAGGGAGAGGGGTTCGGCGAAGCCACACAATAGACAGTCTAATTTGGTATCGAATTCACCATCCACGAGTTTGGAACCTAAGACCTTTCACTCCCAAGTGAAAAGGAATACCATAATGCTGAGTGGCTGAATATAATTAAACATATCACAAGTAAATAGAGCAGAATTTAGTAAGGACTGTTTTATTGACATCCCATAATTTTGTTGATTGCACCTCACTTACTAAAAACATCCCATAAATGATTTTTAAAGTAAAAATTAACTTAATACAGCCACTTAACTTGTCCTAACTACCATTTCACCCCACACTACCTAACAACAATATGTTCAACACCAAATAAACATCATATTCGTCGTCTTCACAAAGTAGTCTTCAATAACTCGTCTTTATCTTTAGTACAAAAAGAAAATGTTTATTCTCTTCTGCACACCTAAGGTTTCGTTTTGTCTTCAAGAACTCGTCTTTTGTTTGTTTATTCCTTTCTGCACACCTAGGGTTTTGTCGATTATAGGGGTTTCAGGTTTTTTTTGAATTTTGAAGTATTAGGATTCCTAATGACCTTGAAAAAATCAGAGAACTAAAGAGCAAGAGAGAGTAATTCTACAGTTCGAAAAAATAAATGTAAAATAATTTCGAAGTATATGCATGTCCTCATGGAAGAAAATATCCAAAATATCGGCGATATCGATATTTTAATGAGTATCCAATGAGTTTTCATCAAAATACCGTGATATTATCGATAATATCGCGATATTTTTTTATATTTCTTATAATAAAAAATATCGCGATAGCTAATATCGGGATATTAGTCCCAAAATTCCTGAAAATTTGAAAAAATCTCAATTTTGAGCATAGAGGGGTTCGAACCCCTCCCACTTAACTCCTTAAGGCCTTAACCACTATACCACTTATGTTGTTGTGATAATATGCTACAATATTTATATATATATATATGGTTTTGTTTTGAATTCTTTTTACAAGAAACAAGTTTGCACATATTCCAAATTTTTTGTGGTATTATATTTTAAATTGTGTCAATTAATTACTTAGTCAATGACATGTGGTTTTTAATTTTTCTATTTTTTATTTGGTCACTTACATGGTAGGGATAGAAAAAATTCCGGAAAATCCCAAACCAAACCGAAAAGTCCCAAACCCAAACCGAAAAATTCCAAACCAAAACCATCCTAAAGTTCGGGAATCCCATCCCGAAAAATACCGAAATTTTCGATATGGGATTGGTTTCCAAATCCCATTTGTTTGGTAATCCCGAAAAATACCGAAGTATTCGGTTTCCTATTGACTTTTGGGTTTTGATTCTTGAAAACCATTGTCATGGTTGCTAACTACTCTTCAAAATACATTCACTCTACACATAGAGATGATGAAGATAGTGAAAATTTTGAACCTCATAGGAACTCTATGTGGTACTAAGTCACTCATGTATCTTACCATGCAATGTATAAAGTGTAAAATATTGTACTAATTCATTATATATAAATGATTATGGTGTGTTTAGACTTCTTTCATTAATTTCTACATATTTTCTACACTCACAATGTTTGTCAGCTCGCTATATAATCAACTTGATAATGTTAAATCCATCATGCAATGCATTTCCTTCCAATTTTTTGTGATAAACTAATAGATAATTGACTAAATAAACATCCTGCAAAGTTTCAATAAAAATTTCCAAGTTTTTCTTACAATTTCCGTGGTTTCCATGTAATTTTTATCGATATCGATATTATCCCGATATTTCCATCGATATTTCCGTGTTTTCAGACTACCGATATTTCCGATATTACCGATAGTTTCTTCCTTGCATGTCCTACATACAAGTTCTTCATGTTGGATCATGTATTGAATATCACAATTATTTCAACATACCAGATTCTTTTTTAATTGTGTAAACGATGGACTTGTAGTGTGTTTAGAAAATAAAATTTTCTTCGTGCCAATATACTGCTCGAATTAAATTTTGGGCTAAATTGGCTAATTGTTAAAAATAAATCAACGGGTTAATACACGATAATTAGCTAATTAGTACATGAGTACTAGGTGGATTGGTTGTTTTCACTACTTGGCGAAAATGCTCTTTAAAAGTGGTCACATGACTTACAAAAAAAATGTTGAGAGATTTGACATTTGTGTGATATTTTGATATAAAAATTAGGAACCAAAAACAAAAGAAAAAGTCATGTGGTCAAGTGAAAAAAACCGAATCGTTTATTTTTTAAGTTGCATTTCATAGATTATTTTTTGTAAAATATTACTCAAATTGGAACTGTTTCAAGCATCTAATTGAGTTCAAAAAAATTGACGAGTATTATATTATAAGAAACATTAAAATTTTATCACCACAATTAAATGGGCAAATGGTTTCCAATTGAATTGATTTTTTCCAAGGATGATCTACAAATAAAGACCTAAGAAATATACCAACTCGGATATAAAGTTCGATGTGGTATGAGTACCACAACTAATCCCCATTTTCTTTTTCAAAATTAGGAATCTCTTCCCTTAAACGCCTTGATTGTTTAAATATAGTCAATATAAGGTTTTTATTTATTTATATTAAGGATAATGCTAGGGAGGATAACATCGTAAACTAAATTGACAAACTATATGTCGCCAATGGGAATTAAGCACGTTAATCAATACTTAAGTGATAATTCAATCATCAACAACTACATCATTTAGTTCACAAAATTTAGTTAGAAATTTAGTCACTATAGCATTATCCTTATATTAAATTAAAACAATAACATTAATGGGTTAAAAGTTAATTATTAAAAAATAAAGTAATCGGTGGAAATCAAATTCGCAACAGAATGAATAGACATGAATTCTTCCGCTATTGCAATAAAATGACATGTGCAAATATAAATTTGTGCATGGTAGAACTAAAATGCAACTTTAATTTAAATAGAATATTACCTGTCCTCCTTTAGCGTCCACCCGGCGAGTTTACCCACTTCTCCTAAAGCATCTTTCCACAGGCGCACATACTTGCTCTCTTTCCCGAACGTTTTTTCATGGTCGGTGAAGGCTTCAGCAAAACTCTCTCTTATACGTCGTACATCAGAGGGATCCACATGAAAAAAAATGGGCAAAATGCTTGTCCCTTTCTCTTTCGTGCATTTAACAATATGTGCAAGTTCGGATAAGCACCAGGTGGAAGTAGCATACTTTTCCGAAAGGACAACGATTGCAAACCTCGATTCTTCGATTGCCTTCATGAGTTCTGGATTAATATTTGTCCCTTTTTCAAGCTTTGGGTCGTCCCTGAAAGTTTTGACGTTTTTGTCCAGCAATTTTTCATGCATATAGTCTGTAAAACTTGTGCGGGTGTCTACGCCCCTGAAACTCAAGAACACGTCGTACTTCCATTGACAAGTTGTGTTGCTGCCGGATGCCATTAGAAAGTGTTTTCAATCGAAAAATCACTGCGAGAAATTTAATTTGCAAGTTAGTAATTGTATCTCCAAATTGATGAGTTATAAAGGAATACAAAACAGGTGGTATAAATATGTGCACGGCACCAAGGGAGGTGGAAGGACTGAAGGAGACTAGAGTGCAGAGGGAAGAAAAACTTGGTCTATGCGCGTGTTAGGTGAAACTGAAAATACGTAGAGAGCTGATGACTTTTGGTGAAAGAGATACTTCTGACTTTCGGGAAAGCGATTGAACTGGGAAACGCGTAGTGGATATTTGTTTTTGTAAACACAACAGACAAGACACATCACATCATTTTCTGCCCACTGGTAGACCAAGACTTACGCACATCACATGCAGTCGCAATTTTAGTCTGCCAGAATCAAAGTTCTAAATGGTCGGGCGCATGTCAGGTTAGAATTTTGCGCCTAGGCGGTTAGGCGCATTAAACGAATTTAAGTAAATTCAATATATATTATACAAATAAATATCTGTTTATAATTAAAAAAAATTCATAATGTATTGGAATACATAAATTGTAAAATAAAATGACACATAGATTATAAAGTGTTATAACATATTGAAAACATGGTGAATAAACATGTAATGAGTGTTTATTCAAGTATTTAATAAGTCTCTTACATTTTATTGGAAAAAAAAATGCAAAATCAAATTTATTGATTTCCTATTTAAGTGAGAGTTACGACTTAGAGGGTGCCTAGGTGGCTCTAAGCAGTTTAGCTAGACAGGTGCCTAGCGGGCCAGTCGAACGCCTATGCAGGTCTATGCGTCATTTCTTAATTTTTAAATACCTAGGGATAAATCAGGACGATAGACAGCCGTCTAGCGCCTAGACGGAGATTTTTAGAATAGTGAACGGAATACGGTTTAATACACCAAATGTCATAATACAACTAATTGAAAATTTCTTTTAATTATCCAATCACTTGTCTTATGACACTTGGTGTATTAGGCCGTCTTCCCACCATGCTGAAAAAGCTCTCATGACGGAATTTTTTTCAGTGTGCTGGGAAAACAAGTACACAAAGTGTCATAATACAAGTGGTTGAATTTTTTTTTAGTATTCAACACTTGTATTATACCACTTAGTGAACTAGGCTGTATTCCCAACACACTGAAAAATCTCTCAAGACCAATTTTTTTTCAATGTGCCAAAAACAAAACTCGGTATGCCCAGTGTCATAATACAAGTAGTTAAAAACTGTTTTTCGGGCATATTGAAAAATCCCTCCACCATATCGTCTTGTGCCAACTAATTGTACATAAATGTTATTATATCATTGAACATAAATATTAGGCTATATATACCAAAAGAGAAAAACGTGGTACTGTAGAAGTAACGGTTATTCCATTTTTACCCTTCAGTTGTTCTGTAAGTTTAACTTTTTGTGTGTATTATACAATAAAATGGCATTTTTGTCCCTGCTGTACAATAGAAATCTCTCGATTTCTTCAGAACCCCGCACCCAGCTTTCGCCATCTCTGCTCTCTTCGATCTCTGCTTCGTGCTAGGGGTGGGCACTTGGAACCGAAAACCGAAATCGAAACACGAATCGAATCAAACCGCACCGAACGGTTTGGTTTTGCGGTTTTGAAACGGTTTCGGTTTCGAAACCGAACCGCGGCAAAGAAAACGGTTTGGTTTCGGTTTTGGGTTTTCAAAACCGTATCGAAACCGAAACCGCACCATATAATAAAATTAATAAATAAATGTTATATTTTAAATTTTTAATTAGTTCAACTAGGTTACTAGACTATCATTATCATCTAGTTTTGCACTTCGACTCTTGAAGGTTGAAACACATCTTCATCTCCTTAACTCATCTTCTTAAAACTCATATTTGGTGCAGTTTTGTTGCAATTTTTTGCTCCAGTTTTGGTGCAGATTTTCTGCTCCAGTTTTGGTGCAGATTTTCTGCAGTTTTGGTGCTATTTTTCTGTTGTTTTGCCGCATTTTTTATGCAGTTTTGGTGCCGTTTTTTGCTGCATTTTTTTTTGCAGTTTTGCCACTGTTTTTTGCTGCATTGTTGCTGTTTTTGTTGCAATTTTGCTGCATATTCATTAATTAATATATGAGGAAAATAAGACCGTCTTATGCATAAATAGGTGTATATATTAAATTGTACATTTTTTTCTCAAAAATCAAACCGAAACCGTTTGAAACCGCACCGAACCGAACCAAACGATTTGGTTTCATTTCGGTTTTGGCTTCAAAACCGCACCGCACTGCAAAAAAGTTTCGATTTCGGTTGTGGTTTCACTCGAAACCGCACCGAACCGCACCGCGCCCACCGCTCTCCAATCTTTGCTTCGTCATCTCTTCCATCTCTGCTTCCTCCAACTGGCCGCAGACTCCATCAAACCCTAGAATTCGTTTTGCTTTTTTGCGCATCCTCCTTTTTCTCCCTGCTCCTTGCTTTCCCCAACCTAGAATCCTCCTTCTTTCCCCGAACGAGAAATCTGAAATCCACAACCCAAAACTCACTCATAGTAGCCCCTGGCTTGCCGCATTCCTCATATCCTCATGGTTCATTCTCTCCATTCGATTCAATTTCGGTGAGTTCTTCGTTGATCCTTTCCCAATTTGGTTTTTTTGGGCGTCTTCAGACGTCGTTATGATTTCGGTAGAGTTATGGGTTATTGCTTTTAGCTTTTGGGTTTTTATTTTTCAGCGGTTTGATGAATCTGTGTGCGAGTTTTTGGGGGTTTTATTGTTAATTGTATGTAAGAATTGAGATAGTCTACCAAAAGAGTAGGGAGTGCAAACCAGATGGATGAATTAAAGGTAAATTATACTAAAGATGGTAGTAACTCATAAATTCCCACTTCTCTTTGACTCCATCCTCTCTACTTGCAGTAGTTATGACTGATTTTCCTTTTTGGTTCTATCTCAGGAGTTTGTCAAGGAGAAAGTTCGTGAACAAAAAAAATCTAATCGAGAGTTATTTTCTTTTTGGCTGATATCACGAATTATATTTGGGTGTTTGAACAATATTTGTCTAAAAGTATACCATATTATCTGAAACTGAATTCATTTTGGTGTTTGTGTTTGATGCTATTTTTTGGATGTTTAGGTAATTAGATTCTTCTTATCTGGGAGTTTATTTTTGTACGTTCAATCTGAATATTTTATCAATATTCTCACGTTGTCCTCTTTGTTTTTAATCTGTAATTTATCTTTCTTTCTCCAATTCATGAAATTCCTTTTTTTTTTTTTTTGGCATTTAAAAAGAAATGTGAGGAATCTAATATTCCGGTTGTTTGAAGGTTTTGATCTGATTACAGTATTTTCTGTTATCTGTATGTTTGTGAAGGTCTGTGAATCACAGCTGATGAAAAACTTGCAGTTTCAGAAATGACTGTCTGCAAGCAAGATGTGAAAAAGAAGGTTCCTTTTCTTATTTTGTTTCCAAATTCTTCTACTGTTCTATTTTGTAGATAATTTTTTTTGGATCTTTAGGCAAACAGATGGTGTTTTTAATCAGATTTTGTTAATTAATTGGATTTTGTGTTTAACCCTTTTGTTTCAGTCTTTCATTCATAAAAATTTCACCACAAAGGAGAGAGAAGGAAGCGGCTCTTCGGATTTCTTGGGTGAGACTCGAATGAATTTCTTTCTGGTTTCAATCCAATCACTTATCACCATTGTTTTCTATTGGAGAAATTCTAGAGAGAGAGAGAGAGAGAGAGAGAGAGAGAGAGAGAGAGGATACTCCTTGCAGTTGGGGACTCATATTGTAGTTGATGTTATCTTTCTTTTTGGATAGACAGATAGCAGAATAGAATCCCATCTGTTTTTTGAAGAATGTGAGTTTAATTTCCTTTTTTTTCGAAAGGTTTTGTTCTTCTTCTTTTAACTTTTTCCGGTAAGATAGGGACGATTAATTGGTGTGACTCCAACCATATAAGACAATCGGAGTCTAAAAATGGCGTTATTGGTAAGAAAGATATCGATGATTAAGAGAGAGGGAGAGCATGATGGAAGTTTGAACGTAGAATATATTCATGTTTGAAATCTAGAGTGTGAAAAAAGGAACTGTGCAGTTTAGGAATGCCCGTGGAACCCATCAATAGGGAAAGCATTGGGGTCATATGTAGGCAAATTATGATAATATTGAGCTTATACTTGGTATTGGACAATTCAGAATTGTTTGTATAGTTTGAAATTAGAACTTTTAACCAAAAGATTGTAATGTTGTCATTGTACATAGTTATTAAGACCAAATGATATAACTGATCAACGTGGTTGAAGACAATTATTGTAGAGACCCAAAGAGGAAAAACTGTGTGCAGGTGCAAGTGCGTATAAACAAATGAGAAAGAACTGTTGGAAATATATCCTTTGCACCATGAAAAAAAAAACTGTCAAGTTGTGGATAACTTCTGTTACTTTTTAGATAATTAACTGTGTTGAGCTTACGAATTCATCTTTATGAAATGAATTTACTCACGTCTTTAGCATATTGGTTTACTTTTTTGTAGACTTCTATTCGAATTGAAAACCTTCCGGAGCTCTCTTCCCCAAATTTCACCAGCACTTTGCTCCAGATCTTTCCAATTGAAAAAACCCACATCATCATCATCTATTCCTCATCACCACAAGTACCTTCTACACCAATTAGATGTCAAAATCTACTTCAAATTTGTGATTTGATATAATTGGACTTTAGAAAAAACTTGATGATTTTGAGGGATCCAATTTAACGGGTAGAAAATTTTTCACAAGGAGATTGAAGCTCAATCTGAAAAACTAGATTCCAGCAAAGTCTCCGTATAGACATCGACAAGCGAATATCACCACCTTCTCTTCTTCCTCAGGCAAAAGTCAACGACTTTCTCTTTCCGAATGCCATTTTATTTTCTATTTTTGTCTTTGGCTAACAATTATCTCACTTGCGCATATATGGGTTGATGCAAAGGTAACCGATCACTTTCTCGAACCATAAATGCCGTTGTGAAGTTCTTGTTCTTAGCCAATTTTCTGTGGGTGTATCTAGGATTTAGTTGGCTGTGTATAATTTAAGCATTGAATGTGAGGTGGTGTTGCTTTTCGTTTAAATAATGCTTTAGATCTAGGGGATGACTTGCTAATGGACTTACTGCCCTGAAATCCCCAAAAAGGGTTTATGATCAGAACCCTGACGGGACTTTGAGTGCAAAAGCCTTTCAGTTTCGGTTTCATATGTCTCAACAAAATTGAACGTCAAAGAATAAAATCTGCCCATAAGTATCTCTATTCTCTTGGACCAAGCATGAAATCATAAGCACTTATCACCACAACAACAACAACATAAAAAAAAATAAAAAATAAAAAAATAAAATAAAAAAAGAAGAAGCTGAAAAACCATAACCAAAGGCACTTAACAGAGCCTTTCACCGGGTCAGAACCCACCATTCCAAGCAATATCCAGTAAGGTTTCACCTAAAGGCATATGACTCATTTTTTTTTTTATGTTTTACTCTTATTATACATTTAAAATGTCTTCCACTATTTAACAATTGTATCCTTCTAAATTACCTATGAATTATCAACTTGAAAGGAAATTATAGGACATAAGAACATAGTTTGAACTGTGCTTAGTATTGTTCTGTTATACATATTCGTACAGCCAAGGGCCTCTGTTAAATCATTTATATCTGCATTATGTCCTTCACTATGAGTCTATGATTGCAATATTACTACTGTTCTTTCCCCAAAAAATCTTTTAAAAATTAGGTTTCTCAGTTAGGTTAGTGTATGTTAGTATATGTTTAAAAATTACAAAAACAATTCATAATCCACGAACACTCCTGGCCGGAAGGTAGGTTAGTGTATGTTTAATTTAGCTCCCCTGATTTTTTTGTTTTTTAGTTTGTTTTGTTGGGTGATGCAGTTTGATCGGATCCAGTTGTTGGATAATCCCTGAAGTAACAAGAAGGAATTGACTATTGGGATTTTTTAGCAAGTAATAATTCTTAATTACTTACACGTTTTAATTTTAATTTATGATTTGATTGGCCCTTATATAACTTTCGAGCCCCACAATTGTTAGACCATTGATATGTTATGAGTGTAAATAGTAAATCCGTTTTGAGTATGTTAGCTAGTGGTTATGTGTTGGGAGACTCACTTTGCATAAACAACTTGCAGTAGCTCATACACGTGACATAGCACTCATTTTATTACGAATGGTTGATATTTCAAATGCTAGGAATGCAGTCCATAATACAATCATAATGAGAAGAATACAATTAACACATTCAAAGCATTCTCTTCTCTAAGCACCCAAGATTTTGGTGTTGAGGAACAAATCAATTAGATTAAGATAGATTCATTCAGCATCCAATAAAAATTAAATTTTTGCATGCAGAAATGAGGATTGTGAAAGCATGCTTACCAGTAGGGCAAACAAATGTGAAGTCCAGTGAGTAAAAAAGAGAATCACATACTTTTTTGTAATAATGCTTTTACATGTTTTTAGCTGCACTTTTTTAAGCAGTATGAGAAACGTGGGAACAATTGAAGAGAACATGTTAGTGATCCTCAATTCTTCCAAGCTAAAGACAATTAGGATGCCTACGAGGATAGCAAGTCTTAATTCTGTTGTTCCCTTTTATTGATAATTTTAGACATTTGCAGTTTTGTCTGGAGTGCACAGTTTGCTTGTCTGCATGTTGAAGAGGCTGCGAGGAAAGGATGATGGTATGGGAACTTGAATGCAGAAATAGTACTTTTACGTTATTCATTCATTATATCGTGTTCACTCTTTCTTCCTCTGCAGTCATTAATACTGGAGTAGCTGCATGTTGTAATGGTCTTGCTCTTAGTTTTCCAAGTATCCATCTTATTACAGAGTTTGATAATTTATAAATTAGCAATAAGTTCATTGACTGTGCTATTAAAATTTAAATTCTTAATATCTATAGAACTCCCGATTTTTGTTTTCTCTTATTTTTGAATTGTTATAACAAGCAAGTCTTTTCCTCGCTATTCAATAAAGCATTTTCTGTACGGTCTATTATATCTTTAATTTAAATACCTTATTTAATTTGTTATTGAAGGCCTAAACAAGCAGCAGCCGGCTTTAGCTCAACCATTTTCTGTGAGGAAGAAAAGTGAGCAAGTTCGTACCTTGGTGCTCCCCCTTCAACTTTCACTCTTGGGAGAACTAAAAGCGGGTTTCACCTTCTTTTGCAATTCCTTAAAGAATCGCAAGAAGGGCACTTCTCACCCAGCCTAAAAAAAGGTTGTTCCAGAAAGGTGGCACAGCTTGGACCTCTTTATGAGAATTTAGGGTTTTCACTCGCCAGACAATGATAGGCGAATCACTGCAAGCAGCAGTAATTATGCTGCAAACTGAATTCAGGATGACTAACCTGGAGTCTTCATGGTGGTCGCACCTCTCCTCCTCTCTGCTCCTCCTCCAAAACCCCTCTATAAGTTTCCGAACTTAAATTGTATTTTCTCTCTCTTTCTGCCCTCTAGAAGGGTTTCGGAAAAATAATAATTTTTTACTATAATTTTGGTTTTGATGATAAAATTTGGATTTGCCCATTTGGGGATTTTCCAGTTCAGGACCTAGGAAACAAGTAGCAATGCAGAGGCACTGTTGGAGAAATTGTGGACTCTGTTAAATCACAATCCAGTGAAGGGATTAGTCTGTCTGACTTTGTGTTTTAGATGAATCCGTTTTGGATTGGGAGAAAATTTAAACCCATAAAAAGTTGGGTTTCCTTGTGAGTTGTCCGGTAGATTTCAAGTGGCTAATTTCGTGATTACATTTAATTTTGCGTCATGACATTGTGGTATGCTATCAAATCTATTTGGCAATTTTTTTGTATGGTTTTTGTGTGGATGCAAGTCGGCAACGAACAGGTTGATCACATCTTGAGTGTTCCGACTGATTTATTCAATCCTATCGGTTCTGATTATGTCCCTCCATAACATTTGCAGCACCATCTGCCTTGCTTTCATCACAGCTAGGCTTTCAGTTCCTCAGGTAAAGTTTCCACCTTTTTTTCTTCAGGAAGATAACAAAGATTCCAAATTTATTGAACTATTTAGTGATTTTCTGTTGAGTTTCTTCTTAAAATTTTTAATTAATTTTTTTTTCAATTGGAATAGTGGGAATGGTGGATGTGAGAGTTTCTTTTACAGCAATTCAAAGGGAAGAGCTTGAGAGACAGTGGACTCTTCCCCTATTCCTCCACATTCACTTTTACAAATTTCCAAGAACACATTAAATTCCCTCAAAATATAAGCCGAGATATGGAAAAGCTTCGAATTCCTTGGTTTCCTCCAATTAGTATGCAGAACTCTCAAAAAAGAAAGTGAGGGTTGAATGTCTACCCTATGTATAAACGACTAGATACCAAAGAAGGAGAGTTGGATATCTATAAACTATCTAGAGCAAGGGAAAAGAAGACAAGAGACCTAAACCAAGTGAGGTGCATCAAGGATGAGGATGGAAAGGTTCTTGCTACAGAGAACGCGGTTAAAGACAGATGGAGAGGTTATTTTCATAATCTTTTCAATGAAGGACATGAAATGAGTGTTTCTTTAGGGGAGTTGAGTAACTCAGAAGAGTGTAGAAACTACTCTTTTTATCGGCGAATCCAGAAGGAAGAAGTGGTTGTAGCTTTGAAGAAGATGAAGCATAAAAAAGCAATAGGCCCAGACGATATACCAATCGAAGTGTGGAAACTTTTGGGAGAGACAGGTATAACATGGCTCACTGACCTTTTCAATAGGATTTTGAAAACGAAGAAGATGCCAAATGAGTGGCGAACGAGCACTTTGGTGCCTATCTACAAGAATAAAGGCGACGTACAAAATTGCATGAACTATAGGGGTATTAAGCTAATGAGTCATACAATGAAGCTCTGGGAGAGAGTCATTGAGCATAGATTGAGGCAAGAGACACGGGTTTCGGACAACCAATTCGGGTTCATGCCAGGACGCTCAACCATGGAGGCAATCTATCTCTTACGAAGATTGATTGAAAGATATAGAGATGGGAAAAAGGATTTACACATGGTCTTTATAGATTTGGAAAAAGCGTATGATAGGGTCCCAAGAGACATTCTTTGGAGGATTTTAGAGAAGAAAGGAGTACGAGTAGCATATATCCAAGCTATAAAGGATATGTATGAAGGAGCAAAGACTGCCGTAAGAACTCATGAATGACAAACCGAAAGCTTTCCCATAACTGTAGGATTACATCAAGGCTCATCCTTAAGTCCTTACCTTTTTGCGTTGGTAATGAATGAGTTAACAGGACATATTCAAGATGATATTCCTTGGTGTATACTTTTCGCAGACGATATAGTGTTGATAGATGAAACTCAGGAAGGGGTAAATGCAAAGCTTAACCTTTGGAGAGAAGTGTTGGAATCTAAAGGTCTTCGCCTAAGCCGATCAAAGACAAAATATATGGAGTGCAAGTCCAGTGCAAATGGAGGCCAAAACGAGTTAGGGGTGAGGATCGAAGATCAAGAAATACCAAAGAGCGACCGTTTTCGTTACCTAGGATCTATCTTGCAAAAGAACGGAGAATTAGATGGAGATCTCAACCATAGAATACAAGCTGGATGGATGAAGTGGAAGAGTGCATCCGGCGTGTTGTGTGACCGCCGCATGCCACTGAAGCTCAAGGGAAAATTTTATAGGACGGCAATAAGGCCGGCGATGCTGTATGGCACAAAATGTTGGGCGGTGAAACATCAACACGTACACAAAATGGGTGTAGCGGAGATGAGGATGCTTCGTTGGATGTGTGGGCACACGAGAAAGGATAAGATTAGGAATGAGGATATCCAGGGTAAAGTATGAGTAGCCAAAATTGAAGGAAAGATGAGAGAAAATCGGTTACGGTGGTTTGGACATGTGCAAAGAAGGCCTACTAACGCTCCGATTAGAAGATGCGACTATGGGACAGAGGTTCAGGGCCGAAGGGGTAGAGGAAGACCTAGGAAAACTTTGGAAGAGACTCTAAGAAAAGACTTAGAGTACTTGGATCTAACAAAGGACATGACACAGGATCGAGCACAATGGCGTTCTAAGATTCATATAGCCGATCCCACTCAGTGACTTGGATTTTCCAAGTCTCCAACCGAGAAGTTTTCCTCACTCGGGAAATTAAGGGAACACTACCCCAACCTACATGCTCCACTCAGAAAGCTTCAACATACAAGCTTCAACAAAAGAAAATTCAAAGAACTTAGCGAAGAAGGCCGTCGGTGTTGTTGAAGTGGTGGTGTCCGGTGACGTCGTAGCGGGCTGTTGCCAAAGTCCAGGTGAAAAGGAGTCCTCCGGTTCCAGTTTGTCGCGAAAAGTGAGAGCTTCGGAGCCATCACTAGGCACAGTGGTTTGGCACTGTTCCTTCATGCAGGTCGTACTTCAAAACTTCTTTAGGCACCCATTCCTTCCTTGACGCGACTTCCTTCGGGTTCTTCTGGTTTTAGGCAACACGACATTACCAAACCCATCTCCTTCAAGCCGTATCCTCCATTGACGTGACTTCCTTCGGGTTCTTCTGGTTTTATGCAACACGACATGACCAAACCCATCTCCTTCAAGCCGTATAATGTACGGACGGTAAGTATGGGTTACTTAGACTTTGATTGGAACTTCACGGGGTGGTCTAGGCCACCCCGAAGAAATTCATGGGATTCTTGGAGATCATTTCTGCTGCTCCACCTCCATCTGTTTGGTGCAGGAAAAATACCAAACAAAGAAACAAAGGCAAAAAAAAGGCTAAAAGAAATATTAGAAAATTTGATTTGTCCTTCTCTTTTTCTTTCTTTTGTTTCCTTGCATTGTGGACCATTGCCAAACAAAGGGGAATGTCATGAACCATTGCCTGGTGGTCTTTGGTTGCCATTTTTTTTGCGTTGTTTCTTCCTTCGTGTCCTTCTCTGTTTCTTGTACATATATACAACATAACAATAATCAAGAGAAAAATAATTTTAACAGGGCTTTGTCTTGTACCTGGTGACGAATATTCTTCTTTGGTTCTTGACTTGAAAGCACGAATGGTTGAACTGCTTGCTCACTTTTCCGGCAGTACTTCGTTTTTTTTTTTTTTGGTATTTTCTCTCAAAGCCTCTCTTAGTTTCTGCAGAGTATCCCCTCCCTTCTTTCCTTTTTTTTTTCTTGTTGTGGTTGATGCCTATTTATAGGCATCTTGGGAGGGTTCCAGCGTTCTTACGTGGGGGAGGATAGAAGCCTTTCTTTTCGCCACTTTCTCTTAAACTGACTCCATTTTTCCTTTTGTTGCAGAAAATGGGGGAACGCCCCCTGTTTTGCACGTTTCCCCCCTTTTCTAGGAAGGGATTCATATTTTTATTTTTTTATTTCTGAATGTTGTTTTGTATGTAAGGCCCATCCTCATATTTTGGGCTGGATTACATTTTTTTGCCTTGTAGTTTGACCCAATTTGTATGGACTTCATTTTTTATATGTCATGTATTTTTATTGTTCAACAGATTGCCCCCTCAAGCCTTATGCGTGAATTTACTTTGAGCGTATAAGGCTTGATATGATCGCTTCGTATACTGAGGTTTTGACCAAAGCTGCATTAAATATTTCAGGGAATGAATGCAGATGGCAAAATTTGTACCCAGCGAGCTGCTAACAAGGCCGGGAAAGAGTTTGCCATGGGTCTAGAGTACATGCGTTCTTCTCCATTTGCCCAGTTTTCATTTTGGCTGCTTCTTTGCTCCTCCGTGTTCAACTTTCAAAATGCTTGTCATTACTTTTATATAGAAGATGAAACCACATTTAGCTCTCCGTATATTTTTGATGTGACAAAAGCTCCTTTTGTATCTTTTGGCTTGAGCTTTCTTTTTTGAGTTTTAGGCTATTTTTCTCTTCTTATTTAGCAGAGAAACAATCTTGAAAGTTTGGCATGAAGGATGGTTGCCGCTGCTACTGCTTGAGACTTAGTGAAGTTTGGAACAAATGATAGCTGCTGCTGCCATTACCTGTGACTTGGAGATGCAACGAAGGTTGCTACCCCTCCTGTTTGGTTTCAACCTATTCTAGAGGTTTTGATCCTATTTCTGCCGAGAAAAGAAAAAAAAAAGAATAGAGATTTCCTGGAAGCTTGGTTGATGAAGAAGAAAGTTAATCCTCCTAATTTTTGAATCGGTGGAACTGGGAAAAAAAATCCCACCGTTTGCTTTGCTTTGGGGAGTGGGAAAGCAAAGCTTTTTTTTTTATTCCAAAAGCTGAAACATAATGATAAAGGAACCATGAACATATATTTTTTTTATGCCTTTGCCATGTACCTTTTTCTGCTAATTTTTCTATCTTTCCATAACCAAGCATGCATGATAATTATTGCTTTCAATGCATTGGACTCATCCCCTTTTTTATCACTCTCCGTAAGTGAAAATCACTTTTTGCTTTGTCCCTAAACTTTTGCTTGAGAAAAGTTCAAACGAATTCTAGCATATGACTATTTGAACAAATGCTTTTGCCATTCTCAATTTAAAATCGTTTTTAGTGGCTTTTGGCCTTGATAATTATTGAAAAATGCTAGCACGTGGTAGTTCAAATAATTGCTAATTCCATGGAAAAAAATAGAATTTTTTATGAATTATGGTTGCATCTAATTTTGGGAATCAGATTGCCTACGTACCCTGTGAAGGGATCAAGCCAAACGTAGTTCATCCCTTGTTTTCGGGAAGATTTTTTTTACGGTTGTATCTAGTAATAAAGCTAGACTACCTACGTACCCCATGAAGGGATCAAGCCAAACGTAGTTCACCCCTTGTTTTCGGGATTTGATTTTGATTTTGATTTTTTTATGACTACACCCATTTTTAATGATAGGCTGCCTACGTACCCCTTTTTGAGGGATCAAGTCATACGTAGTTCAGAGGAAAGGATTTTATCTTGACTTGCTTCCTCTGTACTTGTTTCCCTCTCGAAGTTCGTTAGGCACTGTTTATGCGTAGAACTTCTTCATGAGCTTTCCGTTGACACATGGGTATATGCATTTCCCATTGGCGTTAGAGAGTTCGTAGGCACCTTTTGTGAAGACTTTTGTAACAACATATGGTCCTTCCCATTTGGCTTCAAATTTTCCTTGCATTTTTCTGGTGATGACGACGGGTCTTCGGACGGTTAAGACTAAATCTCCAACAGAGAATGATCTAAACTTAACCTTTTTGTTGAATGCACCTGCCACTTGAGCTTGATAGATTTCAAGTCTTTGTTGCACTGCAAGTCGTTTTTCATCAAGTGCTTCAAGTTCCGCTAGCCTGATTTTTACATTTTCCTCAGGATTTGTCAGTTGTGTGGCTACTCTTAAGAAAGGTAGTTGAATTTCCAAGGGTAGCACAGCTTCTGATCCATACACCAGACTATATGGAGTACATTGGGTGGATGTACGGACGGTGGTCCTATAGGCCCATAATGCTTCGGGAAGGCGTTCGTGCCAATCTCTTTTGTTCTTTGCCACCATTTTTTTTAGGATGTTGCACAACACTTTGTTGAAAGCCTCTGCTTGACCGTTGGCGGTTGGGTTGTAACTTGCGGAGAAGGCTTGTTGAATGTTGTACTTTTTGCAAAGATTATCCATGGCCCTACACTTGAAGTAGAGGGCGTTGTCCGAGATTATTTTGGACGGGACTCCGTAGCGATAAATTATGTTTTTCTTTATGAAATTTGCAACATCTTCCGCTTTCACTTCTTTCAACGGTATTGCCTCAGCCCACTTTGAGAAATAATCCGTGCCTGCTAGGATGTACTGATGTTGGAGAGACGATTTTGGGCTTATCATGCCTATCACATCTAAACCCCATGCATTGAATGGCCAAGACAAGATGGTCGGATGGAGGGGCAATGGATTTTGGTGTTTGAAGTCTCCATGTATTTGACATGCCTGACATGACTTCACATGTTTCATCGCATCTTGAACCATTGTAGGCCAGTAATACCCAAGTCTTTTCAATTGAGCTGCAAGCTTAGGTCTAGATTGATGGGCTCCGCAAATACCGGCATGAGTTTCAGAGAGAGCATAGGTCGCTTCTTCTTTTGATAAACACCTTAGCAATATTCCGTCAAACGATCTTTTGTATAATGTGTCATTCATATACACAAATCGGTTGGCCCTTCTTCGTACATCAACTCTTCCTCTGGGATCAGTTGGTAGTTTTCCATATTGAAGATAGTCAATCAAAGATTGCCGCCAATCAGAGCATTCATCTACTTCCAGGATTGTAACCGTGTTGACTTCATGGTTTTCTTCAATTCACTCTAGTGTTGAAGGAAGTAAATGCCGTTCTCCCACTGTAATTTTAACTTCTCGTTCCTCAGGGAGAGTTAAAGATGCCGCTAGCTTTGCCAGTGCATCGGCTTTGTTATTTTTAGACCTTGGAATGTGAGCAATGTTAATTTCTTGGAATTGTGACACCAAGTGTTTTGCTCTTTTATGATACAAGGTTAGGTTTTCATTTTTCACAGCATATTGACCATTCATTTGTTTGATGATTAGCTGTGAATCACCATAAGCTTGAAGGCAATCGACATGTAGTTCGAGTGCAATTTCAAGTCCAATGATAAGTGCCTCGTATTCTGCCACATTGTTTGAACATAACTCTATGAGCGAAAATGAATACGGGATTAGGCCTCCACATGGTGTAATGAAAACAATACCTGCCCCCGCGCCCTTTTTCCTTGCCGCTCCGTCAAATTAAAGTTGCCATTGAGAAACATATGTCGAGAATACTTCTTCATCCGGCAAATCGCTTGGTAACTCCATGTTGTCGGGAACAGGGTGAGCTGCTAAGAAATCAGCTAGTGCTTGTCCCTTTATAGCTTTTTGAGAGACATACTTGATTTCAAATTCCGATAGTAGCAAAGACCATTTTGCAAGACGACCGGATGGCACTGGTTTTGACATCAAGTATCTAAGCGGGTCCGCTTTAGATATCAAAGTAATGCTGTGTGACAGTAAGTAATGTCGTAATTTTTGCACAGCGAAAATTAAGGCCAAGCAAATCTTCTCAATAGGGGTGTAATTTTGCTCTGCCCCTACGAGCGTTCGACTTAAATAGTAGAGCGCATTTTCTTTCCCTTCTTCATTATTTTGTGCAAGCATTGCCCCCAGTGAGCGTTCAAGTGCTGCAATATACAAAATTAAAGGTTTCCCTTTAATTGGAGCCATTAACACCGAGGGTTTCAAAAGATATTCTTTAATGCTGTTGAGAGCGTTTTGACATGCGTCATCCCACACGAAAGGCACATCCTTTTTCATCAGCCTTGTGAATGGTTGACATCTTCCAGATAAGTGTGAGATGAATCTCCTGATGTATGCCAATCTTCCTTGTAGTCCTCGTAGCTCTCGCAGGTTTCGAGGATGAGGCATTTCCATGATTGCCTTGATTTTTTAAGGGTCGACTTCAATTCCTCGGTACCTTACCACAAAGCCAAGAAATTTTCCAGATGTTACTCCAAATGCGCATTTCAAAGGATTCATCTTTAATTGATGTTTTCGGAGTCTGTCAAAGACTTTCTTTAAGTCGTTCAAATGACGTTCCCTTTTTCTTGTTTTGATGACAAGATCGTCCACATAACATTCGATGGTGCTATGTAACATGTCACTGAAAATAATTGTCATGGCTCTTTGGTATGTGGCCCCTGCATTTTTTAGTCCAAACGGCATTACAGTGTAGCAGTAGATTCCTTTTGGAGTACGGAATGCTGTAAGTTCTTCATCTTCAGGTGCCATTTTAATTTGATTGTACCCTGAAAATCCATCCATGAAAGATAAAGCCTCAAAACCAGTTGTGGCATCTACCAATAATTCAGTTATTGGAAGTGGGAACTCATCTTTTGGACATACATCATTAAGGTCTCTGAAATCTATGCAGACACGAATTTGTCCATTTTTCTTCTTTACCGGTACAATACTGGCGAGCCACGTAGGGTACCGTACTTCCCTGATAAACCCAACGTATATCAGTTTGTCAATTTCAGCCTTAATTTGTACTTCAAGGTCAAGTCGAAAACGTTGAGGTGCCTGTTTAACATAACGCCTTTCTTTTGATACAGCCAGCTTATGAACTGCCACCTTAGTGTCTAAACCAGGCATATCTTGATAGCCCCATGCAAACATATCTCGGTAATCTTGGAGAAGACATTTATAATCTTCTAATTCCTCCGGTGTTAGTAGGGCACTTACAAATATAGGCTTTGGCTCGTCATCTGTTCCGAGATTGATTTCTCGGAGTTCATCCACAGTGGCTTGCCCCCCATCTTCTATTTGAGGTGGTGCCGGTTGAGCGTTGTCAATAAACTCAGTTGAGTTATCACCATTCTCATCTTTTTCATCTTCAATGGTGACACAGTTTACTTGAGCAACATTATGAACCTCCTCTTCTGTGCTTGATTCCTCATCCATTTCATAACCTTCACTTAGAAGTGGTGGTGCATTGTTGTGAGTTCTGAAGCTTGCGCAAGCACGATTTTGCCCATTTTTCTTTTTGACAGGAAAGCAGGTGGGAAATTGCCTAACAAGCTCAATTGGCTCGTTATCAGACTCCTTACTTCTTTCTTTGCTACCGATCATGCTAACTTGAACAACATCTTGTTCTTCTTCTGCATCATTATTTTTATCTTGGTTTATCTTCACCTTTTGGCTTCTGACTCTCCACTTTTTGCTTTCATGACATTTCTTAGTTTGAAAGTTGGTGATTTTACCAAGTCGTTGGAAGACTGAGACTCGAGGTGGCTTGCTGTTGGACTCTTCTTCAGTCAACATTGCTTTCTCGAGATTAGTAAAGCTTTCAAACTCATGATAGCACTCTTTTTATGCCTTTTCGCTTTTATCTTTAATGGAATTTTTGACGAGGACTCATCTCTTTTGAACGAAACAATGCGACCATGTCGACCATCATTCCTTTGTAAATTTGTTGAGACTATCAAATTGCTTCCGGGAATTGATTGGTTAATTCTGCATAGAGGTTTCGTGTAGCTGGTCATGAGTGCTTCAAATGCATTTTGGATTTGTTCCATTGCTTTTTCATCAGGTTCTCTTTGATCTTTAAACAAGCGATTGAGAACTACTTTTTTGGATTTTGGAGTTTTAGCACTCGTAATTTTGACCACCCTTGATGGTTTTGCCTTTTCCACAATTGGTGATTGTGATTCCTTCTGCACTACTTCATCTTTTGTTGGTTGTGAAAAAGTGACCTTTGACTGTTTGTAGAATTTTGCATCTGCATAATTCACTTCTTCACCCTTAAATGGGTCGGTATCCGCTAGAACTGTCTTGACTTCGCCATTTATCAAAAACTTGAAGCACTGATGGAGTGTAGAAGGAACAACACCATATGTATGAAGCCATGGACGCCCTAATAAAACATTGTAAGATGTGTTAGCATCGATTACATGAAAAAGGGCGTCGGAGTATAACTCTCCTATCTCCATTTGTAAGGCTATCGTTCCTATTGCTTTTTGTCCCACTTGATTGAAGCCTTGAATAGTTAACATTGATGGTGTTAGTTGACGAACATTAATCCCCAAAGCTCGAAGTGTTCGAAGAGGAAGCAGATTCACTGCTGATCCACAATCAAGCAAGATTCGATTTATCGATGTATCTCCCACTAGTCCATTGACGTACAAAGGTCAATTATGATACTCGTCTCCAAGTATAAGGTCATTTTCATCAAATGT
Source organism: Malus sylvestris (assembly GCF_916048215.2). Lineage (NCBI taxonomy): Eukaryota > Viridiplantae > Streptophyta > Magnoliopsida > Rosales > Rosaceae > Malus > Malus sylvestris. The sequence goes on along the minus strand of NC_062264.1, from coordinate 3,832,232 downwards.
GATACTTGCGAGGCAGCAAGCGCAATACTTTGGTGACGTTGTATCTACTTCTGCAAATTTGAAGTTTGTTTCAAATACTTCAGGATTTGTCAAAGCCATAATGAGTGCTTCTCTAAGCTCCTTTGACATTTTCAGAGCATCGTACACACTAAGAAGAGATGGAATGCGTTTAAGATGGTCGACGATGTCATAATTGCCATCTTGGGATTGTAATACATTTTTTGCATGTCTCTTAGAGGTGCTTGCTTTTGTGTTTGAGACCGAAATTTCTACCGCAGGCTCTACAGTGGTAATGACTGGAACTTGTCTTGCACTTGATTGATCAGAATGTTTGACTGAATCAACTACTTCTTTTCCTTCTTTCTTGTCCGCGGAAGGGATCCTTTGGCCAGAGCGTAGAATTATTTCATCTACCTCATCATCGTTGTGGATTTCACATGAGGTTGTGCGACAATTTCCAATTTCTTCTTCGCCTCCCTTACTCTTAAAAAGTTTTGGAGGGAAGTAGTCTCCAAGGGTTATTGGTGCTCTGAAAGGCTGCTTGTACTCATCACCTTGAAAGACTTTAGGCTTTCTTTGAGTATTCTTCTTCTTTTTCTTTCCATACTTTGAGGGTGGTTCATTCCATAATTTTCCTTTTGATCGCTTTGTGGAAGAAAGACGTTTAGCAATCTTTTTCACCTTCTTTTCACTGACGGTTTGCCACTCGTCTTCAGATTCAAGTGATGACGAATCCTCCCAAACATCAAAACTTGGTGCCGTCATGAGCTCGTACAGAGTTGGAATTTTTGGATTTCCGGAACGAGGCATGCCAAGATAAGCATGGACCACTGTGGTTTCATTATCGACATGGAATCCTACAAGGATTGCCCCTTCTGGTAATGGAGCAGAGGGTGTTGATTTTCCTTCAATCATATTGGACGTTGCCGTTTGATGTTTTGAGGATGAATCCACTTCGATCTCATGCCTGTTGATTTTTTCTTGAATTATATCCTTAAGGATATAACAATCCTCTATCGTATGGCTGATGAGTCGATGGTACCGACAATACTTTGGATCATCGGTCTTATTTACTTCAGCAGGACGGTTTGGTTCAGGAAGCGTGATCATCTTTGCTGCAAGGAGTTCATCGAAGATAGTTCCAACATCTTCATCATCGAAACTATATTTAACTTCTTTTCTTTCCTTAAGCGAAAGCCTCCTCGTCCCCTTGGTTTCTTCTTTTCTTTTTACATTGTCACTTTTCTTGTCTACTTTGACAAATGTCGCCATAGAATCTCCCTTCTTTGGCATTCTTTTGTTATCTCCTTTCTTGATATCGGACTTCTTTTCTAAGTCTTGAATCATTTTTCTAATCACATTTTTCCGGGACATTTGCTTCTCCACATTACTTGCTTTAGATACCAACTCGTCGAAAGTTCGAGGCTCTGCAATTCCTACAAATGTTGCAATCTCAGGGATGAGGTTATTGTAACATATTTGCACTGCTGAAAATTCAGAAATCTTTTCCATGCATTGTAGGTTAAGGCTTCTCCATCTTGTGATGAATTCGCTCGCGCTTTCTCCGAGCCTTTATGTTGTTTGAGCTAAATCCATTAACGTGACCTTTTTCTTTGAACTAACGAATTGAGCTAGAAAAGCTCTTTGCATATCATCCCATGTTATAATAGATCCTGGCTCTAACTGAGTATACCATGTGAAGGCAGACCCTTTGAGTGATTGAACAAACTGTCGAACTAAAAAGGGATCTGACTGCGATGTTTCCCCACAAGCTGAGTAAAAATGAGCTAAGTGTTCTTGAGGAGAACCACTTAAACCATCAAATTTATCAAAGCTCGGTTTTTGATACCCTTGGGGAAATGGTACCGTGTCATAGTGAGCTGGATAAGGTTTCCGGTATCCGAGAATTGGTGTCGTTAAAGACATTTGAAATTCACGAATCTTTTCAGCAAAAATTGCATTGATATCTTGATGCGTGAGTTGGCTACCAGAACTTTCTCCTTCTGTTTCTTTCCTTGCTCTTTCTCCAGCATTATTTATGCTAGCTTGAGCGGCTAACTGAGCTGCCAAAGTTGCAATTTCAGCCTCCTTATTAGCTACCAAAGTTGCCATTTCAGCCTCCTTATTAGCTACCAAAGTTGCCATTTCAGCTTCTTTTTCTGCTAGTTTCCGTTGCATTTCTAGCAATTGTTCTTCTACATTTGATGCACCAGTCATCAGAACTTGCATGTTCTTATATTCAACGCTTTCATTTATCTCCAACCTTTGGAATTGAGTCATTACTCTAGGAATCTCTTCTTGGAAAAAATATTCGTTTTCTCCAAGAGTGTCTCCAAGGGAAGATGAACTCTCGGGAGAATGGATTGCCAATACTCGAGCCCTTGCACGTGTGATAGGCCCCTCGAATTGAATGTTGTTACCTTCCTCGACAACTTTATAGGCCTTGGCCTTTTGTTGAACATTTCCAGACACTATTGGCAAGATTTCTTCATTTTCCTCGACGGAGGTCATCATGACCGACTCCGTTGTAGGTAAAGTGATTGGGATTGTTCCAATCATGATTTGAGTAATGACGGGAACCTTGGTAAGTGGTGATGATGTCACTTTGACAATCTTGCGTCGAGGCACCTTGGTGTCTTTATATGAAATAGCTCCAAGAAGCTCCCTTGAGATGATTTCGATATCATCAAGTACACGCTCCTTAGCGATCTTCTTCCTAAGAGCTCGTGCTACTCTCTTCCTTGCATTCCTCAGGGCGTTCTTAGACGGGCATTTTTTCGGTCCAACTTTGATGACTTTGATAGCCACCTTGCTTGTTTTAGTTGCTACCTTGGTTTTCACCATGCTGCAATTAGTTGGTGCTTGATCAATGGTGAATGAGATTCGGTGACTAGCATGTTTTCCATGTCCAAGTATGGATTCAGCAGCAGGGAGTTCGTGGAAGTAAACAGTAACTTGTGGCGCCATGTTTCCTTTTCTCTGCAAAAAAAAAAAAGAAAACACATAGCACAAAATGGGTCCCACTGGGCGTGCCAAAAATTATGTTGAGCAAAAATTGTACATAATATGTAAACAAATAATTCACTCGACACAATTTCACCCTCGTTCATTTTTCGAAGAGGGTTTTATTAATTCGAGTTCGACCCATTCTAGGCTACGCGCCTATTAATTACAACCTTTCATTTGGGAAAGGAACACCCTTTGATTCTAATATGAATAAATTGTAACTTGGGAATTTAGATGTTTATTTGATTTTGTGACTGCATCTAGATAGAGCCCTAGATTGCCTACGTACCCTCGTTGAGGGATCAAGTCACTCGTAGTTCCTTGGTATTTGGTACTTGTTTGATTTTGATGCCTTATGCAGTTTTAGCTCATGCAGGCGAGGACTTTAAGTCATTGGAGCATTAATGCCTTGTGCAGTTTTAGCTCATGCAGGCGAGGACTTTAAGTCATTGGAGCATTTGATTCGGCTTCATGCCATTTGAGATTTTTCTTCAGCTTCATGCCTTTTGTGATTTGATGCGGCTTCATGCCATTTGAAATTTGAAGCGGCTTCGTGCCATTTGTAATTTGAATCGGCTCGCTTCTCTTTTACTCTTCGTAGAATTTGTAATTACTTGGTCAAAGTAACAAAAGTGAATTTAGTTTATATAAACCAGGGATTCGTCTTGATTTCAACTTCACGGTTGCGTCTAAAATTTTAATATTAGACTGCCTACGTATCCTTAACGGAATCAAACCGGCGTAATTCATAAAAACTTGATTTGGATTTGTAGAATTTTTGTATCAATTATATGCCAACTGATACAATGGATGAATTTTCTTTGGAGATCATATCCACTGACTTCACTTGGAAAGTCATACCAATTAATTGTTAATGAGTATAATCCCCCTCGATTGGCAACTTTGTTTCATGAGTTCAGCCTGCTTCATTTTTGAAAGCTTTGTTCCAGATTTTTATTCCACGGCAACACCACTTTTAAAGTTCTCTCTCAATTCCATTGGTAGCTCCTGGGTGGTCTTGTATTTGTTGTTTGGGAATACTGATAAACTTTGTAGAATTTAGCTTTGTCGTTTTGTTTTTTTTTTCTTCTGTTTTTGGACAGATAGACACCCTTTTAATTGTTGGCTCTTTCATCCTCGTACCATCACGTGAGTGCCTCATTTTCTTCCCTTTTTATATATATTTTCCTTTTGATCTTTCATCCCCATTTAAGATGGGACTTTGAACCCATTTGACTGACAGCAAGCTTCACTCTTTTTTTTTTAACTTTACAGCTTCCAAATTCAACAAACTCTATTCTTCTCCACGTGAGGTGCCCATTTTTTTCTTCCTTGCTTTCCTTTGTCTTGTCAACTTGTCAGTTTGTCAGCGAACTCTTTTTTCTTCGCTGGGAATTTTTGAAACTTTTCCAAATCCCGTAGAACTTTACGTGAGAGTAAACATCTATTTATTTCCCTCCTGTAGTAACTTTTTCCTTGGTGGGATTTATGCCACGCGGAATGAAAAAGGATTTAAACACCTTTTGCTGGTTGAAGAGCTTCTGAAGTCTTTGAATTCTTTTTGAGAGTCATAACTCCTATTTCACATAAGCAGTGTATCGAAGACTTATGAAAGGAAGACAGCAACTTATATATTCATCTGCCGTTGCTTGTTCATCCGTGAGGGATGAAGAATGACACACCATTCATTTGCCGTTGCTTGCTAATCTCTCTCCTCTTGACTTTTAACGGAAACGGACGGCATGTTGAACTCTTTCTCCTCCACGACGAGATGTACATTCCAATTTGTTTTTCTCTTCATGATGTGTTGTTTGTACATTTGTCTTTGCTTTCTTCATGGACTTTGTGAAAGCTCCAGAGACTTTGATGAAATTCTTATAAGAAAACTGCAGCGACTATTTCAACTTCGGCAGCCACTGTGGTTGTTTTCACGGCGGAGGACTTCGTTCATGACCACCCTTTTTTTATGCCGTTGATGAGAAAAATGGAGTATGCTGCGACGCTGGGCTTGCGGACTGGAGGACGACGTGATCGCTGTGGCCGTCGGTGTTGTTGAAGTGGTGGTGTCCGGTGACGTCGTAGCGGGCTGTTGCCAAAGTCCAGGTGAGAAGGAGTCCTCCGGTTCCAGTTTGTCGCGAAAAGTGAGAGCTTCGGAGCCATCACTAGGCACAGTGGTTTGGCACTGTTCCTTCATGCAGGTCGTACTTCCAAACTTCTTTAGGCACCCATTCCTTCATTGACGCGACTTCCTTCGGGTTCTTCTGGTTTTATGCAACACGACATTACCAAACCCATCTCCTTCAAGCCGTATCCTCCATTGACGTGACTTCCTTCGGGTTCTTCTGGTTTTATGCAACACGGCATGACCAAACCCATCTCCTTCAAGCCGTATAATGTACGGACGGTAAGTATGGGTTACTTAGACTTTGATTGGAACTTCACGGGGTGGTCTAGGCCACCCCGAAGAAATTCATGGGATTCTTGGAGATCATTTCTGCTGCTCCACCTCCATCTGTTTGGTGCAGGAAAAATACCAAACAAAGAAACAAAGGCAAAAAAAAGGCTAAAAGAAATATTAGAAAATTTGATTTGTCCTTCTCTTTTTCTTTCTTTTGTTTCCTTGCATTGTGGACCATTGCCAAACAAAGGGGAATGTCATGAACCATCATTGCCTGGTGGTCTTTGGTTGCCATTTTTTTTGCGTTGTTTCTTCCTTCGTGTCCTTCTCTGTTTCTTGTACATATATACAACATAACAATAATCAAGAGAAAAATAATTTTAACAGGGCTTTGTCTTGTACCTGGTGACGAATATTCTTCTTTGGTTTTTGACTTGAAAGCACGAATGGTTGAACTGCTTGCTCACTTTTCCGGCAGTACTTCGTTTTTTTTTTTTTGGTATTTTCTCTCAAAGCCTCTCTTAGTTTCTGCAGAGTATCCCCTCCCTTCTTTCCTTTTTTTTTTCTTGTTGTGGTTGATGCCTATTTATAGGCATCTTGGGAGGGTTCCAGCGTTCTTACGTGGGGGAGGATAGAAGCCTTTCTTTTCGCCACTTTCTCTTAAACTGACTCCATTTTTCCTTTTGTTGCAGAAAATGGGGGAACGCCCCCTGTTTTGCACGTTTCCCCCCTTTTCTAGGAAGGGATTCATATTTTTATTTTTTTATTTTTTTATTTCTGAATGTTGTTTTGTATGTAAGGCCCATCCTCATATTTTGGGCTGGATTACATTTTTTTGCCTTGTAGTTTGACCCAATTTGTATGAACTTCATTTTTTATATGTCATGTATTTTTATTGTTCAACCGTCCTGCTAGAAGGCATTATGCACAAATTAATAATCACAAACAAATTCATCCAAAGAAATCGACACTTGGTTACTTAGTAATACGGTCTAGTGGTATTATTCAATATATATAAGTGATAAGCTTTAGATTTGAATATCGGAAATGACGAGTTCTGCACAAGCCAGTACCAAAGGCTTCTTTTTTGTTTTTATAATTTAATTTTTTTTGTTAAGAAGATAGAATTATGAGGTTTCTCAATATACCATATTGTCAACTTAACAAAAAACATTTACGATAGTTAACGGGCAGAAACTAATAGTGCACACTTTGTTAAATTTATTGAATGATCTCTAAAATCTTGACAGGAATCAGCGCAACGATCCTGAGGGAAACTGCTATGATTAGAAAGAGATCTTCCAATCTTTTGGAGAAACTGACGACAGTTCCTCCAAGACCTCAAACCAGAACCAAACCCTGATGACAACATTGATATCCTCGACGACTCTAACAACCCTGAAGACTCTGGCGAAGACCTTGATGACCTTAACGACTTTGACGACCAAGAAAATTTCAACGACAACCCTTACTACCCCAATGACGAGTAACTGTGGATATGTTTTAAATACTTGAGCCATGATTCGTGATCAGAGATGGATAAATAGCTCTGGCGCGACAAATTATATGATGTCTAACCTGAATTCCCAATATAATGCTGAACTTCACATGACAACTATAGCGAATAACAACGTTGTATAGTGACAAGACTCTAGACTATGAACAATGTCCCCAACTCGAACTCTATCCTTGACAATACTTTCCTTGTCCCGTCTCTTTCAAATTATTTGATGGCTGGAGCAGTAACAGAGTTCCCAAGCCGAGAAATTTCCTGATTTGTTGTGTGTTTCCTAGTGGATACTAGTTTCAAGCATTGTGTTCCATATAGTCAATTGATGCGAGATATTTGTCACACCTATGAAACAGTAGAACTCCAAAGCAAGAAAAGGAGAACACTGATTACAATTTTCTGCTACATTTATACTGTTTACTAGCAACCTTCATCTGCATTTGGCATTCCAGATTTACATACCCCAAAGCGTTACTACGTTCTCTATCCATTTGAATCACTTCATTTATGATTGACATATGTTGTTCAACTCTTTTGTTTACATAATTTCACTCAAATAGAGAACTCTTTAGGCCTTTCATGTTTGTATGCAAATTTTAACATTTCGGCATTCATGAAATAAACTCAAATTGGAGTACTGAGATCTAAGATGGTCACTTCCATGAGGAAATCATTGGACAGTGATTCCTTATCAGAATACCGTTCCGCTTGGTCTTGCCTCGTTTGAGTTCTTACATTGCTTAACGGATGTACTTAATTGTACATTTGCTTATCTGCCAAATTGCCGCATCAGGAAGCAAGAGGGAAACTAATGTAAACCATTGTAGAACAGTTTTCTGGTATCCACCAGAGGTTGAGAGAAAACCTAAAGGTTACTTTGATTAATTGACGATTGATCGATTACACTGAAACAGCCAGAGGCTTTAAATAAACTGATTACAACTCCTGAAACAGCCAAAGGCCTTAAATAAATTGATTACAATTCCTAAAACAACTCAAAGGACACAAGTAATTAAAACGACATAATCGAAGGCAACTCAAAGTTCTGATTTTTGTTACGGAAATTGAAATGCTGTTTTGGAGGCTGAAACAGTTTCGGATGGCTAAAATTCTTCGCATCTGTAAGTTTGAATAGTGGCTTCATTCCCTTTCTCTGCAAATTCCCACCACATCTTTTTGACTTCTCACGGTCCATTTCCTCTTCAATCCATTCGGCCATTTATTCTACATCAGTCCCCCCATTTCAGAAGAACTCAGCTCCGAGTTATGGTCAGGATACTCATTGAACTCACATATATGAGCAACATTGAAAGTGTTGGAAATCCCCATAGAATCCGGCAAATTAATAACATAAGCATTGTCATTAACTCGTTTATGAACTTTAAATGACCATACTATCGTGGCTTGAGCTTGTTGTAAGTTACAGTAGGAAACGGTCTCTTCTCAAGAACAACATGACAAAATCTCTTTTATGAAACACTATAACTCGCCTTTGTTTATCGGTTGCAACTTTATACTTAGCATTAGTTTGCTCAAGTCGTTGTTTGACATTATCACAAACTGCAACCACATCTTGAGCCATATTTTCTGCAGCAATACTAATTCCAAGACCTCTAGGCAGTTTCTCCAAATCCAACAGTGGAAACAATGAATGAAAATAGTAATTTCCCATTGTTTTGGTTTTTCACTACAAAAAATATGGGCATTGTGCACAAAAAGTTATTTGTGCCCTTTGAGGCCTAAAGACACCAACATATGTGCTTATAGATCAATAGCAACAGTGCAGCTACCAAAATTGTATATGTGCCCTCTTTGGGCGTGGCCTTTGCTGAAAGAGCATAGGGTGTTTGTGCCAGAGAGGCAAGCACAAATAGCGGTCCATTTGTGCCCTGTTCTGACAACTTTGTCAGATAAGCTTTTCCAACCATGCTGGCACTTATATTATAATTGTGCCAACATGAATTAATTAATAAAAAAAAGCAAAATTTGAAAAATTGAAATTAAATTGAGGAAATGAAAAAATTTAAATTCTCATGAAATGAAGAAAGCCTACAACCATGAAACCAACTTTCCCTTTCTGTATCTCACAAACATGTATTGTAATGTTACATATTTTCTCTCTCAATACAAAAAAATAAAATAAAAAATAAAAACTTGAAAGCAAACATTTTTGGACAGATGCATCCTCCCCAGCAGGCCTTGCACCTCATCAAATCTTTGCTGCTCCAGAAACTAATTAATCAGATGACATGCAGTATATGGATTCCCACAGAAGTCATGAATATCAAATGCAAAGATAAAGAAAAACCACACAATTTACAAGAGCAAAGAAAATGAAGGGATAAAGAAAGTAAGAAGGGAATACCTTTGTGGGAGGACTCTTATTTGCTTCAAGGGTCTTTCCACCACTTACTTTAAGATGATTCTTATATAACAACACCACCCTCCATATCAACCAACAATGGATGCGGAAAGTATACAAGTACTCCTCATCAAAAATAAGTTCACAAGTATTAAAAATAAGTCCACCCTCCAAAAACAACCAACTATGCATTACTACATTGTTCAAACTCATAAGACTTTGCATAAGGTTACATGGCTAATTGCTCAAGGTTCAGATTTGGTGCAGAAATATTATCATCTTCATTTTGATTCCAGTATTCAAACACAAAGACCAGGGTAAGTTTTGTAACAAACGATAGAAATTGACCAAATGGAATTAATGCTATTAACAACGACCATGGCTAAAAACTGTTGAAGACCAACTGACATAATCTCTAGCTTGATGTCAGTGGGTAAAAGACTCACTCAGCTAACATAGACTACAATATTCATCAGACGCCAACAAAAATATAGTCGAATTCAAGACACAATAAGTCCAAAATTACACCTAAAAAGAGCTAATTAAAATCACTTCAGGTAGTAAAAGTGACTTCTGGATTGGAGATAATGCATTCAGCTCATGGTCACCTGAATCAAAGAAATATATAAGTATGCACATTATTTATGGTCAAAGTGAGTTGCTTATTTTAATCACATACCTAGTAAATATTTGTTTTAAGTTAGCGTATAGACAATATAACAATATTGCATTTTCCATGATGAAACTCGTATGGTTCCAATAAGAATAAGAATAATAAAAATAATAAAACTAACATGATTAAACATGAGCACCTTAAGAACTTCACATCTGAATACATTTTTTTTGTATTTCACTTCTGGTTTCATCTCTACCTAGATCCAATTACTAAATCCTCTTCTTTCAATGCTGCTACACCATAAAAGAAAAGTCAACAACGAATAAATACTTAAGATATTGAGGGATTAATCTAGATATGAGAGGAGTGAGTTGGGTCGGGTCGACCAACAAAGGAAAAATCCAGATATGAGAGGAGTGAGAGAGAGAGAGAGAGAGAGAGAGAGAGAGAGAGGTATAGAGAGACCCTAATCCAAAATCCATAATTCAAAGACCATTTTCAAAAGTCTTAATTCAGAACCCATATTCAAAATCACTAACCGAATTCAAAATCAAACAATATCCATGAACTTTGGTTGAGTTTATTGCATGAATTTCTTACCTTGTGCAGTGAGGAGGAGTGAGGACTGAGACCAAGAGCTCGATTCAGGCGCGGTGGTGTGGACAGTGGGTGAAATCGCGATTCAGGGGACGAATTCACGAGTGGGGAATGAGGATTGAGGACTGGTGTGGGTGGAGTCGTGATTCAGGCGACGACTTTGGGTGATCCCTCTAATGTGGGAGGACTGAGGAAGGAGGAGAGCTTGATTTGGTTTTGGGCAGAGGAGACGAGTCGGGTGAGAGTGACAATGAGAGTGGGTGAGGTCAGAGGGAGGTTACTCAGGCTAGGGTTAGTTATAAAACAACGATTGAGATTTAATCTCAACAAACCAACGACCCACATAATTTTAAAATTATATATATATATATATATAGACCCTGTTTTGCAGCCCGTAGAAAAGATCGGATATGATAAATAATACGGACCCAAGTGTTTGATGCTGTTACGTACTAAATAGTACCCAGATTAATTACACCGGCCCCACATAATTTATACGGTACACACTCCCTAAAACCTAAGGATTATTAGTCGGGTGGGAATCAACGCTCGCTCTCTCCCTCTCTCGTCGCATTCTTCTCTCTCGCATAATTCGCAAGACTCATTGTTGTTGTCGTCGTTCAGCAGCCGTCATTCTTCTTCTACTTTTCTCTGTTCTGCCCTAAATTATTGGGGAAGTTATAGTTCCCTTCAAATTAAGATTTAGAACTCCGTAATTTCTATAAAATTCTATGAAATTACTGAGGGTTGGACAACTTCTTGGCTAAATTCCTACATCTATTGGCTCAATTTCTGTGTTTGCGACGACCAGTGGTAGGACCACATGGTTTGGGCCTTTCAGCTCTTTCTCTCAACCCATGCTTGTCAACCTTCAACTAAGTTTTGCTCAAGGTCCAGCCTATTTTGTGCTAGGGTTCCCTTTTCATATTGAATATAAATAATGGGTTGTAATCTGAAAATGATTATGATGAATGAAATTGACTCTTCCTTCCTTTTTTTGTTTTTCTCCTTTCTTCTTTATAATTTATTCATTATTCTATCAATTCCTTGTTAGAGTATGAGTGTGATTCTTACAGTTTAGTAATAATCATTGTTATTTTAGATTGGTATAAAGAGGTCTTAATGTGTTTATAAGAGTTAATTCAACTTTGGTTTGGATTGAAACTCTATTGTTGGCTCGAGAATAGAACTCATACTTATACAAGGATTTGGTCTTGTATTCCCTGTAGGATTGTAATAGGGCAATCTATGTTTAGTATAAAAACATAAGCCACTGCTCTCACAAAACATATGCTCAATATTGAACTAAGACCTATTGTTAGTTTGAGTACTTTTGGTTTTGCAAGAGAGGAGAAGGTGCACTGTTTAGAAGTCTACTTTGGCTTCTTCTTCTGCTGCTTTTACGGGTTAGTTTGTCATTGTGTTTATCAAATTGTGATTTTAATACTTATATAAATTTGTGGTTCATGAGCTTAATCTCTTAACTTATATTTTGATAAGTTTAATTTTTCATGTGGTATCAGAGCCTAAGATTTTTGCTCTTGAATTCAAATTGAAAGTATTAAATTAAAAGAGCAAAATACGTGACGGTAAATTAGCAGGGTTCAAGCTTAGTTTGTGAGAAATTTTGGACTTTGAATTGAGTTTCTTGTAATGAATATCATGTTTGCCGCATATAGTCTTGTAGCTTTGGCATGTTACTGCCAAACGAATGAAAGGATAATGAATCAATTCAATTTGATAGACTTCGATTATAAATATGGTGTGCGGCATTATACACAAGTTTCGTAAGTATAAATGGTTGAGTGTATTATTTCATATCGGGATCTTGGTATATATAATTTATGGAACAACACGCTTCTTATTGTCAATTATTGATTTTCAATTGGATTGATTTATGTCAAGTTTGGGTTGGAATTAATAGAATTGACTGCATATCATGTATTATTTATACGGTTCAAATCCGTGATATTAATTTTCGTCAAATATGAAAGCTTGTGGGTGCTATGGAGCAACACATACAAATGAATATATAAGGTAGATGTTTTATTGACTGCCTACAATGAGTCTTGCGACAATAAACTTTTAGCCATTTACAAAATGTATATTCCATTATGAATCGGAAAGCAAATAATTATTTTGTCATCTTACTGGAAAATCATAAGATTAATGATATGTAGCTGTCATTATTTTCTCCAATGACTTGCTTACAAATATGTATATAATTGATGATGGTGTTGACAATGAATTAAAGGTATGAAGATTTTTAATTTGGATTATTGTCAACTTATGTTATCATGTATAAATCTTAGGATTAATAGAATTGTTATTGTACATATGTCAATATATTGAATTGCATATGTCCATATTGGAGGTCATGGTTTTGTGTCTTGATGCATCTAATGGTTAGTCTAATCATTAACCTTTTTATTTGTTGTGGTTATTAAATTAATGGTTTGATATTAGACTAATAAAGCATTAATGCATGTGACACAATCGGTTTTGAGGCAAGAAGCTATTATTTGTAATTTTTATAAGGATTATCTTGAATGCAACTTGTGTATTTGTAATTATGAAATATTGGTTTTGAGGTTTCTTGGTTTGAAGACATTTATATGTTGTCTAACATATTCTAAGAGATACTAACGTTCATAATTTTTTTTTACGGGAATTTGTGTTGACAAGATACGGGCCAATAACTTTTGACGATGATTTTGGTTCGGCAAACTTGTAACACTGGAGATTTACTTCAATAATCTGCAATATTACGGGATCCATGTGAATCCGGAGTGAAGGCAACCTGCATGGATGGTTCTCAAGCATTGATGGATAGTTTGTTTCGTTGATGTGGAGTCGAGGAATCTCAGTCGGGTTGACTAATACGGGTCCAGTAATGCATTTGGGTAACTCATTCCACTGTTTCATGCATGATTAATTGTTCTCTTATATGCATGATTATAGTGTGATGAGTTAGAGCATGATGAATTAGGGCTTTTGTTATTTCGAGTATGCTTGTTTATTTATATATACTGTGAAGGCATGATTAAACTCGAAATCCCTATATAGATGCCAACTTGTGATTTATGTGAGATGTTTGAAATCATCTTTTGTTATGTTTTATTGATTGCCTCAAGTGAATTTTTGCAGCTATAAAGTTGGGCTTTTCTAATGGTCGTGATTTCATTCTCATTATTATAAAAGTATATGTAAACATATATATGCATCTTTTTGAGTATGCGATTTATTCATTATTTTGGGCACATGATTTATGGTTGGCATATTAAATCATTCATGGTGTATACTTAAAAATAAATAAATTAGGTTTTCAGTTTATATACCCTCTATGGGGTCATATATAGAATTGTTTGGTGTACATTCTTGTGGTGTTGACATTGAATTCACGATAGGAATTTTAATTTGGGTTACCGTCACCTTAGTTATTATGTACAACACAAATTGACATTGCAGAATGCATATTGATTTAACTTATGAATTCATAAGAAAGCATGTGCTTAATATTGTATTGTGAAAATCAAGGAGTTTAATATGCATGGTTGTTGTATATGTATATTTGTGATTTCATTTATGATGCATGCTTCCGCTATTATGTTTTGGTTGAAATCACAAATAGGGAGGAAGATGAACTTTGAGTTCTCCAGAACAAATAGTGGTTTTGATTATCTCGTTTTAATCAAGACATGTTGTTGTGATATATATCTAGCTAGACATTATCAAAATTTGGTCGATCTTACTCGATGGATATTGAACTAGATATTGAACTAGTTAGGATCAAATTGAATGCAAAAATATTGTGCTTGCTATTCTGATTTTGATCATTGTTGAAACTAGTGATGTTGGGTTTATGTGAGATAAGTTTTTCCGAATGGATTGTGACTATCTTTTGATACATAGACTATTTGCATAATGGTTTAGGTGTATATGACTAAACTGAGATTATGCAATTGGTGAGGAATCAGGAACCAATTGGTTCATATCTCCGGTTTCTTTATTGGTTGTGCAATACATTTTGCTTATGCTTAAGTGGGAGAATCATATGTTCGAATGTAAGCATAAGGCTAAGAGTTAGGCCGGCCATTATAATTCATTTGGTTGAATTATTTGTGTTACTTAATTTGTTTAAGTAATGAGAAGGATCCTATTATGTCGGTTAGCATTCAAAAGGAAATGAATTTGGTTTCCATATGGATTCTGATTAGTCATTCATTGTGTTGGAATGATTTTTTAGTTAATATAGTTGCTATACCACATCTTTTACTTAACTTGGTTGTGTTGAGTATGGCCTAGATAAGTGGGAGCAAATTGGTTTGGTTTTGCTATATTGGTTCACATAATTACAAAGTGCAAATTAAGTATGTTGTGACTTTTGAGTTAATTCTGCGATGTAACAGAAAAGATTCTTAAGTTCAATACTTTAAAATGCATAGGTAAGTTGTATGTGAGGTTAAGCTTTTGTTATCCAAAAGATTTGGTGGCTATATGAGTGGGAGTAGACGTCTTGGTTTACTTTTGAGCTTAGATACATTGCTATGAACACAAACTGGACATTGTGATTTGTAAGTTAAATCTGTATATTGTGTTACAGAGGCAATTATAAATTCATTGTTTTGGTTTATGTAAGCTGGTTGTGTCTATGTACTAGTGTGGTTGAAGAATGACTTATGTGATCACCCTTATATTGAATTTGAGATGATTATTTACTGTTGTGAATCATACTCAAGTGGGAGAATGTTAGAGTATGAGTGTGATTCTTACAGTTTAGTAATAATCATTGTTATTTTAGATTGGTATAAAGAGGTCTTAATGTGTTTATAAGAGTTAATTCAACTTTGGTTTGGATTGAAACTCTATTGTTGGCTCGAGAATAGAACTCATACTTATACAAGGATTTGGTCTTGTATTCCCTGTAGGATTGTAATAGGGCAATCTATGTTTAGTATAAAAACATAAGCCACTGCTCTCACAAAACATATGCTCAATATTGAACTAAGACCTATTGTTAGTTTGAGTACTTTTGGTTTTGCAAGAGAGGAGAAGGTGCACTGTTTAGAAGTCTACTTTGGCTTCTTCTTCTGCTGCTTTTACGGGTTAGTTTGTCATTGTGTTTATCAAATTGTGATTTTAATACTTATATAAATTTGTGGTTCATGAGCTTAATCTCTTAACTTATATTTTGATAAGTTTAATTTTACATTCCTGTCTTTCTCTGTTTGTGGACCGATTAGGTGTACCAATTGGTATCAGAGGCCGTCGCTTGATGGGCAAGAACACACAGTCCGCCACCTCTTCATATCCGAACGTAGTAGCCGCCGCCATGGACTCTCGCCACGAGCACCTCCGTTCTCAAGTCGAGGGTGTTTGTGATTCCTTTGTAGCTCTTGAAAACCAACACACTGCCCTCTAGAAATCGGTCGATAGTATGCATAGCTCGACCTTGGCTTTCCAAAATGCAATGTTGTCCCAGTTTGCAGCCTTTTAGTCCCTGATGCTCGATGAACTCCGGCAGCTGAAGTCGGGCTTCCCTTCCACCCAAACCACCGCTCCACCCATCTCCACCCCAACCCCGGTAAATAGTCGACCCTCCACAAAGACTCCCATAACTTCATTCTGCTGCTTTTTCTCACCCCCAACCCACCGTTCTCGGGCCTGGCGCTCTCTAACCACCCTTCATCGAGTCTGGCCTCTTACCACGTTTTTTAGCATCAACTCGCACCACCCTATCCCCCACAAACATCACCAGCCGCCCATCCCATCCACAACACCACACCGCAACTTCTTCTTCACTATATTCCCCCAACCCCACCTCTCTCGTACCCATCCATCCTCATTCCTTTCATATCATTCCCTCTACAACACCATTTTCAGTAACTCCCAACCCATATCACCAACCTTCCAATTTTAAGTCTATTAAAAAGGAATTACCTCAATTTAATGGGGATGATCCTTATGGATGGCTAGCAATGGCAGAAAGGTACCTAGACTACTATGAGGCCCCACCACATCAGTGGGTTCTGGTAGCAACTTGTAACTTTAGGGTCGATGCCTCTATTTAGATATGTGGTTTCGAGCAGCGCTATGGTCGAGATAACTGGGGTCTCTTCGTTGAATTACTACTTCAGCGATTTGGGGGTGGTGATCGAGCAAATATCGAATCACAACTCACTCGTATCCAACAAAGAGGCTTAGTCGATGATTACATAGCTAAGTTTACAAAACTCTTTTGCCGAGTGATTGATTGGACTGAAAACCAACTGAAACATGTTTTTCATGGTGGCCTACGCGATGATATCCGTCACGATGTCCTCGCCCTTGAACCTGACTCCATTCACCAAGCATAGAAACTAGCTAAAATTTTTGAAACAAAAATCCAAGCCAAACGCTCACTTCGTCCTAGCTTCTCTCGCCAACTCCAATCCTTACCTTCTTCCTAACCCCCATTTCCCACCATTACCTTGCCAGGCAATGTCCCTACCCCACAACCACACAACCCCAATGCTCATTTCAAATGCCTAACCCCTGCTGAGGTCTAAGAAAAAATACAAAAGAATGAGTGTTTCCATTGCACTGAACCCTAGTTTCCTGGCCACAAATATAAAACCCCTATGATTGTGTTGCTGGACGTTGAGAACTCGGATGATCACACTGAATTCCATGATTGCATCCCCGATGACGAAACCCCCATTGCCACATGTTGGAGTTATTCACCATTTCGGGATTCAATATGGGCCACCCTATGCGTTTGACTGGCTCAATTGACTCAACACCTATCCGGGTCTTAATCGATTCGGGACCCGCTTGCAACCTGCTGTGGGTTGACATAGCGCAGCAGTTGGGCTTGCCTATTGAGCAGATCACCCCCGTCCCATTTACAACAGCATCACATAATCGACCACCATTCCAAATCGTCCATCAGTCAGCCTCAACCTCCATTCCGAATTGTCCCACCGTCATTCTGGATCGTTCATCAGTCATGTCCGCTTGCTTTTTTCCTATTTAAAACATCTCTCTAGGTTTAGGCAAAATCCTACATACATTTTCACAGACAATAGATCTCGCTTGTGCTCCCCATCATCTTGATGTTGCACCGTGCTTCCTGTCCCTTGATCAGTAGCCTCTGCTATGCTGCAATGCTCCGCTGACCATTTATTGTTAAAGAAGTAGAATCCTTACCTCCCTGCCTACAAAAATTAGATGACCGCTACAACCTTAATCAGAGGGCCGCCTACAATCTCTCATGTCCCAATAAGAGGATCTTAGTAAATCTCCTTTTACTTGAATGTTGTTGTTCGTGGAAATTAAGCTGAATATTATTTACAAATTTATCTGTCATATAATACTAATGAGTCCATATTATACCATATATTTTACCCTATTCTTAGTTATAGTTTATTGGTTATTTTGGTAAATTTTGGATACTTTATTATATATTTTTAATGTAGGATATTTGACTTCCTCTGGAGCAAAAAGTGATCAAAAGAATGAATTTTGGAGTGATTTAAATTGGAAGATTTTCGTGAGTCTTTCAAGATGATTGTGTCAAAATTCCAGATTTTTCTACCAAGCCGTTTGACCATGGCGAAGAAAATAAGGCCCAGCGCGAAGCTTTCACAGATTGACATTTCTAGACGTTTTTGGTATTTTTGAGGTAAGATGGCATATTTTGAGGAAGATTTCTTCTGAGAATTTGTTTGGGACGTCTTAAGCTTTAAAAAGAGACCTTTTGGGACCAAATCGGAGTTGATTTGGTTGGTCAAAAGCCTGATTTTTTAAGAAGTCTGAATTTCAGTTTAAATAGGAAACCTTTTATTTCCTAGTTATCCTATTCTATTATGTTTCCTAGTTTTTAAAAAAACTTTTCTAGGAAGGATTTTATTTTCTAGTAGTATAAATAAGGCTATTTAGACATTAGGGAAAGTGTGCATCAATTTGGAGAATTTAGCTAGGCTTTGACGATTTGTATTTCAAAGTGCTTTCTATCATTTTTTATATTTGAATAAAATTCTTTCTTTTTCTATTTGAATAAAATTCTTTTTGCTAAAAAAAATGGCGAAGAAAATAAGGCCTAGCACGCAACTTTTCCAGATTGACGTTTTGGGTATTTTGGAGGTTAAGATGACATATTTTGAGGAAGATTCTGATGCAAAAGAGAACCAAAGGACCGAGGGAAATAGAAAGAACGGGGGATAGATACTTGGGAATCACTCAACTAGGGGCAACGGAATCACTCAATGTCGCTAATCGTGGATGAGCTCACACGACCAAGCCAAATGCTTGATTTTAGAAGAAGAAATCACTTTCTTCAAATGCACAAGGTAAATATAAATTTTCATTTATCAAGTTTGCCATTCAAGACTTTCTAGTACAATATTTATAAGCGTTTACAAATTAATAGACCTCAAGTTTCCATGACACCCTTACAACTCCCAAAATAACTTAACAAATTCCTAAGTAATTAAAATACAAAACCTTTGTTATTCCAAAGCATATTAATGATTTCAAATTGTTTTCTCCAAGTCTTCCTCTTGCATCATTCTCCTCTTCTCGAAGAAAATTTGTCCTCGAATTTCATTTGGTATTCCTCGATTTTTCGGATGCCCAACCAATGTTTACCATAGTAGAGATTTTAGTAAGATAATCACAATTTGTACAACATTGCAAAAAGCATAAAATTTATAATATATTTTTTGTTTCCATCGGGTATAGACTGATCCCCTTTTTCTTCCAAAAGAATTGTGATGCATATAGGCTTCCAAACTTATTGCTTCTGGGAGACCGTAAATACTCATGAACGAGAAATGAAAACTCCAATAATGAGCAAAAGGTAGTTCCTTATCCAAGCATTTTCTCTTAACCAAAGCACGATCAATGAATTCATCCCAAATATAATCATGAAAACAGAATGCAAGAGACTTCACATTCTTTATAAGTTGTCCATATCGTTGTTCAACCCATAAACTCTTACCTGTGTCTACATGTCAGTCAAGAAAAATTGGGGCAGAATCCTAATACGGAGAACAAGTGGCCTCAAGCTGCCTACAACACTCTTGATTAGCCACTAAAATCAAATACTTGCAATAATCATTTTTCTCGTCCAAGATTGGTGTAGAACTCCAATCAACAAAGTTCTCATTGACTTCTTCGTTGTCATCAACGTACTTGTCATAAATTGGCGATGAATTCCAATAGACCGAGCTAGTCTCTTCAACCAATTGATTTTCAAACGGATGGAAAATCTCACCCATGATCTTCATACACAACGGAAAACTAGGCTCTAATACCACTTGATGCAAAAGAGAACCAAATGACCAAGGGAAATAGAAAGAACGGGGGATAGATACCTAGAATCACTCAACCAAGGGCAACAGAATCACTCAACGTCGCTAATCGTGGATGAGCTCACACGACCAAGCCAAATGCTTGATTTTAGAAGAAGAAATCACTCTCTTCAAATGCACAAGGTAAATATAAATTTTCATTCATCAAGTTTGCCATTCAAGGCTTTCTAGTACAATATTTATAAGCGTTTACAAATTAATAGACCTTAAGTTTCCATGACACCCTTACAACTCCCAAAATAACTTAACAAATTCCTAAGTAATTAAAATACAAAAACTTTGTTATTCCAAAGCATATTAATTGTTTCAAATTGTTTTCACCAAGTCTTCCTCCTGCATTAGATTCCTTCTAAGAATTTATTGAGGACGTCTCAAGCTTTAAAAAGAAACCTTTTGGGGACCAAATTGGAGTTGATTTGGTTGGTCAAAAGTCTATTTTTTTAAAGAAGTCTGAAATTCAGTTTAAATAGGGAACCTCTTATTTCCTAGTTATTCTATTCTATTATGTTTCCTAGTCTTTAGAAGAACTTTTCTAGTAATGATTTTATTTTCTAGTAGTATAAATAAGGCTATTTAGCCATTAGGGAAATGGTGCATCAATTTGGAGAACTTAACTAAGCTTTGACGATTTGTATTTCAAGATGTTTTCTATCATTTTTCTATTTGAATAAAATTCTTTTTGTTAGAAAAAAAACGCACGGGGCTCGATCTCTCGGCCTCAAGGAGCAACAAAGGCATTGCGCCCCTTTATACAAGCCACACGGAGTACACGTGCCAAGCCATTTGATGGGAACCGTAAGGCCATCTCCAACCGAGGGCTGGCCAGTGGGCTCGTTTGAGCCCTCTGGCCCTCCAAGATTCCTCAAGATATTAATATTTTAATGAACAGTACAGGGCCATATTTGCCTCCGTCTCCAACCAAGGGCCAGAGGGCCAAAGGGCTCGTTTTAGCCCTGTCACAAAAAACCGTCTCCAATCGAGGGTCAAAGGGCCATAGGGCCAAACATAATTTATTATTTAAAAACTACAATTTAAATTCAAATCTAACGGCTAGGTGACGTCAACATGATGTCAGCTAGCCGTTGGTAGCTGACATCATGCTGACGTCAGCTAGCCGTTGGATTTGAATTTTTTTTGCTATAAATAGGGTGGATATTGGGCTATAATTCACACAACTTTAAATTCAATCTATTTCAATTCAATCTCTTGTAATTCAATCTCTTGTAATTCAATCTCTTTCAATTCAAGTTTGCAATGAATTCCAACTTTGGATCTTCATCCAATTCCAATTGGGGGTCCTCATCCAATTCCAAATTGGAAGCAAAATGGGCGCAAATGAGACGAGAAGATGAGGAGTCAGATGAAGAAGAGGGGTCCTCATCCAATTCCAATTAAGTTTCATGTTGTTAAATGTTTTTTTATGTTGTATAATTTGTATGTTGGTTAATGTTATTTAATGTTATTTCATATTGTTTAATGTTGTTTCATGTTACTTAATTTAATTTAATGTTGTATAAATGGCCTAGGAAAAAAATAGAATTGAAAAAAATTATGAAACAAATTTTGTGAAATAGAAGTTATAGAAAAAATATGAATCAAATTTTGTAAAATAGAAGTTATAGGAAAAAAATAGAATTTAAAAAAAATTGAAACAAATTTTGTAAAATAGAATTGAAAAAAAATATGAAACAAAATTTGATTCATATGAAAAGGAAAAAAAAAGGGAAAAAAAAAAGTTTAAATTCATTAAAAAAAAAAGGCCTAATAATACAACGGCTACTAGCCGTTATATTCAAAAACATTCAAACCATTAGTGTCGGTTATAACTGACACTAATACTAGAACTATTAAAAAAAAAAAAAAACTCTTTAATGATGTCGGTTATAACCGACAGCAATAGGAAAACATTAAAAAAAAAATAGCCAGCCCTCCAGCCCTCTCCGATCCCGTGGGGCCCTCCCAGATTCCAGAGCCCTCGGGCCTAGCTCTCGGTTGGAGACGATTTTAGGGCTATTTTCGGCCCTCTGACCCTCTGGACCCTTCGGTTGGAGATGGCCTAATAGATTCCTATATAAACCAATATGGAGCAGCTCAGATGCTCATTTCTCCTACTTAGAAAACCTAAGCGCGGTTCCATCCTTCAACTCTGCCAAGATCAAAATTACATCCCAAAATTCCTCATCAAACCCAACTAACACCAGAGTCGCATCCACACTCGAGTCCCATCTTCTCTCTCTTCAAGAAGTCGACAGTCTTTCTCTCTCCTCCATTTCTGTAATGGAAACCCAAGGTTCCAAAGATGTACCTACTCTTATTTGTCATATAATATCATTTTTAATTTATTCAAAAACTGATATATGAAATTGATAATATGTATATTTCTTCATTTTTTTATGATCTAGTTAATATAGACTGATTTGATGTGCTATAACTTCTCTTTGATGTTATGAATTTTGAGTTTTTGCATAATTGGTCCAATAGTATGCTTATTTTCTCCGTTGCTTTTATCCGATGTTATCTTTTACAGAGAATTACAAAGAAACGACCATAATTGTAATAAAGTTTGATAACGGTGATATTCTTATTGTGTTTGATTCTAGGAGGACACGATGTGATAAATTGAATACTTATATAGGTAAGAGTTTTCTTTACCACCCTTTCAAATTTAATATAACATTTCTTATTTAATTTAATACTGTTTCCAATTTATATTATTACTTTTTCAAATCTGTCAACTTATTGTAGTTATATGTATTTTTTTTCTTTTCAGTATCAGATATTGTTAACAAGGTGGACAATTTGAAAAGAAGAGTCGTGGTTGCAAGAGCAGGAAATGTGTATTATTTTGAAGTTGGAAGTTTTTAAAAGGCTTAAACAACCATTGCCTTTAGAAAAATTTGCCTTAAGCATTTTAAAAACTTCCAACTTCAAATAATACACATTTCCTGCTCTTGCAAACACCACTTTTCTTTTCAAATTGTCCACCTTGTTAACAATATCTGATACTGAAACGAAAAAAAATTACATATCAATACAGTAAGTTGACAAATTTGAAAAAGTAATCATATAAATTGGAAACAGTGTTAAATTAAATAAGAAACAATGTTACAAAACCACTAATAAGAAATGTTATATTAAATTTGAAAGGGTGATAAAAAAAACTCTTACCTATATAAGTATTCAATTCATCACATCGTGTCCTCCTAGAATCAAACACAATAAGCATATCACCATTATCAAGCTTTCTTACAATTGTGGTTGTTTCTTTGTAATTCTCTGTAAAAGATAATATCGGACAAAAGCAACAGATGAAATAAGCATACTATTGGACCAATTATGCAAAAAATCAAAATTCGTAACATCAAACAAGTCAAAACACATCAAATCAATCTATGTTAACTAAATCAAACAACATTGAAGATGTCTATATTTTATCGATTTCCAAATCAATTTTTAACTTTCTATGAACAATTTAAAAATGGTAATATATGACAAATAAATTTGTAAATGATACTGAATTCAATTTGCACGTAAAACAAGTAAAAAGAGATTACTGAGATCCTCTGATTGAGACAAGAGAGACGAGGTTGTAGGCGGCCTTCCGATAGTTGTAGGCAGAGAGGTAGGGGTTCTACAAAATACTCAACAAAAATGCAAATTTCATAACATCAAAGAGAAGTTACAGCACATCAAATCAGTCTATGTTAACTAGATCATACAAAATTGAAGAAATATACATTTTATCAATGTCATATATCAGTTTTTAAACAAATTAAAAATGGTATTATACGACAGATAAGAGCAGGTACAACTTTGGGACCTTGGCTTTCCATTGCAGAAATGGAGGAGAGAGGAAGACTCTCGACTTCTTGAAGAGAGATACAAGATGGGACTCGAGTGTGGTTGTCTTAAGTCTTTTAAAAACTTCCAACTTCAAATAATACACATTTCCTGCTCTTGCAACCACCACTTTTTTTTTTTCAAATTATCCACCTTGTTAACAATATCTTATACTGAAAATAAAAAAAAAATACATATAAATATAGTAAGTTGACAGATTTGAAAAAGTAATAATATGAATTGGAAACTATGTTAAATTAAATAAGAAATAGTGTTACAAAACCACTAATAAGAAATGTTATATTAAATTTGAAAGAGTGGTAAAGAAAACCCTTACCTATATAAGTATTCAATTCATCACATCGTGTCCTCCTAGAATCAAATACAATAAGAATATCACCGTTATCAAGCTTTATTACAATTATAATCGTTTCTTTGTAATTCTCTATAAAATATAATATCGGACAAAAGCAACAGAGAAAATAAGCACACTATTGGACCAATTATGCAAAAACTCAAAATTTGTAACATCAAAGATAAGTTAAAACACATCAAATCAGTCTATGTTAACTAAATCATACAACATTGAAGATATCTACATTTTATCGATTTCCAAATCAGTTTTTAACTTTCTATGAACAATTTAAAAATGATAATATATGACAAATAAATTTGTAAATGATACTGAATTCAATTTGCACAAAAAACAAGTACAAAGATATTACTGAGATCCTTTGATTGAGACAAGAGAGATGAGGTTGTAGGCGACCCTCTGATAGTTGTAGGCAGGGAGGTAGGGGTTCTACAAAATACTCAACAAAATGCAAATTTCATAACATCAAAGAGAAGTTATAGCATATCAAATCAGTCTATGTTAACTAGATCATACAAAATTGAAGAAATGTACATTTTATCAATTTTTAACTTTCTATGAACAAATTAAAAATGGTATTATATGATAGATAAATTTGTAAATAATATTGAGCTTAATTTCCATGAAAAACAACATTCAAGTAAAAGGAGATTTACTAAGATCCTCTGATTGAGATTTTGTAGGCGGCCCTCTAATTAAGGTTGTAGCGGTCATCTGATTGTTGTAGGCAGGGAGGTAGGGGTTTTACTTCTCCAACAATAAATGTCCGGCGAAGCATTGCAGCATAGTGAAGGCTTCTGATTAAGGGACGGGAAGCACAGCACACCATGCAAATAATCGGGAGCTCAAGCGAGTTCTAAAGTCTGAGAAAATGTATGTAGGATTTTGCCTAAACCTAGAGAGATGTTTTAAATAGGAAAAAAAGAAGAAGCAAGCAGACATGAATGATGGACGATCCAGATTGGCAATCGGACTTGACTGATGGACGATCCAGAATGACAGTCGGACGATCCAGAATGAAGGTCGGGGCTGACTGATGGACGATCCGGAACGATGGTCAGGACAGACTGTTCCTCGGTACACATAGTTATTGATGTTGGGGCCAGGGCCAATTAGTTAGGCTTTCATCAAAGACACAAGCTATTGAAAAACTAAAAGATAGGTGAATTGAAGATTTTACAAATAACAATAGATAGATTAATAAAAATCGAATAATAATACGATTCGATTCAGCAATTTGTATCTGTACTTCCAGTTTTTTAAAACCAATTTCAATGCACCAAAAAAAAAAATCATAAAATCTATGAATACATAAAGAATTTGAAAACGGTAAATGAAAAAACAAGAGCAAATTGTCATCAATTTCTTTTGGTCTCCGCGTGAAATTTCTTTTTATGGGGTACAGAAGAGGGACCGATCCCTAATAAATGTCATTAATCCAACGACTCTGCGTGTGAGTGGGCCTCGTCCCTCGTGCGTTCCACGTAATTAATTCTCCGCTTGAGAATTCTTTACTGGTTAAAAATAAACGGACCCTTAATTTATTTCTTATTCTGGTAAATGTTCTAGGACAATATGTGACGACACGTCCTTAATTTTTTATGTAATTTCTTTCCGAATGTGTAAATTAACATTTATGCCCTTGTTGGCAAAGTGACGCGGATGTGATTATGCAGCTTTAAATTATTTTTCTTACTATCGTAATTAAATAGTACTCGTTGTTGCGAACACGGGTATGCTAATCTATCGGTGTAGGAAACTACTTTTTTTAATAGGGTACGTAAGATTTCGTCGGATTTCAATTGTACAACCCTATCTCTCTTTTCCCTCTTTAAAAATCTGAAATCCATCCCCTTCCTTAAAAAGTGCATCCGGTCTCCCTTTCATCCCACACATTCACCAATTACGTTTCCTTAAAACCATCCTCACCACCAATCAAAAGTCATCCCTCACTTACCTTGCGCCAATCAGAAACCCACTCCCATTTTCTGTCATCCAATCAGAACTCCCTATCTCTCTCTTCTCTCTTTCCCCATAAACACACTCTCTCTTCTCTCTGCAACTTACAGAAACAACCATCAAGGCTCCTAGTTGGAATCCAAAAACATCACCATTGTGTTCATCTCAAATCCACGAACCCAGCCACTCCAACCGATTCCCAAATAATCGAGTTTTGACTCGTCAACTCGGAAGGTCCGACTCGGTGGGTTTTGCTCCGACGTGTTTCTGTTTGATTCACACAGTTTTGGGAGTTTTGGAAGCCACTATATGACTCCACTAAGCCATTAACATAGTTTTGAAGGGGAGCCGACGTGAGAATACACGGGGTTTGTGACAACGAAGGAAGGTTGAGAGTGTCAAGTGGATTTTGATCCATTTTCCATTCATTTTTTGGACTTTTGGGAGGAAAAACGTTATTCTCCTCTTCACCAGCTTCATTTCCATATAAATTTAATGAAAAATGGTTGAGAAATGAGCTAGATATGAAGGTTTGAAGTTTTTCCATAAACCGGCAAAATTTCCCCAGATTCCGGCGAAACCAAACGACTGCGACGGCACCGAAGTTCCACTGGAGAAGAAGACCGAATATTCCGTCAAAGTTGACCGAATATTTCGACGCCGTTAAATATAACTGATGCCGTTACCGTTAGTGGAATATTTCGTCAACTCTGACGAAATATTCCTCATTTTTGTTTGTCATTTTGCCAGCGCGTGGCCTGCGAGTGGGCGCTTGTGTGGCTGTGAGCTAGCCGGCGCATGAGGGCGTGTGCGAGCTTCGGCTGGCGAGTGCTTTTCATGTGCAGGTCTGTGACTTCGAGTAGAACATTTTCGTATATTCAAATCTTTCGTTTGAGCAAATTATGGGGAGTTTTTCCTAGCTTTTTCATATACGTGTTAGTTAAGTTATTATTAGTTGTTTCGCATATAGGGGAGACTTACCTTGAGGATGTACGTGGACAAGCGAGGTTAAGGAACTACGATCCATCGACATATCAATGAGTGGGCATATTTGTTTTCGTGTGTGTATACATATATAAACTTTATAGTTTCCACAAATGCTTTTATATTGATTTATGCATTTTATTCCATGATTTACTTAATTTTAAAATGTTATTATATGGTTGAGATTTATATATTGTTATGGCATATTCATATACATTTTACTTGCTCATAAATGTTGCACTATGGTAAGATGTTAAAATAATCATACGGGATGCGTAGGTAACTTCGGGCAAGTTTATTATGTTGTTTGCAATCATTGAATCATATTGGCATGCATATGTTCATGTAGTGCTTATCATTGCTACACCTCGGTGTTAGTGCTCCCGCTCTGGGCCAGGGCTAGGGCCAATCCTTCACGTGTATGTTCACCTCCCGCACCGCACATTCACCTTGGATCCAAGTAGGTGCTAACCCTGTCGTACATGTCACATTAGCCGACTCCGACTCGTAGGTGACCACGCATAGCGCTAGCCTTTACATGATCGTAGCACTAGAGCGTATATTATTACACCTAGCCTTGTTGTATAGGCCACATTAGGCGACTCCAACTCCTGTGCTAGCATAGATTGATGAGCAATTGGTCCAGTCGTACAGGTCACATTAGGTGACTCCGACTGGTGTGCTAGCCTAGGTTGCAAAGCACCCGATTTTATTCATATTACTGTTGTGATATTGTGATGTGGCATACTTCTAGATTTATTGTTAGCATGCATTTGATTTCATGCATATATGTAGAATGTTTTTTTGGAAACTATACATGTTTTACAGTGAGGGCTTAGTATGTTCAGAAAATAAATGGATTTTATAAACCTTTATTTTTGTGCCCACTCACCCTTCTGTTTTTCGCCCCTCCAAATCCTAGTTAGCTGAATTCTCTGTGGCATTTGAGGAATATCCGGCGATACTGACATAAGAGCCCACAATGTGACCATCAAGCTCCAAGAATACACCCTTACTAGATCATTTCTCTTATTAAACATACCTGGATATGATTTAATATTGGGAGCAGAATGGTTGGAATCTCTCGGTTATATAGGTTGGCATTTCCAACACAAAGCAATGTTCTTCACTGTGCAAGGCACAACCTACACCCTCCAGGGCCTTACTATAGCCCAACCCACAATTCATCTTTGCCAATCAACCTAATATACCGACTTTTCTACCCCACCATCACTCAAACCCAATTCCCTGATCGATAGTCCACTTCCACCATCGCCCACCTACCCCACCAACATCCCCATCTCCCCTCCACCTAATTCACATCATGCAATTGCCTCACTTTTGTCCAAATACTCCAACCTTTTCACTCTTCCCTTCGGCCTACCCCCACCACGTCAAATTGATCACAAGATCGCAGGAGTTACTTAATTCCGGTGTAATTCAAAACAACAACAGTCTATTTTCTTCACCTGTTTTCTTGGTCAAAAAGAAGGACGAGTCGTGGTGCATTTGTATTGATTACATGGCTCTTAATGCTGCCACCATCAAGGATCTTTTTCCAATACCTGTGGTAGATTAATTGCTAGATGAGTTACATGGTGCAGCCATTTTTTCCAAGCTTGACCTTCGTTCTGGCTATCACTAGATACGTATGTTCACAGATGACATCGCCAAGATGGCCTTTCGTACACATGATGGACACTTCAAATTCATGGTAATGCCGTTTGGGCTATCAAATGCTTCATCAACCTTTCAAGCTCTAATGAATTTAATCTTCCGTCCGTACTTACGTAAGTTTGTCTTAGTTTTTTTTTTTTTTTATGGTATACTAGTGTATAGTCCTTCTTTGAACACTCACATCTCCTATTAGGAGCTTGTTTTTCAAATCCTATCAACACACAGTTTGAAAGTGAAACTCAGCAAGTGTTCTTTTGGCCAAACTAAAATTGATTACTTGGGCCACTCCATCTCGGGTTATGGTGTTTCTGTGTACACTTCAAAGATTCAGGCAATCACCAAATGGCCCCGCCCAACTTGCATCAAAAGCCTTCGAGGATTTCTGGTGTTGATCGACTATTACCGGAAGTTTGTTCGACATTATGGGTTGATAGTAAATCCCTTAACCACTATGCTGCAGCAGGGCAATTTCTCTTGGTCCCGTAAATCCGTTGTTGCATTTGAGAAACTTAAATAAGCATTGCCATCCATTCCAGTTCTTGCTCTTCCAGATTTCACAAAAATATTCGTGGTGGAAACAGACGCATAGGAGCCGTGTTATGTCAAGAGGGCCACCCAATTGCTTACCTTAGCAAAGCTTTATCGTGAATAAACCTCAATCTCTCCACTTATGACAAAGAGCTTTTAGCGATTGTCTTTGCCATCCAGCATTGGAGACCTTATCTGTTTGGCCAACAATTTCAAATTATTACAGACCACAAGCCAATCAAGTACTTCCTTGAACAACGAATCACAACCCCAAATCAACAGAAATGGCTCATCAAACTTTTGAGGTATAACTATTCGGTGGAATACATACCGTGGTCTCAAAATGGCGTTCCAGATGCTATTTCCCGTCAAGCCGAGTCAATGCCACTTATGGGCCTCTCATCTCCCATCTTCGACTGCATCCCTGCCTTCCAACAGTCATACGCCACAGACCCATCTATTAAAGATGTTTGGCCTGCATTGTTGACATCCCCGGATACAACCATTCGCGGCTTTTCAATCATTAATGGCGTCCTACACTATAAGAAAAGGATTTTCGTTCATTCTACATCGCCATGGTGCTCAAACATACTCGAATAATTCCATTCTTCTCTACAAGGTGGTCATTCGGGGTTCCTCCGGACATATCACCGAGTTAAATGCAGCTTCCTTTAGCCTGGCATACGACATGATGTCAAGACATTTGTTGCTCACTGCACCGAATGCTAGCGACAAAATCACGAGACAATACACCCACCAGGGTTTCTTGCAGCCATTACCAATTCCAGCCGGCATTTGGCAGGATATTGCCCTTGATTTCATCGACAGGTTGCCTTCATCCAGTGGTTACACAGTTATCTTGGTCGTGGTGGATTGCTTAACCAAATACAGTCACTTCATTCCTATCAAACATCCCTACACTACAACTTCCATTGTAGCCACCTTCATCAAGGATATTTTTCGTTTACAT
Organism: Malus sylvestris; assembly: GCF_916048215.2. NCBI lineage: Eukaryota > Viridiplantae > Streptophyta > Magnoliopsida > Rosales > Rosaceae > Malus > Malus sylvestris. Next base: position 3,802,059 of record NC_062264.1, on the reverse strand, counting down.
GGCATGCTCAAATCTATAGTGTTTGACCGTGACCCGACATTTCTCAGTAACTTTTGGAAAGAATTTTTCAAACATCAAGGTAGCAAACTTTGCCATAGTTCGGCATACCACCCTCAGTCGGATGGCCAAACGGAAGTACTCAATCACACTTTAGAGCGCTACCTTCACTGTTTTTTCTGCAGTTAAACCAATCAAGTGGTCCACTCTCTTTCCCTGGGTCGAATGGTGGTACAACACAACCTTCCAATCCGCCATCAAGATGTCCCCATTTCAAGCACTTTATGGTGTCCCTCCTCCATCTAGTCACACTTATCTTTCTAGAACAATTGTCGTCCAATCGGTAGATGCTGCTCTACAAGACCGTGATCAGTTGCTTCATCTTTTAAGGACCAACTTGCAGCTCGCTCAAAACCGCATGAACAAATCCATGATAAAGGTAGAACATAACGTGAATTTGTGGTGGGTGCTTGGGTCTTCCTTAAGTTGCAACCATATCGGCAACAATCTGTCGCCATGCGCCTTTCAAACAAACTTACACCTAAGTTCTATGGACCATTTCAAATTCAAGAATGCATTGGCTCTGTGGCTTATTGTCTCCACCTTCCACATGACTCAAAGATCCATCCTGTTTTTCACGTGTCCTTGCTCAAAAAGAAGGTTGGTGCAGTGGCTTCTCCACATCCCACCCTCCCACCAATCGACTCCACTAGGTTCTTCCATTGGAAACCATAAACAATCTTGGACAGAGACCTCTTCAGGAAAAAAAAAAACACTTCAGTGACCAAATGGCTAATCAAATGGGTGAGTCTGCCAACAGAAGATACTACATGGGAAGAAGCCAACGACATCATTGCCCGTTATCCTGATTTTCAGACATGAGGACAGGTCTCTTCTTAAGCGAGGGAGAGTTGTTAGGACCACATGGTTTAGGCTTTTCAACTCTTTCTCCGAGCCCATGCTTGTCAACCTTCAACTAAGTTTTGCTCAAGGCCCAGCCTGTTTTATGCTAGGGTTCCCTTTTCAGATTGAATATAAACAATGTGTTGTAATCTGAAAATGGTTATGATGAATGGAATTTACTCTTTCTTCCTTTTTTTTTGTCTCTGTTTTTCTCCTTTCTTCTTTATAATTTCTGCACTATTCTGTCAATTCCTGTCTTTCTCTGTTTGTGGACCGATTGGGTGTACCAACCCACCACAATGGAAATCCAATTAATTGATTTGGTTAAAGGGATCTTAAACCCAATGACCTGCAACCGCCCTTACACTAGAATCTGGAGCATATCTCATCAATTCCTGGAAAACTTCAAGAGCCAAAAGCTCTGTCAATCCTCGCCAACGTGGCTGGACCGTTGTCTCCACTTGAAGTTACACCTTTACAATGCCTCAATTTTTCGTGAAACACACCCTTAACTGATCCATGTTGTCTACAGAAGATCAACCAAAAAGGGTTTTATGCAGAAGATGAACGACAAATTAAAGGCAGTGCCCTTTGTGGATTATTCAATCATTTATTAACAATTTTTCTCTTAAAACTAATATGGATATTTAGCAGTATTACTTAGACCGTGCGATACCAAACGCAGTTATAATAGTCGATCTTTAGTCCGATACTGCACCAAACGTCCGACTAATTTAGTCAATAATATCTGACGACTATTTATCTTATCCGACTGAAATAATCAGTACAATCTGAGCTGTCAAACGAGGCCATAATATATATATGTGTGAGACTGAAGTACTCCATTTGGTTTAAGAGTTAGCGAATTCCTAGATGTTGGGTAAAGAGAGAAACGGGTGGAAGAGAGAAGTGTGTGGGGGTGTGGGCAGGGACGGAGCCAGAAATCTCTTCTAGTGGGGGCAACCGAAAACAACTAAGAAAACCTTATTATAGTATGGTTATACGCAATATGACATTAAGGATGGTTTCAAATGATGATGTATCACAATTCCAATGTTACAAAAATTTCAATATAGTAGTGAAAAGTGGCAAAGTGATGAGAAAAATATAAATACATGACAAGCAGGATAGGGTTTTTTTGGTTTGAATGATAGAACAAGAGCATTATTGCTCATATAATATTTGATATAGAGTATAAGTAGAATGAATGTATGTTGGATATTAGATACATATATTTTCTTCAAAGATAACCCGTGTATATTATATAATTGTAATTTGCAACTAACGAATTACTTGAATGGGGGCATCTGCCCCAGTGAGCCTTCATTGGCTCCGTCCATGGGTGTGGGTGGGTTAAGGGGGGGGGAGAAAGTGTGTGGTGGGTGGGTGGGTTAAGGGAAGGGGGAGAGAGAAAGAGAAAGTGGGGTGTTGATTGATTAAGGGGAGAGAGCGTGTGTGGGGTGTTGGTGGGTTAAAGAGAGAGAGAGAAAGGTGTGAGTCATAAGTCTTTGAAAAATAATAATAATTGTGTCTTTTGAAGTAATATATCGACACAAATAATCTATTTGAATCCATTGTTTTGAAAAAGTTATGAGAGAAAAATATTTGTGCCAACTTTGTAGAGAATGGGCACATTAGTTGGTGCCCTTATAGAAAAGGAAACAACTACAATTTTCTTGTGTGTAAAATTTGTTCTATACCACAAAATAAATAATTGTGCCCTTAATTTTGTATCTAAAGGCCTTTTTTTTTTTGCAGTGATCCTCCACAAATGCTTCGAATCATGTTGCCAAGAATCCTATTGGTAACCTCTGTCTATTCGTCAGTTTGGGGATGTGCACTAGTACTTCGATTCAAAGTGGTCCCAAACATTATCCACAAGGTAATATCTACAAATAGCTCAAGAACTTGGGTGTCTTGACTAGAAGTGATGGACTAAGGTACTTCATGCAATCGAACAACCTCCCTGGAAAAATAGTTTGGCCTTGTTTGATGCATCATCGGTCTTTTTGCATGCAATGAAATGAGCCATCTTGGACAACTTGTCAACCACAATAAAAACCAAATCCACTCTGTCGTTTGACAAGGGTCTTAATTTTTAACAGTTGTCTAACTTATGGTTTGTATGACGAACCATTCTGTCAGGTATCACTAGTAAAAAAAACCCCTTGCGCAACGAAACACACATCGTCGCGCAAAGTCACTTTGCGTGACAAAATTTTAGACTTCGTCGTGCAATATGTTTTAAAAAAATTAAAATAAATTTTTTTTTATAACTTTGCGCCACAAAATCCAAATATTTTGTCACCTAAACCCAATTTATTTTCTTTTTTATTTAATTTTATATTTTAAATTGTAAAATAAATTATTTTCATAGTTTTTATTTATTTTTTTTAACTTTGCGCGACAAATGTTAATATTTCATTGCCTAAACCCTATTTATTTTAATTTTATTTAATTTTATATTGCTAACCTAAATTATTTTCTTCATTTTTTATTATTTTCTTTGCGCGACGAATCAACATTTCGTTGCCTAAACCCTATTTATTTTATTTTATTTATATTTAAATTATAAAATAAAATAATTTTCTTTTTTATTATTTTTTAAAAACTTTGCGCGACGAATACTAATATTTCGTCGCATAAACCTTGTTTATTTTATTTTATATTTTAAATTGTCTAATAAAATTTATTTCTATAAGTTTTGCGCAACAAACAAATGTTTTGTCGCACAAAACCCTAAAAATTTGGGAGGGTGCCAAAAATAGGGTGCGGGAATTTTTTTTAAGACTTTGCGCAACCAATCTTTTGTCACGCAAAGTGATACAGTTTTTAAAACCAAAATAACTCCTCCACAATTTTCTCAATGTATTTCTCTAGTTCTCTTACCTCTCCTCTCTTTCCCTCTCCCCAAATCCGACCACCTCTCTCACACTCAATCTCTCCTCTCTCTCTCTATCTCTCACTATCTCTTCTCACTCTCTCTCCTCTCTCCCTATCTCTCACTCACTCTCAATCTTGCCAAAATGTATTTTCTCTCTAAATTTTAATTTAGTTTTCATTAATATGTGTTTTTGGAGTTAATTTTGGGTTTGGATGGGGTTTGGGCCGGGTATAGGGTGAGGGGTGGACTTTGGGGTCGGATTTGGGTTATGCCGATTTTAGGGGAGGTTATGCCCATTTTTTGGTATTATTTTATGTTTTTTAATGTTTGTTTTTTTTTTGTAAGGAATCGTCGGGACTTTGACGGTGAAAGTTGAGGAGTTGAGGATTATGACGCTATCAGACCATATCCCCGCTGCCACCACCACAACAGACTTGTATTAGGATTTTATTATTGTAATTTGTTAATTTATATTTACTTTTTTAATAAAATATATATTATGGATAATTTGATCACTATTTTTCATATGTAATTTATTTTGAATATGTCAATTTAAATTAAAGTAATACAATTAATTTAAATTAAAAAGTAAAAATTCAAAAAATCTTGCGCTGCCAAATATTTCGTCGCACAAACAATTACTATAATTAAATTAAATAATAGAAATAATAAAACATGGTCAATTTAATTAAATAAAAACCAAAAACTTTTGTCCCGCAAAATCTTGCACTACCAAATATTTCGTCGCGCAAAATATTAAATTAATTAAATTAAATAAAAAATAAAAAAACTTTGTGCAACAAAATTTTCATCATGCAAGGTTTTGAGCGACGAAATCTTACTTTGCACAACAAATCTTATTTCGTCGCGCAAAGTGTTTTTTTGTAGTAGTGGTAAGGGTTTTAGAAAAAAATGCCACCAAGTGAAAATTTTGGTGGGAAATAAAGTTTGCCCGACGAAATTCCAAGCATTTCGTCGGGTAAACCCATAATTTAGAGGGAAATTTGATTTTTTTGGAAAATTTGAGCCTTACCCGACAAAATTTGTATTTGACCCAACGAATTTTATCTATTTGCACTATGAAATATATGATTTTCGTCGCGCAAGGCTTAAAAAATTTTAAATTCCCAAACTTAGAAAAAAAATTTGTAACAGTTAAAAGATCATCAAATTTAATGATTAGGTGTATTCAATATAGGTATCAACTCTCAATTAGCATCTTTGGAAAAATCACCCAAAACAAATGTGGTACGGTGGTTAAATCATGTTTCTAAGTTTGTAACCGTCCAACCTTTTGCCCCGACCCCTGCTCCAAATATTATAGATTTACTGCTCACTTCTATCCCAAATGCAGAAATCTGTACAGACAAAGTCGATTTTTGTTCGGTATGCCCAGTTTCTATATTTTGGTACTAAAACCGTTGGTATAATTGAGTCGGGTTGCTATAATCAATTTTTTATTTTTGGTTTAACAAAATCGAACCGTATCAGAATAGTATGGAATGGTACTTGTACGGTTTCAAATGCCCACCCCTACTAACATTGCATTCCTTTTCTCCTTAGTTCTGGAGAACAACTTATATGGCATATGTTACCACCACCATAGCGCCCCGACATATGTACAAAAACTTACACATGTGATGATTTATTGACGCAAAACGATTATCGAGCAGTGTACCTATGACATGTAAGTCTTTCTTGTATTTGCCCTCATTTAAAGTAAATTATAGTTTTCCTTTCAAATAGTGCTAGTTTTTCGTATTAAACGAGATAAACTTAAGCTTAAATAATAAAGAAGAATAAACACATTTCATCATTCTTTCTTCACATATATGGAACACAACAACAGCCATGATTTTGTTTCATTGATGGAATGAACGAACGATAAGACGACGACAGGAACTGAGAATGCGTGTCCAACGAATCACAGCTCTACAAATTCAACCGAACAGCAGGCAAGATCTTCCCCCATACCCTAATGTAAATGCAATAACAACAAAATTCCAACTCACATTTCTCACAAAAAATAGAAGAAATTTAAACCCTAATCTCAATGCAACAACAACAAAATTCCAACTCACATTTCTCACAAAAAAGAAGAAGAAGAAATTAGGGTCCAATATGTATATTCATCCATGAGAACCAAGTTCTAGAGGGAAAGAAGAAAAAAGTTGCAAAGCAGAAAGGACTACACCTTACATTAATACGTTGCAGGTTCCAAGTAGAACTGTTACAAAATGCACTTGTTACTTCATTTCCGCAACATTGACACCGGTTAATGGAGATCAAAGAGAAACCACAAGTGTTCACAACTCGCCACTCTAACGAATCCACCAAAGAGATAAAAGTTCAAGGATAGGAAGAAAAACACTCGTCAATAAACCAAGTTTAAAAGTAATTCTTAATTTCTGAATTTCCTTTCCGTACATGAGTATGGGTTTTAAATAGTCTAAGCATGGAACAACCTTCCATGAATAGGTTAACTACCCTTCTTAAAGTTCATACATGAACCATGACTGAAAACTATGCATGAACTTAATTTAATACTCTAATCATGACTTAAATGAAAATATGAACCATCATTGAATTAAATACGATGATGCACCATGTAAAACTTCGACGAGTCCAAATTCAGTGTCATACGCTTCTGCTGCTCAATAACTGATCTTCGAGTAGTCTTCCTCGATCTTTCGATGTCCAACTAAGATTTTCCACTTCATCCAATTTAACAACAATAAATTTGTTTAGTCTTCCATATATTGCTAGTTTTGTCGTATTAAAAGAGATCAACTTAAGCTTAATTAACAAAGAAGAATAATTGAACACATTTCATCATTCTTTTCTTCAGTTATATGAAACACGACAATAAAGGTCGTACCCAGTGCACAAGGCTCCCGCTTTACGCAGGGTCTGGGAGAGGTGAATGTCGGCTAGCCTTACCCTCATTTTATGGAGAGGCTGCTCCCAAGTCTCGAACCCGAGACCTACCGCTCATGGACGAAGGCACTTGCCATCGCACCAAGTGCGACCTCTAGAACGATAAACACATTTCTCACAAGAAGGAACGATAAGACGACGACAGGAACTGAGAATGTTTAACGAATAACAGCTCTACAAATTCAACCGAAGAGCAAGCAAGATCTTCCTCCAAACCCTAATCTAAATGCAATAACAACAAAATTCCTACTCACATTTCTCACAAAAAAAGAGAAGAAATTAGGGTCCAATATATCCATCCATGAGATGAGAATTCTAGAGGGAAAGAAGAAAAATGTGGCAAAATTGAAAGGACTAGGCCATACATTAATATGTTGCAGGTTCCAAGTAGAACTATTCTATAATGCACTTAGTTACTTCATTTCCGCAAACTGCAACATCGAAAATGGTTGAACTTGAGCATTGACAGAAAAAGTTGTAGACCAAACATAAACATTTACAGTCTCCACCGAGAAATATGCTAAGGCTCGAAAACACCATGAACCCATCATATTTCCAAGAGTTCAAGGAGAAGATGCGGATGATCTTTGATTTCTTCCCCAAGACTTGAGCAAATTGTTTTGAAGTCATTCAAAGTTACGACACTGGTTTTGTACAACGCCACACACATATTTTAGTTTTATCTAATTCCGAAACTCTAGGAGCCATATTTTCTACATTGTTTCGCATACATTAAGAACATAGATGATTTTCTCTACCAGTGGTTTTAGTTTCATGATCCAATGGTACTGCTTAGGGATTCTTTCAATGAAATTATGTTTGTTAAAGGAAGCTGCTTTATTTTGGGCACCAGAGCAAGTCAACAAGCAATTAGGTAGAGGGAGAAAAGGTGTGGTTGTGTATTTGAATTACATGAAGATATGGCTACTAAACACTACTTAAGTTACAATGAAATTATATATTGCCTAGCCCCCAATGGGCGGGTAGCAAATCACCTTGTGAAATCAGAAAATGAATTTTTAAATTTAAAAATCAGGAAATTCAGTACAGTACTAATAACTGCAACGAGGAGTGAGATAATGGTTTACTGAAATGAATTCTGAGAAAAGCATTTTACCCTTCCAAGCACTGTTTGGAGAAACCGGATGATTTAATAGGCACAAGACGATCAGTCATATTTCAATCTTTTGTTAACCGATTCCTTAGTAGAGATTGATGAGCTTCCACTTGATCCCGCACCATCAAAATGTTCAGTTGTTTGCTTCATATGGATGGCACTCTCTGCATTTGCTGATTCGGGGAGAGCACAATGAGGGTCTTCCATAGGCTCATAAAGAGAAATGCAATTGTTGGAGTTGTTGTGGTCTTCTGCTTTCACCAAGCGCACCCCACACTTCTTCAGCTTCAAGCATTTGTTGGTTTCTGGCTCCGAACAAAAGGTCTTGAATGAAAACTCAATTTGATGGAAACCTCCCTTCCAATAATTCCTAGGATCGTAGCCTTTAAAAGAAAGATAGAGTAACCAAAGGTGATCTGACTGAATTTGGCCGGCTTTATGATAATAAACCCCTTTCACAAGCAAAGACGTTTTGCCACTCATCGATCCAGTTACTGTCGAAAGACATTTAATTCCACATGCATGACATTCTAAAGAATCAATTTCAAGGGCAGCTGGGTTTTCTTGTGGTGCAAAAACAGCACATAAAGCAAATCCCTTCAACTTGCTTCTAGTTGGATGTACATCATCAGGCAGCGTCACAACTATTGAATCTCCCGCTCTTTGAATATCGAACCACTCTGGCATTTCACTTCCAGGAGTCACGATATTGAAACTGTGAATGACGAAAGGAGGGGTTCCCTGTAGCATATACAGGAACAATTATATCAGGAAAAACAACTTTTAGAAAGATAAATGGAGAGCGAGCGAGCGAGACAGTACCTGAAGGAATTGCTGTAACATCGAAAATATCATGTTATTCCTCGCTTCATTGCCAACCAATCTGTAGCAATTAACTGCTCTGAAAAAAAACCACCTTAATCTACTTATATTTGGTGGATGCGGCAGCACTTTTAAGCAAGTACAATCTTCAGTTGTTACAGTTAATTCTTCATTTGATGGGAGGTCTGGTAATTCTTGAAGACTTTTGCAACTGTCTAAGTTCAAAAACTTGAGACTATCAAGCCACCTAATGCTTGCAGGAAGGCTAACGAAGTCATTACCCCGAAGAACCAAGTCCTCTAAAGAGGGCAAACAACCGATGTCATCTGGGATTGCTCCTTCACAAAGATTGCAGTCACTTAGATCTAATTTACTCAAAGAATACAAATAATCTAAAGAAGTCAAAACGAAGCCCATGGGGTCAGGGTTTTTTGTTGGAAATAAGCCAAAATGGAGGAACGAATGCCATGATTTAAGCGGTGGACCTTTACATCCACGTAGAGATAGTACTTTGAGACTCTTCATAAGAAAGAGAGATGACGGTGAATCTCTTATTGCAGTTCCACTGAAATCAAGCTCCTCCAAACACTCAATTTTCTCCCAGTTTTCCGGAATTGTCTCAAGTTTTGAGCATCCGGACAAGTTGAGAATTTTAAGAGACTTCAGACTACAAATGGCAGTAGGAAGACATAACAGACTTTTACAATCTTTGAGATCCAACGAAATCAGCCCAATTAGATGATCAATCGAAGAAGGTACATCCTGAATAGCTGTCCCATCTAAAGAAAGAGTTGATAACTTTTTCATGTTTCCCACAAATTCAGGAACCCTTTTCAGTTTTGAGCAGCCAGAAAGAACAAGAACTTCAAGAGATTCGATTTCTAGAGCACTTGGAAGACTCTTAATACCATTACAGTTTCTAAAATTCAAAATTTTAAGTTTTTTAAGAACTGCAATGGATGGGTGAATCTCAACTAAATTCGTACAAGATTCAAGCACCAGCCTCTCAAGATTCTGAATACCTGTAAAATCTGGGGTCGCGGTCAAGTTTTGAGAGTGACTAAGATCGATATATTTCAAGCAGGACATGTTCTGTAGAAAAAATAAAAAATGACACAATCATTAGCCGTCAAGATGTATATAAATAAACAAAAAACATAAAATGTATAACGTCTTTTATTCAATTCTCTAACCTTCATTCCACTCCAAAGCCGATCAATTTTGCTATGATGCAAACTAAGTTCAGAAAGTTCGTCCGGTTGAAAATTTTGAGGGAGAGATTCTGAAGGATACCAACTCCAGTCGATAAATCTCAAGGCGTTGGAAAGATATTTGGGGCCGACAGAAAGGCTCAAATTATGAAGTTGGAGAAACTTTAGATTACATATCTTAGAAAAGCTTTCAGGATTCCACTGAGCCTGTTCTAATTCAGGCAAGCGTAAGGCAATGCCTTCGATTGCTTCTGTTCCCTAATAAACAAGAAGAAAGGGAATGTTAATTTCATAACAAAGTTTTATACATATTCAAATTAATTTGGCTGCTATACAGAACGCATATTTCTCTTACTTACCGTATCCTTCATGAATATGTGAAAGATTTCATTATGAAGCCACACCCTACTACGTCGACCAGGCTCTTGATACGATTCTTGTCGAACAATTTCCCATCCCATTTCTTGTGTCAAATCATGCATCATCACATACCCGTCCAAAATACTTAAAAGAGATTTCTCAATGAGAACATCTATCACAATACGAGCACAAAAGCCACAAGTTTCCAGTATTTCAATTACTCGCTCCTTGTCATTCCCAGTATGAAAACATGCAACATCAAGAAAAACTTTCTTCTCCATCTCATCAAGGCCATCATAGCTTATTTTCAGAGTTTCAAAAATTACTGCGTTAGGAGCTTTCTTTACTTTATCCAACGCACTATTCCAAGCATCTTGGCCTCTTTTATACAAAGAAGATCCCAAAATCTTAAGTGCTAATGGATGGCCTCCAGCATAATCTACAAAACACTTCGATAGTTCCACATAATCATCATCTGGCTGATCTGTTTTGAAGGCTTTCAAACTAAAGAGATGAAGAGATTGATCATCATTTAGTCCCAAAACCTCATATCTTTTATCTATACCATGCTCGATTAACAAACGCTCATTTCTTGTTGTAACAATGATTCTGCTTCCTGGACCAAACCAATCCGTCTTTCCCGCCAATATTTCTAGTTGGTTTAGTTCATCAACATCATCAAGAATGAGAAGAACCTTTTTGTTAGATAAAAGGTTCTTTGTCATAGCACTTCCACTATAAACATCCCAAACTTGTGTAGTTTTTTCCTTCAAAATCAGGGAAAGAAGTTGATCTTGTAGATGAGCTAAACCAGATTTCGAAGAACGCTCTCTGATATTAGCAAGAAAGCTAATAACTTGAAACTCATGCGAAATTCTCTCATAAACTAGTCTAGCAAGGGTTGTCTTACCCATCCCGCCCATCCCCCATATCCCTATAAAGCGAACATCATTTGCACGAACAAATAAAAGCATATCTATATATTTTAATCTAAAATCAATTCCGACTAAGTTCTCTGTTGAACCTGAGAGTGTGTATGTAGGATGCACCTTTTTCCATATGGCTTCGACTACCTCTTTAATAAGCTCTGTTTCATACCTACAAGAAATTAAAGTAAATAAATGAACTAATCACCAAAGAAGGTAAAAGGAACACAACATCCGAGTATATATTGTTTATGTTAACTTTGCTTACCGATCGTTTGAAGTCCACCCTGCGAGATTACTCACGTTCGTTAAAGAAGCTCTCCACCGATCCACCAGCCACATGTTTTCCTTATGCTCTTTTTCATGCTTTGCGAAAGCTTCAGCAAAAGTCCCCCTTTGATGTCGTACATCAGAGGGATCAACATTGTAAAAGATTGGCAGAATTGTCCCCCTCTTTGTCATGCATTGGAAAATCATTGCGAGTTCACTTAAGCACCAAGTTGAAGAGGCATAGTTTGGCGAAAGAACAACAATAGCAAACTGAGATTCTCTGATTGCACTATGAAGCTCAGGAGAGATAAATGTCCCTCTTTCAAGTCCTTGGTCGTCCTTGAAAGTTTTGATTGCACGCCACTGTAATATATCATAGAGATGGTCTGTGAAACCCTTTCGGGTGTCTTCACCCCTGAAACTTAAAAACACATCATATTTCCATCTGCGAGATGTAGGAGCAGATGCGGAGGCGCTTCCATCGAGCAGCTCCCTTCGAAACCGGGACCGGTCCCACCTCTCCATTCTTTCCTCCTCCAAGAAATTCATTGATGAGTTACTGACAACTTCTTTTTCGTTTTTCTTTAAACGAAGAAACACCAAAACAACCAACAAAAAAAACAGGAAGGTAGAGAGAGGCTAGCTTCGTGTTAGAGACAAGGGAACTTCCAGTTGGTCTAGGTGTGTTGGGTGAAACTGAAATAGGAGAGAAAGAGGCTCTTTTGACTTTTTTTAGTCAGATTGGACAGATTCAATGCTCCAAAGCACATCACATGCTGCCAATTATCTTTTCTTCTTTAATTTATTTATTTTTGTTGGATAGTTGACTTCGTTTGGTTGAACAGATTCATTGTTATCAATGAATAAAATCTGTGTACTCTTTAGCACTTAATTTGTTGAATACAAATTTTAACATTTTTACCATCAATCCAAGGATAAAACTAAAATGCAATAGGTTCACTGAGATTCCGAGATGGCCATCAGGGAAAGAATGATTCACGCCATAGGATCATAACATACGAAGTTACAAGAACAAAAGATTCCAAATGGATACAGAGACATGTCCCTTCTTTTAATCTTTTCCGGAGTGCTTCCTTCCTTGTCGAAGTTACCACTTCTGCTCGATCCTGCCTCGTTCCTGGATTCTTATGTTCACTTAACAGAGGCAGTTTGTATGTTTGCTGATACGTCAAAAATCACAATGTGGAATGTGCACAGCCTCATGAAGAGAATTGTTGTTGTTGGACAGGTTCATTGTTCTGTTGAGGTCTTCCACATCTTGCTCGTACACTGAACGGACTCCACATTTCTTCACCTTCAAACATTTCTTGTTTCCAACAGCACGTCTGGTTTTGAAACCAAACTTAATCTGAGAGTGTTTCTCCTCCAAAAAATTATAGTGCTGCCTAGACAAAAGGACTAACAAAAGGTGATCTGATACAACGTGGTCTAAACGATTATAAAAAGACACACCCTCAAACTGAGAACCAGGAATTTTCCATTGACAACAAATTTCATTTGCATAAGTTTGCAAATAATCTACTTCACGAACAACAGCTGGATTCTCGTGAGATACAAAAACAGCACATAAAGCAAACCCCATCCACTCGCTATTACCAGCATGCAAAGGTAGCTTTTCAGTTAGTGAGTGTCCAACACTTTGATTAGTGAACCACTCAGGCATTTCACTTCCAGGAATTATAATACTAAACCGGTCAACAAAATGAGGGATTTCCTGTACGATTCAAATTAACCACTACATCACACAACTATGGAGGAAGATAAAGAGAGGCAGAGAGAGAGAGAGAGAGAGAGAGAGAGAGAGAGAGTACCTGTAGGAATCGCTTTAGCATTGAATATATAATATTGTTCGAACCTTGATAACCAACTAGTCTCAAGCAATTGACAGAAGAGAAGACAAACCGGCGTAATCTGCACAGCTCTGGTGGACCTGGCAACATTTGTAAGGAAGTACAATTGTCCGTTTTTAAATATATTATGTTGTTTAACGGAAGGTCTGGTATTTGTTGAAGCCTTTTGCAGTTGTTCAAGTTGAAAAAACTAAGCTTAGAGAGACAACCAATGCTTGTGGGAAGGCTAACAAAATTGTTTCCTCCAAGATTTAATTCTTTTAAAGAGGACAAACAGCCAATATCTTCGGGAAGGGCTCCGTCACAAAGGTTGCAGTCACTTAGATCTAGTTTCTTTAAAGAACGGAAATCTTTTAAAGAAGCTAACACCAGATTCACAGGGCTAAGACTCTTCCGTGGGAATAAGCCAGAAGGGAGGAATGAGAACCGTGGCTGAGGTGGTGGACCGTTACATCCATGAAAGGATGATAGGTCGAGATTTTTCATAGGACCGATCGAGGAAAGTGGCTCTCTTATAGAAATTCCCGTTAAATCAAGTTCTTCTAAACTCTCAATCAAACCTTTAAATGATAAAGGCAGCTCCTCAACAGCAGTCCCACCTAAATAAAGCTTTGATACATTTTTCATCTGTCCACCGAATTCTGGAATCTTCTTAACTTTTGAGCAGCAAGAAAGATCAAATACTTCAAGAGTTTCCATCCTTACTTCATTTGGGAGAATCTTAATACTTTTGCAGTTTCTAAAATTCAAAATTCTGAGACATTTGAGAGATGCAATGGATGGATGAATCTCAACTAAATTTGTGCAGCCTTCAAGAACTAGCCTCTCAAGATTTTGAAGACCTGTGAAATCTGGAGTCCTTGTCAAGTTCTGCGAGTAGCTAAGATCGATAGATTTCAACTTTCTGAAGTACTGCACAAAACATGAAAAAGTTAGAAAATCAGATCACCGTCCAAAAAGCCTTACAATGTATTCTAACCAAAAAGATGAAAAAATTGCTGAATGAATACTATTCTATGCATATATTTACCTTTATTCCATTCCAAAGGTAATCAATTTTGCTATGGGGCAAACTAAGTTCAGTCAGTTCATTTGGTTGAAAACCTGGCGGCAGAAATTTGGAGGGATACCAACTCCATTTGAGAAATCTCAAGGCATTAGGAAGATATTTGGGGCCAACAGAAAGTCTCAAATTATCAATGTCAAGCAACTTTAAATTACAAATCTTAGAGAAGGCTTCAGGATTCCAGTGTGCCTCTTCAAATTCACGCAAGCGTAAGACAATGCCTTCAATTGCTTTTGTTCCCTAATAAATAGGAAGGAAGGAAAAGTTAATTCCACAAGTCTCATAGTACTGTGTAACATTAAGGTTTTATACTGCTATCCAAACTTGATATTTACGAATAACTTCTTACCGTATTCTTTGTGAGCACATGAAATATGTCATCACGAAGCCACAAACGACTTCGCGCACCGGGCTCTTCAAAAGACTCACGTCGAACAATCACCCATGCCATTTCTTGTATCAAATCGTGCATACAGACACTCTTGCCAGAAATAGTTAAGAGAGACTTCTCAACAAGAACATCTATAACAATACGAGCGCAAAATCCACAACTGTCTAGTACTTCAATTACTCGCTCTTTGTCAGACCACTTATGGAAACAAGCAATATCAAGGAAAATTCTCTTCTCCATCTCATCTAGTCCATCATAACTTATTTTTAGCATTTCAAAAACTGTTCTATTAGGAGTTTGCTTCAGTTTGTTCAATGCACTACTCCATGCATCTGGATCTCTTTTATACAAAAAAGACCCCAAAGTTCTAAGAGCTAATGGAAGACCTCTAGCATACTTAACGAACTGCTTAGAGAGCTCCAAATATTTTTCCTGAGGCTCATCTTCTTTGAATGCTTTCCAATTGAAGAGCTGATAAGCTTCATCCTCATCTAATTCTACAACTTCATATTGTTTCTCTATGCCATGTGCGACCAGCAAATGTCTATCTCTAGTGGTCACGATGATTCTGCTCCCTAAACCGAACCAGTATTTTTCTCCAACCAACTTTTCTAGTTGGTTTAATTGGTCTACATCATCAAGAATGAGAAGAGCCTTTTTGTTACACAAAAAACTCTTTGCCATTGTAATCCCGCTATAAACATCCCAAACTTGTACGTCCTTCTCTTTCAAGATTTGTGAAAGCAGTTGCTTTTGTAGATGTACTAAACCATGTTTTGCATAAATTTCTCTGACGTTAGCAAGAAAGATGCTAACTTCAAAGTTATGAGAACATTTTTCATAAACAAGTCTAGCAAGGGTTGTCTTACCAATCCCTCCCATCCCCCATATCCCTATAAAGCAAACATGATTTTCCGCTATATCCAAAAGGAAACATATTTCCTTTAATCTAAATTCAATTCCGACTAACATCTCCGAAGAATCTATCAGTGTCAATGTAGGATGAACTTTGTTCCACACTACTTCCACAATTTCTTTGATAAGTTCTGTTTCGTACCTGTAATCCTTTGACGTCCACCCTGCAAGATTAGCCACTTTTGTTAAAGCATCTCTCCACCCTTGCACCTTCTCTATGTCTTCCCTGAACTTCTCCTCATGTTTAAAGAAGGCCTCAGCGAAACTCCCCTTTTGATGTCGGACATCCGAGGGATCAACATCGTAAAAAACTGGCAGGATGGTCTCACTCTCGTCCATGGACTGAAGAATCTTTGTCAGTTCAACCAAGCACCATGTGGAAGCAGCATAGTTTGGCGAAATAACAACAATTGCAAATCGTGATTGTTGAATTGCCATAAGAAGCTCAGGATGAATACTAGTTCCTCTTTGAAGTTCTGGGTCGTCCCTGAAAGTTTTGATTGCACGCCACTTCAATTTATCGTAGAGATGGTCTGTAAAACCCTTGCGGGTATCTTCGCCCCTGAAACTCAAAAACACATCGTATTTCCATCGACAAGCTGACGGAGCAGATGCGGAGGCGCTTCCAACGGTCAACTCCTCCAAGCAGGTCATTAATGACAAGCAGTTTTTCACTTCTTTTTTCTTTTCTCAATCTCTAAACCAATCAAGAAAGAAAAATGAGAGAAGACGAGATAAATGCAGGTGAGAGTGAGATAATCTTGATAATCCTGACAAGTTGACAACTTACAGTTTTTTACGCGTTTCTTTCAATGAATTTCCTACTATCTTACCACCTGGGAATTACTTTGTCTCTCCTGTTAGTGTGTAAATTGTGATCTGATGTGACAGTTGGTTTCTAGCTCATATTGCTAAGATTGTGTGTATGCTTTCGTATTAAGTTTCATAGGTCTTAAACAAGTGAGTGTATATGTGTCTTTATCTCATAGGATGTAAGATGGATGACTAGGATTGGTTGGATGTAATTTGAATACTGCCAAGTTTAAATTGTAATTGCAATTAAGAGGAGTGGGATTTTCTCCTCACTCACTCTCGGTGGAATGAAACAGTAAAATCATTTGCAGAGTCATATTCTCTGCATTCTTCATCTCTTTCTCTCACTGCATCATCTTCTTCATTGGTGTAAACAATTTTTATTCCATAATACAGAACGTACCTGTGAGTCACAGCTCGCAGGGAAGGTTAAAATTCGTTTTAACACTAACATCTTCCTATCTATTCAGTTTTGTACTGTTGCAGTTGCTAGTTGCTAGTTGCTAGTTGCCACCAATTTGTTTCTTTCTATATTGTAAGTGCATGTTCAAGGAAATGAGGTATAAATTAAGACAAAGTTCGACATTGACAACCTTAGTTGCCACCAATTCGAATTGAAATTTTGCATTGGTACTGGTATTGGAATTTTGCATTGGCTAGCATTAGAATTTTACACTAGTATTAACATTGGAATCTTGCATTGGCACTAGCATCTTGCACTTGCATTGCATCAATGGAATTTCGTATTGGAGTTGGCAATAGAAATTAGCATAACGGAGCTTGCATCCACATCTAGTGGCAAACTCATATCATGTACCGCCATGAGTGGGTGTGTTGGAAAATATTAGTCTTAGGTTTATTTTAATGTTTGGTCTTTTGGGCCTAGCCCTTTAGTATTAGAGTTTTGTTTCCGGGCCTATTAGGGTTATGCCAATTTTCTATATATATGACACCTTGTAACTCTATAGAAGAATAAGTTAGTATTGAGTAGTTTCTTTGGGTTATGTAGTTGTCTCGGCATCTTGTTTATTTATTATATTCTTATTATTTTGTAGTTTTGTTCATCGCACACTCTGATATTCAACTTATTCATGATCAGTTTTGAGTTTGACTAATAATGTCATTAACTCTGGATTTTGCAAGGTGAGACTTATTCGTCATTAGTTTTGAGTTTGTTTTTTTTTTCCTTCTCCTACAACTTCAACATAATGGGATTCTATTGCTGGTGCCAAAACTCTAACGGAGCTTAGGCACGGGGTTCAACATGCGTATTCCTTGAGTTTTGTTTTTAGTTTCAGTGCCACGAGATGGCTCGAGAGAAAGAGATAATAGGCACGCCACTGCTGGAGGTTGCCAACAAACAGTATTTGTGTTTGAATATGTACAAAGGTTGCGTGTTAATATGACTTCTAAACCAAAATATTGTGCATTGAGTGGGGGACGCTAGTTCTATTAAGTTCTTTTTGTGCCTCGAACAAACGATGACTTAATATTCAGTGTCGTGTATGTTTGCCTATAAAGTAAATAAAAATGAAATAGAAATTTAAACGAGAAACAGAATGTAATTATTTCTTGAAGGAGTCAAGTTACAAATGTTCACAAAAGTAAAATCTAGGCCGATGGGCTGAGCTACATAACTTGAAATGTAAAGTGATTGGAAATGTAAAGAAATCAGTAAAACTCTAACAAGATTCAAGTCATGAAGGGAAAAATAATGGTAGAAGAGTCCATTGAGACCACTGGTGTTAGATTGGACTTAGTGCACAACACACACCTCAAGAAAATCAGAGTAGTTGGAATTGCACATCAAACGAATTATACCACAAAGTGGCAAAGCGGTAAAATTTTAAGATCTCATGGATTGTATGCAATGTTTGCTTCAAAAGAAGGCTTTAAGGTTGTAGCTAAAGAGCTATGAGAGTTTTGCTGAAGAGCAATTGGGTGCTAAAAAGAAATTGGGTTGATTGAAGAATCATTCAAGGTATTGTGTAATCGTAGAGATTGAATTTGACGAATGTCCTCAACTTGAAAGTCCCTGGTTCTATTTATAGGCAATGGTGAAGGAGCAACCTCGATCATATCGCTAAGTTGAAACATGGGTAGATCGTTCATGTGGTGCTAACAATGACTGTAATTCCTGGTAGGTGGCCTTCAACTATGTCTTGAAGCAGTTAGACGATCGCGGTATTGACCTTAGCGTGTCAGATAACGCGTACGTATGCATTTAAGTGGACAAGATATTCCAGTCTTTGGTCGTTTGCCTCACAAACACGCTTCTGAGGGATTTCTGTCCAATGCCTCAGACAAGTTGGAGCGAAATGAAATGGTTGTCTGAACGTAGTTTGGATTTAGAAGTTGGTGGACCAAAGTCAAGGGCGAAACTACAGAGGGGCAAGGAGGGGCGGCCCCCCATCTCATCGAAAGTCAAGCTCAGAAGCAGTGGTTACCCCCTCTGGTCCCGTCGGAACTCGAAAGTGAGCAATCCCGTCTAGTTCTCTGGTTTTTAGTGCTATGCAGCAGAGCCCAGTGCTGCTATGTTTCTGTTTTCAATTTTTCAAACCCAGGCCAAACGACGTCGTTTTAGACAAAGGAATTGTTTTAAGTAGAAACTGATAGCAAGAGATCATGCTTTGTTTGTCATTTAGTAGCACGTGATTGTCGAAGTCTTATCATTCACATCCTTCTAGTCTTCTTTCTCGTGGGATTTTTTTAAAGATTTCAAGGCTGGAATTTTCCTAATAATTTCGATATGGAATAGGAGCTGATTTCAAGGCTTTGATTTTTCTTTTGAGTCGTAACTGATTTCATTCTAAACTTTTTTTTTATTTTTATGATTCTCTAACTCATGCTAGCATTTTAGAATCGAAACTGACAGTTAACCCAAGAGTAGAGAATTATGAAAGGTTTCAACTTTCAAGGCTTTGATTTTTCAAGGGCTTATGTTTGGCTCTGTTGTTCTCATCTCCTCCTCTGTTGAAGTTGAGACATACAAAGATATTAAGAAAGGTTAATTAATTATTAATTAGTGCATGCAGTCTTCTTTTCTTTATGTATGCTAGCTAGTTAAATATTAGTATAGGCTTTGGTAGATAGTGTTTTTTTTTTTTAGGCACATTCTCTGCCCTCTCACTTCATGTGCCCTCCTATTTGTGTGGTCACGGTTAAGCCACATCAACATTTTATATTACTATTCATTTTTGTTTTATTATCTCTATAAAAATAATAATATAAAATGTTGACGTGGCTTAATTGTGACTACACAAAACAGGAGGGCACGGGAAGTGGAAGGGTAGATAATCTACCTCCTTTTTTTTTTCCTCAACCCATTATGTGTCTCAATTTTAAACAATTGCACATCATCAATATGGTTACACTTTTACATATTCGACTTATCTATGCACCCATTACATATGTATAATTGACCAAAGCACATGTATGTACTCGATTATTTTTTAACCTTGTACCCTTTTAAATCCACCCCTCCCCTCGCCAACTCCTAACTTCGACACTGACCGAAGTTATGTAACTTTTCTGTAAATAAAAATAAATAATGCCCATAGCAGGCTTTATTTTCATTTATAACCCAAACATGTATTATATTATGTACGGTCAATAATGTTTGACTAGTTTGCTGTAGTGTGAGATAGTGGCCTTCTTTTATTTTTCATTGATAACAATGAATCTGTTCAACCAAAAGAAGTGAACTTTCCCCAAAAAATAGAAAATAAATAAAAATTTTGGCTGCATGTGCAGCGTTGAATCTGTTTAATCTGACTGACGAAAGTCTTCTCTCCTATTTCAGTTTCACCTTACACACCAAAGACAAAATGGAATTTCCCTTGTTCTATTAACTCCTGCATTTATCTCTATTCTTTTGTTGATTGGTTTGGATTTTTCGCTTAAAATTTTTTTTTTAAAAAAAAGGAAGAAAGTGGAAAACTGCTAGTAGACTACAATGCATGTACACGGGAGAAGACAAACGTATCCCGTATCTGACACGCAGAGATACGGATACACGGGACGATACATGCGGATACGCGATCGATACGTATCCGAGTCAACAGATACGTTGTTGACTGATGGGATACGCGTACCTTACTGTTGAGTAGACCTGTAAACGGGTCGGGTTTATTGGGTTCCGTTAAGTTAACGGGTCACCCGAACCCAACCCGTTAAGCTAACAGATCATCCAAACCCAACCCATTAAGTTAACGGGTCACCCGTTTCACCCGTTATCACCCATTAACAATTATTATTATTATTTTTTTTGCATAAAGTTTATTTTTTGTTATTAAGACTTTACTAAAATTACTAAAATATCCTCAACTAACGGGTGCTAACGGGTGTTAACGGGTCCTAACGGGTCTAACGGGTTGATCCAAAGTGACCCGTTATTTAACGGGTTGTTAACGGGTTCACCCGTTAGCGACCCGACCCGTTAAGCATCCACCCAAATACAAATATTAACGGATTGGGTTGGATCAGGTTAACGGGTTGGGTCCAAAATGCCAGGCCTACTGTTTGAGATATGAGCATCCTACCTTTCGGATACGTTTTAACCCTAAACCCTAATGAACTTCTTGGGGGAGGAGAAGATGGAGGAGAGTTATTGGTTCCCTTTTCAAAGAAGGATAAATGTTCCTTCAGTTCGTCAATGGAAATATGATGTGTTTCTGAGTTTCAGGGGTGAAGGCATCCGCAAGGTTTTCACAGACCATCTCTATGATAAATTACAGTGGCGTGCAATCAAAACTTTCAAGGACGAACAAGGACTTGAAAGAGGGACATTTACATTTATCTCTCCTGAGCTTCATAGTGCAATCGAAGAATCTCAGTATGCTATCGTTGTTCTTTCGCCAAACTATGCCTCTTCAACTTGGTGCTTAGATGAACTTGCAGTGATTTTCCGATGCATGGCAAAGGGAGACAATTCTGCCAATCTTTTACAATGTCGATCCCTCTTACGTACGACATCTAAGGGGTACTTTTGCTGAAGCTTTCGCAAAGCATGAAAAAGACATTATTAACATACGCCAATGGAAGCTGGATCGGTGGAGAGCTGCTTTAACGGAAGTGAGTAATCTCGCAGGGTGGACTTCAAACGATAGGTAAGCAAAGTTACCATGAGCAATATATACTCGGGTGTCGTGTTCCTTGAACCTCCTTTGGTGACTATTTTTCTTACTTGAATTTCTTGTAGGGATGAAACAGAGCTTATTAAAGAGGTTGTCGAAGTCGTATGGAAAAAGGTGCATCCTACTCACACACTCTCAGGTTCAGCAGAGAACATAGTCGGAATTGATTCTAGACTGAAATATGTAGACATGCTTTTATCTATCCATGCAAATGACGTTCACTTTATAGGGATATGGGGGATGGGCGGGATGGGTAAGACAACCCTTGCTAAACTAGTTGATCAGAGAATTTCCCATGAGTTTGAAGTTAGCAGCTTTCTCGCCAATATTAGAGAGCATTCCTCGAAATTTGGTTTATCTCATCTACAAAACCAACTTATTTCCTTGGTTTTGAAGGAGAAAACTACACAGGTTTGGGATGTTTATAGTGGAAGCACTATGACAAAGAGCCTTTTATCTAATAAGAAGGTTCTTCTCATTCTTGATGATGTTGATGAACTAAACCAACTAGAAATTTTGGCTGGAAAGACGGATTGGTTTGGTCCGGGAAGCAGAATCATTGTTACAACAAGAGATGAGCGTTTGCTAATCGAGCATGGTATACATAAAAGATACGAGGTTTTGGGACTAAATGTTGATCAAGCTCTTCATCTCTTTAGTTTGAAAGCCTTCAAAACAGATCAGCAAGAAGACGCTTATGTGGAGCTGTCCAAGTGTTTCGTAAATTATGCTGAAGGTCATCCCTTAGCTCTTACGATCTTGGGATCATCTTTGTATAAAAGAGAGAAAGATGCCTGGAGTAGTGCACTGAATAAGCTAAAGAAAGCTCCCAATGCAACAATTTTCCAAACACTTAAAATAAGTTATGATGGCCTTGATGAGATGGAGAAGAGAGTTTTTCTTGATGTTGCATGTTTCCATACTGGGAATGACAAGGAAAGAGTAATTGAAATACTAGAAAATTGTGGATTTTGCGCTCGTATTGTGATAGATGTTCTCATTGAGAAATCTCTTTTAACTATTATGGATGGCTATGTGATGATGCATGATTTGACACAAGAAATGGGATGGGAAATTGTTTGACAAGAATCATTTGAAGAGCCCGGTCAACGTAGTAGGCTGTGGCTTTATAAGGACATCTTCCATGTATTCATGAAGAATACGGTAAGTACAAGAAATACCAACCATGGATAGCACCGTAGTTCATTTCAACATATATATATATATATATATATATATATATATAACTTCCTTGGGAAATTAACTTTCCATAACTTCTTGTTTATTAGGGAACAGAAGCAATTGAAGGCATCGTCTTACGCTTGCCTGAATTAGAACAAGCTCAGTGGAATCCTGAAAGCTTCTCTAAGATAAGTAGACTAAAGTTTCTCCAACTTCATAATTTGAACCTTTCTGTTGGCCCCAAATATCTTTCCAATGCATTGAGAGTGCTTGATTGGACTTGTTATCCTTCAAATTCCCTCCCACCCACTTTTCAAACGGACGAACTTTCTGAACTTTGTTTGCATCACAGTAAAATTGATCGACTTTGGAGTGGAATAAAGGTAAGAGATTTGATAAAAGCCATTATACACATTTTTGTTTATTTGTGTTTTCAAGCTAATGATTATGTCACCTTTTATGTTTTGTACAGTACATGTCCTGCTTGAAACATATCGATCTTAGTTACTCTCAAGACTTGACCGCGACCCCAGATTTTACAGGTGTTCAAAATCTTGAGAGGCTGGTGCTTGAATCTTGTACGAATTTAGTTGAGATTCACCTATCCATCACAGTTCAACATCTATAACAATACGAGCGCAAAATCCACAACTGTCTAGTACTTCGATTACTCGCTCTTTGTCAGACCACTAATGGAAACAAGCAATATCAAGGAAAATTCTCTTCTCCATCTCATCTAGTCCATCATAACTTATTTTTAGCATTTCAAAAACTGTTCTATTAGGAGTTTGCTTCAGTTTGTTCAATGCACTACTCCATGCATCTGGATCTCTTTTATACAAAAAAGACCCCAAAGTTCTAAGAGCTAATGGAAGACCTCTAGCATACTTAACGAACTGCTTAGAGAGCTCCAAATATTTTTCCTGAGGCTCATCTTCTTTGAATGCTTTCCAATTAAAGAGCTGACAAGCTTCATCCTCATCTAATTCTACAACTTCATATTGTTTCTCTATGCCATGTGCGATCAGCAAATGTCTATCTCTAGTGGTCACGATGATTCTGCTCCCTAAACCGAACCAGTATTTTTCTCCAACCAACTTTTCTAGTTGGTTTAATTGATCTATGTCATCAAGAATGAGAAGAGCCTTTTTGTTACACAAAAAACTCTTCACCATTGTAATCCCGCTATAAACATCCCAAACTTGTACGTCCTTCTCTTTCAAGATTTGTGAAAGCAGTTGCTTTTGTAGATGTACTAAACCATGTTTTGCATAAATTTCTCTGACGTTAGCAAGAAAGATGCTAACTTCAAAGTTATGAGAACATTTTTCATAAACAAGTCTAGCAAGGGTTGTCTTACCAATCCCTCCCATCCCCCATATCCCTATAAAGCAAACATGATTTTCCGCTATATCCAAAAGCAAGCATACTTCCTTTAGTCTAAATTCAATTCCGACTAACATCTCCGAAGAATCTAACACTGTCAATGTAGGATGAACTTTGTTCCACACTACTTCCACAATTTCTTTGATAAGTCCTGTTTCGTACCTGTAATCCTTTGAAGTCCACCCTGCAAGATTAGCCACTTTTGCTAAAGCATCTCTCCACCCTTGCACCTTCTCTATGTCTTCCCTGAACTTCTCCTCATGTTTAACGAAGGCCTCAGCGAAACTCCCCTTTTGATGTCGGACATCCGAGGGATCAACATCGTAAAAAACTGGCAGGATGGTCTCACTCTCGTCCATGGACTGAAGAATCTTTGTCAGTTCAACCAAGCACCATGTGGAAGCAGCATAGTTTGGCGAAATAACAACAATCGCAAACCGTGATTGTTGAATTGCCATAAGAAGCTCAGGATGAATACTAGTTCCTCTTTGAAGTTCTGGGTCGTCCCTGAAAGTTTTGATTGCACGCCACTTCAATTTATCGTAGAGATGGTCTGTAAAACCCTTGCGGGTGTCTTCACCCCTGAAACTCAAAAACACATCGTATTTCCATCGACGAGCTGACGGATCAGATGCGGAGGCGCTTCCAACAGTCAACTCCTCCAAGCAGGTCATTAATGACAAGCAGTTTTTCACTTCTTTTTTCTTTTCTCAATCTCTAAACCAATCAAGAAAGAAAAATGAGAGAAGACGACGTCAACGGAGATGAGAGAGAGATAATACGAGTTCGTTCTGGAAAAGGGCATCGCTGGAGATCCGCGATCTGAGTGCCCACCGTATATGTGCAGGTGTTATTTATATTTAATTTTAAAATTTAAAATGATTTTTTATCGTACATGTACGGTGAACCGTCACAATTGCAAAATTCTTAAGGATCTTCAGGAAATTAAAATGACAGGATTTTATTATTGAGAGTTTTAACGAAAAGCCCATGGTAGTGTTTCCTTTAACGAAAAATTATATTTTTACACTAAAGAATCAATCATGGTACTATTCACTTTATCCTTTATTTTGTTCTTATCGTTAAAACTCAAAGTTTTCAAGTCATTTTCATTAGTTTTCCTTTTATTTTATAGAATTTGTGAATTTTTTGTTTGGTTAACATAAAAAAACAATGGAATTGAATACAGAATTGTTATTTTTAAACTCTCATTTATAGAAATTGTGAAATGACACATATTTACATAGAATTTAAACTTGGGAATTGGAGGTTTCAAATTCCAAGTTTTTTTCTCATGCTGAAATTCTAAATTTCTATGTTTATGAATCCAAACAAAGGAATTCATGCATGTCAATTTATAAATTCTGACTTTTATCCAAATTCCAATTTTATTTCTCTCATTCAAACATAGTGTCAATGAATTTCCCTCTATATTACCACCTAGGAATTACTTTGTCTCTTCCTATCTATTCAGTTTTACACTATTGCAGTTGCTAGTTGCCACCAATTTGTTTCTTTCTATGTTGTAAGAGCATGTTTAAGGAAATGGGGTATAAATTAAGACCAAGTTTGACATTGACAACCTTAGCTGACATTGACAACCTTAGTTTCCACCAATTCAAATTGGAAATTTTGTGTTGGCTGGCATCGAAATTTACACTGATATTGGAATCTTGTATTGGCATTGGCATTGGAATCTTGCATCAGCACTAACATTGGAATATTGCACTTGCATCGATGGAATTTCGTATTGGAGTTGGCATCAAAAATAACTTAACAGAGCTTGCATCCACATCTGGTGGTGGCAAACTCATGTCATGTACCGCCATGAGTGGGGTGTTGGAAAATATTAGTCTTAGGTTTATTTTATTGTTTGGTTTTTTTTGGCCTAGCCCTTTTTGTTTCCAGGCCTACTAGAGTTATGCCAATTTTCTATATATATGATACCTTGTAACTCTATAGAAAAATAAATTAGTCACAATGTAGTCTTTTTGGGTTATGTAGCCGCCTCGGCATCTTGTTTATTTATTATATTCTTATTATTTTGTAGTTTTGTTTGTCACGCACTTTAATATTCAACTTGTTCATGATCAGTTTTTAGTTTCACTAATAACGTCATTAACTCTGGATTTTGCAAGGTGAGACTTATTCGTCATTAGTTTTGAGTTTGGGTTGGTTTTTTATTTTTTTTTTGCCCCCCCTTCTTCTCCTCCTATAACTTCAACATAATGGGATTCTATTGCCAATGCCAAAACTCTAACGGAATTTAGGCATGGGGTTCAACATGCATTTGCCTCGAGTTTGTTTTCAGTTTCAGTGACACGAGATGGCTCGAGAGAAAGAGATAATAGGTGTACCATTGTTGGAGGCTACTAACAGATAGTGTTTTGTGTTTGAGCATGTGTGAAGGCTACGTGTTAATATGAATTCTAGACCAAAATATTGTGCATTGAGTGGTGGACATTGGTTCTATTAAGTTCTTTTTGTGCCTCAAGTGAACGATGACTTAATATTTAGTGTAACTTTGTGTATGTTTGCCTATAAAATAAATAAAAATGAAATAGAAACTTAAATGAGAAAAAGAATGTAATTATTTCATAATGAAGTCAAGTTACAAAACGTTCACAAAAGTAAAGTCTAGGCCGATGGGCTGAGCTACATAACTTGAATTGTAAAGTGATTGGAAATGTAAAGAAATCATTAAAACTCTAGCAAGATTCAAGTCATGAAGGGAAAAATAATGCTAGAAGAGTCCACCGAGATCACTCGTATTGTATTGGACTCAATGCAAAACACGCGCCTCAAGGAAATCAGAGTGGTTGGAATTGCACATCAAACGAATCATTCCACGAAGTGGCAAAGCAGTAAAATTTTAAAATCTCATGAATTGTATGTAGTATTTGCTTCAAAAGAAGGCTTTGAGGTTGTAGCTGAAGAGTTAAGAGAGTTTTGCTGAAAAGCAATTAGGTTTGCTAAAAAGAAATTGGGTTGATTGAAGAATAATTCAAGGTATTGTGTAATCGTAGAGATTGAATTTGACGAAGGTCCTCAACTTGAAGGTCCTTGGTTCTATTTATAAGCAATGGTGTAACAACCACCCCCAAACATATATATTATTTGTTGTTTTACCCTAAGTTGACACGTGTCAGCCATCTAAACTCTCTCCTTTTTCCCCCTCTTTGTCCCCCACCCCCGTGACCTTCTTCTTCGTCTCTCTTTCCCGTAGCTCTCTCCCTCTTAGCTCTCCCATGTATCTCTCTCTCCCTCAACCTCTCGCATCTCTCTCCCCCTGGACTCACTAGGACAGTGTCACCCACAGAAGAGGCTCGCAACGAACCCAAGATCCCTGCCCTGCGAGTTCGACGGCACGGAGCAAAGCTCCGACGAACCTTTTCTCCTTTTCCGTTGGGTAAGTCTCGAACTTCTCCTTCTCATTGTTCGCTTGATGCTTGGTGGTGTTTTGTGAACAAGATCCTTCCATTTTTACGTAGGTTTTGCCTCGAGATCATGTTGGGTGGAGCACACCTGTTTTCCGGTGAAACCATGGGCTTTGGAGGCTTTATTCGGTCACCTTCGACCGAGTTACGGTATTTGGAAGGTAGAAATCTCTTCCTCTCTCCTTGTTCTTCATGGTTGTACTTAGATCGGAGCTTGAAGCTCTAGTTTTCAAGTGACCGCAGCTGTAGCAGCTCCGGCCTTCTTCTTCCTCGGCAACAGGCCATCCAGCCTTCCTTTCCTTCCCCCTCGGGCCTTAGGCCCGTGTTGTCTTAGCCTAAAACCCCATCCCCCTTTTGTTTTTAAATTTTGTTCATTTTGTTTTTCTAAAACCCCTAAAGGCTTCGGGCCTTATTTAAAATGGCCTTGGGCCGGTTTAATTTAAAGGGCTTAAAGCCCTGTTTGTTTTCGTGAGGCCTTAAGGCCTTGTGCCTTGTGTGTGTGTGTGTTTACCCGTGTGTGTGTGTGTGTGTGTGTGTGTGTATGCATGCACATGCATGCCGTGCATGTGTGTGTGTTTGGGCTAAAGCCCAAACCCCAATTTTCCACCCTAAAACCCTTTTAACCCAAAAACCCTAGGTTCCTAAAATCTTTTAAAACCCTAAATCCATCCAATCTCAAATCCCCTATTTTATTTAGTTCAAACCCAATCTTTTAGTTCAAACCCAATCTTTTAGAAAAATCCTTTTATTTATTTATTTCAATTTTGTGCTTAGGTAAAGTTGCTAGTGGAGAAATTCTATATCCTTATTCGCGCGACTCTTTTGCTAAGGAATATTTGTGAGTGGACCCTTTCTAAAATTACATGATTTTATAGTAATTGCATAAATGATTAGCATGCCTACGAATTTTGTGAATTGATTTATATCAATCCTGTTTACTGAATTTATTGATTTCGTCTCGTGTTTTGGTGAGGAAATAATTGTTAGCTTATACTGAGCTATATTTTAATATATATCATATTTTCTATAAAAACCATGAACTGGTAGACTATCCGATGGATGACGATAGAATGCTAGAACATGTTTTCGAAACCCCTCTTTATAGTATAGACGATGGATTACTTTATACTATGAAGTGATTATTTATGAGAGGCGTAAATATTTGTGCGTACCTAGTAGACACTATGCCGCTTGGGGCGAGGAACTAGTGTTGGCATTTAGGCCGGGAGAAATAATCCCTAGCTACGGGTTGAGGAACATGGAGCAGGTATTGGGCCGGGAGTTGGTAATCTCTGGCTATGGGCGCAGAGACCACGGAGCAAGCATTGGGGCGGGAGTTTATTTATTCAGTGATCTTTCTAGCAGCACACCGCATTTAACGAGACGATTTATGATACGTTTACTGTTTTGATTTCCGCAATGCGTTTCCGCGATATGACTTTTGAGATATTTTTGGCATGCTAGGATTTTAATTAAATCCATCACTTATTATGCTAGTAGTTTTCATTATTAAACTGTGGGAGTTAGTATCTTGATAACTGTTTTATTATTATATATATATATATATATGAACTTGGTCCATTCACCTTTGTTTTGCGCCACCATTCAGGTTATAGAAACGAGGACTACGACTCGACATACGAAGCATTCCCCTACCAGTAGCACTCTATCACCCACTTGTGTGATATCTTGTAATGATCTTTCTTTTTGTAAATCTTGAATTAGATTGTGTTCTGTGCACTCTAGGCACTTCCTTGAACTTTGTTAATTACTCTTAAATTCTGATGTTTATTCATGAATATCTTCTTCTAATCATTACTCTTGTAATCAATTAATGACTTTCGTCACCCTTGGGTGTCGGGTAGCACGTGTCTATCTTGGTATTCGAAGAATATCAGGGTCGGAGCATGTCAAATGGAAAAGGAGCAACCTCGATCATATCACTAAGTTGAAACATGGGTAGATCGTTGATGTGGTGCTAACAATGACTGTAATTTTTGGTAGGTGGCCTTCAATTGTGTCTTGAGGCAATTAGACAATCGCAATAGTGACCTCAACGTGTCAGATGACGTGTACGTATGCATTTAAGTGGACAAGATATTTTAGTCTTTGGTCGTTTGCCTCGCAAACACGCTTCTGAGAGATTTCTATCCAATGCTTTGGACAAGTTGCAGCGAAATGAAATGATCGTCTGAACTTAGTTTGAATTTAGAAGTTGGTGGATCGAAGTTATGTAACTTTTGTGTCAATAAAAATAAATAAAGCCCATAGCAGGCTTTATTTTTATTTATAATCCAAACATGTATTATATTATGTACGGTTAGTAATGTATGACTAGTTTGCTGTACTGTGTGAGATAGTTGCCTTCTTTTATTTTTCATTGATAACAATGAATCTGTTCAACCAAAAGAAGTCAACTTTCCCCAAAAAATAGAAAATAAATAAAAATTTTGGCTGCATGTGCAGCGTTGAATCTGTTTAATATGACTGACGAAGGTCGTCTCTCTTATTTCTGTTTCACTTAATACACCAAAGACAAAGTGGAACTTCCCTGTTTGTTTTATTAGACCATCTCCAACTGAAGGGTCTAGAGGGCCAGATAGCCGAAAATAGCCCAAAAACCGTCTCCAACCGAGGACTAGGTCAGGAGACTCGTGGGCCCCACAAAATCTGAAATGGCCAAAGGGCTAATTGGCTGGACCAATCCAGCCAGCCAGCCAGCCACGGGCTAGGCCAGAAATTTTAGCATAACCGATAGGAATTCTAGGCCAAATTTCAAATGCAACGGCTAGCTGACATCAGCTAGCCATTATTTTTTAATTTTGTTTTTTACAGTTTTATTTTATTTTTTTTTTTTACACAATTTTTTTCCTATAACTTCTATTTTTTTCTATAACTTCCTATAACTTCTATTTTACAAAATTTGTTTTATATTTTTTCTAAATTATATTTTTTTCCTATAACTTCTATTTACAAAATTTGTTTCATATTTTTTTTTAAATTCTATATTTTTTTCCTATAACTTCTATTTTACAAAATTTGTTTCATATTTTTCTTAATTTCCTATAACTTCTATTTAAGTTGTAGTTTTTAAATAATAAATTATGTTTGGCCTTATGGCCATTTGGCCCTTGGTTGGAGACGGTTTTTTGTGACAGGGCTAAAATGAGCCCTATGGCCTTTTAGCCCTCGGTTGGAGATGGAGGCAAATATGACCATGTACTGTTCATTAAAATATTAATATCTTGGAGGGTCATATGACTAAAACGAGTTCTCTGACCAGCCTTTGGTTGAAGATGGCCTTAACTCCTCCATTTATCTCTATTCTTTTGTTGATTGGTTTGGATTTTTTTGTTTAAAAAAAAAGAAGGAAGAAAGTGGAAATCTGCTTGTAGTAATGAACTTCTTGGAGGAGGAGAAGATAGAAGAGAGGGATTGGTTCCCTTTTCAAAGGAGGATAAATGTTCCTTCAGTTCGTCAATGGAAATATGATGTGTTTCTAAGTTTCAGGGGTGAAGACACCCGCAAGGGTTTCACAGACCATCTCTATGATAAATTACAGTGGCATGCAATCAAAGCTTTCAAGGACGACCGAGGACTTGAAAGAGGGACATTTATCTCTCCTGAGCTTCATAGTGCAATCGAAGAATCTCAGTATGCTATCGTTGTTCTTTCGCCAAACTATGCCTCTACAACATGGTGCTTAGATGAACTTGCGGTGATTTTCCGGTGCATGGCAAAGAGGGAGACAATTATGCCAATCTTTTACAATATCGATCCCTCTGACGTACGACATCAAAGGGGGACTTTTGCTGAAGCTTTCGCAAAGCATGAAAAAGACATTATCAACATACGCCAATGGAAGCCGGATCGGTGGAGAGCTGCTTTAACGGAAGTGAGTAATCTCGCAGGGTGGACTTCAAACGATAGGTAAGCAAAGTTACCATGAGTAATGTATACTCGGGCGTCGCGTTCCTTGAACCTCCTTTGGTGACTATTTTTCTTACTTGAATTTCTTGTAGGTATGAAACAGAGCGTATTAAAGAGGTTGTCGAAGTCTTATGGAAAAAGATGCATCCTACATACACACTCTCAGGTTCAACAGAGAACATAGTCGGAATTGATTCTAGGCTGAAATATTTAGACATGCTTTTATCTATCCATGCAAATGATGTTCGCTTTATAGGGATATGGGGGATGGGCGGGATGGGTAAGACAACCCTTGCTAGACTAATTTATGAGAGAATTTCCCATGAGTTTCAAGTTAGCAGCTTTGTTGCCAATATTAGAGAGCATTCCTCGAAATTTGGTTTATCTCATCTACAAAACCAACTTATTTCCTTGGTTTTGAAGGAGAAAACTACACAAGTCTGGGATGCTTATAGTGGAAGTGATATGACAAAGAAACTTTTATCTAATAAAAAGTTTCTTCTCATTCTTGATGATGTTGATCAATTAACCCAACTTGAAATATTGGCTGGAAAGATAGATTGGTTGGGTCAGGGAAGCAGAATCATCGTTACAACAAGAGATGAGGGCGTTTGTGTTGGAATTAAATAGAATTCAGTTTTGTTCAAGTGTTTAAGAAGGAAGAAATCAATAGAAAAGTGTATGTCTAGTCTCATAAGACAAGTGTATGCTTTAGATCTTTGTTTTGAATCAAGGGCTGAGATTGCTCTAGATTAGCTTGTAAGGAAATATCCTAAGTTGATATTTATTGAAATATCTGTGATTACTTCACAGATAAGAAACCTTTCACATTCCCCCCGATTCTGTGTTCTCTATTTCATTTTTCTTGTCTGCCTCCAGGAACCAAACTAACTCACCAGAATTTATCATGGCCTCAGAGCTTAGGTTCTGATCAAATTCAGGACTGGGCGTTTTGTGTGTGTGCTTCGTATCTCTGAAAAGGAAAGGGAAAAAAACATACCCAGATCGTGAAAATCTCATCTGTTCTTACAAAGCCTCACATGGTTACTTCGAGCAGTGGAGGAGATCTGAGGGCTCCTATTTTCAATGGGATCAACTACGACTTTTGGTCCATCAAGATGAAGACCATATTCAAATCACATGATCTCTGGAATTTGGTGGACAAGGGTTATGAAACTGTAGAAACTGAAAATGATTCTAGCGATGAAGATCAACAGTCTGTGAGGAAGATAGCAATGAAAGTTAATGAAACAAGAGATGCAAAAGCTCTTGGTATCATTCAAGGGGCAGTGTCTGATGAGATCTTTCCTCGAATCTCAAACTTTGAAACCTCCAAGACTGCATGGGATGTTCTTCAACAAGAATTTCGTGGTGATAAAAAGGTTAGGTCTGTCAAACTACAATGTTTAAGAAGAGATTTTGAGTACACTAGGATGAATGATGGTGAAGCTCTATCTGTTTATTTAACAAGATTGACTGATATTGTGAATCAAATGAAAACTCTTGGTGAAGAACTGACAAATCAAAGATTAGTGCAAAAGATACTTATTAGCTTGCCTAAATCTTATGATTCCATCGCATCTATTATAGAAGAAACTAAAGACCTTGACTCCATTGAGGTTCAAGAAGTGATTGGTACATTGAAAGGCTATGAGCAGAGGTTAAATATGCATTCTGAAAACTTAGCTGAAAAGGCTTTTACTAGCCTAAGTGTGACTGAGAGAGATAGCAGTTACAGGGGTCAGGGGAGCAACTCAAATCAAAAGAAATTATGGAAAGGAAAAGGGAAGAAATGGGACAACAACCATACTTCACAATCAAAATCAGAATCTAGCAGTGAGTCTACCAAAACCAAGTGTAAAATCTGTGACAAATTACACTATGGTGTTTGCTGGTTCAAGGGAAAACCCAAATGCACCAAGTGTGACAGATTTGGCCATCTAGCAAAAGATTGTAATCCAAGAAGGAACCAAGTTGTCAACTATGCACATAGAGCAGAAGAAGAGGAAGTAAATGTCTTTTATGCTTGTAGTGTTGCAAAAACTGAAAACAAGAAAGGAATCTGGTATATTGACAGTGGATGCAGTAATCACATGACTGCATATGAATCCTTACTGATCAACATTGACAGAAGCTTCAATTGCAGAGTTAAAATGGGGAATGGACAACTAGTGGAAGCTACTGGAAAAGGAACTCTTGTTCTAGAGACAAAGGGTGGAAGAAGATTCATCAAGGATGTAATACTTGTACCAGGTCTTGATGAGAATCTCCTTAGTGTGGGACAGATGATTGCTCATGGTTACTTCTTACTTTTTGGAGACAATATGGTGGAGATCTTTGATGACAGAAGCCTCCAAAACTTGGTAACACAAGTTGGCATGACAGAAAACAAAAGCTTTCCACTTATGCTAGATTACAATGATTCGATTGCTCTAAAAGCAAGTGTTGCAGAAAACTCTTGGTTATGGCATAAGAGGTACGGACATCTCAACTTTCACAGTTTAAAGAGATTGGAGAAACTACAAATGGTGACTGGTCTTCCTGAGTTACAAGAGACTAAAGAACCGTGTGAAGGTTGCATATTGGGGAAGCATCACAGGGACTCTTTTGAAACTGGAAGTGCATGGAGAGCAAGTCAACCTCTAGAACTCATACACACAGATGTGTGTGGTCCAATGAAGACACCTACACTCAGTGGGAACAGATATTTTCTGCTATTCATTGATGACTGCACCAGGATGGTTTGGGTATATCTTATGAGAAACAAGAGTGAAGTCTTTTCAATCTTCAAGAAATTCAAAATGATGGTTGAACTTCAGAGTGGTCTCAAGATCAAAAGACTAAGAAGCGACAGAGGTGGTGAATTCACTTCACTTGAGTTCCAAGAATTCTGTGAAGGAGCAGGATTACAGAAGCAATTGACAGTGGCCTACACACCACAACAGAATGGTGTGGCTGAGAGGAAGAACAGGACCGTGGTTGAAATGACCAAGTCAATGCTCCATGATAAGAAAATGCCACTTTCTTTTTGGGGTGAAGCTGTCAATACATCTGTGTATCTCCTAAACAGGTGTCCAACTAAAGCACTTGAGAAGAAAACACCGTTTGAGGCATTTAGTGGCAGAAAACCAAGTGTGAAGCACTTGAAGGTGTTCGGATCAATCTGCTATGCACAGATACCATCTCAACTACGACACAAGCTTGAGATCAATAGTGTCAAGTGTGTCCTTGTAGGTTATGGAAGCTGTGAAAAGGGCTATAGGCTCTACAATATTGAGTCACGTAAA
This sequence comes from Malus sylvestris, assembly GCF_916048215.2. Taxonomy (NCBI): domain Eukaryota; kingdom Viridiplantae; phylum Streptophyta; class Magnoliopsida; order Rosales; family Rosaceae; genus Malus; species Malus sylvestris. Next base: position 3,767,219 of record NC_062264.1, on the reverse strand, counting down.
GTGATTCTCTCAAGGGATGTGGTGTTCAAGGAGAATGAAGCATGGAATTGGGAAACCAATAACATAGACACCATCTCATTTCCACTAGCAATGGAAGAAGCACAAGCTGAAGTGCAAAATGTGAATGAACCTGTTATACAAGATGAGAGTCAAACTGATTTTTCAACTCCAACACAAGGATCTCAGTCCTCTACTTCAAATGCAGAAGGACAAGAATTACAGGATTCCTCCCCTGAATCAACTCCATCGAGAATGAGGAGTTTAAATGAGATCTATGCAGTGTGTAACTATTGTGTTGTTGAACCAGAGAGTTTTGAAGAAGCTGAGAAGGATCAATCCTGGCAGAAAGCAATGAGTGAAGAAATTGCCATGATTGAGAAAAACTCTACTTGGAAATTGGTAAATAGACCAAGTGATAAACCTGTGATAGGTGTGAAATGGATTTACAAGATCAAACTGAATTTGGATGGATCAATACAGAAGAACAAAGCAAGATTAGTTGCCAAGGGCTACTCACAACAACCTGGGGTAGATTTCAATGAAACCTTTGCCCCAGTGGCAAGGTTAGACACCATTAGAACCTTGATTGCTCTTGCTGCCCAAAAGGGATGGAAACTTCACCAGTTAGATGTCAAATCAGCTTTTCTAAATGGCATTTTGGAGGAAGAAGTGTATGTGGATCAACCACAAGGATTTGAAGTGCCAAATAAAGAGGAGAAGGTCTACAAGTTAAACAAAGCACTGTATGGACTCAAACAAGCCCCCAGGGCTTGGTACAGTGAGATAGATTCCTATTTCAGCAAGAGTGGATTTAACAAAAGTCCTAGTGAAGCAACATTATATACAAAAACTGGTGAGAACTCTGAGATGCTTATTGTGTCTATATATGTTGATGATGTGGTCTTTACTGGTAATTGTGAAGAAATGATTGAAGAATTCAGAAGGGAAATGATGAGACAATATGAGATGTCGGATCTTGGCTTGTTGCATCACTTCTTGGGAATTGGAGTAATACAAGAAACTACTGGGATTTTCATACATCAACAGAAGTATGCACAATCACTGCTTGAAAGATTCAATCTGAAAGGATGCAAATCTGTGGCAACACCATTGATCACGAATGAGAAACTTTGTAAAGTGGATGGTTCTGAATCTGCTGATGAATGCTTATACCGAAGGATGGTTGGAAGTCTGCTTTATTTGACTGCTACAAGACCTGACATTATGTATGCAGCCAGTCTCTTATCAAGGTTTATGCATAATCCCACGAGAATTCACATGGGAACTGCTAAGAGAGTACTAAGGTATATCTCAGGGACCTTGGATTATGGAATCAAATATGAAAAGGGAGAAAAAGCAATTCTGGTAGGCTTCTGTGACAGCGATTGGGGTGGCAGTGAAGATGACATGAGAAGTACCTCAGGATATGCATTTACATTCGGTTCTGGGATATTTTCTTGGGCTTCTGTCAAGCAACAAAGTGTTGCATTGTCTACGGCTGAAGCAGAGTATGTGAGTGCTGCAATGGCTACCTCCCAAGCTATATGGTTGAGGTTTGTGTTAAAGGATTTTGGTGAAATGCAAGTGGATGCTTCACCACTTATGTGTGACAACACATCAGCAATAGCTATGACCAAGAATCCTATTTTTCATCAGAAAACCAAGCATATCAAAAGGAAGTTTCACTTCATAAGGGAAGCCTTGCAGGAGAATACCATTGAACTGATCTACTGCAAATCACAGGATCAAATGGCCGACATCTTCACCAAAGCTCTACCGAGGGAAAGGTTTGTCTATCTCAGAGGAATGCTTGGGATCAAAACCAGAATTCATTTAAAGGGGAGTGTTGGAATTAAATAGAATTCAGTTTTGTTCAAGTGTTTAAGAAGGAAGAAATCAATAGAAAAGTGTATGTCTAGTCTCATAAGACAAGTGTATGCTTTAGATCTTTGTTTTGAATCAAGGGCTGAGATTGCTCTAGATTAGCTTGTAAGGAAATATCCTAAGTTGATATTTATTGAAATATCTGTGATTACTTCACAGATAAGAAACCTTTCACATTCCCCCCGATTCTGTGTTCTCTATTTCATTTTTCTTGTCTGCCTCCAGGAACCAAACTAACTCACCAGAATTTATCAGTTTGCTAATCGAGCATGGTATACATAAAAGATACGAGGTTTTGGGACTAAATGTTGATCAAGCTCTTCATCTCTTTAGTTTGAAAGCCTTCAAAACAGATCAGCCAGAAGACGCTTATGTGGAGCTGTCCAAGTGTTTCGTAAATTATGCTGAAGGTCATCCCTTAGCTCTTACGATCTTGGGATCATCTTTGTATAAAAGAGAGAAAGATGCCTGGAGTAGTGCACTGGATAAGCTAAAGAAAGCTCCCAGTGCAACAATTTTCCGAACACTTAAAATAAGTTATGATGGCCTTGATGAGATGGAGAAGAGAGTTTTTCTTGATGTTGCATGTTTCCATACTGGGAATGACAAGGAACGAGTAATTGAAATACTAGAAAATTGTGGATTTTGCGCTCATATTGTGATAGATGTTCTCATTGAGAAATCTCTTTTAACTATTATGGATGGGTATGTGATTTGACACAAGAAATGGGATGGGAAATTGTTCGACAAGAATCATTTGAAGAGCCCGGTCGACGTAGTAGGCTGTGGCTTTATAAGGACATCTTCCATGTATTCATGAAGAACACAGTAAGTACGAGAAATACCAACCATGAATAGCACCGTAGTTCATTTCAACATATATATATATATATATATATATGTAACTTGCTTGGGAAATTAACTTTCCATAACTTCTTGTTTATTAGGGAACAGAAGCAATTGAAGGCATCGGCTTACGCTTGCCTGAATTCTAGCTCAGTGGAATCCTGAAAGCTTCTCTAAGATAAGTAGGCTAAAGTTTCTCCAACTTCATAATTTGAACCTTTCTGTTGGCCCCAAATATCTTTCCAATGCATTGAGAGTGCTTGATTGGAGTTGTTATCAATGGCGGATCCAGGATTTTAGTATGGGGTGGTCCTAACTTTAAAGCTCCAAAAAAAAAAAAGACCAAAATAACATTAAAAAAAAAAGAAAAAAGAAACGACAAAGTCACTATCTGTCTATCAAAATAAAATAAATATTTTTGTTGTCTTGAAGTATAACTACATAATGTGTAACTCTTGTCGTGAATGCGAGACTATCAAAACTCTTGCTGTTAATACAAAGACAAACACTGTGTTGATCACTTGAGTGACAAGTCCTCACAACATGCACTAATAAATAAACTAGGCACCCCAAAAAAAACTTGCATAACTAAACTCTAATTAGGGTTTTGGGATCGAAGAGAATAATGGAAGATGTATGCAAACTAGAGGCTAAACCCAAATGCCAACAAAGATTATAGGCCCATTGGGCTGCAGTCAGCAATAAGCATAGAGAAGGAGGGTAAGTTTAAAGTTTTTTACTGGTTGGCAGAGTTGAGGAATCCCAGTGTGTAAACCTCACGTGGAGTCTAAACCAAAGAGATGTGATCGGATGTCCAAACACAATAAAAAATGCACGCTTTCCATTTTTTTAATGGTTTGGCTCAAAATGGTCTCGTTTTGGCCAAGTAATTTGAAAGAAAAAGGGTCATCTTCTTTCTCCTTCTGTTTTGCAGAAGGTGCTCAGCAGCCATGGTTGCTCTTCTCCTCCACCATAGCCTGGATTTGGGTGGTCCTGGAGATTTTCATAGCCACTTTTATGTGCCTTTGGGTGGTCCTGGAACCACCTTGGTCCCTTAATAAATCCGCCTCTGGTTGTTATCCTTCAAATTCCCTCCCACCAACTTTTCAACCAAACGAACTTTCTGAACTTTGTTTGCATCACAGTAAAATTGATCAACTTTGGAGTGGAATAAAGGTAAGAGATTTGATAAAAGCCATTATACACTTTTTTAGAACCTTGCCCGCCGCCCGACTAGTGCCTAACGTTTTTTAGAACATTGCTTGATGGTGATGATGTTGAGCAAGCAGTACCTCAAAACCCTTGGCAAGCTGACATATATCAATAACCAGAAGAAGAAAGACCTAGTGAAGTGGAAGTATCAACTCCACAATCACAACTCAGGAGGTCAACAAGAATACGAAAGTCAAATCCTAAATACACGAATGCAGCTACAGAAAAAGAAGTAGTTGAATCTATATGGCGTACAGTTGGGTGAAAAAGGCCACTACACTGGAGCTAAATCAAGCTCGGAATCTAGTGTCAAAGCGAAGATATGTGAAATCCATATCACGCAAATGGTTGTGCAAGAAAAAGCTTTGACATCAACTCGACATGGAGGAAAGGATGAGCTGGTGTTGAGGGGGAGTGTTGAAGATAAACACCAGCCCAATTGGTGTTTATGTTGAAGTGTAATCTTGCCTTGGCCCAAGATGGCTCTAACCCATGGACAAAGAAAGATCCATGCACATGCTAGAAAATTCTAGCAAAGTTCAAGTTGGTGGAATGCATGCATAAATATCTAAGGTCTTTTGTAGAAAGAACTAGAATCTTGTAAAATTGTGTGGTTGTTAAGCATTAGCTAGAAAGTTCTAGCAATGCCAAAGTTGGCAAACCTTGCCTATAAATAGGTGAGGTGCTAAGCTATGTAACCAATCAAGAAAGTAGCTAAGTAGGAAGCAAGTAGGCAACCAAGTGAGAGTGAAAAGTAAGAGTAGTCTTGTGAGGAGTGTGAATGGTCTAGAGTTTATCTCTAGAAAGTGAGTGAGTATCATAGCTTCTAAAGAGTGTCCTTGAGAGTTTGTGTGTTGTAATATTTTGTGAGTGTAATACAAGTAATTATTACTTGTTTTATCCCTCCAACACTTGTGTTAGAGTTGTGTACTCTAATTTTCCTCAACAGAAGAAGTGTGGGGTGCGGTTGGTGAATGAACAAGATGCACAAGACCTCAACGACCCCAACAAAAGCCTCTCTCTTTACAAGCCTATCGACAACTTAGCAGATGTGCAAAGTTCAATCCACATGGAGAAAATAACCGAACATTTTGATGGGGCAGGATCGAGCGAAAACTCATCTATCCCTGCCAACGAATCACTCCAAAAAGGGTTGAAATATGACTAACCGTCTTACGCCCAGTTAACCATCCAATTCCTTCAAACAGTACTTGAAAAGGTAAGAATACTGAAATCCATTTCTTCTTCTTTTTCAAACTATTTTCTTCCCATTTTCTTTTAGTTTTAGAATGGAACTGAAAGTCTGAAACAAGTGAAAGATCAAATCATATGTGTTCTATGTTTTTCCCATTTTCAAGCCTTCCAAGGCATTGTAAAGATGAGTTGGTCAGGGCCGGGCCTAGCCCAGTGCAAAGAGGGCCCAGGTCCGAGGCCCAATAAAAAGAAAAAAAATTCTGGTGGTGACCCGCGAATTCGACTCTCCGTTCTTCATTGACGCTTCGAAACCTCTACAGTCTTTAATATGCATTCCAAGGATCAAATTCCAAGCCTTGTATTATTCCAAGGATCATAAGTGGATAATCATAACTCAATTCTTTAAGAACCCAGTACCCATAATTTCAATTGAAGCAATTTTTCAATTCTCAACCGAGCTGGCTTCGAATTCCAGAATTTTGAATCAATTACCTTATTTCCCTACTTGAGTTGTGCCTCTAAGTCTCCGTCGTCCCGTGATCCCGTCCTCCGTCCAATCCACATCCTGAGGTTTTCCAGTTCCCATCCCACCACTCCAATCGTCGTGGCAGATGGCCTAGAACTATAAGCAAATTTGAAGGTTGAGGTGTTGAGCACAGTCCTAAGTCCCACTTTGACTCCCATTTGGGCGGTTAGGCCATAGTGACAGAGCCCACTTTTCATTCGTTTTTTTAATTGATTTTCATTTAGTTTTTCTTAAAAAAATTTCAACCTAATTTTGCTTTTAAAAAAAAAATTACCAATCAATTCGCTTTTTACAAATTAGTTCGTATCGGAACTACAAAAGCCGCAAAGTACAACAATCGCGTGTCATATCAAGATTACAAAAGTAGCAAAGTTGAATGGAATAGGATTCTCTCCTATCAAATTCTTATCCTCTTCTCTCATATCCTATAACATATTACTTTTTGTCTTATTGTCTGTGAAATCCTGTTTAACACATCCCGACTTAGATCGAGGCATGATGGCCGTCACGTGAGGGTGACGTAGCCATGTGCACCGTTCAGAAGCAATAATGATAAAGAAATACGAATAAACAAAAACTAAACCAACTAGAGCACTAGATGAGATAAGGTGCAAGTGCGATATTAAGTGTGATTGCATAACCAGAGCATATGTAGCCTAAGTGCAATCCAGCAGGACGAATACTAATTATACAACATCCAAAGATGATCCTACATTGGTGATAATTTGTCAGAGCTGCCGTGAGTTCCTCGTAAGCCACCAACAAGCACCCCTACCTAAAACATGGAGGAGCGCAAAACAGAAAGTGTGAGTGGGCAAAAACAAAGCTTTTCAAAACCATTTCACTTATCAAAAGTAGTAACACCTCACCGTAAAACCTGTATAATTCCCAGAAAATAGCATACATGCAAATATCTCAAAACCCTGTTTAAGTTAGCAAAACCATAATCATGCCATGTCAAATATCTCAGCCAAGAAATAAGTAAATCAGGTGAAATGAATCAATATGAGATGGTACTTCAGCTGGAGTCACCTAACGTGACCTGTACGACTGAGTCTATAACTCATCAACTAGTTCTCTGCACACAAGTCGGAACCACCTAAAGTAGTATGTACGACAGGCTGGCACCTATCTTGGATCCAAAGTGAGCGTGTGGTGCGGGAGGTGAATGATCATGTGAAGGCTAGGCCCTGTCCTCGGGCGGAGCACTAACACCGGGGGCAGGATAACCATCTCTAAATGTATCTCAACACAATTACTCACTACCATCACTACCATTAATATACTCACCTAAAGCTTACCTGAGAGTCCGCAGCATCAAGCAACAATATATGTGTAACCATAATAATGCACAATTAAACATAAAGAGCATTTGACATGGCATTTCAAAGTACCAAACCATTTAATTAAGTTTTCTGGGAAAAATACCAAGTATGTGTATATATATACTGAAAACCAAAAGCCCACTCACTGATATGTGGAAGGGTCGTAACTCCCGAGCCTTGCTTGACTACGCTTCTCCTCAGGATAGGTCTCACATATATGCGAAACAACTATACAAACGTTATTTTTAAGCACATAACCAACACTAGGTAATAACTTCTCATACATTGCTTAATTGGGGTGTTTGAATATACCAACGTGGCCTACTCAACCCCACAAACATCCCCATATTTTTAGAAAAAAATTTCTGATGTCTCACGCGCCCTCACGCACCAGCCAAGGCACATCCAAACTCGCGACCCATGCGCAGGCAAGTGCCTGGCACACTGACGGATTCCCTAACGGCGTTAGGGAATATTCCATTAAATAAAATCATATGCCGTTAAATATACCTGATGCTGTTAGGAATATTCTGTCAACTTTGACGGAATGTTCGCTTTCTTCTCCTACGAGTCGTCGGATTCCGTCGCTGTCGCCGGAAACTGGGAAAAACTTCAAATCGTCAAATGTTCTTCATTTCTCAACCAAAATGAAGCTTAGGACTAGAGGAACAAAACCTTACCACTTTTGGGACCTAAAACCTGCTAAATCTCACCGGGAAAACTTCGATACTCCGACCACTCTGCAACTCACTAAACCCGAGCTTCCCGACGTCCAAAACCTTTCAAAATCCTTCCCTAAGCTTTGCGAAGTAATTATAAGGCTCCCTAGACCCTTAAAACTCGAAGAAAAGTTTGCGATCACGATTGAGCTACTGTGTACCTCCTCAGAGCTTCTTGGTTCTCGAGTTCCCGACGTCTTCACATCCAACCAAAAGTATGTATGAGTTTGTATGGTTACAAGGAATGTGATGATGGTGTTTGTAACCTCGATCCGTGCCTGAAAGGGTAGTTTCACGAGTCGACCGTATAAGTTGTAAGGACAATAGAGGAAATCCGAGAGAGAAGAGAGAGAGAGTCAACGAGAGTTTGGGTGTGTGTGTGTGTGGTCCAACGTTAACGGGAGTTTGGGTGTGTGTGTGTGTGGTCCAGCTTTGGGCTACCAAAAAACAACAAAAACAATTAACTTTAAGTTTCAAAAACTTAGGAATAAACTAGATTGGTCTAGAACCTAAGCTTAAACCACACCACCACACAATATAACTCAACGTCCAAGGGTATTCTAGTAAATTCCATGCTCTCGAGGATAAAATAATACACATTCAGGACGGGCTGTCACACTGTTCTTGGATTTCATTGTTATAACCTACGTATTTGTATTATTGAGATTTTATATTTTCTTTTTGAGAATTTATATTAATTCATTTGAATTTATATTTTAATTAAACTAGTTACGAAGTTTGAAGTTTGGAAATTAATTATTAAAATCCGCAGACCTTTCGAGGTCACAATTTATATTTTTTAATAGAGCTCGATCTCACGAATACGTAGGCGCAAACCGCTAGTGAAACGGAGTTAAAACAAAAGAGATATTATTTAAATTTAGGGGTATTATTGTAAATTGGCCCTCATCTAGAAGGCTCCAGCAATTTTGGAGCACTGGGGGGAAATGCCTTGTGGGTGGCCAAGATGAAGAGTTGAGGAGAGAAAGGAGAGAGATGGATGGAGGAAAAGAAAAGAAAAGGAGAAGAGGGGAGAGGTCTCGGCCAATGAGGAAGAGAGAGGAAAATGAAGGGACGAATAAGAAGGAAAAGAAAGGAGGGGAAGGAAGAGAGGAGAGACTTACCGAATCCCTTACCCGGTCCTCCATTTCAACCCGACCCGAGTTCCGTCGACATTCCTAATGGTTTTTCCATCCATTTTTCAGGTGAATTATGGCCTTCACCCCCACTAAACAACTCCATGGCCCTCCCTCTTCCATTTTCACCAAAAATTCGAAGAAATTTGGTGGTATTTCGATGAAGAACCAACGAGGGTGTCTCAAAGCCACGGCGACGGAATTCACCGTTTTTACGAGCTCTTCCGTCAACCATCACCATCCTCAGGTGTCCTTGGATTCCAAGAACAGAGCCCAATCAACATTTGGGGCGACGGAGCGACGGAATGGAAGAATCGAAGTTCACTCTTTTAGGGTTTTTTGGTGGTTCTTGATGATTTCAGGCCACTTCCCGGCCGAACTAGGTTTCGGCCCAGGTATGAAAATGGCTCCCCTCACTAAGATCTACTTGTCTGTAAAATTTGGTAATGTTTAGATATAGTTGAATTTTCTGGCGAGTCAGGGTGGCCAACTGCCACCTACAGCGGCGCGTGGCCTGTGGGACGCCGATGCTATTTTACGCTAAATTGATATCTTGATCTCAGATTTGATATACGTATGATGTGATTTGATTATTGTGAACTTAGTTTCCTTACTTGATTATTATAGTTTTCGATGATCCGACCGTTGGATTGTCACCAAACTTTGATAAATTATAGTACGTAATATATAAGGACCATAGGAACTGACGGATCAGGAATCCGACGTACAGATCCTCCCGAATTGGATTTGTAAGTTCATAAAATAAACGTGACCGCCACTTGAATTTGTAATTGGTGGAGATCCGACCGTTGGATCGTAATGATGTTTTAGTATGTTATTCTAGAAACATAATGTGGATATTGGGAAGTTACATATTAGGAGTTTGGTAGGCGGATTTTCCGGTTTAGATTTCTAGGGTTATGGACCGTAATCTCGACCTTGATCGAAGATTGACTTTTTAGTCAACTAGCATGAGTTCTTCTAGCGTGTTGCCGATCTTAAAGTGTAGTTGGGATTTTATGGAGTTTGATGGGCTCCTCGTGATGACATGTCTCCTTGATTTACATGCATCTTGATTTACATAATGATGGCATTATATGGTCATATACTTGTTTATTTTATGTGATTTGATTTGTGTATTGAACTTGTTGTGGAATGCGTGATTTGATTTGTATGATTGGTTTGATGTGATGAAATGTGAGAGCTAGTAGTGGACCGTTAACCCGTTGCCATGGGGTTTATTGCTTTGGAGCTTGTTTCATATCCCATTCCATTGTTTCATTTCTCGTTTCGTTAACCATTCTAAATTTAGTACTTGTACTTTGTTTCATTTCATTAAGCATTTGTAAATTGTGCACTTGATTCATGTTTTGTTTCTTTGAGCCGTTGATATGTTCCTTGGCCCTCCACTCAATTCCATTGAGTGATACAGAACTAAGTATCCACTGGGGTTCCATTGAGTGGTCTGGTTCCCTGCTCCGTCTGGATTCCTTTGAGTGGTCCAGAATCCCTTGTCACGCCCTGATCTCAACATACGTTCAGGATCGACACGTGACATCATCAAATAACTGTATATCTAACATACCTGCCTTCGGAATATGTACCAAGCACATCCCAAGCCTCGAATTGCATAATAATTTTTCGTACACTTTATGACTGCATTTAACCTCCCATTAGACTGTCTAGTACCCTCAATAAGGATCAAGCCATTTGTAGTTCGTCATTTCACTACACTCGAACATCCATCACATAAATCACTATGTCTCAACAATATATCCCTACCATGCAATATGTCAAAGAACCAATGACGAAGCACAATATTCTTCTCAAGCCACATTGATCAACTAAAATAATCACAATAATAACATCCATATCTAAAGTCATTCTACAACTCCGTCAATTAATCAATTCATGAATCAAAATGCATGATCTTAGCATTTATTTATGTTAATCAATCAATGCGATAACTTCTCATTTCACTAGTTTAACTAAGGAACTCTATATAATTCCCTACTTGGATTATGAGTAATAAACATGGTAATTCTAATTTACATTCACAACATCTATTAGGGGTAATTCCCATTCACTCGAACCTAGGGTTCTAGAGTAACCTTATGGAAATGAGCAAGAGCAAGGATTCTGCACCACTCAACGGAATCCAACAATCTCGGTTTCTAGACCATTCAACAGAACTAAAATACCAAGCTGCTTCTCGTAATCTACCCTGACCTATTATATGTACAATCATGCTTACATCAAGGAGATGGCACGCTGGGCAAATTAGACACTCGGATAAGCTGCGAAGCTCAGGTAAGTGACAATAATACAAGTATGTGATATTCAATCAAAACAGACCATCGATCACATTCTATAAGCATCAAGTATAGAATCATGCTTTATGGAATCATAATCAAGTCGCTGAAAACTCCGTGGGACTAGACATCCCACGGTTTTTCTAATTCAAACCACAAGATTCTTAAAAACCATAATTCATATGTATATTAAAAATTAGGGCTAGAGGGACGTAGTTTGGCCGAAGCCTACATAAGTAACCAAACAGGAAATGGCCCCCATAACAGATTAACCAAGCAGAGCCACCCCTGAGTAACCATGTAGGTAGCGACCCCCCATCGCAGATTAACCAAGCAGAGTCATTCACACGAATCTATTAAGCAGTGATCACCCATTGCAGATTAACCAAGCATGATCACCCCTAAGTATGTATGGCCATAAGGATTTAACCAAGCATGATCCATAAATAATATGGTCCCCCATCATGGATTAACCAAGCATGACCGCTAGTGACCTCCTATCGAGGATTAACCAAGCAGGATCATAGTCCCCTAGTGGCCCTCAATTTACAAAACATTTAAATATGTAATTCAAATAACTTTTTCACAAATATTACCAATCCATAAATCAAATCACATTTAATAAAAATAGATCAATGGCCAATTATAAAAGAATCACATTTTAACAAGAAACATATTTATAAACCATGTCATATCCACAAAGGATATTAATATAACGAATCGGGTAATCACCATATCACATATATTAAAGTCACTCGCCTAGATAGGTCCACAAAGCTTCACTGAGTCTCTAGTAATACTAATTTTAGTAATTCAAAAGGTTCAAGACTTGTTGACCAAACGTCAACTGTGGGGTCCACACCGTAGCAATTTAATCCGGAAGATCCGCACATCATAATCTAGATCTGTAACTTCCTAAGATCCTCATTATGCTCAAAGAATAATATACTAAAATCTCATTGCAATCCAACGGTCGGATCTCCACCAATTGCTAGAATTAGGTGACGGTCAACAACTTATTTTACAAACTTAGAAATCCAATTCGGGAAGATCCGTATGTTGGATTCCCGATCTGTCAGTTCCATTTATCCTCAAATATTATGTTCTATAACGCATTAAGGTTTAGTGACGATCCAACGGTCGGATCATCGATTCGTATAATGATCAAGTGATGTATCATAATGAAACTAGGTTCAATTAATCAAATCACATTACTCAGGTATCAAATATGAAATTAGGGCATCTAATTGGACTTAGAAAGACATCGTCAGTCCACCGCTACATGCGCTGCCGTACATGACGGCCGGCCACCCCGACTGGCCGGAAAATTCAACTAACTCTAAAAATTATCAAATTTTACAGGCAAGTAGAGTCCAATAAGAGAAACAACTTTCATACTTGGGCCAAAGTCCAATTCGGCCGGAAAACACCTCAAATTCCCCTCGAACCGTCGAAACCCTTGATTGTGAGCGTTCTTCAATTCAACCAATCGCAACACCACTGCCCCTAAAACTGTTTAGGCTTTGTTCCTAGCCTCTACAGAAGTGTTTTGGTGGTGGTAATTGAAGGAGATCGTTTCACAAATGGTATATCTCGGGCAAGGTTTCCCGTGGCACCCACGGTGGGTTTTTCACCAAACTACAACTAAATTTCCTATGATTTTGGGTGGGAATGGTAGAGAGGATGTTGTAGAAGAGGTTGCAGGTGTTGGTTGGTGGTGGTTCGATGGAAAAAAAATAGCAGAAATTGCCTAAATTAGAACCGGGTCGAACTGGTTAGGTGGGTCGACAGGAAATGGGTCTTTTTCCCACCTTTTTCTTTTTCGATTGGTCCCCCCCCCTTTTTTTCCTTCCTTTTTTTTAATTGGCTGATGCCTGTTCTATTTTAAAATCTGATTGGTCCCTTCCCTCTTCTAACTGATTGGTCCCTTAACCCAAATACCTGATTGGGCCTCTTTCCCACAAAGTGAGAGTTTAAATAATTCCTAAAATCTATAGTATCACAACTTCAAATGTCCGTAACTACACCATTATAACCTGGACTCGCAAACGGTTTTGGCCTATGCGCTCGTGGGTTCGAGATCTATTCGAAAACATTAATCGTGACCTCGAAAGGTCAATGAATTTAAATAATTAATTTCGAAACTTCAACCCTCATAACTAGTTTAATTAAAACCCAAATTCAAATAAATTAATATAAATTCCCAAAAAATAATAAAAAATCTCAATAATACAAATACGTAGATTATAACTGTGAAATCCAGGAACGGGATTTCACATCCCTCGTGCTCCGCAATTCCGTTGAGTGGTCCGGAATCGTATCCAGCTTGGATTTCATTGAGTAGTTTGATATGCATTGTACTCCACGATTTCGTTGAGTGGTCCGGAATCGTATCCACTCAGATTCCGTTGAAAGGTCCGGAATCCCTTATACTCTGCAATTCCGTTGAGTGGTCTGGAATCCCCTTTGGTGTCTTGGTTCCATTGAGTGGTCCGGAACCCGATGTTGATGGATTTCGTTGGGTGATCCGAAATCGCATCATTTGATTCATTTGAAACAGCTTCAGAGATGTAGGCTTCGGCCGAATTGTGTCACTCTAGCCCTACATTTCGGTGTATTGTATGAGTTATTAATTGATGTGATAATTGGATGGTGTTGGAATGCATATGTGTGGATGAATGACGAGATGACTAGAGATTATCAGTGTGTTTTGTTAAATGTTCCTTGAGGTGCTACATGATTGAATTGTGGTATTATGTTGAGACATATTGGTCTATGTGATGAATGTTCGAGTGTAGTGATATGGTGAACTACGAATGACTTGATCCCTATTTGAGGGTACGTAGGCAGTCTAACAAGGAGGTTACATGCAGCCATAAAGTATACGAAAAATCATTACGCCAGTTAGGGCTTGAGTTATGCTTGGTACATATTCCGGAGGCGGGGTATGTTAGATATACTGGTTTTTTATGACGTCACGTGTTGGTCCTGAACGTATGTCGGGATCGGGGCATGACATTATCTCTATAAAAAAATCAATATAGGATGTTGACATGACTAAACCGTAACCGTTCAAATAGGAGGGGAGGGAAGGAAAGAGAAATTAGGAGGGGAGAGAATCCTTCTTCAAGTTGAATTGGTGACTAGCAAATAAGTAATTATTATAGGCTTATTATATTAGCACCCCACAAATTGTTGAATAAACCCCACATACTTAATATACCCCACATTTACTTTTTCAATTAAAAATTATCTTAATACACCCCACTTTCTTCCCCATAATACCCTCACACCCCACATTCTTAATATACACCTTATATTTTCTATACACACCCCACATTTCTCAAATCTTATAGAACTCATTTTTTATTTTGCCGAATGATATCAAACTATCTAAACGTTAGTTTGCCGAATGATTTCAAAAAATGTTTAGGTTCATTTGAACGTTTTTCAATAACAATAATAATGATTTCAAAGCTTTCGAAACATCGACTTCGTGTTCCATTCGTCAAAAATTATTTTTCTCAATCAACATGTTTGTAGTTTCATTACTTAGGGTTTTATTCAACAATGGAGAATGTGAGGGGTTTTGATAGTTGAAATAGATAAATAATACACTAAAAGTGATTTGGGGTGTATTTATAAAATTTTTATTATTTTTTAAACCTAATAAGGTCGAAATTGTCATTACATAATAGAGTAAATTAGTCATTAATATTAAATTTTAATGTGGGGTGCATTCAACATTTTGTGGGGTGCTAATATAAATTTTTTTATTATAATATATGTTGAAACTTTAATTGATATGGTGTCTGCTGCTAATTTTTTTTATAATATAATTGATGAGGTTGAAGACTTGGAGTTTGATGGTATAATCAATGATTTTGCTTCAAAAAATGCAAGAATATTGTTTGTTAAATGTTGAAATTTCAAAGAGTTTTGCTTAGATTAATTATATATGATTTTATTTTTAATGATCGGATTTAAGTACCATGTGCTTCCGTTGTTTTTTTTTTTCAAATAATCCGGGACCTAGCCCAACAACTTCGACTGGTTCAACTCTCTTTAATCTTTTTTCTTTTTTAACAAAAAACTCCAAACCAATCAACAAAAGAATAGAGATAAATGCAGGAGTTAATAAAAGAGAAGACTTTTGTCAGTAATTAAACAGTTTCAACGCTGCAGATGCAGCCAATTTTTCTTTTTCTTTTTTTTTTATTTTTGAAAAAAGAATTGTTATTTGCATTTCAAAAATTTCATTTGTCATTCCAAACTTTCTATAATTAGAAAGAAAAATACGGAGTGTAGAATGAAATTTTTGGAATACTAATAACAGTTCCCTTTGGAAAAGTTGTCTTCTTTTAATTGAACAGATTCATAGTTATCCAATATTCTAAAAGACGTTAGGCACTAGTCGGTGGTTAGTTGGGGCCTAGCATCTAGGCGGACTAGACGGATTTAAGTAAATCTATTGTATTTCGGATAAATTAGTGTCTGTTTATACTTAAAATATATATAATTTCATCGTAAATTATAAAATAGAACGACATATATATTATTAAATATTGGAACATAATGAAAATATAGGGAGCAAACATATGTAATGTGTGTTTATTTAAGTATTCAATAAGTCTCTTACAATTTATTGGAAACAATCAAATGCAAAAAGAAAGTTATCTATTTTCTATCTAAATGAGTTGCAACCTAGAAAGGTGTCCAGACGGGTCTGGGCGGGATAGGCGGGTGTCTCAATAGGTCTAGGCATCTTTTCTTAATTTTCAAATACTTAGGCATTAATCGGGACGGCACTAGGCGGGAATTTTTATAACAGTGTTAATATAAATGAAAAGTAAAAGAAGGCAACTATCTCCATTGTGATTTTTGACATATCAGCAAACGTACAATGAAAAGTAAAAGAAGGCAACTATCTCCGGAAAAGGATCGTCATCGGATTCTTTTTTTTGGTCCTAAAGATCTCGTGATTTTATCTGTTCATCGTACATCGTGCGATTACTATCTCTATTGTGATTTTTGACAAATCAGCAAACGTACAATGAAAAGTAAAAGAAGGCAACTATCTCCATTGTGATTTTTGACAAATCAGCAAACGTACAAGCTGCCTCTGGTAAGTCAACATAAGAATCCTGGAATGAGGTCTGTTCACTCCCTAAATCCGCCATGGCGCCTTGCGGGCAAGCCGGGGATTTACTTCACATACGAGATTGGTGGGTGCGGGCGTGCCACTACTAGATGCCGCTAGTAGACGGGATTTGAATGATTGAGGTTGCGCCTTTTGACTTCAAATCAAGAGATTGTGCCATTTGAGTGGGAGTTGCTCAAATTAAGGTTCTTTGTTTGCCTTAAAAATAAGGACTTTACTTATATGAAGAGATAGAACAATATGTAAATGACAAGGTTGCTTGGAAATGTAAATGACAGAGGAAAGTGACTAATATTGCAGATTGCTTGTAATTTATATGATGGAAATGAGTACATAAAAGCTACAAATGAGATCGATACTACAAGTGAGTAGCAGAGCTAATAAACAAGAAAAGCAAAGGATGCTTGGCTAAAAATAAATGTCTACAAGGAAGCTGATGAGCTAATTTGAGTAGAGTTTTGATTGGTTGTTTTGAGTGTCCATAATCCTTGTGCATCTGCTCCTTTTTATAGAGATCTGGAGGAAACCCTCCTGCTGAGGTTTTGTACCTGCCCGAAAGAAGCTTGGGCAGCTGCTTGCATTTCCTTTTGCCAACTTGCATGTAGAAACAATATTAAAAGGGGATTTACATCTCCACCACATGTTTTTAGCACATGTTTTCCCACTTGTAATAAACTAACATTTAAAAGAAGCAAGTTGGCTTCTTTCACATGTTCCTTGCCCGAAAGCTTGCTGATGCCTTTCCATCTACTTGCCAAACATGCATGTATCTTGATTAAACAATGCTTGACAAATCTCCACCACCAAAACAAATTGGAAGAACAATATTATAGTGTCCAACCCCTCCACTTGCATCTAAATATCTTTCCAAGTTAGCTTTCTTGCATATTAATCCTCCAAATGCCATATTTTACCCAAATTGCCCAAATAAGTAAAAATGGGTATATTTTGAGTGCAAACAAGGTCGAATCAAGCAGAAGTGGTAGCTTCTACAAGGAATTCCAAGTTTTTCTTACAATTTCCGTGGTTTCCATGTAATTTTTATCGATATCGATATTATCCCGATATTTCCATGGATATTTCCGTGTTTTCGTACTACCGATATTTTCTTCCTTGGTTTTACCTAACACGCCTAGAACAACTGGAATTTCCCTCGTCTCTTACAGGAAGCTACCCTGTCTTTACCTTCCTTTTTCTGTTGATTGTTTTGGTTTTTCTTCGTTTAAAGAAATACGAAAAAGTTGTCAGTAACTCAGCAATGAATTTCTTGGAGGAGGAAAGAATGGAGAGGGATGACCGGTCCTGGTTTCGAAGGGAGCTGCTCGATGGAAGCGCCTCCGCATCTGCTCGTGCAGATCGCAGATGGAAATATGATGTGTTTTTAAGTTTCAGGGGTGAAGACACGCGCAAGGGTTTCACAGACCATCTCTATGATAAATTACAGTGGCGTGCAATCAAAACTTTCAAGGACGACCAAGCACTTGAAAGAGGGACATTGATCTCTCCTGAGCTTCGTAGTGCAATCCAAGAATCTCAGTTTGCTATTGTTGTTCTTTCGCCAAACTATGCCTCTTCAACTTGGTGCTTAAGTGAACTCGCAATGATTTTCCAATGCATGACAAAGAGGGGGACAATTCTGCCAATCTTTTACAATGTTGATCCCTCTGACGTACGACATCAAAGGGGGACTTTTGCTGAAGCTTTCGCAAAGCATGAAAAAGACATTACTGACATACGCAAATGGAAGCTGGATCGGTGGAGAGCTGATTTAACGGACGTGAGTAATCTCGCAGGGTGGACGTCAAACGATAGGTAAGCAAAGTTACCATGAGCAATATATACTCGGGTGTCGTGTTCCTTGAACCTCCTTTGGTGACTTTGTTTTTTACTTGAATTTCTTGTAGGTATGAAACAGAGCTTATTGAAGAGGTTGTCGAAGTCGTATGGAGAAAGGTGCATCCTACATACACACTCTCAGGTTCAACAGAGAACATAGTCGGAATTGATTCTAGACTGAACTATTTAGACATGCTTTTATCTTTCCATGCAAATGATGTTCGCTTTATAGGGATATGGGGGATGGGCGGGATGGGTAAGACAACCCTTGCTAGACTAGTTTATGAGAGAATTTCCCATGAGTTTCAAGTTAGCAGCTTTCTTGCTAATATCAGAGAGCGTTCTTCGAAATATGGTTTAGCTCATCTACAAGATCAACTTCTTTCCCTGATTTTGAAGGAAAAAACTACACAAGTTTGGGATGTTTATAGTGGAAGTGCTATGACAAAGAACCTGTTATCTAACAAAAAGGTTCTTCTCATTCTTGATGATGTCGATGAACTAAACCAACTAGAAATATTGGCTGGAAAGACGGATTGGTTTGGTCCGGGAAGTAGAATCATTGTTACAACAAGAAATGAGCGTTTGTTAATCGAGCATGGTATGTATAAAAGATATGAGGTTTTGGGACTAAATGATGATCAAGCTCTTCATCTCTTTAGTTTGAAAGCCTTGAAAACAGATCGGCCAGATGATGATTATGTGGAGCTGTCCAAGTGTTTTGTAAATTATGCTAAAGGTCATCCCTTAGCTCTTACTATCTTGGGATCATCTTTGTATAAAAGAGGGAAAGACGCCTGGAGCAGTGCGCTGGATAAACTAAAGAAAGCTCCCAATGCAACAATTTTCCAAACACTTAAAATAAGTTATGATGGCCTTGATGAGATGGAGAAGAGAGTTTTTCTTGATGTTGCATGTTTCCATACTGGGAATGACAAGGAACGAGTAATTGAAATACTAGAAAATTGTGGCTTTTGCGCTCGTATTGTGGTAGATGTTCTCATTGAGAAATCTCTTTTAACTATTATGGATGGGTATGTGATGATGCATGATTTGACACAAGAAATGGGGTGGGAAATTGTTCGACAAGAATCATTTGAAGAGCCCGGTCGACGTAGTAGGTTGTGGCTTTATAAGGACATCTTCCATGTATTCATGAGGAATACGGTAAGTACGAGAAATACCAACCAGGATAGCACCGTAGTTCATTTCAACATATATAAATAAAACTTGCTTATGAAATTAACCTTCCATATCTTGTTGTTTATTAGGGAACAGAGGCAATTGAAGGCATCGTCTTACGCTTGCCTGAATTAGAACAAGCTCAGTGGAATCCTGAAAGCTTCTCTAAGATAAGTAGACTAAAGTTTCTCCAACTTCATAATTTGAACCTTTCTGTTGGCCCCAAATATCTTTCCAGTGCATTGAGAGTGCTTGATTGGAGTTGGTATCCTTCAAAATCCCTCCCACCAACTTTTCAACCGAACGAACTTTCTGAACTTAGTTTGCATCACAGCAAAATTGATCGACTTTGGAGTGGAATAAAGGTAAGAGACTTGATAAAACCCATTGCACACTTTTTTGTTTATTTGTGTTTTCAAGCTAATGATTATGTCACCTTTTATGTTTTGTACAGTACATGTCCTGCTTGAAATATATCGATCTTAGTTACTCTCAAAACTTGACCGCGACCCCAGATTTTACAGGTGTTCAAAATCTTGAGAGGCTGGTGCTTGAATCTTGTACGAATTTAGTTGAGATTCACCTATCCATTATGTTGTGCTAGGATAGCACCAAACCCGTTGGAACCAACTCAAGCTATCCCACAAGAAATTTATCAAATGAAAATGCAAGAACAAAATATAAAAGAACACCAAGATTTTAACGAGGTTCCTCAACAGTCAGTGTAACTGGAGTACGTCCTCGGAGCAGTAGGAGCTCACCCACTAAATCCACTATCAACCAAATGGGAGTTTACAAAGTGTTGGCAATCTCACAACCCAAATAACCCAATACACCCAATAGCTCTCACACACCACAGAAACAAATAGAGAAAGAAATATAAGGTATAATTTCTTCTCTACACATATAGCTCAAAGCTATTACAACAACAATTATGATGGATGATTGCTAACAAAAAAAGAAGAGCACTTTCTTCTTCTCTTCAACGAAGGGTTGCTGCACCCTCTCTATTTTCTGATGCTTTGCAGCTTGCACTCCTTTTTCTGCAGCTCTCTCCTCACTCTTCTCTAAAACAAAATGAGCCTCTCCCTCTCTCTTATTGCACCAACCGAACCCTTATTCTTTTCTTTAAGAAAAAGCCAAAGAGACATCATCATCACCCAATAAAAAATTCAAAAACATCATCATGACCATCAACTTTTCTTTTCAATAAACATAATCATGATGCCTCATCATCATGATGTCTTTCACCTTTTTTTACTTTTGATTTGTTTAATTAAAAGGTGGCCACTTGGCCACATACTCCAACAATCTCCACCTTGGCCAAGTTCCGAAAAACGCCATGATAAGCCAACCAACACAATTAACAAACAACATCACTCCCAAACACTAGCAAGAGAACAACTCATGCCGAGCCAAATACTCCAAAACTCCTACTGCTCAACGCCTTCTTTATATAGGCATAATGTGAGCCAAGTTCAAACAGTGAACAAACTTGGCTACACCAACAACCTTAGTCAACATATCAGCGGGGTTGTCTTTAGTTGGAATCTTCTGGAGAATGATTTCCCCTTCACCAACAATTTCACGAACAAAGTGATAACGCACATCTATGTGCTTGGTCCTCGCATGATGAACTTGATACTTAGCCAAATAAATGGCACTCTGACTATCACAATGTACCTCCACCTGCTTCTGATCAACCCCCAAATCTCTAATCAACCCATGTATCCAAATGGCCTCCTTTATAGCTTCAGCAACTGCCATATATTCAGCCTCTGTAGTAGACAAGGCAACAGACGACTGCAAAATAGACCTCCAACAAACTGGTCCTTTAGCCATAGTAAACACATAGCCTGTAGTAGACTTCCTTCCATCCAGATCACCTGCATAATCTGAATCAACATAACCAACTGCAAAATGACCAATACCAGAGTCATCTCTCTCAAAGCATAAACCAACATCTCGAGTACCATGGAGATATCTCAATATCCACTTAGCTGCTTGCCAGTGCTCTTTACCTGGATTATGCATATATCGACTCACCATGCCAACTGCATGAGCAATATCCGGTCTAGAGCATACCATTGCATACATCAAACTACCAACTAAATTTGCATATGGTATATTTTTCATTTGCAGCTTCTCTTTATCATTTTTAGGACATTGTAGAGAACTCAATTTAAAATGAGGAGCCAAAGGGGTACTAACCGGTTTGGTTGAATCATGAACTCCAAACTTCCGAATCAACTTCTCAAGGTATTGTCTTTGATTCAAACTGACCAAACCCTTCTCTCTATCTCTAGTGATCTCCATGCCAAGGATCTTCTTCGCTTCACCAAGATCCTTCATCTCAAACTCATTCTTCATTTGCTTCTTCAATTTTTCAATCTCTTCAACATTTTTTGAGGCAATCAACATATCATCAACATATATCAATAAATAAATGAAAGACCCATCTTGCAACTTCTTGAAGTACACACAATGATCATATTGACTTCTAGAATAATTTTGGCCTCTCATAAATTTATCAAACCTCAAATACCATTGCCTTGGAGATTGCTTCAAGCCATAAAGTGATTTCTTCAATTTGCAAAACAAATTTTCCTTCCCTTTCACTATATACCCATCCGGTTGACACATATAAATCTCTTCATTCAAATCACCATGTAGGAAAGCCGTCTTCACATCAAGTTGCACAAGCTCAAGATCATATTGTGCAACAAGAGCTAACATAATACGAATTGAGGAGTGCTTCACAACTGGAGAAAATATTTCATTGTAGTCAATGCCCTCCTTTTGTGCATACCCTTTAGCAACTAATCTTGCTTTAAATCTCACATTGCTTTTCTCATCAGCATCTTCCTTCTTGGCATACACCCATTTGCAACCGATAGCTTTCTTGCCCTTAGGCAATTTAGCTAACTCCCACGTCTTGTTCTTCAAGAGAGAATTCATCTCATCACCCATGGCATTGCACCACCTCTTCTTCTCCTCACTCTCAATGGCTTCCTCGAAATTAGATGGAATATCATCAGTGATAATAGGAAGAACAAAAGAAACATAGTCACTATACCGAGCTGGCTTGGTAATTTGTCTATTTCCTCTGTTTTTGGCAATAGACTCTTGAGGTGAAACTTGCTCTTCAACTTGAATAGAATCTTCAAGTTCAACTTCTTCAACATCCTCATGGTCTCCCACTTCTTCACTTGTAGTGGCTTCGACATCAGCGGAAATAGAATTTGAAGTACCAGAGGCAACTTTCTCAAGCTCCACCTGTTGGACATCTTTCACATTTTTCTCAGAGTCTTTGAACATACTTTCTTCATCAAATGTCACATCTCTGCTGATTACAAGTTTTTTCATCTCTGGGCACCATAACCTGTAACCTTTGACACCACTACTAAAACCAAGAAAGATAGCCTTTTTGGCTCTAGGATCAAGTTTATTTTCAGTCACATGAAAATAAGCAGGTGAACCAAAAATACGGATATAGTCATAATCAGAAGAAGATTTTCCAGTCCATACCTCCATTGGTGTCTTACCCTGAACAGCAGCTGAGGGTAACCGATTGATGATGTGACATGCATAATTAACTGCTTCTGCCCAAAATGACTTGCTTAAACCCGACTGAGACAACATACATCTAACCTTCTCAAGCAAGGTTCGATTCAATCTTTCTGCAACTCCATTTTGTTGTGGAGTTCCCCGAACACTGAAATGTCTCACAATTCCTTCCTCTTTGCAAACTTTAAAGAAAGGATCGGATGTGTATTCACCACCATTATCCGATCTCAAAATCTTAATCTTTCTCCCAGTCTGGTTTTCAACCATTTTCTTCCAACCCAAGAAAATGCTTAACACCTCACTCTTGTGCTTCATAGTGTAGACCCAAGACCTTCTTGAATAATCATCAACAAATGTCACGAACCAATGTCTACCACTCAAAGAGGGAGTCTTTGTAGGACCCCAAACATCTGAATGCACATAATCAAGAATGCCCTTCGTCTGATGTACAGCAGTACCAAACTTCACTCTAGTTTGCTTCCCCAAGACACAATGCTCGCAGAAATCAAGCTTACAAGTCGTGGCACCTTTTAGAAGACCTTGTTTCACAAGCCCTTGTAAAGCTTTCTCACCGGCATGGCCTAATCTCATATGCCACAATCTAGTAGTATCTGAATCAGATGTGCCCATATTTTCAGAGACTACAGATGCTTCACCTGTCACAGTGCTTCCCTGCAATAAATACAAATGGCCACATCTAGGAGCTTTCATCACAACAAGTGCACCATAAGTAACTTTCAATGTCTGTCCATCTGAATGAAACCTGAAACCCTTGGATTCCAAAGTACCCAAAGAAATAAGATTTTTCTTCAAATTCGGTACATACCGAACACCTGTCAACTCTTTAACCATGCCATCATGCAACTTCAAACGAACTGTACCAATCCCTTTTGTTGTGCAAGGATTGTCATCTCCCATGAACACAACGCCACCATCAAACTCTTTCAAGCTTGAAAACCAATCCTTGTGAGGAGTCATATGATGAGTACAACCCGTATCCAACACCCATTTAGTAGCACAATCAAAAGATGAGGTAGTGGTTAAAGCAAAATCCGAAAAATCTGTTTCAACTTCAGCAACATTAGCTTCAGAACTTTCTTTACCCTTGGCCTTCAACTTAGGACAATCTTTCTTCCAATGGCCCTTATTACGACAAAAGGCACATTCATCCCTTTCCAAAGGTTTTCTACCTTTAGAGTTTCCTCTAGGTCGAGACTGTGATTTTTTCCTGCTAGAAGATGACCTCCTCTCCGATGATCTACCTCTAACAAATAAAGCTTCAGATGTACTATCATGATTTTTATCTCTATGCCTCATTTCATAATTCATCAAGGCATTTGACACATCTTCAAATTTCACAGTTTCTTTACCATGCATAATAGTGGTAACAAAATGCTCGTAAGAGTCCGGCAAGGAATTCAACAATATTAAGGCCTTATCTTCATCCTTAATATCCTCATCTAAATTTAACAAGTCGGCAATCAACTTATTAAAAGCATCAAGGTGTCTAATCATTTTTGTACCTTCTTTGTATTGGAAGCGGTAGAGTTTTTTCTTCAAGTGTAGCCGGTTCTCTGCACTCTTCGTCATATACTTGTCTTCCAATTTTTGCCACAACACACTTGCTACCGTCTCCCGCATCACAAAATACTTCTGAGTTTTTGCAAGGCACAACCGAATTGAAGAGCAAGCCCACAAATTTAATTTTTCCCATTCCGACTTCGACATAGCTTCCGGCTTTTCTCCCAAAGCGGTAAGTAGATCTTGTTGAGCCAACACATCTTTGACCTCACATTGCCACATCCCAAAGTTGTTTGTGCCATCAAACTTTTCAACTTCGAACTTTGCATTTTGCACCGTAGTTCTTGCAAACCCGGAGGTGCTTCCAAAAGGATTCTCATCTTGCCCGTCTGACATCTTTGGCAACTAGACAGTACCCAAGAGCAACTAGTGCTCTGATACCAATTGTTGTGCTAGGATAGCACCAAACCCGTTGGAACCAACTCAAGCTAACCCACAAGAAATTTATCAAATGAAAATGCAAGAACAAAATATAAAAGAACACCAAGATTTTAACGAGGTTCCTCAACAGTCAGTGTAACTGGAGTACGTCCTCGGAGCAGTAGGAGCTCACCCACTAAATCCACTATCAACCAAATGGGAGTTTACAAAGTGTTGGCAATCTCACAACCCAAATAACCCAATACACCCAATAGCTCTCACACACCACAGAAACAAATAGAGGAAGAAATATAATGAATAATTTCTTCTCTACACATATAGCTCAAAGCTATTACAACAACAATTATGATGGATGATTGCTAACAAAAAAAGAAGAGCACTTTCTTCTTCTCTTCAACGAAGGGTTGCTGCACCCTCTCTATTTTCTGATGCTTTGCAGCTTGCACTCCTTTTTCTGCAGCTCTCTCCTCACTCTTCTCTAAAACAAAATGAGCCTCTCCCTCTCTCTTATTGCACCAACCGAACCCTTATTCTTTTCTTTAAGAAAAAGCCAAAGAGACATCATCATCACCCAATAAAAAATTCAAAAACATCATCATGACCATCAACTTTTCTTTTCAATAAACATAATCATGATGCCTCATCATCATGATGTCTTTCACCTTTTTTTACTTTTGATTTGTTTAATTAAAAGGTGGCCACTTGGCCACATACTCCAACACATTACAGTTCTTAAAAGGCTTAAAGTTTTGAATTTTAGAAACTGTAATGGTATTAGGGGTCTTCCCGGAGCGCTAGAAATGGAATCTCTCGAAGTTCTTATTCTTTCCGGCTGCTCAAAACTGAAATGGGTTCCTGGATTTGTGGGAAACATGAAAATGTTATCAACGCTTTCTTTAGATGGGACTGCTATTCAGGAAATACCTTCTTCAATTGATCATCTGATTGGGCTTATTTCGTTGGATCTCAAAGATTGTAAAAGTCTGTTATGTCTTCCTACTGCCATCTGTAGTCTGAAGTCTCTTAAAAATCTCAACGTGTCTGGATGCTCAAAACTTGAGACAATTCCGGAAAATTTGGAGGAAATTGAGTGTTTGGAGGAGCTTGATTTGAGTGGAACTGCAATAAGAGAGGCACCATCATCTCTCTTTCGTATGAAGAATCTCAAAGTACTATATTTACGTGGATGTAAAGGGCCTTCGCCTAAATCATGGAATTTGTTCCTTTGTTTACGCTTATTTTTGGGAAAGAGCCATGACCCTATGGGTTTGGTGCTGACTACTTTAGATTATTTGTATTGTTTGAGCAAATTAGATCTACGTGACTGCAGTCTTTGTGAAGGAGCAATCCCAGATGATATTGGCTGCTTGTCCTCTTTAGAGGACTTAACTCTCAAGGGTAACGATTTCGTTAGCCTTCCTACAAGTATTCGATGGCTTAATAATCTCAAGTTTTTAAACTTGGAGAGTTGCAAAAGGCTTGAACAATTGCCAGACCTCCCATCAAATGAAGAGTTAACTGTAACAGCTGATGATTGCACTAGCTTAAAAGTGTTGCCACATCCACCAAATATAAGAAGATTAAGGTGGTTTTTTTTCAGAGCAGTCAATTGCTACAGATTGGTTGGCAATCAAGCCAGCAATAACATGATATTTTCAATGTTAAAGCAATTCATTCAGGTACTCTCTCTCTCTCTCTCTGTAAAAATCTGTTTTTGCTGATATAATTGTTTCTTGGGTTACAGGGAACCCCACCTTTTGTCATTCATAGTTTCAATATCGTAACTCCTGGAAGTGAAATTCCAAAGTGGTTCAATGATAGAACAGTGGGGGATTCAGTAGTTGTGAAGCTGCCTTTTAATGTACACCCAACTAGAAGCAAGTTGAAGGGGTATGCTTTATGTGCTGTTTTTGCACCTCAAGAAAACCCAACTGCCCCCGAACTTGATTGTTTAGGATGTGATGCTTGTGGAATTAAATGCTTTTCAAGAGTAGGTCGATCGAAAACATCTTTGCTTGTGAAAGGGATTTATTATAAAGCCGGCCAGGTTCAGTCAGATCACCTTTGGTTACTTTATCTTTCCTTTAAGGGCTATGATCCTAATAATTACTGGAAAGGTGCTTTTCGTAAATTTGAGTTTTCATTCAAGACCTTTTGTTCGAGAGGAGAAACCAAAAAATGTTTGAAGCTGAAGAAGTGTGGGGTGCGGTTGGTGACTGAACAAGATGCACAAGACCTCAACGACCCCTACGAAAGCATTTCTCTTTACAAGCCTATCGACAACTCAGCAGATGTACAAAGTTCGATCAGCATGGAGAAAATAACTGAACATTTTGATGGGGCAGGGTCAAGTGAAAGCTCATCTATCCCTGCCACCGAATCACTCCAAAAAGGATTGAAATATGACTAACCGTCTTATGCCCAGTTAACCATTCAATTCCTTCAAACGGTACTTGAAAAGGTAAGAATACTTTTCTGTGGAAGAAATACTTTTCTTCCTTTTTATAAAACTATTTTCTTCCCATTTTCTTTTAGTTTTAGAATGAAACTGAAAGGCTGAAACAAGTGAAAGATCAAATCATCTCTGTTCTTAAAATTGCACAGCTCGGAAGAATGGCTCCTGCTGTTTTGGAATCTGATCAAATCAGTATGCGTTGTGGCGTAGGGTGAAACCATGAAAGAAGCTGTTGCTGGCCAAAGGTATCAGAATCTGGCTGTTGTCTGCTGACTAATTGACTGAGAACCATACATCCACATATATGTATATGTATATCAGTATATGATTGATAATCATGATAATGACCATGATTAAAGAGTTTTGACCCCAAACTTCTTTGTTGAAATCAACTCACCTTGATTACGTTTACCAAAATGTATTTAATTTGGTTGCTAAGAAAAATGTAGCATGATTCGAAATGAGCTGCAACTGTTTGGCTTAATTGATTATGAATTTTCTCTATAAGTAATCTTCTTCAATTCAAACAAGGCCGCAGCAGGAAGACTTGAACTCAAAAATGCGTTTTGAGTTTAAAAAACTTGACTCAAGTTGGATGCAAGATATGCCAGTAGTGTCTAAAAACCTTGTAGTCGGAGTAAATAAATTGACTAGAGACCCGACTGTAATTGTCTAGAAAACTTTGCAGATTACGGTTAGACACCATCACTTGTACAAAACGAATCGTACGAATACAAAATATGAGAAGGTAACACAACCTCTGCTTCTAGTAAAAACAGGCTTAATTAGTGAGGCCAGCTAGTTAGAGCCAACTTACACCTCGTGACATACAAAATCAGCTAGTTGGATCTACTTCAAGGCATCGTAAAGATGAGCTTTGCTCTCCTACGCATGGAAGGACGACAAAAAATTAGTTGATATTTAAGAGAATACTAGTCTGCTTTAGGCAGTTATGTCTTGTAGTTGTATGTGACATGCTTAGCGCCAACTTCATTTGTAATGTAGTAGAGTTTAGATCATTATTACACCCAGCTTGTTTCATGTCAGAATATCCCTGCATGAGCCTGTGTATCATCATATATAGATGTACATTTGATTGTTATATTGTTGAGATCTTGTGTTTATCATAACTTTACAATAATTGTTTCCTACAGTACTTGTTTTTCATACCATACGTAGTATGAATTTTGAAAACTATATAGGTTTTAGGCCATCTTCAACTGAAGGGTCCAGAGGGCCAAAGGGCCGAAAATAGCCCTAAAACCGTCTCCAACCGAGGGCTAGGCCAAAGGGCTCGGGAATCTGGGAGGGCCCCACATAATTTCAAAGGGCCAAAGGGCCAAAGGGTCAAAGGGCTGGCTATTTTTTTTTTATAGTTTTCCTATTTCTGTCGGTTATAACCGACAACATTAAAGAATGATTTTTTAATACTATCGGTTATAACCGACAGTAATAGGTATTCATAGGCAAAAAAAAAAAAATTATTTACTATTAGTGTCGGTTATAACCGACACTAATAGTTTGAATTTTTTTGAATATTTTTTATGCATAAAATCGGAGGGGACTTTGGTACAACAAAAAGTGTTAAGTTTGTGACATTCGCTAGATTGCTCCAGTCACTAGTATGGATAAGTATGTAAATGGATAGAGATAGGGAAGCAAACACAAGATGTACGTGGTTCACCCAGATTGGCTACGTTCACGGAGTAAAGGAGTTCTCATTAATTGTGAAGGGTTTACACAAGTATATAGGTTCAAGCTCTCCTTTAGTGAGTACAAGTGAATGATTTAGTACAAATGACATTAGGAAATATTGTGAGAGAATGATCTCTATTTATAGAAGAGAGTTTCTAATTTCATTCTGACATTGACACGTGTCGTGTTGTGATTGGTTTCTGATGTTAACACGTGTCGCGTTATGATTGGCTTCTGATGTCGACATGTGTCGTGCTGTGATTGGCTCCTGGTTGGAGGGAAACTCTTTTGGGTCCTTGATTGGCTCCTGGTTGGAGGGAAACTCTTTTGGGTCCTTGATGATATAACATTGACCGGTGCTCAGTAGTTTCGGGATTGGTTAAGTATGGTACAAACAGTGCTCCCCTAAGTTCCCGAGTGAGGGAAGCTCCTCGGTTGAGGACTTGCAAGATCCAAGCCATTGAGTAATCACGAAACTTCTAAGTACCGAAGTGTGGTATCATTTTCACTTGCCTTATCTGTTTCATATGTAGATGTGGCATCTTCTCTGGAAGTACTTTTCCTCCATCCATGGGTGGTATCTTTAACCGATGAAGATGCACAAGGTAATGTATCAATTTCACTTGAAGCTTACTTGTAGTTTCGGGCTTAGTCAAGTGCGATACAAACCCTATAGTAGGAGTCCCCCAAGTCGCCGAGCTAGGAGATTTGCCGAAGGAGGTAACAGACAAGGTAAGCAATCAGACTTCCAAGCAAGCAACCTGGATCGGAGGTTCGACTTCGGCTTCCAGTTAATTGTTCTCCTTCTCCTTGTGTCGTAAATAGCACCAAGGATAAGGAGAAGCAAATGGAGAAGAGATGATATGAGATACTTTTGCTTTTGAAGAAGTAACTTTCCACAGGCTTATTCTTAAACTGGGCTGGAGGGTTTTCTGGTTTCCTCCAGAGTATAAGGCCGACTCAAGAATTTGATGATCAAAACAAGTCCATCAAATCTAGAGTACGTTCGACCCTGATGATATGGGATACTTTTGCTTTTGACAAAGTAGTGGATGTATTGGCACGTGTTCTGTTACGCTTGTCTCTACATACTTCCTTGTATCCTTCTCACTTGCCCTATATGTTCATCAAGCAGATGTGGTATCTTCTCTGGAAGCATAAGATATTGAAGATGAGTACTCGAGAGTAATGCCAGGTAAGTAATCAGGCAAGGGGTTCCAGGCAGTCAATTCCTGACTGGAAGCTTGATTCCAAGTGCTGACTGATTGCTCTCTTTCTCCTTGTCTTGCAGGTAAGAACAAGGCCAAAGGAAAAGACAGGGAAAAGGCATAATATGGGATACTCTTGCTTTTAACCCTGATGATATGAGATACTCTTGCTTTAGTGTGGCTTGTTTGCAGAGGTATTATCTGGAGAAAAATAAGCTAAGTATTTCGAGAGACTCTGCTGAGAGTGCCCTCTCGAATGTGAAGAAAAGTTGAGTATTTTTTTTATTTGCAGGTTTGCCTGGCTGTGGAGGATGGAGGTCGACATATATAGGAGTCTCTCTAACAACAAGTAGTAGTGCTATTCCTTTACCCTTCTTGGTCATAGCAATGTAGTAGGAGCTGCAAGCTTCACGTGTTTTAACTTTGTCAGAACATTTTGAAAAAGTGGCCTGTGGTATCTGGAAAGCTGATGTTGCATATGAAGATTGCAGATAAGCTTTATCCAAGGAAATCTGTCTCTCGAAGTTCGGAGAGCAGTGCCTCTTTGGTTTTCGAACAAGCAATCATGTCGGGGATCTGGCTCTCGAGATTCAAAGAACTGTGCCTTTTCTATTTTTGAGAAAGCAATCTTGTTGAGACTCTGGCTCTCGAGATTTGGAGAGCAGTGTCTCTTTGATTTTTGAGAAAGTAATCCTATTGGGAGTCTGGCTCTCAAGATTCGGAGGGCGGTGCCTCTTCTATTTTTGAGTACGTAATCCTATTGGAAGTCTGGTTCTTGAGATTCGGAGAGCAATGCCTCTTCGATTTTTTTGAAGCAATCATGTTGGGTGTCTGACTCTTGAGATTCGAATAGCAGTGTCTCTTCAATTTTTAAGAAAGTAATCCTGTTGGGAGTCTGGCTCTCGAGATTCTGAGGGCAGTGCCTCTTCGATTTTTGAGCAAGCAATCTTGTTGGGAGTGTTTTCTCGAATGTAAAAAGGTTAGGCATTTTTTCCAGTCTGCCTTGCCACGGAGCACAGAGGTTGACACACATTGGGACTTTCTAGTTATCAAGCAGTGGTGCTGTTCCTTTACCCTTGTGGGTAATAGTAGGGTAGCTGGACCTTCAAAATTTATATGTCTAAACTTTGTCAGAGATCTTTAGCAAAGTTATCTGTGGTACCCGAGGAGCTGATGTTACGTGTGGAAAGTGGTGCCTCTTCGATTTTTGAACCAACGACCATGTTGCCCTTTCTTTTATAAGGGCACCAATTGTGTGCAGAAATACATTCAGAGAGTTATTACTTGTAGGAATTCTCCCTTTACTTCAGAGATTTATTGCACCTCATTTCTCCTTCATCATTTCTAAGAATGTCTGGCCCATCCGACCGTCGTTTTGACTTGAACTTTGGTGAAGAGGCAGTCATGCCTTCTCAAGACAACATATGATGCCCATCCTTCTTATCCCCTACTGGTTTTCTTACCGTTAGGGACTCTGTGATGAAGAATGATATGACCACTACGGTGGTGGGCAGGAACCTTCTCACTCCCAAAGATAACAGACTACTTTCCAAACGGTCTGATGAGTTGGCTGTTAAGGATTCTCTGGCTCTCAGAGTTCAGTGTGCAAGTTCTGTGTCTAATATGGCCTAATGCCTATTTACTTGAACCTGCCAAGTTGAATCATTGTCGACTGAAGTGATAAGTCTCAAACAGGAGATCAGAGGGCTCAAGCATGAGAATAAACAGTTGCACAGGCTCGCACATGACTATGTTACAAACATGAAGATGAAGCTTGACCAGCTGCAGGAATCTGATGGTCAGATTTTGCTTGATCATCAGAGGTTTATGGGTTTGTGGGTTTGTTCCAAAGGCATTTATTGCCTTCATCTTTTAGGGCTGTACCGCGTAATGAAGCTCTGAATGATCAACCTTCGGTGTCTTCTCCTTCTGGGGTTCTGCCCAGTACTGAGGCTCTGAATGATCATCCTATGGTGCCTACTCTTTCTGGGGCTCTGCCGACTGCTGAGACTTCTCATGAGCAACCTTTGTGAAGGCTCCCTCTTGTTTGTTTATTTTGATTCATGTATATGTACGTATTTGTAACTTATCGGATATATCAATAAACAAGCTTTGCTTCATTTCAACGTATTGTGTTAAATACACCAAGGCCTTCTTCACTAAGTTCTTTGAATTTTTTCTTTTGTTGAAGCTTGTATGTTGAACCTTTGAGAGTGAAGCATGTATGTTGAGGTAGTGCTCCCTTAATTTCCCAAGTGGGGAAAACTTCTCGGTTGGAGACTTGAAAAATCCAAGTCACTGAGTGGTCGTGAGACTTCTGAGTATAAAGGTGCAGTAGCATATGGTAGGTGTCCCCCAAGTCTCCGGTCGAGGGAGTTGACGAATGAGGCATTTCCTTTCTAAGTGGTAGCCCAAAACTCCTCCTTCATATATATTTGTTATGAAAGTTGTTAGGCCCAAAGAAGAGAAGGCCTAGGCAATTTTATTTTTTTTTTCCGAATTTTTGAAGTTTTTTTTTCGAATTTTTGAATTTTTGAATTTTTGAATTTCCGAATATATATATATATATATATATATATATATATATATATATATATATATATATATATATTAAAGCTTTATAGGTGAAGCTTTGGTGTTGAAGCTTTTGTAGGTGAAACTTTTGTGTTGAAGCTTTGTAGGTAAAGCTTTTGTGGGTCAAGCTTTTGTGGATCAAGCTTTTGTGGGTCAAGCTTTTTAAGGTGAAGCTTTTATGGGTCAAGCTTTTGTGGGTCAAGCTTTTGTAGGTGAAGCTTTTGTGGGTCAAGCTTTTGTGGGTTAAGCTTTTATGTTGAAGCTTTTGTGGGTGAAGCTTTTGTGTCGAAGCTTTTGTAGGTGAAGCTTTGGAGTTGAAGCTTTGGAGGTGAAGCTTTGGAGTTGAAGCTTTGTAGGTGAAGCTTTAGAGTTGAAGCTTTTGTTGGGTACCATGAATTGATTTTGCTTCACACTATCTTGATCAAGATAGTGTGAAGCTTTTGAGAATTTGTAGTGGTCCTCCATTGATGAAGCTTTTGTTGGTGAAGCTTTTATGGGTGAAGCTTTTGTGTTGAAGCTTTTGTAGGTGAAGCTTTGGAGTTGAAGCTTTTGTAGGTGAAGCTTTGGAGTTGAAGCTTTATAGGTGAAGCTTTGGAGTTGAAGCTTTTGTTGGGTACCATGAATTGATTTTGCTTCACATTATCTTGATCAAGATAGTGTGAAGCTTTTGAGAATTTGTAGTTGTCCTCCATTGATGAAGTTTTTGTTGGTGAAGCTTTTGTGGGTGAAGCTTTTGTGTTGAAGCTTTTGTGTTGAAGCTTTTGTAGGTGAAGCTTTGGAGTTGAAGCTTTTGTTGGGTACCATGAATTGATTTTGCTTCACACTATCTTGATCAAGATAGTGTGAAGCTTTTGAGAATTTGTAGTTGTCCTCCATTGATGAAGCTTTGTTGAATTTCCCTTTTTTTTTTTTTTTTTTTTTTGGGATACTAGAAATTTGAAAATGTGGGAGAGACAACATGTACAAATTTTGCTTCCACACTGTTGAGCAAGAGATTATGATGCAAGCCACACCTTGTAGTAGTCAAAGGTTTGGATGAACCATATAAATTGAATTTGCTTCGAAGGTTTGAGAATTGTAGTTGCCCTCCATTGATGAAGCTTTTGTTGGCACCATAAATTGGTTTTACTTCACACTGTCTTGATCAAGAGTGTGTGAAGCTTTTGAGAATTGTGGTTGAACTCCTTTGATGAAGCTTTTGTTGGCACCATAAATTGGTTTTGCTTCACACTGTCTTGATCAAGAGTGTGTGAAGCTTTTGAGAATTGTGGTTGCCCTCCATTGATGAAGCTCTTGTTGGCACCATAAATTGATTTTGCTTCACACTGTCTTGATCAAGAATGTGTGAAGCTTTTGAGAATTGTGGTTGAACTCCTTTGATGAAGCTCTTGTTGGCACCATAAATTGGTTTTGCTTTACACTATCTTGATCAAGAGTGTGTGAAGCTTTTGAGAATTGTGGTTGGCCTCTATTGATGAAGCTCTTGTTGACACCAGAAATTGGTTTTGCTTCACACTGTCTTTATCAAGAGTGTGTGAAGCTTTTGAGAATTGTGGTTGCCCTCCATTGATGAATCTCTTGTTGGAACCATAAATTGGCTTTGCTTCACACTGTCTTGGTCAAGAGTGTGTGAAGCTTTTGAGAATTGTGGTTGAACTCCTTTGATGAAGCTCTTGTTGGCACTATAAATTGGTTTTGCTTCACATTGTCTTGATCAAGAGTGTGTGAAGCTTTTTACGAGTTATAGTGTTTGCATTGTTACAGAGAGGAAATGTTTGAAGCAGATGCAAGAGAGCTGAATAGCTTGATCTTCGTATGCCATGCACTGAAGTTGTTGTTGGCTTGCAATAAAACTTTGTTGGTGACTATAACTCTTGTTGGGCATAAGTGCTCCCCTAATTGAGTTGTCAAGCTTGAGGGTTTTTTATAATTTGTGAATGATAGGAGTTCATATGTACAAGTTGTACCACTCGTCTTCTGGTAGGTGGAATGAATGGTGAGTTGCTTTCATCACTTGGTTGGTGGTACGAAAGTGAGTTCCTTCATCACATTTAGAGTACGGGTTGTACATTTCATCACCTGGTTGGTGGCATGAAGGAGAGTACGGGTTGTACATTTCATCACCTGGTTGATGGCATGAATGGCAAGTTACAAAATGATATTAGAGTACGGGTTGTACATTTCATCACCTGGTTGGTGGCATGAAAAAGAGTACGGGTTGTACATTTCATCACCTGGTTGGTGGCATGAAGATGAGTTCCTTCTTCACCTAGTTGGTGGCATGAGTGGCAAGTTGCCAAATGATATTAGAGTACAGGTTGTACATTTCATCACCTAGTTGATGGCATGAAGGAGAGTACGGGTTGTACATTTCATCACCTAGTTGGTGGCATGAAGATGAGTTCCTTCTTCACCTGGTTGGTGGCATGAGTGGCAAGTTGCCAAATGATATTACAGTACGGGTTGTACACTTCCTGTTGTAAGTTGCACACTTCCTCAACCATGGTGCTTGGTACTGCCAACAATTCGACCTGAATTTTTCTCCCAATCTTGTCTTCCACCGCTGAGGCGAGGCGAGCCAAAGCATCTGCATGACTGTTTGTCGCTCGAGGAATTTGGGTGATCTGGTAGTGGAAGTGCTTGAGCAACAATTGTGTTTGTGCCAGATATGCTGCCATGGAGCTATCCTGAGCATCAAAGTTGTTGGTGACCTGGTTAACCACCAATTGGGAGTCACTGAAGATATCAATTCATTGTTCGACGCCTTGAATTTGAAACGAAGAGCATACTCCATTGCCACTTTGTCAGGGGTCGTAAGGACTAGTCCTGCTCCACAACCCTGTTGATTGGACGAGCCATCAACATATAGGCTCCATGATGAGGCTGTTGGTTCTGTTTTCTGAGCTTCTGAGGGTAATGAAACCGCTTCTTTAAGCGTAGAAACAATGTCAACAGAATATGTGAAGTCGGCGATGAATTATGCCACTGCTTGGCCCTTATCAGCTGGCTTTAGTTGGTAGAAGATGTCAAACTCACCCAATGCTATCGCCCATTTGATCATTCACCGGGAAGTGTCAGGACTTTGGAGTATCTGTCGAAGAGGATGATTAGTAAGCACGATGATGGAGTGTGCATGGAAGTAAGGGTGAAGTTTTCGAGCAGACATGACCAATGCTAAAGCCAATTTCTCAATGTTGGAGTATCGTGTCTCCGCATCTTGTAAGGCCTTACTAGCGTAGTAGACAGGCCGTTCGACATTACCATCATTTCGAATGAGAACAGAACTTACTGCTGAAGCTGATACCGACAGATAGATAATGAGAGTGTCACTAACCTCAGGTTTGGAGAGCAGAGATGCTTTACTCATGTTGTCTTTGAGGTTCTTGAATGCCTCAGCACATTCATCAATCCATGTAATGTACTTCTTACTTCCCTTAAGTGCTTTGAAGAAAGGAGCACATCTGTCTATGGCCTTAGAGATGAACCTAGTTAAGGCTGCCACCTTGCCAGTAAGGCTTTGGATGTCTTTTGAAGTTACCGGTTCCTTCATGTCGAGGATTGCTTTGATCTTCTCGGGATTAGCCTCAATGCCTCGTTGACTTATCATGAAGCCTAAAAATTTTCCAGAGCCTACGTCGAAGGCACATTTGTTGGGGTTCAACCTCATTCGATACCTCTTCAGAATGGTGAAAGTTTCAGATAAGTTAGTGATCCTGAGTAAGCATCCATGAAGCTCAGGAGTTCACACCCTGCTGTATAGTCTATAAGTCTGTTTATGAGAGGAAAATGAAAGCTATCATTCAGGCATCCTTTGTTTAGGTCGGTGTAATCGACACACATTCTCCACAAGACCTTTTGGAGCAAGAGACTTTCCTTGGTCGGATTCTTCTTAACAAGGACAACATTTGCTACCCACGTTGGATAATTGACTTCGCGGACAAAGCCTATGCCTTTAAGTTTTTCAACTTCTGCCTTCATTGCCTTGTACCGTTCAGCGTCATAGGATCTTCACTTCTATCTTATTGGCTTGGTCTTGGGGTCAATACTTAAGCGATGACAGATGATATTGGGAGAGATGTCTGGTATGTCCTCGTATGACCAGGCGAAGACCTCAGTGTTCTCTTGCAAAAAAGAGATCAATGACAACCGAATGAATGGTGACAAGGTGGTGCCAATCTTCACCATGCGATCCGGATAATCTTTTGAGATAAAGACCTTCTCCAACTCTTCAACGGGTTGGGCTTGCTGGGTGAAAGAGTCATCTCGAGGATCGTCGGGTTGACTGTTGCCACCGTGAAGATCCAAGTTGGCTTCGTCTAGGCTAGTCTTTATGACTTAGTCATGTATAGAAAGGGTTTCCTTGGGCGCAGGCAAGTGTTGTTGTTTGATCGAAGTGTTGTAACATGATCGTGCACTAAGTTAATCTCCTATGATGTAACCATTGCCATAAGGGGTTGGAAATTTCATCAACAACATATGTGTGGATACCATGGCCTTGAGATCATTGATGCATGTGCATCCCAAGATGACATTGTATGCCGTTGGGCAATCAACCACCAGGAAGTTAGTGGTAATGGTAGCTGTGTAAGAGCATATACCAATGGTGAAAGGTAAGTGTATGCTCCCCAAAGGTTGCACGATATCACCGGAGAAGCTTATCAGAAGGGAAATCGAGTGATCGAGCAAGTGTTCAGCTACATTAAGTGCGCTGAAAGCTTCGGCAAACATGATATTGATCGAAGCCCCCGTGTCTACTAAGATTCGTCGTACTTCAAAGTTGGCTATGTGAGCTTCCATAATCAGTGGGTCGTTGTGAGGGTAGATTATACCTCTTTCTTCCTCAAGGTAGAAACATATTGGATCCTAGTTAGGCTTTTGATGCTTGCCTCCCCTGATGTCTTCCACGTGAAACACTTGGTGGCCAAACCTTAAAGCTCGTTCACTATTTTTCATGGCCCTGTTGAAAGATTTAGATATGGGTGTGCCACCACTTATGGAATATATCCCATTCACCTGGCGTTGGTTACGATTACCCTTTGGAGGGTGAAGGAGGAATTGATCAATTTTTCCTTCACGTGCCAAAGCTTCAATATGATCACGAAGGGTGATACACTTCTCGCCGTCATGGCCGTTATACTTGTGGTAGCAGGAAAACGTGCCCGTGTTCTTCGTGGACTTGTAATCCAAGTGCCTCGGCTTTGGCTTTAGTATTAGGTGTGTTATGCTGGGGTAAATGGCCACGCATGTGGCGTTCAAAGGTGTGTATGTCTCATACCTCGGGGTAGGGGCTGTCCTGACATGTGCTTGACCCACTGTGTTGACTGCCTGGGGTCGGGGATTATCATGGTGATACCCTTGGTTATCGCGGTTGTGTCTCTTGCTCATTTTACTAAAATAAGACTGGTGAGGATGGAAATCTTTCCTTTTGCCCTGAGATTGATATGTCTGTTGACTTGGCAAAGTATTAAGTAAGGCAGGGGGAGGCACCGTTGCCGTTTAGAAGGTCGAGGTCTTCTCATTTGGTTGGATCCAGCTTCCACTACCGACTTGCTGATAAGGGGTGGGTGTGGGGGGTTTCCCTTGATATGTCCTTGCCTCGGCAGAGGCATGGTTGTAAACCTGTGCCATCACCTCAGAGTAAGTCTTCCAAGTGTTGGCATTGATCATGTACTTGAAGAAACAATCATGTAGGCCTGTCGTGAAGGCCTTGAGAGCGGTCTTGTCATCTGCCTCAGTGCAGCGAGAATACTCATGGCTGAAGCGACCGGCATACTCTCGTAGTGACTCGTCCGGCTTCTGGCGAATAGTGTACAAGTCATCTGCAGAATGCAAGCGACCGGTCTGGAAAATGTGTTGAAAAACAAACAGTTTCCTCAATTCCTCAAATGAGTCTACCGTCTCAGGTGGAAGACGGCAATACCAGTTTAAAGCTCTACCAGAGAGGGTGGAGGGGAAAAGAAGACATCACTCTTCGTCGGTGTGCATCCGGTATGCCATGGTGGACTCAAAGAGGTTAAGGTGTTTAATCGGGTCCTCCTTTCCAGTATAGAGTTGCAAGCCAAACTTCTGCTTTGTCTTTACTTGTAGAGGGTGTCGATGATCCTCCTTATAAGAGGGCCATGCCTAGGTTGGTTCCAATCAGGTATCTCAGTTTGTCGTTCGATCTTCAACTTGTTTACTTCTTTAAGAAGTTGTAGGACAAAAGGGTCCTGAGTGGAGTCATGTACCACTGGAGCTTTCTTTCGTAAATCTCCATCTCCTCTTGGAAGTAGGAAGGTTTGATCAAGAGCATGTGATTTTTCCTTAGACTCGCCGTTCTGACTTTCAAGGTATGTCTGTCGAAACATCTCTGAGTCCCCTATACCTTCGTGTTTCTCTAGGACTTGTTGCCCCTTCCCCAAATTGGTAGCCAGCCTGGGACGTGGGAGGGGACCGAGTCTTTCAGAAACCCTTAGGTCATTGATCTTCGAGCTTATGTGGAGGGGATTCTCTCGACGTTGCTTTAGGAAGTATCGGCAGTCACGATAAACGGCTTTCGATCCTTCCAACCTTTCTGCAAGGAGGTGTCTTCCTCCATTTCTCCTGCTTTGGGTCGAAGCAGCTGAGTTAAGAGAAGTATCATGTTGATCAATGTTTTGATGATTAGCTCGCTCCTCATCAGGGATACCCATGTCGAAGGAAGGTGACCCTCCTTGTTGGGAGGCATCTAGATGATGGCTGATGTCCACAAGGGTAACACATTCACGTGTTTGAGTAAACCTAGTTTCGTGGAGCATCTCAAAGAGCTTCTCATACTACTCTTGGAGAACCTCATTCTTCATTGCTATCTTGTTGTTTTGAGATTCTATCTCATCGACTTTAGCTTGAAGAGCAACCCTCTTTCCTTCCTTTTTTTGTTGCTTCGCACTAGGTGCAAGAGGGGTGTCATTCTGTATGTTGTGGCTTCCTTCGCTCCCTATGTTGGAGAAGGATGCCTGGTCAAAAGAGAGTGTACGAATGGTGGAAACCAACTTAGCAAAGCTGAAGAGAGTGAGAATAAGTGTCGTTCCCACAGACGGCGCCAAATGTTAATGCACAAAATCGGAGGGGATTTTGGTATAATAGAAAGTGTTAAGTTTGTGACCTTCGCTAGATTGCTCCAGTCACTAGTATGGATAAGTATGTAAATGGATAGAGATAGGGAAACAAACATAAGATGTACGTGGTTCACTCAGATTGGCTACGTCCACGAAGTAGAGGAGTTCTCATTAATTGTGAAGGATTTACACAAGTACATAGGTTCAAGCTCTCCTTTAGTGAGTACAAGTGAATGATTTAGTACAAATGACATTAGGAAATATTGTGAGAGAATGATCTCTATTTATAGAAGAGAATTTCTAGTTTCATTCTGACATTGACACGTGTCGTGTTGTGATTGGCTTCTGATGTTAACACTTGTCGCGTTATGATTGGCTTCTGATGTCGACATGTGTCGTGTTGTGATTGGCCTCCTGGTTGGAGGGAAACTCTTCTGGGTCCTTGACGGTATAACATTGACCGGTGCTCAGTAGTTTCGGGATTGGTCAAGTATGGTACAAATAAATATAACGACTAGCTGTTGTAGCTAGCCGTTGGGTTTTTTTTTTTTTTTAATTTAAACATTTCTTTTCTTCTATAAATATGGTGAAGTTCTTTCAATTCTTCACTTCAATATTTCCTTCTTCAATATTTCCTTCTTCAATATTTCCTTCAATATATTTCTCAATATTTCCTTCAATATATTTTCCAATATTTCCTTCATCTATAATATTTGTTTCAATTTTTCAATAATTTCCTTCAATATTTTTTCAATAATTTCCTTTGAATTTAAGTTGTAGTTTATAAATAATAAATTATGTTTGGCCCTCGGTTGGAAACGGTTTTTTGTGAAAGGGCTAAAACGAGCCATTTGGCCCTCGATTGGAGACAGAGGCAAATATGGCCCTGTACTGTTCATTAAAATATTAATATCTTGGAGAATTTTGGAAGGCCAGAGGGCTAAAACGAGCCCTCTAGCCAGCCATCGGTTGGAGATGGCCTTACATCAAGAGATTAGTATTTTATGGAAGACAAAAGTTTTATTAAACCTTTTTTTACCCACTCACAACTTTCTATTTTATGCTCTTATGGCTGGATTTATGTGGCGAGTGAGGGTTCTCCAGCCAATCAATGTAGGAATTCTTATTCCTATAGTTTGTAGCATTATCCATTTTACCTAGGATGTGAATACTCACTTTTACTACACTTGCATTGTGCTCTGACATTACATACTCTATAATACGGGTTCATCCGCACTGCGCGCACTCTCACTATTAGTTTTAATTAGTATTAAACTTTGGTTTTAAATATTTATTCATACTTTTTACACATAATTTATCATTTATAGCTTCGTTAATTTTCAGGCGTCGGTTAGCACGCTTCAATTTTGGGTATCCTCCTGGATATCCGGATAGGTGTTTACCACCTTGCTTCCTAAAATTGGCACGAGTTAGAGTTCATTATCAGTAGAAATTTAGGATAACAAATTACTATACTAGCAAACTACTCAAATTGCAT
The DNA here is from genome assembly GCF_916048215.2 of Malus sylvestris. Classification (NCBI taxonomy): domain Eukaryota; kingdom Viridiplantae; phylum Streptophyta; class Magnoliopsida; order Rosales; family Rosaceae; genus Malus; species Malus sylvestris. Next base: position 3,725,851 of record NC_062264.1, on the reverse strand, counting down.
GCAACCAAAACCTAACAAATAAATTATAATTTAGTTAAAGGCCTTACAATCCAAAATGAAATAAATTATTGTGTAAACAATTTATTCGTTTTCTGATTAGATGTTTCGGCTGATATTTTAGTAGAATCATTTTTATTTATTTTGCATGTCTTTTGGGTTGAGTAAGCGTATGGACTGAAATTTTTAATGGTTGGATTCTATGCATTTGGGCTTAAAATTGTCCATTTATTGATTTGTGTCCCTTTGGCCAATAATTAAATAATTGTGATATTTTAAGTAAGGATTATTGTTTCCATGATGTTCTAAAGTAGCTTGTAATATAAGTTCTTAATTTATCTTCAAGGATGGAAAGTTAGTCCCAATAAGCAATTATAACCTAATCAAGTAGGATTATTCCAAGAAGGGAAATCTATTCAACACAAATCCCTTATGGGAAGAGTTTGGAATTTATTAAGAGTAATTTTAAAAGAATGGAAAGTTATTCAACCCAAATCCCTAATGGAAAAGAGTTTGGAAGTTATTGAGAAAGTAATTATGCAAGAGTGGAAAGCTATTCAAGGGAGATTTTTTATGGAATGCATATCTACACTAGGATGCTTCTAACCTAACATTCATTTCATGGAAGAAAAATTTAGATTTAGTCCCTCAATTTTTACTCTAGCCTGGAATTGGTTCCTCAATCAAAAGCTTGTCAATCAAGATCCCTGAAGTTAATAAAACTTGCAGCATTGATCCTTGCCGTTAACATGGATTTGAAAAACCACCCAATTGATCGAGGATTTACTTTTATAGGATAACTCTCGTGCTTAGTTTTGGTGTATGATGTTTTTTTTTTTCTCCTTCTGTTATAGATTGGGTTGAAAGATCCGACAAGTTTTTATACGCAAACCCATTATTTGTATCTTGTACGATGTCTTTTTTTTTTTTTTTTTTTTTTTTATCAATTTGATAAATATAACACATTTCTCTTAAAAGGATAGAGTTTAACTTACCGCTCAACAAATAGTGTTAATTAAAGGATTATGCATTGCTCACTTCACATGGTTACATTCAATTATTTGTATCTTGTACGATGTCTCTATTTATCAATTTGATGAATATAACACATTTCTCTTAAAATGTAGTTTTTTGTTGCATTCAAATGTTAGTATGTAACTCAACAAATATTGCACACGTAAACGTAGTTACATTTATTATAACAGATGTAGTTTTTCTACGTCTAAGACTCTAAATTCTTCTTTCATGAAATTTAAATTAGTTTGAAGTAGAATATAGATAATATCTTATCAAGAGAGCATTCCTTTGCCTAATGAGAATAATAATGGTAAAAAATAAATAAAAATAAATCACACAAAAAAAGTTACAAATATTTGCAGTTCAAGTACACAACTTCAACTTCTTTCTCAACCTACACCACAGGCATGGCGTTTGTGATATAAATACAACTAAAATGGCCCCCCTTCTCTCCACTTGCTACTCAGCAGCTGCTGCTTCTCCAGGTCCACCCTACCACCCAAAACCAAAACCAAAACCAAAAGCACTTTTCTCACTTTTACCAACCTTCTCCCTTCTCCTCCTTTGCTTTCAACAACCTGAACTCCGGCCACCGCCCTCCGCCACCACTTGCCACCTCAAACCGAAAAAAAGGACCAAAAGACAAAAAAAATGGATTCCAACAACATCAACAACTTCGGCGCTGCTTCCAGACCGTCCCCGACATCATCGACTGACATGGAGCAGATGTCGGAGACCCCTCAGCGCGGGTCCCACCACCGCCGGGCCCACTCCGACACCTCCTTCCGCATCCCCAACTTCGACGACCTCCTCCTCTTCGACCCTTCCGACCTCGACCTCTCCTGCCTCCCCTCCCCAACCCTCCTGCCACGTGGCGGCAACAGCAGCAACAACAACATCCCCATGTCCCTCGACTCCGACGACTCCTCGGAGGGCCAACCACCCAACCCCTTCTCCTCCACCCCCAAGCCTGCCGCTTCCTCCGGCTCCACGGCCACCGCTGCCCACCTCCGGAGCCTCTCCGTCGATTCCGACTTCTTCGACGGCCTGGGCCTGGGGGATTCCGGCAGGGAAGTGAGCGGGGGGCAGAGGTCTGGGTCCCACCACAGGCACAGCAGCTCGATGGACGGCTCGTCTTTCGATGCGGACTCGTCGGTGATGACGCTGAACGGCTTCAAGAAGTCCGTTGCTCCTGAGAGACTTGCTGAGCTCTCTCTGATTGACCCTAAGAGAGCCAAAAGGTTGCCCCTTTTCCTCTACTGGATCATGTTTTTGCTTTCTGCTGTTTTTTTTAGGGTTTTTTACTCTGCAAATTTCGATCAAATTGCTTGCAATTGAATTATTTTGTAATTATCGTAAATAAATTGGTATTTCTATTCTCCAAATTTTTTGTTAGAAATTACATTTGCTTAAATTTTGTGGTTGAAGTTTGTGTTGGGAAAGGAAAGATTTTTCAAGTTTTATCTTTATTTGTGTGTGTTTGTAGAATTTTTGGGCTATTTTTGTGGATATTATTTAATTAAATGAGAAATTGATGCTTTATAATTATTTGGTTTTGTAGGATATTAGCTAATAGGCAATCGGCTGCGAGGTCAAAGGAGAGGAAGGTGAGGTATACGAATGAGCTGGAGAGGAAGGTGCAGACGCTTCAGACGGAAGCAACCACCCTCTCAGCACAGGTCACTCTGTTACAGGTATAATACCTAAGACCTTGACTTTTGTAGCTTTGTAGTATGAGAAGTATCATTTGGGCAAGACTTTTTCGGTACTACATGCTAAACCAATGGATCCCACAGCTTGGCTTGTTATGAAACGGATATTTTACGCATGGTCGTTGCAAAAATGGTATTTTCTGCTTTGCTATTTTTGCCATGAAGTTATTTTCATTGTTTATTTGTGTCTGGTTTGGTTTGGGTGCATGGTTGATTTGATAATGTTTTGGTGTGATTTTGGAATGATCCAGGATACAAAAATGAGCCATTCTTGTTTTTAGAATGTGATTTGTTTAAGTGATAGTTTAACTTTGATCAATCCTTATTTTGGTATGATTTTGAACTTACATTGACAACCCAAGAAGGAAAGGTACACTGTGCACTTTAATAATGTGTGTTCATTGAGTTTCAGTGGTGGTAAGTTGCTTATGTTAAAATCTACGTCATTGCATGCTTCCATGTAATTATCTTTCCAATAAACCCTAAGCTTGACATGCTTAATCCTAACATGCAAAGAAACTTATTTTTTAATCATGTGTTCATGGTGCGAATAATCACCTACAAGAACCACCATTACATGCTAACTATTTGTGTATGCTGTTGCCACGGTTGTTAATTTTTTTGTGTTTTCTCTCTTTTTGGGTGTCTGCTTCTGATTGCATTATATTTTGGTGTATCCAAAATGGAACCGGCTACATATTTAGAAGGATGTAAATAGGGAGACATTATTAAGGGAAAACGGTGTTATAACCTACAACAAGTACTTTACTTTAAAGTTTAAACCAGGATTCACTTTTCTGTTGAAGGATGTTAAACATCTTTAGTTACCGGAAACCCGAGTTCTTGTGGTTCATTAATCAAGTTGGGAATAAGGTAAGTGCATTGGCCTGTTCTCTCTGCAAGTCTTTTCAACTAGTGAGCTGTATCCAACTCATATCCAGACCTAACAGGCCTCTATATTAGATGATGCAGGCTTCCTTGGTAGGTTTCTTAAACGATTCAAAGCTTAATATTAGAACGTAGGTTCCAGGAACATAAGAAACTTTGTCACCAATGGCATGGTATTGAACCATGAATGCAGTAATAGATGCATACTAGCCGAGGAGAATTGAAAAGTCATAAGTTACAATCACACTTGAGCCCTCGTAGATGTCTTGGGATGTTTTTCTTAATTTGTTTGATTGGGAAGAAAGCAAACAAGCTTGCCACAGTTCAACAGCATTTTAAGGGTCGTTGTCTGGTTTTGGACCCTTGCTTTTTGCAGAGTTTAAAACTAAGCTGTTTTTAAAGGGACTTTGTTGTGTGACCTTGTAACACACAGCAAGTTTGTATAGCACATAGTTCAGGTAATTCAGATGTCTCAGTTTAGGATTTTTGTCGGAGTGTCAGATCCGATATCAAAGTGATTTTTTTTTTCTTTTTCCCTAAATACAGGTGAATGTTTTTAGTTTAACACCTAACAATATCTTGGCATCCTTATTGGTCGATTTAGCAGGGAGAAAGGGTACTAACCAAGATGGTCAAATTTGACATTTTCTTGAATTATATATTCTTCTACAAATTAGCCATTGTCACCATGGTTCCTGAAGATGCAGTAAATGATATGCGTGTTTGTGCGGCTGTCTAAATGATGGAAATTTGTATCTGCTATTGCTTTAGTTTTCCATGTGTAGAAAAGTAGGTAATCTTGCATTTTTCGTCGTCTCTATTATTTAGTATTTACATGTGCTGTATTCTTTGGTTACGGGAACTATTCATATCTACTTTGATTTGCAAACACTTTGGACATGCCACTTGACTGCATATTTCATGTCTCTGCCCTTTAATAATTGTTTGATTGTTAATGTTAGGTGTTCAATGTTTCTGGTAGTAGCCTCTTATTGTATTCCTACTTCAGCCCTTGTTTCTGTAAATAGTCATAAGTGATTTGATTTCTTCACGAGCTTTAGTAGTTTACCTGTACAACCTTAAAACCAGAGTTTTTCATGTTGTGTCTTCCCAAATTATTATGTTAGTTGGATGTTGGAGTCGACACAAAAAATTAACTAGAAAGGTAAATAAAGCAAAGGTTACAATCACAAAACAAAACGTTGTTGTTGTGCTTATACAACTTATCTATTGTGCAGAGAGACACTACTGTCATAACTGCTGAGAATAAGGAGCTCAAACTTCGCCTACAGGCTCTGGAGCAACAAGCACAGCTTAGAGATGGTATAAATTTCATTTCATAAGATTGTGCTAAATTTTAACCATCAGTTCTTTTAAAATTATGTTATAGTTTCCGTTTGCTTTATTTTACACATACAGCTTTGAATGAGAAACTTAAGGAGGAAGTGCAGCGGCTTAAGATTGAAACCAACCAAATCCCACCCGGGGCTGGGAATGGAAACCCTTTCTACCGAGGGCTTCCCCCTCAATATGGTCAGACCCAGCACCACCAGAACCACAACCAGCAGAACCAGCACCAGCAGCATCACAACCAGAATGTCGCCAATGGGCAGGCTCACCCGAGCTTTATGGACTTCAACGGGAGGGCATAGAAACTCTCGAAGAAGTCATTAACCACAGTTTAGGTATTTCATAATGTTTTTTTGAATTAGAAGAGGGTAGTAAATCTCATCAGATAGCTTCTTGTACAGACTACATACATACAGGTAATGTATATGTATGTGGTACAGGCTGAAGGCTGTGAAGATTGCTGCTCACCAGTACACACAGAACCCCACAGTACCCTGTATCAGTTAATTAAAAACTACAGATCTACTCTTATGTTATTATTTCTAGCGGATTAGAATATCATCTTAGAGTCCAAAACTTACCGGATCACCTTTTTACCGTCGTTGTACTTATCGAACAAGCAACCTCCAGGGTTTAAACGGTTGGCTATGCATTGCTTATAAGTTTATAACACCAAATGTTGCGTTGGTCCCCTTTGCTAAGCAATGTCAATCTGTCTTCCTTCTGTTATGGTTGATTCTGAAATTGTTTATTGATTTTATTTTCTTCTCTTTTTTTGTGGTTTTTTACATTTCCACTTTTTAAGGTTGTCATCGCTGCAAGATATGCTTACAAGTGGCGAGTCTTATCTCATTTCGTCGCCTCTTTAGAAAACATTTCTTGTACATGGGGTGCCACAGTTGCCGTATCCAAGCCTACTACATTATGACGTATAATTCGTTTGGATACCGCCACTGTCATAGCCCGGGTCGGGATGGAACAAAAACACCTTATTTATGGAGCAATCCTTCTCTTCGCCCGGGTGGACTGCCTCCGAGAGTGGCGGTGGGATCGAAGGGTGGGGCGGGTGGGGCGGGTGGGCCATAAACGCCGATGGAGGGTTTTGGGTTTGGTTGTATTGCTGGCAGAGTCTTGACTGTCGGACCTGAGAATTTCTCCATGTATGAGTGGAGGGTAGAAAATAAGGGCAATTTGTTGTGTGATAAAAGGAAGGATAACAATAATTGTGCTTCTTGTCAAAGAAAGAAATTATTTGGTGTTAGTTGATGGCTAAAGAATGATTTGTGTCGTTATCATATGTACTAAGTCCATTAATAATGATGGAGAAGGAGAAATATCACATGCAAGTTAGGTAGGGGTACCTTCTTCTATATTTCATTAACAAAATTCCAATTATATAACTTAGTATATTGTATAATGTACGCAAATTACTAGACAAGAAAACAATTATTACTATTATTATATACAAAAATCATATGTAGATTAGTCACTCATTATGTTATCGTATATAATATAGTACTAGTTATGTTCCTCTCAACCGAGGTTCTAGATTTGATTTCTTTCCACACACTATCCTTTGCATAACTTAAAATAAAAAGCAAGTGGTGAATTGCTCTAGTGGTTAAAATGCCGCTTATATTGACAAAAATATTGCACAATAAATAGACTAGATAATATGTAATATGCATGTGATATGGTTCCGAAGGATGAATTGGATATGGACAGTTCCAATAAGATTTCTTTCTTGAACAAAAATTCATTTTTTATTATTTATTTCATCCTCTATAATGAGATAAACCATAAGACCAATAAGTTGATTCGAGTAATCTTTCTCGATAAAGTCGGTTGATTGGGATAAAGTTGTATCCCTTAGAAACCGTACATGCACCTTTTGATGCATACGGTTCAACAAAAATCACGAAAAAAAAAAAGAATCAATGTGTAGATGTAGATTCTAGCACTTTCTTTTATTTATTTATTTTTCATACATAAAGGATAAATGCACTCTTAGGAATCCTAAAAATGATTGTACTGATGTATCATGCAAATTCTTTTAAATGCAAAAATAAAATAACTTTGTGGTGGAACAAAATATCTCTCATTTCCCCCTCGAATAAATTCTTCCTTTTGGTTTCCAAAGGAATGTTGTTATGTTATCTTGAACAGTGCACTAATTCTTTAAATCTGGTGACATTTTACCGCAGTGTCAAAAAATAAACATGCTCATGCACATTTTTGCAAGTTCAATCTTTTTAAGCCATGGTGCGAGCTAAGAGTATTTAAACCCAGCTCCATCAGTTTAGGTAACCCACTATGCAGTTTGTTACTAGTTGGATTTGGGTTGAGTTCAATTGAGGATTTTTCACAGTAGTGCCCCATAAAATAACAATTTAATCCCTAAAATTTTAAAGACACCGGGGCTGGTTTTATTTATTTTATTTATTTATTTTTGGTGAACTGAAAATCGTATTACCAGGGCAAAAATGGGCTTAAAAATGAGAAATCAATTTCTTTCTCGTATTTAGTAAGTAAAAGAAAAGATATGTAATAAATACTAGTTAGTGTTGGAAAAAGGGGGAAATTCAATATACCTGCAATAACATCACATTCAAAAAAAAATTCCTGGAAATTTATCATATCAAGAATTGAAAATATCAATTTTGACATATTATGTCCAAGTTTCTTTCTCAATTTTATCACATAATCTAACGAGACCTCAATATTATCCTCGTTCTCAATGTGGTTTCTAATGTCATCACTGTATTGAACTTTGTCAAAATTGATAATGTGTGTGACATGTTACCAATATTTTTTTTTTCAAACGCACATCATTGTTGATGTGGTCCTGCCATTTTAAAATCTCAATGCTCACGCAAAAACTTGCAAAATTGACATTAGTGGCCATCTATCAACTTTTCTGCAAAATGGAGCGGAATGTGTAGTACAAGAAACGAGTGTCACGGGCCATATGTTAAAAACAAAGAAATCGCCCAAGACATCATATATCTAAGCCCATAAAGCCTTGTCTTCATGGAAGCTTCTGGAACATCCCGGAAAAATCAAGAACATGGCGGAGCGTTCAAGATAATCTAGGGTATTCCGGAACATTCCACACAAGTGTACAAATTTAAGCCTCACCTAGAACAATCTAGATTAGGCAAGTTGTACCTAGAACTATGCTAGATATTTTTGGATGAAAGTAGGGAATTCTTGAACCCTCCATTGAGAAGGTGACTTAGGCCTATAAATAGGAGGCAAGGCCATTTGGCCAAGGCATCCAAGAGTTGTAAGCAATTGTAAAGTTCTCTTAAGTTTCAATACAAAGCTTCCTTTCTCCCATCATCATCTAAGTGATTTTAGCATTCTCCAAGCTATCTTAGCTTTCTTTGTGATTCGATCCGGGGAAGCGAGGCTTCGAAGGCTTACTTAGCTTGTTCATCGAGGTATTCAAGTCTAAGTGCCGCACGGGCGGAAGGCTTAAAGAGTCATCCCGTGGCAGCTGGTATCAGAGCCTAGCTCGTGAATCACTTGAAGGAAAGTAGGATATGGCAAGTGGAGATGTGGCGTTTTGTAAAGAAGCAGTCGTGAAGCAATTCGTGCAAAGGCCGAGGGAAATCAAGGCTTTGGACTCCAAGGTAATCGACTCCTTTAAACCCAAATCCTATAATGGGAAGAGGGAAGCAAAGGAGTTCGACACATTCGTGTGGAACGTGGAGCAATACTTCAAGTACCTGAAGCTTGAAGTTGACGAGTCCAAAATCTCAACGGCAACCATGTTCTTAGCTGACAATGCCCTTATGTGGTGGCGTCGCCGGAGCATGGAGATTGAGCAAGGTACGTTCTCCCTCACCACTTGGGATGAATTTAAGAAAGATCTTATGTTGCACTTCTATCCCCAAAATGCCAAGTACGAAGCCAAGGAGAAACTAAGGTGGCTCAAGCAAACGGGGAGCGTCAAAGACTATGTCAACGCATTCGTGAGCTTGTTATTCGAGGTGCCCAACATGTTAGAGGAAGACAAGCTCATGTACTTCATGAGTGGACTGCAAAATTGGGCAAAACTCGAACTACAAAGGAGACACGTGCAAACATTGTCTGATGCCATTGCCGCCGCCGAATCCTTGATTGAGTTTAAATCAAGCCACCAAGGTGATTCCAAGTCCACGGGGAAGAGGGGTAACCATGAGAGAAGTGGGGGAGAACATAAGCCGAAGGATAAGGCCGAGACAAGCAAACCGAAGGAGAAGAAAGCCGATAAGCATGACAAAAGCAAGGGTAAGTCTTGGCAACCCACTTGTTACCTATGCGACGGCCCTCACATTATGCGAGATTGCCCACAAAAGAAGGCCCTTAAGGCCATGGCTTTCAAGAAGGACAAGGCCGAGGAGAGTAACGATGCAAGTATGGGATGCATCCGTCTACTGAATGCCATCCAGACAACCCTCCCACAACCTAAGGCTCAAGTTGGGGGAGGATCATTGTTCGTCGACGTCAAGACTGGTGACAAGACGACGCGTGTGTTGGTGGACACGGGAGCAACCCACAACTTCATGACGTCGGAGGAAGCCACAAGGCTTGGCCTCCGAGTCACAAAGGAGCCCGGTAGCGTGAAGACGGTAAATTCCGCTGCCACCCCCATTGTTGGAGTTGCGCGCAATGTACAAGTAGACATTGGCACATGGAAGGGAAAGATCGACTTCACCGTAGTCAAGATGGACGACTATGGCGTAGTCATTGGGTTAGAGTTCATGGACAAGGTACGAGCCTTTCCCATTCCCTTCTACAATATTTTTTGTATCCTGGCCGACGGAAGACAACCTTGCCTGGTGCCATTGGAAAGGCAAGCCAAGAAGTGTACCCAACACTTGTCGGCAATTCAATTTGCCAAGTCTTGGAAGAAAGGCGAGGCCACATTTCTTGCAACCCTAATGTTGAATGAAGGGGAAGAGAAGTACGGGCCTTTGCCGAAACAAGTGGAAGACGTCCTTGTGGAGTTTGCGGACGTGATGCCTAAGGAATTACCAAAGAAGTTGCCACCAAGGAGAGAGGTCGACCATGCGATTGAATTGGAGCCTGGTGCTAAGCCTCCCTCCAAATCACCTTATAGGATGTCGCCACCCGAGTTGGAGGAATTGAGGAAGCAACTCAACGAGCTACTTGATGCTGGCTACATCCAACCCTCCAAGTCCCCATATAGTGCACCCGTCTTGTTCCAACGCAAGAAAGAAGGTAGCCTAAGGTTGTGCATCGACTATAGAGCATTGAACAAGATTACCATCAAGAACAAGTACCCACTTCCGTTGATCACCGACTTATTCGATCAACTTGGTGAAGCAAGGTACTTCACAAAGTTAGATCTTCGATCGGGATACTACCAAGTGAGGATAGCCCCTGGAGACGAATCGAAGACGGCGATGGTGACCAGATATGGATCATTCGAGTATAAAGTCATGCCATTTAGTCTGACCAATGCCCCTGCAACATTCTGCACATTGATGAACAAGGTATTCCATCCTTATCTTGACAAGTTTGTCGTAGTTTACATTGATGATATCGTTGTCTATAGCAAGACATTGGAGGAGCACGTCAAGCACTTGCGCATAGTGTTCAATACCCTTCGGGAGCATGAACTCTATGTCAAGAAGGAGAAATGCTCCTTTGCCACAAACGAAGTAGAATTTCTTGGCCACAAGATAAAGGAGGGGAAACTTATGATGGAAAAAGGCAAGATCAAGGCCATTCAAGAGTGGGAACCGCCGACCAAGGTACCAACACTACGATCCTTTTTGGGGCTAGCCAACTACTATCGGAGATTCATTAAAGGGTATTCAACCATAGCGGCACCCTTAACAGACCTTCTTAAGAAGAACAAGGCATGGGAATGGACGGACCGATGTCAATAGGCCTTTGAGAGGTTGAAGAAGGCCCTAATGGAGGAGCCTGTACTAAGGTTGCCCGACCTTAGTAAGCCATTCGAGTTGCACACTGATGCTTCCGACTTTGCCATAGGAGGAGTGTTGATGCAAGAGGGACATCCGATAGCCTATGAAAGTCGCAAGCTAAACAATGCCGAGAAGAGGTACACGACCCATGAAAAGGAGATGACCGCCATCGTCCATTGCCTTAGAGTTTGGAGGCATTACTTGCTTGGTACCCCATTCATCATCAAGACGGACAACGTTGCCACTAGTTACTTTCAAACCCAACAAAAGCTCACACCTAAGCAAGCAAGGTGGCAAGAGTTCTTAGCGGAGTTTGATTACAAGCTAGAGTACAAGCAAGGAAAGGAGAACGTGGTGGCCGATGCTCTAAGTAGACGAGTAGAGTTAATGGCTACGGTACTCAAGCCGCAAAGCCATCTCTTGGGCCGTGTCCGAGAAGGTTTATCACATGACGTCCAAGCCAAGAACATTGTGGAGTTTGTCAAGGATGGGAAGACAAGAAGGTTTTGGCTTGAGGACGGCTTGCTATACACCAAGGGCAAGCGAATCTACGTCCCAAAATGGGGAAGCTTAAGGAAAGAAATCCTTAAGGAGTGCCATGACTCAATGTGGGCAGGACATCCTAGCACTCACCGCACGTTGGCTTTGGTGAGCGATGCTTATTATTGGCCACAAATGCGGGATGATGTAGATTCATACGTGAAGACTTGTCTTGTGTGCCAACAAGACAAAGGGGAACAAAGGCAACCGGGAGGACTGTTGGAACCGCTTCCCACCCCATCAAGACCATGGGAGTGTTTAACCATGGATTTCATCACACATTTGCCCAAGTCTGATGGATGTGGATCTATCTTCGTCGTGGTCGATAGATTCACCAAGTATGCCACTTTCATACCCGCACCTGTGGAGTGCACAGCCGAAGTAGCTGCACGCTTGTTTCTAAAGCACATGGTGAAGTATTGGGGTGTTCCGAGGAGCATAGTCAGTGATCAAGATGCTCGCTTAACGGGTAGATTTTGGAAGGAGCTTTTCAAACTACTTGGCTCAAAGTTAGACTTCTCCACAGCTTTTCATCCCCAAACTGATGGACAAACGGAGCGGGTTAATGCATTGTTGGAGACTTATTTGCGGCACTATGTTAGTGCCAATCAACGAGATTAGGCTAAGTTACTTGATGTTGCCCAATTCTCTTATAACTTGCAACGTTCGGAGTCGACGGGGAAAAGTCCATTCGAGTTGGCTATAGGGCAACAACCCTTGACCCCGAACACGGTCATGACTGGCTACACGGGGAATAGTCCAGTCGCTTTCAAAACCGCTAAGGAGTGGCAATTAGCCCACGAACTTGCTCGAGCTCATTTGGAGAAGGCTTCAAAGAAGATGAAGAAATGGGCGGATCGCAAGCGAAGGAATGTGGAGTTCCAAACTGGCGACCAAGTCTTTGTGAAGCTCAATGCGTCCCAACACAAGAGTACTCGTGGCTTGCATAAGAGCTTGTTGCGGAAATATGAGGGACCATTCCCTATCATTAAGAAGGTTGGCAAAGCCGCGTATGTTGTGGAACTCCCACCCCTCCTCAAGTTTCACCCGGTGTTCCATGTGAGCAACTTGAAGCCTTATCATGCAGACGATGAGGAACCAAGCCGAGGTGAGTCTCATCGAGCACCCCCTTTGATGACGGAGGCATTTGACAAAGAAGCGGAGAGCATTGAAGCCAAGCGTGTCGTGGTGCGACCAAGACAGCCAAAGCATGTGGAGTACTTTGTCAAATGGAAGGGGCTACCATACTCCGAAGCAACATGGGAGAAAGAGACGTCCTTATGGCAATATAAGGACTTGATTCAGACATTCGAGAGGCAAGAGTCGACGAGGACGTCGACGGCTTAAGTGGGGGAGGATGTCACGGGCCATATGTTAAAAACAAAGAAATCGCCCAAGACATCATATATCTAAGCCCATAAAGCCTTGTCTTCATGGAAGCTTCTGGAACATCCCGGAAAAATCAAGAACATGGCGGAGCGTTCAAGATAATCTAGGGTATTCCGGAACATTCCACACAAGTGTACAAATTTAAGCCTCACCTAGAACAATCTAGATTAGGCAAGTTGTATCTAGAACTATGCTAGATATTTTTGGATGAAAGTAGGGAATTCTAGAACCCTCCATTGAGGAGGTGACTTAGGCCTATAAATAGGAGGCAAGGCCATTTGGCCAAGGCATCCAAGAGTTGTAAGCAATTGTAAAGTTCTCTTAAGTTTCAATACAAAGCTTCCTTTCTCCCATCATCATCTAAGTGATTTTAGCATTCTCCAAGCTATCTTAGCTTTCTTTGTGATTCGATCCGGGGAAGCGAGGTTTCGAAGGCTTACTTAGCTTGTTCATCGAGGTATTCAAGTCTAAGTGCCGCACGGGCGGAAGGCTTAAAGAGTCATCCCGTGACACGAGGATGGCATGAAGCGATTTTGAGATTGGAAGACCAAATTAACAAGTTTTGCATAGTTCAACATTATTTTTACGATCATTCTGGTTTGCTTGTGTTTTACGGATTGGTAGTGATTCTCACACTCTCACTTTTTTCTTTTGCACCTCATCATATTTTTGCTCAATCATTCTTTTTTACTTTATTAAATTTTACATGTGATTTAATATTCTAATGAATAGGACGTTGAATTTTTACTAATATGTTTCGAATTCAAAGCAACTCCTCTAAATTATTGTTATGGGCCATATTTTAATTGTTTTGTGCAGTTCTTTTGGGCTTCTAGGAAATCATCTTCAAATCCCCAAAAAGATTATAATTTTCTTCAAAATTTATTTTTTTGAAGTTCTCAATATAAAATAAGAACAGTTTTGAATCCTAAACATTTCTTACCGTTTTTCTTCTCTCAATTTGTTACGGACCATATTTTACTTGAATTGTGCAGTTCTTTGGGCTTCTAGGAAAATCATCTTCAAATCACCAAAATGATTATAATTTCTTCAATTTTTTTTATTTCTCAAAATAAAATAAGAAAAGTTTTGAATCCTAAACATTTCCGTTTAATTCTACCTGCAATTAATTAGCGTTCGGCGATGAAGCTTCTCCGTTCAAATCCATGGCGTGGCACTGCCATTTCTAGGGTTTTTGGTTCCCTGAACTACTCAACCAATACTCTGGCCTCCTCCTCCACCACATCTCCCACATTTTAGTCTCTGCACCATAGGATTCTGTTCTATAAGGGTGCGTTTGGTACGCAGACGGGACGGAATGAAGGTGTAATTTTTGAAAAAGATATGGGGTATATTTGTCTTAAAATGGTAAAACATTGTGTTCCACAGACGTGGAACAAACCCGTTCCAGGGGCAGGTGGGACGCAAAAACACCTAAAATCTGTCCCGTGGAACAGCCCGTTCCACCCATTTTTGGCGCACCAAACGCAACGGAACGCCTCGTCCCGTTCCATCTCGTCCCGTCCCACGTACCAAACGCACCCTAAAGGCCCGAGGGTTTCCGTTCTCCCTGTACTCCATCAATGGCTGAAAGAAGGGATAGACGTGGAGCAGTCAGAGCTTCGAGATTTCATCAGTAAGCTCCGTCAGTCCCGCTGCTACAACCTCGCCCTGGAGATCTCAGAGTGGATGGGCGACGAAATGAATTTCGATTTGCACCCTGGAGACATTGCGATTCGGCTGGATTTGATCTCGAGAGTCCACGGAAACGAACGAGCCGAGAGGTATTTCGATTGCATTCCCAATGAATTAAGAGTTGTTAAAGTGTACGGTTCTCTCTTGTTATCCTATGTAGAGCATAAATGTTTGGAAAAAGCCGAAGCTCTTTTCGAAAAGATGAAGGATTTGGAGTTTGTGAAAAGGCCATTTACTTATAATGTAATGATGAATCTGTATACTGAGGTGGGAAAATATGGAAAGGTTGATATCTTAGTGAACGAGATGGAGGAGAAGGGCATTGAGTATGATATTAGGACGTTGAACAACCGGTTGCATTCGTATGCAGCCACTTCGGATGTAGGCCGAATGGAGAAGCTTTTGATGAAGATGGAAGCTGATCCGACGGTTATTGTGGACTGGCATGCTTATGCTGTTGCGGCAGACGCTTTCTTGAAGGCTGGAGAATTGGAGAAGACATCGGCATTGCTGAGGAAATCGGAGCGACTCATTACAAGTAAAACAAGAAAGTCTGGTTACGAATTCTTGATGACTTCACATGCTGCTGTTGGTAATAAGCACGAGGTTTATCGAATTTGGGAATTGTACAAAGATGTCGTAGGATTCTACAATAGTGGGTATCGCTGTATGATAAGTTCGTTGGTGAAATTGGATGACATTGAAGGTGCTGAAAAAATTGTGGAGGAATGGGAATGTGGAAACAAACTATTTGACATTCAAACACCCAACTTGTTAATGAATGCTTACTGCAAGAAAGGTCTTTTGGAGAAGGCCAGATCATACGCAAAGAAGTTTTCAGAGGGCGGGAAGGAGGATTGTAGAACTTGGGGCATATTGGCTACTGGATATCATATGAATGGTCAGATGGCAGAGGCAGTGGAAACATTGAAAACGGCAGCAAGCTTGGCATGTCGACCAGGGTGGAAGTTTGATCGTTCAACTGTGTCTGCATGTTTTGATTACTTGAGAGAGAAGGGGGATGTGGAAGCAGCACATGAATTGTTGAGATTGTTCAGAGAAATGGGTCATCTTCCAACAGATTTGTTTGATAAAATTGGAAGTTATATGGATGGTGGTGAACCTCCTATGGAAAGGATTGATAAAGTTCAGGATCGCGGGATGGATTCGACAGTTTAGCTCAACAATGTGGTAGCAGCCAAATATGTGTTACGTCTGAAGGGTAGTGTGTCTTGTTTTGGTGGTGTCGCGGCTGCACTGTGTGAGGGCTACCAGCTGCAGATTATGCTCTAGCTATTGTGAGTAAGCTTAAAAGTTGTGCTTCTAAATCTGCTTTCGTGGTTTCACTTTATGCATTGACAGTTTTGTGTTTATTACCTTCCATATGCACTTCACGTAAATGTTTCGTAGTTCAGTAATGTTTATTGATGCGAAAATAGGAGCACGAAATTCACACGAGCCTTTTATATTACTTAAGGATTGTATTCGATTATCCTTATGACCGAACAAGGCGCAGCTTGCTTACTTCTCGAGCGATAGTTTTATGATCCCGACAAGAGTTTTTGAGGAAGTTATGCCTGAGTGTCGAAGAGCCTCACGCCGAGAAGGCCGATGGATAATAAGATAGAGCTGGAACCGGAGGTTTCATTTTGCCACTGTATTTTGTTCAACCTTTACAACAGTCACGTAACCAGCGTATGACGATGTAACTTGCATGAGTTTTGAAGCGTTGCAAACTCATTCTTGAAATTTCAATTAATTAAAAGAAATTTGATGATTCATTGTGATGTTGTAACTTGTTATTATGACAGCGGATTTTTTTTTAGAGATGATAACAAAAAATATAATCAGTTCTAATTATGATATTTGCAATTTTGCACGATAAAGTAAAGTGACAAGTAGAAGGCAAGTGGCTTATAGCTCAATTTATTAAGCATATTCACTTTTAAAATCGAGATCTTCTGTTTGAATCTCCTCTCTGTAGTTTAATATAGATATTTTATTGTTTGTAAAAGGAAAAGTGACAAGTAGAGGGAAAAAGAAAATGAGGAAGTATTATCTTAAAAAAATAAAAGGCTTATTTTTTGTTATGGCACTTGTACCCTTCACCAAATCTCACTTTACTTCTTCCTCTTTATTTTGTCTCATTTTACCACCTACACTCTTCTTTCGTGTCCCACTTTACCTACTTCACTCTATATTGTCTCACTTTAACACATGTACTCTTTATCAATAACTCAATTTACCCTATGTCGTCGTATAAGTTAAGACAATTGTTCATTGTGCTTATATGGAAAGGACAATTTTGTCTTTTCAACCATGTTGGTTTTGTGGCATGTGACATGGCATGTTACTGTAACTCATGGGTAATGGGAGGTGAGTTAAATTCAAACTAGGATTTGATTCCTCCATATTAAAAGAAAAAATATATATAAGAAAAGAAGGTTGAATTTCAAGATTCACGAATTAATTTCAATGTTTTCGAATCCTTTTGCAAAGATTCCTAGGGTTCTGTCATGAGAATGTCTACCTTTATCGCTTTCCTCTTCTTTATTTTTTATTAGTTCGGAGAAATCACATACTGGTGTGAGTTTAACCCACATCCTTACAATCATGGGTCTTACTAACACAGTTGAAACTACTAAATTATTCATGCCACATTAGCATAATTAACGGCTATTTTTAACTTATTTGAAGAAATAGGGTAAAGTGAGACATTGAGAAAGAATGGAGGTGTTAAAGTGAGACAATATAGAGTGTAGGAGGTAAAGTGGAACATGGAGGAAGAGTGTACACGGTAAAGTGAGTAAATATGAGAATCGTTTGGAACTATTTTTAAAATGATTGAAAGTGATTTTGGTGGAAATGTTTTTTAAACCAATCCATAGCAAAAATCTAAATAAATCATGAAAAAACACTCTAAGTACTTTCCGCAAGAAGCACATATTTGGTGCCTTCCGCAAGAAGCATTTCCAAAAGGCATTTGCACATATTTGATGCTTCTTCCAAAAAGCATTTAAAGTGCTTTTGGAACCCAAAATTAGTTTCATCAAAAACGTTTTTGGTCATTTTGAAGGCATTTTCAAACAAGCCAATAGAGTAAAGGAGATAAAGTAAAATTTGGTGAAAAATAAGTGTCATGGCAAAAAAAAAAAAAAAAGCCAAAATTAGAAATCAAAAGCTCATTTTCTCTCGTGTGTTCTTTGTGAATGGGCTGCCAATATATTATGGATCACTTTACTTTGTTCCATTTTTTGGGCTCCAATGAAAATTCCTTCAGAACTAAAAGAAGAAAATGGAAAGAAATTCAAAACCCTAAACCCTAAATTGTCGTTCAAGTTCACTCCCCTCGAACAAAAAAGCGTCGAACCCCAAAATTTATCTACGGTTCTCTGTGAAATTAATTAGGGTTGAAAGATGAAGCTTATTGGTTCGAATCCATGGCGTGGCAATGCCATTTCTAGGGTTTTCGGCACGCTATTCACCTCAACTGAGGCTCTGGCCACCGCTTCAGCCTCCGTCTTTGCCTCCGCACCACACCCATTTGTGCCTCTGCGCCGTAGGATTTTGCGGTCCGGAAACCCTAGGGTTTCCATTCTGCCGGTGCTCCATCAGTGGCTGGAAGAAGGGAGAAACGTTGAGCGATCAGAACTCCAAGATTTCATCAAGCAGCTCCGAAAATTCCGTCGCTACACCCAAGCCCTGCAGATTTCAGAGTGGATGAGCGATGAGCTGAACCATGATCTGCATCCCGGAGACATTGCAATTCGGTTGGAGTTGATTTCGAAGGTCCGCGGCCTCGAAGAAGCGGAGAAGTATTTCTATAGCATCCCGGAGTTATTGAGAGTGGTTCAGGTGTGTGGTGCTCTCTTGTCCTGCTATGCAGAGCATAATTGCTTGGAAAAGGCCGAGGCTCTTTTCGAAAAGATGAAGCATTCGGGTATAAGAGGGCCATTGCCTTATAATACAATGTTGACACTATATTCTCGAATGGGTAAACATGGAATGGTAGATATTCTAGTTAAAGACATGGAAAAGAGAGGCGTTGATTATAACATTCACACGTTGAACATTCGGTTATTTTCCTATGCCGCCACTTCTGATATCAATCGAATGGAGAAGCTTTTGATGAAGATGGAAGCTGATCCTCTGGTGTCTGTCGACTGGCATGGTTATGTTAGTGCAGCCGAAGCATTCTTGAAGGTTGGACTATTGGAGAAGACATCGACATTGCTGAGGAGAGCGGAGCAACGCATCAACATTAAAACAAGGAAAATTGCATATGAATACCTGATGACTTCATATGCTGTTATAGGTAATAAGGATGAGGTTTATCGAATTTGGGGATTGTACAAAAGTATTGTAGGATTCTACAATAATGGGTATCGGTGTATGTTAAGTTCGTTGATGAAGATGGATGACTTTGATGGTGCCGAGAAGATTCTGGAGGAATGGGAATCAGGGAACCAATCCTTTGACATCCAAATACCAAACTTGCTGATCAATGCTTACTGCGGGAAAGGTCTGTTGGAGAAGGCCAAATCATGGGCAAACAAACTTTCAGATGGAGGAAAGGAGGATTGTAGAACATGGTCCCTTTTGGCTACTGGATACTGTACGAATGGTCAGATGGCAGAGGCAGTGGAATCATTGAAAACGGCAGCAAACATGGCATGTCAACCAGGGTGGAAGTTCCATAATTTAACTTTGGCTGCATGTTTTGAGTACTTGAAAGAGAAGGGAGATGTGGAAGTGGCACATAAGATATTGGGATTATTGAGAGAAAGGGGTCATCTTCCAACAGATTTGTGTGATAGGGTTGAAAATTATATTGATGGTGGTGACCTCGCTGTTCTGGAGTAAGGTGAAGGGGGATATCATATGGAACGAATTCATAAAGTTCAGGATGGAGGGATGCATGCAATAGACGGACAGTACAAGTCAACGACAAGGGTGGAAGACAAATATTTATCTAACATTGTGAAGAGGTATTTATCTGTAGTATAGCATCTTTTTACAATGGTTTTATCATCTTCTTAATGCTCCAGATGACTCTGTAATTGGTAGCTTCAAATTACACATTTTCTTGAGAAAAGTGACATAAAGAACGACAGGTTACCAGGGCATCGTTTATGATGTTAGATTGAAATCTACCACTGCAATATCTTGAAAAACAATGTGGAGATCTCATTTTTGAAAAAAAAACAAAAAAAAACACAAATGCAAAAGCTGAAAAAACTTGGTAGTAAGAGTCTTATTTGCTAACAATGGCTAAGTTCTGTTTCTTGTTTGTGTGGTTCGGGGCTGCTGTTGTTTTTGCTGCATGTATATATCTGGTTGTTGCTTTTGCCAACAGATTGAAATTGGTCAATTCTCCTTATTTATGGGTGTGCTTTTCCATGGATGTCAAGAATCCGTAAATCTCCTGTTCTTTGAGTGCCCTTATGCGATGCTCAAATATGGTGGTGTAGGAAATTCTGTGTCATGTCTCAGCTTATTTCCTTGTATGCTTTTTCTTAGTCGCACAATCTTATATACTATGTTTGGTGTTCTGTTCGTTATATTTGGAAAGATAGAAACTGCATACTATGCTTCTGCAGTTTATGCTCTATTCTGTTGAAACCTTCAACCCCCAATATTACCCTTGCTCCTGGTTGTTATATCAGTCCAGGATAGTCTCTTCTTATTTGGTTTCACTTTACGTTTTGATAGTGTACTGCAGTTAAAATCTTGGTAGGTGCTAGTTACATGCGATAGCAAAAGCGATGATTTTGTCAGTCCAAAATCACCCTTAAACCACATGTTAAACCACATGCACTCCTCATGTGTGAGAGAGTGTAGTAGGAAGTGATGTTTAGACTTCCGAAAGTTTCAGTCTCACACATTCAGAGTGGCTAGAGGTTTATTTTTTTCCCGATATGTTAATTTTTATGTTTTAATTGACTAAACAAGCAGACAACTTAGTCACATTTTTCACATGATGTTCACAAAAATATCTTTAGTAAAAATTCATTAAACCTTTGTGAAAGTGCTCTTCTTTTTACCAGCTGAACAAGTAGAAAGAACTTCAAGATCTTTTCCAATTTAATCATTATGTACAACCGTGAACACTTCAACATTAAAATGTATAAGATACTTAGATGCTGCGTTTTATACTAACAACGGATGTGAAAGGCATACACAGCCATGGAAATTGAAAAGTGGAAAGGTTATGCAGGTGCAGTAGGCTTTTTGGCAATGGTTACCGTACAGATGGTCAGACAGGAGAGGAATCAATGAAAAAGGCAGCCGACTTTACATGTGAACCCTGCTGGAAGTTGAATAATTTTTCTTCTTTGGCTGCATTTCTGGAGTACTTGAAAGAGAAGGGAGATATGAAAGTGATACAAAAGATTTTGACGATTATTGAGCAAAAGGGTCATTTACCAACATCTTTGTGCAGTAGTTTGTAAAATAATAGACGGTGGTGAACCGC
Source organism: Malus sylvestris (assembly GCF_916048215.2). NCBI lineage: Eukaryota > Viridiplantae > Streptophyta > Magnoliopsida > Rosales > Rosaceae > Malus > Malus sylvestris. The sequence goes on along the minus strand of NC_062264.1, from coordinate 3,704,846 downwards.
AGGTTCTTGGGTTCTTGAGAAGGTGAAGGGGCTAATTATGTGGAAGGTATTCACAAATTTGGGATGAAGAGAAGCAAGTCGCAGGTAGCAGCTAAAATGATATGTAAGTCTGTGAAAGGTACTTTGTTCTATCTAAATGCTTTAGCTTCTGTAAGTACATGGTTAGCAAAATGCTATACAGCACAGACCAGGGCATGGTTTGTAAATTTGCGGTATGTTAGTAAAATTGGAAATTGAAGGCTTTGGTGTATTCAACACAATACGTTGAAATGAAGGAAAGCTATTTATTGATATCCCCGATAAGTCACAAATATGTACATATACATGAGTCAAAATAAACAAACAAGAGGGAGCCTTCACAAAGGTTGCTTAGGAGAAGTCTCAGCAGTCGGTAGAGCCCCAGAAAGAGCAGGCACTGGAGGGGGATCATTTGGAGCCTCAGTACTGGACAGAACCCTAGAAGGAGGAGGCAGCAAAGGTTGATCATTTGGAGCTTCATTACGCGGTACAGCCCTAGAAGACGAAGGCAATAAATGCCTTTGGAACAAACCCACAAATCTCTGATGATCAAGTAAAACCCGACCATCAGATTCCTTCATCTGGTCAAGCTTCCTCTTCATGTTTGTAGCATAGTCATGTGCGAGCCGGTGCAACTGTTTATTCTCATGCTTGAGCCCTCTAATCTCCTGTTTGAGACTCATCACTTCAGCCGCCAATGATTCAACTTGGCGGGTTCGAGCAAATAGGCGTTGGGCCATGTTAGACACTGAACCTGCACACTGAACACTGAGAGCCAGAGAATCCTTAACAGCCAACTCATCAGACCGTTTGGAAAGTAGTCTGTTATCTTTGGGAGTGAGAAGGTTCCTGGCCACTACCGCAGCGGTCATATCATTCTTCATCACGGAATCCCCAACAGTAAGAGGACCAGTAGGGGAGACGAAGGATGGGCGCCATATGTTGTCTGAAGAAGGTGTGGCTGCCTCTTCAACAAGGTTCAAGTCAAAACGACGGTCGGAGGGGCCAGACATTTTCTAAGGTGTTGAAGAGAGAAGAGGTCGGACAAATCAAGATCTTAGAAGTGCAAGAATGGAGCTTCTACTGGTGGAGATTCAAGTGTGCTTTGGAACTTAATGCCAGCCTCTATAAAAATCTGCACTCGACGGAGCTTCAGAAATCGAAGAGGCGTTTGCTTTCTCAAAAGCTGGGCTGCTCAGAGACCACGAGACGTTTGCTTTCTCAAAAGTTGGGCTGCTCAAAGACCACGAAGGCCGATCTCAGAAATCGAAGAGGCGCTTGCTTTCTCAAAAGCTGGGCTGCTCAGAGACCACGAGGGCCGATCTCAGAAATCGAAGAGGCACCTACTTTTCCAGCCTTGTCAGCACCTGTCAGCTTTGCGGAAATTATGGGCATTATGTCGAAGATTTCTGGTGAAGTAGAAAGCACATGAATCTTACTGTTCAATCACCCACTTCCCACACGCAACATTAGCTCATGGGTACCACAGATAACTTTGCCAAAGTTCTCTGACAAAGTTGAGGCACGTGAAGCTTGCAGCTCCCACTACACCGCTCTGACCAAGAAGGGTAAAAGAATAGCAAAGAAACAGCACTAACAAAGTTTAGACACATAAATTTTGAAGGTCTAGCTACCATATTATTACCCACAAGGGTAAAGGAACAGTACCACTGCTGGATAATTGGAAAGTCCCTGTGTGTCAACCTCTGTGCTTCGTGGCAAGATAGACTAGCAAACATGGCCAACCTTTTCTCACATTCGAGAAAACACTCCCAACAAGATTGCTTGCTCCAAAATCGAAGAGGCACCGCCCTCCGAATCTCGAAAGTCAGACTCCCAACATGATTACTTTCTCAAAAATCGAAGAGACACCGCTCTTCGAATCTCGAGAGCCAGACCCCTAGCAGGATTGCTTTCTCAAAAATCGAAAAGGCATCGTTCTCCGAATCTCGAGAGCCAGATCTCCGACATGATTGCTTGTTCGAAAACCGAAGAGGCACCACTTTCCCAACTTCAAGAGCCGGATCTCCTTGGATAAAGCTTGTCTGTAATCTTTACACGCAACATCAGCTTTCCAGATACCACAAACCCTTTTTTCAAAGTGCTCTGACAAAGTTAAAACATGTGAAGCTGGCAGCTCCCACTACCGTGTTATGACCAAGCAGGGTAAAGGAATAGCATTACTACTTGTTGGTAGGGAGACTCCTATATATGTTGACTTCCATCCCCAACAGACAGGCAGACCTGCAAAAATGTTCAACCCTTCCTCATATCTGAGAGGGCACTCCCAAAGAAGCCTTTCGAAATATTCAGCTTTCTTTCCCCCCGATAATACCTCTGCAAACAAGCTATACTAGAGCAAGAATATCTTATATCATCAGGGTTAAAAGCAAGAGTATCCCATATCATGTTTTTTCCCTGTCTTTTCCTTTGGCCTTGTTCTTACCTGCAAGACTATGAGAAAGAGAGCAATCAGTCAGCACTTGGAATCAAGCTTCCAGTCAGGAACTGACTGCCTGGAACCCCTTACTTGATTACTTACCTGGCATTGCTCTCGAGTACTCATCTTCAACATCTTATGCTTCCAGGGAAGATACCGCATCTGCCTGAGGAACATATAGGGCAAGTGAGAAGGATACAAGGAAGCATGTGGAGACAAGCGTAACAGCACACGTGCCGATACATCCACTACTCTGTCAAAAGCAAAAGTATCCCATATCAGCAGGGTCGAACGTACTATAGATTTGATGGACTTGTTTTGACCCTCAAATTCTTCAGTCGGCCTTATACTCTGGAGGAAACCAGAAAACCCTCCAGCCCAGTTCAAGAATAAGCCTGTGGAAAATTACTTCTTCAAAAGCAAAAGTATCCCATATCATCTCTTCCCATTTTTCTTCTCTTTATCCTTCATGCTGTCTGCAAGATAGGGAGAATGTGAACAATCAGCCGGAACTCGAAATCAAAGTTCTGATCTGGGACTGATTGCTTACCTTGTCTGTCACCTCTTTCAGCAGATCCCCTAGCTGGGCGACTTGGAGGACTCCTACTACATGGTTTGTATCGCGCTTGACCAAGCCTGAAACTACAAGTAAGCTTCAAGTGAAATTGATACATTACCTTGTGCATCTCCACCAGTTAAAGATACCACCCTTGGATGGAGGAAGAGTACTTCCAGAGAAGATGCCACATCTACCTACGAGACAGATAAGGCAAGTCAAGACGATACCACACTCTGGAACTTAGAAGTTTCGTGATTACGAGATCATTCTCCCACAATATTTCCTAATGTCATTTGTACTAAATCATTCACTTGTACTCACTAAAAGAGAGCTTGAACCTATGTATTTGTGTAAACCCTTCACAATTAATGAGAACTCCTCTATTTCGTGGACGTAGCCAATATGGGTGAACCACGTACATCTGGTGTTTGCTTTCCTATCTCTATCCATTTATATACTTATCCACACTAATGACCGGAGCAATCTAGCGACGATCACAAAAAGCGACCGTTTTCACTACCTAGGATCTATCTTGCAAGAGAACGGAGAATTAGATGGGATCTCAACCATAGAATACAAGCTGGATGGATGAAGTGTAAGAGTGCATCCGGCGTGTTGTGTGATCGTCGTAGGTCACTGAAGCTCAAGGGAAAATTTTATAGGACGGCAATAAGGCCAGCGATGTTGTATGGCACAGAATGTTGGGCGGTGAAGCATCAACACGTACACAAAATGGGTGTAGCGGAGATAAGGATGCTTCGTGGGATGCTTCGTGGGATGTGTGGGCACACGAGAAAAGAGAAGATTGTGAATGAGGATATCCGAGGTAAAGTAGGAGTAGCCGAAGTTGAAGGAAAGATGAGAGAAAATCGGTTACGGTGGTTTGGACATTGCAAAGAAGGCCTACTGACGCTCCGGTTCGAAGATGTGACTACGGAACAGAGGTTCGGGGCCGAAGGGGTAGAGGAAGACCTATGAAAACTTTGGAAGATACCCTAAGAAAAGACTTAGAGTACTTGGATCTAACAGAGGACATGACACAAAACCGAGCGCAATGGCGTTCTAGGATTCATATAGCCGACCCCACTTAGTGGGAAAAGGCTTTGTTGTTGTTGTTGTTGTTTAGCCACTTGATTACCATCACAATGATATCATTTTTATATAATGCATGCATTGCGTGAATAACTTTGGAGTAACCTATGTGTCTGACATGCGTAAGAACTCTCTCAATTGGGAATTTGGGAAAGTAGTCTATGTCGTTTGGTATATAGTAATTGGATCTGCTGCTGCTGTTTTTTTGCTTAGTGTCCTTATTCTTTTAGTTTTCCTCTTTTTTGAAGGTAACCTTTTAGTTTTACTCTTTCACTACCCACAATCTAAGGAATGTCAAAGGATGAATTGACGTAGTGTGATGGACTGATGGGGGCCGTAAGATCTGAAATGAGCGGTCAAGATTACTCGATCCTTTGGCTTCGGATTGCCGGATCTCGATTCATCAAAGCATATATATCCAAGTCATTTTTCTTATATAATATAGAACATAGGTGGCAGTGACCAGGTACAGCACTTACCTTGTGTACAAATCTCAAAAGGACAAGAAAGTGGGGGAAAGAAGAATGAACGTAGAAGTATCAGTGGGAATCTATCATGGCTTATTGTGACCGGCATTCTACTTCTTTTGGCTTTGTTTGGTAGGTAGGATAAGTGTTAAATCAATCCGATATTTGGTACTCAAAAGTGAAGAGAATTTGTGTTTACCTAGGAAAACTAATCCATTCAAAACAATTGAGATAACTTGTAGTTGGTGAACAGGTTTCGGCTCAGTGGCTCAATGTGCGTAGACTAGAACCCTGATCGCCGAGTCAAGGCCCAGGAATCCCAACTCTTTAGGTCACGACGCAGTGACATAGACGCCTAGGACCCAGACCATGGAACTCGACTATTAGAGATCTCAGGGTTGAGCTTGACTGGGGTCAAGAACTCGGAGGTTCAGGACTCGAACAGGGAACTTGGACACCTGAGACACAGACTGGGACTTCCGGGGCTCAGTACCTAGCCTAGAGAACTTGACACTTGTAGACTTGGACTAGGGACATCGAAATCAAAGGACCTGGTTAGAGAACTTTTGATGTCCGGGAACTGAATGGAGACATCGGTCCAACTCAGAAACTTCGACACTCGGTGAAATGGGCACAAGACCTAGATCGGGAGCTTGATTCGTGACCCGACGCAAGTTAACCGGATATGTTGCTCGACACCAAGACTTGTGATTTAATTGAACCATTGGATTAGTTTTTTTTTTCAATTATTCAACCATTGGATTAGTGCTATGCTCTCCAATCCGATGCAATCCAATTTCTAGGCCCCATATTAACATATCCGATGGTTGTCACCGAGAACAGACTCTTTATTTTTGAGTCGTTAATCTATTATGTCTAAATTAATATGCAAATTAAATTACTAATCAAACATGACAGCAAATCAATTGCCTCAGTGGAGGTTCCACTATAAAATCAATTGCCAATTTTTCGTTCTTCATTACCTCAGTGAAGGTTTTACCGTAAAATCAATTGGCGAATTTTTAAGCCTAACATGTAGACAACACAAGTTGGGTGACGTAGAGCATGTGTGGCCGTTAGACTTCACATGCATGACAACTTACTCTGGTACCGTGAAGGAAATTGAGATTCACCATAAAATCAAAGGAAAACTGACGAAAAGTCCAAAAAAAACTTTTGTTTTAACGAAAAATGACAAATAAAGGTGTAGTGAATAGTACCAGGGAAAGGTAAAATGTGGTTTTTCGTTAAAAGTGAACAATACCGAGAGTGTTTTGTTAAAACTCTCTAAAATCAATTGTCAATATGAAAAGTAGCCAAATTACTCATAAGCACAAGTAAGATTCCTTCTTTCTCAGATGTGGGATTCATACTCTCAACACACTCTTTCACGAGTGATATATTTCAAACCTAACACGTAGACAACACAAATTGTGTACCGTGGAGCATGTGCAGCCGTTGAGCTTCACACGTGGGACAATCTGCTCTAATGTCATGAAGAAAGTTGAGGTTTCACTATAAAACCAATTGGCAATATGAGAAGTAGCCCAATTACTCATAACGCATGCAAAGTCATTTCTTTCTCCGATGCGAAATTCATACTCTTAATACTGAACCAAAATACAAGTGCTAATATACAATAATTGTCTTAATAAAATATGGAGATTTTGTAAGAATAATACATATAAGCTAGCAAGGGCCGGCATTGTAATTTTCACTATCACTCACAAATGAAGACAAATTAAACTTCCGATTCTTTTTATGTCCCATTGTCACGGATTAGTGATTAAATTAAGAAATAGATTAGCACAAAGCCTGATTAAAAAAATAATAATCAGCCTATTATAGAAAAATAGAAGAACAAGAAGAAAAACAATGGCCTCCCCAAAATACCAATTAAGGAAGAAACAAAAATGCTAAAACAAGAGCTCATCAAACATCTAACGTTTACTTAATGGCTGGCGCTAATTACAAGTAATGGAAGCCATGTTAAAGTATCTTTCATTGCAAAGTATGATTTAAGAGTGTAATTAGTGTCAAAAGACAGACGATCATCTGCGATTAGCCAAAACTTGCAATGGCGCTCTTCATCTTGATCATCCTGGCATTGATGTCCATTTTTGTTTTTTCAGCTTTTTTCGTGCTGCAATCTTGGACCTCGTCACCGAAAAGCATGGAGGATATCCCGGGCAGCTTGGGTTGGCCTATTGTGGGAGAGAGCTTCTCATTTATTTCGGAGTTTTCAAGTCCATCTGGTATATACAGCTTCATGAACAAGAGGCAGCAGAGGTAAATCGATTACATTTTTTGAATTCTGTAACGAGAAAATGAATTTCCGAAAGGGAAGTGATTTTCACTCTCTTTGCTTCCTTGGGAATCAAGGGACAGAAACAAGGAGAGAATTCAAAAGGAGAAAACACGAGTGTGAAAATCACTTGCTCTTTCCAAAATATCCGAAAGAAATCTATATGTGATATTTCAGTAAGTACTAAGCTTGGTTTTTATGTAGGTATGGAAAAGTTTTCAAGAGTTTTGTGTTGGGGAGATTTACAGTGTTCATGACTGGGAGGGAAGCCAGTAAGATTTTGTTAGCAGGAAGAGATGGGATGGTTAGCTTAAACCTATTCTACACCGGGCAGCAGGTGCTAGGGCCTACCAGCTTGCTCCAAACAACCGGCGAAGAACACAAGCGCCTTAGGCGGTTGATTGCAGAGCCCCTATCGGTTGATGGCCTCAAAAAATATTTCCAGTTCATCAATACTCTGGCAATTGAAACACTAGAACAGTGGCCTGGACGAACTGTACTGGTTCTTGAAGAGGCTTCTACAGTTCAGTATCGAGTTACCAAGTGAACAAGCAAATTTTTCTTCTCTACACTCTTGACTTCGGGCTTGATTGATAATCATTTCATCTTTTATGTTTTTGCAGTTCACTCTCAAAGTGATTGGCAACATGATCATGAGTCTGGAGCCTGCTGGTGAGGAGCAGGAGCAATTTCGGTCAAATTTTAAACTCATCTCTTCCTCCTTTGCATCCTTGCCATTTAAGATCCCTGGGACAGCGTTCCATAGCGGCATTCAGGTATCAGTTCTTATGTAGTTTTTTACAACTTGTAACTGTCAAAGATGGAAGGAAAGTTTTGAATTCATCTCGAATACATTGTTCTCTTTTATCAGGCACGGGATAGGATGTATGCGATGTTAGACTCGACCATTTCTAAAAGAAGAAGTGGAAGAGGTGGCTTTCAGCAAGATTTTTTAGAATCGCTGATTATCAAACATAGCAAAGGAGAAGGGGATGAGGATAATAAAGATAAACTCACTGATCAACAATTGAAGGACAACATATTAACTCTGCTGGTTGCAGGCCATGATACTACTACTGCTGGGCTCACATGGCTTATTAAATTCCTCGGAGAAAATCCTACTGTTCTGGAACAACTAAGGGTAATGTATCTTTGCCATCTAGGCATCGTTTGATTGATATTTGATTTCCGCCGAAGACTAAAAACTAAATGTTGTCAAATTTGCAGGATGAGCACAAAAGAATCGAAGCAAACCGAGACAGTGGAGCAAATCTAACATGGGATGAAGTTAACAACATGCCTTACACTGCAAAAGTAATCAGCGAAACTCTTCGGAGAGCTACTATTTTGCCTTGGTATTCAAGAAAAGCTGCCCAGAATTTCGAGATTGATGGTACAACACTTTGACTCCAAAAAACCAGATTACAAAAGCAGCCATATTGTTCTCTATACAAGTTTGAATATGTGGCTCTAAATCATGAATCCACATTACAGGATACAAAATAGAGAAAGGTTGGTCTGTCAATTTGGATGTCGTCTCCATTCACCATGACCCAGAAGTCTTCCCCAATCCTCAAAAGTTTGATCCCTCGCGGTTTGATGTAAGTCCGTCCCCATATAACCAATCAGTAGTTGATATAGATAACTTCCTGAAACTATTACATTGCTAAATAATTTTTGAACAAAATGCAGCAACCCCTGAAGCCTTTTAGCTTTCTTGGATTCGGTAGTGGACAGCGTATGTGCCCCGGACTCAACCTGGCAAAGCTTGAAATCTCAGTGTTCATTCATCATCTGGTGTGCAGATACAAGTAAGAAGCACAAATTTTTTTTTTATATCCAATTAGTAAGATGCATAGGATAACAATATATAATCATCCAATGCAGGTGGAGTCCTCTGGAGAAGGATGATTCAGTCCAGCCAACACTTGTGAGGATGCCAAAAAACAAGTATCCAATTGTAGCTGAGCGACTTTAAAACGTGGATCCCAAGGCACCGATTACAATAGTAATCGTTATATTAGTCCTAGCTAGCTGTGTTATGCAATAATGCCTCAAATTTTCAATATCCAGAAGCTGTTCTGGTTGATTAGTTCATCCATTTCAAATATTTTCCTTTTGGCTTTTAAATGGTGCACGGCATGAGCCGGGTAATGTTATATCACGTTAGAATGTGAGCATACAATCCGAAATAAATTTGTAATGGGTAGAGAGGCCCAAGACCTTTCAAAGACTGATGCAAGGTTTCATTTTCACTTGTTACGTCACTCGAGCCAAATACGTAGACAATATATTGAGTAATGTGGAGGCACATTAGGCCATTGGGCGCAACACTAGAATAATCCGATATGCTACAAGTACTGTACAAAAATACTACATAAAATGGTAAAATGATGTCCTCCTGACGCCAAAACAGACTGCACATCTCCACCAATGAAATGAGACTCTTGACGAACAATTTTCCCTTCCCATATCTTGCATCAAATCATTTATTCCAGACTCCCAGTTCAGAATCAGTTCAGAATCATTTCTTTAAACCCTTCTTCGTGCTTGTTGAGGGCTTCCTCAAAACTTGATAATTGCCTTCGGATATCGGGAGGATCCAGGCCATAAAAAAACTGGTAAAATTGTGTTTCTGGGTTCCATGCATTCAAGAATCTTTCAAATTTCATCCAAGCACCAAGTGGAAGCAGCATAATTTGGCAAAAAATGACAGTCATCCTCGATTCTTCGATTGCACTCAAGAGCTTTTTAGAAATGGTGATTCCTCTTTCGGGTTCATGGTCTGTCTTTGAAGACATTAAATGATTGCCATTCCAATTTGTGGTATAAACGCTTACGAAACCCTCGTGGTGTCTTCACCCCTAAAACTTAAAAAGACATCGTATTTCCTTGAAGCTATTGGAAGTTGTTCCAAGCAAATCTAATCCAAACACTTAACAGTTAACAAAGACATGCAATTTTACAATGCTTTTAAAGAATATGATTTGTCTAAATATATAGGACCAGCTCCATAGTAGGTATTCCGCTTCCCTGTTCATGGAGCGGGATTGGTTATAAAAGTCCCGTCAATAGCCACGGGATCAGCGCAGCGCCCCCACTACAAGGACAAACGCAAACACTGATGCAGCAGTCTCAACCTTTTGTTTCTTACCATAAGATTTGATCGTCGTACCCAGTGCACAAGGCTCCCGCTTTACGCAGGGTCTGGGAGAGGTGAATGTCGGCTAGCCTTACCCCCATTTATGGAGAGGCTGCTCCCAAGTCTCGAACCCGAGACCTACCGCTCATGGGCGAAGACACTTGCCATCGCACCAAGTGCGACCTCTTAAAGAGGTGGGGGGGGATGCAACACGAGGACTTCCCAGGAGGTTACCCATCCTAGTACTACTCTCGCCCAAACTCGCTTAACTTCGGAGTTCTGATGGGATCCGGTGCATGTGAGTTGGTATGATCGCATCCAAGTAAAGGACAGGAAACCAATCTGTAGCCAGCTTGAAGAACTATATGCAACATGTAGCAGAGGAAAGATGCCGAAGTTCTTTTTAGTGCCTAAAAAAGTGGTTTCACAACAAAAAGCACTTGCTTAACGCGTCAAGTAACTGTTGAACAACATAAAAAGCAATGCCCTGATACAGGGATTTCATTTTCATATCCGCTATGACTAGTAAAGCGTTCTACGAGCCAGGGGAGGAACCCCTTTGAAACAAAACACTACAATCTACAAGATCCGGAAGTTCAATCAAAACTACAATACAATCGCTCAATGCAAAGACTTTAATCACTTGTGCTGCCTGCAGGAACAATTCTCAGTTCCTACATCAGCTGCAAGACATGGAGGCTGAACTTTCTCGTCGTACCAAGTTGAGCGCTTTTCAACTAGTTCATTTAAGAAATTGTCCAACTTTTCGATACTGACACTCGGCATCACCACAACATGTGCAATATTTCCTTGGCAAGCCAACTGCCACTTACGAACAAACTCTTCATCCTTAGGCCGCTCAAACACCACTGTGCTACTTAGCTCATTCAGCATGACACTGATTCTAGCATCACGGAGGCGGCCCTTCAAGTAGTGAGCATTTCTAAGACACTTCTGAACTTCTTTTTGGAACCCTGTGTAACCCTTTTTGTTAAGCGTGTACCATAAGAAAATAGGAGCATGACCGTTTCGGCTTCCCATGATTGTCGCATCCCTCGAAGCTAGGTATTCTACATTCCTTGAAAGGGCATTAATGTGCTCCAGCCTTGTTATCTGAACACCACAAGGCATTGGACATCCCACCAACTTGTGACCAGAAACGCTGACACTTCCAATGGGCTTCTTGAACGAAACTTTTGGTGCCTGCTCATCACCAAGCATATGAGAAACGGGAAGCATTGATCCAGAACAGAAAGTATGCGCATATCATAATGAGGAAGCAAAAGAAAATATTACTACAGCTATATCAGGCTAGCTTTTTGAATACAAGCGGACTCTAATCTCATCATACACTAACCGAGTTGGAAACAAACTTATAAAAACAATCATCTTCGAAGTCACAAGACGATTCAGTAAAAGTAGACTGCAAACATTAATTAATCCTACCCAATCAAAGATATCAGTGTCATTCAACTAGCCAAACTATGAAAAAGGATTATAAACTGTCAGGATCAACTATTAGAGCCAAATCAAGGCTCTCATTCTCAATTGCTGAGAGCAGATCAATCGGATGAGCAGGCTTTCACGAGCATAAATTACTAGCAACCAAAACATCCCCAACAAAAATTGCAATGTACGAAACACCAAACAGTTTGGAACCAAAGGAATTAATGGGAATAAGGCATAAGAGACATGTTCCTATCTACAACAACAACAACAAGAGTTGAAATGAGATGACATACAAGTTTGACAAAAGGCATCATAAGTCCAAATAATGCTCCATCGCAATGGATGTAGAAACGATCTTGCTTGAAGCCACATTCTTCAAGGGTCTTTATGACAAGATCCAAGTCGTCAACAGCTCCTTTGACAGTTGTTCCTGCACATCAAGCAACCCAATAAATCAACCAACCAACGAACCAGAGTCACAAATGTGCGCGCATATATTCGGTTGAGTTCAATTTGTGTCAACATGTGTCTCAACTCTTACACATACCTATATTAACGTTGATGATGGCCGGTTTATCCTGGTGAGCAAGAAGTTTAGTTTTAAAATCCGCACAATCAATCTCACCAGAGATCAGACAATCAATCTTTTCGCATTCCATTCTATACATTCTGGCCGCTTTAAATATTGAATAATGCGATTCTCGAGAGGCATACAGAATCCCATCTGGAAATACTTCTCTCCTGCAAGAATTCAATTGCATTGTACATCACATCCAACTGCTTTAGCCTTGTCATTAGATTAGTGTGCAAATAAATTAAGAGCAGATTCACACAAACAATTAATTAAACACTTAACATACCCAACTAAGACTCCATGAAGATTGCCTTCCGTGCCGCAATTGGTGATATACCCCCAATACTCATTCTTCTCAATCTCCCACAACCGAGCAAACCAATCGAGAACACCGACCTCGAACTGCCTCGAATGCACACCATAGTTGCTCTCGATAAACGGATCACCCAAATTGTTGATGGAGAAATGCTGAAGCTGCGCCAGAGCACCATAGTCGAAGTCCAAATTGTACGGATAACCTGCATTTCCAATCCCAACCAAAACCCACCATTCAGATTCAAGACTTTCGCTTTCCTTTAAAATTTAAATCGAAAAATCGCACAAACGAAGCTTACCGAGATGGTGCTTGGTCCTCTCGACGAGGGTTTTGCGGTAGCGAGCGAGGACGCTGGCCATGTAGGCGTCCTTGTCGCCCGTGAACTCGTCGTTGGGTTCAGGCTCCGTCACGGCGAGGCAAGTGGTGTGCACGTTCCGGCCGAGCACCATCTGTTTCTCCCGGGTGCCTTTGTGGTCCTCAGCCAATTTTCCAATGAGATCGCAGTCGGCGGTGCTGGTTACGACCGGAGGCAGAGGCTCCGTAACCACAGCCGTCGGATCGAAATCCTTGGATAACATCTCCACCGCCACAACTCCATTTTCGTGATCCATGCAACCTCTAATGCTGAAAGATTGAACGGTCGAGAGTTGGAGGAGCTGAAACACCAGAAGAGGGGGAGGAGAGTTTGGAAAGAGGGAGGGAGGGAAGAGCGTCGGTTTCTGTTTAGTATTTATAGCCGTTATTGGCGGTTGTGCTTTGTAATAAATATCGAGGAATTTTAGAGAATCTGTTGTGTAATATTTTGCCACGTATGAAATAATCAGTCTACGTACTCTTTAAAGTAATTGGCACACGCGTCCTAGTTTTCTAATTAGCAAAAATAAGAGGGACTTGGATCCTCTCATGAGCCCAAATCAGAGCATCCTCCTGACCAAAGAACTTGGGCCGTTAGATAAAAATTTAACGGTTACAAACAGGGGATCATTTTAAAGTTATAATAATTATAGCCGTTGAATTTTCATCCAACGGCTACAAATATGGGATCCCTTTAAAGTTATAATAATTATAACCGTTGGATTTTTATCCAACGGCCCAAATCCTTTGGTCAGGAGGATCCTCTCCTTGGGCTCAGGAGAGGATACAAGGAGAGGATCCAAGTCCCTCTTATTTTTGCTAATTAGAAAACTAGGACGCGTGTGCCAATTAGTTTTTTAAAAAATTGTAGCAACAATAACTCAATTCTAATCTAATTTGAGCAATATTCTCTTAACTAAAAATTCATTCCTTAACTTATCAAAACATGCAGTTATAGTTTTTTTCATCAACTCCGTCAAAATGATTTAGGTTGGAATAACTATTGCTATAATTGAGTTAAAGTAGAGAAAAATTTTCTCCAATTAGGTTAAAATTAAGGAATTATAGCTATAATTTTTTTTTTCATTTGGTTTTCTATATTTGTCCCTTGATTCTATTGCATATGCCTAACACGTAACTTATTTTTATGGAAATTCTAACAGAATTTACGAAAATGACCATAGCTTCAAGTTTGGATGAATTAATGGACCAATGATCATAGATTTTTAGCTAAAGGATCATTGCTCTAATTAAGTTAAAGTTGAGGGATCATTGCTACCATTTTTTTTATAATTTTTTTATTGTTTTTACTTTTTGTTTATTTATTTATTTAAGATATTATTGTTTTTTATTAAAATATATTTACAAAAGCGTAGGTATTTTTTTTAGATTTTTTATTTGTTTGAAATTTTAATGAAAAAAATAATTAAGTATTATAAAAGTTTCATCTTTTCTAAAGCAAAAAAAAAAAACGTTAAAAAAAATTTATACAAAATTAAGATGTGATGATGGTACGGTGAAATTTCACGTGATAGTATGTCGTGGGCTTTATATATACGCAAGATTTAAACGTTAAAAAAAATTTATACAAAATTTAATATTTAAACTTTTGGACCATTTATTGAAGAATTTTTAGTGTTCGTGTCACGTTACGCCACATATATTATACAATTAGTGAATTTTTCTTAAGGGTCTCTCAAATTGTGTAATTACATGTGGGGTACCACCCCGTGTTCTCACTGAAAAATCACTCCAACTAGTGTTACATTCAACAACAAAAAATGGTTATAATATAGGGAATTGTTAGTGGCACTCTAAACTTTCTATATTTAGAAGGAAAAGTACATTTGTGGGGAGTGAAGAATGAGATTTTTGAAGTACCAATACCAGTTATATATATATATATATATATATATATATATATATATATATATGAAAGTGTTATTGGTACTCCAAAAATCTCATTCGACACTCCCCACAAGTGTATTTTTTTTTTCTTCCAAATATTGAAAGTTTGGAGTGTAAAAATAAGATTTTTGGAGTGACAATAACAATTCTCTCTCTCTCTCTCTCTCTCTCTCTCTCTCTCTCTCTCTCTCTCTCTCTCTCTCTCTCTCTCTCTCTCTCTCTCTCTCTCTATATATATATATATATATATACACACACACTAGCCTCTCTGCACGCACTTGCGTGCGAGAGGCATTTTACATCACGGGCGCTACGCGCCCCTCAATGTGTATTGTGTTAGTTTTTTTTCCATTGTAATTGTCAATGTATATGGTTTAGAAAGTATGATATGGCTGCACATAACAGGAAGCAATAAATTTGAAGTTGTTAACATGGATACTCTCTCACACACAGCAGTGCCTATTACAGTATCCTCACACGCGTGCGAAATACACTTTTTTCATCACGACGCGCTACGCGCGACTTACGCATTTTAGATGTAATTATATGCAAGGATTGGTTCAATGTATAGAAACATAAAATAAAGACGATTATCATCTCTAATAATACAGGTAGTAATTTAAAGTATTTATCTAGAATTTGTAAAAAAAAAAAAAAGTAATAAATAACATAGAAGATCCTTATAACTTAGTTGCAACTAAAAGCTAAGTAAAAAGTATAAAAACAATCCAAGAACTTCAATTGGCCTTGATACACTTGACGGTTCTTCATATCATGAACTCATATCGCTGTCCTGTTGAAAATTTAATGTGTTCGGTTAGAATCAAATATTAGCATTATTTGTAATTGAATTGCACTAAAATTTGAAAACGGGAATTAAACATTAAAAGAAAGAATATAACCTTATGTTAAATCTGAGGGAAGCAAAATATCTTTTTACACAACATTCTTTGTGAAGACTCCTTCATGACCGTGTAATTCTCCTTTCTTTACCAAGACTTTTGTTGTAGACGCTAATACTCCTCTTGATAAAGCCACGTACAATTTTCCATGACTGAATACGTGATCTGGTAGATAAATACCCACATTTGGTATTGTCTGCCCTTGTGATTTATTTATAGTTAGTGCAAAACTCAATTTCACTGGAAACTGTTTTCTCATCATTTCAAATGGGAGTCATGCGCTTTCTGTGGTCTTTAAAGAGATTCTTTGGGCATGACCTTCCTTTTCTATTCTACTTACTGTGGAAAAAAAACTCCACCTGAAGCTTCCATGACATAATCTAACAAAAAGAAGAAAAATTTGCATCCAAAATGAAACTAAAAATGAAAGAGAAGGAGATACCTACCACTGGAGATACTTTTATTTGGAAACACTGTTTGGAAAGCAAAAGCAAGTACATGCTTAATATTGACCACGATGGCGTTGAAATCATTCAAATACGAAAAATGTAAAGTCTTAGCTCATGTGAAGTCTCCCAAAACGTCAATTTTATGTTTCATCCGTTAAAAATAATATTTTCTCATCAACTTGTTTGTACTTTTATTAATTAGAGTTTTGTTCTAAAGTAGGCATAAAAAGGTGATGCCTTTGACGGCATTCAAAGTAAATATTAAACACAGTAATGAAATGAGGGAAATACCTTAGTAATGTAGTAATTCTGTTTGTATTTCTGTTTCCTAATTCACTGCACCAAAGCCTATTTAACCAAAAAAAAATGAGGAGAACGTAGACAGGGAATTGATATTAGTAATGCAAACCACTAAATGAAACGCATATGTACCCACTACCGATTAATAGTCCAATTGTCCAAGTCTGTAAACCCTATTTAAGATTGCCAAAATGAAACTAAAAATGAATTATGGTAAGTATACATATATGCACGTCCAAGTTTGTAATCCCTATTTAAGCTTGACAGGACCAAAACGAATGAAGTTGAGAATAAAAGATTAAGATTGAGAGTTGAAAAGTTGTACCGAGGAAGACTCTTTTTCAACCTAACATGATGCTGTTATAACAATATTATGCCAGTAGAATGCAAACAGCAAGAGAATGATTCACCATAAAAACACAAAGCCCAAAAGGATTCACCATAAACTAGACCTAGGCTCTTGATACCACTTGAAGGAAAAAATTTGTCATAACTAAGAACATGTGAGAATATTTGAACACATATGCAAACTATTAACATATTAAAGTAGGCATGCATTCAAAACAATTCTAAAACCCATGACTTTCAAAGCCTAGTGAATGGTGAACCACAAGACTCTTTAACAACATTAAAGAGAATGAAGGATTTAGAGATTCATTACCCTTGAAGCTCATCCTTGTTTACACAAGGGATTCACCCAAGTGGAGGGCCTTCAAGTCACCTCCTAGCTTCTTGGATCCTCCTTATGATTTTCTACCTTTTGATGCTCCTTTGCTCCTTGAGGATGTGAGGAAAGGATCTCCAAAAACACCAAAGATTTGGTATCTCTAAGTCTCCACACCAAGGATGAGGTGTGAAGATGAAATAGATGACTTAGAGAAGAAAAGATTGCTAACTATATCTTCTCTAAGTGGCCGGCCTCCTTTAGAGAAAAAGAGAGAAAGTGCTTCTCATCTTTATCTCAAGAAAACCCTAATGAGGTAAAAGCTATAAAGATGCTTTTATATCTCTTTTCTTAGGTGAGTAGTAAACTTGCAATTAAACAAAACTTCCCACTACCCTTGCTATGGCCGGCCATCTTAAGTGATTGGGCTATTTGCCCATATTTGTTTTAGTTGTCATACAACTTAAACATAATGGGCCTAGTGGACCAAACCCTTCTGGACCCCGAAGCCCAAAACTAACTTAAAAGCCCAATACGAACCTTTTGTAAAATTAATTAACTAATTAATTAATCTTGACCAATTAAACCATTTAATTGCTTATCCATCTCATTTTTATTTCTTCACTTTCATCCTTACTCGGTGTACGATCCATTAGGTTCCAATTAGCGAGGCAGTGGGCGATTGTTACTCTTAACGATCGATTGTGAATTGAAATAACATTTCAATTCTCCCTTTGTTGAAGATTAGTGTTTGCTAATCTTCAGGGCTTCCACAAACCATGAGTGACACCTAGCAGTATGTTATGGCTACCCAAGCTAAGTAGAAGTGGTTGGAGAACCTATCCAGTTATAATTACAATGCAATATGGTCCTTCTCTAATACAATACTCTTAATCACTTTGTTTGAGTGATAGTTTGTTTCATGTCTACTATCCAATGTGATACTTCTTTATATGATTCAATTGAATATGATTTGGAACATACTTCCTAAGTCATATTCGTATACTTTGGCCAAAGACTCCAAATCATATCTTAGAGTATTCTCCTTCCACCATGGAAGGTTAGAGATCCCTTGTTGTGCATTCATATGCCTACATGACTAGATAGCTTGACCCCAACAATGCCGTGGACACTCTCGATGGAATGCCTTTGACATGATCAAAGATCAAGGACCTAACCATTAGACATCTATGATGTCTCAGGTTAAAGGACTACTTTGCATATTGCAACTAACGAGTTCTTACATGACATGTATGTTCGAACTCTCTTTTAATCGTTGTTCAGTGTACTCGATTACTCTTTCGAGCACCTATGTGTTTGTCTTAGTGTCCAAAACTAAATGACTTGAGACTAGTCATACTCACGCTTGAGTTGACATAACACATACTAACATTAGCGGATTGTCAATGCCCAATTGGCAATCCTATGGCTAGGAACATTTTAGGAATGAACATAAGAGAAATGTCTCGTTAATCTAACTTACTTAAATCACTTATCTCTTATATCAAATACATTCCTTGGATTCCCTTATTGCTTAAACACATGATACAATAAATAGTGATTAACAATAAGTTTTGCCCTTTATTAAACATATAATAGTTTAATACAATAAGTATTCCAAAAGCTATTACATCAAATGAGTGGCTTTGTGGGCATACTTCCAACAGGCCCATGATAGGCTATGAGGCCGTCTTGGTAGCAAAAAGCGAGCCCTGTGCTAGGCTCAGGGTAGTAGTCTGGCGCTGCAGTTCTGGGCTAGGTGCAAGCGGCTTCTCGGGGGCATAAAGACAAGGTGGAGTCACGGCTCATGCTATAGGCTGAGCCACCATCGTTGTCCCACTTGGCAGCTATCTTCTAGTGTTCATAACAGCATGTTGCATTGCCTTTCAGTGAACATAGGCAAAGGTTTGTTCAACGAACTGAAGGGCTTAGTTCGTAGAATATCACTATGAATTTTATTAAACATCTCATCCAATCCATTAAGTAAAGTATACACATGATTCGTTTGAACAATTTTACTATAAATTTCAATATCAGTACCACACTTCATTGAATTGGATCAATAATAATCAATCTCTTGCCACAAAGATTGAAGATCACTATGGTATGTCTCCACCGTCTGTCTTGCCTCATACGAGAGGCCTTTAGGTAAGATAGTAAACTTGAGATATACCGAAACCGTCATAATATGTGCGAGCAACTACGTCCCACACTTCTTTCACCATTGGTAGTCGAAGAACATACCTAATTAAATTGGGTTCCATAGAATTGATGAGCCAACCTTTCATGATGGCATTCTCCGTATGCCATTTGGTTAAGGCTGGATCGTCGGTAAAGGGTTGGGGATTACTCCCAAACAAGTAGCCCAACTTGACTTTGCCAACAACAAACATCTCAACAATTTGAGACCAAACTCCATAATTGGCATCATTGAGTTTGATGCCAATCAAAGCCATAGAAGAATCATGATGAACAATTTGTGGTAAATATGGAGTAAGTTTCATGGGAGGGTCGGTTAGGGTTGTAGTGTTTAGGATAAGGGCAGTATCGGTTAGGATGGGGTTGTTGATTTCAGCATGGAGTGGTGGTAGGTTCTCCATGGGAAGGCTGTGTTTGCTTGAGGGAACGAGCAAAGCAGAAATCCTAGGATCTCTGCTCTGATACCATGCTAATTAAGACTTATCTTGGGGTTTAATTCTATGTATTATTCTTCTCTCCAATGAGGGAAATATATATTGTACAAGATTGATTTAGAAGGGAGAAACATAAAATAATATCTACCATAATCACATCCTGATTACAAGAACACAAACGGGCAACTAACTAATTACAAAGGTTAACTCTCTCCAACAGAAGGTACATTTTACATTGGGTTTGTCACATATATAAAACTGGGATAATCGTCTATTCACCAAGGTGCTGAACTATGTTCCTGATTGGTCTCATTCACTTCCAACTCAATGTCAGATACAGAAACGATGTAACCATTGCTGCACTTATAAGTTGGTTGCTCCTATTTCTACATTGTCGTCCGTACGTGGATCTTTTGATATCCCTAATTAATATAATGTTATTGTGTTCATTGTGTGTGCGTTAGCTGTGGGATCTCACTTATTTGGAGTTTGGAGAGTTAAAAGATGACAAATAAATCGCATATATGATACATACATACATATATATATATATATATATATATAGGGTTTAGGATATATTCAAAACTAATTAGCGATGTTAGATTTTAGGGTTATATATATTTTGTTTAAATTTCATACACCACATTGGCAATGTGATGAAAGGGTTGTGATCAACAGTCATTATTATTGCTGTCTTCTAAGCAATAATAAACCATTAATATGTTGTGGCTTATATTTGACTGACAGGGAGAGAGAGGGTCGGCGGCACAGAGAGAATAGAGAAAGATGTGTTTGTAGGGTTTTGTAATGTGTTATTCCCTATATGCAGTGCCTTTATTTATAGTAATAAGAGAGAGAAGAAATATTCTCCTCCAAGGAATACAAGTCTTAATAGGAAAGAATAACTAGAATCAAATATAATCTAGGATTTACACAATCACACTTAAATAAGAAGTTTATAACACTCCCCCTTAACTGTGTAAATACTCAAGTAAATTTGGCATCATGTAGAGGTTGAAGAAGTCGACTCGTCGACACTGATTCTGGGAACACGTTATTCTCAATAAGATAGGAACTTGCATAAGGACGTAAATCTCACAAAAAAACCTATGGTTATGATAAAAACCCGAGTAGGGACAAAATCCATAGTCTAAGGAAAAATGTGTGAGAAATGCAAAGTCAAATGAAACATCTATAGGATGTCATCAAGGATATGCTCCTAATCGTAAGGAAAAAAGTACATTAAGATCAAGCAAGTACACTTTAGGATACTCCCCCTGAGTTTGACATAATTCCAAAGAGAACTAGCAATGTTACAACTCAGAAAGTTTAGGTATACCAATTCCTTGAACAAGCTTCTGAAATGTCGCCTTTAGTAGTGATTTGGTGAAGATGTCGGCCAAATTTTCTTGTGAACGGATTTGCATGACTTCAATCTTCTGATGCTTTTGTTGTTGATGTGAGAAGAAGAACTTCGGCCCAATGTACTTGGTGTTGTCTCCTTTGATGTAACCCTTCTTGAGCTATTTGATGCATGCTATGTTGTCTTCATAGATCGTTATCGGGACATCAACGACGAGGTAAATATCACATGAGCTTTGAATATAGCCCACAACTACTCTTAACCAAAATCATTCTCGAGTTGCTTCGTGTAAGGAGAGAATTTCAGCATAGTTAGACCAAATGGAAACTAAGGTTTGTTTAGTGGTGCCTCCAACGGTAAAGACATAATCCCTTTGAGAATGCGCCTTGTGGATCAGATAAGTATCCTGCATAAGCATAACCAACAAGGCAAGAATCGACTCGAGATAAGAAAGGTGCAGCATCACTCGAGGATCTGTAAAGATAAAAGAAGCCCAAATCTATAGCACCCTTAAGGTAGTGAAAAATGTCTTTAACATCAGTCAAGTGTCTACATGTTGGTGCGTTACTGTATCTTGCTAAAAGATTAACAATGAAAGAGATGTCGGGTCTAGTGCATTGAGTTAAGTACAATAAAGTGCCTATCGCACTTAGATAAATAACTTCAGGCTCTAAAATCTCTTCATCATCCTCATTCGAACTACTATATGAGTACTTGAAGGCTTCACTTTATCCTCGTTAAAGCGGTGCAACACCTTCTAGGTGTAGTTCGATTGATGTACAAAGATTCCATCCAAATGGTGCTTTATCTCAAGACTGAGACTGAATCAAGTCTTTCCAAGATCTTTCATCTCAAATTCCGACTTCAGGTGCGCAACAATTCTCACGAGCTCTTTAGGAGTTCCGATGAGATTTATGTCATCGACATATACTGCAACAATCGCAAAACCAGAATATGACTTCTTAATGAACACACAAGGACATAGTTCATTGTTCACATATCCCTGACTAGTTAAATACTCACTCAAACGGTTATACCACATTCTTCCAGATTACTTTAAATCTTAGAGTAAACTCCTCAACCGAATTGAGAACGTGTTCCAGGGTTTGGAAATATTTGATTCGTCAATGTATGTCCTTTGGGAACTTTTATATAAATTTTCGTATCAAAATCCTTATAGAGATACGCAATTACTACGTCCATCAATTGCATACTCAGTTTTTCGAAAACTACCAAACTGATAAGGTAGCATAAAGTACTCACAACCATAACGGGTGAATAAGTTTCATTATAGTCAATCCTGGGGCATTGTGAAAAGCCTTGTGCAACAAGACAAGCTTTGTAACGCACAATTTTGTTCTTCTCATTATGCTTCCAAACGAAAACCCATTTGCAGCCAACGGGCTTCACATGTGGAAGAGTATGAGCTATAGGTCCAAACACCTTACGTTTCACAAGCGAATCAAGTTCGACTTGGATTGCTTCTTTCTAGTTTGACCAATCTGCTCTACGTTGACATTCATCAACGGAACGGGGTTCAATGTCATCGTTCAACATGGTCTCAGTAGCTATTGCATATGCTAATGCATCATCGACGATCATCTCATTTCTACGCCAAACATCATCCAAGCTAACATAATGGGCCAAAATCTCACGATTCTTGGGAGGTGGATTCGTCTATTTAAGGATGTTTCCGTAATCTAGAATTTCCTCATGAGTTAGATACAATGAGAAGGCGACAATCGAATTCACTCAAGGCTCTTCAGGTGCCTGTGTCATGGGTTTCGGGGTGTGAATCCTTGGAACCAAGAGGCCTGCCATTCTTTTGTGTAAGGGCAGATGATTGGCTAGCCGCTAATGTACGTAGATCGGCCAAAATGGCGTTTCGGGCCTCCAAGAAGGAAATTCGTCATACATTTGGTACATCCATCTTTGCAGGCACATTCGCAGTTGGAATATGTGATCTTGTCACTTGCGTTAGATCGGTAAAAGCATATGACATGCTCTGAGCTATGATCTGAAGATCTAATATGTGTTGCACTTCAGTTTCTGACTGAGCGGTGCGGGGATCTAAATGAGACAAAGTGGGAGTCATCCACGATAATTTGCGTCGTTCTTCTGGAACATTGACCTTTTTATCTCCCCCTAATGACAGGAAGATTGTCTTATTGAAGTGACAATCCGTGAAACGAACGGCAAACAGATTGCCTGTTAAAGGTTCTAAGTAATGAATTATTGAAGGAGAATCATATCCGACATAGATTCGCATCCTTCGTTGAGGCCTCATTTTTTTTACGTAAGGGCAGCTAAATCAGCACATAGACCGCACAACCAAAAACTCGCAAATGCGATATTTCAGGTTCATATTCAGTAACCAACTGAAGAGCGTTATATGGTTGGGTCGCAGCAGGCCTCATATGGACCAACATGGCTGCGTGCAATATTGCATGGCCTCAAGCAGCGATCAGAAGCTTGGTACGTATGACCAACGATCGAGCAATCATTTGCAAGTGCTTAATGAATGCCTCTGCCAAGCCATTCTGAGTGTGAACATGAGGTACTAGATGTTCAACTTCAACCCAACCGACATGCAATAGTCATCAAAAGTTTTAAATGTGAATTCTCCAGCGTTATCCAATCGAATATATTTGATCAGATAATCAGGATAGTGAGACCTAAGCTTGATAACTTGAGCCAACAGTTTGGAGAATGCATCGTTTCTTGTGGACAACAAGCACACGTGTGACGAACGTGTGAAAGCGTTAACCAAAACCATAAAATAACTAAATGGTCCGTAGTGAGGGTGAATATGTCCACCAATATCCCCTTGAATCCTTTGTAGAAAAATAGAAAGATTCGAACGAATCTTGTCATAAGAAGGCTTAATAATAAGCTTTTCCATAGAGCAGGTTTGACAAGCGATTCCTTTAATCAAACCTAAACTTCGAGTTAATGGGTGCTAGTGTGATAATTTGGGGATATAGTGCATCGATGTTTGTCCAGGGTGTCCCAAACGATCATGCCAAAGTGTAATTTCATGCGCGGTCCTAGAGGTAGGGCTGGCCACATAGTGGCTTTCTATAGGGCATATAGTCGTAGTATATAGACCACTAGAATACGCTTCTGGCCATATTCGTAGGAAGTGATGCGCATAAATTTAACTCCATTTTCTACACAGGTTTCAACATGGTAATTATTATCTCTAATGTCATTGAAACTTAATAATGTTCTTCCGAAACACGGAGAATAAAGTGCATCATCAATGGTCAAAATTGTACCATTAGACAACATTATATGTGCCTTACCGTATCATTCGATCAGGTTGGATGGGCCTAAGAGGTTTGTCAGAGGTGCATTCTTAGGTATGAAGTTAGTGAAATTGATGCATTCACGCAAAACGGTGTGCGTGGTTGCGCTATCTACCAGACAACTAATTTTCCCACTAGTCACACCTAGAAATAAAATTAATTTGAATTGGTCATATGCATAAAAGTTCTTAAAACAAATATCCATTCAAAATAATTTAAGTATTCAAAGGTAGTAATTAATTAAACAAAAAAACAAGGGGGGTTCGGCCACTAGGTGGAATTCGGCTCCATTGTCTAAATTTCAACTAGAAAATAGTTTATGTCTAAGATTCTAATCTTCTATAGGGGTAGTATCCTCCTAAAAGTCATAAACCTTTATCTTGGTACTCTTTGGTTCATCCACTTGCACAATGTTTGATTCAAACTTCTTACGACAAGAATTATATTCAGCTACAACCTTCTGGGGAGCTCGGCAAACACGGAACCAATGGTCCTTTGAACCACATCAATAGCAAATGCCCACATCCATGGTTTTAGGTGCTTTACCCTTATTCTTGAAGTTTGGGGCTTTGGGAGCGAGGTTAGGGCGCTTCTGGGCTCAGTTTCCTTCCTTAGATGGGCCTTGGCTCTGTTGACCTTGATGGGGTGACTTCTGGCCGCCCCTACCACGCTTATTTTGGTATTTTGGGTGTTTGTTTGTGTTATAATGTGCTTCAAGCACATTAGTCACCCCAGTAGGCCGAGCTTGATGATTTAAAATTTTTCATCAATAGTTGATTCTGCTTTTCAATGATAATAAAAATAGAGATCAAATCCGAAAACTTAGTGAACTTATGTGCCCTATATTTTTGCTGCAGGACAATATTAATAACAGAGATGGTCGAATAGGTCTTCTCCAAAAGATCATATTCGATCAAGGTCTTGTTATAGAACTTGAGAAGTGATCGGATTCAACAAACTTCATAATTATATTCATTCACAGACTTAAAGTCTTGGAAGTGAAAATGCTACCTGTCATGTCTTGCTTCAGGTAAGAAGATGTCCTTTTGGTGATCCAAGCGATTAGCCAAAGTAACCCAGAGTGCTCGTGAATCCTCCTCAGCAAGGTACTCGGTTTGTAGTGCGTCATGAATATGTCTTCGGATGAAGATCATGGCAATGGCTTTCTCTGCTTCGCCAACCGAGCTATTCGTCTCATCTTCAATGGCGGGATGCAAATTATTTACGGTGTGGTAGAGTTTCACATCTTGGACCCACTTAAGGTAGTTTCATCTAGAGACCTCCAAAGTAGTAAAGTCGAGTTTGTTCAAATTCGACATGTTCCTATCACAAAATAAATGGACAAGATGTGGTTAGTGTAATGGAGAAAAAAAAAATCATTCATATAGGAGTAGAACATTCAGGTTCTAATAGACATGTATTGGTTTAAATTTACATGAAAAAGCTTCGGGGTTTTCATGGGTGATTTTTTTAAGGAAAACTTTAGGTTTTCAAACAAGGCATGTTTTAAGAAACTTCAGGTTTCGAAATAATTATGAACTTCAGGTTCGTATGTTCCTGCAGATAAACGCAAATATATATATAGAAATATGCGACAATAAAATATGCAAATAAAACTTCAGGTCTATAATTATAATTGAATTAATTATTTGGACTTCGGGCCAAATTTAGAATGTGGATGAAAAAATTATAAAACCCATAAGGCCTAAAAAATAGGCATTTAAACTCGAGGCCCAAAATAATAGGCTAAAGCCCACGAGTGGGTTGAGTAATTTGAGAACTATGAGGTCCAGACCCAAAAACTGGGCTAAGGTTAGGTATGGGCTGATCAATCCTAAAAATAAATTTGGGCTGCAAGCCTAAGGTAGAAAAACGAGCTACAAAAAGGCCGGGCCCAAAGCATAGGCCCAAACATAGGGCTGATCAGGTGCAGTGGGGAACACGAATACCCCAACAAGGCTGGGATCCGGTGCAGCACAGACATGCATACACCAGCAGAGGCTATGATTGTGTGTGACGCGATGCATGGGTGAAACGGTATGAGCCCAGAAGGGCTCAATTGGTTCTCGGGCCGGGTTATCACCAAAGCCCAAAGGGCTAGTGATGTGGATCAAGATGATAGGCACAAGCATGCCCAATAAAAAGGCGATGTGCGAGATGGACCAAAGGAATCTGAGGTCCTTAGGGCTTGGGTTTGGATCTTCATGCCACCCCAGCTGCGCTAGGTGTGGGGATCTGCTAGAGATGGTCAATGGCGCCACTTCAGGTGGTGTTCCATGGTCAATGCAAGTTGTGGTTCATTAAAGAACCAAGATTTGACGACGGAGGGTGAACCTCAATGTCGGGAGTGGTGAGAACCGAAGGGATTTGAGTGAATCCTACATAAATAACTCACGAAATTCTTCTGGAATTTCGAAGATCGTTGGTGAAAACGATGAGTTCTATCTAAATCACACGACTGCCGGTCGTGTTTTCGTCGAAAAAATCGACCGTGGGAAGAAGGACCTGGGCTTCAGGCCAAGGGTTTCAGATTGGGATGATGGTGCCTAAAACGCACTGTTTGGTTCTGAGCTTGCTACCTCGAAATCCATGACCTAGGTTGCTGGCAGCTTGCATGACATCGCGACATGGAGCTGGCGATGTTAAGGTTTTACGAAACCCTTTTTTTTTCTTTCAAATTAATTCAACATATAATTTAATGCATGAGCATATAAATGATGCAATTCATGACAATATCAATTCACATAATTCAACAATTATGAATATAATGCATACACAATTTATGTAGAATCTAAAATTTGAAAAACGTATAGTTGGGTTATGTATTACGGTGAATGTTCATGCTATCAGGGCTGCAAAAATATCGAGATAAAAATAGTTGTTTTGAAATAACAGGATTGCGTGATGATATTGATGAACTGGTTTGATGTAGAAAACTTTCACGTCAGATTCCTAAGCGCAGTAGTATAAGCGTGCTAATAACGTGTTGTGGCCTATATTTGACTAACAGGGAGAGAAAGGGCCGGCGACACAGAGAGAGAATAAAGAGAGATGTGTTTGTAGGGCTGTGTAAAGGATGTGTTATTTCTCCTGCGCAATGCCTTTATTTATAGTAATAAGAGAGAAGAAATCCTTCACCTCCAAGGAATACAAGTCCTAATATGAAAGAATAACTAAAATCAATCTAATTTAGGATTTACAAAATCACACTTAAATAAGAAATTTATAACATAATATTAATATTTAAAGAGAATAATAGAAGGATTGATAATAAAATTAAAGAAAAATTTATGATTCAAGCTTTAACTAACAAATCAAACTTATGCATATCTTATAAAAAGATACAAGTTGTTCACGGGCTTATGCACCGAAAAAGAAGTCCTTAGTATAATTGTTCAAGCTAAGTTCGTTTTACTAATAAACCGAGTTGGAACGAGGCAAATCAAGAGGCTTGTAATTACTCGTCTCCTTTTTCTTGTGAATTTTTGGATCATAGCCATCGGCCGCCCATGATCACTCTTACAAGTGGACACTATTGCCATTAGGAAAAGACATATTTTCATTAAATTATATTTTGATTTGGTCATTCATCAGCTGCATGCGTTTAGACTTGATCCAGAAGTAAGAACCCAATTAAAAAAAAAAGAATTTAACGAAAAGTTCTCAGTACTGTTCATTTTATCTAAAAATCACATTTTTATACTAAACAGTCAATCTTGGTACTATTCATTTTACCCTTTATTTTGTCCTTATCGTTAAAACTCAAAGTTTTCAAATCATTTTCATTAGTTTTCCTATTAAAAAATCCCTAATTTTCAGTCAAAAAAACCATCAAGGCATGAGAGATATTTTAGTGTATTCAGAATATTATGTGGTACATCACGTATCATAATATAAATAGAGAGATAATAAAAGTATACCTTCAAATGAGATATATCAACCCTATTATCTATTTATATTATAGCACATGCTATACCACTTTGTGTTTCAGATGTACTGTAATCTCTCCAAATAATTTGGTATTTCCACATCTTCCAATGCTTCTCTTTTCTGGTTGATATGCATGCATTTTTCACGTGTCTTGAGTTTCAGTGTTTTTTCGTGTCATCTTTGTTTCAGTTGTTTTATATTTGTTTATCTTAATTAGATTCGCGTTCATTGATAAACATTTGAACAATATTAAAATATTTGTATCGATCGTGTGTCATCACTTTGGCCACCATTGAAACTCTTTCACCCAGGAATGAAGAAAGTTGGGAATTTATCATAAAATTCATTGGTAATATGAGAAGTAGTTTAATCTACTTATAAGTTCATGTAAGGTCGCTCCTTCTATTAATGTGAGATTCATTCTCAACACGTCTCCTCACGTATATCAAATTTTCAAACCTAACACGTGAACAATACAACAGAGTGATATGGAGCATATGTGGCCGTTTGGCTTCACATGGGGGATAACTTGTTCTGATACCATGAAGAAGTCAAGGTCCACCACAAAATTAATTGGCAATATGACCCATACAATGTCCTTCCTCCCATCATTATGTGGTCACATATTTTTTACCTCACCTCCTAATACAACCCTAATAGTAGACCTCGCAGTTTCTGACACGACACGGTGACACAATACGAAAATAACAGGTTTCGGGTCAACATGATAACTTATCGGGTGATCCATTAAGAACCCGTTATACACGTTGGTAACCCGTTTCAACCCGTTAAGAAAAAAATTATTTTGATAATTTTAAAGTTTAATTACTAAAAGATTTATTATAAAATACAATAGTCATATTAATATATACAATATATTCTATATTAAATATATAGTTTTGTATTATTATTCTATATAAGTTTTAAAAAAAAGTTTGTCATTATCTATTTTTTATTATGAGAGTTCCTTATTATCATTACTAGGATAAATTTTACTTAACTTGTTATTATCCAAAATTAAAATAAACTAATATAGTATTTGTATAGGCAACAACTAAGAAGACATACATACAAGTATGAAAAATGTGAAAGAATATATAATGTCACACCCCGGATCTGGGGTCGGTAAAAAAAATAACCCCGCACCCAACGCGCAAGTAAAAGTAAAATAAATAAAAGGAAATTGACACGGGTTGAAAAATGAACTCCTCTTATTAAAATAACTCAAAAACCTTACATGGTGTACAAAAATAATAAATTAAAATCCCTAAACTTCTCCTCAATCACAACCTCAGCTCTTCCAACACCTGTCTTGCCAAATAACTCATCTGTAAAATAATAGGTGAGGGGTGAGCAACAACCACCGTCGCTCAGTGAGTAGAATATGTAATATGTCAGTCAAGCAATGCCATTTTAATCACACTATAAAATAGGATAATAATATCAAAGCTTTAACCACGTAATTTCATATCACATCATCCCTTTACGTGTTCATTACATCCTTCATAAATTGTAACTCACCACGTGACCCCTACTGGCATTTCCGCCCTAATGTCCCCGTGTGCAGTTTACATTTATCCCTCGAATTAATGCAACACTAAAGTTCTCATGCTCCATGAACATGTCCAAATAATCCACATATCACCATATTAATAATTCCAAAAGCATTTCAACAAATCCAACATGCTTGACTTAAAATAGATAGAGATTTATAAATAGATAAAACCCACAATAGTTCGTGGTTTTCATTTATCAGAAAATAAGAATATTTTGAAACACATTACATAAACCACTCACCTCGATAATCCAAGTTTTGGCAAGACAACCCAACTAACATCTCCGCACACCTCAAACTAGCTTTCCCCTTTTCTTTTCTTTCTAAGCTCTCACTCTAACGTATATATAAGTATGTATGTATGTATATATATACCCCAATCTCTACGTAATGCATGCATTGCATGCTTCTGTGGTTTCAAAAGAATGGAGCTTTTGCTCCTACTTATAGGGGATTGAAGTCGGCTATAATTAATGTTAAATGCATGACTAAGCCTTTCAATGAAGTGGTGGCAGTAGAATGTAAGAAATCATCTAGGATATTGACAGCTACATGCAAGACGTGTTCCACTTAAGTTGGAGGTCTCATGAACATGGGTTACCAAGTATAAGAGTCATCAAATTGTAGGTGCAGGTGTCAAATGCAGGGATTAAGCATGCAACACGTATAAGTTAATAGCTGTATACGAACATCACAATAGAGTGCACAATAAGCACTCGTAATGATTGCTAAAGTGATGAGAATGATGAAATGGAAGGTGGTGCTGTCAGTTTGCATGAAGTGAGAAGAGCAGGTGTTGCATTCGTAGGAATGCTTGAGGTAGATTGACAAGTGGTATAGTAAAAATGAATGGGTGGATCAAGTGAGTCTAATGAGTCAAAATAAAAATAACACATGTAACAAAAACCCACAAATATACTATTATTTAAAAATAATAATTATAGTAAATATACATTTTTTTTTAAATACGGGTTTTCAGATCGTGATTCATCATTATTCCTCCATGAGTAGATAATGGTTACATTTACATTATAGTTTAGATTTTTAAAATCCTCCGAACCTTCATGAATAATATTATTATTTGAGGGAAAAATTAATAAAATTAATAATAATTATTGTAGAAGTGTAAAAAAATGTAAAAAAAATAAGAAAAAATTAGTATCCGGTCCCTAGTTCTTACTGTTCATTGACTAAGACCTTATTAGTTCTCAAATTTTGATTCAAGTCCCTAGCATTAATGTGATAATGAATTTACATGTTTATTATATAATTTTTTAATATAAAAATTAGTAATTAATTTAGGGTTTAATACTCACACCTCTATTAAACTTCTAATTAATTTTCAATTCAAACATTTTCAAAATAATAAAAAATTAAATTAAATTAAGTTTGTACCTATTAGTTTTATATATATATATATAAAGATTCTTAATTTTTTAATCTTAAATGTACCCATTCATATAATTTTTCAATTTTTTTAATCATCAATGTACCCATTCTCATATATATCAATTTGTTATATGTAAAATGTACCCTTTTTTAATATAAAATCCATTCAAATTTTTTAATCCATGTTTAAACTTATATGGGTACATTCTTTTTCACTGATTTGAGAATGTATCCATGTTTTGGTACAATAACTTTTTTTGTTAATTTTGGTTAATGTACCCATACATATATAAGTATACACACACACACACAATATAATAGAGAGTATAATTTATAATTTATTATTTTTAATCCCATAAATTATGGGTTTTATTTAAAATCTCATTAATATAAACAATTACAAATTTCAATTTTTAATTTAAAAAATATAGTAACTTACATTATTACGTTAATATCAGGGACCTCAATCAAAAACTAAAAACTAACAAGGTTTCAATCAAAGAATATTGATAGCTAGGGACCGCATCCAAAGTATCTCAAAAAATAATATACAATCACTAATAGTGACAAACTTTACAACTTTCATGAAAGGGTCAGCTTCGAAATCCAACACTATAATTCATAAACCTTAAATTTATATTTAACCATTGATTGTTATTTACGCTTTATTCTTCTTATTGAATTTCATTTTTAAAATTTTCTTTTTTGAAAACATGATCATCTGGCGGATGTAAGAAGATGAATGGTTCAGATCTTTGATATCACGTTTCGATATTTACGGCTAACTGATATATGAGTCGATATCATATAGTTTGTATAAACTTTATAAACATCAAGCAATATTTTCACTAACCGTAAAACTCTTAATATAATATCAACGATCCAAACCGTTCATCTTCCTGCATCCTCTAATAGATCAAGTTTTCAAAAAGGAAAATCTGAAAAAACAAAATTTGATGAGAACAATGAAGCGTAAATGTAAACAACAATCAACGGTTAAATTTTGATCTATGATTTATATGATTATAGTGACAAATTTCGAAGTTAAGCTCTTCATGAAAGTTGTAAAGCTTATCATTACGAGCGTTTATATATTTTTTCTATATTTTTTTACAATTCTACATTAATTAAAAAACTTAGGTAAGTGAAAATATACTTAAAAGAAAATTGCGTTTTTATGTTTTGAATGTGACAATATGGTATGTATATACTTAGTTAGTATTATGTTTTTCATTTGATTATTTATTGGTTTAAAATATATTTTCCTTAATGGGTAACGGGTCGGGTCATATTACCTGTTAATATTATCGGGTCGATTTCGGATCGGGTCATTTTACCCATTTATTTTAACGGGTGTTACATGACACGACCCGTTAAGATATCGGGTATGACACGAATGCTAGGTCTACCTAATAGCCATTTCCAAATAGTGTGGGACCAATTGAGTAGGGGTGTAATTTTGCACATTTTTTAATTAGTTCTTTGATTCTCCTTTAACTTGTTCAATTCAAAACTAAAAAAATGTACATAATAAGTTAAAAAAAGAATATAAATTATTTCTCATTACCTGCTTTTAATCTGATGTGCTACTATAAACCGTTCCAAGGTAATTCTCAAGTTTATATGTTTAAGTATGATCGTATATTTATGTGTATATATATAAGAGACCACACTTTAGTAAATCACATTATACATACTACCTCTCTAACAGAAGTAAGACCTTGTTTTATGGACGTGATTAACACTTACTATCACCACATAAAACTAGGGCTAATGCACTTCAGCAGTTGGAAAGTACAAATTTTCCACCCACGGATTATTGTCTTCATTATTCTCCCAGAAAACATTAAGATGGAGTTTAAGCATTTGAAACTACGGATAAGGAAGGAATTAGGATATAAATAGAGATTAGCAGAGAGGAGTGCCTCATACAGTTTTATCATCTTGCTATCATCAAATTAAGCAACTCCTAAACCAAACGAAACAACTAAGTTGGGGGCAACCTAATTAAGCCAAGTGCGATGAAAAGTGTTCATTTCTTCATCAGCACTGTGGCCACATTGGCATTCGCAACCTTCCTTGTCTCTGCCTACGATCCCAGTCCTCTGCAGGACTTCTGCGTAGCAATTAATAACCCCCAATCTGGTGTATATATATATTAGCATATCATATTATTCATCTACCATGTGTCTCCATATTTATGTAATATTATCTATTTTCTCTGTTAATTATACGTTTTTGCACGGCATGGTTTATATGCATGAAAATTTCATCTGCATGCATATACACATGTATAGACATGTATAACTGATATATACATACGTATAAGAATCCATGTTATTTGTACTATATTATATCATCGTTTTACTGGTCACGCCTCTAATAGAGGTGTGTCCCATGGATGTAGATTACACATGTATAAGAGGGCCAGTCAATAAGATCTCGTTTGGAAGTGTTTTTAGGATAAGTGAAAGCGCTTTTCGTAAAAATGTTTTTGGGACCAATCCTTGGTAAATATGCAAGTAAATCTTAGAAAAACACTTGACGTACTTCCTGCAAGAAAGTCATAATAAATACTTTCATTTCTTTGTAGTGCAAGCAGTGTTTGTGAATGGGAAATTCTGCAAGGACCCAAAGCTTGTCACAGCAAACGATTTTTTCTTTCCCGGCCTCCAAATCCCGAAAAGCACAGCAAATCCAGTTGGTTCGACAGTGACAGCGGTGAACGTGGATAACCTAGCAGGACTGAACACTCTCGGCATATCCCTGGCTCGCATAGATTTTGCACCAAATGGCCTAAACCCTCCTCACACTCACCCTCGTGGCTCCGAAATTCTTGTAGTCTTGGAAGGTATACTCTACGTTGGCTTTGTCACGTCAAACGCCGATAATAATCGGCTAATCAGCAAAGTGTTGAACAAGGGAGATGTGTTTGTGTTCCTGATTGGTCTCATTCACTTCCAACTCAATGTCGGGTACGGAAATGCAGTAGCGATTACTGGACTTAGCGGCCAGAACCCAGGAGTGATCACCATAGCAAATGCAGTGTTTGGCTCCAAGCCTCCCATCAATCCTGATGTTCTAGCCAAGGCCTTCCCAGTGGACAACAAGCTGGTTGATTATCTTCAGAAACAGTTTTGGTACGACAACAATTGATAACGAAGAATTATCTGGGAAAATTAAGAAGGAAAAGGCCATTAGGAACGATCCATGTATGCCTGGTCGGATGTGCTAATTAAGTTGGCCAATATATAAATTGAATAAGATGGTTAATGCTTTTGTATACCTAATCCTTGTGAGAATTTTGATATGATACGATATTATATATGGTATGTTCTGATGTGCGCTATGTCTCTTAAATCTCTTTTTAACTTTGACAAGTTAAGGAAATTCTTCCCATACCTCATATTTCAATGATTCGGAACAATTTATATTTGGATATACTTGCATTTTCCTCTTGGATGATGGGCTCGTTCCTCACTTGCAGTTATGTATATTTACCGTAAAAACCTTATAATCAGAACCGTTCAACTTTCTAATCTTCACGTCAAGATTATCCTTTCAAAAATTCATTTGAATATGAGATCGCTTAGTCATCCAAATATATCAAATAAATGGGCGATTTATCATTAATATATTATACGTACCTATATCGTTGATTCATATGATAAACTTAGGATTTATCAGTAACTGTGAGAGGCCTTCGTACCATGGCGATGGCGGCTTACCAAGGTATGAGCTTTATCCTCTACATTATGGGAAGCATGAGTTTGTTAGGGTGAGTCCAAGGCTCCTTACGCGTCCTGCCGAAGGACGAAGAAATGGTGGAAATGATGGAGTGCGTCCTAATCTCTCCTCTTACTTTCTCCTACTATTGTCCTACATCACCTCCAAAAATGCAAGCTCTAACTAGCATTTGTGTTCCTTGGTCCCATTTAAATACCCTTGAGCTCCCAAGAGCATAACCAATACGATTTCGAAGTTCAGAGAATCACACTGCATCAACAAAGGGATTAATGTAACTCCCAATACATTCAGGAAGCTGACCTCAAACAAGCGCTAAGGGCTCAAGTTCCTTGACTTCAATCCAAAACTTAAAAATTCCAGCCTTGCTACAATTCAAGTATAGCGAGAACAGTAACCAAGCAACCTGGTAAGCTGCTCACAACAGTTACGGTTTCCTGCAAAGTAAACAGCAAGGGTCATGTCCAGATGCTCCACAGAAGCGGAGTACAAAGCTTTGAATCCGGCCTATTTTAAAAGACTGACATCAGTTTTATCTACCCCTCCAACTCATTGTTATGATAATCTGTCCACTATTGCTCTCAGCTTGAAAGACTGCAGAAATTAGAAGATAGCACTAATATTGAAGATCAAAGAACTTGCTTCGTGCCTGAATAATCTCAACAACAACAACAACAAAGCATTTTCCCACTAAGTGGAGTCGGCTATGCATTCCTCTTTGACGTCGGCGCCGCGCCAGACAGACGACCTTGATGGTCGACAGCTCGCAACCGACACGACAGTCGTTGTGCCTGAATAATCCCAAACCAATAAAATTGGCTTTGTGCCTAAAACTTCAACTTAGAGAGACAGCTATCGTGCCTTAAGAAGTATCAAATCAGAACTTGATAGGATACTGTTATTAGTGATAATTGTACAACATTGTGGCGAGCTAATGTTGTTAATTGACAGATGTCTTGTAGTCATTAGTTGAATGTTGTGGATAAGAATAATAGTTTGTTAGATAAAGATTAGATTTGGGAAAATATCTTGTTAGGACCTTAGCCTGCGTTCTGGTATAAATACTGGATAACTGTGCAGATGCAGGGTTATGATTTGTAAAAGAAGTTGTTGGAGTAATACAAGAGAAATACTAGCATACATGTGCAAGGTTAGAACAAGGGGTTCTATTATTGGTATCAGCCAGTAACTATCCTCCACGTTTCCCTTCTTGTATGACGCGAGCGACGACGCGTGCCAAAACCATGGATACACGAGTAGCAGCTCTTGAAGGGTCGGTTCAGGAAATCCAATCTTCCGTTGCGACGATCGGGTCGACAATGCAGAATTTGTCCACCGTCATAGCATCAATGGAGTCTCGATTTGCAGCCTTGGAATTTCATTTTTCTGGTGCTGATCGTCCTCATCGTGCTCCCAGGGATCTTGGAAATTCTTCAAATCCAATGGGGAGTTCTGAAGAAACCTTGTCCGATCGAGTTGATCATATGGGTCAGCGTTTTTTCCGTCAAGATTCATCATTTCACCCACGGCCGCCATTGATCAAGCTTGAGTTTCCTCGGTTTTCTGATGGCGATGATCCTTTGGCATGGGTTTATCGGGCAGAGCACTATTTCGATTATTTCTCGGTTGACGATGCCCAAAAGGTACGGATGGCTTCTTTTCATATGGACAACGAAGCTTTACAATGGTTTCAATGGAGGAATTGTATCAAGAATCACCCAACCTGGGCAGATTTTGTTCATGTCTTCTGTAAAGAATTTGGGCCTTCTGAATTTGAGGATTTTACCGAAGCCCTAGTTCAATTGAAGCAGTTGGGTTCCCTCAAAGAGTACGTCTCGGAGTTTCGTCGATTGGCGAATCGGACTACGGAGATAGGTCCGGTCATGCTACGTGGTTGTTTCATCGGCGGCCTGAAACCGGAGTTACGTCATGACGTCAAATTGCTTCGCCCATCTGATGTACATGAGGCAATTGCGTTGGCCTTCCAAGTGGACATCAAACTATCTGATACCAAGGTTCGAAATTTCTCCAGAAATTCTGCTTCTTTCAGTAATGCTACCAACTCAAAATCTGTGCCTCTGTTATCTGGTAGTAATTTTTCTTCTAGCACATCTAGGGCTAGTAATATGAGGAAAATGTCCTTTGAAGAAATTCAAGATCGTCGGAAAAAGGGGTTGTGTTATTCTTGTCCAGAGAAATGGGTTCGGGGGCATGTTTGTGCTACTCAACAACTACTGTTATTAGATGTCTCTGCTGATAGGATTGAAGATTTCGATGGTGAGGACTGTGATGACCAACAGGTGGAAATCACGGCTTGTGCAGTTTTTGGTTCATCGGCTCCTCAACATATTCAGACTATGAAAGTCTCGGGATTAATCAAGAATTGCCCAGTTATTGTATTGTTGGATTCGGGTAGCTCACACAATTTTATTAGTTTGTCTGTTGCCAAACAGTTGGGGTGGAAGGTTGACTCAAAACATTCTTTTGAGGTGATGATTGCAAATGGGGGTACTATTGCCAGTAAAGGTTGTTGTTCTCAAATTAAGTTGCAGATTCAACAATATGAGTATATTTCTGATTTCTATGTACTACAATTGGGTGGTTGTGATGTGGTTTTGGGAGCTCAGTGGTTAAGAACTTTAGGTCCTATTCTTTGGGATTTTGACAAACTCAAGATGGAATTTACTTTGGGCAAGAAGCACTATTGTAT
This sequence comes from Malus sylvestris, assembly GCF_916048215.2. Taxonomy (NCBI): domain Eukaryota; kingdom Viridiplantae; phylum Streptophyta; class Magnoliopsida; order Rosales; family Rosaceae; genus Malus; species Malus sylvestris. Next base: position 3,667,275 of record NC_062264.1, on the reverse strand, counting down.
TTCTAGTTCTCCACCTCCTGCACCAACGTCCATTTCAACCTGTCAGGTGGAGAAATTGCTTTCTCAAGGTCCTTTTGGTGTCGTTCTTTTCTTCCTAGAACTCGAGACTCAGGTTGCTATTGTTGGGGATCTCACTGTTCTGCAGGAAACTGAGTTAGAGGGCTTATTATCTCGATTTGCTTCTGTATTCCAAGCACCAACCACACTTCCTCCTTCACGTTCTCATGACCATAGAATTCCTCTTTTGGACGGCAGCAAGCCTCCCAGTGCCAGGCCTTATCGGTATGGTCCCTTACAAAAATCTGAAATCGAAAAGTGTGTTCAGGAATTATTGGATTCGGGTTTTATTAGAGCCAGTAACAGTCCATTTTCTTCACCAGTTCTCTTGGTTAAGAAGAAGGATAATAGTTGGCGGATGTGCATGGATTATAGAGCTCTAAATTTGATAACCATTAAGGATAAGTATCCAATACCCTTAATTGATGAATTGTTGGATGAGTTGTTTGGTGCTCAATTTTTTTCGAAGTTGGATTTGCGGGCAGGATATCATCAGATCAGGGTCCATACTAGTGACATTGAAAAGACAGCATTTCGCACCCATGACGGTCACTATGAATTTTTAGTAATGCCATTTGGGCTTACTAATGCCCCAGCCACTTTCCAAAGTTTGATGAATGAGATTTTCCGCCCCTACTTGAGGAAGTTTGTTTTGGTTTTCTTTGATGATATTCTCGTGTACAGTGACTCTTGGGAATCCCATCTTCACCATTTGTCTCTGGTTTTCAAAGTTCTCCAAGACCATCAATTGTTTGTCAAGCGAACTAAGTGTGACTTTGGCAAATCACAAATCGAATATTTGGGCCATGTGGTGTCTCGGCAAGGGGTGGCAGCAGATCCAAGTAAGCTTCAATCCATCCAAGATTGGCCTCTTCCTCATTCGGTTAAGGCTCTCCGGGGTTTTCTTGGCCTCACTGGATATTATCGGAAATTCATTCCGAATTACAGGAAGATTTGTGGACCACTTACTGCGCTCACAAAAAAGGATGCATTTAAGTGGACCGATGAAGCTACTGGGGCCTTCCAGGCTCTCAAGGATCTCATGGTATCTCCTCATGTTCTTGCTTTACCTGATTTTTCCAAACCTTTCATTATTGAAACTGATGCTTCCAATAATGGTCTTGGTGCTGTTTTACACCAAGATGGGAGGCCAATTGCTTTTACAAGCAAAGCTTTAGGCCCACGAGCTCAAGCAATGTCCACATATGAACGGGAAATGTTGGCTATCGTCCATGCCATCAAGAAGTGGCAGTCATATATTCAAGGGAGGCATTTTGTCATTAAAACTGACCACCATAGCCTGAAGTTCTTTTTACAACATCGAGCTCACACCCCTTTTCAACAGAAGTGGGTTTCCAAACTTCTCGGTTTCGACTACGAGATACAATATAAACAAGGTTGTGATAATGTTGCTGCTGATGCTCTTTCTAGACTGCATTCGGATGGGGAATTGTCGGCCATCTCTTATCCTTACATGGGTTGGTTGGATGATATAAGGCGGCATAATGAACAAGATCCTTGGATAATGGAAAAAATTCGGGAGTTACCTGCTGATGGTGTTTCTTCTTCCACAGCTCGGTACCATTTTGATAATGGTTTTCTTAAGTATAAAGGGCGGATTGTTTTAAGTCCATCTAGTGGTTGGAGGGATAAGATTTTCTATGAGCATCACTGTACTCCAGTGGCAGGTCATTCTGGTTTTCTTAAAACATATAAGCGAATTTCCCGATCTTTCTACTGGCAGGGTATGAAATCTGATGTTATGCAGTGGGTGGCAGCTTGCTCAGTTTGTCAACAAAACAAGACTGAAACTTTGGCTTCTCCTGGCCTACTTAATCCACTTCCCATCCCATCTACTGTATGGACGGATATAGCAATGGATTTTATTGTTGGTCTTCCTCCTTGCAAGGGTAAAACCATTATTTTTGTGGTCGTTGATCGCCTTTCCAAGTATGCTCATTTCCTGCCCATGTCTCATCCATACACTGCCCATTCCGTAGCACAGATATTTGTTGACCATATATTCAAACTCCATGGTATGCCATCCACAATAGTAAGTGATCGCGATCCTGTTTTCTTGAGCTCTTTTTGGAAGGCATTTTTTACATTGAACGGCTCCAAATTGTGTCTCAGTTCGGGTTACCATCCTCAAACCGATGGACAAACAGAGGTCACTAATAGAGGTTTGGAAACATACTTGCGGTGTTTTTGCAGTCATCAACCAAAGAAGTGGGTTCACTGGCTTCCGTGGGCAGAATGGCATTACAATACTACTTTTCATACTTCATCCAAACTGACACCATATGAAGTTGTGTATGGGCAACCACCTCCCGTTGTACCTACTTATGAATCTGGAGCAACTAAGATTGATTTGGTTAATCGGAGTTTAGAAGAAAGGGGAAGAATTTTGTCTCAGCTCAAGACTAATCTTGTATCGGCTCAAGTGCGGATGAAGCAGCAAGCAGATAAACACCGCACTGAGAGGTCTTTCGAGGTTGGAGATATGGTTTTTCTGCGATTGGTACCTTATCAACACCAATCACTTGCTAAACATCCCTTCCATAAGCTTCAGCCACGGTTCTATGGTCCATTTAAGATGTTGCAGAAGATTGGTCACGTGGCTTATAAAATTGACTTACCTACCACATCCAAACTTCACCCAGTTTTTCATGTTTCATGCTTGAAGAAACAGTTAGGCTCTGATATCATTCCTGCAGTTCCATTACCTGTCGTTACGGAGGATGGACTCTTGGAGGATTATCCCTTGGCAATCTTGCGGCGCAGGTTAACAGGTCAGGGCAGTTCATCTAAGACTGAGGTTTTGGTGCAATGGAAGCATCGGCCTAAGGAGGATGCGACTTGGGAAAATTATGCAGAGTTTGTCAACAGGTTTCCTGCATTCCAACCTTGAGGACAAGGTTCATTTTTTAGGGTGGGGTAATGATAGGATACTGTTATTAGTGATAATTGTACAACATTGTGGCGAGCTAATGTTGTTAATTGACAGATGTCTTGTAGTCATTAGTTGAATGTTGTGGATAAGAATAATAGTTTGTTAGATAAAGATTAGATTTGGGAAAATATCTTGTTAGGACCTTAGCCTGCGTTCTGGTATAAATACTGGATAACTGTGGGTTATGATTTGTAAAAGAAGTTGTTGGAGTAATACAAGAGAAATACTAGCATACATGTGCAAGGTTAGAACAAGGGGTTCTATTAGAACTGGCTTCGTGCCAAATAACATTTCTACAATTTCAATCAAAGAGGCTTCGTGCCAAACTAATCAACAATCATTCTTCTAAACAAAAATTCCACCATAACCCAATTCACCAAATGAGCAGAAAAGAGACGAGAAAATCTCAGAAAAAAACATAACCTCAGGAAAAGATCTTGACTTATACATTGGATCAAATAGGTGGGATGCACCAGCACCAAAACAAAACTCTGCAGACAAAGTCGCAACCTTGAACCCAGATGAGTACACCGAAGAATAGTGATCAAACGGTGTTAGCCATTTCTGGTTCATGATACCATCATAACAACAATGGTGTAGTGATCATGATGTTTGACAAGAAATGCAGAAATGAAGAAACAGAGAGAGAAAGGAAGAAGAAAGAATCGGTATATCTTGTATATTCCCAATAGAATGAACCGTACAGTTTTAGTGATATATCCCACTATTTATACAGCCGAGAATTACTTAGCTCCCAAGGAACTTAGGTAACATACAAAACAGACTAGCAAACCAAACTAACCTTCTAACGAGCTCCATAAGCTGACCTAACCAACACTGTTCATCGAAGTGTAAATCTCTACTGTGCATGTCTTGATAGGATAATGCATTATGAAGTGACTTGTCAAGCTGTTAAACTGAAACTCCAGCCCAGAATTTTAAAATTTAGCACAATTACTCATACAATATGATGAACTTTTGGTATAAAAGAAATCAACTGTGCATCTCGGTGAGCAGAAACTTCCCTAAATTATATTACTTAGCTCCTTTTTTCATATCCTTCTTGCTTAGAATAATGAGTCAAATAGCTACATCTAGATCAGTCACAAGTTAGTTATGGTACAAAATGGTAAAAAGAAGAGAAAAATAAACAGCATAGAGATACATACAAATATTTACTGCCATACCAGCGATAAAAGACCAACGACACTAGTGCTATACTGAAGTTATACAAAAGTATCAAATAACATCATTGTGATGTTATAAGAAAGTTTCCCATTATTACCTGTATCCAAACTGGTTAAGTTCAAATGGTAGTTTCAGTGCAAACGCTAACACAAGCACACTAACTCGGAATGTTTTCATTCTTCTACTTAGAGGCATAACTTCATCCTTAATCATAATCAATTGCACGATACTTTAACAACAACAACAACAACAAAAGTATTCTTTTCCTTGTATTTTTTTCTTTTTCGGCTGCTCTGTATTCACCATACAAGTAATTAGTGAGACTGGATACATAGAAAACGAAGCAATTTGAAAGCATTAGTTGGAACATAAAATTCTATTGATTTGTATCAAGAAATTCACTTAACATAATAAATTCTACGAATTTCAACACTAATACAACATTGGGATTCATTAATGGATAAACACCAACCTCTACTTGACTTCAAAAGCTCTGATATTTGCGTTGAACCCCATCAAGGAAATGCAGTGAGAGACAGCTATCGTGCCTTAAGAAGTATCAAATCAGAAATGGCTTTGTGCCAAATAACATTTCTACAATTTCAATCAAAAGGTTTCATGCCAAACTAATCAATAATCATTCTTCTAAACAAAAATTCCACCATAAACCAATTCACCAAATGAGCAGAAAAGAGACGAGAAAATCTCAGAGAAAAACATAACCTCAGGAAAAAATCTTGACTTATACATTGGATCAAATAGGTGGGATGCACGAACACCATAACGAAACTCTACAGACAAAGTTGCAACCTTGAACCCAGATGAGTACACAGAAGAATAGTGATCAAACGGCGTTAGCCTAGCCATTTCTGGTTCGTGATACCATCATAACAACAATGGTGTGGTGATCATGATGTTTGACAAGAAATGCAGAAATGAAGAAACAGAGAGAGAAAGGAAGAAGAAAGAATCGGTATATCTTGTATATTCCCAATAGAATGAACCGTACAGTGTTAGTGATATATCCCACTATTTATACAGCCAAGAATTACATAGCTCCCAAGGCACTTAGGTAACATACAAAACAGACTAGCAAACCAAACTAACCTTCTAACGAGCTCCATAAGCTGACTTAACCAACACTGTTTATCGAAGTGTAAATCTCTACTGTGCATGTCTTGATAGGATAATGCATTATGAAGTGACTTGTCAAGCTGTTAAACTGAAACTCCAGCCCAGAATTTTAAAATTTAGTACAATTACTCATACAATATGATGAACTTTTGATATAAAAGAAATCAACTGTGCGTCTCTGTGAGCAGAAACTTCCCTAAATTATATTTCTTAGCTCATCTTTTTTCATATCCTTCTTGCTTAGAATAGTATGTCAAATAGGTACATCTAGATCAGTCACAAGCTAGTTATGGTACAAAATGGTAAAAAGAAGAGAAAAGTAAACTGCATAGAGACAGACACACATACAAATATTTACTGCATACCAGCGATAAAAGACCAACGACACTAGTGCTATACTGAAGTTATACAAAAGTATCAAATAACATCATTGTGATGTTATAAGAAAGTTTCCCATTATTACCTGTATCCAAGCTGGTTAAGTTCAAATCGTAGTTTCAGTGCAAACACTAACACAAGCACACTAACTCGGAATGTTTTCATTCTTCTACTTAGAGACATAACTTCATCCTTAATCATAATCAATTGCACGATACTTTAACAACAACAACAACAAAAAGTATTCTTTTCCTTGTATTTTTTCTTTTTCGGCTGCTCTGTATTCACCATACAAGTAATTAGTGAGACTGGATACATAGAGAATGAAGCAATTCGAACGCATTAGTTGGAACATAAAATTCTATTGATTTGTATCAAGAAATTCACTTAACATAATAAATTCTACAAATTTCAACGCTAATACAACATTGGGATTCATTAATGGATAAACACCAACCTCTACTTGACATCAAAAGCTCTGATATTTGCGTTGAACCCCCATCAAGGAAATGCAGTGAGCGTAGCCTCAAAAACGAAACCCCGGGAAAGCCCATCGCCACTTCCGGGAACCCCATCAATCCACCGCCACTCGGCTTTCCCGGAACAACGGTCCCACAAAGCCAACCTCCCAATTCTCTTTGCCGAAAAACAAACCTTGTCGCCGCCACCAAACACCTTGAACTTGCTCGACTCTTGAAAGCACCTGAACATCTCCACCGGCATTCGGCCCGCCTCGTCCCACTCCAAGCTATCCAAGTCCAGCCGCAGAATCAAAATCGTCGAACACGAAGCGTTGAGCGAGAAAGACGACTTCAACCCACCAACCATCAGCACCTTGTTTCCATTCCCCCGAACCAAACGGGGTCGCTTCAGGATGTCGAAGACGTCCCCCCACTCGTGCTTTTCGAGCCGAGTCCACGTCTGCGAGGTCTTAAGCTTCGAAATTGTGCAATGGAACAGCTTCCATTGACACCGCCATGGCGAACCCACATCGCACAGGGCGTAAACCGAGTCGAACACCAAAATTGGGCTTCTGGGTTTTGAAGGGAGGTTCGATGAGAACTTGAGCCACTGGTTCGAACCGGAGAAGTAGAGCGCAGCGAGCTCAGTGAGGACCATGACTCGGGTTTGGGAGTCAACGAGGACCGAGCCGTGGCGCGACCAGGCCGAGCCAAGCTGAGGGAGGACTCGGAACTTGCGAGTCAGAGGGTTGCAGACGACGAGTGACTTGGTTGACTCGGGCGGGTCGGGCGAGTCGCCCCAGAGGTAGACGAGGCCGAGGGAGGAGGCGACGGGGTGTGGGGAGCGGAAGGGGAGGAAATCCAGGGGGAATCTGAGCCATTGGTTGAGGTCGGGGTCGAAGACGTGGAGGCAGGATGGGGAGGACAGGTGCCGGTGGTGGGGAGGGCGGAGGGCGAGGAGGTTGAGGGGCGGAGATTGGGTGGAGATGAGGTGGAGGAAGGAGGGTGAGGTGAGGAGTTGGTTGAAGAACTTGGAGAGTGAGCGGCAGATCATGATCTGACGGAGGGGAAGGCTCGAGAAGATCTGGTGGAGCGTGTCCTGCGGGAGAGCGTCCATGGCTTTTTGCGGCGGGCTGCCGGAGTACTGGATAAGAGGAAATGCACAGATCGAAGACTCAAGAGTGAGACAGAGAGAGAAACGCAGTTGAATGAAATGGTGGATTGTGGGCTGCGTAGAAGAAATACGCACGTATTGGTTGTTGAAATAAGAGACTTGCTAGTGTTTTGTGCAAAACACAAAAATAAATAAATAACTAAAAATAGATTTTTATCTAAAATGGCCTTTTCTTTCTTTTTTTTGTCAAATGATAAATTTTGTTAAATTAGATATTAGATTAGCTATCGGTTTGAACCCACATTGTCATGCAAGGGCTCAACACCTTTCCCACTCTTTATTAGTCTCTGAGGTTTAAAATCGATTGATGTGGTTTATGAGATTGTACACCGTCAATCATTTTGGTCATTTTATGATAGATTTCCGTTAAATTGATGATATTTTTGTCAAATCAGCCTCTTCTCTTGAACGGATGATTTCTTCAATTTAAATGAGATTTTTCACATAATGACTAAAATAATTGGCGGTGGACAATTCCAAAGACCATTTCTATCAATTTTAAATCTCAGATACCAAACTGAGGAGTTATGACAATCAGATTATTTTGGCTAAAAAACATTACTTTCGCAAAGTGTGGAGTAATGATGAAGAAGGATTTTGTCTTCAACTCATTATGTTTTAGGTTTGAAATTATTTTGAGAAAGCAAAGGATTACAAAAGCAAGGGAAATATTTTTGTTCACCATCCTAAAGTGACGGTGATGCTCACTACCCTAAAGTGATGATGATGCTCACCATCTCATTGATTACCGTTGGATGAGTTCGATTTAATCTATCTAGTACAAAAATCTTAAAACTTAAACCAATCAAATGATATTTAATGGAGTGGCGAGCATTACCACTACTGTAAGATGGTGAGCAAATATGCACTCAAGCATAAGGCATTCCTTGCGCCATTTTGAAGTTGAACATTATTAAACCAAATACTTTAAGAATGAAGAGAGTGGCCAGATGAGCTAAAGCATCTGCTACAAAGTTGGAGGTTCGAACTTGTATATTTTGATTAGTAAAGTTTGGAGAAGTAGTAGTTATTTAGTACTATGATCTAGTAGTATTTATCTTTACTTGTAATTAAGAGGTCTTATGTTCAAATCTTGGAAATGAGGAGTTCCGCACCAATTTATTCATGCAACTCTTTTGTGTATTATATTATTGTATAATAAAAAAGTTTGGAGTAACAATATTATTTTGGTTGAATTGTAGCATTAGTCAATTTAATTTCCGTTCCTAAACTCTGATAATTGTTGCTCATGTTCTTGAATTATGTCATGTATTTTTATTTTATTTTTATTCCACTTCGTCGATATATTGTTCTTATATTTGGTTTGAAAATTTTTGGGGCCGATCGACATGATTGTTTAAGGAATGGAGAACTCTCCATTGGTGATGAATTTATCTATAACATGAGATAAAAGTAGTTTTAGGGTTTCAAATATTCTTTTTCTGTATATTCTTCTTCTTAGGAGGTAATATATAAATATACAACTTCTCCTTATTATCAAGGAATATTAAAGAAAATTATAATCAAACAAGGAAATATAAATACATTCCTATTCCACCTAAAACTTTGACTCATGCTAACAACATGTTGCCACATGGAGTATTGTTTATGATTTATATTTACTCAATGCTTTTATGCTCATATAATGTTAATATTTTCAAAGGAAAATTAATGGAAAGGGCTTGAAAACTTTGAGTTTTAATGATAAGGACAAAATAAAGGGTAAAGTGAATAGTACCAGGATTGACTTTTTAGTGTAAAAATGTGGTTTTTCTTTAAAGTGAACAGTACCGGGTGCTTTTCGTTAAAGTTCCCGGCTTGAAAACTTTGAGTTTTAATGATAAGGACAAAATAAAGGGTAAAGTGAATAGTACCAGGATTGACTTTTTAGTGTAAAAATGTGGTTTTTCATTAAAGTGAACAGTACCGGGTGCTTTTCGTTAAAGTTCCCTAATATAAATAAAGCAATTATGTTGAATAGTGTGAGGTGTGCCTGCGTTATACTGTATGCGATATGATCTTGAAAGAGTACGTAACAAGCTTCCCTACTTTATATTTTGTATCTATATCGATGCAGCTCACACACAGGCTAGATTTACTTATTTTGTTAGACATATCTTGTTTGAACGGTGAGCTATATATTGTTTGTTTCTCATTCTTGAGGATCATGTAATGCTTTTAGTCGACCCACTCCAACAAAAGTAGCTTTTAGGAAAAATTTAATGGTGTTTCTATACGCCAATAAACAGTTCAAGTGATGTCTGTAAAACTTGCGTCATTACAATGTTTTGAAAACTTGTGACATTACCAATCATATTCTCTACGGTGCTTCTAAGATAATAAATGAACCCTCTAGTAAATCTTAGGAGAAATAAATGAACTACTACTAATGGCTCATAACATATATCAATGACTAAGGATGGATCACAATCGACTTTGATGGCCTTGTCCTAAATTTTGGAGTCATTACAGATGATAATGGAGTTGCTCTTTTAGTGGGTACCAACTAGATTTGTAGGACAATGTCTCAAGTGTTGAATGTCAAGCCTCTAGCCTTCGCTCTTAATTGAGGGTGGAGAAAAGTGAAGTTAAAGGGGATGTCAAGATTGTTGTTGATCGTATATTTTACCTCCATGGACAATCATTGCTTTATTTAAAGACATTTGGATTCTTATTCCTCTCTTCGCGGAAGTAAACTTTGTCGTGGATGTGGTGAGTATATCTAGGACATAAAGTTCAAATTTCTCAGTTGTAGAATGAAGGTATTGTGGGACATGATTTTTTTTTTTTTTTTTTTGTCAGAGTACGATGGATCGAAATGTAAGCGCCTCTCTAGTTTGGTCATGGACTAAGTGGGCTCGATTGGATTGGGTTGTACAAATGGCGGGCAAGGCTGCAGGTCTTGTTGAGAATAACCCATGCTTGCTCTGCAAGATACGGAAGCTTGTTCCTACGAACTAGTTTCCTATTCGTGGAGATTAGGGATTGACTTGAGCTATAAGTAATCACAATTTTATAAGAAGAGAATATCTATTGCTAGATGTCAGCTAGAATTTTCCCAGCTTTATTCAGATTCACTACCCTAAAATGACTCTCTCAATCACTATGATACACCTATTTAGGATTCATCAAGGTAATTCTAATATTGTGCACTCTACATACATATCGCTCTTTCGCTCTCTAACCCACTGCTTGAGTTATAAAACCTTTACTGACTTGACCTCAGATAGCATTTGGTTGGTACCACACCCAATTCCTAGGAATTCACAGTTTGTCTCTCTTTTTTGCAGGTGACTATTCTTACACTCCTCCATTCACGGTAGCGCGCGGACTTGCCTTCTATTTTGATCGTTTGGTGTGTCATTCCCTAAGCACTTCTATTTGTTGTCTCTTTACCGTATAAAATAAAAGGAACTTTAACGAAAAGCACCCGGTACTGTTCACTTTAATGAAAAACCACATTTTTACACTGAAAAGTCAATCCTGGTACTATTCACTTTACCCTTTATTTTGTCCTTATCATTAAAACTCAAAGTTTTCAAGCCCTTTTCATTAGTTTTCCTTAAAATAAATGAATAATAATTTTGTAAGTACTTTATAAATAGAACACTCGCTTCCAACTTCCATTACATCAAACTGAACAAGATATGTCTAATGCTTCTAGGAATGGGACATGTTACTCCCAGTGACGGATGTACATTGAGACCAAGGTGGTCCTAAGACCACTTAGAGTCCAGAAATATACATGTGAAGGTCTTTTGAGGACCCTCTGAAATGTTTAGTATGCGTCATTTTGTGGCCATCAAGTGTTTGATGTAAGGCTTAAATGTCAAAATGGTCTATGTGTTATAGTCATATGGCCAATTTAGTCATCATGTTTGTCTCTGTTAGTCAATTAAGGACATTTCATTCAATCTCTTTTAAGAAATTCATAAGAAAAATCATATGAGAAATAATTACCTTTTCTCTTTACAGAAAAATGCAAATTAATGAGAAATAACACATAAAAAATAAAACTTGCAATCTAAAAAATTGATAAAGGTTGTGACACAGAGAAGATAGGGTGTAATTGACACACCCCGTCCCGAAGGAGGGCATGCTGGCCGTCACGTGAGAGTGACGTGACCATTTGCACAGTACGGAAGCTTTAAGATACAATTTATAAGTTGATACACCCGAAGGTGAGTCCTAATTTTGTCCAATCTGTCAGAACACCGTCGAATTCCTCGTAGTCACCACACCTTTGTGATTCCTGAACCTGGAGGGGCGCAAAACCAAAATTGAGTGGGTCAGTAAAACAATTCTTTTTCCAAATCCAAACATTTCTCAAAACGTTGTAACCCCTCTCCGTAAAACCTGTATACTTTCCCAGAAATGTAAAATATAAATATACATATATATTCTCAAGACTTCAAGTCGTTAACTCAACATTTTCATAACAATTATGCCATGCCACATCATCTCAACATTTCTCATATTAATTATGCCATGCCACATCATCTCAACAGTAATAAGGTATGAATGCATCAACATAATCATATCAGGTGCAAGAAAGTAATCAACCGTAGGCCCTCTAATAGCCCTATACGGTTGAACCTAGAGCTCAAAATCTATCATTATCACTCTACCGGAGTCACCTCTGTGACCCGTCCGGCCTTCTGCACACAAGTTACGCTCTAGTGCTTCTCATAAGTCATCTGTGCACATAATCTAAGGTCACCCACCAGTCGGAATCTCACTAACACTCTCGCGACTGGTCTGTCGTACCCACTCCGCGTGGACTGTACGACTAGCATCTACTTGGATCCAAGGCGAGCGTGCGATGCGGTGAATACTATAAGCACTAAACCATGGTGCAGGATTTGAGCTCAATATATATCATCATCATCATAACAGTAATTAAATACTCATCTGTGCGTCCACCGCACCATTTCATACATATGCATCATAAATCAATTCTTACCTGTGCGTCCACCGCACCAATTCATACATATGCATCATAAATCAATTCTTACATGTGCGTCCACCGCACCAATTCATACATATGCATCATATATTAATTCATGCATGGCATTTCAACTCACATTTCTATATACTTTTCATATCAATTCTATGCATGGTATTTCACTTCCCGTTTTTCCACATAACTCATATGTATTTCATTTTAAACATATTTTCATTTCAATTCAATTTCTGGGAAACGTCAAGTATATATATATACGGAAAACAAAACTGCCCACTCACCTGGAGTTCGTCCAACAACTCCCTAGCACCACACATCAAGGCGTCATGACGATCGCCGCCTAGAATAGTAATCAAATCCAGGCTCAGAATTCATATCGATAGAATACATAACTTATATAAAATACGTCACTACGTTGATCGATCCGGAAGATCTGCCACTCAGATTTTAAATCCATAACTTCCAGAGGTCCACATTATACCTCTAGGACAACATCCTAAAATTTCATTACCATCCAACGGTCGGATCTCCGTCAATTTCCAAAACTAAGTGACGGTTAACATTTTATATTATGGACTTACAATTCCAATTCCGGAAGATCCGTAACTCGGATTCCCAATCCGTTGGTAATCCCCGATATTTGAGACAAGGTGTCTCGAGTAAAGGAAATGTACCTTGTGCAGCAGGTACAAAATTAACACTTTGGGAAGTGTGAAATTAATGAATGTGTTTATGTGAACAGAGGGGACACAGAATTGTGAATCGTCCCTAGAATCAGTTGTACTCAACAATTTTCCATGATATCATAGTGTCGATTCAGCAGAGTTATGGACTTAGTAGTTTGGTCGGATTGACCGTGAGTACAAAAAGATTTGATGAGTTATATGTTCAGCTGTACAGACCATGAGAAGTGGATTCGACTGACACATGAGAAATTGGTGAGTTATAGGCTCGGCCGTACCGACCACGCGGAGTGGATCCGGCCGACGTATTATTGAGATAAGAGTTGAATCAGTCGTATTGATCATTCTAGTTGCACAACACCTAGTTCGCCGTGGTTTGGCCGGAAACTGCCTCGAAAGCCTCGGAGGTCGCCGGAAACTGGGTATTTTTCAAATGAGTATAACTTCTTCAATACTCAACGAAATTGAGTGAAACAAAAAGGAAAGTTGTATTACTTGACGAGACGAAGAGATTGATACCTACCTCGACTCCTAACTCGCCGGGGATTCGCCGGAAAACGCCTCGAAAGCTCCGGCCAAACTTTGAACTTGTCGATCTCCGTGTTCTTACGTCCAAAAACTTCCAACGAAGCACTCCGAGCTTCCTTGGGACCTTACTAAACTCGCTGTGATCTTTTTTTTAGCCTAAAACGTAACCAATTCAAAGCTCATGAACAGTGTCATCTCACGGCAACTTTAGAACTAGGGTTTTCGAAGTGAAACTCACCTGAAATTGGTATCCCCGTGCTCGTGAAGTCCCCAGGATCACGATGGTGGTCTTAAATGGAACGTTGGTACAAGATTGTGGTGGTTCTTGGTGGTTGCCGTGAGTTCGAGAGTAAGAGAGAGAATGAGAGAGTTTTCAGAAAAGAATAAGAGAGAGAGAGAGTCTGGAATGAAAGAAGAAGAGAGAAGAAAGGTTACGGGTTTTAGGGAGGGAATTCAGGGTAGGAGGCCCTACCTAAGTCCAAGCACAAATTAACACATACAAATATAAATCTAACCCTAGTTTAGGATCTTAAAGTAAAACAAATGTCATACATTTACACACCTTAATCCCGTTTAAGGTCACATTGGTCATCTCACGTCCTCGGAATTAATAATTCCGGGACGGGCTGTGACAGTAATGTTCGGGAGGAGGTCGGAGAGTTGGGAGGAGAATTTTTCTTTTAATTTTTAATTTTATTTCATTTTAAATATTTTAAATCAAATAAATTATAATTTTATAAATATGTTTATAATAATTTGTATTTTTTTTTTACAGAAATTAGGTGGAAATGTCTTTAATTGGCTATGGAGATAAACACATGGACCAAATTGACCAAATTGAAAACGTAGGGACTAAATTGACCCAATGACTTAAACACATGGATCATTTTAACGTTTAAGCCTTGATGTAATGTCTACTAGACATATCTCGACAGCACTCGGCATGTTGCGTTGAGATCATTCAAATTCTCTCGATAGCACTCATTAGTTTGCTTCGGCATATGTTGATATATGTCGACATGTGTGCAACATGATTCAGATAGCGACAAGTCCAACAAGTGTACGACAAATGCCTCGGTGAATACACTAAAGTTTTTTTTTTTCCGCGATTTCCTTTGTTTCTATTAAAAAACTTAGACCTTTAAAACTGAAATATCACAATATTCAAGTACTAGATCTAGCGTCACTCGGTACTATGGTCTGATGATATTCCTCTTTACTTGTAAGTGAGGTCTTAGGTTTGAATCTCGTGGATGGCGAATTCGATACTAAATTAGATTGCTCATTGTGTGGTTTAGCCGAACTCTCTCTTCTTCTTAATGTAAAATATATCATTGTACTAAAAAACAAAAGGATAGCACTGGCTACTCACATTAAAAAAATATGATAATCCTCTATAAAGTGTGAGTTATTAGACAAAAAGAGAAACAAACAAATGAGGACGTCCGCCCAACGTATAACATGGAGAAACAAACAAGTGTGAGTTACTGGATAAATTTATAGCGGTGGAGCTTCGTCATAATTATGGCATGAGTTTTTTTTTTCGTTTGCGTGTAACCAGCAGACCACATTTACCACGTGACTCGCGCCAAATGAACCTGGGCATTTCCTTAGTGCAGTTCAATCTCTAAAAAAATACGCTAGCATCCAACCCATTTAACTCAGTGAACAATTATAGACTCCAGTGAACAGTAATAGATTAAATACATCTTCACCCCTAAAAAAAGAGCTGGCATAAAGTCTAAAAAATGCGCTGGCACAAACGATCTCCATCCCTACAAAATGTGCTGGCACCTAGCCCATTTAAAATATTTTAATTTTTTTATAAAAGAATAAATAAATAAAATAGTTTTAATTTCGGATAGGATTGTTAACCAATCTTGTCACACCACTTGTTATTATCCGAACGTAATATTTTGTGAATAGATTTCCGCTATGATTTTCAACAAATTCAGACACGTCACGTGTCACTATCTGTTTACAATCATGGTCTAAAATATCCATAATATCCCGATATTTCTATCGAAATTTCTGTGTTTTTAGACTACCGATATTTTTTTTTACTACCGATATTTCCGATATCATCGATATTTTAGACCTTGCTAAGTCACTTATGTATCTTACCATGCAATGTATAAAGTGTAAAATATTGTACTAATTCATTATATATAAATGATTATGGTGTGTTTAAATTTCTTTCATTAATTACTACATATTTTCTACACTCACAATGTTTGTCAGCTCGCTATATAATCAACTTAAATCAGTTATATCTATCATGCAATGCATTTCTTTCCAATTTTTTGTGATAAACTAATAGATAATTGACTAAATAAACATCCTGCAAAGTTTCAATAAAAATTTTCAAGTTTTTCTTACAATTTCCATGGTTTTTATTCAATTTTTATCGATATCGATAATATCCCGATATTTCCATCGAAATTTCCGTGTTTTTGGACTGCCGATATTTCCGATATCATCGATATTTAATACCTTGTTTACAATAATTTAGTCAAGATTTCGATAAGATTTTCAATCAATCTTATCACGTCACCTGTCATTATCCGAACGTACTATTTTATGAAAGCTTTGGTAAAAAAGTGTTGAAAATATTGAAATGTGGTGTAAGGTGGAAGATAAGAATTAGGTATTTATAGAAAAATAAATAATTTTTTTCTGTATTTTTTAACAATATTTCATAATTTTTAATTAATTTTTTATAAATTTTAATTTAGTTAATTAATATGGACCGTTTGATTTAAAAAATATTCAAATCCAACAACCTATATGTTGACATGTGGCCAACGGTCATAATTCTTACCGTTGTGCTTTTATTTATTTATTTTTATTTTTGAGGCAAAAACATGGACCGTTGATCTGTGGATAGGACGGTCTAAATCAAGCCACGTCACTAGCCGTTGGATGTCAAATTCAAAAATGTTTGACCGTTGGAAATCCAACGATCCAGAAAACTAGCCGTTGGAAATCAACAGCCCAAGACGGGCCACGTGGCCTCCCTATTTGTTCGCTTAGTGCGCTTCCGCATGCGGGCCCCGACTCTGATTCTTGTCGGCGACACGCGCCCATTCACGCGTGCTTCCCATGCACCTGGCACAAAAAAAAATTCAAATGCCCGTTGACGCCATGTTGGTGTTAGATGGCCCATCCCTTTACTTTGTCGATTCTGGGCTGACCTGTGGCCTGGCTTGGGCTGGGTGCTAGCCTAAAGGGCTGGGGTGGAACTCCTCTTAACTACAAAACATTTAGGGTGTGTTTGTTGCATCGGATTATTTCGAACTGGACTAACTTTAGGGACTAAGCTGGATTGGCTTAGAATAGACTAAGCTGGACTGATTTAGTACTGGTTTGGTACTGAGGTGCTTTTATAAAAAATGGGTATAAAAAAAAACTGAGCTAAAAAAAGTGTTTGATAAACACTTAAAAATAGCTTATTTTCACAGTTTTGGGTGAAAAAAAAAACTGAAAACGTGAAGCAGCAAAAATGAGCTTATTTTCACAGCACAACAGAAACAGTTTTTTTTCAAAGCACAACAATACCAAACCAGCCCTTAGTGAAGCGTTTGGTGCTGTGTTAGACTAAAAAGCAGGACTCATTTATTATATTATTAAATTTATATTTACAATATTTTATCATTAATTTAATCTATATACATTAATATTTTATTATTAAATTATCATTTTCTTTTCTAGAACCATCTTCTGTCTTTTTATTTTGGTCAAGCTCTTAATCATCTTCCTCTCTCATTTTTTTGTCCGCCCACTGCATCCTTCCCCTCTCCTTTTTCTCAGCCATTTTATTTGTGCCACTGTCTCTTTCCCGTTTCCCTTTTCTGGGTTCAATTTTTCTGGTTGTGGGAAGCAGGGAAGAAGGAGATGTGAGGGGCAAAGCAGAGCAAAGGTAACAGTGGAAGAGGTCAAGGAGGACGAAGCTCGAAGTCCTTGCTGTTGAAAATTAAGGTCTAGGAGGAAGGAGCCCAATCGGAAGGCGTGACCAATGAGCTTGGTTTGAGCGAAGGTGAATCAGACGACGGAGCTCGTGAGTTATGCGATTCAAGTTTGAATTAAGGTCTTTGTTCATGATTCAGGGTTGGGGACGAGGAGAGAGGGAGATAATGCGAGCAAAGATAAGAGTAGAGGACGCGAGCAGATAGTGATCGAAGGGATTAGCTTGTCCTATGGTTCGCAACGTCTCTCGCTAAAACCGTCTAGCACGGTCCTTAATCGAGGCGAGTCCGGCTTACTCCCACTAAAGCTAGTCCCGTGAAGTAACAAACATGGGATTTGACTAACTATTAGTCTAGTCCAGTCCAATGAGGGTTAATGAAGGGAAACAAACACACCCTTATTATATTCCCCCACAATTTCAACCATATCCACTCCACTATTTAATACTAGCAAAAGGCTGCACACTTAATGTGTGTTATTTTTACTCTTCCCAAATATATTTTTTTAAATTTTTTATAGGAGGAGTTATTGTTTTTCAAAGGATTAGGTATTTAAAAAAAGGGGTTGGCAATTAAGAAGAGAGAAAGAGAGAATTAGTTTATAGGATGGTGATAGGGTGGCTTGACTGTGAGATTTAGAAAAAAAAATTAGTAAAAATTTACAGGAATTTCAATTGCGCTTAAATTCATTACGGTAGGAATTGGGTTCAAGCTTTTCCTAGTCCTTGTCATCATTTGACTCTTGAATTCTCAAAACTTCTGTCTCTCCACTCCTACAAGAGCAGAAAACCCACCGTTGTCTTGGTTGTGCTGCCAGAGGCTCTGGGGCATGTCCAAATGGAATTATATGAATATGTAGTTTACATCAGATAATATATAAAATATGAATAAAAAAGGGAAAATGTTTTGTCTTGACTTTAGGACGGAGGTATTTTCCTTTTCTAATCCCTACTCATTCTCTCTCTAACCATATGATGACATTCTTCTCTCCTTCAATGTTCAAACTTGCCTTCTCTTTTCGGAAACTTCACGCTGCTACAGTGATTTTGTATGACGAAATTGCCCTTGGCTTCCTCGCGAAATCTCATACAGGTCCTCGTCTTTCTTCTGGATTCCACCAACAGTCAAAGATCCTCTGCTGATCATCGACAGCTCTCCGAACTCGCTTTCTCCTCCACCTCTTCCGTATTTTCATGGAAAACTTGCTGACTTGACCTTCCCCTATGGATTTGACCGAGGGCGTCGGAGAGAGCTCCTCGCCGCCGAGAAGCTTCGTCGGCTTCAGTAACTACGATGTCCGAAACGATGTCTACAACCGCTTGGTGGAGAGCGGCCATGAAGACGCTCTGACTCTGCCGGAGTTCCGTGGACACTTGGACGCGCACTTCAACCGCTTGCCGGCTAGGTATTCCACTTCGATCACTTTCCTGTATTTTCATTTTAACGAACTTCGGCTATTGATTTGTTCTGCAATCAGTTTTTTCAGAACAGAATATTATTATATTATTGAAGTATGAATCGTTGTGAAGCTCTTAGAGTCTCAAATGATGATCCAAACATGATTGATTTCTTGAGTTAATATGCTTTCGGAGCGGTTTTGGTGAAGTTTTTAATGTTTCAGCACCAATAAGTTTGTGCATACGTTTGAATGTCGATTTTGTGCTGTAATCTTTGTTCTGTATGCATATGACTATTTGTTGAGCTGGAAATGTTGTGTGTGTGTGTGTGTTGTTTTCTTGCTTATTATCTGTAAGAATTAGTCGGTTTGACTATGTGAGATATGCAATGTGTGTTTGGACGGAAATTAGTCCCGCACAGCGCAGTCAATTTTTTCCTATTTTTATTTGAACTGGAAAGTATTCTTCTTTTTGGAAGTACCTTTCCGGGAGGCACAAATTTTCCTTTGGTTTGTCAAGAAATGTTATTTCAAGGCAAACCTTTCCAGGCCCTATGTTATAATGAAGATTTGTTTAAAATATTACCGGGAAAAGTATTCACTAGATTTTCCAAGATATTTTCTACTGCAGAACTTCATAAGAGCAATAGCAACATGTTTCGTTGTCCTTTTGATGGGGAGGGTGATGAACCTAATTCTACGTTAGTTATTTATTTTACTGATTTTGTTCTCTGCACAGTTATGGACTTGATGTTAACTTGGATAGAGTGGAAGATGTCTTGTTACATCAAAAGCTTCTTGCTTTGGCAAAAGACCCAGAAAAGCGGCCCGTTTATCATGTCCGTTTCATGGAGGTACTAACAATCATTTGTTTCAGTAGTTTATGTTTGGAATCTTGTTCTGAACTAGAATTACTTTGAGTTCCACTGCTAAAAATCTTGTTCTGAACTATAATTACTTTTGAGTTCCAGTGCTAAACCAAGTATTAGTTTATTTCCTGTTGTTATGAAAAGCCTAGCCGACCCCACTTAGTGGGAAAAGGCTTTGTTGTTGTTGTTGTTGTTGTTATGAAAAGCCACATGTTAGAATGTCTGTAACAACTTGTATTCACATAATCTTTGTATTCCATAAAAAGTTTAAATTATTTGGACAAATACTATATTTCCTTTTAAGCCCACAGAAGGATGGGGCACCAGCGACTTCCTTGACAATGACTCACAATGTCCCTAACTGTGGTTAGCTTTGAGAAATGATGGAATAATTGGGAAAATGTTATCCTTAAAAGGTATAAAGCCGCGGTTGCAACGTTGAGGAAGGAGGTATAATTAACACAAACGGTTCTGTGCTACTACTTTGTTATGACTCTGGCTTGCACTAAGTAAAGGGCTTCAGTGGAGAAGAAGATAAGGTTGGTGCATGGTTTCAAGTTCCAAATATGGTAGGACTACAAATTCCTTGCCTACTGATGCAAACTTGTGCGCTTTAGGTTTGAAAACTTGGGTATACACCACAAGTGTACAAGACAGCCCAAATGAAAAAACCAAATTAGTTCTTAAAAACCAAAATCTAAACTAGCCTTTTTTCAGCACATTCACTGTAAACTTTGTAGGTTCATTTAAATTTTTTATCTCCAATTGGTTACTATTTGTCGCACAAGTTCGGCTTCTGATTTTCAATATGTTAGTACTCAACAAAAGTTACCATTACCTAAGTCCTTAGTCTTAACCTCAGAACTAAATTTTTTTGGGTAATTAATGATATAAGTTTTCTTTTAATAAGATTTTCTTAGTCTCAGAATAAAATAAAAAGTCATTATGTCATATAGACATTACTTGTTATATTGTTAATTAGAACAAAATAAAAAACTGATTAGCTAGTGTGATTTAGTTTACTTAGTATTTCAACTATACCTTCTTTTAGTCTGATATGATTTTTACTAGCTGATCTATCGGAAACATTTTTGGGTTCTGGGAAAAAAGATGGAATTGTTATTTCACGATGTTGTTGACCAGGATCTGGATCAATCACAATGTGTGGTAATGTGTAATCTTGTTGCATGTACTGACTGTCACTTTTCCTAAAGAAGCCTTGACTACAACAACAAAGCCTTTTCCCACTAAAGAAGCCTTGACTACACTTGAAAAATAAGATTTTACAGAATCTTTTAAAGATCAGAAACTTTGCTGCTGTTCCAATGTGTAATCAGTTTTTTTTTTCCCCTTCTATTTTTTTATCACAAAGTTCCTCAATGTTTATGTTAATCTTCTTTTGGTTCATCTGTGTACTTGTGATCAGAATACTTCTACCAGGACAGATGACGACGACGATGATGTTCAACAATTTACAAGTATTGCTTCAACCCAAAGGCCATCATGTGATGAAACTAATGAAGGAGCTGCTCTGTCACATGGGTATTAACCGTATTATATCTGTGTTGTATTCAGTATCTAATTGCTTAAATATTTTGCTGTATTTTTTCCCAACAAGGGTTTCAATGACTCTCTGGATATTTATCTGTGGACCTTTGGTGGTCACTTATTTATTTCTTATTTACTTCATTTCTCTGAGTAGAACTAGGAATTGTGCGGTTGACTTTGAACCTTGCTCTAGGCTCGGGGACCTAAATTTGGATGTTAGAAAGAATGCTATGGACATGGACGGAAGACATCTGACGGAGTGTTCTCCCACAAGGTACTTGACAAAATTTTGTTGGGTTGTTTTCTGTTTTAGAATAAACACTACTGTAGTTCATCATAACAAGATTTTTTACTTTCACATGCCCCATTTTACTTCACTCACACTTTTGCAGTTTTTAATATTTGTTTGCTCTTCGTCAAGGCCCACCTCTAAGATAAAGACAAAGGATGGAAGAACAAATAAATATTAAATTCAAACTTCAAAGAGCGTGTGGGAGGTAAAATGGGGGGGGGGGGTGAAAATCACCATCATTTTCCCATTGTCAGATTAATGCTTACCATTTCTTACTTCAATTTTCGCCAGCATCTTGGTTTACTCATTTACTTTATTTTAGTGAGCCGCAAGCTTTTCTTTGGCCTCTAACCAATAATAAATAAAATGAAAGGGCTCAATAGAAACATAATGCATATTGAGAGCAACGAGCCATAATGGCTTTGGTCCCTATTCCCTAATTATTTTGAGTAACCCTTCGTAAGAAATCTTTATTTCGAAGGTTGATTGGTTGTCACTCAATCAGTTTTTTTTCCCTTAAGAATTTAATGGAATTCAGTGGTTGCTAGGAAAGTTAACTTTAACCTTGGGCTTTGGCTGATGAATATTGGCTTTTTAGTCAAAATGGTTTCTGAGATTCGCATAATTCCTTACTTTGGTATCTGAGATTTAAAATCGCAATAAGTAGTCCCTGAGTTTGTCCACCATCAATCATTTTGGTCATTCCGTGAAAAATATCCATTAAATAAGGATAAAATGACAAAAATACCTTCAATTTTTGTCAAATCATTTTGGCCCATTGTTTATTAAATTGAGGGTATTTTTGTCATTTTGGTCCTTATTTAACATAATTTGTCCCGGAAGGACCAAAATGATTGATGGTGGACAAACTTAGGGACCACTTCTATTGATTTTAAATCTCATGGACCAAAGTGGGAAGTTATGCCAATCTCAGGGACTATTTTGGCTAAAAAGCCTAAAATATTTAACACTAGTAATTGCTTTAAAGAAGAGTCAGACCTTTCTTTATTTCCTAAATGGTGCATAAATGAGTGGGGAATAGATGCGTCGAAGAGATGAATTGGTTATGGAGCAGATTGTTATGTTCAGTAAAGATAGTTATTGTTTTGCTTCATTTGAATTCTCATATTTACCGTATAAATTTTCGAGGATTTGGGATAATGAAGAGTGAGTTAATATTGAGATGCGCACTGAAAATATTGTTATGGGTCAAGCATCAAGTATTTTTAGCTCTTAGTAGTTACTAGTAGAATAAGTATGTTGCCTTACTATAGGCTTTCAGTATCAAAGTTTTGGGTGGAATTTTGTGAAGCTCTCTTTCCATAGGTTGGAAGACACTTGTTTAAAACTTACTTCTTGCTTTAATGTGCAGTATTTTTTTTATCAAAATTTTATTCTGATAATTTTTTTGTATCTTATCAAACAGAAGTTAGATAAACATTTCGTAAAGCTATAAAGAATATGTTGACAAACAATTACTCTATATGATATGTCATGTGCATAAATGGTAGACATGATGATGCATAGAAGTGTATATGTAAACGTGAAATTGTATGCATAAACACATATGCATGCATATATAAATAGACATATGCATATAAACAGACATATGTATTAAGTAATATGCTAAAGGTCTTATTTTCCAAAATAAAAATAGAAAATAAATTTTTCTGTATGCTGATATTAGCTTTATCAACAATTAGCCTAAAGTATAGTTTTGTTTCAAACTACTGAATTTGTAAAATTGGAGTTCTTTTGCATTTTTTTCGGCAGTGAACATAATCCCTTTTGTTTTTATATGAACTGTGTCCGTATATTGGACAGATTACATTTATACTTATGGGCTGGTTTTTCTCCACCTTTAGGGATCTATCAATTTCTAACATCTTATTAGATTGGGGAGCTGTTACAGGGTAGTTTTTAGAGTTTCATTACACTGTCATAGGTGTAATTCGGATTTATTTATTTATTTATTATTTATGAGTTGAATCATTTTGTTGGTGGACCAGTTGTTCACAGAGTCTTGTACTGTGCTTTTGAGTTTCTTTAATAAAACTTTGTTTGCCATTTGAAAATACATTTATACTTATGCAGAAATGATATTGACCATTGGGCTGTATAACGCAGGCAAGATATACCACATGTTCCCATTCATGAAGTAATATTTTCAACTATTGACAGGCCTAAGCTTCTTAGCCAGGTACGACTGAGAAGCTTTAAGTTATTTGTTTGTTATCAAGTTTGGTATTACCACCTGGAGTTTTACCTGGATTTCAGTTTCAAAATATTCTTAGAATCTGAATTCTGAAAAATAAAAAGAGTGTGAAGCTCGAAACTCTGCTGATTGTTTCCTTGTGTGTTTGCAAATTAAAGCTGAAGGTCTATTTTGTAGACCAAGTCCAACTATTCAGTGTGTTAAATATAAAAGGGTCATATACGTGATAGTATTTCTGTAGTTTTACTGTTTTAGTGTTCACATGTACAGAATGTTTTCAATTTTAAAGGGTTTTTAACATTTGATAGCTTCATACCATGTAATACGCTGTCTCCACTTAAGGAGTCATCTTGGTATTACTCACTACTATGAATGTGTGCTCAACACCTAATGTTTATAACTCCAACCACCGTCTTGTTTTCATTCTTTAATGACACCCTAACTTGTTGTCCTGTATAAAGCTATCTAAAAAATCGGTTTACTTGGATGTATACAAGTTTCTACCCGATGTTTTCTTATTTTTATTTTATTTGGTACTGCTTATGCTTATTATCTTTTGGGGTAGACAGCTTCTACGGGGGTTGTGTTTTGGCCTCTTTTTAGTGGGTTTATTACTTGTTTGGAGAAAATACGATGTAGTTATGTGACACTGTAATGGCCTGGTATTGGGCATTAAAGATAATTGTGAGAAGACTTTGTATTGGAATAGTTCTTTGTCATTATGATTTGTATCTATTAATATGAAGTTATAAATGTATGGCCTTCAGATTCTGAAATAAGTGGAAAATGAATTTAAAGGTTGCAGTAGACTAGTAATTCAGTACCCTTGATACATATTACAAATATTGTTTATGTTGTAGAATCCAAGAGAACTCCAGAACTGGAACCATACTATGGTCGCATCTTTCTGACTTATATCATTTTTCTCTAGCTTTCTTCGTTGCTTTCGGATTTAGGACTTAACATCCGTGAAGCACATGTCTTCTCAACAACTGATGGCTACTCTTTAGATGTATTTGTGGTGGATGGATGGCCTGTTGAGGTAGATTTCTTCTACTATATAACGTATTTATCGTCATTCACTGTGTACTTTCTATGGTCAGAGTTTTGTATCTTGTAATTTTGCGTGTTAACTATATTACAAATGAGTAATGTCCAATACATGAAACGTCGGATGGCTTTTCTTAAAATATATGCTGCTACATTACGCTTATTTTTGTTTGTTTCTTTGAAGGTCTCTTTTTGTTGGTTATGGATTTGCTATGCAAGCTGTTAATGCTTTCTTTTGGTATGCATGGATGAATGCTTTTTAGTCAGCCTTTATCTTTGATCTATACTATGGCATTGTTACAATGACCTTCACTTTACGAAACAATTATTGTATCTGATGCTTTCCGGTGTTTTTGTTATAAATACTGAGTTTTATCAAATTAACTAAGTTTTTTCAAGGAAAATGTCTTAGGAATACATCAAGGGGAGTTGCGTTTATATTTCTTATATGACAGGGAACTGTGCTGAGTTCAAATGTTGCTGACTTTGCAATGTTGTGGTCAGGATGCAGATGGTCTATATGAAGCTATGGAAAAGGCAATTGCGAGAAGTGAGGTAAATTGCGTCACATTGTTAAAATAATCAAAGAATAATAAGATAGTAATATGTATCTGTTGTTTGGTAATTTAGGGGTCGTGGTCAAGATCTTCACATTCTCATTCGGCTGTGGAGAAAGCATTATCGGTGAAACAAAAACTGGGAAACTGGGAAATAGACCGAAGATTATTAAAGATAGGAGACAGAATTGCATCTGGGTCATGTGGAGATTTGTAAGACGTGTTTTATTTCTGGAATTCCTTTATTCGTTTATAGTCCTTTCTGCTGCTTAACTTTATTTTGCTGTTCATTCTCAGGTATCGCGGAATTTATCTTGGTCAAGATGTTGCTATTAAGATTTTGAGATCTGAACATTTGAATGATGCCCTAGAGGATGAGTTTGCTCAAGAAGTGGCAATTTTAAGGTGAATAATTTTCTAGCTTTATCCTCCTTTTGATCTTGGCTGGTTCCTGCTAGGGAATTCATATGCTTACCAAATCTATTGAGATCTCTTCTCCACTTGTGAACATTTGAAGATTTTCCCATTATTTTCTCCTAATGAATTTAGATTATAAGGGATAACATTCATTGTCCTAATTCTGGTAAACATTTGGTTCAAGTAGAACATGGGTAGGAAAAGGGATTTTGGAAGGTTACAGCTTAAGTTTCTTTCCAGTTGTTTAGCAAATCAAGGTTCCTGGAAGTAAATTTCCGCGAGTTTGGCTGCACTTTCAATCTTAAAAGAAATAATTTTTTTGGAACTTTATTTTCACCCTCTGCATCTATGTGCTAGACTGTACATGAACAATTCCTACATTCTCTGGGTGGTTTTCTTTCTGCACCCTTGTGAACAATTCCACACTTAAATTGATTATGGACAATCTGAACATAGCAAATTTCCTAATCTTCCAAATCAAATGACCGGTTGTGATAGTTCCCTTAAATATTAAACAGATCCTATGTGCCCAAAATTACCTTCCTAGTACCACTCTTTTTATTCCTCTCTTCTTTTGGGGTGGGGGCACATCATCTGGAAACATGTAATAAAAGCTATATGCTTTTCAAGGGCATATATTTTATATCATCTTGATCAGGTGTCCGTTTGCATGGATTTTCCTCAGTACAAATTTCAAAATAAATGCCAAGATATTGTATGTTACTCATTCTTAAATACTGATATATTTTATGTCCGTTTATGATGGCAGAGAGGTCCATCATAGTAATGTTGTGCGCTTTATCGGTGCATGTACAAAGTCTCCACATTTGTGCATAGTGACAGGTATGGAACTCTCCTGTTGGTTGCCTCCAACATTTACTATACCTGTAAGTTAGCTTCTTTTTGTGGTTTTGTTCATTCTGTTTCAGAATCTTACATTTGGAGATGCTTTTAGAAGCATTGCAACTAAGAAAAGTAAGAATAAGCATCAGATTGTTTTATACCTTTTTATTTTATTTTCAGTTTTGTAAGTGAAGCATAGTAGATTCCACTAAATGAATTTACAGCAAAATAAGGGGACACACACACAAACATACATTTCCCTTCTTAAGAGCTATCCCTTTTTACCATTCACAACATACCTCATAAAATATCTTTTATGGAACAAAGGATCATTCTTACACAAAATCAATGAAATCGGATGTTCCTTTCTTAAAAGGTATCCCCTTTTACCATTCACCAAAACAGACCTTTGTGGGCCCAACCATCAATGCAATCCTTTGATCCAAACTGTTCATTTTTTATGACCTCATTCAAGAATCATCCTTACTAAAAATCAATGAAACCGAATGGTTTACTAAAAATCAATGAAATCGGATGGTTTCCACCGATATCGGTGGAGCCAACCAAATTTACATTCTAACTTTTCGAAATTTTTTATTAGAATCAAGAGAAGTATTGATGGAACTAAAAATATCTTTTTTGGAACATACTTTTACTTTGTTGATACTCTTAAGCACTGGAGGCGCTAATGCTTCTTCTCTGAGTATGCAGCATTTAGGAAGATTTTCTTGTGTTCTATATCTTAAATTCCTCTTAAGTTGTTTGGATGTCATGCGTATTGGAACTACCAATTATATGTAATGTCAGCCTTTGGCATATTGTTGCATATTATGAAGCTTCATGAGGGTTAGGAGTAGAAGGATGTAGATCATTCGTGAGATAGAGTTCGTTTTGGGATTACCTTTGGGTGTTGTTTGTTGAGGGTTTAGAAATAGTTCTTGGCAGGGTACCTTTTGTGGTTAGTAAGTTGTCGTATTGTAGATCTCATCTTGATTTCTTTATGTAAAACTTTTATGTTTTAAATGCATTTGTAGTTGTAGATGAGCATAATTAGTCCAGTGACAACTTGTCGCTGTATTGTACTCATCTTTTTCTGCTAATGAAAGTATGGTTTTCATAAAAAATAAGAAATAAAAAACATTTAAAAAAAAAAAAAAAAACTATAGGGATTGAGATCTATAACATAAGAAGTTCTGTCATGAGCTCTTTCAATATTTTCATCAAGACAATGGTTCAGGAAGGAAAAGCTACACTTGTTATTTTTCTTCTCTTTTGCAAAAGAAGAAAAATGTCTTGTTTGTAATGGAAGCTAAAAATTATGTCATGAGTACGTCTTTGTTTGGTTGTTTGTTTCTCTTTGGTTTTTTGGTAAATCCATGTAGCACAAGACAGCAACTTCATAAAGAATGTAAACAGGATTGGGATGGCATTTCAGAGAGGATAAGCTAGGAAGTTCTAAATTTATGAGGCTGGTTTACCATCTTCCAATTAAGAATGAAAAGGGCTCAGATGGTGATTGTAGGTCTCCAATTTCATTTGAGAAGTTGGTCCAGTTTCAAGTGTTAATTGCAGCCATTCATCATCAGGTTACCTTAAAATGGCACCAAGAGCTAGGGTACATTTTGGTTGGCAGTAGACTATTTGGTTCAGGAGTTTAGCTTCGTTAACCCTGGCTGTTTTAACACAATTCCCTCCTTCAATTGGTCCAGTAATCATGTTGAAATTAGTTATTGATCACCTGAATAAGTCAGAATGGTACCAAGGCTTTGGGCAGTTCTGTATGTTAAAGTGCTTTGGAAATTATGGGCTTTATCCTTTAGACATGGCTACCACTCTTAATCATATATTTCATATGCATATTATTGTACCTTTACTTTTGTTGTCTGATGTTTAAAGTTACATGTTCTAGTAAGTGCCTCTCTGCTTCTACTATTGGAAGTTGTTTTAATTGCACATGCGTTTAACCTCCCTTTTCCACTCTTCTGTCGTTTTTTGCCCTATCTTATGAAAATAATTATGAAATTTCGTTTGGTTTTTTTCTTCTTTCAGAGTATATGCCTGGTGGAAGTCTATACGATTATTTGCATAAGAATCATAACATCTTGAAGCTTTCAGAACTGCTAAAGTTTGCGATTGATGTCTGTAAAGGAATGGAGTATTTGCATCAGAATAACATAATTCATAGGGATCTGAAGACAGCAAATCTGCTAATGGACACTAACAATGTAAGAATTAAAGGTTATTGTTCGCTTGTTTGGCAGCTTCACTTTGTGCATAAATGCAACCTAGGTTTGGGAAGAATAACAGCATATTCATGATAACTGGATTGATTTAATTTGTGATTGTACATGTATAGCTTAACTTAGGCGACGGGAAAACAGTAAAGTTCCACAGATTTGTTTGTAATTTTTTAAAAAGGGCCATAATGTCTTTAGTGGATTTATTGCTACTTTAGTTGATATAAGTTGTCGTTATTGGACCGACTTGAGTAACCAAACCATGAATTGTTTATATGAGGTAATTGTTTGATTGGGTTGATTTGGGATCAACAACCCTGCATGTTATTGGACCGACTTGAGTAACCAAACCATGAATTGTTTATATGAGGTAATTGTTTGATTGGGTTGATTTGGGATCAACAACCCTGCATGCATTGTGCTTTGAGATATGAAGTTTGATTGTTTGAAGAAGTATATCTGTGTTTCAAATATTCAATTCTACCAAAATTCTCTTGGACACACTGAGTTGATGTCTTCCAAATTTTTGTCAATGGTGAAACTGATACTTTCAGGATGACATGAATGATGCAATATATTGATATGTGTTTAAAGATGCAAGTAATGCAATTCTACTTTCCACAAGTTTATTGATATTTTCTAAAAACTATAAGTAGAGTTTGTTGTTAAACTTGGCAGGTTTTTGTTTTTGATAATGGGTAAACTGTTTACAAGTTAGTTTTCCATGTAATAATGGTTGAAATCTCTGCGCTCATATCCTGGCAGTTCTATTTTTTTGTTTAGAAAAACAAATAAGTGTCTGTTCCTTTAACCGTTGAAATCATTTTCTTATTTGTCTTTAGGTTGTAAAGGTGGCAGATTTTGGTGTTGCTCGGTTCCAGAATCAAGAGGGTGTAATGACAGCAGAGACTGGAACCTATAGATGGATGGCACCTGAGGTCTGATTCTTCTGGTTTAATATGTTCCTTTCTATTTGTTTTTTTTCTTTCCAATTTTATTCCATAGGAGATCAGGAATTTTATGTAAGTTCTGGACAGGCTTCTTGAAAATTATTGTCGACTCTTAAATCGTTGGACTTGGTTTGGAAACTGTCCTTTGTCGTGATCTAAGGATTGATTAGTTTGTCATTAACTATGACCAGCTACCACCCATACAATATCCCCTTTGTTTTGGCAAGCAGGCTATGATTTATTGAATTTCCTATTTTGTTAATCACATTTCAGATGTTAACATTCTGGTTTTGTGACCGCATCATTACTATAGCAAATGCACCATAGTTCGACAACATTAGTTTACAGTGTTATTTCAATATCTTACTGGTTTCTTGTATTTTGTAAGGTTATCAACCATCAACCGTATGATCAGAAAGCAGATGTGTTCAGTTTTGCAATTGTACTTTGGGAGCTAGTAACAGCCAAAGTATGCTTCCTCTCGTGTGATACACATTATCAAACTTTTTAAAATCTTTTTTTCAACTAGTATGATTTTGTATTGCAGGTTCCATATGATACCATGACTCCGTTACAAGCTGCCTTGGGAGTTAGACAGGTTTACTGTTGATTCATATCTGTTTATAAATAATTTATAATATTATATATATGTGTGTGTGTTTGTATATATATATATATTTTTTTTTTCCGGGTGTGTATTGGATTCATGCAGACATGTTTGCTACAGCCCACATTGTATTTGCTTCTTAAGAAGTCCTGTTAATCCATACACTTCATGTTTATTCTGTCGCCATGTGTATTTGTGCCAAATAGTTATGTATTGTTTGACATTCCATTTCCCAGGGGCTGAGACCGGAAATTCCCAATAATGGACACCCTAAGCTTTTGGAATTAATGCAGAGATGTTGGGATTCATTTCCTTCCAATCGGCCTTCCTTCTCCGATATAACAGCTCAACTTGAATCTCTCCTCCAAGAAGTCCAGGTAGGACACCCTCCCGTCTTTCTTGATGTTTGGTTCTCCCGTGTTCTCTGAGCCTCACACTGAAATAAAATGCTTGAAATCTCAGGAAATTTCGGAACCTTCCAATGGCACTTGAGAGTCATGACACGACTCGGAAAATTTCTGTAGTCCCCGAAACTTATCTTTTTGCAACATTCTGACCAGCTCATTTTAGGCATTTGGGATATGGATGAGGCTTTGGTTTTTTCGTTTGTTTCTCACATGAATATAGAGGTTACATTGTACACTTGAGGAAAAGAGAAAATTACAGAGATTGCCCAACACTGTGTCAATAGTGCGTGATGATCTGATTTCCTATGTGTTGTAAAACTCATCTGTAAGTAAAACTCCCAGTTAAACGTCATTGTAAAGTGTTGTCTTTTTGAGTAATGAGATGTCGACGCCTCGCTAGATATTTCCTATACGCTTTAATGTATAGCGATGGTTATGTCGGATGAAGAGCTTGGTGTAGATACGATCACAAAACGCAGTGTATCTTGCACTCAAGGGGGTCGAGGGGTACATTCTGTTGGCATGAACGAGTTTAGAAGGGTAGTGCAGACCTACGGTTTTCATCTCGGAATCGTTTTGTTACGGAGTGGAACATTTGGAAGCTCAGAAAATATGACAGATTTAGGGCTTTCTTTTCTTAAATGTTCTGCCGATCTCGACTTGAAGTGCTTGTAGGCAAGTCCCGATTTCTCAGTTTCTTTTTAATCGCGAGTATGTTGTAACTGATTTTTTTCCTGTTTCTCGGAATGTAAATCGGGTGATGAGAAATATTGTCATAAAAACACATCGATACATTGTCCGAACCGCTAGCCTAGCAGTAGCAGAATTCCGTTGATCCAAGCGCTTCGCACGCTGTTCGCATGGCAGACTTCTTGTGAAATCTTATCGTGCTCATTTTCTTCTCGTGCACACTTTTGTTTATTTATAGTTTGAATTGAAGAAATCAAAAAAGAATGTAAGAGCATCATTGAGTAGTAACTACCTGATGAGAACTCTTGGTCGGCTTGCTAATAGAAGATAGAGTGTGAATGAGCTTAGCCACGCCAAATACCAGGTGCTTGGTTCAAATGATACTGTTCGTACTCGAGCATGGTTTGATACTGCCAAATGATTGCATGTTCATTCTAAATTGATACGAGTTGCGTACTAAACTTGTATCTCAGCTCACTTTTCTAAATATTTTGTTCGACCTCAGCTCTTTATACTTACAAGTCGAGATTAAACACTCCCAAAACAAGCCAAACATGAATAACAAGCCAACAAAAAGTCTTAATCACATTCAGGGCTAGTTTGGTATTGTTGTGTTTTAAAAAAACTGTTTCTGATGTGCTATGAGAATAAACATCTATAAAATGAACGGTAAAGTGTTTGTGAACTCTAGATGTAAAAGTGTTTTTAGCAAAATAATAAAAACAGTGCGGGTTTTGGTAAACTTTTATGAAAAATCACTGTGACAGTATAAAATGAATAAAATTTATATGGTGGGGATGTGATGTTATCATATTCATCTTTAATTTAATTTAATTTTTCATAATCCTCAATTTTCTTTTTTCTTTGTTACCTCCGTCTTGCTTCTCTCCCAGGCTCCAGCAATCCATGGTTTCACCCACACTTCCAAAAAATAAAAGATCCAAAAAAAAAAAAAAAAAAGAAGCTAGATAAAGTGAAGCCAAGGACGGCATCCTTCCGAGGTCGATAAGATTTGCGGTTTGTATTCTCTTACAATTTGATTGAATTTCAGTCTCTTTCAATTTTGATTGAATTTGGTGTCCACTAATTTCTCGACTGGGAGAGATCGAGTTGGGAGCCTCGGAGACGAGGAAATACGTTTGATGCGCAGAAAGGGGGGGGGGGATGGCGAGGGAGGATAGGATTGCCGTATTAAAAATTTCATTAATGACTACTATTCACTCGTGTTTTGGTAAAAAAAAAAAAAAAAAAAACTGGTTTTTCGCTTTTTTTTTTTGCTTTGAATGGCTGTGATTTTGGAAAAAAAACAAAGAAGCTAGGTTTGCTTGAGTTACCAAACATAAATTGGATGCGATGATCACCAGATTTTGGTTGGGCCAAAAGGGCAGGGAGAGACGTATTCATTGGGTATCAAAAGAGCCTTTGGGTCTGCCGAAGTCGGAAGGGGGAATGGGCTTTCGGAATTTTGTGGATTTTAATGATGTCCTACTTGCTAAACAATGTTGGAGATTGATTCAGGACCCAAACTCATTGTGGGCTAGGGTTTTGAAGGCCCGGTA
Source organism: Malus sylvestris (assembly GCF_916048215.2). NCBI lineage: Eukaryota > Viridiplantae > Streptophyta > Magnoliopsida > Rosales > Rosaceae > Malus > Malus sylvestris. The sequence goes on along the minus strand of NC_062264.1, from coordinate 3,634,154 downwards.
CTTTCCTTACTGCTCCTTTTTGGACCCTCCGCGGTAGGTTCGTTTCTCGCAATTTAGTAATATTTCTCCACTCCTTTAGTTTAGATAATATTGTTCATTCAAGAAAAATGTAACCTGACTTAAATGTTAAACCCTAACTATTGTTGTCCCACCACTTCTATGCAATTGCAGATTTGCAAATGGAACTCTTCTCTTTCTCTCATCCTCCCTCTTCTCATCAGATCTTCCATTGTCTATGAGAGATGCAACGGCGACGAAAGACAAGAGAAAGTCAGTATACCAAAAAAAAAAAAAAAAAAACCTTCCTAGATCACCGCCTAGACAGGCGTGTAACTCTTATCTGATTTTGTTGGATGATTTGGCCTAAATCGCGGCAGAACACCATTGCCTAGGCCCATTTTTTAGAGCAGTACTCAAGAGTACGGGTCTTCCGAGTATCCAAGAAGGTCCCCTGTGAATTGCAACCACTCGGTGAACTATGTTTGTTTGAAAGAAAATTTACACACCGTCTTTACCTCCCACACATCTCTATCTTTTCTTTTTCTTATAATTAGATTGAACAAATAAAAAATGAATCTAGGACTAAACTTAAAAAGGGTGTGCAGAAATAGAAAAGGAGTTTCGAAAAATCACTTCAAATTTCCTTTTAAGTCATGCATCTTATCTCTATACTCCAAGTTGCTAATTATGCCTGGTTATAACTTTCTTTGTAATGATATTATGGTTAACGTAAGGATAAAGAATTAGTATTGCACTCCTAGGTTTAAAAGAATCAAAATTCTATTTGAACTACATTATTGCTAACCCATTGTGAGGCTAATCTTACCCCCTCCCCTTAGAGTAGATAATATCGTTTGTTATAAAAAAAAAAAATTCTAGTAGTGAAACCTATGTGTTTTGCACAAGCAATATATATATATATTTTTTTAACAAACGATATTATCTATAAGAAGTTAGTGGGGGGTGGGTCAAGTCTCACAATGAACTAGTAATAATGTGGTTAAAATTTATCTTTGACAAGAATTGAACATAAGACATCTCACTTAAAAGGGAAGAAGAATACCACTATACTGTAATATTAAGTGGCTGTACAAGCAATAGTTAAAGAGGGAATATTGATCACAACTCCTTGAACAAATTAATAGTCTTAACCATTTGAATTACAAACTCATTACAGTATTACGTGTGGTTAGTTTAATTATCGCACACGTATTAATCATAGATATTTACATCTCATGATTCCTGTTTGGATTAAAACTTGAACTTTGGGCTCAAGAAAGGAGTTGGCCCAAAAGGAGGCCCGAAAGGGAAGATAGCCGAAGCCCAGTCGAAGCCCAGAAGGCAGGGAAATGCCTTTTCTGACCTGGTACAGCTCATGAAGACCACTTGCTTACCTACCCAAAGGCCAAGTGGTGTAGACTGATCAGTTACACAGCCCATAAAGCACTTTATGGTGGCATTACATGTAAAATAGCTGATGAGTCATCACCCTCAAACTGCATTCGGGCAAAGCTGCTGCTACAGAAGCCCAAGCCGAGTTGTCTATATAAGAAGAAAGAAAATCCAGGAATAAGGACACTCAATCAAACAAACAAATGCAAGCACAAACTCTGCTCAAAGCCAGATTTGCCTTCAAAACAAAGCTGTAGTCAGCCTTCATCCCTTTCGGGACAAACCTTCATCCCTCTCGGGATAACCCTATCTTCAACCCTTTGTAATAGCTCTGCTACCTTGTTCAACCTTGCTGTAGTATCGATTCATCTTTTGTAATCTCTCTCTCTCTACCCCTCTAAGCTTTTAGACCTTTGACAAAACTACAAAGATAGGAACCTGCAAGACGAGCAACCTTACCCGATAAGGTTTAACCTTGCCCGACCTTCTTTGCTTTAGTTTTGTCTTTTCAATATGTTGTATACTTCCAGTTATATGCAAGTTATTTCTAGCAACATGACTATTAAAAGGCTTTCTCAGTGCTTGAATCCGATTTGAATATATCGTTAGTGTTCAAACCAGATCCAAGTCCTAAGCCCTCGGGCATGTAAATCTGATCAGTTAAAAGTCATTGGCCTCAAGGCATAAAAAAGAACCTTATGTGGACTTAACCCATCCATGACAGTCCTTGATAAACGAGAAGTCCGAAGTTACTTGGGGCGCAAGTAATCAACCTACCTTCTAGTTTTCTTTCTATTATATCATGATTACCATAGAACGCTTGAGCATGGAATGGATTCTAATGGAAAGCCTCAAGGCCTACACCTAAGGCCCCACAAAGGCATCCATTTGGATTCATTCCGTTCAGCGATCTAAAGAGTCTAAGTATAAGAATGAACTCTGATGGGAAGCCTCAAGGCCTACACCTAAGGCCCCACAAAGGCACCTATTTGGGTTCATTCTACTTCTTGGATTCGGGTAATCAGAAGTATAATAGTTAGAAAACTCCTACAATCACGAGAACAAATATGATGTGTTCGAGCACTGGTTTAGTTATTTATGGGAAGCCTCAAGGCCTACACCTAAGGCCCCACAAAGGCACCTGTTATAACTAACACGGTTTCTTGGATACATACATATATACAACTAAAGCACGACAATTATTTTACATCTGCCATGCTAAAGATGGCAGTGGCACGCCTGAGCACTTAAATGTTAACCTTGATTGTGAGCCTCAAGGCCTACACCTAAGGCCCCACAAAGGCACCTCTCAAAGTTAATGCTGTCCTTCTCTTTCAGCCTTGCCCGAAGAGTCTTGCCCGATGATACTTGCCCGACAACGCCCGATAGTGAAGTAGAAGCCCGACAGCAGCCCTCAACCGACGCCAACCTCTAGGGGAGCTGTGTGCTCGTCGGCCAAGAAACATCCCTGACGGAAATTCCTGCCACGAACATAGTTTTGGCACGCCCAGTGGGACTCGAACTTCTTGATCTTGCATGTCCAAAAAGAAAAGCCAGAAAACTTGGCAAAAACAATCCGAAGGAAAGTCTTCACAAATGGCAGATCAATCAGAAAACCCTTCCTCCCCATCAGGACAAGTGGTCCTAAAGAGCCCAACTGCATCTGAGAGATCGGAAGGAAAGGGAACTAATGAAGAACTACAGGCTACGATGATCCAAGTGTTGAAGAGCATGGAAAGAATCTCCTTGGAAACCAAGGGAGAAGTAAGTAGGCTTTGTGCACTAGCGGGAAATCTACAGAGAAGACTGGATTTGGAGTTCTCTACTCCAAAAGGGGCTCAGGGGAGCACGATGAGCCAAGTAGTTATGAGAAATGAACCAATCATTCCTTTATTCCCACTGTTAGAAGAAGAAAAAGATAGGGGAAAGAAAAAAGGAGCTCCTGAAGGGAGTCAACCGGTGATAGAGCCAGTTCTGGAGAAGGAGCTTCCCAGCTTCCCAGTATTATCATTCAATAATAGGAAGCTAAGCGAGCAAGAGAGAACGAGGTACGAGATGCCAGCTATGATGGGCGAAACTAGCGGAAAGGAAGGCTCCAGTACTGCAGATAAACCCCCACCTTATCGGCCACCCCCGTTGGTGAATAAAGGTGGAGGAACTAGTTGGAGGAAGCCCAAACCAAGGAGGGAAGCAAGTGCGGGTAATGACCGGAGCCCAAAAATCAAACCTGATCTCTTCGGTCATAATGATATTCTAGCCACTCAGCAGCTGAGGGAGGAATTAGCTGAGTTAAGAAGGACAGTGGCTCAAAATGCTCAACCACGAGCTCGCCCGGTATTCAGGATTACTTATCAAAAGCCTTATCCTGAATATGTTGACGAGTTAAATCCATTCCCTCTCAACTTCAAGATGCCCGCATTCCCAATATTCACAGGTGAAGATAGCAGCGTGTCCTCCAGAGACCACATTTTCAAATTCTTCAATCATTGCGTGACATATGAGGACAACCCAAACTACAAGTTGAGGTTGTTTGGGAATTCATTGGCAGGGTTAGCATCTCAGTGGTACTCTCTATTGCCCCCTAACTCTATCGCCAACTGGGGGCAAATGAAGATGGCTTTCCATGAACAGTTCTACAGAATAGAGCCAGAATTGACTATCAATGATCTGGTTAAAGTCAAACAATACGATCATGAATCTACTGAAGATTTCATGATGAGGTTCAGGAGAACAAGGATGAGATATCAATTCCCCGTCAACCAAGCGCAACTCATATCGATTGCTCAAAGGGCTTTGAAATTACCTTTGAGGAAAAGATTTTATGATGCACAGTTTAATAAGCTGCAAGAATTGGTGATTGCTGCCACGAAGTATGAGAGGCTGTTGCAAGAAGAGCAACAAGTGAAGCACACTTCCAAAGTTCCTCATTTCTACAAAAATAAGGCTGCAATTCATCGGGTGGAAGTGGGAGAAGCCAGGCCAGAGCATGAGGATGGCCGTGATGAAAAGGACGTAGACATGTGTGCCGCTGAAATGACCACACCATTCAAACCATTGATGGTAAAGGGGCTAGTCCAACCTGTCAAGGATCAGAAGGTTGTAATGAACGATGGTGGTTTTGTCCCCATAAAACCACCTAAGTACTAGAGCTATTCGTTCGATCTATCCAAGACACCTGAGATCTATGAGGAACTGGTACGGGCAAGAGTGATCTTGCCCGACAATACTAAAAAAATGCCCAAGCCGGAAGAACTCAGGGGGAAAAAGTATTGTAAGGTGTACTATACCTTCAACCATTCCATAGTTAATTGTGTCCAGTTTAGAGACTGGATACAAGATCTTATAGTGAAGGAAAAACTGTTGCTTGATTCGCCCCAAGCCAGTATGATGGTAGATACTAACCCTTTCCCTGAGGCTCCTATCAATATGATCAACCTCATTTTACAAGAGGCAGGGTCACCATTTGGTATTGCAGGGAAAGAGAAAGGCCCAGGTTGTCCCAGCACCTTTGCATGAATAAAGTGCCATGAAGGGGATCAAGGGACCAAGATCAGGTCCTAAGATTGGTGTTAGCAAGGGCAAAAGAAGAAAGAGGATTAAAGGGGGGCAAAGAATTGCCCAAAGTCAATACAAGCAGTACCAAAGAGCAGAGCAGGAAGCAAATTACATGTTCATTCCAATAAAAGAAGAGTTACAAATCATCCTATTCTAAAAAATTTACATCTTCACATAGGGTGATTATCCGAGAATGATATGTTTGCATAATGGTAAATATCCTGCTGGGTTCGGCCAAAACAGTATGAATGTTTACAAGTTGAGACCGGGCACGCTCTAACTCCGAATTTGACTTCTCCACTCCCTCAATTTGATTTTCAAGGGTATCTAGAAGAGTTGCTTGTTCTGCTTTGAGAGCAACCAATTGTTCCTCCAGCTGTTGGATTTTAGAAGTAACAACTCTGACCCTTTCTTTTGTCTGCAAGCTTTCTTCCATCCACCGATCAACTTGAGCAGAGGTGTTTGATTCTTTCTCCATGAAGCATTTTGCCCGATTAGCCTGTCTGTCCGCTCTCTGGTATTGTTCCCTAAGGGCTCTCAAGTTCTCAAAGAAGGATAGAAAAGAATCATGTTGAGACTTTGATAACCGACCGGTTTTGAAAGACTCAGTTATGATCCTCTCAAAATCACAAAGAGCCTTGAGGCTGAATGAAGCGGTGAAATCCTTCCTTGCCCATTCCTGAAGGACGCGCTTTTGCTCTGAAGAAAAGGGGGTAGCTGAAGATTGTTTTGAGGATTTCAACCGTGTCTCAAGCCGTCCAAGTGCTTCGAACAGTCTGGGCAACTTAGTAGGGCTTGGAGGTGCGAAAGAAGGAGGATCTTGCACTGCAGCTTCCTCTAATGAAGGAATGCCCATTGAGGGGGCAAGTTCTGCCTGCCCGATCTGCTCAATTCCAGAAGGGGGAGTCGCAGTACCTCCAGAAGATGAGTGAGGATGGGAGCGCTTTGATTTGCGGACCAGATGGGGGGGGGGGGGAGAAGTTTCTCTTGGAGCTTGCTGTAGAAAGCCAAAAGACCAGGTCAAGACAATTTGAATATGGTTTGAGGCGAAAGAAGATTTGGAGAGATGAAATGTACCTGACTCAGCCCTGGGGTTTCACCAGGAAGAGGAATAATTCCTGGTTGGCGGGAAGATTCCTTACCACCAGCAGGAGAGTGATGAGCTGCACCTGAACCTGTACCAGTGCCCTAGAGGTACCCAGAGATAGCAGTAATTGTCAGTAAATAGAGCACAAGAGAAAGAACAAAGAAGAGAATACTCCCATACCTGAGTTTGGTCTTGAGGAGGAGAAAGAGGTTTATCAACTGTCGGGCAAGCAAATACCCGCGAAATTGCTACCTCTGAAGCTACAGGGATCTCAGGGACTATGAGTTCGTTATCTGAAACCACTATTGAAGGGGGTGGCTCATATACTGAAGAGGGCTGTGGAGAACGTGAGTAAAAGTTAGTTGGGAAGCAATGTGCAGAAGTTCAATATGGAATATGTGACTCACCAAGTTACTGTCCTCATCCACGAAGTGCAACATAACTCCTGTGGATGGATCGAATTGAGAAGAAGGGGTTGCATCCAGAACAGTAGAAGAGGTCATAGACCTCAGAGGAGGGCCATGACAAGGCAAGGAAGCAGATGCTCCAGCCTAAAAATATTCAGACATTAGGTCCAGAAGTTGGAAAGTTATCCAAGAATTAGAAGAGAAGAAAAAATCACCTCTGAAGGGTCGACCTGGGAAGGAGGTAGGCTTGTCTCTCGGGCAAATTGTGGAGAGGCTTCGGGCGGAGAGAGCTTTTCCTTTCTTGCGGCCTGAGTCAAATAATCAGATTTAAGAGTTATATGAGAGCAAGAAGAGGCCTAAAGAAAAATATATAAATCATACCTCAAGTTCTCTGAGGGCAGTATTTTGCAGTTCTTCGGCCTTTTTGAGCATTGTAGCTCTTAGTGGTTCCTCCTTAGAAGCAAGGATTGGTCTTTTAGATGCTTGGGGTCTTGTTTGCCAGTAAAGGAGACAATTAGATAAAGGGGAAAGGTAACAGTTTGATGAAGAAAAACAGAAACTCACTTGAGGATTGTTGCTTCTTTCTGCCTGCCTCAGGAACTGGAGCAGATAGGGCTGATGACTTAGGAGGAGCGGTAGTTCTTGCTCTCTTACTTTTTCTAGTAAGAGTTGGTCGGGTGGTTTTGGGTAGAGGTACTGGATCAGGATCTGAAGTCTTAGTCACAGCCGCTTTTTTTCGCTTAGGTGCTTTGATAAGAGCTTCAGGTGTTTCTTCAGCTCCTGAATCCCCGAAGGATTCTGAAACATCTGCACCCTCCCCAACTTCTCGTCTCCCGGCTTCTGCGGCAGCTCCATGAAGAATTGCAGCATCAGCAGAATCATCCTCGGATTCAATAACTTCCGATTCAACATCCGTTGGAGCTGCAGAATTCAGCAAAAGTAAGGATAAAAGGACTTCAGAAGGGAAGCAAAATCAAATTGAAAGAGAAATACCTATAAGAAGTAACCGATTCTTCTCTTGAATCATCTCCTTCCAATTTTCAAGTTCGCCCGAGCTAGGATATGACTTAAGTGAAAGTTGGTTGAAAAGGCGATCATGAGTTTCTTTCAAATCTCCTCCATACTTCTTAGTCCATTTGTCTTCCCACCAAGAAGAGAAGAGCGAGGTGCACTCAAAATTGAGAATGATGAACTTTCGGGCCGCTTGACTCATTACGTCAAGACTGCGTCGGGCAGCTCAGAATGTCACTTCAGATGGAGTTGGTAACCGGAATGAAGTGCCACAATGGACAGAGTTGAAGAACGGGACAGGAATGGCCTGTCTAAATCCTAACTGCCTGCTGCAGAAGTTAGGATGGTACACTTCCAAGCCTCGGTCATATCTATTGCCCCGAACTCCCCAGGCCAGGTCTCTCGATTGAATGCAACTAATAAATTTCTCCCTGCAAAAGGGGGTAGCATCCTCGCCAGGGGCATCTTGAAAGACTTGGTCAGAAAACCAAGGATATCTTCTTAGGACCGATGCACCCCATTCTAAATCTGACCGAGTCCTGCAAACTCTGAAGAAATAGAAGCAGGCAAAAGTGGAATGATCTATAGGGGCAGCTTCAGCCAGGATTCGGGCAGGGGCCACACCCTCAGGGAACTCCAGATTAGTAGCCCGAAATTCCGTAAAGTACCATTGAAGCCAAGTTTGTATCATCCATATTGGTCCATTCAAGTTGGTCTCAAATGGCTCACCTTGAGTCATTTCAAAAAGAAGATGATAAAGATGGGAAAGAAGGAATGGACTTGTTGCTACGTCATCAAAGTTGTGGAGAGCTTCTACTAAGGGGATCCATTCAACCCTCACCCCTTTAGATTTGTTGGGGAAGATGTGCTTGTTGAGCCAGTATAAGAGGAAATACATGTGCTCCTGATCTTTATCAACCCGAGGTGAGCCCACCCCAAAATTCTCCTTTACGAAGGGGATGAATCCTTTGAAGGAAGTCCCATAACTCTTGAAAGTTGCAGAGTTATAGTTCAAAGAGAGGAAGGCAGCTGATGAACTTGAGCTTCCAGTGGCAGAGGATTGAACCCAGTCTTGAGTCATGTCCACTATCCTGCCCGAGGGCCTCAAGCCGAAAACTTGAGCCATGTCAAGAATGGTGGGAGACATGGGGCCCATACGGAAGCCAAAGGTATTTGTGCCCGAATTCCAGAAAAGGAAGGCAGAGACGAGCAGTTCGGGCTTGGGAATAATAGAGGTCTTCGAAAGCATGATTAACTCATAAATACCATTATTCATCCATTTCCTCTTAAAAGTAGGCTTTAAATCATCAATCCATTGAGCCCAGGCAGGATCATTCATCAGAGGAAAGCCTCGACGATATGATGACCATTTGGAGGAAGAGATGCCCGACCTAGCCGAATAGGGATTTGGGGAAAACCAGTTATCTCTAGGCATGTTGCTCTCCACCACTGAAGGGACTCGAGAAATCTAGGCGGGACCCAATGATTGTACCCCATGCACCTCAAAGAAAAGCTAGGAGTGCAGACCTGCCCGAGGGCGATGCAGCCCATTGAGTAGACGACGCAGAGTGGCGATTCCTTCGCCAGATTCATAAGAGGGTTGGGTTTGGCTAGATTCCGTAGTCATTTGAAGGAGTTCGAGAAGGGAATAATACTAAGGAAGATGACGAGGGCGAAAACTTAGAAAAGGATTTCTTGCTGTAAATACAGGGGATCGAGAAGTTCAACCGCAAGGGATTTGTGGGTTTTATAAAGAGCTTTTTCAATCAATATTGGCGCCTGGAATTCCAGGCTAAATATTGATCGAAGGGGGCACTGTTTGGATCAAAACTTGAACTTTGGGCTCAAGAAAGGAGTTGGCCCAAAAGGAGGCCTGAAAGGGAAGATAGCCGAAGCCCAGTCGAAGCCAAGAAGGCAGGGAAAAGCCTTTTCTGACCTGGTACAGCTCATGAAGACCACTTGCTTACCTACCCAAAGGCCAAGTGGTGTAGACTGATCAGCTACACAGCCCATAAAGCACTTTATGGTGGCATTAAATGTAAAATAGCTGATGAGTCATCACCCTCAAACTGCATTCGGGCAAAGCTGCTGCTACAGAAGCCCAAGCAGAGTTGTCTATATAAGAAGAAAGAAAATCCAGGAATAAGGACACTCAATCAAACAAACAAATGCAAGCACAAACTCTGCTCAAAGCCAGATTTGCCTTCAAAACAAAGCTGTAGTCAGCCTTCATCCCTTTCGGGACAAACCTTCATCCCTCTCGGGATAACCCTATCTTCAACCCTTTGTAATAGCTCTGCTACCTTGTTCAACCTTGCTGTAGTATCGATTCATCTTTTGTAATCTCTCTCTCTCTCTACCCCTCTAAGCTTTCAGACTTTTGACAAAACTACAAAGATAGGAACCTGCAAGACGAGCAACCTTACCCGATAAGGTTTAACCTTGCCCGACCTTCTTTGCTTTAGTTTTGTCTTTTCAATATGTTGTATACTTCCAGTTATATGCAAGTTATTTCTAGCAACATGACTATTAAAAGGCTTTCTCAGTGCTTGAATCCGATTTGAATATATCGTTAGTGTTCAAACTAGATCCAAGTCCTAAGCCCTCGGGCATGTAAATCTGATCAGTTAAAAGTCCTTGGCCTCAAGGCATAAAAAAGAACCTTATGTGGACTTAACCCATCCACGACAGTCCTTGATAAACGAGAAGTCCGAAGTTACTTGGGGCGCAAGTAATCAACCTACCTTCTAGTTTTCTTTCTATTATATCATGATTACCATAGAACGCTTGAGCATGGAATGGATTCTAATGGAAAGCCTCAAGGCCTACACCTAAGGCCCCACAAAGGCATCCATTTGGATTCATTCCGTTCAGCGATCTAAAGAGTCTAAGTATAAGAATGAACTCTGATGGGAAGTCTCAAGGCCTACACCTAAGGCCCCACAAAGGCACCTATTTGGGTTCATTCTACTTCTTGGATTCGGGTAATCAGAAGTATAATAGTTAGAAAACTCCTACAATCACGAGAACAAATATGATGTGTTCGAGCACTGGTTTAGTTATTTATGGGAAGCCTCAAGGCCTACACCTAAGGCCCCACAAAGGCACCTGTTATAACTAACATGGTTTCTTGGATACATACATATATACAACTAAAGCACAACAACTATTTTACATCTGCCATGCTAAAGATGGCAGTGGCACGCCTGAGCACTTAAATGTTAACCTTGATTGTGAGCCTCAAGGCCTACACCTAAGGCCCCACAAAGGCACCTCTCAAAGTTAATGCTGTCCTTCTCTTTCAGCCTTACCCGAAGAGTCTTGCCCGAAGAGTCTTGCTCGACGAGACTTGCCCGACGAGACTTGCCCGACAACGCCCGATAGTGAAGCAGAAGCCCGATAGCAGCCCTCAACCGGCACCAACCTCCAGGGGAGCTGTGTGCTCGTCGGCCAGGAAACATCCCCGACGGAAATTCCTGCCACGAACAATTCCATTAAATGATAAACCTTTGACTTTGTAACTAGCTAGTAAATAGATTAAACATCCGATTGTAGGTGGATAACGATTATTTTTTCTCCATTTTCACATGAGTGACAACACCAACATTTATTAAAATGGATTAGTTAAGTATAATTTGTTTAATTCGTTATCGTAGGCTCCCTATTTCATGTCTTCTTCCTTGTTGTCCAGATGTTGTGTTTGTTTCTATGGCAATTTCAACCATTGACTTGTATAAACTTGAAAATTTTAACATAAAAATTGAAAATTTTAACATAAAAATTGAAAATATAAACGTCCCTCCATTCCATTTTCCACGTGAGGTGACGAGAACATCGGCGCAAATTGTTGGTTGCCGACACTTTATTACAATCCCTCGCAATTTACAGCAACCAAAACAAGGACCACCAAAAAGATAAAATGTATAGAGCAAAGAATTATGGGGTCGACAAATTAAAATGATGAAAATATTTTTACTACAATCTCTCGCCTTTTAATGCAATATGGTTTGCATTTTTAATTATTAATTTGTTCAAAAGCAAAACTAAAAGCAAAACTAAAGTTATTTGAGAGATATGAGAAAGGTGTGTCGGGACAGTCAAATTACATGTACACTTTGAACGCTCTTACAAAGTAGTTGAATCTCTCAATTAAATAATTTCGATGAATTAATTGGATGAAACAATTTAACCAAATTTTGAAAAACAATTCATAGAACTGTTGATCATGGTTGGTTTAAATAATTGAAATGTCAATTTTTAGCCATAGGAAAAACCAAAGAAGAAGTGTAAGGATTCTCGAACATGAGCTTGAGCTTGCCAATATTCAAACCGTACGTATCCACATTCAATTTCTTATCAATCATTCTTAAGTAATATTACCAAAGGAGAAAGGGAAAAGACCCATCAGCTTTGAATGAATCTGGCTGGAATGTTGGCCATCATAGATTTGTGCTCAGTTTTTTTTTTAATCTTTTTATTTATATAAATGAAGAATTATGTTTCCTTCATACTTCTCAGCAAATTGAGTTGTATCATTGCCTACATTCCAGCCAGATTCAGTTCGAGTTTCATGTACTATACTTCTTGTGCCAAATCAAATCATTAATTTCTTCATAAAAAAGGACAACAAAACAAATTTATAAATCTTGAGTCTTGACTCCTACATGTTCATACATGGATACCATTGTGTTTACGTGCCATGGTGATGTAATCAGAGATGGAGTTCAAATTTTTTGCACTCTTTTTACGTGTTGTTTCTTTGTGACCTCTATCAGTAATTGATACATGGTAATAAACATGACCATGCTTAACTTTATTGTCATAAATTTGATACATGTCAATCAATGATAAAAGCACCACACAAAATAGGTTCATAAAATTTGATCACTCATAAATGCATATAAAATTAACCGACACTAATTAAGATAACCTCGATGTCAAGATCGAATCCAAAGTAGAATTAGCTACCTAATCCACATGCACATTAAGATTATATTAATTAGGTCATAACGAAATGGTTTAGGTTGATTAATTACAACTATGTTGAATACCACAGTTAAGATAGAAAAGCCGAATCCTTTCATTAAGGAGGAAGGACACCCGGTGAGATGATGTGACTGGTCAATTTAACTTGAAGGTTTTTATATACTTTTTGTAGGAACTTGATCATTGCATATACATAAAGCGTGCGTGTGCGTGTGCGTGTGCGTGTGTATGTATTTACAATTTTTACATAGAACATGTTAATAAACGCATGCAGATTCAATACGCGGGAATGATGACCTGCATGCATGCACGCACTCTGAAAATGAAACAGAAATTCAATCATGTGATAAACTCCTTAGATTAATTTAGCATGGTTCATTATGTAACATCGCTAATATTGTCTTTAATTAACTTAATCATCATACTATTTTGTATCAAAAATTGCCATATTATCAAGCATGAACAATATAACAAAAGGATTCGATAGTATTAGTAGTGAACTTCGTACATATAAATTGTAAAGTATTTTATTGTGTCTTTGATGTAGGACTTTATTTTCCAACATTATATTAAGGCTTCATGTCTAACACGCAAGAAATCAGGTGCAATGCTTTTGGTTAGCCGCGAGGCTATGATTGAGGTTATAATTTATGAGTACTTATCTTTTTAAGGCTAAATAACCAAAATGGTCCATGAGATTTGTATAACTCATCACTTTGGTCCATAACATTTCAAATCAACCAAAGTGGTCCCTGAGATTGTCCACCATCCATCATTTTGGTCATTCCGTTAAAAACTCCGTTAAGTGTCCCTGAGCTCTTGGCCGGAAGTTTGGACAATTTTCAAAGTTTTGTAACTCAATCGTTTCTTAACCAAATTCGACCCATAATACATCAAAATGAAGATAGGAAAGTGTAGAATAAGATTATACCTATTTGGAAGCCCAATGGTTGCCGGAGATGGTCGGAAAATAGCCTCAAAGTTGACTGGTCCGAGGGAAAACTGGAAAACTAGCCGGAAACTGGGTAAACTTTAAATGTTCATAACTTCTTCAATACTCAACGAAATCAAGTGATTCAAAAAACGAAAATCATACTTCTCGACGAGACGAAGAGAATGGTACCTTTTTAGATGGCTAACTCGCCGTGGTTTGGCCGGAAAACGACTCGAAAGTGGCCGTGGACTTTCGAATTCCTTGAACTTATTGATATTCAACAAAAGAAAAAATAAAAAGACTTATTATAATTGGAAATAGTTGTATTACAAATACGTACATATATATATATATATATATATCTCGTTAAAATAGAAAATTGACATGTCAAATTCGGATTTGATTACACAAAAAAATCACTTATAATATCTTTTGTTATTTACTAGATGTCTAACAATGGGCAGTGCTACATACACTAAATTCACGCATTAAATTTGTACACCAAATGGTGTGGCACATTCTACATTATATAAATTTTTATTTGCAAGGAGGAAAGTTTGTTGGTGGTTTGAAGACATGATCTTGCTTTCTATTTTATAATGTTATCCTATCGACATGTAATACAAGTACGCGCGTAGGGTAGAATGCCCCAATTATCTTCCTACGAATGTCACAAGACTTGAGTATCTCAGTAACTTGTAAGGCCCCAACCATTTGGTACGATCTAGATTTGACTTATTCTGTACTCCTCTGTATCAGCTTATGTTCCCATTCAATTCTTGATCAATACCAAACATTTGGATTATATATAGCACTTTAAAGAGAACAATTATTGAACTAACTTCACTTTCTACGATTCTTTTATGAGAAATGCTAAGGAGTCTCTCAAAGTGGGATTTTTTATAGACTCTTTGTTACCTCATGTTTTTAGCATACTATTTTATAATGTTAGTATGGGATTTATACAAAACACATGAGGTGGTAGAAAGTTATATAAAATCTCACTTTTGAGAGTCTTCTTAGCATTTCTCTTCTTCTTGGTGAAGGTGGTGAAGTGGGAAAGGGATCCTCTCCGAATTCCTTCCACTTAATCCTCCCCATCAAACAATCTGGACTCTTGAAATTTGATCAAACAGCTAAAAACATGGGCCCACTTTAAAAATTATAATAACTTTAGCCGTTAGATCAAATTTCAAAGGTCCAGATTATTTGATAAGGATGATTAGATGGAAGAGATCTGGAGATAATCTCCTTCCGTGAAGGTGCATCCTATACTTCATAAAAAACAATTCATTTTTGGTCGGCACTCGACACTAGGCCAAATCCTATCTGCTCATTATTTTTAAAAGTAATTAATATGCCTTTCAAAATTAAGTCATTAAAACAACTAAATATCTTTCACTAGTATTGTAAGTGGTATATACTTCTCTTAACGCATGAGTGAGAGATTTTGAATTTAATTTTCAGAAAAACATCGTTGCTAAACTATTATTGGTCCGAATCTAGCTTGGAAATGCTTCAATCTACCAATTATTTGATATGTGGAAGATTAATTTGGTTGTGAATGCCATTGACCGAATACATGATCTGAATCCTTTCCTATTTATGTGATTGGTTCGTTATATTTGCTAACGTTATATGATTTGAATCCTAACAAGTGGTTCATTGTAGAATTTTGAACAATCTCAATATCGCACAACAGTGAATTCGCTTTTCTCTTTATACTAGTGAGAATTTTTTAGGGTTTGATAGTCCTTTTGATTCTATCCACGATGGTCTACTGGGAGACAATTATATATATAGTAAACTAAGTTTTATCAATAAAATTACCACTTTTAACTTGTTTCTAAAAAAAATAAACAGCATTAACTTTTAGAAAAAGTATTTGACATTTTATTTTTGAAAAAGTAATCACAAATTTAAGCCATGAAATATGGGAAATAATTGAAGAAAATATATAGATCACTTAATTGAAAGCTCCAATCCTCCATGCTTTGTAGTGTTGTCAACTTGATATTTCGACACCCAAGATTAGAAAATAAGAAGAAGACAAACTGAGCCCTGTCGGGGCAGAGTTGCTTGAAATAAATTACTCACCTTAACAGGAGAAACTTGAGTTATGTTGAGTGACGCGAATTTTTTATTTTTTTTAATAAACGATATTATTTGAGAGAAGATGAATTTAGTCTCATAATAAGTTAGTAATAATGTGGTTCAAATTTATTTTTGGCGAAAATATGATATAAGTTCTCTTACGTACAAGTAAAGAGAAATACAACTAGACCATATTACTAAGTGACAAGCGATGAAATTTTAAGTCTAAAAAAAATAAAATAAAATTAGTAAGAAATGAATTACGAAATTTTAAATAGAAGGAATTGAAAATATTCTTCATGAGAATTATATATCCAAACAAAATTTAGACTGAAAGATGATTGTTATTTGTTTAATAGACCACTGCTTAGAGTCTTTTAACCCCCAAGATCCAGTAAAAATTCATTTTAAATCTCCTGTTGGCATTCATTTATATTGTCGTTGAATTTTGTTTTTGTCGAAAAGTAATTGTTACATAAACTGCTCCAGCCATTCTGAGCTTTTAAGCATTTTTAAGATAGCTTAAATGTTAAAATAGTATATGTGTTTTAGTCATTGGATTAATTTAATACCTGTGTTTTTAATTTAGCCGATTTGGTCTTCTATTTATCTCCGTTAGCAAATTAAAGACATTTTCATTTAATTTTTGTAATTTTTTTTATAAATGATTTATAAAATTATAATTTATTTGATTTAAAATGAAATAAAATTTAAAAAGTAAAGGAAAAATTATTCTCCTCCCAACTCTCCAACCTCATCCCTAACATTAGCCCTCTCTTTTTTATGTCACAAGCTCAATCATTTTTCAGATTGGAAGTTTTATTCCTTATATGTGTTTATCCCATTGATTTTCATTTTTTTTTGTAAAGAGAAATGGTAATTATTTCTCATATGATTTTTCTTATAATTTTTTTTAAAAGAGATTGAATAAAATGTCCTTAATTGGCTAACAAATACAAACACAATGAATGTGACAACCCGTCCCAAATTTTATTATTTTAGAAATTTTAAAAGTATGATTTTATGATGATGCCCTAGAGGTGAAGGGTTTTTTTACTTTCATTTACCAACGTGTAGTGAGACGTATGGAATTCTTTTAGCGCATTCTTGAAGTACTCGACAATACGGGCTCGTAGGCGCAAACAGAAGAGGATTTGGAGTTACGGTTAAAGTTTTACGGAACTGTAAACCCGAGAAGTATTTTGGTTTTAGTTAATATTTATACTTATATATGTATATATTTTTATATTAGAATGATTAGAATATGGGAAAGAAAGAGGGCAGTCGGGAAGGAAGAAGAAAGGAAAAATGGGATTGGGCAAAACTGCCCAATCTGAAAGAAGAATGAGGGGACGAATCAGGAGAAGAGAGAAGGAGAATCTGAACAATCAGAAAGAGAAGAAAGAAGGAGAAAGGAGGGAAGGGAGAAACGGGGAATCACGACCCGCAAATTGGTAACCCGACCCGATCGGTGTTCTTGCCATTTCTGACTAGTTTTGGCCCATTTTTCCGACGAATTGCATCAAACCAACCCTTGTAAAACCCTCCACGACCTTCCCTCTATCCATTCCATCTCAAATTTGGAGATATTTGGCCTTGAAAATGGAGGAACACGCAAGGAGGTGTGCGGCCGCTTTGGCTTCGAATCACCCAATCCCAAAGCAATTTCTTTCAATTGCCACCACCCATGGCATCCTCTTGAGGCCTAGAACAAATCCCAAGCAATGGTTGGGATGACGGAGTTGTTTTGGAGTCGGATCGAACACACTCACAACTAGGGTTTCCGACGGGTTTTGATGAAATTGGAGCCTTTCCAGGCCAAATTGGCCTTGGTCACAGGTATGAAAGTTGTTCTACTCATTGAGATCTTCAAATCTGAAAATTTTGGTAATTTTTAGAGATAGTTGATTTGTTCGGCGAGTCGGGATGGCTAACCGCACCCACGGCGGCGCGTGGCCAAAGGGCCGCCAATGCTATTTTTAGGCTATATTTGATGCCTTGAATTCATTTTTGAGAATTGAATAACGTAGATTGATCGTTATAACCAAAATTCTACAAGATACGTTAATAGGCCATTATCTGAATCGACGATCCGACCGTTGGATCGTCATCAAACTTTAATAGGTTATTCATCAAACTTTAATAGGTTATTATTCATAATATTTGAGGAATATAGGAACTTACAGATTGGGAATCCGACATACGGATCTTCTTGAATTAGAATTGTAAGTTTGTAAAATAGTTAACCGCCACTTGGTTTTGGCAATTGGCGGAGATCCGACCGTTGGATCGTTTTGAAACTTTAATATGTTATTCTAGAAGCATAATATGGATCCTTGGAAGTTACGGATCAGAGATCTGATTTGTAGATCTTCTGGACCGAACTACGTAGACTCATGTGCGATGTAAGTCATGTATTGTATCAACGAGAATTTTGAGATATGGTTTGATAATTGGTCATAGGCGCCGATCGTTTGTGACGCCTCGATGTTTGTACTAGGAAGTTGTAGCGCGGACTCCAGGTGAGTGGAGCTTTCCTTGCTTATCATATTTTTCGTGATTGATAATTCTATGAATGCTTTTAAATAAAATTGAGAAATTTATGCTATGACATATATATACTTATATGTTATAAAATACTATGAGATAGTTGAGTTTAGACTTCTTCATGATATATCCATATGCGTATTACCATAAATGATTAGTGTGAATTACGAATGGCTTGATCCCTGCTTAGGGTACGTAGGTAGTCTAACGAGACGTTAGATGCAGCCATATAAGAAATGAGA
Source organism: Malus sylvestris (assembly GCF_916048215.2). Lineage (NCBI taxonomy): Eukaryota > Viridiplantae > Streptophyta > Magnoliopsida > Rosales > Rosaceae > Malus > Malus sylvestris. The sequence continues at coordinate 3,615,899 of NC_062264.1, read as the reverse complement.
TTAAATAATCGAGACCATAGCCTTGTTTAAGGAATTGAGCAATGTGTGTGGGCTTTTGGTTTTCAGTATATATTTATATACTTTGTTTATACCATATTTAGGGCCTCGTATGTAGATCTCGTACAAATACTCGGGGGACTTAAATGTAATTATGTGATAAAGGAAGGGGTAAATATGTAATAAGTGAGGAGCCCTTATTCTATAAAAGGACTCCTCACCCCTCACCCTTACAATGAAGGGAGGCTATTTCTTAAGCCTTCTCACCCTTCTCACATCCCCTCTCATATTCAGAGGTTCTCTCCCTCACCTCTCAGATAAATACAATATCAGTGTGGACGTAGCCCAAACCTTGGGGTGAACCACGATACATCTTGTGTTATTTACATTTCATGCAGATTCACGGTCGGATTTACGTTGTTCCAAGACCTCCATCAACATTTGGTGCCGTCTGTGGGAATCGACACGAAAAGCTATGTCCGTTCTTTCTTAATTTTTCACCTCAGCCGTGAATCTGCAAAACCCACACAGAGACACAGAAACAGAGCTCTCTCTCTCTCCATGCTCACCAATCCACTCTAAATTCCAAATTCTAGAGCCATAATCAAGATCTGTCTTATAAATGGAGGTCTCATTACAAGGCAAGTGTTTTACAAAACGGCTGTGCCACAAACTCCAACATTAGTCCAAGTTCCTTCTAACCAATACTAGCATCAATACGTAGGGTTCCCTTTAGATTGCTGACCACCATACACCATATCTCGTCCTCTTTTTCGACCCATTCTTGTCCTGTCTTTTACTTTTCTTTCTCGGCATACCCTATGAATTAGCAAGAATTTTTGCATATAAAGCAGGGGTCTTTTCTTCATCAATTTTCCCATCAGCGTTCAGTATGGTCTTCAGCTTACCTTCAGATGAGCCCTTAAACTCTTCTCATTCAAACAGACAACTCTAGGGCATAACTTGCATTTGAAAGCTGATTTGCATTTCACAATACAGTCTAGTAAATCTACTGGTATTTATTCCTCGTTTGGCATGATGTAAGATTCTTCCTCTAGTAATTCTGAACCACTTTTACCAAGCAACTGATCGGCAATAAGATATGGTATTTCATGTCCTGTTGAAGCATCATCATCTTTCAAAGCTTTATTAGCTGAGCTATCCTCACTCTGATATCCAGAGGAGGTAGAGCAAGATTGAGCATCGTCCTTGAGTTGTTCGACTGCATCATATTCTTCTTCTTCATCGGAGTCGTCTGTGGCTTGTGGTTCTATTTCTGAATTTGAGGATGAAGACAAATTTGAGGGGCCATCTTTGTCGCCATGTTCTAACTTGTAGAATCGCCGCTTTATCATTTCTCTGACTTAGAGAGAGATGAGAGGAGAGGAGAGAGGGTGGCGGCTGAGCGGGGAAGAAATGAGATGGATGGCTTTGGCCCATGAGAAAAGAATCCAGATCTGTTGTGCCCTGGTGTTGGTTTCTGCTCCATTTGGGTCTCCAATGGCGAGTTGGGTCCTTTCTGAATGCGGCCTAAAGCCTCTCCCGCAAGTTTGGAATCGACCCAGAACCGCAATTTGCTCTAGCTACCCGTCAAAAGTTTGGGTTTTTTGGTCAAACCAGAGCTCGGCGGATTTGAGATGGGATTCGACCAAAATCGCAGATGGGTTGTTTAGAGAGAGAAGATGGGGTCTTAACGTGAGCACTCCGTTGAGGGTAGCTTCAGTCGAAGAGGAGGATGAGAGGGTTAACGGCGTTAATGGCGGCAGAGATGGAGAAGAGGAGGTGGGATTTGATCTGGGTGCACCGCCACCATTCAAATTAGCCGATGTTAAAGCTGCCATTCCGAAGCATTGTTGGGTTAGGGACCCGTGAAGGTCAATGAGCTATATGGTGAGGGATTTGGCCTTTGTATTGGGCTGCTCAAGGAACAATGTTTTGAGCTCCCTGAGTCGGCCAGGGTTGGGGTCAAGGCCAGCAGTGATTGGGTCATGGACAGCGTGGGCAAAGCGACAAGATAAGATTCTTCATCATCATGAACCTGCCCATTTTCTGAAAACCAACTGTCGACCACCAACTTCTGAATCATGCATGTTCCTCTTTTCAAAAAAAGAATAAACTCCCCACCAGAATGATGTGATTTACTTTTCTTGTTTTTGTATGATGTAATTTATTTTTCTTATCTTTCGGAGACATCTGTATAAACCCCATCAGAGGCTAATAATACCAAAAAAAAAAAGGGCAAAAGCCTAAAATAAATGGGTTGGAATGTTGTGTAAAGGGCGAAGACCCATAAGCCCAAAATAGCTCCAACCAGGCGATCAAAAGTACGCCCAGTACTCCACAATTATTCAACAACCTGCCGCTATTACCACCAATCAGGTGATCAAAAGTATGCCCAGTACTCCCAAATTATACATAAGCATTACTCATGTCAGTCATACATAAACATTCATGAGTATTACTCCTATCAATCATACATAAACATTCATGAGCATCACTCATGTCAACATCCATGAGCATCATTCATGTCAACATTCATGAGCATCACTCATGTCAACATCCATGAGCATCACTCAACATAAACATTCATGAGTATCACTCATGTCAATCAGCTTCAAAAGCTTCATTTACAAAAGCTCTAGCTTCAAAAGCTTCATTTACAGAGCTCTATCTTCAAAAACTTCATTTACAAAGCTCTAGCTTCAAAAGCTTTATTTACAGAGCTACAGTTTCAAAGCTTCACTTGCAAAGCTTTACCTACAAAGCTTTACCTACAAAGCTTCAATTCAAGGTATACAAATACCGCTTCCGAACAACCGCCACTTCGGCCCATACATGGATTCAATTTGAAGTATCCAGCCAACAGACTCTATTGACCGAAGACTTGGGGGACTACATTATGTACCATATATTGGGCCTCAACTGGGCCATATGAAAAATACTTGGGGGACCTAGCCCATTATCTATGTACTGAGGAGCGGGCCCTTATTCTATAAAAGGAATTCCCTCACTTTCATTAGTCACTCATGAAAAATACTTGGGAGACTTAGCCCATCACTTATGTATTGAGGAGCGAGCCTTTATTTTATAAAAGGGACTCCCTCACCTTCGTTAGAGAGCATCGCCGCCTGTTGAGCAACTGCCTCGCCGCGAGCATCACTCCTAACCCATTATTCATGTACTGAGGAGCGAATCTTTATTTTATAAAAGGGACTCCCTCACCATCATTAGAGAGTATTAACTCTAGCCTATCATTCATGTATTGAGGAGCGAGCCTTTATTCTATAAAAGAGACTCCCTCACCTTCAACGCTACAAGCTGAGCTAACCAAGGCAACATAAGCCACGAGCCTCGCAGCCTCGCAACATGTGCTACTTCTAGTTGAACATCAGTTCAAGACAACATCTAGTTACTTCGGCCCACACATGGACTGAATTTCAAGTCTCCAGCTAAAAGACTCTCTTGACTGAAGACTTGGGGGACTACTGTTTATACCATATTTAGGGCCTCGTATTTAGATCTCGTACAAATACTCGGGGGACTTAAATGTAATTATGTGATAAAGGAAGGGGTAAATATGTAATAAGTGATGAGCCCTTATTCTATAAAAGGACTCATCACCCTCACAATGAGGGGGGGCCATTTCTTAAGCCTTCTCACCCTTCTCACATCCCCTTTCATATTCAGAGGTTCTCTCCCTCATCTCTCAGATAAATACAATATCAGTGTGGACGTAGCTCAAACCTTGGGGTGAACCACGATACATCTTGTGTTATTTACATTCATGCAGATTCACGGTCAGATTTACGTTGTTTCAAGATCTCCGGTTTTGTGCATCAACATACTTGATATTTTCCCAGAAATATGTTTAAATGAGATTATGCCTTGAATGCCATGCATATAAGTTTATAATTCGTATATGAATTGGTATATGATGCATTATATATAATTGTGTTACTATGAGCGCTCTGAAGTGCAAAGGTGAACGTAGGACATTCAGGTAAGTTCAGTTAAGTTTAAGTAAATTCAAGTAAGTACACGGTATTAGCCATGATGGATAAGACATTTGATGAGATGTGAATATGTCATATAAGTCACTAGAGGCGACTCCGACTTATATGCTAGCCATGATGGATGAGATATGTGATGAGATGTGAATATGTCGCATAGGTCACTAGAGGTGACTTCGACTTATATGCTAGCCATGATTGATGAGATATGTGATGATGTATGGATATGTCGTATAGGTCACTAGAAGTGACTCCGACTTATATGCTAGCCATGATTGATGAGAGATGTGATGAGATATGAATATGTCGTATAGGTCACTAGAGGTGACTCTGACTTGCGTACTATTATGAGTTATTAATCGCTTGATTATTTGATATTATTGATGAGATGTTGTGTTGTGGTACATTATGATTTCTTTGGAAACTATACATATGTTGTAACGAGGGATTACATGTGTTATATGTTTTCTATTAGTATTTTACTTACATTGCCACTCACCCTTGTCTTGTCTTCATCCTCCAGGTATTATTAGCTAAGTTTTATTATCACCAAAGACTCGCAGCGATTCTTAGTATCAGAGACTATTTCGAGGGTACGATTCTTATATCATTTTTCTGTACTTGCTTATGCTCTAACGTCACGTGTGAAGTGAGTTCATTCCTGCTCACCAATGCACTTTGATATTTAGGCACTCTTAGGTTTAAATTTATTCACAATTTTCTTCATCATCACACTTTATGGCTTCGTCACCTTCCAGGTGTCGGCCAGCACATCTCGATTCGGAGTCCTAGTGGACATTATGGGTCGGGGTGTGTTAATGAAGCCCAATAAAAAATATAAACACTAAATTGACCATATGCTTATACCAGAAGAACCATTTTAACATTTAAGCCTTTTAAGAAAGAGTCCACAAAACTTACTTCTTCCTAAAGTTGTGGCTATTCAGATTTCTTTGCACTTGCAGCGAACATGTGGTACGAACAGTATTTTTCTTTATATATTTATTTCTTCTGAAATTTTTATATTTTATAATTGTTAGCTCAATGAAGGGGTCAAACTAGTTATATTATTTTTTGTGATTAAAAGGTGGCCAAGTACACATTGGAAAAAGTTATCAAACGGTTTATTTTATGTTAGTGTATTTTTATGTTTTTCGTTAGAATTAATTAGATTACTTTCCAGTTTGTTTTAGAATTAGGTCTTTATAAATACATGTTGTTAGTTAGTACAAAAATAAAGTTTGACAAAATGTAATCTTTTGGTTATGTAGGCATTTTAACAATTTTTAGCCCTCTTTATTTTGTGTTTATGGAACAAGAGCATTTGTAAATAATTTTTTCTTTTTTCTCATTCTTTTTTTTTGTTAATAAAAAGTTTAGGGGTGCAGGAGGATATCCCATCCCAAGATCAAGGCATACGCAAGCCTTATGGAAGACTTACAGAAGGGGTCTTAGCCCCTTTTTTCGTTTTTACGATCATCTACTAAGAGGGATTGTCAGCAGCTGAACTTGAACATAAAATTTGGTCTAGCGAAGAGAATAATTCTTACCAACTTAACCAACTCTTGTTAGCTCTTCTTTCTCATCCTTTTATTTGTTAACAACACTCAGATATATTATTAATTACGAGGAATCTCGAGTGATGTTAATGATGCCACATATATACACCACATCACCATATAATGTGGCAAGTGATATTACAACTAGCAATGAGATAAGCACATTAATTGAGGTAACATGTAATTATCAGGGTAAATTACATAAAACTACCTCAACTATTGGGTCATTAACAGTTTCATACCTCTTCTTTAAAAAGTTTCAATATCATACCTTATCTTTGATTTTGTTGCAATGTCATACCTTCCGTCAGTTGTCTGTCAATTCCTTTGTTAAATGCTGACGTGGCATAAGGCGGGCTCACTTTTTATTAAAAAAATTAATTAAATATTATTAAAAACTAAAAAAATCATTTAATATTTTTTAAATATTAAAATAATAATTAATTAAAGAAAAGTTTAAAAAATAAAAAATAAAAAAAATAAAAACCCCAGTTCGTCTTCCCCACCCCCTTCTCCCCTCACCGAGCCCACTCCCTCTCTCTCTAATCCCGCTTACAAACCCGTCCCCTCACCTTCTTCCCCAGCCTACCCGTCCCCTCACCTCCCTCATTCACCACCAAAACGATGGTGTCGATCCGAACCCAGACTGGGAACTGGATCGCAGTCCTCGAATGGGTGTGTGCATGTTGTTCAAGTTGCTATTCATGTTGGGATGGAAATGGTGATGTCAGTTGCAAAGAAAAAAAAAGGGAATAGTGATGTTGCTGCAGAAATCGCCCCATATTTGGGGATTGCCATTTTCCAAATCCGTAATTTCTTACCTACTTGGGCGAAGTGGGTGCTTTTTGTGGTTGTTTGGGTCGATTCGGGGAGGAATTTTTGAAAATGGAGCTCGAATCAAAGATGGAGGAGGAGAGGACGGCGGTGGGTGAGTGGTTCTGGTTTTGGTGGTGCAGGAGAGAGGTGGGGGAACGGGTAGGCTGGGGAAGAAGGTGAGGGGAGGGGTTTGTAAGCGGGATTAGACAGAGAGGGAGTGGGCTCGAGTGGGGTGAGAAGGGGGTGGGGAAGACAAACTGGTTGTATTTTTTTAAAAAAAATTTCTTTAATTAATTATTAGTTTAATATTTAAAAATATTAAATGATTTTTTTTAGTTTTTAATAATATTTAATTAATTTTTTTAATAAAAAGTTAGTCCAGTCTCAAGCCACGTCAGCATTTAACAAAAAAATTGACGGACAACTGACAGAAGGTATGACATTGAAACTTTTTAAAGACGAGGTATGAAATTGTTAATGACCCAATAATTTAGGTAGTTTTATGTAATTTACCCTAATTATCACTTGTCAGAACAAATGGTACACCTGTTGTATATGTGGTTTCTCTAACATTATTTGGAAATCTAATTATTAAGAGAATAAAACATATCAGATGTGTGAGAAATTAAGGAAAATTTGGAAAATCTATTTATTTTATTATTATTATGATCACCTCTCCATTGGAAGGTTGAAACAAACGACATACATATACCATCTCTTTCGACAAACAGGAAATCAACTACATGAAACATGAGTGCCCTACAACCGTCTAATATTACAAGGAAAGGAAAATATGGACCTTTAACAAATATCGCATAAATAAAACACGTTACATCAGCAGCTGCGTGGAAACTCGTTGTCTTTCTCTTCTTCGTCTTTGTGTGGTGATAAGGCGCGCTGTTCGACTTCTTCTTCCTTTACCTGCAAAGATATATATATATATATATATATATATATATATATATATATATATATATTATTGTTACTTGTTAGGTCTCTGTCATTGGTCTATTTGTTACACTTGAGTACTACTAAATATCAAGAAACTTTAATTGAGTAATGACGATATGCTGGAAATGCAGTAAGCTTGCATATGCCAATATGGATTATTAGACAAAAAAGGAAGTAAACACTAGTGTATTATAATTTTATAGCTAGGGATGTTTTTTGTCAAATTATTTGGCGATTGCTTGCAGTTGTATGGATATGATCTAAAAACATAGAATGGAGAGGCTTACCAACTGGATGCAACTAAGCTCTCAATATCTAGTAGTGGTGAGGAGGTGGGGGTGATGAATAGATGTAAGCGGGTGGTGGGTGAACTGTTGGAGGTGTTGGTGGCTTGTAAGGTTTAATAGGTGGTGGTGGTGGTGAGTGAACTGGTGGTGGAGGAGACTTGTGGACTGGAGGGGGTGGTGGGGGAGACGTGTAGTGGTAAGGCTTCTTAGGTGGAGGTGGTGAGTGAACTGGGTGGTGAGGCTTCTTGTGTGGTGGTGGTGGTGGTGGGGATTGGTAATGGTAAGGCTTCTTTGGTGGTGGGGGTGAGTGCACCGGGTGGTAGGGCTTCTTGGGTGGTGGTGGAGGAGACTTGTAATGGTAAGGCTTCTTTGGTGGTGGGGGGGAGTGCACCGGGTGGTAGGGCTTCTTGGGTGGTGGTGGAGGAGACTTGTAATGGTAAGGCTTCTTTGGTGGTGGGGGTGAGTGCACCGGGTGGTAGGGCTTCCTGGGTGGTGGTGGAGGAGACTTGTGATGGTGAGGTTTCTTGGGTGGTGGTGGTGGAGACTTGTAGTGGTAAGGCTCCTTTGGTGGGGGTGGTGAGTGCACTGGAGGAGGAGGTGGTGGTGGGGACTTGTAGTGGTAAGGCTTTGGTGATGGTGGTGGTGACTTGGGGTGGTAGGGATGCTTAGGTGGTGAGTACACTGGAGGAGAAGGAGAAGGAGGTGGTGGTGACTTGTAGTGGTAGGGAGGAGAAGCCGGTGGTGGTGGAGATGAGTAAGGGTAGTTAGCTGAAGTTTCTGAAGGCAATGTGAGAGAGACTAGTGCCACTAGTATAGTGACCACAAGAGAGGTCACTTGTGAAGGCCCCATTTTCCCCATCTTTGTTAAGAATGGGATTTCTGCCTCTTAAGCTAAGCCTTCTCACCCTTTATATAGCTTTGGTCTTTACCTTTAACACCACGGTAATCATGCCAAATTTCACTTGCAATTATTAATTACCTTAGTAAAAAACAAGATTAATGTTAAAATAAGACTAATGGGGCCATTGTTTGAATAGATTATCAATTAATGTTTGGATCAAGGAGGCCTTTGACTGAATTTTGTTAAGCCCTGCCCTTTTTTTAATGGAAAGGATTGTCTGCCCTTCCTTTTTCCATGCCCTTCCATGCCCTCTTGTTTGTGTGGTCACGGTTAAGCCACGTCAACATTTTATATTACTATTCATTTTTGTTTTATTATCTTTATAAAAAAAATATATAAAATGTTAATGTGGCTTAACTGTGATCACACAAAACAGGAGGGCATGGAAAATGGAAGGGCAGACAATCCTTGTCCTTTTTTAATATCTTGCTTCATGGAGTAGATGGTTCATTGTAAACGTAGATAATAATAAATAAATATAGGAGAAGATTGTAGCAATTGCCTCTCAACTTTAACCCAATTAGAGCAATTGTTCTTCAACTAAAAATCCATGATCATTGGTCTCTTGACTCATCAAAACATGCAGCTATGATTTTTTTGTTAACTCCGTTAGAATTCTGTCAAAATAAGTTATGTTTGAATAACCATTGCTACAATTACGTTAAGGTTGAAGGATCATTACTCTAATTGAGTTAAAGTTGAGAGACTATTTCTCTAGTTGGGTTAGAGTTGAGAGACCACTGCTACAATTTTTCTCATTTGGTTTTTCATATTTGTCCTTCGATTCAGCCTCATTGCATGAAACGTGACTCATTTTGATGGACGTTCTTATGGAATTGATGAAAATGACTATAGTTGCATGTTTGAAAGAATTAAGGGACCAATGATCATAAATTTTTATTTGAGAGACCATTACTCTAATTTTATTAAAGTTAAAGAACCATTGCCATAATTTTCTCTAGATATAGAGATATAATTTTCACACACCCTCTTATTTGTGGTGCACATCTTTGTTTAATTTTAGCATTTAAATTGATTAAAGAAAAAAAAATTAAAAATTAAAAAATAAACAAGAACTTGCTAAAATCATTAACCATTTCCCTAAACCTATCACCTAAGGTGTGATTATTTTTGCTTTAATAAGGTTTAGTTTAATGCAACAAGAGTACGTAGCAGAAAGGCTAGCTACCAAGAGATGGAGCTTTATTTCTGGGTTAATAATTTAAACAGAAAGTCTTCCCTGAATTTATTTGTGAAATATTTTTCATGATCGACATCTTTGAAAATGTGCGTGGTTGCCTAACTTTCTATGGTTCTTTCTGCCCAGATGAGGGACCAGTCGGCTGCGAGACTCATGTCTCTCTCTCTCTCTCTCTCTCTCTCTCTCTCTCAAATAATCCAGACTTTAGTACGTAGTCTGTCACATTCACAATTTTCATAGCTTTTAACTAATTGACTCGAATATCTCTGACTGTGAAGGTTTAAGATACAAATATTTACGATCCCATTTGCCTAATAATACAGGTTTTAACTAATTATTCATTTCCAAATACGAATAATCTTTCATTGTGCAGTGAATGCTAGCTAGCTAGATTTGTCTTGGTAGTTGTTCCAAACAATTACAACAAATTAAGAAGGAATAAAGAATGAAAACAAATAAATAAAAGATGCTTAAATGTTTAATTAAGCATGTTTAACTAGACTTAAAATCTCATTATATTGATCACCCCAAGAATGTGAAATTCCTTCCCAAGTTCCACCTTCCCAAGTTTACCAAAAAAAAAAAAAATTCACTTTACATCAATCAACATGCACGATGAGCTGTTCAGATAATATATTTTTTTCTGTACAATCATTAATCATATTAGTACTTATTTTTCTGTACAATCATTAATCATATTAGTACTTACTTTTCAAACAGCATTAGTAGGGATGGTTTTAACTAGTGAAGGTCTGATTCGTTGACACATTTACGTCCTCTACAAAAGCACATTCATTAATTTTGATGTATAACAAGAAGAGTTTTTAGTTAAACTTATGATTTTTGAGATTGTCATAATTCTTCGTTTTAGTTTCTAAGATTACAAAATCGATAGACGTGGTTTTTGATTTTATCCACTATAAATTATTTTGATCATTCAGTAAAAAATCTATCAATATCATCATTGAGTTGTTACATGAGCGACCATGTAACCACCCTTTTAAATGTATTTTTTATCAAACCAACTCCTTTTAACCAAAATAGTTCCTGATATCGACATGACTCTTTACTTTAGTCCCTAACAATGAAAACTGATAGAAGTGGTCATTGAGTTTGACCATCGTAAATCATTTTGTTCCTTCCTTGAAAACTCTATCAATATTCTTGTTAAGTGGAGGGGTTGGTTTGGTAAAAATGCCCTTTAAAAGGTGATCACGCGGTCGCTCACATGACAATTTAACGAGTATATTGATAAATTTTTCATAGAATGACCAAAATGATTTACGATAAACAAACTCAAGGACCACATCTATTGATATTCATTGTTAGTAATCAAAATGAGAGGTTATACCAATCTCGACCATTTTGGTTAATAAAAGGAGTTAGTTTGACAAAAATACTATGGAAAAGGTTGTCTTGTGGTCACTCATGTGACAATTTAAAGATGGTGTTGACAGACTTTTCACGGATGCACCAAAATGATTTACGGTGAACAAACTCAGGGATTACTTCTATCAATTTTCAATATTTGGGACCAAAGTAAAGAGTTGTACCAATCTCTAAGACCATTTTGATTACAAAGCCTAAAATTAAGGGTAATGCCACAGAGACTAAATTTATAGACAAAATTTGTAAACTAAATAATGTGTCACCAATAGGAATAAGCATGTTTATTAACACTTCAGTAATAAACCAATCATTAACTTTTATGTCTTTTAGTTTTTAAAATTTTGTCTACAAATTTAGTCTCTCTAGCATTACTCCAAAACTAATGAATATTTTGGTGTAATTCTCACACCATTTAATAACTTACTGACCACAAGTGACACTCTACCACAGTAGTGGAGACTAGTGGTGGCCTTGCACCACAACGTGGATTCGAACCCCGTCAATTCTCTAATCTAACAAATATATTGTTTGACAAAAAAAAAAACAAAACACTTACTCATCGTTCATATTACAACGTATAAAATATATCACATGACAGACTATTACAATGAGAACGACACAAACTAATATTTTTCTTTGTCACTTTTCCTTTATTTTCTGTTTATTTATTTTTAGCTTCTATAGTCACCATACCTTTCATTTGTACAATATTGATGCATAAAATCAGTGAGGACTTTGGTATAACAGAAAGTGTTAAGTTTGTGACCTTCGCTAGATTGCTCCGGTCACTAATGTGGATAAGTATGCAAATGGATAGAGACAGGGAAGCAAACACAAGATGTATGTGGTTCACCCAGATTGGCTACTTCCACAGAGTAGAGGAGTTCTTATTAATTGTGAAGGGTTTACACAAGTACATATGTTCAAGCTCTTCTTTAGTGAGTACTAGTGAATGATTTAGTACAAATGACATTAGGAAATATTATGAGAGAATGATCTCTATTTATAGAAGAGAGTTTCTAGTTTCATTCTGACATTGACACATGTCGTGTTGTGATTGACTTCTGATGTTGACACGTGTCGCGCTATGATTGGCTTCTGATGTCGACACGTGTCACGCTGTGATTGGCCTCCTGGTTGGAGGGAAACACTTATGGGTCCTTGATGGTATAACGTTGACCGGTGCTCAGTAGTTTTGGGATTGGTCAAGTATGGTACAAACAGTGCTCTCCTAAGCTCCCGAGTGAGGGAAGCTCCTCGGTTAGGGACTTGCAAGATCCAAGCTATTAAGTAATCACGAAACTTCTAAGTACCGAAGTGTGGTATCATTTTCACTTGTCTTATCTGTCTCATATGTAGATGTGGCATCTTCTCTGGAAGTACTTTTCCTCCATCCATGGGTGATATCTTTAACCGATGAAGATGCATAAGGTAATGTATTAATTTCACTTGAAGCTTACTTGTAATTTCGAGCTTAGTCATGTGCGATACAAACCCTGTAGTAGGAGTCCCCCAAGTCGCCGAGCTAGGAAATTTGCCGAGAGAGGTAACAGACAAGGTAAGCAATCAGACTTCCAAGCAAGCAACCTGGATCAAAGGTTCAACTTCGGCTTCCGGTTGATTGTTCTCCTTCTCCTTGTGTCTTAAATAGCAACAAGGATAGGGAGAAGCAAATGGAGAAGAGATGATATGAGATACTTTTGCTTTTGAAGAAGTAACTTTCCACATGCTTATTCTTGAACTGGGCTGGAGGGTTTTCTGGTTTCCTCCAGAGTATAAGGCCGACTCAAGAATTTGAGGGTCAAAACAAGTCCATCAAATCTAGAGTACGTTCGACCCTGATGATATGGGATACTTTTGTTGTTGACAAAGTAGTGGATGTATCGGCACGTGTTCTGTTACGCTTGTCTTCACTTGCTTCCTTGTATCCTTCTCACTTGCCCTATCTGTTCCTCAGGCAGATGTGGTATCTTCTCTGAAAGCATAAGATGTTGAAGATGAGTACTCGAGAGCAATGTCAGGTAAGTAATCAGGCAAGGGGTAGTTCCTGACTTGAAGCTTGATTTCAAGCGCTGACTGATTGCTCTTTTTCTCATTGTCTTGTAGATAAGAACAAGGCCAAAGGAAAAGACAGGGAAAAAGCATGATATGGGATACTCTTGCTTTTAACCCTGATGATATGAGATACTCTTGCTCTGGTGTGGCTTGTTTGCAGAGGTATTATCGGGAGGAAAAAAAGCTGAGTATTTCGAGAGACTCTGCTGAGAGTGCATTCTCGGATGTGAAGAAAAGTTGAGCATTTTTTTTTATTTGTAGGTCTGCCTGGTTGTGGAGGATGGAGGTCGATATATATAGGAGTATCCCTAATAACAAGTAGTAGTGCTATTTCTTTACCCTTCTTGGTCATAGCAATGTAATGGGAGCTGCAAGCTTCATGTGTTTTAACTTTGTCAGAGCACTTTGAAAAAGTGGTCTGTAGTATCTAGAAAACTGATGTTGTGTGTGAAGATTGCAGACAAGCTTTATCCAAGGAAATCTGGCTCTCGGAGTTCAGAGAGCGGTGTCTCTTCGATTTTCGAACAAGCAATCCTGTCGAGGATCTGGCTCTCCAGATTCAGAGAACGATGCCTTTTCAATTTTTGAGAAAGCAATCCTGTTGGGAGTCTGACTCTTGAGATTCGGAAAGCAGTGTCTCTTCAATTTTTGAGAAAGTAATCCTGTTGGGAGTCTGGCTCTCGAGATTCAGAGGGCGGTGCCTCTTCGATTTTTGAGGACGTAATCTTGTTGGGAGTCTAGCTCTCGAGATTCAGAGAGCAGTGCCTCTTCGATTTTTTAGAAAGCAATCTTGTTGGGAGTCTGACTCTTGAGATTCGGAGAGCAGTATCTCTTAGATTTTTGAGAAAATAATCCTGTTGGGAGTCTGGCTCTCTAGATTCGGAGGGCGATGTCTCTTCGATTTTTGAGCAAGCAATCTTGTTGGGAGTGTTTTATCAAATGTGAGTAAAGGTTTGGCATTTTTACCAGTCTGCCTTGCCACGGAGCACGGAGGTTGACACACATTGAGACTTTCTAGTTATCAATCAGTGGTGTTGTTCCTTTACCCTTGTGGGTAATAGTAGGATAGCTGGACCTTTAAAATTTATGTATTTAAACTTTGTCATAGATCTTTGGCAAAGTTATATGTGGTGCCCGAGGAGCTGATGTTGCGTGTGGAAAGTGGTGCCTCTTTGGAATCCGGAGAATGATGCCTCTTCGATTTTTGAACCAACGGCCCTGTTGCCCTTTCTTTTATAAGGGCACCAATTGTGTGCAAGAATTACATTCACAGAGTTATTGCTTGTAGGAATTTTCCCCTTACTTCAGAGATTTATTGCACCTCATTTCTCCTTCATTATTTCTGAGAATGTCTGGCCCATCCGACCGTTGTTTTGACTTGAACTTTGGTGAAGAGGCAGCCATGCCTTCTCAAGACAACATATGGCGCCCATCCTTCTTATCCCCTACTGGTCTTCTTACCGTTGGGGACTCTGTGATGAAGAATGATATGACCGCTGCGGTGGTGGCCAGGAACCTTCTCACTCCCAAAGATAACAGACTACTTTCCAAACAGTCTGATAAGTTGGCTGTTAAGGATTCTCTAGCTCTCAGTGTTCAGTGTGTAGGTTATGTGTCTAATATGGCCCAACGCCTATTTGCTCGAACCCGCCAAGTTGAATCATTAGCGGCTGAAATGATAAGTCTCAAACAGGAGATCAGAGGGTTTAAGCATGAGAATAAACAGTTGCACAGGCTCACACATGACTATGCTACAAACATGAAGAGGAAGCTCGACCAGCTGCAGGAATCTGATGGTTAGATTTTACTTGATCATCAGAGGTTTGTGGGTTTGTTCCAAAGGCATTTATTGCCTTCGTCTTCTAGGGCTGTACTGCGTAATGAAACTCCAAATGATCAACCTTTGGTGCCTCCTCCTTCTAGGGTTCTGCCTAGTATTGAGGCTCTGAATAATCACCCTCTGGTGCCTCCTCTTTCTGGGGCTTTGTCGACTGCTGAGACTTCTCCTGAGCAACCTTTGTGAAGGCTCCCTCTTGTTTGTTTATTTTGATTCATGTATATGTACATATTTGTAACTTATCGAAGATATCAATAAACAAGCTTTGCTTTATTTCAACATATTGTGTTAAATACACCAAGGCCTTCTTCACTAAGTTCTTTGAATTTTTCCTTTTGTTGAAGCTTGTATGTTGAAGCTTTGTGAGTGAACCATGTAGGTTGAGGTAGTGCTCCCTTAATTTTCCGAGTGAGGAGAACTTCTCATTTGGAAACTTGAAAAATCCAAGTCACTGAGTGGTAGTGAGACTTCCGAGTATCAAGGTGCAGTAGCATATGGTAGGAGTCCCCTAAGTCTCCGGTCGAGGGAGTTGACGAATGAGGCATTTCCTTTCTAAGTGGTAGCCCAAAACTCATTATTCATATATATTTGTTATGAAAGTTGTTAGGCCCAAAGAAAAGGAGGCCTAGGCAATTTTTTTTTCGAATTTTTTTTTTGAAATTTTTTTTTTTCGAATTTTATTTTATTTTTTATTTTCGAATTTCAAAAAAAAAAAAAAAAATATATATATATATATATATATATTTTAAAGCTTTGTAGGTGAAGCTTTGTTGTTGAAGCTTTGTAGGTGAAGCTTTGAGGTTGAAGCTTTGTTGGGTACCATGAATTGATTTTGCTTCACACTATCTTCACACTATCTTGATCAAGATAATGTGAAGCTTTTTTAGGTGAAGCTTTTGTGTTGAAGCTTTGTAGGTGAAGCTTTTATGGGTGAAGCTTTTGTGGTTGGTGAAGCTTTTGTGATGGGGGAAGCTTTTGTGGGTGAAGCTTTTATGGTGGTGGAAGCTTTTGTGGGTGAAGCTTTTGTTGGTGAAGCTTTTGTTGGTGAAGCTTTTATGGGTGAAGCTTTTGTCGGTGAAGCTTTTGTGGTGGGTGAAGCTTTTGTCGGTGAAGCTTTTGTTGGTGAAGCTTTTATGGGTGAAGCTTTTGTAGGTGAAGCTATTGTGGGTGAAGCTTTTGTAGGTGAAGCTATTGTGGGTGAAGCTTTTGTAGGTGAAGCTTTGGAGTTGAAGCTTTGTAGGTGAAGCTTTGGAGTTGAAGCTTTTGTTGGGTACCATGAATTGATTTTGCTTCACACTATCTTGATCAAGATAGTGTGAAGTTTTTGAGAATTTGTAGTTGTCCTCCATTGATAAAGTTTTTATTGGTGAAGCTTTGGAGTTGAAGCTTTTGTTAGGTACCATGAATTGATTTTGCTTCACACTATCTTGATCAAGATAGTGTGAAACTTTTGAGAATTTGTAGTTGTCCTCCATTGATGAAGCTTTTGTTGGTGAAGCTTTTGTGGTGAAGCTTTGTTGGGTACCACGAATTGATTTTGTTTCACACTATCTTGATCAAGATAGTGTAAAGCTTTTGAGAATTTGTAGTTGTCCTCCATTGATGAAGCTTTGTTGAATTTCCCAATTTTTTTTTTCGGGAAACTAGAAATTTAAAAATGTGGGAGAGACAACATATACAAATTTTGCTTCCACACTGTTGAGCAAGAGATTGTGATGCAAGCCACACCTTATAGTAGTCGAAGGTTTGGATGAACTATATAAATTGAATTTGCTTCGAAGGTTTGAGAATTGTAGTTGCCTTCCATTGATGAAGCTTTTGCTGGCACCATAAATTGGTTTTGCTTCACACTGTCTTGATTAAGAGTGTGTGAAGCTTTTGAGAATGGTGGTTGAACTCTTTTGATGAAGTTTGTGTTGGCATCGTAAATTGGTTTTGCTTCACACTGTCTTGATCAAGAGTGTGTGAAGCTTTTGAGAATTGTGGTTGCCTTCCATTGATGAAGCTCTTGTTGGCACCAATTTAAAGCTTTTGTTGGCACCATAAATTGGTTTTGCTTCACACTGTCTTGATCAAGAGTATGTGAAGCTTTTGAGAATTGTGGTTGAACTCCTTTGATGAAGCTCTTGTTGGCACCATAAATTGGTTTTGCTTCACATTGTCTTGATCAAGAGTGTGTGAAGCTTTTGAGAATTGTAGTTGCCCTCCGTTGATGAAGCTCTTGTTGGCACCATAAATTGGTTTTGCTTCACACTGTCTTGATAAAAAATGTGTGAAGCTTTTAAGAATTGTGGTTGAACTTCTTTGATGAAGCTCTTGTTAGCACCATAAATTGGTTTTGCTTCACACTGTCTTGATCAAGAGTGTGTGAAGCTTGCTACGAGTTGTAGTGTTTGCATTGTTACAGAGGGGAAATGTTTGAAGCAGATGCAAGAGGGTTGAATAGCTTGATCTTCGTATGCCATGCACTAAAGTTGTTATTAGCTTGCAATAAGACTTTATTGGTGACTATAACTCTTGTTGGGCATAAGTGCTCCCCTAGTTGAGTTGTCAAGCTTGAGGATTTTTTATTATTTGTGAATGCTAAGAGTTCACATGTACAAGTTGTACCACTCGTCTTCTGGTAGGTGGAATGAATGGTGAGTTGCTTTCATCACTTAGTTGGTGGTACGAAGGTGAGTTCCTTCATCACCTTTCATCACATTTCATCACCTGGTTGGTGGCACGAGGATGAGTTCCTTCTTCACCTGGTTGGTGGCATGAATGGCAAGTTGCCAAATGATATTAGAGTACGGGTTGTACATTTTATCACCTGGTTGGTGGCATGAAGGAGAGTACGGGTTGTACATTTCATCACCTGGTTGGTGGCATGAAGATGTGTTCCTTCTTTACCTGGTTGGTGGCATGAATGGCAAGTTGCCAATTGATATTAAAGTATTGGTTGTACATTTCATCACCTGGTTGGTGGCATGAAGGAGAGTACGGGTTGTACATTTCATCACCTAGTTTGTGGCATGAAGATGAGTTCATTCTTCACCTGGTTGGTGGCATGAGTGGCAAGTTGCCAAATGATATTAGAGTACGGGTTGTACATTTCATCACCTGGTTAGTGGCATGAAGGAGAGTACGGGTTGTACATTTCATCACCTGGATGGTAGCACGAAGATGAGGTCCTTCTTCACCTGGTTGGTGGCATGAAGATGAGTTCCTTCTTCACCTGGTTAGTGGCATGAGTGGCAAGTTGCCAAATGATATTAGAGTATGGGTTGTACATTTCATCACTTGGTTGGTGGCATGAAGATGAGTTCCTTCTTCACATTTCATCACCTGGTTGGTAAGAATAAGGGCAAGGTGTCGAGGCACATTGTAGCAAGTGTTGAAGACACAAAGTATGTTGAACCCTTTCGAAGCACAGTTGGCTTATGTATGGATGTGTTGGAATGTATGATGTTTATGTATGAATGTGTTGGAATGTATGATGTTTATGTATGAATGTGTTGGAATGTATAATGTTTATGTTGATTGATATGTGTGATGCTGATGAATGTTTTGCTATGCATGAAGGGATCCATGCTTTTGATATGTGAACCATGTTAGTTGTAACACTTAGTATCACATACTTTGTGTCAAAGTACGCATGTTGAAGATCTGAGTTGGAGTATAAAGGTAGGTCAATGTAGACCAAGTGTTCCAGTGCTAGGAACGCAAAAGACTCAGAAGAAGTTGTATAAATTTCCTCTTCTTTAAATATTTGCCGAATGGCTTGTGTGACAAAAGATCTCAAGCGGTTAAGAGTCAAAACATTTGTAATGTGTATGCCTTCTTATAATAACATTTCCTTCAATACCTAGTCCTCCACTTTGAAAGAGTGAGGCATGGCCCCATAGACATAATAATCGACGGTACGTTCACCCCTGGTTGTCTTGATACGAACTTTTATCCCTCTTGCTGTAATGGGCTTGCTGAGAGTAAAAATCCTTCCTCTTACAAAGAGACAGATACGTTTGGTGACTTAGCGAGTAGCTAAATGAGGCAGGAGATGATGTAATGGGTGTCTGAAAGGCTAATATCTCCTCACTTGGTAGAACTTGACTTCCACTTCCCATTTCTTGATAAGGGTTAACCATATGGGGGTTCCCTTGGTATGTCTTTACTTCGGCTTAGGCGTGGTTGTAAGCTTGTGCCATCACCTCAGAGTAAGTCTTCCAAGTGTTGGCATTGATCATGTACTTGAAGAAACAATCACGTAGGCCTACCGTGAAGGCCTTGAGGGCGGTCTTGTCATCTGCCTCAGTGCAGCGAGAATACTCATGGCTGAAGCGACTGGCATACTCTCGTAGTGACTCGTCCGGCTTCTAGCGAATAGTGTACAAGTCATCCGTAGAATGCAAGTGATCGGTCTGGAAGATGTGTTGAGAGACAAACAGTTTCCTCAATTCCTCAAATGAGTCTACTGTCTCAGGTGGAAGATGGCAATACCAGTTTAGAGCTCCGCCAGAGAGGGTGGAGGGGAAGAGAAGACATTACTCTTCGTCAGTATGCATCCGATATGCCATGGTGGACTCAAAGAGGTTAAGGTGTTCAATTGGGTCCTCCCTTCTAGTATAGAGTTGTAAACTAAGCTTTTGTTTTGTCTTCACTTGAAAGGGGGTGTCGATGATCCTTCTTATGAGAGAGCCATGCCTAGGTTGGTTCGAGTCAGGTATCTCGGCCTGACGTTCGGCCTTCAACTTGGTTACTTCCACAAGAAGCTGAAGGACAAGGGGGTTCTGAGTAGAGTCATGTACCACTGGAATTTTCTTTCGTAAGTTTCCATCGCCTCTTGGAAGTAAGAAAGTTTGAGCAAGGGCGTGTGGTTTTTTCTTGGACTCGCCGTACTGACTTATAAGATGAGTCTATCGGAATACCTCAGAGTCCTCCGTACCTTCATATTCCTCTGGGACCTGTCATTCCTTCCCTAGATTGGCAGCTGGCCTGGGTCGTGAGAGGGGACCGAGTCTTTCAGAAACCCTTGGGTCATTGATCTTCGAGCATATGTGGAGGGGATTCTCTCGACGTTGCTTTAGGAAGTCTCGCAGTCACGATAAACGACTTTTAATCCTTCAAACCCTTCTGCAATGAGGTGTTTTCCTCCATTTCTTCTACTTCGGGTCGAAGCATCTGAGTTGAGAGAAGTCTCATGTTGATCAATGTTTTGATGATTAGCTTGCTCCTCATCAGGGATACCCATGTCGAAGAGAGGTGACCCTCTGTGTTGGGGGGCACCCAGATGATGGTTGATGTCCATAGGGGCAACGAGCTCACGTGTTTGAGTACGCCTAGTTTCGTGGAGCGTCTCAAAGAGCTTCTCATACTGCTCTTAGAAGACCTCATTCTTCATTGCTATCTTGTTGTTCTGAGCTTCTAACTCATCGAATTTAGCTTAAAGAGCAACCCTCTTTCCTTCCTTCCTTTGTTGCTTCGCACTAGGTGCATAAGGGGTGTCATTCTGTATGTTGTGGCTTCCTTCGCTCCCCATGTTGAAGAGGGATGCCTAGTCAAAAGAGAGTGTACGAATGGTGGAAACCAGCTTGGCAAAGCTGAAGAAAGTGGGAATAAGTGTCGTTCCCACAGACGGTGCCATATGTTGATGCACAAAATCAGTGAGGACTTTGGTACAACAGAAAGTGTTAAGTTTGTGACCTTCGTTAGATTGCTCCGGTCACTAATGTGGATAAGTATGCAAATGGATAGAGACAGGGAAGCAAACAAAAGATGTACGTTGTTCACCCAGATTGGCTACGTCCACGGAGTAGAGGAGTTCTTATTAATTGTGAAGGGTTTACACAAGTACATAGGTTCAAGCTCTCCTTTAGTGAGTACTAGTGAATGATTTAGTACAAATGACATTAGGAAATATTATGAGAGAATGATCTCTATTTATAGAAGAGAGTTTCTAGTTTCATTCTGACATTGACACGTGTCGTGTTGTGATTGGCTTCTGATGTTGACACGTGTCGCACTATGATTGGCTTCTGATGTCAACACGTGTCACACTATGATTGGCCTCCTAGTTGGAGGGAAACTCTTATGGGTCCTTGACGGTATAACGTTGACCGGTGCTCAGTAATTTCGGGATTGGTCAAATATGGTACAAACATACAATAACACTAAAGTTGATACCAATTCGAAAATTGTATGAACCAATGAAAAGAAAATTTTAATTGTTAAAACGATTACTCGTTGTTATATAATCTACGTCGCTATTTGATTTACTTTGAAATAATTTACTATTTCATATGTTCTTTGTTTTGTTGGCAAGTACAAAACTAGACCAACGGTTGACCCGTTAAAATAGTTCGCGAAATAGTTGGGTTTCAGCTGAATGTTAAAAAAAATAAAATAAAATAAAAAAAAAATCGTTACTGGATGAAATGATTAACTCGTTAACAAAACAAGTCATTTCGGGTCAACCATTTTTACCATAAGCTCACTGGCAGAGCCACGTTAAGGGCTATCTTGGGCTATAGCCCAAAAATAAAATTTGACATGTAATTTTTATTAATTTTCGAATGTAGTCCACCATATATTAGTCACTGATCCAAATTCTCTCGGTTTGACTATATAAAATTATATAATACAGTTTACAAACCATCTCTTTTTCTTACATTCTTTTTTTCTCATCAATTCTTGTATATGTACAAGTTTGGATTTGTTTGAATTTAAACAAGTATTTGTTTATTCTTGGCTCACCTTGTCAAAATTTTCTTTAGTTAGCTAATACGGTGAAAATACAGTATCATGTTTTTTTTTATAAATATTTAAATCTTTAAGCTAGCTCACCCGGTGAAAAATTCATCGCTCCACCATTGCATAAGCTAATGGATTGAATTTGAATGACCCGTGTAGAAATCAATTAGTGGTGAATCTAACCCAAACCAACTAAACCCAACTATTTGCCAGCTCTAATTGTAATTCGTTAATCCTCATTTCTATCAAATTTCTCAAATCAATATGAACAACTAATTAACGTCAGCCAACCCCAACAGTATATCTTTTACAGTCACAAGTGATAATAGGAGTGTTAGGTGAAGACTGAACCTAGCTACGTAATCTCCTTTTAGCACACAGATCTCAGTAGTAAAAACATAACGTTGCCCTTGACTGCTTCTCAAGATTCTCTGTAAAAAACAAAAGGAAAAGGTAACCATGCATGCACGTTCTCATGTTCATTCTTGTATTTGATCCAGCCTAACTTGCTACTGTTGTTATCCTCTACGATACGGAGAACATGAAAGGAAGGTTCTCAACCAGTTGTACTTTTGTTTTCATTTTATATCAACTATTTAAAGTGAAATTAATCCATTTCATGCCATTTCATGTGGAAAAACCCTTGGAAAATTGACAGTCAGCTTTCATGTAGCTTTCATGGTAGCTAGCTAAGCTAGATGGACATTTTAAAAATTCATCTCAATGTGCAATGTAGTAAAGCCAATTTAAAATACTAAGGGGGTGTAGTCAAACTAAGATTTTAAAGGATTTTAAAAGTGATAAATTTGATAGGGTTTAGGAGGATTTAAGACTTTTACAAAATTCATATGGATTTTAAAGAATTTGAATAGATTTAGTTTGTAGATTTTGGTGGATTGTGGTGGATTTTGGACACCAACCCAGAATGTCCACTAGGACTCCGAATTGAGCTGTGCTAGTCGACATCGAAAGATTTCACCTATGCTCTCATAAACGGACCTAATTGCCCACTTGCTTAACGAACCCAACAATAAGTTATTGATATTACTGTAACATCCCACATCGTCCAGGGGAGTGGATCCTCTAAGCCTTATATGTATATTCTCATCTCTACCTAGCACGAGGCTTTTTGGGAGCTCACTGGCTTTGGGTTCCATCGGAACTCCGAAGTTAAGCAAGTTCACGCGAGAGCAATTCCAAGATGGGTGACCCACTGGGAAGTTCTCGTGTAAGTTCCCAGAAACAAAACCGGGTGACCCACTAGGAAGTTCTCGCCTGAGTTCCTAGAAACAAAACCGTGAGGGCGTGGTCGGGGCCCAAAACGGACAATATCATGCTACGATAGAGTCGAGCCTGGGATGTGGTGGGGGCCCGGACCGGGATGTGACAATTTGGTATCAGAGCCAATCTCTAGTCGGAAGTGTGTTGACGAGGACGTCGGGCCCCTAAGGGGGGTGGATCCTCTAAGCCTTATATGTATATTCTCATCTCTACCTAGCACGAGGCTTTTTAGGAGCTCACTGGCTTCGAGTTCCATCAGAACTCCGAAGTTAAGCGAGTTCGCGCGAGAGCAATTCCAAGATGGGTGACCCACTGGGAAGTTCTCATGTGAGTTTCTAGAAACAAAACCGAGTGACC
Source organism: Malus sylvestris (assembly GCF_916048215.2). Classification (NCBI taxonomy): domain Eukaryota; kingdom Viridiplantae; phylum Streptophyta; class Magnoliopsida; order Rosales; family Rosaceae; genus Malus; species Malus sylvestris. The sequence goes on along the minus strand of NC_062264.1, from coordinate 3,592,529 downwards.
CACTGGGAAGTTCTCGTGTGAGTTCCTAGAAACAAAACCGTGAAGGCGTGGTCGGGGCCCAAAACGGACAATATCATGTTACGATGGAGTCGAGCTTGGGATGTGGTGGGGGCCCGGGCCGGGATATGACAATTTGGTATTAGAGCCAATCTCTAGTCGGAAGTGTGCCGACGAGGACATCGGACCCCTAAGGGGGGTGGATTGTAACATCCCACATCGCCCAGGGGAGTGGATCCTCTAAGCCTTATATGTATATTCCCATCTCTACCTAGCACGAGGCTTTTTGGGAGTTCACTGGCTTCGGATTCCATCGGAACTCAAAAGTTAAGCGAGTTCGCGCGAGAGCAATCCCAAGATGGGTGACCCACTAGGAAGTTCTCGCGTGAGTTCACAAAAACAAAACCATGTGGTCGTGGTCGGGGCCTAAAGCGGACAATATCGTGCTACGGTGGAGTCGAGCCTGGGATGTGACAATATTAATATAATTTTTTAATTGAAAATAAAAGGAAAAATCTTTCCCCTTGCCCTACTGTACTCGATAACCACTTTATCCCCTCCCTTTTCGGGTCCCCTTTCACACAACCACGGCTCTATCTCTTTCTCAATTGATAGATCAATATAACTTTGGTGAGCTTTTGAGCACTAAACCACCAACAACCATCACCACCGACTGCCATTTTCCCACAAACGGATGCTGTGGTACTTTAATAGTGCTTGTAGTACCACAAACATTAAAAAAAATCAAAATGGTGTGAGAGTAGTATTAACCAAAATCCTAGATCGATCATGTCCTTCGATGATCATACATGCCTAATTAAAGTCTAAGGGTCATAATAAGAGATTCCACCAAAGTATATGGTGGTTACCTGTGTGTGGCTGGGGTTGGTAGAGATCTGAGGACTGCTCAGATGGAAAAGGATTTGAAATTCTAGAGGGTGAGGTTGGATTATTTTTAGTCTTGGTTATATATACTTTGACACACCCCGACCGAGATCAAGCCATGATGACCGTCACGTGAGGGTGCGTAGCCATGTGCACAGTGCGGAAGCGATAATGATAAGAATTATACGAATAATTGAAAACCAATTTACTAGAGTGCACTACTAAACAGAAAGTGATAGAAGTTAGTTACAACATTAAACACTCCTAATCAGAGCATAAAGTCTAGGTGTAGTCCAGTAAGACAAGTACTAGCTATACAGTACCAGGAATGTCCTACTATTATTTAGATAAGTCAAAACTGCCGACGTCCTCAAGCCACCAACAGCAAGCTTAGTTAAAACCTGGAGGGGAGCAAAACAGAAAACGTGAGTGGGCAAAAACAAATGTTTTACAAAACCATTTCATTTATCAATATACTAACCCCTCGCTGTAAAACATGTATAATTTTTCCCAAAATCAAGATATAAGCATATACATAATATATATATATATATATATATATATATATATATATATATATATATATATATATATGAAATCATATCAATTCAATTCATGCTTCACATAATCATATTTAAATGTATGTTATGCCAAGATATAACAGAGTAAACAATTCAGGTAAGAATAAATTCATAGAAATATGATATGTTAGCCGAAACCCCTGTGATAGTCTGTACGGTTGAATTCATAGCTCAAAGTCAATCTAGCCGGAGTCACTACAATGACTTATACGGCAATGTACTGCACATAAGTCGGAACCACTAAAAAGGGGTCTGTAAGACAAGATTGGGTGTAATATAATTATGCTCAATTTTACTCTCTCATAATAGCCGGGCGATAAATCGCTAGTCACCTACGAGTCGGAACCATAAATAAGGTCTGTACGACAAAACTGTGCACTTAAATTAGATCCAATATGAGCATATAGTGCAGGAGGTGACGTAAATAAACAGGCATGTACTTCACATCTCTGGCTAAATCACAATCACCTTAGGTGCAGTTTTATAAGCTCAACATTATTCAATCACATATCACTTCACATAACTTACCTGAACTTACCTGTGCCTCCACAGCACCACATATATATATATATATATATATGCAACCATGAAATTTACCTGTGCCTCCACAGCACCACATATATATATATATATATATGCAACCATGAAATGCATATTCAGAATATAAAAGCATTTGGCATACTATTTCAAAGCAAAGTTTCCTTAAAAAAAAATGCATTTCTGGGAAATATATCTAGTGTATAAGTATATACTGAAAACAAAAGCCCACTCACTGGTATGTCGAAGGGTCGTAGCCCCCGAGTCACCCGTGGATACGCTCGTCCTTGGGATAAGCCTCACCTATATGCGAATTAACTATAAAAACGTTATTTTAAAGCACATAGGTGAAACTAACTAATAACTTTTCATACATTGCTCAAAATAGGTATATGAATACACCACAGTGACCTACACAACCTCAGGATCATCCCTAAATTTTTAGATAAAATTTTCAAGCTCCCACGCGCTGGCAAGGGCACGGCAAAACGCGCCCCCCACGCTCGGCATCTTCAACCTCCAGACGCCGGAATAGTGTCACCGGCACCGGATTTTGGGCAGACCTGCAACTGCCTATTTCTTGCTCATTTTTGCACCATTTTTTACGCAATTTATACCAAAATGAAGCTCTTAACTTGTAGAACACAATCATACTAATTTAAAGTTTTAAAAGTCACGGGATCTCACCGGAGAATTCCAAGAAAAACCAGCCAAACTTCATCCACACGATCCCGACGTCCAAAACCTTCAAACGAAGCACTTCGAGCTTCCTTAGGACCTCACTAAGCTTCCTACAAGCTTCAAATTCCAAAACCATCCATAATTACGTGTGCATGAACAATGCACAAATCAGGGGTTATGAAAAACTAGGGTTTTCGAATGTATCTTTACCTGAAATGGGTACCAATCGACTCGTCTGAGCTTCACGAACACAATGGTGCCAACCTTGACCACGATCCGTGAAGTTTCAAGGGTTTTGGGTGATTGTCCGTACGAGTTCAAAGGAGAGAGAGAGTGAAACCGAGAGAGAGTGCACGGGAGTGAGAGAGAGAATGGAGGAGTGATGTGTGGTCCAAAATAGTCAACAACCCACAATACACCAAACTCTAATCCTAATTGATTCCAAACAATTAGGATTTAAGAATATTGGTCCAAAAACACAATTAAACCAATAATACAACTCAACGTCCAGGGGTAATTCCGACTTTTCACACCTCCGATAAATAATTAACGTACATCTCCGGGACTGTGACATACTTCTTGCTTTCAAATCCTACAAAATCCACAACTTATTGAAATCCTCCAAAATCTTAATTTTTTTAATACACTTAGATTTGGATAGAGTTTAAAATCCTTTAAAATCTTTTAATTGACTATACTAGGATTTTAAAGTGTTTTAAAATACTCTCAAATCCGAATTTGACTACACCTAACTATTTTTGGCTCCAAATGATCTCTTTGAATCACTACTATGTCTTTCATATCTAGACAAAGCATCTTTATAAATATATATATAAAAAAAAAAAAAAAACTAATTATATATAATGGGAGCAAGTAAGATTTAGAAATGAAAAAGTAGAGGCACTGGAAATTTCAAAGAATCAAAATTGAGCTGGGCAGATTAGTTGGCATGTCATTTGAGACAAATCTAAATCTAGAAGCTTGTAAGATGAAAGGAGGTGGAGAGTTTAGCTGAGTACCCAGGAAGCCGAGCATCATTTTGGTTTTGTTTTTTATTTAACTTTTGAGGAAGGCTTGGCTTCTCAAGATTGAGAAGAAGTTCGTACTTATGATCAGAATCATTCATATTATAAATTACTTTATAATTAAAGATCATCTCTACAAAAAATTAATTAAAACTAAGATTATTTAGTCAATAAATTATAGCAAGTAGATAGAAGTTTCGGAATTCATGTACCGGATCGGTTCATCTATTTTTACACATTTTCATGACCAAACGATCTTATATTTAATTGATTTTTTTTGTGGAGATGATATTGACACAGTAATTTATAATATGAATAATTCCGATTATAAGAATGAAGGTCCATGAATCAGCCACAATGTGAATTGGGGAGGAACTCCTCCTCAATCGTTAAGGAACGAAGTTAATTCCTTTGGCCAAACTCTATATATATTCTTGAAAAAAATTGAGTGTAAATATGAAGAAAAATTTAGTCAAATTTGCAGCTTATTTTCGCTAAAAGTTTATTTCCTGAACATATACATTTGCACCGTATATAGTATTATAAACTCATTGAGAGTTGGTCCTTTATTATATTTCTTCGGTTTCCCAAACTTCCTTAATTTCTTTGTATATTCCTTGTTTTCTTCTACTATGTTTTTGTTTGCCAAGTTGCTATAAAAAAAAAATGCATTATATCGAATTTACCTTAATTTGGCTGTTTTCTTATATCGTTTCTTGGGGGTGAGAATATGCTATTTGATTCTGTAAAGCGAAGAAGAAAATGTGAAGGATCTTCGAAGAAAAATACAATGTTTTCTTTTTCATTGTGGAATTCTGGGCTTTGGCTCTTTATACTCCCTGCTCAGTTCCCTCTCCTTGAAACCAAGAAGAAAATGTGAAAGATCTTCGAAGAAAAATACAATGTTTTCTTTATACTCCCTGCTCAGTCCCTCTCCTTGAAGCTCCAAGTTTGTAGTTTTCTTCTTCGTCTTCTTATCTTCGTATGTACTCCATTTTTTTCCTCGAGTTCCACTCTAATTTAATGTACGGATGTGGAGATTCCATTGATACAGAGCCAATTTCAATAAACTTACTATACGGTTTCTATATGTAAACATTTTTTTTAGTAGAAATATACCCAGATTTGGGGGAGGATAATTGTCGCCGGTGTGTGAGTAACTGCTCTATAGTTTGAGAAAATAAAATAAATCATCATATTCTTACCAAATTTTGTGTTTAGAATGTGGTATAGCTTTTAGGTTAGATTAATCTTAACAAATCGTGACTAAAGCCTACTTTTCTCAGGAAAAGGATCCTCGCCGGATTCTTTTCCTAGGGATCCCATGATCGTGATCGTTCATCATACATTGTGCGGTCAGTTTTTGTAGGTATTATTTATATTTAATTTTAAATTTTAAATTTTGAAATGATCCAACAAACGGATCCTTGCCGGATCCCTTTCCTTTTTCTTGGGTCCAAACTTTATTGCCGGATCCTTTTCCTTTTTCTTGTAGTGATCATTAATGTACCCAAACCTGTGGAAAAGGATCCGGCAAACGGATCCTTGCCGGATCCTTTTGCTTTTTCTTGGGTCTAGACTTTATTAATGTGAGAGAGGGACTCCCATAACTTTTTTTTTTTTTTTGAGAAACTGGGAAAATCAATACAAGGGCCGAAGCCAAAAGAAACAGAAGGCCTAGAGAGACCAACAAGAACTACACAATGAGAAGAAGGTAGAAAACACAAACTTGGAACAAGCCCCAAGTCACCTTAATCTCATCCTAACAGAAATCTAAAGAGGAGGGCAAGGGAGGCCATCCTTGTTTAGCACAGGAACAAACGAATATAGGGGTCTTACAACCCAGACAATGTCGCCCATATTTTCAAACGTGATGGATGTTGATGGCATTCAACAAACTATAAAATTCTTACAGGCAACGTGTCATTTCTCATTGTTCTAAAACGATGAATTTGTTACAAATCCTCCAGGTGTGGCACATTTCGACATATGTTTTTAGCAAGCTAAATATGTATACCAATGTTTTAGCTAATCTAAAAACGTTATAAGATTATAGTCTTTAATTTTGTTATAATTATTACCTGTCTCAAAGTGTGTTGTATACGAATAAGAACTTTGAGATACTCAATCTGTTGCTCTACATAAATTTATGGTCATAAAGAAACAAATAGTGATTCCTTGTTGAGTCTTTTTTTTATTTTTAACAAATGATATTATCTACATTAAGTGAGAGGGATGTGAGCTTAGCCTAGCTAGCAATAAAGTGGAACCTTTTCCTGTTATAAACAAATCAAAGTATAGCACATATACAAGAACTTATTTGTTTATGTGTATTTATGTAGCCTACGTACATATAAACATTTTTATAGTAGTTATTGTCATTTAATCGGAGGATGTATGAAGTTTAACTCATATAATTGTAAATACAATACAGATTGCTATGTCCTCGATAACTAATAGTGCCAATCTCATTAGCAATGATATGTATGTCAAACTGCGATTCAATAGGTAATAAATATTGAGTTGTTGATGCATCTCTTTTTTCTTTCTTTTTTATATCAATGGATGCATCTGTCTCTTACTTTTTTTCTGGACAGCCATCTCTCTCTTATTGTCTGGATTTTGTTTCTAAATGTTAACGTATGTATTTCTTTATGGATTACAAAAATGTTAGATGTTGGTCATATTTCTAAGAAGTTAGGCATATGCTTTGAAGATGCCATGAAAGGGTTGAAAGCTTGAAGAGTTGATGTAATTGACATGCTGCATGTAGTGCCACGTAGTTTAGTCTAGAATTTCCTCTCTTATCCTTCAAGGAGAAATTTTTCATTGTGACGGAAATACAAGTAGTATATCACATGTTTTTATGTAAGTGGTGGAAAATTTTATTTTTTAAGTTATTAACATTTTAACACATATATCTCATCATTTATATATTAACAAGTGATGTACCAACTCATATACCGATTACACTGAAAAATCTCTTCCCTTCAAAACAACGAGATCAGATCAGTCAGTGAATGCATGCATGAACAAAAGTATCCAAAGTTGGACAGAGTTAAAGGACTTTTCTTTAAAGTTCTTTTGTTCTGATTCAAGGAATGGGACCATGAAGGCTTTCGATCTTTGTTTCCATAGTGAACGACATCTCACGTTTCAAATTTTACCTACTCAAAAGCACATGCCTTAACAAGGGATTTCCATTTTTTTTAAATGAGGATCAGTTGTGGAGCTTACAGTATATTAAATTTCAACGATATGTACCTTCTATTTTATAAGTCTTAATTAATAGACAATCCTTACAAAAATTTAATTCAATCCGAAATTATTTGCCTATTTAATTGTTAAGATGAAATTTCATATGCTTCTTAGAATATATAGTGTTCGTCAATTTTTTTTTGTACTCAATTAGATACCTCATATATTTTTAATTTAGCTAATATTTCACAAAAATGATCTATGAGGTGCAACTTAAAAAATAAACAGTTTGAATCGTTGAAGTTCAATGTGGTATGAGCATAGGCTAGATAATCAGGTAATTCTAAAATCAGGAAGAAATAAAGCCTTAATTTGGAAATAAGTCAAGTGAATTTGTTTTTTCCTCCGTCCTCAAGTAATAATTCATGCATACAGTTTTGTTATACAACGATATCAGGGATGAAAGCCTAACAGAGTTACACAAATGGGCCGAGAAGGGTTTGGTTTCGAACTCGTAATTTATGAGAATCAAATTTAAGGTTTCTCACTTCAAAATAGAGAGAGATATTACTAAATCGTAATACAAGAATTCATACATACATTCTTAGTTAACACAAAATTAACGATTGATGTCCATTTAGGTGTAGAATAGACTTCAAACTAATTTTTCATGAAAAAGTGTTTTTTCAAACAGTCAAATTTTGTCTTCAGAAAACGGAAAACGACAATCAATTTGCTCATGAGCTCAAAAATCCAAAGGAAGAAAGAGGCCAAATTGAAGAAGAAACACCCAGGACGACTTGGAATGATACCAAACGAAGACGATGCGTCTATCTAATCCACAACTTTCTCCTTGCAGGCTTGCAGCAACAACTCAATGATCTGGTCCCTGGACAAGCTGTGGGACAATTTACACTTTGGTACAATTTGTATTTACAGTTACCCCCTTTTGCCTTTTTCTTTTTTACCACAACTAGTCCATATTTTGGTAAGGGTCACATTGGCACCAAATAATTGCTTAGCCATTTTCCTGGTTTATAAACTTAATATCCTTTTTGCCCTAAACTACCTTTTCCCCTCCACTTTTCTTCCAGTTCCAAAAGGATGATAGAAACACAAAAAGCAGTAATGGCACCAAATGAAACGCTCCAGCCCACATGGCATTAACCACTCAGACTCGTTCTCCAGCCAAACCCTCGCTCGTTTTATACCACATACTAGAGTGTGTGTAAATCAATGCTAAGAAGAAAGCATCCTTGCAAAACAATGCCGAATGTTGTGCCAATTGGAGTAGGATTCTCTCCCCTCTTTTCTTCCCTCCCCTTCCCTCCCCTTCCCTCTCCTCTTATTTGAACGATCACGGTTAAGCTACGTTAACATCTTATATTAAGTTTTTATAGAAAGAGAAAGACAAAATAGAGAATGTGAGAGGAGGGGATGGAAAGAGGAAGGAAGAGAATCCTAGTCTATGCCAATTTGATGGTAGATCGAAAACCAATGCATTGCCCACTTTTAGTGGACTTGGATTGTCTGCCCTCTTAGTTATGGTGCCCTTCCATGCCCTCCTATTTTGTGCGGTCACGGTTAAGCCACGCCAATATTTTATATTAATTTTTTAATAAGATAATAAGACAAAAAATAATAAAAATATAAAATATTGACGTGGCTTAACCGTGACCGTACAAAATAGGAGGGCATGGAAGGGCACCACAACTAGGAGGGCAGACAATCCAAGTCCACTTTTAGTTTTCTCTTTCGTTTGGGTCTAGTGGCCTATAGCACCCTCTTTTTACTTATGGCTTGTTTGAGATTGCTTCTATAAAAGCCAAAAGCGTTTTATGTTGTGCTTGGCAAAAAAAATTTAGAAGTGCTTTTGGCTCGTAATAGTGTTTTTTAGAGAAGCACCTATCATATGCTCTTTCAGAATGCACTTTTTAAGTTTTTTTTTCTATGTAACACTTTGGATTTTCAATAAAAAAAAAATCAAAGTGTTTACAACAAAAGCAGTTATAGTATAAGTGCCTTTTGAAGAAAGCAATCAAACGAATCATTAATCACATGATGAGAAAGATGATACACAGTATATCCCAGCTGTGTGTTAATGCCAAGAAGGGTGGGGAGAAGCTCTAGCTCTAGGAGCATAGGATTATGGGTTAGAGGCTCTCAGTGAAGAGGCAAAGGTCTTTTGCAATAATTGAGACAGAGTTCAAAGCCCATGTGATGTAATCGGCAGCCCACTAGCTAGTGCTTAGCATTGGGAGGGACGATATAGCATAAGCCTCAGTCCTTCACTGTAGTCCAAAAAGGAAAGACTCGGATCAAATTTCTAACACCAATGGACATGACACCATGCACTGTCTATTCTCATCATGCACTGTCTTTGCTCTTCTACAGTTCTACAGCCAGTGCAACCTACAATAAAAGACAAATTAAATAGGGTAGTGATCTTCACATTCCTGTTTTCTCCTCCTGCATTCACGTTATTCACCTTTTGTTTCTTTCGTTTAATTCTCTTTTGATTTATCCAACCCTAAATACAAGGAGAAAGCAGCATCTCCATCAGTAATTTGGCGATCAAATGTGGAAGATTTCACGTTTCATTCGTTTTCTCCTTATGCATTCACCTTTTGTTCTTTTAATTGATTCTCCCTTAATTTATCCAACCCTAAACCTAAGAAAAAAGGGAGTTGTACGAGGTAAGAAAGAGAGTTGGGAAATCACTTCCCATACAATATCTATAACGGAAGCCTGCAAATCATGCTAAAAAACCACTAGTTTTCAAGGGGATTGTGCCTCGGCAGCTAGCCACTTCTATAAGACTACAAGCATTTCTAGTTCTATAATCCAACTCTTGGCCCATTAGGATTGCAACATCCAGATTGCTTCTAACTACTCTTGTACGGAGGCAGTTCATTTCATGTTGCACTTAAATGCTTAAGCCACCTAATTTGGTGATCAAATGTGGAAGATTTCACCCCTTTGATTAGGGTTTTATTCTTCTTCATATGTATCTCCATCCCCAAGAATGATTCCCGCTTCTAAATATGGAGAGCAACTTTCATGGGACAGGTACAACACGTGCCTAGTGCCAATGATGCAGTGCCATTTGAAGTGTCTCCACAACACATTATGTCATTGGCACGGGACACTATGGTGGCAAGATACTCCGGCGATGGAAGTCCTCCAGAATATGGAAACAATCTGTATGGAAACTATCTCTACTAATTTTGCGGTAGTCTATACATGGTATATTGTCAAAGAGAAGAAGATATTCAGAATTAAAAACATTCCTTCAGTAAATTTCGTCAAAGAGAAGAAGATATTCAGAATTAAAAACATTCCTTCAGTAAATTTCGTAGACCATGGAAATGCAAAATCAGATCTCCGTTAAATAGAACTACTATAAAACTATCTGAATTCACTACCTGGAAACAACAGCGTGCATAACAAGTACTTACAGTTAGTGTGTGCCCAAGCCTGAGCAATTAACATTGTATATTCTGGGTACAATGTGGTTACCACTACAGAAAGGAGAATATATATGGAATGTATAAGAGCTAATATAATCTTGATTACGTCAACACAGATGTTTCTCATTACCTAATGCCTATCACCTCTTGTTACGTCCAGGTCCAGACCTGGGACCTGGGAACCGAGAAAACTGCAGCCGCAAGTAATTAGAATCTGGAGCGTGTTCGTCCATTTCATAACCTGCGAAAGCAACACAAATGTCAGCATCTTCCAGCATTTCAAAAACCACTAGCATGGGAAATTATAATGAGCAACGCAAGCTAGTTCTACAGGATCTAGAGTGTAGAGGTATCATAAACTCCAATCTTAAATTACAAGAAACCATCTATAACATTTTTGTGAACTGCCTCATCCTCTTTACACCTGGCTATGCATGAAGAATTCTAGCATAAATTTACCATTTACATGATTGAATAAGGTACCATTGAAATAGCAGTTACAAAGTTATAAAGGAAACAAATAAAAACAAAAGGAAGAAACAAGCTTTCTTTGAAACTGATAGCCACCAAGGTTGATGACAAGAAAAAGCAATCACCTTGCAACGCACTCATAGCAGTTGCTGCACAGGCTGGATTTTCAAAATCCACAAAACAAAGAATAAGAGGGTCCCCACCACGCTGCATTATGGACAAACCGGAATATTAGTGTGAAGACAGATTATAAACTTCCCAAAAGTCAAATCAAGTAGCACAACAAGAATCTCAAGTCAGAGTGAACAATAAAAACAGAATGACTAAGAAAAGTAATTGTTTACAATAATCCTCCCCCACATACATGTTTGGACTCTTTGCTCACAAGCCTCACTGCTTTGTATCCCACAAAAGGACGAAAGATATCTTGGAGTAATGTAAAGGATCAGCGATGGAAAATTTATTGGGTTAAGCAATAAGATTGGAAACAGCAAAATGCACTAACTCTTAAGCATAATAGAAAGATCATAAAGGATACGAGCTACTTCCCTCCTTGTGCTGTCAGGAGGAAGTCCTTCAACATATAAAGTGCTGGATGCATCCAGAGGCAAAGGAACTGTTTCACGTCCAGGCCTAGCCGTTGCATCTACTGGGAGCTGATTAGCAAGATTCATATTTCGACCATTTGTTAGTAGATCAGAAGACATAGCTCCAGGACGACCCCTCATAGAATGATCAGCCATTGGAGGACCTGACATTCCACCACCAACAGCCCTTCCCATTCCAGCTCCACCAAAAGTACTCGCTTCTCCAGAAGTGTACGAAGGCATTTCCTTTAAAAGAAAGTAGGATAATGTTTTGGTACAAATACAAAAACAGGGAGCTGTATCACAATGAATAATAAGCATAGTTTCAAATGCTTAAGAAAGTCACCGCATTCTGAAGATAGCGGTCATATGCTGATCCGATTGATCTGCTATCCTTTACAGTCCTAGGACCGCCAATATCATCCTCTCGTGCAAAATAACCATGCATCTCTTGACCTGAAGACAGGTTGACAATACAGAAAAGTAAGGACCTGTCTGGTGATGTTTTCCAAAACCATCTGCATAAAACGTTTTCAAAAAATGAAAACAAGATAATATTTTTGCATTTTAACATTAGAGAATGCGTCTGGTAGAATAGTTTGAAAACTATTTCTTAAAACAAAAACAGTGAAAATGAATTCATTGTTAGTATGAGAAAGGATTGAATTACAGAATTTGCAATTAAGCAGCAATATTTGAAAATTAGCTTCAACTAAGTATTATAACCAAACACATAACCAATGTTAATGCATTTTGACAAGACGTGCGGATGAACCAAACATTTATTGTGAGTTAGAGCCCCTTTAAATGGCACAAAAGTGAAATTGACTTATCCCATGGACGTAGCAAATCTAACCAAAACCATTGTGAGTTAGAGCCTTTTAACTGGAACATTCATATCAATCAAACATCCAACACCAAATATACACCCAATACAAGTACAGTATAACCATTCCAGATTTAAAAATAAAATAAAGTAATATAAAGCATCACCAAAAGAAGAGATAAAGAAACAGATACAAGTACAGTATAACCATTCCAACACCAAAAAGAAACTGATACAACAAAATAAAGCAACATCAAACATCCAACATCAGCTCTATATGCCATACAAGTACCATAACCATTTCGACACCACAAAGAAACTGATACAATGAAATAAAGCAATGTCAAATATCCAATATCAGCTCTATATCTGATACAAGTAGCATCTTCCATTTCTCCACAAGTTCAACAAAATTCTTGTCGACTCCATTTAACTTGAAATGATACCAAATTCTATCATTCAAATTTATCACGTAAGAATTATTCACATCAAACTTATTATCCACAACCAAATGGTTTCACATCTGAGACAGAGATGACAACATTGAGAAGGGAGAGAGGGAGAGAGAGAGAGGGGGGGGGGGGGAGTGTTGAAGAAGAAGAGGGTCCACATATTGGTTTCGAAGAATGGCTCTCAGACAGGCTTTGGGAGTGGGGCTGGAGTGCAGGTTTTTAGGGTGTAGAGAGAGTGTGAGAGACGAGATACAAAGGAGAAAGAAAAGCAGAGAGAGGCGACAAACGTTAAAAGTGAGGGCCAACAACAGATGCTCTGAGGAAGACTGAGATACTCATTCCAGTTGAAAGGTTCCTATCTGTGTTTCTAACTATTCACCATGTTTCACATTTCCCCTGAAAACAAAATAAATTGGGGAAAAGTTGTTTCCTAACTTGAAAAATAAAAGTTGAGATCCTTGACAAAATTAATGCACGGAACGCATATTTTACCCTTTATGAAAAAGGCAAGACACTGAGAAAACATTAACAAACAGACATAATTCAGCTGTAAATATTACAACTATTGAACAAGAGAAAAGGCATAAAAAGAAGAAATGAAAGAACATAAATCAAGAAACCAGTTGAGAAGTAATAGGGGGATGTAGAATATACCTCATCTAGCAGTTAACAAACAAGGTGGTGATGAACTAGTAAAACTGCTTTCAAGGTTCAAAAGTACAAAGAAAACATACCAATCGAAACATCTACATAAGACTATACAAGGCTATGCTTTTGATCGTGACTATGAATTTATAACAAGAACTATTCAACAGACAAATAACTAAATCAACAAAAAAAGGGGATTTGGTTATCAAAATTTATATCAATAATATGCATCATAAATATGTATGGGGAATCTTATTACCATCATTATTGAAAAATAGCATTAGATTGGAAGACTGGCCGCACATAAAGGGAAGAATCTACTTGATATCATTTTAGAGGTTTGGGATTTGGTTGGGTTGGGGAAAATACCCATTCTTAAGTACCGTGTAATGTAGTACTTTTCATTTTGCACATAGGTCTCAACAACCACACTGAACCAGGTTTTCTTGGGTTCAGCTTATTCAGTATGGACTGAAAGAAACATAAGAGCGACAAACTGTGATTTGGTTACAAAGAAAATAACGACAGAAATCATCTGCTAGTAAAGCTTTCTTGAAAGATACATTATGATATGGAATCATACAAGTATGACTGTTCACCCCAATTGTAGCAAGTGTAACAAAAAGGCTAAACTATATTATATACTTCATGAAGTACCTGAAGATGTAAGAATAAAAACAGAAGCAAACATTTTTCATTTTTTTTCAAAAAAAGGAAAAGAAAAGAAGGCACCTAGCTACAAAACCAGAAACTGCATATCTGCAGGAATAATTGGAGATAAAAACAAGCAGAGTCATCAGACAACCGAACTGGAATCTTTGTCAACGATAGATACTCTACACACAAAATTCACCATTTTGAACATAATTTTACAGTGAAACCCTAAAACCCATCAAGAACTACTAAAGCAAAAACACTTATGGCACAAAAATCAGACTTCGAGCTAACACTTGAGCAGTGTGCTCCCTCTTTACACCCAAGTTCAGATCCTCCACTCCCCATAGTTTCGATTAGACTATAATATCGCTCGAATAAAAAACAAAAAAGGTCACATATTTAAATTGTTTGACAACTAAATCTATAATGCAAAAAATCCAATCACAGTTCCATCCAATTAAAGAAAATAACTATGAGACACGGCCACAGAGAACGTACCGTAGTCAGAACGAGGTCGTTTATGCACGCCGCCAGAGGGACCAAGTTGATGCTGCTGCTGCTGCTGCCGGTTCCATAGGCCGTCCCCCATTTCAGTTATCCTGCAAATTTCCAAATTTCAGCAAACAAACTAAGCAATTATAACTAAAATTTTGATAAAAGCCCTAACTTGATTGAACCTTTTCGGCGATTCGAATTCGCGAAACCCTAATCTGATCAAGCTTTTTCCCGCAACAGCTTCAGCTTCCGTGTTTTTTTTTTATTTTTATTTATTTATTTTCAGTGACCTGCTTTGCTCCAGCGAGTGGTTTTTGACGTCGATACTCGCCGACGACTCAGATCGCGTGTTTATTCTTTAGAGTAATTTTGCTGCGGGAGGCCTCATTGGTTCCCTTCGGCAGTTTAGCAGGGATTTTGCCACGCGGATCATCAGTACACTTGGACCGGCCGGATTGCTTTGCCAAGTTAAGGAGTGAGTCAAATTGCACTCATGCTCCCCTTGGTTTAATCGGAGACTAAACTCCGTTATTTCAATCCGTCAAATGAGACAATGACTACTCTCTTTTTTTGGGGCAATAGAGAAAGGCTTACCATTCTTTATTAGTAAGTAAGAGGTCTTAGGTTCGATTCTCGTCAAAGACGAATTTGAACTATATTATTATTAGCTTATTGTAAGGCTAAGCTTCATCTTCTTCCACCTTAGTGTAGATAATATCGTTTGTTAAAAAAAAAATTAAAAAAAAAAAGCAAACGTTTGCGTTTTTTTTTTTCACATCAAAATATCATGATGCTCGAGTTTTTTTTTCTACTCAAGTAAATTGTCACATAACGTTTTGTGTCAATTGGGCCATAAGATTTCACTTTTTCACACTACACCTTGAGATTTTAGAACTGTATCAATTATGTTTTTTGTCTAACAAATGTTTTGAGTCTTCATTAAATTGATAACTTTGCGAGCGTGGAACACATAATTGGGTTGATATGTATAGCCACATTTGTACCAAATTGACCCAAAAACTCATCAATTTAATGGATAATTAGACGTTCAAATAGACAAAAGGTGTAAACGTGCAGTTTGAAAAAATGGAAACCTCATGACCAATTTTTAAAAACACTTCAAACCTAAAAGGTATATGTCACAGCCCGTCCCAGAATTACTAAATACCGAGGACGTGAAATTACAAAAACGCCCTTAAACGGGATTAAGGTGCGTAAATTTGGTATTTGTTTTACACTAAGATCTTAAACTAGGGTTTAGATTTACATTTGTTTGGTCTAATAATTTTGTATTGGACTTAGGTGGGATCCCCACCTCCTGAAATCCTTCCCCAAAACCCGTAGGTTGTCTCTCTCCCTCTTTCTTCCTCATCTCTCCCTCAGAAACACTCTCTCTCTCTCTTACTCTCGAACTCTCTCAAGCTCTCGGACAAACACCAAGAACAACCACAAACGTGCACCAACGTCCAATCTAAGATCATCTTCGTGATCTTGGGAACTTCACGAGCACGGGGGTATAAGTTTCAGGTAAGTTTCATTTCTGAAATCCTAGTTTCAAAACACCCCGTGAATTGACACTGTTCACGAACTTAAAATTGGTTGTGTTTTAGGCTAAAGCAAGATCACCACGAGTCTTAGGAAGTCCTAAGGAGGCTCGGAGTGCCTCGTTTGAACAAAATGGACGTCGGGATCGTCGGGTTCGAGTTTGGCCGAAATTGAGGAATTTTGGAAGGTATGATCTAGTTGTTTTTAGGCCCTAAAACCCTTCCAACGTGATAGTACTTGTTAAATGCTTCATTTTGGTATAAAATTCGAAGAAATTGGTTGAAAAACGAAGGAGAATAGTGGATTTGAAAAGTTTCCAGAAACCGGCGAACAGTCGCCGGCGACCGGCGATTCGCCGGAGAAGACAGGGAATCTTCCGTCAAGTTTGACGGAATATTCCGACGCCGTTAGTTAACTTTAACGGAAACCGTTAGTTTTTAACGGAATATACTAGGATTTGACGGAATATTCTCTAACGCCGTTCACTGTAGCCGTCAGTGTGCATGTCACGTGGCCGCGCGTGGGCCGCGCGTAGGTCCGTGCCACGTCAGGCGCGTGGGGGCGCGTGAGGACTCCAAAAATTATTTTAAAAATATGGGGATGATCCTGAGGTTGTGTAGGTCACTTTGGTATATTTATATACCCAATTTGAGCATCGTATGAAGAATTAATTACCTAGTTTGGTTTAGGTGCGTTAAATGTGCGTTAAATGATTGTTTTAAGTTATTTCACTTCTAGGTGGAACTTTTAACGAGGACGAGCACATCCAGGGGCGTCAAGGGGGTTACGACCCGGCGACATACCAGTGAGTGGGCATTTGTTTTTATATATACCTATATACTCGATTTCCCCAGAAATCAAATTTAAATGAAAAGTATATTGAAATGAAATGAAATATGATGTGATTGCCATGCATAGAATATTATGGATATTATGAATTGTCGTATGATGCATATATGTATGATGGTGCTGTGGAAGCACAGGTAAGTATTTAATTAATATTATGATGATGATGATGATATATTGAGCTCATATCCTGCACCATGGTTTAGTGCTTATAGTATTCACCGCATCGCACGCTCGCCTTGGATCCAAGTAGATGCTGGTCGTACAGTCCACGCGGAGTGGGTACGACGGGCCAGTCGTAGAGTGTTAGTGAGATTATGACTGGTGGGTGACCTTAGGTTATTGTATACAGATGATTGATGAGAGAAGCACTAGAGCGAATATTACCATGAGTCGTTCAGACTACATTAGGTAGTTCCGACTTATGTGCAGAAGGCCGGACAGGTCACGCGGAGTGACTCCGGCAGAGAGTGAGATTGATAGATGTTGAGCTCTAGGTTCAATCGTTCAGGGCTATTAGAGGGCCTACGATTGATTATTTCTTTTACCTGATTATATTATGTTAATGCATTCATACTAAACTGTTGAAATTGGCATGGTACATTCTTTATTGAATCTGTTATAAGATTGATGATTGAGACAGTTGAGATATATATGCTATATACTATTTTTCTGGGAAAGTATACAGGTTTTCCAAAAAGGGGTTATAATTGTGGATTTATGAAATGATTTGGAAAAGATTGATTTTCGCCCACTCACGTTTTCTGTTTTTCGCCCCTCCAGGTTCTAGTTGATAGTTGAGGCGTTGGTGGCCTACGAGGACTGCTTCGGCGTTCTGACAGACTAAATAAATGTAGGATTCACCTGAGGGTGTTGTAAAATAGTTATGTTCCTACTTGACTGCACCTAGATGCTTATGCTCTGTTTATGTGTGTTTAGTACACTCTTATGCACATAGAATGCTAGGTTGTAAATAACTGAAATTAGTGGTTTTCGTTGACTCGTATTTTATTATTAAATCGTTTCCGCTTGCGTTATGGTTACGTCACACTTACGTGACGGCCAGCACGTCCTAGTCTTCGGGTTAGGGTGTGTCAGTTTGGTATCAGAGCATAGGTTGCAGTCCTGTATAACTAATGAGTTCTTCTATTGATTTTGTTATGTTTTCTGTCAGAATTATGCCGCCTTGTAGAGATCCTCGCCGTGCTGCTGAGCCTAATTTCCCCGATATAACTCAGTTAGGGGCAGCAATGGCTCAAGCTTTTCAGGCTAATATCCGTCCTCCTCAGAGAACGCCCGTAGAGACGATGTATAATCTGAAATTGGAAACCTTTGAGGGAAATGAAGGTTATGAAGGGGCAGAAAAGTGGTTGGATCGAATTGAGCAGACCTTTCAAGTGATGCAAAGTCAGGGAAACCTGCCAGCTAATAGATGGGTGGAGACTACCACCTGGTTTTTGGGCCGTGAGCCAGCTGCGTGGTGGATAAATCAGTCGAGGCACATGGCACCTGAAAGGGCAGCCGAATGGGAGGTATTTAAGGAAAATTTTATGAAGAGATTTGTTCCTCCGGAATATATAGATCGCAAGAAACAGGAATTCACCAGTCTGAAGCAGAGAAATATGTCTGCACATGAGTACTACAGGAAGTTTACTGATTTATCCCGTTATGATTCTGATTTAGCGGGTAATCAAGCAGAAATGCTTCGTCGTTTCAAGCTAGGATCTAAGAAGAAGTACAGAACGTTTGCCAATGCACTTCCCTGTGCCGATTATCATGAGTATTTTGAGATTCTGGTCAGGATGGAAGACTCTGATAATCTTCCGGACAGTGAGGATGAAGAGGATAAGGGTAATGGTCAGAAGAAAAATGAGAAAGGTAAAGGTGTTTCCATTCCAGGACCTCGTCAGATGCAGAATTTCAAGAAAAGTGGAATGAGTTCGAGTTCTTCCAGTGGTGGATTTAGTGCCACAGGTCCGAGGAGAGGAGGTGGTAGGTTTGGTAATGGACCTAGATTTTCTGGTCAGAGAGGCTTTGGTGGTGCTGGTAATTCGGGTCCTCCGTTATGTCGCCGTTGTAATTTCCGACATCATGGGGAATGTAGGAGAAGCAGTGGTGCATGCTTTACATGTGGTCAGACAGGACATAGAGCTATGTATTGTCCCCAGAATCAGCAGAGGCCCCAGCAGCCTGTTATGCCAACATCAGCACCGACTCAACAGAACTTTAATTCAGGCAGTTATGGCCAGGGTGGTCGTGGTGGTGCTTATCACTATCAGGGTGATGCTGCTCCTTATGCTCCGGGACAGTATCACTATTCCCAGGATCCTTATTTTCAGAGTGGATATTCTCATGATCAAGGAGGTTATACTTCATATCCGTCTATACCAGCTAGCGGATCTCAGTGGTATCAGGGGGGTCAGCCCCAACAGAGCGGAGTTGCTGCTAGTAGTACAGGGTCGTTTAGGCCGCCTGCCCAGGCAGGTCAAGGACGTACTCATCAGGGACGAGGTAACCAGAGTGGCAGAGGTCGTGGAGGACGACAGCCAGCTCAGGGACGTGTTAACCACATCTCGCTGCAAGATGCTCAGAACCATCCAGACTTGATTATGGGTACGTTGAATGTTCTTGGTCATTTTGCTAGAGTCTTGATTGATTGTGGTGCTACACACTCTGTGATTTCTCATACATTTGCTCAAATAACGCAACCTCATCCTTCACCTCTAGGGTTTGATTTAGAGTTTGCTATGCCTAGAGGGGATAAATGTTATGTTGATAGTTTTTACTCTGGGTGTCCAGTGATGGTAGATAATGTCATTATGCCTGCTAATCTTATCCCGTTAGACATCGTGGATTTTGATGTGATTTTAAGGGCGGATTGGTTGCATTATAATCGCGCCCATATAGATTGTTACGGGAAATCAGTTACTTTTCTTCGTCCTGGACTACCCGAGGTTACATTTGTGGGTGAAAGAAGTGGGGTGAGGCATGGTGTTATTTCAGCCATAAGGGCGAAGAAATTGTTATCCAAGGGTTGTCAGGGATACTTGGCACATGTGGTGTTAAATGATGTTGATTCCGGTAGTGTGGAGGAAGTCGGAGTAGTCAGACACTATCCTGATGTATTTCCAGATGATTTACCTGGGTTGCCTCCAGATAGAGATGTGGAATTTTCGATTGATTTGCTTCCAGGTACGAACCCTATCTCTTTGACTCCTTATAGAATGGCACCAGCGGAATTAAGAGAGTTGAAAATTCAATTGCAAGAGTTAATTGATAAAGGTTTCATTCAGCCTAGTTCTTCACCTTGGGGAGCTCCAGTGTTGTTTGTAAGAAAGAAAGATGGAACTTTGAGATTGTGCATTGATTACAGGCAATTGAATCGGGTGACGATTAAAAACCGTTATCCCTTGCCTCGTATAGATGATTTGTTTGATCAGCTCAAAGGTGCCTGTGTGTTTTCTAAGATCGATTTGAGGTCTGGGTATTATCAATTAAAGATTAAAGATGAGGATGTTCATAAAACAGCTTTCAGGACTCGTTATGGGCATTATGAGTTTTTGGTGATGCCATTTGGATTAACGAACGCTCCTGCAGCTTTCATGAGATTGATGAATGAAGTATTCCAGGAATATCTTGACAAGTTTGTTATTGTTTTTATTGATGACATCCTGGTATATTCTAAGTCGAAATCAGACCATATTCGACATCTTAACTTGGTGTTAAGGAAATTGAGGGAACACCGGTTATATGCCAAATTTAGTAAATGTCAATTTTGGCTGGATCAAGTGGCATTTTTGGGACATGTGGTATCAGCTCAAGGAATTCAAGTGGATCCTCAAAAGATAGCAGCAGTGGAAAATTGGGAACAACCTCGAACGGTCACTGAGGTGCGGAGTTTTCTTGGTTTAGCAGGTTATTATAGACGGTTTGTTCAAGACTTTTCTATGATTGCCTTGCCATTAACGAAGTTAACCAGGAAGGATGTTAAGTTTGAGTGGGATGAAAGTTGTGAGCAAAGTTTCCAGCAGTTGAAGTATTGCCTTACTCATGCACCTGTGTTAGTACTTCCTGATGATAACGGTAACTTCGAGATCTATAGTGATGCTTCTTTGAATGGTTTGGGTTGTGTTTTGATGCAGCATAGTAGAGTGATTGCCTATGCTTCTAGGCAGTTGAAGACTCATGAAAGAAACTATCCGACTCACGATCTTGAGTTGGCAGCTATTGTGTTTGCTTTGAAGATTTGGAGACATTATCTCTATGGCGAGAAATGTAAGATCTTTACCGATCATAAAAGCCTTCAGTACCTTTTCACTCAGCATGATCTTAATCTTCGTCAGAGAAGATGGTTGGAATTGTTAAGTGATTATGATTGCACGATTGAGTACCATCCGGGTCGTGCAAATGTGGTAGCTGATGCTCTGAGTAGAAAACCTCAAGGGCGACTTAATGCTTTGTATGCCAGTCGTGTTTCTCTTCTGGCAGAGTTGAGATCTACTGGAGTAGAGTTAGAATTGGAAGAGCAAAGTGAAGCTTTTCTTGCCAGTTTTCAAGTCAAGCCAGTTTTAATTGATCGGGTGCTTGCAGCTCAATCGTGGGATGAAGAGATTCAAGAATTGATCAATTTAAGAAATGAAGGGAAGAAGAAAGATCTCAAGATCCGAGGATCAGATGGTATGCTTATGCAAGAGAACAGGATGTATGTGCCTAATAATGAGGAACTGAAGAAAGAAATCTTGGATGAAGCACATTGTTCGGCTTATGCTATGCACCCAGGAGGAACTAAAATGTATCATACCATTCGACCATTCTATTATTGGCCGGGTATGAAGAGGGAGATTGCGGAGTATGTTAGTAGGTGTATTGTTTGCCAGCAGGTTAAGGCTGAAAGAAAGAAGCCGTTTGGGAGATTGCAACCACTTCCCGTTCCCCAGTGGAAATGAGAGAATATAACGATGGATTTTGTGTATAAGCTGCCACGTACACAAAATGGTTTTGATGGCATTTGGGTGGTTGTAGATCGACTTACCAAATCAGCACATTTTATTCCAGTAAGGGAGAAATACTCTTTAAATAAGTTGGCTCAGTTATTCCTATCGAAGGTTGTAAAGTATCATGGTGTCCCAGTGAATATTATTTCTGATCGAGATCCAAGATTTACTTCTAAGTTTTGGATAGCTTTTCAAGAAGCTTTGGGTACTAGATTGCTTTACAGTACAGCTTATCATCCACAGACAGATGGTCAGTCAGAGAGAACTATTCAGACACTCGAGGATATGTTGAGATCCTCTGTGATGCAATTTGGTGATTCTTGGCATGATCGTTTGGATTTGATGGAGTTTGCCTACAATAATAGTTTTCATTCGAGTATTGGAATGTCTCCATTTGAAGCACTTTATGGTAAAGCTTGTCGTACGCCATTATGTTGGTCAGAGGTCGGTGAAAGAATACTTGAAGGGCCAGAGATTGTGGATGAGACTACTCAGAATATTCAGGTAATTAAATCTAACCTGAAAGTGGCCCAGGATAGACAAAAGAGCCTAGCGGATCGACATACCACGGACAGAATGTATAATGTGGGCGACTATGTTTTTCTGAAATTATCGCCTTGGAGAGGTGTGGTTCGCTTTGGAAAGAAAGGAAAGCTAAGTCCCAGGTACATTGGACCTTATGAGATCACTGAGAGGATTGGTGAAGTTGCTTACAGGTTGGAGCTACCTCCAGAGTTGTCTAAGGTACATAATGTGTTCCATGTCTCGATGCTTCGGCATTATGTGTCAGATCCTTCACATGTGATTCCTCCTCAACCATTGGAAATTAATCCGGATTTGACGTATGATGAGGAACCAGTGACTATACTGGATTGGAAAGATAAGACTTTGAGGAATAAGACCGTGAGCTTGGTAAAAGTATTGTGGAGAAACCATTCAGCTGAAGAAGCTACATGGGAAACAGAAGAACGAATGAGAGTTATGTATCCGAGGTTATTTTATGACTTTTGATGTTCTGGTTAGTGATTGGAATTTCGGGGACGAAATTCTATAAGGAGGGGAGATTGTCACAGCCCGTCCCAGAATTACTAAATACCGAGGACGTGAAATTACAAAAACGCCCTTAAACGGGATTAAGGTGCGTAAATTTGGTATTTGTTTTACACTAAGATCTTAAACTAGGGTTTAGATTTACATTTGTTTGGTCTAATAATTTTGTATTGGACTTAGGTGGGATCCCCACCTCCTGAAATCCTTCCCCAAAACCCGTAGGTTGTCTCTCTCCCTCTTTCTTCCTCATCTCTCCCTCAGAAACACTCTCTCTCTCTCTTACTCTCGAACTCTCTCAAGCTCTCGGACAAACACCAAGAACAACCACAAACGTGCACCAACGTCCAATCTAAGATCATCTTCGTGATCTTGGGAACTTCACGAGCACGGGGGTATAAGTTTCAGGTAAGTTTCATTTCTGAAATCCTAGTTTCAAAACACCCCGTGAATTGACACTGTTCACGAACTTAAAATTGGTTGTGTTTTAGGCTAAAGCAAGATCACCACGAGTCTTAGGAAGTCCTAAGGAGGCTCGGAGTGCCTCGTTTGAACAAAATGGACGTCGGGATCGTCGGGTTCGAGTTTGGCCGAAATTGAGGAATTTTGGAAGGTATGATCTAGTTGTTTTTAGGCCCTAAAACCCTTCCAACGTGATAGTACTTGTTAAATGCTTCATTTTGGTATAAAATGCGAAGAAATTGGTTGAAAAACGAAGGAGAATAGTGGATTTGAAAATTTTCCAGAAACCGGCGAACAGTCGCCGGCGACCGGCGATTCGCCGGAGAAGACAGGGAATCTTCCGTCAAGTTTGACGGAATATTCCGACGCCGTTAGTTAACTTTAACGGAAACCGTTAGTTTTTAACGGAATATACTAGGATTTGACGGAATATTCTCTAACGCCGTTCACTGTAGCCGTCAGTGTGCATGTCACGTGGCCGCGCGTGGGCCGCGCGTAGGTCCGTGCCACGTCAGGCGCGTGGGGGCGCGTGAGGACTCCAAAAATTATTTTAAAAATATGGGGATGATCCTGAGGTTGTGTAGGTCACTTTGGTATATTTATATACCCAATTTGAGCATCGTATGAAGAATTAATTACCTAGTTTGGTTTAGGTGCGTTAAATGTGCGTTAAATGATTGTTTTAAGTTATTTCACTTCTAGGTGGAACTTTTAACGAGGACGAGCACATCCAGGGGCGTCAAGGGGGTTACGACCCGGCGACATACCAGTGAGTGGGCATTTGTTTTTATATATACCTATATACTCGATTTCCCCAGAAATCAAATTTAAATGAAAAGTATATTGAAATGAAATGAAATATGATGTGATTGCCATGCATAGAATATTATGGATATTATGAATTGTCGTATGATGCATATATGTATGATGGTGCTGTGGAAGCACAGGTAAGTATTTAATTAATATTATGATGATGATGATGATATATTGAGCTCATATCCTGCACCATGGTTTAGTGCTTATAGTATTCACCGCATCGCACGCTCGCCTTGGATCCAAGTAGATGCTGGTCGTACAGTCCACGCGGAGTGGGTACGACGGGCCAGTCGTAGAGTGTTAGTGAGATTATGACTGGTGGGTGACCTTAGGTTATTGTATACAGATGATTGATGAGAGAAGCACTAGAGCGAATATTACCATGAGTCGTTCAGACTACATTAGGTAGTTCCGACTTATGTGCAGAAGGCCGGACAGGTCACGCGGAGTGACTCCGGCAGAGAGTGAGATTGATAGATGTTGAGCTCTAGGTTCAATCGTTCAGGGCTATTAGAGGGCCTACGATTGATTATTTCTTTTACCTGATTATATTATGTTAATGCATTCATACTAAACTGTTGAAATTGGCATGGTACATTCTTTATTGAATCTGTTATAAGATTGATGATTGAGACAGTTGAGATATATATGCTATATACTATTTTTCTGGGAAAGTATACAGGTTTTCCAAAAAGGGGTTATAATTGTGGATTTATGAAATGATTTGGAAAAGATTGATTTTCGCCCACTCACGTTTTCTGTTTTTCGCCCCTCCAGGTTCTAGTTGATAGTTGAGGCGTTGGTGGCCTACGAGGACTGCTTCGGCGTTCTGACAGACTAAATAAATGTAGGATTCACCCGAGGGTGTTGTAAAATAGTTATGTTCCTACTTGACTGCACCTAGATGCTTATGCTCTGTTTATGTGTGTTTAGTACACTCTTATGCACATAGAATGCTAGGTTGTAAATAACTGAAATTAGTGGTTTTCGTTGACTCGTATTTTATTATTAAATCGTTTCCGCTTGCGTTATGGTTACGTCACACTTACGTGACGGCCAGCACGTCCTAGTCTTCGGGTTAGGGTGTGTCAGTATAAAATGTAAGTAACCCTAAAGTTTGCATCACTTCATTTATTTATTTATTTTATAAAAGGAAAATTAATGAAAATGGCTTGAAAACTTTGACTTTTAACGATAAGGACAAAATAAAAGGTAAAGTGAATAGTACTAAGTTTGACTTTTTAGTGTAAAAATGTGGTTTTTCATTAAAGTGAACAGTACCGTGAGTTTTTCGTTAAAACTCTCTTTTATAAATGGTACATTTCCTTACTAACCAAAACAAGTACAACAAAGCCCATTACAAGTTAAGCACAAAAAAGAAAATGGGCCACAAACACACATAAGAAAACAGCCTAAGAAACTTAGAGCCCATCACACACAAACAAACTACATAGAAAATCCTAGAAACGCCGCCACTAGAAATCCGCACAACTGTCCGCCTCCCTCCACAATCACTAGGGATTAAGGGTGGGCAAACGAGTATAGGAACTGTGGGTCGGGGC
The DNA here is from genome assembly GCF_916048215.2 of Malus sylvestris. Lineage (NCBI taxonomy): Eukaryota > Viridiplantae > Streptophyta > Magnoliopsida > Rosales > Rosaceae > Malus > Malus sylvestris. The sequence goes on along the minus strand of NC_062264.1, from coordinate 3,566,747 downwards.
CAGTAATCGCGGTTCGGGGCGGGTACGGGCCGGTTCCTAATTTTTTTAAAGGAACGGGGCAAGGCGAGCCGGGGCTTTGAAATTTTAGGGGCGGGCCGATTCCAAAAGTGTAAGAAAACGGGTACCCGAACTGCCCGTTTGTAACATTTTCCCATTCCTCTCCTATTTTCTCAAACCTTCTCGAATACTCTCCTATCTTCAATCCTCCATTTCGGATCTGTCGACTCGATTCTCAATCTATCTCTCTCTCTCTCTCGATCTCTCTCTCTCCGTGCTATTTCCAACGAGAACCGCCAAGTCTAATCACCTCTTCACCACCACCATCTCCCCTGGGAATCCTGTCCATACTGGTTTCTCCTTTTTGATCACTTACATCTCTATAAAGATCCCTAAGTTTTCCCAGGTTACTAGATGTATATGTTCTATCCTTGGTTACATCTCTTGCCGTCTCGCATGCATCGTTCCTTCCCCTTTACGGTTCCACCCACTCTCCGTCAGTCATCTCCTCCACCACCCCGACATCATCGCAGTCGCAATCTGATTTTTGATCCCCTGGAGTGCCAAGGGGAGCTTGGTTTGAAGCGAGTTGACTCGGGCCGAGTCGCGGTCGAGGCTGGTTAAGGTGAAGGATTTGTAGTCTTTGTGCTGGAAATTGAAGAGGGCGTCGCGGGGGTGAAGCTGGAGGGAGAAGGCGGATGAGTTGAGGGGTCGGATTCGCGTAGGATGCGGGAGAGTGAAGTGAGTGTGAATAATGCTAAGAAAAAGGCCAATTAGAAAAACGTCTTCTGAGCCATTTTTGCAGAAAGCAAAAGATCTAGAGAGAGGTATGCTCATGTAAAGATTGAAGAACATTAAAGTAAGAACTAGGTTTGGTGACGATTTGGAACTGGATTTGGAATTGGAATTGCAATTTGGAACTGGGTTCTGGAGCTGAATCAATCTCAAAGAGAGAAAGAAAAAAAAAAGACCCGTGGACCTGGCCCGGACCGGCCCATTTCAAACGGGCCAAGTTAGGTCTGATTTCTGTATTGAAATATGATGTACCCAGCCCGGCCCGGCCCATTTATTTTAAACTCAGGTCCGGTCCGGTTCCTTAAAAAATGGGCCCGGCCCAGCCCGTGCCCACCCCTACTAGGGATCACACAATGAAGAAACTCGAAATTGGTGAAGAAAGAGGCCATATCATCCACTATGGACCAACACAAGGATCGCCACCACGAGACCAAGGAAGCATGTAGGTGTAAACCCACGAGAAATATCGCCGACAAGGGTAGACAATGGGAAGGACCAACAAGGGCCAACAAGGATGATGGTGGGAACACATGAACTAAAGCTCTACACTCTGCCATAGATCATGAAGAGCTAGATAAAACTGAAAACTAACTAACCACAAAAACAAACTACACAGGAAACCATGGGACAATCACCAAGCCTAGCCTAAGCTAGGGCAGGTGCTGACGCAGATCAATGAGAACGAAACCCCACACACGCCGGTGAGAAAGATTTTCTTCTGCTTCATTGTATACATTGATAGACTTATCACCTAAATTAAAGAAACCATACACCACCTAATTTGTATGCTCGGTGAAGTCTGAAATTTACTTGTTATTCATTTTGTACGGATCAGATTGTAGCATAGTACATGAAGATAAACTTTACTTGAAACTAAAACAAACAACAAAACCAAAGCTGCAACAAAATTACACAGAAGCTAGCTAGTTTCCTAATCAGTTAACAACAAGGCTTAGTCAGGAAATGGAACTAGAAATGGAGGTAAAACTTGGCGGGTTTGGTATCTCTACAGTCCCTTCCAGCATTAGTATGATCTTATTCATCGAAGGGCGAAATGCTAGCTCATCTTGGATGCACCAAAGTCCTACCTTAACCATCATTCGAAGTTCATTCTTGTCAACATCTTCATCCTTCACTAGCTTATCCAGTTCGTCGGCTTCCAAACAATGGTATACCCAATTCTCAAGGATAACTTGATCTTCAAGTATGTTCATATTCACACATCTTCTGCAGCATATGTCTCCAATAACACAACCCCAAAGCTGTATACATTTGTTTTCACTGTTATGGGAACGTTTCTATGCCACTCAGGTGCAACATAACCCCATGTTCCTCTTAACCCGGTATATGTCCTGGTTTGGTCAGGCTTTAGCAGCTTGGCAAGACCAAAATCAACAAGCTTTGCACATTTTTGGTCACTCATTAGTATATTTTCCGATTTGATGTCACAGTGGATGATCTGTGTGTCACACTCTTCATGTAAATAAAGTATGCCTCAAGTTACATTGAGACATATGCCAATTCTTTCCTTCCAAGTTGGTCTTCCATCCGATCGGAAAAAGAAATCTGCAAGTGAGCTATGTTAGAGTATGAGTGTGATTTTCACAGCTTAGTAATAATCATTGTTATTTCAGATTGGTATAAAGAGGTCTTAATGTGTTTATAAGAGTTAATTTAACTTTGGTTTGGATTGAAACTCTACTGTTGGCTCAAGAATAGAACTCATACTTGTACAAGGATTTGGTCTTGTATTCCTTGTAGGATTATTATAGGGTAATCTAGATTTTGTAGTATAAAAACCACAAACCCCTGCTCTCACAAAAACATGCTTTTATTGTTCCAATTACCTATAACTTGGAGAGCATTGAGTTTTGCAGAGAGGAGAAGGTTGTGTGTAGATTCGTCCATGGCTTCTTCATCCATGAACATGCTGATAGAGTTGAAAAGCTTGCTGAAATTATACAAAGATTGGAACAAGGTGATATGAAGCTTAGAGTTCGGGCTTTGGAATCTGAGAGGGCATTACAGCGAGTTGCAATTATCCAGAAGACTATTGGGAATGTAAATTGAACTTACTCATGACCTAATGGCATACACACATGGGAAAGACTTCGTCAAACAGTCTGCAGGTATGTGTTGCAGAAATTACTTCAGTGTTTGCATATACAAAATATATTTGGAGTGATGATTGTGACTTGGTTAAATCTTATGTTCTTGGCTAGTTTGTTATAGAGCTTGTATGGTTGCTCTTACAAGCCATTGGTCATGTACTCATAAACCAGAAGCCTATTTGATCCATCGTGATAGTAGCCAAGCAATTTAACCAGATTTTTATGATGCGTCCTTCCTATTGCGTTCATCTCATTTCGGAATGCCCAGTCTCCTTGATCCATCACCTTCTCTAGTTTCTTGATAGCCACTACTCTCCCACCATTTGATGGTATGACCCTTTTATAAAATGTCCCAAATGCTCTTTTGCCCACTTGATCACTAAAACCTTTGGTTGCCTTTTCAAGCTCACAATATGTATATTATCGCAGCGTGACATCTTCTACAAACCCATCATTTTTTGAATTCGAAATCTTTTCGTAATCCGCAACACAGTATCTATAAATAACAAAACCAGTAATTGCTAGAATAATAAGTGCAAAACTTAGCATTGCAATACCGCCAATAAAGATTCATGTTCGAAGTTGTTCTTTCCTTGCTTTGCTTACAGTTTTTGTCCCTGAACTCTCAGTGACAACTTTGATCATGGTTGAGCCACTTTTTCCAGTTCTTCCAAATCTTAGCGGAAACCTCTGTTTTTGGCACAACTAGTCATGATAAACTGCAGCTTCACAATTGCAATCTCTCAAGCAGTCATCTTAAGAAGCAGTCTCATTAATGTTGAGAACAAAATATGGGGTGTTCTCCCACACAAGGCCATCCAAATCAGCAATGGAATATGTAATTTTGTTCTCGTCCGGGCAACCAATAGTACTTACATACCTTCTGCAGCCTAAATCCCTTTGGCGTTGATCAACGAAAACAAAACCAGGAAGACAAACACAAGGTGGATCCTGATCAATGGGAACACAATATGCATTTAACCTACAGCGCCCCATAGGAGTGCACTTATCATAAAATGATGACCACTGAACTGACCATGAATCGTTCTGAATCAAAGTATGGTAGTATAATCGGAGTATACCATCAAAGTTAATCGTCATCCGGTACATACCTTTGTTAAACAGCTAGGTCTGATTCGTAATGTATCGTGTATTGGAATTGGTGGAATTGAAGAGATATAGATGCCCATTGTGATCAAAGTTGAGAGACACATTGTCTCCAGCCCTGAATGTCCCAGCATTCCAGTAAGCATAATGTTGTAATACAATCAGACCTTCCAAGTATTGCACTAGGTTCCCATCACGCTGCATCGAAAGTCTAAACCTTCTGCTTGCATGATTTTTATCCAAGATGATGGAGACAATCTTGTTTCCAGCTAGCAGTCGCGGGCCAGATACAATGGTATCGGTTGGAGTATCAAAACTCTGCTAAATGATCTTTGAATTCAAGTTGTATATGACAAAGTTATCAGAATTGAGCATGGAAGCTGAGGCAGCAGGCTCATAAATGTTCGAAATGGTTGTTGCTGTTACAATTCGATAATCTAGCGACACGACTCTTATTCCATCACCAAGTAGCTTTACATCATTAGAGAGTGGCAGCGGAGCATCGCAATTTGTTGTCCATACGATTGTTTTCTGCTGGATTTTCGCATATCAGATGCGTACCACCAACTTGTTGCCTTCGTTGTAAAATCCGAACTCAAACTGGCCTGAATTTGACAACCAATATGAATTGTTATCGGTATAGAGAGAAGCATCGAGGCTAATGTTTCCGGTTCCTTGCTCAGCAGTTGCAAAAGAAAATGTAGTAATCTGCATAAGAAGAAAAAGAATAAGAAGAAGAAAGAGCATAATTGCAGACATTTTGTTTAAATTTTTTGTGTGATTTCGAGGGGCTTAAATTTTCATAATGGCTTTAATCCTGCACTTGTATTTAAATTTGAGAAAGAAGATATTCCATTCCACCAGGAAGTCAATATTCCAAGTATCCAGAGAGTGTGGCAGCCATATTTTGTTGTTGTTTCGCAACAAGAAATAATGTGTTTGGTCAAGGTTGATTTTCAGTGTCATAAACTGATTGCTAATGGAGCTCATCAAGGAAAAAAAATGGCATTTTATTTTTTTCAAAAGAGGAAGAAAATAGGTCAAATGTGTTGAATAATGGGTGTCGAGCAGTTCATTGCTCTTGTGTTGAACAACTATACAGGTTTTGAATTGGTCATATTCCACATGTTTTTCTACACACTTTATATACGTAGCCAGGGAGCCAGAATTTTATGCAAGATAAGGCTTAAATGTAAAAGAAATTACACAAATAATATTTACAAAGTTGCTAACCAAAACATCCTAATATAATACATATATACACACACACGCACTAAGTAATCAAAAGTCCAACATAACAAAGCATCAATAAACAAATTTGAAAGGGTTATTAAAGTTAATAGGAAAAATGTTTCAATAAAAAATATGCAAACCCTAGCACTCAAGTAAGAGGTAGAGCAAAGGAGAAACCAAAAAATTTATAGCCAAATTTTTTTATAAATCTTATTGTTGTTTGCTGAATTGATTTGCAATTTGAGATTGACAAAATATATGAAGGGAATGAGAAATGAGAATAGCTTTGGAGTCTCTCGATTAAATGTCAAGGTTTTTTTTTTTCAAAGGAAATTAATGAAAGGATTTCATTAGTTTTCCTTTTGATGGGAGTTTTAACGAAACACTTCCGATACTGTTCACTTTTAACGAAAATGATATTTTTACTCTAAAAGTCACTCCTGGTACTATTCACTTATAACACATTTTTTTCCTTTTGATTAAAACTCAAAGTTTTCAAATTATTTTCATTAGTTTTTCTTTTGATTTAATGGCATATAACTTTAAACAAAATATTAGAAATAATATTGAGATGGGAATAGAAAAAGATGATTTAGTAGTGTTGGTTTCCTTGACAGGGAATATGAAAAGCTGCAGCGTTTGACACTCATGCATAGCCCACCCGCTCACTTTTTTCAACAATTCATTGCCCATGATTCTTCAAAAGAGAGGATGAATTCTATGGAAGACATTAATGCTTTGCTGCTTCACTCCCAAAAGTTCTCTTAGGTAATGAATCTGTCCTTTGGTAATGCCTTGGTCAAGATATCAGCAACGTGATCTTCTGTCCTATAGTATACCATATCCACTTCCTTGTCTTCAACAACACCTCTGATGTAGTGATGCTTCAAAGCAATATATTTTGACTTGCTGTGACAGACAAGATTCTTGCTCATGGCAATAGTTGACTTGTTGTCACAAATGATAGGAGCTGCTGATTCTTGTTTCTCACCAAAGTCTTGCATAATTATTCTCAGCCATACTGCTTGAGAAGTTGCAATTGAAGCTGACACAAACTTAGCCTCTGCCGTTGATAGTGTAACTGATTTCTGCTTCTTAGATGACTAAGAGAATGCACCAGTCCCTAATGTAAAAGTATAGTCATATGTGCTTTTTAAGTCATCCACACTACCTCCCCAATCACTATCACAAAACCCATACAATTTTGGCTCAACATTCCTTTCATACATAATACCAAAGTCAGGTGTACCTCGTATGTATCTTAGGATCTTCTTTGCAGCTCCATAGTGAATGCAAGTAGGCTTATGCATAAATCTGGACAACAAGCTTGCATCATACATAATATCGGGTCTAGTCACTATCAAATACAATAAACTCCCAACTAGGCTTCTATACACATATTCATCAGCATCACCACTACCATCTTCTCTTTGAAACTTTTGTTCACAACTAGAGGTGTTGCAACAGGATTGCAACCAACCATTTTGAATTTTTCTAGAAGTGTTTTTGCATATTTCTTTTGAGTAATAAAGATACCATCATTTGATTGAATGATACCAATTCCCAAAAAAATAATGCATCATGCCTAGATCACTCATCTCATATTTCCTCGTCATGTCATTCTTGAAATTCAAGATCATTTTATCACTACTTCCAGTATAAACCAAATTATTAACATATAAGGAAACGATAAGGATATCTGAAGTACCTTCAGTTTTGAAATAGAAGGCAGGTTCATTCTCACTTCTTTGAAATCCCCTTTCATTGAAGTATGAGTTGATCTCTCCATACCATACTCTTGGAGCTTGTTTCAGGTCATAAAGTGCCTTTTTAATATTGTACACCTTGTGCCCTTGTTCTTTACGAACAAATCCTTGAGGTTGATCAACGAACACCTCATCTTTTAGGACTCCATTTAGGAAAGCGGACTTGACGTTAAGTTGGTGTAGAAACCACTTCTTCTGAGCAGCTTCAGAAATAAGGCCACAGATTGTTTCATGTCTAGCTACCAATGCAAAGGTTTCTTGGAAGTCAATCCCAGGTTTCTGAGAATAACCTTTTGCTACCAATCTAGCTTTGTTCCTTTGAACAAAACCATCTTGATTAAGCTTAGTCTTATAAATCCACTTCACTCCAATGACGGAGTTGTCACAAAGTCTGTCCACTAGTTGCCATGTCTTGTTTTTCACAATAACATTGATCTCTTTTTGCATTACAGCCTTTCATGTATCTTCTTTCACTGCATCATCAAAGTTTTCCGGTTCTACAACACATAAATTGCAGCTTTTATAGACTTCATAAGATCCTTAACCAAATTGGCGTTGAACTTGGACTCAAAGGTGTGGGAGAGTGAACTTGAGGACTGTTTTCAAGTGACAATTATGGATTTTCCAGCTCAATTTCCTCTTCATTTGGCTGATTTTCTTCTTCAATTCTGATTAATGCAGATTCCTCTCGGATGATTGCTTGATTCCAATCCCAAGAAGATTTCTTCTTAGTTCTTTTGGTACATAAGCAAAGTAGATTGACCTAAACACTCTCAAGTGATTCACGGAAGGTTTTCTTCCACTCTATGCCTCAAATAGTGTCTTGCCTTCAACTGCCACTGTCGGATGCCTATTCATCAAGTAAACCACTATATTAACTGTCTCACCCAACAAATATTGAGGCATTCCCTTGTCATGCAACATTACCTTAGCCATTTTGACTATGGTTCTATATTTTTTTCTCTCAGCTACTCCATTTTGTTGTGGAGTATAGTTGACAGTACGCTGTCTTTCCAAGCCAATATCTTGACAAAACTTATCAAACTATGTGGATGTGTACTCTTCTCCTCTATTGCTTCTAAGAACTTTGATTAGATAACCAGACTGTCGCTCAACCATAGCTTAAAACTTCGTAAAAATTAAGAACACTTATGATTTCTGTCTTAAAAAGTATACCCAAGTCATTCTGGAATAATCATCCATGAAGATTAGAAAATACATGTTTCCCACTTGAGTAGAGGTCTTCATGGGTCCACAAACATATGTATGAATCAATTCCAATGGAGCCTTTGCTTTCCAAGCTGTACCATATGGAAATGAATCTCTATGATGTTTCCCAAGTGCACACCCTTAACAGATTTCTTCATTTTCTTGGATACTAGACAACCCATGCACCATTTCTTTTTCTTATAGCTTTTTGAGACTTTGAAAATTCAAGTGGCCAAGACTTTTATGCCATAGCTTTGAATCTTCTTGCACTTCCATCTTGAGTGCAGATTGAGTTGCATACTCAATTGTGAGAGGAAAACTTCCACTCTTCCTCATCTCAATCTTAGCCAAGAGTTGTTCACGATTCCTCCCATCATATATCTTGCAAGTATTGTCTCCAAAATACAAGTAATAACCATGCTCAATGAGTTATCGAAGACTTGGCAAAATTTACTTCAAATCAGAAACTAACACGACATTCTTGATGAACATATTTCCATTATTCGTATGCACGGCAATAGTACCTCTTCCCAATGTATCGACTAGCTGCCTATTTCCTATCTTCACTCGGGTTGGGTTTGTAGTGTCAATATTATGAAAAAATGTTCTTGTTCACTGCCATATGATTGCTACAGCCGTTGTCCACAAACCAAACTTTAGATTCTTCTTGGACGGTTGTATCATGACCAACACAAAACATATTGGTCTTTTCCCCTTCTGCTTATGTGTAGTGAGCTAGCTAATTATTCTTATAGGTACAATCCTTTTGCATATGCCCGAATCTACTACACTTGTGGCATTTCACTTTTCCCTTGAACCAACATTCACCAGAATGAGCTTCGTCAAAAAATTTTCACTTTGAAGCATACGAACTCTTCTCAACCTTTTTCTTCTCTTCAAATTTACCCTTTCCTTCCCACTTTTTGTTTTTTCCTTTCTAATTCTTGTTGGGCTTGGCTTTGCTTTGACTTGAACTAGCTTCAGTTTTTGGATTCACTGTAAGCATTTGGAAAGCATTTTCTACATCATTGTTGTCATGCCTAGATAGTCTTTGAGCAAAACCTTTGAGTGAACCAATCATTTCTTCAACACTCAAAGTTGACAAATCCTTAGTCTCCACTATGATTGAAACTATGTTGTCATACTTTCTTGGCAAGCTGATTAGATACTTCTGAACTATTCTCTCATCAGACAAGATTTCACCATAACTTTTCATTTGATTAATAATCTCAGACAATCTACTCAGGTAATTATCTAGCAATTCATCATCTTTCATTCTTATGTACTCAAAATCTCTTATCAAAGATTGGAGTTTGACAGCCTTTACCTTAGTAGAGCCTCTGTAGACTTTCTCAAGCACATCCCAAGCTAATTTGGCACTTGTCTCGTTCGAGATTCCAAAAAAAAAAATTCATCTAAGATAGCATTTTGCATGACCCCAAGAGCTTTTGCATCTCTCTTGATGTTTTCCTTCAGTTCCTTTGTCTGAGCCTCTGTCAAAGCTACAGTACTTAGGGGTACCACATAGCCATCTTCAATCAAGCTTCACAAATCGTGAGATACAAAACTTGTTCTCAACTTTGTCCTTTATAAGTCGTAATTCACTCCACTGAAGATAGGAGTTCGAATCTCTCCACTACTACTTGAACCAGCCATGAATTTGAAAATTTTGATTCTAGGGTTTCACTTAGAATTTTCCCCCTTTTGAGAATAAAAAAAAATTCCCCACTCTTTGATCAGATTGGCTCTGATATCATGTTGGTATTCAGACCATCTTCATCATTAATAAAACTAGAATAAAAATGAGAAAAAATGGAGATTTAAGTAAGAGGCAACAACAGGGCAAACAAAACAGAGAACTATTTTTTCACAAAGAGAGATATTTTTTTTATTTGGATTAAATGTCCTAGTATTTGGGACAGTTGCTAAGGCAATTGGGCAGCCCTTTACAAAAGATCTAAGCCATACATGTGGCAATAGATTAGAGATCCAAAGAATTTCAAATTACATATAAGGACATGTTAGACAACAAAAAACAAAAGCAAATGATTAACTTTAACACGAGCTGGGCTTCCTGATAGGGTGGTTGGAGTTTGGCGTGGGGCGGCAAATTGTTGTCCTAGAACAAACATTTTGTTATTGTTCTAAAGCCGAGCTTGAGCACAAATAATATCATTTGAGTCGAGTTTGGGCACTTTGGTATTCAGTTTGGCACGCCTCATTTACACCCTTAAGTGTCTATGGTTATTAATTACATTTTTACAATGGTTAACAATGTTAGGTTATTTACACCATAAACATTTGAGTCAAAACTAAAATTCGAATGTAAAATTAGTACGAAACTCACAAATCATGAGAGCCACTTAGTAATTTCTTTTTCAAAAATATTTCTATTTTCCATACACGTCTCAATGATTTATTGATTACACCCTTTTTTTTGTAACTCCAAGATACTTACCATACAAGTTACTTTTGCTCATTTTTCAATTAGATATAAAATTCACATATTGTACACTCATTTTAGCATATACTTCAAATATAAATATAAATAATTAAATTTTAAAAAAAATGGTCGAATTTTCAAAATATTTTTAATAAAGTTGGGGCGTGGATTTGTGTAAGTGTTTCTAAACATATTGTAGATGTATATTACAAGATCGTAGTAAAGTGAATGTTTCTGCCATATTACTGGACCATACCATTTACCAACTATACCATACCAATTTTATGCTAATTTTTTGTGCCAAACCTTAATGGGCGGGTAATTGTATCGAACTGAAAATATTTGCTATATATGGTATTGATATCCAAAAGTAAAACCGACAGAAAAATATATACATTTATAATACTAAAATGAAAACTCCTTTGTTTAATGTAGGCTTGACATGTAGATCCATAATACCAAAAAAAAGTGTGTTGATTGTTCCAGAATAAATGAAACAATAGATACAGTAAAGTTAGGACATATTATTGTATGAGTTCTACCTAATGCTAGATGAGAAGCACATAATAGATGGATATAAAAATTATGAGCTATCCCGTAACAAAATTGATTGTTGCTGATACTTTCTTCTCGTTTTCTTCTTCTTCCATAACCCGAGCTCGGAGAAGGAAGAGAGAAAAGAGCCCTATGAAGCATAGCCTCTATCTTAACTTCTATCTTAAGTCTTGTTGCATTGCTTTGACTTACTAACTGCGGATGAAACTTGAAATGTGAAACATGAATGATGAATGATGAATATTGATGTTAGGATTGGGACAGGGATGGGACATATAATATTGGGACAGAAGACCTTAACTCGTTCCCTTCTTCCCCCGAAGCAAAAGGACCCCACATTTGGGGGGGGGTGATGAATATTGATGTTAGGATTGGGACAGGGATGGGACATATAATATTGGGACAGAAGACCTTAACTCGTTCCCTTCTTCCCCCGAAGCAAAAGGACCCCACATTTGGGGGGGGGGGGGGGTGTCATTGCCTACTCGGTTTACTTTCATGGATGGTCTTGCCTGGTTAACCCACATTTGAGTGATCTGATACCTCTAGCGCTAGTTTTCAGTGTATATATTAACTAAAGATTTGAGAACCTTTGTGGTTTGATTTAGAAAGGCCGTTGGATGTCTAGGTGACTCACTTGAGATTTTTAGCAAGTTTATTTATAATTTATAAAGTATGGTTTATGAATAATTTTTATTATTGATGTGTGATCAGATTGGTTGATTAATATGGTTAAAAGTTAATATTGTGCATCTTTGATTCATTGAAATGTTATTTGATACGGATTGTGGTTTTGATTGAGGGAAATCTTTGTGATATATGTGAATGATGAAATCTCATATGGGTGCATCATGCATGTGAGAAATGTCAGATTTTATCATTTGCGAGCTACTGAATGGTTTGATCCATTTTGGGTATGTAATCAATCTAACACAAAAGTTAGGTGCAATCATGAAATAAAAGGAAAAGTTACTACGTTATTGGACCGTTGTATATTGTTGACTAAGGGCTCTAATTGAACAGAAATTAGTGAGTGGGTTTTACTTTGCCACATCACTTTGTTGGTGGTTGTTTTCTAGTTGCCCATTTATTTGGCTTCCCTTGCACACTTCCCTTACCGCTTGAGAGTTGCACCGAGAGGAAGAGAGAGAGACAGAGATTCATTTGTGAGTTGCGCAAAAGAAGAGCGCGCACAATTTGGAGTTCAAACTTTCAGAAGGACAGAAATATTGTGAGCTGCTGAGGGATCGATCTCCAGTAGTATTTGACATTTGTAGAGAAAGAGAAGCTTCAACTTTTCTCTTTCTTCTGTGAGTGTGTGAGCTTGGGTGTATTTGGGGTTTAGGTTCTTGAGTGAAACACTTTGTCAGTGCTCTCTTTAAATACTCCGTAACCTCCAAACTGGATGTAGGCTCGTTAACGCTGAACGAATATAAATCTTGGGTATTCTTGTTGTTTGGTTTGTTCTCCTTATCACTTGCCTAATTGTTATTTGTTCCACACACCATCTTGCACATTTTTGGTTGACACTTCCGCACAACAAAAGAAACTGTAGTAATCTGCAGAAGAAGAAAAAGAAATAGCACAATTACAGACATTCGTCTAAGTTGTTCATGTGATTTCGAGGGGATTAATTTTTCGTAACGGCATTCACCCTGCATATGTATTTCAAGTTGAGAAAGAAGATATTCCATTCCACTAGGAAGTCCATATTCCAAGTCTCTGGAAACAGTGGCAGCTACAAAATTTTGTTCCTGTTTGTTTTGTAGCAAGAAATAATGTCTTTGGTGATGACTGATTTTCTGAATCATAATCTGATGACTGACGGAGCGTCAAGGAGAAAGAAATGACGTTTTATTTTTTCAAAAGAGGAAGAAAAATAATGGGTGCCGACGGCACCGTGCCGTGCGGTTCATTGATGTTGCGTTGAACAATTCAGGTTCTGAATTGGTCATATTCCACTTGTTTTCCTACACACTTTACATAATCTGATGGGTTAATTGTTTAAGGCTAATTTTAGGATTTACTAGTTTCGTTTCCTTGCCAGGGAATATGAAAAGAAGCCATGTTTGACACGCATGCATATTTTCAAACGTTCACTGCGGCAGAACTCATCGTAGCTCAGCCCAATGACTTAGATGGCATGGAAACGTTGACACTATGACAGTCTCGTCCCAATTATACAACGTTATGTGTAAAATTTTTATGTATTCGTTGTATTACAGACATATGACGTTACAGTGGCGGCACTACTATGCTTTTGAGTTGCTCTTCTTGTAAATGACAATTATACAAATTTGATTGAGTATAAGTAAAAAGAGCCGACAACTGACTTAGCTCACATATATAATAAATTTCTTTTACATTATCTTAGTTAACAAGTTATGTACTTGAAATCATAGCAAAGCTTGCCCATTATTCTTATTTGGGTAGAGTCATCCACACATCTATTTTTACTTCTTACACACGTTTTTCAATTTTAAGCTGTCGAATCGAATAAATTGAAGAAAAAAAAATCAATGGCAAAAATTAACAAGAGTGTGTATGAATGGCACAATTCTTCTTATTTTCTAGTGATTGAATCCATGATAACCAGACCCTTTTTTTTTGTAACAAAAATGGGGAGATGGCTATTCTCACTACCAGCAACAGGATATACTTCTTTATTTATTTTTCTTTAAATCATTTAAGCCAACTAATCAACCTAATTCTGCAGATTCACAAGTCCCCACAAACCCCTCTAATCATACAACATGAATGACACAATCATGATCAAACACTACAAAAACTAAAAGAATTTTCCTTTTTTTCCTTTTGCTTGTATAAATTTTGCATCCAAATTCAAAATTTCCAGAAAAATAAATGATGAAGATAATCACCATCAACAATTTCTAACAAGGCATGATATGTATAGTCTTGGTGTCATACCTCAACCCCAACCCCAACCCGACGCTCAAAACTTTGACCAAATCCCCACACATCCTCCTCACAAAATGCCCCTCCCCATACCCACTCTGCATCACCAACAGCACCTTCGCCACCCCATTCCCTCCCGCCACGCTCTCCCTCGCCCTCTTGTCCCCCAACATGCAGCACACGCTCCACAGCACCGCCACGCCGTCCTCCGTCGCTCCCCTCGACACCTTCATCAGCCTCTCCGCCACCGCCCCCGCGCACTTCTCCTCCCCGCTGATCGCCGACCGGCCCTCCGCGCAAGTGGCAATCGTGGACAATAGCTTTAAAGACTTCTCCGCCAGGGGAGTGTTGGTGTCCGGGTTTAACAGCGTTGACGTAATGACTCGGACGAGTCCGAACTGGACGAGCTCCGCTTTGATTGACCGAGTCACGGACACGGATGCTAAGCACGAGAAAACGGCGCTGTGTAGGTTCTGATCGGTTTCCGAGCTCAATAGATCGTTGAGTACGGACAGTAAGCCTTCTTTCTCTGCGATTAATCGTTTCGACTCGGCGTCGAGCGCAATCGAATCCAAAACCCTGACGGATTCGATCTTCGAGCTCAGGCTGCCTTTCTGCAACACCAATCGAATCGAAGCGAGGAAATTGCCGTTGCTCTTCACCATTAATCGGCTCAATAGCTCGTTGACTCCGATCTGAGGAAAAATCGAATCCAAAACCTTAATTACTGATTCGAGGACCTCGATTTCGACGCCTTCTCTGTTCAGAACCCCGACAATGGTGGTGACGAAGCCGTCGAAACTCGCCACAAACCTCCGATTCTCGTCGCTGCCCCTCGCGAAATCGGCCGCCCTCGACAACGAGTGGACGATATTTTGGCTGAATTTCTCGCTCTGGGAGCTTTGGAGGAATTGGACGAGGGAGGCCAGGTGCTGGGAGGAGAGAGAGGGAGCGGAGGCCGGCGAGGAAGGGCCGTGGGACTGGGCCCAGAGGTTGATTAGACGGCGGAGAGTGAGGTTGGGGATGACGTCCTTGGATTGGAGAGTCTGCATGGTGGCGGGGCACGTGTCGTGGCCTGATTCGAGCCAGTGCTGGATGCTGGCGCGGTCGTATGTGACGCCGGTGCAGAGGCTGACGGGGGAGCGCATGACGTCCATGGAGATGGGGCAGCGGAAGAGGTTGGGGACGGTGATGTAGAGGTGGTCGCGCTCCCTCGCCATTTTTGCCGGCGATTTGAGTGTTTGCTGCTCCAGAGTTTTTCAGACGGAGAGGTTTTGAGTTTATTGCGTTTTGGGAGGAAGTGGAGGTTGGAAGTGTTTTTGAGGACCAAGGTGACGTGGTCGTTTTGACTTGGTAGTGGTGGGACAGGGGTGTGTATGTAAATACGACTACATAGTCGTTGGTCAAATTGGGTTTGTATCCGCGTGAAACAGCTTGCATAAGGAGGGAAATTATAGTTATTGAAGGGCGAAATTCCACTAATGCCCATGAACGATGGGATTTGTATTTGGAAAGTCAGCACTGTGTACCTCTTTACATTAAAATAAAAATCAATAGATAAAAATAAATAAAAGTGTGTGTTTTTCTTAATTTTCTAAAATTCATATGCTAATTTTATTCGGTGTTTTTGTTGTGGTAGTTTTGTTAATAAATTGGGAATAACATGAGAAGTAAAATAACGCCATATCAAGAGTTAATTGATGCTAGTGTAGTGGAGCCTACAAGCATGCGCGATATCAAAGTGATCAATTAGTACTATGGTTTAGAAATATTTATCTTTGTAAGTGAGTCGTCTCAAATTCGGCTTACATTAATGGTGATGATGTAGTTGGGAACTTTTTGATCGAGTTGGATTTGGGCCTCGACGGAAACTCTTAGCTCACCTGGTTCGTTTCCGGTAACTTCGAAAGAATTAGTATGTCTTAGGGAGTATTCCAATTGAATTAATAGCTCAAAGACTGAATGATTGCAATAAATTATGGCTTGCCTGAACGAAGCGTGGCGTGGAAGCTAAAAACTTATCGGTTTAGCATGAGAGAGAACTCAGTGCTTGCTCGCATGGTTTTGGGAATGGCTAACCTAGGGTTCTCAATGTTCTGTGTATATTTGTAGTAGCTAGGGAAATCTATGAGAAGTTTGAAGGAATCCCTGGAAGGTTAGGAGAATTCTCCCTTCAAAAATTGAGTTTTATACACTAAGAGAAAAGTGTGCTCTGCTTGGTGCAATCTTGCTTTCATTCCTTCCCTCTATGTTGTTTATATTGTTTTCCCACGTTGTGTCTCTCCTTCCTTGTGCTAAATTCTACCCAATTTTATAGGTGTATGGCTCCTTTCCAGCTTCCATTAAGGAATCCTTTAGTTTCCTCATTTCTTTATATTTTTGGTAAGTCCCCTTTTCATGAGCACAGCTACAGCTTTTCTTTTTAGTGTAACATTGAAGAGCATTACTAGTGTCGTGAAAAATTGGGGTGAACGCACTGCTCAAAGCGTCATTTCCATGATCAATTTTCACACTTCTTTTTTGGCAATGCTCCTTGTTTTCCTCCCTCGTTTTTCTATATAAGCTTGGAAGGGAAAGACTCCTTCTCTCCTCATTAGGTATATATACAAGTAGAATAATTCAAATTTAAACCCCTTCTCTCCCCATTAGGTATATATACAAGTAGTATAGGTATATATACAAGGAGTATAATTTCAAATTTAAACCCCTTCTCTCCTCATTAGGTATATATACAAGTAGTATAATTTCAAATTTAAACGTTTTTATGACATAAATCATGTTAGTCAATGACTAAAAATAGAAAATGCGATATATAGTGTTTGGTGTTGTGTCACCGTGTACGACTTTGCATGTAAAGTAGCCTAGTAGGGTCCCCGGTCTCAGCGGGACGTGGAAGTTGGAACACGGGATGTAAAGAAGAAGAGTGAAGACGTTGGGGCTTTGAATTTTGTCCGCCGAATATGACCGTAGGGAAATGTGGACTATGGAGTGCTCTTCGGGTCTTCTCTCCTGACTTTAGAGGCGATAAGACCAAAGACTATGCCTCTCTTCTGCGTGTACACACCCTAATTTTCCAATATATATTAGCTTACTTGTTGGGACAAATAAAACTATAGAATAAAAGGCGGTGATATCCATACATTCATTTTCACCTCTTATACATCTTTTTTCAATTTTCGATCGTACGATCGAATAAAATGAAGAAGATGAATGACAAAAATTGATAAAGGTACGTGAGATGTAAAAATAGGTGTGTGAATAGCATTACCCTAAAATCATAATCAATTTTCATATATATGTTGATATTTGATAAACCTCATTGTGATTATCCCTAAAATAAAATTATCTAATGATCCCTCAACGGAACGGAACTGGAATTCAATAAGTTGTGGTGTTTGACTTTATATCTTTGAGGGGCCTTTGCATGAACCATGTGTTTATGTAACAACTCAGAAATTAAGCGTTCGTTTGATAATAAATGACTTGTTTTTAAATTTTGTTTCGCTTCTGTTTGAAGAGGGAAGCATATATGGATGATGGAGGCATAAGGGATGACGGAATGAAAACAAAATCTTAAAAGTGACAACGAATTGAAATAGTTCTGGTTTTTTTTTTTTTTTAATTCACTTTGTATATCTGTTATTGTTAATTTCTTTTACATCTCTTTCACCATCCTTCATCCCCTATTTTCATTCCTCATTTTCTTTATCCATTTTCCTCTATCACTAACAAAGAATAAATAAAAACTGAAAATAGTTGAAATTAGACCATTCATTTGGACTCAATTTACAATATTTTTCATAATCTCAATTGATTATTTTTAAGATTATCATCGAAAAATCATCCCAACAAATTTATAAAAATTGCAAATCTTTTAATAATCTAACTGCGACTTGATAAATAAACAAACATATGGTTGTCGATAAACAATGAAATGTTCACAATTATAATTAAAGGGCTAAACTATTTTCAATTTGATCGAATAAAAATTTACAAGAATAATCTATGAATGATGACATAAAATATGAACACTTCCAATCATAAGAATACTTTGTAAAGTATGCATATATGATATGAGCGGTTAGTGTGGAGACATAAATTAAGGTTAGGGTTACGTGGTTAGAGTGGCAAAACTCCGGTCTTGAAGGAACTTCTCCAAATCTAAATATCGTCTTGTCCCCAGCATCTGCATAGAGAAAGAAATATTGAATCAATTAACAACTAAATCAATTCAATAAAAAAAATAATAGTTTAAACAAAATAAGGATGATATGAAATTAACTAATACTCCCCTTAATTTGAAGATGGCAAAACTCCGGGATAATTCTTCTCTAGAACTCCATGCACAACTTTGAAAGCTATTTGTGCCGATAACGTTTTGTAAAACTTATACTTTATGGAGAGTAGAAAGAGGGTGCGGCAAATAAAAGAGAGAAAGAGAGAAGGGCTTTATTTATTCTAATCATGATGAGCTTTCTTGTCTTGCAAATAATACAAATCATTAAAGTATTTGATCTCCAAATCCTATTGGAATTCTACTAAGTTTACACAATCATATTCCTAAATAAACACACTATTTACAACATAAACATGTTTCAGGTTTTCACCTTATACATATAAAGCAACTTGGATTTCAATTTGATAACTTCCTAATGCATGCAGAATATCACATTAAATACTAATGGTACATTGTGAATGAGGTGTTACATATTAATTTTTTGTTGGCGCCATATAGATTAATATTATAATTATTGGAACTTATAGTAGTAGGTGAAGCTGATGGAAGGAGCCTACCTACATGATTCTTCTTAATTAGTCAACATACAGCTTAATTAGTTAGTGGGGGAGTAGACTGATGAACCTATCATTTCATCTCATGAATGTCAAACTCCATGCATGTTTGCTCCTACCTCTATTAACTACCACTTATCTTCTGGGCCGTTTTAAGCTCATCTACATCCCAACTTTTGTCTTGAGTGTTGTATGACACCTTTAACTGAGAATACTTGTTTCGGAGGACTTGAAGGATCATGAAGACCAACTGCTTTTCACCAATGTTAACTTCCTAGAGTTTAACTTTTCTGTACCATCAGTCATCTTCATTATGTGGTCTCTAATTGAACCAGCATTGTCAATTTTGTAGGTATTCTACAACCAACTCATGTCTTTTAATCCCTCATCGAACTGTGTCAGTCATCCCACTTTCAAGGATTGAAAGTGCAACTTTGTTTGCTCTTGTCCATCTTTCATAATCACCCTTTTCTGCTCTAATGCTTTGATTTGTGATCACTGGTCTTGGAGTATCAATGGCTATATCATACTCATTGATGGTCAATAATAGCCCTATTTCTTTCCTCCATTTCTTGTAATTACTCCCTCTAGCGAGAATTGGAATATTTGCTAAGTTCAAGGTCTTGAGAGATATTGCAGATGTTGTAGATGAAATCACAAACATGAACCAGTTAGGTTCCTGATTTCCTTTGCAGTTTGCACATCACAATTCACATCAATGATTCGTACATATAGACTTAGCAACATATCGTTGATAAGCATACATAGAAAAACTGACTCATCAATAACAAGGTATGCAACAACAGACATCCAATAGATGTCTCATGCATGGTAACCATTTTCCATTGTTTAACAAAAACCACGGAAGAGCATTAGTATTTGAAGACAACAAAGTAATTGCAGATGAATACAAGTTTAAGCATTCATGGTCTAAGGTCACTAAGCACAAGTTTCAATCGGATTTAATTCATATAGTTTTAAGATTTAACAGAATCTGGAGACTCAATCCTTGTATCGAAACATCAAACAGACAATGACAAAATTTGCAATTCATCAAACATACCTATCATAGATCCTATTTTAGAAAACAGCGCAGCGGAATAGTCATCCAAATCGATCATTTTGGTTGATGTAATCTTTACCAAGAAGCATGTTTTGATGAATGGTGATCTTAATTGAAAAGCCCCAAATGGAGAGGAAACCCTTACGCATGGGCTTTTCTAAAAATCTAACGGTAAATTTTTTCGAAATCCCTTATGCCAGAAGACCTAGGGTTCGAGTCCCCAATCCCGCAACAAAATATATATTTTCTTTAAATATCATCCATGCTATTTGAACCTATCGGTTTTTATTACAGAATTCATAAACTTATAAACCTTGCTCTGATATCACATGTTAGAATAAACATAGAACCAGTGATACACCTCAACCTAAAATCAAGACTTGTTGGCCGTCACGTGAGAGTGACGTAACCATGTGCGCAATGTGGAAAAATAATGATATAAAGAAATGCGAATTAGTAAAACCCAACTGATTAAAACACTAGATAAGATAAGGTGAAAGACGAGAATAAGTGTGACTACACATAACCAGAGCGTAGGTATCCTAGGTGCAGTCTAGCAGGACAAATGTTAACTATACAGTACCAAAGATGGTCCTACATTTGTGATGATTTGTCAGAACCACCATCAATTCCTCGTGAGCCACCAACGAGCACTCCTACATAAAACCTGGAGGGGCACAAAACAGAGTGTGAGTGGGCAAAAACAAAGCTTTTCAAAACCATTCATTATCAAAAGTAAATAACCCATCGCCATAAAACCTGTATAATTCCCAGAAAATAGAATATATTCATATCTGTATCAAAACCATGCTCAGAATAGCGATAATTATAAGTATGTCATGCCAAATATCTCAAAATAATTGAATAAGTAACTCAGGTGAATTAACTCATGAGAAATAACATATCAGTTGGAGTCATATAACGTGATCTATATAGCTGATTCTATAGCTCCTCAACTAGTTCTCTGCACACGAGTCGAAACCACCTAATGTGGTTTGTACGACAGGCTGGCACCTGCCTTGGATCCAAGGTGAGCGTGTGGTGTGGGAGGTGAATGATCACGTGAAGGCTCAGCTCTGTCCTCTGGCGGAGCACTAACACCGGGGTGCAGGACAATGAGTTATAAATACATCTCAACACAATCATACTCACTACCATCAATATACTCACTTGAAGCTTACCTGAGTGTCCGCAGCGTCAAACAACAATATATATATATATATATATATATATATATATATATATATATATATATATATATAACCATACTAATGCATAATCAAACATAGAGCATTTGACATGGCATTTCAAAATATCAAATCATTTAATTAAGTTTTATGGGAAAAATACCAAGTATATATATACTGAAAACCAAAAGCCCACTCACTGATATGTAGAAGGGTCGTAGCCCCCAAGTCTCGCTTAACTGCGCTTTTCCTCAGGATAGGTCTTACCTATAAGCGAAACAACTATATTAACATTATTTTTAAACACATTACCAAAACTAGGTAATAACTTCTCATACGTTGCTCAATTGGGGTGTTTGAATATACCAACGTGATTTAATCAACCCCACGAACATCCCCATATTTTTAGAAAAAAATTTCGATCACCCACGCGCAAGCACGTGCCTGGCACACCAAACGGAATCCCTAACGGCATTTAAAATCAGCATATACCATTATATTTACCTGACGGCGTTAAGAATATTCCGTCAAAATTGATGGAATATGCTCCTTCTCCTTCCTTGGTTCGCCGGAGTCCGGCGCCGGCCACCGCTGCGTCGTCGGAAACTGGAAAAACTTAGAACTTCAATATCTTCTTCATTTCTCAACTAAAATTCATGAAATTTGCACCAAAATGAAGGTTAGGATGAGAAGAACACATTCTTACCACTTTAAGGTCCTAAAACCAACGAAATCTCGTCGAAAAAATCTCGATAATCCGGCCACCTCTGCAACTCGATGAATTCGAGTGTTCCAACGTCCAAAATGTTCCAAAATTCTTCTAAAAGCTTCGTGAAGAAGTTTTAAGACTTCCTAGGTTCCTAAAACTTGATGAAACCACCGTGATCACGACGGATGAACAGTGCACCTAGTCGAAGCACCTTGATATCTTGAGTTTCCGAGGTTCTCACGTCCAACCAAAGTTATGGTTCTACTCCTGGACTTGCAAGGATTCCAAAAACAACCTTAACGAGTTCGATCTGTGATGTTTAGATGTTTGGCCATACAATTGTACAGACAATGGAGAAAATCCGAGAGGGAGAGAAGGAAGAGGGTCAACAGGATGGGTGTGTGTGTGTGTGTGGGGGGTCCAGATTTGGCTACCAATCAAACAAAAGAAAAAAAAATAAAGCCTAAGTTCTAATTGGTTCCAAAAACTAAGGAAGAAAATAAATTGGACCACAACCTAAGTTCACTTCACACAACATAACTGAACATCCAAGGGCAAAATAATAACTTCAACGCTCTTGAGGATAAAATAATATACATTCGCACGGGTTGTCACAACCAAGATCTAGCAACATGAATCACAGTGATCAAAACACATAACCATAATTCAGCAAACAATACATGAAGAAAACCATACCTACAAATGAACTTGAACCGGTTGCAATGTCTGATCTCTGCAACAAGTCATAGTGCGCCTTCTCCTCTCTTCAATGTTCAAAGGCTCTTAACTAATAATAGGTCTTAATCTGGAATTGAGCACACACTGTAAGAGCAGAGGCTACCATATATATACTATATAATCCTAGCCTTATTCCGTAAGGATTTCCCTATTACAATCCATATAGAAAAACAATTCCTATGAAATAGCAATTCAGCACCGATATGGATTCACAAATCCAATCTTAACAAGACTTCCTATTTAGTCTTTAATCCTATAACTAAGTTCACAGATTCATACTCATGCTTATATTCTTACAATCCTAACATCTTGTTCTTATATGATAAATTTTTTAGCAAATCTAGAACACGGTTCGATACAGTAAGTATTATAATAGAAGTGGTTAAATTTTTTTTTTAAGTATTCAACCACTTGTATTATGACATTTGGTAAACACTAGAAAATCTCTCTTCTTATACAGCAAGTGGGACCACTTGATTCACACATTTGTTGTTTGAGAACATAACATGAGACCCTGTCTGCATTTGTCCAAATCCCAAAAGCGATGAAGGTGAGTCCCAATGGGTGGCCAATTGGGTTTATATCCAACATAAAATAACCAGCACATGCATCATCACTCTCCACCCTCCAAGAATGGAAGGACACAAACCAATTATATACTTTAGAATGGTCTCTGTTTGTGTGCATTGTTAAGTTTAGGCGTTCGCGCCTGACAGTTGACAGAAAATGAACTCTACGGGCGTTAATGGCCAAATATCACTTAAGTGACGTAAGATTAAAAAAATATGTGAGAAAAGTTATTCTTAATTTTGTGAATAGCATTTCTATGGTAAATGGTGATTTTTTATAAAGAAAACTAATGAAAATTGTTTGAAAACTTTGAGTTTTAATTATAAGAACAAAATAAAGGGTAAAGTGAATAGTACCAGGATTGACTTTTTAATGTAAAAATATGATTTTTCGTTAAAATGAACAATACCGGGTGTTTTTCGTTAAAGTTTCATTTTTTATATTTTAACCTCTTCCATTTTTGGTTGAAAGGACGAGACGACCAAGTACATTGTTGCAAAAAAAAAAAAGATTATTTTGGCGTTTTAATAAGTTTAGTAGGTTATAAACACTTTTAAATCTGAAGATTATTTTCCGAATTTTTTGTAATTTTTTGTTTTGTTTTTCTTTTGCAAGGGTTCCTTAGACTCTTTAAATCATTTTTAGAGCTTTAATTTGATATGTGTTATTCATCGTATTTATAAAAAAAATTAGAATTTCTCTCAACTTCTAATGTTTTACAAACAAACCTATTGAAGAGTGGTTGTTTGTAATTTCTTTCAAAGCGTGATAAGATCATTGATTTAAAGTTAGATGGAAAACTACTTTCACGTTTGGTTCATAGAGCAATTTTTCGTTGAGAATTCCTAGTTCCTCTTTTCTCCTTTATGAACACGGAATGATCAGCATTGCTTCTCTGGAAAACCATCGTTCTATGAAGATTGACCATAACATAACTAGAACTTGCTTACATCTCTCCTACTACAAATGAAATCCGTTTATATGATTAATTAGCATAACCAGTTGATAATTGATATATCATACCCCATATTATCACAAAATTTGATATGTACCTAAAGTGAAAAGCCTTACTGACTTTGGGAACGCAACTTGTGACATCATATGTTGAAAAGACTACATTGTTGGATATATGTCAACAATATGTGATAAACTTATATATGCTAATAAATAATAAATACGAATAAATATTGAACAGAGTATGAACAACAAAATAATTTTAAACAGAAAAATTGAAGATCGAGGCTTGCGTACCGCAATATTCTTGAAACAGAAATTTCGTCCCTACTCAGTGCTTGTAGTTCTACGGACGTCTGCTTCACCAGGATTTAACGATCAAGTTAGAATTCCAGCACCGAAAAACTTAACTTCCGACGAATTTCTGTGTGATTCTCTTAGAAAGGATGTTTGTGATTGTAGAAGAAGAATATTGATTTTCTGTGTCCTAAATGCCATGCAGATTCTTATCCAGAGGGGTGCTTTGCTCTGTGTTCTTTCTGAACTCTTCAGACTTCATCGGTTCTTTCTGAACTCTTCAGACTTCATCTAAAAGGATGAGTCTGTTGGTAAAAAATTCGAAATTAATTAAATCCAAGGCTCATCTTTTGATAATTAATTATTAATTATACATATATATATATTAATTATAATTAATTACCAATTAATTAATGCACCCCAAAAACCAACTCCAAGGATGAGCCCACTTTTATTCTCCAGGCCTATTACTCGAATAACTTTTTATAAAGGATAAAGCCTTATAAAGTAATAAAAAAAAATTTGAAATGACCAATGTGGGACAAAGAAATTTCTACTCAAACTACTGAAATTTCTAACATACATATACTCTACCTTAGTGCTTGAAGTAAGGAGAAGTTTTTCAATTTGGGCAAGATCTACACATGAGAACTGTTAGTCGGCCATTAACTGCGATGGAGACCCACACGTTCACCTAACCATCCTACACCCTCCCATTTTTCACTACCAAATTTCTTTCCATTAAACTTTCCCATCATATATCCCTTATTTTGGCCTCTTTGTTCCATCAGACCTTTGGTGGTAACTCGGAAACAAACCTCCTAAAGACCCGTTCAAGTAATCTATAAAAAAAGGTTCAAACACTATTACTACACATACACTATTACTACACATGTTACCTTTGTTTGATTTTTCACCTTGCTTAGTCAGTAGTCACACACACAAATTCATGTACAGAGCCAACATCTCCATCTAAAGGCATATGACTCAGTTTCTGCATTTATTTCCTCGTGTTTCCACATTCCCTCCCTCATTATTTTGTATTTGTGCCTCCATTTCATATATACCCCGAAGCCATTCACCAAAATACTTTAGCTTCTTCCGTTCTTATTTATTTATATTTGGGGAGGGGCGAACTGAACAAAAAATCTCGGAGTGCATGCAGAAGTATATATATGTTATCAACTGATTCAGTTATATACCATTTCATATCACAATCATTCATTCATACCCCAAAAGCTATTCGTAAAACTACTTAGCTTGTTTCTTAATTTCTTATTTACATCTGGAGAGAGTTTAGAATCTCAAGTGCATAGAAAAGTAAATGCTCTCAACCGCTTCAGGTATATAGTGAACATTATGTACCCAATATTATGAATATCTATAAAGTACAAGGAATCAGTCTTTGTAGTTTGTGCCACCATTATTACTAATCTCTCACTTCCTTGCACTTTTCAGGCTTGACGACAACAAAACACCCCCTCCCCCCTCCCTTCCTCCGCGGCCCCATCTCTCTTTCTCGATTTGCTCTTCCTTGTTGTATTTCTTCCTATATAGCTAGGCTTTTTCATTTCACTTGTTTGGTGAAATGGGAAAGAAACATGATCTGTTGGTTGTAGTAGCGGTATTGCTGCTCATCTTTCTGGTCGGCCACACTCAAAGCTCTAGAGTACTTCATCGGAGCAGTCAAGTTTTCAAGGTAATGAAGCCTAGCGGCAGATCCGGTCATCAGAAACTGCATGACGGCAGCTTTTTTGCGTTCTTACCAAAAGCAAGGCCTATCCCACCGTCTGGTCCTTCCAGGAAGCACAATGCAATTGGTTTACAAAGCTCCTCGCAGCTCTCACCTTGAAGAAGATATAGAGATATATTTCTACAGAAAAAAGGTAGATGTGGCTGCTGCTGCTCACATATCTTCTTCAACTCAGAGAACTAATATTGGTGATGGGTAATGTAGATGGGGTTGATGAATATATATTCACAGTTTTTGTTTTTTGTTTATGCAGTCTAATTTTATGAGAAGCAAGCATAAAATAGCTTGGCAAGTTAATGTTTATGGGAATTTTGTAAGGGGGAAAAAGAAAATCAAACATTAATTCATATTCTCTGCGATTTTTGTGGAATTAATCCTGCTTTTTTTTTTAAATTGAATTCTGCATGTAATTTTCACATGTAATGGAAGTAAAGTTATATATGTTGTAATTATATTCAATCCAATGAGATGAAATTGTCCCATCCAAAAGTATTTGCTGTGATCATAGAGGTAGCTAGCTAGTAACAGTAATGCAGTACTAGAGATTGAGTGAACGCAAACTCAAAATATTTTGACAAGAAGTGAGTGAGTGATGATGGACGTGCGTGATCCTGTTAAATATTATAGGCTGACATGTCATCATCTCATCCTCTCTCTCTCTCTCTCTCTCTCTCTCTCTCTCTCTCTCTTCTGTGTTTTTGCTTCTGGTTGGTGCAGCTGGGGGGTGGGGGTGGGGGAGGTGATGAGGAAAAGAGGGGAGGAGGATGAGTTTTCAAACAAGAAGTCTCACTTGGTGATGAAAGAAACTAAGACTCACATTTCTTAGTTTGCAACATTTTTTCAAACACGGGGAGAATAATCCACTTTTAATTTGACTTTTATTTTTTGTTAATTAATTTAATTTTAAGTTTTGTTATATATCTCATTTATTAAAGTAGACCAAAGTGTAACCGAAAAAAGTCACCCATGAAACACCATGAAAATAAATAGAGCAGTGCTATTTACATATTTATTTTTATTTTTTATATTTTTTTTAAATTTTGATCATCGAATTAACTAAAATAAGAAGATTAATGAAAAGATATTAATAGAGATGTTTGAGAGGTAAAAAAAAAAAAGTATGAATATAACTACCTTATATATATATATATATATATATATATATATATATATATATATATATATATTAAAGTCTAACTTGGACTGCGATTTGGAGGGGGGTAGGATAAGTTGACAAACTAATTCATGAAAGTTATAAGTTGGTTAAGCCATATCACATCTTGCATTAAATTCAAACTGCCACACTGGGAGAGATGTGAGACTAAGGGAAAAGGATCCCTCCGGATCCATTATGTGGGGATACCAAGAATTCTCATATCTCAGCACTTCATCGTGTATTATGCGGCCAGTTTTCGTTAGGTACTATTTATGTTTAATTTAAAATAATAAAAGTTAAATAATTTATGATCGCACGATACACGATGAACGGTTAAGATGTAAGAATTCCTAAGATTTCCACATAACGGAACCGGAGGGGATTCTTTTCCGAGACCAAGACCTATGAACAACAGAGGCAGATTCTCTGCCCTCCCACTTCCCGTGCCCTCCTGTTTTGTGTGGTCACGGTTAAACCACGTCAACATTTTATATTTTTTTATAGAGATAATAAGACAAAAATGAATAGTAATATAAAATGTTGACGTGGTTTAACCGTGACCACACAAACATGAGGGCACGAGAAGTGGGAGAGTATAGAATCTGCCTCCTTGAACAACAGAATTGTACGAGGACTTGAGAGTGAGTTCACTTTCATGTGGCGTTCTAGTCCTGTAATACCTTATAATGTACAAATTTTCGTCACATAACAATATATTAAATAAAAAAATGTTACAACCGCGATGAATCAGACTTATACAATTGTAAATCTTGTTCATACAAAGTTGCTCTCGTAAAACTGATGATTCTCAAAGTGAAGTCCCTAGGGTCAAAAGTAGTGACTGTTACATTTTACTTTGGATTGTGGTGGCGGAAGATTCAAAGTGGTTTGGTTAAAACTTAATACAAAGAGGGGTCCCTGCTGGCTTTTCACTTTTGACTGATGTTTGAATCTGCAATGCAAGTGTCCGTGTCGGTAGGTTATGAAAATGATCACGTTAGTATTTGAATATTGGAGCCAGAATGACCTACAATTGTTCAATCGACATTACAAATATGGAGAAATAATTAGTTATCTAGGATAAAAATTTCGATAAAGACTATCTGATTAGAGCTTGTATGTTTTTTGGGACAATAGAAGTGCATAAAGTACATTCGATAGGATCACATTTTGAGCCTATTTGGTGTAGAAGATCGGATTAGATGGATATGCCACTATTTTTAATAGATGTTGAAAGAAGAAATGAAAATTTTGTGATCAACATGAAGGTAGTAGATGAATTACCGAAAAAGAAAATTTATTCATTACTATCCTTTTCTAAATAAGAGAATTAAAAGAGAAAAAAAAATTTATGTCTAATCCTCTCAAAATGAAAAATAATTATCATCTATCTTCATAATACATGATATTCATTTCAATCCAATCTTGAGGCCTTTCTTGTCTAATTAATAAGGCATCATCAGAGGGCAAGTGAATAGGACATTGGTGGAGAGAAATTAATTCATACTTAGGCCATCTCCAACCGAAGGTCGGCCAGAGGGTTTGTTTTAGCCCTCCAGCCCTCCAACAAATTAATATTTTAATGAACAGTATAAGATCATATTTGCCTCCATCTCCAACCGATGACCAAAAAGCCATAGAGCTTGTTTTAGCTCTGTCACAAAAAACCGTCTCCAACAGAGGGACAAAGGGTCATAGGGCCAAACATAATTTATTATTTAAAAATTACAACTTGAATTCAAATTCAACGGCTAAGTGACGTCAGTTAGCCGTTGGATAAAAATGGAATTTAAAAAAAATATGACACAAATTTTGTAAAATAGAAGTTAAAAGAAAAAAAATGGAATTTAAAAAAAATATGAAACAAATTTTGTAAAATAGAAGTGACAGGAAAAAAATAGAATTTAAAAAAAATATATGAAACAAACTTTGTAAAATAGAAGTTATAGGAAGTTGTAGAAAAAAATAGAATTTAAAAATAGAAGTTATAGGAAAGAAATTTGTAAATAAAAGAAATATAAATAAAACTGTAAAAAAAATTCAAAAATAACAGCTAGTTGACGTCAGTTAGCTGTTACATTTGAAAATTTGGCCTAGCATTCCTATCGGTCATATCCGACAAGAACGCTCACATTTCTGGCCAGCCCAGGGTTGGCTGGATTGGGCTAGCCCTTTGGCCTTTTCAGATTTCGTGGGGCCCACGAGCCCTCTGACCTAACCCCTTAGTTAAAGACAATTTTCAGGAGTTTTTCGACCTTCTGAACCCTTCGGTTAGAGATGGCCTTACATAATGTGTCTATATTTGAATTAACTTTGACATAACCATTCACTACATTGCAGACATTTTGAAAGAAGAGATAGATGAAATTTTTCAAATTTTATCCAAATTAAAGATCACAACTAGTCCTCAGAGGCAGAGGCACCATAAGCCTAGTATATAGGCATAGGCATATCCCCACTCTTTCATCCTTTCTAAATAATTTAATATTATATTTCCTTTTTTGGGTAAATTTAGTATTATACTAGCGATTGGTGCCCGAGCGTTGCTACGGGTTTTAAAATTATATCACACATGTCATAAGTTCTAATCGGAAATACCATGTACGCACATGTGATTGATGTCTCATTGTTCATTAACAATAGGCAATACTATATTTCCATACATGTGGAATGTAAGAAGGAAATTATTGTTCTTTGTTCTAAATAAAAAAGAACACTAATTCTAAAATAAAATTTCAAAAACCTTTCCAAGCAGGTGAACATCAAGAAAAATGCCAATTCTAAAATACAAATTAAATTTCTAGAACCAGTATGATTAGTTTGTAACGACTTGTCCATTGTGATAAAAAGCATCCAATTTCTCATTTTGTCTCCAATTTCCATCACTTCAGTTGCCCCTTTTGCAGATTTTTTTTCTTTCTTCCAGTGAAGCCAACGTTTTGCCTTACACTTTGGTTCAGCCTCATCTAGATAATGTAAACATAAATTTATAACATACACATATATCATTCATGCCATCTATTTTATAACATACACATATAAATTTATAACATATACATATATTATTAATTGCACTGAGAATTTAGACTTAGTGATGGATTTGCAGTACATAGAGTTCATTTTGCAAAGTTCAAAAGTGCATTGAGACTTTAGTCTTAGTGTAAAGCACATGATAGCAATAATTGGTATATTGATCTCAACTCGTCATTCTCAAGTATTCTTTATCTCGCAGGATGAGGGTATTGTAGGAATATTCATCAGATTATACAATATAACTCCTTATTCATATAAGTTTACTCATTGACTTGGTCAGAATTCAGTTTATCCCGTGTTTAAAAAATGGTATAATAAATAATCCCTCAGCAAGGTGTATAAAAATAGTATAATATTTTTAAAACAAAGCGTGAGAGTGAGAAGAAGCAAAGGGCATTTTCGACATTTCATTGTTCACGTGAAACAGTGTCGGAGGAACTGAGTTTTAGCATATATAAAATTTCGTTTTAATTTATACAAAATTTTTAAATAATTTTTAAACTCTTTTCACCAATAATTGAAACAAGAGGTCTCTGTTTCTTTTCAATTCCAACCACATTCA
The DNA here is from genome assembly GCF_916048215.2 of Malus sylvestris. Lineage (NCBI taxonomy): Eukaryota > Viridiplantae > Streptophyta > Magnoliopsida > Rosales > Rosaceae > Malus > Malus sylvestris. Next base: position 3,535,802 of record NC_062264.1, on the reverse strand, counting down.
TCTTAAAACTAAATTTAACATCTTATTTTATAAACAAATCAATCTTTCAAAATTAAAATCTAAAGTCTGATTTAGTTTTATTAAAAAAATATTCTTTAACATTATCCAACTGAAGAATAATAAACTTTGAGTTTTTCCTCCTCTCCTTCTTTCTCCTTCTTGAAATTTTCAATTCCAACCCACAACAATATTAAGGGTTATGAATCTCTCTGTTTACTCTAAACTTTTTACTAAATTTATAAAATTTTCATATATTTTGTTCTCTAAATACTCAATCCATTTTTCTCATTTTCTGTTTGAAAATTCCCAATCCATTCTATTTTTCATTAACTTGATGTTGGAGGTTTTATTTCTCTTAATCCTCTTTAATTTTATAATAAATACTCTCTATATTGACTTGATATTGGAAGGTTAATTTCAACATGAAAAAAGCACTTAACAACAACAACAACAACAACAACAAAGTCTTTTCCCACTAAGTGGGGTCGGCTATATGAATCCTAGAACGCCATTGCGCTCGGTTTTGTGTCATGTCCTCCGTTAGATCCAAGTACTCTAAGTCTTTTCTTAGAGTCTCTTCCAAAGTTTTCCTAGGTCTTCCTCTACCCCTTCGACCCTGAACCTCTGTCCCGTAGTCACATCTTCGAACCGGAGCGTCAGTCGGCCTTCTTTGCACATGTCCAAATCACCGGAGCCGATTTTCTCTCATCTTTCCTACAATTTCGGCTACTCCTACTTTACCTCGGATATCCTCATTCCCAATCTTATCCTTTCTCGTGTGCCCACACATCCCACGAAGCATCCTCATCTCCGCTACACCCATTTTGTGTACGTGTTGATGCTTCACTGCCCAACATTCTGTGCCATACAACCTCGCTGGCCTTATTGCCGTCCTATAAAATTTTCCCTTGAGCTTCAGTGGCCTACGACGGTCACACAACACGCCGGATGCACTCTTACACTTCATCCATCCAGCTCGTATTCTATGGTTGAGATCTCCATCTAATTCTCCGTTCTCTTGCAAGATAGATCCTAGGTAGCGAAAACGGTCGCTTTTTGTGATCTTCGCTAGATTGCTCCGGTCATTAGTGTGGATAAGTATATAAATGGATAGAGATAGGAAAGCAAACACAAGATGTACGTGGTTCACCCAGATTGGCTACGTCCACGGAATAGAAGAGTTCTCATTAATTGTGAAGGGTTTACACAAGTACATAGGTTCAAGCTCTCCTTTAGTGAGTACAAGTGAATGATTTAGTACAAATGACATTAGGAAATATTATGGGAGAATGATCTCGTAATCACGAAACTTCTAAGTATCGGAGTGTGGTGTCGTCTTGACTTGCCTTATCTGTCTCATAGGTAGATGTGGCATCTTCTCTGGAAGTACTCTTCTTCCATCCAGGGGTGGTATCTTTAACTGGTGGAGATGCACAAGGTAATGTATCAATTTCACTTGAAGCTTACTTGTAGTTTCAGGCTTGGTCAAGCGCGATACAAACCATGTAGTAGGAGTCCCCCAAGTCGCCGAGCTAGGGGGTCTGCTGAAAGAGGTGACAGACAAGGTAAGCAATCAGAGCTCCGACTGATTGTTCACCTTCTCCCCATCTTGTAGCAGCATGAAGGATAAAGAGAAGAAAAATGAGAAGAGATGATATGAGATACTTTTGCTTTTGAAGAAGTAACTTTCCACAGGCTTATTCTTGAACTGAGCTGAAGGGTTTTCTGGTTTCCTCCAGAGTATAAGGCCGACTGAAGAATTTGAGGGTCAAAACAAGTCCATCAAATCTAGAGTACGTTCCACCCTGCTGATATGGGATACTTTTGCTTTTGACAGAGTAATGGATGTATCGGCACGTGTGCTGTTACGCTTGTCTCCACATGCTTCCTTGTATCCTTCGCACTTGCCCTATCTGTTCCTCAAGCAGAAGCGGAATCTTCCTTGGAAACATAAGATGTTGAAGATGAGTACTCGAGAGCAATGCCAGGTAAGTAATCAGGTAAGGGGTTCCAGGCAGTCCGTTCCTGGCTGGAAGCTTGATTCCAAGTGCTGACTGATTGCTCTCTTTCTCTTTGTCTTGCAGGTAAAAACAAGGCCAAAGGAAAAGACAGGGAAAAAACATGATATGGGATACTCTTGCTTTTAACCCTGATGATATGAGATATTCTTGCTCTAGTATAGCTTGTTTGCAGAGGTATTATCGGGGGGAAAGAAAGCTGAATATTTCGAAAGGCTTCGTTGGGAGTGCCCTCTCAGATATGATGAAGGGTTGAGCATTTTTGCAGGTCTGCCTGTCTGTTGGGGATGGAGGTCGACATATATAGGAGTCTCCCTAACAACAAGTAGTAATGCTATTACTTTACCCTGCTTGGTCATAGCACGGTAGTGGGAGCTGCCAGTTTCACATGTTTTAACTCTGTCAGAGCACTTTGAAAAAAGTGGTCTGTGGTATTTGGCTCTCGAGATTCGGAGAACGATGCCTCTTCGATTTTTGAGAAAGCAATCATGCTGGGGGTCTGGCTCTCGAGATTCGGAGAGCAGTGTCTCTTCGATTTTTGAGGAAGTAATCATGTTGGGAGTCTGGCTCTCGAGATTCGGAGGGCGGTGCCTCTTCGATTTTGGAGCAAGCAATCTTGTTGGGAGTGTTGTCTCGAATGTGAGTAAAGGTTGGGCATGTTTGCTAGTTTACCTTGCCACGAAGCACAAAGGTTGACACACAGGGACTTTCCAATTATCCAGCAATGGTACTGTTCCTTTACCCTCTCTTCGATTTTGAGAAAGTAGTCATGTTGGGAGTCTGGCTCTCGAGATTCGGAGGACGGTGCCTCTTCGATTTTGGAGCAAGCAATCTTGTTGGGAGTGTTTTCTCGAATGTGAGTAAAGGTTGGGCATGTTTGCTAGTCTACCTTGCCACGAAGCACAGAGGTTGACACACAGGGACTTTCCAATTATCCAGCAGTGGTACTGTTCCTTTACCCTTGTGGGTAATAATATGGTAGCTAGACCTTCAAAATTTATGTGTCTAAACTTTGTTAGTGCTGTTTCTTTGCTATTCTTTTACCTTTCTTGGTCAGAGCGATGTAGTGGGAGCTGCGAGCTTCACGTGCTCAACTTTGGCAGAGAACTTTGGCAAAGTTATCTGTGGTACCCATGAGTTATTGTTGCGTGTGGGAAGTGGGTGATTGAACAGTAAGATTCATGTGCTTTCTACTTCACCAGAAGTCTTCGACAGAATGCCCATAATTTCTGCAAAGCTGAGTGTGCGTGTGACAGGTGCTGACAAGGCTAGAAAAGTAGGTGCCTCTTCGATTTCTGAGATCGGCCCTCGTGGTCTCTGAGCAGCCCAGCTTTTGAGAAAGCGAGCGCCTCTTCGATTGATTCAGAGAACGATGCCTCATCGATTTTTGAGAAAGCAATCATGCTGGGGGTCTGGCTCTCGAAGATTCGGGGAGCAGTCTCTTCGATTTTTGAGAAAGTAATCATGTTGGGAGTCTGGCTCTCGAGATTCGGAGGGCGGTGCCTCTTCGATTTTGGAGCAAGCAATCTTGTTGGGAGTGTTTTCTCGAATGTGAGTAAAGGTTGGGCATGTTTGCTAGTCTACCTTGCCACGAAGCACAGAGGTTGACACACATGGACTTTCCAATTATCCAGCAATGGTACTATTCCTTTACCCTCTCTTCGATTTTTAAGAAAGTAGTCATGTTGGGAGTCTGGCTCTCGAGATTCGAAGGACGGTGCCTCTTCGATTTTGGAGCAAGCAATCTTTTTGGGAGTGTTTTCTCGAATGTGAGTAAAGGTTGGGCATGTTTGCTAGTCTACCTTGCCACGAAGCACAGAGGTTGACACACAGAGACTTTCCAATTATCCAGCAGTGGTACTGTTCCTTTACCCTTGTGGGTAATAATATGGTAGCTAGACCTTCAAAATTTATGGGTCTAAACTTTGTTAGTACTGTTTCTTTGCTATTCTTTTACCCTTCTTGGTCAGAGCGATGTAGTGGGAGCTGCAAGCTTCACGTGCTCAACTTTGGCAGAGAACTTTGGCAAAGTTATCTGTGGTACCCATGAGCTATTGTTGCGTGTGGGAAGTGGGTGATTGAACAGTAAGATTCATGTGTTTTCTACTTCCCCAGAAGTCTTCGACAGAATGCCCATAATTTCCGCAAAGCTGAGTGTGCGTGTGACAGGTGCTGACAAGGCTGGAAAAGTAGGTGCCTCTTCGATTTCTGAGATCGGCCCTCGTGGTCTCTGGGTAGCCCAGCTTTTGAGAAAGCGAGCGCCTCTTCGATTTCTGAGATCGGCCTTCGTGGTCTTTGAGCAGCCCAACTTTTGAGAAAGCAAACGCCTCTTCGATTTCTGAGATCAACCCTCGTGATCTCTAAGCAGCCCAGCTTTTGAGAAAGCAAACGCCTCTTCGATTTCTGAGCAGGCGCCTCTTCGATTTCTGAAGCTCCGTCGAGTGCAGATTTTTATAGGGTCTGGCATTAAGTTCCAAAGCACACTTGAATCTCCACCAGTAGAAGCTTCATTCTTGCACTTCTAAGATCTTGATTTGTCCGACCTCTTCTCTCTTCAACACCTTTGAAAATGTCTGGCCCCTCCGACCGTCGTTTTGACTTGAACCTTGTTGAAGAGGCAGCCCCGCCTTCCCCAGACAACATATGGCGCCCATCCTTCGTCTCCCCTACTGGTCCTTTACCGTTGGGGATTCCGTGATGAAGAATGATATGACCGCTGCGGTGGTGGCCAGGAACCTTCTCACTCCCAAAGATAACAGACTACTTTCCAAACGGTCTGATGAGTTAGCTGTTAAGGATTCGCTGGCTCTCAGTGTTCAGTGTGCAGGTTCTGTGTCTAATATGGCCCAACGCCTATTTGCTCGAACCCGCCAAGTTGAATCATTGGCGGCTGAAGTGATGAGTCTCAAACAGGAGATTAGAGGGCTCAAGCATCAGAATAAACAGTTGCACCGGCTCGCACATGACTATGCTACAAACATGAAGAGGAAGCTTGACCAGATGAAGGAAACTGATGGTCAGGTTTTACTTGATCATCAGAGATTTGTGGGTTTGTTCCAAAGACATTTATTGCCTTCGTCTTCTGGGGCTGTACCGCGTAATGAAGCTCCAAATGATCAACCTCTGATGCCTTCTCCTTCTAGGGTTCTGTCCAGTACTGAGGCTCCAAATGATCCCCCTCCGGTGCCTTCTCTTTCTGGGGCTCTACCGACTTCTGAGACTTCTCCTAAGCAACCTTTGTGAAGGCTCCCTCTACGCCTCAAAAAATTCAATTAGCTCACAATTCCAAGCATGTATTGTAGTATCTTGTTAATACGTACTATCTAGTTATTTTAGCTCTTAACATTTATGTGAAGCCCCTCTTCACGTAAAATCCTAGCTCCGCCGCTACTAGTCCTCACATAAATTATAGGATTAAAAATGACAACTTTTCTTCATGAGTAACCTTCAACTTGAACAAGATAGAAAAGATGTCATTCATTTCACCCTTTAAAATGCCTTAAATGTGGTGAACAATCCTATCCAAGCTAATCATCTCTGTCAACCGAGGCCTAAAGATTATATTCAACACCACCTTTCATTTTGACTTAACATTCAAGAAAGAACAATCAGTTTGGATTACCTACAATAATCATAAGGTTAGTTACTAAGCATTACGCGTGTGCTAATCGGTTCGCTACCAAGTTTAGATGACTTTCACAAGACAAAAACTAAGGTACCAAAAGTATGGAAGAGCAAGAAGAGACTTTGATTTGCTCAGATCATCGTCTCATAAATTAAGATTTTATATACACTACAATACAACAGGTGTATAAAAGGGTAAATACCCATAAATTAAATGGAAGAGAGAAAATCAATCTAAAAAAAAACCAAAAAAACAAAAAAAATGGGTGAAAGTGGGAAGGAATGAAAGGGGAGAAACAAAATTAAAGGCAAAAGAGGTGGTTTGCATGCTTCCCTTCATACCCGCCACCCTTTTGTTGCTTCCTCTCAACACCACCTACACAGTAATTCATACAAAATAAGTTAACGGAGTAGTGCCCTCCTCCTGCCCCTCCTCTACTAAGCCTGTTGAGATGAGGCCGGTGAGAGAGCTCCGTCTGATCTACGTGCAGCTGAGCCAGCAACTGAAGATCTGTCTGACCCACGCACATTGTACTTCTCATACACTTTCTCACGATTCTCCGACCACCAGATCTGTGCTTGGTGCTCTCCAAATCTCCTTCGGCTACAAATGAAAATACATATTATCAGACTTTAATTACAAGATTATTCCATCTTTGATCCATAACAGCAAAGTTATGCACGAGTATGTGGCATGTTATGGCCAATATGATCAAGAGATCATTGGCCTACCAGCTGACACATTTATTGTATTAAGAAACTAGCAAAACCAAGAGTACCTGAAGCGCACTCGTTTGAGATCTCTAGTTCCATCCCGGAGAGCCACAAGAGTTATATAAACACCAGGCTCATATTGTTCAATCCATTCTGCCTCAACTGTATTACCATTAGCAGGCGATGGAGAATTCGTGGATCTCGCACCATTCTCCCCATCTCGAAAAGGCCCAGATTCCCTGCGATCAACAGTTTCAGACGCACTACTACCAACTGTCTCAAATGATCCACCACCATTTGGTAGTTTATCTGGGGAGTTTATCATCCCATTGGGGGTGAGAGGGCCCCGACTGTGCTGCACGATTGTTTCGTTTGTTCCAAGTTGACCCTTGGGTGAAAGAGTCGGCCCGTGATTTCCATTTGTTGTAGCAGAGTCGATTCCCAAGGAGGAGATCAAGTAAGAACTGCTGATGGAAGTCGATCTTGAATGCTGCTCTTCATTAGCATCTGGATAGTTAATGCCATTTGGCTCCAAACCATTTGGCAGTAATGCCTGCTTTATGGTCTCTGTATCGTAAACCCCAGGTGAAAGCCGTTCCGCCAAATCCTTGAGCTGAAATTATTATCAGCGATGATGATCACTATGGCAGTCCAACATAAAATAAAAACCAAAAAAGTAGACGTATTCAGCTACCCAATTCAATAGTAAATAACACCTTTTAACACCTTTTAACTTATTCAAGTCCGACAGTTTAAAAGATTGCAACTGACAAAAAATAGGTATGAAAAACTTGTACCATTGGATCCTTATTGCTACAGCCTACAGTTTCATTCGCAGAGATAAACCTACATCATTCATGTACTATTCTACTCTGAACTGAAGTTTATTTTATTAAATTCAATATTTCAAAAAGAAACAATTAAATTAAACGTTTACTAAATAGAAGACACAAAAGTTGATGATCGTGAATAAGTTTAGGAAATGAAAGCGAGTAGCAGAAGAAATGACCTGTGCGGTTAGTGACTTTATAACTTCTTTTGCAGCTTTAGATTTAGCAGATTCGTCTGCGGCCAATGCCATTGCTTCTTGTACTTTCTTTGAAGAATTCTGAAGCTCTAATTCTTGACGATCACATCTCTGTCTAAGGCTCTCAACCTTACAAAAAACATTTACAATCAAATTATTAAAATACAATAACTACAAATAGTCAAACATGAAACCCACCACCCTTCTCAAGAGGTTTATAAAAGTAGCAATAAAGTCCAGAAAAGTATGAACCTACCCGTGAGTGTAATTTTAGCACCTCCTGATTCAAAAGTTCATTTGTTTTCTTCAGACTATCAGCAATACTTTTTGAGAAGGAAAGTCCTGATGTAGTAGGAACAGGAGTTGCAAAACGAGGAGGGCTTGGTCTCCTCGAGAAAGGGGACACGGACCTTGAACTTGCTCCAGATGGTGTAAGAACTGGTTTGGGAACTGTTCGTCGCAGATCAACAGCCGTTGACATAACAACCTCCTTTAATTGCAACAATGAAGGTGCTTGAGCAGAGCGGACAAGTGAAAATGTGTCAGCTTTCTTTCCCTGCTTGGCTGCTTTAGTATCTAATTGCTTTATCAAATCCATATTCGATGGTACAGCAGTCTTGTATAATCTTATGTCAGCCTTGTCCAACCTGTCCTTGTTCTCACCCGACAACCGAGGTATAGCATTCCTTCTGTTATTACTACCAGTTTCTGACACCTTATTCAATTTCACATAACAAGGATCACAAACTCGATATGGTTTTCCAGGATTTGGAGCCAGAGCTGCCCTTGTTGCTTTTTTTGAACTGCATGAGTGGCAGTGCACAAGTCCACAATTATAGCAGTTGTGCCTCTTCCTTGTGAACCCAAAAGCCTGTCTACAAGCAGAGCACTGTGACTGCTCAGCACCAGATACCCATTTGTGAAGACAAATAGCTGCTGTATATTCTGAACCGCAACAAATATATTTCACATGTCTATCCTTTAAAGCTTCAACCAAAGTCGGTGTTTTCCGATCTTCAACATCTCCATGGCCTAATCTCCCATTAGCTCCCTTTCCCCATGTATAAACTTCATTCCTGGATGTTAATACTGCTACATGATAAGCACCACATGCAATTTCTTCAATACAATCCCCACCGAGTTTGTCTTCTACCAAGCAAGGTAGCTTTCCATCAGAATTGGGATTCCCAAGCTGACCATAAACAGTACTGCCCATTGTAAAAACATGTCCTGAAGTCGTCAAGCCAACTGTTAAACTGTGCCCGCAAGCAATTTTGTGAAAATTGTAGTCAATAAGGGCTGGAACACATGTCGGTTTAAGTCGGGCTTCCTTGTCCCCATGCCCGAGACGATTTTTATCTCCATCACCCCAAGTAAACAACTTACCTGACGAAATACTTGCACTAGATTGTGTTGCAATAACCTCCACCACAGCAGCAGTGTGCCACACCCCACATGCAACAGATATTGTCCTCAACCCTGATAGGGATTCTACTTCTCTCGGATAAGGAACATTTTCTCTGTCTCCATGGCCTAAGACGCCAAATGTGCCATCGCCGAATGTGAAGAGTTTCCCCGTCGATGTTATCAAGGCTGTATGCCATGGACCACAAGTTACAGAAGCAACTTGAAGTCCCTCAAGAGGACCCGAAATTCTCTTTGGTATCCAATGGCTGACATCAGTGCCATGACCAAGTAGCCCAGCATTATGCGTACCATCTCCCCACGTATAAAGTTCCCCAGCCATTGTAACAGCACATGTATGAAATTCTCCACATGCTGCAAAATCAACACTAGTAGCTGCCAGAGATTCAACTAGATGAGGTTGAACAACATCCTTCCCAGCACCATGCCCTAGTCGTCCTCCAGATTCTTCACCCCATGTAAACACTTCACCTTGTCTCGTGACCAAGGCTGCATGCTTGACCCCACAGGCTATATGATGGACATCCAAAACAACATTGGACTCTAATGGCCTAGGGACAAGCACATCAGATCTCGGGCTCAAATAATTCACATTTTTATCAGCCCCAACCTTAACAACACTATCACAAATCACCTCACCCCATATGTACACATCACCTAGAGCTTCACAATCATCCGGTCCAGAACCATGACTTGAAGTGCTAGGAGCACTTGAAACACTAACTCGAAATGCATCTGAACCAGATCCTTTAACTTGCATATTTGTCAGGTCTGATGCAGCATGTGACCTCTCAGAAACTGGAGAATTTTCAGGGGGAAAACTCTTAGGCGAAGTATTTGGTTTGAAATTAACAGAAATCTCTGGAGAGCCACTATCTCGTGCACCACTAGCAGAACTATCACTGGGACTATTTGATGTCAAGTCCTTGCCATCCTGAAGTACCCGAAAACATGATAAGCAGGCAGTCATTCAACAGGTTTGTACTTATACATATCGAAATGTAAGAGAAACTTTCGTACATCCAAAGTCTATGTGCGTGTGTGTAATTTCACCATAAAGAGGTTGGATGACTACAATAAAATCATATGAACTGAACTATAAAGTTGGATGACTCATTTAGAATATATAATATATATATATATATATATATATATATATATATATTAAACATATAAAGTAATAAAAAATAAGATTAAAAAAATGTCTATAAAAAGCCAATCCAAAAATACATGCAAAAACACTATGTCTATGCAAGGAGAAGTTTAATTTCTTTAAGAATCAAATACTAAAATTTAAATTAAAAATAATAAAAGAATCTGAGCATAGTATTTCAGCATTTCAAATTTAGCTCAAAAGCTCCAATACAGCATGTTGATGCCTGTATAACACAGATCACTACAAGACAAGAGAAAACATAAAATTTAACCACAAAAGAGGTTTCTAAGTAGGCATATTTACATCAAGGTAGAGGCCTCCATCACTCCATCCGTCAATTTTTGAACGCCCACCTCTGCCAGAGGAAAGTAGTGCTTTAAGGCCTGCAATCCACACTTCTGCCTCAACTTTGTCCTTGCAAATCTGGAAGCAAATAACAGATTATCATAAATATTGTTATTATAAATAAAAATAGGAAACAATGTAAAGACAAATAATTTTGAGCTTCCACCACTAACCAGATCAAGAGACCGCTTTCCGTTATTGTATATAAGAGAAAATGATAAATAGTCCTTTTCAGGACGTAAATATCGTTGAAAGACAGCCTGTAACAAATTTTGGAGCAAGATGAAATTAGAATAATTATCACTAGAAGACTTAAAATTTAAACTGCAGTAAATCTATGCCAATTATGTTCTAAAAAATTATATCAAATTTCTCACAGTTCTTTGTCCAGGAACAATTCTTGTGACAGAAGCCAACTTCAAACTTCTTTCGCTACTTGAAATCCAGATCAAAGTTGATTCATCCTGAAATTATTAAATGCAGCAGTAAGTAGAAAATAGAAGGAATTTAAGAAGCGGACAAATTTGTGAATTAAAATGCAATAAATATAATCACAAGCAAGAACCATAGAAGGCCATTGAAATGCTATCTACCACAGAAGGCCAGTGAAATGCTATCCCATTAGCAGTATTTTACATTGCATACATCAAAACACAAAGTAGCATGGTTATGCAGCAATGTAGCAGCACAACTAATGTCAACTGACATTTAACATATTCCAATACCTTACAAGGTGAAATGTATAGTTTATCAAACCTTCGTGGCTATTAATGATATGTTTCTCCAAGAACTATAGACCATATTTTGCCTTGACTGACCTCAAACTACACAACAAATAAGTTCTCAAATCTCTTATCCAAATGAAATATGTCATAGATTCTGGCAAACTGCCTACTGTACCCTTTGGTTCCAATCTGCCATATGGATCGGAGCCTAAATTAACTCAGATTTCCCTTTCAGTTATCAATTTAATTAGCAGAAGGGAAACTTGATAAATTTTATCTTTTCCGTTATAAGTACAAATGGAAATTGTATACTTGTGGGAGAAGATGGAAATTACCTAATTGGCACTACATTACCACTGCTAAGCAGGGAATTCAATTAAATATGTTTCGTAGCATTCTTGACTTCATCCTTTTACAAATTTTACTGTTTGTCCATGCAGGAATTGTGGAAGAAATTTTTTATTTCAACCTTAATAGTTGAGCACACCATGTTCTATTCCTTTCATGGAGTGGACAAACCACCAATATTTTAAAAATAAAAAATAAATCCTAATAGAGAAGCTTTAGATACAAACTTACAGTAGAAAGTCTAAATGGACAAAACTTAGGCTTTCCCTTACGACCATATTTCAGTAGTTGAGCACCCTTCTTCAAAGCAATTATTGCCTGAAAATCATTTAAGGATCATTCAAAACCATGAGAAAGATATGAAGGGCGGATAAACGCTGTATGAACTAAACATAGGACCATAATAACCCACACAAAAGAGAAGTATCATTTATACTCGAATATAGAATTCTACACCATATCAAATGCTATTCTAATTATAACATTACCCTGAACTCTATACCGCATATAGTAATGACTTTGTGACTTCCAACTCAAGAAGCATACCAACTTAGTTCTCATTCAGTTACAAGTTACAACCTCCCAAAACATATCATAATTCATAACCGTTATCCTGCGACTAAGAGAATAAATTGCTAAATCCAAACTTTTAAGATATTAAAAAACCCTATGTGTCTTCTAAAGTTACTACAAAAACTGTTCCAAATGGAGCAGCAGGTTTTACACCCTGCGAAGAAAGTAAAATGTGGTTTCCATGCAATGCCATTTCCATTAGATCACTCTGTCGCAAAAATCACTAGACATTTATCGTTTGAAGATGTCAGTACTTTACATATGCCTCGAAGCAAACCCAGTTGTCGATATGGAAAATGCACATGGAAAAAATACAAAATTAAAAAAGGTTCGAAACTTCGGCCCTGTTTGGTCCAGTAAAAGCACCCATACTGCATCCATTGAGCCGAAAACAACGAACCCAGAAGTGATCCTCAAAACCAAAACCTTGAGAAGATTATGTTCCCAGTATTTATATCTAAAAAGTTGTATATCAATTACCAAATCAAAATTCCCTCACATTTTAACATACCTGAAGATTATGTTCCCAGTAATTATATCTAGAGAGTTGTTTTCAATTACGAAATCAAAATTCCCTCACATTTTTAACATACATACAAAACTTAAATGTATCAAACTAAAAATAAAGAGCTCTCCTTCCAAATTCCACTTTTTAGAGGAGGAAACAAACAAATCTTCGTCTTTTCTAAGTAATTAAACAGACAAATAAATAGGAATTTATTTCATTTTCTTTGTATTTTTTGATACATTTGCAAAAACAAAATAGAGGCAAAGAGAATTTAGAGAGAAAGAGACCGACCTGGTCGATGTCACGGTTGGCATTCCCGTAGCTAACAAGATCTGCCATTCCATGTGAGAGAAATTACCGTAACGCCACCACCCTCTCCGATTCCCTGCCGGAGCTCCGTTCATCATCTACCTTCCAACTCGCTCTCGCGCCTCCGTGCAATACCATCAACGGCCACGTCACCACAACAACAACCACCACGCTCAGTTCTCTCTTTCTCTACACTACGCGGCGCAGATCTGCCGAAACCCTAAGACCTCCAGTTCTGATCTTTGACTCGGAGCAAAGAAGAAACAGAGCTCGAAGCCGTGGACTGTTGGGAAGCTGGTTGCGGAGAGACCGACGGCGGGTTTAAAAACGAAGAGGGGCTCAGAGAGGAATTTAGGGAGTGAAAGAGAAAAGAGAAGGGACGAAACGGCGCCGGAGAATGGGACGGGAGGGGAAGCGGACCGGACGAAGGAGGGAGGGAGGGAACAGAAGAGAGAGAAAATTCCCTGCAAAGAGAAAATTTAGGGGGGGTGGGGTGGGGCGTGTCCGAGTCTGTCAAAAGCACAACTGGTCAAACCTGTGAAAAATTGAATACTACCGATCAAATAAATCAAACTCGAAAAATAAAATAAAATAAAATATGTATCTAGAATTTTAGAATTTGATGCAACTGAGTACGAACTGGTTTGAAACCACATGACCATGGTGGAAGGTTACTCAAAGTTTTTCTTTTTGTAAACAAGGTTAAACAAGCCACTTAGATGTGTCCTCCTCGTATGTTGTTTCTAAAAGCGTTTTGTTGTAAAATTAAGATTTCAGCATTCAGTTTCGGTTTTTTCTTTTTTTTTTATGTAAAGTAGTGTACCAGCTATAAAAGTGTAACTTTTCGTTTGTCAAGGAGTTTTATTTGTTCTTTTCCAAAGGTGTAATCGTTGGAAATTGGCGAGTTGTAATGTTTTCAACTAAATTTGAACTGAATGTAATTGTAGTCTAAGTTTTGTGTTTCGTTTTTCGTTTTGTGCTACATAAATGTTTACGTAACTACTCATATACGTTATGATATATTCAATTTCAAAAACATTATATCGTTATAACTTATAAGATTGTGGTTAGACTTTGGTGATGATTTTGGGTCCTTGTAAGATTGCAAGTGATGCATCATTTTCTTCCTTACGGGTGGAGTTAGGTTTGAGCGTTGCAAGAATAGCAGGATGACGATAATGGCCTTCATTAGGAATGATTGGCGAAAAGAGAAGCGGCCAAGTTGTGCGTTGGTATACGAGAGATTTTTTAATGTGACAAGAACACAGAGCGGTATACCACGTGTCATTATACAAATAGTAATATATGTGTGTTAAAAAGTTAATAACTTACAAAATATAATTTCTCATTATTTATATAAAAATACGTGATGTACCATCTGTGTTACGGTTTACAAATCGTTTGGCTACACGCAAGTAGGATTGGAGAAGGGTAGAGAAGGTATTGTACTAGTGAAGGTGGGTTCAGAACTTCAGAGGGATTTGGTGGCGGTTATAACGCCAAAGGTAGCAGATTTTGAACCCAAACGAGGAGAATGTAGGAGTTTGTGAATACCTACAATTGCACCAATGTTTCATAAATCCATATAATTTGTGTGCACGAATATCATTGATTTGTATAAGGAAATACACGGATGAATATTCCATGCATTTTTAAGTGGAGAAAATCCAACAAAAAAAACTCGACTCCTTTGTAAACATGAATATCAACTAGTAATGTACATGTTAAAATACAGTCATTCTTTGCTTATACTTTTGTTTTATACAAATGATATTAAAGATAAAAGAACGACTGCATAAACGAGTATTTGGTTTGTTTGGGGTTCCTTTTTTGGGAAAAATAATACTAGGAAGTGCATTCTAATAACTAAAAACACTTCTAACTAAGATTTCGTTTGGTATTGTTTTTTCATCAAAAGCTATTTCCTTTAAAGTTAAGCATTTAAAAAAAATATCTACTAAAAACAAAATATCTTGATTATTTTAAAAGCAGTAACCTCCAAACAGTATCTTTGAAAGCAGCATGCATGTTGCTTTTAAAAGTTACTTTCGTAAAAAGTTGAGTTGAGCCTTTAATCTATATTTTCAATTCCTTAATACCCTTATTTATTTAAAAAATAATTATTATTTATCTTTTTACTTGGTTATTATGTTGGGAAAAACAAAAGTTTTATTACACCTATTTTTTCTCGCTCGAACTTTCTGTTTTGAGTCCCTTCAAGACTTAGTAGCTAAGAGCTAGTTTGAATGTGCTTTTAAAATGACTAAAACCACTTTTAGAGAAAATATTTTTGGGTTTCAAAAGCACTTAAAGTGCTTTCTGCAATAAGCTTCAATTATGTGATTCTTTCAAGAAGCACTTTAAGTGCTTTTCCAAGATTTACTTGCATCTTAACTAATAATTGGTCCTAAAAATATTTTCACCAAAAGCGCTGTTGATGCACAAAATCAGCGAAGACTTTGGTACAACAGAAAGTGTCAGGTTTTGTGACCTTCGCTTGGTTGCTTCAGTCACTAGTGAGGATAAGTACGTAAATGAATAGAGACAGAGAAGCAAACACAGGATGTACGTGGTTCACCCAGATTGGCTACGTCCACGGAGTAGAGGAGTTCTTATTAGTAGTGAAGGGCTTACACAAGTACAAAGGATCAAGCTCTCAATTTAGTGAGTTCTTGTGAATGATTTAACACAAAATGGCATTAGGCAATATTGTGGGGGAATGACCCCTATTTATAGAAAAACTTGTAGCTTTGTCACATTGACATGTGTCATGTTATGATTGGTTCTTGATGTTGACACGTGCTGTGCTCTGATTGGCTTCTAATCTTGACACGTGTCGAGTAGTGATTGGCCTCCTGGTCGGAGGGGAACTCTTCTGGGTCCTTGACAGTATAGCGTTGGCCGGTGCTCGGTAGTTTCGGGATTGGTCAAGTATGGTACAAACAGTGCTCCCCTAAGTTCCCGAGTGAGGGAAACTCCTCGGTTGGGGACTTGCAAGATCCAATCCCTTGAGTAATCACGAAACTTCTAAGTACCGAAGTGTGGTCTGATCTTCATCTGCCCTTCTCTGGAAGTACCTTTCCTCCATCCGGGAATGGTGTATTTAGCTGATGTTGACGCACAAGGTAATGTATCAATTTCACTTGAAGCTTAGTTGTAGTTTCGGGCTTAGTCAAGTGTGATACAAACCCTATAGTAGGAGTCCCCCAAGTCGCCGAGCTAGGAGATCTGCCGAAAGAGGTGACAGACAAGGTAAGCAGTCAAACTTCCAAGTAAGCAACCCAGGAGCAGAGGTTTGACTTCGGCTTCCGGTTGATTGTTCTCATTCTCCTTGTCTCTCATTCAACTGCCAGGATAAGGAGAAGCAAATGGATAAGAGATGATATGAGATACTTTTGCTTTTGAAGAAGTAACTTTCCACAGGCTTATTCTTGAACTGTGCTGGAGGGTTTTCTGGTGCCCTTCAGAGTATAAGGCCGACTCAAAAATTTGAGGGTCAAAACAAGTCCATCAAATCTAGAGTACGTTCGACCTTGATGATATGGGATACTATTGCTGTTGACGGAATAATGAATGTGGTATGGAAAGGTGTCGTGCTGTAGTGATCTGTTTCAGCCCACCGTTGAACCTTCTGCTTCAATCTTTTGCATGGCAGAAGTGGTGTGCAACCTTTGCATTTAAATGGTCCTTCAGAACATTCCTTCATAGTGACTCATTCACGCTTGGCAGCTTCAGTGTAAAGAGCCAATATCTGATCAACTGTCATGAGGTATTTGCCGGTGGAATTCGTGACCTTGACAGCAGTTGAGGATGAGTACTCGAGAGCAATGCTAAGTAAGCGACCAGGCAAAGGCTCCAGGCAGTCAGTCCCAAATTGGAGGTTTGATTTCAGGTTCCGACTGACTGCTCTCTTTCTCCTTGTCCTGCAGGTGTGGACAAGGACAAAGACAAAGACAGGGAGAAAGCATGATATGGGATACTCTTGCTTTCGACCCTGATGATATGAGATACTCTTGTTCTTGGTGTGGCTTATTTGCTGAGGTATTATCGGGGGGAAATAAAGCTGAGTATTTCGAGAGGTTATGTTGAAGGTGCCTTTTCGAATGCGAGAAAGGGTTGAGCATTTTTGCAGGTTTGCCTGTCCGTTGAGGAGGGAGGTCAATGTATATAGGGATTTCCCAATAACAAGTAGTAATGCTATTCCTTTACCCTTCTTGGTCACAGCAATGTAGTGGGAGCTGCCAGCTTCACGTGTTTTAATTTTGTCAGAGCACTTTGAAAAAGTGGTATGTGGTATCTGGAAAGCTGATATTACGTGTGAAGATTACAGACAAGCTTTATCTAAGGAAATCTGGCTCTCGAAGTTCTGAGAGTTGTGCCTCTTCGGTTTTCGAACAAGCAATCCCGTCGAGGATCTGACTCTCGAGATTCGGAAAGCGGTGCTACTCCGGTTTTTGAGAAAGTAATTATGTTGGGAGTCTTTTCTCGAATGTGAGTAAAGGTTGGACGTTCTTGCCAACCTGTCTTGCCGCAAAACACGGAGGTCGACACACATAGGGACTTTCCAGTTGTCAAGCAGTGGTGCTGTTCCTTTACCCTTATGGGTAATAGTAGGGTAGCTGGAACTTCGAAATTCTCGTGCCTAAACTTTGTCAGAGATCTTTGACAAAGTTATATGTGGTACCCGAGGAGTTGATGGTGCATATGGAGAGCGGTGATTGAACAGTAAGATTCACGTGCTTTCTACTTCACCAGAAATCTTCGACAGATTGCCCGTAATTTCCGCAAAGCTGAGTGTGCATGTGACAGGTGCTGACGAGGCTGAAAAAGCAGGTGCTTCTTCGATTTCTGAGATCGGCCCTCGTGGTCTCTGAGCAGCCCAGCTTTTGAGAAAGCAAACGCCTCTTCGATTTCTGAAGCTCCGTCGAGTGCAGATTTTTATAGAGGCTGGCATTAAGTTCCACAGCACACTTGAATCTCTACCAGTAGAAGCTCATTTCTTGCACTTCTAAGATCTTGATTTGTCTGACCTCTTCCTTCTTCAACACATTTGAAAATGTCTGGACCCTCCGACCGTCGTTTTGACTTGAACCTTGGAGAAGAGACAGCCACGCCTTCTCCAGACAACATATGGCGCCCATCCTTCATATCCCCTACTGGTCCTCTTACCGTTGGGGATTCTGTGATGAAGAATGATATGACCGCTGCAGTGGTGGCCAGGAACCTTCTCACTCCCAAAGATAACAGACTACTTTCCAAACGGTCTGATGAGTTGGCTGTTAAGGACTCTCTGGCTCTTAGTGTTCAGTGTGCAGGTTCTGTGTCTAATATGGCCCAACGCCTATTTGCTAGAACCCGCCAAGTTGAATCATTGGCTGCTGAAGTGATGAGTCTCAAACAGGAGATTAGAGGGCTCAAACATGAGAATAAGCAGTTGCACCGGCTCGCCCATGACTATGCTACAAACATGAAGAGGAAGCTTGACCAGATGAAGGAATCTGATGGTAAGGTTTTACTTGATCATCAGCGGTTTGTGGGTTTGTTCCAAAGGCATTTATTGCCTTCGTCCTCTGGGGCTGTACCTGGTAATGAAGCTTCAAATGATGAACCTCCAATGCCTCCTCCTTCTGGGGTTTTGTCAAGTACTGAGGCTCCGGATAACCACCCTCCGGTGCTTTCTCTTTCTGGGGCTCTACCGACTGCTGAGACTTCCCCTAAGCAACCTTTGTGAAGGCTCCCTTTTGTTTGTTTATTTTGACTCATGTATATGTACATATTTGTGGCTTATCGAAAATATTAATAAATAAGCTTTGCTTCATTTCAACATATTGTGTTAAATACACCAAAGCCTTCTTCATAAAGTTCTTTGAATTTTTGCTTTTGTTGAAACCTGTATTGTTGAAGCTTTGTGAGTGAAGCATGTAGTTTGAGGTAGTGTTCCCTTAATTTCCCGAGTGAGGAAAACTTCTCGGTTGGAGACTTGAAAAATCCAAGTCACTGAGTAGTCACGAACTTTTGAGTACCAAGGCGTAGTAGCATATGGTGGGAGTCCCCCAAGTCTCTAGTCGAGAGAGTTGACGAATGAGGTGTCTTGCTAATAGTCCATGTCGTAAGTACCAAAACTTCATTCTTTTGTTTTCTAAGTGGTAGCCCCGGACTTTTTCTTCATAGATTTTGTTGATGAAGGTTGCTAGGCCCGAATAAGTGGAATTGCAGAAGGTGTAACCGTTGGTGCATTAACATCATAATGGAAGCATCACAATGATGGAAGCATCACAATGATGAAAGCATCATAATGATGAAAACACCATAATGATGAAACATCATAATGATGTTTCTTTGGTGGAATTGTTTTTCATTTCCCCTAACAACCGGAATTGTTTTTCAACATAACACCATCATCTGTAGGTCGAATCACAAAGTTGTCTTCATGAAAGTTGTTCGTTAATTCCTTAACTACAACATATCCAAATTGGAGAGCCATCGGAGCAGTACAACTCCAGAAATCCAGGTATGATGAGTGACTGTTTATCATTTGTCTGTCAACCCGTCAGATTTGTTGTGAGCTTTGAAACTCTATTTTCTCTTGCTCAGATCAGCATGCTTTCTTCATTGAAGTTGTTCCTCAGCTTGTGAACTACAACATATCCAAATTTGAGATCCCTCGGAGCTGTATAACTCAAGAAACTCAGGTATGATGAATGACTGGTTATTATTTTTCTGTCAACCCGTCAGATTTGTTGTGAGCTTCGAAACTCCATTTTCTCTTGTTCAGATCGGTATGCTTTCTTCATTGAAGTTGTTCCTCAGCTTGTGAACTACAACATATCCAAATTTGAGATCCCTCGGAGCTGTATAACTCAAGAAACTCAGGTATGATGAATGACTGGTTATTATTTTTCTGTCAACCCGTCAGATTTGTTGTGAGCTTCGAAACTCCATTTTCTCTTGTTCAGATCGGTATGCTTTCTTCATTGAAGTTGTTCCTCAGCTTGTGAACTACAACATATCCAAATTTGAGATCCCTCGGAGCTGTATAACTCAAGAAATTCAGGTATGATGAATGACTGGTTATTATTTGTCTGTCAACCCGTCAGATTTGTTGTGAGCTTCGAAACTCCATTTTCTCTTGTTCAGATCGGTATGCTTTCTTCATTGAAGTTGTTCCTCATCGACTCTTTCATAACATATCAAAAATTCAGGATGAACTAACGGTTAAATATTTCCAGATCTTCGAAACATCACAACAGCTTCGAAATCTGCAAGAAGCCGACTATCATGTTTGGAGCTTCAACACTTTAATTTCCGTCGCTCAAACAGAAATGGTTCCTTCTTGAAAGTTGTTCATATGCTCAAGAACTATAGGGTGTCCAAAATTCAGCTCCATTGGAGAAGAGCAGAGGTTGCAGAAATTTGATAGATGAAAGGAGGCGGAAGAGGGAGAGAGAGAAAAAGTCTCTTGGGTTGGATTTCTATTTTGGGGCAGATTCCAATTTTTGTAGCACCTTCATTATTGATGAATTGCTTGTACTTTTGTCCATTATGAAATTTGGGACTTTGGCTTGTTGTTGGATCTATTATAATATGTTTGGGAACATATATAAGTGAATAAATAAGAAGGAAAATTTTGGGCCCTTGTGGGTGTAAAACAAAAAATGTTTATGTTTACCCAAGTGTTTTTGTACAAGTTCAAGGGCATCTTGGGTTTTGTGAACAAAATTTGTTTATTTGGAGCAAGGTTTTGTGTTGAAGCTTTGTAGGTGAAGCTTTGGTGTTGAAGCTTTGTGGGTGAAGCTTTGGAGGTGAAGCTTTTCGGGTGAAGCTTGTTGGGTGAAGCTTTTTAGGTGAAGCTTTGTGGGTGAAGCTTTTTAGGTGAAGCTTTTCGGGTGAAGCTTTTTGGGTGAAGCTTTTTAGGTGAAGCTTTTCGGGTGAAGCTTTTTGGGTGAAGCTTTTTTAGGTGAAGCTTTGATGGTGAAGCTTTTTGGGTGAAGCTTTTTAGGTGAAGCTTTTTGGGTGAAGCTTTTTAGGTAAAGCTTTGATGGTGAAGCTTTTTGGGTGAAGCTTTTTAGGTGAAGCTTTGTGGGTGAAGCTTTGGAGGTGAAGCTTTTCGGGTGAAGCTTTTTGGATGAAGTTGTTTTTTTTTTTTTTTTTTTTTTTTTTTTGGCGCTTGACACGGTCTTCATTTGCTTGTTTTGTAGTGACTGTGGAAGACAGATTGCTTTCTGATTGAGAAGGGTTCCGGCATCGCTTGCTATGAATGTAAAAGAGTGAGGGCTGAGTTGGCTAAATTACCTCTTTATTGAATTCATTGCCAAATGGCCTTCATTACATAGGATGCCGAACGGCTATAGCTCAACACTTGTACATCGTGAGTCTATTTGTAGTAGTACTTCAAGTGATCAGCGTTCCATGGATGGCCAAGGGTCTTGCCATCGGAGCTTCTAAGTGTGTAAGAGCCAGGGCGACTGATGCCAATGACTTCATACGGTCCATCCCAGTTTGGACTAAGTGTGCCTTCACTCGGGACTCTGTCGCAGAGTAATCTTTTCTTTAAGACCCAGTCTCCTATTTTGAAAGAACGAGGCTTGACCCTAGAGTCATAATAGTTGGAGATGCGCTGCTTGTAGGCGACATTCCTCAAGTGAGCTTGGTTTCTGTGTTCCTCGACTAAATCCAAGTTGAGGGTGAGTTGTTTGTCATTTTCACTTTGAATGTAGTTCTGGACTCGGAATGTTGCTTGCTCGAGCTCAACAGGGACAACCGCCTCTGTGCCAAAGGCAAGTGAGAATGGAGTTTCTCCTGTTGAAGTCCGATATGAAGTGCGATATGACCAAAGAACTTGGGGTACAAATTCTGGCCAACAGCCTTTAGCTTTGTCCAAGCTGGTTTTCAAAGTGCGCTTGATTATTTTGTTGATAGCCTCAACTTGTCCATTAGACTGGGGATGAGCTGGAGAGGCAAAGCATAAGTTGATGTTGAACTTAGAGCAGAACAACCTGAACTTCTTGTTGTCAAACTGTCGCCCATTGTCAGTGACTATCGCATTGGGAATGCCGAATCTACAAAGGATGTTCTTCCACACGAAGTCTTCTATCTTTGCCTCAGTAATGGTTGCCAAGGGTTCTACTTCGGCCCACTTTGTGAAGTAGTCCACTGCAACGACTGCGTAACAGACTTTGCCCTTCCCTGCCGGCATTGGGCCGATCAAATCAAGTCCCCACTGGGCGAAGGGCCAAGGGCTGATCATAGGAGTAAGAGGCTCTGGAGGGGAATGAGGAATAGCCGCATATCGTTGACATTTGTCACATGAGCGGGATACTTTGATGGCATCCTGGTGGAGTGTTGGCCAGTAATATCCTTGGCGAAAAGTCTTGTGTGCTAGGGACCGAGATCCAGCATGATCTCCACAGACTCCCTCATGTATTTCTCGAAGGACGATTTCCGCCTCGGCAGGCGTAAGACACCTTAAGTATGGCAGGCTAAAACCTCGCTTATAGAGTTGATCATTGATGATCAGGTAGCGGGTAGACTTGTATCGAATTTGCTTAGCCTGGACTTTATCATTTGGGAGGGTGCCATGAGCAAGGAAATTATAGATCGGGGTGATCCAACTATCCCCCCGTTGTAAGTTGCATACTTCTGCGGCCATGGTGCTTGGTGTTGCCAACAGTTCGACATGAATTTTTCTTCCAATCTTGTCTTCCACAGCTGAGGCGAGGCGAGCCAGGGCGTCTGCATGACTGTTTGCCGCTCGAGGAACTTGGGTGATCTGGTAGTGGAAGTGCTTGAGCAAAAGTTGTGTTTGCGCAAGATATGCTGCCATGGAGCTGTCCTTAGCATCAAAGTTGTTGGTAACCTGGTTGACCACTAATTGGGAGTCACTGAAAATATCAATTTGTTTAACCCCGAGGTGTTTGGCCAAACGTAATCCTGCTAGAAGGGCTTCATACTCGGCCTCATTGTTTGATGCCTTGAATTTGAAACGAAGAGCATACTCCATTGCTACTTTGTCGGGCGTAGTCAAGACTAGTCCCGCTCCACAGCCCTGTTGGTTGGATGAGCCATCAACATACAGACTCCATGCTGAGGTCGTTGATTCTACTTTCTGAGCTTCCGATGGTAATGAAGCTACTGCTTCAGGTGTAGAAGCAATGTCAACAGGATATGTGAAGTCGGCGATGAAATCTGCTACTGCTTGGCCCTTCTCAGCTGGCTTTGGTTGGTAGGAGATGTCAAACTCACCCAACGCTATTGCCCATTTGATCATTCGCCCTGAAGTGTCAGGACTTTGGAGTATCTGTCGAAGAGGATAATTGGTAAGCACGATGATGGAGTGCGCTTGGAAGTAAGGGCGGAGTTTTCGAGCAGACATGACCAATGCCAGAGCCAATTTCTCAATGTTAGAGTACCGTGTCTCCGCATCTTGTAAGGCTTTGCTAGCGTAGTAGACAGGTCGCTCAATATTCCCATCCTTTCGAATGAGAACGGAACTTACGGCTGAAGCTGATACCGATAGGTAGATAATGAGAATGTCTCCTACCTCGGGCTTGGAGAGTAGAGGGGCTTTACTCATGTACTCCTTGAGGTTTTTGAATGCCTCGGCACATTCATCAGTCTATGTAATGTACTTCCTACTTCCCTTAAGTGCTTTAAAAAAGGGAGCACATTTGTCTGTGGCCTTAGAAATGAACCTGGTTAAGGCTGCCACCTTGCCAGTAAGGCTCTGGATGTCCTTTGAAGTTACCGGTTCCTTCATGTCGAGGATTGCTTTGATCTTCTCGGGATTAGCTTCAATGCCTCGTTGGCTAATCATGAAACCTAAGAATTTGCCAGAGCCTACGCCGAAGGCACATTTGTTGGGGTTTAACCTCATTCGATACCTCTTCAAAATAGTGAAAGTTTCATATAGGTTGGTGATGTGTTGGTCAGCATGTTTGCTCTTGACTAACATATCATCAACGTAAACTTCCATGCTCTTCCCAATCTGCTCGGCGAACATTGAGTTGACTAGTCTCTGATAAGTCGCTCCTGCATTCTTTAGGCCGAAAGGCATGACTTTGTAGCAGTATAGTCCTCTGTCGGTAGTGAAGGCTGTGTGTTCTTGATCCGAAGGGTTCATGAGGATTTGGTTGTATCCTGAGTAAGCATCCATGAAGCTCAGGAGTTCACACCCGGCCGTAGAGTCTATAAGTCTGTCAATAAGAGGAAGAGGGAAGCTATCTTTCGGACACCCTTTGTTTAGGTCGGTGTAGTCAACACACATTCTCCACAAGACCTTTTGAAGCAAAAGACTTTCTTTGGTCGGATTTTTCTTAACAAGGACCACATTTGCTACCCATGTCGGGTAATTGACTTCGCGGACAAAGCCTATGCCTTTGAGTTTTTCAACTTCTGCTTTCATTGCCTCGTATCGTTCAGCGTCATAAGATCTTCGCTTCTGTCTCACCGGCTTGATCTTGGGGTCAATACTCAAACGATGACAGATGACATCGGGAGAGATGCCTGGCATGTCCTCGTATGACCAGGCGAAGACTTCAGTGTTCTCTTTCAAAAAAGATATCAATGCTAACCGAAGGGGTGGTGACAATGTGGTGCCAATCTTCACCATGCGATCTGGATAATCTCTTGAGATAGGTACCTTCTCCAACTCTTCAGCAGATTGGGCTTGCTGGGTGAAAGAGTCATCTCGAGGATCATCGGGTTGATTGTTGCTATCAGGAAGATCCAAGTTCGCTTCATCTAGGCTGGTCTTTGTGACTTGGTCATGTACAGACAGGGTTTCCTTGGGTCCGGGCAAGTGTTGTTGCTTAACTGAAGTGTTGTAACATGATCGTGCACTAAGCTGATCTCCTCTGATGTAGCCGTTGCCATGGGGGGTTGGAAATTTCATCAACAGCATATGCGTGGATACCATAGCCTTGAGATCATTGATGCCTGTGCGCCCAAAGATGACATTGTATGCCGTTGGGCAGTCAACCACTAGGAAGTTAGTGGTAATGGTAGCCGTGTAAGGGCCTGTACCAATAGTAAAGGGTAAATGTATGCTCCCTAAGGGTTGCACGATATCACCGGAGAAGCTTATCAGAGGAGAAATCGAGCGATCGAGCAAGTGTTCAGCTACACTGAGTGCCCTGAAAGCTTCGACAAACATGATATTGACCGAAGCCCCTGTGTCTACGAGGATTCGTCGAACATCAAAGTTGGCTATGTGAGCCTCCACGATCAATGGGTCGTTATGAGGGTAGATGATGCCTCTTTCTTCCTCAGGGTAGAAACATATCGGATCCCAGTTAGGTTTTTGATACTTCCCTCCCCTGATGTCTTCCACGTGAAACACTTGGTGACCAGGCCTCAGACTTCGTTCACTGTTTTTCATGGCCCTATTGGAAGATTCAGATATGGGTGTGCCGCCGCTTATGGAATATATGACATTCATCTGGCGTTGGTTACGGTTATCCCTTTGAGGGTGAAGAAGGAATTGATCAATTTTTCCTTCTCGTGCCAAAGCTTCAATACGATCACGGAGGATGATACATTTCTCGCTATCATGGCCGTTATGCTCATGGTAGCAACAAAACATGCCCGCGTTATTCGGGGGCGTGTAATCTGGGTGCCTCGGCTTTGGCTTTGGTATCAGGTGAGCTATGCTGGGGTAAATGGCCGCGCATGTGGCATTCAAGGGCGTGTATGTCTCATACCTTGGGGTAGGGGGTATCTTGACGCGGGTTTGACCCACTGCATTGACTGCCTGGGGGCGAGCGTTATTGTGGCGATACCCTTGGTTATCGGGATAGTGTCCCTTACTCTTTTTACTGAAATGAGAGTGGTGAGGATGGAAATCCTTCCTCTTGCCTTGAAATTGATATGTCTGTTGATTCGGCGAAGCATTATGCAAGGCATGGGGAGGTGCCACTGCTGTTTGGAAAGTCGAGGTCTTCTCATTTAGGTGAGTCTGGCTTCCACCTCCCACTTGTTGATAAAGGATGGTTGTAGGGGGTTTCTCCTGATATGTCTTTGCCTCGGCGGAGGCATGGTTATAAGCCTGCGCCATCACCTCAGAGTAAGTCTTCCAAGTATTGGCATTGATCATGTATTTAAAGAAACAATCACGTAGGCCTGCCGTGAAGGCTTTGAGGGCAGTCTTGTCGTCTGCCTCGGCACACCGGGAGTATTCATGGCTGAAGCGGCCAGCATACATACGTAATGACTCGTCTGGCTTCTGGCGGATAGTGTACAGGTCATCTGCAGAGTGCAAGCGATCGGTTTGGAAAATGTGTTGGGAAACAAATAGTTTCCTCAATTCCTCAAATGAGTCTACCGTCTCAGGTGTAAGACGACAATACCAATTTAGAGCTCCGCCAGAGAGGATGGAGGGGAAGAGAAGACATCGCTCTTCGTCGGTGTGCATCCGGTATGCCATGGTGGACTCAAAGAGGTTAAGGTGCTCAATCGGGTCTTCTTTTCCAGTATAAAGTTGCAAGCCAAGCTTTTGCTTTGTCTTTGCTTGAAGGGGGGTGTTGAGGATCCTCCTTGTAAGAGGGCCAGGCCTGGGTTGGTTCCAGTCAGGTATTTCAGCCTGACGTTCAGCCTTCAACTTGTTTACTTCCTCAATAAGTTGTAGGACAAGGGGGTCCTGAGCGGAGTTATGTGCCACTGGAGCTTTCTTTCGTAAATCTCCATCTCCTCTTGGAATTAGGAAGGTTTGATCAAGGGCATGTGATTTTTCCCTGGACTCGCTGTACTGGCTTCCAGGGTATGTCTGTCGAAACACCTCTGAGTCCCCTGTACCCTCATGTCTTTCTAGGACTTGTTGCCCATTCCCCAAGTTGGTGGCCGGCTCGGGCCGTGGCAGGGGACCGAGTCTCTCAAAAATCCTTGGGTCATTGATCTTTGAGCTTATATGGATGGAATTCTCTCGACGTTGCTTCAGGAAATCCCGACAATCGCGAAAGACGGCTTTCGATCCTTCTGCCCCTTCAGCAAAGAGGTGTCTCCCTCCGCTTCTCATGGTTCGGGTCGAAGCAACCGGGTTAAGAGAAGCCTCATGTTGATTATCAAATCGAGGGGTAATTTGTTCCCTATCAGGGATATCTATGTCGAATGCATGTGACCCTCCATGCTGGAGGGCACCCAGTTGATGGTTGACTTCCACGGGGGCAACAAGCTCGCGTGTCTGAGCTTGCCTAGCTTCGTGGAGTGTCTCGAAGAGCTTCTCATATTGCTCCTGGAGGACCTCATTCCTCATTGCTATCTTGTTGTTCTGAGCTTCCAACTCATCGACTTTAGCTTGAAGAAGAACTCGTTTTCCTTCCTTCTTTCGTTGTTTCGCACTATGTGCAAGGGGGGTGTCATTCTGTGTGCTGTGGCTTCCTTCGCTTCCCATGTTGGAGAGGGATGCCTGATCAAAAGAAAGTGTACGAATGATAGAAACCAGCTTGACACAGCTGAAGAGAGTAGGAATAAGTGTCGTTTCCCACAGACGGCGCCAAATGTTGATGCACAAAATCAGCGAAGACTTTGGTACAACAGAAAGTGTCAGGTTTTGTGACCTTCGCTTGGTTGCTTCAGTCACTAGTGAGGATAAGTACGTAAATGAATAGAGACAGAGAAGCAAACACAGGATGTACGTGGTTCACCCAGATTGGCTACGTCCACGGAGTAGAGGAGTTCTTATTAGTAGTGAAGGGCTTACACAAGTACAAAGGATCAAGCTCTCAATTTAGTGAGTTCTTGTGAATGATTTAACACAAAATGGCATTAGGCAATATTGTGGGGGAATGACCCCTATTTATAGAAAAACTTGTAGCTTTGTCACATTGACATGTGTCATGTTATGATTGGTTCTTGATGTTGACACGTGCTGTGCTCTGATTGGCTTCTAATCTTGACACGTGTCGAGTAGTGATTGGCCTCCTGGTCGGAGGGGAACTCTTCTGGGTCCTTGACAGTATAGCGTTGGCCGGTGCTCGGTAGTTTCGGGATTGGTCAAGTATGGTACAAACAGTGCTCCCCTAAGTTCCCGAGTGAGGGAAACTCCTCGGTTGGGGACTTGCAAGATCCAATCCCTTGAGTAATCACGAAACTTCTAAGTACCGAAGTGTGGTCTGATCTTCATCTGCCCTTCTCTGGAAGTACCTTTCCTCCATCCGGGAATGGTGTATTTAGCTGATGTTGACGCACAAGGTAATGTATCAATTTCACTTGAAGCTTAGTTGTAGTTTCGGGCTTAGTCAAGTGTGAGAGTTTTAGGTGTTTGGTAAACTAAAAAAAAAAAGCTTATTTTGGAAGCTGCTATGAGAATAAGCTAAAATCAAAGGAAAAAACTGAAGCTGCTATTTGTAGCTTTGGAAAACTGGCTTTTTTTCAAAGCACATGGAGCTACAGTGCTCCTTTAATGAAAAGACTCACTATCAAACTGCTTTTTTTTCCAAAAGCACTTTTACAAAAAAGTTTACCAAACACTCTGTTGATTTATTTCACAGCCGCTTATTCTCACAACAGCTTTTTTTCAAAGCACAGTAATACCAAACCAACCCTTAGGCTAGGTAGTTTTGAATTTTAATATCTTATGATGCTTTAAATCGCTTTAGACTTGATAAGGCAATTTGTGAAATTGTAATATAATCATTCATGGTGTTATGTATGGATCTTTTTAAGATTTTTGTTTAAGCAATTGGTTGAATGATGATCATGTTATTCATTATGTGGATAAGTAGAATCAAACAATTTTGGCTTTGTTTTGCCCCAATTGATCATGCCTCTAGTGAAGTTGTAATTCATTTTGATGCTTGTAAATCAAATTGTAGTTCGACTAAGCAATTTCTTGAATTATTAATTTATTACTTATTGTGTTCGAGTAAGTGAAAGTTAGCAGAATTTGTTGTTAATTGAAGCTTAACATTATTATCATTAAGTTTGTCTAAATAAGTGGGGGCGAATAACTTTGGTTTGCTCTATAAGTAAGTTCACACTGTTATACATACATATTGGGCATCAATAATCTTAAGCCAATTATGCATTATGTATATTAAGAGCAGAATCAACAATAACTTCATCTTCCTCGATTCTTTAAAGATCAAATTTATTCTTACATGCAATGAGTATGATTTAATTTTCTTTAGTTTGAGAAGCCACGTTAAAATAGCCAAAAACCTCTAAAACCTGTGGGACTTTGCTCTTCAAGAAAAAAAAGAGGGAATATGGTAAGCAGTTCTTTGAAGCGCATGATCCACCAAGGTGGCTGTTTTGCATTCTGATTTTCTCTCTCTAGTTTTATCTACACGTACCCACCCATGAATAATACTAAAAAGAGAAAAACTCGTACTATAGATATAGTACCTTATGTTTACACATTTTCCTAAACCTTAACCCTAATTCGACAACCCTAACCCTAATTTTGTTCTTTTGTTAACTCTGAATGGTGGCAGCTAGCAGTGCATGGCGGTCCACTAAGGTACCGTTTGGTACGTGGGACGGAACAAAATAGAGTGGGACGAGGCGTTTCGTCTTACGTTTGGTGTGCCTAAAACGGGTGGAACGCGCTGTTCCACGAGACGAATTTTGGATGAATTTTCGTTCCGCCTTACCCCCTGGAACGACTTGTTCCACATCTGTGGAACACAAAATTATAACATCTCCATCTCTTTTTTCTTCCTCCTTGTTTCCATTCGAGGGCATCTTTGCTCCTTCTTAGTTCCGTCCCGTCTTGTCCCGTCCCATTCTGTTTTGTCCCATCCCGTATGCATACCAAACGATACCTAAGGGACCAGAGTGGTTTCGGGTCCATCCTAACTACTATGTAAAATAAAATTTCGCGACATGAAAAGAAGATGAATTGTCCTTGTAAAGAAGTTGAGTCAAATAACATCATAGCTTATATTTTTCTAACAATTTTGTTTACTTTGGCTTTCTGGTTTCTTGAAACTCAAGAATGAGGTTTTACAATTGACTTTAATGTTATTTCTAAAGCAACCTAATCAACTATTATTTGCAACCCTACTCTTTGTCCTCCTTTTTTGTTTTTGTCAAACGATTCAAACCATATTTCTTTGTATTTTTGTTCCTATAGTTTCACATTTTTTACTGGTTACCCTGGTCTCTACATCCTACTTAGTTTATTATACACTTTCTTTGATTCTCTTTATTAAATTTCGCAGATGTTTTAGTTTTGTGAAGATCAACTGCTCATATTACAGAGTTCGCAATTTTTTCTCAATACATAATGAAAAGCCCTATCTCACAAAGAATTCTGGCTCAGCCATTGTGGCAGTGCCATGATTGAGCAATTTTCCCATGCTAGGGCTAGCCTATTTGCTGATTCCAAACCAAAGAACAAAAAATCTGATACCGAAAAGTAATTTCCCTGACCACTTAGTTTATAATCCTGAAAGCAACAAGGTGGGACATGATTTTATTGATATAGTGGATTTGGAAGAGTGGGTAACTTATGCTACTAATAATGGCAGTAGTATAATTGCATGATGATAACAGATAACCACTTGAAAGCCGCCTGTTTGCTGTTTGGTATTTGGTTAGTGATGCAAATTATAATTGTGCTACTGATTAAAGTGGGGTGGTAAGTACAGCGAAAGAAGAATTCTTCATCATGTGATTCTTCATCATGTGAGAACCGAGAAGTATATATAATGTAGGAAGGAGGCTTCCAAAGGCTTGCTTTGCGGACAAGAAGCCAAAATTGCAAAGTTGATTTGACACAACCACAAAACCTACCTACTTGGCATGGTCGCCTTCTTGCCATGCATATGGGACCATTGCATACAAATTAAGGATCACTTTCACTCTTTTGAGGACTATTTTCATACGTGCTTTTAAAAGACTGAAAGCGTTTTTAGATAAAATGTTTTTGGAACCAAAATTTAGTAAAAAAAACAAGTTAATTTTGGAAAAGTACTTGAAGTGATTCTAACAAGAAACACATAACTGATGCTTTTAGCAGGAAACACATGAAATCTAAAAATATTTTCTCTAAAAACGTTTTTAGTCATTTAAAAGTACTTGCCAAACGAGTTCTAATTTGCTTGTCGATTGGCCAACTGCATTTGACCCAATTGGTTGTCTATCATTATCGTTACCATAGTAGTGAGCTTTTTAAAACCCGAAGGAAATATAGATGTGTAGTGGGACGAAGACACAACAAACAAAACATCCATAGAGGTTCAGGAGATCCTCTACTCATCAAGTTCTTTTCACTTTGTAATACCCCACCATGTTGTGACGGATACAAACAACTGCAAGTGTCACTAATTATTTAAACCGAGTGTGGGGTACTCTTATTTTTCGACTTAACTATATACTTACATGTATTTAATATAATCACCATTTTAATAGTTTGATATGGTCTTCTGATTATATATGTATATATTCACATAAATTACATCTGACTGTTAGATAGTGATTGTATTAAATACATATTAGTATTGTAGCCAATCATATTATCGGAAAAAAAAAATAAAAACAAAAAGTTGTTTGTATATTATATATTTGATTGTGTCAAATGATCTGATATTTACAAACTTACCTCAGTTACTTGCAAATAACACAACCCCAACACACTTGCACCTACATCTATATGAAGATATGAAGATAATTCTTTGGCTTTGCATCTCAGAAAAAGGCGGAGTGCAGATTAAAGGAAGGACCACCCAAAGCAGCCTAGCAGTTGCTAGTGAGGGCAGATGTTGCAGCCTTTTGACACAAGGATGTACTTTGCTTGATGAAACTTGATGACATCAAAGAGTATAAGCATGGAAGAACCCGTGAAGTACTAATACCTGCTAACACCAAATCTGGGCCTTTGTATGGTAGATATCCACTCATATCCACATTCTTCTTGGTTTCTAGCGTGGTTAGTAAAGTTTACGACACGAGAATGAAACGAAAATATTTATTGGTTTATTTCTGAGTATTGAAATAAATCTCAAGATCGAATTCTACGTAAGAATTAACCAAGAAAAAACTACTTCATAAGTATGGCATTTAGCCCAACAAATATAAAAAGGCCCATACATAAGCAAGAAAATCCGAATAAAATATAGTAATTGGGTTTAAGCCCAAAATACAACCCACTAGCAGTTTCCAAATGATTATTAAATTTGACTTCCACCTACCTTCTTCCCAGCCCAGTCTGAATATTTAACACCTCTACACCCTCTTCGGACCGTTAAATTCTAACTTTAATTTGCCTTGATAAAAAATTGTTTACGGGATAAAAAGTTTCTTCTCATTCTTGATAATTAAATAGCATATGTCCAAAAGACAAAGGGTGTGTCAACATTTTTTATTTTTTATTATTAAGAACACAAAAAAAAAAAACAAAAAAACAAAAAAACAAAACAAAAAAAACAAAATCCAACATACAATTCCATTCCCAACCCAAACATTGAAGCTCAGGAAAAAAAAGTGTAATTCTTTTTTTTTTTTTTTTTGGTGTCCTGAATAGTATGGAAAATTTACGACACTAGAATAGAACAAAAATAATTCTAATTTATTTCTGAATATTGAAAGAAATGTTCAAATTTTTTTTTTTTTTTGAATCAAAGAAATGTTCGAGTTGAATTAACAAAGAAAAAAAAACTACTTCATAATTGTGGCATTTAGCCCAACAAACACAAAAAGGCCCAGTCTGAATAAAAATATGGTAATTGGGTTTAAGCCTAAATTACAACCCACTACCTTCTTCCCAGCCCAGTCTGAATATATAAAACCTCTTCACTCTCTTTGACTCAATCGTTTGACTTCTGACATTAATTTGCTTTGACAAAAAATTGTGATAAAAAACTTCCCTCATTCTTGATAATGTAGATGGAATACACCAACTAGAATTATTGGCTGGAAATAGAGATCGGTTTGGCATGAGAAATAGAATCATCGTTACAGCAAGAGACGAACGTCTTCTAGTTGAGCATTGTATAGACAAAAAAGAAGATGGCGGATGCGGGCTTGTGACCCATGTGTGAGGATGGATTGCATAACCTATCCTATTTTTATTATTTCGGATTTGTTACCAATTTAGTCTGTGTACAATTTTGCTCATCAAACACGAGGTGGATTACCTGTCCAATTTAATTGAAGATGATTATTCCAGATTCAATGTTTATTATCCAAACAAGTCTTCTGTCTGGATTGAGTTTTAGGAACGACAGGCATCTCGTGAGAGATCACCTTTGGATGTTTTACATGCATCAGCAGGAATATTGGGATGCCACACCCAAAGGAAATATTACTTCAAGTTTCTGTTCGAAATGCATTTGGGTTCAGTAGAAGGATTGAAAAGTTTCAATAAATGCTTGATTGTGAAGTAAGTGTGGAGCGCATTTGGTGTCAAAGCAAGACTTGGAAGAACTGAATGGAACGATGAATATCCTAAGGTGAACACATGAATATTGTGACCAGGTAGGTCCAAGTTGAAGTGATAGTTTGATGGCAAAGAACCACTCTGCAAAAGCGAATGGTTTTGTGCTTTATTGAATGATTTAATGATCCAAAATGAAGTGAATTTCAAAATCTGATGGTGATGCTTCTCAGAATTGAAGTAACCGAATCTATGCTAAAAAAAATACTCTCTCTATGTTTCTATTAATCATTCTATCGGAAACCAGTAACTAATCAGAGTTGGTAATCAATACCTACTTTGTACACTAAATACATGCTACAAATACAATGTGTGAGGAACATAAATGTTCAAACTTGCAGCCGCATATATGCTTGATGCAGCGTTGGTGACGAGGAGAAAGCCATTGTTCCAAATGTTAAATCTAGTGTCTATAGTCCACTTGCATCTCGAACTCTACATCTCAGGCTCAACCGCGTTCCTCATTCCATGACCATTCTTCCACGTCCGTACACGATCATTGAATTGCGGCAAGGCAGAAGACCCGATCAATGGGTGGTGTAACTGACCTAGCTAGTACGTAAGCTTCATTCCGAAATGCAACAAACTGCACTGCAGAGGAGAAGTAGACAGTAAGAGTAAAGAAATGCCGTGAGGCGTAGATGCACCAACAATCGATGCAGGACACAAAGTTAGCTTGTAGGTTTACTTGACAGAAGTTATTCAGACTCCTCTAAGCTACTAATTATGTCTAATTAGGGAGGATTGACAAAAATCGTCACCAGATACGCAATCATCGATTAAAGCAAAAGGAATTATCGGGTTTCATATTTATAAACTTCATGCAATGAATATAAAGAAAGAACAGGAAAGTCAACGTGGTTTATGATCATACGAAATTTCAAAGAGGGGAGAAGAGATTCTAAACTGGGGAGTATAAATTGAAGATAACATATGGAAGAAGAGCATACAAACTGAAGATAACATATGGAAGAAGAGCGTATAAACTGAAATTAATTAACAAGAAAAATTCTACAGTATTTATATGTTTTACCTGAAAAATCTATGCTTATCCTCCACTGCCTCCTTAATCATGCTTGCCCCCACTACAAAGACCAAAGGAGAAATCAAACTTATTATAGTACTAGGAGCTAAAGAAGTGATAAACAAAACAGTTGCCAACAGAAAATACAGACTGGCAACTCTCCATAACTGCTCTAAAAGCACTTTTGGAAGAACAGTCACTTCCACTAACCATGAGTGAGAGCGAGGGGAGCGAATGGTTGAAAACAAACCTAAATTGTGGGTGTTCATAGTGTCGAGTTTAGCATGGGGCATATGTTTTTCTATTTCGGGACTGCGTGTTTGAATTCATACTAGAACGGCCAATTTCCCATAGGATATACTATATATACTACGTCAACTCTATTTTTTTGGGTTATTTTCTGGAGTAGTAACAGATTGGAAAACTAAAGCCTCAGCTCTTTTGGCAAGTTGCATTAGGGCATGTGCAGAAAATTCAGAAACTATACGAAAAGAAAGGGCAACTGAAAAAGAACATGAGGTCCTAGGGGCAGAGAACAAACACGTTTTGGAAAGTTAAAAAATATAGTTTTCAAGATATTCTACTTCTTTCTGGACTTAATTAATTGTGGCTATATCAGAACCTATTTAAGCACAAAAAATCACCTACCAAGTTCCAACCATGTTTAAAATAGTTCAATTAGGCAACATCTGCAGCTGAAGTTTCATTCTGAAAATAATCACGCTGAAATTAACCTGGTATGATGAACTTCTTCTCATCCTGCACATAAATAAATATTTGTTATCTCTTTAAGGTTATATAACTAAAACACTGCATGCATGAGATTAGTACGTAAATACATATAAACCCTAACATGAAGAAGCTCCTGCAGCGGCCATGAAAAAACAGTTTGCACCGAGATAAGAACACCGGGTCTTCTATGAATTCCTAGCCTTAACACTTAGCTCAATGGAAGCCTTTTCTGTGTGCCTTTTAGGGTTCATAGGGACCAGTATTTATATAGGTCAAAAGACTTCAAGTTACTTCCATAAAGGAAACACTAAATCTACTTTCTTGACCTCTACGTAATCATAATCATAATCGTATAAGGATTACATCAATCCTATTTCCTATATAAGACTCACAATATAGGATTGATATCTTTGGGTAACCAAATCACAATATATATATATATATATATATATATATATATATATATATATATATATATATATGTTGATGCACAAAATCAGCGAGGTCGTGGGAGAGGACCGAAAGTGTCAGGTTTGTGACCTTCGCTTGGTTGCTTCGATCACTAGTGAAGATAAGTACGTAAATGAATAGGGACAGGGAAGCAAACACAAGATGTACGTGGTTCACCCAGATCGGCTACGTCCACGGAGTAGATGAGTTCTCATTAATTGTGAAGGGTTTACACAAATACATAGGTTCAAGCTCTCATTTTGTGAATTCTAGTGAATAGTTTAGTACAAAATGACATTAGAGATTATTGTGGGAGAATGATCCCTATTTATAGAGGAGAGTTTCTAGTTTTGTTCTAACATTGACACGTGTCGTGTTGTGATTGGCTTCTGAGTTTGACACGTGTCGAGCTGTGATTGTCTTCTGATGTCGACACGTGTCGCATTGTGATTGACCTCCTGGTTGAAGGGAAGCTCTTCTGGGTCCTTGATGGTATAACGTTGACCGGTGCTCAGTAGTTTCGGGATTGGTCAAGTATGGTACAAACAATATATATATATATATATATTATTCTCTAATAATACATTCCTATTACATATAGTAGACCATATTAAGGTTGATTTATGCCGGACAAGTCCAACATTCTCCCACTTGGTCTACGAAATGTAATGTTCATGCTTCGTCTTAGATTTGAGACCAATATAGTCTTAATGGCCATGTACAGTGATTACATCCCATCCTTATCCAAGTTTCTGTCAAATAAACCATACAACATGGAACTAACAAGGTTGTAAAGTTGTCATAACTTAGAACCTTCATAATCACACATGTTGAATGTCTTATCCACATGAAACACCATCTAATTATGATCGAGAGATGAACTCCTAACTATAATTTGGTCTTCCTTATATCATCTCAGATCCTCTTTATTGTAGTTATGTGACTACGCTTTATGCTTCGAGTGAGCCTGCATACTTGTTTACACAAGTGAGTATCACTCAATGAGTGATCATAACTATCCTGCAATTTAAAACATGTATAGTAAAATCACAAATTGCAGACAAGATTTACCTAAATGCATGCATGTATTTTGCTTTATGTGAACACTTAACCAGAAAACAAGTTTCATGAATTCAGAACTTTAAGTAACAAACTATAATCCATAAAACCTTTGTGAAAATAACTCACTTATTCACTGCAAACTTGCTAACAACATCTACTCCCACTAACTCAGCATATCAAAATCTATGATCAAACCCATATTCATTACATGCTGCTTAAAAATTGCAACTGGCAGCGCTTTATTCAAGGGATCTGCAAGCATTGATGCAGTGTCAATGTAGCTAACCTTGACAAAACCTTGTTTGATCTTTTCTCTGATAAGTCTATACTTGATGTGCATATGTTTGGTCCCCGAAGATCTTTTGTTATTCTTGGAGTAGAATACAGCTACAGTGTTATCACAAAAAATTTGTAGTGGTCTGTTAATAATCTTCAGCACACTCATCCCTTCTATGAATTTACCAATCCACACAACATGTGAAGTAGCCTCGAAACATGCCATATATTCAGCCATCATCGTTGACGTTGCTATGTTTTTTTGCTTCATGCTTTTCCAAGAAATAACACCTCATGCCATCATGAATATATTGCTAGATGTCGATTTCAATGAATCTTGACATCCTGCAAAGTCTGAATCACAATAACCAACAATTTCCAAGTTTGTGCCCTTCCTATAAACCAGCTTATAGTCTTTGGTTTTCTGTAAGTACCTCATTACTTTCTTGGCTGCAATCCAATGTGCTTGCCTCAGATTTGACTGATATCTTCCCAATAGATTTAATGTATATCAGGTCTAGTGCATACATTAAGCTACCCACTACTGAAGCATATGGCTTGTCTTCTATTTCCCTTTTCTCAATGTCAGTTTTGGGAGACTGCTCCTTGCTTAATTTATCTCCCTTAGTAACTGGCACTTCACTACCATTGCAGTTTGACATGTTAAATCTATTCAGAACCTTGTCAATATAACCCTTTTGCGATAAACCAAGTAAACCTCTTCCTATCACGTGTAATTTCTATTCCAAGAACATATGAGGCTTCTCCCATGTCTTTCATCTCAAAATTATCACTCAACAGGATTTTAGTTTCTTGTAGTAGACTCAAATTTGTGCCTGCAATCAATATATCATCCACATACAGTACCAAGATGGTGAAATGTCTCCCACTAGACTTGACATAAATGCATTCATCTTCAAAGTTCTCTACAAAAACATGTGATTGCATAACTTCATCAAATCTTAGGTACCATTGTCTGGATGCTTGTTTTAATCCATATATGGATTTCTGAAGTTTATAAACCAATTCTCTCTCTCTCTTTCATTAATGAATCCCTCAGGTTGTCTCATATATATTTCTTCTTCAAGTTTGCCATTTAAAAAGGTTGTTTTAACATCCATTTGATGAAGAAATAAATCATGGTGAGCAACTAGAGCCATCACAAATATGAAAGAGTCTTTTGTAGAGACTGGTGAGAACGTTTCATTGTAGTCCACTCCTTCTTGTTGAGTGTACCCTTTAACTACAAGCCTAGCACCCTTTAACTACAAGCCTAGCTTTTAGTCTCTCTATATTTCCATTCGAGTCCTTCTTTGTTTTGTATACCCATTTACATCCTATAAGCTTGGATCCTTCTGGCAAAATTGCAAGCTGCCAGACTTCATTTTTCTGCATCGACTCAAGTTCTGATTTCATAGCTTTTAACCATTCCTCTTGTTGTAGACCATTCATTGCTTCTTTGTAAGTCAATGGTTCTCCAATGTCAATGTCAGTCTTATTCAAATACACCACAAAATCGTCTGAGATTGCAGGTTTTCTCAATCTTGTTGACTTTCTGAGTTCAGGTGCAACATCGTTCAATATTTCTTTTGCAGCTTGGTTTTGTGTCTGTATTGCATTGTCTGCATTCTCTTGTTCATTCACTACATCATTATTGGCATTCGTTTGTGTTTCATGTACACCATTATCTACAACTGGAACAATATACTCCAAGTCTAAATGGTTATCTACACTTGGTGTAATATGATGCAATGAATCAGTTATGATTTCTTCAGTTTTCTCTTAAAAACAATCTCATTGTTGATCCCTTCCATTGATCATTCTTCTATAAATTTCACTTTTCTAGTCTCAACAAATCTAATGGAGTGATTGGGACAATAGAACTTGTAACCTTTTGTTCCCTGAGGATATCCCACAAAGTAACAGCTCACTGTCTTAGGGTTTAGTTTTCTTTCTTGAGGGTTATATACCCTTGCCTTAGCCTTACAACCCCAAATTCTCAAATGTTGCAGACTTGGCTTTCTTTTGTACCACAATTCAAAAGGTGTTGTAGTCACATATTTGTTGGGAACTCTATTAGATATGTAGTTTGCAGTCTTAATGACATCACCCCACAAAAACACTGGTAAGTTTGTTGCACTCATCATGCTTCTTACCATGTCTTTTAATGTACAATTCTTCCTTTCTGATACTCCCTTTTGTTGTGGAGTACCAGGATTCGTGTACTGAGCTATTATCCCTTCTTTTTGTTAGTAAAGTGCAAAGGGTCCAAGGTTTCTGCTATGCTCAGTGTATCTCCCATAGTATTCACCCCCTCTGTCAGATCTCACCACCTTAATTCTTTTCTCTAACTATTTCTCCACCTCAACCTTGTAGATTTTAAAAGCCATAAGTGCACTTGATTTTTTAGAGAGCAAATATAAGTGACAATATCTCGAGAAG
Organism: Malus sylvestris; assembly: GCF_916048215.2. Lineage (NCBI taxonomy): Eukaryota > Viridiplantae > Streptophyta > Magnoliopsida > Rosales > Rosaceae > Malus > Malus sylvestris. The sequence goes on along the minus strand of NC_062264.1, from coordinate 3,496,673 downwards.
TCATCTATGAAGGTTATAAAATACTTATAACCAGCATATGTTGGAGTGGGGAAAGGTCCACATATATCCATATGCACAATCTCAAGGAGATCAGTGCTTCTGGTTGCATCCTTTTTGTGTGAGTTAACCATTTTTCCTTTTATGCATTCAATACATGTGACATAGTGGTCTAGTTCTAACTCTGGCAAAATACCAGTTTTGCTCAGAGTTTTAACCATCTCAATCAAAATGTGATTCAATCTTTTATGCTAGAGAGTGGACGATGTCTCACTTTGATTAAGTCTTTTCTGTCTAACCATATGAAAACCATTTCCAATAACTTGCAAACCTTGGTAAATAATGAAGCCATTGTCATTTATTGATGATTTGAAAATTTTCTTAACAAGTTGACTGACTGACACTAGGTTCCTTCTAATTGAAGGTACATAATAGACATCTTGTAATTCCAAAACAAAACCAGACTCTAACTTAATTCTAATTGTTCCAATGAACTTGACAGCAGCTTTGTCTCCAGTTCCCACGATCATTAAGACTTCATCCTTACTTGGCACTCTTTTGTTTATAAAGCCCTGCAAAGAATTTGTCACATGTACCGAAGAACCACTGTCAACCCACCATGAAACTCTAGCAAACTCAGTGTTATTTGTTTCAAAACAAACTAATACTTCACCTTTATAAATTGCAATATTACCTTTTCCCTTGCCACTTTCGAGCCACTTCTTATATCTCTGGCAGTTTCTCTTCATGTGGCCGAGTTTCTTGCAGAAGAAACACTTTCCCTTGATGCTTTTGGAGTTCTTATTCACTCCAAGCTTCGATGTATCCTTCCCACTTTCTAGCTTTTGAACATTGTTCTTGAACTCAGTCACCATGTTGACCTTCTTGTCAATTATCTCAAACCTGATATGTTGTTCTTCATGCACACATATGGCAATTAATTCATTTAAACTCCACTGCTCTTTATGTGCATTATATGTGCTCTCAATTATGAGTATTCATTAGGTAATGAATTAAGTGCTACATGAACCAAGAATGCATACTCATGGGGACATCCAGTGCATTCAATTTTGCACCAATGTCCAGTAGCTCTAGTATGTGCTTTCTTACACATCCCAAGCCATTATATTTCTTTGACATAAGATCATTCATGAGATTACCTGTTTTAGCTTTGTCTGATTCCTTAAATTTCTCATGGATCAAAGTCAGATACTCCCTTGCTTTCTCAAAATCTGGTTTTCCTCCCCTTACCGTGTCAGATATGGACTTCTTGATCACCAGGAGAGCAATACGATTTGCTTTTAACCACTTTTCATACTTGGCCTTGACATCAACAATTGCATCTACAGCAGGTTCTGGAGGAGAGTCTTCCCTAATAGCTATGTCAAGATCCATTAACCCCAGACAAATGTCTAAGTCTTGCTTCCACTTTTTGTAGTTTGTACCACTCAAGGTTTGAACTGTGTTCACAACATTCATAATTGAATGAACATCATGCATACTTTAAAATTAAACATCCCAGTAAACTTCATAAGACAAGATTAATTCAACACTTAAGAGCTGATGAATTAAAATGCTTCTAACACTAACATATGCATTATATCAGTTACTTTCATGATTGTTTCTAACACTTATGAGCAAATGGAAAAAAACCACAATTGGTATAATGCATATATCATGTTATGCCATTTAAAGTCTAACCATGAAAACACGATCAACACCTATAGGAAGATGAACTCCATCCACGTTATGATTTTAAATGCAAGCATGGACAGTAACTTGATTATATTACACAGCTATTTCATGATAATCGGCTAGGGCTTGAATATATGATTTCACCAGGTAATATATGCATACTGATCACATAGGCTTTATAGGTACTAATGCACCATTCATTCAACAGATTATACATGCATTGATAATGACTGTAATTATAGGTTTTAACTATATAACCTAGGGCTCTGATACCAATTGTTATCTCCTTAAGGTTATATAACTAAAACACTGCATGCATGAGATTAGTACGTAAATACATATAAACCCTAACCTGAAGAAGCTCATGCAGCGGTCATGAAAAAACAGTTTGCACTGAGATAAGAACACCGGGTCTTCTATGAATTCCTAGCCTTAACACTTAAGCTCAATGGGAAGCATTTTCTGTGTGTCTTTTAGGGTTCATACGGACCAGTATTTATATAGGTCAAAAGACTTAAAGTTCCTTCCATAAAGGAAACACTAAATCTACTTTCTTGACCTCCAAGTAATCATAATCATAATCGTATAAGGATTACATCAATTCTATTTCCTATATAAGACTCACAATATAGGATTGATATCTTTGGGTAACCAAATCACAATATATATATATATATATATATATATATATATATATATATATTATTCTCTAATAATACATTCCTATTACATATAGTAGACCATATTAAGGTTGATTTATGCCGGACAAGTCAAACAATATTCACTTAATAGTTGCGCCTTAGTCTCACCATTAAAAATCTGCCTTCAGTTTGAGTTCAAAATTATCAGTACCCACAATAAAGAAAAGATTCACAACTATCACAATATTTTTATTGAATATCCAGCACTTATTTGAAGAACAACGTACAGACAACTTCCTTATTGGTTTTTCATACATCCCAAGCATTTTTACATTATCTCTATAGCTACTTATCTGTTCATAGCATAATAAATTTTGCTTCAATTCGGCTAATGTGAAATTATCATAAGATATTTTTCTTCCATATTTTCTATCTTCCATACTTGCATCTTTCTTATTTCAATTTGACATAGATGAGAGATGCACATTATTAACTGTATATACAGAGACTTCATTGCTGGATCAAATAAATTAACTTTGAGGAAAAAAATAATCAAATATCAGGTAGGTTATACAGGGCTTGAGATGGTGACTAACTAATATGGATTCTGAGAAAAAGCACAATATTTAGCTTTCCAAGTACGACTCTGAAGCATTGAATGGTTAAATAAAGCAGAAGGCAAATTTTATTCTTCCTTCTGCCTTTTGTGAGCTTGTTCTTTGTCATCAAAACCACCACTTTCACTTGGAGCTGCCTCTTCACAATATCCATGTGTTCGCTTCAAGATTTTCAATGTTTGGTTGAGCTCTTCCAAATCTTGCTTGTACACCAAACGAGCCCCACACATTTTCACCATATTTGGCCCATTTCCTCTAGCATGATAATCTGTTTCAAATGAAAACTGTTCCTGACATTGTTCTCGAGACAAATAAAATATCCAAAGATGTTCTGACACTAAATGCTCTGTTTCAGAAATCCAACATGAAATCCCAGGCAAACACTGAATTTTGAAACCATAATATTGAAGCGCAGCTGGATTTCCCAAGTTTTCCTTAGGTTGTGCAAAAACAACGCAAAAAGCAATTCCCATCCAGCTGCTACATGATTGAGGAGGTAGCTCCACATTTAGCGAATGGCCCACAATTTGATTGTTGAACCACTCGGGAATCCCCTTTCCGGGGCATAAAATATAATAAGGATCCAAAGAACCACCAATTACCTCATACAAAGAAGGACAGATTCCCTGCACCAAAAGAACCATTAGGGGGGGGGGGGGGAAGCGAGAGAGAGAGAGAGAGACAGAGAGAGAGAGACAGAGTACCTTAGTGGCGAATTTCACGATCCTTGAATATATTGTACTCATCCAGTCTTCATCTTCAACCAAAGTAATGCAATTCCGAGAACTGAAAGTAAAATCATAAATATTGGCAAATCTGCTGCTCAACTTCGAGGGATCCGACAACCTTTCTAAGGAGGTACAATTATCTACTTTTACGTGTAATTCGCTATTTGACGGAAGATCTGGCAGTTGCTCAAGTCTTTGGCACCCCTCCAAGTTAAAAGACTCAAGTCGAGAAAGGCATTTGATGCTTGCTGGAAGGGTTGTAAAATTGTTTCCACTAAGATTTAACACTCGTAAAGAGGACAAGTTACCAATATCATGGGGGATATCACCTTCACTAAGATCATTATAGTGTAGTTGTAAGTTCTCCAAACAACGCAAATGATTCAAAGAAGACAACACCAAACCCCAACAAGGCTCATGACTCTTTCTAATTCCAAATAAGCGGAGAAGGCCCCACTCATCCCTTTGCTTACCAATTGATCCATAAGCCCGCAGCGTTTTGAGATTTTTCACATCAACAAGCGGCTCTCTTATACCGGTTAACACCAAATCAAGCCACTCTAAAAACTCCATCTTCCCTGGGAGTTTTTCGATTTTTGAACTTCCCCTGATCGACAGCTTTTTAAGAGACTTCAAATTACAAATCTCAACAGGAATATCCAACAGATTTCTGCAATCACTAATAACCAGTACAGTAAGGCCAACCAGATGTCCAATTGTTGAAGGTAATTTCTCAATCGCAGTCCCACCTAAATAAACCTTGGACAAATTTTTCATCTGTTTTGAAAATTCTGGAATCTTTTTCACTTTGGAGCATTCCATAAGATCTAAACGTTCAAGGGAATCCATTTCTAGCTCACTTGGGAGACTCTTAATACTTTTACAGCCAAAAAGTTGCAAAACTTTAAGTCTTTTAAGAACTGCAATAGACGGGTGTACCTCAACTAAATTCGTACACCACATAAGAAACAACTTCTCAAGATTTCGAAGACCAGTAAAATCTGGGGTACTTATCAGTTTACGTGAGTAGCTAAGATTAATATATTTCAAGTTGGGGAAATTCTGCAGAATACAACAAATAATGTATATAAGCTTCCAATTCCAAAACCTTACAATTTTATTGGACATAAAAAAATTGTTAAATAGCATTCATTGAGTATATTCTTACCTCTTTTCCATCCCAAAGCCGAACAAGTTTGCTATCACACATTTGTAGTTCAGTAAGGAAACGCGGGTGAAAGCTTGGTGGAAGAGACTTGGAAGGATACAAACTCCAATTCATAATTCTCAAAGAACATGGAAGAAATTTGGGACTTGAAGAAACAACCAAATTGTCAAATTCAAGAAACCTCAGTCCAGACATGTTAGAGAAGGCTTCGCAATTCCAATGCACCTCTTCTATTTCGGGTAACCGTAGGCCTATGCCTTCAATAGCTCTTGTCCCCTAATAACCAAGAATGTAGGACATGTCAATTTCACAATTAGTATCGTGCTAAAAAAATAATATCTTCTATCGAACTTGGTAATCTTACATAACTTCTTACCGTATTGGTCATGAATACATGAAAAACGTCATTAGAAAGCCACAACCTACTCCGCAGGCCAGGCTCTTTAGACTCGTTACCAACAATTCTCCATGCCATTTCCTGTATCAAATCATGCATCCCGATCTCGCTGTGCTGGACTGAAGTATCATACATGAAGCATTTTTCAGAGGTTAGGAGAGATTTCTCAATCAGAGCATCTATCAAGATCCGGCTTGAAATATCAAAGGAATTGTCTAGTATTTCAATTACTCGCTGCGTGTGCTTCCCTTTGTGAAAACATGCAACATCAAGAAAAATTCTCTTCTCCATCTCTTCTAGTCCATCATAACTTATTTTGAGTTTATCAAAAATTGTTGGATTAGGAATTTTCTTTAGATTATCCCGTACACTATTCCATGCATCTAGACCTCTCTTAAACAAAGCCGACCCCAACTGTTCAAGAGCTAATGGAAGGCCTCCAGCATGATTAATGAAATACTTAGACAGTTCCAAAAACCCGTCTTCGGGCAGATCTTTCTTAAAGGCATGTTGACTAAACAGAGCAAGAGCTTCATCATCATTTAACAACTTGACACTATGACATAAAGTTATGCCATGCTGGACTAGCAAACGTTCATTTCTAGTTGTAAAGATAATTCTACTCCCACTACCAAACCAATCTTCTTTTCCAGCTAGTACTTGTAGCTGGTTTATTTGATCCACATCATCAAGTACAAGAAGAACCTTTTTGTTGCATAAGCACTTCTCAGTGTATATCATTCCCAACTGTTGATCCCGAACTTGCTCAATCTTTTCTTTCAAGACTGGGAAAAGAAGTTGTTGTTGAAGACTAAATAGAGTACGATCTCTGATATTTGCGAGAAAGCAGTAAACTTCAAAATGATGGAAGATTCTATCATAAACTAGCTTGGCAAGGGTTGTCTTACCGATGCCACCCATCCCCGTTATCCCTATAAAGCGAACATCATTGGCATCATGAGCTAATAGCAAACTTAGTTGCTCAAGCCCAAAATTAATTCCGACCAATTTCTGTGAGGAATCTGACACGGTGAACGCAGCCTGCACCCTTCTCCGCACACTATTGACGATTTTTTCAATAAGCTCACTTTCACACCTACAAGGTATAAAATAACCAATAAAAAACATAAGCGAAGCATTCAAGTTTGACTCTGTTAAGACATGGGAAATTAAAGTTGTTCATGCATGCTTACTTATATTGCTTTGAATGCCAACCAGAAATTTTGGACAGTCTTTTTAGATCAGCCTTCCATTGGACAACCTTCTTTTTATCTTCGGTAGTGATGAACTTTTCTTCATGCTCCGCGAAGGCTTTGGCAAAAGATCCCCGTTGATTTCCAACGTCAGATGGATCTGTCTCGTAAAAGACCGGCAGAACTGAGTTCCTAGCTTCCATGCATTGAAGAATGGTTGTAAGTTCATTCAAGCACCATTTGGAAGAAGCATAGTTTGGTGAAAGAACAACGATTGCAATATGCGATTCTTTTATCGCACTCGGGAGCTCAAGAGGAATACTTGTTCCTTCTTCAAGCTCTCGATCGTCAAGGAAAGTTGTAATTCCTTGGAACTTGCACAATTCGTGGTATAAATGGGATACAAAACCTTTGCGGGTGTCTACACCCCTAAAACTCAAAAACACATCGTACTTCCATCGAGGAGCTGATTCGAGAGAAAGAAGTGGTGCAGAGGCTCTTTGGGTGCTCATCGCCATTGCAAAGCAAAAACGGTGTGGCCGCCAATGGTTGGAGAAATTTGAAGAGGAAGAAGAAGTGAGGGAGGCGCTGTGGGATTGGTTGGAGAAATCTGCAGAGGAAGAAGAGGGACGAAACTGGATCTACAATTGCAGAAACGGAATGGCTGAAGGCGGCAGTGGTTTAGACTTTTAGCACCTTCAGCACGCTTTAGACTTTAGTTAGGCTTTTTTATCAGGAACTTTAACGAGAGAGAGGTTTTGGGGAAAGGAAATAATGAAAGAGAGAAAGGGTGAAGGTTGTAGGGAAAGCCAAGTGGGACGATGGGAATCAATCCAACCAGAAAACAACAAAATGAAGACCAAGAAGCAGACTTAATTGGCAAGAAAAAATTGAGAAAAGTCAGTGAGTGTGAGTGTGTGACTACCTACTCCTACTCCTGCTCCTTAATTGGACCAAAAATAATTATTCATTTTTTGGGGGCCTCCATGCATTATGGGTGCGGTTTTCAACTACTTGCTGGACGCTTTCCAACTAGACTTGTAAACGGGTCGGGTTTATTGGGTTTGGGTCAGATTGAATCCGACCCGTTAATTTAACGGGTCATCCGAATTCAACCCGTTAAGCTAACGGGTCACCCGAACCCAACCCGTTAAGCCTAATAAGTCACCCGTTTCACCCGTTAACACCCATTAACAATTTTTTTTGTTTTTTTTTTTAACATTTTGCATTCCAATACAAATTACACATCTTTTACCCAAAATTACAAACATTATATATATATATTTTGCATTCCAATACAAATTACACATCGTATACAGTTGCTTTTAGTTTTAGTTTAGCTGATCTCAATCATTTCACTCGTCAATGTCATCACTTCCAACCTGCTTCCTAGCTTTCCACCATCTCTCCCTACTGTCGCTACTCCAGAAACCATATCTCCTTACTCACCCCTTATACATTTTTGTAATAGTCTTAACGATTAACGAAATCCAACTCGTACTGTGATGGAAATTTAAGAATCAGAGAAAAATAAATCAACTTTCCCACATCCATATTTAAAAGCTACGAAATTCTAATAAAAAGTACGAAATATACAGAATCTACGAAACCAAGAACCAAAGCAGGAGAAACCGATAAACAATCGGAACCCATTCGTCAAACCTGACAAACTAAGGATACCCAGAAACTAAAACGATGAATTATTGAGAAATGTAGAAAAATCGGAACCCATTCTTCTAACTTACCGGAGAGAGGGTGGCAGAACTTAGTGAACGGCAGCCAACTTTGAGGAAGAAGATGAGGGAGAGAACGGCGCCACTCAGTCGGGTTCGAACGTGAGAGAACATAGAGAGCTAGGTTTTCTATTCCAACTATAAAATTACACAAAAGTCCTTCTTAACGGGTGTTAACGGGTTTCGCGGGTTGACTCAAAATGACCCGTTACTTAACGGGTGACTAACGGGTTGACCCGTTAACAACCCAACCCGTTAAGCACTTACCCAAATACTAGTTTTAACGGGTCGGGTCGGGTCGGGTTAACGGGTTGGGTTCAAAATGCCAGGCCTGCTTCCAACTACTAAGATTGCAGCGTTTTTTGACTAGTGGGATTAATTTAAAGCGAAAACGACCGATGAAATAATTGAGAGAAATTGGTTGAGGCTAGGCATCATCAAGGATTAACTTTTAAATGTTAATTAACAAATCGACACTAGCTACTAGGTCCTTTTTTAGATTAGATTCAAAACAAGTAGCTTTTAAATGTTAATTAACATCGAATAACTTAACCAAATTCTGAAGAGGGAAGAACATTTCCTCAACAAAGAAACCCTAAGCTCTTTAATTTTCATTCATCATTTAAGTTTGATTTAGGCATCGGAAGACATTTGATTGACAAAGTCTATCCTGTTTATTCTTTTATTTGGTGGCAGATATTCGTTTCTAATTCTATTCCTCACCTCATCATTCTAACTATAGATTTTGTTCAAAAAAAAAATCATTCTATCTATGGATGAACCAAATAACACCGAATAATTAACAAAGGTAAGATAACAACAACAATAAAATGTGATGTGTAGTGTAGTGTAGCGTAGTAGGGGCAAAATTAACAATTTCTGCAAGAAAAATAAAACTATTTTCCACTAAAAACAAAACAAAAGATGGAAATGTACCAAAAAGTCAGGATCGGTGGCTTACCCCTTGTTGTCATTGAGCAAGTCGTAGTTGTGGTGGAAAAAATGCGGAATTGTTGTGCTACAGCTAGTCTAGTCCCATCCCATGGCAACCCATTTCATCTGAGGGATGAAGGAGAGATGATTCAGTACTGTGTCAATACTCAACTCTCAACTTTGGTTTGTTCAGTATCATTTAGTACTACAGTTTAATAGTATTCTTCTTCACTTGAAAATGGGAGGTTTTATGTTCAATTTTTGTTAAAAACGAATTTTAAGCACTTTATTAGGACTCACCCATTGTGAGCCTTAGGTCACACTTCTTTAGTGTAGATAATATCGTTTATTCAAAAAATAACTCTGGTTTGTTTGGTTTGGTTTTGTACGATTATGGGTTGGACTTGTGTATTTTGTACTTTTAGGCTTTAGCCTTGACTTTAAATCTTTCTAGGAAGTAGATGGTTGATTTTGATGGTTATAATTTTTCTTTTCAAACCACTCTGTCTCATGTTCAAACTTTCTTATTCTTATAAATGTAGTTAGCGTACAATTTAGCTTGAAAAAAAAAACTTAGGGGAATTTCAAGCCAATTTCATTCTTGAATAGTAAAAAAAATCTTCTAGTCCATAGGACTATAATGCGAGTGAAAAACTAAGAGCTTGTTTGGTGTCCTATTTAAAAACTTTTATAATTTCTCAAAACATTTCTTAAGAATTTCATTGAAAACAATTTTCTTTAAGACTCAAAAACTTATTTGGTTTGCGATTTAAAATTTCTAAATCTTATAACTTAAACTGGACAAAGAGATCCAAAAAGAGGGGTATGAGAGAGAAAGAGGATAAAGGAGGAAAGAAAGTAAGAGATAATTGGAGGAAAGAGAAAAAAGTGAGAGGATCGGAGGAGATAGAGAGGAAGAGGAGCGAGAAAAAGAATCGAGAGAATGAAGAGAGCGGATTGGAGGAGAGACGAAAAAGGTAAAAAAAGAAAGAAAGAGAAGGGTGAGAGAGAGAGAGAATAAAAGATAGATTTGGAGTGAGAGGGGAGGAGGGAGAGAAAAGAAAGGAGTGAGTTTAAGTTTAAAAACTCTAAACACTTACTTTTTCTGTTTTTAGATAATAGACTATATTTTTGAGTTAGTCTTGAATTCAGTTTTTGAAAATAGTCATACCAAACAAGTTTTTAAGGCCTAAAGCTTGAAAATTGTTTATGAGTTTGTTTGTACCATACTTGACAAATCTCGAAACTACTGAGCACCGGTCAACGTTATACCGTCAAGGACCCAGAAGAGTTTCCCTCCAACCAGGAGGCCAATCACAGCGCCACACGTGTCAACATCAGAAGCCAATCATAGCGCGACACGTGTCAACATCAGAAGCCAATCACAACACGACACGTGTCAATGTCAGAATGAAACTAGAAACTCTCTTCTATAAATAGAGATCATTTTTTCACAATATTTACTAATGTCATTTGTACTAAATCATTCACTAGTACTCACAAAAGGAGAGCTTGAACCTATGTACTTGTGTAAACCCTTCACAATTAATGAGAACTCATCTACTCCTCTACTCCGTGGACGTAGCCAATCTGGGTGAACCACGTACATCTTGTGTTTGCTTCCCTATCTCTATTCATTTACATACTTATCCACACTAGTGACCGGAGCAATCTAGCGAAGGTCACAAACTTAACACTTTCTGTTGTACCAAAGTCTTTACTGATTTTGTGCATCAACATTTGGCGCCGTCTGTGGGAATGACACTTATTCCCACTTTCTTCAGCTTTGTCAAGCTGGTTTCCACCATTCGTACACTCTATTTTGACCAGGCATCCCTCTCCAACATGAGGAGCGAAGGAAGCCACAGCACACAGAATGACACCCCTCTTGCACCTAGTGCGAAACAACGAAAGAAGGAAGGAAAGAGGGTTGCTCTTCAAGCTAAAGTTGATGAGCTAGAAGCTCAGAACAACAAGATAGCAATGAACAACAAGTTGAGGTCCTCCAGGAGCAGTATGAGAAGCTCTTTGAGACGCTCCACAAAACTAGGCGTACTCAAACACGCGAGCTCGTTGCCCTTGTGGACATCAACCATCATCTGGGTGCCCCCCAACCAGGAGGGTCACATTTCTTCGACATGGGTATCCCTGATGAGGAGCGAGTTAATCATCAAAACATTGATCAACATGAGACTTCTCTCAACCCTGCTGCTTCGACCCGAAACAGGAGAAGTGGAGGAAGACACCTCCTTGCAAAAGGGTTGGAAGGATCGAAAGCCGTTTATCACGACTGCTGAGACTTCCTAAAACAACGTCGAGAGAATCCTCTTTATATATGCTCGAAGATCAATAACCCAAGGGTTTCTGAAAGACTCGGTCCCCTCCCACGACCCAAGCCAGCTGCCAATCTAGGGAAGGAACGACAGGTCCTAGAGGAAGATGAAGGTACATGGGACTCTGAGGTATTCCGACAGACTCGCCCTAGAAGTCAGTACGACGAGTCCAAGGAAAAATCACACACCCTTGCTCAAACTTTCCTACTTCCAAGAGACGATGAAGACTTACGAAAGAAAATCCAGTGGTACATGACTCTACTCAGGACTCCCTTATCCTACAACTCCTTGAGGAAGTAAACAAGTTGAAGGCCGAACATCAGGCCGAGATACCTGACTGGAACCAACCCAGGCCTGGCCCTCTCACAAGGAGGATCCTCGACACCCCCTTCAAGCGAAGACAAAACAAAAGCTTAGTTTACAACTCTATACTGGAAGGGAGGACCTAATTGAACACTTTAACCTCTTTGAGTCCACCATGGCATATCGGATGCATACCGATGAAAAACGATGTCTTCTCTTCCCCTCCACCCTTTTTGGTGGAGCTCTAAACTGGTATTGCCGTCTTCCACCTAAGACAGTAGACTCATTTGAGGAACTGAGGAAATTGTTTGTCTCTCAACACATCTTCCAGACCAATCGTTTGCATTCTGCAGATGACTTGTACATTATTTGCCAGAAGCCGGACGAGTCACTACGAGAGTATGTCGGTCGTTTCAGCCATGAGTATTCTCGCTGTGCTGAGGCAGATGACAAGACCGCCCTCAAGGCCTTCACGGCAGGTCTACGTGATTATTTCTTCAAGTACATGATCAATGCCAACACTTGGAAGACTTACTCTGAGGTGATGGCATATGCTTACAACCAAGCCTCCGCTGAGGCAAGGACATATTAAGGGAAACCTCCCCCACAACCACCCCTTATCAGCAAGTACGGAGTGGAAGCCAGATCCAACCAAATGAGAAGACCTCGACCTTCCAAACGACAATGGTGCCTCACTCTGCCTTACTTAACACTTTGCCAAGTCAACATGCATATCAATCTCAGGGCAAAAGGAAAGATTTCCATCCTCACCAGTCTCATTTTAGTAAAAGGAGTAAGGGACACTATCGCGATAATCAAGGGTATCGCCATGATAATCCCCGACCCCAGGCAGTCAACACAGTGGGTCAAGCACGTGTCAGGACATCCTCTACCCCGAGATTGATATGAGGCATACACACATTTGAACGCCACATGCGTGGCCATTTACCCTAGCATAGCACACATGATACCAAAGCCAAAGCCAAGGCACCCGGATTACAAGCCCACGAAGAACATGGGCACGTTTTGCTGCTACCACGAGCATAACGGCCATAATGGCGAGAAGTGTATCACCCTTTGTGATCATATTGAAGCTTTGGCACGTGAAGGAAAAATTGATCAATTCCCCATTCACCCTCCAAGGGGTAACCGTAACCAACGCCAGGTGAATGTGATATATTCCATAAGTGGTGGCACACCCATATCTAAATCTTCCAACAGGGCCATGAAAAATAGTGAACGAGCTTTAAGGTCTGGCCACCAAGTGTTTCACGTGGAAGACATCAAGGGAGGTAAGTATCAAAAGCCTAACTGGGATCCAATATGTTTCTACCCTGAGGAAGAAAGAGGTATCATCTACCCTTACGACGAATCCTGGTAGACACGGGGGCTTCGGTCAATATCATGTTTGTTGAAGCTTTCAGAGTACTTAATGTAGCTGAACACTTGCTCGATCGCTCGATTTCCCCTCTGATAAGCTTCTCCGGTGATATCGTGCAACCTTTGGGGAGCATACATTTACCCTTCACCATTGGTACAGGCCCTTAAACAGCTACCATTACCACTAACTTCCTGGTGGTTGATTGCCCAATGGCATACAATGTCATGTTCGGACGCATAGGCATCAATGATCTCAAGGCCATGGTAACCACACATATGTTGTTGATGAAATTTCCAACCCCCTATGGCAATGGTTACTTCAGAGGAGATCAACTTAGTGCACGATCATGTTACAACACTTCGGTCAAGCAACAACACCTGCTTGTGCCCAAGGAAACCATTTCTATACATGACCAAGTCATAAAGACCAGCCCAGACGAAGCCAACTTGGATCTTCACGATAGCAACAGTCAACCCAACGACCCTCGAGATGACTCTTTCACCCAGCAAGCACAACCCGCTGAAGAGTTGGAGAATGTCTCTATCTCAAAAGATTATCTGGACCGCATGGTGAAGATTGGCACCACATTGTCACCACCAATTTGGTTGACATTGATCTCTTTTTTGCAAGAGAACACTGAGGTCTTCGCCAGGTCATACGAGGAAATGCCAGGCATCTCTCCCGATATCATTTGTCATCGCTTAAATATTGACTCCAAGACCAAGCCAGTGAGACAGAAGCGAAGATCTTATGACGCTGAATGGTACGAGGCAATGAAGGCAGAAGTTGAAAAACTCAAAGGCATAAGCTTAGTCCGCGAAGTCAATTATCCAACGTGGGTAGCAAATGTTGTCCTTGTTAAGAAGAATCCGACCAAGGAAAGTCTCCTGCTCCAAATGGTCTTGTGGAGAATGTGTGTCGATTACACTGACCTAAACAAAGGATGCCCGAAGGATAGCTTTCCTATTGCTCTCATAGATAGACTTATAGATTCTACAGCAGGGTGTGAACTTCTGAGCTTCATAGATGCTTACTCAAGATACAACTAAATCCTCATGAACCATTTGGACCAAGAACACACAGCCTTTACTACTGACAAGGGACTATATTGCTATAAAGTCATGCCTTTCGGCCTAAAGAATGCAGGAGCAACTTATCAGAGACTGGTCAATTCAATGTTCGTCGAACAGATTGGGAAGAGCATGGAAGTTTACGTTGATGATATGCTAGTAAAGAGCAAACATGCTGACTAACACATCACCTACCTATCTGAAACTTTCACCATTCTGAAGAGGTATCAAATGAGGTTGAACCCCAACAAATGTGCCTTCAGCGTAGACTATGGCAAATTCTTAGGCTTCATGATAAGCCAACGAGGCATTAAGGCTAATCCCGAGAAGATCAAAGCAATCTTCGACATGAAGGAACCGGTAACTTCAAAAGACATCCAGAGCCTTATTGGCAAGGTGGCAGCTTTAACTAGGTTCATCTCTAAGGCCACAGACAGATGTGCTCCTTTCTTCAAAGCACTTAAGGGAAGTAAGAAGTACATTACATGGACTAATGAATATGCTGAGGCATTCAAGAACCTCAAAGACTACATGAGTAAAGCCCTTATGCTCTCCAAACCTGAGGTTGGTGACACTCTTATTATCTATATGTCGGTATCGGCTTCAGCAGTAAGTTTCGTTTTCATTCGAAAGGATGGTAATGTCGAACGACCTGTCTACTATGCTAGCAAGGCCTTACAAGATGTAGAGACGATACTCCAACATTGAGAAATTGGCTCTAGCATTGGTCATGTCTGCTCGAAAACTTCGCCCTTACTTCCAAGCACACTCCATCATCGTGCTTACCAATCATCCTCTTCGACAGATACTCCAAAGTCCTGACACTTCCGGGTGAATGATCAAATAGACGATAGCATTGGGTGAGTTTGACATCTCTTACCAACCAAAGCCAACTGAGAAGGGCCAATCAGTGGCAGACTTCATCGCTGACTTCACATATCCTGTTAACATTGTTTCTACGCCTAAAAAAGTGGTTTCATTACCCTCGAAAGCTCAGAAAGTAGAACCAATAGCCCCATCATGGAGTCTATATGTTGATGGCTTGTCTAGCCAATAGGGTTGTGGAGCAAGACTAGTCCTTACGACCCTTGACAAAGTGGCGATGAAGTATGCTCTTCATTTCAAATTCAAGATGTCGAACAATGAGGCCGAATATGAAGCCCTCCTAGCAGGCTTACGTTTGGCCAAACACCTTGGGGTTAAACAAATTGATATCTTTAGTGACTCCCAATTGGTGGTTAACCAGGTCACCAACAACTTTGATGCTAAGGATAACTCTATGGTAGCATATCTGGCACAAACACAATTGTTGCTCCAGCACTTCCACCACCAGATCACCCAAATTCCTCGAGCGGTAAACAGTCATGCAGATGCTTTGGCTCGCCTTGCCTCTGCGGTGGAAGACAAGATTGGGAGAAAAATTCAGGTCGAATTGTTGGTAGTACCAAGCACCATGGCCGCGGAAGTGTGCAACTTACAACAGGGGGATAGTTGGATTACCCCGATTTATAGATTCCTTGCTCATGACACCCTTCCAAATGACAAAGTCCAAGCTAAGCAGATTCGATACAAGGCTACCCGTTACTTGATCATTAATGACCAACTCGACAAACGGGGTTTTAACTAACCATACCTAAGATGCCTTACACCCACAGAGGCGGAAACTGTCATTCGGGAAATACATGAAGGAGTCTGCGGAGATCATGCTGGATCTCAATCCCTAACACACAAGGCTTTTCACCAAGGATATTACTGGCCAACACTCCACCAAGATGCCATCAGAATATCCCGCTCATGTGATAAGTGTCAACGCTACGTAACTATTCCTCACTCCCCTCCCGAGCCGTTCACTCCTATGATCAGCCTTTGGCCCTTCACCCAATGGAGACTTGATTTGATCGGCCCAATACCTGCAGGGAAGGGCAAGGTCCGTTATGCAATCGTTGCAGTTGACTACTTCATAAAGTGGGCCGAAGTAGAACCCTTGGCAACCATTACTGAGGCAAAAATAGAAGACTTCGTATGGAAGAACATCCTTTGCAGATTCGGCATTCCCAATGCTATAGTCACTGACAATGGGTGACAGTTCGACAACAATAAGTTCATGATGTTTTGCTCTGAGTTCAATATCAACTTATGTTTTGCCTCCCCAGCTCATCCCCAGTCTAATGGACAAGTTGAAGCCATCAACAAAATAATCAAGCGAACTTTGAAAACCAGCTTGGACAAGGCTAAAGGTTGTTGGCCAGAATTTGTACCCCAAGTTCTTTGGTCATACCGTGCTTCGTATCGCACATCAACAGGAGAAACCCCATTCTTACTTGCCTTTGGTACAGAGGCAGTTGTCCCAGTTGAGCTTGAGCAAGCAACGTTCCGAGTCCAGAACTATGTGCAAAGCGAAAATGACAAACAACTTACCTTCAACTTAGATCTAGTCGAGGAACACAGAAACCAGGCTCACTTGAAGAATGTCGCCTACAAGCAGCGCATCTCCAACTACTATGACTCCAGGGTCAAACCTTGTTCTTTCAAAGTGGGGGACTAGGTATTGAAGAAAAGATTACTCTACGACAGAGTCCCGAGTGAAGGAACACTTAGTCCAAACTGGGATGGACTGTTTGAAGTTGTTAGCATCAGTCGCCCTGGCTCCTACAAGCTTAGAAGCTCTGATGGCAAGACCCTTGGCCATCCATAGAACGTTGATCACTTGAAGTACTATTACAAGTAAACTAACATTGTACAAGTGTTAAGCTTCAGCCATTCGGCATCCTATGTAACGAAGACTATTTGGCATGAATTCAATAAAGAGGTGATTTAGACAACTCGGTCTTAATCCTCTTACATTCCTAGCAATGAAACACTTGGGTTCAAAGCTTCAACATGAATGCTTCCAATGGGAAATCAAGTCCTAAGTATATGTCAATAAGACTATACAAATAAACAAATAATACTGGACAGAACTAGTACATCCAAGTTATGGCTTATATCTAAACAAAAGATTTGCTCAAACATAGCCAGGCATTCATCAGTGATAGTGTAAATACTTGGTAATTAACAACAAACTAGTACATCCAGAGTACATGACACATGCCACACAAACAACAAACTAATACATCCAGAGTATGTGGCACATGCCACACAAACAACAAACTAGTACATCCAGAGTACATGGCACAAGCCACACAAATAACAAACTAGTACATCCAGAGTACATGGCACATGCCACACAAACAACAAACTCGTACATCCAGAGTACATGCAGAAAAAGAGGGCACTACGAGTCATCCTCATCTGAGGCCGAACTTCTGACAATATCACTCTGCGTTTCAACCCCATCGCCATCACCACCTTCCTCAGCATCTCCAGGACCATCCTCACTCTCCTGAGACTGCTCACTGATACTAGCCTCATTATCAGAGTCATCATCACCATTAAGATCAACTGCGAGAATGAAGGCTTCACCCTTTTGTCGGTACTCATCCATCTCATCACGGTACTTTCGGATAATGCTTCCATTGTCGTAACGCTCAAAGACAACCATCCATTTCCTTTTCTCAAAATTAGCCGCTCGGATGCAGTGAGGTCTAAAAGCATTGTGAAAGGCCTGGGAACTTAAGAACTCTTGCACATTAGCATCCCTCTCAGTTGGGATACTCATCTTCAACCCAGAAACCTCAACCAAGGCACTATCCAACTCCCCTTTAACCTTGGAAACTTCAAGGATGGTTGTCTCCAATTGTTCCTTACTCGCTTCCAATTGTTTCTTGAGCCTTACGTTCTTACCATTCCGCCTCTTTAACTTTCAAAGTTTTCATCCTTAAGGCGGAAACATCAGCTAAAGCTTTGCTCGTTTTTCTGGCGTCATTCACAAGCTGCTTATTCTCTTTAAACTTTGCCTTGTACCGCTCGACTTCTCGTAATCTGTCATCGTACTCGGTCATGACTTACATGACAAGATAATCGTCACTACCAGGAAAAAGAGGGGAGAAAGCAAAGAAATGACAAAGTAAGACTTACATAAGAAGATAGCCTCATCATCCGGTCACGATCTGATTCATTCTCATCTAGTGGCTGGCCAAGCTTATCAATAGTGGATCGACGTCTTGCCAGGCAATTATTGACATACCTAAAACTACTTGGCTGCATGGCAAACTTCAAGTCATTCCAATGAATACTGCCAACCTCTTCCTTGTACTTTCTCTTACGGCTACAACTAGGGCCACCTCCTTGGTCAATAGACTCCATGGTTGGAGGAAATATGAGATTAATGGTAGGAAGAGGAGGCAATAGTCGTCGCTCCTCCCTTGCAACTATGGCAGCAGCACAACCGATGGCCTCAGCTTCAGCCTTCTTTGAGGCAGCAATCTTGAGGACCTCCTCCTGCGACTTAGGTTTAGGGGTTGGCTTCACCCAATGCTTACGAGCTCCCTTGTGAAACAAAATGTCATTTACAGGAACTAACATGGGTGCTTTCCATTTCTTGGCGTTAGTCTCCCCTTTCTTGCCCACTTTCTCCACTGAACAAGAAAAATCAAAGTAAGGAATGCAATTTTGTAAAAGAAAGAGGGGGAAAAATGAAAGACATAACTTACTTGCTCGTCTCTGGCACTCTGACACTAGGGGCTGGAAACCGTACTTTCGAAATAAGGGTCGTAGTTTACCCAAATGTCTATCCTCTTTGGGCACCCTCAACACCTTCTCTATGTCAGCTAGCTCCCGTCCAGACAGCTTGATGGTCCCTCGCGTCACTGCACGAAGAAAAAAATGTTAGAAGCAAGAGAAAATCACAACAAATAGCAAATAATGCAAACAATGGATACATTACAACCTACAGTCTGGAAGTGAGTAAGAACACGTTGCTCCGGCGTGACACCTTTAACATACTCCCAATCATTATAAAGAAAGCACTAACGGTTTTTCCAAGTGCAGTACGCCTTTTTCTTACCAAAGACAATATGCTATCTTTCACTCCGACATGCACACTCGGCATACCCAGTGCATGCTTTCACCAGGCGCATCTTATAGCAATAGCACCATTGATGAAATGAAGGCTCACCTAACCCACATTCCATCCAAATAATATAAAACCCGATCAAGGTATCCCAAAAACCAGGGTAGAATTGCCCAGGCATATATCCAATGAAAGACAACATCTGTTGCAACCACGGGTGCAAAGGCAGCTTCACCCTTAAAGTCAATAATATCTGGGTATAGAACATAACATGACCCTTGGGCGGTTCAGAGGACAATTCTTCATAATGCACCAAATGCATTCCTACACTACAGGGGATACTACATGACTGCCTTAGGGCCTCAAGCTGCTTTTCACTATCTAACAAGTTTTGCACTAAATGGTCTGCTATGAACTCAGAGCGAAATATGGGTATGGCGTCACAAACAACCCCCTCACCCACTGACATGAAGGAGGAAGAACCAATATTGGCTAAGGCTTGGCAATTGCGAAGATCACCCAATCTCGAATTTTTTGTACAAGACTCTAACAAAGGCCCTGAAGACTCCAACATTGCAAACTCAAACATGGAGTTAGAGTTAGGGGAGCCCCCATCACTAGGACTTCCAAACTCTGACATCTACAACAAACAGAAACAAACTCAATCACCACATGAAAGATCGAAACATAAGGAAGTTCCTAGGGCGTGGAGAAAAGCTCAATCAGTTCATTATGTTCTCAACCAAATACATGAACACTCAAACAATTCAACAAGAATGAAAGCATGTGATCTAGTGGAGAAGACTACCAACCTGAAGATGGTGCAAAGCAATGCCGGAATCCCTCTCAACTATAAAAGCACTCTATCTCCAAAATTCACTACAAAATGAGCAAATGAAGACAATGAAAATAGTGGAAACTTCTCATTTTTATAGGGTTCAACATGGCGAAAGAAATTCAAAATTCAAAATTCAAAATTCAAACCATGAGAAAACCCCACATGAAAAGTCTTCAAACTTCCACACAAGCTAGGGAGTTTTCAAATTTCAAACTTGTAGCACCCCCTCTCCCCCTCAAAAAAAAAAAAAAAAAAGGGGGGGGGGGGGAGGAGGTGAACATATTAGCTTCATCAAAGGAGTTCAACCACAATTCTCAAAAGCTTCACATACTCTTGATCAAGACAGTGTGAAGCAAAACCAATTTATGGTACCAACAAGAGCTTCATCAATGGAGGGCAACTACAATTCTTAAAAGCTTCACATACTCTTGATCAAGACAGTGTGAAGCAAAACCAATTTATGGTGCCAACAAGAGCTTCATTAAAGGAGTTCAACCACAACTCTTAAAAGCTTCACACACTCTTGATCAATCATCAATGAAGGGCAACTACAATTCTCAAAAGCTTCACACATTCTTGATCAAGACAGTGTGAAACAAAACCAATTTATGGTGCCAACAAGAGCTTCATCAATGGAGGGCAACCACAATTCTCAAAAGCTTCACACACTCTTGATCAAGACAGTGTGAAGCAAAACCAATTTATGGTGCCAACAAGAGCTTCATCAATGGAGGGCAACAACAACTCTCAAAAGCTTCACACACTCTTGATCAAGACAGTGTGAAGCAAAACCAATTTATGGTGCCAACAAAAGCTTCATCAATGGAGGACAACTACAAATTCTCAAAAGCTTCACACTATCTTGATCAAGATAGTGTGAAGCAAAATCAATTCATGGTACCCAACAAAAGCTTCATCAATGGAGGACAACTACAAATTCTCAAAAGCTTCACACTATCTTGATCAAGATAGTGTGAAGCAAAATCAATTCATGGTACCCAACAAAAGCTTCAAATCCAAAGCTTCACCTATAAAGCTTCAACTCCAAAGCTTCACCTACAAAAGCTTCAACACAAAAACTTCACCCACAAAAGCTTCAACACAAAAGCTTGACCCACAAAAGCTTGACCCACAAAAGCTTGACCTACAAAAGCTTCACCCACAAAAGCTTCACCCACAAAAGCTCGATCCACAAAAGCTTCACCTACAAAAGCTTGACCCACAAAAGCTTGACCCACAAAAGATTCACCCACAAAAGCTTGACCCACAAAAGCTTGACCCACAAAAGCTTCACCCACAAAAGCTTGATCCACAAAAGCTTGACCCATAAAAGCTTCACCTACAAAAGCTTGACCCACAAAAGCTTGACCCACAAAAGCTTGACCCACAAAAGCTTCACCTACAAAAGCTTCACCCACAAAGCTTGACCCATAAAAGCTTGACCCACAAGAGCTTGACCTACAAAAGCTTTACCTACAAAAGCTTGATCCACAAAAGCTTCACCTACAAAAGCTTGACCCACAAAAGCTTGACCCACAAAAGCTTGATCCATAAAAGCTTCACCTACAAAGCTTCAACACAAAAGCTTCACCTACAAAAGCTTCACACTATCTTGATCAAGATAGTGTGAAGCAAAATCAATTTATGGTGCCCAACAAAGCTTCACCTACAAAGCTTAAATATATATATATATATAAAATTTCTCAGAAATTCAAAAATTCAAAAATTCGAAAATTAAAAAATTTGAAAATTCGAAAATCCGAAAAAAAAAAATTCGAACATTCAAAAATTCGAAAAAAAAAAAATTGCCTAAGCCTTCTCTTCTTTGGGCCTAACAACTTTCATAACAAATATATATGGAGGAGTTTTGGGCTACCACTTAGAAAGGAAATGCCTCATTCGTCAACTCCCTCGACCGGAGACTTGGGGGACTCCTACCATATGCTACTGCACCTTGATACTCAGAAGTCTCACGACCACTCAGTGACTTGGATTTTTCAAGTCTCCAACCGAGAAGTTTTCCTCACTCGGGAAATTAAGGGAGCATTACCTCAACATACAATCTTCAACAAAAGAAAAAATTCAAGGAACTTAGTGAAGAAGGCCTTGGTGTATTTAACACAATACGTTGAAATGAAGCAAAGCTTGTTTATTGATATCTCCGATAAGTTACAAATATGTACATATACATGAATCAAAATAAACAAACAAGAGGGAGCCTTCACAAAGGTTGCTCATGAGAAGTGTCAGTAGTCGGTAGAGCCCTAGAAAGAGTAGGCACCGGAAGGTGATCATTTGGAGCCTTAGTACTAAGCAGAACCCTAAAAGGAGGAGGCACCGAAGGTTGATCATTTGGAGCTTCGTTACGCGATACAGCCCTAGAAGACGAAGGCAATAAATGTCTTTTGAACAAACCCACAAACCTCTGATGATCGAGTAAAATCTGACCATCAGATTCCTGCAGCTGGTCGAGCTTCATTTTCATGTTTGTAGCATAGTCATGTGCGAGCCTATGCAACTATTTATTCTCATGCTTGAGCCTTCTGATCTCCTGTTTGAGACTTATCACCTGTTTGAGACTTATCACTTCAGCAGCCAATGATTCAACTTGGCGGCAAATAGGCGTTGGGCCATATTAGACACAGAACCTGCACACTGAACACTGAGAGCCAGAGAATCCTTAACAGCCAACTCATCATACTGTTTGGAAAGAAGTCTGTTATCTTTGGGAGTGAGAAGGTTCCTGGCCACAACCGTAGCGATCATATCATTCTTCATCACAGAGTCCCCAACGATAAGAGGACCAGTAGGGGATAAGAAAGATGGGCGCCATATGTTTTCTTGAGAAGGCATGGCTGCCTCTTCACCAAAGTTCAAGTCAAAATGACGATTGGATGGGCCAGACATTCTCAGAAATGATGAAGGAGAAATGAGGTGCAATAAATCTCTTAAGAACAAAAATAAGGGGAAAATTCCTACAAGCAATAACTCTCTGAATGTACTTCTTACCCACAATTGGTGCCCTTATAAAAGAAAGGGTAACAGGGCCGTTGGTTCAAAAATCAAAGATTCACCACTCTTCGGATTTCAAAGAGGCACCACTCTACACACGTAACATCAGCTTCTCGGGTACCACAGATAACTTTGCCAAAGATCTTTGACAAAGTTTAGACAAATAAATTTTGAAGGTCCAACTACCCTACTATTACCCACAAGGGTAAAGGAACATCACCACTACTTGATAACTGAAAAGTCCCTATGTGTGTCAACCTCCGTGCTCCGTGGCAAGGTAGACTGGTAAAAATGCCCAACCTTTACTCACATTCGAGAAAACACTCCCAATAGGTTTACTTGCTCAAAAATCGAAAAGGCACCGCCCTCCGAATCTCGAGAGCCAGACTCCTAACAGGATTACTTTCTCAAAAATCGAAGAAGCACTGCTCTCCGAATCTCAAGAGCCAGACTCCCAACAAGATTGCTTTCTCAAAAATCAAAGAGGCACCGTTCTCTGAATCTCGAGAGCCAGATCCCCGATAAGATTGCTTGTTCGAAAACCGAAGAGGCATCTCTCTCCGAACTTCGAGAGCTAGATTTCCTTAGATAAAGCTTGTCTGCAATCTTCACACGCAACATCAGCTTTCCAAATACCACATACCACTTTTTCAAAGTGCTCTAACAAAGTTAAAACATGTGAAGCTTGTAGCTCCCTCTACATTGTTACGACTAAGAAGGGTAAAAGAATAACATTACTACTTGTTGTTAGGGAGACTCCTATATATGTCGACCTTCATCCTCCACGAATAGGCAGACCTGCAAAAATGCTCAACCCTTCCTCATATCTGAGAGGGCACTCCTAACGAAGCCTCTCGAAATACTCAGCTTTCTTCCCCCAATAATACATATGCAAACCAGCCACACCAGGGCAAAAATATCTCATATCATTAGGGTCAAAAGTAAGAGTATCCTATATCATGCTTTTTTCCTATCTTTTCCTTTGCCCTTGTTCTTACCTGCAAGACAAGGAAAAAGAGAGCAATCAGTCAGCACTTGGAATCAAGCTTCCAGTCAAGAATTGACTGCCTGGAACCTCTTGCCTGATTACTTACCTGGCATTGCTCACGAGTCCTCATCTTCAACATCTTATGCTTCCAGAAAAGATACCACATCTGCCTGAGGAACAGATTGGGCAAGTGAGAAGGATACAAGGAAGTATGTGGAGACAAGCGCAACAGAACATGTGCCGATTCATCTATTACTTCGTCAACAGCAAAAGTATCCCATATCATCAAGGTCGAACGCATTCTTGATTTGATGGACTTGTTTTAACCCTCAAATTCTTGAGTCAGCCTTATACTCTAGAGGAAACCAGAAAATCCTCCAGCCCAGTTCAAGAATAAGCCTGTGGAAAGTTACTTCTTCAAAAGGAAAAGTATCTTATATCATCTCTTCTCCATTTGCTTCTCCTTATCTTTGTTGCTGTTTACGACACAAGGAGAAGTAGAACAATTAACCGGAAGCCGAAGTCGAACCTCCAATCCAGATTGCTTGCTTGGAAGTCTGATTGCTTACCTTGTTTGTTATCCCTTTCGGTAAATCTCCTAGCTCGGCGACTTGGGGGACTCCTACTATAGGGTTTTGTATCACACTTGACCAAGACCGAAACTACAAGTAAGCTTCAAGTGAAATTGATACATTACTTTGTGCATCTTCATCGGTTAAAGATACCACTCCTGGATGGAGGAAAAGTACTTCCAGAGAAGATGCTACATCTATGTATGAGATAGATAAGGCAAGTGAAAATGATACCACACTTCGGTACTTAGAAGTTTCGTGATTACTCAATGGCTTGGATCTTGCAAGTCCCCAACCGAGGAGCTTCCCTCACTCGGGAACTTAGGGGAGAATTGTTTGTACCATACTTGACCAATCCCGAAACTACTAAGCATCGGTCAACGTTATACCGTCAAGGACCCAGAAGAGTTTCCCTCCAACCAGGAAGCCAATCACAGCGCGACACGTGTCGACATCAGAAGCCAATCACAACACGACACGTGTCAATGTCAGAATGAAACTAGAAACTCTCTTCTATAAATAGAGATCATTCTTTCACAATATTTCCTAATGTCATTTGTACTAAATCATTCACTAGTACTCACAAAAGGAGAGCTTGAACCTATGTACTTGTGTAAACCCTTCACAATTAATGAGAACTCCTCTACTCCGTGGACGTAGCCAATCTGGGTGAACCACGTACATCTTGTGTTTGCTTCCCTGTCTTTATCCATTTATATACTTATCCACACTAGTGACCAGAGCAATCTAGCGAATGTCACAAACTTAACACTTTCTATTGTACCAAAGTCTTTACTGATTTTGTGCATCAACAGAGTTTAAAAAGTTGGATTCAAATAGAGTACCAAACATGCTCTAAGTATCTGCATTGATTTTTTCTTTAAAATAAGTCATTAAACTTATTATTAGTTGCCAATTTCATCTTGATAAAAGATTTGATGGTAATTTATCAATTTTTCTATCAATTTAAGTCAAGCAAGTATCGCATAACACACTGAAGGAGATAATATTGTCACTTTCTTGCCCATATGCCCTTAATATTTCGTATATGTTGCGAGCTTAATTGTTAATTTACTCTTCAAAGTTAACTTTGTCCATTATTTTAACCAAAAAAGAATTCCAAAACTCATTACAAATTAGAGAATTTTGTCTCCAACCTTCTTTGTAACTCGCAAGCGGCTGAGCACAACTTGATGATCTGTCCCCTGGTATCCATGATAGCTTTCTCCATGTTCTTCATCACCTGGATCACTGTTGATTGTAGCTTCTTATAGGATCGGTACTAGTGTTTTGGGTCAATACTTGATTCTCAACTCTAGCTTGTTCAGTTTGGTATTGTATTTCGTACTACTACGGTCTGGACTTGTGTATTTTGTACTTTTAGCCCTTTACCACCTTTTGGGGCTTTAAATCTTCTTGGCTTTTTCTTTTTGAATCATTATGTTTCATGTTCAGACTCTCTTTACATTAGTGTACAATTTTACTTGAATAAAACTAAATCTTTTGGGAAATTCAAGCCAATTTCATCATTGAATAATAATAAAAAGTCTTTTAGCCTTTTGGGAGCTCACTGGCTTCGGGTTCCGTTGGAATGCCGAAGTTAAGCGAGTTCGCGCCAGAGCAATCCTATGATGGGTGACCCACTGGGAAGTTCTCGTGTGAGTTCCCATAAACAAAACTGTGAGGGCGTGGTCGGGGCCCAAAGAGGAAAATATCATGTTACGGTAGAGTCGAGCCCAGGTTATGGTGAGGGCCCAGGCAATAAATTGTCACATCCCAGCTCGGGCCCCCACCACATCTCGGACTCGACTCTGCCGTAGCACGATATTGTTCGCTTTGGGCCCCGACCATGCCCTCATGGTTTTGTTTTTGGGAACTCACACGAGAACTTCCCAGTGGGTTACCCATCATAGGAATGCTCTCGCGAACTCGCTTAACTTTGGAGTTCTGATGGAACCCAAAGCCAGTGAGCTCCCAAAAGGCCTCGTGCTAGGTAGAGATGAGAATATACATATAAGACTTACATGATCCACTCCCTTGGGCGATGTGGGATGTTACAATCCACCCCCCTTAGGGGCCCAACATCCTCGTCGGCACACCACGACTAGGGTTAGGCTGTGATACCAAATTGTCACATCCCAGCCCGGACCCCCACCACATCACGGGCTCGACTCTGCCGTAGCACGATATTGTCTGCTTTGGGCCCCAACCATGCCCTCACGGTTTTGTTTT
The DNA here is from genome assembly GCF_916048215.2 of Malus sylvestris. Classification (NCBI taxonomy): domain Eukaryota; kingdom Viridiplantae; phylum Streptophyta; class Magnoliopsida; order Rosales; family Rosaceae; genus Malus; species Malus sylvestris. The sequence continues at coordinate 3,469,891 of NC_062264.1, read as the reverse complement.
TGGGAACTCACACGAGAACTTCCTAGTGGGTCACCCATCATGGGAATGCTCGCGCGAACTCGCTTAACTTCGGAGTTCTGATGGAACTCGAAGCCAGTGAGCTCCCAAAAGCCTCGTGCTAGGTAGAGATGGGAATATACATATAAGGCTTACAGGATCCACTCTCCTAGACGATGCGGGATGTTACATAGATCACCCCAAAACTAACTCAATACATTATTACAAAATGTTTTGAGTCCTAGAGACTTTGATCATATCATCAAATAAATGAGTTCTCATCCAGTTAGGTAAATTCTCAAAACAATTGGCAAGGTCGTATGCAACAATGTTTTTCTCCCATTAGACATAAACCAACTGCATTCCGCTATGCATACAATAAATTGTCTGGATTGATCAATTATGCTGGCAAGAAGATGAAAGTTGGTATTAATTATAGTGTTAATTAAATTAACCACTATACCTGAATCCATCTCCACACAAAAGCTTGGAAACTTTTGTTAACTGAAAGTTGTAGACCAAAATAAAGATAAGATAAAAAAAAAGACCATTTCACATTGTCACTACACATTATTTTGTGTCCATATGTCATAATTTTATTGGTGGTTATAGTTGACAAGTAAAAATTAATGATGAAAAACTAGTTGTTAACCACTAGTATGACAAACTGTGGTTTAACTCCCTGAACTATTTTTTTTAGTAAATTAACCCTTTGAACTATTTAAAATCAACCAATTAACCCTTTGCCGTTATATTTCATCCACCATTCTGTCAAATGCAAGGGAAAATTAGCTATTTCATCATGGTAACCACCAATAAAATTATGATTCATGGTCACAAAATAATGTGTAAAACATATAGCTTAACAAGAAAACATAAAATAAAATAAAATAAAATAAAAAGACCATTTCACATTGTCACTACACATTATTTTGTGTCCATATGTCATAATTTTATTGGTGGTTATAGTTGACAAGTAAAAATTAATGATGAAAAACTAGTTTGCCTTTGAATTTGACAAAATAGTGGATAAAATCTACTGACAAGGGGTTAATTGGGTAGTTTCAAATAGTTCTGAGGTCCATTTACTAAAAAAATAGTTCAAAGAGTCAATTTTAACTGGACTAATTGTTCAAGGGGTCAAATGACAATTTATCCCTTCTAATAATACTCCTCTAGCACCTATATTTCCGGAACTGTTGAGCCGAGAACCATCAACATTAAGCTTCACCTTCCCTTTAAGAGTCGGGTCCCAAGCTAGAGACAGTTGCATTGTAAGACCACTAGTGCATACAGTGTGAGAGGCTTTAACCCACTAGTTCACAGCCTTAACAATAATATTTTTTGGAGATACGGCATAGCAAGGTTATCTTAAAAATATTGTTTATTCCTCCATTTCCATATATACACCAGCACAAGAAAATAAATATACTACCCCACCCAGTTTGTTTACACCATACTGGCTTGTATTTCAAATTAGCCAGTAGCCAAGCTTCAACATCAAGGTTAAGGATAACCATACTTGTCGGTGCATTCCCATCAATTCCCAAATACTACTTTCTCTTGTGTAGTCCTAAAGTAAAGTATATGAAGAATGGTCTCTTAAGGCCAAGGGCACAAAGTGCAAGAGGAATCAAGAGTCGAGTTTCTCTTGGCCCTTTGCTCATTTGTTAAAAGCCTATCTTTGGTAATTGACCAAGAAAGATCTTAAATTTTGGATGGCCCTTCAATTTCCATATATAATACCATGGAGAATGAGACCATTCAACTCCGTAGAAAAGGACATCATAAGCTGTTTTGACACTGAATTGACCATTTGAACTTTGTCCCCATATTTTGTTATACATGCCAGCACACAAAGCACCAACAGGGTGACTAGCTATCATTTGGACCAGCTATTCTGGAAGATCATTCCTTAATTTCTTTAGATCCCACCAACCATCTTTAATATAATCAGCAACACAAAGTTCGTAGACATATCACTAACACTATCAAGTTTACTGATTAACGGCTCTCTAAAAATCCAAGGGTCCATCCAAAACTGTGTGTTCAGTCCATTGCCTATCCTCCATAACATACTTTTTATGAGCAAATCAACACCATGCAGTACACTGTACACTCTTCCAAGTATAAAGGAAGGCCCACCCAAAGTCGAGTGCAGATTATAGGAAGAACCTGAACCAGCCAAAGCAGCCTAGCAGTTGCTAGTTAGAGCATTCCCAATGGAGGCTTTATCCTCCAAGAGGCTACTATATTTCAAGCCTTAGTGAGAAATTTCATCTCCAATGAGCCGGAAAATGGGGCTAGATTCACCACTTGGGTTAGCAACTTCTTTTCTTGGGTAGCATAAACTTGGGCTATATCTAGCCCTAAAAAACAGTGGGTCCCACAGAGAAAAGTAGCAACCCATATGAGCCACATTTGGTCACTCTCCCTCCACTTATGATTACACTTATACTCTCTTTTATTATTTTTTAAATTATTTTGTCTTATATATTTTTCTTGCAATTTGACTAATTATGATTGTTTTAAATTCCATAAGAATCAAACTTTCAAACGGATTTAACATTCATGGGAATTAGTAGGTGAAATTTTCAAATAAAGTTTTTCAAAATTGTATGATGATAGGAGCATATTTATGCGACTTAGTTAGCTTGTTTCTTTGCATTTACTTAGTTTAATTTCCATTTATTATAGTGATTTAGTGTATTTTCGTGTGTTTGTAGGCCCAAATGACAAAATTGGCAAAAAAGTGCAATTTGGAGCATTTTAGAGCAGTTCTGGGCTGGAATGGATAGCTTGCATATGGAGCAAGGTGGATGGACGTTTTTGAAGTTCAAGAGAGGCTAGGAATGTGCTTAACATCTGAAGAATCAAATTTGGAAGCTTGGAAGATAAGGAATCAACTCAAAAGAAGGAACATTATCCAAACTTTATCCAACCTTATCTTATCTTATCCTTGTTGGAAATGTGCCCTAAAACCAATCATATGATGATACTTTACGGACATTTCACATGTTAAACTAATCTAGTTTAATATCAAGGGCAAAGATTATTGTTTGAGCCGTCTCATATAAATGTTATACGCTTAAACGATAAGTCCAAGGAATATGTGATTGGGAGAATGCGATCTAAAGAAGTTAGATTCATGAGACCATTCTTTCGTAGACACATCCTAAACGTTCCTGATCATAGGATTGCCAATTGGGCATTGACAGTCCGTTAATATCAGTATGTGCTGTGTCTTCTCTCAGGGAGAGTGACTAGTCTCGAGTCATTGGTGTGTGTGACATCAAGACAAGCATGTAGGTGCTCAATAATGAATGAGTCCACTGAACACGATCAACAAGGAGTTCTCATACTCATGTCACATGAGAACTCATGGTTGGGATAATGCAAAGTAGTCCTTTGACCTGAGGCATCATAGTTGTCTTGTGGTTAAGTCCTTGATCTTTGATTATGTCAAAGTCACTCCATCAGGAGGGTGTCCACGACATCGTCGGGGTTAAGCCACTTAGCCATGGAGGCAAGTGAATGCGTAACAAGGGATGTCTAACCTTCAAACCGTTTGGGGGAGAATACTCTATGATATGATTAAGAATCTCTGACCAGAGTATGAATGAGATTTAGGAAGTCGTTCCAAATCACATTCAAGGTAATCATATAAGCACATGAATCACATTGGATAGTAGACATGAATAAACTATCAAACCAAACAATGTGGTCAAGAGTATTGTATTAGAGAAAGACCGTATTGCATTTGTAATCCTAAACTGAATAGGTTCTCCACCTCTTCTGATTAGCTTGGGTAACCATGATATGCTGCTAGGTGTCACTCATAGTTTGTGGAAGCCCTAAACGTGTATAATCACTAAAGGGAGAATTGAAAGTAAGTTTCAATTCACAATCGATTTGAAATGGTTTTAATCGCCCACTGCCTCGCTAAAAAGAACCTAATGGATCGTATACCGTGTAAGGTGGAGATTGAAGAAACAATGGAGATGAGTAAGAATAATTAAATGGTTTAATTATTTATGGCAAGGATTAATTAATATGTTAATTAATCAAACGAATAAGTTCGTTAAAGACCTCAAGATAGTTTTGGGCCTCAAGGCCCAATGGGCTTCGAACGTCAAGCCCATTGACTTAAGTTGTATGACAACTTAATGACAAATAATTCACGAAGGCCTTAAAAGCCCAATGAAACCCTATGGCCGGCCATTTTGTTAAAGGAGTGGGTTTTGGACTTAATTACAAGTTTGCCACTCCAATGAATAAAGGTATAAATATGACTTTATAGCCAAAATTCATTTAGGGTTTCTTTTAGAGAATTGGAGAGAACATATCTCTCCCTTTTCTCTCTAAGAGGCCGGCCACCCTTGGAGGGATTAGCTAGTAATCTTTCTCCTCCAAGGTCACTCATCTCTTCTTCACATCTTACCTTGATGTGGAGACTTAGAAGTTCTCAATTTTGGGAATTTGGAGAAACCTATTCTTCCATCCAAATCCATGGATCTAAGAAGCAAGGAATGAAGGCCCTCTCCTTGGGTGATTAGCCTTTGCTTATGCAAAGAGGAATCTACAAAGGTATAAATTTCTCAACTCACTTTGACTTGAGTTGAGTCTTGGTTCACCAATCTACTAGGCTTTGAATTTCATGGTTAATGTTTTGTTTTTAAGTGCATACAAGCATGATTCCGCCTTTAATTGTTAATTGCATGCTAATAAATGTTGCTTAAATGAACATGTTTTTCACAAAATTTCCTTCAAGTGGTATCAGAGCCTAGGTCTAGTAGTTGGTGAATCCTTTTGGGTTTTGATTTAAATATTGTAATATGTTACAAGCTTTATTCTTGTTTCTTTGAATGTAAATTTTGTTGGAAAATTTGCCATCTCAAATGTTGTAGATGTAGTTCATATGAGCATGAATATTGGAGCTAAAATTTGGTGCCATGTTTTTGGGAATTTTCGGCCAAATCCAAAGGGTGGATTTTTGGGTTCATGTTTGACTTGTTAAAAGTGTTTTCAAGTAACTTTTGGAACCCCTATGTACCCTAGTTTGGTTATATGTTATTTCCCTAAAGTTTGAATGGTTTTGGGATGTTTTTGGGTGAAAAATGTTCATGGAAATTTTTTGAGTTTTTCATGAATGTTCTTCATTGTTCTTGACATTTTAGCCAAGAACAAAAAGTTTTGTGTTTTGATTCAAAGTTTTGATTTATTTCATAAAGTTTATGTTTTATGAATTTTCAAATGTTTAAATGTATTAGATATTTGTTTAGAAAGGTGATAGAATTATTGGTGGGTGTGAAAGGATTAATTCCCTTTCACACACACCACTTGCACCACTTGCATGCTTTATGTCAAAACTACAAATCAACACACACATCACTCTCTTTGCTCTCCAAAACTGGCCACTCCCTCAATGGGAGTACTTTTGGGGATTTTATGCAATTACATAAAGTTTTGATACTTTTGTGTATTTGCACTTTGGCCCAAAAGTTTACGTTTTTACGTAAAGGCCCAAAATCATTAAAGGACAAATTGTTTTGTTTCTTTAATGATGTTTTTCAATTTGTTGAAATTTTTGGGTTCTAGTTGTGATTACATGAAGTAGTGGACTTTTGTATTTTTACAAAATGAGCTCAAAAGTTTAAGTTTTGCAACATAGCCCAAAAAGTTGAGGTTATTGCATTTTGGCCCAAATTAGGTTGAGAACAAAATTGTTTTGTCTCTTTAAATGAGAATTGGATTTTCATTTCATTTTGCTCCATTTAAATCAATTTTATGGATACAAAAACCAAATGAAAATGTTGCATTCAAGTTTAATTGGTTAAAGCGTTAATTAATTAAAGAAATGGTGATTATGAACCTAAGCCTAATATAATTGAGCTATGTGAAAGGCCGTTTCAAATTTGTTTGAACCATGGGAATGTGTAGATTAGATTTTGGTTGTAATTTGATTTGATCAAATGTTGTAAAAGAGCATAAGCTCTTCTTTACTTTAAAGTAATTTGTTTTGATCAATTGTTGTAAAAGAGCATAAGCTTTTCTTTACTTTAAAGTACTCATTTTCTTGTTTTATTTGATATGCATGAAATTGGAATAGTTGGGGTCCAACGCCCCTAAGACAACACGCCTTAATGTGATTAAACGCATAACTAAAATCAATCACCATCCCTACGCCTTAATGTGATTAAACGCGTAACTAAAATCAATCACCATCCCTAGACCGAGATTCAACACTAGGCTCGTGTTGAATCTTAACAAAGGTTCATAGTCATCCTAAGGCCCTAAGGCAACTATATAGTCCATCAAATGAATGCAAAGTTTATGTTAGTATTATCATATACTCTTGCTTTAAAAACCGTTTTATAAGCATAGTGGGAGTATTATATACAACTAAAAACAATCAAATGGACCAATAGTTGTAATAGGACCAAAATTGTTTTAATAAGATTAAAATGAAAGTTTATATGTGATGAGACCTAAAAACCCTCAACCAAACCATTATTAAGTTGATAAGCGTGAGAGTGCTTTGAACACTCTTTCGTGGCCTTCCACCGTGGTAGGCTTCAATCGTTTGTGACTCATACACCGTATTCGTCCAGTTCTAGGGTTGCAAAGTATGTGCTTACATTCAGGAGAAGCCTATAAACATATGATGAAGTAAAGGTAGGCAACGAGTATGGTCAATATGATTTTCTTCTAAGGCCATTCTTGAACCCCTACTTTAACTAGCATGGTGGGAATGACTTAACTAAGTGCAATGTGCCAATATGATATTCTTCTGAGGCATCATTCTCTAGAGGCCAAACTAGATGGGTACTTGCAAGAGATGCAAATGAGTAAACGTACTCTCTCATTATTATTAACGCTAGCCAATATGATTTTCTTCTGAGGTGGGCTTGGTAATGGTGAGTCTCCCATACCCTACTAAGAGTTTCATCCAAAACTCTCGAATTCCAATGAGGGATATGGAATTTGCCAAAAATAGTGGGTGGTGCTATTTGATTTAAAGACCCGGATCAAATGGCTTAAAATCAATCAATTTATATTCGTTATGTATTTGTTTACCAATATATTTGCAAACGCTATCCAAAACTTGACAAAGAAAAACCGAATGCTTTAGTTTCCGGACTTGGTACAACAATCCCAAAGATTGTCTTAAATGGATTGTATATGTACCTAAGTAGTCTCATCCTCACAATCTTCCTATTGATAATGTATCATTGGAAGAAAATGTTAGATAAGTCTATCATAAGGAGGACAACACTTTTAATGTCATAATTCTTCACTTACAAATCGTTGTATGAAGAAATAAGAGTTGCTTTGAACAACCCTTAGTCAATGCAAACACTTAGTGCTTGTTTCTTTGTTACATGAACAAGGAACTTGAGAAGAAAGCACAAAGGCATGGACACTTAATGTGCCATGATTCTTCACTTACAAATTGTTGTATGAAGAAATGAGAGTTGCCTTGTACAACTCTTGAAAGTTTGTAATTATATTTAGAACAAAATGGTTGGTTGACAAAAATAGTCCATCAACATGGACTTATGATGATTTTGAATCATTGAGTGTTGAAGTGTTAAAACACTTCATGAGACGGAAACTAGGCTAGGACTTCACCTTTGAGTCCTTATCCAAATGGTTCACTAAGTTTATTGTAAACTATATAGTGAACAATAATCACACGCTCTCCAAATTGTTTGATGTGTATAACACAATTGAAATAAGTTTCAAGAGAGATAGTGGGAGTTTAGGGACCATGACTATTGTAGTCAAAGGAGAAGTCAAATGAAGAAAGCGAAATAAACTCCAAGGGAACAAACTTTCTTTATGAAAGGATGGACATTGGAAGGGGTATTTGCAAGAAATGTCTTGCAAGTGTCAAGAACACACCTTTCGAAGGTGTTGTAAATTGTTCTTGAAAAGTTCAAAACAGTTGATTCTTCTACTTGAATGCTTGATTCTGTATTAGTAACTATGTTTTACAATCGTTGTAAAAGTGTGACTAATAAGAAGTAGAAGATATATGAGAGAAGAAAAATGTGCTTCACATTCGGAACGTGAATCAAATGTAGATCTCTGCGAAAGCAGATGGTACTTACTTCCTCATATGAACTACCAAAGAAATTGGAAAACCCAAAGATTGTCTTTACATTCCAATTTTAAGGAACTTAATTCCATCACTATAAGGGATGGATGATTGTTTTGTTTGACAAAACATTGTTCTTTATTAATGAATGATTAGATTATTGTAATCTAATTGATTGTCTCTATAGTAGAGATGATATGGTAGTGTTAACTGTTTAGAATATAACAATGCTTAAAACCCAAAAGGTTGCAAGGTAGTGACTAATCCCAACTGAGTTGTGATACCTCTAAAACATAAATTACGAGTTGGTCATAGATGGATGCTTTGGATCGTTAGATCCGGATCGAATACCTTCTTATTAAAATTGTATAGAGGCGAAATGTTCGAATCTTTATTCTTTTGGAAAGAAGAAAGAATCACAAAGTTGTTAAGGTTGATTCACTTAGATGTTAGTGGCACTTGTCCACAACATAATACTACTCATGTTGTATGACATTCACCGAAGATCACTCTCGGTTCGACTATAGTTTATTTTGAATAAACACAAGTCTGAATACTTTGCAAAAGGTTTCAAAGAATTCAAGAAATGTAAGTTGATGAGTAAGACGTCTAAAGTATTTGCCTCCTTAGATTTGATCCAAGGAAGGATAACACTTTAGAATAGTTTCCTTGAAAAATATCAAGGAAAGAAGCATAAAATGATAATGGATTTCTCCATTAGGAGAAGAACGAACTTGAATAAGATTTAGTTCGTTGGATGTTATCAATTACCCATATATAGGATATATGCTTCTAAGACAATATGATTGTCAATTAGAGGATCTTCCAAAATTTTCATGACTCTATAAGATGTAGTTGGAAAGAAAGACAAATCTTAATCATGTTAAGATTTGGGGTTGTGTGCTAATAAGCAATATTTGTTTGAGAATTATCTTGTGGATATCCTTAAATTAACATTTGGATATCACTTCTATAAACCAACTAACAAATGTTGTTTGTTGGGTAGTTCATTGTAATCCTACACTAGGATTTGCCCAAGATAAAGCAAATGAATGAGGGATAGAACTCAAAGAATGGTTCTTTAAGAAACAAGATAGTGATCAACAAATAGGTTTCCGAAACCATTATTAAGATAGTCTTGATAATATATGTCTAAAACTATGAATCACAAGACATGTAAGTTGTAGAGATCCAACCATCATGGATCTTAGCAAGCTAGTGGGAGCTGTAAACGTCTTATGAGAGAAAGATCAAAACGTTTGATTTCTCATGAAGATGTAAATGAATCTTTTGTTTACTAGGTTTACAAAAGATTAGTGGGAGTTAATCATGTTCCTAAATTTGAATATATATATATATATATATATATATATATATATATATATATGATATATTAATTTTGGAAATGAAAAGAATACTTCTTCGTTAAAGTTATGACTTTAAAACATTATATGAAGATAGAATGTATATGGGAGACATAATCTATATACATGGGATGGAAATCTATATTGATAGATTTTAGGATATAATTGGATTATATCAAGCCCTAATAATAGACAATAGATGCTAGGAAGTTTCTCATATGATGATAAACTTCAATTAGAAGGACGACTCTAGTGAGACTAGCAAGTTGCCCTTCTCAAAGGGAACGTACCCTTTGACTCCCAAAGAAATAATGCGTAAATAGAATCCTTTATGCATACGCAGAGAGGTGATTTATGTATTTCATATTGTATGAAAAACATTGATATGAGTTGTACCTAGAAAGGTACAAGACGATATCAGTGCAAGCCTAGGATCAGAACCACGTCAACTGTCAAGTGAGCCCTTAAGTATTTAAGAAATACTAAAGGATAGATTCCTCAAAGAATGAGGAAGAATTAGAGTAACGTAAAGGAAGTGTAAATGTATTAGATTATGAATCTAATCCATCATTGGATGTTTCTTCATTATGAATGAAGAGATAATCAGATATCTCTTTATTATGACTAAAAGAGATATTTGGATGGAAACACTAAAAGTAATGACTTTAGTGTGTTCCATTGTGAATGCAAAATATATTGCCATATAGAAGCTTGCAACAATGTTGTTTGGATGGGAAAGTTCATTTATGAACTCTCTATTCGGTTCCAACCAGAAACTGTCTCTAGTGTACTGACACTACGACACTAATGGGGCGATAGCTCAAGCCAGAGAATCAAGGTCTCATCACGATCCGAGCTCAAATAAGAGACTGAACCACATGATTGAGAATCATGTATAATGGTGACGTTGTTATTCTCAAGGTTGCTTCTATGGATAACATATAGATATCCATTGTCTAGGCCTACTACTCAGCCATTTATGAAATGACTACAGAAGAGGTATCATCACTGATGACCAAGCTGATTGGCTCTAGTGCAAGTGGGAGATTGTTGGAAATGTGCCCTAAAACCAATCATATGATGATACTTTACGGACATTTCACATGTTAAACTAATCTAGTTTAATATCAAGGGCAAAGATTATTGTTTGAGCCATCTCATATAAATGTTATACGCTTAAACGATAAGTCCAAGGAATATGTGATTGGGAGAATGCGATCTAAAGAAGTTATATTCATGAATCCATTCTTTCGTAGACACATCCTAAACGTTCCTGATCATATGATTGCCAATTGGGCATTGACAATTAGTTAAGATCAGTACCTACTGTGTCTTCTCTCAGGGAGAGTGACTAGTCTCGAGTCATTGGTGTGTGTGACATCAAGACAAGCATGTAGGTGCTCAATAATGAATGAGTCCACTGAACACAATCAACGAGGAGTTCTCATACTCATGTCACATGAGAACTCATGGTTGGGATAATGCAAAGTAGTCCTTTGACCTGAGGCATCATAGTTGTCTTGTGGTTAAGTCCTTGATCTTTGATTATGTCAAAGTCACTCCATCAGGAGGGTGTCCACGACATCGTCGGGGTTAAGCCACTTAGCCATTGAGGCAAGTGAATGCGCAACAAGGGATCTCTAACCTTCAAACCGTTTGGGGGAGAATACTCTATGATATGATTAAGAATCTCTTACCAGAGTATGAATGAGATTTAGGAAGTCGTTCCAAATCACATTCAAGGTAATCATATAAGCACACGAATCACATTGGATAATAGACATGAATAAACTATCAAATCAAACAATGCTGCTAGGTGTCACTCATGGTTTGTGGAAGCCCTAAACGTGTATAATCACTAAAGGGAGAATTGAAAGTAAGTTTCAATTCACAATCGATTTGAAATGGTTTTAATCGCCCACTGCCTCGCTAAAAGGAACCTAATGGATCGTACACCGTGTAAGGTAGAGATTGAAGAAACAATGGAGATGAGTAACAATAATTAAATGGTTTAATTATTTATGGCAAGGATTAATTAATATGTTAATTAATCAAACGAATAAGTTCGTTAATGACCTCGGGATAGTTTTGGGCCTCAAGGCCCAATGGGCTTCGAACATCAAGCCCATTGACTTAAGTTGTATGACAACTTAATGACAAATAATTCACAAAGGCCTTAAGGGCCCAATGAAACCCTATGGCCGGCCATTTTGTTAAAGGAGTGGGTTTTGGACTTAATTACAAGTTTGCCACTCCAATGAATAAAGGTATAAATATGACTTTATAGCCAAAATTCATTTAGGGTTTCTTTTAGAGAATTGGAGAGAACATATCTCTCCATTTTCTCTCTAAGAGGCCGGCCACCCTTGGAGGGATTAGCTAGTAATCTTTCTCCTCCAAGGTCACTCATCTCTTCTTCACATCTTACCTTGGTGTGGAGACTTAGAGGTTCTCAATTTTGGGAACTTGGAGAAACCTATTCTTCCATCCAAATCCATGGATCTAAGAAGCAAGGAATGAAGGCCCTCTCCTTGGGTGATTAGCCTTTGCTTATGCAAAGAGGAATCTACAAAGGTATAAATTTCTCAACTCACTTTGATTTGAGTTGAGTCTTGGTTTACCAATCTACTAGGCTTTGAATTTCATGGTTAATGTTTTGTTTTTAAGTGCATACAAGCATGATTCCGCCTTTAATTGTTAATTGCATGCTAATAGATGTTGCTTAAATGAACATGTTTTTCACAAAATTTCCTTCAATCCTATCCTAATCTTATTCTACCTTAATTCCAGCTGCAAGGGGGAATCAATTTCAGATTAATTCACCTAAATATATGGTTCTAGAAGCCCTATCTTTCTCTTAGATTGGTGCCGCACCCCATATCCCTTGCCTTTCTATAAACCTGCCATAATACCCTTTCTAGAAGCCCTATCCTTCTCCTAAAAGGATGCCGCACCTTTCTTTCCTTTTCCCCCTTGGTTTCTGCCAAACTCTAGTCCTTTTCCTTCTCAAATTATGCTAAACATATCCCTCTCATCTCAGGAATTCATGCCGAGTTCCCTAGGCCTATATATACATATTTCTGCCACATAATTGAGACCACCACATCCCATATCTTTCACCACAATTCACACCACCTATCCACCACACACAATAGCCTAATTTCAGAGACAAACACTTTTGTGCCGCAACTTTGCAAGGAGAAAGGAGAGGAGATTCTTGGAGCCGTGCCCTGCCATTCAAGCTTGGATTGATGGAATGTTTCTAGGTGTATTCTATCCTTTGTTTTCAATGTCAAAATTTAAGTTATCTTTGTTTAAGTGCGAACATGAGGAGCTAAATTCGTTTTAGCTAGAGGCGAATTCAAAGCCATGAACATATATGGCATATGAATTGATTACGTTCAGTTATTATTTCATAAATCGTTAATGCAATTTACTTATCTGTTTGATTGATAACTTATTCTTGTGTGTTGATTAAGGATGCACACTTAGTTTGCATGCAGGGATTTGATGCTAAAATATAAGGGAATTTCACCTTATCATTATGAACTTATATTTATAAGTAGTGGAAGTCGCTAGTCACGATTGAGTTAAGTAAATTCCTGGTAGGAGTATCATGTAGTTTGTTTGTACCATACTTGACCAATCCCGAAACTACTGAGCACCAATCAACGTTATACCGTCAAGGACCCAGAAGAGTTTCCCTCCAACCAGGAGGCCAATCACAGCGCGACACGTGTCGACATCAGAAGTTAATCATAGCACGACACGTGTCAACATCAGAAGCCAATCACAACACGACATGTGTCAATGTTAGAATGAAACTAGAAACTCTATTCTATAAATAAAGATCATTCTCTCACAATATTGCCGAATGTCATTTGTACTAAATCATTCACTAGTACTCACTAAAGAAGAGATTGAACCTATGTACTTGTGTAAACCCTTCATAATTAATGAGAACTCCTCTACTCCGTGGACGTAGCCAATCTGGGTGAACCACGTACATCTTGTGTTTGCTTCCCTGTCCCTATCCATTTACATACTTATTCACTCTAGTGACTGGAGCAATCTAGCGAAGGTCATAAACTTAACATTTTATGTTGTACCAAAGTCCTCACTGATTTTGTGCATCAACATTTGGCGCCGTCTGTGGGAACGACACTTATTCCCACTCTCTTCAGCTTTGCCAAGCTGGTTTCCACCATTCGTACACTCTCTTTTGACTAGGCATCCCTCTCCAACATGGGGAGCGAAGGAAGCTACAGCACACAGAATGACACCCCTCTTGCACCTAGTGTAAAGCAACGAAAGAATGAAGGAAAAAAGGTTGCTCTTCAAGCTAAAGTCGATGAGCTAGAAGCTCAGAACAACAAGATAACAATGAAGAATGAGGTCCTCTAGAAGCAGTATGAGAAGCTCTTTGAGACGCTCCACGATACTAGGCATACTCAAACACGCGAGCTCGTTGCCCCTGTGGACATCAACCATCATCTAGGTGCCCCCCAACACGGAGGGTCACCTCTCTTCGACATGGGTATCCCTGATGACGAGTGAGCTAATCATCAAAACATTAATCAACATGAGACTTCTCTCAACCCAGATGCTTCGACCCGAAGTAGAAGAAATGGAGGAAGACATCTCCTTACAAAAGGGTTAGAAGGATCGAAAGCCGTTTATCGTGACTACCGAGACTTCCTAAAGCAACGTCGAGAGAATCCCCTCCACATATGCTCGAAGATCAATGACCCAAGGATTTCTGAAAGATCCGGTCCCCTTCCACGACCCAAGCTAGCTACCAATTTAGGGAAAAAACAACAGGTCCCAGAGGAACATGAAGGTACGGAGGACTCTGAGGTATTCTGACAGACTCGCCCTAAAAGTCAGTAAGGCGAGTCCAAGAAAAAAAACCACATGCCCTTGCTCAAACTTTCCTACTTCTAAAAGGCGATGGAGACTTATGAAAGAAAATTCCAGTGGTACATGACTCCACTCAGAACCCCCTTGTTCTACAGCTCATTGAGGAAGTAAACAAATTGAAGACCGAACGTTAGGCCGAGATACCTGACTGGAACCAACCCAGGCCTGGCCCTCTCACAAGAAGGATCCTCAACATCCCCTTCAAGCGAAGATAAAACAAAAGCTTGGTTTACAACTCTATACTGGAAGGGAGGACCCAATTGAACACCTTAACCTCTTTGAGTCCACCATGGCATATCCGATGCACACTGACGAAGGGCGATGTCTCCTCTTCCCCTCCACCCTCTCTAGCGGAGCTCTAAACCGGTTTTGCTGTCTTCCACCTGAGACAATAGACTCATTTGAGGAATTGAGGAAACTGTTTGTCTCTCAACACATCTTCCAGACCGATCACTTGCATTATGCAGATGACTTGTACACTATTCGCCAGAAACCGGACAGGTCACTACGAGAGTATGCTGGTCGCTTCAGCCATGAGTATTCTCACTGTGCTGAGGCAGATGATAAGACTGCCCTCAAGGCCTTCATGGCAGGCCTACGTGATTGTTTCTTTAAGTGCATGATCAATGCCAACACTTGGAAGACTTATTCTGAGGTGATGGCACAGGCTTACAACCACGCCTCCGCCGAAGCAAGGACATACCAAGGGAATCCCCATATGGTTAACCCCTATCAACAAATGGGAAGTGGAAGTCAAGTTCTACCAAGTGAGGAGATATTAGCCATTCAGACACCCATTACATCATCTCTTGCCTCATTTAGCTACTCACTAAGTTACCAAATGTATCTGTCTCTTGGTAAGAGGAAGGATTTTTACTCTCAACAAGCCCATTACAACAAGAGGGATAAAAGTTCGTATAAAGACAACCAGGGGTGAACGTACCGTTGACTATTATGATTATGGGGCCAAGCCTCACTCTTTCAAAATTGAGGACTAGGTACTGAAGGAAATGCTATTATAAGAAGGCATACACATTACAAATGTTTTGACTCTCAATCGCTTGAGATTTTTTGTCACATAAGCCATTCAGCAAATATTTAAAGAAAAGGGAATTCAAACAACTTCTTTTGAGTCTTTTGCGTTCCTAGCACTGGAACACTTAGTTTACGCTGACCTACCCTTATACTCCAACTCAGAGCTTCAACATGCGTACTTTGACACAAAGTATGTGATACTAAGTGTTACAACCAACATGGTTCACATATCAAAAGCATGGATCCCTTCATGCATAGCAAAACATTCATAAGCATCATTCATATCAATCAACATAAACATTATACATTCCAACACATTCGTACATAAACATCATACATTCCAACACATTCATACATAAACATCATACATTCCAACACATCCATACATAAGCCAACTGTGCTTCGAAAGGGTTCAACATACTTTGTGTCTTCGACACTTGCTACAATGTGCTTCGACACCTTACCCTTATTCTCACCAACCAGGTGATGAAATGTATAACCCGTACTCTTCTTCATGCCACCAACTAGGTGATGAAATGTACAACCCGTACTCTAATATCATTTGGCAACTTGCCATTCATGCCACCAACCAGGTGATGAAATGTACAACCCGTACTCTCCTTCATGCCACCAACCAGGTGATGAGATGTACAACCTGTACTTTAATAGCATTTGGCAACTTTCCATTCATGCCACTAACCAGGTGAAGAAGGAACTCATCCTCGTGCCACCAACCGGGTGATGAAATGTGATGAAAGGTGATGAAGGAACTCACCTTCGTACATCCAAACCTTCGACTACTACAAGGTGTGGCTTGCATCACAATCTGTTGCTCAACAGTGTGGAAGCAAAATTTGTATATGTTGTCTCTCCCACATTTTCAAATTTCTAGTTTCCAAAAAAAAAAAAAAGGAAAAAAAAAAGGGAAATTCAACAAAAGCTTCATCAATGGAGGACAACTACAAATTCTCAAAAGCTTCACACTATCTTGATCAAGATAGTGTGAAGCAAAATCAATTCATGGTACCCAACAAAAGCTTCAACTCCAAAGCTTCACCTACAATGCTTCAACTCCAAAGCTTCACCCATAAAAGCTTTACCCATAAAAGCTTTACCCATAAAAGCTTCACCCACCACAAAAGCTTCACCTACAAAAGCTTCACTCACAATAGCTTCACCTACAAAAGCTTCACCCATAAAAGCTTCACCAACAAAAGCTTCATCCACCACAAAAGCTTCACCTACAAAAGCTTCCCCCACCACAAAAGCTTCACCCACCACAAAAACTTCACCCACCACAGCTTCACCTACAAAAGCTTTACCTATAAAGCTTCAACACAAAAGCTTCACCTACAAAAGCTTCACACTATCTTGATCAAGATAGTGTGAAGCAAAATCAATTCATGGTACTTAACAAAGCTTCAACCTCAAAGCTTCACCTACAAAGCTTCACCTATAAAGCTTAATATATATATATATATATATATATTTTTTTTTTTTCTTCGAAAATTTGAAAATTCAAAAAATAAATAAATAAAAAAAAATTGCCTAGCCTCATCTTCTTTGGGCCTAACAACTTTCATAACAAATATATATGGATGAATTTTGGGCTACTACTTAGAAAGGAAAATGGTGAAGTTTTGTTACTTTGGAAACTTGGCTACTAGCAAGACACCTCCTTCGTCAACTCCCTCGACCGGAGACTTGGGGAACTCCTGCCATATGCTACTGCACCTTGATACTCGGAAGTCTCACGACCACTCAGTGACTTGGATTTTTTCAAGTCTCCAACTGAGAAGTTTTCATCACTCGAGAAATTAAGGGAGAACTACCTTAACCTACATGCTTCACTCACAAAGCTTCAACATACAAGATTCAACAAAAGGAAAAATTCAAAGAACTTAGTGAAGAAGGCCTTGGTGTATTTAACACAATACGTTGAAATGAAGCAAAACTTGTTTATTGATATCTCCGATAAGTTACAAATATGTACATATACATGAATCAAAATAAACAAACAAGAGGGAGCCTTCACAAAGGTTGCTTAGGAGAAGTCTCAGCAATCTGCAGAGCCCCAGAAAGAGGCGGTACTAGAGGGTGATTATTCGGAGCCTCAGTACTAGGCAAAACCCCAGAAAAAGAAGGCACCGAAGGTTGATCATTTGGAGTTCATTACGCAGTACAACCCCAGAAGATGAAGGCAATAAATGCCTTTGGAACAAACCCACAAACCTCTGATGATCAAGTAAAATTTGACCATCAAATTCCTGCAGCTGGTCGAGCTTCCTCTTCATGTTTGTAGCATAGTCATGTGCGAGCCTGTGCAACTGTTTATTCTCATGCTTGAGCCCTCTGATCTTCTGTTTGAGACTTATCACTTCAGCCGCCAATGATTCAACTTGGCGGGTTTGAGCAAATAGGCGCTGGGCCATATTAGACACAGAACCTGCACACTGAACACTAAGAGCCAGAGAATCCTTAACAGCCAACTCATCAGACCGTTTGGAAAGTAGTCTGTTATCTTTGGGAGTGAGAAGGTTCCTGGCCACCACCGCAGTGGTCATATCATTCTTCTTCACAGAGTCCCCAACGGTAAAAGGACCAGTAGGGGATAAGAAGGATGAGCGCCATATGTTGTCTTGAGAAGGCATGGCTGCCTTTTCACCAAAGTTCAAGTCAAAATGACGGTCGGATGGGCCAGACATTCTCAAAAATGATGAAGGAGAAATGATGTGCAATAAATCTCCGAAGTAAGGGGAAAATTCCTACAAGCAATAACTCTCTGAATGTAGTTCTTGCACACAATTTGTGCCCTTATAAAAGAAAGGGCTACAGGGTCGTTGGTTCAAAAATCGAAGAGGTACCACTATCTGGATTTCGAAGAGGCACCACTTTCCACACGCAACATCAGCTCATCGGGTACCACAGATAACTTTGCCAAAGATCTCTGACAAAGTTTAGACACATAAATTTTGAAGGTCCAACTACCCTACTATTACCCACCAGGGTAAAGGAACAGCACCACTGCTTGATACCTAGAAAGTCTCAATATGTGTCAACCTCCGTGCTCCGTGGTAAGGCAGATTGGCAAAAATGCCCAACCTTTACTCACATTCAAGAAAACACTCCTAACAAGATTGCTTGCTCAAAAAGCAAAGAGGCACCACCCTCCGAATCTCGAGAGCCAGACTCCCAACAGGATTACTTTCTCAAAAATCGAAGAGACACTGCTATCCGAATCTCAAGAGTTAGACTCTTAACAGGATTGCTTTCTCAAAAATCGAAGAGGCATCGTTCTCCGAATCTCGAGAGCCAAACTCTTAACAGGATTACGTGCTCAAAAATCGAAGAGGCACCGTCATCCGAATCTCGAGAGCCAGACTCCCAACAGGATTACTTTCTCAAAAATCGAAGAGACACAACTTCTGAATCTCAAGAGTCAGATTCCCAACAGGATTGTTTTCTCAAAAATTGAAGAGGCACCGCTCTCCGAATCTCGACAGCCAGACTTCCAACAGGATTACGTGCTAAAAAATCGAAGAGGAACCACCATCTGAATCTCGAAAGATAGACTCCCAACATGATTACTTTCTAAAAAATCGAAGAGACACTACTATCTGAATCTCAAGAGTCAGACTCCCAACATGATTGCTTTCTCAAAAATCGAAGAGGCACCGTTCTCTGAATCTTGAGAGCCAGATCCCCGACATGATTGCTTGTTCGAAAATCGAAGAGGCACCACTCTCCGAACTTCGAGAGCCAGATTTCCTTGGATAAAGCTTGTCTGCAATCTTCACACGCAACATCAGCTTTCCAGATACCACAGACCACTTTTTCAAAGTGCTCTGACAAAGTTAAAACACGTGAAGCTTGCAGCTCCCATTACATTGCTATGAACAAGAAGGGTAAAGGAATAACACTACTATTTGTTGTTAGGGGGACTCCTATATATGTCGACCTTCATCCTCCATAGCCAGGTAGACCTGCAAATAAAAAAAATGCTCAACTTTTCTTCACATAAGAGAAGGCATTTTCAGCAGAGTCTCTCAAAATACTCATCTTCTTTTCCTCCCGATAATACCTTTGCAAACAAGCCACACCAGAGCAAGAGTATCTCATATCATCAGGGTTAAAAGCAAAAGTATCCCATATCATGCTTTTTCCTTGTCTTTTCCTTTGGCCTTGTTCTTACCTGCAAGATAAAAAGAAAGAGGGCAATCAGTCAGCACTTGGAATCAAGCTTCCAGTCAGGAACTGATTGCCTAGAACCCCTTGCCTGATTACTTACCTGGCATTGCTCTCGAGTACTCATCTTCAACATCTTATGCTTCCAGAGAAGATACCACATCTGCCTGAGGAACAGATAAGGCAAGTGAGAAGGATATAAGGAAGCATGTAGAGACAAGCGTAACATAACATGTGTCGATACATCCACTACTTATACTCTGGAGGAAACCAGAAAACCCTCCAACCCAGTTCAAGAATAAGCCTGTGGAAAGTTACTACTTCAAAAGAAAAAGTATCTCATATCATATGTTCTCCATTTGCTTCTCCTTATCCTTGTTCCTGTTTACGACACAAGGAGAAGGAGAACAATCAACCGGAAGCCGAAGTCGAACCTCTGATCCAGGTTGCTTGGTTGGAAGTTTGATTGCTTACCTTGTATGTTACCTCCTTCGGCAAATCTCCTAGCTCGGCGACTTGGGGGACTCCTACTATAGGGTTTGTATCGCACTTGACCAAGCCTGAAACGACAAGTAAGCTTCAAGTGAAATTGATACATTACCTTGTGCATCTTCATCGGTTAAAGATACTACCCCTGGATGGAGGAAAAGTACTTCCAGAGAATATGCCATATCTATATATGAGACAGATAAGGAAAGTGAAAATGATACCACACTTCGGTACTTAGAAGTTTCGTGATTACTCAATGGCTTGGATCTTGCAAGTCCCCAATCGAGGAGTTTCCCTCACTTAGGAACTTAGGGGAGCATTGTTTGTATCATACTTGACCAATCCCGAAACTACTGAGCACCAGTCAACGTTATACCGTCAAGGACCCAGAAGAGTTTCCCTCCAACCAAGAGGCCAATCACTGCGTGACACGTGTCGACATCAGAAGCCAATCATAGCGCGACACGTGTCAACATCAGAAGCCAATTACAACACGATACGTGTCAATGTCAGAATGAAACTAGAAACTCTCTTCTATAAATAGAGATCATTCTCTCGCAATATTGCCGAATGTCATTTGTACTAAATCATTCACTAGTACTCACTAAAGGAGAGCTTGAACCTATGTACTTGTGTAAACCCTTCACAATTAATGAGAACTCCTTTACTCCGTGGACGTAGCCAATCTGGGTGAACCACGTACATCTTGTGTTTGATTCCCTGTCCCTATCCATTTACATACTTATTCACACTAGTGACCAGAGCAATCTAGCGAAGGTCACAAACTTAACATTTTCTGTTGTACCAAAGTTCTCACTGATTTTGTGCATCAACATAGTTCATAGTTACGAATGCCATGTCAATGCTTATGATTTTCATAGAACTTAATGATCTTTGATATGTATCTCTATCATGCAGTTCATATAGGGAACTTGATAAGAATAATTTGATTGCGTCGCTGAGTCCAATTCAATAAATTTAGGAAAATCTGAAAGTTAATTTGTGCTTCTCACGATTAATTTGGGGCATTATCATTCATGGCTTATAGGAATAATAACTGGAAATCAATTTATATGCATACGTGTCATGTGTGGAGAAGGACCTTCTAGCTAGCCATTCACCCATTAAAACACCCAATTTCATCCAAAGTTGTTTAGAGTCTTTAAATCTGTGTGTTTTTACTTTAAATTCGTCAAAAACCACTTCCCCCTTTATATTTCATGTCTTTTAGTTAGAATCTGTCTAAACTGGTTTCTTTTTATTGTTTTGAGTCTTTTTTAGTTCAATTTTCGTCCAAAGTCACCCTTAGTTTCTGTTTTGAGTCAATTAGCTTGTTTTGTGTTGTTTTGAGTCATTAGAGTCTAGTTTTCTGTTTTTGAGTCATTAGAGTCTAGTTTTCTGTTTTTGAGTCTAGTTTTTTGTTTTGAAGTTTAATTTATGTTGATTAGCATCCCTAACTAATCCCCGGCCTAGAACGATCCCTACTTACTCATACTACAATTGCATAATATATAAGGTTAAATTTGTGTGTTAGTTTCTACCACATCATATGATACTAATTTACCAATTGGTGTTAGGTAAATTGTGTTGTACGTGAAAATCAAATTATTTCATAAAGTGAATTGGAGGTTTGTATCTTTCAACGAAGGGAGGTTGAGATAAAAATCTAATCCAACGAACGGTTCGTAAGTAAAGGAAATCTAACTTTATCATAATATGTTAAAATATAAATAGAATCCGTGAATTTTTTGGGAGTAAAAACTCTTTCATCCTTC
This sequence comes from Malus sylvestris, assembly GCF_916048215.2. NCBI lineage: Eukaryota > Viridiplantae > Streptophyta > Magnoliopsida > Rosales > Rosaceae > Malus > Malus sylvestris. The sequence continues at coordinate 3,448,025 of NC_062264.1, read as the reverse complement.
TAATGATAAAGTTAGATTTCTTTATTATTAAGAACACAAAAAAAAAAAAAAAAAAAAAAAAACAAAATCCACATACAATTCCATTCCTAACCCAAACATTGAAGCTCAGGAAAAAAAAAGTGTAATTCTTTTTTTTTTTTTTTTTTTGTGTCCTTAATAGTATGGAAATTTTACGACACTAGAATAGAACAAAAACAATTCTAATTTATTTCTGAATATTGAAAGAATTGTTCGATTTTTTTTTTTTTTTTTTGAATCAAAGAAATGTTCGAATTGAATTAAGGCTTTTTATTCAAAATAGTCCCTAAGATTTGCATCATCCATAATTTTGGTCCCTAAGATTTAAAATCAATAGAAATAGTCATTGAGATTGTCCACCATCCATGATTTTGGTCATTCCGTTAAAAACTCCGTTAAGTGTCCTGGAGCTCTTGGCCGGAAGTTTGGGCAATTTTCAAAACTTCGTAACTCAATCGTTTCTTATCCAAATTCGACCTATAATATATCAAAATGAAGATAGGAAAGTGTAAAATAAGATTATACCATTTGGAAGCCTAATGGTTGCCTGAGATGACCGGAAAATAACCTGAAAGGTGACTGGTCCGCGGGAAAACTGGAAAACTCGCCAAAAACTGGGTAAATTTTAAACATTCATAACTTCTTCAATCAACGAAATTGAGTGATTCAAAAATGAAAATCATACATCTCGATGAGACAAAGAGAATGATATCTTTCGTGACTGTTAACTCACTGTGGTTTGGCCGGAAAACTGCTCTAAAATGGCTAACTCGAAAATGGTTAGCCACTTTTGAGCCGTTGTCCTACCAAACCAAGGCAAGTTAGCATTTGAAAAAGGTATCATTATCTTCCTCTCATCAAGAAGTATGATTTTCATTTTGAATCACTCGATTTCGTTGAGTATTGAAGAAGTTATGAACGTTTAAAGTTTACCCAATTTCCGGCAAGTTTTCCAGTTTTCCTGCGGACCAGTCACCTTTCAGGCTATTTTCCGGCCATCTCCAGCAATCATTGGGCTTCCAAATAGGTATAATCTTATTCTACACTTTCCTATCTTCATTTTGATATATTATGGGTCGAATTTGGTTAAGAAACGATTGAGTTACGAAGCTTTGAAAATTGCCCAAACTTCCTGCCAAGAGCTCCGGGACACTTAACGGAGTTTTTAACGGAATGACCAAAATCATGGATGGTGGAGAATCTCAGGGACTACTTCTATTGATTTTAAATCTCAGGGACCAAAATTATGGATGATGCAAATCTCAGGGACCATTTTGAATAAAAAGCCTTGAATTAACAAAGAAAAAACTACTTCATAATTATGGCATTTAGCCCAACAAACACAAAAAGGCCCATGCATAATGATTACATGTCCAGCAAGAAAATTTGAATAAAAATATGGTAATTGGGTTTAAGCCTAAATTACAACTCACTATCTTTTTCCCAGCCCAGTCTGAATATATAAAACCTCTTCGCTCTCTTTGACTTAACTGTTTGACTTTTGACATTAATTTGCTTTGACAAAAAATTGTGATAAAAAACTTCCCTCATTCTTGATAATGTAGATGGAATACACCAACTAGAATTATTGGTTGGAAATAGAGATTGGTTTGGCATGAGAAGTAGAATCATCGTAACAACAAGAGACGAACATCTTCTATTTGAGCATTGTATAGACAAAAAAGAAGATGGCAGATACAGGACTTGTGGCCCATGTGTGAGGATGGATTGCATAACCTATCCTATTTTTCTTATTTCGGATTTGTTACCAATTCAGTCCGTGTACAATTTTGCTCATCAAACACGGGGTGGATTACATGTCTAATTTAATTGAAAATAACTCATTCCATCCGGCTGCCAAACAGGGCCATAAGGTTGAGGAATTAAATGATGATAAAGCTGTGGAGCTCTTCGGTTGTAATGCCTTTACGAAAGTTCGTTGTGAGGAGGATTATTTAGAACTGTCCAAGTGCTTCATAAATTATGCTAGAGGCCTTCCGTTACTCTTTAAATTTTGGGACCTTTTTTTGTATAAGAGAGGCATTGATGTATGGGTTAGTATATTGGATAAACTTGTGGAAGGGGATTTGTTTTTGTGTTGGTTTTGGAGATGAGAAAAATCTATCTGCCCTTCCTAAAGATGATTATTCCAGATTCAATGTTTATTATCCAAACAAGTCTTCTATCCAGATTGAGTTTTGGGAACGACAGGCATCTCGTGAGAGATCACCTTTGGATGTTTTACATGCATCAGCAAGAATATTGGGATGCCACACCCACAGGAAATATTACTTCAAGTTTCTATTAGAAATGCATTGGGGTTCAATAGGAGGATCGAAAAGTTTCAATAGATGCTTGATTGTGAAGAAGTGTGGAGAGCATTTGGTGTCAAAGCAAGACTTGGAAGAACTAAAGTGGAACGATGAATATCCTAAGGTGAACACATGAATATTGTGACCAGGTAGGTCCAAGTTGAAGTGATAGTCTGATGGCAAAGAACCACTCTGCAAAAGCGAATGGTTTTGTACTTTATTGAATGATTTAATGATTCAAAATGAAGTGAATTTCAAAATCTGATGGTGATGCTTCTCAGAATTGAAGTAACCATCTCCAAATATATGCTAAAAAAATACTCTCTATGTTTCTATTAATCATTCTATCGGAAACCAGTAATTAATCAGAGTTGGTAATCAATACCTACTTTGTACACTTAAATACATGCTACAAATACAATGTGCGAGGAACATAAATGTTCAAACTTGTAGCCGTATATATGCTTGATGCAGCGTTGGTGATGAGGAGAAAGCCAGTGTTCCAAATGTTAAATCTGGTGTCTATAAACCACTTGCATCTTGGACTGTACATCTCAAGCTCAACTGCGTTCCTCATTCCATGACCATTCTTCTGCGTCCGTACACGACCATTGAATTGCGGCAAAGCAGAAAACCCGGTCAATGGGTGGTGAAATTGACCTAGCTAGTACGTAAGCTTCATTTTGAAATGCAACAAGCTGCACTGCAGAGGAGAAGTAGACAGTAAGAGTAAAGAAATACCGTAAGGCATAGATGCACCAACAATTAATGTAGAACACAACGTTAGCTTGTAGGTTTACTTGACAGAAGTTCTTCAGACCCCTCTAAGCTACTGATTATGTGTAATTAGGGAGGACTGACAAAAATCGTCACCAGATACTTAACGCAAAAGGAATTATCAAGTTTCATATTTATAAACTTCATGCAATGAATATAAAGAAAGAACAGGAAAGTCAACGTGGTTTATGTCATATGAAATTTCAAAGATGGGAGAAGAGATTCTAAACTAGGGAGTATACAAATTGAAGATAACATATGGAAGAAGAGCATACAAATTGAAATTAATTAACAAGAAAAATTCTACGATATTTATATGTTTTACCTGAAAAATCTATGCTTATCCTCCACTGCCTCCTTAATCATGATGGCCCCCACTACAAAGACCAAAGGAGAAATCAAACTTTGAGTACTAGGAGGTAAAGAAATGATGAACAAAACAGCTGCCAATAGAAAATACAGACTGGTAACTTTCCAAAACTGCTCTAAAAGCACTTTTGGAAGAACAATCACATCCCGTCACCTCCACTAACCACGAGCGAGAGTGAAGGGAGTAAATGGCCGAAAACAAACCTACTGTGGATGTTCATAGTGTTGAGTTTAGCATGGGGCATATGTTTTTCTATTTTGGGACCGCGTGTTTGAATTCATACTAGAACGGCCAATTTCCCATAGGACGTCAGCTCTAGTTTTTTTGGGTTATTTTCTGGAGTAGTAACAGATTGGAAAACTAAAGCCTTAACTCTCTTGGCAAGTTGCATTAAGGCATGTGCAGCAAATTCAGAAACTATACGGAAAGAAAGGGCAACTGAAAAAGAACATGAGGTCCTGGAGGCAGAGAACAAACGTGTTTTGGAAGGTTAAAAAAATATAGTTTTCGATATATTCTACACCTTTCTAGACTTAATTAATTGTGGCTATATCAAAACCTATTTAATCACAAAAAATACATACCAAGTTACAACCATGTTCAAAATAGTTCAGTTAGGCAACATCTACAACTAAAGTTTCATTCTGAAATTAATTAAGCTGAGATTAACCAGGTATGATAAACTTCTTGTCATCCTGCACATAAATAAATATTCACTTAATAGTTGCATCTTAGTCTCACCATTAAGAATCTTCTTTTAGTTTGAGTTTAAATTTATCAGTACCCACAATAAAGAGAAGATTCACAAGAATCACAACTAACACAATATTGTTATTGAATATATTGCATTTATTTGAAGAACGATGTACATACAGCTTCCTTATTGGATTTTCACATATCATGATCGGCACTGCCCAAGCATTTTTACACAATCTCTATAGCTACTTATCTGTTCATAGCATAATAAATTTTGCTTCAATTCGGTTAATGTGAAAATATCATAACATATTTTTCTTCCATATCTTCCATACTTTGCACTTTTTGTTGAAAACTTATTTACATACTATGTGACACACCCCGACCGAGGTCAAGGCATGCTGGTCATCATGTGAGAGTGACGTAGCTATGTGCACAGTGTGGAAGCGATAAAGATAGCATATATATGAATAATCAAAAATCACAATTCTAGAGTGCACTACTAAACAGAACGTGATGGGAGTTAATTACAACAGTAAATACTCCTAATTCAGAGCATAAGGTCTAGGTGCAGTCCAGTAGGACAAGTACTAGTTATACAGTACCAGGAATGTCCTACTATAATATGGATAAGTCAGAACTGCCGACGTCCTCTAGCCACCAACAACAATCTTACTTAAAACCTAGAGGGGCGCAAAACAGAAAACGTGAGTGGGCAAAAACAAATTTTTTACAAAATCATTTCATTTATCAACATACTAACCCCTCACTGTAAAACATATAAGATTTTCCCAGAATCAAGATATAAGCATATACAAAAATATATCTGGAATCATATCAAGTCAATTCATGATTCACCTAATCATATTCATATGTATGCCATGCCAAAATATAACAAAGTAAACAGTTCAGGTAAGAATAAATTCATAGAATTATGATGTGATAGCCGGAACCCCAGTGGTAGTATGTACGGCTGAATTCATAGCTCAAACTCCATCTAGCCGGAGCCACTTCTATGACCTATACGACAATATACTGCGCATAAGTTGGAACCCCTAGTACGGGTCTGTACGACAAGGTTGGGTGTAATATAATTATGCTCAATTTACTCTCTTAATGCTAGCTGTGCGATAATATGTTAGTCACCTACGAGTCGGAACCACCTATAGTGGTTTGTACGACAAGACTGTGCACCTAATTGGATCCGATATGAGCATATGGTGCGGGAGGTGACATAATATACAGGCCTGTGCCAACTCTCTCTATGGCTAAATCGTAATCACCCAGGTGCAGATTATGAGCTCAATGTTCGTCAATACATTCATAGTCATTCTATTCACAACTAAGGCCTCTATCTCAATCACATCTCATACATTGAATGGTTGCATCTAACCTCTCGTTAGACTGCCTACGTACCCTAAATAGGGATCAAGCCGTTCGTAGTTCACCTAAACCAAATATAACTTACCTGTGCCGCCATAGCACCACAATTTATATATATATATATATATATATATGCAACCATCAAATGCATATTCAGAATATAAGGCATTTGGCATATTATTTCAAAGCATATTTTCATTTAAAACACATTTCTGGGAAATATATCAAGTATATAACTGTATAATGAAAACAAAAGCCCACTCACTGATATGTCGAAGGGTCGTAGCCCCCGAGTTGCCCGTAGATACGCTCATCCTCAGGATAAGTCTCACCTATATGGGAATTAACTATAAAAACGTTATTTTAAAGCATATAGGCAAAATTAGCTAATAACTTCTCATACATTTCTCAAAATGGGTATATGAATATACCACAATGATTTACATAACCTCAGGATCATTCCAAAATTTTTAGAATTATTTTTGGAGCTCTCATGCGCCGCCACGCGCCGGCAAGGGCACGTCAACACGCGCCACCACAGGCAGGGAATCCGGACGGATTCCCTAACTGCCGTTAGGAATATTCTTTGGAATATTCCGTTAAATCCCAACGGAATCAATCAAAACTAACTGACGCCGTGAGAATATTCCGTCAAGTCTGACGAAATATTCCTCCATCCCCTACCTCCAGCTTCGGCGACCATCGTCGGCGCCGGAAACTGGGCCAATTTTCAAACTCACTATTCTCACTCATTTCTCAACCATTTTTCATGAAATTGGTACCAAAATGAAGCTACTAAAATGTAGAATCACGTTATACTACTTTTAGGCCTTGAATTCCACTAGAATTTACCTGAGAAAGCTTGATAATCCGGCCAACTTCGAAACTAGCTATCTCGACGTCTAAATTTATCCAATGAACCACCCCGAGCCTCCTTAGGACCTCCTAAAGCTTGCTATGAGCTTGAAATTCCCTGAAACCAACATATTTACGTCCACATGAATAGTGACCAAAATCGAGGCTAAGGTTTCCACGTGAAATTGAATGTTTCTCTACCTGAAATTGATACCTTTGGACTCGTAGGGTCGTCACGAACACAATGGTACCATTTTCTTCTTCGATCTGTGAGGTTTGGGGTGTTTTTGCCCTTGTCTATACGAAGCAATAAAAAAAAAAGTGAAACCGAGAGAGAGTACGGGTTTGAGAGAGAAAAGGTGATGTGGATGTGTGTGTGTGTGGTCTAAGATTGGTCAACAACCTAAAAATACCATAACTTAATCCTAATTGGTTCCAAACAATTAGGATTTAAGACTATTGACCCAAAACTACACCTAAACCACATTACACAACTAACATCCAAGGGTATATTCGACAATTCACGTCGTCGATAATTATTTCTTGGAACGGGCTGTGACAATCTCCCCAACTTATAAAATTTCGTCCTCGAAATTATACATAACAAATACATCCACTAATAATCATAAAACAATCGTGGATACATCTCTCTCATCCGATCCTCTGTCTCCCAAGTAGCTTCTTCCACTGAATGATTTCTCCATAACACTTTTACCAAACGAACTGTCTTGTTCCTCAGTTCTTTATCCTTCCAATCCAATATAGTCATTGGTTCCTCATCATAAGTCAAGTCCGAATTGATTTCCAAGGGTTGAGGAGGAATCACATATGAAGGGTCTGAAACATAATGTCAAAGCATCGAAACATGAAACACATCGTGTACCTTGGACAATTCTGGAGGCAACTCCAGCTTGTAAGCAACCTCACCGACTCGTTCGGTGATCATATATGGTCCAATGTACCTAGGACTCAACTTTCCTTTCTTTTCAAATCGTACAACACCTTTCCAAGGTGATAGCTTTAGAAATACCCAATCACCTACATCATACTTCCGATCAGTGGCATGCTTATCTGTTAAGCTCTTTTGTCGATCTTGGGCTGCCTTCAGGTTAGACTTAATTACCTGAACATTTTGTGTAGTCACATCCACAATCTCAGGGCCCACTAAAACTCTTTCGCCAACCTCTGACCAACATAGAGGCGTACAACAAGATTTCCCATAAAGTGCCTCAAATGGTGCCATACCAATGCTCGAATGATAATTGTTATTGTAGGCGAACTCCATCAGATCTAAACAATCATGCCAACTATCTCCAAATTGCAGCACTGAAGATCTCAACATATCCTCTAATGTCTGAATGGTCCTCTCAGATTGTCCATCTGTCTGAGGATGATATGTTGTACTATAAAGCAATATCGTACCAAGAGCTTCCTGGAATGCTATCCAGAACTTGGAAGTAAATATGGGATCCCGATCCGAGATAATATTAACTGGCACACCATGGTACTTCACAATTTGTGTAATAAATAACTTAGCTAATCAGCTTAACGAATACTTCTCCCTCACTGGAATAAAATGCGCTGACTTCGTAAGCCGATCAACTACCACCCTTATGCCTCATAACCATTCTGTGTGCGAGGAAGCTTGTACACAAAATCCATAGCAATATTTTCCCATTTCCACTGTGGAATGGGAAATGGTTGCATCAGTCCAAACGGCTTCTTCCTTTCAGCTTTAACCTGTTGGCAAATGGCGCATCTACTCACATATTCGACAATTTCTCTTTTCATACCTGGCCAGTAGTAAAATGTCTAACGGTATGATACATCTTAGTGCCTCCTAGATGCATCGCATATGCCAAAATATGTGCTTCATCCAAAATTTCTTTCTTTAACTCTAAATTTTTTGGCACATACATTCTATTTTCCTGCATAAGCATTCCATCAGTTTCTCGAATCTCAAAATCTTTCTTTTTGCCTTGATTCCTTGCTTGAATTATTTCCTGCATCTCCTCATCAATCATCTGAGTCTCAAGCACATGATCAACTAAAATTGGCCTAACCTAGAAATTAGCAAGCAAGGCTTCTCCTCGATCTTCCACTCCTAGTTCCACTCTAGTGGACCTCAAATCTGCTAAAAGAGGAACATGACAATCATAGATGGCATTAAGTCTGGCTAGAGTCTTCTTGCTAAATGCATCCGCCACTGCATTTGCACGACCAGGATGATACTCAATCATGCAATCATAGTCACTAAGTAACTCAATCCACCTCCTCTGATGAAGATTAAGATCTCTCTGAGTAAATAGATACTGGAGACTTTTATGATCCGTGAAGATCTTACATTTCTCACCATAAAGATAATGTCTCCAAATCTTTAAGGCAAAGATGATAGCTGCTAAATCCAAATCATGCGTAGGGTAATTCTTCTCATGAGGTTTCAACTGTCTTGAAGCATAAGCAATTACCTTACCATGTTGCATCAATACATAACCCAAACCATTCAAAGAAGCATCACTATAGACCTCATAATTACCACTATCATCGGGAAATGCTAGAACAGGTGCATGGGTGAGATAGTACTTCAGCTGCTGGAAACTTTGCTCACATTTACTATCCCACTCAAACTTAACATCCTTTCGAGTCAACCTCGTCAGTGGTAGAGCAATCACTGAAAAATCCTTAACAAAGCGTCTATAATAGCCTGCTAAGCCAAGAAAACTCCGTACCTCAGTGACGGTTCGAGGTTGCTCCCAATTCTCCACAGCTGCCACTTTTTAAGAATCCACTTGAATGCCTTGAGCAGAAACAACATGTCCCAAGAATGCCACTTGATTCAACCAAAATTCACATTTGCTAAACTTAGCATATAGTTGGTGTTCCCTCAAACTGCTCAACACCAACTTCAGATGTCTAGCATGCTCAGCCTTAGACTTAGAGTATACCAGGATATCGTCAATGAAGACAATAACAAATATGTCCAAATATGGCTGGAATACTCGATTCATCAAATCCATAAAAGCTGCTGGTGCATTAGTTAACCCGAATGGCATCACAAGAAACTCGTAATGACCATATCGAGTCCTGAATGCGGTTTTAGGAACATCTTCATTTTTCATCTTCAACTGGTAGTAACCCGACCTTAAGTCAATCTTAGAAAATACACAGGCACCTCTGAGCTGATCAAACAAATCATCAATACGAGGCAATGGGTAACAATTTTTAATGGTCACCCGATTTAATTGCCTGTAAGCAATGCACAACCTCAAAGTTCCATCTTTCTTCCTCACAAATAAAACTAGAGCTCCCCAAGGTGAAATACTAGGCTGAATGAAACCCTTATCCACTAACTCTTGCAACTGCACTTTTAATTCTCTTAATTCAGCATGAGCCATTCTGTAAGCAGTCAAGGATATAGGATTCGTACCTGGAAGTAGATCAATAACAAACTCCATCTCTCTATCAGGCGGCAACCCAGGCAAATCCTCGAGGAATACATCCATAAAAGATCTGACCACACGAACATCTTCCACACTATTAGGAGTATCATCATTCAACACTACATGAGCCAAATATCCCTGACAACCTTTCGACAACAATCTCTTTGCTTTCATGGCTGAAATAATACCATGCCTCACCCCACTAGGCTCTCCTACAAATGTAACTTCAGGCAATCCAAGACAATGAAATGTGACTGTCTTCCCATAACAATCTATCTTGGCACGATTATAATACAACCAATCAGTGCCCAAAATCACATCAAAATCCATAATATCCAACGGCATAAGATTAGCCGGCATAATAATACCCTCTACTATCATTGGACATCCTGGATATACCCAATCCACAAAATAGCTATCCCCTCTAGGCATATAAACTTCTAAATTATATCCTAGAGGTGTAGGATGAGGTTGTGTCACTTGAGCAAATGTATGAGAAATAACAGAATGTGTAGCACCACAGTCAATCAACACTCTAGCAAAATGACCAAAAATATTTAACGTACCCATGATTAAATCTGGATTATTCTGAGCATCTTGTAGTGACATGTTGTGGATACGCCCATGGCTCTGTTGTCGTCCACCACGACCTGGATTGGCATGAATACCACGTCCCTGCCTCTGCTGACCCGACTGCCTCGAAGATCCAACACTACTAGCAACAATCTCTCCTTGCTGGGGCTGTCCCCCTTAATACGACTAAGATCCTCAGCTGAATGAGGCTGATAAGACATAGATCCTCCCTGGTACTAAAGGTACCCACTCTGATACTGAGGATCTTGAGAATACTGTTGTTGTCCTGAGGTGTAGGGAACGGCGTCACCCTGGTAGTGATAGGCACCACCTCGTCCCGTCTGAGTGTAACCACCAGATCCTGAAGCGTGCTGGGTAGGTGCAGATGCTGGAAAAGAAGGCTACTGGGGTCTTTGCTGACTCTGAGGGCATTGAGCAGCCATATAACCCATCTGTCCACAAGCAAAACATATGTTGTTGCCTCTCCTACACTCCCCAAAATGTCGATTATTACACCTGCGGCATAAGGGAGCACCAGATCCACCCGAACCACCAAAATTTCTCTACCTCTGGAACCTAGGACCTCCAGTAAACCTGCCACCTCTCCTCTACATATTTGTACTCAATCCCCCACTAGAAGAGCTGGAACTGCTACCACTCCTCTTAAAGTTCTGGGTCTTGCGGGGTCCTTGAAGTGCTTGCCCTTTTCCTTTGCCATCACGTCTCTAACCCACATTATTTCCTTCCTCTTCCTCACTTTCACTAGGCATGTTCTCTGAGGCCTCAATCCTCAGTAGAATCGCATAGAACTCCTGGTAAGAGGCACAGTGAGTCGATGTCGCTATGGAACGCCATTTCTTCTTAGTACCCAAACTGAAACGGTGAAGCATCTCTACCGGATTAGCAGCAACCTCTAGATCATATCTTGACGGATCAGTAAACATCCTGTAATACTCATTAGCAGACATTTTTCCTTGCCTCAGATGAGTAAACTCCTGTTTCTTAAGATCGATATAAGCAGGAGGAATGAACCTTTTCCAAAATTGATCTTTAAACACTCCGCAGTCCACAATCTCCTCTGGGGTCATCTCATAAGACTCCTGTCTCCACCAAGATGCAAGATGTTCTCCCAAAAACCAGGTAGTCGTCTCGACCCACCTATCAGGAGGAAGATTCCCCTGACTCTGCATCACCTGAAAGGTTTTCTCCATATGATTCAACCATTTTTCTGCCCCCTCATGGCCTTCATTACCCATGTAGTGAGTCAACTTTAGATTATGGACTGTCTCAAGAGGTGTCCTCTGGGGAGTACGGAATGTTGTCTGAATGGCAGAAACTATAGCTTCCCCTAATTGAGCAATATTAGGGAAATTAGATTCAGCTGGTTGACGAGGCTCTCTGCGAGGCGACATAGTTCTGACATAAAATATCACAAGGATTAGAACATTCAAGAATTATACAGGACTGCTAAACCTAGGTTCTGATACCAAACTGACACACCCCGATCGAGGTCAAGGCATACTGGCTGTCACGTGAGAGTGACATAGTCATGTGCACAGTGTGGAAGCGATAAAGATAGCAAATATACGAATAATCAAAAATCACAATTCTAGAGTGCACTACTAAACAGAACATGATGGGAGTTAATTACAACAGTAAATACTCCTAATTCAGAGCATAAGGTCTAGGTGCAGTCCAGTAGGACAAATACTAGTTATACAGTATCAGGAATGTTCTACTATAATATGGATAAGTCAGAACTGCCGAGTCCTCTAGCCACCAACAACAATCTTACTTAAAACTGGAGAGGCGTAAAACAGAAAACGTGAGTGAGCAAAAACAAATGTTTTACAAAATCATTTCATTTATCAACATACTAACCGCTCACTGTAAAACATATAAGATTTTCCCAGAATCAAGATATAAGCATATACAAAAATATATATGGAATCATATCAAGTCAATTCATGCTTCACCTAATCATATTCATATGTATGCCATGCCAAAATATAACAAAGTAAACAGTTCAGGTATGAATAAATTCATAGAATTATGATGTGATGGTCGGAACCCAAGTGGTAGTCTGTACGGCTGAATTCATAGCTCAAACTCCATCTAGCCGAAGCCACTTCTATGACCTATACAGCAATATACTGCACATAAGTCGGAACCCCTAGTACGGGTCTGTACGATAACATTGGGTGTAATATAATTATGCTCAATTTACTCTCTCAATGCTAGCTGTGCGATAATACGTTAGTCACCTACGAGTGGGAACCACCTATAGTGGTCTGTACAACAAGACTGTGCACCTAATTGGATCCGATATGAGCATATGGTATAGGAGGTGACATAATATACAGGCCTGTGTCAACTCTCTCTATGGCTAAATCGCAATCACCTAGGTGCAGATTATGAGCTCAATGTTCGTCAATACATTCATAGTCATTCTATTCACAACTAAGGCCTCTATCTCAATCACATCCCATACATTGAATTGCTGCATCTAACCTCTCTTTTGACTGCCTACGTACCCTAAATAGGGATCAAGCCGTTCGTAGTTCACCTAGACCAAATATAACTTACCTGTACTTACATGTGCCTTCACAGCATCACGGCAACACGCGCCATCATAGGCAGGGAATCCTGATGGATTCCCTAACTGCCGTTAGGAATATTCTTTGGAATATTCCGTTAAATCCCAACGAAATCAGTCAAAACTAACTGACGCCGTGAGAATATTCCATCAAGTCTGACGGAATATTCCTCCATCTCCTACCTCCAGCTCCGACGACCGTCGCCGGCGCCGAAAACTGGGCCAATTTTCAAACTCACTATTCTCACTCATTTCTCAACCATTTTTCATGAAATTGGTACCAAAATGAAGCTACTAACATGTAGAATCATGTTATACTACTTTTAGGCCTTGAATTCCACTATAATTTACCTGAGGAAGCTTGATAATCTGGCCAACTTCGAAACTAGCTATCCCGACGTCCAAATTTATCCAATGAACCACCCCGAGCCTTCTTAGGACCTCCTAAAGCTTGCTATGAGCTTGAAATTCCCTGAAACCAACATATTTACGTCCAATTGAATAGTGACCAAAATCGGGGATAGGGTTTCCACGTGAAATCAAATGTTTCCCTACCTGAAATTGATACATTTGGACTCGTAGGGTCGTCACGAACACAATGGTACCATTTTCTTCTTCGATCTGTGAGGTTTGGGTTGTTCTTGCCCTTGTCGGTACAAAGCAATGAAAGAGAGAGTGAAACCGAGAGAGAGTACGGGTTTGAGAGAGAGAAGGTGATGTGGATGTGTGTGTGTGGTCTAAGATTGGTCAACAACCTAAAAATACCATAACTTAATCCTAATTGGTTCCAAAAAATTAGGATTTAAAACTATTGATCCAAAACTACACCTAAACCACATTACACAACTAACATCCAAGGGTATATTCGACAATTCATGCCGTCAATAATTATTTCTTGGGACGGGCTATGACACTATGACTTTGCATTTTTTTATTTCAATTTGACATAGATGAAAGACGCACATTATTAACTGTATATACAGAGACTTCATTACTGGATCAAATAAATTAACTTTGAGGCAAAAAATAATCAAATATCAGGTAGGTTATATAGGGTTTGTGATGGTGACTTACTAACATGGATTTTGAGAAAAAGCACCATGTTTAGCTTTCCAAGTACGACTCTGAAGCATTGAATGGTTAAATAAAGCAGAAAGCAAATTTTATTCTTCCTTCTACCTTTTGTGAGCTTGTTCTTTGTCATCAAAACTACCACTTTCACTTGGAGCTGCCTCTTCACAATATCCATGCTTCGCTTCAAGAGTTTCAGTGTTCGGTTGAGCTCTTCCAAATCTTGCTTGTACACCAAACGAGCCCCACAGATTTTCACCATATTCAAGGCTACTTTGGTTCATTTCCTCCCACATGATAATCTGTTTCAAATGAAAACTATTCTTGACATTGTTCTCGAGACAAATAAAATATCCAAAGGTGTTCTGACACTAAATGCTCTGTTTCAGAAATCCAACATGAAATCCCAGGCAAACACTGAATTTTGAAAATATTATAATATTGAAGGGCAGCTGGATTTCCCCAGTTTTCCTGAGGTTGTGCAAAAAAACCACAAAAAGCAATTCCCATCCAGCTGCTACATGATTGAGGAGGAAGCTCCACATTTAGTGAATGTCCCACAGTTTGACTGTTGAACCACTCGGGAATCCCCTTTTTTAGGCATACAATATAATTATGATCCAAAGAACGACGGATTCCCTGCACCAAAGGAACCATTATGGGGAGAGAGGGAGAGAGAGGGAGAGAGAGAGGGAAAAAGAGAGAGCGAGAGAGACAGAAATAGAGACAGAGACCGAGACAGAGACAGAGTACCTCAGTGGCAAATTTCATAATCCTTGAAAGTATTGTATTGATCCAGCCTTCATCTTCAACCAATGTAATGCAATTCAGAGAACTGAAAGTAAAATCATAAATATTGGCAAATCTGTTTCTCAACTTTGAGGGATCCGTTAACCTTTTCAAGGAAGTACAATGATTTACATTTACTTGTAATTTGCTATTTGACGGAAGATCTGGCAGTTCTCAAGTTTTTTGCAATTGTGCAAGTGAAGAGACTCAAGTCGAGAAAGGCATTTGATGCTTGCTGGAAGGGTAACAAAATTGTTCACACTAAGATCTAAATATCGTAAAGAGGACAAGCTACCAATATCATGGGGGATGTCACATTCACCAAGATCACAATAGCATAGTCGTAAGTCTTCCAAACAACGCAAATGATTTAAAGAAGACAACACCAAACCCCAACAAGGCTCATGGCTCCTTCTAATTCCAAATAAGCGGAGAAGGCCCCACTTGTCCCTTGGCTTGCCAATTGATCCACAAGCGCACATCGTTTTTGATTTTTCATATCAACAAGCGGCTCTCTTGCGTTTCTCCCCATATCAAGTTCCTCTAAAAACTCCATTTTCCCTGGGAGTTTTTCGATTTTCGAACTTCCCATGGCCCACAGCTTTTTAAGAGACTTCAAATTACAAATCTCAATAGGAATATCCGAAAGATTTATGCAATTACTAATACCCAGTACAGTAAGTCCAACCAGGTGTCCAATTGTTGAAGGTAATTTCTCAATAGCAGTCCCACCTAATAAAACCTGGGACAAATTTTTCATCTGGTGTGAAAATTTTGGAATCTTTTTCACTCTGGAGCATTCAGTAAGATCTAAACGTTCAAGAATTCATTGAATATATTCTTACCTCTTTTCCTTCCCAAAGCCGAACAAGTTTGCTATGATGCATTTTTAGTTTAGTTAGGAAACAGGGGTGAAAGCTTGGTGGAAGAGACTTGGAAGGATACAAACTCCAACTCATAATTCTCAAGGAATATGGAAGAAATTTGGGACCCAAAGAAACGATCAAATTGTCAAATTCTAGAAACCTCAGTCCAGACATGTTAGAGAAGGCTTCGCAATTCCAGTGCACCTCTTCTATTTCGGGTAATTTTAGGTCTATGCCTTCAATAGCTCCTGTCCCCTAATAACCAAGAATGTAGGAAATGTCAATTTCACATTTAGTATCGTGCTAAAAAAATAATATATTCTATTGAACTTGGTAATTTTTCATAACTTCTTGCTGTATTGGTCATGAAAACATGAAAAATGTCATTGGGAAGCCACAACCTACTCCGCCAGCCAGGCTCTTTAGACTCGTTACCAACAATTCTCCATGCCATTTCTTGTATCAAATCATGCATCCCTATCTTGCTGTACTTGACTGAAGTATCATACAGGAAGCATTTTTCAGAGGTTAGGAGAGATTTCTCAATTAGAGCATCTATCAAGATCCGGCTTGAAATATCAAAGGAATTGTCTAGTATTTCAATTAGACTGTGCACCTAAATTGAATCCAATGTGAGCATATGGTGCGGGAGGTAACATTATATACAGGCATGTGCCATATCCTTGGCTAAATCACAATCACCTAGGGTGCAAGTTTATGAGCTCTCAATCACATCTCACATTATCAATATCTCATATAACAAAACATAACTCACCTGGTACTTACCTGAGTGTCCATAACACCAATTCACATTTATGCATACAATTCTAACTCATGGTTTAAGCATAATTCAATAGGCATGGCATTTTCAAGGCATACTTTCATTTTAACACATTTTCTAGGAAAATATCAAGTATATAAGTATATACTGAAAACCAAAAGCCCACTCACTGGTATGTCGAAGGGTCGTAGCCCCCGAGTCGCCCTTGACTGCGCTCGTCCTCTAGGTAGGTCTCACCTATATACGAAATAACTGAATAAACGTTATTTAAAGCACATACACAAAATTAGTTAATAACTTCTCATATATTGCTCAAATGGGATGTTTGAATATACCAACGTGATCTACACAACCTCACGAACATCCCCATATTTTTAGAAAAATTTTCCGACCACCCACGCGCCGACGGAGGCACAGCCCTACGCACCCCCACGCGCGGCCAAACCTTAACTGAGGCCTAACGGCCGTTAAGAATATTCCGTTAAAATCAACCAACGCCGTTAGTCACCGTTAGGAATATTCCGTCAAAGTTGACGAAATATTCCGTCATCCCTTACCTTCGAACTTCGACGACCGTCGCTGTCGCCGAAAACTGGAAAATCTTAAAATCCTTATATCATAGTCATTTCTTAACTAAAACTCATGAAATTGGTCTCAATTTAAAGCTTATAACTAGAAGAACACATCCCTACCCATTTCAAGGCTTGAAATCCACGAAAATTCGCTAGAGAAAGCTCGATAATCCGGCGAAAACTTAAAACTTGACGAACTCGATTTCCTGACATCCAAATTGCTTGGGTTTTCTTCTCCGAGCTTCGTGAAGATGATCCAAAGCTCCCTATGTCCTTCAAAACTCCTAAAAACCTCACATTAATTAGTGCATGAACAGTGCATGAAATCTGGGGTTAGAGTTCTAGGGTTTTAAAGCTTTCAAGTTTTAAAAATAACATATATGAACTCAGAGGCTTGTAAGAAGTTCGAATCTTACCTTCTTGACGTCGATCCGCGTCTGAATGAGAGGGTTCAAGATTTGTCCATACACTTGTACGGACGTTGCAAAAAAATCGAAAGGGAGAGGAGAGAGAGTGCACGGGGGAAAGGTTGAGTGTATGTGTCGGTGTGTGGTGGTCCTACTTGGTCTTCCAATACACAAAACAAACACTTTAAGTCTTAAGTGTTCCAAAAACTTAGGAAAATCTTTGAATTAGTCCAAATAAAACTTAACCCACATAACCACACAAAACGTCCAAGGGTAAATAAGTAATTTCACGCTGTCGAAAATAAATATTTCGGGACGGGTTGTGACAATTTGCCTCTGTCTCCAACCGAGGGCCAAAGGACCAAAGGGCTCATTTTAGCTCTATCACAAAAAACCATCTCCAACCGAGGACCAAATGACCATAGGGCCAAACATAATTTATTATTTAAAAACTGCAACTTAAATGTTGTTTAAGTTTTCATGTTGTTAAATGTTTTTTTTATGTTGTATAATTTTTATGCTGCTTAATGTTATTTAATGTTGTTTCATATTGTTTAATGTTGTTTCATGTTACTTAATTTAATTTAATGTTGTATAATGGCTTCGGAAGTTATAGGAAAAAAATAGAATTAAAAAAATATATGAAACAAATTTTGTGAAATAGAAGTTATAGGAAGAAAAAAAGAATTTAAAATAAAAAGAAACAAATTTTGTGAAATAGAAGTTATAGGAAAAAATGGAATTTAAAAAAAAATATGAAACAAATTTTGTAAAATAAAAGTTATAGGAAAAAAATAGAATTTAAAAAAAATATGAAAAATAAAAGTTATAGGAAAAATTTTGTAAATAAAAAATAATAATAAAATTGTTAAAAAAAAATTCAAAGCATTACTGTCGGTTCTAATCAACAGGATTTCCATTTTTTCTAGCCAGCCTTTTCCAATTTCGTGGGGTCCTCTCAGATTCCACAGCCCTTTAGCCTAGCCCTCGGTTGGAAACGGTTTTCGGGCTATTTTCGGCCCTCTGGCCATCTGGACCCTTCAGTTGGAGATGGCCTTAGTGCATACAAATTTCTTTCTAAACTTGTATATTACTCAAGCTAGCATAATGTGCTCCAGTTTTTTGTACTCAAGTTCGAATCTCTTCCAATAATTTAAGATGAATTTAGTATAATTTTATCGTATGGTTTCTAAAAAATCTAGAAAGAAAATTAGATAACGTAATTTAGGTTTAGTACAAAATACAAGCGAGTTGTAATTCTCATTTCCATATTCAGGAATCAGGATACAGGTACCTATCGGCTACGAAATTTGGAAAAATAGTCCAAATTTTTAACCAACTACTATAATTATTCATAATTCTAATCAAAACTTGATATGAAAATACTACAAAACCCTTTATTAACTAATATAATTGCAATGCCCTTGATTAGCCCTCTTCTTTGAGAATTCCTTTCAATTTTGTCTCGAAGCACGAACGCCCGCCCAGCTTACACGACCAACACAACAATTTGTAAAATCTGTAATCCACCCTTTCTGAGCTAATTGGATCATAAAATGGCGAAGTCCCACAAAATTAATGAGACTTGTCAAAAGAACTGAACCCCTCGCATGCACTGAGACAAGCCACAAGCCGGATAAATGACATACGGTATTACATTATTTATTACTACGTAGTTACTTCATGACAGAACACACGACTCCGACTATCTGCAGTGTCACTTTAACCAGCACCCGCAGCTCAATCCGCTGCCAATTCTTTCCCATGCACTACCTCCTCAGAAGCTCCTTTGAAGTCGAGATGTTATGTACTCCAGACTCCAGTGCTCACCAGATAGCTCTTCACTTTCGAAAAAACCAAAGGAAACCCATCGAATGAAAAACACATCAACTCTTGGAGATTTTCTTTCTATGTGAAACCTCATAAATAAACCGGATTTTCTTCTTCTTTATTGATTTGGATGGTGATAGATAGTGGTTTAATTGGGAATAGATGGTGGTGGGGTGGCGTCAGTTGGGTTTAATTGATTGGTGGGTGGGATGACAGTGGTGGTGCTGGGTCTGATAGTGGCGGCGATGTACTTGATGGTTGAGGTTCTGACGGTGGTGATGGTATTCTCGGTGACTCCACCGACTCAAGTTGCCAGCTTTAACAATTTTTAGTTAACAAGGGTGTTTGAGTACTTTTATGTCAAAATATGGTTAAAATGATCAACAACATAATAATTGGCTAATCCAATTCATGGTCCTTATTTTGGTTATTTTTCGAAATTTCCCCTGCCGACCTCACTTGTTCAGCCAAACCGACTTCCCACACTTTCATTTTTCATGGCGCTCACACCTCGTAGTAATCGTAGTCGATAATAAAAGCACGCCTCCACCTCCACCTCCAAACAGAGCCAGAGCCAGCCATGGAGGGCAGACTCTCAGCCTCTCTGGGCCTCCCTGCACCCAATCAAAACCACCACTCTAAGTCCCCCAATGACTTCCAAAACCTCTTCACCCATTTCATCACTCCAAATTCCCAAACTACCCTCACCCTCACCCCTACAGAAAACCACATCCCATTCTTTGCCTCCACCTCCTCCACCCCCAATTGGGCCTCCATTACCCGACCCAGTACCCGCCCCAAGACCCAAGTCTTACTCAAGAATCTCACGGTCTTCGAGCGTGCCCTCATCGGCGCAGGCGGCGGTGGTATCGCCGGAGCCTTCACCTACTTCTGCCTCCACCCTCTGGACACCATCAAGACCAAGCTCCAGACCAAAGGCGCCTCAGACATTTACGCAAGCACCTTCGATGCAGTCCTCAAAACATTCCAGACCAAGGGCATTTCCGGGTTTTACAGTGGCATCTCCGCGGTCATCGTCGGCTCCACCGCCTCCTCCGCCGTCTACTTCGGCACCTGCGAACTGGGTAAGTCGGTTCTCTCCAAATTACCCAACTACCCTCCCGTCCTCATCCCTCCCACGGCCGGAGCCATGGGAAACATAGTCTCTTCGGCTATAATGGTGCCCAAGGAGCTCATCACGCAGCGGATGCAGGCCGGGGCCAAAGGGAGGTCGTGGCAGGTGCTGCTGAAGATCCTAGAAAACGACGGCGTTCTGGGTTTGTACGCAGGGTACTCTGCGACATTGCTGAGGAACTTGCCTGCGGGTGTGTTGAGCTATTCTTCGTTCGAGTACCTGAAATCGGCGGTTCTGAGCAAGACGAAGCAGACCAATTTGGAGCCGATTCAGAGCGTGGTGTGCGGGGCGTTGGCCGGAGCAATTTCGGCCTCCATTACGACGCCGCTGGATGTGGTGAAGACGAGGCTGATGACTGGTGCTAGGCAGGGTGGAGTTTCGGGGACGGTGAAGCAGATTATAACGGAGGAAGGGTGGGTGGGGTTCACTAGAGGAGTGGGGCCTAGAGTTCTTCACAGTGCTTGCTTTTCGGCTTTGGGTTACTTTGCTTTCGAGACTGCCAGGCTTGCCATTCTGAATCAGTATATTAGGAGGAAGGAGTTGCAGCAAATGCAAGAGTCAGGTGTCGATGTTGGTGTTGCTTCCACCTGATGATTTCATGTATCCATTTGGTGAAATCTTCTCCTCTTTATCCTTTTTTAGGTTTCAATTTTGTTTCGTTTTAACATTAGATTCTTAATGCAAATTTTCGTATTCCTTTGTTCGATTTGGATACGATATCAGTAATCATATATATGTTTCCTTCCGAAAATAATGAAGGTTTTGGTTGGTGTAGAATAATTTTGTTAAGTACTGCTAGACAGCAACATATTGAATTGAAGGCTAGATAAGTAACAATGTATTATGAAATCTCAGTGATGATACGAATGTCAGTGATGATAAGTAACAATGTATTATGAAATCTCAGTGAAGACAATGTGCAAGCTGTCTTCGCCTCTATACAATCCGACCATGTATGTACAGAAGACAGAGTCTGGGATCGAGAATGTCAGATCTTCTGCCAGGAGGAAATTCCAACTTTTAATTATCTAAGCTGATTAGCCATCCAAACAAGTTACTGGTAATTATAAAAACAAAACCATCCAGGTAACATAGCTTTAGAACTTTTAAAAAAATCAAGTGCCCCCATCTGGAAACCAAAATTAAATTTTCATTGTTTGGAAAGCAAAAGTCAAAGGAAAGGTGCTTGTTGAGAGCTTCTTCAGAGCTAAAACAGAGGGGGTAGATGTGGTTCCTGCTCCAACACTCGTTCTCATGAAAGTCAAAGAGCGTCACCCCTTCCTCTGTTCTTCTTAGGTTTCCCCTGCATCTGATCTCCCTCTCTCCATTGTTTCTGTTCCAAAAAACTCCATCAAGGTATGATTCTCTTCGTTTTGGTGTCATTTATCATCTTTTTGTGTATTAATTGATTGTCTTGAGCAGATTGCGTATCATGTAATGTTCCAGACTAGCTTAGTGGTAAAGGAAATAGGTGATACAATGCCTTCTCTTTTCCTTCCTTATTTTTTTTTTTATTTTTTATTTTGGTCTGGAAGCTTTTGTTCTACGAACCAGTTTAGAAATGATTCGATGGTAATGATCATTATTTGACGCAGATTGCTCAGGATCACCTTGCAATGGCGTTGAGCAGAGTTTCCGCACCTACTTCCTCAGATCATCCATGGAAATACGATGTGTTCTTGAGCCTTAGGGGTGAAGATACCCGCAAGAACTTTACAGATCATTTATATGAAAAATTGAAAACTAAAGCAATTAAAACTTTCAGAGACAACCTGGAGCTTGAAAGAGGTAAAAATTTCTCCTGATCTATTGCGCGCAATAGAAGAATCAAGGTTGGCCATCATTGTTCTCTCCGCGAATTATGCTTCATCCTCCTGGTGCTTGGATGAACTTTAAAAAATTGTTGAATGCATGGAAGCTAGGAATGCAATTTTGCCAATATTTTATGATGTGGATCCCTCCAATGTTCGAAACCAAATGGGGACTTTTTCAGAAGCCTTCAACAAGCACGAAAAAAACTTCAGAGAAGACTTGGCAAAGGTGCAACACTGGAGAGCTGCTTTATATCGCTGGGTGGACTTCGAAGGATAGGTAAGCATAATGATGTTTGTTTCTCAACAACATAACACAACTACCTTGTTATGTACATTTACGCATATTATTATAGAGTCCGATGATTTTTTATTTCCTTTTCCTTCTCTTAGGTATGAAACAGAACTTATCAAAGAAATTGTTGAGGCTGTGTGGAACAAAGTGTATCCTAGATTCACATGGTTATGTCAAACAGAGACGCTAATTGGAATTGATATGACACTGAAGCAACTGAATTTGCTTTTAGATACCGAGGCAAATGATGTTCGCTTTATAGGTATATGGTGGATGGGTGGGATGGGCAAGACAACCATTGCTAGACTAGTTTATGAGAGAATATCCCATAATTGTGGAGTTAGCAGCTTTCTTGCTAATGTGAGAGAGGTTTGTGCAACTCATGGTCTTCCCCATCTACAAAAACTGCTTCTTTCCACAGCCTACAAGGAAAAGTTTACAGAAGTTTGGGATGAACAACAATGATAAAGATGATGCAGATCATTTAAACCAACTACAAACATAGGCTGGAAAGAAAGGTTGGTTTGGTTTGGGGAGCCGAATCATCATTACAGCTAGAGAGCAATGTAAGTATGCATGATTTAATACAAGAAATGGCATGGGAAATTGTTCGTCAAGATTCGTATGATGAGCCTGGTCGGTGTAATTGGTTGTTCCTTCGGAAAGACATCTTTCATGTCCTCATGAAGAAGAAGAATACAGTAAGTATGTATGCAAAGAAATTGACTACGGATGAATTGAAGGCATACTCTTATGCTTAAGCACTACATTAGGAAAGCTCTCCTTGTTCTAACCGGACCCCTTAGAATATTATGAATACTATTATGCCATCCTCATCTTTGATGACTCCTGATCATGGTCTAAAATATCCATAATATCCCGATATTTCCATCGAAATTTCCGTGTTTTTGGATTATCGATATTTTTTTCGACTACCGATATTTCCGATATCATCGATATTTTAGACCTTGCTAAGTCACTCATGTATCTTACCATGCAATGTATAAAGTGTAAAATATTGTACTAATTCATTATATATAAATGATTATGGTGTGTTTAAACTTCTTTCATTAATTACTACATATTTTTTACACTCACAATGTTTGCCAGCTCGCTATATAATCAACTTAAATCAGTTATATCTATCATGCAATGCATTTCCTTCCAATTTTTTGTGATAAACTAATAGATAATTGATTAAATAAACATCATGCAAAGTTTCAATAAAAAATTTCAAGTTTTTCTTACAATTTCCGTGGTTTTTTATTCAATTTTTATCGATATCGATAATATCCCGATATTTTTATCGAAATTTTTGTGTTTTTAAACTACCGATATTTCCGATATCATCGATATTTTATACATTGCTCCTGATTGAATTAGGACTTGGTCAAATCTACCCTTGATCCTCAAGTGTCCCTCATCAATTCAAGCTCGGCTAAATTATTTTGGGCCGGTTGCTTACTCAAAACGTGTCTAACCATGGGCTGAGCTTATAACGTTATTCGGCCCAAATTCATTAATTTGGGTCCAAACAGTTCTGCAGATGGATTTGTGGTCGTATATTAGTTCTTTTTATTGGAAGATCTTAAGTAGATATGTTGGAATTAGAAGATAGATAAAAATACAAGATTTTAATTTATTTCTAATATTTAAAAAAACATATAAATGAGTATAAAAGAAAAAAAAATGGAGAAAAAAAAAAACTAAACTTACCTAATAATCATGTTGATTTTTTAGACCCAGATCTAAATACCCAAAAAAATAAAAAACCAAAATCAAAGCATACGTTTCTCTCTTTCTCCTTCTTACAGGTCTGTCGTCTTCAATTCTCATGATTTAATTGAAATAGAAATAGAAATAGAAATCTGGTAAGGTTTGATTGGATTTTTCAATAATGTGAAGTTCTTTATATCACAAGCACGTGTATGCATGCGAGAGTTCATGCACAATGTTGTGGAGAGGTCCAACTATCCGATGCACACCAACTAAAAGTAATGTTAATTTATAAAAGTAATGTTAATTTGGTTAAAGTATATTAGAATATCAGAAACGCTGCATGCACATCAACCAAGAAAAGGCGAAAATAAATCGAAACGCAGAAAACCAGTAAAAGTTTTCACGAAAAGTACTCATCTTGATCATTCCCTTTCTCTTTGCCTTCAAAGAATTTGGCACTACCCAACTACTACTTAAAACCCAATGTTTCTCGATTTTACATTCAATCAACATTTTCAGAATTCCATGCACTAGCCGGTTCACAACTTCACAAATACTTAAGAATCACATGTAGATTATGTTGGATATAAGTCAACAATTTGTGATTTAAATATATATGCTAATAAACAATAAATGCAATAGGAATTAACATAATATAAACTAGAATACGAATTATAAAAACAGACAACTTGAAGATCGAGGCTTGCGTACCGCAATGTCCTTAAAACAGAAATTTCGTTCCTACTTAGTGCTTGTAGTTCTACGGACGTCTGCTTCACCAGGATTCAACGATCTAAGTCAGAAATTCCAGCACCGAAAAATTGACTTCTGGCGAATATTAATGTGGTTCTCTTAGAAAGGATGTTTATGATTGCAGGAGAAGATTTAT
Source organism: Malus sylvestris (assembly GCF_916048215.2). Lineage (NCBI taxonomy): Eukaryota > Viridiplantae > Streptophyta > Magnoliopsida > Rosales > Rosaceae > Malus > Malus sylvestris. The sequence continues at coordinate 3,422,840 of NC_062264.1, read as the reverse complement.
GATTTTTCTATGTTCTAAATGCCATGCAGATAGATGTATATATAATGTGATTATACCTGTTCGCAACAGGTATGAGGAAGGGATGCATCTGTTGGGAGACATCTGCTAAAAATGGTGTTTTTGTTTCTGCGTTTTCACACTTCAGACTTCATCTGAAAAGATGAGTCTGTTGGTAAAAATAATTAATTAATTAATTTAAATTCGAAATAAAAAATAATTAAATATATATTAATTACCAATTAATTAGTACACCACAAAGCCCAACCCCAAAAGTGAGCCCAATTTTAGTCTCCAGGCCTATTACTCCAATCACTTTCTATAAAGGACAAAGCCTTATAAAGTGATAAAATCTTTTGGGAATGGCCAATGTGGGACAAAGAAATTTCTACTCAAACTACTCAAATTTCCAACAGATTAAATACCCAAAAACAAAGCCTAAAACTTGAAAGTTAACAATAACCAAGTACCAAGTGATGGTAAGAGTTTGATTATTAGATGTTGGTTTATTGATAAATTTTAGTTTTATTATTAATTTCATCTTGTACTTAATGGTAATTATACAATAGGAAAAGAAGGACAATTCGCATTTAAGTTGGGTGTAAAATAAGGTTATATGGGATCAAATAAAAGTATTTGAGCATATGTGGGTCTGATGATAGTTCTTAGTATATGGATGATGCCTGCAATTTAGTTTGCTTTATTAAGAAATGATTATGCTTAAATCTATGTCCGGACTTTTATTTACAACCATGCACGCGCTTGTTACATGATTATTTAGTTATTTTCGTCACTTAGAAAGAGATCGAAGGCTGTTCATTGATGGAATTTTGCTTAAACTATATTTCAATTTCTTAAGAAATTTTACAACGCATTGAGAGCAAGCTTCCTTAAAATTTCGTAACTATTAAGTTAAGTCTCTTTTTACGCGTTTATTTTTCCTTACCCAAAACAACAACTGTTTATTTATTTATTCAAAGTTGATGAGCTTGGGCAAATGTAGACCTAAGCAGTGAGGTCAGAGACTGTACTGGTGCAATTTTATAGAGATGCTTTCATTCTCAGCAATCAAATATTTAATCTTTTGTTTACTTTGTTGGTTCGATTGATCATGCAATTTAACAATTAAATATTATTTCATCATCCAAATAATTAAAATCATGTCGTCAGACTAATCACCATTACCACTACGCGCTTTGACATAAAAAAAAAAGGTAAATTACAAAAAAACTACCTTAACTATTAGGTCATTAACAGTTTCATACCTCGTATTTAAAAAGTTTCAATGTCATACCTTATCTTCGAATTTGTTGCAATGTCATACCTTCCGTCAGTTGACTGTCAGTTCCTTAGTTAAATGCTGACATGATATGAGACGGGCCCACTTTTTATTAAAATATTATTAAAAATTAAAAAAAAATCATTTAATATTTTTTAAATATTAAAATAATAATTAATTAAAAAAAAAACCATCAGTTCGTCTACCCCCTCCCCCCTTCTTCTCTTCTCCCCCATCTTCATCTTCTTCCCCTGACACCCCCCCCAACCTGCAACCCAGAAAAGAAAAAAAAAAAAAAAAAACTTTCAATTCATCATCGTCTTCCTCCTCTCCTCTTTTCCCCTCTGCAACCCAGAAAAGAAAAAAAAAAAAAAACAGTTTGTCTTCCCCCCTCCTGCTCCTGCTCCCCCTCCCTTTCCCCCATCTTCATCTATTACCCCTGATCCCCTACCTGCAACCTCAAAAAAAAAAAATTCAGTTTGTCCTTCCCCCTCTTCCTCCTCCTTTCTTCTCCCCCATCTTCATTTTCTGCCCCCGACCCCCTACCAGCAACCCAGGAAAAAAAAAAAACCTAGATCTTGTCTAATGCCATCGCTGGGAAGAGGGTGGGTGCGGGGGGAAGACGAACTGGGTTTCTTTTTTCTTTTTCTTTTCTGGGTTGCAAGTGTGTGGGGGGGGGGGGTCGAGGGAAGAAGATGAAAATGGGGGAGAAGAGAAGAAGGGGGGAGGGGGTAGATGAACTGATGGTTTGTTTGTTTTTTTTTAATTATAAATTAATTATTATTTTAATATTTAAAAAATATTAAATGATTTTTTTTAAGTTTTTAATAAAAAGTGGATCTCGCCCCATGCCATGTCAGCATTTAACTGAGGAACTAACAGTCAACTGACGGAAGGTATGACATTGCAACAAATTCGAAGATAAGATATGACATTGAAACTTTTTAAAGACGAGGTATGAAACTGTTAATGATCCAATAGTTGAGGTAGTTTTGTAATTTACCCTAAAAAAAAGAACCCATCTCTTCGTCGTCTATTCCTACTTTGGTGTGAAGTTATATTGATTTTGGTATGAATGATTATGCACGAAACCTGCACAAAATATGCACGTCGTATGCACACATCGGGAAAATTTTGTGAAATTTCTCCAATTGAACTGAAACACAAATTGGAACATATATACTCAGTATTGTACCGCGTCAAAAATCAATTTTTTTTTTCCACACATTACTGTAAACTCAGTTGACATTAGTATGAGGGCATTGGAATTCTCTTCAAGACTAGGCGCCAAAAGGAATGAGACTTAGCCCATTATTTTAGGGTTTAATATTTCGAAAATGCACCATATTCATATTAGTGAAATCCCAAACAATAAAGTGCAAATTGGATAGCAAATTTTACCTTCCATGCTTTGTTTCTAAATGGATTGGTTGGCAAACTAGTTAGCAAATTGACAAGACAATGTAGATGCAGTGTAGATGTGGTGTACATGACCCTCATGTCTTGTTCTAACCTACTTGAGGTGTGCATTGCATTCAATATGTGTAAGATGTGTTTTTCCCTCGTGTCAACTCATAAATTTTCCAATGTGTTTTTCCCTCGTGTCAACTCATAAATTTTCCAATGTTTAATAATAATATATTACAAAAGTAATGGGTTTTAATTAATGTTTTGTTTGGGTACTTAATTTGACCCAAAAGAGTTTTGGAAAATGTTAATTTTACCAATTCTAGATTATATGTTTTCAGTATTCAAGACGCATCATGCAATGTGCATATCATGACCATAGGAGATCATTCAGTATGCTTAGTATGTGGATATAGTGCGCATGCTTTGTGCATATAATGTGTATGCATTGTATACGTAGGGCGACTATCATTAATTTACTTATGTAATGGTATTAGTGGTTTGGTTTTTGAATTATTACATACATCCTCTAATTTCAAAGGGAGAAGTTTTTGGTATCATTAACAATGTTTGCTTTCTTAAATGAAAATATGCACAACACAAAGCATGAACAAAGCATGCTTAAGTCTCCAAAATCTGATGTCGTGGGTTCGAATCGTATAGGACGTGATTCTGAGTCGTTATTCATCATGTTACGTCAAAATTAGACTACAATAATTGAGAACAAACCCAAATTTGACCTCTTTTATGCATCTTGTGTGCATACAGTGTATAGTTTTTTGGAAAATTTGATGCCAAAGCCAAGAAATATTTAACCCCAGCCATAGAATCCACGAACTCACAAAATACAGGTTAAGCCAAGAAACCCAGCAGCCATAAAACATATGAACCCACAAATTAATGCTCATAAATATTGCACTTTGAAATCAAAACCCATAAACAAACCTTTAAAAAATTAAAAAAAAATTATTCCTCAAATATCGTAAAGAAACTCGCATAATTCGTACTAGGCTTTGACTCATGTTGACTCATCCAATCCCACTTGAGATCTTCTTGAGAGCTTTGGTGGATGAATTATTATCCATTACACATCAAGCTTTTGGGATTGTCGGTTGGGAATTGTACTGCCACCCAAAAGTTAGATGCGATATGAATCTTAGGTCACCAATTCGAAAAAAAAGGAGAGAGAGGAGTGGTAAAAGGATGGCCATCAATGAGAGAGAAAGGGTTGCCGCTGGTGAGGTGGGTTGTTAAAGGGTGAGTGCATCGTTAGGGTTTTTCGACATAGAGAGAGTAGAGAGAGAGAAATAAAAAAATGGGAAGAAATAATCCATTTATATACGAAGGCAATTAAGTCATTTCAAGGTGTAGGAAAATCATATTTCTATCCAGCGAATGTGCATGTTCAAAAAATCCTATTTTTGTTCCAAGATTAAGAAAATGTCCCATTTTGGGGATTTCCGTATAAAATTTAAGCATTGTGAATTTCCAATGATAATTCTTGGTATTACGAATGATGTTGGCAATTTTGTCTACTGTATTAAAAAATTTACGAGTTGTGATAGCCCGTCCCAAATTTTATGTTTTTATTAATTTTAGAAGTGTGAATTTACGAAAATGCCCTAGAGGCAAGGACTTTGACTTTTATGGATCATCGGTTAGAGTGGTGTATGACTTATTCTTTTAGCATATCCTCGTAGTACTCGTCACTACGAACGCATAGGCGAAAGCCGTTTGCGAGTCCGAATTATAACGGTATAGTTACGGACGTTTGAAGTTGGTCATTTAAAGGTAGTTAAATTATTTGAACTCCCACCTTGTGGGAAGACTAACCAATTAGTCTTTAAGCAAAGAGAAAAGGGAACCAATCACATAAAAGGAGGACAAAGCCTCCAGCCAATCAGAAAAACAAAAAAAAAATAAGGGGGGGAAAGTTGGAGCTTTCCCGTGGGTTTTTCCGCTCACGACCATCCATTTTCCAAGGTTGATTTCGGCTAACTCCAGCGAAGTTTTTCGAAGCCACCATAACCATCTTGAAGCTCTTATTCCCCTCTACAAGACCCACTCAAGAACCACCTTGGTTAACCCTTGTACGTGGCGGTTCGAGGCCACAAAACCCGATGAAAACCAATGGTGTTCCGGCCACCCTTTTCATTTTTTCGACGAATAGGCAAAGCAATGGCCGATACCACCACTTGGGCTTTGTAGCCCATCATCCCAGGAGAAAATCACGACCAGCCTTGACCCCGTTGGAGCACCAAGGAAGAAGAATCGAAGTTCACCCAAGTATAGGGTTACCGACGGGTTTTAACAAAATTGAAGCTCTTCCTGGCCTATTTGGCCTAGGTCACAGTTTCCGGTGACCTCCGCCACTTTCGAGGCGTTTTCCGGCTAAATCACGGCGAGATAGCCATCGTGTAAGGTTGCCCAGAAATTCGGCGAGTTACCAGTTTTCCCTTGGACAACCATCTTTCAGAACATTTTCCAGCCAGCATTTGGACTCCAAGTTGGTGCCGATCGCTCGGGACGCCGCGATGGTTGTGCTAGGAAGTTGTAGCATGGACTCCAGGTGAGTGGATCTTTCCTTTCTCATCTTATGTTTCATGATTGATAATTCTATAAATGTTTTTAAATAAAACTGAGAAGCTTATGCCATAACATATATATATTTATATGTTATAAAATACTGTAAGATGGTTGAGTTAGATTTCATTGTGATCTATCCATATGCGTATTACTATAAATTATTATTGTGAACTACGAATGACTTGATCCCTGTTTAGGGTACATAGGCAGTCTAACGAGACATTAGATGCAGCCATATAAGAAATGAGATTAAATATCCGAGACCATAGCCTTGTTTAAGGAATTGAGCAATATGTGTGGGCTTTTGGTTTTAAGTATATATGTATACACTTCATATTTTCCCAGAAATATGTTTAAATGAGATTATGCCTTGAATGCCATGCATATAAGTTTATAATTCGTATATGAATTGGTATATGATGCATTATATATAATTATGTTGCTGTGAACGCTCTGAAGTGCAAAGGTGAACGTAGGACATTCAGGTAAGTTTAGGTAAGTTCAGGTAAGTTTAAGTAAATTCAAGTAAGTATACGATATTAGCATGATTGATAAGATATATGATGAGATATGAATATGTCGTATAGGTCACTAGAGGTGACTCTGACTTACATGCTAGCCATGATTGATGAGATATGTGATGAGATATGAATATATCATATAGGTCACTAGAGGTGACTCTGATTTACATGCTAGCCATGATTGATGAGATATGTGATGAGGTATGAATATGTCGTATAGGTAACTAGAGGTGACTCCGACTTGCGTACTATTATGAGATATTAATCGCATGATTATTTGATATTATTGTTGAGGTGCTGTGTTATGGTACATTATGATTTCTCTGAAAATTATACAGGTGTTGTAACGAGGGATTACATGTGTTATATGTTTTCTATTAGTAATTTACTTACATGGCCACTTACCCTTGTCTTGTCTTCACCCTACAAGTATTATTAGCTAAGTTTTATTATCACCAAAGACTCGCGGCGATTCTTAGTATTAGAGACTATTTTGAGGGTACGATTCTTATATCATTTTTCTGTACTTGCTTATGTTCTATCATCATGTGTGAAGTGAGTTCATTCCCGCTCACCAGAGCACTCTGGTATTTAGGCACTTTTAGGTTTGAATTTATTCATAATTTTCTACACCATCACACTTTATGGCTTCGTCACCTTCCAGGTGTCGGCCAGCACAACTTGATTCGGAGTTCTAGTGGACATTCCGGGTCGGGGTGTGTCACGAGTAATCTTCAACTCATATCCAGACTTTTCATTCACGAACATGTGTTCGTCACATGATTATTTATTTCTTGTCGTTACATGTAAGGGGATTGAAAACTGTTCATTGATATTATTTAGTTCAAATTAATTCTCGCAAATGCATCAAGAGTGAGCTTCCTTGAAATTTCATAACTATTAAGTTAAGTCTTCTTTCATAACTATTACTCGTTATTTTTTTAGTCTTTGTTTTGGCTCTGTATACAACTGTTTATTTATTTATAGAGATACTTTCGTTCTCAACTGATCAATTAATTAATCGTTTCTTTACTTTCTTGGTTTGTTCATGCAATTTAAATATTATTTGATTATCCTAATAATTAAAGAGAGGAGCGTAGACCATTGGCGAAAGAGACATAATTTTCTTTGGTAAAGCTAATAAAGGGTTTGCTGTTCTCGATTATGTGTCTCTTCTACTTCTCCTCCGTAATTTTTTAACACGTCTTCCTTCAAATAATTTTGAATTTAACAATGTTTTTTTTTTTTTATGGATTGAATTTTTTTTTTCAAAGCTGCGGCATATATTTCATAAGGGTAATGCAAGACTAAATTTGTATACTAAGTTTTCACACTAAATAATATGTTATTAATAGGAATAAGCATGTTTATCAATATTTAAGTAATAAATTAATCATTGATTTCCATATCCGTTAGTTTCTAAAACTTTGTCTTAACCTCACAATAGGCTATTAATAATGTGAATCGAATTATCCTTCGGCGAAAAATTAACTTATAAACGAAGATGAATACCATAAGACCTCTCAATAATGTGGATAGATATTGCTGGCATGTACTGACCACTTGGGTTAATGTGATGCAAGTGACAATAAAAAATTATTTTATTTGGATTTTAAAAAAGGAAAACTAATGAAAAGGGCTTGAAAACTTTGAGTTTTAATGATAAGGACAAAATAAAGGGTAAAATGAATAGTACCAGGATTGACTTTTTAGTGTAAAAATGTGGTTTTTCGTTAAAGTGAACAGTACCAGGTGCTTTTCGTTAAAATTCCCTTTTAAAAATCCCTTATTTTATTCCATCAACTCACACACGTCACTATCACTCTCTCTTTTCCCTTTCTTTAGCTGGTTCTCCCAGACTCCCTCTATATCTCTCTCTCTCTCTCTCTCTCTCTCTGACACACACACACGACACTTCCCTCACATTTCTCTAGCTTTCTCACACCTCACTCCCTCTCTTTTCTTTTTCCCTCATTTCAACCGACTCCCTCTCTCGACCCACTCAACTTTCTCTCATCTCTCAACTCTCAACTCTCAACTCTCTCACGTAGCTCTCCCCCACTGTCAACTCTCTCTTCCTCTCGGTTATATGTCAAGTCCCCACCATGCCACCTTTAAGGCTCCATAAACACCTCCAAAACTCTCCGAAAATTACTTAGGGACTCTCCACAATTCCTTGGTCGTACCACACTCAGAGGAAAACGGAAGTTTCCGTTTCGTATCTTGACGGAACCCGACGAAGAAAACCATCTCTGGCTCGGTAAGCTTCGATTTCTTCACTTTCTGAACTTTCCTCAAGTTGTTCAAACGATTCCTTGACATGGATGTGGCTTTTGGACGTATCATTTAGCTTTTTCCTTATGCACCATGTTTTCCGGCGAGTTGTAGGTTTTTCCAAGCTAAACCCAACGAAACCTTGTTGTTGTGGTTGAGTTTAAAGGTGTAGGATGACTTCCCACTACCCTTAGGCCCACGGGTTTTTGCTTGCATGCCCAAATCCACTTCGAAACCGACGAAAACGGAGAACTCCAACTCGGGCCGTCACTTTCAGGTCATTTCTGATGATCTCTGACCAACTTTTGACCTTGAAATAGGCATAATCTTATTCATCTCGTCCTAAGCTTCGTTTTGATATATTATGGGCAAAATTTGGTTGTGAAATGGTTCTGAACGGAGCGTTTGAATCCTCCCAAAAAATTCCGACGAAAATCTGCAAAAAATAGAGACCCAAACCCATAACCCGGATCCGCAAGACCGATCCGGATCCATTTCTAAAATTGAAGGGAATATTCTCTTAGAATATTCCATTAACTCTGTTAACTTTAACAGAATATTCATTCTGATGAGGGAATATTTTGTTAAAATTGTTGACTTTTTCAAAATTTTCTCAGAAACCGTCTCTTAGGTTAATTTCGACGCCCTGAGTGTTTTTGACATCCATTTAATGAAATTTTATGGTTTTAACGTAGTTGACCACTGGTAATTCGTATCCACTTATTCGAACGGTTACAATTTCGCAAGTATCTGTGAGTAGGTCTTTTCGTTTTTACACACACACATATATATATATATATATATATATATATATATATATATATATATATATGTATATGTGTGTGTGTGCGATTTTTCTCAACAATTGTTTTTATATATTATGATGTGATATGCTATGTTTTTAGCTTTACAAATAAACCTTTCATACACTTTATGTTTTTAATATCATTTGTGAGCATAAACTTGTGACATGACATCCTTTCATCTTATTTGCTCATTATTACATGTTTGCATGATATATCTTAGTTATTTATATTGTCCTGGGCCAAGGACCGGCTTCTTGTGTAGTTCACATGCACCGTTTACATTCGCTTTGGATTCAAAGTTAAGTGTTAGCCTGTTCTTTTTTGTGATGTTTTGGACTCGTATGTGATGCGACTAGCGTAGCTCACGTGATGTAGTACTAGAATGTAAAACCTACACCCAACCTGTTCCATTGCTGAATATTTCTGCAATGGACTTGTGTGCTTACATAAATTAATGAGCATTGATTTCTTATAATAATGAATTGAGATTTGACGTTGAGATATCTTGTTGTTGTGCCTACATCCTTTAGTTCACTTGTGTTGTAGGGTACATATTACATACTATTATTATAATGTTTATGGGAACCATATACTTGTTTTACAACGAGGGGTTACACTTTTCGAAAAGGTTTTACAAAACTTTATTTTTAGGCTCACACCCTTGTTTTTTGCCCTTCCAGGATTTTAGTGGTAGAGGTTTCATGACGACAAGGATTGTTGGTAAAAACTGTTATGTATGAAACTTCTCCTTTCGATATAAATGTCCTTACTCTTCTTTTACTGCAATTTATCTATGCTCTGACATCACTTGTGTGATGAGTTCAATCCTTCTTACATGCGCTATCTAAATTAGTCACTTTTAGATTTTAATTTATTCACATTTTCCGCATCGCCGATCGCTTGAGTCTATAGGCTACCCTTCCTATCCGCTTCTCTACAAGGTCTACTTTCTTCTTCCTTCAGACCGGGCCAAGCCATTGGGTTGTTTAAGTAGGTTGGGCTAGGTTTGGCTTTTGGAGTTATCTCCAAGAAGGGTCGTCGCTCCCTTCATACGCCTTGTTGCTTCATTTAAGTAGGTTATGACTTCGTCACCTTCCAAGTGTTGCCTAGCACATCGCGATTTGGGTGTCTAAGTGAGCATTCTGGGTTGGGGTGTGTCATTCAGCCTCAACCAATTTCTCTCCATTATTTCATTGGTTGTTTTCGGTTTAAATTAATCCCACTAGTAAAAAATTGCTGCAGTCTTACCTAAGCCTGATAATTTTTGACACAACTCGTTAACTCGACACGAGACGACACAAAATTAATAGGTTTTTTGGTCGCCACGATAACGAACCGGGTAGTTATCGGGTAACCTGATAAGCATCTGTTAAGATAACAAGTCGGTCCAAGTATACACGTGGGTAACCCGTTACACGATAAAACAAATATAAATTTAATAATTTTAGGAGTGTGTTATCCATACACTTCTTTTTACTTTATACACACTTTTTTAATTTGCGATCGTCGTATTAATTGAATTAAAGAAAATCAAAGGACATAAATTGTGAATTAATTAAACAAGATCAAAGACATGTCGCTGTATTGGTAGTCAAGTTTTGTCTTTTCACTCTGGTCTTTGCCGGTTTCAGCTCTTTCTTGGTTATTTCCTCATTGACGTTAAGGTGGAAATTGTTTTGGCACCACATGCAATTGTTGTTGAGATTTGAGTAATTTTCCATAAATGGATACTTGGATTTCGAAGGGAGCAAGAAGAGCAGAGAAGGAAATAGCTAGAGAGAGAGAGAGGAATATTCACAACTGCAACATTCTAACCGTCGCAGAATGATTATGGCACATGGCAGTTACAAGGCATGTGAGCCATTGAAAACGAAAACTGATCTAAGACCCTACACTTGGCATATGAGCTCAAGCTATCTCAATAGAAATCAGTTACACAAAAGGACAAATAGAAAATCTACTAGGTAAATCATTTACTAACAAGAAATTAGTAAGCAATTTACTTTTCAACAACTGTTAAATATCCAGATTTGATAAACTTGGGTAAATCAAGATTCGAGATCTAAGCAGTGAGGTCAGAGAAAATTAATTAAAATTGGTGCAATTTTAAACAGATGCTCTAGTTCTCAATCATCAAATATTTAATCTTTTATTTACTTGCGCACTTTGACAAAAACGAAAACAACAAAAAACCTCTCTTCGTAGTCTGTTATAATTTAACTTTGCTTCATTAAGTTCTTGCAGATCGTGTGGAGTCACTTTCCAATGGCGTTGAGCACCCACAGGGCCTCTGCATCTCTTCTTTCATCTGAATCACCTCCTCTCGATGGAAGTACGATGTATTTTTGAGCTTCAGGGGTGCAGACACCCGCAAGGGTTTTGTCTCCCATTTATACCACGAATTGCAACGACATGGGATTACAACTTTCTTTGATGACCGAGAGCTTGAAGGAGGAGCAAGTATTCCTCTGGGGCTCCCATGTGCGATTAAAGAATCACATACTGCAGTCGTTCTCTCGCCAAACTATGCATCTTCCAAATGGTGCTTGGATGAACTTACAAATATTGTTCAATGCATGAAAGCCACCAACTCAATTCTCCCAGTCTTTTATGGTGTGAACCCCTCTGACGTAGGAAATCAAAGGGGGTCTTTTGCCGAAGCCTTTGCTGAGCATGACAAAAAGTTAATTAGTACTGAAGACAAAACGAAGGTGACCCAGTGGAAAGCTGATCTAAAACTAGTGTCCAAACTTTATGGGTGGCATTTGAGGAACTTTAAGTAAGCATGCATGAACGACTTCCCCATGTGTTATTTAAGTCAAACTTGATTGCTTCTTATACTCCCTGTTTGGTTGTTCTACTTTTCTTCCTTCCAGGTGTGAAAGAGAGCTGATTGAAGACATCGTTAAATGTGTGTGGAGGAAAGTGCAAGCTCCATTCACGATATCAGATTGCTCTCAGAGGTTAGTCGGAACTGACTCTGCACTTGAGCAACTGAGTTTTCTATTAGCTCATGATGCAAATGAGGTTCGCTTTATTGGGATAACAGGGATTGGTGGCGTAGGCAAGACAACCCTTGCTAAGCTAACTTTTGATAACCTTTTCCATCATTTTGAAGTTCACTGTTTTCTTGCCAATGTTAGAGAGGTTTGTGCAAGAGATCATACTCTAGTTGGTCTTCAAAAGAAACTTCTTTTCCCGATCTTAAGGGAAAAGATTGCAGAAATTTGGGATGAAGGGTGCGGAAGCATTTTCACTAAGAAGTGCTTGTGCAATAAGAAGGTTCTTCTTGTACTTGATGATGTGGATCAATTAAACCAACTAGAAGTACTAGCTGGAAATCGAGGTTGGTTTGGTATGGGAAGTAGAATTATTATTACAACTAGGAATGAACGTTTGCTAGTCCAACATGGTATATCAACATTATATAAGATGCAGGGATTGAATTATGGTGAAGCTCTTGAGCTCTTTAGTCTCAATGCCTTCAGAAAAGAACAACCCGAGGAAGATTTTTGGGAACTCTCTGAGCATTTCCTAAAATATGCCAAAGGCCTTCCATTAGCTCTTAAAACGTTGGGTTCTTTTTTGTACACGAGGGGTCAAGATTCATGGAAGAGTGAGTTGGATAATCTTCATAAAATTACTAAGCCAACAATTTTCAATTCACTCAAAATCAGTTATGACGGACTAGAGGAGATGGAGAAGAGAATTTTTCTCGATGTTGCTTGTTTCCACAAAGGGAAGTGCATCACGGAAGTAATACGAATACTAGATAGTTCTTTTGGAATTTCTAGTTGTATTATGTTATATATGCTAATTGAGAGATCCCTCGTAGACAAGGATTACAAAAACAGGATAGGGATGCATGATTTGATACAAGAAATGGCGTGGACAATTATTGGTCAAGAGTCTGAAGATCATGGTCTACGCAGTAGGTTGTGGCATCCCAATGACATTTTTCATGTTTTCATGAGTAATACGGTAAGGATGTCTGTAAAATTACCAAGTTTGTACAAAGATATGATTTCCTTTAGTATGATATTAGACTTAAGGAATTAATTTTTCCTTTATTCTTAATGTTAGGGGACAAGAGCAATTGAAGCCATATCCTTACGCTTGCCCCAGCCCAAAATAGAAGAAGTACGCCAGTGGAATTGTGAAACCTTCTCTAAGATGCATGGACTAAGGTTTCTGGAATTTGATAATTTGATCATTTCATCATGCCCCAAGTTTCTTCCATGTTCCTTGAGAGTTATGCATTGGAGTTGGTATCCTTCCAAATTTCTTCCAACAAGCTTTCACCCGTGTTTTCTTACTGAGCTTAAGATGCCTAGTAGCAAAATCGTTCGGCTTTGGGAGGGAAAAAAGGTAAGAATAGTACTATAGAATAAATGTTATTTTACAAAATGTTTTCTAACTTTATCAGTGCTGTGCAGGATTTGCCCAACTTGAAATATATTGATCTTACCTTCTCCTATAAATTGATGAGCACCCCAGATTTCAGTGGTCTTCCAAATCTTGAGAAGTTGTATCTTTGGGGTTGTAAGAATTTAGTTGAGATACACCCGTCTATTGCAGTCCTTAAGAGACTCAAAGTTTTGTGTCTTCATGGCTGTGAAAGGATTAAGAGACTCCCAAGTAAGGTAGAAATTGATTCTCTTGAATCTTTCGATCTTTCTTACTGCTCAAATGTGAAAAAGATTCCAGATTTTGGGGAGCAGATGAAGAATTTGTCCCAACTTTATGTAGTTGGGACTGCAATTGAGACAATACCTTCATCAATTGAACATTTGGTAGGCCTTACTGAATTGGACCTAAGGAGTTGCAAAAATCTCTTGAATCTTCCAAGTTCGATTTGTAATTTGAAGTCTCTTAGGTGTCTCAATGTGAATAGATGCTCAAAACTTGACCAATTCCCTGGGGACATGGAGTACTTAAAGACACTTTATTTAGGAATCACCATGAGAGAGCCACTTGTTGGTATGAAAAACCTTGAATATCTAGAAGTTGACGGAGCAGAATCGAATGCTAGATCAAGGGAAGGGTGGGGCCTTCTTCGCTTATTAGGACTTGGAAAGAGTCGTCTTGATCCTCCTTGTTGGGGATTGTTGTTGTCTTCTCTAAGTGGTTTATGCTCTTTGATAGAATTGGACCTAAGAGACTGTAATCTCTGTGAGGGAGATATCCCCGATGATATTGGCTGCTTGTCCGTTTTGAAAAAATTGTACATCAGTGGAAACAATTTCGTCAGCCTTCCCGAAAGCATTAGAGGTCTTTCTAAGCTTCAGCGTCTTAGGTTGGAGAGGTGCAAAAGCCTTCAAGTATTGCCACATCTTCCATCAAATATCAAATTACATGTAGATGCAGACAACTGTACTTCCTTAAAAAGGTTGTGTGATCCATCCAAGTTGAGCAGCTGTTTCGCCAATTTGTATGATTTTACTTTCAGTTCTGTGAATTGCATTACATTGGTTCAAGATGAAGGCTGGATTAATACAATCCTTTCAAGGATTCTTAAATTTGCCGCTGAGGTACTCTCTCTCTCTCTCTCTCTCTCTCTCTATATATATATATATATATTTATGTCTCTGTCTCTCTCTAATTATTAGTATGTTACAGGGACCCTGTCCAAGGTATGACACACAGATTGTAAGCCCTGGAAGTGAAATTCCAGAGTGGTTCAGCAATCAAAGTGTGGGGCATTCAGTAAATGTGGAGCTACCACTACCATCATGCAACAACTGGCTGGGGATTGCGTTTTGTGTTGTTTTTGAAGATCCTAAGCAAAACTTGGCAAATTCAGCTGCCCTTATTTGTCCTTATACTCTTCGCCAATATGATGAATTCCAGATCGGAGTTTTACCTTGTTTTCCCAATGTCACGAGTCGGCGCTGTAAAGTAGGGAGTCTTGTGTCGGAACACCTTTGGGTATTTTATTTGCCTTCTAAACTATGTCAAGCTGAGCAGATTTCATTCACAACGTTTTATGATTATGAACGCGAACCAGGCTTAAATGTAGTGAAGAAGTGTGGGGCCTGTTTGGTGTACGAGCAAGATTTGGAAGAGCTCACCCGAACACTAAAAATTTTGAAGCGAACACATGAATATTGTGACGAGGCGGCTCCGAGTGGACTTGAAAGTGGTAGCTTTGACCGCATAGAACAAATCCACAAAAGGCAGAAGGAAGGCTAATTGTTAGTAAGTCATCATCTTTATCCCAGTTGTACCTGCATAATAGCAGACGTTCAGTTCATTTTTCTGAGCTTCTTTCAATGTAAGACTATCGATTTATCTCAGTTGGTTGGCCATGCGGGCACCATAAACTTACGAATGTAAGACTATTGATTTATCTCATACTGGCTGTTTATGATCTCCCTGTCTCATGTGCTCGTCTTAAATATCTTGTTTGCTTTGCCCTCTTAGTGAAAAGACTCAATCTCATGAGCTTAAAAAGCAGTCTGTGGTGTGCAAAATGAAAATATGTCTGAAGATTAATAGTAACTATCAGTAAGTTAACTTCCCAAGGCCCCTTCCGCAAACCAAACAGACCCATACATCGTTATACATTATGTTAGAGAATTTGAGAACATGTCAAATTGTCAATCCTATTTAGGTTCTGTAGAAGGGCAATGAATACCCTGCTCTTGATTGTATATATCCTCAAAATGGAGTACTATTATTTCATGTTTCAAATGCTACTTAGGCTTCACTTTCATACGAAAATCGGAAACCCGTATCAATTGTGCACTTCTGATTTTAAACTCATTAACGCTTTCTTCTATGTTGGTGAACATAGAAGGTGCCCATGGAGAATGATAATGCTCGAGGCGGTGCCAATCTTAAGGAAAATCATGTCTTTAAAACACACTCCGAGGGATTCCACAAGATTCCGTCAACAACAATCTCTTAGCCTCTCTGTCACAAACTGCACTGAAAAACATACTCATAAATTTTGAGGTTACTTGTATGAGCTACTAGTCCTGCCAAAGTGGATTTTCGGAGTCAGATATTGTACATCATCAAGTTCAAGACTTGGCCGAACATCACAGCCAAACGGGATTTCTTCAGAGTCATCAGGAAAGACAGGCCAAAGGCACCCTTGGTTTTCTTGCTGGCAGCAGAGGAAGAGGCGTTTCACCTTTTAAGAATTCTTGCAGCTTCCTTCGCCATTGCCTCGTCACATGGTTTAGGTGCACACAAGCAAGTCCAGTGATCATATCAAACTTCTTTCAGTTCCGGAAGGTATAGTTGCCTTGCCTCTATGGCCATGATGGACCTATGCTTATATACCTGGACTAACTCATACCCTCGCAGCACTGCCCATGAAGTTAAATTGTGTCGCAAACAATCCACCGTAGTTGCAAACCCTACGGTAAAAGGATTGCACAGGCTACCGATCCCATCAGCCCTCTTAAACATTTCCTTTGTAAACCTTAACTGATGCCCCTTCCCTGACAACACTGTTTCGGTCAATTCCTCCCACTTGTCAAATCAATTCCACTTGAAACAACATCAACACGGGCAACAGAGACTGTTAATGTGTGTGTTGGATATGCTTCGATGGAGACTTGGTACAAATCTGGAAAAATACCAGAGAGTGACAGAGAATTGCAGAGAATGATGATGGAATTAATTTCTAGAAGTCCTCACACAATGCATGAGTTGTTTGTTACCGTTATACATGGAAGAGGAAGGGAGATCCGTCACTCATCAAACAGAAATACAATTTCAGCCCTTAATTGCTATCACCCTATGAGATGATGCCACTTGTCTTAATCTATCACTTAAGCTAGATACAAGAGAGAGCTGCCACATGGACTATGATCCAATGGTCTAGATTTAAACTAAAACAACTATTAAAATAAAGCATTTGAATTGTTTCTTTGGCTCCAAGTTTCGGCTGAAGGGGAGACAACTAATTTGTTGCATTACGAAGTCTACAGGTTTTACTTGTTGAGTACGCTTAGATTTTCATGTACGTCTGATGTTTTAGTGCCCATTACTTTAGTCTATAAGAGGGGAAATCGCACTATTCATATGAACAGTGTTTTGGATCACATTTCAGTTTATTTACAAGATGGCCACTCGGATGCTTTTAACTCACTTTCACTTAATTTACAAAATTGCCACTCAGGCTTAAAAACCTTTTTTTCAACCGTTGGCTGCATTTCATGTTTGAGTCGGCGAGAGAGAGGGGAGGGGGCATCATGCCTGACAAATTGGAGAGAGACAATCGCTCTCATTTTTGACTTGGAGACAGCTGGGTGTGCAGCTGGCGAGCGGAGAGAGGGGGACAGAGCGACCACAGAGGAAGGAGACACAGTGTTGGAAATGTGCCCTAAAGCCAATCATATGATGATACTTTACGGACATTTTACATGTTAAACTAATCTAGTTTAATATAAAGGGCAAAGATTATTGTTTGAGCCGTCTCATATAAATGTTATATGCTTAAACGATAAAGTCCAAGGAATATGTGATTGGAAGAATGTAATCTAATGAAGTTAGATTCATGAGACCATTCTTTCGTAGACACATCCTAAATGTTCCTGATCATAGGATTGCCAATTGGGCATTGACAGTCCGTCAAGATCGGTACGTGCTATGTCTTCTCTCAGGGAGAGTGACTAGTCTCGAGTCATTGGTGTGTGTGACATCAAGACAAGTACGTAGGTGCTCAGTAGAGAATGAGTTCACTGAACGCGATCAACGAAGAGTTCTCATACTCATGTCACATGAGAACTCATGTTTGGGATAATGCAAATTAGTCCTTTGACCTGAGGCATCACAGTTGTCTTGTGGTTAAGTCCTTGATCTTTGATTATGTCAATGTCACCCCATCGGGGTGTCCACGGCATCGTTGGGGTTAAGCCACTTAGTCATGGAGGCAAGTGAATGCGCAACAAGGGATCTCTAACCTTCAAACCGTTTGAGGGAGAATACTCTATGATATGATTTAGAATCTCTGGCCAGAGTATGAATGAGATTTAGAAAAGTCGTTCTAAATCACATTCAAGGAAATCATATAAGAACACGAATCACATTGGATAGTAGACATGAATAAATAAACTATCAAACCAAACAATGTGGTCAGGAGTATTAGATTAGAGAAAGACCGTATTGCATTTGTAATCCTAAACTGAATAGGTTCTTAACCTCTTCTGATTAGCTTGGGTAACCATGACATACGGCTAGGTGTTACTCATGGTTTGTGGAAGCCCTAAAAGTGTATTATCACTAAAGGGAGAATTGAAAGTAAGTTTCAATTCATAATCGATTTGAAAGAGTTTTGATCGCCCACTGCCTCGCTAAAAGGAACCTAATGGATCGTACACCGTATAAGGTGGAGATGGATGAAACAAACTAAATGAGTAAGAACAATTGAATAGTTTAATTATTTATGGCAAGGATTAATTAATATGTTAATTAATCAAACGAATAAGTTCGTTAAAGACCTCGGGATAGGTTTTGGACCTTAAGGCCCAATGGGCTTCGAACGTCAAGCCCATTGACTTAAGTTGTATGACAACTTAATGAATAATGATTCACTAAGACCCAAAAGCCCAAACAACCCCCCATGGCCGGCCATATAGAGAAAGGGTAGTGAACTTGCTTTAATTACAAGTTTGCCACTCAAATGAATAAAGGTATAAATATGACTTTATAGCCTTTTATTCAAAAAGGGTTTTGTTTTGGAGAAGATTGGAGAGAACATGTCTCTCCATTTCTCTCTAGAAAGGCCGGGCACCATGGAAGTTGTAGCTAGCCATCTATTCTTCCATGGTCACTCATTTATCATCCATGCTCTCCTTGGTGTAGATCCATCCAAATCCATGGATCTTAGATGCAAGGAATGAAGGCCCTATCTCTTGGGTGATTAACCTTTGTTTAAATACAAAGAGGAATCTACAAAGGTATATATTTCAACTCACTTTGTTTTGAGTTGTTTATTGGTTCACCAATCTACTAGGCTTTGAATTTCTTGGTTAATGTTTTGTTTTTAAGTGCATGCTAGCATGATTCCGCCTTTAATTGTTAATTGCATGCTTATTGATGTTGCTTAAAAGAACATGTTTTCACAAAATCTTCCTTCAAGTGGTATCAGAGCCTAGGTCTAGTAGTTGGTGAATCCTTTTGTGTTTTGTAGTTCATAGTTTGTGATTTAAAAGTTGTAATTGTTACAAGCTTTATTCTTGTTTCTTTGAATGTAAATTTTGCTAGAAAATTTGCCATCTCAAATGTTGTAGATGTAGTTCATATGAGCATGAATATTGGAGCTAAAATTTGGTGCCATGCTTTTGGGAATTTTCGGCCAAATACAAAGGGTATTTTTTTGGGTTCTTGTTTGACTTGTTAAAAGTGTTTTAAAGTGACTTTTGGAACCCCTATGTACCCTAGTTTGGTTAGATGTTATTTCCCTTAAGTTTGAATGTTTTTGGGAATGTTTTTGGGTGAAAAATGTTCATGGAAAATTTTGAGTTTTTTTCATGAGTGTTCTTCATTGTTCTTGACATTTTTGCCAAGAACAAAAAGGTTTGTGTTTTGATTCAAAGTTTTGGTTAATTTCATAAAGTCTTTGTTTTGTGTTGGTTGATGTGAATTTTCTATCACCAAAACATTTATTTTGAAAGGTGATAGAAATTGTGATGGGTGTGTAAGACTTACACACCTTACACACCACATGCATGGTTTTATGATTCACAACAACCAAAAACCACTTGCAAGGCTTTATGAAATTGTTGAAAAAATTTCCAAATTTTTGTGGACTTATCTCCACTCCCTTCCCCTCTCTAAAAACCGGCCCTCCCTCAATGGGAGTACTTTTGGGTCTTTTATGCAATTACATAAAGTTTTGATACTTTTGTGTATTTGCACTTTGGCCCAAAAGTTTACGTTTTTACGTTTAGGTCCAAAAACGCTAAAGGACAAATTGTTTTGATCCTTTAATGAAGTTTTTGCATTGATTAAATTTTGGGTTCTATTGTAATTACATGAAGTAGTGGACTTTTGTGTCTTTACAAAGTGACCCCAAAAGTTTTGCAATATAGCCCAAAAGTTGAGGTTAATTGCAAGATAGCCCAAAAGTTGTGGTTATTGCATGATGGCCCAAATTAGGTTGAGAACAAAATTGTTTTGTCTCTTTAAATGAGAATTGGATTTTCATTTTGTTTAGCTCCATTTAAATCAATTTTATGGATACAAAAACCAAATGAAAATGTTGCATTCAATTTAATTAGTTAAAGTGTTAATTAATTAAAGGGTGATTATGAACCTAAGCCTAATATAATTGAGCTATGTGATAGGCCGTTTCAAATTTGTTTGAACCATGGGAATGTGTAGATTAATTTTGGTTGTAATTTGATTTGATCAAATGTTGTAAAAGGGCATAAGCTCTTCTTTACTTTAAAGTAATTTGTTTTATGCAAATGTTGTAATGAGCATAAGCTCACCTTTACTTTGAAGTACTTCTTTATTGCTTTATTTGATATGCATGAAAATGAAGTAGTTGGGTCCAACGCCCCTAAGACAACACGCCTTAATGTGATTAAACGCGTAACTAAAATCAATCACCATCCCTAGACCGAGATTCAACACAAGGCTCGTGTTGAATCTAAACAAAGGTTCATAGTCATCCTAAGGCCCTAAGGCAACTATATAGTCCATCAAATGAATGCAAAGGTTATGTTAGTAGTATCATATACTCTTGCTTTAAAAACCATTTTATAAGCATAGTGGGAGTATTATATACAACTAAAAACAATCATATGGACCAATAGTTGTAATAGGACCAAAATAGTTTTAATAGAGATTAAAATGTATGTTTATATGTGATGAGACCTAAAACCCTCAACCAAACCATTATTAAGTTGATAAGCGTGAGAGTGCTTTGAACACTCTTTCGTGGCCTTCCACCGTGGTAGGCTCCGATCGTTTGTGACTCGTACACCGGCTTCACCCTATAATGGGGGAGTACAAAGTGCGTGCTTACACTCAGGAGGAGTTCTATATACATACATGATGAAGTGAGGTAGGCAACGAGTTTAGCCAACATGATATAATTCTGAGGCTATGCTTGAACCCCTACACGAACTAGGCATGGTGGGAATGACTTAACTAAGTACAATGACGCCAACATGATATAATTCTGAGGCATCATTTTCTAGAGGCCAAATAAGATGGGTACTTGCAAGAGGTTGTTGCAAATGAGTAAGTGTACTCTCTCATTATTATTAACGCTAGCCAACATGATATAATTCTGAGGTGGGCTTGGTAATAGTGAGCCTCCCATAACCTACTAGGAGTTTCATCCAAAACTCTCGAATTCCAATGAGGGATATGGAATTTGCCAAAAATAGTGGGTGGTGCTATTTTGATTTAAAGACCCGAATCAAATGGCTTAAAATCAATCAATTTATATTCGTTATGTATTTGTTTACCAATATATTTGCAAACGCTATCCAACACTTGACAAATAAAACCGAATGTTTTAGTTTCCGGACTTGGTACCACAATCCCAAAGAATGTCTTAAATGGATTGTATATGTACCTAAGTAGTCTCATCCTCAAAATCTTTCTATTGGTAATGTATCATTGAAAGAACATGTTAGATAAGTCTATCATGAAGAGGACAACACAAACAACCAATGCTTATTCCTTCGTTATATGAACAAAGGAACTTACGAAGATTAGCATAAAGAAAAGGACACTTTTAGTGTTATTAGTTCTTCACTTACAAATCGTTGTATGAAGAAATAATGAGTTGTTTTGAACAACCCTTAGTCAATGCAAACACTTAGTGCTTGTTTCTTTGTTAAATGAACAAAGAACTTAAGAAGAAAGCACAAAGGCATGGACACTTAATGTGCCATGATTCTCCACTTACAAATTGTTGTATGAAGAAATGAGAGTTGCTTTGAACAACTCTTGAAAGTTTGTAATTATGTTTAGAACATAATGGTTGGTTGACAAAAATAGTGCATCAACATGGACTTATGATGATTTTGAATCATTGAGTGTTGAAGTGTTAAAACCCTTCTAGAGACGGGAACTAGGCAAGGACTTCACCTTTGTGTCCCTATCCTAATCGTTCACTAAGTTTATTGTAAACTATGTAGTGTACAATAAACACATGCTCTCCAAAATGTTTGATGTGTATAACACAATTGAAATAAGTTTCAAGAGAGATAGTGGGAGTTTAGGGACCATGACTATTGTAGTCAAAGGAAAAGTCAAATGAAGAAGATAAAATTAACTCCAAGGGAACAAACTTCCTTTATGAAAGGATGGACATTGGAAGGGGTATTTGCAAGAAATGTCTTGCAAATGTCAAGAACACACCTTTCGAAGGTGTTGTAAATTGTTCTTGAAAAGTTCAAAACAGTTGGTTCTTCTACTTGAATGCTTGATTCCGTATTAGTAACTATGTTTTACAATCGTTGTAAAAGTGTGGCTAATAAGAAGTAGAAGATTAATGAGAGAAGATAAAGTACTTCACATTCGGAAAGTGAATTAAATATAGATCTCTGCGAAAGCAGATAGTACTTACTTCCTCATATGAACTACCAAAGAAATTGGAAAAACATAGATTGTCTTTATATTCCAATTTTAAGGAACTAAATTCCGTCACTATGTGAAATGGATAAATGTTTTGTTTGACAAAACATTGTTCTTTATTAATCAATGATTGGATTATGGTAATCTAATTGATTGTCTCTATAGTAGAGATAATATGGTGGTGTTAACTGTTTAGAATACAACGATGCTTAAAACCCAAAAGGTTGCAAGGTAGTGACTAATCCCAACTAAAGTTGTGATACCTCTAAAAACATAAATTACGAGTTAGTCATAGATGGATACTTAGGATCGTTAGATCCGGATCCAATGCCTTCTTGTTAAAATTGTATAGAGGCAAAATGTTTGAATCTTCATTCTTTTGGAAAGAATAAAGAATCACAAAGTTGTTGAGGCTAATTCACTTAGATGTTAGTGGCACTTGTCCACAACATAATACTACTCATGTTGTATGACATTCACCGAAGATCACCCTCGGTTGGACTATAGTTTATTTTAAATAAACACAAGTCCGAATACTTTGCAAAAGGTTTCAAGGAATTCAAGAAATGTAAGTTGATGAGTAAGACGTCTAAAGTATTTACATCCTTAGATTTGATCCAAGGAATGGTAACACTTTAGAATAGCTTTCTTGAAAGATATCAAGGAAAGAAGCATCATAAGATAATAGATTTCTCCATTAGGAGAAGAACGAACTTGAATAAGATTTAGTTCGTTGGATATTATCAATTACCCATATATATAGGATATATACTTCTAAAACAATATGATTGTCAATTAGAAGATCTTCCAAATTTTTCATGACTCCATAAGATGTAGTTGGAAAGAAAGACAAATCTTAAGCATGTTAAGATTTGGGGTTGTGTGTTAATACACAATATTTGTTTGATAACAATCTTGTAAGATATCCTTAAATTAACTTTTGGATATCGCTTCTATAAACCAACTAACAAATGTTGTTTTGTTGGGTAGTTCATTGTAATCCTACAATGTGATTTGCCTAAGAGCAAATGAACGAAGGATAGAACTCAAAGAATGGTTCTTTGAGAGACAAGAAAGTAATCAACAAATATAACAACCTAGTTCCTAGACCATAAGCTCCAAGGTAGTCGAGAAGGATTTATAAATCGTCTCAGTTGAATGGTTTGAACTTTATGACTATGTCATAGAGTTGCACCTCTTAATTCGAAAGAAATAAGAATGAAAATCCTTATGACTACATTGTGTGTATATATGATATATACTCAAGGAAATGGTAAAGTACCATTTGACCCAAAATAATGAAACCTTCATAAGCTAATTGGTAGCTTAAGGTGACTACAATCAAAGAGAATGGTTGACTTTGAAGGAACCATTTTTGACGTAGTCTTAGTTTCAATTAATTCGAAGATTGCTAGCTACAATTAAATGGTGATTCAATGTTTGGACATAATATAGGTTTCCGAAACCATTATTAAGATAGTCTTGATAATATATGTCTAAAACTATGAATCACAAGACATGTAAGTTGTAGAGATCCATCCATCATGGATCTTAGCAAGCTAGTGGGAGCTATAAGCGTCTTATGAGAGAAAGGTCAAATCGTTTGCTTTCTCATAAAGATGTAAATGAATCTTTTGTTTACTAGGTTTACAAAAGATTAGTGGGAGTTAGTCATATTCCTAAATTTGTATGTATATATATATATAAATATATATGTGATATATATGAATGTATATATGATTTATTAATTTTGGAAATGAAATGAATACTTCTTCGTTAAAGTTATGACTTTAAACATTCGTTAAAGTTATGACTTTAAACATTCTATAAAGATAGAATGTATATGGGAGACATAGTCTATATACATGGGATGGAAATCTATATTGATAGATTTCAAGATATAATTTGATTATATCAATCCCTAATAATAGACAAAAGTTGCTAGGAAGTTTCTCATATAATGATAAACTTCAATTAGAAGGACAACTCTAGTAAGACTAAGAAGTTGCTCTTCTCAAAGGGAACGTACCCTTTGACTCCCAAAGAAATAATGCGTAAGTAGAATCCTTTATGCATACGCACAAAGGTGATTTATGTATTTCATATTGTATGAAAAACATTGATATGAGTTGTACCTAGAATGGTACAAGATGATATCAGTGCAAGCCCAGGATCAGAACCATGGCAACTGTCAAGTGAATCCTTAAGTATTTAAGAAATACTAAAGGATAGATTCCTCAAAGAATGAGGAAGAATTAGAGTAACGTAATGGAAGTGTAAATGTATTAGATTATGAATCTAATCCATCATTGGATGTTTCTTCATTATGAATGAAGAGATAAACGAATATCTCTTTATTATGACTAAAGAGATATTTGGATGGAAACATTAAAGTAATGACTTTAGTGTGTTCCATTATGAATGCAAAATATATTGCCATATAGAAGTTTGCAACAATGTTGTTTGGATGGGAAAGTTCATTTAGTGAACTCTCTATTCGGTTCCAACCAGAAAGTGTATCTAGTGTACTGACACTATGACACTAATGGGGCGATAGCTCAAGCCTGGGAATCAAGGTCTCATCAAGATCCGAACTCATATGAGAGACTGAACCACATGATTGAGAATCATGTATAATGGTGACGTCGTTATTCTCAAGGTTGCTTCTATGGATAACATATAGATATCCATTGCCTAGGCCTACTATTCAGCCATTTATGAAATGACTACAAAAGAGGTATCATCACTGATGACTAAGCTGATTGGCTCTAGTGCAAGTGGGAGATTGTTGGAAATGTGCCCTAAAGCCAATCATATGATGATACTTTACGGACATTTTACATGTTAAACTAATCTAGTTTAATATAAAGGGCAAAGATTATTGTTTGAGCCGTCTCATATAAATGTTATATGCTTAAACGATAAAGTCCAAGGAATATGTGATTGGAAGAATGTAATCTAATGAAGTTAGATTCATGAGACCATTCTTTCGTAGACACATCCTAAATGTTCCTGATCATAGGATTGCCAATTGGGCATTGACAGTCCGTCAAGATCGGTACGTGCTATGTCTTCTCTCAGGGAGAGTGACTAGTCTCGAGTCATTGGTGTGTGTGACATCAAGACAAGTACGTAGGTGCTCAGTAGAGAATGAGTTCACTGAACGCGATCAACGAAGAGTTCTCATACTCATGTCACATGAGAACTCATGTTTGGGATAATGCAAATTAGTCATTTGACCTGAGGCATCACAGTTGTCTTGTGGTTAAGTCCTTGATCTTTGATTATGTCAATGTCACCCCATCGGGGTGTCCACGGCATCGTTGGGGTTAAGCCACTTAGTCATGGAGGCAAGTGAATGCGCAACAAGGGATCTCTAACCTTCAAACCGTTTGAGGGAGAATACTCTATGATATGATTTAGAATCTCTGGCCAGAGTATGAATGAGATTTAGAAAAGTCGTTCTAAATCACATTCAAGGAAATCATATAAGAACACGAATCACATTGGATAGTAGACATGAATAAATAAACTATCAAACCAAACAATGTGGTCAGGAGTATTAGATTAGAGAAAGACCGTATTGCATTTGTAATCCTAAACTGAATAGGTTCTTAACCTCTTCTGATTAGCTTGGGTAACCATGACATACGGCTAGGTGTCACTCATGGTTTGTGGAAGCCCTAAAAGTGTATTATCACTAAAGGGAGAATTGAAAGTAAGTTTCAATTCATAATCGATTTGAAAGAGTTTTGATCGCCCACTGCCTCGCTAAAAGGAACCTAATGGATCGTACACCGTATAAGGTGGAGATGGATGAAACAAACTAAATGAGTAAGAACAATTGAATAGTTTAATTATTTATGGCAAGGATTAATTAATATGTTAATTAATCAAATGAATAAGTTCGTTAAAGACCTCGGGATAGGTTTTGGACCTTAAGGCCCAATGGGCTTCGAACGTCAAGCCCATTGACTTAAGTTGTATGACAACTTAATGAATAATGATTCACTAAGACCCAAAAGCCCAAACAACCCCCCATGGCCGGCCATATAGAGAAAGGGTAGTGAACTTGCTTTAATTACAAGTTTGCCACTCAAATGAATAAAGGTATAAATATGACTTTATAGCCTTTTATTCAAAAAGGGTTTTGTTTTGGAGAAGATTGGAGAGAACATGTCTCTCCATTTCTCTCTAGAAAGGCCGGGCACCATGGAAGTTGTAGCTAGCCATCTATTCTTCCATGGTCACTCATTTATTATCCATGCTCTCCTTGGTGTAGATCCATCCAAATCCATGGATCTTAGATGCAAGGAATGAAGGCCCTATCTCTTGGGTGATTAACCTTTGTTTAAATACAAAGAGGAATCTACAAAGGTATATATTTCAACTCACTTTGTTTTGAGTTGTTTATTGGTTCACCAATCTACTAGGCTTTGAATTTCTTGGTTAATGTTTTGTTTTTAAGTGCATGCTAGCATGATTCCGCCTTTAATTGTTAATTGCATGCTTATTGATGTTGCTTAAAAGAACATGTTTTAACAAAATCTTCCTTCACACAGGGCCTGACAGATTGGAGAGAGATAGGAGCTACGGGTTTGGACTGGGTGAGAGAGAGATTTAGGTAGGTACTCTGCCAGGATCTATGGGATTTTCTCCCATTTTAGAGAGAGAGATGGGCAGGGAGAGAGATACAGGGCGGAAAGCATGGGTGTGTGTATTCTTTAGGGTTAACGGGTTACGCATAGAGGCGGTGAGGAGGGGATGGGTGAGGGACGAATGGCAGGGTCTGGGTTTTCAATTTTCTCCCTTGATTCTAAAGGTAATGCACTGCTTTTTTTTTCATTGTTTAGTGTCTAATTGCCATTTGCTTTGTTACAATTTTCATTTATATTTTGTTCTTTCATTTAAATTGTAATGGATGTTTATAAATTTTTGAGTTGGGTGCTAGGATTATGTCTCGGTTTTTGTGAATTAGGGTCTTCCACTGCTTTAATTTGTTTGTTTCTTGATTAATTTTTGTCTGATTGATCCTTTTTCTGTTTTAGAATTGTTACAATTTTTTTGTTCCTTAATTAAAATTGTCATAGATCTTTACAGATTGTTTAGCTCACCTTAGGGTTAGCTCTTTTTCAGTTTATTGTTTTTAATTGTTGTTTACTGTTTGATTAGCCATTCCATTTATTAAAATTGTCATAGATATTTTTTCTATTATTAATGCTATCATAGATATTTTAGATTGTTTACTTAACTATTAGGGTTTGCTCTTAGTCTTTTCTAGGTTGTTTAGATCACCTCTAGGGTTAGCTGTATGTCCACATTTTTTCCTACAACCTAATCCGTTCTCCTAACAACCATAATGTAGATAAATTTGTGGTGCTCCATTGCACATAGCCAGCAAGCTTCATTAAAGGTATCATAGATATTTTTAAATTGTTTAGTTAACTATTTGAGTTTGCTCTTAGTCATTGTGAATTAAGGGACTACACTGTCTTCATATTTGTGTTTTTCAGATATTTTTGTTCCCTTTGCTTATAGGTAAACAAAATGAAAACTCCTTTTTAAGTTTATTGTTTTTAAATTTGGGAGTTTAGGCTGTTTAGTTAACTGTTCAGTTCACTGTTAAGGTCAGATTTCTGTCTTTATAAATAAAGGGTTGCACTGTGCTCTTTGTGTGTTTCTTCATACTTTCCCACTAATTGCTTCTCACCAAATCACCTTCAAGGTCTTTTTCCATTTCACATCATTCGAATATCTCTATGTTGCTAGGTTGTTTTGCCATTTCTTGGTTGCTTCTGTATTTGTGTGATGCACTTTTTAATTTTTTTTTTTCATATGCATGCAGATCCAACACAAGCATACAGATCAAACCTTTCATTCACACAGCAGCCACCAAATCAACCATTTCTGAGGTGTTTGTCTATCCATTTTAAAATTTTGTTACGTTTTGTTAACTTTTATACAAAAGAAATTATAATACAAATCTCTATATTGTGTTTGAAACTTTCTAACAACCAGTATGGACAACAAGTTTAGATGTCTATTTGTTGTTTATAGAAATGATATTTTTTCATTTAACTCGACTTACTATGCATCACAGACTATTACATCACCACAATGGATCTCTTTGTTCCATCCTTTCTCCATGTTCTGCTACAAAGTTTTTTGACTTAGTCAATTTAGAAAGTTGGAGGGTTGTACACCTCATTTGCTTTGTGCTAATTTTAGTTCTCATCCGTTTTTCTCATTCTGACAATCTTATTTTGAATGTATACTTATTTGATTTGTGGCTTCTGTGTGGTATGTTGTGTATTCTTAGTGTGTACGGTTTGTCTTAATGAATAAGTACATCGTTTGTGTGTACAGTTGAGAATTTGGATTAATTATATGATTATTTAAATTATCCTTAATTGCTTGGGTTTGGGGGGTTGGGGGGGGGGGGGCTGGGAAGAAGCAAGACAGAAGGGGGCGGAAGACAGAAAAAAAAGGGCGAGAGAAACAGGCTGCGTTCTTTTGCTTGGATTTTTGTTTGGATTTGTGGAATCACCATTAATGAATATATATGCAATCAGATATATATATATATATATATATATATATATATATATATATTATGTAGAAATGTCCATGAAAGCAACAATAACCAATTTGTCGATTATTGCTCCCTGCTTCCATTATCTGTGATTTAATTATTTTTATTTTATAAAACCATGCATCCATCATAACTTTTCTCCAACCTACCTGACCCAATGCCAAATAATGTTTTGTATATGTTTACAATGATGTAATGTGGCCATTGAAATGATCTCAGAATGAGAAAGTGATCAATTGTGTTTCCGAAGTTTTGTGTCATGAAAGATAATCCTAAGATTCAACAATTTTTAAACATTTTTACATTTACTTGGTAAAGGATGAATCCAACTTCAATCTTAGCTTTTTCATTATTTATTATGCTGCTTTTCTATTTCGAAGTTCTTATTTGTTTTACTTAGCTTTAATTTCATTTGATTAGCTTTATTAGATTACATTTAGAGTATGTCTATGCTTTGAAGCTCTGACATTTCCAGGTTGTGATTTGGTTTAAGGTTTTGTGCTTGCCTTTGCTTCTGTGCATAAAGAAATTTAAGTGTTTTTCTCAATTTGTTTTGTTCTGTACATTCAATTTAATTATTTTTGTCAATTTCTTTTCGTAATTTATTTTTCTCAGTTTGGGTGATTTGAACACCTAAATTATGTTCTGTTTTATATCCTGTTGATTCAAAGAATGGCCCTTTCTTCTGCCAATCATTTGAACCTGAATGATTAAAAACAGTTCACATTTGCTTCCATTTCCAGGCTGTCATTTGGTTTAAGGTTTTTTAAATTTCCTTTGCCTCTGTGCATTTCAATTTCAATGTTTTTGTCAATTTACAGTGCTTGCTAAATCGATTTCAAGGGTGGAAGTATAGCTAAAACCCTCAAGAGTTTTAGTTACTTATACTATTTCCCCATACTTTCCTGATTTCGTTTTGGATCTTAATAATAGCTGCTATATTGCTTTAAATTGTCAATGATTTTAGTTCTTTGTTTTATTTTCTTTTTGGAACTCATGAGTGTGCAGTTTGATCACTGAGTTTGACAAACAAATATATAGAACTTTTCAAATAGACTTTAAATTTATCCCATAGATTTTCTCCTTTTCTTTTTCTGATTGTTGTTGCCATGCTGAGAAAAAAAATTATATTAATGACTGTTCATTTGCCTCTATAGTATTTCTTAGTTATTTTGATCTCCACTGGTTCTCTACATGGTGTGGTTTTTCAATCAGTTAGCAGTTTTTAAAAATTGAAAAACATTATAGTTGTAAGCGTAATCATTTGATTAGTCTGCCTTATAGCATAATTCCTGGACACCAAGGATCTAACCATGTACAAGGCCCAACTATATAGTTTGTTTCTATTTGCACCTGGTAGGCTTTCATTTCAGTATAGCCTTTCATTTCGTTTCATATAGGTTAGGCTTCTTTTTCACCATTAGCTATCTTCTGATGATAGTTTAATAGCACTTGGGAATTTAGCGCAAATAAGTTATCTACTCTATTTATTTCTACTGAGCAATATATCTTTGCCGAGTAATATAGTTGCCCGTTTCTCTGTTTCGATTATTTTATCTGATAAGAACTCATAAGTTGCCTATGTTTAAAGCTACTTCATTTGATTGGTGTTTTAGTTTGTGTGGTTTACCCAGAAGAAATCTAACACTGTAAGAAGCTGGATTCTGGTGGAAATTGGACAACTTTGTGGGGATTTCAAGGTCTTTCTGAGAGGTGAATGTTTTGGAAGGTAATATTTTGTGTGTGTTTATATATTCTCATTGCCATGTAATATTTTGTGTTTAATACTTTTGATTCTCCTTTATGTTTTAGTTGATTCTTACCCACTATCACTCTGCCCCAGACTTAAAATGCCTAAAATCAAGTCAAAACTTACGAAAACTCACATATAACACTATCTTTTTTGCTATGTTAGTACCAATCTGTGAGCATTTAACAAATACCTTCCTCGCTGCCAGTTTTGATTGCTGATCACTTTTTGCACCAGTGCATACCTAAAGTACCATAAAGATTAAAATTTAAATATCTTAACCAAAGGCATCCAAGGTATGATGGGTGCATAACTCAAGATTTAAAATCATAAATAAGGGAGAGCAGGGAAAGGAGAGGGTGTATATCAAGTTGAAAAGGGTCGACAAAATAGAATGCAGTAGTTACCTGGGTTGTGGCATGAGTAAACTTAAAGCCAAATTTATTACCATAGAAGTTTAGTAAATAAACATGCGCATAAAAGGATCAGTCCATTACTAAATATATATCTTAAGCATCAAAATTTAGGAAGACTGATGCTTGCTTTTTAGCTCTTGAAGTATTGATTTTAGGTGGTTCCACCTTTAGGGCTTGGGTTAGCAATGAAATAGATGAATAATAGCTTGAGTAATTACAAGAGCTAATGTTAGTGATTAAGACGGGTTAACATGCAAAAACTTCCAGTCTTTACAAATGTGAGCTTTTTCAGTAGGTGTGTTTTGTAATTCATCATATTTGTAAATTTCCTTTGTTTTTTGGTCTGTCTTTGGTCATTTAGCTAAAATTTCTTTAGATTTGCTCTTTAAATTTGAAAGTCTCTAAGTTGCTAACGGATCTACATTGTTTGCAGATTTTATAAATTTGGATCATTTAAGGAAGAAGTTGGTTCCATCCTGTTTTGAGGTATATAATTATGCGCCATCATTTTTGTTCAAAGCCTATTTAGCTATCTACCTTTTTTAATTTATATTTGTGAAGCTTTGATGCTTAGATTTTAAATATATAATTCAATTTTTTATCGTTTGAGCTTACATTGGAACTGGGTTTCTTTCTATTTAGTGTGCGTATCTGTATCTGTTCGTTAATGTCAAGGCTGAGATAACTAAGCATCCATTGAAGTTTGACAAATGCTTATATATACATTTAAGTTTGAAAGGGATGGAATTGTTTTCTTATTTAGTAATCGCCCTACATATATATATATATATATATATATATATATATATATATATAATGTATGTATGTATATATATAATGTATGTATGTATATATACTTTTGGTAGTGTGTCATTACCATATGCTTTTGCTCCAACGATTCTAACCTAGATTATATCATATACATACTTTTGGTAGTCTGTCATTGCCATATGCTTTTGCTGGAAATGATGTATCCCTCCTTGCTTTTACTTCAACTACTAAAATCATCTGCTACCCCATAATTTTCACCAACCGTACTCCACAGTGAACCATTATTTGCTCTGTTTAACCTATTCCTTCTGAAACCAACGTTCTCACAATCTAACCCCTGTACTAATTCAGAACCGACTCGGATACCTCATGCTTGCTTTAGGCCTTTAAATTAATATGGTGACAGATGATGCATTCCCGTTGTTAGCAGCTTTTCTTTCGTGAAATGTAAATTTGTCCTATATTAAGTTTGTTGAACTGTCACAGGTAGAGTCCATTGCACTGTCGTAGATTGAGTTACTTTTCCTGTGTCCATTTGTTTGCGCTTTGAATTTTGACTCTCAATCTCACTGATTTGTTGTAGTTTAGATCAAAGTCTCATTACAACGTCGTGATCTGCTCTTCTTCTGCCTTTGATCTAGGGGTTCAGACCTATTGCATTTAAATCAAGGCTTTGGTATGTCACCTAAACTAAGATGCATTGTTTCCCCATGCTTTCTGTTTGAGTTAATGCAGATTTATAATTTTTCAATCGATTGTTTCGTTTTATCAGCTTATGTCATTCGTTTGCTTTTTTTGCTTTGTTTCTCATTCTTGGTTATCTCTGTGATCCTTTGATACTTCTCAAGTTCATTGGTTTCTTTGTTTTTGTTGGTTTTAATTTAGTCTCAACCATTCTATTATTGTTCAAAGGTGCATTGATGTCATTTGTGATTTTGCTTTAACCAGGTGTTCCTAATTCTTAGTCGAATGTTGTTAGCCATTTTATATGTTTTTTTGTCAATTGCTTTCTTTCTTTGTTGCGTTTTCAATTTTCCAAACCATTCTTTAGACATTAGTTACTTTGGTTGGTGTTTTGGTTAGGTTTTCCTAAGAGTCAACCTTCTCATCCCTCCCAAAGTACTTTAATGAGTGCTGTTAATAACTACTCTCTCCGAATAAACCTAACTTATATCCAAAAAACTCATAGCTTCTATATTTGAGTTTTAAAAATCTTTTACAATGTTATTTTAAGACCTACAAGCTAACTAGATTTTTCTTTCTAAAATACATAAATATTAACGTTCTATTTAATTTGTCATTCAGGGTTAATAAAATGGTGAAAGACATTGATCGAAGCGAACAACAAATTCTAGGAGGTGTTTTGGTAAAAAATTTAAAGGAACTGATTAAGGCTCGACACGATGAAAAGAATGAAGGAACGATAAAGAAATATTCCGATATTGCCCCAGGACCCAATGCAAAGAAATCAGTCAAAATAGAAAAAACAAGGTTCGGTTTGCGTGTTTATGGTAAGGGCCCAAACCGAAACAAATTGGTGGTCCACACTATCTATTCTCTTGAAAATTGTAGTAATTCACCAAAAGAACAAGTTCCGTTGGATGAAGCAGTTTAGCTTTTGTTTAAAAAGGTTTATCAGTGGTATCTGCACGTTTGGTTGTTGCAAGAAGATTCTAATTTTTTTGCTCTTCCTTTCCTCCACTGTAAGGGCTTTTTGGGCTTTAACTGTATAAAGACGGAACAGTTGTTAGATAAGATAAAGGCTGTGTAATTCTTTTTTGTTGGGTCATGATGCCAATTATGTAAACAATTAACCTTTTTACCGTTTGTATAATAAACTATTGGCATTACTCTTTTTTGCACCTCTTTGTTACACTCCTATCTCGCAAATTAATTTTTTTTCCTAACAAACCTAATCGATCTGGGATTATGATTCTTTGCTTATATATTTTTTGCATTTTTGTTGTTAGTAAATAATGTCCTTTGACTCATGCTTCTTTGTTAGGTATAAACTTTTAAGACAATTGTTATATTTATGTTTTCGAATTCTTGGTGAACATGCCGTTCTCATAAACAAAATGTTTATTTCGTTATGTGCTCTTATGGCGAAATTGAGAGAATTTATTTTTAAATTCCAACATTAGTTGGTATTTATATCAATTCTATTCTCTTTTTAAACTCTTCAAATTTTAGTTAGTTCCTCAATAATTTTTAATTCGTTTCTCCAAAAAATATATTTGTGTGGATCTTTGGCTTTGTAAGTTTTGTTTTTGCAGCCATATCTAAATTGTTAAAAACTATGTTAATTAATGTGGGTTTTCGGTTTGTTTTTCAAGTGGGGAAGAAGTGAGCGACAGATTTATATTGTTACTTTCGGTTACTATGTAATTATTTCAATATGGAAGTCATGGATATCAAGTAAAAATGCAACAATTTAAAATACAAAAGGTACGTACGGTGTGAAAAAGGTGGGTTTAAAGATGGTGACGTTTGAATGCATGTCAAGATTGTTACTCATGGTTTTGTAGTTGTGTTGATAGTCGTAAAAAATGATGACAATGGTTACCTGACTATTCCTTTGCAGTAAATTTAAATGTTTTGGTCTTTAGTAACTACTCAACTTATTACTTTTTAACTACAACAAATGTGATTCATAAAGTTGAATTTGATTCTACTCAAGGGTGTCAATTAAGGCCTTACACTTTACATCTTGCATAATCTATTGGTGTTAAGTAAATCAAACCTAAATAATTTTTTCCTTTTTGTCAATTTTATGAATGCATGTCTTGCAATATTAATGTTGTTGAGTTGTGCATTAGTTTTTATAGTTTGATATTTGTTCTATTTTTCGCTTCTCTCTAATTAAATATATTTTTATATTTTGTCTTTCTCTTCCTGTAGGTTCTGTTTTTATCGTTACAGTCCTTTATTCTTTTTTGGTGGCATTCATACGCATCTACGCTTTCGTCTATATAACGGTTAGATTTCTATCACTCTTAAGAAGCTTCACCTTTTTTATTTGCTTTTACTTTTTTCTCAATTTTCATGTCCAATTGTTGATGCATGCTTTTTTTAGATCATAATAACATCGTTATTCAATATTAATGTTGGTTTCATTTATCACAATTTTTTAGCAATTGTCGTTCACTTAATTTGTTCATTTTCCACTCTTTTTACTATTATGTTCACTTAATTTGTTCATTTTCCACTCTTTTTACTATTATGTTCACTTAATTTGTTCATTTCCCACTCTTTTTACTATTATGTTCACAAGTGGTTGCGATTTTGAAAACCTCTTGCTTTAATGGGCTATGGTTTACCGCTTATTTCATATGGTTCACCATCACATTACTTTTATTAGAAAGTAAACAACTGCCGTTTGGTTTTTTCCGTTTATGTAGAATTATGTCTAGCAGAATAAGGGTATCAAAGCATAGCAGGATAGGGGTATCTAAGAAGGCCACTAGAACTCAACGCACCGATTTGCCTACATCTACTGAGATTGTTAATCTCAATGATATGGTGTTGCAAGATGTTCCCACCGCTTATGACGATGAATACAACAGTACTTCAACCTCTTTAGTATTCTCAAACAAAGGAAACAATAGTCTCCAAACATTTGCACCAAGTTTTGAACAAAATACTCCTGTTGGTGGTGTTTTTATGTCACATTTGGCAGCTGGAACAAGTTCTCATCAAGTTTCTGTACCTCTTCTTATCGCTGATCATGCCATTGTGCACTCTCTATTGGCCAGAAATACTCCAAGTATTCATTCTGTTACAAACCCGCTCATTATTGGGCAAGCCACCTATCAGAAAAAAAGAAAGCGTATGCACTCTTTCAATATAACTTTTTGTATTTCCTTACGGATTGCAAAATTTGACTTTCCTCCGTTAATTAACTTCTATCAATTTGTTTGATGTAGCTTCTATTACTCTTTCTTTTTATAGGGATTGATCCAGAATACGTTGATTTTGGATTAAGAAATTACCAATGTCAGTATTGCAGTGCTCTATTTTGGTCTGCAGAACAGACAAAAAAAAATCCTGAGTGTCCTTCTTCTGTTTCTACCCTGCAGTTTACTGCGTGTTGCATGACTCAAAAAGTGCAATTCCCACGTCCTAAACCCACTCCCGCTTTTTTGGATCATTTGTTAAACCCCACAAATTCTCAAAGTTTTTTGCAGTTCAAAAAAATTATTAGATCATATAATTCAATGATGGCGTTAACTTCAATGGGGGCCAAAGTTGATGGATCGATCAACAAGGGTCGAGGTCCATATATTTTAAAATAAATGGTCAAGTGCATCATTTGATGGGTTCTTTGTTGCCTCCAGAAGGCAACGATCGTAAATTTGCACAATTGTACATTTATGACACTCAAAATGAAGTCATCAATCGTATCTGTTGTTTCAACAGATCAGAAGCATCTGAAAAACTCAATCAACAAGTTGTTGGTGGCCTCATTAAAATGCTAGACAAGTGTAATGAAGTCGTTCAACTTTTTAGGCAAGCCAGGGATAGAATTGATGAAAGATCCACAAGTAATTTACGCCTACGTTTGTACGGTGCACAGAGCAACCATGATATGCAGTACAATCTACCGGCATGTGACGGGATAGGTGGCTTGATAGTTGGGGACATCGGCCAATTTCACACCGAAAGAGATATTGTTGTGGAGCATAAAATAGATGGCCTACAGAGAATCACAAAGTTACATCCTAAATACATGGCTCTTCAATATCTTCTTTTCCCATACGGTGAAGATGGGTACAAAAAAGGTCTTCCTTGGAATCCAAATTTTAGGGGGAAAAAACCAAAGAATGGGGGGGGGGGGGGTAACAATGAGAGCATTTTTGGGTTATCAAATTCAGGATAGACCAGGACAAAGTGACACCCTGTTAAAAGGCGGTAGATTGTTTCAACAATACTTAGTTGATGCATATGCGACTCTTGAAGAAGATCGGTTAGACTTCATTAGGTTAAATCAAGATTCTTTTAGAGAAGAAGGTCTTAAAGGAATTCATGAAGCTCTCAAAGCAGGAAATGCAAGCAGTTCTGGTGTTGGTAAGAGGGTCATTTTGCCAACTTCGTTTACTGGCAGTGTTAGATATATGATAAATAATTATCAAGATGCCATGGCTATATGTCGTCACCATAGAAATCCTGATTTATTTATCACTTTCACCTGCAATGCTAAATGGCCTGAGATGATTGAAGATCTATGTGATAAACCTGGTTGTAAAGCTGAAGACAGGCCAGACTTAACTTCTAGAATTTTTAAAGCAAAACTTGACCATTTGATAAAATACCTCTAGTCAGGAAAACCTTTTGGTGTTGTCGAATCAGGTTAGTTCGTTACACTTGACCAATTTTTTCCGTTGATTTGTTTCAATCTTATCACAACAAGTCCTAAGAGTCCATGGTTTTAATCTATCTACATGTTTTTTTTTTTAAACAGTGATTTACACGGTGGAGTTCCAAAAAAGAGGCCTTCCTCATTGTCATATCTTGCTCTGGGTTAATAAACATTATAAGTGTCATTCGCCTTATGATGTTGATCCTATCATTTTGGCTGAGATTCTTACTGAAGAATGTGACAAAGCTGGGTATGATGCAGTTTCGCAATACATGATACACGGCCCATGTGGTGTTGCGAATCAATTTTCGCCTTGCATGAAAGAAAACAAATGTTCAAAAAAATTTCCTAAATCTTTCACAAATGAAACCACTTTTTCCACAGAGGGTTTCGTTGCATATAAGCGTCGAGATATAGAGAATCTGTTTGTTCTAAAAAATGGAATCAAGCTTGATAATGCATTTGTTATCCCTTACAACCGTGAGCTATTATTGAAGTATCAAGCACATATAAACGTTGAATCATGCTGTCAATCAACACTCATTAAGTATATTTTTAAGTACATAACTAAAGGTGTTGATTGAACTAGAGCTGTTTTTTAGGATGAGGAGTTTGATGAGGTTGTGGCTTATTTAAACTGTAGATACTTATGTCCATACGAAGCAGTTTGGAGATTGTTACAGTTTCACATTCATTTTAGAGAACCATCCATTGAGAGGTTGTCTATACACCTTCCAGCTAACCAAAATGTTCTTTTTAGAGATACTGATGACCTAAACTATGTTGTCAACCAACCTAATCTTGAAAGCACTATGTTAACACAGTGGTTTCAAACCAATGCCCAAGACCCTGATGCACGTGTGTTATCTTACGTTGAATTTCCTACAAAGTATGTTTGGAAAAATGAAGAGAAACAATGGACACGTAGAAAAAGAGGTAGATCTTTAGGAAGAGTTGCTTATATTCACCCTGCTGCGGGTGAATTATACTATTTGAGGTTGCTGCTGAATTACCAAAAAGGCAGCTTCAGTTTTGATCATTTGAAGACCGTCAAAGGCATTCTTGAACCAACATTCCGAGCTGCATGCACCTCGCTTGGCTTACTAGGAGATGATAAGGAATGGAATAGCGCCATGTTAGAAGCGGTTGTCACAGCGTCATCCTTCCAATTAAGGCAATTGTTTGTCACATTGGTTCTCTTTTGTGATGTTACTGATCCATCAACTTTGTTTGAAACACATTGGAAAACGATGTGTGATGACATTTCGAAAAACATGATCAATGCTTTTGGCCTGCAAGATCTCTCTAACTACCAAGATCAACTTAGAAACTCACTTTTGTACGAGTTAGAGAAATTGTTTACTGCTTCAAATAGTTCTTTGTCGAAGCATAACCTACCACAACCAAACAATTCGATGATGGATAAACTTACAAATAGGAGTTTAAGGGAGGAGTTAGATTATGATGTTCACTCACTAAAACATGAGCACTCAATCCTAATCAGCCAATTAAATAGAGAGCAAAAATATGTTTATGACAATGTCATTGAAACAATTCACAACAACAAATCTGGACTATTCTTTGTACATGGTCATGGTGGAACAGGCAAAACTTTT
The DNA here is from genome assembly GCF_916048215.2 of Malus sylvestris. Lineage (NCBI taxonomy): Eukaryota > Viridiplantae > Streptophyta > Magnoliopsida > Rosales > Rosaceae > Malus > Malus sylvestris. Next base: position 3,383,912 of record NC_062264.1, on the reverse strand, counting down.
TTGTGGACCACCATTATAGCTAGAATTAGATCCCAAAATCAAATTGTTGTAGCAGTCGCTTCATCTGGAATTACCTCATCTTACTTCCTGGTGGAAGAACGGCTCATTCTAGATTTAAGATTCCTATAAACATAACGGATTGTTCGGTTTGTGAAATTAAAAAAAGGACTCATCTTGCAAAACTGATTGCTAAAGCTGCTTTCATAATTTGGGATGAAGCCCCCATGAATCATAAACGATGTTTTGAAACTCTAGATAGATCCCTTCGTGATGTTCTTAAAGGATCAAAACCAGGTTTTGACCATTTACCGTTTGGAGGTAAGCCGATTCTTTTCGGAGGTGATTTTAGGCAAATTCTTCCTATTGTTCCAAACGGAAGTGTCGCTGACGTTGTCGAAGCTTCATTGACGAGTTCATACCTTTGGCCCTGTTTAACAATTTTTTTCTTAAAGCAAAACATGAGGCTTTTGAAAACAACTCTGGACGAAACAGAAAAACAAGAACTCGCAAATTTTGCAAAGTGGATATTAGACATTGGAAACGGTACTACCGCCAATTCTTTATCTTCAACTAATGAAGAAAGCTCTTGGGTTCAAATTCCAAACCAATTCCTTATTCATTTTGATTAAGATCCCATCAAAACCATGGTTTCAGCTGTGTATACAAATTTCAAAACTAATTTTCGAGATGTACCATATTTGAAAGAAAGAGCTATTGTGACACCACGCAATGATACATCGACTGAAATAAACGATTTTATGTTGGGTATAGTGCCCGACGAAAATCGTACCTATCTCAGTTTTGATTCGGTGTCTTCTTCAACGGAAAATTTAGAAAATTTAGATGTGCTTTATCCAAATGAATTTCTAAACCAACTTGATTTACCTTGTTTACCGCACCACAAGTTAGATTTAAAAGTTGGTACCCCATTGATGTTGCTTAGAAATTTAAACCAAAGTAGTGGATTATGTAATGGAACAAGATTGGTTGTGATGCAATTGAACAACAAAATTATACAAGCACGAATCATAACGGGAAGCAACATTGGTGAAACAATTTATATCCCTAGGATTATTACTGAATCATTTCAGCATAAATATCCCTTTACTTTGCGAAGGCGACAATTCCCTCTTAAAATTTGTTATGCAATGACAATCAACAAAAGCCAAGGACAATCCTTGAAAATTGTTGGCCTTTATCTATCGCAAACTGTTTTTTCACATGGCCAACTATATGTTGCGCTATCCAGAGTCACCTCCACAAAGGGTCTCAAAATCGTTATTGCTCACGATAGCGACATGCCCTATGGTTATACAAAAAACATAGTTTATAAAGATGTTTTAAAACATTTACATGAAGGTATAAGTTTGCATTATTATTTTATCCTTTACTTTATTTTTGTAAACATGGCTACAACATTTCTTTAATAAATCATTGTATTAAGTTTTAAATTTAATATGCTTCTCAATTGTTTGTATATGTAGATTAATGGAGCAGCAACCAATTCGTTTACTGAAGCCATACCAGCCAACAAACAAACTCCAAATTAGGGTATGCAGAATGTGGACCACAAAGAGCATCGGAGATAATCCTCAACCTATAAGTCTTGATTGTGTCTTTATTGATAAAGATGTAAGACTTTTACACCTTTTTACTTTTCGTTCAATGCTAGCATTCTTTCGTATCCATAATGTGCACACCATATTCTTAATACGATAAACATAAGATCTTAAATGTTATCTAAGTAGCTACAACTACACTATACGTACTGTTTTTGTTATTCTTAAACTACATGCATTAAATGTTATACCGCTCATTTAGTGTTATCTCTCATTTTTTATTTCTTCTTCTAAAAGGGAGATGCGGTTCACATAACCATGAACGCTCGAGACATCCAATTTTTTTGGACCATCTAAGTGTAGGCAATGCATACGAAATAAACAAATTTCGTGTCGTACACAACAGGAGATCAAGCAAGGTTATCCTTCATGCTGCGATGATTGAATTGAATAAGAACATCACAATCGTTCCTATTCACAAAACAAGTCAAGAGCTCCCAATGCACTGGTTCAATTTAATTGAACTTGATCAACTTTATCAAAGAATCAACAACGATGTTGAGCTTACAGGTAACAAATTTAGTTTCAAATGTCGCTCTAACTTCTAACATGATAATTTATTTTTTTATTTTTTGGCTTCGGTGTGCACTCATTCCCGCCGCTTAATATTATATGTAGATGTGTTTGGTTGCCTAACGGCTGTACAACCGACTGAAGAGATCACTATCCAAAAGACAAGAGTTGCAAAAAAGAGAAATCTTAGCCTAAAAAATATTAAGTAAGTTTTGTTTACGTTAAACTCTGAATATTATTTATATGGAACCGTATTTATAACATATACAAAACTGCCATCATTTGTATTACTTACAGAGACGAATCAGTGAGAATCACCTTATGGGGAGAGATTGCAACAAATTTTGAGAACAGTGGAATACAATCGCTTTTGCCACCTGTATTTGTGGCTTTAACAAGCCTCAAGGTCAACCAATACCAAGGTTATGCCCTGCCATATTTTATCTAACTATTTAAAGTTTCAATTTATTGATTTTTATGTTTTATTTATAGGAAATCCTATTCTCGGAAGCACATGATCAACCGTTTGTGTTTTCAATCCGGAGATTCCGCAACTCTCCGAATACAAACACAAGTAAAATGACAATCCTTCATTAATAACTTTTGCATTTATATTTCTTCGATTAATCTTTCTCACCCTAAACATGCACAAAACAGGTTTAAACATCTTAGATCACCTGTTCAAATCCTACCACCTCAGCTGAGATGTATAAAGGGTGCGCAGTCGATGCTAATGCTGAATCAAAAACAATTGACCAATTGCTACTACTTGATCCTGCATTGCACAAGGTTAGTTAGTCATCACCAACATATTCACCAAAATCACCTTTTTTTTCAAAATAGAATTTTCATATTGCATCTAACTTGACAATATCTTGCTTTGTTTCTCTATTTGTTGATACTCCATTTTTCCAAAATGATGATTAATATCTTTAATGAGTTCGAAACCATGTGTTTCCATAACAGAATACAAGTTTCGTATGCCAAGCAACTATTGTTGGATTTGATTTGACTAGGGGTTGGTGGTACAAATCATGCCCGTCCTGCCATAAAGTTGTCAGAAACAACTCTAGATCGTTTGAGTGCAATGAACATGGTTTCATAAACAGATTACCCGAACCATGGTAATATGCTTTTACACCTATTTTATATCTAATGGTTATATTAAGTTGGTGAGTCCTTTTTTATTATCTTGCGATTATGACAAATAAGGGTCATCTCCCCAATCATTACGTTGTTACTACTGTTTCACCTTTGGGGGTATATTATTAACATCATTGTAAATATTCCTGCTATAATATGTTACGGTAGTTTGCACCTATACTGTTTTCCCCACCTTTAAACAAGAAACTAAAGAGTTTGTAGAACAACCATAATCATAATACATAAATGATACTTCAAACTTTCAATCATATACTTTTCATTTTGCATAATATGTTGACGTGAAGTAAATTATTTCTTAATAATTTGTGTCTTTCCATCGATTTTATACATGCATACCCTACATTATAATAGTTCTACTTCATTTCCTACATTTCTCACAAGATTGATATTAGCAGTAATGTTTACCTAACAACCATATATCCTCATCTTACGTTGGTTCAAAATAGATCTGATTGTGGAAGACAATACGAATCAACACAACTTCCTCATGATAAGAAAGCACGCTGAAAAAAATACTTCGTGTTTCTTGCCACACTTTGGTGATAGAGGATGGATATGAGGATCCTTTCATAGTTCCACCAACTCTAAAAAATTTGGTTGGCGAGACAAAACAATTTCAGCTCTCTTTTGGAAGCCAAAACACTAACTTTGGGAAAACGGATTTCATCGTTCATGGACTACTACAAGATCAACCGCACTCAAACCCAACAATTGCCTTAATCACACCACAAACACCTATTACCACCGTAGGAAAACAAATTTTAACTGAAGCGACCCTTTCCCAGCAACTACATCAACAACCCCAACCAACTACACCCACAAAGACTTCAAAGAGAGCGTTGTTTCCTGATCAAACAGAGAAATCTGACAGGTAAAGTTCTCTTCTTGCTTAATGATCTCATGTGTAAATCTTACAAACCATGCTTCTCTTAGGTATATGAATATGTTTTCCTACTCATGAAAAAGCTTCACACCACTCTTTCGCACTCTTTTGTCACTCTTGCATTCATCTCTAACCTTTTAAATTTGTACCTTGACTCACAGCAAAAAACCTCGCGGCGACCAAACAGAGACAACCAATTCTGCCAGAATTGCTAGAGAATTCCACAATATGGTTGTCCCCAAAATTGAACCAGCCGACAAAGTGCCGTTAGCCGCACTCAGAACAAAATCTCAAAGCAAAAAACCCAAAGATAGGTAACTTACAATTTATTTTTCCCGCACACCTATATAACAAACATTATAGTAGTGTTTCTTAAACTATGATTTATATTTTTTGCTATAGTGTGGAAGATGTCTACTCTCAAAAAAAGTGAACAATGCAATCTCCGTAATCGACTGCTGCAAGCCATTCTACATGTTTTCAGCTATCAACATTTTTGCTTCAACACCTACATGTTCTTTGCCTTGCATGTTTGTGCTTGGAAACTTAGATGCTAGAATGAGAACAAAACAGTCTTTATCTTTTCTGTGAACTATATGTTACTTTTGTTTCTTCTATATATTAGGGAACCAAAACGTTTCGTTTCGTCCTGTTAATTGTACAATGCAGTTCAAGGTGATGCATTCAAGCCCCGCAGCATCGCGCGGGCATTTTTTCTAGTGTATACAATAATGACAAGGAGACATGAATGATGAATTAACAGCAACATACACGATGTTTGTGCAATGTGGTGGGAGTAGGGTGGTTCTATTTCATGTTTGAGATTACTTTTGCTTAAATGTAAATATTTTCCCTCTCATTATTAGTGTACATGTACAACAATTTCGGTATTTCTTTCATTATTAGCACAAGGATCAAACTGACTTAATTTTTTCCGCTACCCCTTGTAGAATCGAACTATAGGGAAATTTATCGATGTGTATAGAATGCTTAGATTCCTGACAATATGTTTAGCCCGCTAACGTTTTTGTTCTCAAGTCACGGTTATTGATTATTTTCAAAGTAGTTATTTTGGAAATGTTTGCAGATTAGTCCTAGCACAAAATTTGAGACTCGCTTTCTCAGCTCCATAACTCGTAACAATCCATTTAATCAAGTAGAAAGGAAGCATTAATACATCAAGGCTTGAGATAGAACACAGAGCTTAAGGGAGGTTTAAATCAACTTTAAGACTTGGACTGACGTTTTTCAGTAATTTCGAAGGGGTGACAGGGATAGCTTCCTATTCAAGGAAGAAAAAGACAGGAAGTTCTTTTTCTCATAAGAAAATGGCTTATTGGTCGAAATGCCCATTGAACTTGTCATTATGTCTCAGTTTACCCCTTGAAACCGGTTTTGTCTCACTTTGCCTCTTGACATTTTTAACGGTTTGCCTCACTTTACCCACTTTTGTTAATGGACTGTTAAGTTTAAGGGTATTTTAGACATTTCAGTTTTTACACATTTATTTACCTCTTGCTTACACACTAAATGTCACATCCCGGCCCAAACCCCCACCACATCCTAGACTCAACTCCACCGTAGCACGATATTGTCCGCTTTGGGCCCCGACCACACCCTCACGGTTTTGTTTCTAGGAACTCACACGAGAACTTCCCAGTGGGTCACCCATCATGGGATTGCTCTCGCGCGAACTCGCTTAACTTCAGAGTTCCGATGGAACCTGAAGCCAGTGAGCTCTCAAAAGACATCGTGCTAAGTAGAGATAGGAATATACATATAAGGCTTTAAGGATCTACTCCCTTGGGCGATGTGGGATGTTACACTAAACAAGTCTCAATTTTATTTTTGACAACTCTAATTCAAGAGCATAAATTTTGGGTATTTTTAAAAATAAATTATTCAATCAATAGAAAAATTATGAGCAACAAAATCATTCTATCAACCAAAATAAAGGTTGCAAGACATCCATATATTGGCTCAAAATTTTGCAATTGAAAAATGTTCATTACAACAAAATTATTATACCATTAAACTATCATCTCCAAATTAAATACTTCCCAAACAAAAAAAAAAATCATTTAAAATAAATGTGCACAATTTGAAACAAAAAATTAAATAGTGACAACTATTGTTAAAAATACACACAAGGAGTTAGTAAAATTAGATACAGAACATTTAAACATTCATAAAACAACATGAATAAATAGAGGAAAAATTAACAACTCACCCCATAGAAATTAATCAAACATTGTAAACTTGCAATGGACAAAACAAACAGTGAAAAAAAAAATCAAACATACAAAAATTCATAGAAACAACAGAGAGAAAAACTCAAAATCTTAGTAAAATTAAGAACAAAAATCACTAATCACACAACAAAATCTTAGTTAGGAAATGTTGTTATAGTTAGTTACTGTTGTAACTTCCTGTTTAAGAAACAAATGAATAGCAGCTGTATAAATGATAGTCTATGTACTGTGATGATCAATCAATGAAATACAATCTTCTCAACTGAATTCTCTCTCTATTCCTCTTCTTCCTTTCTCTCTCTAGCTTGTGACGACCCATCCTGAATAAATATATATTTTCTCCTCAAATGTGTGAAAATGAAGATTATGCCCTCGTTGGCTTGGTGACGTGGATGTACGTATATAGTTTTAAATTATTTTTCCCGCTAATGTGATCAAATTGTACTCGATGCCATGAGAGCGTTAACACGAGTTAGGGCAGAATCAAGTTCGTAGTGAAAATGTTACTAAGGATTAAGTGAAATTTGGGTTGGTTTCTTTTTAGTTGGACTCAATTGTTTGAGCCCTAAACATTGTAGCCCAACTAGGGCTTGAGACCCTTTTATTTCTGACCTATCCCGTGACATACACACACATACACACGTGCCAAACCCTTCTCCCTCTCCTTCTTTCTCGAACCCCCTCTCTCGTCCGTACAAGCGTAGACCAATTGTGAAGAAAACCCTCCAAACTTCACGGATCGACCTTTCTAAGACCATCATCAGTCTTCTCTTGACTCCACAAGACTGGTGGTACCATTGGTTTGAAGAAAGGACGTCGGGAACCCGAGAACTCGCGAGCTCCGGTGGCGTAAAAGTTACTCTGACATGATTGTCGAAAATTTTCAAGGTTTTAAGGTCCAAAAAGGGTCCTAACCAACTCTATTGGGACCTTAGGCTAGTTTTGAAGTGATTTGGACGTCGGAATAGGCTAGTTCGTAGAGTTGAAGACCTTGCCAAAATTTCGAAGGATTTTCCGACTACTTTTCGTGGGTTTTAGGACTTCAAATAGGTAAGGTTAGGTTCTCCTTGTTGAGAGCTTCAAATCCATATATGATTTGTGGAATTTGGTTGAAAAATGAATGAGAAAATGAAGTTTTAAAATTTTCTAGAATCTGGCATTGCAGACGGCGGCCGATGGTGGTTTCCGGCGAGTCACCGGAGAAGAAGAGGAATATTCCGTCAACTTTGACAGAATATACCGACTGCGTCAGGTAATTTTAACGGAATATTGTAGGAATTTATCGGAATATTCCTATTACCGTTAGGGATTCTGTCAGTGTGGGTGTCTGGTGCATGTGGCCATGCCTTGGCCAGCGCGTGAGACACCAAATTTTTTTTCTAAAAATATGGGGATGCTCGTGGTGTTGAGTAGGCCACGATGGTATATTCAAACACCCCAATTGAGCAATGTACGAGAAGTTATTACACGGTTTTGGTTATGTGCTTAAAATTAACGTTAAATTAGTTGTTTCGCATATAGGTGAGACGTTTTCGGAGGACGAGCGTAGCCAGGCGAAACTCGGGGATTACGACCCTGCTACATACTAGTGAGTGGGCTTTTGGTTTTCTATATATACGTATATATGTTTTCCATTTTCCCAGAAATGGTTTTAAATGGATTTATGTTTTTTTAAATGTCATGTCAATTGCATTACATTTTAGTATATGCATTAGTATAGATATACATATTATTGCATGATGCTGCGGACGCCTAGGTAAGCTTCAGGTAAATGCATGTTGATGATAGTGATTGCAGTGTGTATAGTTTTGTTTAGATGCATTTAGTGCTCATTATCCTGCACCCCAGTGTTAGTGCTCCGCTCGAGGCCAGGGCCTAACCTTCACGTGATCGTTCACCTTCCGCACCACATGCTCACCTTGGATCCAAGGCAGGTGCCAGCCTGTCGTACAGACCACATTAGGTGGTTCTAACTCGTAGGTGACTTGCAATACTTCACATAGCCTTCACGTGATTGTAGCACTTGAGCGTATCTATTTACACCCAGCCTGTCGTACGGACCACATTAGGTGGTTTCAACTTGTGTGCGAGAATTGGTAGATGAGCTATAGGCTCAGCCATACAGGTCAAGTTAGGTGACTCCGGCTGACATATCAGTTTGCATTGATTTATTTCACCTGGCTTACTTATTTCATTGCTGAGATACTTGACATGGCATATACTTGGTTTTCAATACTCTCTAGCATGATTTCTACATATGTATGTATTACTATTTTCTGGGAAATTATACAAGTTTTACAGTCGGGGGTTATTATTTTTGGAAAGAGAAATGGTTTTAAAAAGCTTGTTTTTGCCCACTCACGTTTTTTGTTTTGCGCCCCTCCAGGTTCTAATTAGAAGTTTGTGTTGGTGGCTTACGAGGACTCTACGGTGGTTCTGACAAACTTCAATTAATGTAGGAATCTTGTTCATGTCTTGTATAATTAATACTTAGCCTGCTGGACTGCACTTAGGTTACATACGCTCTGAGTACTTGCATAACTACTTTAAACACCTCTGCACCCTTTTTATGGTTATCTTAGTGTAAATTAGTTAGTTTTGGTTTTTAATTACTCACATCTTCATATCACTATCACTTCCGCTCTACGCTCATGGCTACGTCACCCTCACGTGATGGCCAACATGCCTCAATTCCGATCGGGGTGTGTCATAGCTTCTGATATACACTAGTTTACAAACCTATCATCCTATGATTAGGATGAAACACTTCATTTAGTTTCTCAATTCAATGCAAACTTGATGCAATTTTCATATTTGTGTTCTTGAACCTTCAGATGTAATTTATTATTGATTATTTATGGTTTGATGCTTAGCTACCATTATTCTATAGATATAATTGTGTTTGTTTGTGTTGAGTGATTATCTTGCCTTACATATAAGCACAACGATTTAGAGATTCCATATGCATATGAGCTAGAACTAGACTTGTATGTGTGTATGTTTATCGTTTCCAAAGAGCTTAACAGATTGTTGTATGTAAAATTAGACCTTGACCTTAGGCTAGTTGCATACGAAAATACTTGACTCTTGCCATGACCATTGGGAGAAATTATATTTAAGGGAAACAATTGCAAATTGAGTTGGAACAAGACCTTTTTGTAGATAAACTTCAAGAATTAAATTTGGAATTGTATGAATGCATTGATTTGAGAAACGTATGATTGAGTGTGGATTCCGAAACCTTAGGCTCACCATCCATAGATTACAGTCCCAATTCATTACAAACATTCCTTCACTGTCGTGTTTTATTTATTTCTTTTACTATCTTGTTTCGTAGGTTTTCTTGTTTGCTTATCAATCAACCACATTGTGATTTTTAGTTTAATGCTTTAGTGTTTAGTTGGGTCATAATACGAAGAAAAAAACAAGAGTCATTGTTTGTACTTTTGACTTGATAGTTATTATTTTTGTTTAAATTATTCTTGTCTCTGTAGAATCAACTCTAACTTATCGTTATACTATCTTTTTCAATTCGTATGCTTGCGAGGTTTAAATTTGTGTTTAGATTTGTTATTTGTTATTTGTTAACAATCTAATTATTCACATCAAACACCAGGGAGTTGAATTTAAATTTTTATAGAAATGAACAAATGGCCTGTTTTAGTTAACACTAAGCATTTCGTTAATGTTAACACTAAGCATTCATTTCTATAAGACATCAAACACAATCTCAGACTGCAAAATTTACAAATGAACTAAAGCAACTGAGGGATTCCTTAGTTCCCCAGTCAACAACGAGCTCCTAGTTTCTTTATTACAAACTACACTGAAATATACCAATTGTGTGGTTATTTGATCTATTACGAGCAATTAATGCTTCCAAAGTGGCTATTCCGAGTCAAATATTGTACATCATCAAGTTCAAGACTTGGCCCAACACCACAACACAACGGGATTTCTTCAGTCATCAGGAAAAACAAGCCCAAGGCTCACCTGTGGTTTTCTTGAGTGCCGCAGAGGAAGAGGTGTTTCGCCTTTAAGAATCCTTGGAGCTTCGTTCATTGTTGGCCTCTTCACATGGTTTGGGTGCAAACAAGCAAGTCCAATCACCAACATCCTCTATATCTCTAATGCATCAATCATCAAACTTCCCTATCAACCTCAGATCAGCAGCTTCGATCAGTTTCCCCTTTTCCCACATGCTCCAAACCTAATCAACCACCACTGTTCCATCATTCTCCACTAGCTTTCTCCCCATCGCCACCTCTAACACCGTCACCACCATAACAAAACTGTAAACATAAGTTTTAACAGTTGGAACACCTAAATAAAAGTATTCTGGAGCAAGATATCCCATTGTTCCAGCTGGTATAGTTGCTTCTCTTAAATGATAGAACTATGCACATACACTCCCTCTATACCAAATCCCCAAGTTTGGCGTTAAAATCTGCATTGAGCATTATTTTGCAAGTTTTAACATCTTTGTGAATTATTTGCCTCTCACACTCCTCGTGAAGATATGCAAGATCAAAAGCAGACCCCGAGAGCTATATTAAGTATTTGCTTCTAGGATAGAACAACTGCTGAATCGAAGCTTTTCTAGATAACTTTGTTAAGGCTTCTATTGCGCATGTACTCGTACACCAGGACTAACTCATTACCCTCAGATCACAACCCATGAGGTTGAATCAGATTCTTGTCCTGCAAACAGCCCACCATAGTTGCAAACTCCGTGGTAAAAATATTACGTAGACTACCAATCTCATTAGCCCTCTCAAGCCTTTTCACTACCACTTCTCCACCAAAGGCTAGAGACCCTTATAAACCTTAGATACTGCCCCCTCCCCCAACAACCCTATTTTGGTTAGAGCCCATTGTAGCTGATCTTATCTCTGCAAGTGACAAACTTGTCGGAACTTTATTCCCCTCAACTCCATAAGTTTTGCCCTCTCTGTTTCTTCTGGCAATAATACAAAACAAATGACAAAAAGAAATGCGAATATGGAGAGGACAAGCAAAACTAAACCTCCTAACCAAAGAGCCATCTCCACTACCCTTGTTTTTCTTTCATGAGAACGATTTGCTAGACTGCTTTTGGTACTTAAACCTTCTGGTGAAGAGTACATGAAACAATCCCCTTCTTCAAACGCATCAGTAGGAATCCTGGGTGGAAGAAACCCGATAGTCTTGACTCTCCACCTATCAATAATGCAAATTGAAAAGCCCTGCCATTCAAGGCAAAGAAAATGAAGTGCTTATAAGGGTGACGTTATTGTTCATCACAGGAAAGAATAACGGGTGACGTCATTGAAAGGCATTAAAGGGTGATGTTACTGTAAACGCAATTGCAAAAACTTTCTCGGGAAAGTGAAGGGCATAAACTTTCTTGGAAAAATTATAGAGAAACAATGATAAAGTATTACCTGTTGTAGACATAATTTACTAAACAATTATGGAGAAGAGATGGGGTGTGGTATAGAGAGAGAAGAGAGATGTGTAATTGTGAGGCGTGTTCTATTCCACCCCATTGTGCCTTTATTTATAGTAGTAGGGAAGGTAAATTCTTTACCCCAATAGGATTACAACTCTAATAGAATAATATCTAACCCTAGAGAATATTCCAAGATACACTAGGATTTACACAATCACATTCCTAATCTAATAGGACTGCAACACTCCCCCCAGAGTGTGTAAATACTCAACTAAATGGCGCATTAGGTCTTTAGCGATGAAGTAAGTACAATTGATGAAGTCGGCATAATGAGCAAATGCGAGTCTCAAAACAACGGAAGAATGCATAAAAAGGTAAAACTAATAAAACCTCGTTATGGTAAAATCCAAGGTGGGAGAAAAACTTATAGACTAAGGAGAAAAGTGAGAAGTTGCATTAAGTCCAAACTAAACGTCTTCTGGACACAAGTAGAATAGCTCATAAGGGTATGACCAGCCCAAGATAGGTGCCTTGTCAAAACCTAGTTAGGTAGCAAAAACCCAGTGGGAAAAATGCTCCTAATCGTAAGGAAAATAGTACATTAAGATCAAGTAAGTATACTTCTAGATACTCCCATAAGTTTGACAGAACTTCCAAATGAGAACTACAAGCATTGCATATGAATAGTTAGGCATACCAATTCCTCAGACAAACTTCTGGAAGGTTGCCTTTGGCAGTGACGTCGTGTAAAGGTCGGCAAGGTTGTTTGGGATCAGCTTGCGTGACTTCAATCTCCTAATGCTTTACTGATGTGATGTAGATGTAATATGTCTTGGTGTTGACTTCGTTGATGCATCATGTCCTGGTCAGGTCAATACATGTGGCATATTCTTCATGGATCATTGTCGGTACTCAATGATGAAAGAAAATAGCAAGTACTTCAAATATGCTCAACAAGAGCTCTCAACCATCACATGTGGTGTAATGAAGTGAGGTGAGTCTTGGAATGTTTTGAAGATTTCACAACTAAGGTCATATTGTGGACCTCCAAGATATTGCGATATCCTTAACAGTAAAGACATAACCACTCAGGGATTTGCCATGTGCAAGTTTGATAAGTAACAAGCGTTAGCATAACAAAGAAGTGAAGGGAAAACTATGAGATTAACAAATGGGATTTCGAAAAGACTAGCATGCATATACAATTCAAAATTTATATACATAAGCAACGGAAGCATGTTATCAAATAATATCAAAGCTATAGTCATGCAAATCCCCTTCAAGGTTCATAGGTTTATATATAACGCATCAAAACATTTTAGTAAAGAACAAAGTGTAGGTTTAGTCTTATACCTCTTGATCTAGACTTGAGACCAAGGATGGACCACCTCCAAGCCCTTTGTTCCTTGAAGTCCTTGAGCCTAGCCTCCCTCCTTGCCTCCTCCACTTTGTTAGTAAGAGTGCTCCAAGGTTCTCCTTTAGTCTCCAAAGGAGAAGACCTCTAAATATCCACACCCACTAGTGTAGTAAGATGGATGGAGGAATAACCAAAAGGGTGAAAGATTGTTAGTTAAATCACCCTCAAGGTGGCCGGCCTTTGGTGTTTTTAGAGAGATGTTTCTTTTGCCTCTTTGTTGTTTTAAAACACACAAAAACCCTAAGGAATAAATCTCTATAAAGTTCCTTATATAGACAAAAAGAAACCTAGTCAACAACTTGACTAAATATCTCTCCCTCTCCACTTTAAATGGCCGGCCCCTTTGTGTTGGTTTGGGTTTTGGGCTTTTATTTATTTCTAGTCATCCAATGCTTGAATAAAAGCCCAATGGGTTTAGGCCCAATGGGCCCAATTAAACCCGAACGTTTCTTTAAGCCCAAAACGATCTTTTATCGCTTTTATGATTTCTTTAGACTTTCTAAATTAATCACAACACTTAATTAATCCAATTAATTATTTCCATCATCCATTAATTACTCACTACAAGAGTGTATCGGTGTACAATCATTTTAGGTTCTAATTAGCAAGGCAGTGAGGTGATTGACATCAATCCAATTGATTATATTTAATCTAATCACATAGTGAATTAAAACTTCCTTTTAATTCACATAGTGAATTAAAACTTCCTTTTAATTCACCTTTCTTCTTTGATGAATACATTTAATCATCTAGAAGAACTCACAAGCTATGAGTGACATCTAACCATATGTCATAGCTACCCAAGCTAATGTAGAAGTTGTTCGGAGAACCTATTCAGTTGGAATTACAATGTAATTCGATCCTTCTCTAAAACAATACTCTCAATCACATTACTAGGGTATGGATATATTATGTCAAACCCCTAATGTGATTATTCCTTCTTATATGATTCAATTGAGTTGCATAGGAACGCTTTCCTTTATTACGCTCGATACTTCGACCGAAGATTCCCGAATCATATCTTAGAGTATTCTTCCTCTCTTTTCGAGGATTAGAGATTCCTTGTTGCGCATTCACTTGCCTTCATGATTAAGTGGCTTAAGCCCAATTATGCCGTGGACACCCGCGAATGGGGTGACTTTGACATAATCAAAGATTAAGTACTTAGCCACAAGACAACGACGATGCCTCAGGTCAAAGGACTACTTACATTATTCTAACCATTAGAGTTACTTGCTTGACATGTGAGTAGACCTCCATGCAAGTACTCTCGTTCGATTGTGTTTAGTGAACTCATTCCCTTAATGAGCACTTACATACTTGTCTTAGTGTCACCACACGAATGGGATGAGACTTTCCATCCTTCCATTTGAAGCAGACACAGTATGTACCGGTCTAAGCATTGTCAGTATCCCTCCGACAATCCAATGACCAGGAACCTTTTGGACATAATGGTTATGTGAAGAAGGTCTCTGTAGTCTAACATCATTAGATTACTTCTTCAATTGATCCATTGTCCATGGATTCATTATTTAGGACATATATCGTTAATTGAGATAGTCCTAATTAGTATCTTTGCCATTTGATGTATAAGAGTCATCTATACATCGATTCATTTGTCCTGAAAGGTTTCTTCCAAATATTGACTTTCAGGGCATATTTCCAACAAGAAGGTAAGCATCATTCTGATGATTGAGGCGGTCAGATCCGCTTAGGATGCGTTGGGATTTGCTCAAATCTTTAGTACCTTTCAGGGTAGCGGGAAAACGTCTTTAATACCAATTTAGTGGGTAGACCCAGTGCTGCATCTTTACCAATAGATCAACAGCGAATGGGATGCCCTTTCTAATTGCAATGATCTAAGTACAACAAGAGCAAAGTTTAAACTCAGATATGGAACTTTGGGTTTCATAACCTTTTCCAGGGTCTCATTTGCATATAGCATATGGAAGATTTTCCCAGGGGGGTGTAGTTTGACTAGTAGACACAAAGTACCATCAGAACAACGCTTCAACTTCAAGTCAAGGCATAAACAAGTTTTCCCAAGATCCTTCATCTCAAATTCTGTCTTCGGGTGCGAGACAGTTTTCTCAAGCTCTTCTAGAGTTTTAGTGAGATTTAGTCAATGACATAAACTACAACTCTAGCAATTCAGAACATGACTTCATAGTTTAACATGCAAGGGCATATTTCATATCCCTAACTGATCAAATAATCACTTAGATGAATATACCACATCAACCAAATTGGCTTAATCCATAAGTAAACGCCTCAAACAAATTGAGATGGTGTTTCGTGGTTTAGAACTATTTGAACCAATCCATGTAATTCTTCGGGAACTTACATGTAGATTTCCGTATCAATATTCCCTATGGAGAAACACTAACCACATTTCATAATGCTGTTGTCAATCACAGGGCGTTTGAGAGAAACTTTGCACCGTAAGGCGTGCATCATATCGCACTATTTTATTCATCTCATTACACTTCCTTTCCCACTTGTAACAGAACAGGGAGCACTGTAGGAACGATAGGTCCAAAACACACTTTGGTAAGGAATTTAAACCTGGATTGTAATTTCAGTTGTCTAATCAGTTCTACGTTGTCACTAGTCAACGGAACACTGTTCGATATCATCGCTCGGTAGCTACCATATAAGTGAAAACATCATCGATGATAATCTCATTCCAATTTCATTAACTTATCCAAACTAGTATATTAGACCAAGAACATCAAGTCTCGAGAGTAATCCGGATTAATCTCATGAGATGGAAATGATTAAGACAGTGATCAAGTATGGATTCATTGTTGTGCCGTGATCTTACTCTTCTAGGGAAGTTAATCTTATGAACTGAGTGATCTATTGTGCTTCAGGCTAAGATAGATTGATTGGCTAGCCGTTGGTGTACTGGACCATCCAGTAGGGGCGGCCAAATAGTCTAACAGGGACGGCATATTCTTTAGGGATGTTGACTCAACGTCTGTTAAGTATGTTTATCCTTGTAGGCATGTTTGTAGCTGGTATATATGATCTCGTCACTTTAGCTAGATCAGAAGAATGTGTCTAGAGCAACATGTTTGTAGGCATGTTGACTCGACGTCCATGCAAATTCGCGTCATTCTACAAGAATGTTGACATTCTTATCTCCCCCTAATAATGGGAAGACTGTCTCATTGAAGTGACAATCCGTAAATGAGTGGTAAAGAGATCGCTTACAAAGATTCACATCCTTCTTTGAGGACCCATGTTGGTACATTGTGGTGGCGCAACTTGGCACATGGAATACACACCCAGATGCATAAATACAAAATGTTCGGTTCGTACCTAGTAACCAACTGTAACGTTGAAATGGTTGGGTGGCAATGAGCCTTAAGGTGGACCAACATAGCTGTGTACAAGATTGAATAACCCTAGGCAGAAACCAAAAACTTGGTGCATTCACCAAGGTCCGTGCGACCAATTAAATTGCGCTTTATGATCACTATGCAATGCTGTTTTGGAGTGAACATGGGAATTCAATGTCCAATTATAAATCCAAAAGACATGCAATACTTTATCAAAAACCGTCGATATAAACTCTCTAGCATTATCCCGTCTTCCAGACTTTATGGGATAAGTAGGGTGGTGAACCTTTAAAATCAGCTAAGAGGTTTAACAGCAATGTGTGTGGACAAACATGTGACCAGTTTGTTTATTCATCAACCAAAACCATAAATATTTATATGGTCTGCATTTTGGTTGGATTAGTCCACATATATTCCCTTGAATCCATTGTGAAAAGAGGGTCATTTCGTATCTTTGCTAGGGAGGATATAGAAAATCAATTTTTTTTTCAATGAGCAGGCTTAGCAAATTATGCTTGTAGACGCAAGATCCTTACTTCGGGTAAGGAGATGCATCGTGGCATCATTGTTTGACCTAAGTGTCCCAAATGGTCGTGCCAAGGCAAGTAAACTACTCGAATCACCGAGCTTTAGGCTAGCCACTTGTGGTGAATCCCAATCGAGAGGCAACCCATTGGCCCTAAAATGAAGCTTTAGGCTTATTTTTAGAGGTGGTGCAAAGATATTTCACTCTATTTTCCATTAGTGGTTTCATTCATGATCATTGTCATCTCGAATATCCTTAATGCGCAATGACGTTCTTCCAGAACAAAGAGAATATAAGGTCTCTGAAATAGTAATTTAGTACTATTCATACAACGAGAAGCGTACCAATGCTCTTGATCAGGTTGGATAGACTTGAAGTCGTTGCTAGAGATGTGATTTAGGTGTAAAGTTAGTGTGTGTAGTGTCGCATTCATCCAAACAACTAACTTTCCCACATTCATACCTAATCATGTGTTTAATTGAATTCGGTCACATGTATACAAGAAACATGATTCAATTAACTCATATTCAAGGACAATATCAATAAGATTATCCATAACTAAAAGAAACACCAAATGTGAATCCAAGAACATAGAAAAATGTTCACAAAGTAAATGGTTTACTAAGGGGATTTGGCCAACATGGTCATTTATGTCAAAATTCTGCTTTTCCAACGGTGTTTGGTGAAGCAAATTAGTCTCTCATATTGACTACTAGAATGGTACTCCTTAAAAACATTGGTAGGGGCATAAACAGGTGCATAACCAATGATCTATTCCATCAAGACAGAAGTAGATTCTGCAGGGTTGAGGTTTGGGCACAATATCCTTTATTCTTGAAGTTTTAGGTTTTAGGTGCCAAGGATCATGTTTTCGGCATGATGCCACACCTTGGCAGGCCCTAGTTCTACTATATGTTGTAAAAACAAACTCGAAATTGGATTGTGAAAAAAACAGACCCATACTTGGGTTTGGTAGGCTCTAGATGAAGATGGAAGGGTCTGCTCGATAGGTTTCTGTCGAAGCAAAGTAATACAGTTTGGTGCATCTCTGCCGAAGCAGAGCATGCCCTTCGGTGCATCTCTGCTGAAGCAGGGCATAACCATTCAGTAAGCTTTGACCAAACTGGGTTGAGCCATTTGGTAGACTCCAGCCAAACTGGTCTATACTATTTTCTCACATTTATAGTAGTAATCCGATTTGAGAATTTGGTAAACTTCCGTTCTCTGCACTGCTACTTCGAGAGTGAGTTAGAAACTTGGAAGGACAAGAAAAATATTCTCCAGTCAAAATTCGATCGAATTTATAAACTTCAGAATTGTACTTATTCATGGACGTAATCATGGTGTGCTTCAAATAATATATTTCATGATTAAATAGTTCGTAGAAGCGAGCCAAAGAGCCATGAAATCCTCGTTCGGGAGTTATTTCCCTTTGTAATGCTTCGGGCATAAGTTTTCGAATGAAGATCATGACAGAGGCTTATTCAGCTATTCCGTGCCATTGTTAGCTTCAATGGTTTCTCAGCTTCTTGATAGTCAAGTGGAGATTCACGTCTTATACCCACATAAAGTGGTTTATGTCAAGAAACGTCCAAGTTAGTGAAATCGAACTTGTGATGGTTTGACAATCACAAAATGGAGGGAACAAGATTGTGAATAGTGCTGTAGGAAATAAAATATCCATAAGCATAAAAGTTAGAACATTTGGATTCTAAGACATGGTTTACATGAAAAACATCGGGTTTTCATGGGTGTATTGTTTTAAGAAAACTTCGGGGTTTCAAAGGCACTAAATTTGAAACTACAAGCTTAATTTAGTTTATGAACGTTTAGTTCATAAAAGAGAGATTCCTGTAAGAACACAGAATACAATGTACTGATTTAAGTGCAGTGGATTTGAGTTGCTTTGGGAACTCAAGTGTGAGAGCTTCGAGACTACGAAAGGATGTCAACGGTTCAAAGAAGAAAAATAAATTATTGAATTGTAAATGTCCAAACGGGGTCGATTGGATATTTTTAACTAATTCAATAGATCGAGACCAAACGGGGTCGATTGTGGAAGCAAAATAATGACAGATGGATCATATTAGTGTAAATCAAAGTACCCAAAAAAAAATAATATTTGGACATGATTTAGAATCCGGGGATTCCAAAAATTGGCATTGGGTCGAAAAAGGTATGTATCCCAGCATGTAATTACTGGCTGCAATGGGTCACGGCCCTACAACAAGCTGTAGGTCTTTGGGCTCCATTATACGGCTGTACATCAGCCTAACTTGACTGCAAGTCAGCGGGTCAAGGAAAGACGGCAAAGCCTAACAGCGATAGGCTTGTTGGCTTTGAGCAGTGGCGTGAAGAAAACCCAGCTTTTGTTGGCTACTTGGGCTGAGTGTGCGGATAAGCTCAGCATGGGCTGGCTTGGTCTGCCTTTGGTTGGACCATGAGAAAGCCCAGCAAACAAATGCTGGTATGCTGCTTGAAAGGGTTGCGGGCCCAGTAACTTTCAAAAACTCAGGTAATGGTTCAGCTGAAAAAAATCCCATAAATTTTAAACTCCAATGCGTTGTATCACTTTCAATACAGAAAAATTAAATTGAATCAATAACATGTAGATCAATTTAATAAAATAATAAATTAATCATAAAAAGAATGATTAAAGCGTAATACTCCTCTGATTGAAGATCAAACACTCTTAGGCAGCCTAAAGAGCGTGTTGTAGGCATAATTTACTAAACTATATAGAGGCCAGAAAGAGAGAGAAGGTGCATCATAGAGATAGAAGAGATAGATGTGTAATTGTGATCTATGTTCTATTCCACCCCCATTGTGCCTTTATTTATAGTAGTAAGGAAGGTAAATTCCTTACCCCGATAGGTTTACAACTCTAATAGGATAATATCTAACCCTAGAGAATATTCTAAGATATTCCTAGATACACTAGGATTTACACAATCACATTCCTAATCTAATAGGACTGCAACAGTACCAGGGTTTTCTGTTAGGATACTTGCCAGGTGGCATAATCTTGCAATGACAGATGTATGGTAGATGTGTTAGAGTTAGTTAGTTAATTAGTTGGAAATATCCTACAAATAGCAAATTGTAAGAGAAGCTTAACACTATGTTTGGATGAAGAAATTTAAGATTACTAAGGAATTTTAAAATGACAGAAATTGAAATGACGAGATTTTATTTTCTATAATTTGTGAATTTTCTTTTTTGGTTAACCTAAAAAAAACCTATGAAATTGAATACGGACTTTGTTATTTTTAAACTCTCAATCATAGAAATTGAGAAATGACACCTATTTATATAGAATTTAAATTTGGGAATTAGAGGTCTCAAATTCCAAGTTTTTTTTCCATGCGGAAATTCTAAATTTCTATGTTTATGAATCCAAATAAGGGAATTGGAGCATGTCAATTTATAAATTCTAATTTTTATCCAAATTCTAAATTTATTTCCCTCACCGAAACATACTATAATAGTCAATGAATTAGCATTGATCTTCTGTATTCTCTCTTTGTACAACTATAGAAGATGTCAAGCTAGGTTTTAACATTGGTATCAGTTGGTGTTTCGATGCACTCAATCTTTCTTTGTTGTATGACGCGCCAAGCATTGCGAAAAAAACATGGAAACTAGAGTCTCAAATTTGGAAACAAAATTCAATGAATTCAAAGCTTCACAAGATGAATTGCGACCAGCATTCAAGTCTTCGCATGAACTGATTCTCCTACATTGCAGTCATTCATGTCGCGTTGCAATAGGGGTTATGTGGGGGAATCTTGAGAGGCAACTCCACTAAATCCACAGGTGCAAGAAAGGGCATTCCTAATTGGGTTCCTAATTTCAAGAACCAATATTGCGGCCATCAATACCAGCAACAATCAAGACCGCCATTCTTGAAGATGGACTTTTGTCAATTCAATGATGGCGATGATCCAATGGGGTGGCTTTATAAAGCCGAGCATTACTTTGAATTTTTCAACATTGAAGATTCAAAGAAGGTAAAGTTGGCATCTTTTCACATGGAAGGGGATGCTTTGCAATGGTTTCAATGGGGGTGATGCCTAATCAACTACCTAGTTGGGAAGAATTTACAAAGGTTCTGTGCCAAGAATTCGGTCCCTCCGAATTAGATGATTCAACAGAAACTTTGGTTAAGCTCCATGAAGTGGGTACCATTCGAGATTATGTGATCGAGTTTAGACGCTTAGCAAATCGTACCAATGATATCAATCCTTCATTACTGAATTCTTGCTTCATTAGGGGATTAAAACTAGAACTCAGGCCTGATTTGAAACTTCTGAAACCAAGGGATGTTCTTGAAGCTTCAGCTTTTGCATTACAAATTGATTACAAGATTACTGATCTCAAGGTGAAATTTTCCTTTAAATCTCATGTGATTCAACCTAATTTTAGATCACCTCTACAATATGAAAATACTATGAATATGGTTGAGAATAGATCAAGATTCAATAACGTGGGAAGATTAATACCAGAAGAGATAGATCATTGTAGGAAAAATGGTCTTTGTTTCCATTGTAAATAGAAGTATGTTTGAGGTCATAGTTGTGAAAAGAAACAATTGTTATTGCTTGATGTGCAAGATTATGTTGAGGGTAAGGAGAATGAGGTAGAGAATGATATGGAAGAGATAGAACCTGAAATTACTCACTGTGCTCTGTTTGGAACCCTAACACCTCCATCTATAAATACTATGAAGGTTCCAGGGTTTGTCAAGTACTGTCCAGATACAATCTTAATAGATTCAGGCAATTTACACAATTTATTGATTTGGGTTTGGTTAAAAGACTCAAGAGTCATTTGGACACTAGTCATGTGTTTAATGTCAAAGTTGCAGATAGTGGTAAAGTGTCTACAAAAGGTACATTGTCGTAAGCTGCAATCAAAATCCAGGAGTATAAAGGGGTTTCAGATCTTTATACTATTATATTGGGTGGTTTTGATAAATTGTAAATGCAATTCACCAAAGATGCAAAAACCTTCTCATTACTAACACTACATCTCAAGGGGCTCTTATTGAACATATATCAACTCTACAAATGCAAAGGATAATAACTCAAGAAACAACAATGGGAGTCGTTCTATTTCAAGTTGAAAATGCAACAATTGAAACTAGCTTGTCAATTTTGAGATAGTGGATCAAAGTTTTCAACACCTTTCTGTTGAACAACAGCAAGCTTTACAACAATTATTAAAAGAACTTGAGATGATATTATGCACTTCAAGCACCTTCTCCTCGAAGGATTTTTTATCACAAGATTCCACTAATTATAGGCAGCAAACCTCCCAATACTAGACCCTCCCCAACCCCGATATCCCCATATACCAGGGTAGGCACGTGCTGGCCGACACTCGAGGGTGACGAAGCTATTTTAACATGCATACAAATAAAAGATATGTAATTAGAAAGATTATGCCACTGCAGGAACATGTTCAGAGCATACAATTAATCAAGAATTATATGAAAGAATTACTATTAAAAGGTATGAAAAAAGGAGTGAGACCTACACTAAGAAGACTTGAGGATACCTATGCGGAAGTACCCTGATGCCGGGATCGAATGCCTCGATTCTAACTCCTGAAGGGGGCAAAAACCAAAGGTGAGTAGACCAACTTTTATAATAATAATACTGATAATAGGAAAACATTTTATTTCTGAACATAATAACCCCCTGTTTTGAAAACATATATAATACTACATAAGAAGTTTTCTGAAAACCCTAGCATGCCATGAACAACCATTTATAAAGCAAGTACGTAAAATCCAGTGCTCGATAATGGAAATATCGTCGCCCAGAGGCAAATATGTAAATCTCATCGATGATGTACTCAACTAGGGGTATCATAGACACCCGAAGGCAGTACCTGTCCATCACCCGAAGGTGAAACTGTACGATTTGGGTTACGTCAATGAAGAAACATGGTAGGCCCCATCACTCGAAAGTGAAGATGTACAACTCTGGGTTGCGCGAGAGAAGAAACATATGCATATACATCTCACACCGACACTAGCCGTGGCTAGTGAAGTTGTCCGACACTGGTTTTTCCAGTGAAGCTGGGGATATGGCATAAATATCTCACTCCTCATTCGCTCGAAAGCAGTACCTGTCCATCACCCGAAGGTGAAGCTGTATGACACTAGGTTTCACCAGTAAAGAAACATGGTAAGCCCGATCACCCGAAGGTGAAGCTGTACGACTTTGGTTTACGCTATAGAAGAAATATATCCATAAATATCCTCAACTGCGTCTTATGGCCATAAACATGTACATACCCGTGTTGTGTGTATGTGTTGTATGATAACCCACTAGATAAGTACCGAAAATGTACCTCAAAATCTCATATCAAATCCGGAGCTCAAAAGCTCAAGTCTCACCATGTAATTCCATAAA
The DNA here is from genome assembly GCF_916048215.2 of Malus sylvestris. Classification (NCBI taxonomy): domain Eukaryota; kingdom Viridiplantae; phylum Streptophyta; class Magnoliopsida; order Rosales; family Rosaceae; genus Malus; species Malus sylvestris. The sequence continues at coordinate 3,360,341 of NC_062264.1, read as the reverse complement.
ATAAATCATATTCGTAAATCCGTAATATAGATCATATTAGAAATCAATAGAAATCCATATATGCAACTCCAATAATTCATAACAGTTCGTAAATGTAATTTCGATAAAATCATAAATATAGAAATCCGTAAAGCATAATGTATAACATACTCAAATCATGAATTATGAAATGCATGTTAGGCTAATATTTTATAAAAACATGCAAATTAAGAAGGGGTCCACTCACCTATATTTTATTGGCCGAGAGCCGCTCGAACTAGCGAAGATGGTCCCACCGACGCACCTAAACACAAATAGAGCGTATTTATTAAAACTCAACCCAAAAGTCAACGTTGACTGGTCAACAGTCAACAGAAGTCAACATGTCGGGTCAATGGTCAATGGGTCAACGGGTTGGGTCGAATCCGGGCTTGGGTATAGTGGATTGGGCGAGGTTATTATGTTGGGCCGGGTAATGGGTTTTGGATTTCTAGGCTGGGGCTAATGGGTTATGGACTTGGGCTCGTTCTAGGGTTTGGGCCAACTTACTGGGTCTGTTGAGTTGGATTTTAGGTACGCGGGTCGCGTTTAACCCGTTTGGGTTTGCAGGTTGCCGGACCCAACGAAGACGAACACAGGGAATTTTGAGGATTTCATTCGGGACGAGTTTCAAACCTTAACTAAAATTCACCATTTAAAAGCAAGAATGATGCTAAAAGAATAAAGATTCATTTTATATCATTTTGGTTCACAGCAGTGGCAGAAAGATAGCTGGATGAATGCCTGCAACCTCGTGGTCCTTCGTTGATTGTGTGTCATACCTCTTTAAACCAAAAACTTTAACACCCTAATATTGTTTCTAACTCACGAAGGAAAAATGGCAGTGGTAATCCGAAGCTTACCTTGATCATGGAACTAGAAATCTCGCCGGAGTTTGCGAGATTGGTGGCAGTGGTGTTATGCATCAGTGAACCGAGAGGGAATGAGAGAGAACAGACGAGAGATGGAGTTTGTGAGGGAAGATGGTGAGATGAAGGATGAGTAGGTAGATTGAGTTAGGATGGCAAAGCTCGTCAGAGTGGCGAGTTAGTGACAAGGGTGGTCTGTGGGTATGCTCGGGGGAGAGGGAAAGAGTGATGAGAGGGAGAGAGATAAGAAAGGGAGAGAGAGAGAGAATGTGTGTGTGTGTGTGTGTGTGTGTGTGTGTGTGTGTGTGTGTGTGTGTGTGTTCTAAAGAGAAAGAGAGAAAGTCACGAGAGTTCCAGAAGATTGGGATCCAATCTGTAAGTCACACATGGCACACAACCCTAATACAACATGTGTTTCAAATGGAAATTTACAAAAATACCCTTGCTATTTCAAGTTTGTAAAATCTTCATTTTAGCTCCAAATTCAAATATGTTTACTCCCACACATTCGTAGCGACAAATGCTGCAAGGATACGCCAAGGAAATGAATCTCATGTGACACGACAAGGAAATGAATATCACACTTTAAAATTATAAAACCAAAATATTTGTCGTTACACTTCAGATATGGTCCTATCCAAAAAGCTAAAATAGAGAAGAGTGTACAAAAGCTTTTACAAGCTGGGTTCATCCAACCTAGTAACAATCATTACCCTTCACCAGTGATATTAGTCAGAAGAAAGGAAGGCACGTGGTGAATATGCATGGACTATAGAGGACTTAATGATATCACTATCAAGGATAAGTTTCCTATTCCTCTTATTGGTGAACTCTAGATGAGTTGTTTGGAGCATAATATTTCTCTAAATTAGATCTGAGTGCAGATTATCACCAAATTCAAATACATGATGAGGATGTGGAGAAGACTGCATTTCGAACACATGATGGTTATTACAAATTTCTGGTAATGCTATTTGGGTTAACAAATGCCCCTGCCACTTTCCAGTGTTTAGTGAATGAAATAGTTAGACCACATGTCAGAAAATTTATCTTAGTTTTCTTTGTTGATAAATTGGTCTATAGTGCTTCTTGGTCCTTGCATTTGAAGCATTTAAGGTTGGTTTTTTACACCTTGAAGGAACACACATTATTTGTAAAATAGTCTAAATGTGCTTTTGGTAAATCCCAGGTTGAATACCTTAGTCACATAGTTTCAAAAGATAGTATTGCTGCAGACCCTACAAAGTTGGATTCCATTTCTAAATGGCCTATTCCTACAATTGTGAAAGCTATCAAAGGCTTCTTGGGATTAACAGGATATGATAGAAAGTTTATTCCCCATTTTGGCAAGATTATAAGTCCCATGACTGCCATTACAAAGAAGGAAAATTTTAAATAGAGTTCATAAACTACATAAGCATTTCTCACACTGAAACAAGCTATGTTGTCTCCATAGGTGCTTGCTCTACCAAATTTTAATAAGCCATTTATTATAGAGACATATGCTTCAAGACATGGGATTGGTGCAGTTTTGTAGCAAGAGGGAAGACTAATAGCCTTCACTAGTAAAGCCTTATGTCCACGGAATCAGGTACTATCAGCACATGAACGAGAGATGTTGGCAATTTTACATGCGATACATAAATGGCAATCATATTTGGTTGGGAATCACTTTATAATTTAAACAGATGACCACATCCTCAAATATTTCCTACAAGGCAGGGCTCACACCCATTTTCAGCAAAAATGGGTGACTAAACTACTTGGTTTCGACTATGAGATTCAGTTTAAACAAGGGTGCAATAATCAAGCAGTAGATGCTTTGTCAAGATCTCCATTAACACTTGATTCTTCTATGCACTCCTTGGAAGAATTGCAATTGTTGGCTATCACCTACCCATATTCTCAATAGATGGAAGATTTGCGCAGGCATATTGAAAAAGATCCATGGATCATTGCCAAAACTCAGAGTGTATTAACTAAAGATAAGGATGTTACTCCTATTGCCAATTTGACATTTTAAGTGGATAATGGATTCTTGAAATACAAGAATAGAATTGTGTTGAGCCCCACAAGTGCTTGGAGGGATAAGATCTTTGTTGAGCGTCATGCTACCCCAAGTGCGGGACATGAAGGTTTTTTGAAGACTTACAAGAGAATATCAAGGTGTTTTTACTAGGAAGGTATGAAAAAGAGTATTAAGGAATTAGTGGCTTACTATGCTACTTGTCAGCAAAGTAAATATGAGACTCTTTCACCACCAGGCCCTTTGCAACCTCTTCCAATTTCAACAAAAGTTTGGTCTAACATCTCTATGGATTTTATAGTGGGACTTCCTCCTTGCAAAGGTAAAACTGTGATATGGGTGGTAGTTGACAGGCTCTCTAAATACTCTTATTTCACAGTATTTGGACATTCATATTCTGCTTCCTTGGTGGCTCAACTCTTTAAGGATAACATCTTCAAATTGCATGGAATGCCAAACTCAATCATTAGTGATAAAGATTCAGTTTTTCTAAGTAAATTTTGGAAAGAGTTTTTCAACTTGCAAAGCTGTTCATTATGTTACAGTTTTTGGTACCATCCTCAAACTGATGGGCAAATAGAAGTTGTAAATAGGTGTTTGGAAACCTATTTGAGGTGTTTCTGCAGCTTTCAACCAAAGAAATAGGCATCATGGTTATCTTCGACAGAATGGAGTTCTAACACAAATTATCATACTGCCACAAAATGGCTCCCTTTGAGATACTGTATGGTGAAGCTCCACCAACTATACAAGCCTATGATAGTGGAACTACAAAGGTGGATGCAGTGGATCAGAGTTTGAAAGAAAGGGTCAAGGTCCTTTCACTACTCAAAAGTAACCTAGAAGCTACTTAATGTAGAATGCGAGTACAAGCTGATAAGCATCGGACTAAGAGGGTTTTTGAAGTTGGTGATTGGGTTTATTTGAGGTTGGTACCTTACCAACACATGTCTTTGGCTTCACATCCCTTCCACAAACTCCAACCTCGATTTTATGGTCCTTTCCAAATTCTAGCTAAAGTGGGATCGGTGGCATACAAACTGCAACTTCCAGAGCAATCCAAATTACATCCTATGCTCCATGTTTCTTTTTTGAAGAAACATTTAGGCACAAATGTACAAACTACTACACCATTACCTGTGATAACATATGTTGGCATCCTTCAAGACGTTCCTATAGCTATTTTGGACAGAAGGTTGATCAAAAGAGGTCATGCAATTGCTACCGAAGTATTGGTTCAATGGAAAAACCACTCGAAAGAAGAAGCTACTTGGGAATTATATCAAGAGTTAAAGTTTAAGTTCCCTGAAGTTGCCGATTTGTGATTTTCTTGTTGTAGTGTTGAAATATTGTGTTGTTTTTTTTTTTATTCTGTTGTGTTGTACTATTTCTGTTCTTTCATTGTACAAGTTGTGTTTCAAGAGGGTATTATTAGGATACTTGCTAGGTGGCATAATCTCGCAATGACAAATGTATGGTAGATGTGTGAGATTTAGTTAGTTAGTTGGAAATATCCTACAAATAGCAAATTGTAAGGGAAGCTTAACAGTCAATGAATTAATATTGTTCTTCTATATTCTCTCTATCTCTCTCTCTGTAGCCATAGAAGATGTCGAACTAGGTTTCAACATTTTCTTCCCCTCTAAAATTCTGCAGATGCTTCTGTCGATCTTGATACTTGAAAGATTTAACTAGTTGAATATATGAGAGAGAGGGAGAAGGAGTAAGGGAAAATTGGGAAATTTTATTTGAACCAATATAACCTCTCTACACTTGATGCGTAAAATAAGTTAACACATAAATTAACCCTCTTTTTGACAATTGTAGTATAGATGTAAGTAGGGTATCGTTCTAGGCCGGGGATTAGGAGGGATTGCTAATCTATTCTAAATTAATTTAAAAATATTAAACAAGACTCAAGGACACAAAACTAGGCTAAAAACTCTAATAACTCGAAACACACTTAGAATGACTCAAATAATGAAAACAATCAAATTAGACACTAGGAACTGAAATGGACGGAAATTGAATTAAAAGACTAACAACAATGAAAACTAACTAAATAATATAATTTAATAATGGGGGGGGGTTTGTTTTGACGAGAAGTAAATTAAACTTAAATAAATTACAGAATTGACAAAAGCATGAAATTAAGGTGAAAGGATAGGTGAAGAACTAGCTAGAGGGTTCTTCTCCACACATGAAATAAATATAACCTAAATCGATTTCCAGTTATCAATTTAACAAGTTATGAATAACAATGTTCCAAGTTAATTAGGTCCGCTTAAATTAACAATAATTAGATTTCCCTAGATTCATTGGATTGAATGGAATACGCATTACAACCAAATTATTCCTCATCAAAGTCCCTAACTATGGAATACGCATGATAGAGACATTCAACAAAGATCATTAAGTTCAACGGAAATCATAAACATTGACTAGGCATTCATAACTATGGAATACGCATGTTACTCTTGCCAGGAATCTACTTAACACGATCGTGACTAGCGACCTTCACTACTTGCTAATATAAACTCATAACGATTAGGTGAAACAAATTTATATCCTAGCACCAAATTCAAGTATGCAAATTAAGCGTGCACTCTCAATCAACATGCAAGAATAAGTTTTAATTTCAACGGTTAAGCAAATTGTATTCACAACTTATGGAACGATAACTGGAAGTAATCAATTCATATTACAAATATATTCATGGCTTTGAATTAACCTCTAGCCAAAATAAATTTAGTTACACATTATCTTCAAATTAAACCAAAAATTAAACATGAGTTTGAGAAGATAACACCAATAAGAATGGAGTGAAGCCTCTGCCTCTGTGCTCCTCTTCTTCCCGTGCTTCTCCTCCTATCTCTCACGCTGCCAAAGGCAGCCTTTATTCTTTCCGCGCCCAACAGTCTCTGCGCCTCACTTCCCTTCTCTGTTCCGTGTGTTTTCTCTGCTCTCTGCACAGTTTTCTGTGCAGCTTCTCTCACTAGCTGCCAGGCTCTGACCTCTCCATTTTCTTGTCTGCCATGCTCTTTATTTTCTACTTCTTTTTGTTCCATTTCCTTCCCATTTCTCCACTACCGTCCCATTTCCTTTGTTTTCTGTTTTTAGTCTCTTTATTCCTCTGTCAGTGCACTCCCCACTTAAGCTTTAAGATGTAATGGTATTGTAGTGGTCTGCAACTTTAGATAAAGATAATTGAAACCGGTATATTTTGAACCCATCTGCACATAATAACGGACTGAATTATGTTTAATTATACAAAACACAAAGTGTCCTTTCCTTTCTTTTTTATTTTTCTCCACTTTTCTTGAAATTAATCTTAAAGCAAATTTAATTGTACATTAACACAAGGTAAGGTAAAGTACCACAATTTAACACAAAAACATCACAAAGACTTTAGAAATGGATGGTATAAATGTGTGAAATATATGAGTGATCAACACTCAACTTAAATTTTAGTTATGAATTGTCATTTACCCTATTGCATAATTATCATCAAGTACAAGATAAAATTAACAATAAAATTAGAATTTATCAATAAACCCACCCAATAATCACATTAAATCATACTATCATGCAATCTTTATCATCCGTTCATTCTAACTAACACTCTAAGTCTCTCTTATAGAGAAAAACAGGCTCTTTTGACCAATAGATGGTGATATTGTGGTTCGTGAAGATGGTTAAAATTGCTTTGATAGATATGTGGAGATTTTCTTTTCTTTGAAAATATTTGTCAATTTTTTTGTCTCTTTACATTTGCAGATATGTCTCCAACTGTATCTTGCTTTGAACGCTAAGGAATTACAATTTAAATGGTAATATATTGTTTGAGATTGGTCAATTGTAACTTCTTCGAGAACTAGGTCTTTGCTAGTATACTTGAGCACGGAGGGTGTTCAAGGTTTGTACAAGGGGTTAGGGGCGAGCTGCATGAAGTGGGTGCTTGCATCAAGGGTTTCATTCATGTGCTATGAAGCATGCAAGAGGATACTGGTAGAAGAAAAAAAAATGGAAGGGTAGAATATTTTCAAGAGAAATAAATTATATTAAATAATAAATCTAGGAATAAATTTGAATATTTGGGTGGAGGCGAACTGTATTCTACAACAATCCCTAAAAGAATTTTTATCATAGCTAAGCAAACACTACAAGAAAGGCGAATCTAAGAATCTAAGAACAAAACTTAGACAGCCACAATTTTTAAAGAAACCTAAAACTGCTCTCTTTTACGAATGAGTTGTAGAATACTGCTTTTGAGTTTTTATTGTTTAAATGAGTGAAAATATGAATTATATATTGAATTGAGTTTGTGAGGATAATTTAGGTAGTAAGTTTATGTTTAAAGAGATATTGATAGTTTAGTTAAAAGTAATATGAGTGTAAATAGTAAGTTGATTGTAGAAAGATGTTATATAGGTTCAAATAAATTTTCCCGGGAAAATTTCCCCATGGGATTGATCGAGAAAAACCAATTTTGGGTCCCAGTTAGAGCAATTCCACTCATTGCCAAAGGGCAAGGGCTAGGGCTTCTCAATTGCCTTTTAACCTTAAAAACCACCTCTAACAGCCCAGCATGCCAAAACAAGGAGAGCAATTGGTGAGCCACACCAAGCCCGCCCAATCACCCATGCAATTTAAGTCCGACCTTGCATCACCAAGTATTAACGTCAATCATATTTTTTTTTTTGTCAGGCGTGTGTAATACACATCGGTGCGGGCTAGTGGGCTAACAACTTTTGTTGTGTGGGACTCGCAACAACAGCTCCAACTGAAGAGCCCAACGACTCTATGACGTAGCGTGATGATAGTCGTTGGATTTCCAACGGCATGATAATTTCGTGGACTCGACCCGCCCCGCCCCGTTAATTTTGTGGAACCGATCCACTCCGCCCTGATTTTTCCTTAGAATTTTTGGACCCATCATGAACCACATGAACCCGCCCCTGACCTACGGGTCCAAGACCATTATGCCTACCTCTAGTTTAGAGACTGTTTATACCATATTTAGGGCCTCCGTATTTAGATCTCGTACAAATACTTAGGGGACTTAAATGTAATTATGTAATAAAGGAAGGGGCAAATATATAATAAGTGAGGAGCCCTTATTCTATAAAAGGACTCCTCACCCTCACAATTGAGGAGGTCAATTCCTAGGCCATTAGAGACTTCACTCTCTCCCTCAGAGGCTCTGAATCTCTCTCCCTCACAAACAGAGAAATACATAATCAATGTGGACTAGCCCAAACCTTGGGGTGAACCACGATACATCTTGTGTTATTTACTTTTATGCAGATTCACGGTCGGATTTACGTTGTTCCAAGACCTTCGGTTTTGTGCATCAACATTTGGCATCGTCTGTGGGAAACGATACGAAAAGTTGTGTCGGTTATTTTTTCATTTTTTCACCTCCGCCGTGAATTTGCAAAATCACAGAAACACCAAACCAAAATCCCAGTCCCATCTCTCTCTCTAGAAACCCAGAAATGGGTAAGCAGAAAAAACACATACTTTAGATCTCTCTCCATTCCTCATCCGGGGTTTGTTCCCAGTGCATCAAACTCTCTACATCTCTCTCTCTCTCTCTCCTCTTGCTTCACTGGGCCTCCAATCCCACTCGAAGATCTGAGCGGCGATGTTCCTCGACAGCGCCCCGGCTTCACAGAGTCCGAGCCCGCCTATACTTCGCTGGAATCAGAGAAGCGGTCGGGATCAATCCTCGTTCTCCGAGGGCCACCCGACACAGAATCCGACCCGGGAAGTTTCGAGCTGTTATATGACGATGAAGCCGGGATGGGTCTCCGCCCGCTGCCGTCGTCGATGTCGGATATCTTAATGGGTTTGGGTTTCGACCGGTTGCTTTACCAGTTGACCTAATTAGAAAACGGTGTCACGCTGCTCGACCACCCTCCGACGTCCAAAGCCACGATCGAGTTAATGCCCGTCATCAAAATCACCGACAACCACGTCTCGACGGAGTCGTACTGTGCCGTTTGCAAAGAGGCTTTTGAGCTCGACTTTGAAGCTCGGGAGATACCGTGTAAGCACATCTACCATTCAGATTGTATCTTCCCATGGCTTTCGATCCGAAATTCATGCCCGGTTTTCCACTACCAGCTCCCTACCGATTTGAGAAGCCCGTGTGGTAGTGGCATGGCTTCGCCAGAGAACAATGGCATGGTTGGAGAAGAAAAGACAGTGGGGTTGACTATCTGGAGATTGCCTGGTGGCGGATTCGCTGTGGGGAGGTTCACTAGAGGCAGAAGAGCTGCGAAGCGCGAGTTTCCAATTGTTTACACCGAGATGGATGGTGGGTTCAATAGAGGTGGCTTCCAGTTGTCAGGTTGTTTTCTTCATGATTCAGTGGTGCATCTCTGGTATGCCTCATATGAATTTTCTAAACAATTTTTGTTGGTTGTCCATCTTCTCGAAGTGTTCTAGTTTCTGGGAAAGACGGAATACCATCTGATTCAAAGTCCATGTCTACTTTATTAGATGCCACCTCTAGCATCAAAGGCTAATAGTTCGCATACGGGTGCTCAGTCAGACAATGGTTCAATGTTGTATTACCTCCACAGCTATAACCCATATGCCCCAAGAACAACTAAAAGAGCTGTAATGGTTTCTGGCAAAGAGGAGCCAGATTTTTCTCTGCCCCCAGCAATGGACTACTGTCTATTCTACTTGATCATCATCCTCCTCGAGTCTTGACAAGCATGGGCAGTTTGATCCAAGTGATGTCAAGATGCTTTTTAGAGCTCTCTTTGAAAGAATGGGCTGGCAAACTGATACTGACCTGATAGGTATGGTAAAAAGCAGAATTACTGCTCCACTCAATTTCACCATGTGAGGCAGGACAAGCAATAATTCAAAGAGCTCAGTGACCCATCCCCTGCATCTTCTTACAGGGTGGTAACCATGTGAAATCACTTTCTAAAGGCCCAGAGGGTATGTCTACTTGAGCAAAGAAACATAGTGGGAAACAGAAACAAAAGCAAAAGCAAAGCATAAAAGAAAAGAGAAAGCAAAAGAGAAAGCAAAAGAGAAAGCAAAAGAGAAAGCAAAAACAAGGAATAAACACCCCCACCAGAATGATGTGATTTACTTTTATTTTTTATTTTTTATCTTTTGGAGATATCTGTATAAACCCCATCAGAGGGTAATAATAATAATAATAATAATAATAATAAAAACGGCAAAGCCCAAAATAAATGGGCTGGAATGTTATGGAGGGCGAAGGCCTATAAGCCCAAAATAGCACCAACCAGGTGATCAAAAGTACGCCCAGTACTCCAAAATTATTCGACACCTCACCGCCATTACCACCAACCAGGTGATCAAAAGTACGCCCAGTACTCCAAAATTATTCGGCACCCCTCTGCCATTACTACCAACCAGGTGATCAAAAGTACGCCCAGTACTCCAAAATTATTCGGCACCCCGCCGCCATTACCACCAACCAGGTGATCAAAAGTAAGTCCAGTACTCCAAATTTATTCAGCAGCCTGCTGCTATTACCACCAACCAGGTGATCAAAAGTACGCCCAGTACTTCAAAATTATACATGAGCATTACTCATGTCAATCATACATAAACATTCATGAGCATCACTCATGTCAACATCCATGAGCATCACTCATGTCAACATCCACGAGCATCACTCATGTCAAAACAACACAAACATTCATGAGCATCACTTATGTCAATCAGCTTCAAAAGCTTCATTTACAGAGCTCCAACTTCAAAAGCTTCATTTACAAAAGCTCTAGCTTCAAAAGCTTCATTTATAGAGCTTTAGCTTCAAAAGCTTCATTTACAAAAGCTCTAGCTTCAAAAGCTTCATTTACAAAGCTCCAGCTTTAAAAGCTTCATTTACAAAAGCTCCAGCTTTAAAAGCTTCATTTATAAAAGCTCTAGCTTCAAAAGCTTCATTTATAGAGCTCTAGCTTCAAAAGCTTCATTTACAAAAGCGCTAGCTTCAAAAGCTTCATTTACAAAAGCTCCAGCTTCAAAAGCTTCATTTACAGAGCTCCAGCTTCAAAACTTCACTTGCAAAGCTTCAGCTACAAAGTTTCAGTGCAGGGTATACAAATACCGCCTCCGAACAACTGCCACTTCAGCCCATACATGGATTCAATTTGAAGTCTCCAGCCAACAGACTCTATTGACCGAAGACTTGTGGGACTACATTATGTACCATATATTGGGCCTCAACTGGGCCTTATAAAAAATACTTGGGGGACTTAGCCTATTATTTATGTACTGAGGAGCAAGCCTTTATTTTATAAAAGGGACTCCCTCACCATCATTAGAGAGCATCAACTCTAGCCCATCATTCATGTATTGAGGAGCGAGCCCTTATTCTATAAAAGGAACTCATTCACCTTCAACGCCACAAGCCGAGCCAACCAAGGTAACATAAGCCACGAGTCGAGCAACCTCGCAGCATGTGCTACTTCTAGTTGAGCATCATTTTAGATTGAGCACCGCCTTGTATCGAGCATCAATTCAAGACAACATCTAGTTACTTCGGCCCACACATGGACTGAATTTCAAGTCTCCAGCCAAAAGACTCTCTTGACTGAAGACTTGGGGGACTACTGTTTATACCATATTTAGGGCCTCCGTATTTAGATCTCGTACAAATACTCAGGGGACTTAAATGTAATTATGTAATAAAAGAAGTGGCAAATATGTAATAAGTGAGGAGCCTTATTCTATAAAAGGACTCCTCACCCTCACAATTAAGGAGCCCAATTCCTAGGCCATTAGAGACTTCACTCTCTCCCTCAGAGGCTCTGAATCTCTCTCCCTCACAAACAGAGAAATACATGGAGCACGGAGGAAGGGTTGAGCATTTCGAGAGGCTCGTGGGGGGGAAGAAAGCTGAGTATTTCAAGAGGCTTCGTTGGGAGTGCCCTCTTAAATATGAGAAAAGGTTGAGCATTTTTGGAGGTCTTCCTGTCTATGGAGGATGGAGGTCGACATATATAGGAGTCTCCTTAACGAAACCGAAAGCATAAACAAACAACATACCTAAATTGTAAAGGCATTACAATTTTGTTATTTGAAAGCATAAACAAGCAAACCGACCTAAATTGTAAAGTCATTACAATGTAGTTATTTAAATGCTACAAACAAGCAAACGGACCTAAATTGTATCTTCCACTACAAATAAACAAAGAAGAGATCTTGTCTTGTCTAATTTCGAACAATGTGCCAATTAGAGAAATAAATCAACGGATGAGATTAAGATAAGATCCAATCCAGTGATTGTTATGAAATGAAATCTTATTTTGTTTGATTTCAGCGAATGTATTAATCAGACAAATAAATCAACAGATGATATTGAGATAATATAATCAAATCCAATGATTGTTATGAAATAAAATCTTATATTGTTTGATTTCAAAGAAACAAACAACATATGAGATTGAGGTAAGAGAATTTAAGTCAATGGTTCATAAGTGATGAAATCTAACTTTGTCAGAAAGTAAGACAAAATTTAAGATATCACGTTCAAAAATCAACTTAAGAAAAGTTAAGACAAAAATAAATTTACCACGTAATTAAATTACTATATAATAAATTTATAGAGTCGGAAAGTTATATAGTCTCTTCATAGATCTGTACCTGGATGGATGTAGCCCCATTCTTTGACCAATTGAAAATGAAACCTTTCATTAAAATTACAAATATAGTAACCTCAAAAGAGGATAAAGCCCCATTAAAAATGCTCTCGTTAGAGACGCTCTAGTGCCATGAAGATCTTTCTCCTGAGTAATAATATTCATACCATGTTTTTGTATCACATTTTCTTACCATCTTAGGTGACATTTGATGTGGATAGTCACATCATTTGAATTAATCAGATTTTTAAATTTAGCTCATTATTTAATAAACTAATAATTAAGAAAAATAATTAATTAAATGATAATTGTGGTATACGAGGAGTCTTTCTTATTCCTTTATTTGGATTTTGCAAATTTTTCAAATGATGTTGCTGTGTACATCAGATACCACCTAAAGTTGTATAGAAATATAGTATAAAAACATGGTATGAATAACATTACACATTTCTCCTCAATAGGGAATTGAATTACCCTCGGGTTTGTGAATGCAAAGTGAGCCCGGGACAGCAATGTTCTGCTTTGTCTGGCAGGTAACACGTGTACTCAAGTTCTCATGCCACGTAGCGTCTCACGTAAACGACTTCTTCCCCTGCGTGTGCACCCACGACCCAAACGGCATGCCGTATAGCGGTTTAACTTCAATCCACCGCTATTTTCCGTTGCTTCCCAATTACACCAGTTTTCCCCCATTTTTTTTTTCTTCAATTTTTTTTTTATTTCCCCACAAAATAAATATTTCTAATTTTAAAATAGGGAGATCTTCGGGTTCCACATTTTACTCCTTTTTCACCTTTTCTTCAGATTTTCCCTAATATCTTCTGACGATATTGTATTCATTCTTTCACCAAAAGAAAGATGGCCCCTTTGAAACCCTAATTTCCTCACATTCTCGCTCTGATTTGCCCCCAAAAACTCTCGCATTGCAGTCAATTTTCTGAAAATTGAGGCGCTTCAACTTGCATGAAGGACTCCTGAGCTACTGGCCAACTATGGTATGTTTACCCAATTCCCAGTTCAATTTTCTTGCTTTTTTCCAATTGAATTTTGTAATTTTTTGTTTATCTTTTCGAATTTTGGTTTTTGAAAGTTTGGATCTACTAATTAGACTTGCATGGGCCTAGGTAAGTTAGTAGGAACTGTCTGGTGGGGTTTTTAAGCATGTGAAGTGTTTGAGGGAGTAGAATTATGGAACTTTAGGGCAGGAAGATGTCGGTTTTACCGGGAAAGCAGTAGATTTGACATATGTTATGCTGCGTTTTAGTGATGAGGGCATTCATCTATGGTTCATTACGTTAATTTTATTGATTTGACTGTGTAAAGAAGTGTATATGTCTATGTCATATCTGCTGTGTATGCATGTGCTGTACCATATTTTTTTTTTTTTCATTTTGAATCTAATTGGTTTTTTCCGAAACTTACAAGAGAGTAACGAATTTTGTGAGTATATTCGCCAGGAAGATGATGGTACTTGATCTTTAGAGAAAAACTTCAAACCCAATAATTTGAAAAGGAAAGAACCCAACTGACTTGATCACGGTTTTTTTTTTTTTCCTTGAATTGAGCTCTTGAAGTGTTTTTGTATAAAACTTTGTCATGGTGTTTTGTTCTATGTTTGAATGAGGGACAAACTTAAATGCACTACCAGAACACTACTGATGAACTACTAAAGCACTACAGATGCGGTAGAAAGACATGCAAGGACTTTCAAGGTGTCATTTGAAAGTTCTTTCAAATGTATTGCATCTAGTCATTTTTGTAACCTCTCTATCTATTTTTTGTAGTGCATTTCTGAAAGGGCTAACCTAGGTTTCATGGCTTTAAACACATCATCCAAATGTAGTTTCTTTTCATTAAAAAAAAAAAAATCATCCAAATGTAGTGTTTACCCTATGTTTGGATGAGGGACCTTAAAATTCCAAGGGACTTAAAACAGTGAGATAGGGACTTGAAAATTATTACAGGCAATCCCTTTTTTAGTGTCTTTATTAGTTCATTTATGGTGTTTATGTAGTACACTTTTAACAATTAAGTCCAATTTCCTTGATACTTTGAAAGTCCTCACCCAAATGTAGGGTTAGAGTATTTGCTATGCAAACCACCATACTCAAAAGTCTCTTGTAATATTTCCAGAGTTCTGAGTGTTTGGATATCACTTTGCTGTGAGCCTTGCTTTCCATTCTAAGCTATTATTTTAATTTCTGTTTCAGTAATCCACAATTTATACTTCTTATGCCTGCTCCTACCAGGTTTATTAACTAGAATCATAGTACTTTTACTTTGTGTGCGTGTGTGTGTGTGTGTGTGTGTGTTCTAATGAGAAACAAAGACTTTAAAAGTCAAGAAAGTACATGTTGAGTCCAGTCAAGCGCAATGTTGTAAAAAGCCAAGAACCATGGTACTTTTCTAGTTGTCAATACTCAGTAGGCAATTGTGAACCAATATTTTGTGTTTTTCTTACTAAACTTGTAATTCTCCTTTATCTGTTTTTGTTCCCTAACAGCCCATGGTGATGCTATAGTTCATCAAAAAACAAAAGAAGAAATTATGATGCTATAGGAATGTCACTGTTCGTGCATTTACTCTATGACAATGTCACTGTTCGTGCATTTACGCTATCCCTCATTTATATATTATTAAGCAGCTTTGAATTGGATTTGTGTTTTCGGTTTCCATTGTATTCATGGAGATTGCGCCTGATAGGGTTAATCAATTGGAAATCATTATTTATAATATATTATTATTAATTCTTTTGCTGTCCAACCCATCAAATCTCAAAATCTGCCGACCTAAGTTCTTTTAAGAATAAATAATAAATTAAGATAGCTATTCCTTTTGAACTTTCCTGTTTTCATCCTTCTGTGAGATGATTTATCTAATATAATGAAAGATGTAACATTAGTGGCTTCTCATTTTTAGTGATTCAAACATTTTTTTAATCATGTTGTAGTACTCCTAAATTTTTTATAACTTCAGTAATATATAGAAAAAAATTTATAAGTTTTAGACGCATATATCATATAATGTCTCCATAAGCACTGATATGCATGAAGAGTGAAGATTTCGGATACTGATGGTTAATCCAATTTACAATATACCTACCTCTACTCTTGTGTCCTAATTTATCACTTTTGTCTGTTCTTCGTAGTTGTACATTCCTCAATTAGACTGCATAACTTGAATTATATCTACAGGTGTTTGAGACTCACCCTTTTTTGGCATCAGAGGGGGGGGGGATAAAGAATAAAACAAAACCATGATTCATTTTAATGCTCATTTTCTTTGATGTTTGATTGCTTAATATCATTTCAACTCAACTCTTACTTTGAAGACTTATGATTTCATATACACTTTTCTTTTGTATGTGTTTGGGTGAGGTTTTTGTTTGTTTTCGTTTGTGTGTATGTGCGTGTCATTAATTAGGCAGCTCTCATTAGTTTCTGCACACAATCTGAAATATATCTTGATTGATACCTCAAGAAACTAAATTTTATTATTTCACTTTCTTATGCTAACTCATTTGGTTGACTGCTTTTATCAGGTTTGATATTTCTAATTGCCGGGGGTGATATATTTAACATTTATGTGTCTCTGGAATTCAGAATCGTATAATGTATTCCAATTCGTATACCATAAAAATGGGTTATTGGTGTAGCAGTTGTTATCGGGGCTATAAAGTAAATGTTTTTAATGGTAATCTTTGTCTAGATGTCAAGGTTTGTGGAATAACTCCTTTTTGGCAGACTCAAAAGATTAAGGGCGAATGGTACATGTGTCTTTTTGTCACTTTGGATTGTTCATATGATTAAGGGTTGAATGAGTGAGATTTATTATTTACATCCACATCATTTATACTTTAAGCTGTAAATATATATTTATTTTGGGCTGTGGGACTTCCGACTCTTTCCGTAATTGGGGTTGATTTGTTCCTGTTTATTTATAAATAGGGCAGAATAATGCTAACATTGATTCTGATGTACTGGTTGTAGGTGACTGTGTGTCAAACGTGTGGCGACAGAGGTATCGAAGATGCTTTGCTTTTCTGTGACAAGTGCCAGAATTATGCTCTTCATCGGTATAACTTGTTTCCATTGTGCTTTCGTATTTTCAGTCCCTGGAAAAAGATGTGAAAATACTGTTATTTATGCATCACATTATCCTAAAAGAAATGCTCAGTTCCTGGTTATTAAAGTTTGGGTCAGTCCTTAGAGTTGTTGCTGAAGTTGAAGTTGGATTAGTTCTTGAAATCATATGTACGGTTATAAGAACACACAAAGTGGCCAACTTCAAATTCTCAATATTTTTTCAATTGATTCGACATTGTTCAAATGACGACTCTCCTCTTTTATTTCTGTTTTCCAGTTATTGCCTTAATGTACCAGCAGAAAATATTTTTGATGAAGATCTGACTTGGCTTTGTGAGGATTGTGATCCAAAGATTGTAAAGCTTTGTAGAATTGATAAATCAGTAAGATCAATGGAAATTTGTCATAACAAGAAGTTCAAGAAGAGGAGGAAGAAGAGTAAAAGAAAGACTTTACCTATATACGGGGCTAAAAAGAAGGTGCAGAAATGTGCAGGGGCGAAGATGAAGGTGCAGATATGTGAAGGGGCTAACACGAAGGTGGAGATACATGAAGGTAGTCCCTCTGAACATGAGGCCGAGGGTAGTAATGATTGTGATAATGGTCAGAACCTTGGTAGTCAGTGTGACGAGGTTCGTGAGGATCAATTGAATTCCTCTGATGACGTTGCCAAATCTGTAAAAACTTCTCTAGTTACTACTTCCGACCCTTTAAATACCTCAGAAATAATTTGTTATGTTGCTGCACAGCCTATTATTGATCCAGTCTGGAGGTAAGACTTTCTAGCTTTCCGACTCGATTGAGTTTATGGTGAATGTGTACAAGCACATCTAGTGCAGGGTATAACTGTGAGATGGTTTGTCTAAATGACAGGGGTAGCCTCAGCATATTCAACAAAGACTTCAACATTGTTAGTGGACTTGTAGCCCATCTCTCTAGCTTAGCCTGTCCAAAAGTACGTGAGGAGGCAGAATTGCTACCGTTACTGCTTTTTCCAGAATTGGTTAATAGAACAGATGTGTGGCCCAAAGCTTTCGAGAAGTGCGGACCTAACGATCAGAGTATTGCTCTTTATTTCTTTTCTGATAACGAAAGGTGATAAATTTGACTCTTGTTTCTTGTTTCCATCTACTTTCCCTGTATTGATTGGATTACTTAAAAGCTGACGTTCCTCTTCTTTTCTCTTCTTTTTTTTTGGGTACAGAGATGAGAAGGATTTTGACACCATGGTGGCTAGCATGATCCAGGATGATCTAGCTATGAGAGCTGTGCTGGACGATGCTGAGCTCTTAGTTTTCACGTCAATCATACTGCCAGAGCAGTATCGGAGTGAGTCCCGAAATCTCTACTAGTTTGTAGCTTTTCTACTTCCTTTCCTTCCATTAGTAAAGAAAGAAAAATCTGTACAGCTCGTCTGGAAAAGCGAATAACATGATTGCATTTACCGGGTTGCAGGATTTCAGGCAAAGTTTTATTTGTGGGGAGTATTTAGGGCTAAGCAAATTCCGCAGTTAACAAATAATAACGTCGGGGTCGAGGAGAATGACGTTGCAAAGCCGTTAACCTGTTATGGGCAGAGTCCAGTTAGTACGTTGAGCAACGATGTAGAAATTACTTGTGCTGCTGTACCTCTTAATTCCTATTGTCCATCGGTCATGTGATTGTTTGTAATCAAACCCTGTATATTGTGTTTAGTTTAACCTCAAGATGTTCATAATTTTAGTGATGCATGGACGTGGTTTTGAAGTGCTAGACTTGTTGTCCTGCCTTTTATATTTAGGGCAGCTTTGTTCCTGATGGATAATAATTAATTGAGAAAGTTGCACATATACCACGTGGACTTTAGGCATGTGTGCAAATACCACCTGAGCTAATTATTTTTTTCACAATTTACCACCGAAACTTAAATTTGTAGCAAAGTTTGGGTGGCCTCCACATACTGCACATCAACATTTGAAAGTTTAAAACCTTCCAATGAACTGATATTGTAGTGTTGGTTTTTTGTTTTATGCTTGGCATCAAAACAAAAAAGGAAGGGTGGTGTTATTCACATAATCTTTTCAAACTTTGGCTGTCAGATTGAGTGAATTGAAAATGATCGAAGGAAATAAATTAATAAGAGTTGTGTAAGAAGTAAAAATAGGTGTGTGGATAACATCGTTGAAAAAGAAATGTTAAAATTTAATTGTTCATTCGTTTCTCATAAAATGTTCACAGACAGAGACGTAAATGGGCTTCACCCCACAAGAAAACCCTCCAATGTGGTCAAAATAAAGAGGTCCAAGAGTGGCTGGAAAAGGGAAAAAAACAAAAAACTTTAGAAGCCGAAGTGAAGGATGATCCACCACAACTGCCAAGGAGAGAAATTTACATGTCGTCATGTCATTTCTCTCTCTCTGTCTCTCCCAGCACGGTATGAAAAGAAAAGAGGAATGCCGAATGCGAAATTAAAGGGATAATTGATGAATGTAAAATTGTCAAAGACATAGTAAGTTATAGTTTGTTGCCAGTCCTTTTCAGCATGTTATAAACGTACCAAAATATTATTGTTATCATTTTCATTTCTCATAGTATGCGCAACTACAAGGAAAAAGGACCTAAGGGTCAAGGTTGTGTATCACTTGTCATACCACACTAGTAGATGAAACAATTGTTTTCTAGCGTGCTCGTA
This sequence comes from Malus sylvestris, assembly GCF_916048215.2. Classification (NCBI taxonomy): domain Eukaryota; kingdom Viridiplantae; phylum Streptophyta; class Magnoliopsida; order Rosales; family Rosaceae; genus Malus; species Malus sylvestris. Next base: position 3,341,031 of record NC_062264.1, on the reverse strand, counting down.
TCTTACATTATTTTTAATACTAGTTACTTGCCCTATTCCTGCTTGTTAATCATTTTAAATACTTATCTTTTTGCTTACTATGTCATTAGGCCGTCAAAGTGTGTATCGTGAAAAGTTGTCATTTTCTTTAGATACCACGTTTAAGGAGAAGGAACTCAATTTGCGATTACTGATGGGCAACGAAGTGCCTACTACAATTGCCATCACCATAATCACCGCCACCACCACTAGTCCCTAACACCCAATAGGTAGTTGGAGATCTTTTAGCATTTTGGAAAGAGAAATATCACTATATCAATAACTAGTCGATACAATATTAAAGGCTAAAATCAATATCATTTTAACTTAACGTAGTAGATTATGAAACTTTCATTATTTCAAGTCGATAAATATATTACATTAGTTAACAATTAGATTGTTTCTCATCTATGTTGAAATAAATAGTATCCCTCCTTCATATATAGTTATAAAACTTGCACGTATCTCTATATCCCTTTATTAGGTTAAGAAAAGCCGATGTCCAACCTGGACTGCTATTAATCCAGCCAGTTGAAGCCGCCAACCTAAATCCAAGTTTTCTTTTAATAATCAATGTTACAGTCTGATCTTTTGTGGAATAATCTTTCCTCAATTATGTGCACTTAATTCTTAACCAATCCAAGCTTTGTTATCCCATACTTACATAATATAAAATTATTAAATATAAAGGTACGAAGCACGCAAATGAATATGTTGACTTTGAGGCCAACAATAGATGTCTCATTAAGCACCACGTTAACGGCAATACTTAATCCTAGTCTTCTAGAGGGAAGGGATAATAAAGAGAGCAAGTGAAGGAGATTTACTTTTACGAGTCAAAGAGCAAAGCTAGGAAAGTTCTTTGATTAACTTACACTGTTGTTAATTAGTTAAAGTAAAATTAATTTGTAAGAATTCAGTTAACCACGAACACATGCGCATACACACAGATATATATTATGGTGGAGTTGGAGAGTCCTGGACCACTCGTGTCGTCGAGTATGCAAATTAGTGCTGGAGTTTTGAGAGTTTGTAAAAGTCAAGGTTGAAGTAATTAAAGCTCAATCCAGAAGGCATTTTATCGTTGGTACTTAGCAGGGCTAGCCTGGCTGACCATTGACTATTTTGTTCGGGTCCGGCCGGTAGATTTTGTTGGAAAATATTAGTATCTAGGTTTATTTTAGTATTTGGATTTTACTTGTTAGTTTAGGATTTGGGTCTAACCCATCGGAGTTGGGGTTTCTTAAGTTTAGTTCTCTATAAATATTGCTTGTAATTTAGTTTTGAAAAATATGTTAGTCACAGTGTAGCCTCTTAGGGTTTTGTAGCCGTTCTGGCATTCTTGTCTTTTAATAATATTCTTACTATTTTGTAATCTTGTTTGTTCCGCACTCTGATATTCAACTTGGTATCAGAACGGGTTCAATCCTTAGCGTTCAATCCGTTCTCGTTAGTATCAATTTGTTTGCCTTTGTTGTCGTTTGTTTTAGATTTGTTAGTTGGTATTGATTGTTTGCAAGGAAAAGAAAAATGAAGGAGAAAAAAAAGTTTTGCTTGCAGAGGAGAAGATGCCCCAGCAAATGAAAAAAAGGGGACGAAGGAGTAAAGAAGGTAAAAAAAAAAAAAGAACCACCGAAAGGAAAAAGAAGGAAGAAAAAAGGGAAAAGAAGGAAGGAAAAAAAAAATATATGGCTGCTGTGTTTTGAGGTTTAGGGCCCACGTGATGCTGCTATTTGGGCTTGTTTCTGTAGCTTCTTATTGCCTTCTACAACGATCACTCGAGTGTTTGAATTGGTGACCACTAGAGTGACGTTGGGTAGATGGTGAACTAAATTTTTTGGCAACGGCATTGATATTGGCATTGACATCGGCATCGGCATTGGCATTGGCATTGGAATTTGGAGTTTTGCATCGACATCTACTTTGGCAAACCCATGTCGTGTACCGTCATGAGTTTGACGGGAGGTGTTGGAAAATATTAGTATTTAGGTTTATTTTAATATTTGGATTTTGCTCGTTAGTTTAGAATTTGGGCCTAGCCCATCCGAGTTAAGGTTTCTTAAGTTTAGTTCTCCATAAATATTGCTTGTAATTTAGTTTGAAAAAAATATGTTAGTCACAATGTAGCCACAATGTAGTCTCTTAGGGGGTGTTTGTTGCATCGGACTGTCTCGGACTGGACTAGCTTCAGGGACTAAGCCGGACTGGCTTAGACTAGACTAAGCTGGACTGACTTAGTGAAGCGTTTGATGCAGTGTCAAACTATAATATTATATTATTTAATCTATATTTATTAATATTTTATTTTTAATTTAATATATCAATTAATATTTTATTATTACTTTATCTTTTCCCTATTTTTCTACAACCCTCTCATATCTCTACATTCATTTTTGTCTCTGCCTCTCTCTCCCCATTCCCCTTTTCTGCCATTTTTGTCCTACCCTTTTTTTATGGGAACTTTAACGAAAAGCACTCGGTACTGTTTACTTTAACGAAAAACCACATTTTTACACTAAAAAGTCAATCCTGGTACTATTCACTTTACCCTTTATTTTGTCTTTATCATTAAAACTCAAAGTTTTCAAGCCCTTTTTATTAGTTTTCTTTTTTTTTATAGCAAATCCTCTTCCTCTTCACTTCATCTTCTTCGCCTCCTACCTCTGCACTTCACCTCTCCTTTTTGCCTCTTCACAACCTTTTCACTGCCTTTGCACTTCGCCTCCTACCTCATTTTTTCCAATGAGTTGCAGGTTTCCCGATGGGTTTTCCAACTAAACCTCATCGGATTAGACGAGGTTTGCACCATTAACAAACTCTTCCCCATCTCTGGTCCCATATTCGAGCTTTGCATGCTCGATCTGTCATGGATTCGGAAAAAAACCCAAACCGGCCGAGACTTCCAGGCCATTTTCTGGCCACCTCCGATCACCTTTTGGCCTCGATTCAGGTAGAATCATAATCCCCTCACTCCCATCTTCAATTTGGTATTTTATATGAAAATTGGTTGTGAAAAGCATCCCATGGTTTTCGAGGGTGAGTGGTCGAGGAGCAAGGCGAGGAGATGAGAGGGGGAGAGAAGGGACAGTCTTAGCTAGTCCCATGGTTTTCAAGGGGTTTCGTTAAGACTGGCTAATCTCGGATTTAGTCTAGGCGAGTGAGACTTAGTCTCATTAAACCTAGTCCCTGTTAGGAGCAAACATGGGACTAGACTAATCCTTAGTCCAGTCCAGTCCAGTACACTTTAGTAAGGGCAAACAAACGCCCCCTTAGGGTTTTGTAGGGATTCCGGCATTCCTGTCTTTTAATAATATTTTTATTATTTTGTAATCTTGTTTGTTCCGCACTCTCTGATATTCAATTGATTTAAGGAAAGATGAATTGGCCATATAACATTTTACATTTTATTTTTCCAATTGGATAACTTGGGCATAATCCCCATGCATGCATGCATGCAAAATTGCAATTTTTTGAAAGTTCCAAAACTCTATAATACTAATTAGTTTCTGTTTCATAATAAAAAGTCAACATTACTTTGTTGGATCGTGAACGGCAGCTCTCTATAAGTTTAGATTCTGCAAGATTGGAAATTTTTCGATGAAGAATGTAGCATATTGTTTAAATGTTTCAAGCCTAGCTAGGTGGTTAATTGTCATTTTGGTGGTCCAAGTTGGTAAATACACAAGTGATAAGATTCAACTGGCGTCATTTGTGTAAAATTCACTAACCCTATGTTTGGATGGAGAATTTCTAAATTATCACAGAATTTTAAATGACGGGAATTACAATTGACAGTAATTAAATTCCCGTTAATTGAAATTTCATCGTTTGGATGTTGGATACATAGAAATTACAAAATGACGGGAATTCCAAATCTCATTGTTTGGATATTCTCTAGAATTTGTATTAAATAGAGGAATACAAATTTGAATAAAAACATTAAACTGGTTATAAATCATCAAGTGTAATGATCAGCTGTTGGAACAACATCATAGTACTTCTCCATGGTTGCAAATAACTACCGACCTTGATCAGCAATACCGACATGGTTGCAAGCTGTCAGCACTCCTATAAAAGTAATCTTGTTAGGTCTTATCTCAGTCGTCGACATCTCATGAAATAATTCTATCGCTGCACTTGCAAGACAGTGCATTGCAAACCCCAAAATCATTGAGCTATAAGAAAATATGTTTCTTTCCTTCACTCCCTCAAAAACCTTGAATGCATTATCCAAGCTTCCACACTTGGAGTGCATATCTATCAATGCAGAACCCACAAGAACATTTTCAGTAGGCCCAAAACCGGATTTCTCAGCAATGTCTCGAACCCAATTAGCATAAGTAGAAAAGTTGATTGAAGTAGAAAAATCCCAGTAAATCCATAATTAATATAAAGGTACCTCCAGCTACGTAGCTTAATTTTTTTTGTCAAATTAATAATTAATGTTGGGAGCAAAAAAAAATAAAAATAAAAAAAGAGGAATTATGCTTAATGTGTTGTAAACTTCTAGTTTAAGTGTGATTGTGTAAATCCTAAATTAGATTTGATTCTAGTTATTCTTTCCTATAAGGACTTGTATTCCTTAGCGATCAAGGATTTCTTCTCTCCCTTATTACTATAAATAAAGGCACAACTTAAGGGGAATAACATATATTCCTCTACACAACCTACAAACACATCTCTCTATATTTCATCTCGTGCTGCCGGCCCCCTTCCCCTATCAGTTAAATATAAGCCACTACACATTATTAGCATGATCTTACCACTGCGCTTAGGAATCTGATGTGGAAGCTTTCTACATCAAACCAATTTATCCATATGATCACGCAATCAGGATCTTCCAAAACAACGGTTTTTATCTCGATATTTTTGCAGCCCTAATAGCATGAACATTCACCATAATGCATGACCCAACTTTACATTTTTCAAATTTTAGATTCTACATAAATTGTGTATACATTATATTCACAATTGATGAATTATATGAATTTGATATATGCATGGAATTAATTGAAAAAAAATTAAAACATGATTCGTCTAGGATTCTTCGAACCTAGGAACTGAGCCAACCTCGTGGAGCATGAAGCTCTACCCCCATGAGTGAACCAAAATGACGCTGTCCTTGGGATCGTCTCAAAACCCAGAAAACCCCCACTTGCCGTCACGAGTCACGGCTTCATCGTCCTTTTAAAGGGTAACCGCGACATGTAGTCGTGTTCTTGGGCCTTGTTCATCGTCTTAGACGACGATTGAATGAAATTCCAGAAGAATTCCTTCGAATTTCTTTTTCAAAACTTTGGTTCTACATCCCTCAATCGAGAAACCTTTTCTCCGTCACTTGGATTTATTCCTATCGAACTCACGGACCTGCACCATGGTTTTTAACCTAGAACTCAACCGCCAACAGCAGTGGCGCCGTTCTTCTTAACCGACGAAGCAACCCAGCACACACTGGGGTGTTCTGGACACCAAAACCCAAATCCCATATTGGGTTGGCCTGTTCGGCCTGCGAAAAAAAAAAGGGATTTTTTTTTAACTGGGCTCGCTTGAAGCGGCCTAACACCATGGCTTGGCCCAACACGTGGCACCAACTTGAGGGCTACGATGTCCCACATATTTTCGATGCACCAGATCCCAGCCTGCAGCTGGTGCATCGGTGCACCTGCACTGTACCGCACCTGATCAGCACCTAGTTTGGGCCCGGCCTTCTTACAGCCTGTTTGCTGCTACTGGGCTTGTAGCCCAACAATTTTATGTAGGGCATAATCACCCCTGTCCATCTTAGTCTAATTTTTTGGCCTAAACCGCATAGTACAAATTTGATAAGCCTACCTGTGGGCTTAGGCCCATTATTTTGAGCCCCCAATTTTAGTTGTTTATTTTTATTTTTAGACAATGTAGGTTTTATAATTTTTTTTCACCCACACTTTAAATTTGCCCCGAAGTCTAATAATTAATTCAATTATAGACCTGAAGTTCTATTTGCATATTTTCTTGTTGCATATTTCTGTATATATAGTTGTGTTTGTTTGCAGGAACATATGAATTTGAAGTTCATAATTATTTCAAAACCTGAAGTTTCTACAAACATGCCTTGTTTGAACACCTGAATGTTTTCCTTAAAAACATCACCCATGAAAACCCGAAGTTTTTTCATGCAAATTTAAACCAATACATGTCTATTAGAACCTGAATGTTCTACTCATATGTGAATGGATTGATTTTTTCTCCATTACACTAACCATATCTTGTCCATCTATTTTGTGATAGGCACATGTCGAATTTAAGCAAACTCGACTTTACCGCTTTGGAAATCTCTGGAAGGAACTACCTCAAGTGGGTCCAAGATGTGAAGCTTCACCTCACTGCAAAGAATTTTCTTTCCACCATGAAGATGAGACGGACAACCCGGTTAGTGAAGCTGAGAAAGCCACTGCCATGATCTTCATCTGAAGACATATTTATGACGCCTTGCAAACCGAGTACCTTACTGAGGATGATCCACGAGCACTTTGGGTCCCTTTGACTGATTGTTTTTATCACCAAAATGACATTTTCTTGCCTGAAGCACGACATGACTGGCATCATTTGTGCTTCTATGACTTTAAGTCTATGAATCAATATAATTATGAAGTTCGTCGAATCCGATCACTTCTCAAGTTCTGTAACGAGACCTTGACCGAAAAGGATCTCTTGGATAAGACCTATTCGACATTCTTTGCTACTAATATTGTCCTACAGCAACAATATAAGGCTCATAAGTTCACTAAGTTTTTGGATTTGATCTCTGTTTTACTTATCGTTGAAAAGCAGAATTAGCTGTTGATGAAGAATCATCAAGTTTGACCTACTGGGGTGACTGTTGTGCTTGAAGCACATTATAACACAAATAAACACCAAAATAGGCATGGTCAGGGTAGCCAGAAGCCATCCTGTCAAGGTCAACAAAGCCAAGGCCCACCTAAGGGAGGAAACAGAGCCTAGAAGCGCCCTAACCTCGATCCCAAGGCCCTAAACTTCAAGAATAAGGCAAAGCACCTGAAACCATGGATGCGTGTATGTGTTATCGCTATGGTTCAAAGGACCATTGGTCCCGTGTTTGCTGAGCTCCCCAGAAGGTTGTAGTTGAATATCATTCTCGTCGTAAGAAGTTTGAATTAAACTTTATGTAAGTGGACGAACCGGAGAGTACCAAGATAGAGGTTTCTAATTTTCAAGAGGCCGTTACCCCTATGGAAGATTAGAATTTTGGACATAAACTATTTTTCTAGTTGAAATTTAGACAATAGGGCCGAATTCTACCTAGTGGCTGAACCCCCCTTGTTTTTTGGTTAAATTTTGAACACTTTTCCTTTATGTTTGGATTATTTGTTGGTGATTTGTTTTTTGGATATTAAGTTTTAATTAATTACCATCTGTGAATACTTAAATTATTTTGAATGGATATTTTTTTTTAAGAACTTTTATGCATGTGACCGATTCAAATTAATTTTCATTCTAGGTATGACTAGTGGGGAAGTTAGTTGTCAGATAGTGCAACCACGCACATCGTTTTGTGTGAACGCATCTATTTCACTAACTTCATACCTAAGAATGCACCTTTGACAACCCTTTCAGGCCCATCCAACCTGATCGAAGGATATGGTAAGGCACGTCTAATGTTGTCCAATGGTACAATTTTGACCATTGATGAGGCACTTTATTCTCCACATTCCAGAAGAACATTGTTGAGTTTCAAGGACATTAGAGATAATAATTACCACGCCAAAACCTATGTGGAAAACGGAGGTGAATTTCTATACATAACTTCCTTTAAATATGGCCAGAAGCGTATTTTAGAGAAGATGAAGCATATCCCGAGTGATCTGTATACTACGACCATATAGAAAGCCACTATGTGGTCAGCTCTACCTCTGGGACCGCACACGAAATTACACTTTGGCATGATCATTTGGGACACCCTTGACGAACAACGATGTGCCATATCCTCAAATCATCACACGGGCATCCACTAACCCGAAATTTAGGTTCGAGTCAAGGAATCACATGTTAAACTTGCTCCATGGGAAAGCTTATTATTTAGCCTTTTTATAACAAGATTCGTTTGAATTCTCCTATTTTTCTACAAAGGATTCAGGGGGACATTTATGGACCGATTCACCCTCCATGTAGACCATTTAGATGTTTTATGGTTTTGGTTGACACTTCCACACGTTGGTCACACGTGTGCTTGTTTTCCACAAGGAACACTGTATTCTCCAAATTGTTGGCTTAGGTTATCAAGCTCAGGGCTCACCACCTTGATTATCCGATTAAATCTATTCGATTGGATAATGCTAGAGAATTCATATCTAAAACTTTGATGACTATTGCATGTCGATTGGGGTTGAAGTTGAACATCTTGTACTTCATGTTCACACCTAGAACGGCCTGGCAGAGGTTTTCATTGCGCTTACAAATGATTGCTCGATCGTTAGTCATATGTACCAAGCTCCCGATCGCTGCTTGGGGCCATGTAATATTGCACGTAGCCATGTTGGTCTGTTTGAGGCCTGTTGTAAACCAACCATATAGCGCATTTCAATTGGTTACCGGATACAAACCTGACATATCGCATCTGCATGTTTTTTTTATGCGGTCTATGTGCTGATTTCACCGCCCTTACATACAAAAATGAAACCTCAATGAAGGATGGGAATCTATGTCGGATATGATTTTCCTTCGATCATTCGTTAATTAGAACCTTTGGCAGGTGATCTGTTTGTTGCTCGTTTCACGGATTGTCACTTCTATAAGACAGTATTCTCGTTGTTAGGGAGATATAAGAATGTCAACGTTCCTGAAGAATGACGCGAATTATCGTGGACGACTCGCATTTTGTCTCATTTAGATCCCCATACCGCTCAGTCTGAAACTAAAGTTCAATGCATATTAGATCTCTAAAGTATAGCTCAGAGCATGCCAGATGCTTTCACCGATCTAATGCGAATGACAAAATCACATATTCCAGTTGCGAATGTGCCTGCAAAGATGGATGTACCAAATGTACGACGAACTTCCTTCCTGGAAGTCCAGGATGCGACTTTGGCCTATCCATGTACATTAGCGGCTAGCCAATCATCTACCCCTACACACAAGTGTGACAAACCACTTGGTTCAAAGGATTCACTCCCCCGGAATAGGAAACTCACGGCACAAGCACCTGAAGAGCCTACTGTGAATCCAATTGTCACTTACTCATTCTATCCAACTCATAAGGAAATTAAATTACGGAAGCTTCCTTGAAGAGATGAATCCATCTACCGAGAATCATGAGATTTCAGTCTATAATGCTAGCTTAAATGATGTTTGGTGTAGAAATGAGATGATCGTCGACGATGCATTAGTATATGCAATAGCTATTGAGACCATGTTGAGCGATGACATTGAACCCCGTTCCATTAATGAATGTCGACGTAGAACTGATTGGTCAAACTGGAATCAAGCAATCCAAGTTGAACTCGATTCGCTTGCGAAACGTAAGGTGTTTGGACCTATAGCTCATACTCTTCCACATGTGAAGCTCATTGGCTACAAGTGGGTTTTTCATTTGGAAGTGTAATGAGAAGAACGAAATTGTGCATTACAAAGCTCATCTTGTTACGTAAGGCTTCTCACAATGCCCTGGGATTGACTATGAAGAAACTTATTCACCCGTTATGGATGTAATTACTTTTCGCCACCTTATTAGTTTGGTAGTTTCTGAAAAACTTAGTATGCAGCTGATGGACGTAGTAATTGCGTATCTTTATGGGGATCTTGATACGAAAATTTATATGAAAGTTTCTGAAAGACTTACATTGACTGGATCAAATATTTCCAAACGTTCTCAATTCGGCTGAGGCATTCACTCTATGGTTTGAAGCAATCTGGAAGAATGTGGTATAACCGTCTGAGTGAGTATTTGACTAGTTAGGGATATGTGAACAATGAACCATGCCTTTATGTGTTCATTAAGAAGTCATATTCCAGTTTTGCGATTGTTGCAGTATATGTCGATGATATGAATCTCATCGAAACTCCAAAAGAGCTAGCAAGAACTGCCACGCACTTGAAGTCGGAATTTCAGATGAAAGATCTAGGAAAGACTCGATGCTGTCTCGGTCTCGAGATAGAGCACCGTTTAGATAGAATCTTAGTTCATCAATCGAACTACACCCAGAAGGTGTTGCACCACTTTAATGAGGATAAAGTGAAGCCTTCAAGTACTCCTATGGTTTCGATTGCTAGATGCAAAATGAGATCCATTCCGTCCGAATGAGGATGATGAAGAGATTTTGGAGCCCAAAGTGCGATAGGCGCTTTATTGTACTTAGCTCAATGCACTAGACCCAACATCTCATTTGTTGTTAATTTTTTGGCAAGATACAGTAATGCACCAACATGTAGACATTGGACTGGTGTTAAAGACATCTTTGGTTACCTTAAGGGTAATACGGATCTGGGCTTGTTCTATCCTTATGGATCTTCGAGTGATGTCGTTCCTCTTATCTCGAGTCGATTCTCGCCTTGTTAGTTATGCCGACGCAGGATACTTATCTGATCTGCATGAGGCGCACTCTCAAATGGATTATGTCTTTACTGTTTGAGGTACCGCAATGTCTTAGAGGTCAACTAAACAAACCTTAGTTCCCACTTCGTCTAACCATGCTGAAATTCTCGCCTTACATGAAACAACTCGGGAATGCTTTTGGTTGAGAGTAGTTGGGGGCCATAATTGAAGCTCTTGCGATCTTTACCCCATAGTTGATGTCCTGACGATGATCTAGACAACGTATCATACATCAAACAGCTCAAGAAAGGTTGCATCAAAGGAGACAACACCAAGCATATTGCGCCGAAGTTCTTCTTCTCACATCAATAATAAAAGCATTAGAAGACTGACGTCACACAAATCTGTTCAAAAGACAATCTGGCCGACCTCTTCACCAAATCACTACCGAATGTGACATTTCAAAAGCTTGTTTAAGGAATTGGTATGCGTAAACTTTCTGAGTTGTAACATTGCTAGTTCTCTTTGGAATTGGGTCAAACTTAGGGGGAGTATCCTGAAGTATACTTGCTTGATCTTAATGTACTCTTTTTCCCTGTGATTACGAGCATTTTTCCTACTGGATTTTTGCTACCTAACTAGGTTTTAACGAGGCACCCACCTTAGGTTGATCATTTCCCTGATGTAGTCCAGTAAACGTTTCATTTGACTTTGCATTTCTCACGCATTTTTCCTTAGACTATGGATTTTGTCCCTACTCGAGTTTTTGCCATAGCGATAGGGTTTTTTGTGAGACTTAGTTCCTTATGAAAGTTCATACCTTATTTGAGAATATCGTGTCTCCAGAATCAATGTCGACAAGTCAACTTCCTCAACTTCTATGTGATGTCGAATCTACTTGAGTATTTACACACTCAAGGGGGAGTGTTGTAAACTTCTAGTTTAAGTGTGATTGTGTAAATCCTTGGGGATGAAGGATTTCTTCTCTCCCTTATTACTATAAATAAAGGCACTGTGTAGGGGGAATAACATACATTCCTCTACACAACATAATGATATTTTTCATCTCTCTCTATATTTCCTGACACATCCCGACCTGAATTGTCCACTAGGACTTCAAATCGAGTTATGCTGACCAGCACCTAAAAGGTGACAAAGCTATAAGGTGTAGTGATGTGAAATATGTGAATAAATTTAAACCTAAAAGTGCCTAAATACGAGAGTGCACTGTGAGTGGGAATGAACCCATTTCACGCGTGACGTCAGAGCATAAGTAAAGTACAGTAGAGTGAATTGAGAGTCATACCATTGGAGGTAATCTACAATACCAAGATTTGCCACTAATCCTCATCGATAAGAGAGCTTAGCTATTAAAACTTGGAGGGGTGAAAAAAAAACAAGGGTGAGTGGGCCTGAAAATAAAGTTTTAATAAAGACCTTCTAAAACATTATAACCCTTCACTGTAAAACATGTATAGTTTCCAGAAAATTATACTATGTATAAATATGAAATCAAATGCAAATCAATAGTAAATCCAGAAATATTCCAAATCACTACATATCGGCAGCAGCATAATAAAATCAGGTGCTCATCAATCTATGCTGACACATGAGTCGGAGTTGCCTAATGCAACCTGTACGACTCATAGATCAATCTATGATAACACATGAGTCAAAGTTGCCTAATGCAACCTGTACGACAGTGTCGGAGTTGGTTATTGCAACCTGCATGGCAGTGTCGGAGTTGCCTATTATTGCAACCTGTACGACAGTGTTGGAGTTGCCTATTATTGCAACATGTATGACAGTGTCGGAGTTGCATAAAACATAAATATAGTTATGCCATAACTCAATCATTTCAAATAATACCATAAACTCACTTGAACTTACCTGTGCGTCCCGCGTTCACCTTAGCACTTCAAAGCATTCACAACAATTATATGTAGGTAATATGCATATGGATATGCCATGTGCAATCTAAAACTCAACCATATCATAGTATTTTAGAATATATAAATATATATGACATGGAATAAAATGCATAAATCAATTTAAAAGAATTTATGGAACTATTAATCATATATATACGATAAAAATAAAAGACTCACTCATCTGAGGACTGTGCTACGACTCCTTAGCATGAATATCAAGACGTCACGAACGATCGTCACCTAGAACAAATATTTAGTCATGTCTCAGAACTCTTATCGATAGAACACGTAACTTACATAAAACACATCCCAAAGACGTTCTAGAATGATTTGAGACCCATTGACCAAAATCAACAGGTGGTCAAAGATCAACGGTAAGGTCCACAACCCTACGTAAATCGATCCAAAAGATCTGCATTATGCTTCTAAAACATCAAACTAAAGTTTCATTACGATCCAACGGTTGGATCTCTGCCAATTGTCAATCGGTCAAGGTTTTATTTTATGAACTTACAAATCTAATTCGAGAAGATCCGTAAATTAGATTCCCGATTTGTAAGTTCCCAATGTCCTCAAATATTACATACTATAATGTATTAAAGTTTGGCGACGATCCACGGTTGGATCATCGATTCATAAAATGGTCAAGTGACGGACCTTAATAGAACTAGGTTCAAACAACGGAAATTTGTCAATTGGACTTCACATACGGAATTGGAGAATCAACTTTAGCCTAGGAAGGTTAAGAGATGCTTCGGCCCATGATAGGAACATATTTATGCGACTTAGTTAGCTTGTTCTTGGGCATTTGTGTTGTTATTTCTTAGTTAATTATGTATTTTAAGCTATTTTTGTGTGTTTGTAGGTCATAATAACAAAGTTGGCAAGAAAGTGCATTTTGGAGCATTTTAGAGCCTTTGTGAGCCAAGATTGGATAGTGCAAGCATGGAGACATGAGGATGTACGTTTTTGAAGATTTGAAGGCTAGAAATCAACATGTGTGTGTGCAAGTGTGTTGACCTACAACTCCAAACATCCATCCACTACACCCATTACATCCACTCATTACCAAACATCCACCCACTACACCCATTACATCCACTCATTACCAAACACTCATCCACTACACCCATTACATCCACTCATTACCAAACATCCACCCACTACACCCATTACATCCACTCATTACCACAACACTCACCCACTACACCCATTACATCCACTCATTACAACTCCATACACTTCTCTCCCTAGCCTATAAATACATCCAGCCTTCACCATAATTTGGGGGGCCATCATCCAAAGACACCACATCATCTACACAACTCTCCACCCTTCACCATAACTCACCTATATCCATCCACCACCACAAGAGACCATCCATTCACCACTCACACCTTGGTGCCGCATATTTGCAAGGAAGAAGGATTGCTTGGAGTTGTGCTAGTCATTCAATTTGGATTGCTGGAGCATTCTAGGTGTATTCTACTTTAGTTTTCAATGTTTAATTTCAATTGTTTCTGTTTAATTGCAAGTATGAGGAACTAAACCTCTTTTGGCTAGAGGAGAATTCGAAACCATGAATATATTTGCAATATGAATTGATTTCTTCCAATTGTGATTTGATAAGTTGTGATTGCAATTCAATTATCTATTTTATTCATAACGGATTTGTGTATGTTTACTAAGGAAGCATACTTAGTTTTCATGCATGAATTTGATGCTAGGATATAAATAAGTTTCACCTAATCGTTACAAGTTTATATTCATGAGTAGTGAAGGTTGCTTGTCACAATCGCGTTAATTGAATTCTTGGCAAACGTATCATGCATTCATAGTTACAATTGTCTCGTCAACGCTTATGATTTTCATGGAACTTAATGATCTTTAATTGTATCTCTATTATGCATTCATATAGGGGACTTTTAGAGAATGATTTGGGTTGTCGCATGCATTCATCCAATTCAATGAGTAAAGGAAAATCTGAGGGTTAATTTGTGCATCACGGTTAATCTGGGGTGTTGAGCATCATAGTTTATTGAAAAGCAATTGGAGATTGATTTGTATGCAAGTGTGTCATGTGTGGAGAAAGACCTTCTAGCTAGCCCATCATCCATCCAAAATAACCAATTTCGTGCAAATCTGTTTAGTTCTAGTTTCTATTTTGTTTTACTTTATTTTCATCCAAAACCCAATCCCCCTTTACTTTAGTGTGTCTAATTAGTTAGAATCTGTTTTAGTTTGTGTTTTTAAGTGTTTTGAGTCTATAGAGTCTAGTTAAGTGTTTTTTAAGTTTCTTTTTGTAAGTCAGTTTAGTTTAGATTAGCAATCCCTCATAATCCCCGGTCCACAACGATCCCTACTTATACATATACTACAATTGTCAAAAGAGGTTTTAATTTGAGTGCTTAACTTTCATCGCATCAAATTTTGGCGCCGTTGCCGGGGATTAGCAATTTTGCTAATCCCTTGTTATTTCTTTTTGTTTATTTTCATGTTTTTTGTTTTAGTTACTGACTTTGTTTCTATTTGTGTCTCTTATTTTTACTTATGATATTTGATTTAGTTTTGTTTCCTTGATTTCAAGTACTAGAGAAGCAAGACATGGATTTTGCTACTATTCAAGCTCAATTGGCGAAACTTACTTCTCAATTGTCACAATATGTCGAAAGGACCACAATGCAAAGTGTCCCTACAGATGGTGTGTCCCATAGGCAAGGATATCCAACTCATCAATGTTCTCAATTCGCTGCAAATGAAGATGCTTGGGGTTATCAAGGCCGTAGCCAATCAGGGGACAACATGTTTTCCAACGCTTACAATTCGGATTGGAGAGATTATTCAGATTACAAGTGTGGAGAACCGCAACAATTCCAACAAGATGGATATTGGCGGCAAGAAGAGGAGTTCTATCACTGGCCATATGAACCATCACAGCCACCACAACAATCTGCCCAATTCAATTCAGGTACATCTTTAAATAATGATATGTTTAATAAGTTACTTACCTCTTTGAACCAGGATGTAGAAAACCGAAACAAAGAGGTGCAAAATCAAGCCAAGAAGACGGACGAATTGGTAAAGCAATTTGGGCAAATTATGGAGTTCACGGCACAAATTCAAGAGAAAAGTGAATTCTCCAACTCAACTGTTGAAAATTTGAAGGAAGATTTTGAAATCCATGATGCTATCACTTTGGGAAGTGCTATAGAGGTTGGAGGTGAACCAAAGACATCCAAACCAAGCCAAAACATGGATGAACAGCTGATGCTCGAAGAAGAAGAAAGTAACAAGGCCACGGCAAGGAAAGAACCACACTTGCCGCAGCCCCATATGCCTTCTATGCCATCCACTACAACCAAGGTAAGCCTAAATTCAATTTGTCCTGACCCCATTTCACCAAATGTCCTTATTCCTTGCAGGATCATGCAATCCAAGGAAGAAGAGGGTAAGAAAGACATCTTCGAAACCTTTCCAAAGAATCAAGAGCAAGAAGTGGATGGGGAATGTCTAGAATTCATCAAAGAAGATACATTTGAGACGAAAATTCCCAAAGAAGTTGGATTTTATGACACAGGACAAGTCATAACTCTCAAAACACCAAATCTGGCCAAGTCCCATATCCCTGCAACCTTCAAAGATGTGGTGTTCGTAATTGAGTTTGTGTTGGAGCAAGCAAGTAAGCCATCTTTTCCAACTTCGATTTTATTATATACTAACTTGCTGATTTTGATGATTCAGGCACCTACACTAGAATTTAAACCATTGCCAGATCATGTTAAGTATCACTATCCATTCAAGGATCAATTCCATGCTATGGGCCCTATCCAAGTTTAGAATGAGGTATCGTCCGATTGGAAGACGTTAAAGCAAGCGCTTCTTGGAAGGCAACCCATGTATTCAAATAAGGAAGATTTTTAATTGCTCCATAATCAGTTTTACGTTTCTAAAAACCTTCCATTTTCTGTAGTTTTATTTTTCCATGATTGTCATTTTTATCTGTTGCTTGTTTAATTGTTTTTGGTGTGGGTTTATTTTTGAAACACTGACAGTTATGCAAGGTATTTTTACATTCATAAAAAAGGAAAGGAACATTAAGCAGATAAATACAAGAGGGAGCATTCATAAAGGCTGCTTAGGAGAAGTCTCAGTATTCGGCGGAGCCTCAGCAGTCGGCGGAGCCCCAGAAGGAGGAGGCATCGGAGGTTGATCATTTGGAGCTTCATTAAGCGGTACAGCCCCAAAAGACGAAGGCAAATGATGTTGGAACAAACCCACAAACCTCTGATGATCAAATAAAATCTGACCATCAGATTCCTGCATCTGGTCAATCTTCCTCTTCATGTTTATAGCATAATTATGTGCGAGCCTGTGCAATTGTTTATTCTCATGCTTAAGCCCTCTAATCTCCTGCTTGAGATTCATCACTTCAGCTGCCAATGATTCAACTTGACGGGTTCGGGCAAATAGGCGTTGGGCCATATTAGACATGGAACCTGCGCACTGCACACTGAGAGCCAGAGAATCCTTTACAGCCAACTCATCAGATCGCTTAGCAAGTAGTCTGTTATCTTTGGGAGTGACAAGGTTCCTGGCCACCACCGCAGCTGTCATATCATTCTTTATCACCGAATCCCCAACAGTAAGAGGACCAGTAGGGGATATGAAGGATGGGCGCCATATGTTGTCTGGAGAAGGTGGGACTGCCTCTTCACCAAGGTTCAAGTCAAAACGATGGTCGGAGGGGCCAGACATTTTCAGAGGTGTTAAAGAAAGAAGAGGTCGGACAAGTCAAGATCGTAGAAGTGCAAGAAGGGAGTTTCTACAGGCAGAAATTCAAGTGTGCTTTGAACATCCTGGTACCTTTATAAAAATCAGCACTCGACGGGATTTTAGAGATCGAAGAGGCGAGCTCAGAAATCGAAGAGGCCAACTCAAAAATTTTAGAGGCGCTAGTTTTCTTAAAAGCTAGGCTTGCTCAGAAACCACGGCCAATCCTCTTTTGTAGATTTGTCCGCACTTGTCACATGCAACCTCTGCACTCGACGGGATTTCAGAGATCGAAGAGCCAAGCTCAGATATTGGAGAAGCATATGCTTTTCCAGACGTGTCAGCATCTATCACATGCAGAGTCAACTTTGCGGAAATCACGGGCAGTTTGTCGAAGCGTCGATTCCAGATATCAAAGAGGCACTTGTTTTTTTTCAAATGTGTCAGGGCCTGTCACATGCAGACTCAGCTTTGCGGAAATTACGGGCAATCTGTCGAAGATCTCTTGTGAAGTAGAAAGCACGTGAAGTTTACTATTAAATCATCCAACGGTTGCTGACAAGAGTGAAAGAATACTACCGACTATTAATTTCTATAAATGTCACCTTTCACCCTCCATTGCAAGGCAGACAGACATAACCCTTCTTTTTCTCCGAGAATGCCTTTCCAACAAACCCTCTCGAGTCACTCAGTGTTCCTTATTCCTTGGGGTACCTCTGCAAAGAACTCATCTAAAGCAAAAGTATTTCATATCATGAAGGTTGAAAGCAAGAGTATCTCATATCATGCTTTCTCCATGTCCTTCTCCTTGTCGTTGTTTTGGGACAAGGAGAAAGAGAGCAATTAACCAGCACTTGGTATCAATCTTCCGATTTGGAACCGACTGCTTGGAACCCCTTCCTGATTGCTTACCTAGCCTTGCTCTTTAGTACTCATTTTCATCATCTTATGCTTCCTCTTCGTCTACCACATCTGCTTGGGGAACAGATAAGGGAAGTGAAAATGATACCTCGAAGCATGTGGAGACAAGGTACTATTTCATCCTCAGCTAGGGACAAGGAGAAAGAAAGCAAGAGATAGGCACTTGGAAAGATTGAAGAAAGAAAAAGACCAACACCTCTACCTCGTGCCTGCCTTCCGTGTAGAAGAAACAAGCAGAGAAGAATGCAGACTGCACAATCAAATTAACCCGGCAGAAGGAGTCTGATTTGAAACCAAGGAACTCTCATATTCCTCGCTCAGAATTCCAAACCAGTTCGAGATCAAAGCTGTGGAAAGATAACAAAATCATCTATCTCCAAATCCAGATTTGCGTTCTTAAACTCTACTCTATCTATTTTTTATTGTGTGAGTATTTGCTTGTTTTTGTTTTGTTTCGTTTTGTTTCTTTTGTTTTGCTCGAGGACTAGCAAAAGCTAAGTGTGGGGGAATTTGATAGGAACATATTTATGCAATAGGAACATATTTATGCGACTTAGTTAGCTTGTTCTTGTGCATTTGTGTTGTTATTTCTTAGTTAATTATGTATTTTAAGCTATTTTCGTGTGTTTGTAGGTCATAATAACAAAGTTGGCAAGAAAGTGCATTTTGGAGCATTTTAGAGCATTTTTGAGCCAAGATTGGATAGTGCAAGCATGGAGATATGAGGATGGACGTTTTTGAAGATTTGAAGGCTAGAAATCAACATGTGTGTGTGCAAGTGTGTTGACCTAGAACTCCAAACATCCATCCACTATACCCATTACATCCACTCATTAACAAACATTCATCCACATCCATCCACTACACCCATTACATCCACTCATTACCAAACATCCACGCACTACACCCATTACATCCACTCATTACCACAACACTCACCCACTACACCCATTACATCTACTCATTACAACTCCATACACTCCTCTCTTTAGCCTATAAATACATCCAGCCTTCACCATAATTTGGGGGGCCATCATCCAAAGACACCACATCATCTACACAACTCTCCACCCTTCACCATAACTCACCTATATCCATCCACCACCATAAGAGACCATCCATTCACCACTCACACCTTGGTGCCGCATATTTGCAAGGAAGAAGGATTGCTTGGAGTTGTGCTAGTCATTCAATTTGGATTGCTGGAGCATTCTAGGTATATTCTACTTTGGTTTTCAATGTTTAATTTCAATTGTTTCTGTTTAATTGCAAGTATGAGGAACTAAACCTCTTTTGGCTAGAGGAGAATTCGAAACCATGAATATATTTGCAATATGAATTGATTTCTTCCAATTGTGATTTGATAAGTTGTGATTGCAATTCAATTATCTATTTTATTCATAACGGATTTGTGTATGTTTATTAAGGAAGCATACTTAGTTTTTATGCATGAATTTGATGCTAGGATATAAATAAGTTTCACCTAATCGTTACAAGTTTATATTCATGAGTAGTGAAGGTTGCTTGTCACAATCGCGTTAATTGAATTCTTGGCAAACGTATCATGCATTCATAGTTACAATTGCCTCGTCAACGCTTATGATTTTCATGGAACTTAATGATCTTTAATTGTATCTCTATTATGCATTTATATAGGGGACTTTTAGAGAATGATTTGGGTTGTCGCATGCATTCATCCAATTCAATGAGTAAAGGAAAATCTGAGGGTTAATTTGTGCATCACGGTTAATCTGGGGTGTTGAGCATCATAGTTTATTGAAAAGCAATTGGAGATTGATTTGTATGCAAGTGTGTCATGTGTGGAGAAAAACCTTCTAGCTAGCCCATCATCCATCCAAAATAACCAATTTCGTGCAAATCTGTTTAGTTCTAGTTTCTATTTTGTTTTACTTTATTTTCGTCCAAAACTCAATCCCCTTTTACTTTAGTGTGTCTAATTAGTTAGAATCTGTTTTAGTTTGTGTTTTTAAGTGTTTTGAGTCTATAGAGTCTAGTTAAGTGTTTTTAAGTTTCTTTTTGTAAGTCAGTTTAGTTTAGATTAGCAATCCCTCCTAATCCCCGGTCCAGAACGATCCCTACTTATACATATACTACAATTGTCATAAGAGGGTTTAATTTGAGTGCTTAACTTTCATCGCATCAGCCCACGTGCCGCTGTACATGGCAGTCGGCCGCCCCGACTCGCCGAAAAATCTAACTATTTCTAAAAATTGTCAAACTTCACAGAAATGAAGATCTCAATGAGTAGAGCAAGTTTTATACATGTGACCAAGTCCAATTTGATCAGGAAAAGCCTCAAACCCACCGAAACCCTAGAAATGAGTGCACTTCGATTTATCGTCGCCAGTGCTCCGCTGCCAATACCAATGCTTGGGTTTTGTTCTTGGGTCTAAGGGAGGAGTTTTGGTAGTGGTGATCGAGGGTAAGTGTTTTAGAAATGGATGGATTCCCGGTGAAGGTTGCTCGAACCTGTGGGTGAATTTCTAGCAACATCGGGCTAAAATTTGTCGAGTTTAGCTAAAATTAGGTGCTAGGGAGGTTATGATGAGGTTAGGTGATAATGGAAGGTTGAAGAAAGCCGGAATTTGGACGGAAAGCATGTCAGAATTTGAGTAAGGGTGCGGGTTGGGTCGTGGGACTAAGGGATCCGGCCGATCCACTCCTCTCTCTTTTCCCCTCATTTCTTCTTCTTTTGATTGGTCAGCCTTCACTCTCTCTTCACGTGATTTGGCCCACTCCCTCATTTCTCTCCTGGAACTCTTCTCTCCTCCTTTAATTGGGCAGCTCTGGCTAATCCTTCTCCTCTGCTTCACCTCTTCCCCATTTCTATTTTATTCCCCTCAGCCACACACATGTGGCATAATAATTTAGTAGTATAAAATAATATAATATAATTAAAATAGTGATTTCTTCAAAATACTTTCGGGTTCGTAGCTCCATGAAACTTTAATCGTAGCTTCAAATTCATTTTTGCTTGCGTCTACGCGTTCGTATCGTCGAGTACTTTATGAATATGCTAAAAGAATATTTCGTACGTCTCACTACATGTTGGTCAATGAAAGTCAAAACCTTCACCTCTAGGGCATTTTTGTAAATTCACACTTTTAAAATTTATAAAATCGTAAAACTAGCGACGGGTTGTCACATTTCTTCTCTGTGCCGCCGACCCTCTTCCCTTGTCAATTAAATATGGGCCACAACATAATGATATTTTTCTTTGCAATATTGGCATAGGTCCAAGATCGAATCATCATTGTTGATAAATAAAAAATTTAAATGATAGTTTAGGCCTCGTTTGTTTAAGGTTGGATTGGATTATAACTCACAATAGTTTAGGTAATGTTGAAAGACTTTTCTTGTGGATCGCAATAACTTGTTAGGATTGCAAAGTTATACCAGAGAAAGCCTGGCTAACCAACATTACATGTTGGTGATGGATGTACATATCAAAGACATAGAAGAAAGAACAATATCTTGAAGTGTCCAAGAACTAGATGGTGGAATCTAAAAGGAGAAAAACAAGTCACTTTCAAACAGAGGTGGATGCATTGAGGGCAGGGTGGTCAGTTGACCCCCCAAACATCGGTGAATGTCCATAGATAACTTGAGTGCTGACCCCTCGAATTTCGATGTGTCCATGGATAACTTGGATGGTGCCCTTTTGAAGATTGAAGTTGGCTTCATACATGCCCTTCAACTGTAAGAGTGGCTCTTCTTATTATTTGTTTTTAATAAATATTACTTTATCAAAACTACATAGTTTTGGACCCTTAGCTTAATAAAAAAAATAAAAATAAACACCCAGAGCCAAAAAAATAAACACATGGATGATGGATATGTTACTCGAGGAAGATCACAACGTGAAGCTCAAAGAGTCACAAACTTCCATCATTATCATATGGAGCTCTTTGTTGCTATCATTGATAAGCAACTTGTGGAATTAAATAGTTGTTTTGATGAGGTAATTACAAAGTTGCTTCTTCGTTTGGCAAGTTTGAGCCTGAATGATTCATTATTCATTCTCAGCTTTTGATGAACAAAAGTTAATATGTTTTGCACAATTTTATCCGAATGAATTTACTACTTGTCAACTCTTGGCACCTGAAGTTCAACTTGGGCATTACAATCTTGATATGCGTTCAAGTAGTGAATTTTCTCAATTGAAAGGAATTGGTTGCCTTACAAAAAAAATGGTGGACACGGGGAGGAATAGAGTATATAATCATGTATATTTGCTAATTACATTTGCTTTGGTTCTACCAGTTGCTACTGCTTCAGTGGAGAGAGCTTTTTCCGCTATGAATATTGTGAAGACTCCATTTCGTAACTGAATGGGAGATCAATGGTTGAGTGATAGCATGATGGTTTATATGGAGAGCAATGTTTTTTCTTCCATTGACAATGAAGCTATAATGCAACGCTTTTAAAATATGAAAATGCGTCGGGGACTATTGTAACTTGTATTGTTATTTGTTCTATAAGTTATGAATGATGGAACTATAGTTTAATCTTTAAGTTATTATATGTCTAAGAAATGTTTGTAAACTTTTATATATGACCCCCAAAATATTTTTCCTGGATCCGCCACCACTTTCAAAGAGAAATTACCCACCCAATGCATTTGGGATACAAAGGGGAACCTTACCCAAATGTAGGATTCCATGGCTAGCTGTATCTGAAGAGTTGCAAAAGGGGAATTAGTAGAGTCCAAGGATTTTGTCCACATCAAAGGAATCTTGGTGGTCGAAAAGGAGGTACAAAAAAATTGGTTAAGGCTAAGAAGGAATATTGTAATGCCTATACAAGGAGAGAAAACTATGAAAGCTATAAAATAAAGAAGAAGGAGGCGAAGAAAATCGTGAGAGAAACAAAGATAACGGTTTATGAAAATATGTATAAGCGATTAGATACCAAAGAAAGAGAGTTGGATATCTATAAACTAGCTAGAGCGAGCAAAAGGAAGACAAGAGACTTGAACCAAGTAAGGTGCATCAAGGATGAGAATGGAAATGTTTTAGTTATGGAGAACGCGGTTAAAGATTGATGGAAAGTTTATTTTCATAATCTTTTCAATGACAGACACGAAAGGAGTACTTATTTGGGTAATTTGAGTAACTCGAAAGAGTGAAAAAATTACTCCTTCTAGCGCCAAATCAAGAAAGAAGAAGCTTGTAGCTTTGAAAAAAGATGAAGCATAGAAAAATAGTGGACCCCAACAGTATACAGATCGAAGTGTGGAAAATCTTGGGAGAGACATGTATAACATGGTTCATAAACCTTTTTAAAAATATTTTGAAAACGAAGAAGATGCCAAAATGAGTGGCAAAAAAGCACTTTGGTGCCTATATACAAGAATAAGGTGACATAACTATAGGGGTATTAATTAAGTTAATGAGTCATGCACTGAAGCTTTGGGAGAGAGTAATTAAGCATAGACTGAGGCAAGAGACACAGGTCTTAGACAATTGATTCGGGTTTATGTCAAGGGGCTCAACTATGAAGGCAATCTATCTCTTACGGTGATTGATGGACAATATAGAGATATGCAAAAGGATTTGCACATGGACTTTATAGATTTGAAAAAAGCGTGTGATAGGAACCTAAGAGAAATTCTTTGTAGGACTGCAATAAGAACTTGTGAAGGGCAAATTAAAAGCTTTTCATAGTCATAGGGTTATACCAAGACTCATCTTTAAGTCCTTACCTTTTTGTATTGGTAATTGATGAGTTAATTTGTCTTTTTGGATTGAAAAAAATATATAACTTGCTATATTAAAGGTATACGTTGAAAGACCTTTCTTGTACTTCATATAGGTTGTTACTTGTTGCGACCTTTCTTGTGTTTTTTTTCTCACACACGGGGTTTGAGCTACATGTCTCCCTTCTCCTTTTTTCTCCTTTTTCTAATATAATTCGGTAGGTATTGGTGTTTAGAAGAGGGAGGGAGGGAGGGTAGGCTAATGTAGTACTCCGATCACTCGGCCTTGGTATGTAATTCTGGTCACTTAATCCTCTAACTTGATCCTACAACTTGAAGTTAGAAGATGAATTACTCACTAAGAAGCCTTATTCATTATAATTCCCTCCATGTGTTATTTGATTCTAATCCTATCAAAAGGAAAACTCATTCACCTCTATACTCAACATACCTTAAGACTATGTTTAGGTGTCTCAAAGCCAAAGGATTGAGGTTAAGTTAGTAAAGAATGAACTGCAAAATGTTAGAAGGGTTAGAAATGCAATTCGTGAGTATTATAAAGGCATGAGAGGGGGATTTGCAAATCACTAGTTTGAGTGAGGCATTTACGAATCCTTCATACATGCCTTTGCAATTAATGCTCATGGAGTGCATTTTTTAACCCCTTTATCTTACATTTTGTAATTCATTAGTTACTAACTTGACCTCAATCTTTTAGAACTTAGAAATTCTTTGATCAAACATAGCGTAAATATAATGAGTTATCAAGTAGAACGCAATTGTTGACACCTAACAATGCATATGTATAGTAGCTATAATTATCAAGAAAAACGAAACTTCCTTGTCATTTTCTTATCAAGTTTCATAAATAATTAATAGGGATAATTTGATTGTGGTCCCTAATCCTTAACATTTTTTTATTAAAACCTTAATAGTATTCAAAGTTTGATCAAGGTCCCTTGACTTTGTACACCTCATTATATTACTATTAATATTTATATTCTTATAGTTTTGCAATTAATTGTTTGATATTTTATGAGATTTATAATCCTATAAATTTAAAATCCTTCATTATAATACTATTAGAAACGGTTATAATAAAAAAAAAATTCAAACATTTTAATTGAATAAATGGATAAAAACTATGTAAAAATAAGAAATAATAAATGGCAAAAGAATGTATCCATAGTGTTAAAAAAATTGGTACATTTTACAAAAAAATTGGTACATTTCACATATAACAAAGTGGTACATTAATAAAGAAGAATGGGTACATCATAAATAAATTAGGGTACAAATAAAAGATTAAAAATTATGAGTACAAATGAATTTTTAAAAATATAGGTCCTAAAAGAAATTAATAAATGGGTACAAAATAAAACTAAAAAGAAAATACTACAAATTTTTTTAAAAAAATGTTGCAAATTAAAAGTGGGTACAAACTAAAAATATAAATATATGGTACAAAGTTTAGGCATAAAACATAAATATACCATATGTAATTTTTCTATCATTGATTAAATATACAATGTCACGTGATGGTATACACATGAGTACAAACACAAATAAAACTTTAAAAAATATGGGCACAAAAAGAAACTAATATATGGGTACAAATTAAAAATGAAAAGAAAATTGGTACAAATTAAAAAATATTTGCAAATTAAAAATTGGTACAAACTAAAAATAAAAATATATGATAAAAAATTTAGCCATAAATATAAATATACTAATTGTAACATTTTTAACACTAAAGGAATATATTTAAAAATAAAAATATTTTATTATTCAAATAATTAATGATGTTATTAATACCAAGGACCTTGATAAAAAATTGAAAATGAATAGGATTTTAATCAATGGAGTAACAAAAAGAATGATATGAACCTAATTTTCCCTTATATGTGTACATTTGTAAGGTGTTTTTAGCTTAAGTGGATAAAAACATTTACAATTTACACCCGAAATCTATTATATGTTCGATTCTCTCTACCTAAATATCGCTTTTATGTATACAAAAGAATCATATATACATGTATAATTATACGTTAAACTTGTGATAACTATATATGTGTTGCAAATAGAGGGATGTGAAAGTACATTCGTATAAGTTAGTTCAACGGCAAATAGAAAACAAACTGAAAAGAGCAATGAGAAAGGTCAACTATATATGTGTTGCAAATTACATTCCAAAGGAACATGACAAGACATGGTATATAAAAAAAAAAAAAGGATGGGTCATAAGATATATGAGAGCTAGGCACTCTCCATCTTATGGTCCACAGTATTAATCAACCTATTATATTCATTAACTTTCCCACCTGCCTTCCCACCAAAAAGAAAATCAAAATTCCAGCTCGGTCCCTTAATACTCTATTATCTTCACCAATGAAATTCAACTCCCCATCTCTCCGAAAAAGGAAAAAAAAAAAAAAAAGTAAAGGAGAACCTCAAGAAACCAAGAGAAATCCACATCTCTGAATAATTCTTCTACAATAGTTCCCATTCTTTCTTTGAAGTAAAAGAATTTGATAACAGAAAATAAATAAAAAACTATAAATATGGAAAATTGTTGAATAAGTCTATGGATGTAGAAGGGGAAAAGAAGTTTGAAGGACTAGGCATGAAGCTACCTTCTATGAAGTTCCTGTTGCCATAGAGCACGGGGCTCAAATCATGAAAGAAGCTATCAGCCGGCGGAGAGAAGAAGTTTGACGGAATTGGAGTAAGTGAAGCGGGCCCTGGTGACAAGATCCCCGGAAACAAACCCTTTTTCACACCACCGTCATCCATTATTTCCATTTCTTCCACAACATCTTGAGCAGTACTGCTTTTCTTCATCCCTTGATCATCATGAGCTGGAGGGTTATTATAGTTATCGTGATTCAGAGGATTAATATTGTTATTACTAGGCGGTGAAGAAGATGTAGTTGAAGAATTTGATCGTCGTAAGCCGGTGAGGCGTTGGACAAGGTCCATGAACTCGCTAGGGTTTGTGTGGATGACCTTCGGGGACACCGTGTAGATTATGACCGGCTGACGTGGCTGCTGGTAGTGATGGGGCTGCTGCTGCTGGTTTGGTTGTTGTGACGGTTGTGGTACAACTGGAGGTTTCTTGATCTTGTGAGAGTCTTTGTGTATCCTGAGAGGCGTTGGACGTGGACCTTGGAGTTGAAGCTCTCTTCTTGGAGATTTTCCTGTTGAATAATCCATGCCGATGAAGATGAAGATCGATGGAATGACACTAAGAACACGAGAGCTGAACTCTTCTGGGTTTTTGGTGATGTTTTCGGAATCTTAAGTAGTACTTATCTATCATGTTATGTATTAATAGTCAGAACTCAAAGGGCAGAGATAGATATAAAGAGGAAGAAATGTGGTGAGATGAAATATTTAAAGGAGAGAGCAAGTCAATGATTTGAAGGGGAATTAATTAAATAATCCAACAATCATGATAATAGTAAAAATTGGCTACTAGCAAATAGCAATAAGCTTAGCTTGTGAAGGTGATATTTTAGGAAGAGAGTGTAGAGGGGATTTTTGCAAAGGCCGGTTTCGTGGTGGGGTGGTGTTTGAATTGAATTTGTCCTAATGTGGGACTTGGAAGGGGTCTGTGTGTGCCGCGTCAGACTGAGAGGTAGTGACGTCGTATATGTGCTCATGTAATTAGCTTATACATTCTATAGTGTTGGATGATTAAATAAAACAATTTTCTTTATTCTTGTTATTTTCTTTTTAGGAAACCTATTTTTATATTCTTTTTTAGATGATCCGGAAGGAGGAATTCGAATTTGAAATGTATCTTCAAACTTTGAACTATAGAACAAGAAATACTACCATATGAAAAGTTAGTAGAACTTCTACCAAAAAGTGTTGTAAGTAGCAACGCTTTTATTTGAAGCACTTTAAAAAATTAATAAAAATGCAATTGTGTTTTTGGAAAAGTATTTGAAGTGTGTTGATGCACAAAATCAGTTAGGACTTTGGTATAATAGAAAATGTTAAGTTTGTAACCTTCGCTAGATTGCTCCGGTTACTAATGTGGATAAATATGTAAATGGATAGAGATAGGGAAGCAAACACAAGATGTACGTGGTTCACCCAGATTGGCTACGTCCACGGAGTAGAGGAGTTCTCATTAATTGTGAAGGGTTTACACAAGTACATAGGTTCAAGCTCTTCTTTTGTGAGTACTAGTGAATTATTTAGTACAAATGACATTAGGGATTATTGTAGGAGAATGATCTCCTTTTATAGAAGAGAGTTTCTAGTTTTGTTCTGGCCTTGACACGTGTCATGCTGTGATTGACCTTTGATGTTGATACGTCTTGTCCTATGATTGGCCTCCTGGTTGGAGGGAAACTCTTCTGGGTCCTTGACGGTATAATGTTGATCAGTACTTGGAAGGTTCACAACAACTTAGTGACTTGGATCTTTCAAGTCTCCAACCGAGAAGTTATCCTCACTCGGGAAATTAAGGGAGCACTACCTTAACCTACATGCTTCACTAACAAAGCTTCAACATACAAGCTTCAACAAAAGAAAAAATTCAAAGAACTTAGTGAAGAAGGCTTTGGTGTATTTAACACAATACGTTGAAATGAAGCAAAGCTTTTTTATTGATATCACCGATAAGTTACAAATATATACATATACATGAATCAAAATAAACAAACAAGAGGGAGTCTTCACAAAGGTTGCTCAAGAGAAATCTCAGCAGTCAGCAGAACCCCAGAAAGAGAAGGCACCGGAGGGTGATTATTCGGAGCCTCAGTATTGAGAAAGCACCAGAGGTTAATCATTTGGAGCTTCCTTACGCGGTACAGCCCCAGAAGACAAAGGCAATAAATGCCTTTGGAACAAACCCACAAACCTCTGATGATCAAGTAAAATCTAACCATCAGATTCCTGCAGCTAGTCAAGCTTCCTCTTCATGTTTGTAGCATAGTCATGTGCGAGCATGTGCAACTGTTTATTCTCATGCTTGAGCCCTCTAATCTCCTGTTTGAGACTTATCACTTCAGCCGCCAATGATTCAACTTGGCGGGTTTGAGCAAATAGGCGTTGAGCCATATTAGAACAGAACATGCACACTGAACACTAAGAGCCAGAGAATCCTTAACAACCAACTCATTAGACTGTTTGGAAAGTAGTCTGTTATCTTTGGGAGTGAGAAGGTTCTTGTCCACCACCGCAGCGGTCATATTATTCTTCATCACAAAGTACCTAACGGTAAGAGGACCAGTAGGGGATAAGAAGGATGGACGCCATATGTTGTCTTGAGAAGGCATGGCTGCCTCTTCACCAAAGTTCAAGTCAAAACGATGGTCAGATGGGCCAGACATTTTTAGAAATGATAAAGGAGAAATGAGGTCCAATAAATTTTTGAAGTACAAAAACAAAGGGAAAATTCCTACAAGCAATAACTCTCTTAACGTACTTCTTGCACACAATTGGTGCCCCTACAAAAGAAAGGGCAGCATGGCCGTTTGGTCAAAAATCGAAGAGGCACCACTCTCAAGATTTCGAGAAGCAGATTTTCCTGAGTAAAATATGTCGACAATCCTAACACGTAACATCAGCTCCTCGGGTACCACAAATAACTTTGCAAAAGATCTCTGACAAAGTTTAGACACATAAATTTTGAAGGTCCAGCTACCTTACCATTACCCACAAAGATAAAGGAACAACATCACTGCTTGATAACTGGAAAATCCCTATGTGTGTCAACCTCCGTGCTCCGTGGCAAGGCAGACTGGCAAAAATACCAACCTTTACTCACATTGAGAAAACACTACTAATAGAATTACTTGCTCAAAAATCGAAGAGAAACCGCTCTCTAAATCACGAGAGGACTCCCACTAGGATTGTTTTCTCACAAATCGAAGAGGCACCGCTCTTTGAATCTCGATAGCCAAACTCCCACCAGGATTGCTTTCTCAAAAATCGAAGAGGCACCGCTCTCCGAATCTCGAGAGCCAGACTCCCACTAGGATTACTTTCTAAAAAATCGAAGAGGCACCGCTATTCGAATCTCGAAAGCCAGACTCACAACATGATTGCTTTCTCAAAAATCGAAGAGGCACCGCTCTCTAAATCTCGAGAGCCAGATCCCCAATAAGATTGCTTGTTCAAAAATCAAAGAGGCAACGCTCTCCAAATCTCGAGAGCCAGATCCCCAACAAGATTGCTTGTTCGAAAACTGAATAGGCACCGCTCTCCAAAGTTCGAGAGCCAGATTTCCTTGGATAAAATTTGTCTGCAATCTTCACATGCAACATTAACTTTCCAGATACCATAGACCACTTTTTCAAAGTGCTATGACAAAGATAAAACACGTAAATTTTACAGCTCCCACTACATTACTATGACTGAGAAGGATAAAGGAACAGCGTTACTACTTGCTGTTGGGATAATTCCTATATATATCGACCTTCATCATCCACAGCCAGGCAGACCTACAAATAAAAAAAAAAGCTCAACTTTTCTTCACATCCAAGAGGGCACTCTCAGCAGAGTCTCTCGAAATACTCAGCTTCTTTTCCCCCCGATAATACCTCTGCAAACAAGCCACACCAGAGTAAGAGTATTTCATATCATCAGGGTTAAAAGTAAGAGTATCCCATATCATGATTTTTCCCTGTCTTATCCTTTGCCCTTGCTCTTACCTACAAGACAAGGAGAAAGAAAACAATCAGTCGGAACCTGAAATCAAACTTCTGATCTGGAACTGATTGCTCAGAACCTTTGCTGGTTGCTCACCTAGCATTGCTCTCGAGTACTCATCTTCAACTGTTGTCAAGGTCGCGAATTCTTTCGGTAAATACCTCAGAACAGTTGATACAATATTGGCTCTTTACACTGAAGCTGCCAAGCATGGATAAGTCGCTGAGAAGTAGTACTCTGAATGACCATTCAAAGGCAAAGGTTGCTTACTACTTTTGCGGTGCAAAAGATTGAAGCAGAAGGTTCAACGATGAGATGGAACAAATCATTATAGCACGACGCCCTCCTTGCAGAACCGCATAATCCAGACGGAGGAGTCTAAGTCAAATCCAAGCTCGACATCGTTGCCCTATCTAAATAGCTCGAGAAGCTTCAATAACATTTCGCTGACACCGTCACCAAATAACACAGCCTCGCCATGCCACATCCACTACTTTGTCAACAGTAAAAGTATCACATATCATCAAGGTCGAACGTACTTTAGATTTAATGGACTTGTTTTGAACCTCAAATTCTTGAGTCGGCCTTATACCTTGGAGGAAACCAGAAAACCCTCCAGCCCAGTTCAAGAATAAGCCTCTGGAAAGTTACTTCTTCAAAAGCAAAAGTATCTCATATCATCTCTTTTCCTTTTTCTTCTCTTTATCCTTCTTGCTGCCTGCAAGATAAGGAGAATGAGAACAATCAGCCGGAACTCGAAATCAAACTTCTGATCTGGGACTAATTGCTTGGAACTCTGATTGCTTATCTTGTCTGTCATCTCTTTCGGCAGATCTCCTAGCTCGGCGACTTGGGGGACTCCTACTACATGGTTTGTATCGCGCTTGACCAAGCCTGAAACTATAAGTAAGCTTCAAGTGAAATTGATACATTACCTAGTGCATCTTCACCAGTTAAAGATACCACCCCTGGATGGAGGAAAAGTACTTCCAGAGAAGATGCCACATCTACCTATGAGACAGATAAGGTAAGTGAAAATGATACCACACTTCGGTACTTAGAAGTTTCGTGATTACTCAACGGCTTGAATCTTTCACAAGGTTATACCGTCAAGGACCCAGAAGAGTTTCCCGCCAACCAGGAGGCCAATCACAGAGCAACACGTGTCGACATCAGAAGCCAATCATAGCACGACACGTGTCAACATCAGAAGCCAATCACAACACGACACGTGTCAATGTCAGAACAATGCTAGAAACTCTCTTATATAAAAGGAGATCATTCTCCCACAATATTTCCTAATGTCATTTGTACTAAATCCTTTACTAGTACTCACAAAAGAAGAACTTGAACCTATGTACTTGTGTAAACCCTTCAAAATTAATGAGAACTCCTCTACTCCGTGGACGTAGCCAATCTGGGTGAACCACGTACATCTTGTGTTTGCTTCCATGTCTCTATCCATTTACATACTTATCCACATTAGTGACCGGAGCAATCTAGCGAAGGTCACAAACTTAACACTTTCTGTTGTACCAAAGTCTTCACTGATTTTGTCCATCAACAAAGTGTTTTTATTTTCTACCAAACATGGCCAACTTCCTTTAGAAAACCTTTTAGTGTTTTTTTGCTTTTGTCAAACATGGTAAAAAACGCTTTTAAAATTTAATAAAAATGCAATTGCTTCTTTGGAAAGTATTTGAAGTGTTTTTATTTTTTGCCAAACGTGGCCAGTGATTCTTTTAGAAAACCTTGAAGTGTTTCTTTTGTTTTTGTCAAACATGATCAAAAGCGCTTTATTTAGGGGATTTGAAAGCACTTTTGGTGGCAAATGTTGCTTTACCGCACTAAAGCA
Organism: Malus sylvestris; assembly: GCF_916048215.2. Taxonomy (NCBI): domain Eukaryota; kingdom Viridiplantae; phylum Streptophyta; class Magnoliopsida; order Rosales; family Rosaceae; genus Malus; species Malus sylvestris. Next base: position 3,308,620 of record NC_062264.1, on the reverse strand, counting down.
AAACAATAATGCCTATGCACCTTGGTGCGAGTTCGATCACCATGCATTCTCAATGCGCAGAATTGTCGATCCATTTAATCTTTCATGCAAGTAGTTTGTCAACAACTTTAATAGATACATCTTTTTTAGTTTCTTATCTTCTGCAAGAACTAAAACTAGAAAAAGCTACTTAGTACTACAGTATAATGGTATTCCTCTGCACTTGTAAGTGAGAGGTCTTAGATTCAATTCTCGCCAAAGACAAATTTGAACGACATTATTACTGGCCTATTGTGAGACTTAATCCACTCCCCTACCCCTTTAATGTAGATAATATCGTTTGTTCAAAAAAAAAAAACTAGAAAAGAAATTCAAAAACATTTGAAGGGAGATTGAGAAGGAACGAATGAAAAAGGAAAGAAAAATGAGAATGTTGTTTGCATGCTAGGTTTGGAAAAGAGATAGGTGCAAGTTATGTTTAACCATTTTTTTTAATTGTTCTATCAATGTATAGTTCGTTTGGGCCTTACCATACTATAGTAAGGTTAAAAAAAAACATATTGAGATTTGAAAAGTTACTTCTATATAACCTAGTATTAAAAGTTAACAAAAATGCAACTACTTCTTTGGAAAGTATTTGAAGTGTTTTTATTTTCTGCCAAACATGGCCAATGCTTCTTTTAGAAAACCTTGAAGTGTTTCTTTTGTTTTTGTCAAACATGATCAGAAGCGCTTTATTTAGGGAATTTGAAAGCACTTCTAGTTGCAAATGTTGCTTTACAACACTAAAGCAAAAAAAATCATGCCTATACACCTTAGTGCGAGTTCAATCACCATGGATTCTCAATGCACAAAATTGTCAATCCATTTAATCTTTCCTGCAAGTAGTTTGTCAACAATTTTCATTGATACCTCTTTTTTAGTTTCTTATCTTCTGCAAGAACTAAAACCAGGAAAAACTTGAGAGGTCTTAAGTTCAATTATCGTCAAAGAAAAATTTGAATCACATTATTGTTAGCCCATTATGAGGCTTAACCCACCCTCCTACCCTTTTAGTGTAGATAATATCGTTTTTCAAAAAAAAAAAAAAAACAAGCTAGGAAAGAACTTAAATAACGTTAGAAGGGAGATTGAGAAGGAGCGAATGAACAAGTAAAAAAAAAAAAAAAAAAGAACGTTCGTTTGCATGCTAGGTTTGGGAAGAAGAGAGGCGCAAGTTATGTTTAACCATTTTTTTAAATTGTTCTATCAATGTATAGTTTATTAGGAAAACTAATGAAAATGGCTTGAAAACTTTGAGTTTTAACGATAAGGACAAAATAAAGGTAAAGTGAATAGTACCAGAATTGACTTTTTAGAGTAAAAATGTGGTTTTTCGTTAAAATGAACAGTACCGGGAGTTTTTCGTTAAAGTTCCTTTTATTATTCGGGCCTTTACACCATACTAGAGTAGGGTAAAAAAAATATTGAGATTTAAAAACTTACTTCTGTATAACCTAGTATTAAATAATTACGTTTTTTGTTTTTTGTATGTGTACTAATAAAAAGAAAATTGAAGGGCCCTTTGATGCCGGACCCCCAGGCAATCTAGATCAATGACTTATATGGTAAGTTGGTAACTAACAAGTAAATAAAGGGGATCGTGTGTTGCCGTGTGTCTGATGAGACTGCCTGCCCTCAATTGACTAATCAAGTAGCATGCCAGTGTGACTCAAGTCATAGCAATGTAAACTCATATATATATAACGTGCATCCTACTACACTCTAGTACATTATATGTGGCACCAAATTCCAAATTAATGATTTGATCCTAAATTTGTCTTGCATTAGGGAAAAACATTTGACAATTGTGCTGCACATCGGAATTCACCCTCATGTTGATACCCTACATTTATTATTTTTTTCCCATCTTAGACTTATGAATGTCGATTAATTAACTCTATACACACTTGGTCATGGTCAACACAAATGAAGTTACGTTATGTCAAAAATTTTCTAGGTCTGGTCCGATTTGAAGGCTTCTTCCCGAAGTACAGTGCTTTCTGCGTGTCCCCAATTAAAAGGGATGTCTTTTATTCGGTGACCAAGGGGCAGGCATAACCTATTTGTTGCTATTTCTGCTTGCATGCTCTCTTGCAGATGATATAATCTAGACTTGTTAGTGAGATAAAATTCGCAAACTAAATTATGGATAACCTATAGGAATGAGCACGTTTATCAACATTTAAGTAATAGTTCATCATCAACTTTCATGTCATTTAATTTACAAAATTTAGTCTACAAAGTTAGTCTCCTTAGCATTACCATATTCCAATAATGTCAAATGATCAAACAAAAGTTTCGTCCAAAGTTGTGTGAAGTTTCAAGTGAATTTATTTATTTATTTATTTTTGGTTAGTTTATTAGAAAAGAGCATGCATTTTGTCGTGGAGTTCGACTACTCTCCAATCTTATTTCATGCCGCATGAAGAGGGGGCTATTTCAGTAGGCTAAACAGCTCATGTCAGTTACATGTTCTTATACTCCGCGTCATTGTAATAAGGCTGCACCCATGCGCGGTGGCCTCTTTTGTGTTGAAAATTTGGGTGAAAAGCGTCGCAAGAGAGCGACTCGCCCGTGAACGATTGATAAGTGAAGGATCGATCGATCCTTTTGCACCAGTTTTGTTGGGAGACCTGTACTTTAGGGGTATCATAGTTGGACTCGTGAATTCTCGGTGTGGCTTTTCAAAACATTAGCCAATTTAAGATGTTGATATTGATATTGATTTGTATTTGCGTTTGTGGATTTTCGTTATGAAGTTTTTTCCTTAATTTGTGTTTAAAAAAAAGGGAAAACTTTCAAGATTTCATCTTTCACTACTTTTCTCACATTTATTGGAGAGATTTTTTAGTGTGCTGAAAACACGGCCCTACCAAGTATCAATATGCAAGTGGTTGGTTACTTGAGTTGGTTACTTGAAGAAAAAAAATTTGAACCACTTGTACTATGATATTTGGTGTATTGTGCTTGGAACTACAAAATTTCTCCATTTATTGGGGCTACACAATCTGGTTTTCTTCTCAAATCAAATGGTGAACATGTCTTCCTAGATTTCAATTGTCAGCTTTGTTAACATTGTGGGTATTAGGTAGGGATAATGCTTAAGTATTTCCTAGTGAGTTTTTAACTTTTAATTTGCCTAACGATATTGTAACACATGTTTATTATTTTAAAAAACAATAGACACATTATTTAATTTTTCTTGAGCTTTGAAAAACAAAGAACATATGACATCTTTTATTTGGACCAAATAAAACAGTGAGTATAAAAAGTACTTATTAGTGAGTATAGAAATGACTAACTAGTGAGTACCTAAGTATTATCCATTACGTAGTGAATATATTTGATCCATAATAATATTGCTTCCGTATAAGCAAACATTTCCAAGAACCAGTCAAAGAGAAAGGGAAGAAAAACAAAGGAGGTAAGTGTTTAACCTGGTTGAGCATCAGTTGAACGAGTAAACAAAGTCCAACTTCGTGTTAATAAATTTGAGTCCCAGCGTGATTTGAAGAGATTGTAGAAATTCTCGAACCGAATTGGAAAAATAGTCTGCCAAATTCTTTGCCATAAACTGATATAAGGAAAAGTTCAAGGCTTGGTCACGTGTGTGGACTGAGGATGAATTGACCGCGACTGAGGCAAAAGCGTCACAAGAAGACTATGGGAGGTGAGAAGTTGGCAAACATGAAATTTAGCTCCTAAATTACAAACCACCCACTTATGGGCCTTCAAAGCACAACACAAGAAGTTGGAATGACACAAAACCTAACCCAAACACACAAAGCCCAACAGCGTATAAGAAAACAAAGCCCAATACCACACACGATTAGCTCCGACCGATACAAGATTTGCCAATGCAAAAATTTCAATATCACATAGCAGTGTTGAGTGCCAAAATGAGATAAGTAAAAGATAATTTGTATAGAAAATGTAAAAATATATGATTTTCATTAGTTTTTTCGAATCGTCCAAATATTTTATTGTCATTGTTATAGAAGATGTCAAAGATAACTTGTACATAGAAAATGTAAAAATATATAAAAGACAAGTAGTCTGCAATCTTGTCCTTGTTTAAGGGGATGGCCACTTCTTGAGCCTCTGATGAGTGACGTTCCAATGCAGAAGCATGCGTCGAAAATGGCAGCTCTTCGGAATCACTGGTGAGTTATTTTTGTTGTCTGTAAGGACAAGCCATGGCTAGTGAAATCAAACACAAGTGTAACTAGCCTACACATTTAAATTTTGATGAAGGCCATGAATGGCTGGTTTGTGTTGCTTTCCTTATCTCAATGAAATTATTCTTATGTTAATATAATTCAATGTGCCTTTCTTCAAATCCCTTAAAATTTTGCCCCGGTGCTGTTCAATACCCTCTAGAGGAGGGTGTTTCATTGGATTTCCATTTTTGTATTCATGTGAGTTTTCAGGAAAAATCAAAATTTGATGTGTAATATCCAAAGCTTGGCCACCCTTGGATAAATTATTGTGTGCGATGGTACAAAATCTGGCTAGCTATCCACATGTGACATGAGCTAGCTATCCTATACTTGTTTCACATACCGACGTGACCAATGAACTCGGTAACCTTGAGCAAGGCTCCCACAACGAATAAAAAGAACCATCTCAGAGCTTTCCTTCATGACGCAATGAAGAAAAAAATTCTGAATCCGACAGTGGAATGTCTTTTAGGCCATCTCCAACCGAATGAGAGCCGGAAGGCTCTCTTTGGCCATATAGCTCTCTAAGAAATTAATATTTTAATGAACAATGTCAGGCCATTTTTCTTACCATCTCCAAGAAATTAATATTTTTAAAAGTGTTGTTTAAGTTTCATGTTGTTAAATGTTTTTTATTTATGTTGTATAATTTTTATGTTGTTAAATGTTACTTAATGTTATTTAATGTTGTTTATGTTGTTTAATGGCTTATGTAGTTATATGAAAAAAAAAATCAAATATGTTTAATGGCTTAGTAATTATATGAAAAAAAATGTTATTTAGTGTTGTTGAATATGTTTTATGTTGTTTATGTTGTTTAATGGCTTATCTTATATGAAAAAAAAAATTTAGAATTTAGAATTTTTTTTAAATTTGTAAAAAAAAAAAAAAAAAAAACAAATATAATGGCTAACTGACGTCAACAAATAGCCGTTGGATTCAAACGGCTGGACCAGTCCGGGGCTGGTTGGTTGGTTGGGTTAGGCCAGCCGGTTGGCCATTTTCTACTTTTTTGGCCTGGCGGGGCCTAGAGCCTTTTGGCCTAGCCTTCGGTAGGAGACGGTTTTCATGTCAATTTGGACTATTTTTGGCCCTATGTCCCTCTAGTTGGATCGGTTAGAGATGGTCTTAGATCCTATATATGACAACTTAAGGCTCCTCTTTACTAAAGTTGCCCAAATTCCTGTAGTATATATATAATAGACTGTGCTTAAATGCCAACAGATCAGAATCTCCAGGTGATTATTCAAGTTGCTTAAGCAACCCCTTTCTGATTCTAAAGTGTAGTCGCATGCCAAAATTAGAAGGTAAACTAAAAGTAACATGCCTTTTAGTTCCTATATATGCAACTTTTGCAAACTTTGGACAACTACAAGTCCTGACTCCTGGGCGTATAGGTAGTGACATGCATGACCAGTGACCAGTGGCGAAGCCAGGATTTGTCGAGGGGAGGGGCAAAATTCAAAAGAGTGTGTTGATGCACAAAATCAGTGAGGACTTTGGTACAACAGAAACAGTGAGGTCAAGTTTGTGACCTTCGCTAGATTGCTCCGGTCACTAGTGTGGATAAGTATGCAAATGGATAGAGACAGGAAAGCAAACACAAGATGTACGTGGTTCACCCAGATTGGCTACGTCCACGGAGTAGAGGAGTTCTCATTAATTGTGAAGGGTTTACACAAAGTGGGGGACTGGGTATTGAAGAAAAGATTACTCTGCGACAGAGTCCCGAGTGAAGGAACACTTAGTCCAAACTGGGATAGACTGTTTGAAGTTGTTGGCATCAGTCGCCCTGGCTCCTACAAGCTTAGAAGCTCTGATGGCAAGACCCTTGGCCATCCATGGAACGCTGATCACTTGAAGTACTATTACAAGTAAACTCACATTGTACAAGTGTTAAGCATCAACCGTTCGGTATCCTCTGTAACAAAGACTACTTGGCATGAATTCAATAAAGAGGTGATTTAGACAACTCGGTCCTAATCCTCTTACATTCCTAACAATGAAACACTCGGGTTCAAAGCTTCAACATGAAACAAAGTCTATGTCAACAAGACTATACAAATAAACTAACAGCTTCACAGTATATTCGTTCAATCATACATTCCAACACATTCATACATAAGTCAACTGTGCTTCGAAAGAGTTTAACATACTTTGTGTCATTCGACACTTGCTACAATGTGCCTCGACACCTTGCCCTTATTCTCACCAACCAGGTGATGAAATGTGAAGAAGGAACTCATCTTCATGCCACCAACCAAGTGATGAAATGTACAACCTGTACTCTTCTTCATACCACCAACCAGGTGATGAAATGTACAACTAGTACTCTCCTTAATGCCACCAACCAAGTGATAAAATATAAAACCCGTACTCTAATATCATTTGGCAACTTGCCACTCATGCCACCAACCAGGTGATGAAATGTATAACCCGTACTCTAATATCATTTGGCAACTTGCCATTCATGCCACTAACCAGGTGATGAAATGTACAACCCGTACTCTAATATCATTCGGCAACTTGCCACTCATGCCACCAACCAGGTGAAGAAGTAACTCATTTTCATGCCACCAACCAGGTGATGAAATGTACAACCCATACTCTCCTTCATGCCACCAACCAGGTGATGAAATGTACAACCCATACTCTAATATCATTTGGCAACTTGCCATTCATGCCACCAACCAGGTGAATAAGGAACTCATCCTCGTGCCACCAACCAGGTGATGAAATATGATGAAAGGTGATGAAGGAACTCACCTTCATACCACCAACCAAGTGATGAAAGGAACTCATCATTCATTCCACCTACTAGAACTTGTACATGTGAACTCCTAGCATTCACAAATAATCAAAAACCCTCAAGCTTAACAACTCAACTAGGGGAGCACTTATGCTCAACAAGAGTTATAGTCACCAACAAAGTCTTATTGCAAGCCAACAACAACTTCAGTGCATGGCATGCGAAGATCAAGCTATTCAACCCTCTTGCATCTACTTTAGACATTCCCCCTCTGTAACAATGAAAACACTACAACTCGTAGAAAGCTTCACACACTCTTGATCAAGACAGTGTGAAGCAAAACCAATTTATGGTGTTAACAAGAGCTTCATCAAAGGAGTTCAACCACAATTCTCAAAAGCTTCACACACTCTTGATCAAGACAGTGTGAAGCAAAACCAATTTATGGTGCCAACAAGAGCTTCATCAATGGAGGGCAACCACAATTCTCAAAAGCTTCACACGTTCTTGATCAAGACAGTGTGAAGCAAAACCAATTTATGGTGCCAACAAGAGCTTCATCAATAGAGGGCAACCACAATTCTCAAAAGCTTCACACGTTCTTGATCAAGACAGTGTGAAGCAAAATCAATTTATGGTGCCAACAAGAGCTTTATCAAAGGAGGGCAACCACAATTCTCAAAAGCTTCACACATTCTTGATCAAGACAATGTGAAGCAAAACCAATTTATGGTGCCAACAAAAGCTTCATCAATGAAAGACAACTACAACTCGTAGAAAGCTTCGCACACTTTTGATCAAGACTGTTCGAAGCAAATTCAATTTATATGGTTCGTCCAAACCTTCAACTACTACAAGGTGTGACTTGCATCACAATCTCTTGCTCAACAGTGTGGAAGAAAAATTTGTATATGTTGTCTTTCCCACATTTTCAAATTTCTAGTTTGCCAAAAAAAAAAAAAAAACAAAAAAAAAATAAGAAAACAAAAAAAAAAACAAAAAAACAAAAAAAGGGAAATTCAACAAACTTCTAGTTTTCCAAAAATAAAAAAAGGAAATTCAACGAAGCTTCATTAATGGAGGACAATTACAAATTCTCAAAAGCTTCACACTATCTTGATCAAGATAGTGTGAAGCAAAATCAATTCATGGTACCCAACAAAGCTTCACCACGAAAGTTTCACCAACAAAAGCTTCATCAATGGAGGACAACTATAAATTCTCAAAAGCTTCACACTATCTTGATCAAGATAGTGTGAAGCAAAATCAATTCATGGTACCCAACAAAAGCTTCAACTCCAAAGCTTCACCTACAAAAGCTTCAACACAAAAGCTTCACCTACAAAGCTTCAACTCCAAAGTTTCACCTACAAAGCTTCAACACAAAAGCTTCACCCACAAAAGCTTCACTCACCACAAAATCTTCACCCACAAAAAGTTTCACCCACCACAAAAGCTTCACCCACAAAAATTTCACCTACAAAAGCTTCACCCACAAAAACTTCACCCACAAAAACTTCACCCATCACAAAAACTTCACCCACAAAAAGCTTCACCCACCACAAAAGCTTCACCCTTCACCCACTAAAAGCTTCACCCATAAAAGCTTTACCCACAAAAAGCTTCACCCACCACAAAGGCTTCACCCACAAAAGCTTCACCAACAAACAAAAGCTTCACCAACAAACAAAAGTTTTACCCATAAAAGCTTCACCAACAAAAGCTTCACCCACAAAAGCTTCATCTACAAAGCTTCAACATAAAAGCTTCAACTACAAAAACTTCACACTATCTTGATCAAGATAGTGTGAAGTAAAATCAATTCATGGTACCCAACAAAGCTTCAACCTCAAAGCTTCACCTACAAAGCTTCAACACCAAAGCTTCACCTACAAAGCTTAATATATATATATATATATATATATATTTTTTTTTTTTTTTTGGAAATTCGAAAATAAAAAAAAATTAAAAAAAATTCGAAAAAAAATTCGAAAAAAAAAATTGCCTAGGCCTCCTCTTCTTTGGGCCTAACAACTTTCATAACAAATATATATGAAGAAGGAGTTTTGGACTACCATAGAAAGGAAATGCCTCATTCGTAAACTCCCTCGACTGGAGACTTGGGGGACTCCTACCATATGCTGCTGCACCTTAATACTCGGAAGTCTCACGACCACTCAGTGACTTAGATTTTTCAAGTCTCCAACTGAGAAGTTTTCCTCACTCGGGAAATTAAGGGAGCACTACCTCAACATACATGCTTCACTCACAAAGCTTCAACATATAAGCTTCAACAAAAAAAAAAAAAAAACTCAAAGACCTTAGTGAAGAAGGCCTTGGTGTATTTAACACAATATGTTGAAATGAAGCAAAGCTTGTTTATTGATATCTCCGCTAAGTTTCAAATATGTACATATACATGAATCAAAATAAACAAACAAGAGGGAGCCTTCACAAAGGTTGCTCAGAAGAAGTCTCAGCAGTCTGCAGAGCCCCAGAAAGAGGAAGCACCGGAGGGTGATTATTCAGAGCCTCAGTACTAAGCAGAACCTTAGAAGGAGGAGGCACCAAAGGTTGATCATTTGGAGCTTCATTACGCGATACAGCCCCAGAAGACGAAGGTAATAAATGCCTTTGGAATAAACCCACAAACCTCTGATGATCAAGTAAAATCTAACCATCAGATTCCTGCAGCTGGTTGAGCTTCCTCTTCATGTTTGTAGCATAGTCATGTGCAAGCCTGTGCAACTATTTATTCTCATGCTTGAGCCCTCTGATCTTCTATTTGAGACTTATCACTTGAGCATGTGCAACTCATTAGACCGTTTGGAAAGTAGTCTGTTATCTTTGGGAGTGAGACGGTTCCTGGTCACCACCGCAGCTGTCATATCATTCTTCATCATAGAGTCCCCAATGGTAAGAGGACCAGTAGGGGATAAGAATGATGGGTGCTATATGTTGTCTTGAGAGGGCATGGCTGCCTCTTCACCAAAGTTCAAGTCAAAACGACGATCGGATGGGCCAGACATTCTTAGAAATGATGAAGGAGAAATGAGGTGCAATACATCTCTGAAGTACAAAAATAAAGGGAAAATTCCTACAAGCAATAACTCTCTTAACGTACTTCTTGCACACAATTGGTGCCCCTATAAAAGAAAGGGCAACAAGGTCGTTGGTTCAAAAATCGAAGAGGCACCATTCTCCGGATTTCGAGAAGCAAATTTTCCTGAGTAAAATATGTCGACAATCCCCACACGCAACATCAGCTCCTCTAGTACCACAAATAACTTTGTCAAAAATCTCTGACAAAGTTTAGACACATAAATTTTGAAGGTCCAGCTACCCTACTATTACCCATAAGGGTAAAGGAACAGCACCACTGCTTGATAACTGGAAAGTCCCTATGTGTGTCAACCTCCGTGCTTCATGGTAAGGCAGACTGGCAAAAATGTCCAACCTTTACTCACATTCGAGAAAACACTCCCAACAAGATTCCTTGCTCAAAAATCGAAGAGGCACAACTCTCTGAATCTCGAGAGCCAAACTCCCAACAGGATTACTTGCTCAAAAATCGAAGAGGCAACACCCTCCAAATCTCGGGGGCCAGACTCCCAACAGAATTACTTGCTCAAAAATCGAAGAGGCACATCTCTCCGAATCTCGAAAGCCATACTTCCAATAGGATTACTTGCTCAAAAATCGAAGAGGCACCACTCTCTGAATCTCAAGAGCCAGACTCCCAACAGGATTACTTTCTCAAAAATCAAAAAGGCACCGTTCTCCGAATCTTGAGAGCTAGACCCTCAACATGATTGCTTGTTCGAAAACCGAAAAGGCACCGCTTTTCGAACTTCGAGAGCTAGATTTCCTTGGATAAAGCTTGTCTGCAATCTTCACACGCAATATCAACTTTCCAGATACCACATACCACTTTTTCAAAGTGCCCTGACAAAGTTAAAACACGTGAATCTTGCAGCTCCCATTACATTGCTATGACCGAGAAGGGTAAAGGAACAGCGTTACCACTCGCTGTTGGGATAATTCCTATATATGTCGACCTTCATCCTCCATAGCCAGGCAGACCTGCAAATAAAAAAAATGCTTAATTTTTCTTCACATCCGAGAGGGCACTCTCAGCAGAGTCTCTCGAAATACTCAATTTTTCCCCCTGATAATACCTCTGCAAACAAGCCACACCAGAGCAAGAGTATCTCATATCATCAGGGTTAAAAGCAAGAGTATCTCATATCATGCTTTTTCCCTATCTTTTCCCTTGGGCTTTTTCTTACTTGCAAGACAAGGAGAAAGAGAACAATTAGTCAGCACTTGGAATCAAGCTTCCAGTCAGGAACTGACTGCCTGTAACCCCTTGCCTGATTACTTACCTAGCATTGCTCTCGAGTACTCATCTTCAACACCTTATGCATCCAGAGAAGATACCACATCTGCCTGAAGAATAGATAGGGCAAGTGAGAATGATACAAGGAAGCATGTAGAGACAAGTGTAACAGAACACGTGCCGATACATCCACTACTTTGTCAACAGCCAAAGTATTCCATATTATCAGGGTCGAACATACTCTAGATTTGATGGACTTGTTTTGACCTTCAAATTCTTGATTCGGCCTTATATTTTTTAGGAAACCAGGAAACCCTCCAACCCAATTCAAGAATAAACCTATGGAAAGTTACTTCTTCAAAAGCAAAAGTATCTCATATCATATCTTCTCCATTTGCTTCTCCTTACCCTTGTTGCTGTTTACGACACAATGAGAAGGAGAACAATCAACCGGAAGCCAAAGTCGAACCTCTGATCCAGGTTATTTGCTTGGAAGTCTGATTGCTTACCTTGTCTGTTACCTCCTTTGGCAAATCTCCTAGCTCGGCGACTTAGGGGACTCCTACTATAAGGTTTGTATCACACTTGACCAAGCTCGAAATTATAAGTAAGCTTCAAGTGAAATTGATACATTACCTTGTGCATCTTCATCGGTTAAAGATACCACCCCTGGATGGAGGAAAAATACTTCCAGAGAAGATGCCACATCTACATATGAGACAGATAAGGCAAGTGAAAATGATACCACACTTCGGTAATTAGAAGTTTCGTGATTACTCAATGGCTTGGATCTTGCAAGTCCGCAACCGAGGAGTTTCCCTCACTCGAGAACTTAGGGGAGCACTGTTTGTACCATACTTGACCAATCCCAAAACTATTGAGCACCGGTCAACGTTATACCGTCAAGGACCCAGAAGAGTTTCCCTCCAACCAGGAGGTCAATCACAGCGCGACACGTGTTGACATCAGAAGCCAATCATAGCGCGACATGTGTCAACATCAGAAGCCAATCACAACACGACACGTGTCAATGTCGGAATGAAACTAGAAACTATCTTCTATAAATAGAGATCATTCTCTCACAATATTTCCTAATGTCATTTGTACTAAATCATTCACTAGTACTCACTAAAGGAGAGCTTGAACCTATGTACTTGTGTAAACCTTTCACAATTAATGAGAACTCCTCTACTCCGTGGACGTAGCCAATCTGGATGAACCATGTACATCTTGTGTTTGCTTCCCTGTCTCTATCCATTTACATACTTATCCACACTAGTGACTGGAGCAATCTAGCGAAGGTCACAAACTTAACACTTTCTGTTGTACCAAAGTCCTCACTGATTTTGTGCATCAACACAATTCATAAATGTCAATTTTTATAAAAACTTTCAAATCTACCCAAAATCTTACATTAATATACCAAATTACCCTCCTATTAAAAAACCACACACCAAAGAGATGTGTATTTTCTGTTCGTTCTTTTTTATTCCTTTTCAATTTAGGGTTCCATATTGTAATTCGAAAATATAGAAAGAAATATGGCATATGTTCTGATGGTATCGAGTCCATTATATTCTCAAATTCAAATCATAATTGACAAACTTACAACCAAGACCATGAAGAAAATTACACAAAAATGCAATTTATGTATGTTTTTGTGTAAGATTTAAATTGTATTTTGCAGAAATTTTCATGGAAATTGCCATTACACGTTCTCATATTTGTTGGATCCCCAAAATCAGATTACCTATTTAATTAAGAGTGAGCATGAAAGGCATGCCCAATCCAGCAATTATAACGTGTTTGGATTATTTTGATTTAATGGTTGTTTCCATGGCTCCCATCTGTTCTAATAATATAATTTATTCTTTGAACTTTATATTTGTGGTAGAGTTCTTCAAATTTTATACTTAGTGTAGACAAGTAGAATGTGTTTCTATCTTCGCAATGGTGCAGCTGACGTACATTCATGGTGTCTTCCTTGTTCAACCATGGCTATAACTAATATACATGTGAGTCCAATTTACCACACCCAAAATCTCATCAACAATGACACAAGATTTGAAAGCATTTGTTTATGTAATTAGGTGTAAATTTTAAGGGTACTTGGGTCTATTCAAGTGGAGTTTTGGCTATATTTGAAATATTTTATAAAATAGACATTTTTTAATTTGTATGTTAAATTTTGGCTATATACAATAAATTCTCCCCTAAAATATAACCCCAATTGAAATTGACCCCCTAAAATATTTTTAGGTAAATTAACCCCCTGAACTATTTAAAATCAATCAATTAACCCCTTGTCGTTAGATCATGGGATCAATTCCATCAAATTCAAGGGCAAATTAGTCATTTCATCATTAATTGTTATTTGTTAGCTATAACCACCTATAAAATTTTGACACATGGCCACAAAATAATTAAAAAATATATAGCATAATGAAAAAACATAAAAAACCAAATGTTTACATAACGGACCATCTCACATTGTCATTACACATTATTTTGTTTTCACATGTCATAATTACATTGTTGGTTATAGTTGACAAGTAAGAATTAATGAAGGAAAGACTAATTTTTCTTTGAATTTGACGAAATAGTGGATGGAATCTACCGAAAATTGGTCAATTGGCTTATTTCAAATAGTTCAGGGGGGTCAATTTCAACTTGAGTAATAGTTCAAGGGTCAAATCACTAGTACAAAAAACAGTTTACGTGACGAAGCATAGTTCGTCGCAGGGTTTGCGCGACGAAGAAGTAACCAGCGTCGTGCAATAGGTTTTTGCACGACGCATCGTGCTCTCGTTGTCACGCAAAAATTAGTGTGCAACGCAAGTATTGTCATTGCGCAAAGACCTTTTGCGCGATGCATGTTACGCCTTCATTGCGCAAACCCTTTTTTTCTTTTTCTTTTTCTTTTTTGACAAAATATTTTTTACTTAATTTTTTTTATAAATATTGTAATTAAATTATAAACAATAATTAATAAACAAAAAATAAAGTATTTAATTATAAAATATATGAAAATGTACATACAAGATGTTCGAACATAAAAGAAAAAACTACAAGAAGTAGTCGTCTATGTTTGATGCATCAAGCTATTGGGTATCGGCTGGGCGAAGTGGCTGAGCGGCACCTGGGACGCCCTAGGAGTAGCTTCAGTAAGGGGTGTAGGCTCCCCAATCAATGGAGCACTCACAGCTGAAGCAGTAGGTGCTGAAAATGCAGGAGGCACATTGGTCACACTCCAACGACGAGTGATCAATTACGACATTTATACCCTTTTTGAACCATAAAAATATAACATTAGAAACTAATCCTTTCTTGCATTTGAAACTAATCAATTAGCAGTCAAAGTAGTATCATATCTTTTCTTGCATTTGTTCACATATATATAAAGCATTATTGCAAAGGTAGAAACAATACTAATTCAAAAGTAGTATTGTTTCTAACAATAACCCGATCTGAACTACAATAATAAATTTAAAGCTACTTAATAAATATACATACCATTGAATTTCTTAAGTGTTATACATACAAAATAAATAAATTTAAAGCTACTTAATAAATATATATACCATTCAACTTGATGGGATACGCATTCTACAAATTAGTTTCAACAATCTAACCGTCAAATTTGTTTGTATATACTTCGAGATCGCATACACCAAAAATCGCAAAAAAACAAATATTCAGAGCTCAAGTAACGAGACAAAAAATTTCGACAGTTATAAACGAAAAATCACGATTTAACGATTATTTTAACTCCAATTTTGATGATTTTTTACAGCTACACTCCTTGACCCTATATGAATACAATGAATGAATTCGATCTTCAATTTAAAATATTTACACTAGTGGATACCTCAAACTCTTATGTTATACTTAATGAATGGGTAAATAAACTCCAAGTGTTAGTGAATCTATTGTTTTGATGGGATCCGCATTCTATGAAACTAGTTTCAATGATCCAACCGTCAAACTTGTTTTTATATACTTTGAGATCGCATATGCCAAAAATTACAAAAAATAAACATTTAGAAATCAAGTAACGTGACAAAATTTTTCAATGGTTGTAAACAAAAATGTCATGCCCCGGACCCGTTGTCGGTAATAAAAAACTCGAACTTGAATCCGAAACACGAATAAAAGTAAAATAAATAAATAGAAATTGACACGGGTTGGAAAAATAAACTCCTCTTATTAAAATAACTCCAAAATCCTTACAGGGTGTACAAAAGTAATAAATTAAAATCCTTAAACTTCTCCTCAATCACAACCTCATCTCTTCTAACACCTGTCTTGCCAAATAACTCATATGTAAAATAATAGGTGAGGGGTGAACAACAACCACCGTCGCTCAATGAGTAGAATATATCATATGTCAGTCAAGCTTGCCATTTTAATCACACTATCAAATAGGATAATAATATCAAAGCTTTAGCCATGTAATTCCATATCACATCGTCCCTTCACATGTTGGTTATCCTTCATAATATGTAGCTCACCACGTGACCCCTAAAATGGCATTTCCGCCCTAATGTCCCTGTGTGCAGTTTACATTTATCCCTCGAATAACCCAACACTAAAGTTCTCATGCTCTATGAACATCTCAAGTAATTTCATATACAATATATATCCCATCATAAAACATTTACACAAAATCCAACATGCTTGACTTAAAATATGTTTGTACCATACTTAGGGCCTCCGTATTTAGACCTCGTATAAATACTCAGGGACTCAAATGTAATTATGTAATAAATGAAGGGGCAAATATGTAATAAGTGAGGAGCCCTTATTCTATAAAAGGACTCCTTACCCTCACAATCCTTAAGCTCTGATCCCCACATACAAAGCCTCACATCCCCGAAGAGAGGCTCATATCCAGCAACCCCCTCACACTCTTAAACTCTCTCTTTCTCTGGTGGACTCCCCCTCACCCTTGTAATTCATACATACAGTTAGAGAGAAATACAATCAACATCAGTGTGGACGTAGCCCAAACATTGGGGTGAACCACGATACATCTTGTGTTCTTTACTTTCTTGCAGATTCATGGTCGGATTTACGTTGTTCTAAGACCCCTCTGGTTTTGTGCATTAACATTTGGAGCCGTCTGTGGGAATCGACACGAAAAACTATGTCGGTTCTCTTTCATTTTTTCATCTCACCACCCACTGTGAAACCTCACCACATTGTCCACCATAAATCTGCAAAAAACCCAAGAACCAAAGCTTTCCCAGATCCCACATGAAAGAGAAAGAGATATGATCACTTGCAACAACACCAAATCCCAGATCCTACATTTTTTCTTTTCTCTCTGTTATTTCCTTCCAATCCAAACAACCAATTTTCCGAGAAAATAAAAGGGAATGGGAGAGAAAAGAAAATCCGGCTCCCCATTTCAGAGACTTCAATTTTCCTAATTTTCCCGAGAAAATAAGATAGAAAGATGATGCAGAGGTAGCAGCAACATGACCAGCAATCCAGGGTTTTGTACGAGCTATCGTCTCTGGTTCTCAACCTCCTCCGATCTCCTCCCATGTCGATTCAATTCTCTGATAACTCCACGGTGATGATGCCCCCGCCAATTTTTGGCGTCGTCGTTGAGGCGGCCGGTGGCGGCGTCGACGACGTAGAGCTCACCGGCGGGATTCGCATCGTTGATGCAGGGGATTTTGATGGCTCTGATGCTGTGCAGAACAGTGACTTTCTTCATTGGGTTCATATTGATGCCGTGGGTGCTGGGATTGGTGATGGCCATCAATGGCGGACATGGGTTTTAGGAAGGAAGCTCAAGCGACGCAGAGGACGCGTCTGTCAGTTTCTTCATCTTTTGATCAAGCTCCATTATTCCTCTGCTGCAGTCCGTCCCCGCCAAAACCTTCCAAGCCAAGCTCTACTCCAACAGGCTCCGACCCATCAAACAGAGAGGAAGGTTTGGGTTGTCTACGATTACATGCTCCTCTTCTAATGGCAAAGAGCCTGATTCTGTCAACATTGGTGTGAAGAGCGTGGAGCGTTTGTTGGAAGAGAAGCGGCGCGCCAAGCTTTCTGCTGGGATTGCCTCAAGAGAATTCATTGTGGAGAAATCTGGTTTTCCATCTCAATTGAAGAGCGGTTTGTCGAAGGTTGGAGTTCCTAAGAGGATACTAGATTTCTTGTTCAGTTGGGCTGATGCACCTGAAGACTATAAAAAAAAATAATTTCTAGAGGCAAAATGAGCTATCAGTGCCATCCGAAGGGGACTGGTAAATATGGTGCAGACGGCGACGTGCTATAGTTCTTGCACCGCATAAATATACGAAGCTCGTTCTTCGATGCGATTGCAAATCGATCAACTGGACGACACCGTCTTACGTGGCGTTTACTGACACGAAGAGGCTGATCGGGGATATGACTAATGGAAGCCAGATCCCATTCTCAATCATGCAGTTATTCTCCAGGTTGTCGCACTTGTCCAACAAAAGAAAAAAAAGGCCCTCAGACAGCTCAACCACTCCTACAAAAGTGAAAAGAAAAAGCAAAAGCAAGTCTGCAGGTGAGTATGTCTGGAGGTGGAGAGACAGAGAGATGTGCGGTGGAAAAGAGAAAGTAAAAGCAAAAGCTCAAATTCCCTTCAATTGTATAGATGCTATCCCATTATCCAACCATCTGCCATACCCACCTTCTGCAACAGCTTTTTTGAATAATGTGATTTACTTTTTTTATCTTTTGCAGACTTTTGTATAAACCCACCAGGGTGTAATCATAAATAAAGAAAGAAGGCAGCATGCCAAAAAAATAAAAAAAGGCAAGCCCAAATTAATGGGCTGGATTGTTATGTGGAGGGCGAAGGCACATATGCCCAAAAGAGCCAGGCCCTATGGCTTCAAATTCCAAACTCCATCCCCCCACTTAAGGTTCACCCTCTATTACCACCAACCAGGAAATCAAAAGTACGTCCAGTACTCCAAAATTATTCGGCAGTTTACCGCTATTACCACCAACCATGTGATCAAAAGTACATCCAGTACTTCAAAATTATTCAGGAGCCTGCCGCTATTATCACCAACCAGGTGATCAAAAGTACGTCTAGTACTCCAAAATTATTTGGCAGCTTGCCGCTATTATCACCAACTAGGTGATCAAAAGTACATCCAGTACTCCAAAATTATACATGAGCATCACTCATGTCAATCATACATAAACATTCATGAGCATCACTCATGTCAATCATACATAAACATTCATAACCATCACTCATGTCAACATTCATGAGCATCACTTATATCAAATATCTATAAGCATCACTCATGTCAATCAACATAAACATTCATGAGCATCACTCATGTCAAACATCTATGAGCATCACTCATGTCAATCAACATAAACATTCATGAGCATCACTTATGTCAATCAGCTTCGAAAGCTTCATTTACAGAGCTCCATCTTCGAGAGCTCCAGCTTCAAAAGCTTCATTTACAAAAGCTCCAGCTTCAAAGCTTCACTTCCAAAGCTTCACCTACAAAGCTTCAGTGCAATGTATACAAATACCGCATCTGAACAACCGCCACTTCGGCCCATACATGGATTCAATTTGAAGTCTCCAGCCAACAGATTCTATTGACTGAAGACTTAAGGGGCTGCACTATGTACCATATATTGGGCTTCCGCAACTGGGCCCCATGAAAAATACTTGGGGGACTTAGCCCATTATTTATGTATTGAGGAGCGAGCCCTTACTCTATAAAAGGGGCTCCATCACTTTCATTAGAAAGCACCCATTATTTATGTACTGAGGAGCGAACCCTTATTCTATAAAAAGGACTCATTCACCATCATTAGAGAGCATCGCCACCTGCTGAGCAACCGCCTCGCCGCGAGCATCAACTCTAGCCCATCATTTATGTATTGAGGAGCGATCCCTTATTCTATAAAAGTACTCCCTTACCATTATTAGAGAGCATCGCCGCCTGCTAAGCAACCGCCTCGCCGCGACATCAACTCTAGCCCATTATTTATGTACTAAGGAGCGAACCCTTATTCTATAAAAGGGACTCCTACTTTCATTAGAGAGCACTTATTATTTATGTATTGAGAAACGAGCCCTTATTTTATAAAAATGACTCATTCAACATCATTAAAGAGCATCGCCGCCAGTTGAGCAACCATTTCGCCGCGAGCATCAACTCTAGCCCATCACTTATGTATTGAGGAGTGAACCCTTATTTTATAAAAGGGACTCCTTCACCATAATTAGAGAGCATCACCGCCTGCTGAGCAACTGCCTTGCCGCGAGCATCAACTCTAGCCCATCATTTATGTATTGATGAGCGAGCCTTTATTCTATAAAATGGACTCCTTCACCTTCAACACCACAAGCCGAGCCAACTAATGCAACATAAGCCACAAACCGAGCAGCCTCGCAACATGTGCTACTTTCAATTGAGCATCATTTCAGATTGAGCACCGCCTTATATTGAGTATCAGTTCTAGACGACATCTAGTTACTTCGGCCCACACATAGACTGAATTTCAAGTCTCCAGCCAAAAGACTCTCTTGACTAAAGACTTGAGGGACTACTGTTTGTACCATACTTAGGGCCTCCGTATTTAGACCTCGTATAAATACTCGGGGGACTCAAATGTAATTATGTAATAAGTGAATGGGCAAATATGTAATAAGTGAGGAGCCCTTATTCTATAAAAGCACTCCTCACCCTCACAATCTTCAAGCTCTTATCCCCACATACAAAGCTTCACATCCCCAAAGAGAGGCTCATATCCAGCAACCCCTTCACACTCTCAAACTCTCTTTTTCTCTGGGGGACTCGTCCTCACCCTTGTAATCAATACATACAGTTAGAGAGAAATACAATCAACATTAGTGTGGACGTAGCCCAAACATTGGGGTGAACCACAATACATCTTATGTTCTTTACTTTCTTGCAGATTCACGGTTGGATTTACGTTATTCTAAAACCCTTCCGGTTTTGTGCATCAACAAAATAGATAGAGATTTATAAATAGATAAAACCCACAATAGTTCATGGTTTTCGTTTATCAGAAAATAAGAATATTTTAAATACATTACATAAACCACTCACCTCAATAATAGCTTTGACAAGACAACCCAACTAACAATCTCCATTCTTTCTCTCTTTACCCTCACTCCCTTTCTCTACTTTGAACCTTCAATGCACGCTCTACATGTTTCCGTCTTTTAATGCTCCAAAAACAATGGAGCAAAGCTCCTATTTATACTAGTAGGAGACGGCCAACTATGACCTCCAATTGGTTGGTTTTAGCAGCCAGACAATGGTGGCATGCAAGGTGTCAAATGGATGGTTTAAGGGGGGACACATTCACTAGTAGCTTTCTACAATCATCATACTAGAGTGCTCAGTCACTCAATCAAGATAAGAATGCATGAATGGCTTCCACCTCATGCTAATTGAAATAAACATCTGCTTTGGGAGATATCTATGGAATACTACAACTTATAAATTAATAACTAATAATATAATGTTATGGCATGTTGTTGTAGCTTAAGGATATCACGTGGAATTCTCATGTTAACCTATAAACTTGCCTAGGAAAAATATATATTCCAAAATACGGGTCCTTACAGAAAAATCACAATTTAACAGTTATTTTAACTCCGTTTTTTATGATTTTTTATAGTTACACTCCTTGACCCTATATGAATCAAATGAATGAATTCGATCTTCAATTTAAAATATTTACACTATGTTATACTTAATGAAGGTATAAATAGAGTAAATTGTATCAATAGTCCCTCAATTTTAACTCAATTGGAGTAATGGTACCTCAACTAAAAATCCATTACCATTGGTCTCTCAACTCATCAAAACGTGCAACTATAGTCCCTCAACTAAAAATCAATTACCAATGGTTCCTAAACTTTAATCCAACTAGAGAAATGGTCCATCAACTTTAACCCAATTGTAGCAATGGTCTCTCAACTTTAACCCAATTGTAGCAATGATCCTTCCAACATAACTCATTTTGACAAAATTGTGACGAAGTTGACAAAAATGACCATAGCTAAACGTTTTGATGAGTTGAAGGACCAATGGTAATATATTTTTAGTTGAGGGACCATTGCTCCAATTTGATTAAAGTTGAGGTACCATTGCTACAATTTACTCGTATAAATAAACTCCAAGTGTTAGTGAATCTATTATTTTGATGGAATACGCATTCTACGAAACTAGTTTCAACGATCCAACCGTCAAATTTGTTTGTATATACTTCGAGATAGCATACACCAAAAAACACAAACAAACATTTAGAGATCAAGTAACAGGACAAAACTTTTTGACGATTATAAACGAAAAATCACGATTGAATAGTTCTTTTAACTCTGATTTTGATGATTATTTACAGCTACACTCCTTGACCCTATATGAATACAATGAATGAATTCAATCTTCAATTTAAAATATTTACACTAATGGATACCACAAAATCTTATGTTATACTTAATGAAAGTATAAATAAGCTCCAAGTGTTAGTGAATATATTATTTTTATGGGATACGCATTATACGAAACTAGTTTCAACGATACAATCAACTCATTTGTATATACTTCGAGATCGTATACGCCAAAAATCGCAAAAAACACATTTAGAGATCATGTAACGGGAAAAAACTTTTCAACGATTATAAATGAAAAATCACGATTTAACAGTTATTTTAACTCCGATTTTAAAGATTTTTTACAGCTACACTCCTTGACCCTATATGAATACAATGAATGAATTCCATCTTCAATTTAAAATATTGAATCTATTGTTTTAATAGTGTCGCATATACTATTTCCAGAAAAGTGCGCGACGGACAAACCACTTCGCGCAAAGCCTCTTTGCGCAACGGAGATTTATTATATCGTGCAAAGTGTGTTAGTGCAACACATTGGTCCGTCGCACAAAAACCCTTTGTGCAACGCGGTTCTTCTATTGCACAAACACCCTTTGCGTGACATATTAGTTGGTGTGTTGCGTAAAACACCTTTGCACGACGCATTTGGTTCGTCGTGCAATTTTCTGGTACCAAACCATGATTTTATCGCAATTTCCTGGCACATTAATATATTTTTCTAACAAAAACCCGATTCGAACTACAATAATAAATTTAAAGCTAGTTAATAAATAAATATGTACCATTCAATTTCTTAAGTGTTATACATACAAAATAAATAAATTTAAAGCTACTTAATATATATATATATATATATATATATATATATATATATATATATATTAATCCTCATCTGAACTACAATAATAACTCTCACTATTCTCACCACTATCATTTTTGGATTCCCATTCATCCTCATTTCGTTTGCCTCTTCCGGTGCATTGTATCACGGCAAATCACCAAGGTCAATTGAAATTGACTCTATTGGTATTTCGATTTCGGGAACTCTCGCTACTCGTTTTCTTAATTGGAGCATACCATCACGCAAAACTATTTAACGCAACGAAGGTGTACCTTCGTCGTGGAATGTTGGAAAAAAAGGGTAAAAGTCTTGGTTTGGCACCAAAAACTTGTGCGACGGACCAACCGTGTCACGCAATTTTCTAGCGCCAAACCAAGATTTTTACCCTTTTTTTCCCAACATTGCGAGACGAAGTTACACCTTCGTTGCGCTAAACAGTTTTGCGCAACTGTATGCTTCATCGTGCAAAGTTCCGTTTACTCAAAATGTGCTTGGGTGATGCTTAGTTGTCAACATTGCGCAAAATGTCCTTACGCAACGTAATTTGCTCTGTCGCGCAAGTATGTTTTTGTACTAGTGAATGACACTTTACCATTCTTCCATTGCAGTTTTTTTTGGTTGAAACCTAGTAGGCAAAGACCTAAGTACTTTCTTGACAACTTTAACTTCAAGAATTTTTTCACCCAAGTTTTTTTTTTTTTTTTTTTTTTTTTTTGAGGACATCGATATTTTACATTAAGGGGAGGTAGTGTTTGGCTAAGTCACACAATGGGCAACCTAATTTGGTATCAAATTCACCATCCATGAGATTCGAACCTAAGACCTCTCACTTCTAAGTGAAGAGGAATACCACTAGACTGTAGTACTAAGTGCCTTTTTTCACCCAGGTTCACACACCCATTTATATGACACTCAATTTTTCTTAAAATTCAAAGTAAGATTCATCCTCACTCATCTTAATGTTTTCAAATTAAGTTGCGAGCATTGCAGTTTTTACTCTCTTACAATGTAATTTCTCTCATGAGTGACCTGTAAGATATCCCAAGCCTCCTTGCAATCTCACACCTTGAGACGTAATTGAATTGATCAGCAGACAGAGTTGTGAACAGGGAATTCAATCATTTTTTATTGCTTATGCAATGCGTTTTCTCATCAAGCGACCACTCACTTTTAAGTTTGGGGACAACAACCTCACACATATCGACTTATATTTCACTATGTCCGTTTTCTAATTTCATTTTCTCTTTATTTTTCACAATTTTAATTGGTGCAGTATAACCTTTAATAATTGTGTCCAAAGTACTATCATCTATTGTCCAAAAGAAAACCTTCATCTTGACCTTCCAAGCCCTATAATTTCAAAGTACTATCATCTATTAGCCAAAGGAAAACTCTGGCGCTAATCAAGCAACAGGTAGAGGTCTAGCATCTAGGAGTCTAGGCGGAGGCCTAGGCAGTTTTTTTTTAATTTAAATTTAATTTATTATATAACATATAAATAAATGTCTACTTTCTTAACACATGGTCTTTTTCGACCACCAAGTAGTACAGACCGATAAAAAGATCGAGAAAAGCCCAAGAAAGATCAAGACCTAAAGAAGGAAAAGAAGTCCAAGGCCTAACGAAATTAGAAAATGAGTATTTCTGAGCGCTATAGCCGACCTCTCACCAATGTGGTTTGACTAAGCAACATAAAGCACTTTCCGACTGGCACGTGGACTAACTGACATCTTATGGCACAAGGCTCTAGGAACATACCTACTCAGGCACCAACCCAGGCCACGTGTTGGTCACCAACGAAGATAGAAACCTAGGACAGAACCTAGAAGTTGTCAGACGATTGCTCAGAAGGAACATGTTGACTAGTCAAGGCCGAGCTTGGTGCTCGGTACATGTGGGCCTAGAAGAATATGTAATCTCGACTGAGCTACCATCATCTCACCGCCAACATGTCGAATGATGTACGAAAGAAAGGCCAGCATGCAAGCCCATGTAGGTAGCTCATTTAATACCAGAATAGTAAAGTAAGGGGGCACAAAGCTTTTGGGCTTACTGAAGGCCTATATAAGGGGGTAAATGCCTCTTATATGGGGTCAAACGATTGAGAAAAGAAAGAATTTTGACTATAGCCGAGCGCTTCTTGTAATCATCAAGTCAATATATTCTGAGCACCACAATGGATGTAGCCTAATTTTGAGGGGCGAATCACTTAAATCTTTAGTCCATTATTTCAGAGCTTTTAACATGAAACCATCTAGGGTTAATTGTTCTAGTAAATCATCCAATCCATGCATGTGAGTTTGAAAGAGAACAAACTTAGTTTCCCCTTGTTCCTAGTACCATCCAATCCAATTAGAATGGAACCAGACTCATAGCCTTAAGTTCAAGTGAAAACCCAAAGCATGGCCCACATTTGATAAGGAGAGAAATGAACTTTCCCTTTCCAACTCATGCAGGAGAATGATAGACGAAAGTAAGGAGGTGTGTTATTGGAATTAACGCTTGTGGAAATTGATTTGGGAAATAGGCGCTCTAGGAAGATCACCAACACAGTATTCACTAGAGCAACAATGCTTATCTTTGTTACACCAAAAAGGAAGGTTGCAGTTGGGCTAGGATTAGGAAAAATA
Source organism: Malus sylvestris (assembly GCF_916048215.2). Classification (NCBI taxonomy): domain Eukaryota; kingdom Viridiplantae; phylum Streptophyta; class Magnoliopsida; order Rosales; family Rosaceae; genus Malus; species Malus sylvestris. The sequence continues at coordinate 3,283,427 of NC_062264.1, read as the reverse complement.
GGAATGAAGACCGATGTAAAGGAAGAAAGCAAAAAAGCCTATAGATTCCCTAGGGATCCTTGGAAAGAGAACCCTTCACCTATAGCAAAGGAGGTTCAACTGAATGCAAATGGCAACATAACGCTAGAGAGAGGGAGAAGGAGATGAATTCAAGGTTGTATTTCACCGAGCAAGATAAATCACTCTCTAAGTGCAAGCAGTCTTGAATCCTTGAGACAGTCATCTTCCTACAATCTTAGAGGTTCCTCGCATCTTCCTTGATCTTTCTGACTCAATAGAAGCTCTCTTAGAATCCTAGGTAACCCAAATTATCCACCTCTTAACATCATGGAATCATGCAAAGTTCTCTCTCATGCTAAACTGACAAACTTCAAGCTTCCACGCCATGCTTCGCTTAGGCAATTCATTATTTGTCTAATCATGCTATCTTCAAGCCATTAATATAACCAAGATACTTCTTATGACACTCTAATTCTTTCGAGATATTCCTTAACTTGGTATTCAAACAAACTAGGGGAAGTAAAGGGTGTCCTCCAAAGCCCAAGTTTAGTTCAACATAAAAATCTCCCAACACAACCCAAATAAACTCAATCACATAAATGTGATTTCCTAAATGAATGCATATGATTTTTACCTTAAGAAGTCCACGAAATCAACTTTAATGATGTTCTCGCGCAAACCAAAGACCTAAAACTTAGGACTAAACTGAAATTGAAGATTAAATATTGCAAACAAGTTTTAAACAAAGTTTAGAAAATTAGCCAACTAAAAAACTTGCGCTTTCTGTATGATATTGAAATGATGATCAAGAAAATCTACGGTTCTATTATTAAATTTATGTAAAAATACGTTAATAGCAGAAAGTGAACAAGATGGTGCACCTCATGGAATGAATGCAAGTATTGTTCTTATAATAAAAATGAAGACATCCAACATGGAAAAATTGTAAAGGATAATTTGCACCAAGAGCTTATTGATATTTCAATCAGAATACATCAACTGCCTGCATGCGTTTAGGCAACCATCAAGTGGTGACACTGAAAGACATAACTACTCATTTCATCAGGTTGGTCCAGGTCATATACATAATGTCCCACCTTATCTGGCTTGCGTTAAGCATGCATACATGTCTAGCTACTATCTCATATATGGAGAAGATAATGAATCATCATCACACAGGTTACTCGAACTCTAGTCACACGGGTCATGCATGCAACATATTGTTATATTGCGCACGTGCTATTCCACCAGTTGTAGCTGTGCTTAGTTAAGGGACATGGAATGGAACATGTATCTCTTATTAATTTCATAGGACGATCGGTTCATTACAACAAGAACTTTGATACAGTATTATTGTAGCGTTCCGTATTAATAATATAAAGATAAATAAATAAAAATTTACACATACTATTTTGTTATTGTTAGAACAGAACATCACAATAATTTTGACAACTTGCAATGAGAAAGATATGAAGCATTCGGGTTTGTGATCATTTGTGATTTTGTGATATCTGCAAAGTAAAAACTAAGGAGAGGTAGAGACGTGGAAGCTATTGATCCTCGACTTCGCATCTATATCGTGAAAGCGACGCCAAACCCCCACGTGATTTAACTCATGACCAAAGGTTTCAATCCCATAGAATTGGCTAATATCTTGCAATTCCTGATCGTGTGAGATTGATAGTTGCCCACAATTAAACACCAATTTTAACTTAAATCCTTCCCGCGTGCAATAATAGTGACATTCAACTTTTTTGATTTTTGTGGGGAGAAAATATTAAAATATGCAAAGGAAATCAAGAATGTATCACGAGGACGTCATCTGAATTGACTTTGTTTTTTTTTTGTTTTTTGGCTAGCTTTGTTGTTTTGAAATTTTTTGATCCAAAAACTCTAGTTGCATTCGTGGGTCTTTATTCAGGATTTTCTCAGCTTGTAGATAAAGTTCTAGCAGTTAGATCGACAAGCTCTTCACTCTCTAATCCTCAAACAAAGCTGTAGCCGGTAAATGGACGGATTCATCACTCACTCTCTAATAGCTAAAAGAAGTTGTAGCCGTTAAAGCTCTTCGCAAATGAAACTATGTCAAATCTAATATTTATTTTAATAAAATTCAACGTAAAATATTATAATAAAACATGTTATATATATATATATATATATATATACGGCGGTGAAAATGAAATGAATGTGGTTGTTAGGAAATTGGACAACTCAAATTAGAAATCATATTTGTTTAACATTTAAAGGAGGAAAATTAAGGGAGGGATGTGAAGTTGTGCTCTTATGCAATATATATGTGAACATTGGCAGGCACATGCTGATGTAAGTTCTTGAAAGCCTTTGCATTATACGATCATGGATGCCTACTGCAGATAGTGTTGGGGACCAGTGACTGTAGGTTTTTTTAAAATTATTTTGAACAGTCACATGCATGGAGGTTTTTTGGGCCAATGGCCTTCTCCCACACGTAGGTACTAAAAACTTAACAAAAAGGATTAAATATATTAAAAGTTAGATACATTTTATGTTATAACACTATTAGTTGAATTAGAAGTTAGTTTCAAGTACCTGCGAGGAGGATGGAGTAATGAGTATGATAAGTTTAAAGTCAATTCCATCTAATTTGGCAAAAGATAATTACAAGCCGGGCAATGTTGTAGCGACGGTGGCAATGATGATGTTGTGAAATGCGCCGCTAGTTATGGTGATTATGATGGTGGGTGGTGGTGGTGACAAGGATATATGGTGGTGATCACTGTTGCTTTTTTTTTTTTGTTTTTTTGTTTTTTGTTTTTTGTTTGTTTTTGTTTTTGTTTTTTTTTTTCGCTTTTAAACTCCTATACTCATGTATTAACGTTCAAAATTTGTAGGGTAACAAACTAGAATAATTAGTCCTTGGTGGACTTGGAATTGAAACTCAAATGAAATGGACTCAAGATTTGAGTGGATCACCCCTCAAAACTGGGCTACATCCATTGTGTTGCTCTGATTATATTGATTTCCAAGGCTACATATGTCAGATAGTGCTCAGCTAAAGACTACAATTATTCTATCTCTCTTCAGTAATCCAACCCCATTACAACAGGTTCCCAACTCTTTATATAGGCCGTCAACGAACCCAGAAACCTTTGGCTCCCTAATCTTATTTTGCTAGCATTTAATGCATCACTCACATCGGCTAGCGTGCTGACAACCTTTCTAACCATCAATAGCTCTTTGGCAATGAAGTGACGTTTGCTCAATTGAGATTCCACGTTCTTCTAGATCGATATGTGTCAAGTGACCTACTAGGTCTTGACTAGTCAACGATGTCACTTTGAACAACAGCACGATTGAACAACGGCACGACCAGCTTTACGTCTCGTCCTAGACTTCTGCTTTGATTGGTGATTGACACATGGCCTAATTGGTACCTAAGCAAGTATGCTCCTAAAGTTTTGTGTTATATAGTTGTGAGTCTTCCCACGTGTCCTTGGCGGTTGGAAGTATTTTATGTTGCTCAGTCGAACTAGGCTGGTGAGCGGTCATCTCTAGCACTCAAACGTGCCCCCTTGTTAATTCTACATGGCATTGGGCTTCTTACTCTTCTTTGGGCTTTAACTTTTTGGTCATTTTCTTGACTTGCACTATTTTGAGGGTCAAAAAGGACCCTACACTAACACATAGAAATTTAGAGATGAGAACTACATAAAATTTAAATTTGGAAAATGGAGGTCCCAAATTTCAACTTTTTTTACGCGAAAATTCTAAATTTCTATGTTTATGAATCCAAGGAATGAAATTGGTGCATGTTAATTTATAGATTCAATCTTTTGTCTAAATTTTAAGTTTATCTTCCTCATCCAAACATAGTGTTAGTGATATGCCACTTAGTAATACGGTTTAGAAGTATATCTCTTTACTTGTATATGTGAAAGGTCTTATGTTTCGAATCTCGTGAATAATAAGTTCAAAACCAATTTATTTCTTCACCCCATAATGTAAATATATATTTATATCAAAAAGTTGAAAAAGATACAAAATTCAATTCCTCTCTTTCCTTGCATTATTAACTGGCAAAATTCATCATTTTCCCTTCATATAATATGTTTACTTGAACGTCAGTAGCAAATAGCTAGCATACTAAAGGAGATGCATGAATGAATGGCATAAAGAGCAACAGATACGTTGACTGTGATTAATTAAGAATTATGAAATTAAAGAGATTAATCATACATAATTAAATAATTGGAGTGTGAGTTGTGGACTAACACAGTCCGTAAGTTGAGATCAAGTATTCAATTCCAGTCTCCAGATGACAGAAATTATACATTAATGTTTCAATAAATTAATGTTAAAATTAAAAAATTGAGACGAATGAAATGGTGCCACGTAACAGTGGGGCATGTGGGTTAAGGGATGTGAAATGCAAGTATATGCAGCAAGATATACACCCGCGACGTTAGCCTTATGATTGATTAATGAAGGGGAAATCTTCCTTGCACAGTTGCACTCATTCCTCGTTAATTCCGAGAAGCAACGTACGCTGTGTGTAGTCCATACATGCACTTGCATGCCGACAACTAATTTGTTGACATTCTATGATTAACCAAGATTTCATTCTTTAATACAGTTTTTACTTTAATTTTTAAACTTTTTTTACAATTTGTCTGTCAAGTACAAGGAATATTATACACTAATTTAACAGAGGGATGGAGAAAATATGAACCTAAATCGTAGTATTTTGAAAAAGAATGACTTTAAACGGCATTTCACTATTTGCAACTATATCTTACATTTAAGTATGCATGTAATTAAGATTCATATGTCCTATTTAGATTATTTATATTAATTTACAAACTCATAGGGAAGAAATACAAATGAAAAAAAGTTCATGACTATTTAGTTTAGGATCACCCTATTTATACAATGTTGAAAGAGGTCTTTAACAGTGAGTTTGATATACAAATATAGAAATCAGACAATTTGAGTTTAATTTTTGCGGCTCAATTTTTATAATTGTTTGAATTTGATAAAAATGAGTTCCATCTATCAATTATATATGGAGATATATTTATTTTGGAACATTACTTGGCTACTCCAAGATGAGTAGGAACTCCTACTCAAAACTTTTAGTATTTGAATCACAGAGTTTTGTGCATATAATCAAAACCATTCATATTATCAATCACACTATAAAGATCATCCTTGCAAAAAATGAATTAAAACTATGATTGTTTAGTCAATGTATTCTAGCAAATACATAAACGGTTCGTAATGCTTTTACCAATTTCGTTCATTTGTTTTTATACAGTTCGATGACTAAACAATCTTAGTTTTAATTTATTTTTTGCAGAGATGATCTTTATAGTGTGATTTATAATATGAACGGTTCCGATTATAAACATAAAGTTCTATAAATTGGTAACGAACAATTTTGAGTAGGAGTTCCTACTCATCCTTTGAGTATCCAAGTATTGTCCTTTATTTTGTACTCTACTATATTGCACTCTCTCTTTCTCTGGGAATTATAATTCATAATATTGTAATTTTTTTTTAAAAAGGGACAACCATAATATTGTAATTAAACTCATTACTTTCAACATATTATATTCAATAATTAGAATCATTTTCATATAACTCAAAATTTTCTGCCTATTATAAGGTCTTCTATAGTATGCTGAAAAAAGTTAGTGTGATACCAATATATTGGACTCATACAAGAATTGTACTCTTACAATGGGCTGGAAATTTGGGTGTTATACCAATATATTGAACTCGTGAGTGTGATAACAAAATTGAACTCATACTATTAATAGTGTTATAGATATCAAACTTAGACTCCCTGATTCCTATATATAGGGATCACACTCACTCAAACTACTATGAAAGGTCTAAGAGTTTAATTCTTATAAAATTGGAATCAAACTCAACCGGCTCACTGTGAAAAGCCTCCAAGTTTCATACATAATAGTCATCAAACAATAATAATAATAAAAACCTATGAAAAAATGAAAAAAAATTAGAAGAGAACTCTTAGTAAAAATTTGAAGTACTGATCTATCGCTGTAGCGTAATAACCATAATCATATGGCCTCCATTGAATTCAATTACTGTGTTATGTCATGGTCCATATGATACTAACAAAAATACACTGCCAAATTAGGTATACTTGTAACTTTGTTCCTTTCATTAAAGCTATTATTCATGACCCTCATCCTTTCGAATTAATTAACTTATCGTCAGGGAATGTCCACATAAAGCTAATTAGGTTGTCATGAAATTGACCTATCAAGCTAAAATTTCTTCGCTAGCTGTTAAATTACTCAGCCAGTGATCTGCCCAATTTTTTCCACTGCCTTCAATTCCTTTGTTTATATGGAGATTGGAGACTTACAAGTTACAAACTAAATAAACTAGCTAAAGTACAAGATTAGGTATACTTGTTATTTCGCTACTCATTAATTAATCATGCTTCTAATAATCTTCACCCTCTTAAGTTCTACTTAAGCATTTATTCCTCAAACTCATTGCCCTAATTGCAAGTTCTCTGATCCCTAGGGACCATATAATATATATATATATATATACACACACACACACACAAACATGGCCATATTGGTCATTTGGAAACACAGAAAATGTGACAACTAATAAGAAGCTTTGACTTTGTTCAAAAAAAAAAAATGTTTTGACTTATCAACCTCAATCACTGTCATATGAACTCCCCAACGAAGAAATGCCACATGAGTTCGAGAAGGGCCACGACTAATCCGCCTAGTAAAGAGCATGCCGTAACATGCATGTAAACATGAAATAATTAACTCACTTCACATTAGCAAAATCATGATAAATTTTTGTTTTATTCTACGTGTTATAATGTGTTGGTAATATAATTGATATGTTTCACTTTTAAGTTATTAAAACAAAATAAATATCGTGCAATAATTTTAATAGAATAGTAATCATGTAACCCTAAAGGGTTGATCTAGCGGAAAGTGAGCAAAAAATTGAAACCTCCACCCCAAGTTCGACTCACACAGGTATATTGTTTGGTGTCACTAGCTTTGCTTTGGTGTATTATTTGACCTGGGAAGTCAAAAGTATGCTACCGTCTTATCCAGTATTAGGACTGTATGGGAAGAGAAATTAATCTATTATATGATGATATACCTTCTATATTAAAAAAAAACCATGTAATTTTGTGAAAGTGTTCGGAATACACCTAAATCTCTCCAAAATCACAATCACAATCACAATCTCAATCTCACACCCTTCCTTGGTCGTGACGCTTCCCCAACCGCCCACGTTCATCTCCAACCCCATCTTACAAATTAGTAAGAGATTCACATACAAATTTCACTCCCACACACACGCACACACATGCCTTTGCACTAACTCCAACACATACCCTCCAAATTCCAAAGCCTCTTATATTTATATACCCCCAAACTCTCTTTTCTCACAACCCCACTTCCAAATTTTAATCACAATTGATTTTGCAAAATGTTCACAGATCCTACTGTTAAACAAATGCTACAGTGCCCTCCATCTGGGCAAGGGCAATTCATGATGATGGAGATGAAGAGACCATGGAACAAATCCCATATTGAGGTTGCCCCAAACTGCCCTCGATGTGCCTCTTCCAACACCAAATTTTGCTATTACAACAACTACAGCCTCTCACAGCCAAGGTACTTTTGCAAAGGGTGCAGGAGATATTGGACAAAAGGAGGCTCCTTACGCAACGTCCCAGTTGGTGGTGGCTGCCGCAAGAACCGCCGTGGTAAAGCGACCAGGCTCTCACAGACTGACAGCGCTTCATTAAGTTACTTTCAGCATCACAACTCATCAAGTGGTACTGAAGATGATCCGTCCGGAAATAATCAGCCAGGTGGATCTAATGCATCAGATATTGATTTGGCTGTTGTGTTTGCCAAATTCTTAAACCACAACTCCACTACCCCTGATGATCATTATCATGACCCCAATTTGGTAATTTCAAGCTCAGCATTGAACGATCACGATGGCTCACAAAATTCTTCCAAGGCTGGTGATCTTGTTGAAGCAGTTGATCATTATTTACTTGAAGGACATCAACAATCACAGGAAGAAAATGTTCAAACTTTTATGGGAATTAATCACAATGATGATATGAACATTCATGAATTTGAGTTACAGGGTTTACCAGTAGACGAAGACCAAGTGGTGCAAGATGTGTTTTGGTCCGATGATGCAACGATGTCGTCTTTGGCAAGCAGTACTGCTAGTTTTACATGGCAACCGATGGTGCATTTGCAAGAGTTGGACTGTTCACTACCATCAGACGATGATCAAATGAAGATATCGACCAATTTATGTGGCGATAATTGGAGCACCTTTGATTTCTCAGGGTTTGAAGTTTTCTCACGATCTTAAATATTGGATGCAAATTTACAAGCATTTGATTAATTATTTGTTGTGTTAAGTTCATTTAATTTACAATTTTTGTTCCTATATATATAGTTGGAAGGTTTAGTACTGTTACATTGCCATGGAAAAGAAATATCATGGCATATACATAAATACTATGATATAATACAATAAACTTTTTTTCATAATATGTTATCGAGCGAGTAGTCAATTGTTATTAGCGTTAATTTCTGCTGAGTTTTTGAGTTTCTATATATATCTATATATATATATATTTACACACACACACACATTCAAAGAGGCTTCTAAGGTTAGTTTTATTATCATACGTCCTTAAAATGTCATCCCTCAATCTCCTGAACCTTATATTATATTAAACAGCTTTGGACCATCATTAAGAAACAAGTTAGCTGCGACCTTGCACGAACTACTATTGGTTATGTGAGGATGGTATATATTATACTAGATTACCCATTAAAATTTGCTACTTAATCAGTTATACTTGTAATTGAGAGGTCTTAGGTGCGAATCTCGTGGATGATGAATTCATTACCAAATTAGATTGCTCATTGTGTGGCTTAGCCGGAATCCTCCCTCCCCTTAGTGTAAAATATATTGTTGTACTCCAAAAAAAAAATCAATTATACTTTACTGTATTGAAAACAATATTGTTAAACAGTTCTAAATAATGTAAAGATTGAAGCAGTAGCTTCAATGGAGATGATTGAAGAAACCAAATTGTAGAGAGAGAGAGAGAGAGAGAGAGAGAGAGTTGAGAGAAGTTTTCTTTCTATTTCTTGAGAGTGAAGTTATCTTCTTACACCTTAGCTATATGTATTTATCTAATTACATGGCTTGTAACACAAGCTAAGATATGGATAATATTCTAACAATCTAACAACCTTAGCACCAGATTCTACCAACCTTATAACTTCCCTTGGATCTTGTGACACTTGTCCTCATCTAGACCCTTAACTTCCTTTCACTTGGATTCTCATCTTTGTGCTTATTGTCTTTACTTAAATCCTCTTCTTTGTGTTTGTCTACACTCTTACATCCCCCCTCAATCTCATGCTCGAGTGAACTGAGCATGAGATTGCCACAGTGTTGTTGAAAAAAGGGTTTAGATAAACCTTTTGTGAGTATATCAGCAAATTGTTCAGTAGAGAAAACATGTTGCACTTGAAGATATCCTCTTGTGACCCTTTCACGAACAAAGTGACAGTCGATCTTAATGTGTTCGAACTTGGCATGAAACACAAGATTGGTTGATAGAGTTATAGCTGAGATATTATCACATTGAATCATTGGTGCTTGATAAAGAGAAATGTGTAAATCACAAAATAACTTTCTTATCCAAGCTATTTCAGCAACTGTGATAGCAAAAGCTCGATACTCAGCTTCTGTAGATGACATCGACACAATGTGCTACTTCTTTGATGCCCAAGAAATAGGATTGGATCCTAGAAAAACTACAAACCCTGAGGTGGATCTTCTGTCATTTGGATCCTTGGCCCAATCTGTATCACTATAAGATTGAAGATGTATTGGTCCTAGTTTAAAATGAATCCCATAATTTGATGTGACTCCATAGGATTATGCATGAATTGACATGCTTAATTCACATAAAAGGCTATGTTAGGCCTTGTAAATGTGAAATATTGAAGTGCTCCAACTACACTTTTGTATTGATCAGGACTATGATATGGTTTTCCATCGTTTTTTAAGAGTCTGTGACATGGTAAGCATGGGGTAGCACATGGTTTACAATCCTGCAAATCCACTATGTCAACTAACTCACTGATATATTTGGAATGTGAAATAAATAAGCCTTCTTCTGTGTGACTAATTTGCAGCCCCAAAAAAAATAATGCAGATTACCTAAATCCTTCATCTCAAACTATGTAGTAAGTTATTTGATCACCTAAGATATCAATTGAGATGAGCTACCAGTTAAAATTACATCATCAACATAAAGCATCAACACTGTACAATGCCTTGTTGAGAGTGTTGAACAAATAAAGATGGATTAGCCTGTGAAGACTTGAATCCCAATGTAGGTACAAAAACTAGTAAACCTGTCATTTCTTGCTCTTGGAGCATGTTTAAGCCCATAGAGTGATTTTTTAAGCTTGCAGACATGATTAGATGGATGTTGTGATCTTTGAAACCCTAGAGACTGCTTTATATACACTTTTTCTTGTAAAATGCCATGTAAGAAGGCATTTTTCACATCTAATTGCTTAAGTTGCCACTTGAATTGTGATGCTAAAGCAAAAATAAGCCTAATGGTTGTAGGCATAACCACAAGACTAAATTTTACTCATAGTCTACACCTTCATTTGGACTATAGCCCTTTGCTACAAGCCTTGCTTTTTACCTTGCCACAGTGCCATTTGTATTCTTTTTTATTATGTACACCCATTTACACCTAACCAGGTTTTAATCACTTGGAAGTGGAAACAAGAGACCATGTATATTAAGAATGTAGTGCATCCATCTCTTCCTGCATTGCATTTTGCCATTTTGATACTTTGGAAACAGCCTTGAATGTTTTTGGTTTTGAGACAGATGACTGAGAACCAATACTAGCTTAGAAAGCTTTCCTCTTGGTAATACCATTCTTGGATCTTGTTAACATAGGATGCACATTCATTGGTACTGGAAGAACAACATGAAGTTGTTCATGTTGGAAATCAGAATCCACAGGGATTGGATGTTATGTAGGTGTGTTTCCTAGTATTTTAGGACTAGAAGATCGATTTGAACTGACGTGGTGATGAATGAATAAAATTTGGGGTAGCAGATGCAGGTGTTTCCAAGACATCTGAGGCACTAGATACAAGCAAAAAATCTGAGACACTAGATGCAGCCAATGAATCTAGGGCACTATATGCATTTGTAGTTATTAATCTATGATTTTTTATGAAGATGCATAAGCATGAAGTGGTGATATGACTTAATTAGTCAATGTAATGCATGGTAATGATGTACAAGGATGCAATGATAAATTTGTGAATATGAAGGTTGATGTTTTGATAGAACCATAAAACTTTTTGCATGGAAAGACTGATTCATCAAATAGCACATGTTTGGATATGTATAATTTATTTTGAGCAATGTCTAAACATATAAAACCTTTGTAATTTCCTGCATAACCTAGAAAGACACGTATTGTTGTTTTTTGTTGTAATTTGGAAGTGTTATATGGTTTCAAGAGAGGAAAACATGCATAACTTGCTGTGGTTATTGTTTCATTGCCTTGATATGGACTTTCCAATTCCAAGTTAGCTATCTTAGAGGTCATATATAAAGTTGCACCAGTGTCTGCAACCCATAATTGTTCTACAGATGCAGAAGGTTGATGATTGGCATACATTGCATAGAGATTTGGGGGTGGTGACTTTCCTTGATAAGCAAAATTGCCTCTATGATAGCATTGAATAGTTGAATGACCAAATTTCCAGCAAATTTAGCATTGAATTGGAGAATTAGAACTTGTGACTGGTGTATTATGTCTCTAGAAGCAATTAGCTACAACATGTCCTCTTTTGTTACAGATTTGGCATGTTGGTATCTCAGATGGATGATTTAGGTAATGAGCTTGAAATGGCCTTGAAGCACCAAGAATTCCTAGACTTGCATTTGGTAGAGGATATGATCTGCCTTTTCCTTTGCCTCTGAAGTTGTTACCCTTGTAACCCCTATAGTTGTAAAAACCTTGATAATGACCACCATAGTTGTTGTATTGACTACCATTGTTATTGTCTTGACCACCATAATTATAACCAGTAGAATTTGATCCACCATCATTACTCTTGTAGTTTTGATCATTGGTTCCAAAGCTAGAACCAAACTCAACAGAATGTTATGAGTCTTGATCAAGAACTAGAGCTTCCCCTTTATTGCACTAGTACAAAAAACAATTTGCGCGATGCAGGTCCTTCGTCGCGCAAAGTAAAAAATGTCGCGCAAAACTTAGCGCAACGAACCTTCGTTGCGCACTAACCGTCGTGCCAAAGCAGTGACAGAAAGGTTTGCGCAACGAAGAAGAAACATGCGTCACGCAAACCCTCTTTGCACGACGTAGGCTGTGTCGCGCAAAACCATGTTTTTTTTTTGGCAAAAATATTTTTTATAAATATTGCAATTAAATTATAAACAATAATTAATAAACCAAGAAAAAGTATTTAATTATAAAATATATGAAAATGTACATACAAGATGTCCGAACAAAAAAGAAAAAACTACAACAAATAGTTTCCAAAGAAGAATGGTGTAAAGTTGGTGAACAAAGGCTCATTGGTTTCAGGATTCATCTTCTCAGGTTTTTCTGATCATCTTCTCAGCATTTGAAAATGATCATAAAAACCTTGCAAAAAGTAAGCAAATAAGTAGCAATGCAAATTGTTCAGGAGGAGTTAAGAATTAAAAAAAAAAAAGGTGCTGAGAATCAATCAGTAGGGATACATTGGCCTTACCTGATTCAATGAATGAGAAAGCTTGACTATCTGCAATATGCCCGATTTATCAGTTTCCTTGCTGGGAAGAATCTCAACTCTGCCCTTGCTTATGAACGTATAAGGATCACTACAATGTTGGATGCGAATATCAGTCTAACATTCATTTCTCATCCCAAATAGAAATCAATATTCGCCAAAGTTAAGAAGAAATATATATTGGAAAGAAGAGGGTTGGTTGCTAGGAATAATACCAAAAATCAATACATAAACATTAATATTTCTAGTTAGGTATATTAGTTGAAGAGAAACATGGATCAATAAAGGAGTACACAAAATCGTAAATGGAAAATCAGGGAGTCTATCAATTCTTTCACCATAGTGTCAGAAGCCAGTCAGTAACAGCAGAAGGCTAACCTCTGAGGCACAGAGTTCAAATTAGCAAGGGAATCTTCAACTTGGAAATTTTCTCAAGTGCATGGATGAGGGTTACAACCTTGTATCAACAAAGAAGCAAATTAAGTCAATTCTGCTCATTAAACACAAAACTAACAGAAGGAAGAGTTGCATTTTACACACAGCACCTGCAACAATTTTATGTCTGGATTTTTTACATTTGCATGTAAATGGGTATTTGACTGTGGCCGAAAAGGACAACTGTGTCAGCAGTCAGCACTCGAGAATTTAGGATATAAGGTTGTAGAATTTGAAATAGACACGATACCACACAAATTGTAGGTCCCTCATTTTCCACCATTTCTAATATAACAACAAGTGCAACATTGTCTTGAAAAATTGCGTACAAGAAGCTGATATAACAAACAGATGGGAAGCAGAAACAAGAGCCCCACTATAATAGAATGCACATTAAAAACCATACAAGAAGCTGATAAACAAACAGATTGGAAGTGTTTCTAACCCTCCAAACTACTTCTCTCACTCTTTTAACATGTTCTATTGCATCTAATATAACCAGGAAGATCGCCATTGATTTAAAGTCATAGTGTTCTTTTTAATATAATTGGATGCTCCCTGCCCCTATTAGATTTTACTTGAAAATATATCAGCACAATTAAACATACATACTAGTCTACAATTAAATGTCAAAACATACACCACTTTGAACCTATTTTCATGTTTTTCAACAAACTCCTAGAGTAACCTATACAAAACAACTTTTAATCACTTGTAAACAAGAAATGCAACCCACAAGCTTTGAGATAGTTCCTATACCTCTTTGCAGCATTCAAAGACACCAAGTAATTTCAACTCAACCACTTGTAGGAAACCTATAACATAATTCAGCACCGAAAGTAACTAAATTTAGACAATCTTATACAAATTTAAACACATCTTAACTCAAATTCCAATCAAGAATTTTTTGTAGTAGGTATACATGAAATTAAATGTATAATCAATCCTAAATGCCCCACCAAAGGAAAAAAACCTTCATCCCCTGCACTCGATCACCAAACTGCTGCTCCACTTCAATGATTCAATATGCGCCTTCCCCAATTAAGGTAAACAAAATTTAGTTTACTTTTTTGGGACAAAAGGGAGAATATTACACAAAGATAGCATCATAAAGATCCCTAAACACCAAGGTACAAGCACAGAAACTAAAACAAACTTTCAATCAAATGGAGGAATCGAGTAGGAGGGATTGGGGGCGCCATGAATTATACACATGGAGAATTGGAGAATAATGCACATGCTTTTGTAATTGGTCGGTTTCAGAACCCAAATTAACGTACTCGATTTAATTTATCTTCTGAGTATAACATAAAAAAGGTGTGTGTATGTGAATGTGATATGGGTTCTTCCCAATTTCGTCCCAGCAGCATAAAAAAATATTTTTATTAGTCATTCATCAAACAAGGTTGGTTTAATCTCTTCTAATGTGCATGTAGCATTCTATGACCTCTTGCCGCATTCTATAACCCATATTAAGGTACAAATGCTTGATTAAAGTGCACAACAAACGGATATTTTCTCAGAATTTGCAGAGAGCTAGAGATTAAAATTAAATAACTGAAAAAATATATATGAGAAATTAAGGTGGGCTCTGTGATAAGAAATTAATTAACTTTAAAAAACAAAGACCTGTGAAATTGGAGGAAAAGGGCAGCAGATTTTTACCTCTGCGGTGGCTGTCGAGACGGCCAGGCGAGCAAGTGCTTGACAGCGAGGATACAAGGCTGCAACCTGTGAGGGTTTGCAAGGCTACGAGAGGGAGTGGTGTGAATGATGATGACTGACTCATAGTGAGGGAGAGGGAGGCGCGGGGAGGAACACAGGCAGAGAAGAAGAAGTGAAGAAAAACCTAGGGTTAGTAGCATAAACAAAAAAAAACGGTGGAATTGGGCTTAGGTATGCAGGGGTGGAGGCACTTGGAAATTTCTGAAGAGGAAAGGCAAAGAAGCTGCGATAGAGAAATGAAGAGGATGAGATTTTGGGCGCCATGCCAAAATTTTGGTAGCCCTCCAAATTTTAATCTCCCGCCTCCTTCAAATGTTTTTACTTATGTATGATTACTTTTTTTTTCTTTGTCACAATGTATGATTCTATTAAAATCTATTGTTTTGATAGGATACATATTCTACGAAACTAATTTCAACAATCCAACTGTCAAACTTGTTTGTATATACTTCAAGATCACATACGCCAAAAATTGCAAAAAAAAAAGACATTCAGTTATCAAGTTACAGGACAAACCTTTCCGACGGTTATAAAATAAAAATCACAATTTAACGGTTATTTGAACTCCGATTTTGATGATTTTTTACGGCTACCCTCATTGACCCTAACTAATTTGATCGTCAATTTAAAACATTTACACAAGTGGATACCACAAAAAAAAAGGCAATGCAAGAACACCAAAAGAAAAGCAAAAGAACACAGTTGTATCTACGTCGCTCAAAGTCCCTTTTTTTTTCCTTTTGCTTACGAGTATAAAATAAATAAATTAAAATCTACTTAGTAAATACATATACCATTGAATTTGATGGGAAACGCATTGTACGAAATTAGTTTCATTGATCAAACTGTCAAACTTGTTTGTATATACTTCAAGATCGCATACACCAAAAATGGCAAAAAAAAAACATTCAGAGATCAAGTAACGAGACAAAACTTTTCGACGGTTATAAATGAAAAATCATAATTTAATGGTTATATTAACTCCGATTTTGATAATGTTTTATAGCTACATTCCTTGACCCTATATGAATACAACGAACTGATTCGATTGTCAATTTAAAAGATTTACACAAGTGGATGCCATAAAATCTTATGTTATACTTAATGAAAGTATAAATAAATTCCAAGTGTTAGTGAATCTAATGTTTTGATGGGATATGCATTGTACGAAACTAGTTTCAATGATCCAGCCGTCAAACTTGTTTGTATATGCTTCAAGATCACATACGCCAAAAATCTTAAAAAAAAAACATGCAGAGATCAAGTAACCGGATAAAACGTTTAAATGGTTATAAACGAAAAAACACGATTTAACGGTTATTTTAACTCCAATTTTGATGATTTTTTACAGCTACACTCCTTGATCCTATATGAATACAATAAACTCATTCAATCGTCAATTTAAAATATTTACACAAGTGGATACCACTAAATCTTATGTTATACTTAATAAAAGTATATATAAACTCCAAGTGTTAGTGAATCTAACGTTTTGATGGGATACGCATGGTACGAAACTAATTTAAAAAATCCAACTGTCAAACTTGTTTGTATATGCTTCGAGATCACATACGCCAAAAATCACAAAAAACAAACATGCAGAGATCAAGTAACGGGACAAACCTTTTTTACGGCTATAAACGAAAAATCATGATTTAACGGTTATTTTAACTCCGATTTTGATGATTTTTTACAGCTACACTCTTTAACCCTATATGAATACAATGAAATAATTCGATCGTCAATTTAAAACATTTACACAAGTGGATACCATAAAAGAAAAAGGCAATACAAGAACCCCAAAAGAAAAGCAAAAGGAAAAAAAAAAAAAGGACTTTGAAATTTTTGACGGTTGGATCGTTGAAACGAATTTTGTACAATGTGTTTCCATCAAATTCAATGGTATATGTATTTACTAAGTAGATTTTAATTTATTTATTTTGTACCCATAAGCAAAAAGGCAAAAAAAAAAAAAAAAAGGTACTTTGCGCGACGTAGGTACAACTGCGTCGCCCAAAGTTGGCAAAAAAGCGGTCAAATATTCTTTGTTTGATGCCAAGATCTTGCGTGACGTAGGTTGGCGTCGTGCAAAACGTAGAAACTGCGGCGTCGTGCAAATCTGTTTTGCGCGATGCCAGCCTACGTCGCGCAAAGTTCCATCGTGCAAAGGCCGTTTGCACGACGTTTTGTGTTTTGGGTCGCGTAAACATACTTTGAGCGATGAAATTTGCTCCGTCACACAAACATGTTTTTCTACTAGTGTTGGTTTCAGTACCAGCAACCATTATAGAACTAAAAGGTGTTGAGGTCTCAAAGTATTGACCAATTGTAGTCTCTTTTGCAAACAATTGTGATCTAAAATCTTTTAGTGAAATACCATTCTCTCTGCCTCTTATAACACATGAAAGTATTGAATTTTGTAGGAATACCTTTCAAGGCAAGAATGATTATATCATCAATTATAAAAAATAACTCATGCAGCTGCAAGATGATCCCTTGCATCTTTGATCTTTTGCAAATACACAAAGACAGATTCAAACCCTTTTTTTATGTTCTGCAGCTCAATTTTCATATGAAAAATTGTAGCTTTTGTAACCGTTAAAAACCTCTCAGCAAGATTAACCCACAGTTCATGAGAACTTTGACTTCCAATTATGCAGGACATTGCAATTGTAGACAGAGTTGTAATGAGTAATTGCATAAGAGCACGATCGTGCATCTTCCAGAAAAGATAATCATCATTTTCAATCCCTTCAATTGTAGCATCATTATCAAACCTTGGAGGACATTTTCTCGATCCATCTACAAACCCCATAAATCCATGACTTTGAAAGAGTAGTGTGATCTAAAAACTCCAGGTTAAGTAGTTAGAATCATAACACTTGACTGTAACTGATGTAGAAATGGTGGAGATAAGACCGGTGATCGGAGACTGAACAATCTTTAACTGATCAGTAGTAACAATTGTTGATACTTTGAAGAATTCGTTCATTGAGATGTTTTATCAAACAGTTGATGTGCATAAGAAGAAGAGCAATTTCTTGAAGCTCTATGGAGATTCAAAAAAGCCGATTGTCGTTTATCGCGGAACAGTTTGCAAATCAGAGGGTAAAGAAGAGAAATGAAAGCTTTGATTAAGATGAAAAAGCGCCATTTTATGCTTGGCAATGATCGAAGAAACCAAATTGTAGAGAGAGAGAGATTGAGAGTTGAGAGAAGTTTTCTTTGTATTTCTTGAGAGTGAAGTTATCTTCTTACACCTTAGCTACATGTATTTATCTAATTACATGGCTTATAACACAAGCTAAGATATGGATAATATTCTAACAATCTAACAACCTTAGCACTAGATTCTAACAGCCTTGTAACTTCCTTTGGATCTTGTGACACTTGTCATCATCTAGACCCTTGAATTCCTTTCACTTGGATTCTCATCTTTGTTGTTGTCTTTACTTGAATCCTCATCTTTTTGTGTTTGTCTACCCTCTTACAAATAAGATATATGTATATGAAACATTCGTTAAATGAAAATAATGGAACGAAGATATTTCCTTCTGTATAACATTTCTGAATAATGAAAATAATGGAACAAAAATATTTCATTCGTTAAACAGTTATGAATAAGATCTATGTATAACATTCGTTGAAAATGATGTATAACATTTTAAGCAATTTAATTCCCTTCTGTCTGCTTTTCTTCTAACTTTTGATTTCTTCTGGTCAAACATTAGGCTTGATTGATTTTTTATTTAAACACTACAGCACACAATATAACTTTCAAAATCGTGATTAAATTTTGAAAAAGAAAAAGGTTCTACTGTTATTAATCCACTGTAATTATAAAGTCATACGGAATTACACAAAATATTAATAGTGTACGAGTCCTTTATTATTTAAATTTAGAAATCAAACGAAAGATATTTTAAGTTACACATAAATAATTAAACATATCTGTTGGATCAGAATATTAGTAGTTAACAAATTAATCAGGCTGATATGTATGTTTTGTATTCAAATAATAAAAAGCCAGCTGGTACGACAAAAACTACGACGACGCACACATATATATATATGGCCTCCAGTGCAGAATCATGTTAGCTAGAGTAAGGAAGGGACCCGAAAATTGCATGAAGATGTGGTCCTGAATCCCCACCATAGCTACGCAATCACAATTCACGACTCGATGAAATGGATTGAAGATCATTGGTCGTCATCAATTCATGGCATTTTCTAATATGTATACATCAATGGGTCGTGCAGCAATATAACTAGACCCGCCGTTTACTTGTGTTTAAACTTGTCTGTTTGTATCTTAAGTTGTATTCATTTTTTTTTTATGTCATGCAGTTTGATAGGTATTTTTACCACTTGCAAAAGTAGGAATAAAAACACTTAAAAATACTTGCAAGAGAACAAGATAGTCGTAGTATAGTAGCTCAAGTAAGGTCGTTTCCATAGGGATTGAATGAATAATTTATGTAAATACCAAATCTTAATTCATTATTTGAAAACAAAGTTTGGAAGAGATTGATTTTGAATTTAAAAATAATAAAAACGAATTTAATTAAAATGATTAAAGAAATTAGCAAAGTAACGAAAACAAAAGAAAACGTTTTGAAAACCAAATTGTAAAAGGCCTAGGGTTCCGCCGTCCCCTTAACAATCCTATGTAGATTTACCAATTACTTATAAATTACCCATGCAACTTTGAAGGTTACGTTTTCCTTAATGCATATTCTACTTGTGTATCAAACATGCAATTCGTCTGTGGCATTCAAATCAAATATAAACATGCATGACTCATACACTTTGTGAAAACCCTTTGAAAAACCATGCAACCCCTAAGACGTGGCATTCGCCCTAGGTGAAATTACAACTATCGATCACAAAGAAGCAATACTCAATTCCCCGGTGGCATTCCGATCGAATTGCATCCAGTTACTTATCTAAACATCCTAATGGTAGCTAAGCGTTAAGATATAGAGACAGTTTAAAGCACAGTGATTAATAATTCAAAGTACACATAATATCATAAGCAATTAAATAAAAACTACATATTCATGTTAAGGCTCAAGGCATCGTACTAGCAAAAGAAAAAATTAGCTACGAACAACCATAAAACACAAGGAATCTTATTGAAATGGAAAAAGGATAAAAAAACACGTTGAAAATACAAACCGTCAAAGTCTAGCTAAATTTTCCTCGTACGTTCTCCCCCTTAACCTAATGGCTAAAAAACATTATTTATACTACTACAAAATAAAATCCTTCCTAGAAAATGTCTTAGAATAAAACTAGGAAACATAATAAAATAATAAAACAGAAAATAAAAGGTTTCCTATTTAAATTGAAATTCGGACTTCTTAGAAAATCATACTTTTGACTGACCAAATTAACTCCTATTTGGTCCCAAAAGATCTCTTTTGAAAGCTGAAGACGTCCCCTACAAGTAGAATTACTCCAAAATTTATCCATTTGATCACTTTTTGCTACAGAGGAAGTCGAATGTCCTACATTGGAAATATATAACAAATATCAAAATTCTATCAAAATAACCAATAAATTAATACTAAGTTGAGGGTAAAATATATGGTATAATATGGACTCATCACAGTCTTACATTGAAACATACATGTAACAAATTATAATATGATATTATAGGAATAACTACAATCGGCGTGCACCATATATATGACATGCATGTTCTCTCAATTTTTATGTTCATGTATACATCATACGTGAAGAAAGATATTGAAAAAAAAAAGGGTATACAAATACTATACATTGAATTTCTCTCGTTTAATCAATAATTTATAGATCAACAATTTGACAAGGATTACTGATTGAACATTGAAGTAGGGTTTTTCGTTAGTGAAGTAGGATTTGTAATCTCTACTAATTAATAAAACCTTTTTTGTTAACCAAAAGAAGGTGAAATGACAAATTAGTCTTCTATCGCATAAAAAAATGATGGGTGATGTGAAAAATAAGTTAACACACAAAATTAAACCCTCTTTTTATCAATTGTAGTAAAGTATGTAAGTAGGGATCGTTCTAGGCCGGGGATTAGGAGGGATTGCTAAATCACTTGGAAACTGACTTGAAAACATAAAAACAAAGTTTAAAACACTAACTAGATTCAAAGAATGCAAAACTATACTTTAAAACACTAAAACAAACCAAAAGACTCAAAACAGCCCCTAAACACTCAAAACTACCTTAAACACACAATCTGGGCAGTTTTGGGACTCTAACACAAACTTGGACGAATTTTGGTTTTCTAATGAACTAAAACACTTAAAAACATAATCTAAGACAAGTTCTAATTAATATGACTCAAAGAAATAAGATGGGGTTGATTTTGGACGAAAATAATTAAATTAAGACAAGAACAAAGTAAACAAATTCTTAGACAAATTTAAGTGAATCAAAATAGATTGTAAAATGAATTTGAATGAAACTTATGGATGGAAGGCTAGCTAGGAGGTTCTTCTCCACACATGTCACACTTGCATACAAAACGATTTCCAGTTGCTTTTCGATAAGCTATGAATACTCAACGCCCCAAATTAACCGTGAATTGCACTAATTAACCCTCAGTTTTTCCACAAGTTATTGGATTGGATGATTGCATACGACAACCCAAAACATTCCCTACAAGTTCCCTACATGAATTGCATAATAGAGATACAAGCAAGAATCATTAAGTTCTATGAAAAACATAAGCATTGACGAGGCACTCGTTACTATGATTTGCATGAAACTTATGCCAAGTATTTACTTACGTGATTGTGACTAGCAACCTTCACTACTTGTGAATATAAGTTCATAACGATTAGGTGAAACTCCCTTATATTCTAGCGTTAAATTCATGCATGAAAATTAAGCGTGCACTCTCAACCAACATACACAAATCATTTTTTATACGATCGGATAAGTAAATTGAATTCACAACTTATGAATCACAACTGGATGTAATCAAATCATATTGCAAGTATGAACATGGTTTCGAATCACCCCCTAACTAAGAGGGGTTTAGTTCCTCATACTCACAAAGCAAAGATACATAAAATTAGACATTAAAATCAAAGGAAAGAAAACACCTAAAATGCTCCAACTTGGGTAGCAAGTGCATCCAAGAATTCTCCTTTGCTTGCTTGCGGCAGATTGCTTTGTGGACGGATTTTTGGGTAGTTTTATGATGTAGAATGGATGGGGAATGGTATGGAAAGGTTTAGGGTAAGTGTGGAGGAGTGTTTGAGGGTTGGAGGGTGGTGGAGAGCTAGGCAAAGAGGGTGGAAGAAGGTGGAGTGGCTGTTATGTTTTCTAGGCACTAGAATGGTGTTTTTGGGGTGTTTTGCTACCTAGGGTGAGTATGGACGAATTTCTGTGATGAATGGTGAATATGAGAGTGTGAACCCTTTGCCAAGGGGTGTAAACATGTATATATAGGCCCCAAAAACCTTAGAGAATCAGGTTAGGCTAGGGAGAATGCATGGCAAAGAGTGTATGTGGTGTGCAATGGTCCAAGGGTGAAAATGAAGTGATGATGCAAAGTGTGAAGGGTAAAATGGAGTGGTCTTGAAGCTAGGGAGCATGAATGATTGTGTACATTGCATAGAGATGGAAAGGGAGGTGAAAATGTGTCAATAAATGGGTCAAAGGTGCAGCAACATGTGGTACACAAGGCATGGGATTCCAAATGTGAATGATGGAGCATCAATTGGTGCATGTTATGGTTGTGAAAGTTGTCTAAAATTTTGTGGGTGAAGGGAACAAGAGGTATCAAGCAATTAAGTGTAATAATTAAATGAATTGAAGCATGAAATCAGAAATTATGTAGGGGACAAGAGTGATCAAGCATGGCATGGGAATCCAAAGGGAATTCTATGTTGTTTTGCATGGCAATGAAGGCAAGTTGGGGTGACAAATTTTTGGGCTGAGTTCTTCATCTTTTGGACCATAATTCTTCACATTCTTGGCCTCTTTAGTTCTCAAATTCATCCATCCACTTTGGCCCAAATATGTGACATGCATTCCAAGCTCCATTTTGCTCCAAAATGCTCCAAAATGCATCTTCTTGCCTACTTTGTCCATAAAATCTGAAAACACACGAAAATGACTTTAAACATTAAAATAACTAAGGAAACACGACATAAATGCACAAGAACAAGCCAACTAAGCCGCATAAATATGCTCCTATCAATGGGCAATAATGTTGTTTGTACAATACTTGACCAATCCCGAAACTATTGAGCACCGGTCAACGTTATACTGTCAAGGTCCCAGAAGAGTTTCCCTCCAACTAGGAGGCTAATCACAATGCAACACGTGTCGATATCAGAATCCAATCACAGAGCGACACGTGTCAACTTCATAAGCCAATCACAAGACGACACGTGTCAATGTCAGAACAAAGCTAGAAACTCCTCTATAAAAGGAGATCATTCTCCCACAATATTTCCTAATGTCATTTGTTGATGCACAAAATCAGCGAGAACTTTGATACAACAGAAAGTGTTAAGTTTGTGACCTTCGCTAGATTGCTCTGGTCACTAGTGTGGATAAGTAAGTAAACGGATAGGAACAGGGAAGCAAACACAAGATGTACATGGTTCACCCAGATTGGCTACGTCCACGAAGTATAGGAGTTCTCATTCATTGTGAAGGGCTTACACAAGTACATAGGTTCAAGCTTTCCTTTAGTGAGTACTAGTGAATGATTTAGTACAAATGACATTCGGAAATATTGTGAGAGAATGATCTTTATTTATAGAATAAAGTTTCTAGTTTCATTCTGACATTGACACGTGTCGTGTTGTGATTGGCTTCTGATGTTGACACGTGTCGCGCTATGATTGGCTTCTGATGTCGACACGTGTCGTGCTGTGATTGGCCTTCTGGTTAAAGGGAAACTCTTCTGGGTCCTTGACGGTATAACGTTGACCGGTGCTTAGTAGTTTCGGGATTGGTCAAGTATGGTACAAACAGTGCTCCCCTAAGTTCCCGAGTGAGGGAAGCTCCTCGGTTGGGGACTTGCAAGATCCAAGCCATTGAGTAATCACAAAACTTCTAAGTATCGAAGTGTGGTATCATTTTCACTTGCCTTATCTGTCTCATACGTAGCTGTGGCATCTTCTCTGGAAGTACTTTTCCTCCATCCATGGGTGGTATCTTTAACCGATGAAGATGCACAAGGTAATGTATCAATTTTACTTGAAGCTTACTTGTAGTTTTGGGCTTGGTCAAGTGCGATACAAAACCCTATAGTAGGAGTCCCCTAAGTCGCCGAGCTAGGAGATTTGCCGAAAGAGGTAACAGACAAGGTAAGCAATCAGACTTCCAAACAAGCAACCTGGATCAGAGGTTCGACTTCGGCTTCCGGTTGATTGTTCTCCTTCTCCTTATGTCGTAAACAGCAACAAGGATAAGGAGAAGCAAATGAAGAAGAGATGATATGAGATACTTTTGCTTTTGAAGAAGTAACTTTCCACAGGCTTATTCTTGAACTAGGCTGGAGGTTTTTTGGTTTCCTCCAGATTATAAGGCCGACTCCAGAATTTAAGGTTCAAAACAAGTCCATCAACTCTAGAGTACGTTCGACCTTGATGATATGGAATACTTTTATTGTTGACAAAGTAGTGGATGTATCGGCACGTGTTCTGTTATGCTTGTCTCCACATGCTTCCTTGTATCATTCTCCTTGCCCTACCTGTTCTTCAGGCAAATGTGGTATCTTATCTGGAAGCATAAGATGTTGAAGATGAGTACTCAAGAGTAATGCCAGGTTAGTAATCAGGCAAAGGGTTCCAGGAAGTCAGTTCCTGATTGGAAGCTTGATTCCAAGTGCTGACTGATTGCTCTTTTTCTCCTTGTCTTGTAGGTAAGAACAATGCCAAAGGAAAAGACAGGGAAACAACATGATATGGGATACTCTTGCTTTTAACCCTGATTATATGAGATACTCTTGCTCTGGTGTGGCTTGTTTGCAGAGGTATTATCGGGAGGAAAAGAAGTTGAGTATTTCAAGAGACTCTGCTGAGAGTGCCTTCTCGAATGTGAAAAAAAGTTGAGCATTTTTTTTATTTGAAGGTCTGCCTGGTTGTGGAGGATGGAGGTCGACATATATAAGAGTTTCCCTAACAACAAGTAGTAGTGCTATTCCTTTACCCTTCTTGGTCATAGCAATGTAGTGGGAGCTGCAAGCTTCACGTGTTTTAACTTTGTCAGAGCACTTTGAAAAAGTGGTTTGTGGTATCTGGAAAGCTGATGTTGTGTGTGAAGATTGCAGACAAGCTTTATCTAAAGAAATCTGGCTCTCAAAGTTCGGAGAGCAGTGCCTCTTCGGTTTTCAAACAAGCAATCCTGTCAGGGATTTGGCTCTCGAGATTCAGAGAATGATGCCTCTTTAATTTTTGAAAAAGCAATCCTGTTGGGAGTCAGACTCTTGAGATTCAGAAAGCAGTGTCTATTCGATTTTTGAGAAAGCAATCCTGTTGGGAGTCTGACTCTTGAGATTTAGAGAGCGGTGCCTCTTCGATTTTTGAGAAAGTAATCATGTTGGGAGTCTAGCTCTCGAGATTAGGAGGGCGGTGCCTCTTCGATTTCTGAGCAAGTAATAATGCTATTCTTTTACCCTTCTTGGTCATAGCAATGTAGTGGGAGCTGCAAGCTTCACATGTTTTAACTTTGTCAGAGCGCTTTGAAAAAGTGGTATGTGGTATCTAGAAAGCTGATGTTGCATGTGAAGATTGTAGACAAGCTTTATCCAAGGAAATCTGGCTCTCGAAGTTCAGAGAGCAGTGCCTCTTCGGTTTTCGAACAAGCAATCTTGTCGGGGATCTGGCTTTCGAGATTTAGAGAACGGTGCCTCTTCGATTTTTGAGAAAGCAATCCTGTTGGAAGTCTGACTCTTGAGATTCGACGAGCAGTGTCTCTTCGATTTTTTAGAAAGTAATCCTGTTGGGAGTCTGGCTCTCGAGATTCGGATAGTGGTGCCTCTTTGATTTTTGAGCAAGCAATCTTGTTGGGAGTGTTTTCTCGAATGTGAGTAAAGGTTGGGCATTTTTGCCAGTCTGCCTTGCCCCGGAGCACAGAGGTTGACACACATTGGGACTTTCTAGTTATCAAGCAGTGGTGTTGTTCCTTTACCCTTGTGGGTAATAGTAGGGTAGCTGGACCTTCAAAATTTATGTGTCTAAACTTTGTCAGAGATCTTTGGCAAAGTTATCTGTGGTACCCAAGAAGCTGATGTTACGTGTGGAAAGTGGTGCCTCTTCGAAATCCGGAAAGTGGTGCCTTTTCGATTTTTGAACCAACAGCCCTGTTGCCCCTTTCTTTTATAAGGGCACCAATCTTGTGCAAGAAGTACATTCAGAGAGTTATTGCTTGTAGGAATTTTCCCCTTACTTCAGAGATTTATTGCACCTCATTTCTCCTTCATCATTTCTGAGAATGTTTGGCCCATCCGACCGTCGTTTTGACTTGAACTTTGGTGAAAAGGCAACCATGCCTTCTCAAGACAACATATGGCGCCCATCCTTCTTATCGTCTACTAGTCCTCTTACCGTTGGGGACTCTATGATAAAGAATGATATGACCGCTGCGGTGGTGGCCAGGAACCTTCTCACTCCTAAAGATAACAGATTACTTTCCAAACGGTCTGATGAGTTGGCTGTTAAGGATTCTCTGGCTCTCAGTGTTCAGGTGCAGGTTCTGTGTCTAATATGGCCTAACGCCTATTTGCTTGAACCCGCCAAGTTGAATCATTGGCGGCTGAATTGAGAAGCCTTAAACAGGAGATCAGAGGGCTCAAGCATGAGAATAAACAGTTGCATAGGCTCGCACATGACTATGTTACAAACATGAAGAGGAAGCTCGACCAGCTGCAGGAATCTGATAGTCAGATTTTACTTGATCATCAGAGCTTTGTGGGTTTGTTCCAAATGCATTTATTGCTTTCTTCTTCTGGGGCTGTACCGCGTAATGAAGCTTCAAATGATCCACCTTTGGTGCTTCCTCCTTCTGGGGTTCTGCCTAGTACTGAGGCTCCGAATAATCACCCTATGATGCCTCTTCTTTCTGGGGCTCTGCTGACTGCTGAGACTTCTCTTGAGCAACCTTTGTGAAGGCTCCCTCTTGTTTGTTTATTTTGATTCATGTATATGTACATATTTGCAACTTATCGGAGATATCAATAAACAAGCTTTGCTTCATTTCAACGTATTGTGTTAAATACACCAAGACCTTCTTCACTAAGTTCTTTGAATTTTTCCTTTTGTTGAAGCTTGTATGTTAAAGCTTTGTGAGTGAAGCATGTAGGTTGAGGTAGTGCTCCCTTAATTTCCCGAGTGAGGAAAACTTCTCGTTTGGAGACTTGAAAAATCCAAGTCACTAAGTGGTCGTGAGACTTCCGAGTATCAAGGTGCAGTAGCATATGGTAGGAGTCCCCCAAGTCTCCGGTCGAAGGAGTTGACGAATGAGGCATTTCCTTGTTAAGTGGTAGCCCAAAACTCCTTCTTCATATATATTTGTTATGAAAGTTTTTAGGCCCAAAGAAGAGGAGGCCTAGGTAATTTTTTTTTTTTCGAAATTTTTTTTCTATTTTTTTTTTCAAATTTTCGAATTTTTGAATGTTTGAATTTTTGAATTTTCGAATTTTCGAAAAAAAAAAAAATATATATATATATATTAAAGCTTTGTAGGTGAAGCTTTGGTGTTGAAGCTTTGGTGTTGAAGCTTTGTAGGTGAAGCTTTGAGGTTGAAGCTTTGTTGGGCACCATGAATTGATTTTGCTTCACACTATCTTGATCAAGATAGTGTGAAGCTTTTGTGTTGAAGCTTTGTAGGTGAAGCTTTTGTGGGTCAAGCTTTTGTAGGTGAAGCCTTTATGGGTCAACTTTTGTAGGTGAAGCTTTTGTGGGTCAAGCTTTTGTGGGTGGAGCTTTTGTAGGTGAAGTTTTTGTGGGTGAAGCTTTTGTAGGTCAAGCTTTTGTGGGTCAAGCTTTTGTGGGTGAAGCTTTTGTAGGTCAAGCTTTTGTGGGTGAAGCTTTTGTAGGTCAAGCTTTGGAGTTGAAGCTTTTGTGTTGAAGCTTTTGTGGGTGAAGCTTTTGTGTTGAAGCTAGGGGTGGGTTCAAATAACCGAAAACCGAAAAAAACCGAAAACCAAACCGAACCGAGGCCGAAAAAAACCGAACCGAAACTGCCAAACCGAACCGAACCGAATCTGGCTGGTTCGGTTTCGGTTTTTAAGGTTCGAAAACCGAACCAAACCGAACCGAACCGAACATATATATATATTTAATTTTGTTTTCAATATTATAAATAATTTAGTGATACAATCATAACAAGACATAAAAAACTTGTTATTGATAATTGCAAGTGTACAATATCGTCCAAGTAATATAGTGATAAGTAGAGTGTCGTTCAAACAAGGATCGGATTAACCTAAATTTACTATTGAGATTGACTTCAAACTAAACTTAAATAAAAGATGGATAACGATGACAAATTCAAATATGCAAAAACCCAAACGAAATTGAAAATATCAATTGAACAAACACGAAGTAAAAGTGAATGAATTATGAAAAATTAATATATTGAAGCACTAGGACATCAGGTTCCTCATTCTCAATCCCATCTAATCCCGTTATTCATATTAAACTCAATTTATTCCCATGTTGCTAGCAATTATCCCTTGATTCGTCAATATTTCCTTTCAGAATATACTAACTGTGTTTCTAACTATCTACCATTGCTATGTCTAGCCACAGAAGTAGATAATCGAATCCCTTTACGCTAAATGGATAATTTCACAATACTACACAAATCATAACCAGTATGTCTACTCAATTATGTAATTCATGGTAATCGTTATGAGAAGCAATCTACTAAACTCAACCTGTCAGTCCCAATTTAGTTCTTCACACAAATAATGGCCAGTTATTTGATAACGATAAAGCACAATAACAATTACTCAACATGGAAAACAATCGAGATCAATATGAAATAATAAGAATTAGATGTTCATGATAAGAGTACACCCTAATCCTAGCAAAAGGACTTAGTTCATGATTAATCTAATCACAAACATGGATGAATTCGATATCATAAAGAAACCCCAAAACCCCAATTCTGGAATCGTATGCGATAAACCCCAAAACTGCCACCTTCTCTCCAGCGTACACCCACTGGAAGGCTGGAATCTCCTTATATCCCCACCTTTACGGCTGCTTCAAATCTACTCCCCAGCAATTGGAGAAAAGGGGGGGGGTCCGTCAGACCGTTTCACCCTTTTTCCCTTCTATGCCTTTTCCTCTAATCCACATGCCGTGTTTCTCTCAAACCCAATTCTTTTTGGGAAAAACCCCTTGTTCCACATCAATTAAAGTCCTAGCTGTGATAAGAAATGGCCGACCCAAAATCAACTGAGTCTCATAATCTTCTTCCATATCCAACACCAAGAAATCTGCTGGAAAAATCAGCTTGTCAACCTTCACTAACACATCTTCGATAATTCCCTCTGGATATGCAATTGATCTATCCGCCATCTGCAAAGAAACAGTAGTGGGTTTAATTTCACCTATTCCAATGGTCTTAGCAACAGATAAAGGTAATAAATTAATACTAGACCCCAAATCACATAATGCTTTTTCAAATAAATTCGTGCCAATAATGCATGGAATTTTGAAACTCCCTCTATCTTTTTGCTTGAGCGGAAGCTTTCTTTGAAGGATTGCACTGCATTCTTCTGTCAACTGAATCTTCTCATGATCACCAAATTTTCTTTTCTTTGAGATGATATCCTTCATGAATTTAGCATAATTCGGCATCTGCTCCAAAGCATCGGCAAATGGAATATTAATCTCCAATTTCTTAAACATCTCTAAGAATTTGAAATACTTCTCATCTAACATATTCTTCTTGAGCCGTTGAGGAAAAGGAATAGGGGGCACATATGGCTTCACGGGTTGGACAACAGGCTTAAGGAGTGGCGTGGCTGCAATGAATGATTGTGGTGAAGCTTTTGAAGTGGTTCCCAGTATAGCTAGTGGCTGTACAACATCGGACAGTGGATGCTCCTCTTGTGAAATGGTTTCTACCTTTTCTTCCTCATTGTTTTTCTCAAAATCAGCTGCTGTTTTCACTTGTTTCCCTCTTCGAAGAGTTATTGCTTTAGCTTGCTCATGGTTTCTCGGATTAACTTTAGTTTGGCTTGGAAAAGAACCTTTTTCTCTAACTGCCAAAGAATGAGCTAACTGCCCCATTTGAATCTCCAAATTTTTTATTGAAGCAGCCTGGTTCTGAAGAGTTGTCTCAGTTTTGCTCATAAATTGATTTGTATTGACAGAAAGAGTATTCACGTTACCAGCAAGCTGTGCAATGACATCTTCCAAATTATTCTTCTTCTCTTGAGGTTGGAAACCAGATGGTGGCTTTTGTACATTCTGATTATTAACCCATGAGAGATTTGGATGGTTTCTCCATCCTTGATTATAAGTATTGGAGTATGGATCGTTACCAGGACGTCTGTAAGCATTCACCATGTTCGCTTGCTCTTGAACAAATTCTGGAAAATCAACACTATACGGACAACCAACTGTGGCATGACCAGGAACTGCACATATGGAACAAACCTCTGGAACTGATGCTCTCCCATTCATAGAAAGCAAAGTGTCAAGTTTACTAGCAATCACATCGACTTGTGCCTTTGAAGCAAATTCGATAGAATTATTAATCTCAAAAACTCCTGCCCGTCTTCCTCTTGCTTCAGAATGTTGTGTTTCGAGTGCTAAAGTATCAAAAAGTGCTTGACATTCGGCTGGCGTCCTGTTCTTAATTGATCCCCCTGCATAGTTGTTCACTGCAGCTTTGCTTGAAACTGTTAATCCTTTATAAAATATCCGCATGAGAACTAGAGTAGGCAAACCATGGTGCGGACACTGAATCAACAAATTATTAAATCTCTCCCATGCCTCAGAAAACGTCTCATCTGCCTGTTGAGTGAACTGCATGATACTATCTCTAAGGGTATCGGTCTTCTGAGTCGAGAAGAATTTCTCCAAAAATTTATTCTGAATATCGTTCCAACTCGTCAAGGTTCTAGGCCTCAAAGAATTCAACCAAGTCTTCGCTTTGTCTTTCATAGTGTATGGAAAGACCTTCATCCTGAGATGTTCCTCGGTAACTCCTTCTACCAATGCCATGTTGGACACCATATTGAAGATATCTCTAATATGTGCCAATGGATCTTCAGTGCTCATGCCATGAAAAGAAGGCATCATATTAAAGTGGATAGTCTTCAACTCATAATTCCTTGCAGCTGCAGGAAGAGCTATGCTCGACGGTGATTCCGGAATGGTTGGCATATCAAAATCTCCCATCGTTTCATTCTGAACTAACGCCATCTTGCTCTCTTGCTGCTTTTCTTTCTCACTGACTTCTCTTTGTTCTCTTCGGATTTCACGGAGTATTTTCTCAATTTCTGGTTCAAACTCAAGTAGTACACAATCCGACGAACGAGTACCAAGCATTCACCTTCAAGAAACAATGAGCCAAGGTGAGAATACTCCGAGAAAAAAAATAATCAAAATAAAAAAAAACGAAAATAAAATTTAAATAAACTAAACAAAAT
The DNA here is from genome assembly GCF_916048215.2 of Malus sylvestris. Lineage (NCBI taxonomy): Eukaryota > Viridiplantae > Streptophyta > Magnoliopsida > Rosales > Rosaceae > Malus > Malus sylvestris. Next base: position 3,251,741 of record NC_062264.1, on the reverse strand, counting down.
CACAAAAGTAAAATAGAATTAAATTCGATCCGAGGCAGCGGCGCCAAAAACTTGTTATTGATAATTGCAAGTGTACAATATCGTTACCAAGTTGGTTTGCTTGAAACTTTTCAAGCCCCTGTGCATGGGTTCGAATCCTCATGCCTCTAGGGTTTCAAAAAAGTTTTTTAGTTTTTTTGTGCAATCAACAACCTTTTAACTTAAAATTAAATATAAATACTTAAAACCTGCTGCTGTGAGGAATCGAACCCCTTCCGTCCAGGGGGGATAATTCCTTCAAGCCAACTTGACTGTAGTCTTTGTGTTGTTATAATTGTACCAGTAATATATTTATAGGTTTCTAATATTTAATGCTTTATAAAATTTCTTAAGATTAAAAACCCTAGCCGTCACTCTCCCAATCCCATTTCGGTTTTCCCTGTTCTCAAGCACTCTCTCCCCTCCGCTATTTCCTCTCTGCCTCTCTCTCTCTCTCTTTCTCTCCCCTTCCTCTCTTCCTCCAAATCACTATCTCTCTTTGTGGATTTCGACGGTAGCAAAGAGGAGAGCCAAACCACAGTGGCAGTGGAGCAGTCCAGTGGCACAACATGGGACTGATGGGCAGTTGACGGCGGACGAGGGCAGTCATTAATCGTTGCAGATCCATGATCCATGGTTCTTTGTTTTTGTGTTGTGTTATTGGTTAATTTTCGTTTGCAGATTTTTTTTTTCAGTTTCGTTGGTTCTGAACTTCTGATGAATTTGATCTGTAGCTTCTAAATTTCATGGTTTTGCAATTTGTTTTGGGTATGCTGGATTTGGTTAGGTAACTTCATTTATGAACACTATTAGACTATTTGTTGAGGTTTGATTAATTTGTGAGAGTACATACGATTTGATTAATTTGTTTTGGGTATGCTGCTGCTGAAGCCTGGATTTGTTGTGGCTGTTTTGCATTTTTTGGAGGAAAAAAAAAACCGAAAAAAAATCGAAACCGAACCGAAAAAACCGAACCGAAAAAAAAACCGAACCGAAAAAAACGGAAAAAAATTTGGGCCGAACCGAACCGAACAGAAATTTCGGTTTGGTTTCGGTTTTGGCAAAAAACCGAACCGATAAGAGCCGAACCCAGCCCTAGTTGAAGCTTTTGTAGGTGAAGCTTTTGTAGGTGAAGTTTTGGAGTTGAAGCTTTGGAGTTGAAGCTTTATAGGTGAAGCTTTGGAGTTGAAGCTTTTGTTGGGTACCATGAATTGATTTTGCTTCACACTATCTTGATCAAAAGGGCTGGATAGCTTGATCTTCGTATGCCATGCACTGAAGTTGTTGTTGGCAGCTTGATCTTCGTATGCCATGCACTGAAGTTGTTGTTGGCTTGCAATAAGACTTTGTTGGTGCCTATAACTCTTGTTGGGCATAAGTGCTCCCCTAGTTGAGTTGTCAAGCTTGAGGGTTTTTTATTATTTGTGAATGCTAGGAATTCACATGTACAAGTTGTACCACTCTTCTTCTGGTAGGTGGAATGAATGGTGAGTTGCTTTCATCACTTAGTTAGTGGTACGAAGGTGAGTTCCTTCATCACTTTCATCACATTTCATCACCAGGTTGGTGGCACGAGGATTAGTTCCTTCTTCCCCTGGTTGGTGGCATGAATGGCAAGTTTGCCAAATAATATTAGAGTACGGGTTGTACATTTCATCATCTGGTTGGTGGCATGAAGATGAGTACGGGTTGTACATTTCATCACCTGGTTGGTGGCATGAAGATAAGTTACTTCTTCACCTGGTTGGTGACATGAGTGGCAAGTTGTCAAATGATATTAGAGTATGGGTTGTACATTTCATCACCTGGTTGGTGGCATGAAGGAGAGTACGGGTTGTACATTTCATCACCTGGTTGGTGGCATGAAGATGAGTTCCTTCTTCACCTGGTTGGTGGCATGAATGGCAAGTTGCCAAATGATATTAGAGTACGGGTTGTACATTTCATCACTTGGTTGGTGGCATGAAAGAGAGTACGGGTTGTACATTTCATCACCTGGTTGGTGGCATGAAGGAGAGTACGGGTTGTACATTTCATCACCTGGTTGGTGAGAATAAAGGCAAGGTGTCTAGGCACATTGTAGCAAGTGTCGAATGACACAAAGTATTTTGAACCCTTTCAAAGCACAGTTGGCTTATGTATGAATGTGTTGGAATGTATGACTGAATGAATATACTGTGAAGCTGTTCATTTATTTGTATAGTCTTGTTGACATATACTTAGACTTTGTTTCATGTTAGAAGCATTCATGTTGAAGCTTTGAACCCGAGTGTTTCATTGCTAGGAATGTAACAGGATTAGGACCGAGTTGTCTAAATCACCTCTTTATTGAATTCAGGCCAAATAGTCTTCGTTACATAGGATGTCAAACGGCTGAAGCTTAACACTTGTACAATGTGAGTTTACTTGTAATAGTACTTCAAGTGATCAGCGTTCCATGGATGGCCAAGGGTATTGCCATCAGAGCTTCTAAGCTTGTAGGAATCAGGGCGACTGATGCCAACAACTTCAAACGGTCCATCCCAGTTTGGACTAAGTGTTCCTTTACTCGGGACTCTGTCGCAGAGTAATCTTTTCTTCAATACCTAGTCCCCTACTTTGACAGAACGAGGTTTGACCCTTGAGTCATAGTAGTTGGAGATGCGCTGCTTGTGAGCGACATTCCTCAAGTGAGCTTGGTTTCTGTGTTCCTCGACTAGATCTAAGTTGAGGGTAAGTTGTTTGTCATTTTTGCTTTGCACGTAGTTCTGGACTCGAAACGTTGCTTGCTCAAGCTCAACTAGGACAACTGCCTCTGTGCCAAAAGCAAGTGAGAATGGGGTTTCTCCTGTTGATGTCCAATACGAAGTGCGGTATGACCAAAGAACTTGGGGTACAAATTCTGGCCAACAACCTTTAGCCTTGTCCAAGCTGGTTTTCAAAGTTCGCTTGATTATTTTGTTGATGGCTTCAACTTGTCCATTAGACTGGGGATGAGCTGGGGAGGCAAAACATAAGTTGATGTTGAACTTAGAGCAGAACATCCTGAACTTATTATTGTCAAACTGTCGCATGTTGTCAGTGACTATCGCATTGGGACTATCGCATTGGGAATGCCGAATCTGCAAAGGATGTTCTTCCATACAAAGTCTTCTATTTTTACCTCAATAATGGTTGCCAAGGGTTCTACTTCGGCCCACTTTGTGTAGTAGTCAACTGCAATGATTGCATAGTGAACCTTGCCTTTCCCTGCAGGCATTGGGTCAATCAAATCAAGTCCCCATTGGGCGAAGGGCCAAGGGCTGATCATAGGAGTGAGCGGCTCAGGAGGGGAGTGAGGAATAGTTGCGTAGCGTTGACACTTATCACATGAGCAGGATATTCTGATGGCATCTTGGTGGAGTGTTGGCCAGTAATATCCTTGGTGAAAAGCCTTGTGTGCCTAAATGACAGTTTCCGCCTCTGCGGGCGTAAGGCATCTTAGGTATGGTAGGTTAAAACCCCGCTTGTAGAATTGGTCATTAATGATCAAGTAATAGGTAGCCTTGTATCGAATCTGCTTATCTTGGACTTTGTCATTTGGAAGGGTGTCATGAGCAAGGAATCTATAAATCAGGGTAATCCAACTATCCCCCTGTTGTAAGTTGCACACTTCCGCAACCATGGTGTTTGGTGCCGCCAACAATTCGACCTGAATTTTTCTCCCAATCTTGTCTTCCACTGCTGAGGTGAGGCGAGCCAAAGCATATGCATGACTATTTGCCGCTCGAGGAATTTGGGTGATCTGGTAGTGGAAGTGCTTGAGCAACATTTGTGTTTGTGCTAGATATGCTGCCATTGAGCCATCCTTAGCGTCAAAGTTGTTGGTGACCTGGTTAACCATCAATTCGAAGTCACTGAAGATATCAATTTGTTTAACCCCAAGGTGTTTGGTCAAACGTAAGCCTGCTAGGAGGGCTTCATATTCAGCCTCATTGTTCGACGCCTTGAATTTGAAACGAAGAGCATACTCTATTGCCACTTTGTCAGGGGTCGTAAGGACTAGTCCTGCTCCACAACCTTGTTGGTTGGACGAGCCATCAACATATAGACTCCATGTTGGGGCTGTTGGTTATATTTTCTAAGCTTCCAAGGGTAATGAAACCACTTCTTTAGGCGTAGAAACAATGTCAATAGGATATGTGAAGTCGGCGATGAAGTTTGCCACTGCTTGGCCCTTCTCAGCTGGCTTTGGTTGATAGGAAATGTCAAACTCACCCAATGCTATCGCTTATTTGATCATTCGCCCAGAAGTGTCAGGACTTTGGAGTATCTGTCGAAGAGGATGATTGGTAAGCATGATGATGAAGTGTGCTTGGAAGTAAGGGCGAAGTTTTCGAGCAGACATGACCAATGCTAGAGCCAATTTCTCAATGTTGGAGTATCGTGTCTCCGCATCTTGTAAGGCCTTACTAGCGTAGTAGACAAGCCGTTCAACATTACCATCATTTCAAATAAGAACGAAACTTATTGTTGAAGCTGATACCTAAAGATAGATAATAAGAATGTCACCAACCTCAGGTTTGGAGAGTAGAGGGGCTTTACTTATGTAGTATTTGAGGTTCTTGAATGCCTCAGCACATTCATCAGTCCATGTAATGTACTTCTTACTTCCCTTAAGTGCTTTAAAGAAAGGAGCACATCTGTCTGTGGCCTTAGAGATGAACCTAGTTAAGGCTGCCACCTTACCAGTAAGGCTTTGGATGTCTTTTGAAGTTACTGGTTCCTTCATGTCGAGGATTTCTTTGATCTTCTCGGGATTAGCCTCAATGCCTCGTTGGCTTATCATGAAGCCTAAGAATTTGCCAGAGCCTACGCCGAAGGCACATTTGTTAGGGTTCAACCTCATTTGATACATCTTCAGAATGGTGAAAGTTTCAGATAAGTTGGTGATGTGTTGGTCAGCATGTTTACTCTTGAGTAGCATATCATCAACGTAAACTTCCATGCTCTTCCCAATCTGTTCGGCGAACATTGAATTGACCAATCTCTGATAAGTTGCTCCTGCATTCTTTAGGCTGAAGGGCATGACTTTATAGCAATATAGTCCCCTATCAGTAGTGAAGGCTGTGTGTTCTTGGTCTAGAGGGTTCATGAGGATTTGGTTGTATCCTGAGTAAGCATTCATGAAGCTCAAAAGTTCACACCCTGCCGTAAAGTCTATAAGTCTGTCTATGAGAGGAAGAGGAAAGCTATCCTTCGAGCATCCTTTGTTTAGGCCGATGTAATCGACACACATTCTCCACAAGACCTTTTAGAGCAGGAGACTTTCCTTGGTCGGATTCTTCTTAACAAGAACAACATTTGCTACCCACGTTGGATAGTTGACTTCGCGGATGAAGCCTATGCCTTTGAGTTTTTCAACTTCTGCCTTCATTGCCTCGTACCGTTCAGCGTCATAAGATTTTCGCTTCTGTCTCAGTGGCTTGGTCTTGGGGTCAATACTTAAGCGATGACAGATGATATCGGGAGAGATGCCTGGGATGTCCTCGTATGACCAGGCGAAGACCTCAATGTTCTCTTGCAAAAATGAGATTAATGCCAACCGAATGGGTGGTGACAAGGTGGTGCCAATCTTCACCATGCGATCCGGATAATCTTTTGAGATAGAGACATTCTGCAACTCTTCAGCAGGTTGTGCTTGCTGGGTGAAAGGGTCATCTCGAGGATCGTCTGGTTGACTGTTGCCACCATGAAAATCCAAGTTGGCTTCGTCTGGGCTAGTCTTTATGACTTGGTCATGTATAGAAAGGGTTTCCTTGGGCATAGGCAGGTGATGTTGCTTGACCGAAGTGTTGTAACATGATCGTGCACTAAGTTGATCTCCTCTGATGTAACCATTGCCATAGGGGGTTGGAAATTTCATCAACAACATATGTGTGGATACCATGGCCTTGAGATCATTGATGCCTATGCATCTGAAGATGACATTGTAAGCCGTTGGGCAATCAACCACCAGGAAGTTAGTGGTAATGGTAGATGTGTAAGGGCATGTACCAATGGTGAAAGGTAAGTGTATGCTCCCCAAAGGTTGCACGATATCACCAGAAAAGCTTATCAAAGGGGAAATCGAGCGATCGAGCAAGTGTTCAGCTATATTAAGTGCCCTGAAAGCTTCAGCAAACATGATATTGACCGAGCCAAATGTTGACGCACAAAATCAGCGAGGACTTTGGTACAATAGAAAGTGCTAAGTTTGTGACCTTCGCTAGATTGCTCCGGTCACTAGTGTGGATAAGTAAGTAAACGGATAAGGACAGGGAAGCAAACACAAGATGTATGTGGTTCACCCAGATTGGCTACGTCCACGGAGTATAGGAGTTCTCATTAATTGTGAAGGGTTTACATAAGTACATAGGTTCAAGCTCTCATTTAGTAAGTACTAGTGAATGATTTAGTACAAATGATATTCGGAAATATTGTGAGAGAATGATCTCTATTTATAGAAGAGAGTTTCTAGTTTCATTCTGACATTGACACGTGTCGTGTTGTGATTGGTTTCTGATGTTGACACGTGTCGCGCTATGATTGGCTTTTGATGTCGACACGTGTTGCGCTGTGATTGGCCTCTTGGTTAGAGGGAAACTTTTCTGGGTCCTTGACGGTATAACGTTGACTGGTGCTCAGTAGTTTCAGGATTGGTCAAGTATGGTACAAACATCATTTGTACTAAATCATTCACTAGTACTCACTAAAGAAGAGCTTGAACCTATGTACTTGTGTAAGCCCTTCACAATTAATGAGAACTCATCAACTCATTTACATCCTGTGTTTGCTTCCCTATCTCTATCCATTTACATACTTATCCACACTAGTGACCGGAGTAATCCAACGAAGGTCACAAACTTGACACGTTCTGTTGTACCAAAGTCCTCACCAATTTTGTGCATCCAAATTTGGCACCGTCTGTGGAAAACGACACTTATTCCCACTCTCTTTAGCTTTGCCAAGCTGGTTTCCACCATTCGTACACTCTCTTTTGACCAGGCATCCCTCTCCAACATGGGTAGCGAAGGAAACCACAGCACGCAGAATGACACCCCTCTTGCACCTAGTGCAAAGCAACGAAAGAAGGAAGGAAAGAGGGTTGCTCTTCAAGCTAAAGTTGTTGAGCTAGAAGCTCAGAACAACAAGATAGCAATGAAGAATGAGGTCCTCCAGGAGTAGTATGAGAAGCTCTTTGAGACGCTCCACGAAACTAGACGTACTCAAACACGCAAGCTCGTTGTCCCTATGGACATCAACCATTATCTGGGTGCCCCCCAACATGGAGGGTCACCTCCCTTCGATATGGGTATCCCTGATCAGGAGCGAGCTAATCATCCAAACATTGATTAACATGAGACTTCTCTCAACCCAGATGCTTCGACCCAAAGCAGGAGAAATGGAGGAAAACACCTCCTTGCCGAAGGGTTGGAAGGATCGAAAGCCGTTTATCGTGACTGCCGAGGCTTCCTAAAGCAACGTCGAGATAATCCCCTCCATATATGCTTGAAGATCAATGACTCAAAGGTTTCTGAATACTCAATCCCATCCCACGACCCAGGCCAGCTGCCAATCTAGGAAAGGAACGACAGGTCCTAGAGGAACATGAAGGTACAGGAGACTCTGAGGTGTTCCGACAGACTCGCCCTAGAAGTCAGTACGGCGAGTCTAAGAAAAAACCACACGCCCTTGATCAAACTTTCCTACTTCCAAGAGGTGATGGAGACTTACAAAAGAAAATTCCAGTGGTACATGACTCCACTCAGGACCTTCTAATCCTACAGCTCCTTGAGGAAGTAAACAAGTTGAAGGCCGAACGTCAGGCCGAGATACCTGACTGGAACTAACCCAAGCATGACCCTCTCACAAGAAGGATCCTCAACACCTCCCTTCAAGCGAAGACAAAACAAAAGCTTAGTTTACAACTCTATACTGGAAGGGAGGACCCAATTGAACACCTTAACCTCTTTGAGTCCACCATGGCATATCAGATGCACACTTACGAAGAACGATGTCTTATCTTCCCCTCCACCTTCTCTGGCAGAGCTCTAAATTAGTATTGCCGTCTTCCACCTAAGACAGTAGACTCATTTGAGGAAGTGAGGAAACTGTTTGTCTCTCAACACATCTTCCAGACTGATCGCTTGCATTCTGCAGGTGACTTGTACACTATTCGCCAGAAGCCGGATGAGTCAGTACGAGAGTATGCTGGTCGCTTCAGCCATGAGTATTCTCGCTGCGCTGAGGCAGATGACAAGACCACCCTCAAGGCCTTCACGGCAAGCCTACGTGATTGTTTCTTCAAGTACATGATAAATGCCAACACTTGGAAGACTTACTCTGAGGTGATGGCACAGGCTTACAACCACGCCTCCGCCGAAGCAATGACATACCAAGGGAACCCCCATATGGTTAACCCCTATCAACAAGTGGGAAGTGGAAGTCCAAGTTCTACCAAGTGAGGAGATCTTGGCCATTCAGACACCCATTGCATCATCTCCTACCTTCTTTAACTACTCGCTAAGTCACTAAATGTATCTGTCTCTTGGTAAGAGGAAGGATTTTTACTCTCAGCAAGCCCATTACAACAAAAGGGATAAAATTTCGTATCAAGACAACTAGGGGTGAACGTACCGTCAACTATTATGACTATGGGGCCAAGCCTCACTCTTTCAAAGTGGAGGACTAGGTACTGAAGGAAATTCTATTATAAGAAGGCATACACATTACAAATGTTTTGCCTCTCAACCGCTTGAGATATTTTGTCACACAAGCCATTCGGTAAATATTTAAAGAAGAGGGAATTCAGACAACTTCTTCTAAGTCTTTTGCGTTCCTAGGGTTGGAAAACTTGGTCTACGTTGACCTACCCTTATACTCCAACTCAGAGCTTCAACATGCGTACTTTGACACAAAGTATGTGATACTAAGTGTTACAACCAACATGGTTCACATATCAAAAGCATGGATCCCTTCATGCATAGCAAAACATTCATAAGCATCATTCATATCAATCAACATAAACATCATACATTCCAACACATCCATACATAAGCCAACTGTGCTTCGAAAGGGTTCAACATACTTTGTGTCTTCGACATTTGCTACAATGTGCCTCGACACCTTGCCTTTATTCTCACCAACCAGGTGATGAAATGTGAAGAAGGAACTCATCTTCATGCCACCAACCAGGTGATGAAATGTACAACCCGTACTCTCCTTCATGTCACCAACCAGGTGATGAACTGTACAACCCGTACTCTAATATCATTTGGCAACTTGCCACTCATGCCACCAACTAGGTGAAGAAAGAACTCATCTTTATGCCACCAACCAGGTGATGAAATGTACAACCAGTACTCTCCTTCATGTCATCAACCAGGCAATGAAATGTACAACCCGTACTCTAATATCATTTGGTAACTTGCCACTCATGCCACCAACTAGATGAAGAAGGAACTCATCTTTGTGCCACCAACCAGGTGATGAAATGTACAACCCGTACTCTCCTTCATGCCACCAACTAGGTGATGAAATGTACAACCCGTACTCTAATATCATTTGGCAACTTGCCACTCATGCCACCAACCAGGTGAAGAATGAACTCATCTTCGTGCCACCAACCAGGTGATGAAATGTGATGAAAGGTGATGAAGGAACTCACCTTCGTACCACCAACCAAGTGATGAAAAACAACTCACCATTCATTCCACCAACCAGAAAACGAGTGTTACAACTTTTACATGTGAACTCCTAGCATTCACAAATAATAAAAAACCCTCAAGTTTTACAACTCAACTAGGGGAGCACTTATGCCCAACAAGAGTTATAGTCACCAACAAAGTCTTATTACAAGCCAACAACTTCAGAGCATGGCATACGAAGATCAAGCTATTCAGCCCTCTTGCATTCGCTTCAGACATTTCTCCTTTGTAACAATGCAAGCATTACAACTCGTAAAAAGATTCACACACTCTTGATCAAGACAGTGTGAAGCAAAACCAATTTATGGTGCCAACAAGAGCTTCATCAAAGGAGTTTAACCACAATTCTTAAAAGCTTCGCACACTCTCGATCAAGACAGTGTGAAGCAAAACCAATTTATGATTCCAACAAGAGCTTCATCAAAGGAGTTCAACCACAATTCTTAAAAGCTTCACACACTTTTGATCAAGACAGTGTGAAGCAAAACCAATTTATAGTGCCAACAAGAGCTTCATCAATGGAAGGGAACCACAATTCTCAAAAGCTTCACACACTCTTGATCAAGACAGTATGAAGCAAAACCAATTTATGGTGCCAACAAGAGCTTCATCAAAGGAGTTCAACCACAATTCTTAAAAGCTTCACACACTCTTGATCAAGACAGTGTGAAGCAAAACCAATTTATGGTGCCAACAAGAGCTTCATCAAAAAAGTTCCACCACAATTCTCAAAAGCTTCACACACTCTTGATCAAGACAGTTTGAAGCAAAACCAATTTATGGTGCCAACAAAATCTTCATCAATGAAGAGCAACTACAACTCGTAGAAAGCTTCACACACTCTTTATCAAGACTGTTCGAAACAAATTCAATTTATATGGTTCATCCAAACTTTCGACTACTACAAGGTGTGGCTTGCATCACAATCTCTTGCTCAACAATATGGAAGCAAAATTTGTATATGTTGTCTCTCCCACATTTTCAAATTTCTTATTTTCCCAACAAAAAAAAAGGAAATTTGGAAATTCAACAAAGCTTCATCAATGGAGGACAATTACAAATTCTCAGAAGCTTCACACTATCTTGATCAAGATAGTGTGAAGCAAAATCAATTCATGGGACCCAACAAAAGCTTCAACTCCAAAGCTTCACCTACAAAGCTTCACCTTCAAAGCTTCACCCACAAAAGCTTCACCCACAAAAGCTCGACCCACAAAAGCTTCACCTACAAAAGCTTGACCCACAAAAGCTTGACTCACAAAAGCTTCACCCATAAAAGCTTCACTGACAACAGCTTCACCCCCAAAAGCTTGACCCACAAAAGCTTCACCTACAAAAGCTTTACCTACAAAGCTTCAACACAAAAGCTTCATCTACAAAAGCTTCACACACTCTTGATCAAGATAGTGTGAAGCAAAATCAATTCATAGTACCCAACAAAGCTTCAACCTCAAAGCTTCACCTACAAAGCTTGAACACCAAAGCTTCACCTACAAAGCTTCAAATATATATATATATATATATATATTCGAAAATTCAGAAATTAGAAAATTCGAAAATTCAGAAATTCGAAAATTCGAGGAAAAAAAAAAATTGCCTAGGCCTACTCTTCTTTGGGCCTAACAACTTTCATAACAAATATATATGAAGGAGTAGTTTTGGGCTACCACTTAGAAAGGAAAATGGTGAAGTTTTGTTACTTTAGAAGCTTGGCTACTTGCAAGACACCTCCTTCGTCAACTTCCTCGACCGGAGACTTAGGGGACTCCTACCGTATGCTACTAAACCTTGATACTCGGAAGTCTCACGACCACTCAGTGACTTGGAGTTTTCAAGTCTCCAACCGAGAAGTTTTCCTCACACGGGAAATTAAGGGAACAATACCTCAACCTACATACTTCACTCACAAAGCTTCAACATACAAGCTTCAACAAAAGAAAAAATTCAAAGAACTTAGTGAAGAAGGCTTTCGTGTATTTAACACAATACGTTGAAATGAAGCAAAGCTTATTTACTGATATCTCCGATAAGTTACAAATATGTACATTTACATGAGTCAAAATAAACAAACAAAAGGGAGCCTTCACAAAGGTTGCTTAGGAGAAGTCTCAGCAGTCGGTAGAGCCCCAAAAAGAGAAGGCACCGGAGGGTGATCATTCGGAGTCTTAGTACTGGACAAAACCCTAGAAAGAGGAGGCATCAGAGGTTGATCATTTGGAGCTTCATTACGCAGTACAGCCTAAGAAGAAAAAGGCAATAAATGCCTTTGGAACAAACCTACAAACCTCTGATGATCAAGTAAAATCTAACCATCAGATTCCTACATCTGATCAATCTTCCTCTTCATGTTTGTAGCATAGTCATGTGCGAGCCTGTGCAACTGTTTATTCTCATACTTGAGCCCTCTAATCTCCTATTTGAAACTTATCACTTCAGCCGCCAATTATTCAACTTGGCGGGTTCGAGCAAATAGGCGTTGGGCCAAATTAGACACAGAATCTGCACACTGAACACTGAAAACCAGGGAATCCTTAACAGCCAACTCATCAGACCGTTTGGAAAGTAGTCTGTTACCTTTGGGAGTGAGAAGGTTCCTAGCCACCACCGCAGCGATCATATCATTCTTCATCACAGAGTCTCCAATGGTAAGAGGACCAGTAGGGGTTAAGAAGGATGGGCGCCATATGTTGTCTTGAGGAGACATAACTGCCTCTTCACCAAAGTTCAAGTGAAAACAACGGTTGGATGGGCCAAACATTTTCAGAAATAACGAAGGAGAAATGAGGTCCAATAAATATCTAAAGTACAAAAATAAGGGGAAAATTCTTACAAGCAATAACTCTCTGAATGTACTTCTTGCATACAATTGGTGCCCTTATAAAAGAAAGGGCAACAGGGTCGTTGGTTTAAAAATCAAAGAGGCACCACTTTCCATACGTAACATCAGCTCCTGGGTACCATAGATAACTTTGCCAAAAATCTCTGACAAAGTTAAAAACATAAATTTTGAAGGTCCAACTACCCTACTATTACCCACAAGGGTAAAGGAACAACCCTACTCTCTGGATTTCGAAGAGGCACCACTTTTCACACGCAACATCAGCTCATCGGGTACCACATATAACTTTGCCAAAAATCTCTGACAAAGTTTAGACACATAAATTTTGAAGGTCCAGCTACCCTACTATTACCCACAAGGGTAAAGGAACGGCACCACTGCTTGATAACTGGAAAGTCCCTATGTGTGTCAACCTCTGTGCTTCATGGCAAGGCAGACAGGTAAAAATGCCCAACCTTTACTCACATTCGAGAAAACACTCCCAACAAGATTGCTTGCTCAAAAATCAAAGAGGCACCGCTCTCCGAATGTCGAGAGCCAAACTCCCAACAAGATTACTTGCTTAAAAATCGAAGAGGCACCGCCCTCCGAATCTCGAGAGCCAGACTCCCAACAGGATTACTTTCTCAAAAATCGAAGAGACACTGCTTTCTGAATCTCAAGAGCCAGACTCCTAACATGATTGCTATCTTAAAAATCGAAGAGGCACTGTTCTTCGAATCTTGAGAGCCAAATCCCCAACATGATTGCTTGTTCGAAAATCAAAGAGGCACCGCTCTCAGAACTTCGAGAGCCAGATTTCCTTGGATAAAGCTTGCCTGCAATCTTCACATGCAACATCAGCTTTCCAGATACCACAGACCAGTTTTTCAAACTGCTCTGACAAAGTTAAAGCACATGAAGCTTGCAACTCCCACTACATTGCTATGACCAAGAAGGGTAAAAGAATAGCATTACTACTTGTTGTTAAGGAGACTTCTATATAAGTCGACCTCCATCTTCCACTGACAGGCAGACCTGCAAAAATGCTTAACCCTTCCTCATATTTGAGAGGGCACTCCCAACGAAGCCTCTTGAAATACTCAGCTTTCTTCCCCTCCCCCAATAATACCTATGCAAACCAGCCACACCAGAGCAAAAGTATCTCATATCATCAGGGTCAAAAGCAAGTGTATCCCATATCATGCTTTTTCCCTGTCTTTTCCTTTGCCCTTGTTCTTACCTGCAAGACAAGGAGAAAGAGAGTAATCAGTCAGCTCTTGGAATCAAGCTTCCAGTCAGAAACTGACTGCCTGGAACCCCTTGCCTAATTACTTACCTGGCATTGCTCTCCAGTACTCATCTTCAACATCGTATGCTTCCAGAGAAGATACCACATATGCCTGAGGAACAGATAAGGCAAGTAAGAAGGATACAATGAAGCATGTAGAGACAAGCGTAACAGAACACGTGCCGATATATCCACTACTTTGTCAACAGCAAAAGTATCTCATATCATCAGGGTTGAACGTACTCTAGATTTGATGGACTTGTTTTAACCCTTAAATTCTTGAGTCGGCCTTATACTCTGGAGGAAACCAGAAAACCCTCCAGCTCAGTTCAAGAATAAGTTTGTGGAAAGTTACTTCTTCAAAAGCAAAAGTATCTCATATCATCTCTTCTCATTTTTCTTCTCTTTATCCTTCATGCTGCATGCAAGATAGGGAGAATGAGAACAATCAGCCAGAACTCGCAATCAAACTTCTAATCTGGGACTGATTGCTTACCTTGTATGTCACCTCTTTCGGCAGATCTCCTAGCTCGGCGATTTGGGGGACTCCTACTACATGGTTTGTATCACGCTTGACCAAGCCTGAAATTACAAGTAAGCTGCAAATGAAATTGATACATTACCTTGTGCATCTCCACCGGTTAAAGATACCACTCCTGGATGCAGGAAGAGTACTTCCAGAGAAGATGCCCTGAGACAGATAAGGCAAGTGAAGACGATGCCACACTTCAGTACTTAGAAGTTTTGTGATTACTCAGCGGCTTGGATCTTGCAAGTCCCCAACCGAGGAGCTTCCTTCACTCGGGACTTAGGGGAGCACTATTTGTACCATACTTGACCAATCCCGAAACTACTGAGCATCGGTCAACGTTATACCTTCAAGGACCTAGAAGAGTTTCCCTCCAACCAGGAGGCCAATCACAATGCGGCACGTATCGACAACAGAAGCCAATCATACCGTAACACATGTCAACTTCAGAAGCTAATCACAACATGACACGTGTCAATGTCAGAACAAAGCTAGAAACTCTTCTATAAAAGGAGATCATTATCCCACAGTATTTCCTAATGTCATTTGTACTAAATCATTCACTAGTACTCACTAAAGGAAAGCTTGAACCTACGTACTTGTGTAAACCCTTCACAATTGATGAGAACTCCTCTACTTCGTGGACGTAGCCAATCTGGGTGAACCACGTACATCTTGTGTTTGCTTCCTTGTCTCTATCCATTTGCATACTTATCCACACTAGTTACTAGAGCAATCCAGCGAAGGTCACAAACTTGACACTTTCTGTTGTACCAAAGTCCTCACCGATTTTGTGCATCAACAAATGTAATTTCACAGGTCCAAATTTTATTGGTTTTTATTGAAGTCTCACATACAGGTGATGTTAAAATACCTCCAATATTAAAAATAAAAAATAAAAAATAAAAACCTCCTACTCCCGCCACGTTCTTTCTCCCTCTCTCCCTCTCTCCTTCTCATTTTCTTAAAAAATATGTTCATACACACAAAATGTGTAGGCAAATGCTAGTTATATTTAAGAAGACATATTTTGTTATTCATTGTATATATTCACCCTCCAAATGGTTTTGGAATTCTTTGTTAATTTATATAGGTAAGCAATAGGCTAGGGCAGGATGAGTTTAGTACCACAAAAATTTGAAACTCCTATTCTTAATGGGAGTTGGTACAAGTCTATGCCATGACGATGTTATCTTAAAATAGTCATTACTTTGCACGTTTTGTGGAGCTGCGTGATGGTGATGTAATCGGCTTGGACACATGGGTTTGGCACATCCTATTTAGGGCAATTCCACCGTTGTTAAGCCCTCCCAGGCTATTCATTATTTAATCCACCCAGTGAACAGTAACTACCCTTAATAAACAGTAACTGTTTTTTACATCTCCACCCCTACACTGAATAGCCCTGGCAATAAACAATAAAATATTAGTTTTTTTTTTTAAATAATACAAAATAATTTTATTTTGTAATTTCGGATAGGATTTTTAATCGGTCTCGTTGTACCACTTGCTATTAAAAAAATTATTTTTTTTATATTTTTCTTTTCACATGGTGCAGCACACCATTCCAAAACCTTTATTTTTTTTATTTTTTTATTTTTTATTTTTGTAAAAAGAACTAGGAATTCACATTCCTGGGCTAAGAAGCCAAATAGGGACACGAAAGCCTACCAAGAGGCAAACACCAAGAAAGACTAACCAAGACCAAGGTAGTGAGCAGGGATACAAGTAATAGACATTTCAACCAAGTAAAAGTGTCACCCCAATCACCACCACAACTAAGCTAATGAAGACACGGGAGACCATCATTACACAAGACATGAACTAACGAAGATGGGTGCCTATCGACCCACACAAAATCACACATCTTAGTAAGACCAACCGATGCAAAAACATCTGCTGCACTATTGGCTGATCTTGGCACCCAAGACCAGTGACAGTTCTGGAAAGCCCTACTCAACCGTTGAACCCTTGCCAAGATAGGGAAAACTTCCCAACTACCATAATAAAGAGAACCACTAAGACAAGAAATCGCTTCAAGAGAATCAGATTCGAAAATAATGGAGCAAACACCTAGCGAGGCATCCAACTTACAGCCATGAACCAGAACCAGCGCCAGCGCCTCGGCCACTACAGAAGAAGAAGCCATAAGAAGGTCCCTTGCAGCTGCCAAAAAAGCCCTCCCTCCATTCGAGCAACCACCCTCTCGAAACCTAATCTAGAAACCTTGGACTAGCTAGCATCCACATTTATTTTAATAAAAGGAGAAGTAAGAGGACTCCATCGGGTAATCAGGGCCTCCCAAACACCCACCTCAGACATGTGGGTCCCCAAATCCTTCACCGCATGCAAAAAAGCTCCTGAAGCATTAGAAAGAGCAAAAAGCCCCTTCGCGAGATTAATAGAGACCTGATTAAACACAAAATCGCATTGGGCTTTCCAAATATACCAGCAGGTGAAGGCGACATAAGCCTGAAACCATTTTCTGTTAGCCGTGAACCCCAGGTTAGACAAAACTGCCTGCAACCAACGCACCCTTGAATGGATACCAGCTCGATCAACTTTGTAATTAAGAGCACCACCAAACCAAAGAACCTCCACCCATGGACAGCTAAGGAAAACATGCTTAACAATTTCATCATCACAGAGGAAAAGAGGATAAGTAGGGGATGGGGATAACCGTCTTTTAAAAAGAGCAACTCTAGTTGGCAGCCCTTGGTGCAACGTTAACCAAAGGAAATGGCGAATTTTAGAAGGCACCTCCAAATGCCAAATTATTTTCCACATTTCCATCGAGACCAAACGAGCACTAGGCATGCAATGATCCTTTAAATCTAAGACCCTCGATTGAAGCCACTGATAACCCGACTTTACCGAATATCTACCATTCCTGCTATCAGCCTAAACTAGTCGATCCTTCCTACTTAGGTCACCGATAGGCGTTACTGTTATAGCCTCAAAAACCCATAAATTTTTAGTAACCTCGACCTCTCCCAGTGGCTCGAGATGCTCCGAAGGTAAAGAGGGCAGCCATCTATCCACCCAGACACGCACATCCTCACCCCCCCCCCTATTATCTGCCAATAGGAGCCACTACAAAGCAGCTTCCTACCCATGAGGAGACTGGTCTAAGCCCATAAAGCCCTACTCCCCTTTTTAGCCTCCCAAAATGAACAATTCGGGAAGTAACGGGCTTTAATAACCCAAGCCCACAACGAATTTGATTATGAAATTAACCACCAACACTGTTTGGCAAGTAAGGCATCATTGAAATCTTGAAAGTTCCTGAAGCCCAATCTACCCAAATCCTTAGAAAGGCCTAAGACCTCCTTAGACACCCAATGAATCTTCCGCTTGTCTCCCGTACTTCCCCACCAAAAACTAACAACCATGGCATCTAATTCCTAACAAAAAACCGTAGGAAATTTAAAAATACTCATAGGATAGGCAGGGATAGCCTGGACCACAGCCTTAATCAAAACTTCTCTTCCCCTCTTGACAAAGTTCTTTGCTACCACCCTTGTAACTTCCCCAAGATTCACCCCTTCACATAAGCAAGGCCTCATTTCTTCGAATGACCCCAAATAGCAGGAACACCTAAATAAGTGCCAGAATTATCCACCACTGACATACCAAGAATACAGTCCAACTCAACAGCAACCCCAATTGGAACATTCGCCCCGAAATAAACACTTGATTTCTGCAAATTGACTTCCTGCCCCGAAGCATCACAATACCTCTCAATAAGATTAATTAAATTCCTGCAGTTTTTAACATCTGCCCTTAGAAAAAAAAGAGTATCATCCACAAAAAAACATGTGCGATATGATTGGCCCCGAGATACCAATCTGCACCCCTTCCAGCCTGTTAGCATTTACCGCCTCCTGAATCATACGCGAGAGGACCTCCCGAACCAAAATAAAAAGATATGGGTTTCGGACCTCCCCTAAAAGGAGCAAACTTGTCCCTAGGCTATCCATTTCGAATGACATCAAACTTGATAGAAGAAACACAACCCATGATAAGCTTTCTCCATATGCTACAAAATCCCATTATCTCTATGATCACATCAAGAAATTCCCATTCCACACTTTCTTTTCGCAGTCCTCCCTTTTAGAAAGTGAAACATCTCATGAGCAATCCCAATATTGTCTTGAATTTGTCTACCCGCCACAAACGCATTCTGAGAAGGAGAGATAAGTGTTGGCAAAACAACTTTCAATCGATTCACCAAAACTTTTGACAGAACCTTGTAGGAGTAATTACAAAGACTAATAGGCCTGAACTGCGAAACCGACACCGGGTATGGAACCTTAAGGATCAAGACAATGTGGGTAGCATTAAGAGAACATGGGCTAATCGTGCCCTACATCAAAACACTCACTAAGGCATTAACATCCTCGTGAACATGCTCTCAAAAGGATTGATAAAATATCCCTTGGAAACCATCCGAACCAGGAGCTTTTAGACCACCCATTTTCAAAGCCGCATCCTTGATTTCAACTTCAGAATTTGGCATCAAGAGTGCCTCATTCATATCCTCAGAAACACTCGGACTAATACAATCCAACAACGTTCCCCAGTTCTGAGACCTCTCAAAAGTGAACTCCACTAACTTACGAACTTGACTTGCATGCTCCACCCAATTCCCATCCTCTTCCTTAATTTTGATAACCCTATTCCTCCGCCTTCATTGCATTGTTGATTGGTGAAAGAACTTAGTATTCACATCCCCGTATCGCAGCCAATTAACTCTAGATCTCTGCAGCCAATAACTTTCCTTCTGAGCCCACAAATCATCAACAATTCCAGATTTTACCTTTACGGCTTCAATATTCTTACCCCAATCCTTTTGAAGTTCCCCCAACTGATGAAGAAGCTCCTGAATCTGATGACCTCTCTTATGAAATTTGTTTCGGCTCCACCGAATTAGCCAGAATCGGCAATCATTTATTTTCTTCACCCACCTCACCTACCTTCCGTCGTTCCTAACAAGTTCTCACTAGCGCTTTGCACTTCTCCTCCTTAGCCCAAAACGCCTCAAACCTAAAAACCCTTCTACCCCGATAACCCTCCAAATCAGAATAAATGATAATAGGACAGTGATTAGACCCCATAACCATCCCATGCGTAACCAAGGAGTTAGGCCACAAAGCTTGCCAATGCCCATTGATTAAAGCCCTATCAATTCGCTCTTCAACCAATTCCGCATTTCTCATTCCTCTACATGTGAATGATGGGCCATTAAAATCCAAATCCATCAAATTTGAGGAATGCATAAAATCCTCCAGATATCTAGGCCTATTATAAAGCACCTCCACCCCACCTGACTTCTCATGATCCCAAAGAAACTCATTGAAGTCCCCTGCACACAACCAAGGAATATTAGATGGCGTAAAGTAGTTCTTCATCCAGCCCCAAAAAGCAACTTTTTCTTTTCTGTACGAGGTACCATAAACGCCAGTAATCTGCACCGAACACTGATCCCCAACATTCCACAATATAACATCAATAACATTCTTAGAATAAAATATAACTTGCACCTCCACTGAATCGTCCCACCATAAGCTAAGACCATTAGCCCTTCCAATAAGAAGAACATTGAAACCATTCAAAAAACTGATACATCTCCTCACCCCATCTATTCTATGATCTTTCATTTTAGTTTCAGATAAAAAGATCATAGAAGGTCGCTTATTTCGAATGAGCCCATGAAGGGCCCGAACTGCTATGTCCAACCCAAGACCACGGTAGTTCCAGAACATAAAAATCATGGCGATCGTGCGGCTATTAAGGGTCAGCCGCCACCACCCCAAGCCTGTTTGCCTGCTTTTTTTGCCAATAACTTCTTTTTCTCAGCTTCCGAGACCTCCCCCAAATAATCCCACATATCACTAAATTCAAGTGGAATTTCTTGTACCTCATCATCAACATAGATAACTCGTTCCACCATTAAACATCTCTCCTTAATGCTCATACCCCTCAACTGCTTAGCCATTTTTCCTTTTCTAACCTCCTCAGTTTCGGGGGCCCTAATCTTCTTCTATGGAGATTGTGTTATTTCCATACTCTAAGGTTCCACTCTCATTTTCAGATCACAAGCCTCATTAAGTGAAAGACTTGAGGCCATCCATTGCCTTCTAGCATCCTTCCTTGAATACCCACCTGATGGAGTAGAATGTTCCGCATTGATTTCATGAATTATAACCGACTGCCGACCATCCCCAACCTGATGCAAAGCCAAATTTAACGCTTAAGGGAAACCCTCACCTCCAAACTCCCACACTGGCTGACTGCATCCCTGTGACACTAACCAATGGAACTGGTTAGTAGGATGCATCAATCGGACCTTGCTCCCCCACAAAGACATTTACCCCAATTACATCATCCCTATGTGGAGTCAGGCTTGGTTCCTGTCGCTGAGTCATGGACAATGGAAGGACACTACCTTTAACCGCTCCAGCCTTTCTCCTCTCTACCCCCAAAGCCAAAGATCTCACAGTCTCCACAATATCTCTAACCGAATGAGTTTTTGTCCATTCACTATAACCCTCTGTCCCTCCATTATTCACCTCAAACGTACATTCAGTATTAACATGACCAATGCAACCACAACAGTAGCAAAACTCACCTGTTCAACGTTCTTTTCGCCAGAGCCGTACCAATCAATTTCACTCCATGCTCCATGGCTAAAAGATCCATGGATCGTTCCAAATGTACCACAAGCTTATCTATACCACAATTCTCCATTTTAATCCGACAAAAAACCTTTGATTGACCAGTTAACACCGCAGATTGCTCCTGGATCACAGTGAAAGCCTTTTGAAGAGAGCTTTTTTTTCTAGTTAAAGCACACAAGAACTCACAATAAAAGCCAAAATCTGAAAGTACTTGAATCTTGAGGGCAAAATGAACTGATGATCTTTAATGCTACCAACCAAACTCACCCGATACCCATAAATGCCCCTCCTCATGTCGATTCTTTTAATACTGAATATTCCCATTGTGTGACTAACCAGAAGGTACCTTCGCCACCCCCTAACTAAGTCATTCACTGCTCTGAAATGAACTAAAGGTGAACAGGGCCAAAAACCCCCAAATTGAACATAGAAGTACAACCCTAACCACCAAAGAACATAGCATGAGGAGTAAATGACCTGCCCACTCCCCATCAAATCCAACTCACTACATAACATGCAGAAACACCACCCAAACCCTCAAAGATTAGGATGCTTAATTAATACTCCAACCAACCCCACCTAAGGAAAGCCTTTCAAAACAAAAAGGGCACGAGCAAAAAAAATTATCAGCCAAACCGAGAGAACGAAACAACTAGCAAAGGCCCAGAACCACAAAGAAAGAAAACAACCAGGAAAGAAGAGCGAAAACCTACCCACACAACAACGACACGCACACTGGCGGAATCTCATGGAGGAGAAAGCACTCTCACAAAGGAGAGAAAAAAAATTTCTCACATTTTTAAACCCTTTGTTTTTTTCACATGGTGCCGATGCACCATTCCAAAACCTTTTTTTATTATTTTTTTTCTTCTTTTCACATGGTGCCAATGCACCATTCCAAAAGCTATGTGTTTTTTTCTTTCTTTTTCAAGCTCAACAGCTCTCTCTCACTTGAGCTCCGGAAGCAGGGCCTAAGACTATGACAACATCAATAGCCGATCCGTGCAAAAATTCACAGCTTTTCCTTAGTTAAGTAGGTAAAGGATCGCCAACTCCTTAGTTAAAATCTCTCTCTCTCTCTCTCTAAAAAACAAATCCCAAATCGTACGATATAGGCGCGCGAGTGGAAGGAGGGGGATCGCAAGTGTGTGGTGGCGAAGGCGATATAGGGTGCGGCGGCAGCTGTAGTGGATGAGGGACTGGATCTTTCCCATTTATCTGTGAGTGTATCATCAGCCTCGGCGACGAACTCTGACGATAGCCGTTCAATTCGAAGCTTGCTGGGTTTACATTTTTTTAATTTTGTATTAATATTTTTAATTTTTATTAATTTTATATTGTGGCTGACGTCAGCCCACGTCACATTGCCTTTGGGCGCTCGGGCCGGCATGAATAGTCGGGCCTCTCCCTCGGGCCTGCTCAGGCTCGCTCATCAGCACATGCTGGGCTTCATCACTCGGGCTACATGGCCCTGTTCCTGCGCCTGTCCCTCGGGCTGGAGCACATGGTGGACTTGCTCTTATAAGTCCTTCAATAAGCTGCAACCATGGTCACATTTTCATTAAACTTCAATGGCTTAACAGCCTCAACCAAACGCAAAACTAGGATTTTGGAAATTAAAAGGGGTAAATTTTAAGAAGGGTTGCCGAATTATACCACAAGTTTAGTTTTAAGCTCATGATCTCTAATAATAGTTGCTTCAGTTCTCGAATAACTAGCCATGTCGAATAACCAGACTACTAAACATGTACTAACATACAATTGTTAAACTAGGCTTTATTGTATCAACATGGCTTATTCATATATTCTCTTTGTACACCAAAAGGTGAACAAAGGTTGAAAGATAGCATAGTTGTCTATGTGCCTTGAAGCAATCTTTCTTCCCTCATCGTTAACCATAATTCACAAGTTACAAATTTCTCTAACAATGCTCATTCATAATTGTGCTGAAAGAGGAGAATGGTTTGTGTGCACTACTACAAAAAACCATTTGTGCGACAAAATAAGTTTTGTTGCACAAAGTATAATTTCGTTGCTCAAAACCTTGCGAGATGAAATTTTTCTCGCACATGGTTCGTTGCACAAAGCTTGTGACAATAAGGTTTGCGTGACGAAAATTAATCTTCGTCGTGCGAAGGTACATTGCGCAACGAAATATTTCGTCGCTCAAAGATTTTTAGTTTTTAATTTTTTAATTAAATTAAATTAATTTAATATTTTGCACGCCGAAATATTTTGTTGCGCAAGGTTTATGACTTTTTGTTTTATTATTTTTCTTATTTTAATTTAATTATATTAATTGTTTGCATGACAAAATATTTGGTAATGCAGGATTTTTCGAATTTTTACTTTTTTAATTTAATTTAATTTAATTGTATGACTTTATTTTTTAATAACTTTTGTTTGTACCATACTTGACCAACCCCGAAACTACTAAGCACCGGTCAATATTATACTGCTAAAGACCCACAAGAGTCTCCCTCCAACCAGGAGGCCAATCACAACACGACACATGTCAACATTAGAGGCCAATCATAACGCGACACGTGTCGCCATTAGAGGCTAATCACATCACGACACGTGTCAATATCAGAATGAAACTAGAAACTCTCTTCTATAATAGAGATCATTCTCTCTCAATATTTCCTAATGTTATTTGTACTAAATCATTCACACTCACTAAAGGAGAGCTTGAACCTATGTACTTGTGTAAACCCTTCACAATTAATGAGAACTCCTCTACTCCGTGGACGTAGCTAATCTGGGTGAACCACATACATCTTGTGTTTGCTTCCCTGTCTCTATCCGTTTACATACTTATCCATACTCGTGACCGAAGCAATCTAGCGAAGGTCACAAACTTAACACTTTCTGTTGTACCAAAGTTCTCACTGATTTTGTGCATCAACATTTGGCACCGTCTGTGGGAACAACACTTATTCCCACTCTCTTCAGCTTTGTCAAGATGGTTTCCACCATTCGTACACTCTCTTTTGACCAGCCATCCCTCTCCAACATGGGGAGCAAAGGAAGCCACAGCACACAGAATGATACCCATCTTGCACCTAGTGCGAAGCAAAGAAAGAATGAAGGAAAGAGGGTTGCTCTTCAAGCTAAAGTTGATGAGCTAGAAGCTTAGAATAACAAGATAGCAATGAAGAATGAGATCCTCTAGGAGTATGAGAAGCTCTTTGAAACGCTCCACAAAACTAGGCGTACTTAAACACGCAAGCTTGTTGCCCCTGTGGACATCAACCATCATCTGGGTGCCCCCCAACACGGAGGGTCACCTTCCTTCGACATGGGTAACCCTGATGAAGAGCGAGCTAATCATCAAAACATTGATCAACATGAGACTTCTCTTAACCCAGCTGCTTGGACCTGAAGCAGGATAAGTGGAGGAAGACACCTTCTTGCAGAAGGGTTGGAAGGATCGAAAGTCGTTTATCATGACTGCCGAGACTTCCTAAAGCAACGCCAAGAGAATCCCCTCCACATATGCTCGAAGATCAATGACCCAAGGGTTTCTGAAAGACTCAATCCCCTCCCACGACCCAGGCCAGCTGCCAATCTAGGGAAGAAACGATAGGTCCCAGAGGAACATGAAGGTGCAGGGGACTCTGAAGTATTCCGACAGACTCGCCCTAAAAGTCAGTACGATGAGTCCAAGGAAAAATCACACGCCCTTGCTCAAACTTTCCTACTTTCAAGAGGCGATGGAGACTTACGAAAAAAAATCCCAGTGGTACATGACTCCACTCAGAACCCCCTTGTCCTACAGCTCCTTGAGGAAGTAAACAAGTTAAAGGTCGAACGTCAGGCCGAGATACCTGATTGGAACCAACCTAGGCCTGGCCCTTTCACAAGAAGGATCCTTGACACCCCCTTCAAGCAAAGACAAAACAAGAGCTTAGTTTATAACTCTATACTGGAATGGAGGCACCAATTGAACACCTTAACCTCTTTGAGTCCACCATGGCATATCGGATGCACACCGACGAAGAGCGATGTCTTCTATTCCCCTCCACCCTCTCTGGCGGAGCTCTAAACTAGTATTACCGTCTTCCACCTGAGACAGTAGACTCATTTGATGAACTGAGGAAACTGCTTGTCTCTCAACACATCTTCCTGACCGATCGCTTGCATTATGTAGATGACTTGTACACTATTCGCTAGAAGCCGAACGAGTCACTACGAGAGTATGCCGGTCGTTTCAGCCATGAGTATTCTCGATGCGCTGAGGCAAATGACAAGACCACCCTCAAGGCTTTCACGGCAGGCCTACGTGATTGTTTCTTCAAGTACATGATCAATGCCAACACTTAGAAGACTTACTCTGAGGTGATGGCACAGGTTTACAACCATACCTCAGCCAAGGCAAGGACATATCAAGGGAAACCCCCCACAGCCACCTCTTATCAGCAAGTAGGGAGTGGAAGCCAGATCCAACCAAATGAGAAGACCTCGACCTTCCAAACGGCACCGGTGCTTCCCCTTGCCTTACTTAATACTTTGCCAAGTCAACAGACATATCAATCTCAGGGAAAAAGGAAAGATTTTCATCCTCACCAGTCTCATTTTAGTAAAAGGAGTAAGGGAAACTACCGCGATAACCAAGGGTATCGCCATGATAATCCTTGACCCCAATCAGTCAACACAGTGGGTCAAGCACGTGTCAGGACAACCCCTACCCCAAGGTATGAGGCATACACACCTTTAAACGCCACATGCGTGGCCATTTACCCCAGCATAGCACACTTGATACCGAAGCCAAAGCTGAGGCACCCAGATTACAAGCCCACGAAGAACACGGGCACGTTTTGCTGCTACCACGAGCATAACGGCCATGACGGCAAGAAGCGTATCACCCTTCATGATCATATTGAAGCTTTGGCATGTGAAGGAAAAATTGATCAATTCATCCTTCACCCTCCAAGGGGTAACCGTAACCAATGCCCGGTGAATGTGATATATTCCATAAGTGGTGGCACAACCATATCTAAATCTTCCAACAGGGCCATGAAAAATACTGAACGAGCTTTAAGGTCTGGCCACCAAGTGTTTCATGGGGAAGACATCAGGGAAGGTAAGTATCAAAAGCCTAACTGGGATCCAATATGTTTCTACCCTGAGGAAGAAAGAGGTATCATCTACCCTCACAATGACCCACTGATCGTGGAAGTTCACATATTCAACTTTCAAGTATGACGAATCCTGGTAGACACGGGGGCTTCGGTCAATATCATGTTTGCTGAAGCTTTCAGGGCACTTAATGTAGCTGAACATTTACTCGATCGCTCGATTTCCCCTTTAATAAGCTTCTCAGGTGATATCGTGCAACCTTTGGGGAGCATACACTTACCTTTCACCATTAGTACAGGCCATTACACAACTACCATTACCACTAACTTCCTAGTGGTTGATTCCCCAACGGCATACAATGTCATCTTCGGACGCACAATCATCAATGATCTCAAGGCCATGGTATCCACACATATGTTGTTGATGAAATTTCCAACCCCCTATGGGAATGGTTACATCAGAGGAGATCAATTTAGTGCACGATCATGTTACAACACTTCGGTCAAGCAACAACACCTGTTTGTGCCTCAGGAAACCCTTTCTATACATGACCAAGTCATAAAGACTAGCCCAGACGAAGCCAACTTGGATCTTCACGGTGGCAACAGTCAACCTGAGGATCCTCGAGATGACTCTTTCACCCAGCAAGCACAACCTGCTGAAGAGTTAGAGAAGGTATCTATCTCAAAACATTATCTGGATCGCATGGTGAAGATTGGCACCACCTTGTGACCACCCATTCGGTTGGCATTGATCTCTTTTTTACAAGAGAACACTGAGGTCTTCGCCTGGTCATACGAGGACATGCCAGGCATATATCCCGATATCATCTGTCATCGCTTAAGTATTGACCTTAAAACCAAGCCAGTGAGACAAAAGTGAAGATCTTATGACGCTGAACGGTACAAGGCAATGAAAAACTCAAAGGCATAAGCTTCGTTCGCGAAGTCAATTATCCAACGTGGGTAGCAAATGTTGTCCTTGTTAAGAAGAATCCGACCAAGGAAAATCTTCTGCTCCAAAAGGTCTTGTGGAGAATGTGTGTCGAACAGCCTGTCTACTACGCTAGTAAGGCCTTACAAGATGCAAAGACATAATACTCCAACATTGAGAAATTGGCTCTAGCATTGGTCATGTCTGCTCGAAAACTTCGCCCTTACTTCCAAGCACACTCTATCATCATGCTTACCAATCATCATCTTCGACAGATACTCCAAAGTCCTGATACTTCCGGACGAATGATCAAATGGGCGATAGCATTGGGTGAGTATGACATCTCCTACCAACCAAAGCTAGTAGAGAAGGGCCAAGCAGTGGCAGACTTCATCGCCGACTTCACATATCCTGTTGACATTGTTTCTACGCCTAAAGAAGTGGTTTCATTACCCTCGGAAGCTGAGAAAATAAAACCAACAGCCCCAGCACGGAGGTTATATGTTGATGGCTCCTCCAACCAACAGGGTTGTGGAGCAGGTTTAGTCCTTACGACCCCTGACAAAGTGGCGATAAAGTATGCTCTTCGTTTCAAATTCAAGGCGTCGAACAATAAGGCTGAATATGAAGCCCTCCTAGCAAGCTTACGTTTGGCCAAACACCTTAGGGTTAAACGAATTGATATCTTCAGTGACTCCCAATTGGTGGTTAACCAGATCACCAACAACTTTGACGCTAAGGATAGCTTCATGGCAGAATATCTGGCACAAACACAATTGTTGCACCAGCACTTCCACTACCAGATCACCCAAATTCCTCGAGCAACAAACAGTCATACAGATACTTTGGCTCGCCTCGCCTTAGCGGTGGAAGACAAGATTGGGAGAAAAATTGAGGTCGAATTGTTGGCAGCACCAAGCACCATGGCTGCGGAAGTATGCAACTTACAACAGGGGGATAGTTGGATTACCCCGATTTATAGATTCCTTACTCATGGCACCCTTCCAAATGACAAACTCCAAGCTAAGCAGATTTGATACAAGGCTACCCGTTACTTGATCATTAATGACAACTCTACAAATGAGGTTTTAACCTACCATACCCGCAGATGTCTTACCCCCGCAGAAGAGGAAACGGAAACTGTCCTTCGGGAAATACATGTCTTACGCCCGCAGAAGCAGAAACTGTCCTTCAGGAAATACATGAAGGAGTCTGCGGAGATCATGCTAGATCTCGATCCCCTAGCACACAAGCCTTTTCGCCAGGGATATTATTAGCCAACACTCCACCAAGATGTCATCAGAATATCCCCCTCATGTAATAAGTGTCAACACTACGCAATTATTCCTCACTCCCCTCCCAAGCCGCTTACTCTTATGATCAGCCCTTGGCCCTTCGTCCAATGGGGACTTGATTTGATCGGCCCAATGCATGCAGGGAAGGGAAAGGTCCGCTATGCAATCATTGCAATTGACTACTTCACAAAGTGGGCCGAAGTAGAACCCTTGGCAACCATTATTGAGGCAAAAATAAAAGACTTCGTATGGAAGAACATCCTTTGCAGATTCGGCATTCCCAATGCGATAGTCACTGATAACAGGCGACAGTTCAACAACAATAAGTTCAAGTTGTTCTGCTCTAAGTTCAACATCAACTTATGTTTTGCCTCCCCGGCTCATCCCCAGTCTAATGGACAAGTTGAAGCCATCAACAAAATAATCAAGCGAACATTGAAAACCAGCTTGGACAAGGCTAAAGGTTGTTGGCCATAATTTGTACCCTAAGTTCTTTGGTCATACCGCACTTCGTATCAGACATCAACTGGAAAAACCCCATTCTCACTTGTCTTTGGTACAGAGGCAGCCGTCCTAGTTGAGCTTAAGCAAGCAACGTTCTGAGTCCAGAACTACGTGCAAAGCTAAAATGACAAACAACTTACCATCAACTTAGATTTAGTCGAAGAACACATAAACCATGCTCACTTGAGGAATGTCGCTTACAAGCAGCGCATCTTCAACTACTATGACTCAAGGGTCAAACCTCGTTCTTTCAAAGTGGGGGACAGGGTATTGAAGAAAAGATTACTCAGCGACAGAGTCCCAAGTGAAGGAACACTTAGTCCAAACTGGGATGGACCGTTTGAAGTTGTTGGCATCTGTCCCTGGCTCCTACAAGCTTAGAAGCTTTGATGGCAAGACCCTTAGCCATCCATGGAACGCTGATCACTTGAAGTACTATTACAAGTAAACTCACATTGTACAAGTGTTAAGCTTCAGCCGTTCGGCATCTTATGTAACGAAGACTATTTGGCATGAATTCAATAAATAGTTGATTTAGACAACTCGGTCCTGATCCTCTTACATTCCTAGCAATGAAACACTCGGTTCAAAGCTTCAACATGAATGCTTCCAACATGAAACAAACTCTAAGTATATGTCAACAAGACTATACAAATAAACGAACAGCTTCACAGTATATTCGTTCAATCATACATTCCAACACATTCGTACATAAGCCAATTGTGCTTTGAAAGGGTTTAACATACTTTGTATCATTCAACACTTACTATGTGCCTAGACACCTTACCCTTATTCTCACCAACCAGGTGATGAAATATGAAGAAGAAACTCATCTTCATGCCACCAACCAGGTGATGAAATGTACAACCTGTACTCTTCTTCATGCTACCAACCTGGTTGATGAAATGTACAACCCGTACTCTCCTTCATACCACCAACTAGGTGATGAAATGTACAACCATACTCTAATATCATTTGGCAACTTGCCACTCATGCCACCAACCAGGTGAAGAAGGAACTCCTCTTCATGCCACCAACTAGGTGATGAAATGTACAACCCATACTCTAATATCATTTGGAAACTTGCCATTCATGCCACCAACCAGGGGAAGAAGGAACTCATCCTCATGCCACCAACCAGGTGATGAAATGTGATGAAAGGTGATGAAGGAACTCACCTACCACAAACCAAGTGATGAAAGCAACTCATCATTCATTCCACCTACCAGAAGACGAGTGGTACAACTTGTACATGTGAACTCCTAGCATTCACAAATAATCAAAAACCCTCAAGCTTGACAACTCAACTAGGGGAGCACTTATGCCCAACAAGAGTTATAGTCACCAACAAAGTCTTATTGCAAGCCAACAACAACTTCAACGCATGGCATATGAAGATCAAGCTATTCAGCCCTCTTGCATCTGCTTCAGACATTTCCCCTCTGTAACAATGCAAACACTACAACTCGTAGAAAGCTTCACACACTCTTGATCAAGACAGTGTGAAGCAAAACCAATTTATGGTGCCAACAAGAGCTTCATCAAAGGAGTTCAACCACAATTCTCAAAAGCTTCACACACTCTTGATCAAGACAGTGTGAAGCAAAACCAATTTATGGTGCCAACAAGAGCTTCATCAAAGGAGTTCAACCACAATTCTCAAAAGCTTCACACACTCTTGATCAAGACAGTGTCAAGCAAAACCAATTTATGATGCCAACAAGAGCTTCATCAATGGAGGGCAACCACAATACTCAAAAGCTTCACACACTCTTGATCAAGACAGTGTGAAGCAAAACCAATTTATGGTGCCAACAAGAGCTTCATCAATGGAGGGCAACCACAATTCTCAAAAGCTTCACACACTCTTGATCAAGACAATGTGAAGCAAAACCAATTTATGGTGCCAACAAAAGCTTCATCAAAGGAGTTCAACCACAATTCTCAAAAGCTTTACACACTCTTGATCAAGACAGTGTGAAGCAAAACCAATTTATGGTGCCAACAAGAGATTCATCAATGGAAGGCAACCATAATTCTCAAAATCTTCACACTCTTGATCAAGAAAGTGTGTAGCAAAACCAATTTATGGTGCCAACAAAAGCTTCATCAATGGAAGGCAACTACGATTATCAAACCTTCGAAGCAAATTCAATTTATATGGTTCAACCAAACCTTCAACTATTACAAGGTGTGGCTTGCATCACAATCTCTTGCTCAACATTATGGAAGCAAAATTTGTATATGTTGTCTCCCCCACATTTTCAAATTTCTAGTTTCCCAAAAGCAAATATTGGGAAATTCAACAAAGCTTCATCAATGGAGGACAACTACAAATTCTCAAAAGCTTCACACTATCTTGATCAAGATAGTGTGAAGCAAAATCAATTCGTGGTACCCAACAAAGCTTCACCACAAAAGCTTCATCAATGGAGGACAACTACAAATTCTCAAAAGCTTCACACTATCTTGATCAAGATAGTGTGAAGCAAAATCAATTCATGGTAACCAACAAAAGCTTCAACTCCAAAGCTTCACCTACAAAGCTTCAACTCCAAAGCTTCACCTACAAAGCTTCAACTCCAAAGCTTCACCTACAAAGCTTCAACTCCAAAGCTTCACCTACAAAAGCTTCACCCACAATAGCTTCATCTACAAAAGCCTCACCCATAAAAGCTTCACCAATAAAAGCTTGACCCACAAAAGCTTCACCTACCACAAAAGCTTCACCCACAAAAGCTTCACCTACAAAAGTTTCACCAACAAAAGGTTCACCCACAAAAGCTTCCCCCACCACAAAAGCTTCACCCACAAAAGCTTCCCTTACCACAAAAGCTTCATCCACAAAAGTTTCACCTACAAAAGTTTCACTAACAAAAGCTTCACCCACAAAAGTTTCCCCCACCACAAAAGCTTCCCTTACCACAAAAGCTTCACCCATAAAAGCTTCACTCACCACAAAAGCTTCACCTACAAACCTTCAACACAAAAGCTTCACCTACAAAAGCTTCACACCATCTTGATCAAGATAGTGTGAAGCAAAATCAATTCATGGTACCCAACAAAGCTTCAACCTCAAAGCTTCATCTACAAAACTTCACCTATAAAGCTTAAAATATATATTTTTTTTTTCGGAAATTCTAAAATTAAAAATTTCAGAAATTCGAAAATTCAGAAATTTGAAAATTCAGAAATTCGAAAATTCAAAAATTAAAAAAAAATGGAAAATTCAAAAAAAAAAATTGCTTGGGCCTCCTCTTCTTTGGGCCTCACAACTTTCATAACAAACATATATAAAGGAGGAGTTTTGGGCACCTCCTTCGTCAACTCCCTCGACCGGTGACTTAGGGGACTCCTACCATATGCTACTGCACCTTGATACTCGGAAGTCTCACGACCACTCAGTGACTTGGATTTTTCAAGTCTCCAACCGAGGAGTTTTCCTCACTCAGAAAATGAAGGGAGCACTACCTCAACCTACATGCTTCACTCACAAAGCTTCAACTTACAAGCTTCAACAAAAGGAAAAATTCAAAGAACTTAGTGAAGAAGGCCTTGGTGTATTTAACACAATACGTTGAAATGAAACAAAGCTTGTTTATTGATATCTCCGATAAGTTACAAATATGTACATATACATGAATCAAAATAAACAAACAAGAGGGAGCCTTCACAAAGGTTGCTCAGGAGAAGTCTCAACCGTCGGCAGAGTCCCAGAAAGAAGAGGCACCAGAGGGTAATTATTCGGAGCCTCAGTACTAGGCAAAACCTCAGAAAGATGAGGCACCGAAGGTTGATCATTTGGAGCTTTATTACGCGGTACAGCCCCAGAAGACGAAGGCAATAAATGCCTTTGGAACAAACCCACAAACCTCTGATGATCAGGTAAAATCTGACCATCAGATTCCTGCAGCTGGTCAAGCTTCCTCTTCATGTTTGTAACATCGTCATGTGCGAGCATGTGCAACTGTTTATTCTTATACTTGAGCCCTCTGATCTCCTGTTTGAGACTTATCACTTCAGCCACCAATGATTCAACTTGGCGGGTTCGAGCAAATAGGCGTTGGGCCATATTAGACACAGAACCTGCACACTAAACACTGAGAGCTAGAGATTTTTTAACAACCAACTCATCAGACCGTTTGGAAAGTAGTCTGTTATCTTTGGGAGTGAGAATGCTCGTGGCCACCACCGCAGCGGTCGTATCATTCTTCATCACAGAGTCCCTAACGGTAAGAGGACCAGGAGGGGATAAGAAGGATGGGCGCCATATGTTGTCTTGAGAAGGCATGGCATGGCTGCCTCTTCACCAAAGCTCAAGTCAAAACGACGGTCGGATAGGCCAGACATTCTCAGAAATGATGAAGGAGAAATGAGGTGCAATAAATCTCTGAAGTAAGGGGAAAATTCCTACAAGCAATAACTCTCTAAATGTACTTCTTGCACACAATTGGTGCCCTTATAAAAGAAAGGGCAACAGGGCCGTTGGTTTAAAAATCGAAGAGGCACCATTCTCCGGAGTCTGAAGAGGCACCACTTTCCACACGCAACATCAACTTCTCGGGTACCACAAATAACTTTGCCAAATATCTCTGACAAAGTTTAGACACATAAATTTTGAAGGTCCAACTACCATACTATTACCCACAAGAGTAAAGGAACAGCACCACTGCTTGATAACTAGAAAGTCCCTATGTGTGTCAACCTCCGTGCTCCGTGGCAAGGCAGACTGGCAAAATGCCCAACCTTTACTCACATTCGAGAAAACACTCCCAACAAGATTTCTTGCTTAAAAATCGAAGAGGCACCGCTCTCCAAATCTCGAGAGCCAGACTCCTAACAAGATTACTTGCTCAAAAATCGAAGAGGCACCGCTCTCCGAATCTCGAGAGACAGACTCCCAACAGGATTACTTGCTCAAAAATCGAAGAGGCACATCTCTCTGAATCTCAAAAGCCAGACTCCCAACAGGATTACTTGCTCAAAAATCGAAGAGGCACCGCTTTCTGGATCTCAAGAGCCAGACTCCCAACAGGATTACTTTCTCAAAAATTGAAGAGGCACCGTTCTCCAAATCTCGAGAGCCAGATCCCCAACAGGATTGCTTGTTTGAAAACCGAAGAAGCACTGGTCTCCGAATTTCGAGAGCTAGATTTCCTTGGATAAAGCTTGTATGCAATCTTCACACGCAACAACAGCTTTCTAAATACCACAAACCGCTTTTTCAAAGTGTTCTGACAAAGTTAAAACACGTGAATCTTGCAGCTCCCACTACATTGCTATAACCGAGAAGGGTAAAGGAACAGCGTTACCACTCGCTATTAGGATAATTCCTATATATGTCGACCATCATCCTCCACAGCCAGGCAGACCTGCAAATAAAAAAATGCTCAACTTTTCTTCACATCCGAGAGGGCACTCTCAGCAGAGTCTTAGAAGTTTCGTGATTACTCAATGGCTTGGATTTTGCAAGTCCCCAATCGAGGAGCTTCCCTCACTCGGGAACTTAGGGGAGCACTGTTTATACCATACTTGACCAATCCCGAAACTACTAAGCACCAATCAACATTATACTGCCAAGGACCCATAAGAGTCTCCCTCCAACCAGAAAGCCAATCACAATGCGACACATGTCAACATCAGAAGCCAATCATAATGCGACACGTGTTAACATCAGAGGCCAATCACAACACGACACGTGTCAATGTCAGAATGAAACTAGAAACTCTCTTCTATAAATAGAGATCATTCTCTCACAATATTTCCTAATGTCATTTGTACTAAATCATTCACTAGTACTTACTAAAAGAGAGCTTGAACCTATGTACTTATGTAAACCCTTCACAATTAATGAGAACTCCTTTACTCCGTGGACGTAGCCAATCTGGGTGAACCACGTACATTTTGTGTTTGCTTCCTTGTCTCTATCCATTTACATACTTATCCACACTAGTGACCGAAGCAATCTAGCGAAGGTCACCAACTTAACACTTTCTGTTGTACCAAAGTCCTCACTGATTTTGTGCATCAACAACTTTAATTTAAATTGATATATTCAAAATAAAATTACATATGAAAAATAGTGATCAAATTATCCAATATATATAATATATTTAAAATGTACACATAAATTAACAAAGTACAATAATAAAATCCCAATACAAGTCTATTATGGTGGTAGTGGCTGGGGATATGGTTTGATAACATCCTAATCCTCACCTTTTGTCGTCAAAGTCTCGATGATTCCCTACAAACAAAACAAACATGGTCAAATAACCAAAAAACAACATAAAATAATACCAAAACATCGGCATAATCTCCCCTGAGAAGGGTGAGTGTGAGAGAAATGATCGGATTTGGGGAGGGAAAGAGAGGAGAGGTAAGAGAATAGAGAAAAACATTGAGAAAATTGTGGATGAGTTATTTTAGTTTTAAAAACTGTATCACTTTGCGCAAAGATACAAGTTTGCGCGATGAAATATTGGTCACGAAAAGTCTTAAAAAATCAAAAAATAAAATTTCCCGCATCTCAATTTTGGCGCCCGTCCAAATATAGGTTCGCCACGCAAAATTTAAAAAATTATTTTAATAATTGAAAATATAAATAAATTAAAATAAATAGGGTTGAGGAGACCAAATGTTGATTAGTCGAGCAAAGAAAATAATAAAAAAATTAGTTTAACAATATAAAATAAGTAAAGAGGGTTTAAGTGACGAAATATTGATATTCGTCATGCAAAGTTTTTAAAAAATAATAAAAATTTATGAAAATAACTATATTTTAAAATTTATAATATAAAATTAAATAAAAAAAAGAAAATAAATTGGTTTAGGAGACGAAATATTTGGATTTCGTCGCACAAAGGTTTAAACAAAATAATTTTTTATTTTTGTAAAGACTTTGTATGAAGAAGTTTAAAATTTCATCGTGCAAAGTAACTTTACACGACGATGTTTGTTTCATCATCAAGACTTTGTGCGACGATGTACGTTTCGTCGTGCACAATTTCATCCCGCAAGGATTTTTTTTTATTAGTGATGGAACGGGTACACAGCCATGGTGGCATCCATGGCAATAATGCTACAACATATGTTAGTTTCTCTCCAAATGTCTTCCCATTATTGGCACGAGACGCCACCCTAGTAGTATACCTTTGTCATACACGTTTCTCTTGCTCAAGAGGCTCATTTTTGCCAATATAGTTAGTGACTAGAGGGTTACTGTTAACATTTTTTTAGTGTCTATTGGAATTTAAAAATACAGATATAAATATGTGAAGTTGCAATTGTTTTGAAGCATATGTGGGTTAATTAAGTCAGTTGGCCGTGACGGTTGCTTTCCTGCATGTGTACGTTTTCTTGTCATCAGTCACACAGTTTAGGTACCCTAATCTAATCTTATTCCTTTTATTTTGTTAAATTAAACAAAACAAACGCTCCCTCCCCCAATATTGTAAAACTAAAATCATGTTTGCACAACCAAATAGTCTTGGAAGTAATACACAAGAATGAGCTCTCCTTCAACTTCTTTGTATTAAAAAATGTGCAACAGTAGTGAAACTTATCTCTCTCTTTTCACTTTGTAAAACATCAAACACAAATCCAATAATTAACTAGGTCATTGTGTTTGGGGTGCCAATTTTATGCATCTAATTAATTAGATTAACACAAATATGACACGATTATAAGTCGTCATGTCCGAGATTACCAACTGAAATGTGACCTAATTACTAAACAGGTAACACGGCACGGCACACTTGACCTATTGCATTGGCATTCAAGCATGTTTCAGATGATGTTTAAGATTGTGAAACTTGTTTGTACCATACTTCACCAATCCCAAAACTACCAAGCACCAGTCAACGTTATACCGTCAAGGACCTATAAGAGTTTCCCTCCAACTAGGAGGCCAATCACAGCGCAACACGTATCAACACCAAGAGGCTAATCACAGGGCGACACGTGTCAACATCAAAGGCCAATCACAGGGCGACACATGTCAACATCAAAGGCCAATCACAGCATGACACGTGTCAAGGCCAGAACAAAGCTAGAAACTCTCTTCTATAAAAGGAGATCATTCTCCCACAATAATCCCTAATGTCATTTGTACTAAATCATTCACTAGTACTCACTAAAGGAGAGCTTGAACCTATGTACTTGTGCAAACCCTTCACAATTAATGACAACTCCTCTACTCCGTGGACGTAGCCAATCTGGGTGAACTACATACATCTTGTGTTTGCTTCCCTATCTTTATCCATTTACATACTTATCCACACTAGTGACCGGAGCAATCTAGCGAAGGTCACAAACTTGACACTTTCTGTTTTTCCAAAGTCCTTACTGATTTTGTTCATTAACATTTGGCGTCATCTGTGGGAACGACACGTATTTCCACTCTCTTCAGCTTTGTCAAGTTGGTTTCCACCATTCGTACACTCTCTTTTGACCAAGCATCCCTCTCCAACATGAGGAGCGAAGGAAGCCACAACACACAGAACGACACTCCCCTCGCACCTAGTGCTAAGCAACGAAAGAAGGAACAAAAGAAGTTTGCTCTTCAGGCTAAAGTCGATGAGCTGGAGGCTTAGAACAACAACATAGCGATGAAGAATGAGATCCTCCAATAGCAGTATGACAAGGTCTTCGAGATGCTCCACAAGGCTAGATATACTAAAACACACGCACTCATCACCCCTGTGGAAGTCAACCATCAACTGGGTGCCCTCCAACACGAAGGGTCATTTGCCCTCGACATGGGTATTCCTGTTGAGGAGCGAGCTACTCATTGAAATGGCGACCAATATAAGACTTCTCTCAACCCAGCTGCTTCGACCAGTAGCAAGAGGAGCGGAGAAAGGCACCCCCTTACAGAATGAGTGGAAGGATCGAAAGCCGTCTTTCCCGACTGTCGAGACTTCCTAAAGCAACATCGAGACAATCTCATCCATGTAAGTTCGAAGATCAATGACCCAAAAGTCTCTGAAAGACTCGGTCCTCTCCCATGTCCTAGGCCGGCTACCAATTTGGGGAAGGGGCAACAAGTCCTAGAGAAACACGAAGGTATAGAAGACTCATAGATGTTCCGACAGACATACCTTGGAAGTCAGTACGGCAAGTCCAGGGAAAAATTACATGCTCTTGATCAAACCTTCCTACTTCCAAGAGAAGATGGAGATTTACGAAAGAAAGCTCCAATGGTACATGACTCCACTCAGGACCCTCTTGTCCTACAACTCTTTAAGGAAGTAAACAAGTTGAAGGTCGAATGACAAGTTTAGATACCTGATTGGAACCAACCTAGGTCTGGCCCTCTTACAAGGAGGTTCCTCGACACCCTCTCCAAGCAAAGACAAAGCAGAAGCTTAGCTTGCAACTATATACTGGAAAGGAAAACCCGATTGAACACCTTAACCTCTTTGAGTCCACCATGGCATACCGGATGCACACCGACGAAAAGCGATGTCTTTTCTTCCCTTCTACCCTCGTTGGCGAAGCTCTAAACTAGTATTGTCGTCTTTCACCCAAGACAGTAGACTCATTTAAGGAACTAAGGAAATTGTTTGTCTCTTAACATATCTTCCACACCGATCGCTTACATTCTGCAGATAACTTGTACATATCTTCCAGAAGCCGGACGAGTCACTACGAGAGTATGTCAGTTGCTTTAGCCATAAGTATTCTCGTTGCACTAAGGCAGATGACAAGACCGCCCTCAAAACCTTCACGGCAGGCCTACACGATTGTTTCTTCAAGTACATGATCAATGCCAACACTTGGAAGACTTACTCTGAGGTGACAGGCTTATAACCACGCCTCCGCTGAAGCAAGGACATACCAAGGGAACCCCCATATGATTAACCCTTATCAACAAATGGGAAGTGGAAGTCAAGTTCTACCAAGTGAGGAGATCTTGGCCATTCAGAAACCCATTGCATCATCTTCTGCCTTATTTAGCTACTCGTTAAGTCACCAAACGTATTTGTCTCTTGGTAAGAGGAAGGATTTTTACTCTCAGCAAGCCCATTACAACAAGAGGGATAAAAGTTTGTATCAAGACAACCAGGGGTGAACGTACCATTGACTATTATGACTATGGGTCCAAGCCTCACTTTTTCAAAGTGAAGGACTAAGTACTGAAGGAAATGCTATTATAAGAAGGTATACACATTACAAATGTTTTGACCTTCAACCGCTTGAGATCTCTTGTCATACAAGCCATTCAGCAAATATTTAAAGAAGAGGGAATTCAGACAACTTCTTCTGAGTCTTTTGCATTCCTAGCACTGGAACACTTGGTCTACACTGGCCTACCTCTATACTCCAACTCAGAGCTTCAACATGCTTACTTTGACACAATATATGTGATACTAAGTATTACAACCAACGTGGTTCACATATCAAAAGCATGGATCCTTTCATGCATAGCAAAACATTCATAAGCATCACTCATGTCAATCAATATAAACATCATACATTCTAACACATTCATACATAAACATCATACATTCCAACACATCCATACATAAGCCAACTGTGCTTCGAAAGGGTTCAACATACTTTGTGTCATTCGACACTTGCTACAATGTGCCTCAACACCTTGCCCTTATTATCACCAACTAGCTGATGAAGGAACTCACATTCGTACCATCAACCAGGTGATAAAATGTGCAACCCGTACTCTAATATTATTTGGCAACTTGCCACTCTTATCACCAACCATGTGAAGAAGGAACTCACCTTCGTGCCACCAACTAGGTGATGAAATGTACAACCCGTACTCTAATATTATTTGGCAACTTGCCACTCTTATCACCAACCAGGTGAAGAAGGAACTCACCTTCGTGCCACCAACCAGGTGATGAAATGTGAAGAATGAACTCATCTTCATACCACCAACCAGGTGATGAAATGTACAACCCGTACTCTCCTTTATGCCACCAACCAGGTGATGAAATGTACAACATGTACTCTAATATCATTTGGCAACTTGCCACTCATGCCACCAACCAGGTGAAGAAGGAACTCATCTTCGTGCCACCAATCAGGTGATGAAATGTGATGAAAGGTGATGAAGGAACTCACCTTCTTACCACCAACCAAGTGATGAAAGCAACTCACCATTCATTCTACCAACCAAAACACGAGTGGTATAACTTGTTCATGTGAACTCCTAGCATTCAAAATAATCAAAAACCCTCAAGCTTTACAACTCAACTAGGGGAGAACTCATGCCTAACAAGAGTTATAGTCACCAACAAAGTCTTATTGCAAGCCAACAACGGCTTCAGTGCATGGTATACGAAGATCAAGCTCTTCAACCCTCTTACATCTGTTTCAAACATTTCTCCTCTGTAACAATGCAAACACTACAACTCATAGAAAGCTTCACACACTCTTGATCAAATATGTTCGAAGCAAATTCAATTTATATGGTTCATCCAAACCTTCGACTACTACAAGGTGTGGCTTGCATCACAATCTCTTATTCAACTGTGTGGAAGCAAAATTTGTATATGTTGTCTCTCCCACATTTCAAATTTCTAGTTTTCCCAACAAAAAAAAAGGAAATTGAGAAATTCAACAACTTCAACAAATGGAGGGCAACTACAATTCTCAAAAACTTCACACTCTTGATCAAGATAGTGTGAAGCAAAATCAATTCATAGTACCCAACAAAGCTTCAACCTCAAAGCTTTACTTACAAAGCTTCAACACAAAAGCTTCACCACAAAAGCTTCAACAAATTGAGGGCAACTATAATTCTCAAAAGCTTTACACACTCTTGATTAAGATAGTGTGAAGCAAAATCAATTCATGGTACCCAACAAAGCTTCAACCTCAAAGCTTAATACAAAGCTTCAACACAAAAGCTTCACCACAAAAGCTTCAACAAATGGAGGGCAACTACAATTCTCAAAAGCTTCACACACTCTTGATCAAGATAGTGTAAAGCAAAATCAATTCATGGTACCCAACAAAGCTTCAACCTCAAAGCTTCACATACAAAGCTTCAACACAAAAGCTTCAACACAAAAGCTTCACCACAAAAGCTTCAACAAATGGAGGGCAACTACAATTCTCAAAAGCTTCACACACCCTTGATCAAGATAGTGTGAAACAAAATCAATTCATGCTACCCAACAAAGCTTCAACCTCAAAGCTTCACCTACAAAGCTTCAACACAAAAGCTTCATCACAAAAGCCTTAACAAATGGAAAGCAACTGCAATTCTCAAAAGCTTCACACACTCTTGATCAAGATAGTGTGAAGCAAAATCAATTCATGGTACCCAACAAAACTTCAACCTCAAAGCTTCAACACAAAAGCTTCACCACAAAAGCTTCAACAAATGGAGGGCAACTACAAATGCCAAAAGCTTCATACACTCTTGATCAAGATAGTGTGAAGCAAAATCAATTCATGGTACCCAACAAAAGCTTCAACTCCAAAGTTTCAACTCCAAAGCTTCACCTATAAAGCTTCAACACAAAAGCTAGCTTCACCTACAAAAGCTTCAACACCAAAGCTTCACCTACAAAAGCTTCAACTCCAAAACTTCACCTACAAAAGCTTCACCTACAAAGCTTTAAAAAAAAAAAAATATATATATATATATATATATATATATATTTTCGAAAATTCAAAAAAAATCGAAAAAAAAAATTTTGAAATGAGAGCCTAGGCCTCCCCTTCTTTGGGCCTAACAACTTTCATAACAAATGTACATGAAAGAGGAGTTTTGAGCTACCACTTAGAAAGGAAAATTGTGAAGTTTTGTTACTGTGGAAACTTGGCTACTAGCAAGACACCTCCTTCATCAACTTCCTCGACCAGAGACTTATGGGACTCTTACCATATGCTATTATACCTCGGTACTTGGAAGTTTCACGACTACTCAGTGACTTGGATTTTCAAGTCTCCAACTGAGAAGTTTTCCTCACTTAGGAAATTAAGGGAGCATTACCTCAACTTACGTGCTTCACTCACAAAGCTTCAACATACAAGCTTCAACAAAAGAAAAAATTCAAAGAACTTAGTGAATGAGGCCTGGTGTATTTAACACAATACATTGAAATGAAGCAAAGCTTATTTATTTATAAATCCGATAAGTTACAAATATGTACATATACATGAATCAAAATAAACAAATAAGAGGGAGCCTTCACAAAGGTTGCTCAGGAGAAGTCTCAGCAATAAGCAGAGCCCTAGAAAGAGGAGGCACCAAAGGGTGATCATTCGAAGCCTTAGTACTGGGCAGAACCCCAGAAGGAGGAGGCACCAAAGGTTAATCATTTGGAGCTTCATTACACGGTACAACCCCAAAAGACGAAGGCAATAAATGTCTTTGGAACAAACCCATAAACCTCTTATGATCAAGTAAAATCTGACCATCAGATTCGAGCAGCTGGTCAAGCTTTCTTTTCATGTTCGTAGCATAGTCATATGCAAGCTTGTGCAACTATTTATTCTCATGCTTGAGCCCTCTGATCTCTTGTTTGAGATTTATCACTTTAGCCGCCAATGATTCAACTTGGGGTTCGAGCAAGTAAGCGTTGGGCCAAATTAGACACAGAACCTGCACACTGAACACTGAGAGCCAGAGATTCCTTAACAGCCAACTCATTAAATCGTTTGGAAAGTAGTCTGTTATCTTTGGGAGTAAGAAGGTTCCTGGCCACCACCACAACTATTATATCATTCTTCATCACAGAGTCCCCAACGGTAAGAGGACCAGTAGAGGATAAAAAGGATAGGCACCATATGTTGTCTTGAGGAAGCATAGCTGCCTCTTCACCAAAGTTCAAGTCAAAACGACGGTCAGATGGGCCAGACATTTTCAGAAATGATGAAGGAGAAATGAGGTCCAATAAATCTCTGAAGTACAAAAATAAGGGGAAAATTCCTACAAGCAATAACTCTCTGAACGTACTTCTTGCACACAATTGGTGCCCTATAAAAGAAAGGGCAGCAGGGCCGTTTGTTCAAAAATCTAAGAGACACCACTATCCGGATTTCGAGAAACGGATTTTCCTGAGTAAAATATGTCAACGATCCCCACACGTAACATTAGCTCCTCGGGTACCATAAATAACTTTGCCAAAGATCTCTGACAAAGTTTAGACACATAAATTTTGAAGGTCCAGCTACCCTACCATTACCCACAAGGGTAAAGGAACAGCCCCACTGCTTGATAACTGAAAAGTCCCTATGTGTGTCAACCTCCATGCTCCGTGGCAAGGCAGACTGGCAAAAATGTCCAACCTTTACTCACATCGAGAAAACACTCCTAATAGGATTGCTTTCTCAAAAATCAAAGAGGTACCACTCCCCGAATCTCGAGAGCCAAACTCCCACCAGGATTTCTTTCGCAAAAATCGAAGAGGCACCACTCTCCGAAGCTTAAGAGCCAGATCCCCAATATGATTGCTTGTTCAAAAATCGAAGAGGCACCGCTCTCCGAATCTTAAGAGCCAGACTCCCACCAGGATTGCTTTCTCAAAAATCGAAGAGGCATCGCTCTCCGAATCTCGAGAACGAGATCCCCAATAGGATTACTTGTTCAAAAATCGATGAGGC
Source organism: Malus sylvestris (assembly GCF_916048215.2). Lineage (NCBI taxonomy): Eukaryota > Viridiplantae > Streptophyta > Magnoliopsida > Rosales > Rosaceae > Malus > Malus sylvestris. Next base: position 3,208,301 of record NC_062264.1, on the reverse strand, counting down.
ACGGCTCTCCAAATCTAGAGAGCCAGACTCCCAATAGGATTGTTTTCTAAAAAATCGAAGAGGCACCACTCTCCGAATCTCGAAATCCAGACTCCTAACAGGATTGCTTTCTCAAAAATCGAAAAGGCACCACTCTCCGAATCTCGAAAGCCAAACTCCCAATAGAATTGCTTTCTCAAAAATTGAAGAGGCACCATTCTCCAAATCTCGAGAGCCAGATCCCCGACATGATTGCTTGTTTGAAAACCAAAGAGGCACCGCTCTCCGAACTTCAAGAGCCAGATTTCCTTGGATAAAGCTTCTCTATAATCTTCACCCGTAACATCAGCTTTCCAGATACCACAAACCACTTTTTCAAAGTGCTCTAAAAAAGTTAAAACACGTGAATCTTACAGCTCTCACTACATTGCTATGATCGAAAAGGGTAAAGGAACAGCATTACTCCTCGTTGTAGGGACAATTCCTACATATGTCGACCTTCATCCTCCACAGCCAGATATACCTGCAAATAAAAAAAATGCTCAACGTTTCTTCATATCCGAGAGGACACTCTCAGCAGAGTCTCTCGAAATAACTCTACAAAAAGTCACACCAGAGCAAGAGTATATCATATCATTAAGGTTAAAAGTAAAAGTATCCCATATCATGCTTTTCCCTATCTTTTCCTTTGCCCTTGTTCTTACCTGCAAGACAAGGTGAAAGAGAGCAATAAGTCAACACTTGGAATCAAGCTTCCAGTCAGGAACTGACTGCCTGGAACTCATTGCCCGATTCCTTACCTGGCATTGCTCTCGAGTACTCATTTTCAACATATTATGCTTCCAAAAAGATACCACATCTGCCTGATGAACATATAGGGCAAGTGAGAATGATACAAGGAAGCATGTGAAGACAAGCACAACAGAACACGTGCCGATCATCTATTACTTTGTCAACAACAAAAGTATCCCATATCATCAAGGTCAAACGCACTCTTGATTTGATGGACTTGTTTTGACCCTCAAATTCTTTAGTCGGCATTATACTCTGAAGGAAACCAGAAAACCCTCGAGCCCAGTTCAAGAATAAATATGTGGAAAGTTACTTCTTCAAAAGCAAAAGTATATCATATCATCTCTTCTCCATGTCATTTTCTTTGTCCTTGTTGATGTCTACAGAACAAGGAGAATGAGAACAATCAACCGAAACACGAGATCAAACTTTTGATCTAAGACTGACTGCTTGGAACTCTGATTGCTTACTTTGTCTGTCACCTCTTTCGGCAGATCTCCTCGCTCAGAGACTTGGGGGACTCCTACTATAGGGTTTGTATTGACCAAGCCCAAAACTACAAGTAAGCTTCAAATGAAATTGATACATTACCTTGTGCATCTCCATCGGTTAAAGATACTAGCCCTGGATGGAGGAAAAGTACTTCCAAAGAATATGTCACATCTACTTATGAGACAGATACGGCAAGTGAAAATGATACCACACTTCAGTACTTAGAAGTTTCGTGATTACTCAGCGGCTTGGATCTTGCAAGTCCCCAACCGAGGAGCTTCCCTCACTCGGGAACTTAGGGGAGCACTATTTGTACCATACTTGACCAATCCCGAAACTACCAAAACGTTATATCGTCTAGGACCTAGAAGAGTTTCCCTTCAACCAGGAGGCCAATCACAGCGCAACACGTGTCAACACTAAGAGGACAATCACAGGGCAACACATGTCAACATCAAAGGCCAATCACAGCATGACACGTGTCAAGGCCAGAACAAAACTAGAAACTCTCTTCTATAAAAAGAGATCATTCTCCCACAATAATCCCTAATGTCATTTGCACTAAATCATTCACTAGTACTCACTAAAGGAGAGCTTGAACCTATGTACTTGTGTAAACCCTTCACAATTAATGAGAACTCCTCTACTCCGTAGACGTAGCCAATCTGGGTGAACTACGTATATCTTGTGTTTGCTTCCCTGTCTCTATCCATTTACATACTTATCCACACTAGTGACCGGAGCAATCTAGCGAAGGTCACAAACTTGACACTTTCTGTTGTACCAAAGTCCTCACTGATTTTGTGCATCAACAAAACTCACCGAGGTGCCAAATAACATTGGCTGTCAAGTTTCCACCTGCAGTCACATTAGCCCTCATTTCACCAATTAATAAGTACTTCTACAATCAGCAAGCTTATTCCAAATTCTACTGAACAAATGATGAGTCAGTTTTCCATGTATTCAAACTTAATTTGTCCTTGTTTTCGAATTCAGTTATTTATGACAAGTAAGATACTAAGATGTACTGGTACTATCTTTCCCAATTACACTTGACGAACGAGTTCAGTAACCCTAACATCATTGCTGATTAATTTTTCAATTGATACTGAATTTATAGCTAAACTATTCCCCAACCAATAAAGTTGAGTCGCACCTTCCAATTTCACTAAGAAATTCATGATTAGTAGAGAGAAAAGAGAAAAGGCAAGGAATTAAAAACATGTTTTCCTTCAAAGGGAACATAAAATACAAGGTCCTGATACTGGCAGACATAAGCTAGAAGTTGCTCTATGTTTCTGTCCTTGGCATTGACGACCTTATAGAAATCTTGAACCGACAAGGCGACAACACAGAAGGTGGAAGTGGAATAGACGTTATGCCACACGATCCATCGGCACTACCAAAAACTCTCCATCTATCCTTTTTATTGCAATTCTTCTAAACATTTGAAATTATTTTTGGCTCCCGCGATCTTCCGCTTAATGATAATTGGTTAGTTACTTGGTTGTTGCTGATATGACTTGCTGCATTGAGTGCTAATGGAAAAGGGAAAATAATATGTTGAAGTTGAAGCTCTTCTTTGAGGTCAGGATTGTTAGAGCAATTATGTTTTATTTAAATATATTTATGTTTTGCTTTATTACCAATATTAAAAGTCAATTGATTTTGGCTTAAGAAGTTATGCAATCAAACCATTTTGTTTTTATTCCCGGTGTGAATATAAGTTACGTTTTGATTGTCCCGCCGTGGTTTTTATCTTTTGATTGCACCATAAACTCTCTTGATTCCCTACGGTTTTGCATCCCATAAACATCCTTGATTTCTTACGGTTTCACACCCTCCAACATCTATTTCTTTATATATATATATATAGAGAGAGAGACACACACACACACATATATTAGTTAGTAGAATTGAAGAATAGATATAAAGGAAGAAAAGTTTTACATATATTGATTTATAAAAAGCAACATATTTGAAAGGTGTAAGTTAGAAGGTTCTTCCGGTGTGCAAGGAAGAATCTTATCAGAAGAAGGTTCTGGGCTGTTTTATCCTGGGGACGACGTGGTGTTTGTGAACTGCTTGCACACTTTGGGCAGAGCCGCGAAACGTCTTAAAGAGAGCGACTTAGTCCGCGACTCATCCCAAGAATCATTCACCACTCAAGGCTTCTACATTTTTCGGGTAACTTCTTTCCTTTCTATTACAGAAAACAACAATTTTAAGACGTTATCAATCTACCATGGAATCTGAAAACAACACCACACTCGACCTTATCAAGCCTTCCAAGTTTGAGGGTCTCCACTTTAAGCGTTGGAGGCAGAAGATGTTATTTTTTCTCACCACAAAAAAAAATTGGCTTCTTTTTGCACCACTGTCAAACCAACTCTCCCTGAAGAGCCCACTATTGCACAGACCAAGGCTTCACAAACTTGGATTGAAAATGATTTTCTTGCTAAGAATTATATTCTTAATGGATTGTCCAATGACCTTTATGACTACTACTCTGATTATGGCACTGCTAAAGATTTATGGGAGGCACTTCAGAAAAAATATGACACTAAGGAAGCTGGAGCTAAGAAATTTGTTGTTAGTCGTTATTTGAAATATCAGACGATTGATGATAAATCTGTTGAAGCACAATCTCATGAATTACAGAAAATTGCTCATGAAATTATTTCTGAAGGTATGGTTTTAGATGATCAATTTCAGGTTGTTGTCATCATTGATAAATTGCCACCAACCTGGAAAATTTTCAAGAACTCACTCTGTCACAAGACAAAAGAGTTCTCCCTGGAAAGCTTGATCACTCGACTTCGCATTGAGGAAAATGCCAGGAAACAAGAATTGAAGGAGGAAATTCTGGTCGTGTCAAACAACTAGAAGGCTGCCAACTTCAACCGAAACTAGACTCTAGCTGTGCTAAAGCCAAATGGGAAGAACATGAAGATTCAGAACAAGAATCACAACAAGTACCTCAACAACAACACAAACAAGGTTCAGAATCAAAATCCCTCTCATCTCCAGAATAGGTACCAACCCCCCTCATGTGCTGCTTCTGATTCGCGACAATTTGAATGCTATAACTGTCACAAGCTGGGCCATCTTGCTCGGAATTGCAGAAATAAGAAAAGCCTTGCTCCACAGGCAAATCTTGTTGAAGAGCAACTGATTGCAATGATATCAGAAATCAACTTTGTTGATGGATCCGAGGGGTGGTGGGTGGACACTGGCGCTTCTCGCCATGTTTGCTATGATCGTTCTCTTTTCAAGACTTATTATGTGGATGAGGGAATGAAGGTGTTGTTGGGTGATTCGCACTCAACTGATGTTGCTGGTACTGGAGAGGTGGAGCTGAGGTTCACCTCTGGAAAAACCATGATACTGAAAGATGTGATACACGCTCCAGCAATAAGGAAGAATTTGGTCTCGAGCTTTCTTCTCAATAAGGCTGGATTTACTCAAACCATTGGAGCAGATACGTATACTCTTACTAAAAATAGGGTTTTTGTGGGAAAGGGATATGCTACTGATGGAATGTTTAAATTGAATGTTGATAAAATGTCATAATTGAGTCACTTGATGCTGATTTTTAAGAGAATAAATTTCCTTTTAATTTTCGAAATAGTGGGGGTTCTAATTCTTCTAAAATTTATGAACCTGCTGTCAGATACCCCTTTATGGGAGAAGAAGAATGATGGTTGAGAAACCTACTGTCAGATACCCCTTTATGGGAGAAAACAATTCCAGTCATATACTGTCTGAAGAAAATTTAGCCGATCCTTTGACGAAATGACTAACATGAGAAAAAGTTTGGAAAAATCCTTTGATGAAAGGACTGACATGAGAAAAAGTTTGGAAAACCTCGAAATGGATGGGACTAAAGCCCGTAGAAAATTGAGTCATTTGTGATAGCAACCCAACCTATAGACTGGAGATCCCAAGAAATAGGTTCAAAGGGTAATAACAAGTCACAAGTGATATGAGTGAAGTCTTGCTAATTTTAATTTGGAATATTATTCCATGTCCATCCCTAAGAAGCATGGCATCCTGGAGCGCTTTTAGGTTGAGATTTTTTCTCTTAGTAAGGTCTATACTCTATGTTGAGTGGGATATCTAGCTACAGGAATATCCTTGATAGTCTTACCTATGTGAATGTGGAAGTGAGGCTGCTTCCTATGAAATCTTGGGCAAGTTTCTAGAGCGTTCACTATACTGGGATACAAGCACATGGCTGTAATGTGCTGACTTTTTGAACTTCACCTTAATAAAGTTATGTGTGTGGTGTTGTCAGAGATAGAGTTCAAAACTATAAGTTACTCTAGTATAATCTGGATCACTAACACTATGTACAGGTTCAAGTTGAGAAACACCTTTACTTATGCATAGCTTCATAATATGTTGCTTGATTAACGATTTTTAAACAAAAACAAGTGGGGGATTGTTAGAGCAGTTATGTTTTATTTAAATATATTTATGTTTTGCTTTATTACCAATATTAAAAGTCAATTAATTTTGGCTTAAGAAGTTATGCAATCAAACCATTTTGTTTTTATTCCCGGTTTGAATATAAGTTACGTTTTGATTGTCCCACTGTGGTTTTTATCTTTTGATTGCACCATAAACTCTCTTGATTCCCTACGGTTTTGCATCCCATAAACATCCTTGATTTCTTACGGTTTCACACCCTCCAATGTCTATATATATATATTAGTTAGTAGAATTGAAGAATAGATATAAAGGAAGAAAAGTTTTACATATATTGATTTGTAAAAACAACATATTGGAAAGGTGTAAGTTAGAAGGTTCTTCCGGTGTGCAAGGAAGAATCTTATCAGAAAAAGGTTATGGGCTGTTTTATCTTGGGGACGACGTGGTGTTTGCGAACTGCTTGCATACTTTGGGCAGAGCCACAAAACGTCTTAAAAAGAGCGACTTAGTCCGCGACTCATCCCAATAATCATTCACCACTCAAGGCTTCTACATTTTTCGGGTAACTTCGTTCCTTTCTATTACTGAAAACAACAAGGATAATGTGACCATGGCTGAGAGGCCATGAATTACAAGCTAAGAAATTGTCTGAGAGGAAGGAGAGAAGACTGTTAGACATCTTCATTAACTGTTAGAGAATAAACTAATTGCAAATGAGGCAAGGAATTGATATTCCATATACAGTATATAAGATGGAAAAAAATTTCTGGCCCAAATAATTGATCATGAAATTGCCTGAGTGGGCTGTTCTCAGAGTGTGGGCTGATCTTGCATTGAACAAAAATTAAGATTGGAGATGTATTGAGCATCAAAGCCACTCAAAATAACAATGTCATTTCAAAAATAATCAAGCTTAGAACTTCGCAAGACTCCAAGGTCCTCCTGCACTCATTTCTTTACAAATATTCCTTTGTGTTTTGTTTTTTATCGTTGGGTGCATGATGACCTACAGTTTTCATTGGTTGTTGACAAACAATACAATATTTATAAAAATATTTTACAATAAGCCAAAAAACACTGAATTTAATAAATGCATGTCTGCACAATGTAGCTAGCCACAACTAGATAACAAACTCATCACAAATATATATCGTTTTTGCATCCATGTCAGTAGAACTAGAGACTTTCTCCGACCAAGTATAGACAACTACCTCTAAATTGATATGCAAAGGGCTTCTAGTTTAGATGTAATTAATGGTATTCACTAGAAGTTTCACATTATTTCTTGTGCTATTGTGACAACATCAATAGAAGTGTCAATGTTATTTAAGTTGAGAAGTGATGGCATGTCTGACCTTTTTGTTTATCTATAAGGTATGTTGAGCTTCTTGCAATTTTTTTCTGGTACATACGTGTCTCCAATATTGTTCAGTTACCATTCAAGCAATTTCTGACCTCTTTTAATTCCCTTTTCTTCACCCTCTTAATTAGCTGGAAAGTGTTATTGGAGCAGTATATATCAAGCAAAACCACAAATGCAAATTGAATTAGTTTTGCAAATTAAAATCACTCTCAGTGGGCTACCAAATGTAGTTGGGGGATCACTTGCCCCCACCATCCATACATTACTTATCTCCTTACAGATATCCACTTGTTTCCATTTCACATTGAGGAGACATCCTTATGAGACCCCTACCCTAATGATACATCATTTTCCTTATTCTTTTCTGTTTGTATGTTTCCTATATTCCTAAAATTCTCCTCATTGGCACACTGACTAGAGATTCCCTATAATTGTAGGCTTCTAGACCCAAGTATGTTCACTTTCTATCTTCAAGAGTCCTAGTGGCTCACACGCTAATTTCTTTTAAAAACATCTAGTCATTGAATTCAGGAATTTATGCTTCCGCTACTTGAGCATCCACAATAATAGAAAAGGAAAAACAAAAGCAAGCCAGGGAGGTGCATGTAAAGCTTTAATTAATTGACTGCATGAAAAGGCCAAATCTGTGATGCTTTTGCATTGGGGTAGTAGTGTTGGGGAGGTTCATGCATGAGGAAGGAAAAGAGTCTTTTTTCCTTGAAGAGTCATGGACCTATGTTGTTGTCCCTTCACAAAAGCACTTACATGAGAGATGAACTACTTTATCAATACAACATGATATCTTGAGTCCTCACCATGCTCATATCACATAGAAAGTTGAAGTGTCACCTCTTTTTTATCTTTTCATTTTTCATTTTTTGGGTCTTTCCTCTTTTGGGTTAGGAGGGCTGCTTAGTCATTTTCACTGTATGGATTGTTATACAATTAACTGATAAGATGAGCAATCATTATTTGAAAAGGGATTTACAATGAATCCATCAAACACTTGAAGAAACTTACAAAGAAAAACGGTATAACTGAAATTTGAAACCCAGCAGAACAATAGCAAACCACATCAGATGTCAAGTAAATGACTAAGCAGTGGAACATGCATCTGTGTAGAAAGTAGCTTTTGTTTATTTTATCACTTAGGCCACTTAAAGAACTGTTTGATATGCATTTCGGGTTTAGTTTTCACTTATTGTGCTTGAGATAGGGCGAAATGTATGGGGTAAATGAGGGATGAAGAAATGTGGTGAAGAGCGGGAAAGAAACAAAGAAATAAATGAAAACAAAATCTTGAAAGTGTAACTACGAGAAATAATTTTTGGCTTATGATTTTTAATTTTTACTTTCCGTACGCATGTATTCTACATCACTCGCACCATCACTCATTCACTCTTTTATATCCCTAATCGCTCCCATATATTTCCACTCTATTTCTAACACAAAAATGAGAACTAAAACACAATACATGAAATGGATATCAGACGATTTACTTTATACTGTCTAGTAGTGATTCTGCCTCACATAATTTATAATTATTATGTCATTAGTTTTAACTAATTTCCAAATGTTAAGAGAGGCAAAACAAAAATTTCTATGCCCAACAGAAAAGAAGGCGAACAGTATAAACTTGTCAATTTTACGAAGTGAGACGAGCCTCTCATAACCTCAATCATACAAACTGCAATTACATCCCTTCATGCTCAAAATAGACAATATATATATATATATATATAGTTCCCAATCTATATCAATGCATCTATGCTATGTCGCTCAATTGGAAAACCAACTTAAAAGATTTGTACGTGTACATCTCTTTAGTTCTTTGAAGGATCACATGTAGAGAGATTGAAAAATAGCAGTGTTGTTGCCAACCTCATCATGCCAAGCAATTCAATCACTATCATTCTTTTGCTTCTCAGCATCTTTCTGTTTCCTTCCGTCTCTGCTCTGAACCAAGAGGGTATCTCCCTCCTTTCATGGCTTTCAACCTTCAATTCTTCTTCCTCTGCCGCCTTCTTCTCTTCGTGGACTCCCGCTGATCAGGATCCATGCAAATGGGATTATATCAGATGTTCCAGTAACGGGTTTGTTTCCGAAATCACAATCACCTTGATCCATATTCCTACCAGCTTCCCAATCCAGCTCCTCTCCTTCAACTATCTCACCACTCTTGTACTCTCAAATGGGAACCTCACTGGAGAAATCCCACGCGCGATTGGAAACTTGTCTTCGCTTATCACCCTTAATCTCAGCTCCAATGCTCTAACAGGTGATATTCCACAAGAGATAGGAAAGTTATCCAACCTGCGGTTGTTATCACTCAATTCAAATTCATTGCATGGTGCAATTCCCATAGAAATTGGAAACTGTTCAAAGCTTCAACAGCTTGAAGTGTATGACAACCATCTATCCGGAAAGGTTCCTGCAGAAATAGGCCAGTTGTTAGCTCTGGAAGTTTTTCGTGCAGGCGGGAATCCTGGAATTCATGGAGAAATTCCAATGCAAATATCAAAGTGCAAGAGTCTAACTATTCTTGGCCTGGCAGCTACCGGAATCACAGGGAAGATTCCAAGCAGTGTTGGAGAACTAAAGAATCTTCAAACTCTTTCGGTCTATACTGCAAACCTTTCAGGTGACATCCCTCCGGAAATTGGTAATTGTTCAGCCTTACGAAATTTGTTTCTGTATGACAACCAGCTTTCTGGTCAAATTCCTGGTGAGCTTGGTCTGTTGAAAAGGCTTAAAAGAGTTCTGCTATGGAAGAACAATCTAAGGGGAAGCATTCCGAGCGCACTAGGGAACTGTTTGGATTTGATAGTTATCGATTTCTCAATAAATCTTCTGAGTGGTGAAATTCCTCTCTCTTTTGCAAATTTAGTGGCACTGGAGGAGTTTCTGCTGTCTGAGAATCAGATATCAGGCAACATACCACCTTTATTCGGAAACTTTTCAAACTTAAAGCAACTTGAATTGGACAACAACAGATTTGCGGGCGTGATTCCACCTGTCATTGGGCAGCTGAAAGAACTTACTCTGTTCTATGCCTGGAATAATCAGCTCCATGGAAGCATACCAAATGAGCTGGCCAATTGTGAGAAACTTCAAGCGCTGGATCTTTCACACAATCTCCTCACTGGGTCAGTTCCAAGTTCTCTCTTTGACCTCAAGAACTTAACTCAATTGTTGCTGATATCAAATCAATTTTTAGGAGAAGTTCCAAGGAATATCGGTAGCTGCACCGGCTTGGTCCGCTTAAGGCTGGGATCAAACAACTTCACAGGTCAAATTCCATCAGAACTTGGACTCCTGCATAGATTGAGCTTCCTTGAATTGTCAGAAAATCAATTTACTGGGGAAATTCCTCCTGATATCGGAAACTGCACTCAGTTAGAAATGGTTGACTTGCATGGAAATCAGCTGCAAGGCATGATTCCTTCGTCTTTGCAACTCCTTACTGGTCTTAATGTTTTAGACCTTTCCATGAACCAGATAGAAGGCACGATTCCTGAAGAGTTGGGCAAGTTAACATCCCTAAACAAACTGGTCATCAATGGAAATCGCATCATGGGTTCCATTCCTAAATCGTTGGGCCTATGCAAGGATCTGCAGTTGTTAGATATGAGCAGCAACAATATCACTGGCACCATCCCAGATGAGATCGGACGCTTGCAAGAGCTAGATATTCTCTTGAATCTGAGTTGGAATTCTCTGAGAGGCCCCATTCCAGAAAGCTTCTCAAATCTCTCAAAACTAGCCAATATGGACCTCTCCCATAATTTTTTGACAGGAAGCCTCAGAGTACTGGGTAGTCTTGACAATCTCGTGTCCCTAAATGTCTCACACAATGACTTCTCAGGTCCACTTCCCAATACTAATTTCTTCAAAGACATTCCTTCAACTGCGTTTGCTGGTAACCCGAAGCTGTGTATCAACAGAAATCAGTGCCACTTGAATGACAACCTGCACGACAAGAAATCAATCAGATATCTACTTGTTTGCGTTCTTCTTAGCGTGACTGCAACCATCATGGTTATGCTCGCTGGAATATTTTTATTTGTCAGAATTTGTGGAATCACATTTGGGATGCACAGTGAACAAGAAAATGATCTGGTGTGGGCCTTCACCCCATTTCAAAAGCTTAATTTTTCTGTTAATGATATTGTGACTGGGCTATCAGAATCAAACGTTGTGGGAAAGGGTTGCTCAGGAATGGTTTATCGTGTGGAGACTCCAACGAAGCAGGTCATTGCAGTGAAGAAGCTATGGCCGGTAAATAATGGCGAGCTCCCAGAGAGGGACTTGTTTACGACAGAAGTTCATACTCTTGGATCAATTAGGCATAAAAACATAGTGAGGCTTCTGGGGTGTTGTAACAATGGAAAAACCAGACTTCTTGTGTTTGATTACATCGCGAATGGGAGTTTGGCCAGCTTGCTACACGAGAAGAGGCTGTTCTTGGATTGGGATGCAAGGTACAAGATTGTACTGGGAGCAGCTCAGGGTTTAGCTTATCTCCATCACGATTGTATACCTCCGATAGTTCATCGAGATATCAAGGCTAACAACATCTTGGTTGGACCACAGTATGAATCTTTTATAGCAGATTTTGGCATTGCAAAGCTTTTGAATTCTCCAGAATGCTGCAAAGCCTCCAACACAGTTGCAGGTTCCTATGGCTACATTGCTCCAGGTAAGTGTAAATCACTCGGATTCTTTCATAATCCGTTCATATGTTTATTAAGGTTGTCGATTAATTGAACATAATGGTTAATACATTATTGCAGAATATGGATACAGTTTGAGGATCACAGAGAAGAGCGATGTGTATAGCTATGGAGTGGTGCTCCTAGAGGTCCTGACCGGGAAGGAACCAATGGATAACAAGATCCCGGAAGGTGCCCATATTGTCACTTGGGTGAATACGGAACTTAGAGTAAGGAAAAGAGATTTCACATCAGTTCTAGACCAGCAGCTAATTTTGCTATCAGGGACACAAACCCAAGAGATGCTTCAGGTGCTTGGGGTGGCTCTTCTCTGTGTGAATCCTTGCCCGGAGGAAAGGCCAACTATGAAAGATGTTACAGCAATGCTCAAGGAGATTCAACATGAGAACGAGGATTGTGAAAAACCAGATTTTCTTGGCAAAGGAGTTGCTACAAACCGAAACGCTACAGTTCACAGTTCTAGTTTCTCCAGGTCATCTGAACCTCTAATTGGATCACCTTCTTGTTCTCCATAAACTCCTAAAGTTATCGTTCCTGTTCATTGATTTGAGTTTACTTCTTGTTCAGATTTTTTTTTTTAAAGTACAATTTGTATAGTTAATGTTTTGTAGTAGCAACAAGACATGTTTATGGTGTTTCACCGACTCAGGCGCACACAGTAGTGAATAAAAGTAAAATATCCCGAGCTAGTAGTTCAATACAATCTGGAGCATAATCTATGTTTGACAATTCTAGGCTGAGAGATTAAAAGAGAAACAGCGTAAACAGAATCCCAAGTCCTTCACATTTCAGAAATTCAGATACGACTTTTGTGGCGGTGTCTATTTGTTCTCTTTTGATCTCATTCTGGATCTCATTCATCTGTAACAACTAAGATATTATTATATGTTTTGTTGCATTAAGGGCCCGTTTGATAACCATCTCAGTTTTTAGTTTTCACTTTTTTATTTGACTTAAATAGGAATACAAGGAATGAGGGATGAATAAGAATATCGGAGGGGGCAGTAGGAAGAATGTGGAAGAAATGCACATGGAATGCTACATGAAAACAAAAAGCTAAAAATCTCTAGTTTTTTGTTTTCATTCTGTACACCACTTTATGTGCATTTCTTCCTCCTTCCTCCAACCACATTCCCTCCACATTCTCAATTCCTCCATGGTTCTTTCTATTTTCTCTTTATCTTAAGCGAAAAAGACGAAAACTAAAAACTAAAAACTAAAAAGGTTATTAAACGGACACTTAGCGTCTAAAATTTACAACCAAAAATAACTTTGATACTTCATTATTTAAAGCCAAAACTCCACCACGTTGTCCCAACAACACAACAATAACCTGCTTCCAATGGCAATGCAAGTTTGTAGTACGTAATACAATTAAGAATTTGGGGACCAAAAGCAGTAGGCATAGGTTCCGAGGCTTATTCAAACTGTGTCATGCGTGTGGGGTCTGACTAAAAAGCAATGGTGGTGACAATCTTTTTTAGCAAAAGCCAGATAAAAACATGAAATTATGAGAAGGAGAAAAAGCAGCAAATTTGGACCACCATATATCCTTCTCAAGCTTTTTTCTCTCCCCACCAAGGTCTAAAATATCGATGATATCGGAAATATCGGTAATCTTAAAACACGGAAATTTTGATGGAAATATCAGGATATTATCGATATTGATAAAAATTGAATAAAAACCACGGAAATTGTAAGAAAAACTTGGAAATTTTTATTGAGACTTTGCGGATGTTTATTTAGTCAATTATCTATTAGTTTATCACAAAAAAAATTGGAAGGAAATGCATTGCATGATGGATTTAACTTATTTAAGTTGATTATATAGCGAGCTGGCAAACATTGTAAGTGTAGATTATATGTAGTAATTAATGAAAGAAGTTTAAACACACCATAATCATTTATATATAATGAATTAGTACAATATTTTACACTTTATACATTGCATGGTAAGATACATGAGTAACTTAGTACCACATAGAGTTCCTATCAAGGTCTAAAATATCGATGATATCGGAAATATCAGTAGTCCAAAAACACGAAAATTTCGATAAAAATATCGGGATAATATCGATATTTTAGACTTTGCTCCCCACAACAATTATTTAAGAAAGGAAAAAGAAATTTCATGTTTCCAAGTCCTTTGACATGTGGTACTGGACCATCTCAGGCCCGCTGATTTTATATCGTAGCTAAGATTATCACACTCTAATGGCTAGGACTACAAGCAACCATCAACTAATCATTCTTCTAAGGCCCCGTTTGGGATTGAGGTGATTTTAAAAAAAGCCGCTGTGAAAAAAAGCTGAGGGTCATTTTTGTGTTTGGTAAACTGAAAAAAAAAGGCTTATTTTGGAAGCTGCTGTGAGAATAAGCTGAAAATCAAAGGAAAAGCTGAAGCTGCTATTTGCTGCTTTGAAAAAAAACCAGTTTTTTCAAAGCACACGGAGCTACAGTGCTCCTTTAATGAAAAGACACACTATCATCCTGATTTTTTTTCCAAAAGCACTTTCACAAAAAAGTTTACCAAACACTCTACTGGCTTTATTTCACAGCCGCTTATTCTCACAGCACAGCCGCTTATTCTCACAGCAGCTTTTTTTCAAAGCACAGCAATACCAAACCAGCCCTAAATCTTCTCATAAAAGCAACTGTACCTCAAGAACTGAATTTAACTATATATTCGCTGATCAAGAATGAATAATGATGCAATAGTTGATTGCACCGGTGAATAGGAACTTCCTCTTCAACCCACTGAGTCCAGGGTTTAAACCCTCCCCCCTCCTCAGTTTAGATTAGTACAAAACGTCTTTTGTAATTCAAAAAAGAATGAATAATGATTTATATGCAGAAATTCTCCATGCCAAACTTCTAAGGAATGGACGCGACACCTATTGGTCGGCATCGATCAGCATGCTATTGTTTCAACTGCTAGGGGCACAGTGCTTCAATCGGCGCCCACCCTTTTATCGATTTTTCCCATTCCCGGCATGCTCAATTATGTTAGGCAGGGTAAGAAAATCAGAACCTCAAAATTTGTAATTGCTCGAAGAGATCTTAGAACACAATCAAATGCAGAAGTATGAAAAATAGAAGAGTTTATTTGTACTTCACTGTGAAAGAAAAATCAAAACACAAGCCAGCTAAAAGCATCTACTTAATAAATTGTTCCACATTATCACCTACTTAATAAATTGTTCAACAATATATATCTCCTAACTCACTCATGCGCTGATGATTTCAAGTTCCAACCTAGACACAATAAGGAAGGTGGGATATGGAAAGCGAAAACCTACCCTTCATTGTATAATAAAGAGAAATAGAAAAAACAAACTAGGACCATTCGTGCACCTAGACATGTGACAGAAGGAAAACCCAGTTACAAATGAAAAGAACATGTCCATATCAGCTGTCAAAGGTGAAAATGTCTCTAAACTTATCCTCCCAAACATCCTACAGCTTTATACATCTCACACAGTAACAGGGAAAACATACCATATTGCGTTCTCCTCTAGGCCCATGTCCATGATCTTGCAATGTGCTGGTGCATTCAGTTGCAAGGTTTTAGGCAAGACGCCGAGATCTAGTGTACCAAATATTGGGGGAAGTAGCAAACATTGGAGCTCATGTGTGCAAATATCATCAGGCATCCCATATTTTGAGGGAGACAAATTTATTGATTAATATAGTATATAAAAACATTGTAGGTTTCCAATTACAACAGCTTCTCACCGAAATGAGGGAAAGGAAATAAAATATTATAGCATATCCTATCTTTATGTGGTTTCAGAAACTGAAAGCAATGAAAAAAGGAATATTAGAGGAACAACGAGAAGAAATTATACGTTACATTCTGATATAAATAAGGCTGCCGTCCATTCAAAAGAAGCGTCATGAAGAAAAAATTTACTCGCAGAATATAATCTCAAGAAAGTTGAAACCAAGTTTACATATCACAGTTATCTCTAGGGGTGCCACTTTATGCTGCATCCAACACTTCAAAAAAATAATGACTTTCAGAATATAACCATGCAAGACCATAATCCTAAAGACCTAAAAAAAAAAATAGCATAAGAATTACCTGGGTTTCTGATTCGATGGTACTGGTTGGCAACTGAGAGCACAATCTATTGCCAGGCTTAAGTCCCTATATGGAATGGAGTATTTCAAATCAGTTCCTATACCTCAGAATATATGTTCTAATGCTAACATGTGAACATATTAAAGATAAAACCACATAGGCCTACCTTCCAGTTACAGACACATTATTACTAGGTCTTGAATCATCAAACTGGCCATGGTACACCAGTTCAAATGGCCTCCGTCCATCCTGTTAAGTAGTAATAATTTTAGCTGCGTGATAGAAATGGTAAAAATAAAAATAAAAGGTCGATAAACTCAAATTTAGATCACATTGACAATTTACAATTGGTCCCGTAAAGAAAAAAGTGAAATGAGGTACTGTCCTTAAACAGTTTCAACAAATTGATTGGTGTAGGTTGTGGTCACCTTTTTAAATAGGAAGAACTCGGGTGTGCAAACTGTTCCAAAATCTCGGGCCACGTCCTGTGACTGTATTAAACACATTCAACAATGATAATGAATTCACTATTCAAAGAGTTACCAGGAGCATTACTTGAAACACTATTAGACTTCATACAAGGTGTGACATGAATTCAACTGCCCTCGAAATCTCAGTTTTAGGAATGGCTAGCCTACAGCTGACAAAAAAATACAAGACCAGTAGAATAGGAAAAGGAAAAAAGGTGACTTAACTTGCTGAAGTTGCATAATAATCAAGACTATCATTTCTTGATTGTTTCTAATAGGCTACATCTAAGAAAGCAAATTCTTTTTACACCCCTATACCATCAAATTTTACACTTGCAAAGACTTTTGCTTTTTAGGGACCGATGTTTCATAAAATGAACCACCGATTTAGATAATGTTTTGAATATTGCGTTTAAGAATGGGAAAAACAGAATGAACAAGGAGACTGAAAAAATCAAGATGGACAATACCAAGAATTAAGGTGGTTCGGCTATATGTGCCTACGTCCACGGGAGAGCAACAACAATCTTTCACTATATCATAATAAGTACAACCAATAATCTTGCCAAGACTCTAGAATTAAGAACTTGACGATAAACTTGAAAGAACAAGAAAAAGAAATACACTCTTTATCTCTATTCTTTTCTGTCGCACACACTTTGCCCTTACAACATTCTCTCACTCCAGTCCCTTGAGTGGTATACAAAATATTGTTTTGCTCCAAATTCAAAACTAGTACAATAGCCCCTTTATATAGACATAATAAAGGTCTTTCTTCAATTAGGATTACTAATCCAAATTGGAATCTAGTTATGAATCGTTCTCCAATTGAGAAACTAACTCCAACTGGGTAAACAACTCCAATTGGGAAAACAACTCCGCTTTGGAAAACAATTTAATCATCTAAAACTATATTTCCCAATAGCCTTAGGACAACTCATCTTGGGCTGGAAAACCCAATAGATAAAACCTCCCAGCCTGTCTTGCATGCCAAAGATCAAGCTACTCATGCACTTGTAGCCATTAGTATCTCATCTTTTAAATTTTTTTTTTTTTTTTTTTGTGTTAAATATAGTTCAAGTTTGAATTAGTACATTGAGAAACTTAATTTTGATAGTGTGTGCGTACATGTATGACTGAGAACTTTGCATTTATACCAAAACCTGCCAGATTCTTATGAGAGTAAGATATTATCGCTCAGCAACATGCATATTTTCACAGGCCCCGATAAAAGAGCAAAATGAGATAAAGCACGCCAGATCTATAAAGCAGGTTGAGATTGGCACTTTGGCAGTAGTATACCTCATCATATAGATATGGGAAAGGATATTTGAACAGTTTAGCATCTTCTGCCATAAATTGTGGTCCATCCTGTCAGGAAGAGTTCCACAACCGACGGATCATACAATAGCTTTACAAGCTCTATCCCCAAACTATGGAGCTAGTAGAATCTAGTACCTGTGGATGTGTAGCTACAGAATTTGAAGATATTGCAACAACCGCTAGTCCTTTCTGGGAAAAAGTTTTAACAAAATAATTGTAACAAATACACAAATAAACACATTTGAATAGGTTAGTATCATATGCTCCTTTGCACGGTGAAGTTTGGGGTACAACTGTCAAATGAAGCAAGCCTCTTAGAAGGAAAAAATTTCAGCCATCGAAAGTCTTACCTTCATATAGAAATTTGCAAGTTTCACGATACTTTTTTTCAGGTGCTTAACAAATGGGCAGTGGTTGCAGATAAACATAACCTGCACCATCGCACTGTTAACATGCATCCAATCCTTTGCTTATATGCGAAGAAAGACATAATGTATGCAATCTAATATTTTATTTAGTAAAGAAACCACATAGAGTTTACTTCCAACATTAAGAGGAGGCAGCAGATTACAGTTTGTGCACTATAGGTCCATTGTGCTGATCTGTTCATATGTCACATATCGCAGTAGATTTCATAATTATTTTCCCTAATTTTCTCAAGCTACATATGACCTAGCTAGGTTATGTGCAGGTATGCACAGAAAAATTGGCAGCTGAAACGTTACAGATGTCCGGTGATGGCACATAGATCTCCTTACTAATGATAAAGCATAAAAGGTTCCAGTTAAATCAGAATAAATTGGTTGCTTCAAGAAATGACACTTGGAACGAATATTATCTTGCTCAGTATAATCTATTGGCCAATAGTTATGTAAACTTCTATATGTAGACTGTTGCATTTCTTGTACTATAGAAATGAACTAAAGTGGTATTCTAGCAACCAAATAACTAATAGTGATCAAACTATTTAGTAGGACTCCAGAGAATTCATCCATTTTCAAGGTTGGGATAATCAATGGTATTCTAGTTAGTTGTGTATGCTCTCACCCCCAGCTTAATCCAGTGCTAAGCGTGCTGTGTATGGAAAATAGCGAGATACTATCTCATTTTTTAGTGATATAAAGCTTGCAACATTCCAAAAACTCGGATATCTAGCAGGCTAGCCGTTGGCTGTCAGTACTACAAGCGCCTGCTTGGTGAGCTGGTTGGGATAAGTTGTGACCAATTAAAATGAACTTGACTCCGGTCCTTTGTTTGTTGTGTCAATTGTGGGGTGGAAATGACTGGGCATGAGTCAAATGTGGGGTGGACACGATCGGGCATGATGAGTTATGAACCCACAATAAAGTGGGTTATCTAACCTACCCTTATACATGGGTTACACGTCCTGTCTTACATGTCTATGTCAATCCAATCCTATTTCTAAAGTCGAATCTCATCCAGGCCACTAAACGGGCCCCAAGTGTAAATTATTCCCAAACGACAAAAAAATAAGTGAATTGAATGAACTAACTAACTTCTATAGCTATGTACTTGATCTACAAGTAATTCAGAGCAACGATAAGACCTAGAATCATCATTAACAAAATAAAGGAAACCTCCTTATTGGCTTAGACAAGCACTGCAATTTCCTCATCTAAGAATCTTCCATTTACAACTTGGTTGTGCCACTTCTAACAAGTTTTTAAATTCAAATTCTAGTACGTAAAACGACCGTAAAGTCATTTGCAGTTATTATGTAATAAGGACCTACTTCAGTTCATGCTAATTTATCTAAAAATCCACTCAAACTAAATGCCAATGTCCAATACATGACATATAGTTAGAAAATCAATCAAACAATAATCATCCAAAACACCATTGAAGAAAACACAAAGAAACTCACCAGTAAAGCAGGATGTGATTCAAAATCTTCCAATTTCCAAACTTTCCCAGTAAGTGGCTCCGGAATCTGAAACCAATACCCCGAAACAATCAAAATAAAGAACAAATTTTGAACAAAATTTAAAAAGAACAAGTATATTTTGGCAAAAAATAAAAAGAACAAGTATATATGTAATGCCTCAAAATTGGGAGCTCGGAAGCCCAGAGAGACCCCTTTGGACTCGGTTCGAGCGGCTCGAACCACAAGCTTCGTTGCTGGCAGAGTGGTCCGGAGTTGCAGAGATTCAAAACCCAATTTGAAAGACGAGAATTTTGGTGCGAATTGGAACACAAAGTTTGGCACGGTGCGAGGTGAGCGCAGTGGAGATGCACATAGTGAGCTCACAGTGACTGTTGTGGCAACAGCCATGGCTGATAGATGAGTATGTCGCTTAAGCTCAGTTGTGAGCAACCGTAATTGTACGGCTAAAGAGATATACTTGAAGTTTGGGAAGCTACAATAACCGCCAATAACTGTGTCTGTGTGTGGATTCGGAGTTAAGGGTATATTTGGCATTTTGCTTTCCTTTAACGTTTCCCAAATTTCCGAAGATGCAAATAGCCATTTACCACGGAGAAAAGTGTTGAGTTTTTACATGATGACGTGGATTTGAACTGTATCATTGGTTAATCTAACAAAATCAGTGGTTTGATAAAAAAATGAAAAAAAATAAAAACAAAGTGAGGAGTTTGAGGGATTTTAATACTTTTAATTAAAGCCATAATGTTAGGAAAACTAAATTTCCAAATGGAATTTTGTAAACCAGAAGTTGATAAGTGAATTATTAATTTTGGTTTAAAAATTCGACCTCCCTTCCTAGCATTATCTATTTAGAAATCCACCGTATTCAATTAAGATTTCAAAAAAAATTATAATATTTCAAGTGTATTTAATTGTATCTTCAGTTGAGAATTGCTTGTAAATAGTCTCTCCATCTACTTGTAATCTTTGATGTACTACCTCAAATAGAGCTGTTTTGGCTCATTTCTATCAATGAACGCTATTGTTTTATAAATAAATAAAAAATGATTTTAAAGTATTTTAGAAAGTTGAAGAATTTAAGAGAATGAGATCTCCTATTGTATTTTAAACATTCTCATATCTCACATTTCTCTTGGAGATTTTGAGAAAATTAAATCAAAATTTTATATAAAATCTCTATAAATTTATTAAAAGGAAAACTAATGAAAAGAACTTCAAAACTTTAAATTTTAACCAAAAATCGTCCACTAACTTTATTTATTGATAAGGACAAGAGATAAAAAAACAAAAACTTGTTCAACTCAAAGCGTGTGCACACACGAGCAGTGCGAAAGCAAGCATCTATCAATTTAACAAAAAACCAACAATGCAAAAGCAACACACAAATTACTTTTTAAATATTTCATCGGGAAGGAAAAGGTTAAGAGAGAGACTGTGAGGGTAAAGAGAAGAGAATGCTAACCAAATCCATTCAAACTAACATCAACAAATCCCAAAAAATTTAGAGAGAGAGAAATTTGAAATAAAAAAGGGAACTTTAACGAAAAGCACTCGGTACTGTTCACGTTAACGAAAAACCACATTTTTACACTAAAAAGTCAATCCTGGTACTATTCACTTTACCCTTTATTTTGTCCTTATCATTAAAACTCAAAGTTTTCAAGCTCTTTTCATTAGTTTTCCTAATAAAAAATTATATTGTTGACATCAATACATGACTACTGCTTAGCCCTGCACTTAAGGTAGCCTCTCATCATCATCTCTTGTTCAAATTATGGAATTCTTTATTAATTTTAACCCTAACCAACTAAACCCTAAAAATAAAAAATATTGGATTATGATCCTTAATGAAAGCACATTAGCTTTTCTGATCTTTCATTTATGCTTTTGTTGTTAATTTTATATTGAATAAATTAAAGAAAAGTCAAATAAATTGTTTGAAGAATTGTTAAAGAACAAATAGGAATGTGAAAATCATTATTCTAACTTTGTTATTCATATGATAATGACAAGAGAGCTTCAAATTTTGAACCTTTTATTCAATTTATAAAATAGTTAGTATTCAATTTAAAAAATAGTTATAGTGCTAGTGTTTTATTATAAGAAATGGTAAGTGTTTGGTTTACGAAATAGTGACAATACTAATGTTTGGTTTAAGAAATAGTCAGTGCTTAGTTTATGAAATAATGATAGTACTATTACTTGGTTTAATAAATAGTGTATTTAGTTTACGAAATAGTGATAACACTAGTGTTAGGTTTAAGAAATAATCAGTGTTTTAGTTTACAATGTGTTCGGTTTAAGAAACAGTCAGTGTTTAGTTTACAAAATAGTAATATTACTTGCGTTCAGTTTACGAAATAGTCAGTATTCAATTTACGAAATAGTCAATGCTCAGTTTAAGAAGTAGTGATAGTATTAGTGTTCCGTTTAAGATATAGTCAGTGTTTTGTTTAAGAAATATTGTTCAGTTTAAGAAATAGTCTTCGGTTTAAGAAGTAGTTAATGTTTAGTTTAAGAAGTAGTCAATGTCCTGTTTAAGAAAAGTGACAGTATTAGTGTTCATAAAACTGAATAATAAAATTTTATTTTATTTTTGAACTTGTAATATTATTAATTAGTTTGTTCTAAAAAAATTTGAAAGAATAGTCAAATAAAATAAATAAATAAATAAATTGTTTATGAAGTGAGGTGAAAGGGGAGAGAAGCATGGCGTGGAGAGAGGTGAAAAAAAATAGAGTGAAAAAGTTGATGCGGATGGATGAGGTGAAATGAGAGAAAAATTGATAATAATATGCAAAAGAGGGA
The DNA here is from genome assembly GCF_916048215.2 of Malus sylvestris. Lineage (NCBI taxonomy): Eukaryota > Viridiplantae > Streptophyta > Magnoliopsida > Rosales > Rosaceae > Malus > Malus sylvestris. The sequence continues at coordinate 3,185,917 of NC_062264.1, read as the reverse complement.
GAGAGAAAGAGGTTGAACGGTTGAGTGAGAGAGAGTGTGGATGTGTGTGATATGACGCGTGGGATCGTGCGTTAGTATTTGTTGATTTTTTTTTATTTTTTCGTTATTATGTAAAACTTTTGTTTTTTTCATTAAAATTTGAACATTTTTTATTAAAGTTTAAACCATTTTTATTAAATAAAGTTAGTATATGGTTTTTGGTTAATAAAAAATTTTGAGAAGCCATTTTCATTAAAGCTTTCTTTATTAAACTCCACCAAAAATCTATGAATTTATAAATCTACGACAATCTCTCTAAATTTCAATTGAATGCACACTAATCCGTAATCAAAATAGGTGAAATTGAATTGAGAAGAATTTGATTGATGAGAAATAAGAAAGAGATTCCTAAGAAAGGTGTTTACTAAACTATCAGAAAACGGAGTAGGAATAATGTCAATTCCAGATAAATTGTTTACCAATTCACACTTTTGAATTGGAATTGAAACTATTTGATTACTAAACTACCCTTAATCTAAATTAGTTATTTTACGTGGTAATTAATAAAATGATCTGAGTACAGATCCTCTCCGGATCTAGAAAAGTAATCCTAAGGGTAAAATAATTCAGACCATTGAAATTTAATGTGGTTGGATTAAATATCAACTGCCAGATCACTCCTAATTTTTACATCCGGAGAGGATTTTTACTCCCCCCATTACTCCCCAAGCGGCCCAATTTTTCGACCTTTTCAAACCTTCACGTCATTTCCTCTTCTCCCAGCACCCTTCGTCAGTCCTCCCCAGCCGGCACGGCCATCGCCACCACCCTCTCCCTCCCACCCCAACATTTTAATTCCTCCAAATTTTACTAAACGCAAGGATACCCGTACCGAATCACATTCCGACTTTTGATTCTGATTACGACACGTAAACACGCCCCTAAAATAGGGGCAGCCAGGGTTTAGGGTTTATGGTTTGTGGGGAACCATGATTATTGACATGGCTACTTGAACCCTAAACCCTGTCAGTTGAACATCGAATCGGCGACGGCAGCCTGTTCGACCGTTCTGGGGCTGTGACATGAAGCAGAGGCCGGAAGGTAAATCGACGAACCAACCATGGAACTTTGCTTGGGAGATGGCGGCGGTGATAGCAACGCCCTCGTATTGCCAGCTAAGAGAAACAAAAGGAAGGGCACCAATCAGGTGAAAACTGAAATTAATTTACTGATATCACCGCTTTCATCTTTTCTGTCAATGAATTCCAATTAATTTGTTTCTGAATCGTATTTGATTTTACCCTAGGAGTGTGGAAAACCCAGTAAAAGAAGAAAAGCGCCAACGGTTAGCAAATCCCAGCGGAGGAGGCTTAAGAAGTTGGAGGTTCGTTGGTCTATCTGTCTGTGCGTTTTCGTTTCGTTTTGATATTTGTTTCGTTCTTCGCTTAATTTGATTTTACCCTAGGAGTGTGGAAAACCCAATAAAACAAAAGCACCAGCGGTTGGCAAATCCCAGCAGAGGAAGCTGAAGAAGTTGGACGTGTGTTGGTCTATCTATCTGCGCACTTTCGTTTTGTTTCGGTTTTCTCTTAATTTGATTTGGATTTGGAATGGTTTGCTGTTTTTAAATTCTCCAGGATGAGAAGGAAAAAGCCCTTTCAATCTCCAAAAGCATTGAGGCCTTAGAGTATGTCTATATATACCTTCCTTGCTCCCTTCCCTCTTTTTGCTTGATATCTAGATGGGGTTTGATGAAATTAACTTTGTGTTGTTTACGTTTATCAGGAAATATAAGCTTCCAGAGACTGCATATTCTCTTCTGCAGTCTTCGAAGAACATTGGCAAGGTTTGTATTTGCCATTTAATCAAATTTCGATTCATTTCTTTATTCTTAAAAGGAGTTTCATTCTGTTTAATCACTATGTTTTTAGGTTGAGTCTAAAAAGGAGAAATGTCAAAAGGGCGTACTATTTTCCAAAGCTGGCTTTGAAGCTTTCGTGACTGACCCCCAACCATTTAACAAGATAGATACTTGTAGTGAAAGTGAACCTGAGGTAGAAAAAACCCTATCATGGCGGGATATTGGCAAGAATGATCAGGTGCAGTTGAAGATATTACAAAAAGAAATCCAAAAGAAGACAGCTTTTTCATTGGACTCCTCTCAAGGTCAAGTTTGTGGCAGAGGGCAAGGCGTCAATGGCGGAACTGCTGCTACCTTGTCAGTTATTGAAAATGCTATTAGCAACAAACTTGACATGTCTTTGCAACAAGACACAAACATTTCTCCCACTTCATGTGTGAATTGTGTTGGTGAAAAATCGAAGACAGTATGTTTCTCTTCATCATATTATGAGTTTGTCAAAGTATCTTTTCTTCATGTTATTCATTTGGCTAACCGATTACATCCTCCCATTATTGGTTGATACATTTTAAAAAGGAAACTTTAGTTGGTCTTTGGGCATATATTCTATTGTTACGATACTCCCTCCTTCTCAATAGAAAATAAAAACAGGAACAAACAAATAACGTCCTATGAGCAATCGGATATGACATTGGATTTTGGATAAGTAGTAAGAGTTACAGACTAACAATGTGCAAAACACAATCAACATGCTATGCTTTACTGTTTAACAGTAGTTAGAACTGTGGTATTATGGTTTTTTATATATCTTCTGAGTGACATTCATTTGTATGTGACTGCTACCAACTAACTGTACCTGGGGATGGGTTTGGACAGGACCACGTAAAAGAGATGCCAAAAGCAAATATCAGCAGGGTGAGTAAATCATCAATTTCTCCTGCACTGAGGCCTCTTATTTCCCCAACCATAGTGCATGTATCAAGGCCCAAGGAAGTTGAAAGCACAAGGAAGGATCTTCCTATAATAATGATGGAGCAGGAGGTAATGAAGGCTGTAAATGACCATTCCACTGTTATTATATGCGGAGAGACTGGCTGTGGTAAAACCACCCAAGTTCCTCAAGTAGGTTATTGCCATATTATTGTTTTTATATTTATTGTTACTGTGTATGCTTGGTCTTAATGTCCTTTACTCTCCTAATTTCTACATTTTGGTTCACATATTGCAGTTTCTTTTTGAAGCTGGCTTTGGTTCTAGCTCCTCTTCTGCACGAAGTGGTATGATTGGTGTTACTCAACCTGCCGTGTTGCAGTCCTTGCTACTGCTAAGCGTGTGGCATATGAGCTTGGTCTTCGTTTAGGTAAAGAGGTTGGGTTTCAAGTTAGGTATGACAAAAGGATTGGTGAAAGTTGCTCCATCAAATTCATGACAGATGGAATGTTACTACGGGAACTTCAGGTTCAATAGCAAAGCAGTTTTTTCTAATGCATATCATGATCTAAATAACTATGCATCAAACAATCACTTTTTCGCTATACTTATGCTCTGTGTGTGTGTGTGTGTGTGTGTGTGTGAGTGAGTGATTAGGCTTTTTGGGCCAAACCATTTGCACATAATATGACAACATTTGTGTGTAGGACTAGTTTTGAAGGGAACTGGATAAATAGATGGTTTTAGATGATGGAATCAAACCAACAATATCGTTCCTTTTTTTTTTCCTTGAAAATAACACCCCCTTCTCCTCACTCACATTCCTTGCTTGTTTCTCTCATCTTATTGAAGAGCCAACAAAGGATAAGGATGAAGCCATTAATGTCAAGTTGCAGTATCATGATGTATATGCATGTATATATTTATATACATACTATTGAACCATGAGGATGGAATTACTAGATTATTGAATAGTATTTGTACAATTTATTTTTGCATGAAGATGCTCAAATGGGCCACTTTTATTCAACCCTGAACTGAATGGTTTTGGTTTTTCCCCTTTCTCAAGTGTTCAAGAATTGACCGTTACTTCTTGGGATCTATTTCCAACCTGTTCATTTTACTGTCACATTTATGCGATTTTGGAGTATAGCTAATTTAGCTATGCATGTTCGGTGTAGTTAAAGGAATCTCTTTTTTGTACAGAATGACTTTTTGTTGAAGCGATACTCTGTCATAATTCTTGATGAGGCTCATGAGCGGAGCTTGAACACCGACATACTTATTGGAATGCTTTCACGTGTAATTTGTACTCGCGAGGTGAAACTAAAGAATGTTTATTGCCAAGAGTTTTTTAGTCAAGATTTTTTACCCTTTTGTTGTACTGATTTGCATATGGTGGCAGGAAAGATATGCAGAGCAGCAAAAGGAAATGCATTTGGGAAGAACTATAAATCCTGATCAACGGATATTTCCATTGAAGCTTGTTCTGATGAGTGCCACCTTGCGAGTGGAAGACTTCATTTCTGGTAAAAAGCTTTTTCATGATCCCCCACCAGTTATAGAAGTTCCCACCAGACAGTTTCCTGTATCCATTCACTTCTCAAAGAGAACTAAGGAAAAGGATTATATTGAGCAAGCATATAAAAAAGTCTTGGCAATTCACAAGAGGCTGCCACATGGGGGCATACTCGTCTTTGTCACTGGGCAGAGGGAAGTAGAGTACTTGTGTCAAAAATTACGTAGAGCTTCAAAGGCACCGAGTATAAAAACATCTAAAGGGGATACCAGGAGTTATGCCAGTGAAGTTTCTGAAATAAATTCTGCTGAGGAAATAGACATGAAGGAGATTAATGAAGCATTTGAGGTTCATGGAAGTTCAGTGGGCCATCAAACTGATAGATTTAGCTCTATTGATGAAGATCAGTATGATATAGATGAGGATGAGTTGGATGCCTCTTATGATTCAGAAACAGAGAGCGAACTGGAAAGTTTTGGTGACGATGGGGACTCATTGTTCCATGATAGCCCTGAAATTGATAGTAATGTTGCAGAAGTTTTAGGAGAGGAGCGGGGAATTGCTTCATTGAAGGCCGCTTTTGAAGCTTTAGCTGGAAAAACATCTTTAAACTCCAGCTCTGATGCAAAAGAACCTATTTCAGATACTGTAGACTCTTGCATGGGAAAAAAGAGTGGGTTTGAAGATAATAATTCTCCTGGCACATTGCATATTCTCCCTCTTTATGCAATGCTGCCTGCGGCAGCTCAACTTCGCGTATTTGAAGAAGTCAAGGAAGGAGAACGTCTTGTTATTGTGGCCACTAATGTGGCTGAAACCTCTCTAACTATACCTGGGATAAAGTATGTCGTTGATACTGGAAAAGAGAGAGTGAAGAACTACAATTCCTCAAGTGGCATGGAAACATATGAAGTAAAGTGGATAAGGCATCGGCTGCTCAACGTGCAGGAAGAGCTGGAAGAACGGGGCCTGGCCACTGTTACCGTCTGTATTCTTCTGCAGCATATAGTAACATATTTCCTGACTTTTCTCTGGCTGAAATATCTAAGGTCCCTGTAGATGGTGTTGTCCTTCTCATGAAATCCATGAATATTGATAAGGTAGGTGCAAAATGTGTTTTGGTGTTGGGTCTATGTCTCGTATAATCTTCTAGCTGTCTTGTTTTCATGTTAACAATTTACAACAGTGGGGGTAGACGTATACTGATCCCCAAGATATTAATGTACCATAAAACATTTTGAAGTTTTCTTCCAGTAACTTGATTTGTGGGTTTAACTTCACAAGATTTTCATGTTCATTCTCCTGACTATGCGTAAAATTGACAATACTGACCTCATGGGGTTAGGTGTGGACAGTGTGGTATCTTATTGGCTGTAGATGTATCATCCATCTTCTTGTGTTCATGGTTTTGGATGGTTCTTACTAGGTTTTAGGCAGTGTTTTATTTCACCTGAAAGTATATTAATTTTTTTTTTTTTATCACGATGCTATTTGCTAATAATGTTTTTTATGGTCTTATTTATGCTTCCTTTTTTACATCTGGACTGGTGTTATACTATATGACCTTGTTTTTTGGGCATCCAGGTATCCAATTTTCCATTTCCAACTCCTCCAGATGGTGCTGCCTTGGATGAAGCAGAGCGGTGCTTGAAGATTCTTCAAGCACTTGACAAAGATGGAAGACTGACACCTCTAGGGAGGGCCATGGCTCATTACCCCATGAGTCCTCGCCACTCTAGGATGCTCCTTACTGTTATTCAAGTCTTGAGTAAGAAGAGTTCCGGAGCTAATTTAGTGCTAGCATACGCAGTTGCAGCAGCTGCTGCTTTGAGTTTGTCAAATCCTTTTGTCAGGCAGTTTGAAGATAGCCACAAAGAAAGCCATGACTTGACTGAGGACGAGAACATTAAAGTTATAGACAAGCTAGAGAAGTTGGGGAGGAAGAAACTAAAAGAAACTGTGAAAATGTTCCGTGAAAAATTTTCTAATCCCAGCAGTGATGCTCTGTCCGTAACTTTTGCTTTGCAGTGCTATGAACTTGCAGAGAGCCCAGTGGAATTCTGTAATGCCAATGGTCTACACCCGAAAACAATGGAGGAAATGTCCAAGCTGAGAAAGCAACTACTCCAGCTTGTCTTTAATCAAAGTGGTGTTTCTGGTGGCGAGAATGACTTGTCATGGACTTTTGGAAGTCGGGAAAATGTTGAACATGTTTGGAGGGTTTCCCACAGTAAGAACCCTCTTTCGTTGTATGAGGAAGAGCTCCTACGCCAAGCTATCTGTGCTGGTTGGGCAGATAGGGTTGCCAAACGCATTAGAGGAAGTTCAGGGTCATCTGAAGGAGATAGAAAAGTCCATGCAGTTCGATATCAAGCCTGCATGCTTAAAGATACAGTGTTTCTCCACCGTTGGTCATCTGTTTCTAATTCAGCCCAAGTATTTGGTATACGGTGAGTTGATACAGACAAGACGTCCTTACATGCGCGATGTTACTAGTGTTAAAACAGAATGGCTTGTTGAGTATACTCGGTCTCTGTGCACTTTCTCTGCACCCCCAACGGATACCAAACCTTACTATGAGCCTCTAACCGACCAAGTATTACATTATGTCATTCCAGCCTTAGGTCCTCATTTATGGGAGCTTCCACTACATACTGATCCAATTGAACACTATAAAGACCGAGTGTCTGTTTTTGCTTATGGTTTGCTGAACGGCCAGGTGTTGCCATGTTTAAGATCTCTTCTCGAGTCTATGGCCGCCCCTCCTGCTACTGTTTTAAGGCCAGAGGCAGCAGGTCAAGCACTGGTAGGGAATCTTTTGGCCAAGCTGAGAATAAAAAAGATAGACATTTGTGCTATGTTAAGAAAGGTCTGGAAGGAGAATCTCAGCGAATTGAAAACAGAAATCCTAGACTGGTTTCAAGAGAGTTTCCGCCGCAAGTATTTTGAAGCTCTTTGCTTGCAAATGCACACTGAAGTTCTTTTAGAGCCCGAAGAACGATTCCCCAAGACATCGAGGAGAGTAAAAGTGAAAAAATAGAAGTGCTGGTTTGGAAGCTTGGCCAGCATACTCACATTGTTTCTTTCTACATGCCATAATTCTGTGAAAATGTGAAAAATGACCAGAAGAAGGAATGGAATGATCAAGACCAGCAACAGTATGGATTTCCGCTCCACATTCTTTCTCAAGTGCTTGCAGAATTCGGTTTATTTAGTGCAGATGTGCAGTTGGTCTACCTACTAGTATTATTCTTTTCTGGCGATTTCAGGCGAACGATGAGTTTGATAAGTTTTGCGCATCGATCTCAATGTTCAATCCTCAGTCTTCATTCTTTCTGTACAAAACAGGGGTAAGAAATTATATTTCCAGAATTATCTATGGCCATTATATTTGAGTGTTTTGAACCCTGTTCATTCCAAGTGAAAGAGTTGGAGGCTGAAACCGTGATAGCCCCCAGCTCCAATACAATCGAAAGTGATTGCACCACTCCCAGCTGGATATTAAGCTGTACATTAGTCTCTGATAACGTAACCTGCAGCTGCGTGCTCATTCCGAACAGATCGATCAAAGTTTATCTTTAATGTAGGTGGGTCTGGTGGATGATGTTTGTTCTTGGATTGTTTTCCGCCTGTATAGATTCTGCATTTTGCATCAACTAGATACATGTTGATGGTTTAAGTAGTACTGAACTAGGCTAATCTTGTTTCAAACGGGCCATTTGTATGTAGAACGGAGTATCCAACAAAATTTCATAATGCCCTAACGAATCATCTTCGCATCTATGACAAATTATAATTAAAGGAGACAGATTCTCGCCGGATTTTTCTCCTAGGGATATCATGACCGTTTATCGTACTTCGTGCGGTCAAAAATCATTTCAAATTTTAATATTAAATATAAATAATATTTAACAAAAACTGACTACACGATAAACGATACGAGATATCTAAGATCCCTAGAAAAAGGATCCAACGACGATTCTTTTCCATATTGACGTTCATTTCTACGTAAAAGTAATTGTTCCTTAGTCAAAGAACCTTTTTAATTCATACTTCTCACTTGTTTTTCTTTCTTGGTTGCTGGGACACATAATAACTTTACACTTGTGTAGAATTCGTTCATGTAAATTGTTTTCCCAATCTCAATTATTTTGAATTTGTGTTTGTATTATTGAATTTTGTTGTATCTAAAAATATAAAGGAAAACTAATGAAAATGGTTTGAAAACTTTGAGTTTTAATGATAATGACAAAATAAAGGGTAAAGTGAATAGTAACAGGATTGACTTTTTAGTGTAAAAATGTGGTTTTTCGTTAAAGTGAACAGTACCAGGTGCTTTTCGTTAAAGTTCCCAAAATATAATTTCAGTGGTCGGACCGGTCTAGAAAGAAGTGAGGTCAAAACCAGTCATGTCGTAGCCGAAACTGAATGCGCAATATAAATATGAAAGAATGAGATAACTAATTGTTATACCACAACTCTTCCCATTTTTCTTTCTTGTTGTAAGTGTTGGAGTGGGACGCTTTTTTCTGGGTTTAAAGCTTTAAATTGTAGGTTGACAACTGTTATACAAATACAAACGGAACTGCAGTAAATTATTCATTACAATGTCATTGAAAAAATAAAACTTAAATGAAAATATCACAGTACTGTTTACTTTAATGAAAAACCAAATATTTACACTAAAAAGTTAATTTTGATACTATTCACTTTACCCTTTATTTTGTCCTTATCGTTAAAACTCAAAATTTTTAAACTATTTTCATTAGTTTTCCTTTGGAAAAAAAAAATGAAGGAGTTGGAACGGGTAAACCAATGATGCAAAAAGCAGAGGTCCAAAGTGGTTCACGTTTCTGCAAGAAGCAACAAACTTTGTGAAGTAGAAGAGAGGGCCCAACGAAGGGTAGAAGATATGCGAGGAAAGCAGTCCTAGAAGCAAGATGTGGTTATTCAATTTGCTAGACTCTTTTTATTGTAAAACCTGAGCTGATCGTATGCTACTTACTTTTCCTTGCATGAAACCCTGTCTGATACACTAGGATAGTTTTTTCAATTTGCTAAAACTTATTTTATTTTATAACATTTTCGTACCTATAGGTCGATCTACAGGATTGATAAACCATTAGATATTATTAACAGACCACTGCAAATCTTTTGTGATAACATTGCAGCTGTGTTCGAGTTATTGAATTCATGAAACTTGTTTTCTGTTAAGTGTTCACATAAAGCAAAGTACATGCATGCATTTAGGTAAATATTGTCTGCAATTTATGATTTTACTATAAATGTTTTAAATTGCAGAATAGTTATGATCACTCATTGAGTGATACGCACTTGTGTCAACAAGTATGCAGGCTCACTCACATAATTACAATAAAGAGGATCTGAGATGATATAAGGAAGACAAAATTACAGTTAGGAGTTCATCTCAAACTCAGTAAAATCCATATTTCATCTAAAACTGCATGGGATATAGAGTTTAAGAGGTGGAAGTTGACGATAAACAACAAATAAGATCCAATAGTCGACTGGATATCGCAGGGATGAGACATTTGTAAAGACATTTGATTCCAAAACTAGTAAGAATATTTCTGTACTACCTTTACAAAGGTTGGGATTGGACACTTGGAATCCCTTGTCTTTACAATTGTCTCATTCAAAGCAGAACTCAAACGGCTTCGCCAGTCATTACTCACCATTCAGGATTTCTTGGGAGCTGTTTCCAACCAACCACAAGATCGGGTCAAGGCGGTGGAGGAGTGGGTGATTAATTTACGAATGATTAAAGTTGGCCAATATTTTAGCACATTTAGAAGTTTATGCGGCAAAAGAATCCAGTTATTTCAAAAAAATCATTACAAGAAATGAGAAAAGCCCAGGCAATTTCAAGATAATAGTACCTAGAAACAAAAATAAATTCAAACAATTTCAAGATTACCCTACCTGGAAATAAACAATTCCACCAGAAAGAAACAATCATGGCCAGATTAGTAAACCCCCTAATAATTTCAAAAAATTGGCACATCTTGCTTCCACAACTGGCACTTCCGTTTGTATTTGTTGGACATAAAAAAACCAATATTACAAATACAAATTCGAAGGATTAATTGAGATTGCGAAACAATTTGTTTCAAAATTAATCTCCTTTACCGAGAGCTAATCTTTGCTCAGGGATCACCTTTAACCTCGGCCAACCTTGTTCGAAAATTTGTACTTTTTTCACCTTTTTTTAATCCGGGTTAGAAATTGGTGTCCAAATATTTGATTCCCCGAACAAAAATCCGCCTATCAAGAAACTTCAAGATGATTTAATAGCAGCTGATATATGAAACCTCAAAGAAAAAATTAAAATCATAGTAGCAAATAAGAATCCAAGTGTATGATAAATAAAAAATTAAAAAATTAAAATGTTGAAAGAAGAAAAATTGTGATCCAGTAAACATTGGAACACATACCCATTGAAAGGAGAAGGTTCAAGCAGAAAGGATATCGATTTACGCACAAATAAAATCCTGGAACCAGAGAATAACATTCCAAGAAGAACTATGTGCGACCCACACATTTCACACCAAACACAAACCATAAACCAATCATATTAAACGGAACTCAACCTCAAAAACCATCTGTAAAATATAAAGACAGAGAGAGAGAAAGAGATAGAACGCATCCGCTTCGGTGGAGGCTCAGAGCCGTTGAGGAACTTGCTAACCCTAATTGCGCAAGGGGGTTTATATAGGAGCTGAGGGTGATGGGAAATGACTACTTTGTCCCTGTTAAATCCACAAGACGATTTATCATATTGTTTTATTTGTAATTTTGATGTACACTTGGAAAATAAATCTTTTTCCTAACACACGAAGGATTATTAGCCTTTGGGCCCTTTTCTTTCTTAAAGTCCTCTAACCCATAATGTCATGTGGCACCCGTGATTTATTAAAAATCTTATCGAAAATCTATCATCAACGATTCTAAAAAGATAACGACACGTGGCGCGACGGAATTAGATAAAAATTTTATCAGAAATTTATCCTCAGTGATTATAAAAATGTAACAACACGTGGCGCGACGGAACTAGATAAAAATATTATTGTATGAAATAAAAATTACTAATATTTTATTGCCTATTGTCATTGTTATTCAATTTAGAGATGAAGATGCAAAAAACAATTACTATGAAGCTGCTCTAAAGCAAGAGACAATCGCTTATTGGACGGGAGTACATTTTTTAACACATAATATTGGCATCTAACACTAAAATTTAGTTGCATGAGATAAGAAATTTTTCTTCATATTAAGTAAACTTGGTTGCATTGCATGAGATGATAAATCTCTCTGTATATTAGGCTTTCTAAGTATTGACGCAAAAAGATCATTTCTTCACTTGCCAATTGTTTGAGTAAACTCACTGTCTTGCTACGCCTTTCACTGACTCGCTTGAGTCAAACTCGATCACGAGGATCATTCATTGTTCACTCTCATTATATCATCCGCAGGGATCGCAGCAAACAAGGTCTATATTATCATATAGAAACAACCGAATCGGCACTACCGGAAGTGTTTCGCTAATCGGCAGGCAATAGAGCATGTAGATAATTATACCCAAGATCTGCTCAAAGTTGTTGAAATACACAAAAATAACATGCAGCCTGCATTCTGCTCATACATCACCCGGAATGAACGACAAAAAGGTCGTACCCAGTGCACAAGGCTCCCGCTTTACGCAGAGTCTGGGAGAGGTGAATGTCGGCTATCCTTACCCCCATTTATGGAGAGGCTGCTCCCAAGTCTCGAACCCGAGACCTACCGCTCATGGACGAAGGCACTTGCCATCGCACCAAGTGCGACCTCTAAAGTGATAAAATAACCTCCACATTAGAGTGATAAAATACTCTTTACAAATTGATCAATTAATCTGTTTATTAGCATGATGCACAGGCAAATCATCAAACAGCTACCAAGTTTGCTACACCGATCAATTTGAAAAAGCTTACCGGGGTGAATCCTCGATATAAGATAATATATAATGACAGTACAAAATGAATACTAATACATCGGCCAAACCAAAGTTTTTCAACCACTCTAATTGGCGAACATGAGTGCAAAATACGACTCTTTGCTAAACTTGGAGCTAAGAGAAAGTCCTTTCGAAATCGTTAAGATGAGGGAGCAGATGCTGGAACTTACTCAACTCGTTCATTCACTCATTGATTCCATGGACTCCACAACATCAATCAAAACTAGCATTTAAGAACTTCAGCAATTCATTCCTTTTGTCTTCAGCCGCCTTGTCTTCCTTTGTCTTCTCAAGTTTCAGTAGAATCTGCAAAACGAAGGAACACGTATTTTCTCTTCTATTTTTAGCCACGACAAAAGAACAAGGGATAGACCAGCGCAGATGCCCCTAACATCTCTAACAAATCTTTGATAAACAGTACACATAGTATTACCGAGCAAGGCTTACCTTTTTTCCAGAGACAGCACTGCGACGAACTCCATCATCTTTGTCACGCCCTAAAAACTGCAGGAAACAAAACGTTATTTCACTGATAGAAAAATACGATAAAATAAAAAAGAATATTGAAGATGTAATTATAAGAGAGTGAAATGAAAACCTTTGAAAGCTGAACAGGGCCGCTACTTCTCTCATTCTTCTGTTTCTATATATGGCTCCCATTGCCAGGAAAGAACACAATCCAGACACATTATCCAGGCAAGCCAATAAGCACCCAGTCATCATGCCACAGACCCCAGCTCCAATTTCGAAGAGCCAATCCATAAAACAGGCAGAAAGTACTATAAGCACCTCAGCTATTGAAACATAATATCATATGCATCCAATGGCCAACTTTGTGAATGCAAGAAACTGTGTGTATGCATGTCACAGTTTAATTAGCAGAACATAACAGGTAAGTTTGAAGAGAAAACTTCCTATGTGCAACTTCTCGTCCAATTTTTTGTTTAGTCGTACTAAAATTATTTACCACACACTGAAGGTGGATCAAGATGCATCCACAACTATATAAACAAACGCAGTAGAGTTCCAGCATATATCTTCGTTAAGCCATGGTCTGGAACAGACAATGAATCAAATTATCACAAATTTGGACAAAAAGTCACATCGAGGCAAGATGCACGATCAACTTCCACGTCTTGTCTTACTGTCTCTAAATCTTTTTATTACTCTTTGAAGTTAGAGCATGATGCATGTATAACAATTTTAACAAATGTCATAGAGTTGACAAAAATTAATTTTTTTAATCAATAAGCTAGAAAAGGACAATGATAACAGCCTTAACACAATTTTAACAGAGGAATCATATGGATTCAAGAGAGCTACATAAAGCATAATGGCCTACCTCTTTGAGTTTCCTATGATGTTTACGGCGATGAGTCTTGTTCTGGTCCTTTTCCTTGCCCTAGATGGGACGGATCAATTAAATGAGACCAAAGGACTAGCAGAAAATGTAATGTAATATAATTACGTTACAAAGAAATGCCAAACAAGCACCTTCTTATGTCTGTCACTCTTCTTGCGCTTCTTTGACTTACTAGATGTTTCAAGCTCACTGTCCGAAGAACTATCACTTCTACATTAAACAAAAAACAAAAGATGTTAAAAGGAAAAGCCATCCAACTGCCACCATTAATATTCTAACGTGTATCTAAACCGCACTGCCCAGTAAAATAATGATTTCAGATTGAAATTCTAAAAGCAGAAAAACCCATAACAAAGCATATGAATCACTTCAGCAACTCAAAATCTTTGCCTAATAGCCATATAGCCCTTATCAATTACCTTAAGTCGACGCACCTCACAGGATCCACACATCCTAAATATAATCCACTACTTTCCCCTTGACAACTAAAGCTTCCGGATCGAAAACCATGCTTCAATTTAACTTAAATTGATTTTAACCAACTGATGCATTTTTTTTTTCAAATTTAAAGATAAAAGACCTTAACTTTGAGATGAAAACAGCCTAATTTTCCCATCCGGGCCGTTTCGAAACTTTCCAATGTTAGCTATGGGAACTACACAAATCACCAAATTGCATAAAAATTGCAACAATTTACATAACCATGTTAAACGCCGAATAAAATAACTCAAATTAGGGTTACTCAGAATTAGTCACAAAATTCAAAACCCTAATCAAACAGACGATAAAACTGATAACAAAATTAAAGCCACCATAAATAAGCCCAAAAAATAAAAGAAGGGTTTTGTAAATTGACCTGGATTCGGAAGGAGAGGAGGAAGAGTAAGAATCCGACGAGGAGTGGCGGTGGCGGTGTCTGCGACGTCGTTTAGTGCTGGAGCGACTGGTCTTTGTTCGGATCTTGAGGGCATCTTTGTTTTTATCCTTGTCTTTGTCTCGGCGACTGCGGTGGTGGCGATGATGTCTGCGGCGAGATGCAGACGAAGACGACGAGGACGAGGACGAGTCCGAGGAGTACTCAGACAACGATGAGGACGAGGCCACCATGTCTATGAGAGAGAGAGAGAGCTTGAGGCGACGAAGGGTTTGAGAAAGCGGAGTTCGGACCAGAACTAGAAGAAACTTTTATTTGGGGGTCAAAACAAAAAATCCTTTTGGTTGAAGTTTTTCTTTTCTTTTGGGACACGATTTTGGTTAATTAATTACGGTGGTGGAAAGCGATTATTTGATTTAATTGACGTTTAATTAGGGTGATAGAAACTAATTATTTTGATACATTTTGAAATGGGATCAATTTTCACTGTATATAAAAAAATAGATTTGATAGGACATTGCTCTCTCTCGGTTGGAGACGCTCATGCTTGTACAAGAGTTTGACTTTTCATATACAGTGAATTTGATTGTTTAGGGGCACGATGAATTTGGTTTTTATATATTTGATCGGTCTATGTATGGCTATCATACGTCTTTGGAAGTCAATTTGTTTTTCATGCAGTAGATATTCTATGGTTTTACATATGAAATTGGTTACCACGGTATGAGAGTCATTTTATTAATCAGAAGAAAGAAATTACACTTAGAAATGAGGGAAGGGATGAAGGTAAAGTAAGTGAGGATACAAACCTTACTTCTCATACAACATAAAAAGAGAAATATGAATTCAGTGTTAACTTCTTAGTTCCTATTTCATTACATTCGAGTATCATGATAGACATATTCTTTGCAAAATATTTTTGCTGTCCAATTGTTTCTACTTGAAAAAGCACACAAGGAGAAAGAATGTCTCTCCTTACCTGTGTGCTTTTAAAATCTTTCTTCCTTTGCAAAAGATTTTTACTGTCCAATTGTTTCTCCTTTATTTTTCTTTGGTTCCATTCTTGACCCTAACCATAAAAATACTACTTGAATGAAATTTCAGCACTCGTAGAGATCCTGTGGTATTCGGAAAAGTTAACACACAACATTGAATTTAACTCCCTATTTATAAAAACAATGCGCAGCAAGCAACCGGACTTGGGGACCAAGTAAGTTTATTAATAAAATACTACAATTGTTATTTACGTTGAATGAGGATGATGACAAGGTAAACACCTATTTAACTTGGTCCTTACTCCAAGGAAATGGGAGTGTTCTCCAAGTAGACAGATAAGTCGTACATCTCTTCAAATATTACAAAAACACCATTCTTTCTTCTTTTTTTTTCTTTTTTGAATACAACACCATTCTTTCTTTTGGTCATCACGTTTTGACCAACATGTGAAAATGTGGATTAATAACATATACATATATACACATTATATATATTGTTTGTACCATATTTGACAAATCCCGAAACTACTGAACACCGATCAACGTTATATCATCAAGGATCCGCAAGAGTTTCCCTCCAACTAGGAGGCCAATCATAGCATGACACGTGTCGACATCAGAGGCAAATCATAGCACGACACATGTCAACTTCAGGGGTCAATCACAACACGACACGTGTCAAAGTCAGAACAAAGCTAGAAACTCTATTCTATAAAAGGAGATCATTTTCTCACAATATTGCCTAATGTCATTTGTAATAAACCATTCACTAGTACTCACAAAATGAAAGCTTGAACCTATGTACTTGTGTAAACCTTCCCAATTAATGAGAACTCCTCTACTCCGTGGACGTAGCCAATATGGGTGAACCACGTACATCTTGTGTTTGCTTCCCTATCTCAATCCATTTACATACTTATCCACACTAGTGACCGAAGCAATCTAGCGAAGGTCACAAACTTGACACTTTATGTTGTACCAAAGTCCTTGCTGATTTTGTAAATCAACATTTGGTGCCTTCTGTGGGAAACGCACTTATTCCTACTCTCTTCAGCTTTATCAAGTTGGTTTCCTCTATTCGTACACTCTTTTTTTACCAAGCATCCCTTTCCAACATAGAGAGCGAAGGAAGCCACAACACGCAGAACGACACCCCATCGCACCTAGTGCGAAGCAATGAAAGAAAGAACGAAAGAGGCTTGTTCTTCAAGCTAAAGTCGAGAAGTTGGAGGCTCAGAACAACAAGATAGCAATAAAGAATGAAATCCTCCAGGAACAATATGTGAGAAGCTCTTCGAGACGTTCTACGAAAATAGGCGTACTCAAACACGCGAGCTTGTTGCCCCTATGGACATCAACCATCATGTGGGTGCCTCCAACACGGAGGGTCACCTTCCTTCGACATGGGTATCCCTAATGAGGAGCGAGTTAATCATTAAAACATTGATCAACATGAGACTTCTCTCAACCCAGCTGCTTCGACCCGAAGCAGGAGAAATGGAGGAAGACACCTCCTTGCAGAAGGGTTGGAAGGATCGAAAGTCGTTTATCGTGACTGCCGAGACTTCCTAAAACAACGTCGAGAGAATCCCTTTCACATAAGCTCGAAGATCAATGACCTAAGGGTTTCTGAAATACTCGGTCCCTTCCCACGACCCAGGCCAGTTGCCAATCTAGGGAAGGAACGACAGGTCCCAGAGAAACGTGAAGGTACATGGGACTTTGAGGTATTCTAACAGACTCACCCTAGAAGTCAGTACGGCGAGTCCAAGGAAAAACCACACGTTCTTGCTCAAACTTTCCTACTTCCAAGAGGCGATGGAGACTTACAGAAGAAAATTCCAGTGATACATGACTCCACTCAAGACCCCCTTATCCTACAGCTCCTGGAGGAAGTAAACAAGTTGAAGGTCGAACGTCAGGCCGAGATACTTGACTGGAACCAATCCAGGTCTGGCCCTCTCACAAGGAGGATCCTCGACACCCCCTTCAAGCGAATACAAAACAAAAGCTTGGTTTACAACTCTATACTGGAATGGAGGACCCAATTGAACACCTTAACTTCTTTGAGTCCACCATGGCATATTGGATGCACACCGACGAAGAACGATGTCTTCTCTTCCCTTCCACCCTCTCTGGCGGAGCTCTAAACTGGTATTGTCGTCTTCCACCTAAGACAGTAGACTCATTTGAAGAACTAAGAAAACTGTTTGTCACTTAACACATCTTCTAAACTGACCACTTACATTCTGCAGATGACTTGTACACTATTCGCCAGAAGCCGGACGAGTCAGAACGAGAGTATGTCGGTCGCTTCAACCATGAGTAATCTCGCTGCGCTGAGGCAAATGACGATATCGCCTTCAAGGCCTTCACGGCAGACCACGTGATTGTTTCTTCAAGTACATGATCAATGCTAACACTTGGAAGACTTACTCTGAGGTGATTGCACAGGCTTACAACCACACATCGGCCGAAACAAGGACATACCAAGGGAAACCCCCTACAGCCACCCCTTATCAGCAAATATGGAGTGGAAGCCAGATCCAACCAAATGAGAAGACCTCAACCTTCCAAACGGCAGCGGTGCCTCCCCCTGCCTTACTTAATAACTTGCCAAGTCAATAGACATATCAATCTCAGTGCAAAAGGAAAGATTTCCATCTTCACCAGTCTCATTTTAGTAAATAGAGTAAGGGACACTACCACGATAACTAAGGGTATCACCATGATAATCCCCACCCTCAGGCAGTCAACACAGTGGGTCAAGCACGTGTCAGGACAAGCCCTACCTCGAGGTATGAGGCATACACACCTTTGAATGCCACATGCGGGCCATTTACCCTAGCATAGCACACCTGATACCGAAGCCAAATGTATCACCATTCGTGATCATATTGTAGTTTTGGCACGTGAAGGAAAAATTGATCAATTCCTCATTCAACCTCCAAGGGATAACTGTAACCAACGCCAAGTGAATGTGATATATTCCATAAATGATGGCATACCCATATCTAAATCTTCCAACAGGGCCATGAAAAATAGTGAAAGGCCTGGCCACCAAGTGTTTCATGTGGAAAACATCAGGGGAGGCAAGCATCAAAAGCCTAACTAGAATCCAATATGTTTCTACCCTGAGGAAGAAAGATGTATCATCTACCCTTACAACGACTTACTTATCGTGGAAGCTCACATAGCCAACTTTGAAGTACGACGAATCCTGGTAGACACGGGGGCTTTGGTCAATATCATGTTTGCTGAAGCTTTCAGGGCATTTAATGTAGCTGAACACTTGCTCGATCAATCGGTTTCTCCTCTGATAAGCTTTTCCAGTGATATCGTGCAACCTTTAGGGATTATATACTTACCTTTCATCGTTGGTAAATGCCCTTACACAACTACCATTACCATTAACTTCATGGTGGTTGATTGCCCAACGACATACAATGTCATCTTTGGACGCACAAACATCAATGATCTCAAGGCCATGGTATCCACACATATGTTGTTGATGAAATTTCCAACCTCTTATGGCGATGGTTACATCAGAGGAGATCAACTTAGTGCACGGTCATGTTACAACACTTCGGTCAAGCAATAACACCTGCTTGTGCCCAAAGAAATCCTTTCTATACATGACCAAGTCATAAAGACCAGCCCGGATGAAGCCAACTTGGATCTTCACGGTGGCAACAGTCAACCCAACGATCCTCGAGATGACTCTTTCACCCAACAAGCACAACCCGCTAAAGAGTTGGAGAAGGTCTCTAAGTCAAAAGATTATCTGAATTGCATGGTGAAGATTGACACCACCTTGTCACCACCCATTTGGTTGGCATTGATCTCTTTTTTGCAAGAGAACACTGAGGTCTTCGCCTGGTCATACGAGGACATGCCAAGCATTTTTCTTGATATCATCTGTCATCGCTTGAGTATTGACCCCAAGACTAAGTCGGTGAGGTAGAAACGAAGATCTTATGACGCTGAACGATACGAAGCAATGAAGGCAGAAGTTGAAAAACTCAAAGGCATAAGCTTCGTCCGCAAAGTCAATTACCTAACATGGGTAGCAAATGTGGTTCTTGTGAAGAAAAATTCGACCAAAGAAAGTCTCCTGCTCCAAAAGGTCTTGTGGAGAATGTGTGTCGACTACACCGACCTAAACAAAGGATGCCTTAATGATAGTTTTCCTCTTCCTTTCATTGACAGACTTATAGACTCTACGGCAGGGTGTGAACTCCTAAGCTTCATGGATGCTTACTCAAGATACAACCAAATCCTGATAAACCCTCCGGACCAAGAACACACAACCTTTACTACTGACAGGGGACTATATTGCTATAAAGTCATGCCCTTTGGCCAAAAGAACGCAGGGTCGACTTATCAGAAACTAGTTAATTTAATGTTCGCTAAAAATATTGGGAAGAGCATGAAAGTTTACGTTGATGATATGCTAGTAAAGAGCAAACATGCTGACCAACAAATCACCAACCTATCTGAAACTTTCACAATTCTGAAGAGGTATTGAATAAGGTTAAACCCCAACAAATTTGCCTTCGGCGTAGGCTCTGGTAAATTCTTAGGCTTCATGATTAGCCAACGAGGCATTAAGGCTAATCCCGAGAAGATCAAAGCAATCTTCGACATGAAGGAACCAGTAACTTCAAAAAACATCCAGAGCCTTACTGGCAAGGTGGCAGCCTTAACCAGGTTCATCTTTAAGGCCATAGACAGATGTGCCATTTCTTCAAAGCACTTAAGGGAAGTAAGAAATACGTTACATGGACTGATGAATGTGCCGAGGCATTCAAGAACCTCAAGGACTACATGAGTAAAGCCCATATGCTCTCCAAACCTGAGGTTAGTGACACTCTCTTTATCTATCTATCGGTATCAGCTTTAGCAGTAAGTTCTGTTCTCATTCGAAATGATGGTAATGTCGAACGGCCTGTTTACTACGCTAGCAAGGCCGTACAAGATGTGGATACACGATACTCCAACATTGAGAAATTGGCTCTAGCATTGGTCATGTCTACTCGAAAACTTCTCCCTTACTTCCAAGCATACTTCATCATCGTGCTTACCAATCATCATCTTCGACAGATACTCCAAAGTCCTGACACTTCGAGGCGAATGATCAAATGGGCGATATCATTGGGTGAATTTGACATCTCCTACCAACCAAAGCCAGCTGAGAAGGGCCAAGCAATGGCAGACTTCATCGCCGACTTCACATATCCTGTTGACATGAAGTCTAGATGTTGATGGCTTGTCCAACCAACAAGGTTGTGGAGCAGGACTAGTCCTTACTACCCTCGACAAAGTGGCGATGGAGTATGCTCTTCGTTTCAAATTCAAGGCGTCGAACAATGAGGTCGAATATGAAGTCCTCATAGCAGGCTTACGTTTGGCCAAACACCTTGGGTTTAAACGAATTGATATCTTCAGTGACTCCTAATTGGTGGTTAACCAGGTCACCAACAACTTTGACGCTAAGGATAGCTCCATGGCAGCATATCTGGCACAAACACAATTGTTGCTCAAGCACTTCCACTACCAAATCACCCAAGTTCCTCGAGCGATAAACAGCTATACAGATGCTTTGGCTCGCCTCGCTTCAGCAGTGGAATACAAGATTGGGAGAAAAATTCAGGTCGAATAGTTAGCAGCACCAATCACCATGGCCGCAGAAATGTCAAACTTACAACAAGGGGATAGTTGGATTACCTCGATTTATAAATTCCTTGCTCATGGCACCCTTCCAAATGACAAGGTCCAAGCTAAGCAAATTTGATACAAGTCTACCCGTTACTTGATCATTAATGTCCAACTCTACAAGCAGGGTTTTAACTTACCATACCTGAGATGCCTTACGCCCGTGGAGGTGGAAATTGTCCTTGGGGAAATACATGAAGGAGTTTGCGGAGATCATGCTGGATCTCGATCCCTCGCACACAAGGCTTTTTGCCAAGGATATTATTGGCCAACACTCCACCAAAATGCCATCAGAATATCCCGCTTATGTGATAAGTGTCAACGCTATGTAACTATTCCTCACTCACATCCCAAGCCGCTCACTCCTATGATCAGCCCTTGGCCCTTGGCCCAATAGGAACTTGATTTGATCAGCCTAATGCCTGCAAGGAAGGGTAAGGTTCACTATGCAATCGTTGCAGTTGACTACCTCATATGGAAAAACATTCTTTGCAGATTCGGCATTCCCAATGCGATAGTCACTGACAACGGACGACAGTTCGACAACAATAAGTTCAGGATGTTTTGCTCTAAGTTCAACATCAACTTATGTTTCGCCTCCCCAGCTCATCCCTAGTCTAATGGACAAGCTGAAGCCACCAACAAAATAATCAAGCGTACTTTAAAAACTAGCTTGGAGAAGGCTAAAGGCTGTTGGCCAGAATTTGTACCCCAAGTTCTTTGGTCATACCGCACTTCGTATAGGACTTCAACATGAGAAACTCTATTCTCACTTGATTTTGGTACAGAGGCAGTTGTCCTAGTTGAGCTTAAGCAAGCAACATTCCGAGTCCAGAACTACGTGCAAATCGAAAATGACAAACAACTAACCCTTAACTTAGATCTAGTTGAGGAACACAGAAACCAAGCTCACTTAAGGAATGTCGCCTATAAGCAGCACATCTTCAACTACTATGACTCAAGGGTCAAACCTCGTTCTTTCAAAGTGGGCAACTGGGTATTGAAGAAAATATTACTCTACGACAGAGTCCCAAGTGAAGGAACACTCAGTCCAAACTAGGATGGACCGTTTGAAGTTATTGGCATCAGTCACCCTGGCTCATACAAGCTCAGAAGCTCCGATGGCAAAACCCTTGGCCATCCATGGAACGCTGATCACCTGAAGTACTATTACAAGTAAACTCACAATGTACAAATGTTAAGCTTCAGCCGTTCGGCATCCTATGTAACGAAGACCATTTGGCATGAATTCAATAAAGATGTGATTTAGACAACTTGGTCCTAATTCCCTTACATTCCTAGAAATGAAACGCACGGGTTCAAAGCTTCAACATGAATGTTCCTAACAGGAAATAAAGTCTAAGTATATGTCAACAAAACTATACAAATAAACGAACGGCTCCACAGTATATTCATTCAATCTTACCCAAGTTATGGCTTATATCCAAACAAAGGATTTGCTCAAACATAGCCAAGCATTCATCAATGATAGTGCAAATACTTGGCAATTAACATCAAACTATACGGCGCAAAGTTGTAAACATCCATAAATAAAAAGCTCTCAGGCTTACAACATGGCACATGCCATACAAACAACAAACTAGTACATCCAGAGTACATGGCACATGCCACACAAACAACAAACTAGTACAATCAAAGTACCTGACACATGCCACACAAACAACAAACTAGTACATCCAAAGTACATGGCACGTGACACACAAACAACAAACTAATACATCTAGAATACATGGCACATGGCACATAAACAACAAACTCGTACATCCAGAGTACATGCAGAAAAAGAGGGCACTATGAGTCATCCTCATCTGAGGCAGAACCCCTAACTATATCACTGTGCGTTTCAACTTCATTGTCATCACCACCACCCTCAGCATCTCCAAGACCATCATCACTCTCATGAGACTGCTCACTGATACTAGTCTCATTATCAGAGTCATCCTCACTACTAGGATCAACTGCAAGGACGAAGGTTTCACCTTTTTATAGGTACTCATTCATCTCATCATGATACTTTCGGATAATGCTTCCATTGTCGTAACGTTCAAGGACTGCCATCCATTTCCTTTTCTCAAAATTAGCCGCCTGGATGCAGTGAGTTCTAAAGGCATCGTGAAAGGCCTGGGAACCTAAGAACTCATGCACGGCAACGTTCCTCTCAGTTGGGATACTCCTCTTCAGCCTAGAAACCTCAACCAAGGCACTATCCAACTCCCCTTTAACCTTGGAAACCTCGAGGATATTTGTCTCCAACTGTTTCTTAGTCGCTTCAAATTGTTTCTTAAGCCTCACGTTCTCACGATTCCGCCTCTTCAAACTTTTAAAGTTTTGATCCTTGAGGCGGATGGCATCAACCAAAGCTTAGCTCGTTTTTCTGGTGTCATTCACAAACTGCTTATTCTCTTTAAACTTTGCCTTGTACCACTTGACCTCTCGTAATCTGTCGTCGTACTCGGTCATGACCTACATGACAAGATGATTGTCACTACCAAGAAAAAGAGGGGAGAAAGTAAAGAAATGACAGAGTAACACTTACATAAGAAGATAGCCTCATCATCCGGTCACGATCTGATTCATTCTCATCTAACGGCTCGCCAAGCTCGTCAACAGTGGATCGACGTCCTGCCAGGCAATTATTGACATACTAAAACTACTTGGTTGCATGGCAACCTTCAAGTCATTCCAATGGATGTTGCCAACCTTTTCCTTGTACTTCCTCTTACAGCTGGAGCCAAAGTCACCTTTTTGGTCAGTGGACTCCATGGTTGGAGGAAAGATAGGATTGATGGAAGGAAGAAGAGACAACAGTCGTCTCTCATCCCCTGTAACTATGGCAACAGCATACCCGATGCCCTCAACTTCAGCCTTCTTTGAGGCAACAATCTTGAGGACCTCCTCTTGTGACTTAGGTTTAGGGGCTGGCCTCACCCGACGAGCTCCCTTGTGAAACAAAATGTGGTCTACGGGAACTAACATGGGTGCTTTCCCTTTCTTGGTGCTAGTCTCCCATTTTTTGCCTACTTTCTCCACTGAACAAGAAAAATCAAAGGAATGCAACTTTGTAAAAGAAAGGATGGGTGAAATGAAAGATATAACTTACTTGCTCGTCTCTGGCACTCTGACACTAAGGTCTAGAAACCGTACTTTCGAAATAAGGGTCGTATCTTGCCCAAGTGTCTATCCTCTTTGGGCACCCTCAACACCTTCTATACGTTAGCCAGCTCCCATCTGGACAGCTTGAAGGTCCCTCGCGTCACTGCATGAAGAAAAATGTTAGCAGCAAGAGAAAATCACAACAAATAGCAAATAATGGATACATTACAATCTACAATCTGGAAGTGAGTAGGAACACGTCGCTCAGGCATGACACCCTTAGCACACTCCCAATCATTATAAAGAAAACACCAACGGTTTTTCCAAGTGTAGTACGCATTTTTCTTATCAAAGACAATACGCTATCTCTCACTTCGACATGCAAACTCGACATACCCAGTGCATGATTTCACAAGGCGCATCTTATAGCAGTAGCGCCACTGATGAAATGAAGACTCACCTAACCCACATTCCATCCAAATAATATAAAACCAGATCAAGGTATCCCAAAAACCAGGGTAGAGTTGCCCAGACGCATATCCAATGAAAGATAGCATCTATTGCAACCATGGGTGCAAAGGCAACTTCACTCCTAAGGTCAATAATATCTGGGTATAGAACATAACATGACCTTTGGGCGGTTCAGATGACAACTCTTCATGATGCACCAAGTGCATTCCTACACTACGGGGGATATTACATGACTACCTTAGGGCCTCAAGCTGTTTTTCGCTATCTAACAAGTTGTTCTCTAAATGGTCCGCTGTGAACTCAGAGCGAAATATGGGTATTGCGTCAGAAACAACCCCCTCACCCACTGACATGAAGAAGAAAG
Source organism: Malus sylvestris (assembly GCF_916048215.2). Lineage (NCBI taxonomy): Eukaryota > Viridiplantae > Streptophyta > Magnoliopsida > Rosales > Rosaceae > Malus > Malus sylvestris. The sequence continues at coordinate 3,160,718 of NC_062264.1, read as the reverse complement.
AACCAAAATTGGCTAAGGTTTGCCAATGGCGAAGATCACCCAACGTTTCTTTTGTACAAAACTCCAACAAAGGCCCTGAATACTCTAATATTACAAGCTCAAACCTAGAGCTAGAGCTAGGGGAACCCTCATCACTAAGACTTCCAGACTTTAACATCTACAGCAAACAGAAACAAACTCTATCACTACATGAAAGATCGAAACATATGGAAGTTCCTAGGGCATGAAGAAAAGCTCAACTAGTTCATTATGTTCTCAACCAAGTACATGAACACTCAAACAATTCAACAAGAATGAAAGCATGCGATCTAGTGGAGAATACTACCAACCTGAAGATGGTGCAAAGCAATGCCGGAATCCCTCTCAACTATAAGAGCACCCTGTCTCCAAAAAGCACTACAAAATGAGCAAATAAAGACAATGAAAAGAGTGGAAACTTATAATTCTTATATAGTTCAACATGGCCAAAGAAATTCAAAATTCAAAATTCAAACCATGAGAAAACCCCACATGGAAAGTCTTCAAACTTCCACACAAGCTAAGGAGTTTTCAAATTTCAAACTTACAGGTCCCCCTCTCCAATTTATGGTGCCAATAAGAGCTTCATCAATGGAGTTCAACTACAATTCTCAAAAGCTTCACACGCTCTTGATCAAGACAGTATGAAGTAAAACCAATTTATGGTGCCAACAAAAGCTTCATCAATGGAGAGCAACTACAATCCTTAAAAGCTTCACACACTTTGATCAAGACAATGTGAAGCAAAACAAATTTATGGTGCCAACAAGAGCCTCATCAATGGAGTTCAACTACAATTCTCAAAAGCTTCACACACTCTTGATCAAGACAATATGAAGCAAAACCAATTTATGGTGCCAACAAAAGCTTCATCAATAGAGAGTAACTACAATTCTAAAAAACTTCACACACTTTTGATCAAGACAGTGTGAAGCAAAACCAATTTATGGTGCCAACAAAAACTTCATCAATGGAGGGCAACTACAATTTTCAAAAGCTTCAACACAAAAGCTTTATCCGCAAAAGCTTCCCCACAAAAGCTTCAACAAATGGAGGGCAACTACAAATGCCAAAAGCTTCACACATTCTTGATCAAGATAGTGTGAAGCAAAATCAATTCATGGTACCTAACAAAGCTTCACTACAAAGCTTCACCTACAAATCTTCAACCTTCAAAGGTTCACCTACAAAAGCTTCAACACAAAAGCTTCACCTACAAAAGCTTTAACACAAAAGTTTCACCTACAAAAGCTTTAACACAAAAGTTTCACCTACAAAAGCTTCATCTACAAAGTTTCAACACAAAAGTTTCACCTACAAAGCTTCACCACAAAGCTTCACCTACAAAAGTTTCAACACAAAAGCTTCACCTACAAAAACTTCAACACAAAAGTTTCACCTACATAAGCTTCACCTACAAAGTTTCAACACAAAAGCTTCACCTACAAAGCTTCACCACAAAGCTTCACCAACAAAAGCTTCAACAAATGGAGGACAACTATAAATGCCAAAAGTTTCACACACTCTTGATCAAGATAGTGTGAAGCAAAATCAATTCATGGTACCCAACAATGCCTCAACCTCAAAGCTTCACCTATAAAGCTTCAACCTCAAAGCTTCACCTATAAAGCTTCAACATCAAAGCTTCACCTACAAAACTTCACCTACAAAGCTTCAACATCAAAGCTTCACACTACAAAGCTTCACCTATAATGTTTTAAATATATATATATATATATATATATATATATTTTTTTTTTTTCGAAAATTAAAAAAAAAATTGAAAATTTGAAAATTAAAAAAATAAAAAATAAGCCTAGGCCTCCCATTCTTTGAGTCTAACAACTTTCATAATAAGTATATATGAAGGAGGAGTTTCGGGCTACCACTTAGAAAGGAAAATGGTGAAGTTTTGTTACTTTGGAAACTTGGCTACTAGCAAGACACCTCCTTCGTCAACTCCCTCGACCCGAGACTTAGGAAACTTGGCTATTGCACCTTGATACTCGGAAGTCTCACGACCACTCAATGACTTGGATTTTTCAAGTCTTTAATCGAGAAATTTTCCTTACTCGGGAAATTAAGGGAGCATTACTTCAACCTACAGGATCCACCCACAAAGTTTCAACATGCAAACTTCAACAAAAAAAAAAAATTCAAAGTACTCAGTGAAGTATGCCTTAGTGTATTTAACACAATACGCTAAAATGAAGCAAAGCTTATTTATTAATATCACTGATAAGTTACAAATATGTACATATACATGAATCAAAGTAAACAAACAAGATGGAGCCTTCACAAAGGTTGCTTAGGAGAAGTCTCAGCAATCGGCAGAACCCCAGAAAGATGAGGCACCAGAGGGTGATAATTCGGAGCCTTGGTACTGGGCAGAACCCCAAAAGGAGGAGGCACCAGAGGTTGATTATTTGGAGCTTCATTACGCGGTACAGCCCCAGAAGACGAAGGCAATAAATGCCTTTGGAACAAACCCACAAACCTTTGATGAGCAAGTAAAATCTGACCATTAGATTCTTGCAGCTGGTCAAACTTCCTCTTCATGTTTGAGCATAGTCATGTGCGAGCATGTGCAACTGTTTATTCTCATGCTTGAGCCCTCTGATATCCTGTTTGAGACTTATCACTTCAGCCGCCAATGCTTCAACTTGGCAGGTTCGAGCAAATAGGCGTTAGACCATATTAGACACAGAACTTGCACACTAAACACTAAGAGCCAGAGAATCCTTAACAGCCAACTCATCAAACCATTTGTAAAGTAGTCTATTATCTCTGGGAGTGAGAAGGTTCCTGGCCACCACCATAGCAGTCATATCATTCTTCATCACAGAGTCCCCAATGGTAAAATGACCAGTAGGGGATAAGAAGGATGGGCGTCATATGTTGTCTTGAGGAGACATGATTGCCTCTTCACCAAAGTTCAAGTCAAAATGATGGTCGAATGGGCCAGACATTTTCAGAAATGATGAAGCAAAAATGAGTCCAATAAATCTCTGAAGTACAAAAATAAGAGGAAAATTCCTACAAGCAATAACTCTATGAACATACTTCTTGCACATAATTGGTGCCCTTATAAAAGAAAGGCCAACAAGGCCGCTTGTTCAAAAATCGAAAAGACACCACTCTCCGGATTTCGTGAAGCGGATTTTCCTGAGTAAAATCTGTTGACAATCTCCACACACAACATCAGCTCATCGGGTACCACAGATAACTTTGCCAAAGATCTCTGACAAATTTTAGACACATAAAATTTGAAGGTCCAGCTACCCTACTATTACCCACAAGGGTAAAGGAACAATACCACTGCTTGATAATTGGAAAGTTCTTATGTGTGTCAACCTTCGTGCTTTGTGGCAAGGCATATTGTCAAAAATGCCCAACCTTTACTCATATTCGAGAAAACACTCCCAACATGATTGCTTGCTCAAAAATCGAAGAGGCACCACTCTCTGAATCTCGAGAGCCAGATCCCCCAACATGATTACTTGCTCAAAAATCGAAGAGGCACCACTCTCAGAATCTCGAGAGCCAGACCCCCAACAAGATTATTTGCTCAAAAATCAAAGAGGCACCGCTCTCCGAATCTCAAGAGCTAGACTCCTAACATGATTGCTTTTTCAAAAATCGAAGAGGCACTACTCTTCAAATCTCGAAAGTTAGACTCCCAATAGGATTGCTTGTTCAAAAATTGAAGAGGCAACGCTCTCCGAATTTTGAGAGCTAAATCTTTAACATCTTATTGCTCGAAAACCGAAAAGGCACCACTCTTCGAGCTTTGAGAGCCAGATTTCCTTTGATAAAGCTTGTCTGCAATCTTCACACGCAACATCAGCTCTCCGGACACTACAGACCACTTTTTCAAAGTGCTCTGACAAAGTTAAAACACGTGAAGCTTGCAACTCTCACTACATTGCTATGACCAAGAAGGGTAAAGGAATAGTATTACTACTTGTTGTTGGGGAAACTCCTATATATGTCGACCTCCATCCTCCATAACCAGGCAGACCCGCAAATAAAAAAAAATGCTCAACTTTTCTTCACAATCGAGAGGGCACTCTCAGCAGAGTCTCTCGAAATACTCATCTTCTTTTCCCCCTGATAATACCTCTGCAAACAAACCACACCAGAGCAAGAGTATCTCATATAATCAAGGTTAAAAGCAAGAGTATCCCATATCATGTTTTTTCCCTGTCTTTTCCTTTGCCCTTACTTTTACTTGTAGAACAAGGAGAAAGAACGCAATCAGTCGAAACCTGAAATCAAACTTCCGATCTGGAATTGATTGCCTGGAATTTTTGCATGGTTGCTCACCTAGCATTGCTCTCGAGTACTCATTCTCAACTGTTGTCAAGGTCACGAATCTTTTCGGCAAATACTTCAAAACAGTTAATGCGATATTGGCTCTTTACATTGAAGCTGCCAAACATGGATGAGTCGCTGAGAAGTAGTGCTCTGAAGGACCATTCAAATGCAAAGGTTGCGCACCAGTTCTACGATGCAAAAGATTGAAGTAGAAGGTTCAACGATGAGATGGAATAGATCACTATAGCACGACGCCCTCCCTGCAGAACCGCATAATTCAGACGGAGGAGTCTAAGTCAAATCCAAGCTCGGCATTGCTGCCCTATCCGAAGAGATCAATAAACTTTAAAAACCTTTCTCTAGCAACGTCGCCAAAGAGCAAAGCCTTGCCATACCATATCCACTACTTTGTCAACAGCAAAAGTATCCCATATGATCATGGTTGAACGAACGCTTGATTTTATGGACTTGTTTTGACCCTCAAATTCTTGAGTTGGCCTTATACTCTGGAGGAAACTAGAAAACCCTCCAACCCAGTTCAAGAATAAACCTGTGGAAAGTTACTTCTTTAAAAGAAAAAATATCTCATATCATCTATTCTCCTTTTTCTTCTCTTTATCCTTCTTGCTGCCTTCAAGATAGGGAGAATGAGAACAATCAGCCGGAGCTCGAAATTAAACTTTTGATCTGGGACTGATTGCTTGGAACTCTGATTGCTTACCTTGTCTGTCACCTCTTTTGGCAGATCTCATTGCTCAGAGATTTGGGGGACTCCTACTATAGGGTTTGTATAATGCTTGACCAAGTCTGAAACTACAAGTAAGCTTCAAGTGAAATTGATACATTACCTTGTGCATCTCCATCAGTTAAAGATACAACCCTTGAATGGAGGAAAAATACTTCTAGAGAAGATGCCACATCTATCTATGAGACAGATAAGGCAAGTGAAAATGATACCACACTTCGATACTTAGAAGTTTCGTGATTACTCAGCGGCTTGGATCTTGCAAGTCCCCAACTGATGAGCTTCCCTCACTCGGGAACTTAGGGGAGCACTGTTTGTACCATACTTGACCAATCCCGAAAACTACTGAACACTGATCAACGTTATACCGTCAAGGATCCACAAGAGTTTCTCTCCAACCAGGAGGCCAATCACAATGTGACACATGTCGACATCAGTGGCCAATCATAGCGCGACATGTGTCAATATCAAGGGCCAATCATAGCACGATACGTGTCAAAGTCAGAATAAAGCTAGAAACTCTCTTCTATAAAAAGAGATCATACTCTCACAATATTACCTAATGTCATTTGTACTAAATCATTCACTAGTACTCATAAAATGAGAGTTTGAACCTATGTATTTGTGTAAACCCTTCACAATTAATGAGAACTCCTCTACTCCGTGGACGTAGCCAATCTGAGTGAACCACGTACATCTTGTGTTTGCTCCCCGGTCTCAATACATTTACATACTTATCCACACTAGTGACCAGAGCAATCTAGCGAAGGTCACAAACTTGACACTTTCTGTTGTACCAAAGTCCTCGTTGATTTTGTGAATTAACATATATTATAATATAAAACAAACCCATAATAATAATAATAATAATAATAATAATAATAATAATAATAATAATAATAATAATAATAATAATAATTGTTTATACCATATTTAGGGCATCGTATTTAGATCTCGTACAAATACTCGGGGGACTTAAATGTAATTATGTGATAAAGGAAGGGGCAAATATGTAATAAGTAATGAGTCCTTATTCTATAAAAGGACCCCTCACCCTCACAATTAAGGGAGGCCAATTTCCTAGGCCCTCTCACCCCCTCTCCAAGCTCTCATTCTCAGAGCTCTCTCCCTCAGGTAAATACATAATCAGTGTGGACGTAACCTAAATCTTGGGGTGAACCAGAATACATCTTATGTTATTTACATTCTTGCAGATTCATGGTCGGATTTACGTTGTTCCAAGACCTCCGGTTTTGTGCATCAACATTTGGCGCCATCTGTGGGAATTGATACGAAAAGTTGTGTCGGCTCTTTTTCATTTTTTTCACCTCCGTCGTGAATCTGCAAAAACCTCTATCGTCCAACTTTCTCCCGGCAGGCTGTTGCAATGCATGTGTGATGTTAGCAACCCCACCTCCTCCTGCACTCCTTCTCCCCTTTCTCTCTCTAAAAAAAGCTTAGTGGTGCAGAGGATAAGAAGCCAGCAAAGCAGAAAAGCGAAAGGGTTTGTATTGAATGAGTCTTTTTGTGAGAAAGGCACAAAACTACTGCTATGGAGGTGGAGGAGATTCAAGCCAACAACAAGTTCCCAAGAATCGGAAATGGCAGCAGTAGAGATCACAAACCATCACCCGAAGACCAAGATAATCAAGACCCATCATGCCTAGACCTCAAGAGGGTCGCCGCCGCCACCGCCACAGCTAATGCGGGAAACCGTTTCCATGGGTTGCACCACTCCCCGCATCATCTGCGTTTCCAAAGCATCCAGCAGCAAAGATCACACAGCAAGGTGTGGACTTCAAAAGGGTTGAGAGACCGGAGGGTCCATTTGTCTGTAACCACCGCTATTCAGTTCTATGATCTCCAAGATCGATTGGGTTACGACCAGCCCAGCAAAGCACTTGAGTGGCTGATCAAAGCTGCTGCCGCTGCCATCGCTGAGCTCCATTCTCTGAACAATTCTTCGGCCCACACATGGACTGAATTTCAAGTCTCCAGCCAAAAGACTCTCTTGACTGAAGACTTGGGGGACTACTGTTTATACCATATTTAGGGCCTCGTATTTAGATCTCGTACAAATAATCGGGGGACTTAATGTAATTATGTGATAAAGGAAGAGGCAAATATGTAATAAGTAAGGAGTCCTTATTCTATAAAATGACCCCTCACCCTCACAATTAAAGAAGGCCAATTTCCTAGGCCCTCTCACCCCCTCTCCAAGCTCTCACTCTTAGAGCTCTCTCTCCCTCAGATAAATACATATTCAGTGTGGACGTAGCCCAAACCTTGGGGTGAACCACGATACATCTTGTGTTATTTACATTCTTGCAGATTCACGGTCGAATTTACGTTGTTCCAAGACCTCCGGTTTTGTGCATCAACAATAATAATAATAATAACAAAAATAAACAATAATAATAGTGAACAAATACATTACTATAGTTGGCCCAATACAATACTTATCTCACTTCCATACTTTTTTAGTGTAGATACTATAATTTGTTCAACCAAAAAAAAAATATGGGTTCCAACATAAACCCACCCCAACCTGCTCTAACTCTTAGCCAAATATGAGTTTTAACTCAAAACTTATTTTTGGGACAAATTTAGGCCAAATTTTCCTATGGATTAGTGGGCTCACCATCATATATGTGTATTTTTTTAATTTTATATTTATAAATTCATTAAATACAATGGGTAAGATCTTATATGATCAAATCCAACAGTAAAAAATTAAAAATCTAACGATCCAAAAGAAAATCCAATGGCTAAAATAATTATAAAAAAATCGTTTGTGCGTTTCATATTCTTTTATAGTATTCCACAAGTTTCATGATGTCGGTTTGATCCTAAAAACTACCAAACCTACGTGGCGCACAGGCCAAGTAATTAATAAGCTAACTACATCATTCGGTTATGTACGGAGCGTGCCAACTCGATGGCCGAGCTCGGGCGAGGAGTAAAATGTGTTGATGTTGCGTTGAGCGCGTTACTAACTTCTTAATCTTGCGACTGCGATCGAGGAAGGAACACTTCTCAACCTTCAGGTTCTAGAGCCTAAAGACAAGGCTATTAATCTTGCGAAGTTCACAGATCGTCGACACCGGGTTCGGTCACGGTGATTATATTCGTAATAGTATAAGCATGTCGAACCGGTATCAGACTATATGGACACAAATACTCGAAAGAGATGTATGTCTTGATGTTAAATGTGGTTCGACCGTCAGAATGCCGAACTCTAAAACTAACTTATGAATATCCAATCATAAAACAACTCGGCGTTTAACGTGCCGAGGCTAGTAACCTGTAACACCTCACTTCGTCGAGAAGGCTGATGAGATGACCTCTGTCAATAAGGACTCGAAAACCCTTCTTGACTAAGACTTAGATAAATAACCAGTCGGTATCGGAGCAGTGTTGTTTATCCAAACTGAAGGTGTTCCTTGATCAGTTGATTTTACGGCTCCAGTGCTGTTTATCCAAACTGAAGATGTCGGTTGCCTTCACAATGCTGTTTATCCAAACTGAAGATGTGTTGGTGGAAAAAGAAAATAAAAATCTCAAGGTGTTTGAGAGGTTTGTGCATGACAATTTGTGTGTTGAATTGGAGAGGCCTTTGAATGTTGCATCCCCTCTTCTATTTATAGTAGCAAACCTCTCCCTGGCCGAGCTAGACTTATACTTGGACTAAAACTCCTCATCCTAATCTGATTAGTTTTTGGCCAATCCTAAATCCAATAGGACTTTGAACCAAGCTGTCAAACAAACTAGATTCATTTCTTAAACCTCAGCATCCTTAGCCTTGAAACTCCCTGTTGCACTAGGTCTCGACTACCTCATCGTTATCCAAACCAACCCTCCTTGCAGTAGGCCTCGACAAACCCATACCGGATAGCCCATAACAAGATAAGACCAAAGCTACTGGGACGAGAACATTTCTAAACTGGGCCCAAAATAACATTTTGGACCCAAAGTAATTTTTCAAATTAATTGGAATCTAAATATTTTTAGGTTGAAATGTTCATAAAATTAAATTATGATTAGTTTACATTTTTTTTTAAAGTTACTATAAAAAAAAAAACCATCATAAAATTATTCTTTAATAATCTCAGGCTAAAATTTTAATCACGAAGATTTGGACTAGAAAAACTATTTATTGATTAAAAACCTACATTTTATAGGTTAAAACTTTTTAGGTTTTAACCCAAATGTTGGAGATGGTACAGTTGGTGAAATTAAACTCTTTGTATTTTATTATGAATAATATCTGGATAATCACCCGTGAGTTATCACCTTTTAATTTTGTCCAATAATGTTTTAACACACATTTTATTTAAAAAATAATAGACATATTATTTAATTTTTTTAACTTTAAAAATAAAAAAAATGGATGTATTAGTTTATAAGAGCAAATCAGAGAGTAAGTAAATGGGGTGCCACAAGTACTACCCTCTTTGTTAATTACAAATGTACACTTTTTATCATTTTGGAACATTTTTTTGTTGGCATTTTTTGGGTCAAAATGTTTTTTTTTTTAATTTTGGCAAAAATTTTTGTTGGCATTTAGTTTGGACACCTGAAATATATAAAAAAGAACGGGAGGAAAAAATTGTTGGACCTGTCTGCAATCTAAAACCCTAATTGCCCTCTCTCTTGCTCAACCTCAAAAACCCTAGTTTTTCCCACACTCGTGCCTTGCAAGGCTTGCAGTCTGGCGTCGCCCTCAATCCATGGCAACCAGTAAGTCTTTTTCTTCTTCTTCTTCGTTCTCCGATTATTGTTCTCGTATTTGTTTCCAATAAAATTAAATTGAAAAATTAATTGGGAATTTGCAGGATTGCAATTCGAGAACTCGTGCGAGGTTGGGGTGTTTTCGAAGCTGACGAATGCGTACTGTTTGGTCTCCATCGGAGGCTCTGAGAACTTCTACAGCACCTTTGAGGCGGAGTTGGCTGATGTCATCCCCGTCGTGAGAACCTCCATCGGCGGCACTCGCATCATAGGCCGCCTCTGTGCTGGTATTCTTTTCAATTCTATATATTTTATTTGTCTTTCTTTTTGGTATTAATCAAGAATTAAGAAATTTCTAGATTGTTTATATGAATTTTGAAAATTTATTGAAATTTCGATTTCAGGAAACAAAAACGGGCTTCTTTTGCCTCACACTACCACCGACCAAGGTACTTTTTGTTTTTTCGTTTCCTTTTCGTTTTTGGGTATTTTATGTTTGATGTTATCGTGTTTTGGTTTTCCGACATATTGGGCTTCTGTTTTTATTGAAATTGAAGAACTCCAGCACTTGAGGAACAGCTTACCTGATAATGTTGTTGTTCAGCGTATCGAAGAGAGGCTATCGGCTCTTGGTAACTGTATCGCGTGCAATGATCATGTTGCTCTTACACACACTGATCTTGACAGGGTATTCTTTTTATACTTTATTCGAAATTGTTATGTTGATTTTTATCATGTGCAGTCTTTGTTTTCCCTTGAAATAAAGCACAATTGTGTTGGTGAATTCAATGCAAGTAACCCATAAAGCTCCTCTTCACAAATAGATTCCAACCTCTTCGGAATCTTAGGAAACTAGGAAGGCATTGTACATCTATCAAAAGTATTCACAGGGGTTACTGCAGAGCATGTTCAAACCATTTTAAAGGAAAAATATAACTCAATATCGACCATATGCTACTGTGGATAGTCACATTATTATTCATAACATGACTATTCAGTGTTCGCCAAACAGTTTTAATTTACTTTGGAATGATAAGTATGGAACTTTGTTCAGAACTTAAAGAGGAATTGAATGGTTGGATCGAGTCACTTGTTATGAATAGCATGACATTTCACCAAACGGTTTGATTTTACTTTAGAATGAGATATATGTAACTTTGTTCAGAAATTAAAGAGGATTCGAATGGTTGAAAAGACTTTGGTTCCTCCACCAAAGCCATTTTAACATACCAAATCCTGAGGCTTCAGAAGCTTTTTGCATATTGACTGTTGAACAATTCTTTGAAAATGTTTTGAGGTCAAGTTCTCAGGTTTTAATGTGGTTGTATGTTTTGACCGAGTTCATACGCATATATCGCAAGCTGTGTTTCCTGTGCTTCTTGCAAGCAGACTTTAGCTCTTATATGAACTTAGACTACTCTTTTTCATTTAGCTGATGACATTAAACTTTGAATCCATTCATTTTGTTCATTTCGTTGTATTTGCTATTTTGCATAGGAAACTGAGGAGATGATTGCAGATGTTCTTGGAGTGGAAGTTTTTAGGCAGACTATTGCTGGTAATATTCTTGTGGGCAGCTACTGTTCCTTCACCAACAGAGGTGGCTTGGTAAGAATATGTCTTCTTGGGCTGGGCTGGTGTTTTTGAGACGTATTTTGTGGAAGATTTGTATTTTCATTACTTCATATTTCTTGTCCCTTTGGTCCCACTCTAATTTGTCAAAAAAAAAAAATTGTGTAGGTTCATCCCCATACATCTGTTGAAGACTTGGATGAACTGTCGACGCTCCTTCAGGTCCCTCTTGTTGCTGGAACAGTAAACCGTGGTAGTGAAGTGATAGCTGCAGGCATGACAGTGAACGACTGGACAGCATTCTGTGGGTTAGACACCACTGCCACAGAACTCTCGGTTATTGAAAGCGTTTTCAAGTTGAGGGAAGCTCAACCTAGTGCTATTGTGGATGAAATGAGGAAATCTTTGATTGACAGCTATGTCTAAATCTTGTGCGTAAAACTCATTGATATTTCCTGTTTTCTTTCTGGTCAATGTTTTTAAATAGTATTAATGAGTCTTGTGTACGTTTGAAAATCTTAAATCATAAGAACTCTGATTTTGCAAAGTTGTATAGTTAAGTTGTGCAATCTGGTGTTGGAATTTTATTGAAACTGGGCGATTTTGTTTTTGTTTTTGTTTTTCTTTGTTTGGAAGTGGGATTAGGAGTTGGGATTGGTGATCGCCGACTCAGTTGTTGCCGTATCTTCATTTGGCAATGTCTATTTCTGGACACTAGTCAACTTTCTGTCCTGTCGATGTTAATGAGTTACTTTGGAGAACATAGTTTTCAACTAATGTTTAGAAATAATCATTTTGTTTATGACAAATGTGTTGTCGTTTTATGCTTCTCCATATCCTCCTTTTCAAAACATGTCTATGTTCCCCGCTGCCAGGCTGCCAGAATTGGTTTCTGGTTTGCTTGAACGCTCCGGGATGGTTTGTGATTGTAAGGTGGTTTGAAACCTGATTTAGAGTTGCATTTGTTGATCAGGGCTAGTTTTGTTTCCAGGTTGATTGTGATCCGTTGGATTATATGTGCCATTATGTGTTTGCTTTCAAGCGGTTGATAACTTGATCTAGAGGAAGAAAGCATACTAGTACTGTTCTGCAACGTGTACCAGCATCCTTGTAGATTCTGGGCTGGAGGTTTTAGGGGGCACTAATGTTAGTGGTCTTCTTTTGTGGTTACTTCTGTCCTGAACAATCAGGAATGCGTTAACACTAATATTGAGTATTTCACAACTAGCAATCTATAAGATTAAATATCAAAGCTTGATATGAAATGTTATGGTAAATGGTTTAATAAAAAAGATAATGTCGAGTCCTCGAATTGGTTTGATTTGCCAGTCAAATGGTTGAAATTGTTGTTTGCCCAATCCTATCAACTATCTCCTTAATCTTGTCTCAATTCTCACGTAAAATGGGATATGTATGAGACGGATTCATGGCATCACTTATTTTTACACAACTTGACACATATTTTTGTAGGGCTCACCTTGTAATGTATATGATCCGATCCATCTTTCTTATAGGTCTTCTCTCAAACATCACGTGTTAAAAATCACCAAAATATGAAATCAAATGATCGATGGATTAAGGGTTTAGGATTTCTTTGTAGAATCGTGGTCGTCCATTTTCTTCACTACAAATAAATGTCTTAATACTTTTAGATTTGTCTAATTTTTTGCAAAGATGGTCTATGAACGATGTTTTAAAAGATAAATGGTTCGGATTGTTAAAATACATTATGGAGTGAATCTCACAAAAACGTGTGTCAAAAATGAAAAAACAAAAAAAGATCCTTGAATTGCAATATAGATTGAACTTTACTTTGGAGCCACGGTGAAGTTAAAGGATGTTTTACCAAAACATGGACTTTAGACCCTTGCCAAGAAAAGAAGAAAATACAAATATTGACTTCGACAATTTTGTATAAACAAATGTCTCAGAACGAAAAATGTAACAAATCTGGGAAAAATAGAATTAAAAACATTAAAGGCCAAATTATTGTTTTTCCTCCATCGGAGTCCACATTCAAATCTCAAGGGAACATCTAAATCCTGAATCTTCCCTGTAATTGAATAACAAAAGATCATCTGCAACCTCAAACGTTCTTCTTCTCCCTTACAAGCAGAGTGAGTGCGCACACACAGCAATTCCACAGAGTTTCGGGTGAGCTTTTTGTCTCCGGATCAGGCACTTTTTGCTTCGATTCAGTTGTAAATTCATTCGCAAATCGCAAATCCATCTGATTCTCGTTGAAAGCTGCATACTTTATGAATGTTAGCTTGTATACAGAAGTTGGGTTGATCTCCGTTTTTCATATTGTTCTGTATTTGTATCATAGATTTCTTGATCAGCATTGATTTTTTGCCGTAAATTTTCATCTGGGTATGAATAGTTCCATTCAATTTATTCCGCGGAAGCTGGATTTGCTGTACTATAATGAGCAATTATCCGTTTCGGCCCGGCAGTCCCAAGTCCTTTGTAGCCTACCCGAGTGGTGAGTTTGATTTAGAATCTGGAACATTTAGAAAACCCCGAAAGCATAGGAGTTCATCATCGCATCCCATCAAAATGAATAGGTCTATCGGAAACCGAATTCAGTATTACTGCAAGCTGCATCCCCTTTTAGTTTTCGTCATCTCCTTGTCAGTTGGGGTCTCAATTCTCATACTTTTGTCTCTGTATGAGAGAGGGTACCAAATGACGAATAACTACCAAAACTATGACGTGAGTTCGTCTAGTTATCCGTTACCGAATCTCCAGAATCTAGTCATGGTTGCCGGGCATTCAGTTTATACTAGTAGTAGCTGTGGAAAAGTTGATAAGGAGGATTCTTGGTTTTTGGAGTCTTACCAGAAGAATCCAGGTCAGGCTGCTACTTTCGTGGCTCATATACAAGAGGGAATTGGAGTCGCAGCCAAAGACAATAGAGCTCTCCTGCTGTTTAGTGGTGGAGAGACTCGAAGAGAGGCTGGTCCTCGCAGTGAAGCACAGAGTTACTGGGCAGTTGCTGAATCAAAAGGATGGTTTGGTGAGTTCCTGTTATTTCTCTTGCATTAGACATGTTTTGGCATGCCTTCTTTTACATGTGATTCATTTTTAAGCCAAGACTATTGACTGGTGATTATATGAAGAACGATATATAGGATGCTTTTTAGTTCCCATGTACTTGATTTTTTATAATCTTTTATCTTACGCTATTATCTGCAGTTGCATTGAATTTATAGTATTTGTGTAAATAGGTTCTTCGGTAGAAAAGAAAGGATTAAATGCTTTTGTCTTCCCGTAGGAGAAGAGGTCTTGCAGAAAAGAAAGCAGATTATTAAATCTTGCTGGTGGCATTTTCTGTTACTTTTATTTTTGAAGTGCCCAAGAAGGTTGGCAGCTTTGTTTGTTGCAATAGACACAAAAGAATTAATTGTCAAATTCATAAGTTTACTGCTGATAGATATAAATATATAGACATGAATTTCCTGAAGCATGGTGATTTGTGACCAGTTGCCATGTTGACCATAGAAATCGCTTTCACTTAAAACCCTTGGCAAACTTGAATGTCTTTCAAAGATTGTTTTTCATAATTGAGTAAGCTAATAACTGCACATGGAATTTCTATTTGTTGACAAGGCTGTTAACAAGATAAACCGAATTACACAAGTTGTGTAATGATTTGAAGTTTTGAGTCATATCTTTGCTAGTGACAGTTATCATCCAGGGAAGAGATATACAATATATGCAAGTTGTGTACACTTCGTGTTTTACCTTAGTCTTCGATTCCACTTGTCATCTTCATTTTGGATTTTGGATGAATACCATATTGTCATTTGAAAAAGCTAAAAATAGCAGTGCATAAGTTTGAAATTTTGTGCGTATGTTTAAATAACTACATAGTATATCATTTGACAGTGGGAGTACTGAAATTTCAGTAGGACCGGAAATATCATGCATATTCCAGTTGCACAAGGGGTAACTTTATTGAACTTATTAGTCCTTTAGTCTAAATGTTAGTCAATTTTCACTTTGGTCCACTGTTGTTCCTTTCCGCTATCCTCGTTTCTTGAATTTACTATAACAAAAAATGGTAACTCTGCAAGTCTCATCCATTTCATCATTCTGTGTTCAATGGAATTACTTTTCCTGTTTTAGTTGCATAAAAATACGGAAGCAGGCAATACCCCTGTTTTTTGGCAGATCATATACCATTGTGGAGTTATTCGGCGTATGCAAATATTCTTTTCTTCAATCTCGTTCCCTCTTTTATTTTGTTTCTTTCTCTCTGTTATATTTCTCTTTCTCTTAGTATCTTTTATGCGTGAACTACTTAAAGTCGTTTCGTTCTACGCTGAGCTGATATTGTTTATGCTACCAATTAAATGTTTCTTCATGTTATATGCTTTTTACATTGTTTCTGGTCTGCTACATATTGTAATGTTTTATTCTTCCTTTTGCCTTTCCTCTTCTCCTGTCACTTCATTGTCCAAATCTTAGTTGCTTCTGTAGAGGAGAATAAAGCATGATTGTACAACATTAATTTATAGCCATGTTGGCCTGGACCATCTTTTACTGATCTTTAACTCATGTAAAATGTATGCCATGATGGTTTGTTTAGGCCAAGAAGATTTGAGGTCGAGGACACTCACAGAAGAGCATGCAAGGGACAGTTTTGAGAATCTTCTCTTCAGTGTGTGCCGATTCCGAGAACTTACTGGCACATATCCTCAAAATATAACTGTAAGCCCATTTTGCCCAATCTGGTTTGCCTACTTTGAAGCTAAAATAAAAGTATGGTGCGCCTGTGTCTTGACATGGGAATAAAATATCATAGAGAAACAGTTAAGCACCCATTAGCATAAAGAGCGACAATGTAGGCTGAGCGCACATATGTACGCATATATATGTGCTTATGAATAATATAAAATTTAACTGCTCACTACAAGAAGTCAATATATGCATCATCCAATAGAAAAATTCAAAAGACATCTCTCTCTCTCTCTGTCTGAATAGACAATACTTATGGTATGTGCTGCCGAGAAGAATAAAATTGTGATTGCTCATTCATACTTTTTTCTCTTAGCTTTGAAACACAATATATCATTTCTATACGAGTTACTTTAAACATCACACAAAGGCCGCTCTGCATGATGAGTATTCCACTAAGCATGTTAAGCACTTTTTTGGCTTTTCTTAAGCTTCGTAATTTCTTTATGATTTGATTGAGTTTGTTGGGTTTACCACTATTCCCGAAAGCTCAGTCTGTTAGGACAATTATTTTATAGTCTAGCAGTCCACTTTCTCACTTTGGCCTCATTACACCACTAGAATCCAACATGTAGAATTCATGTTCATATTGGGGGTTGCAATTGCAAGGATTCAAATTCAAGATTCCTGCTGTGATACCGTAATAAAGTTTGCTAGTTTACCATTGTTTGAAAAGCTTAAGCTGTTAGGATTCGAACCAACAATTACTTTATAACCTAACATGACTGTATGCAAACCAGGTCGTAAGTTATGATTTCAAGGAGCAGAGATTTGTGCATCTACACCGCGCTGCAATTGGCTTTCCTGAGTCAAGGTTCTTCTATGTGGGTACCCCAGCAATTTCCACTGCAAAAGTAGCAGCCCAGAAAGGAGAAGCAATTGTGCGAGCTCAATTCCAAGAAGATCCATATGGATGTCGAGGTTCACTTTACCGTAAAAAACTAGGGCGTGATCCATTTCACAGGTCTATTCCCTATCCAAATGGGTGTCCTGAAATTGAAGGTCTTTTCAGATATTGTGGGTCAGCTCCTTATCCAGGGTCCCTTCCTTGGCCTAAAGAGCTAAATTAATCTAAATATTCCACTGGGAGTTCCAATCTCACACAAATTGTTTCCTTTTTCCTTTGTAAACAACATTTTTTTTAATCAATATTAAGGTATATGAAAAGATTAATATTTGTTCAGTGGTCTAGTGAAACATATTTTGGGGCACTATCAAATTTAACAGTCTGCTGGTCCCCGGGTGGCGGGTATAGTCGGAAGAGTTGGCTGCTCATCTCGGTTGATAGGTTGATTGGTGGTAACTTTGAGTTTTGTAGCAGCCATGTTTTGTGTTTAGGGTTTAGATTTGTTTGTTATTTGGGACTCTTAAATGTTTGTATGCGGTACGGTTTACAGGTGAGTAATTGCTGTTTTCGGTACCATTTATTGTAAATGCTGCAGCGAGAACCCTTTTCATGTTATGTTTGCATGAGCGGCGTCCTGTTTGTAGGCAAATTCTTTAAATTAAAAACAGAAGAAAGAGATGCATAAATTACTGCCATAGAACAGAAAATACTTGAGAAATAAGTACACTTTGTATGCCAATGTGGGCATGGATTATTCCTTAGTCCTTCGCTTATAGCAACTACTATTAGATTGTGACACCCTGGCTTGTGAAGCTACCCTGTGTTCTTCAAGAATGGGCAACCTAAGGCTGCCTCTTTACTCGAACTGCCAACGCTTGCACCCTTCATAAGGCCTCCGAGAAGTTCACCGCGGTCGAAAAAGAACTCAACCTTCACGATTTTCCCACCATCGTCCAACTGCAACAAAATCTCAGGGATGAGTTCCATGACAAACTAGCTAGAGAAAGAACAATGTGCAAGGCAAGAAGATTACCTCAAAGATAGCCATCCCAAAGAGTTCAACCTGTTCGCCGGTAGGGGCATGGCCCTTGAAAGGGCCCTCCATGAAACCCCAGTGCCTGAACTTGTATACAATCACCGGTGGACCGGAGTACACATGGAGAATCTCTAGGGCAAAACCGCGTGGGAAAGTGGTTACGAAAGCCATATGAGCTGTATCTATGGTTTCTTCTGACGGGTTGTAGCCCCGGAGCTCATCCGGCAAAGAGGTTTGCAGCAAAGAGTTGTAGCCTCCCCCAAGCTTTCTCTTCTCTTCCAAACTTACAGCTTTCCTTCCTGTAAAATATAAAGCACAATCGTATATTGAAACATGACTTGGATTCTCAGGTGAGGCATCCCTCAGATAAACTTAATATAAGGACAACGTTGTATTTTTGAAGCATAATCTGTTTTCTTGACTACAATTAGATGGGTTTGAACGTCTCTAAGTTTTTGCAAAATTGATCTATGAATAATATAATTAAAATATAAACGGTTCGGTTCGTTAAAAAATGTTATGGACGATGTAGCTTTCAAGCTTGAATGAAACAATGATTACCGTTTAGGCTGAATGTGTACTTCTTGGGATCAATTGTCTTAAAATCTTCATCCCTTACTTTATGAAACATCTCCATTTCCCATGTCTTTACAAGGTTTTGCACTTTCTCTTCCAGTGATCCAGGAGGCCATGTCTTCCATCAAATAATGAAAAAAACATGTCAGAAAAGTTCAAATTAAACGAGAGAGAGAGAGAGAGAGATAGAGAGAGAGAGATACCTTGGTTCTGCCTTGTTCAAAGATTTTGTTGACAGCACCATAGTTAGGAGGAGCCCCATATCTCCATTTGGTGTTCTTCTCTTCTTCTCCATACAAGTTGTAACGGTAATTATCTTCCTTAACTCTTGGTGAGGCCATCTTAACTTATTAAACAAGATAACTTTTGAGCCTTGTGTGAGTTGTGTGTTCTTCTGAGGTCCTTATACATATATATACAGTGAAGCTGTAAAGACTAGTCTTTGATGCCAAATTATTCAAACATATTAGTGGATTAAAGAACAGAAAAAACAGTGACAATGAAATTAATTGATTGTTCTATCGTTTTACATATTTAGGCTCAAGACGAAGAACTTGACTATTCGACAGACAATCCAAGTATTGTACAAAGATTCATGGCCAGATTAATCCCCTTTAGCCATTCACTGCAATATTTTCCCTTGCAGATTCACGGTCGGATTTACATTGTTCCAAGACCCCTCTAGTTTTATGCATCAACAAAACATATTTATAGTTTTTTTAATTTTTTATTTATTGACTTAATTCGTATAATCTCGTGACAACTACAAATGTCAATGAAAAACGCTTTATGAATCAAACTATGCAAAAATACCTTTCACCTACCATTAACTTTAGACAGACAGGTTTACAACCTTTCACGTGGAACATATATTATACTTCTTATATGTCTGTTCAATGCATCCTTACAAATATATTATATTAAAATAAACTTGAATTGGTAGCCTTTTAAAATCAAATTACCCCATGAACTTGTATTAACTTGTAACCTACTACCAATTTACCCCATGAACTTAAATTATACTTCTTATATTAACTTGTACCCTACTTCCAATTTACCCCATGAACTTAAATTTTAATCAATTACCCCCCAAAACGTTTACTTCTGACCAAATTCCCACCTTCCGTTAAATATCACACATTTCATCCATGATTCCGTTAGTTTGGAGGGCAAAATCATCATTTAGAAGCAAGCACTTTCTGCCCTTTTTTAATTGGGAACTTTAACGAAAAGCACTCGGTACTGTTCACTTTAACGAAAAACCACATTTTTACACTAAAAAGTCAATCCTGGTACTATTCACTTTACCCTTTATTTTGTCCTTATCATTAAAACTCAAAGTTTTCAAGCCTTTTCATTAATTTTCCTTTTTTAATTAGCGGCGCCTGCCATTGGCGGCTGTGGTTCTATGGGTGGGCTTAGAAAACAGTCAGAGAGAGAGAGAGAGAGATAGAGCAACAAGGAGCTATTGGTGTGGCGATAGGTGGGCTGTGAGAAGGTGGGTTCGCAGGGAGAAGGGAAGGGGGATCACGGCTTGAATCGGGAATCTAGGACCTGCCATTGGAGGTTGTGGGGTGAGTGGGTTATGGCAGGGTGGTACTGGGGCTGAATTTGAGGGAAGGGGTAGGCGGGTGAATTTGATATGAGATTGGGGGTGGCTGCTGGTTTGAGATTTGGGGTGGATGAGAAGGGTTACAATCGGGTAGAACAGGGCAAGTGAGAGAGATGTGGTTTTTTATTTTCTTTTTTATATCTTATTTTTATTGTGAATCATGGATAAAATGTGAGAAATTTAAACAGCAAGGGGGAATTTGTCCATAAATAAAAATTTAGTGGGGTAATTGAATAAATTAAAGTTGAGGGGGTAAATTGGCACTAGATTACAAGGTTAAGGGGGCTTTCAACAAATACCTCTTCTACTATATATCATCGTTGCAATAGGGGCATTAAGAAAAAAAAAAAAAACCCAAGTGAACCGTCCAACCGCACCGATGGGTTGTTTTGATTTCATTTGATTTCGTTTTTTTTTTTTAATTCGGTGGTTAAATTGAACCGCATCGACCTTAATCAATTTGGCAATCGCTTCTCAAAATTCTTAGAATGCGGTTAACCAAACCGATCCGCATATATTTAATTTTAATAATAATTAATACGTGTAGTAATATAAATAGTTAGTTATTTACAAGTTACTGTGTTTCACCACATGAAAACAAAAACTGATTAGTTTAAGAGTCCCTTAGACCATCTCCAACCTTGGGCTAAATGCCAAATTTCCCCCTATTCCCCCCCCCCAAACCCAATCCAACCCAAGCCAAATCTTTGGGCTAAAAGCCAAATGCCAATTGAGGGCCAAAATCCCCCCAAGAAATAGCCCAGAAACGTGTGGACTCTCTCTTTCCTAGCCCACTCTCGGCCCGGTCACTCGCGCCACTCACCCCACGCGGGCGTTAGCCTTCAGCGCCCGACAGGGTGGGACCCACTGTCAGGGCTGTTGTCGGAAGCAATTATGAGCCCAACGGCTCTTTTGTTCATCGAACGGTTGGCATTATTGGACAGTTGGTTGATCCAACGGTCTAGATTCAAATTTAATTTTTTTAAATGTTATTTTAAAATACATTGAATCAAACGGCTGAAATCGAATATAATCAAATCTAATAGTAAAAAAAAAAGATCTAACGGCCCAAATTTAAATCCAACGGCTAAAATAATTTAAAAAAAAATGAAGGCTTGCTTTGTGGAAAAATTTAGTGATTTTTCAATATTTATCGGAATTTAAATATTTTTAGATTAAAATGTTCATAAAATTAATTTACGATAGTCCACATAATTATTTTTTAAAAAAAGTTAATTTAAGAAAAAAATTAGCCTAAGTGCATTTTTTAATAATCCCGGGCTAAAATTTTAGACCAGAAGGGTTGGAGCAGAAAAGTTGTTTCTGGACTAAAAGCTAAATTTTTCGGGCTAAAAAATTTGGCTTTTAGCTCAAGGGTTGGAGATGGTCTTAGGAAAAGAACAATGGCCATTTGGAGAAGGCAGTTGTTGCTTTGGTGCTCTCATTGGGCTGCTTCATGCTTTCCTTTGAGTAATAACTCATATCGGTGATACATTCTATAGCTTTTGTGAGAGAAATTTGTTATGTATTTTCATTTTCACACAAACCAAGAACTGACCCAAATTTGTAAGAACAAATAAATTAACCTGCCACTATCGGTTAACCGACTTGATCAGTTTTAGACCTAGCTTGGTCGGTATGGGTTTGCAATTTTGGCCCAACTGACTAGGTCGGTTTGGTTTCGATTTTGATTCAAAACCGACCCAAACCAACCCACGCCCACCCTACTTTGCAGTATAAAGTTTAAGTAAACTTTTCTTTTAGGCTAATCGATTCGATCGTGAGCTTGCATTTTACTTTTATCTGGTAGTCTGTGCCTCTTGGTCATTGTTTTAGGTATGTTTTGCTATTTGATAGGCCTGTGTCTGTGGGTCTAATCTATTACAATTTTGCAGCATATATTGTAAGTATTTTCAAAGACACATTTTCACTCTTGGATCTTAATATACATTCGACAAAAATATCTCTTGTAGGTTAAATCCTAATTTTCTTTAATTATCACATGCATGCATTATCTTTCAACTATCCTAGAGACAATTTGTGTAAAAAGAAGATCATGATCTTAATTATGATAAAAGGAATTAGTGATCTCCACTTTATTAATTAGCCAAAAAAAGTGATAGATGACAATAACTTAAAAAACTACAAGTTGATATTGACTTAAACAACCAGGCATGGTGGAATAGCACTTCTATATATGCAAAGGGCTGGCTGTGTATGGGGTTTGATTTTTTTGACCAATTCATTGGAGAAAAGAGTCTCCGCCTGCGCAGTAGTTGGTTGATGATTGATACTTTTATTTTATTTAAGATAAATTACACGTAACTACTTTAATTATGGGTCGAATCACAATATCATACCTTATATTTTAAACATTACAATGTCATACTTTAATTTATAAATTCGTTGTAATATCAGACATCTGTTAAATTTTCTATTAATTTTACTGTTAAATAATGATATGGCAGGAGCAGTCCCCACTCCGTTGCCAAATGGAATAAAAAAGTATTAATTATTAATTTTTTATTTAATAATTGAAAAAAAAAAAAAAAAACTCCTCTCTCCTTTCTTCCTAGATGCCATCTCTCCCCTCACTCCTTCCTCCTCCCTCACTCCCTCCTTCTCATACCATCCCATCCCAAACCCGTTACCCAATCCTACTCTAACTCGCAGCACCCTTCTTCTTCCCCCCACTTCCTGACCCTAAACTCCGACCGCCGACGCCTAACCTCGACAAATTGCTTGGGCCCAGCGCCGACCCCTTGTCACCCCTAACCCCAAAAAGGCTCTCCTGCGGCATCGGCCCCGATCTCGTCTTGTTCTATTCAACCCCAGCGACAAACGCCAGAATGGGAGACACTGAAGCCGCTGGCTTCGACGCCCCCGATGCGAACGTAGACGACTTCTTCGTAGTCCCGCCAGTCGAGCTCCCGGACTTCGTCGGCATCTTAAGCTGAGCTTGCGGACTCTGCCTACTGAATCCCACACCCAAGGTGTGTGGGTTTGTCGGATCTGTGAATGGTGGCCCGGGAAGGGAGTGAGGTGAGGATGGGGAATTGGCCGGAGAGAATAGGTGAAGGAGACGGGGGAGGGTGGGGATGTGGTATGATATTATATTTCTGAGTTTGGGATGATATGGTATGAGGAGGAGGGAGTAAGGGGAGTTTGGGATGCGATGAACAAGGGTGATGAATTGGGATTGCGGCATTCAAATTCTGGCCGATCTTAGCATGAACAAGGGAAAGGGAAGGAGACGGCTTCTGGGAAGAAAGGAGAGAGAAAGAGTTTCTTTTTAATTAATAAATAAATATTATTAATTTATTATTAATTAATAAATATTAATTTTATATTAAATAAAAAATGATAATTTTTTAATAATTAATTAATTTTAATTATTAAATATAAATAAATAAATTATTAATAAATTATTAAATTTTTTATTCCATTTGGCAAAGGAGTGGATTTCACTTTTGCCACATCATCATTTAATAGCAAAATTAACATAGAATTTAACGGAGGTCTGATATTGCAACGAATTCATAAATTGAAGTATAATATGATAATGTTTAAAACATGAAGTATGAGATTGTGATTTGACTTATAATTAAGATAGTTTTGTGTAATATATCCTTTTATTTAATACAATAAGAACAAAAGTAGAAAATTTGGTTTCCAAGGAATGTTTATTTGACAAGTTTGTGCAAATACAGGCACATGCAATATTATTATGTTTAGACAAAACCAAAATGGATTTGTCATCCGTGCGGTTCCACATAATAATGATTTTCCAAAACTGGTTCAAGGCCGCAAGAGTCAAAATTTATAAGTAAATTGGGTTTCCTTCTGTATTGTTAATTAGTTTATGGTGAAATTTCATTTTCTTTATGGTATTAGAATATGTTATTTAACTGAAGTTAAACGGTGTATTGTACATCACCCTGTATTTGTTGCCACACATATGTTAGATTTGAAAATTTTACATGAGAAAGAGCGTGTTGAACACTAATAATTGCTTTGGTCCTCAAATTGTGCCCCGTATTACTACACTACCCATCATTTTCTTAAACGCCATCAATCTGTTTTGTTATGTGGAACTACATGGATGAAAAATTAATTTTGGTTTTCGAATCGCCCCAATACTTTTCTTCGTACACATTTCCAACGTGTTTGCAAAAGTATACATCACCCCTATTGCATTTTAGGGAAGCTTTTTTATGGGCGGATCTCTCTCATAAACTTAATTAAGGGCTACATTACATCGTAATTTTTCTCTATAGAGGCAATTAAGGGCTCATTTGAAAGTGTTTTTAACATAATTGAAATCATTTTTGGTGAAATTGATTTTGCATTCCAACATCACTACGGTCGGGCTATCGAATATGGGGTTAGATGCGAGTTACGAGTCAGACCAATTTGCGAACTGAGTGAGCTCCCCTTGCATGCAATGATGTGGTGGTGAACCTCTCATTTGAATTCAATAAACCTGAACGTGTAGCTCCGTCAGTTGTCTCCATCAACTGTGTTGTTAGAAACTGAAACTTTCCACTATACTCTCTATTTCTAGCCCCCTGAAATTAACACAATCGCACTTGACCTGCTAAGCCTTTTGGGCTTAAATAAGGAATCCAGGATGGGATGGATTGGCTAAACTTCACCGCCTCGGCCCCCTAAGAAATCGACCTCTAGTAGGTTTGGGGAAAAGTCAGTTGACTCTTCCGAATAACCGAAAGCAAAGTGCTATGCCATGCTGGGGTAGGGGGTCAGGAAAAGAAACGGCTCCGAAGAAAGATATTGGTGTTTCCCGCTAGAATAGTTGTAAGGAGGACATTATCAAGCTGGTTTTGAGCTGTTTCTCTTACGTAAGGTAGAGTTTGGTTTTTTGGGGGTGATAGTGGAAAAGTTGATAGATAAGTCACTTGTAATGCCACTTTACAGAAACGTATATGAGACTTTCATTCATATGGCTCATTGTCAATGCATCGACCGGGGAAACAAAGTCCTATATTTCTATAGGACGAGTCGACGAAGTAGTTTTCTAGTTCTTTCGCCTGCT
Source organism: Malus sylvestris (assembly GCF_916048215.2). NCBI lineage: Eukaryota > Viridiplantae > Streptophyta > Magnoliopsida > Rosales > Rosaceae > Malus > Malus sylvestris. Next base: position 3,135,468 of record NC_062264.1, on the reverse strand, counting down.
TATCTACTGCTCTTGAGATTGTATAAAAAATTATGTGCAAAATAATATGAAAATTTCCTCTAATGTTATCATGCCCCAATCCCAACATACGTCGAGAATCGACACGTGACAAGGAAAATAACGTCCGTTGAATACGGTATATGTTACGGAATAAAATACTTTAACTGATAAACCAAAATAATATGAAGGTGGCTAAGTTCTCCACAAAATATTTACAAATATGTACATCCCAAAAAGAAGCATAATCTTTGCTTTACTAAGAACAAGTTTGAGGTGCTCAAAAGAAAATCCCAAAGATAAAGTACAAGATAGGATATAGGGGTATCCTAGCACTCCAAATCTCTGATAACTATACTGCTACCCCACCTACGAACCTCTCGAAGCTACTCAAACTTGTTACCTATAAGATCAGTGCCTACACCATCGAAATGGTGCACCGGGCAAACAACAACCCGGATAAGCTACAAAGCTTGTGTGAGCGACAAATAATACAAAGTATATGATACTAATAATAAAACCAGTCATCATTCACAATTTATAAACCTTGAATATAAATCATTCATAAGAAATCGCTACCAAACCTTACAACCTCCAAAGGAAGTCACACATACATTTAACAAGCTTTCTAAATAAAAAATCAGAGTTCTCAAAGCCACATTCACACACACACACACACACACACACACACACACACACATATATATATATATATATATATTCAAAACTAGAGTTAGAGAGACGTCGTTCGGCCAAAGCCTATGCAAGTAACCAAATAGGAAATGGCCCTGCAAAGCGGATCAACCAAGCAGAGCCACCCCTGAGAAAGTAACCAAGTAGGTAGTGACCCCCCCAATGCGGATTAACCAAGCAAAGTTGTTGATGCACAAAACCGGAGGTCTTGGAACAACGTAAATCCGACCGTGAATCTGCAAGAAATGTAAATAACACAAGATGTATCATGGTTCACCCCAATGTTTAGGCTACGTCCACACTGATTATTGTATTTCTCTGTGAGGATGAGAGCGATGAATCTCAGAGTATGAGAGACTTTGAGAGGGTGAGGGGTTAGGCCTAAGAATTGGTCTCTTTCTAGTGAGGAGAGTGATGAGTCATTTTATAGAATAAGGGCTTCTCACTTATTACATATTTACCCCTTCCTTTATTACATAATTATATTTAAGTCCCCCGAGTATTTATACGAGATCTAAATACGGAGGCCCTAAGTATGGTACAAACAGTAGTCCCCCAAGTCTTTAGTCAAGAGAGTCTTTTGGCGGAAACTTGAAATTCAGTCCATGTGTGGGCCAAAGTAACTAGATGTCGTCTATGATTGATACTCGATACGAGGCGGTGCTCAATCTGAAATGATGCTCAACTAGAAGTAGCACATGTTGCGAATCTGCTCTGCTTGTGTTGCCTTGGTTGGCTCGGCTTGTGGCGTTGAAGGTGAGGGAGTCATTTTCATAGAATAAGGGCTCGCTTTTCATTACAAAAATGATGGGTTAAAGTTAGTGCTTGAGGCGAGGCGGTTGCTCAGTAGGTGGCAATGCTCTTTAATGATGGTGAGGGAGTCCTTTTTATAGAATAAAGGATTGCTCCTTAAGACATGAATAATGGGTTAGGAGGGATGCTCGCAGCGAGGCGGTTGCTCAGCTGGCGGCGATGCTCTCTAATGATGGTGAGGGAGTCCCTTTTATAGAATAAGGGCTCGCTCTTCAATACATAAGTAATGGGTGCTTTCTAATGAAAGTGATGAAGTCCCTTTTATAGAATAAGGGCTCGCTCCTCAATACATGAATAATGTGCTAGAGTCCACCAAGTATTTTTCATGAGGTTCAGTTGAGGCCCAATATATGGTACATAATGTAGTCCCCCAAGTCTTCAGTCAATAGAGTCTGTTGGCTGGAGACTTTAAATTGAATCCATGTATGGGCCAAAGTGGCGGTTGTTCGGAGGCGGTATTTGTGTACCCTGCACTGAAGCTTTGTGGGTGAAGCTTTGCAAGTGAAGCTTTTGAAGCTGGAGCTTTGTAAATGAAGCTTTTGAAGCTGATTGACATGAGTGATGCTCGTGAATGTTTATGTTGACTGACATGAGTGATGCTCATGGATGTTGACATGAGTGATGCTCATGATTATTGACATGAGTGATGCTCATGAATGTTGACATGAATTATGGTCATGAATGTTTATGTATGAATGACATGAGTGATGCTCATGTATAATTTTGGAGTACTGGACGTACTTTTGATCACCTGGTTGGTGATAATAGCGGCAGGCTGCCGAATAATTTTGGAGTACTGGACGTACTTTTGATCACCTGGTTAATGATAATAGCGGCGGGGTGCCGAATAATTTTTGTAATACTGGGCGTACTTTTGGTCAACTGGTTGGTGCTATTTTGGGCTTATGGGCCTTCGCCCTTCACACAACATTCCAGCCCTTTTATTTTGAGCTTTGCCCTTTTTTTTTAAAATTTTTTTATTACCGCCTGATGGGGTTATACAGATGTCTCCGAAAGATACGAAAAATAAATTACATCATTTAAAGTAAGGAAGCTGCTGCAGAAAGTGGGTATGGCAGATGGTTAGATAGTGGGATAACATATGCTTGCGGGGGGCAGGGCTTGCTCAATGGGCCACGCTCATAATTATGTCATCACCCCGTCAGCTTTTTCTTTATCTTCTTTTCTTTTTTTCTGCTGCATTTAATGGGCAGCCATGCTTTTTGGCAACCTGGTCATTACTTTTGCTTTTCTCTTTTAGTAGCCTGGTCATTACTTTTGCTTTCTCAGAAATCAGAAAATGATTTCACATGCATGAAAAACCGCGAGCACATGGCTTACCTTTCCTTGTCTGCTGGAGAAGGTGGGGGTGTCGTCCACAAAGCTCAAGTTGCTGGAAACCACCGTCTTCGTCTTCCCATCTCCGAACCGTCCGTGTGTCACTGACCAAGACGGAAATAACCCTGACGTGAGATAAAGATTGGAATTGCTAGTTCCCATAGCTATGGCACTAGCTAATGTTCCAAGAACTGCAATGACTCGAAGAGTGAAGTCTGGAACATCGAGTACTCTACTCACCTTGATTTTCGGGATCAGTTTTGAGGCTTCAGTAACCTTAACAACTGGTCCTCCTCCTGCCTTTATATATATATATATACATATATATTTCTTCTTTTTAGCTATATTTTTTGAAGCTGAGCTTTACAATCGGCGTGGAAGAGCTGATCGTCGTTGGATTCTGAGATGACTTGTTGGATGAGAGGGTCGACGTTGTTGGGAACTATGGCGGAGGATATGAGAGGGAGGAGGAGGTGGTGGCCATGCCGACGTTAGAGGAACCTTCAACCTCTGCTTTAGGATCCTCTTCTTCCTCTGAATCTGAACCACCTTGGGCCATTTCACGAACCGAGTCAGATCGGATACTAAGTCGTCGTTTGGTGAGGTGCTTGTTAAACTCCTGCAGAAGATGAAGAAATATGCGAGCTCCAAGTCTGCTTTTGCTCATCTCCAGGAGGATGATGTCGTCGAGATTCACCGGCAGGCGACCGTGAAGGAGAGAAAGGTGGTAAAGATGGCGGAGGACGAGGAGGAGGTCTGCGGCGCTGACATTGTTCTTCAGTAGCCTGCAGTCTTTGTGGGCGTGGTCAAGCTTCCAGTAGTGCGAGCGTGCGTCTCCCCACTTTTCAAAGCTTGATTTTCTGAGATCGGCCTCGTTTTTTATGTCGTTGGTGCTTGATTTCATATTTGCTTTGCCTCTCTCGTTCTTTCCTCTCTTTTACCCTATGTTTACAGGGAAATGCACCAAACTCTGCCCGGAGGCCCTTCATCACCTTTTTGATTCTATGGGAAACATCAGCCGGTGGAATGGCCCAAACGGAATATGAGTACCGCCTTCTGTAGCTTTCCCTATTCCCTTCTACCGCCACCATCGCATCTTCATCTTTGTTTAAGCAATCATTCTCTATGCTCTCAAGCTTGTGGTTGCATCCCATGACTGCAACTATGTTATTCACATAACCAACAAACTCACCTCGTATTTCAATGGGAACATAGGTAAGCTTTGTGGTACAAAGATTAAAGCAAACTACGCGTCCATCATTGTGAACCATAAGAAACTGATTCATTCCACACAATAAGCTTCAAATCAAGGTCACGCCCCAAGTAAATAAAGGGTGTTAGGAGCTTGGGATGGTGGAAGCATCAGCTAGTCGATTGGGTTTTGCAGATTCACGGCGGAGGTGAAAAATTGAGAGAGAACCGACATAGCTTTTTGTGTCGTTTCCCACAGACATCGCCAAATGTTGATACACAAAACTGGAGGTCTTGGAACAATGTAAATCCGACCGTGAATCTGGAAGAAATGTAAATAACACAAGATGTATCGTGGTTCACCCCAATGTTTGGGCTACGTCCACACTGATTATTGTATTTCTCTGTGAGGATGAGATCGATGAATCTCAGAGTATGAGAGGCTTTGAGAGGGTGAGGGGTTAGGCCTAAGAATTAGCCTATTTCTAATGAGGAGAGTGATGAGTCCTTTTATAGAAGGGCTCCTTACTTATTACATATTTACCCATTCCTTTATTACATAATTACATTTAAGTCTCCCGAGTATTTATACGAGATCTAAATACGGAGGCCCTAAGTATGGTACAAACAAGAGTCACCCTTGAGAAAATAACCAAGTAGGTAGTGACCCCCCAATGCGGATTAACCAAGCAGAATCACTTCTACAACTATTGGAAAGTGATCACCCAATGCGGATTAACCAAGCATGATCACCTTTAAATGTGTATGGTCATACCTAGGATATAAGGATTGCCCAACGCGGATTAACCAAGCACGATCCACAAATAGTATGGTCCTCTAACGCAGATTAACCAAGTACGACCATCCAGGACCATTGTTACGAGGTGCAGACTTAGGGACTTGGATTGTCTGCCCTCCCATTTAGGTGCCCTTCCCGTGCCCTCCTGTTTTGTGTGGTCACGGTTAAGCCACGTCAATATTTTGTATTATTTTTTTATAAAAATAATAAAACAAAAAGAAATAGTAATATAAAATGTTGACGTGGCTTAACCGTGACCACAAAAACAGGAGGGCACAGAAATTAAAGGGCAGACAATCCAAGTCCCAGACTTAGTGTCACCTAATCCCATGACACTAGGGTAATGGTCCTTTACAATCCATCATTTCTATCAAACCATCAAATATATATTCCAAAACACAATCCATCATTTTTATCAACCATCACACATAAATTCCAAAACACAATCCATCATTTTTATCAACCATCACATATATATCCCAAAACACAATCCATCATTTTTATCAACCATCACACATATATATTCCAAAACACAATCCATCATTTTTATCAACCATCACATATATATCCTGTTTGTACCATACTTGACCAATCCCGAAACTACTGAGCACCGGTCAACTTTATACCGTCAAGGACCCAAAAGCCAATCGCAGCGAGACACGTGTCGACATCAGAAGCCAATCATTGCGCGGCAAGTGTCAACATCAGAAGCCAATCACAACACGACACGTGTCAATGTCAGAATGAAACTAGAAACTATCTTCTATAAATAGAGATCATTCTCTTACAATATTTCCTAATGTCATTTGTACTAAATCATTCACTAGTACTCACTAAAGGAAAGCTTGAACCTATGTACTTGTGTAAACCCTTCACAATTAATGAGAACTCCTTTACTCCATGAACGTAGCCAATCTGGGTGAACCACATACATCTTGTGTTTGCTTCCCTGTCCCTATCCATTTACATACTTATTCACACTAGTGACCGGAGCAATCTAGTGAAGATCACAAACTTAACATTTTCTGTTGTACCAAAGTCCTCACTGATTTTGTGCATCAACATATCCCAAAACACAATCCATCATTTTTATCAACCATCACACATATATATTCCAAAACACAATCCATCACAGTTCAAATATCCAAATCACCTAATGTTTCATAAGTAGATCGACGACAACTTAATAGCAACAATTATTTAGCATCAGAACTATTTTAAGAATCCATAGTGTAACCACAAAGTTTATTAGCACAAAAGATTTCAAAGCAATAACCATAACACATAGATTAGAATCACTCACTTGAGATCCACACTAACGCACTCAAACACAAGAGTCAAGGCATCACATTCTATCACCGCCTAACAAGGTACAAACCACATTTAGATTTCCTTCGACAATTCACATACTTAAAACTCTCATATATTTCCCACAAAAACATTTAATGAGGAATCGAACTGTCATTCTAAAGTAGGGTCTATGATCTTACGTCACTTATCCCATAATATCCAATCACTAGATTTTCACTTGTATGTCCCTAAGGTCCTTAAACATTATCTACCATAGCATACTAAAATTGGTGTCAATTCAATGGTAAGATCATCAATCGCTAGAATAATCAAGTGGTAGAGCTTATTGATAAAATACTCAACCAACAACATTTTTATAAATTGAATGTCACACACCTGAAAATTTGACCTCAAATTTTACAAGAATAAAGATTTCAACAAGTAAAGTAAACTTTATACCTGTGGCCGAGTCCAATTTGGCTAGGAAGGCCCTCAAATTGTCTTGCACCCAACGAAACCCTAAGGTGGGTGTCCTTAAATTCGGCTTCTTTGGTGTTCCAACGCCCCAACCACTAGTTAGGTCCTGTTCCTGGGTCCAAGGGAAGTTGACTAAGGGTGATGGTTAATGGTGATACTCTCCGGAACGACAATTCGTTGTCGAGAACCCCTCGGGTTCTCCTATGGAGTTCTACCCGAATTTGGCTTTAAAACCCTTGATTTTTGGTGGAGATGGAAGATGGAAATTCTAGGGATGGGATTTCACAAATGTAGAGGGAATTGCACATATAGAAATTCAAAAAAGAATCAATTTGATTCAGGTCATAATATATATGGGATTCCCAAGTTATGATGAAATTAGGGTTTCACTATAAAACTAATTGGCAATATGAGGAGTAACCCAAGACCATATAAACCCATAACAAACTTTATCCCTCACCAATGTGGGACAACTTGTCTCTTACATTTCAACTTTCAACACGCCCCCGCACGTGTGGCTGATTTTCAAGCCTACACGTGGACAACAACTGGGTGAAGCGTGAGCATATGTGGCCCTTAGGTTTTCACACGAGGGACAACCTGCTCTAATACCATGATGAAATTGGGATTCCACCATAAAACCAATTAACAATATGAAAAGTAGCTCAATACCATATAAGCCCATAGCAAACTTTATCCCTCATTGATGTGGGACAACTTGTCTGTTACATTTCAACTTTCAACAGTTATCCCCTTGAAATTATGAACTTGCCATTAGAAAGTACTTTTTCTCTGTGAACCTCAACCGAACATTCTTTCTTCTGTGTGAAAGAGGGTTTTAACGCCCAGGTTTGCCACTTTATACAGCACTTATAAATTTTGGGTCATGCATGGTTCATTTGCTGCACAAATTAAATACCCATTATGCTTTCAGACAAACTTCAGTTTGTTGGACATTGGGCAGGCCCAACGGTCTATGATTAGTCCAAACAGTTAATATTGGATTATCTTAATTGTCAAATGCTAGCGTAAGGTTTGATTCCCTTCCATTGCTAACCAAAACCAAAAGGACTGGCAGTTTAAATAATGCTAGAGCCTGGGCCGCTAGGGTTAGCTAAGCTTCCAGAAAGAATTGACATGATAGTGATACGCAGAGCAATATACAAATTTATCTAAAGAGAGTGACGCAGCCTGCTGCTTACAAAACCAGCTAGCAAATAGTCCAGCAACCCGCGAAGTTTTAATTCAGCAGCAGGAGGGGAGGCATTATCTGTGGTTGATGAGTACTGCACCAAATAATTAGAAATTTTATTTCTCCAAATTTAGCTATTTTCTTTGGTTTGGAATGGTTCATATATGTTTGTCCTTATCCACGAGTGTTCATATTGCTATTAACAAAAACTAGAGACCCGCATTAATTTAAGTTTCCCAACGATGTCGAAATCCCTATTTTAGAGTCTAAAGTGAGAGTAACCCTCAACCCTACAATCCTAAACTGGTACCAGTTGGATATGGTGCTATAAAACACACACATACACATAGATATGTATGTCTTGTTAGAATTAGAGCTTGATCTTGTAATTTTGTGCTGAAAATAAGAATGAGAATGGTGATTTTACACTGTTTGGATTTTAGGGGAAACAAAGTTGTAGAAAGAGAGGTATCAGAGAGGAATGTTCATTGCATTACTGCACACAAATCGTGTGGAAATATTTCGTTGTTACAAGCTTGGAGAAGGAGTGAGCTTTTGTCTCTTACATCATCACCTGCACCTAACCATTCAAATGATCTATAGGATGATTACATTTGTCAAGAGTTATAACTCATTAGTCACAACAACAACAACAACAACAAAGCCTTTTCCCACTAAGTGGGGTCGGCTATATGAATCCTAGAACGCCATTGCGCTCGGTTTTGTGTCATGCCCTCCGTTAGATCCAAGTACTCTAAGTCTTTTCTTAGAGTCTCTTCCAAAGTTTTCCTAGGTCTTCCTCTACCCCTTCGGCCCTGAACCTCTGTCCCGTAGTCACATCTTCGAACCGGAGCGTCAGTCGGCCTTCTTTGCACATGTCCAAATCACCAGAGCCAATTTTCTCTCATCTTTCCTACAATTTTGGCTACTCCTACTTTACCTCGGATATCCTCATTCCCAATCTTATCCTTTCTCGTGTGCCCACACATCCCACGAAGCATCCTCATCTCCGCTACACCCATTTTGTGTACGTGTTGATGCTTCACCACCTAACATTCTCTGCCATACAACATCGCTGGCCTTATTGCCGTCCTATAAAATTTTCCCTTGAGCTTCAGTGGCCTACGACGGTCACACAACACGCCGGATGCACTCTTTCCATCCAGCTCGTATTCTATGGTTGAGATCTCCATCTAATTCTCCGTTCTCTTGCAAGATAGATCCTAGGTAACGAAAACGGTCGCTTTTTGTGATCTTCGCTAGATTGCTCCGGTCATTAGTGTGGATAAGTATATAAATGGATAGAGATAGGAAAGCAAACACAAGATGTACGTGGTTCACCCAGATTGGCTACGTCCACGGAATAGAAGAGTTCTCATTAATTGTGAAGGGTTTACACAAGTACATAGGTTCAAGCTCTCCTTTAGTGAGTACGAGTGAATGATTTAGTACAAATGACATTAGGAAATATTGTGGGAGAATGATCTCGTAATCACGAAACTTCTAAGTATCGGAGTGTGGTGTCGTCTTGACTTGCCTTATCTGTCTCATAGGTAGATGTGGCATCTTCTCTGGAAGTACTCTTCCTCCATCCAGGGGTGGTATCTTTAACTGGTGGAGATGCACAAGGTAATGTATCAATTTCACTTGAAGCTTACTTGTAGTTTCAGGCTTGGTCAAGCGCGATACAAACCATGTAGTAGGAGTCCCCCAAGTCGCCGAGCTAGGGGGTCTGCTGAAAGAGGTGACAGACAAGGTAAGCAATCAGAGCTCCGACTGATTGTTCACCTTCTCCCCATCTTGCAGCAGCATGAAGGATAAAGAGAAGAAAAATGAGAAGAGATGATATGAGATACTTTTGCTTTTGAAGAAGTAACTTTCCACAGGCTTATTCTTGAACTGAGCTGGAGGGTTTTCTGGTTTCCTCCAGAGTATAAGGCCGACTGAAGAATTTGAGGGTCAAAACAAGTCCATCAAATCTAGAGTACGTTCCACCCTGCTGATATGGGATACTTTTGCTTTTGACAGAGTAATGGATGTATCGGCACGTGTGCTGTTACGCTTGTCTCCACATGCTTCCTTGTATCCTTCGCACTTGCCCTATCTGTTCCTCAAGCAGATGCGGAATCTTCCCTGGAAACATAAGATGATGAAGATGAGTACTCGAGAGCAATGCCAGGTAAGTAATCAGGTAAGGGGTTCCAGGCAGTCAGTTCCTGGCTGGAAGCTTGATTCCAAGTGCTGACTGATTGCTCTCTTTCTCCTTGTCTTGCAGGTAAAAACAAGGCCAAAAGAAAAAACAGGGAAAAAGCATGATATGGGATACTCTTGCTTTTAACCCTGATGATATGAGATATTCTTGCTCTAGTATAGCTTGTTTGCAGAGGTATTATCGGGGGGAAAGAAAGCTGAATATTTCGAAAGGCTTTGTTGGGAGTGCCCTCTCAGATATGATGAAGGGTTGAGCATTTTTGCAGGTCTGCCTGTCCGTTGGGGATGGAGGTCGACATATATAGGAGTCTCCCTAACAACAAGTAGTAATGCTATTCCTTTACCCTGCTTGGTCATAGCACGGTAGTGGGAGCTGCCAGTTTCACATGTTTTAACTCTGTCAGAGCACTTTGAAAAAGTGGTCTGTGGTATCTGGCTCTCGAGATTCGGAGAACGATGCCTCTTCGATTTTTGAGAAAGCAATCATGCTGGGGGTCTGACTCTCGAGATTCGGAGAGCAGTGTCTCTTCGATTTTTGAGGAAGTAATCATGTTGGGAGTCTGGCTCTCGAGATTCGGAAGGCGGTGCCTCTTCGATTTTGGAGCAAGCAATCTTGTTGGGATTGTTGTCTCGAATGTGAGTAAAGGTTGGACATGTTTGCTAGTCTACCTTGCCACGAAGCACAAAGGTTGACACACAGGGACTTTCCAATTATCCAGCAATGGTACTGTTCCTTTACCCTCTCTTCGATTTTGAGAAAGTAGTCACGTTGGGAGTCTGGCTCTCGAGATTCGGAGGACGGTGCCTCTTCGATTTTGGAGCAAGCAATCTTGTTGGGACTGTTTTCTCGAATGTGAGTAAAGGTTGGGCATGTTTGCTAGTCTACCTTGCCACGAAGCACAGAGGTTTACACACAGGGACTTTCCAATTATCCAGCAGTGGTACTGTTCCTTTACCCTTGTGGGTAATAATATGGTAGCTAGACCTTCAAAATTTATGTGTCTAAACTTTGTTAGTGCTGTTTCTTTGCTATTCTTTTACCTTTCTTGGTCAGAGCGATGTAGTGGGAGCTGCAAGCTTCACGTGCTCAACTTTGGCAGAGAACTTTGGCAAAGTGATCTGTGGTACCCATGAGTTATTGTTGCGTGTGGGAAGTGGGTGATTGAACAGTAAGATTCATGTGCTTTCTACTTCACCAGAAGTCTTCGACAGAATGCCCATAATTTCTGCAAAGCTGAGTGTGCGTGTGACAGGTGCTGACAAGGCTAGAAAAGTAGATGCCTCTTCGATTTCTGAGATCGGCCCTCGTGGTCTCTGAGCAGCCCAGCTTTTGAGAAAGCGAGCGCCTCTTCGATTGATTCGGAGAACGGTGCCTCACCGATTTTTGAGAAAGCAATCATGCTGGGGGTCTGGCTCTCGAGATTCGGGGAGCAGTGTCTCTTCGATTTTTGAGAAAGTAATCATGTTGGGAGAGTGGCTCTCGAGATTCGGAGGGCGGTGCCTCTTCGATTTTGGAGCAAGCAATCTTGTTGGGAGTGTTTTCTCGAATGTGAGTAAAGGTTGGGCATGTTTGCTAGTCTACCTTGCCACGAAGCACAGAGGTTGACACACAGGGACTTTCCAATTATCCAGCAATGGTACTGTTCCTTTACCCTCTCTTCGATTTTTAAGAAAGTAGTCATGTTGGGAGTCTGGCTCTTTAGATTCGGAGGACGGTGCCTCTTCGATTTTGGAGCAAGCAATCTTATTGGGAGTGTTTTCTCGAATGTGAGTAAAGGTTGGGCATGTTTGCTAGTCTACCTTGCCACGAAGCATAGAGGTTGACATACATGGACTTTCCAATTATCCAGCAGTGGTACTGTTCCTTTACCCTTGTGGGTAATAATATGGTCAGAGCGATGTAGTGGGAGCTGCAAGCTTCACGTGCTCAACTTTGGCAGAGAACTTTGGCAAAGTTATCTGTGGTACCCATGAGCTATTGTTGCGTGTGGGAAGTGGGTGATTGAACAGTAAGATTCATGTGTTTTCTACTTCCCCAGAAGTCTTTGACAGAATGCCCATAATTTCCGCAAAGCTGAGTGTGCGTGTGACAGGTGCTGACAAGGCTAGAAAAGTAGGTGCCTCTTCGATTTCTGAGATCGGCCCTCGTGGTCTCTAGGGAGCCCAGCTTTTGAGAAAGCGAGCGCCTCTTCGATTTCTGAGATCGGCCTTCGTGGTCTTTGAGCAGCCCAACTTTTGAGAAAGCAAACGGCTCTTCGATTTCTGAGATCAACCCTCGTGATCTCTAAGCAGCCCAACTTTTGAGAAAGCAAACGCCTCTTCGATTTCTGAGCAGGCGCCTCTTTGATTTCTGAAGCTCCGTCGAGTGCAGATTTTTATAGAGGCTGGCATTAAGTTCCAAAGCACACTTGAATCTCCACCAGTAGAAGCTTCATTCTTGCACTTCTAAGATCTTGATTTGTCCGACCTCTTCTCTCTTCAACACCTTTGAAAATGTCTGGCCCCTCCGACCGTCGTTTTGACTTGAACCTTGTTGAAGAGGCAGCCCCGCCTTCTCCAGACAACATATGGCGCCCATCCTTCGTCTCCCCAACTGGTCCTCTTACCGTTGGGGATTCCGTGATGAAGAATGATATGACCGCTGCGGTGGTGGCCAGGAACCTTCTCACTCCCAAAGATAACAGACTACTTTCCAAACGGTCTGATGAGTTAGCTGTTAAGGATTCGCTGGCTCTCAGTGTTCAGTGTGCAGGTTCTGTGTCTAATATGGCCCAACGCCTATTTGCTCGAACCCGCCAAGTTGAATCATTGGCGGCTGAAGTGATGAGTCTCAAACAAGAGATTAGAGGGCTCAAGCATGAGAATAAACAGTTGCACCGGCTCGCACATGACTATGCTACAAACATGAAGAGGAAGCTTGACCAGATGAAGGAAACTGATGGTCAGGTTTTACTTGATCATCAGAGATTTGTGGGTTTGTTCCAAAGGCATTTATTGCCTTCGTCTTCTGGGGCTGTACCGCGTAATGAAGCTCCAAATGATCAACCTCTGATGCCTCCTCCTTCTAGGGTTCTGTCCAGTACTGAGGCTCCAAATGATCCCCCTCCGGTGCCTTCTCTTTCTGGGGCTCTACCGACTGCTGAGACTTCTCCTAAGCAACCTTTGTGAAGGCTCCCTCTTGTGTGTTTATTTTGACTCATGTATATGTACATATTTGTAGCTTATCGGGGATATCAATAAATAAGCTTTCCTTCATTTCAACGTATTGTGTTAAATACACCAAAGCCTTCTTCGCTAAGTTCTTTGAATTTTCTTTTGTTAAAGCTTGTATGTTGAAGCTTTCTGAGTGGAGCATGTAGGTTGGGGTAGTGTTCCCTTAATTTCCCGAGTGAGGAAAACTTCTTGGTTGGAGACTTGGAAAATCCAAGTCACTGAGTGGGATCGGCTATATGAATCTTAGAACGCCATTGTGCTCGATCCTGTGTCCTGTCCTTCGTTAGATCCAAGTACTCTAAGTCTTTTCTTAGAGTCTCTTCCAAAGTTTTCCTAGGTCTTCCTCTACCCCTTCGGCCCTGAACCTCTGTCCCATAGTCGCATCTTCTAATCGGAGCGTCAGTAGGCCTTCTTTGCACATGTCCAAACCACCGTAACCGATTTTCTCTCATCTTTCCTTCAATTTCGGCTACTCCTACTTTACCCCGGATATCCTCATTCCTAATCTTATCCTTTCTCGTGTGCCCACACATCCAACGAAGCATCCTCATCTCCGCTACACCCATTTTGTGTACGTGTTGATGTTTCACCGCCCAACATTCTGTGCCATACAGCATCGCCGGCCTTATTGCCGTCCTATAAAATTTTCCCTTGAGCTTCAGTGGCATACGGCGGTCACACAACACGCCGGATGCACTCTTCCACTTCATCCATCCAGCTTGTATTCTATGGTTGAGATCTCCATCTAATTCTCCGTTCTTTTGCAAGATAGATCCTAGGTAACGAAAACGGTCGCTCTTTGGTATTTCTTGATCTCCGATCCTCACCCTTAACTCGTTTTGGCCTCCATTTGCACTGAACTTGCACTCCATATATTCTGTCTTTGATCGGCTTAGGCGAAGACCTTTAGATTCCAACACTTCTCTCCAAAGGTTAAGCTTTGCATTTACCCCTTCCTGAGTTTCATCTATCAACACTATATCGTCTGCGAAAAGCATACACCAAGGAATATCATCTTGAATATGTCCTGTTAACTCATCCATTACCAACGCAAAAAGGTAAGGACTTAAGGATGAGCCTTGATGTAATCCTACAGTTATGGGAAAGCTTTCGGTTTGTCCTTCATGAGTTCTTACGGCAGTCTTTGCTCCTTCATACATATCCTTTATAGCTTGGATATATGCTACTCGTACTCCTTTCTTCTCTAAAATCCTCCAAAGAATGTCTCTTGGGACCCTATCATACGCTTTTTCCAAATCTATAAAGACCATGTGTAAATCCTTTTTCCCATCTCTATATCTTTCCATCAATCTTCGTAAGAGATAGATTGCCTCCATGGTTGAGCGCTCTGGCATGAACCCGAATTGGTTGTCCGAAACCCGTGTTTCTTGCCTCAATCTATGCTCAATGACTCTCTCCCAGAGCTTCATTGTATGACTCATTAGCTTAATACCCCTATAGTTCATGCAATTTTGTACGTCGCCCTTATTCTTGTAGATAGGCACCAAAGTGCTCATTCGCCACTCATTTGGCATCTTCTTCGTTTTCAAAATCCTATTGAAAAGGTCAGTGAGCCATGTTATACCTGTCTCTCCCAAAACTTTCCACACTTCGATTGGTATATCGTCTGGGCCTATTGCTTTTCTATGCTTCATCTTCTTCAAAGCTACAACCACTTCTTCCTTCCGGATTCGACGATAAAAGGAGTAGTTTCTACACTATTCTGAGTTACTCAACTCCCCTAAAGAAACACTCCTTTCATGTCCTTCATTGAAAAGATTATGAAAATAACCTCTCCATCTGTCTTTAACCGCGTTCTCTGTAGCAAGAACCTTTCCATCCTCATCCTTGATGCACCTCACTTGGTTTAGGTCCCTTGTCTTCTTTTCCCTTGCTCTAGCTAGTTTATAGATATCCAACTCTCCTTCTTTGGTATCTAGTCGTTTATACATATCGTCGTAAGCCGCTAACTTAGCTTCTCTGACAGCTTTCTTCGCCTCTTGCTTCGCTTTTCTATACCTTTCACCATTTTCATCGGTCATCTCCTTGTATAAGGCTTTACAACATTCCTTCTTAGCCTTCACCTTTGTTTGTACCTCCTCATTCCACCACCAAGATTCCTTTTGGTGTGGGGCAAAGCCCTTGGACTCTCCTAATACCTCTTTTGCTACTTTTCGGATACAACTAGCCATGGAATCCCACATTTGGCTAGCTTCCCCCTCTCTATCCCACACACATTGGGTGATTACCTTCTCTTTGAAAATGGCTTGTTTTTCTTCTTTTAGATTCCACCATCTAGTTCTTGGGCACTTCCAAGTCTTGTTCTTTTGTCTTACTCTTTTGATATGTACATCCATCACCAACAAGCGATGTTGATTAGCCACGCTCTCTCCTGGTATAACTTTGCAATCCTTACAAGTTATACGATCCCCTTTCCTCATTAGAAGAAAATCTATTTGTGTTTTTGACGACCCACTCTTGTAGGTGATCACATGTTCTTCTCTCTTCTTAAAGAAGGTGTTGGCTAAGAAGAGATCATATGCCATTGCAAAATCCAAGATAGCTTCCCCATCCTCGTTTCTCTCCCCAAAACCATGGCCACCATGAAAACCTCCATAGTTGCCTGTCTCCCTGCCCACGTGTCCATTTAAATCTCCTCCTATAAATAACTTCTCCGTCTGAGCAATTCCTTGCACCAAGTCTCCAAGATCTTCCCAAAATTTCTCCTTCGAACTCGTATCCAACCCTACTTGAGGTGCGTACGCACTAATCACATTGATAAGTTCTTGTCCTATTACAATCTTGATTGCCATGATTCTATCTCCTACCCTCTTGACATCTACAACATCTTGTACCAAGGTCTTGTCCACGATGATGCCAACACCGTTTCTCGTTCTATTTGTGCCCGAATACCAAAGTTTAAACCCTGAGTTTTCTAGATCATTTGCCTTACTACCAACCCACTTAGTTTCTTGTAGGCACATAATATTTATCCTTCTCCTCACCATAACTTCCACTACTTCCATAGATTTTCCCGTTAAGGTTCCTATATTCCACGTTCCTAAACGCATTTTGCTCTCTTGAACTCTACCCTTATGTCCTAGCTTCTTCACCCTCCCCCGTCTAATAGGATCAAAGTACTTCTTTTGTGTGTCCCGGGTAAAGTTGATAGGAGCATATGCTCCCAAACAACTTTGAGTGGAGTCGTTCGAAAAGAAGTTTCTATGGCCCCCTTGCTCATTTAACACTGTATCCGGGTGCCGATGGAGATACAGCGACCCTTGCTCACTTATCACTGTGCTCGGGCCACACAGCGCGCCACTTACGGGTGACGCCCTAGCTTTAGCGCGATTTTGTTCTGGATTCATTTTCATAAGGATTCGACGTGATCATGGAGTGCCGGCTGTACACATCAACACTCCCTTCTAAATGTTTTGCCAATTTCACTCCCAAGGCCATCCTCAGATTACTCAAATCAATCCCTTGCTAAAGCCTTTGTAAAAAATGTATGCAATCTGTTCTTCAATTTTGCAATAAATAAGGTCAATTCACCTTCTTCCAGAGCATCCTCTATTATCATCACTATAAAAATTAAACAAATTCAAAATCATTAACATATCCATTGTAATGAAGAATATAGACGAATATCATGCTGCTAAGAACCACTAAAATAACTGCCATTTAAATCAAATTGATTTTGTGATTTTAGCAATTTTTTTGTAAGAGTTATCTATGAGGGAGGACTTAAAATAGATTGGTTAAAATATAATTTGGAATAAGCAGTATAAGAGAGTCAGAAGCTCATTTGAGGAATCACTTGGTTTTATATATAGGGTTTAAGGTATAGGATAACTACAAAGATCAAGCGATGAATAAAATGTTATTTCACAGTCACAGGTCAAAATTAAGGTCGCCATCAATGAGTAATCCATATAAGAGGAGCAATTCAATACACAGAAATACATCTGATACCATAGGATATATAGAAACAAATTAATAATAACAATTATCAATGAAAGCTGGTCATGCTCTCATCAACACTAGTCTATATCCAGTAACAATTAATTAACAAATAATTGGGGGGCATATATGGCGTGACCCATCACCAAGTCCTAATTAAACAAGAAGATTACGTCGACAATGATGCAAACATATAGTTCGAAGCTCTCTCTCTCTCTCTCTCTCTCTATAAATCCAAGATTTCGGCAGCCACTGTGAAGTTGGAACCAAGAAAACCTAATTAGAATGAAAAGGAAGTTAATGGATCAGAATATGGGATCAGAGATTAGATGTGCCATTGAAGAACTCTCCGTTATGGTCAAAGTTAAAGGTGGTATACTGGTCCCAGCGGCTGAAAATGGTGGTGGTGATCATGCTCACGAGGCTGCCCATATTCCCACCAGGCCTTTTCTTTCTCTCTGCACCTTGATTCTTCAAGTTCTTGGTCTCTCTCTCTCTCTCTCTCTCTCTCTCTCTCTCTCTCTCTCTCTCTCTCGTATGATCGGATCAAAGAATATTTGTTCTCTCCTCTTTAGGTTCTAGGGTTTACTTTTAACTTTGAGAATGTATATTCAGTCAGTATAACTTCAATGGAGATTGTCTTTGATGCTTTGAAAAACGCGATCGCACACACGCAACCTGCCATAATCAAATACCACTTACGGTTGTTTTTGCCCTTTTGCAGATAAAATAGGACCAACAATGGCTGTTCTAAGCCAAGATGTCCATCAAAATATTCGGGTAATAATTACAAAGAAAACCAATCTTAGCATTTATATATGTGCATATGTATTGTAGTAAGTGTATTCAGTCAGTATCTATTTACGAACAATTTATACACACGTATAGAATATTGTTCTTATATATGCATTGCAAGAAAACGTGATTTTGTTCCTTCTAGGACCTTCATGTAGTAATAATTACAAAGAAAACCAAGATGCTTCACATGCTTCAAGTGTCTGAATAAAGCATTCTTATCCAATAGCAATGGATTTCCAATGTGAAAATTTCTTTCTTAAGTCCACTCTACCTCCCTTTGACTTTTCATGTAATATTGCTCTCGATTATATCATTACATAATTAATTGGCAATTTGAACTAATTAATCAATCAAGGGATTGATTAATCTTTTTTTAGTAACCATTTTACCAATTCTTATCTGTGTAGAGGTTGGAAACGAAACATGAATCAGATCCTCCAACATATTCAAATATGGTTGACATGTTGAAAAACGAGGCGACAGAAGGCATTGCTAGAAACGTTACCAGTTGTAGTAGAGCCTTTGTTTGGCTCACCAGGTAATTATTTAATTGGCTCATCACCAGGTAATTAAACAAATATATTTAATTACTTTGTTTGCCCTTGACTATGTGAGACATGAATGATATTATTGTTGAGTTTTACAAACACCGAGAACCTTCTCCATTTGGAAGGAGGAATTTAAAAGATATAGTTTCGATTTAACCATAAAGCTAAATGTTTCCCAAAATTTTGAAATTATATAGAATGCAGTTAAAATGACTGTATGAAGGGAATCATTTTGAAATTCATTTTTGTTCTTTATTTCCTTCTTGTCCCAATCTCCATGGATTATATAATCTAAAAAAAATATTATCTTATAACGTCATATATATAATCCCTAGATTTGAAATCGTAAATCCAAATGGGCCCTTATTTATTCCAAATTTAATAGTTCATACCAAGATTTTAGAGAGTTGACTAATAATTAACTCATCGGTAATCAATATTAATATTGTCCTGATCAACTTAAACACATGTGTGATTCAGTATGTGTGAAGTTTTATGATACAAAACCTTTAAGTATTTAAAAATAGAACTACTTGATATAAGTTGTATTACCTACCCTACCGTCTTCCCAACCTGACGATCTTGGATTTCCCGGTTGGTGATATGGTGTTGCTCTGCTGTTGCCTGCCTGATTATTATGTGATAAACAAAACTTATAAGTTGTATTTAATTTTAAGATTAATCTCAGTTTACTATTACGAGGTTTCTTGGTTTTCAACATTTAATACATGAAACTTTTTTTATCTCAGAGTAGTACATATAGTCATAATTTTGAAACATTTTTATACATCCGTTAAGTTTGCTGTTAAATTAACTGTTAAGTGGTGACGTAGCGTTCATGTGGACAGTGACTAGGCGCTACGTGTAATGAAGCCCACATAAATATTAAAAAAATTAAAAAAATTATAAAAAAATTAAAAAAAAAAAAAAAAAAAAGTTTCTGGGCTGTGCTAGACTTCCCGGCGGTGGCGACTCAAATCCCGACAACCCCGAAAGTCTCACCTCCCAGAAACTGTCACTCACCAGTCCTCCCCCAAACCCACAGCCGCTGCCCACCACAACAGCCACCATCACCACCACCTCCACCACCAAGATCCAACAATTTTGCCACCCTCCAACAAAAACTTCAACATCCCACCAATCAAAACCGCCCCACCAACTCGCAACTTCAGTCAACCCTTAGGAAGCGTAGCTCAGATCAGCGGTGCTCATGACCATGAATGGGTATTTGTCGTGTGTTCCTCTGCCCCGTCGGAAATCACAGAGGAGCAATGCTCAGATTCTTCACCCATTCGCAGCTTTCTTTGACTTCCGAGCCCAAACCTTTGCTCAATTCAACAAAATTGGAAATTGATTAAAAAATGGAAATTGAAAGATGGAAGATGGAAATTGATTCAAAAGGTTAGTCTTTTATTATAGATGAACTCCACTTGATTGGCGGTCAGGGTTGTTCCATCTTGGAGGCAAATACAAAGGATCTTGGAGAATGGATATGGCTAGCTTTCATGGCCTTTTCAATTTTCCTCCTGGTGTGCCCGGTGCTCCTGGAATTACACATTCAGAGGGTGGATTTGGCTAACTTCGAAGCCAGGATGCAAGCAAGGGCAAAACCCACATACACTGCAATTGACGGCGATGAAATCCGCCAGGAGGATTATGAGTTAGCGTATTTCGACGGTGAAGAAGAACTGAACGTTGGCTTGGAGGGTGAGGTCGAGTTCTGAGCTGGTGCAGAGGACGAGGTTGGTGAAATCTAGGGCTTGGAGCTTGCGGACGATGATGGAGCCAACGATGCCGTTGTTGCAGCGTGAAATGATGAAAGAGAGAGAAGACATGAGGGGCAGAGAGAGAGAGGGTAAGGAAGAGAGAGAATTAGTGGGTATACAACCCTGAAGTGGGCGCCGGTTGCAGAGGGAAGAAGGAGGGGAGGGGGTTGGGGAGGTAGAAGACGGGGTGGGTTTTTTCTTATTTTGTATTTTTTTAATTTTTTAATATTGAAGTGGGTTCATATTGACATGTAGCTTTCAATTATTGTTTACGTGAGCGTCACGTTATCAGTTAACATAATTTCTAATAGAAAACTTAACGGATGTATGAAACTGTCTCAAAATTAAAACTTGAGATATGACTTTGGAATGAAAAAAATTTCATGTACCAAATATTGAAAGCCATGATATTAACTGAGATTAACCTTTAATTTTAACTTTACTTTACTACTAGCCATTAGATTTTCGGTGATAGGTAAATCAAAATCAACTTAATTTTAACACAAACATCTATTAGTTTCTTACATAAATAAAACTTGTTTGGTAATTGCTTTTAGTTTTTAAATAAAATGAAAACTGAAAACGAAAATCATGTCAACTTTTGGTAACTCACAAAAGAGGATGTCAGTTTTTTGTTTTTATTAAAACTGAAAACAATTACAAAACAAGTTTAATTTTCACAAAAAGAAAAACTAAAACTAAAAATTAAATACAAATTTATTATCAAACTGCTCAATACACACAAATATTGGCTAGTTCTTTTTCTTTCAGAAATAAACAACGATTGGTCTATATAGCTTTAGGTTACATCCATAATATATTTCGCATTGAACATGCTCTCTGCTTTTTGTTCGTAAGTTTATATCAATTACGTGTACGCTTCCAAACTTTAAAGTTAACAATGGTACAAACTATCTCAGCCTCAATGCTCACACTACCCCGGGAACTAAACAACCCCAATAACTTATGTCATTCAGTTGTACAGTTATTTTTTTCTAATACAACAATATATTTATATTAAGTGGTGGAGGAATTAATTGGTTATGAACACGCTATTCACGAGATTTAAATCTTAAATATATTTATTACAAGTGAAGGAATACCACTAAACTTTAATAGTAAACGAGGAATTGTATAAGTATTCAATTATTTAGAATTCACCAAGCGGCCCCACTTTTACATTTTTGAGTTAGACTTTACTTATGCCATCAAAGTTCGCTTTCATTGCTAATGCTAATAACCTTATAGTACCTAAACCCTTGTTTAGGTGCATAATTGGCACTATATATTTCTTGGATGTATCAACTACTTGTTGTATAAGATGCTTCATTTTCGTTATAAATTAATTGGTTTGTTCTACATTCAGATCCCTAGATTTTACAGTGGCCTTATTGCAAAATTTAGTAAGAGATCCCGGGAAAAATATGAAGCAGGCAGTGGAAGAGTCTTATACCATTACTTTGAAGCCATGGCATAGATGGATTTCATCAGCTGCTTCTAAAGTATTATTCTCTTCTTTTTTTTCAAAAGCTAGATAGCTATTCATTATTTATTCCACTATTATTGTCCCAAACTTAAGCAACTTATCTAGCTATTCATTAGGTTCAACAAAAGGATGTTAACACCGCGTGATGCGTTGATGTCTTGTATTAAGTCTAAGACCATGCTTGCCACATGATATAAGCTTGTTTCTTTTAGAAGGACCATGAATAGTTGAAACTTAAAATTTAACAAACCCATGGCACATACGTTATGTTATCACATGGAGCAATATCAAATTCTACTTGGAGTACTAACAAATATACTGTATGCAGGTAGCTCTAATGCTAGTGCCAGACAATGAAACATTCATTAGTAGCCTCATGGCAAAAGATGAAAACTATGACGACTTGAAGCTGGAAATAGAGACCTTAGTTTCCTTACTTGTGCCCTATCTGGAACAAATCCACTCGATTCTGGTAAACTATTCGACAACCCAACGCTTACCCAATGCTGCTGCTTTTTTTCCCTTCTTTGGCTAACGTGTGTGTTTTACATGTTTGATTATACTTTGTTTTGCAGAAAATTTATCACTTGGATAGGTTGAAATCTAACTGAGGTACACACGTAAACAAAGCAGAATTAATGTGTACAGCCATAAGTCAAAGATTCCAGTATTCCTATTTATGTAAATATGTGCAAATTGTATTTGGTTGTTATGATAAGCAAAATTGTCTTCGTGATTCGTATAATTAATTAAGTATTATCTAATGTATCTCAACATGAAGGAACATCTATGATCTATCTAGCTATGTTCTCCTCTGTACAGTTTTAATGGAAAATACTCGTAAATCATAAATATTAGGCTTGACTTCAAGGGCGTGTGGTTTGAAAACTAAGGACCCACAAGTTTAGCAAGAGATCGTATGCATGAAACTCCCTTGTATTTGATTAAAGTTTGGGCTTTAAGAGGCGTTTTGGTGATGTTTCTGTAGTGGTTGTTAAGGCTATGAATATGGTAGTTCAAGCAGCTGCTCATGGTGGTTTTAAAAGTGGTTGTACCAAAGGGAATGGCTCGAGGCTTACAGTGGAAAATGCTTCCAACAACTCGAAAATGGTTGGACTTAAAAAATGGAAAACAAAAAAAACTCCAAACAATATGATGTGGACTCCTCTCCAAACAAATTAACTATATAAAAATAAACTTTGATAGGAATGTTAGACCTAATGGCTATGCTGCTTCTGAAGGAAATTCTAATGTTCATACCTTTAGATAATCGGTTCGTTCCTCTTGGTTTTTATTTCTATTTTGAAGGTTGAGACATTTGCTTTAAGACTACCTCATACGATTCATCATGTTAATTTTGAAGGGAGATATTCAAACGCAGCGATCCAACAGTTAATCATCAAAGTCTAAATAGCTTGGCGTAGTCTCTCAATTATTCAAGATAAAGAGGGCATACATAGCAGGTTACACCATCACGATGGCTTCCCACGCTAATGAAGTAGAGACAAGTATAAGTTTTCATCTTGACCCTAAAAACTACCAAGCCTACGTGGCGTGCAGACCGAGTAATTTATAAGCTAACTACGTCATTTGGTTGAATGCGGGGCGTGCCAACTCGTCAGCCGAGCACGGCCAAGGAGTAAAATTTGTTGATGTTGCGTTGGGTGCTCTGCTGACTTCTAAATCTCGCGACTGCGGCCGAGGAAGGAACACTCTCGGCCTTCAGGTTCTAGAACCTGAAGACAAGGTTACTATTCTTACGAAGCTCACAAATCGTCGTCGTCGGATTCGGTCACAGTGATGGTATTCGTCAGAGTAAACTCACGCCGAATCGACACCAAAGTGTAAGGGCACAAATACTCAAAACGGATATATGTCTTAACAATAAACGTGGTTCGGCCGTCAGAATGCCGAACTCTAAATCCCACTTGAGAGTATCCAATCATAAACTAACTCGGCGTGCAATGTGCCGAGCCTAATAAAATGTAACACCTCACTTCGCCGAGAAGGCTAATAAGATGACCTCAACCAATAAGGATTCGGGAATCCTTTTCGACCGAGACTTGGATAGATAACTAGTCACCCTCGACGTAGTGCTATCTATGCCGACTGAAGATGCTGCGAGACTGGCTGGTTTTACGGTGACAGTGCTATCTATGCCGACTGAAGATATCACCGGTTGCCTTCACAGTGCTGTTTATCCAAACTGAAGGTGTGTTGGCGAAAGAAGAAAAGGAAAAAAAGTCTCAAGGTTGTTGAGAGAATTTGCGCAGGGCAGTTGTGTGTTGAATTGAAGGGGGTTTGAATGATGTATAGCCTCCTCTATTTATAGCATCAGGTATTGTCTAGATCGAGTTAAAACCCTACTTGGATTAGGATTTCTTCTTCTAATCAAACACCATCCTGACCAGTCCTATTTTCACTATGACTTTGAACCCAGTCCTTTATCAAGCCAGATTTACTTCCGGGTTATCAATATCCATATATCGCTGAGACTCCTTATTGCGCCAGGATTCGATTACTCGTCTCGCAGCATGACTTGACTGACCTAGATTAGGAAGCCCATGAATTAAACGATCCACGGTAACCGTTTCGTAAGGCCTTCCGGGCCGAAAATAAATCTCGGCCCAAACAATATCATTGTTTTATTGACATGGAAGGCAGCATGATAGTTTACTCATCCTATTCAAGTTCTTCTCTACTAATTTATATAAGATTCCTTAGTACACTATTGACCATATTAATCTGGCGGTAGATTGATTTTACAAACATAGGTCATAATTATATATGATCATGTTTGTATTTAGTTAGATCATTATATATGGTCATGTTTAGATTTGGTTAACTAACTTTGAACTTTCTTCTTTAAGATTGAGCAGTCTGATTTCTACATGGCATGTTTTTTGTACTGTTATTTTCAGGTTCTTTTTTATTTTCTAAATTTAAAAAAAAAAAAAAAAAAAAAGAAAGAAAGAAAGAAGCAGCACCCAATCTTAATGTTTTTCATGAGCTGAGTCTATTCGAAAGACTTCATTTCAAATAAGGAAACGAAGGTCAGACTGAGAACATTCCAAGTCTATTTGAAAGATTTCATTTCTTCAGCAAGCCAATGTTAACAGAATGGTTAATAGTTCCCCACCGCTGGATTAGTGATCTATCATCTCGCCCTCTTTCAAATGTCTTGTACTTCATGTAATACTTAACTATTCGACCCCAATATGTAGTCTTTCGTTGGTCATTTCCATGCACAACATCGATGCTAGTTGCAAGCCAAGCTTGTATAAGAAGAATATCTTCTAGTGAAACTCTCTCCTCGTTTTTTCTTTGCAGTTTCTGGTTCTCAATAGGAATTTGGGATGAATTCGCAGGTAGGACTTTCTTGCATAGGAAATGGTTGCCTCATGGTGACATTATTGTTTGGGGAATAAGAGCTAGTGTAATGAAGTAGGCTGGCCAAGTTGGGGTGGAGAATTCATGCTAAGGAGTCTTTGGTCTCAAATTTATCAAGTCAAGTATTTGAAAGGTTCTTCCATTTTAAACCTCAAAATTCATCAAAGAACTGAGTGTTCTTATATTTGGAAAGAGATTCTGTATGGAGCTAATCTTCTTAAAAATGCCTGATTTGCAGAATGGTAATGGTGAGAGAGTGAAGTTTTGGAAGGATATATGGATTTTAAATGTCCCTTTAATTGAAACTATTGATGCTGCTAATGTCTCCAATGGTGATTGTGTTGTCTCAGAGTTTTTAAATAATGGTTGGTGGAATTTTAATAACTCAGATATATGTTGCCATAGGATATGGTTCAAAAAATTATGTGTTAGTCTGCTAGTACTACTGGTGCAGGTGTGGATAAAGTTATTTGGATATGTGCTTTTAATGGAATTTCCACAGGCAAGTCAACTTATAACATTTTTCGTAATGGAGAGGATTGGTCTGATACTTGTGGATTCTATTTGGAAAATTAATGTTCGACCTAAGCTAAAAGTTTTTCTTTGGTTGATGAGTAAAGGGAAATTGCTTTATCTTTGAGCAGTAAGTTAGAAGAAATTTAATATCTAATCCTTCTTGTAATACTTGTTGCGGACCAATTGAATCCATTGCTCATATTTTCAAAGGTTGTCCCATACCTGTGTATTTGGAAAGTTATGAGAGTTTCAAGGCAACCGAGGAAAGCCCAGAATCTTGATTTTAGAGCAAGTCCACCCCTAAGGACTTTGTGCCAGCACCCAGCGCATTTATCCACTCAATTAAACAGTAATAGACCCCAGTAAACAGTAATAGGCCAAAGCATCTCCACCCCTAAAAATACGCTGGCACCCAGTCTATCTAATATTATATTATTTTATTCATATCAATTAATATTTTATCATTTTTTTTATTTTTTATTTTTTCTTCTTTCTTCCTTTCCCTCTTCGATCCTTTCTTTCTCTCTCTCTCTCTCTCTCTCTCTCTCCCTCCCTCTCTCTCTCTTTTCCAGCTCACTCCCGTGAGCTCACCTTCTCCTTCCTCTTCAAAACCTTCCATTTCTGCACGCCATCCACCCTTGCATCTCCGACGCCATCCCCCTGCATTTCCGACGCCGTCCACCCCTGCATCTCCGACGCCGTCCACCCCTGCATCTCCGACGCCGTCGACGCCGTCCTCCTGCATCTCCACACCTCCGACGCCGTCGCTTCGTCCTCCCGTCGTTCTCCCTCCGTGGTTCCTTCCCTCGCGACATCCTCTCCCACCTCGACCAGCTCCGCTCCTCAGCCTCCACAACAACTCCCTCTCTGACGTCATATGCCCTCCGACGTCACACTGACGTCAGATAGGCCGGTCCCAAGGTTTGTCGATTTTAGGCCGGCCTGTGGACTGGCTTGGGCTGGGTGCCAGTCGATTTCACAGGCTGGAGTGAATTGACAGGGTGCCAGCCTGGTTTTTTGACTGGGTGCTGGGCTCTCTTCTTCCCGGTGGAATTGCTCTTAAGGACTGGATGCTGGCATATTTGGAAATGGAGAAGTAAGCAAATTTTTTATGTCAATTTTGTCATGCCTGTTGATCCAAAAAAGCGATCATTGTAGGAGATGTGGCTGAATGGATGAAGGCTTTTGTAAATTCTTTCGTTAAACATGTGAAGAGACAAATTTCTCTTTCTTAGTATCATCTTAATATAGGTTGTTGTAAACTTGTAAGCTAAACGTGGATGGATCATAATGGCTTTGGTTAGGAGGCTTTGCTGTTCATTTGGAGCAAGGGCGGGTTTGTGATGTTGAACTATGGAGTTTATACTTTGGTTTACAACTTGCTTTTGATAAGTGTTACTGATCTTAGCATTGAGATGGATTTCAAGGCTATTGTTGTGTTGTTGAAACAAACCCAAGTTGATAATTTTCATTCTCTGGACACAGTTAAGCATATATAGCTTCAAATTAATGATGAGACAATTGAGAAGGTGTGAGTTGAAACACATTTACAGAGAGAAAAATATTGTGGTGGATTCGTCAGGCTAACTGAAATTTTAATATGAATATTAGCGGTTTTGTATTTGATAAGCCTCCTGTTTGGATTAGATTAGCTCTCGTTGAAGACACTGTTAGAGTTTCTCGAACTTGTTTTGTGTCTCTTGCTGTTTTGTGGTTTGCATTTTGGCTTGTATTCCCCGTTCTTGAAGAAAAAAAAAGAACTAACAAGAATCAAGA
This sequence comes from Malus sylvestris, assembly GCF_916048215.2. Taxonomy (NCBI): domain Eukaryota; kingdom Viridiplantae; phylum Streptophyta; class Magnoliopsida; order Rosales; family Rosaceae; genus Malus; species Malus sylvestris. The sequence goes on along the minus strand of NC_062264.1, from coordinate 3,108,014 downwards.
ATTTGTTGTGAAATTGAGGATATGTGTGCAGAGGAACATAAAGTAAATAAGATACAATATTTATGAGGTTTGGCAAGTGTGCCTGCATCCTCAGGGCAACAATAGTATTTTCTCTCATTATCTAAAATAATAGGAGTACAAAGATAACATTCACTATTTTTCTCTCCTCTCTAGCCTTATAGCTTATTGTTATATTTCTCTTTTTTTTTTCTTCCCTTTTCTCTCAATTCTTTCCTGTTCTCTTTTCCGTTTCTTTTTTTTGCTGGTGGCATTGGCCTTCATTATATAGGCAAATGAATAGGTAATGACATCATTGCTTACACATGCATGATGCTATTGCTTGCACATGCATGAAGTCATCTACTCAAACCAAATAATGGACATCCATATTTACACCCTTGGATGACCATATATCAATATCGATCCTCGTTAAAATCTTGATCTGTTTTGGATGCTCCCCCTGATGGGTATCTCCTTCTGATTTCGAATTCTTCAATTTGACTGATTAAAAGGTTGATATAATCTGATACCATGCATGATAGGTGGAGCGTTTTCTTTTGAAAGTGGATCACATGCGCTCCAAATTTTAATGAGTCACAGGTCTTTATCAAACACATGTATTTCGAAGAGATATGAAGATGTAGCAATGAATGCTTGCTTTCTTGATCGTTGTAGGATCAATCTGTTTCCATTTGTAAATACAAATCTTTTCTGAAAGCGATTTGAATGTAGGCTAGAGAGATTTTAAATTTTGTTTGCCCAATAAGACCATGGCTATTAGCAAGTTCTTTGAATACAACAAGCACATTTCCATAATTTCTTAGAGATATCAATAGATAAACTTTACTTCATTCTTAAAACTCATATGTTGGTATTGTGCTTCATTGGAAATATAACATCTCATTTAGTGTACTGTACTAGATATAGTAAGGCACACACTTCACTAAGATGTGGTACTTCTGGATCAAATATCAACTCATCGTTTCCCTCACGAGAATGAATGATCTTTCATAGTGTCTAAATATTGGTTAATCATTTGAGTGTTCAACTTATAATCTTCAATCCATATGGTCCTTTAATATCACAAACATTTTGATTGATATGAATTGAGTTGGGCTTTTTATTCAAAATGGTTCCTGAGATTTGCATCATCCATAAGTTTGGTCCCTGAGATTTAAAATCAATAGAAGTAGTCCCTGAGATTGTCCACCATCCATGATTTTGGTCCTTCCACTGAAACTTTTGGCCAAAAGTTTGGGCAATTTTCAAAGCTTCGTAACTCAATCGTTTTTTAACCAAATTCGACCCGTAATATATCAAAATGAAGATAGGAAAGCATAGAATAAGATTATATTTATTTGGAAGCCTAATGGTTGCCAGAGATGGTCATAAAATAGCCTCAAAATTGACAGGTCCGAGGGAAAACTGGAAAACTCACTAGAAACTGGGTAAACTTTAAACATTTATAACTTCTTCAATACTCAACAAAATTAAGTGATTCAAAAACAAAAATCATACTTCTTGACGAGACGAAGAGAATGATACCTTTTTTCAATAAATCGTCGTGGTTTGGCCGGAAAATGGCTCGAAAGTTGCTGCACTTTCGAGCCATTTTACGGCCAAACCATGGTGAGTTAGCTGTTGAAAAAGGTACCATTCTCTTCTTCTCGTTGAGAAGTATGATTTTTGTTTTTGAATCACTTAATTTCGTTGAGTATTGAAGAAGTTATAAACATTTAAACTTTACTCAATTTTCGGCGAGTTTCCGATAAATTTTCCAGTTTTCCCTCGGATCAGTCAACTTTGAGACTAGTTTCTGACGATCTCCGGCAATCATTGGGCTTCCAAATAGATATAATCTTATTCTACACTTTCCTATCTTCATTTTGATATATTACAAGTCGAATTTGGTTAAGAAACGATTGAGTTACGAAGCTTTGAAAATTGTCCAAACTTCCGGTCAAAAGCTTCAGCAGAAGGACCAAAATCATGGATGGTGGACAATTTCAAGGACTACTTCTATTGATTTTAAATCTCAGGGACCAAACTTATGGATGATGCAAATCTCATGGACCATTTTGAATAAAAAGCCAATCGAGTTGGTATATGGTTCGATCTAAAGCACGAGACAATATTCCTTTCAACACTTTATATTTTTCTAGACTCTTCAGGAGTCTTATCTTAATAGCAACTCTTGCAAGATATTTAGTATGTTGCCACAATATCATAATGATGGTACTTAATAAGACAATTTATACCATCCATTGCTATTGAGTACATAATTTTTGCTTTACCCTTTCAGTGCTTACTTTAAGCAATTTAAATCCTTCAGAGATTTCCTACACTTCATGACATATTCTCCTTTGGAATTTATACAAAGCAATTTGCTTCTATGTATACTTGAGGAATTTGCTTATGGAAATATGCTTATGGTATTTCATAAGCCTTTGTATAATATATAGTTCTCCTCTGAAATGAACAAGTTTTACAATGAAAAATCATGTTTACAAGAGTATTAAGATTTTAGATTTCAACTAGGAACCTTGTGTCATATCATGTGAATGAATTTCACTGTGTTACAAATACCTATATATAACCTTTTGGGTTCAACATCATTTGACGATTTGTACTATAGGTCCATTTTTTCACATTCTTATTAAATAGTAATGGAGTTGTCTCTCCGCATTTTGTCCAGTAATTTACCATAATCCCTGCACAAGCTTGTTTAGTTCCAGCTTGCATCAACATGTACTTTAAAGGAAGGATGTTCAGGAGGTGACCAACCTTTTCTTTGTGTCCCAATATTTTGATTTGATGATTCTCTTCTTAGCCTTCAAATATGTTCCATAAGCACAAGATATAGCCTGTATAACCTGCATTGGCAAAATAGCTTTATGATTGAAAATTAAATTACATCTAGTTTTCCATATTTGCGAACAAGTACAAGCAATTTGGGCCATAATATTTGCTTTCTCCTTTTTGTTTCTCATATCAGCACATAATAAAGTATTTAACCATTCCCCAAAAGTTGTAATCTCATTTTTATTCACCTTATAATTAAGTTGTCCCCAGAACTAGATCTGATCCACTCATGGACAAAGCAGGAACATGTGTTCAACGACCTCCTCCTGCTTATTGCAAGAGGACATATTGGAGCGTTTGATAAGTGTTTTTTTTTTATATTTTTTTTTAAGATTTGCTCTTGTAGCAATAGCCCCTCTCATAACCCTCCAAGTGAAGTTTCTAATTTTGGGGGAGCCTTTAATTTTCAAATTAATTTCCATACTTGATTGCTTATCAGCAATTATGAAGGATGGCGGGGTTTATTCCTGATTTCGTTGTCATGTAGCCATGATACCCCGACTTCACATTCTAATTTTCTTTTTATCTGTAGGCCAGATTAGCCTATCTTCGCTTTGGGTATTCCAATTTGCAGCTCCTTTATCATCACCTGCTTATGGTCTGGAATTTAAGATCTTATTGATTCCAATTGCCACTCTCCCATGTCTTGGCATATTATAGAATTCACTCTGTGGTTTATGTCAATTTCAGTATCTTCAATTGGGGTTGGATGTCTCATTGGTAATGAGGGCAGCCACCAATCTTTCCATAATCTGATTGAATTACCATTCTTCACCTGCCAATTAGCACATTTCAATAATACCTCTTTTCCTTCCATAATGCTTGCCCACTCCTATGATGCATTGCTTCATTTTTTAGCTTTCAAGAATGAGGTATTAGGAAACTATCTATCCTTTAGTACTTTGACCCATAGCGATTCATGTTTATGAATTATACGCCAACATTGCTTTGCAAGCAAAGCAAAATTAAACTCCTGAAGATTTCTGGGGCCATTCCACCTTGTTGTTTAGGTAAGTCCAGAGATTTCCAGCTCACCCAATGAACTTTCCTTTCTTCATCTTTCTGTTCCCACCAAAATTTAGCTAGCATTGATTCAAAATCTCTACATAATTACAATGAGAACTTGAAACTATTCATCGAATACACTGGTACTGTTTGCACTACCGCTTTTATGAGAACCTCCCTTCTTGCTTGTGAGAGCAAATCTTGTTTCTAACTCTGAATTTTCCTCAACATCTTTTCTTTTATCTTTATATATAAGGCGAGAGCACCACAATGGTGAATCATACCAAAATATCAAGAATATCCCTATGTTTCCTTTACAATCAAAATCCAAAAAATGAGGACAAAAATGTAAAAAAGAACTTAACTTATCAGAAATTGCATTGGAAAAAAAAAACATGGTAATTAAAATAAAAAAATCATGATAATTATCCTCTAAAAGTAAGCAGTTGTGGAGAGGAGAGAGAGATAAATGATAAAGCAACAAAAACAAATTAAAAATAAAACAAATAGATAATCCAAACTAAAATGGCAAAACCGTTCGGAATGAGAGAGGATGAATGTGGCGTCATTTTTGAAATTGCTATGAGCAGTTATCGTGTGGTTTTTTAAAGGGTAAATTACACTTTACCACCTTAGGTTTGGGGTCTATTACAATCACATACAATATCTTCAAAACATTTCACTTTCATACCTCACCTACTATTTTATTTCAATATAGTACATCTGTTACATTTTCTATCCATAAATACGTTAAGAGTTGACATGGCTGCCACAGTTGTGCCACGTGGCAAAAAAATAATTTTTTTATTCATTTAAATATTAAAAAAAAAAAACAGAACCCATCTTCCTCCCCTACCCCACCTTCCCTGCAACCTAAACCTCCCATCCCACCCCTGTGACGACCCGTCCCTAATTTTACGTTTTTATTAATTTTAAAAGCATGAATTTACGAAAATGCCCTAGAGGCAAGGACTTTGACTTCCGTTTACCAACGTCTAGAGGAGTGTATGACTTATTCTTTTAGCGTATCCTCGTAGTACTCGTTGGTATGAACACATAGGTGAAAGCCGTTTGCGAGTCAAGATTATAACTGTATAGTTACATACGTTCGAAATTGGTTAAAAAAGTTTAGTTTTAATTAAATTAAACTCCCACCTTGTGGGAAGACTGACCAATCAAGTTAAAAGGTTAAAGGACCAATCAAATTAAAGGACAAGCAACCAATCAAAATTGGAGAAAGAAGGCAGCATCCAATCAGGAAAAAGAAGGATTTCTCCCCTCCATTCCCTTTAGCCTTTCAACCCAAAACAACCTGCGTGATCACCCATTTTCCAAGGCCGATTTCGACCAACTCTGGTGGAGTTTTTCGACGCCACCACCACCATCTTGAAGCTCCTATTCCCCTCTACAAAACCCACCTAAGAACCACCTTGATTAACCACAGTATATGGTGGTTTGAGGCCATGAAATTTGGCGGCTCTCGCGGTGCTCCGACCACCCTTTTCAATTTTCCGGCGAATCGACAAAGCGATAGCCGATGCCACCACTTGGGCTTTGTAGCCCATCATCCCAGGAGAAAATTCTGACCAACCTTGACCCTGTTGGATCACCGTAGACGACTAATCAACGCTGGGAAGCTGTAGGCACCCGCTGGCTTCGTGGGAAAAATTGACCATCTTTCGTCCATTTTTGGACTTCGTGGCAGGTATGAAAGTTGTTCCTCTCTTTGAGATCTTCATTCCTATAAATCTTGGTAATTTTTAGAAATAGTTGGCAAGTCGGGGCGGCCGATCGCCACCTGTGGAGTGGTGGCGCATAGGCCGAGGTACCCCTTGACATTCCTAGGCTAAATTTGATACTCCAATTTCATGTGTAAAGTCCGATTGATGAAATTCAGTCATGTGAACCTAGTTCCATTAAGGTCCACCACTTGAATATTATAGCAACCAACGATCCAACCGTTGGATCGTCACCAAACTTTATTACATTATTGTACGTAATATTTGAGGAGCATAGAAACTTACGGATCAAGAATCCGATGTACGGATATTCCCGAATTAGATTTCTAAGTTAGTAAAATTAATTGTTAACCGCCACCTAATTCTAGCATTTGGCGGAGATCCGACCGTCGGATCACGATGAGATTTTAGTATGTTGTTCTTTGAGCATAATATGGATTTTTAGAAGTTACGAATATGAAATCGTAGATGCAGATCTTCCGGATCGAGTTACGTAGGGTTGTGGACCCTACCCGTTGATCTTTGACCAACGGTTGACTTTTGGTTAATGGGTCTCAAACCATTCTAAAACGTCCTTGGAATGTGTTTTATGTAAGTAACGTGTTCTATTGATAAGAGTTCTGAGACGTGACTGAATATTTGTTCCAGGTGATGATTGTTCGTGACGTCTCAATAGTCGTACTAGGGAGTCATAATGTGGATCTCAGGTGAGTGGGTCTCTTCCTTTTTATCGTGTATATATATATATAATTGATAGTTCCACAAACACTTTTAAATTAATTTATGCAATTTATGCCATGTCGAATATAAAATTTATATATTCTAAAATAATATAATATGGTTGAGTTTTAGATTGCATCATGGCATATCCATATGCATATTACCTACATATAATTGTTGTGAGTGCTTTGAAGTGCTAAGGTGAACGAGGGACGTGCAGGTAAGTTCAGGTGAGTGTATGGTGTTATTTGAAATGATTGAGTTATGGCATGACTATATTTGTGTTTTAGGCAACTCCGACATTGTCGTACATGTTGGAATAATAGGCAACTCCGACACTGTCGTATATGTTGCAATAATAGGCAACTCCGACATTGTGGTACAAATTGTAATAATAGGTAACTTTGACATTGTCGTACAGGTTGCAATAACAGGCAACTTCAACAACTTCGACACTGTCGTACACGTTGCCTATGAGTTGTACAGGTTGCGTTAGGCAACTCTAACTCATGTGTTACCATGGATTGATGAGCACTTGATTTTATTATGCTGCTACCGATATGTAGTGATTAGAATATTCCTGGATTTACTGTTGAATTACATTTGATTTCATACTTATACGTGGTATGATTTTATGGAAACTAAATAGGTATTACCGTGAGGGGTTATAATGTTTAGAAGGTCTTTATTAAAGCTTTATTTTCAGGCCCACTCACTCTTATTTTTTATCCCTCTAGGTTCTAGTAGCAGAGTTTTCGTATCGATGAGGATTTGTGGCAAACCTTGGTATTGGAGATTACCTTCGATGGTATGATTTTCAATCCAATCTACTGTACTTTACTTATGCTCTGACGTTACGTGTGAAATGGATTCATTCTCGCTCACAGTGCACTCTAGTATTTAGGCACTTTTAGGTTTAAATTTATTCACATATTCCACATCAATACACTTTATGGCTTCGTCATCTTCTAGGTGTCGGCCAACACAACTCGATTCGGAGTCCTAGTGGACAATCTGGGTCGGGATATGTAAACCCCACCCCTACCTCCCTCGCAACCCCCCTACCCCACCCAAAACCCATCTTCTTCCCCACGTTTTTTATGATGGGCATGGTAGATTGGCACTATTGGGTTCCTCAGTGCACTTGAAGGGCGTTGCACGGCGAAGCATAGGTGCTTCAGCAATGGAGGGCACGACAAGTGCTGGCAGGGGAAAGCAATGGCTGCAGGTTTGATAGGCTTGGGTCCAGCTCGTTCCAGTCAAAGGAGGTTAAGGCTCTCTTGGAGACACGAGTTATGGCTACCATTAAAGAAGAGCAAAGTGAGAGAACCGGGGTGGGCTCATGGTGGAGAATCCGAGAGATGAGTAGTGCAGCCTTAGACGGAGAAGGTTGCTGCTGCAGTCAGGGGAGGGGGGTTGCGGGGGAGGTGGGGGTGGGGTGGGATGGGGGGTTAGGAAAATGGTCGAGGAAGAAGATGGGTTCTAGGTTTTTTTTTTTAAAATTTATTTTAACTTTTCTTTAATGAATTATTTTTAAATGAATAAAAAATTATTATTTGTGCCATGTGGCACAAATTTGGCAACCGCGTGCCACAACTGTGGCAGCCACGTCAGCTCGTAACGGATCAATGGATGGAAAATGTAACGAAGGTACTATATTGAAATAAAATAGTTGGTGAGATAAGAAAATGAAATGTTTTGAAGATGTTGTATGCGATTGTAATAGACCTCAAACCTGAGGTGGTAGAGTGTAATTTACTGTTTTTTAAATGGATATCCATGGGAAAGCGCCTCAAAAAAATTTTGACTGGCCGGGTTTCTTTTTTAGTTATTTTTCTCTTTTATCCACCTTAATTTCTTGATGCATGATTTTTAACAAATATTACATAGAATGTTTATGCTTCCAATTTGATTAGTACGGTTATTGCTATATTTTAGATTATTAAACAAACAAAAAACAAATAAAAGCAAAGGGACGTGATGGATAACTCCTCCATTTTAGGATGAGATATTAATATCTCACAAAATTATATTAAACACAAAGAAACAAATAAAAGTAAAGGGAAGTGATGAATAACTCTTCCATTTTAAGATGAGATATTAAAGTCAGAGATAATTGTATTGAACATCATTTTAGAAGAGAAATATTAAAAAATTAAGTAAAAACAAGTGACATGGTGAAAAAGTGCTCTCCATTTTAGGAGAGAGAGATATTAAACAGAAAAATTAAACTTTGTTATATTGGAAAAAAAAAAAGGAAACGAAAAAACAAATAAAACAACAGGAACATTGGGAATAACTTATCCTCCATTTTAGGAGGAATTATTAATATCTAACAAAATTATATTAAACAAAAACAACGTAACTGCTCTCCATTTTAGGAGACAGATATTAAATTGAAAATTAAAATTTGTTTTATTGGAAAAAAGGAAAAAAAAGTTAAAAAAAAAAGAACAGTATATTAAAAAAAAAAAACAAAGTGGGAGAAAAGGGATAGAGGTTGTTGTCAGTTAAAAAAAAATGGTGAAGTTCTTCCTCTACCAAGCAGTAATTTCCCAGTTCCCACGTACATTCCCATTTTTTCCGTTTCGGCTACAATATTATTATATGTACTCCCCATCTCCTTGATTATGTGGCCAAATCTTATACTACCCATTTTTTTTGCTCCGCCTTCACTTCTCTAAGTTGTTCTTTTTCTTTGATCTTTTTTATTTTGTGTTTGTAAATGATATGAGCTCAATCCCCATCTCCTTCAATTTTTAGCATGCATGGTGTCATTAATTGACACACTCCGTCCCGAAGGAGGGCATGCTGGCCGTCACGTGAGAGTGACGTAACCATTTACACAGTTCGGAAGCTTTAAAAATATAATTACTAAGATGAAACACCTGAGGGTGAGTCCTACATTTGTGAATTCTGTCAGAACACCGCTGGATTTCCTCGTGGCCACCAAAGCTCTGCAATCTAGAACCTGGAGGGGCGCAAAACAAAATTGAGTGGGTCAGTAAAACATAGTTTTTTTTTTTTTCAAAAACATTTCGCCAAAAATAATTCTAACCCCTCTCTGTAAAACTTGTATACTTTTCCTAGAAAATAGTATAATATCATAATACTTTTCATAAATCTCGAATCATCAATTTTTCTTTAAAACCCGAAAGTATGCCATGTTTTAATTTCGAAAACAAAATGAATGATGCATCAATGTAACAGGTGAAAAGATGAATTAACCGGAGACCCTACAGTTGGTCCTGTACAGTTAATTCCATAGCTCAACATCCAATCCAACCGGAGTCACCTCGGTGACCTGTACGACACTACACTGCAGATAAGTCGGAACTACCTGAAGTAGTCTGTACGACATGAATGGTGTAATAATACGCTCTAGTGCTTCTCTCATCAATCATCTGCGCGCATAACTAAGGTCAACCACTAGTCGGAATCACATCTAGTGATCTATACGACTAGCATGTCGGAACCCTCACATGGTCTGTACGACATCCACCTACTTGGATCCAAGACGAGCGTGCGGTGTGGTGAATAATATAAGCACTAACACCATGATTGCAGGTTATGAGCTATCAACAATATACACATCAATTTAGAAGTAAACCTTGGATCTCGATCAAAAATAATATTCACTGGAACTCTATGATACTTCACAATCTTCGTGATGAACAACTTAGCCAATTTATTCAGAGGATACTTTTCCCTTACCGGAATGAAGTGCGCTGACTTGGTAAGTCGATCCACAATCACCCAAATACCATCGAATCCATTTCGTGTACGAGGAAGTTTATACACGAAATCCATGGTTATATTTTCCCATTTCCACTGGGGAATGGGAAGTGGCTGCATCCGTCCAAAAGGCTTCTTTCTTTCAGCTTTGACTTGCTGGCAAACAATACACCTACTTACGTACTCAGCAATCTCCCTCTTCATACCCGGCCAATAATAAAATGGGCGAATGGTATGATACATCTTGGTTCCTCCTGGGTGCATCGCATAAGCCGAACAATGTGCTTCATCCAAAATTTCCTTCTTTAATTCCTCATTATTCGGCACATACATCTTGTTCTCCTGCATAAGCATGCCATCTGATTCTCGAATCCGGAGGTCTTTCTTTTTCCCTTCATTTCTTAATTGAACCATTTCTTGAATTTCCTCATCCACCATCTGAGCTTCGAGTATACTATCCACCAGCCTGACTTGAAAACTAGCAAGAAAGGCTTCGCTTCGATCTTCCAACTCCAACTTCACTCCAGTTGTCATCAGTTCAGCAAGAAGAGGAACACGGCTAGCATATAAGGCATTGAGTCGACCCTGAAGTTTCCTACTTAGTGCATCAGCTACCACATTAGCATGACCCGGATGATACTCAATAGTGCATTCATAATCACTTAATAATTCCATCCATCTTCGTTGACGAAGATTAAGATCATGCTGAGTAAATAGATACTGAAGACTCTTGTGATCAGTGAAGATCGTACACTTCTCGCCATATAAATAATGCCTCCAAATCTTCAAAGCAAAGACAATGGCTGCCAATTCAAGATCGTGAGTAGGATAATTCCTTTCATGATTTTTCAACTGTCGAGAAGTATAAGCAATCACTCTATTATGCTGCATCAAAACACATCCCAAACCATTCAAGGAAGCATCACTATAAATCTCAAAATTACCACTATCATCAGGAAGTACCAAAACTGGAGCATAAGTGAGGCAATATTTCAACTGCTGGAAACTTTGCTCACAATTCTCATCCCACTCAAATTTAACATCCTTCCTGGTCAACTTCGTTAGTGGTAAGGCAATCATAAAAAAATCTTGAACTAACCGTCGATAATAACCTGCCAAACCAAGAAAACTTCGTACCTCAGTGACGGTTCGAGGTTGTTCCCAATTCTCCACTGCTGCTATCTTTTGAGGATCTACCTGAATTCCTTGTGCCGATACCACATGCCCCAAAAATGCCACTTCAGTCAACCAAAACTGACATTTACTAAACTTGGCATACAACTGATGCTCCCTCAATTTCTTTAATACCAAGTTAAGATGTCGAATATGGTCTGATTTCGACTTAGAGTATACCAGAATATCATCGATAAAAACAATGACAAATCTATCAAGATATTACTGGAATACTTCGTTCATCAGCCTCATGAAAGCTGCAGGTGCATTAGTAAACCCAAATGGCATAACCAGAAATTCATAATGTCCGTAACGGGTTCGGAAAGCCGTCTTAGGTACATCATCCTCTTTAATCTTCAACTGATAATAACCAGACCTCAAGTCAATCTTAGAGAACACACGTGCACCTTTAAGTTGATCAAACAAATCATCGATGCGAGGCAATGGATAACGGTTTTTAATCGTTACCCGGTTCAATTGCCTATAATCAATACACAATCTCAGGGTTCCATCTTTCTTTCTCACAAATAATACTGGGGCTCCCCAAGGTGACGAACTAGGTTGAATGAAACATTTATCAAGTAATTCATGTAACCGAATTTCCGATTCCCTTAACTCATCATAAACCAATCTCTAACATAAAATTTGTACCTGGAGACCAATCAACATTGAACTCCATAACTCCGCCCGACGGCAATCCAGGTAATTCCTCAGGGAAAACATCAAGAAAATGTCTAACCACCTTTACATTTTCCAAAATACTAGAAGCAACATCATTTAGCACCACTTGAGCTAAGTATCCCTGTGTAGCCTTTCGATGTCTATATCTTGTTCTCCTAGCACAAATAACGGCCTAACTCAATCCACTTTGCATACCCACAAAAGTAACCTCTAGTCAAACAGATTGGTGGAAGGTGACTGGTTTCCGGTAACAATCTATCTTGTCATGATTATAACGCAACAAATCTGTGCCTAAAATCACATCCAAGTCCACGATATCCAACGAAATAAAATTCACTGGTATAACTATATCTTCCACCATCACTGAACACCCTGGATAACACCAAACCAAGGTAGGGCAACTTACCTGTTTACTTGCTTAACGAATCCAACAAATAAGTTATAAATATTACTGTCTGCAGCCCGCAATTCTAATAAATCATCATTGTCTCGATAAGTAAGCAACAATTCCAAAGAGTGTAACATTACCATCTTACTCCTCACAAGAGCAAATACATATTCACGCCTCAATCTGTCCACATGAACACATTCACTGTTTCCCACACTCTCCAAAGTGTCTAATATGGTACCTACTGCGCAAAGGTACATTCCCTCATTCAAATCACCTTGTCTCTGAGATTTGGGATTCACCAATAAATCTATCATTTCGCCTCTGATCGTTGGCATTACAACCTCAGCTGGAAGAATTAGTTCTAACTTCACTTCTTTTGAAGCTCTGAGTCTTTCGATGTCCCTAACATGACTGATCTTAAACTTTATCGTCTTTCTTCTGATTCCTATTCTTTTCTTATTCTTCTTTACTCTTGCGAATCATGTTCTCAGAGTCCTCAATTCTCAACAACATCTCGTAAATTCTTGGTAAATAGTACAATGGGTAGTGGTCGCCAAAGAACGCCACCTCTACTTAACACCCAACTTAAAATGACTTAACATTCCCACCGGATTAGCAACAACATCCGATTAGCAACGAGGCAAATTTGTAAACTTTCTATAATACTCATTCACCGTCATTTTCCTTGTTTCACCTGAGCAAATTCTTGCTTACTACCATCACAATATGCCAGAGGAATGAACTTTTTCTTAAACGATTCTTTACACAACTTCCAAATAGCTGTTCCTCCGATAACATCGGATAACATTCCTATTTCCATCAAAATGCATATTCGACACTCAGAAACTAGGTAGTCATCTCGACCCACATATCGGGAGGAAGATTCCCTTGATTTGCATAATCCGAAACGCCTTTTCCCAAATGATTAAGCCATTAATCTGCTCCCTTAGGTCCTTCATATCCCTAAAGTGATTCAAATTTAACTTATAACCAGTCTCAAATGTTCCTTTAGATAATAGACTGAATCACAATGGCAATAATTCCCCCCCAAACTACTATATCAGGGAAATTAGGTTCATCCGAACTACGTGGCTCGCTACGAGGCGGTATAGTTCTGACAGAAAACACTAGGAAATTCTCAAGATGTCCAGAATTGCAACCTAGGCTCTGATACCAACTGACACACTCCGTCCCGAAGGAGGGCATGCTGGACGTCACGTGAGAGTGACGTAACCATTTACACAGTTCGGAAGCTTTAAATATATAATTACTAAGATGAAACACCCGAGAGTGAGTCCTACATTTGTGAATTCTGTCAGAACACCGCTGGATTTCCTCGTGGCCACCAAAGCTCTGCAATCTAGAACCTGGAGGGGCGCAAAACAAAATTGAGTGGGTCAGTAAAACATAGTTTTTTTTTTTTTTTTTCAAAAACATTTCGCCAAAAATAATTCTAACCCCTCTCTGTAAAACTTGTATACTTTTCCCAGAAAATAGTATAATATCATAATACTTTTCATAAATCTCGAATCATCAATTTTTCTTTAAAACCCGAAAGTATGCCATGTTTTAATTTCGAAAACAAAATGAATGATGCATCAATGTAACAGGTGAAAAGATGAATTAACCAGAGACCCTGCAGTTGGTCCTGTACAGTTAATTCCATAGCTCATCATCCAATCCAACCGGAGTCACCTCAGTGACCTGTACGGCACTACACTGCAGATAAGTCGGAACTACCTGAAGTAGTCTGTACGACATGAATGGTGTAATAATACGCTCTAGTGCTTCTCTCATCAATCATCTGCGCGCATAACTAAGGTCACCCACTAGTCGGAATCACATCTAGTGATCTATACGACTAGCATGTCGGAACCCTCACATGGTCTGTACGACATCCACCTACTTGGATCCAAGACGAGCGTGCGGTGTGGTGAATAATATAAGCACTAACACCATGATTGCAGGTTATGAGCTATCAACAATATACACATCAACAATGCACATGAATAACATAAAACTCACCTGATACTTACCTGTGCGTCCACAGCACCAATTCACATATATATATGCATCAATATCAATTCATGCTTTTCATATACTTCTATGCATGGCATTTCAAATCATACTTTTCATATAAATCTATCCATGGCATTTTAAAGCATACTATCATTTAAATTTGATTTCTGGGAAAACGTCAAGTATATAAATATATACTGAAAAATAACTGCCCACTCACCTGGAGTTCGCCCTACAACTCCCTAGCACAATACGTCAAGGCGTCATGACGATCGGCGCCTAAAACAATAATCAAATCCAATCTCAGAATTCATATCGATAAAATATAACTTATATAAAATACGTCACTACGTAGTTCGATCCGGAAGATCTGCAACTCAGATTTTAAATCCATAACTTCCAGAGGTCCACAATATATCTCTAGGACAACATCCTAAAATTTCATTACCATCCAACGGTCGGATCTCCGTCAATTTCCAAAACCAAGCGACGGTTAACATTCTAGTTTATGAACTTACAACTCCAATTCCGGAAGATCTGTAAATCGGATTACCTATCCGTAAGTCCCTATAATCCTCAAATATTACGTATTACAACGTATCAAAGTTTGATGACGATCCAACGGTCGGATCGTCAATTCACATTTTCACCTATATGCAAAATAACTATAAAACGTTATTTAAAGCACCTAACCAACAATTCTTAATAACTTTCTCATACGGTGCTCAATTGGGTATATGAATATACCACAGTGATCTACTCGACGTCATGGACGTCGACATATTTTTAGATTATTTTTTTTGATGTGCCACGCGCCTCCACGCGCCAGGGCAAGCACGGGCACACGTGTGCCCACGCGCACCTTCTTCCTCGCGAGCTCGCCGGACTGGTTTTTCTCCGGTGGCCGGAAAACTGGGCATTTTTCAAATGCCTTGTTCTCCTTCGTTTCTCAACCATTTTCTTCGTATAATATATCAAATTGAAGCCCCAAACATGTAGAATCACAATATACTACTTTAAAACTCTAAAAACCAGGAAATCTCACCGGAAAAATTCCAAGAAAACCGGCCAAAGATGAACCACGTGATCCCGGCGTCCAAATCCTTCAAACGAAGTACTCCAAGCCTCCTTGGGACCTCACTAAGCTTGCTACAAGCTTAGAATTCCCTGAAAATCAACATTTTACGTTTGCATGAACAGTGCCCAAAAATGGAGGTTCGGGTTTCACGTGAAATCGAGCGTTTCCCTTCCTAAAACTAGTACCATTGAACTCAGAACGTCAAAAGGATGAAGATGCATACCTTGGTTGCCTCGATCCGTCGAGTTTGGAAGGTTTTTGGTCTCGTCCGTACACTTCGAGAGTGAGAGAGAAAGAGGAAGTCGTGAGGGAGGAGAGAGAGAGAGTGTTACGGGGGAAGGAGAGAGGGAGAGGTCCTGCGTGTGGTCCAACCAAATCCTCACCATCCAATTTGATCCTAATTCCCTAACCACACAAACCTTCCAACATTTTTAATCTCATTTAAATTATTTTCCAAAACTTAGGAATTAGAACAAAATCAAAACATGTCACAACACTTACCTTAGTAACGCTAAGGGTAATCCTATCATTTCACGTCCTCGATAAGAAAATCTCGGGACGGGCTGTGACATTAATTGTATAGTAGAAGCATGGTGATGGAAGCACAATCGTATGAGATTGGTGGGTTTTCACTTCCTTTCCCTGCATGGTTGTACTCATTTTACACATTTCCATGTAAGTATAATATGTAATTGTATAAATTTCTAGGTTTAGCTTCATTTGGATTTTTTAACTTCTTCCTTTGAAATATTCATTGTGCGTCTTTTAAATTTTGGTCAGATTGTGAGTTTAAATTCTGAATATCTTAATGTGCTATACGTGTAAAATGGTAATTTAAAAATAATTTGTTTTCAATCTCAAGATATTTACAAAAATACCCACAAAAAAAATGAAGAAGGAATGTAAAATTTGGTGATATCCCAAGTCAAATTTTGAGAAATGACGCCAAAGGTATACGCCCACGAAACGTATCATACTACTTCCTTTCACAGCGCCACGTGCTAATAGGTCTTCACAACTTCCTCAATACTCAATTCGCTCTTACAGCGGGAAACTAATTTGTGTTTCAAACTGATATTTGCTTGTGGAGGTGATCGGAAAGATGGCTGGTCAAAGTTGTTTTGCTTACCTAAGTGGAAAATATGGTTAAAACAACAACAAGTTTGTTGTTCTCCAACAAAGTTTACTCCTAACTTTCCAAGATTTAGTTTCTTCGGCCCACGTAGTCACTGTTAATCAATCTATTAGTCGCACTGCTAATTAACGCATATATGATACTTTTGATGTTGTTCGTTACCCTGAAACTGTGAACCAGCGTTCTGGCATAAAGGTATCACTCCCAAATACTAGCATGCGTCCGGTATCAGAAATCATACCGCCTGAATACTAGTTGACAATTCCGAGATATCAGATGATATCGTCAATTAGTAGCGCCACCATAGGCTAATTACAGGTTAGAGCCCACTCGGGTGGATGGTTTCAGACTATTGGTTAGGAATTGGTCCTATGAGGTGGTTTCATAATTCGAGGGAAAATACTTACTACTTCGGGGATTTCTAATAACCGTAGGTATAACAACTTGTACACCTGTGCATATGCTCATTGAAATGACGAGTACAACACCAAAAGAAATTCTGGAAGCTAGTATTGGTTAGAATGTCCTAAGGCCGGAAAAGGGAATTTGCTAATAATCTACTTTAGAACTAACTTAAACGGAAGTCGATCTTCCTCTTGAAGATCCGGAATGATCACTAGTGCGTTTGAAAAGATTAGTGCTATCGGGGACCAAAAGTGATTGTCCCCTAAATGTTCTTCCGTTAAATGCTTCCACTGTAGCACCAGATTGTTGCTCAAGACACTTCTGGAATCTCGACGAAAGTAAACTTCGTAGGAATTCTGATAGATGACATACTAACGGATACTGCCAAGGAATCAAAGCTATAATTGGTTCCTAACTTGGAAGAGTTGGTTGAAATGACTAGATGGTAGTGGAATTGATTGGTAAATCTCTGGTGGCACACAATTATCGATACGTTAGCCCTGTTTCAAGGTCATAAACTTGTCTCAATTCGGGATTTTTCCTTGGCATGGAGGTTCTTTGTTTAAGTATAGAGGTATCCACCACAATGATGTTCTAGAATGTCGACAAGTCATCTAAGTCACTCAAAACTTAGAAAAAGTTAACACATTTTTCGTGCTCGATGAGGTGGCAAGATTCGAAAATTAGGCTTAAGAACCGAGAATGCTTACATCACGCGTATGATGAACGCAATACTGCCCAAACTTATGCTTTGATATCAAACTGACACACCCCGACCCGGAATGTCCACTTGGACTCTAAATCAAGCTATGCTGGCCGACATCCGGAGGGTGACGAAGCCATAAAGTGTAGTGATGTGAAAAATGTGAATAAATTTAAACCTAAAAGTGTCTAAATATAAGAATGCACTTGTGAGCAGGAATGAACAATTTCACACGTGATGTCAGAGTATAAGCAAAGTACAGTAAAATTAGAATAAGACTTATACCATTAGGAAGAATCTCCGATATCAGCGTTTGCCAGAAATCCTCGTCGACACGAACATTGTCACTAAAACCTGGAGAGGCGAAAAACAAGGGTGAGTGGGCCTAAAAATAAAGTTTTATAAAAAAACTTTTTGAAAACATTATAACCCCTCTTCGTAAAATAAGTATAGTTTCCAAAATATACATACTATGTATAGTATGAAATACTTACTGTAGCTTGCAATATCTCAAGAATATAATACGTCACAAAATTCGTAAATAAATACATGACGTCCGTAATCACATAATCTCGCATAAGCAAACATATCATATCGAGTGCTCATTAACACATGCTGACACACAAGTTTATGCAGAGATATTCTGACATGAACATGACTGGGTGTAACAATGATATACGCTCTAGTACTACAATCACATGAAGACTAGCGCTATGCCCATCACATATGAGTCTTAATTGCCTATAGCAATCTAGGATAGGACTGGCACCTATAATGGATCCAAAGTGAGCGTATGATGCGATGTGCACATACACGTGAAAGACTGGTCCTGGCCCGGGCGAGTACTAACACCGATGCAGTAAAAGATGAGCATATAACATAAATATAGTCATGCCACAATGATTAGATAATTCTAGTCAACGTAACATTCATCATAGCCGTAAATTTAATTTAATAGTATGCATAGATGTGCATCCTGCAAGACTCGAAATAATTTCATAAATTTCGTCATTTCGCTAATTCTTATAAACATTAGTCTAACCATAGGCATGCGTAGGAAATTCTTTTTCAATGTATAAATGGAAACTAAATAAATATATACTATTTAAAAGCAAAAACCCACTCATAGTTACTTGCGGTGTCACATCCGTTCAAGCTAGAAAGCTGGAGTCTCCAATAGTAATTGCACCTAAGCATAATATTAGGGCCCATTAGTAAACTCCACTAAGACAATTAAATTTGGAAAAACAGAGCGTGGGTTTGGAACCAAGGCGTCGAAATACGCTAAGGAGGGTCCGCAACAAATTTTGTAAAAAGTCAACGGTCAATCCTAAAAAGCCAACCGAGATGCCCCGGCGGTCAACTACGTTAAAACTTTAGAATTTCACTAAATGGATGTCAAAAACGGACTCGGGGCGTCAAAATTAGCCTAGGAGGGTTTCCGAGAAAATTTCATAAAAGTCAACATAGAGAATATTCCAAGAATATTCTTCTCCAATTTCAAAATGAATTTGGGCCAGATCTGGGCTTTGGAGGGATCTCGGGTTCGGATTCAGATCTTGGTTGGTTTTTTTTATTTTTTTTTTGTTTGGGTAGGGTCAACCCGGTCCCCGTAAAATCTACTGGAAACTGGGTTTTTGGCCGAAAATCTGGGCAATTTTCAAAGCTTCATAACTTCTTCATTTCTTAACCAAATTCAACCCATAATACATCAAAACGAAGCTAGGAAAGTGTAGAACAAGATTATACCTATTTGGAAGTTCAATGATGGCTGGAAATGGCCTGAATATTTCTTGAAAGGTGACTGGTATGTCGAAAACTAGGTAATTGGTCGAAAAACTAGATAAACTTTAAACGTCTATAACTTTGTCAATACTGAGACGAACAGATTCATACCCTTCTCGATGGCTGACTAGCCGTGATTTGGTCATAAAAAGCCTCGAAGGTCGTCAAAAACTGGGTAAACTTTAAACGTTCATAACTTCTTCAATACTCAAAGAAATCGAGTGATTCAAATACGAAAAGTATACTTCTCAACGAGACGAAGAGAATGGTACCTTTTTCGCCTGCTAGCTCTATGGTTTGGCTAGAAAATGGCCTAAAAGGTCATGGCTCGCTTGGGTTTTGATCTCGACGATCCAAAAGGAAGTTCGAGGTAAGGTTAGGTGTTATGGGTTTGTGAGGACGAGACGAAGCTCATGGTGCTCTTGGTTTGGGTGGTGGTGATGGTGATGCTCCGGTCTTAGCACCGGTGGTTTTATAGAGAGAGGAAAGTGCTAGAGTGAGAGACACGGGAGAGAATAGAGAGGAGAAAGAGTCCCGGTTTGTGGTGGAAGAGAGGAAACTTGGCAAGGAGAGAGTGGGGAGTTTCGGGATGTGTGGGCCCCACGGGCCAAATATAAATTAATAAATATTCAAAATATCCAAACCTAAAATGTTAAAATAATAAAATAATAATATGATAATTTCAAAAAAAAAATATATAATATAAAATAGTATTTTTTCCCAATGGTATTTCTCGGATTCGTAGTTTTGTAAAATCTTCATCGTAGCTCCAATTTTGATTCTACTTGCTCCTACATGTTCGTACCGTCAAGTACTTCGGGAGTACAGTAAAGTAATAGCTCATACGCGTCATGAACTAAAGGTCAATGAAAGTCAATAATCTTGCATATAGGGCATTTTCGCCAATTCATGCTTTTAAATTTTATAAAATCGTAAAATTAGGGACGGGTTGTCATAATCTACCAACCTTAAAAAAATTTCATCCCCAAAATTTCAAATAGTATTATAGCCAAACCAGAATAATAACTATCGTCATACGCAACATAAGCGGAGATAGGTGTCTACATAACCGGCTAAAACTATAAAACATACAAAAGCAATATGTTCTCTAAGGTCCGGATAGTTTATTCAGACTGACCGTTAGTCTAAGGGTGAAATGTAGTATGTGACAAAATTTAATACACATGGCCTTCAAGAAGGCTTCCAAAGACTTGGAAGTGAAACACGCATCACAGTGAGATACAGTAGTGTCATGCACAATATGCAACCGAACATTGTAATTCACATATGCCTTGGCTAGTAGATTCATTATGAATTTCTCTCGAATGAGTGAAAAACTATGTCGAGAAGGCTAAAAGAACAATCTGGAATTTGAGAGTCAAAACAAGTCCAACAATCTAGAATACAAAGTAACTAGATTAATGTATAACATCTTGCTACAACGGTAGCTTCTAGAATATTCAATCACCAACATAAAAGATTCGTTTAGCAGAGTATTTGTTGGGTGATTGAAGCATTAATGGTCAAAACTAATAATTAGACATCCGAGCGATTTTCCTAAACAGTATGTCCGCCCCAGAAATAATATGAAGTACTATAGGGTAGACACGTACCCAAGGCTGATTGGAATGCCTTCTGACACAAAGAGGTGAATATGGAATCATAATCAGAGTAGATGTTGGTCGAAACATCAGAAAATCTAATAATTTCAAGATTGATGAATTTTACCAAGCGGTCTAAACGTAGTCCCTCTAGACCAACGAAAAGTGAGTTAGCTTATCAAGCCGGTTGATAGCCACCGAAACATCACCATAATCTCCACATGGGCAAGATATCTCATACAAGGAGCTTAGGGTGATATTTTCCCATCTCCATTTGGATACAGGAAGTGATTATAACCACTCGAATGATTTCTTGATGGTTTGTAGGTAACGTCATATCTACTCTCATGAATTCTAATTATAATGAGGTAGAACATGCTGAAAGTGTTCCAAGGGTAGGTATGTCTTTAGTTGTGGTAACTGATAATTATGTTTGCACAATCAGGATAACACATGATGGTGCAATTGTAGACATTGATTTGGCTTTTCCATCGCCACAGTTAGAAATCTAGTTCCTTTTAAATGAAGATGTATTTGAGAAGTTTGTGAGGTTGGTAAAGATTTTGGACATGTTTCTCCACAGAGAAGTGTCATCTGGTTTTTCAAGTAAGAATGATAATTGTTAACTCAAGGTCATGAGTAAGATGGTTCATTTCATATGGTTCCAACTGTTGAAAACACAAGCGATACTCCGCCATGTTGCAATAGTACACAACCAAAATATACAGAAATACGTCATCGTGGATTTCAAAATTCTTGATGTTATCGAAAGGTGTACGAACAAGGGTAGTTAATAGACAACACCTCAGTTGTCACAACTTAAATCATATTCCACGTCTTAGCTAAATTGATTATTCCTCAGCCAACATGAAAGGAAATACACCACTACTGAAAAGTCACTAACAAACTATTGATAAAATCAACAAGGCAAAGGATATTGCATATTTCACAACGATTTGTGGAATATGAAATTTTCTACATTTGGAACCTTTTCGGAAATTGACAAGAATGTCGTCTGTAGAGATCACGTCTTCCAAGAAAAGTACTTATCTAAACAAAGGTAATATTTGAGGAATTTAGTATAAAGCTGGCTATTGGTGTTTTGAAAATTTAATCTTGTCGCTAAGGTAGGTGAGAAAATCATCTATAAGACTACTATGAATTCATCAGGCTATAGAAGAAAACTGGGCTCAAAAGGTTGGTAAGGTAGACCATCAATTCGAAGTTGAGGTTAACGATTTTAGTCGTCACCCCATTGAGTTGCTAAAATCTAGATATGAACTAAGGTTCGGCCTTTTACCTTCGCGGGTAGGTTTGAGGTTCCCTTGGTAAGGTGTTTGCTTGGGTAATTTCCTAAGTGGTAAATTCTCGCAACTAAGTTTCCTCAATGTCAAAGGAGTCGTTCGAAAAGGCGTAAGGAAAACTGGTGTAGTACAAGAAAGTAGATCAATGGTGTACTTCACTCCACCATTTGGTGATATCCTAAGTAAAATTTTGAGAAATGACGCCAAAGGTATACGCCCTCGAAACGTATCATACTACTTCCTTTCATAGCGCCACGTGTTAATAGGTCTTCACAGCTTCCTCAATACTCAACTCGCTCTTACAGCAGGAAACTAATTTGTGCTTCAAACTAATATTTGCTTATGGAGGTGATCAGAAAGATGGCTGGTCGAAGTGGTTATGGTTACCTAAGTGGAAAATATGGTTAAAACAACTAGAAGTTTATTGTTCTCCAACAAAGTTTACTCCTAAGTTTCCAAGATTTAGTTTCTTCAGCCTAAGTAGTCACTGTTAATCAATCTATCAATCGCACTACTAATTAACGCATATATCATACTTTTGATATTTTTGATATTGTTCGTTACCCTGAAACTGTGAACCGGTGTTCTGGCATAAAGGTGTCACTCCCAGACACACGAGTTCATGCAGAGGTACTCTGACATGAACATGATTGGGTGTAATAATGATTTACGCTCTAGTACTACAATCACGTGAAGACTGACGTTATGCAAAACACATACAAGTCCTAATTGCCTATAGCAATCTAGGACAAGACTAGCACCTACAATGGATCCAAATGAGCGTATGATGCGATGTGCACATACACGTGAAAGACTGGCCCTGGCCCAGGCAAGTACCAACACTGGTGCAGCAAACGATGAACATATAACATAAATATAGTCATGCCACAATGATTCGATAATTATAGTCAACACAACATTCATTGTAGCCATAAATTTAATTAAGGCATCCCATAATAGTATGCATAGTTGTGCATCCCGCATGATTCAGAATAATTTCGTAAATTCCATCAATTCGCTAATTCTTATAAACATTAGTCTAACCATAGGCATGTGTAGGAAATTCTTTTTCAATGTATAAATGGAAACTAAATAAATATATTCTATTTAAAAGCAAAGACCCACTCACAGTTACTTGCGATGTCACATCTATTCAAGCTAGAAAGCTGGAGTCTCTAATAGTAATTGCACCTAAGCATAATATTGGGACCCATTAGTAAACTCCACTAAGACAATTAAAATTTCAGAAAACAAAGTGCGGATTTGGAATCAAGGCGTTGAAATACGCTAAGGAGGGTCCTCGACAAATTTTGTAAAAAATCAACGGAAAAGTCAACGGTTAACCCTAAAAAGTCAACCGAGATGCCCCTACAGTCAACTACGTTAAAACTTTAGAATTTCACTAAATGGATGTCAAAAACGGACACGAGACATCGAAATTAGCTTAGAAGGGTTTCCGAGAAAATTTCATAAAAGTGAACACAAAATATTCCAAAGAATATTCCCTCCAATTTCATAAATGAATCTGGGCCGGATCTCGGGTTGGATTTTTTTTTTTGGTTTGGGTCGGGTCCACCCAGTCGCCGATTGGCCGGAAATCTGGGAATTTTCAAAACTTCGTAACTTCTTTGTTTCTTAACCAAATTCAACCCATAAATATCAAAACGAAGCTAGGAAAGTATAGAACAAGATTATACATATTTGAAAGTCCAATGGTGGTCGGAGATGGCCTGAATCTCGCCTGAAAGGTGATTGGTTCGTTGGAAACTGGGTAATTGGCCCAAAAATTGGACAAACTTTAAACGTCCATAACTTTGTCAATACTTAACGAAATTGAGTGATTCAATTACGAAAATCATACCTCAGGACGAAACGAACAGATTGGTACCCTCCTCGATGGCTAACTTACTGTGATTTGATCGAAAAATGTCTTGAAAGCCTCGAAGGTCACCAAAAACTTGGTAAACTTTAAACGTTCAACTTCTTCAATACTCAACGAAATCGAGTGATTTAAAAATGAAAATCATACTTCTCGACGAGATGAAGAGAATTGTTCCTTTCTCGATGGCTAGCTTGCCATGATTTGGCTAAAAAATGGCTTGAAATGTGTGAGATCCCATAATTTTATATATTGTTTAGAGTTATTAGGATGAACTATAGTTAGACATTATGCAGGTAGCGATCAATTATCATATAATATGTCCCATTTTAAATTATTATCTTTTTTTCTTTAGCAGCCACGTAGGTTACAGGAGGTGGCTTAAAAAGGCCATGCAATATGAGGTAGTGTGATGTATTAGAAGTGAATAAGAAATCCAGTTGCTGAGTGTTCCAAGATATAACTTGGATGTGGCTTCAAATAGCCTTAGGTGGATGCACTGTATCATTTCCTCCTTATTTGGTTGACACCTTGCATGCCACCATTGTCTAGCCGCCAAACCAACCAATTAGAGTCTTGTGCTAACCGTTTCCTACTAGTATAAATAGGAGCTTCACTCCATTTTTTATGGAAATAAGGCAGGATGCAGTGTTGGTGTTCATGTAGAAAGAAAGAGAGTTTAAGTTGGACTTTGATGTGTTGATCTTGTTAGTTAGGTTGTCTTGCCAAAGATTCGAGTTATCGAGGTGAGTGGTTTATGTAATGTGTTTAAAATATTCTCATTTTCTGATAAATGAAAACCATGAGATATCATGGGTTTTGAGCTATTTTTAAATATATCTCTATTTCAAGTTAAGCATGTTGGATTTTGTGAAGTACTTTCAGAGTTATTATATATCTGATCAGTGAATTGTTTGAGATGTTCATGGAGCATAAGAACTTTGGTGTTGCATTAATCCGAGGGATAAATGTAAACTACACACGGGGACATTAGGGCAGAATGACCATTAGGGGTCATGTGGTGAGTTACAATTTATGAAGGATATAATGGACACGTGAAGGGACGATGTGATATGGAATTATGTGGCTAAAGCTTTGATATTATTATTTTATTTTATAGTGTGATTAAAATGGCAAGCTTGACTGGCATATTACATATTCTACACACTGAGCGACGGTGGTTGTTGCTCACCCCTCACCTATTATTTTTTCAGATGAGTTATTTGGCAAGACAGGTGATAGACGAGCTGAGGTTGTGTTAGATAAGGGTTTTAAAGATTTTAATCTATTATTTTTGTACACCCTGTAAGAATTTTAGAGTTATTTTAATAAGAGGAGTTCATTTTCCAACCCGTGTCAATTTTCTTTTATTTATTTTTACTTTTATTCGCGTTCCGGGCGCGAGGTCTTATTTTTTTTCACCGACCCTGGGTCCGGGGCCTGACAAAAGGTCACAACTCAACTTGGGTTTCGATCCTGACAATCCAGAAGGAAGTTCGAGGTAAGGTTGGGTGTTCTAGGTTCGTGAGGACAAGACGAAACTCGTGGTGCTCTTGGTTTGGGTGATGGTGATGGTGGAGCTCCAATCTCGGTGCTGGTGGTTGTATAAAGAAATGATAGTGCTAGAGTGAGAAAGATAGAGAGAGAATAGAAAGGAGAGAGAGTCCCGGTTTGTGGTGGAGGAGAGGAAACATGGCAAGGAGAGAGTGGGGAGTTTTGGCATGTGTGGGCCCCACGAGTCAAATATAAATTAATAAATATTCAAAATATCCAAACAGAAAATGTTAAAATAATAATATAATAATATAATAATTTCAAAAAATATATATACAATAGTAAATATTAATTTTTCACAAAAGTATTTCTCGGATTCGTAGTCGTGTAAAATCTTCATCGTGGCTCTAATTTCGATTCTGGTTGCACCTACGCGTTAGTACCGTTGAGTACTTCAAGAGTACGGTAAAGTAATAACTCATCTAGCATCTAGGGCATTTTTGTCAATTCATGGTTTTAAAATTTATAAAATTGTAAAAATTAAAGACGGATTGTCACAGTTTCTGTTTTACTATTTTATCTTCGTTGTTGTTTTAAAGGAAAATTAGTAAAAATTGTATGAGAGATTACTCACATCTATGCAAATTGGATGCTAAATTCTTCAACGAACGTGGCAATATGCCAATATGGCATGCATAACGATAACACCATTATCATGGTAAACGAAAATGAAATCCACCATTTTTAATCTCTTATTGACTAAGGAACCCAACTCTTGATTTTAAGGAACCTAACTCTTGATTTTCTTCCTGTACAATATATATGGGTAAAACGATACTGATGGATATAAAAGAATTTTAACTACACTGATTAACTTTTTTTTTTCTTAATCAGAAATTACCAAAGTGATAATAATGACCAAGCATAGTTCAGTTCTTGAAACCAAATTCTATCAGCCAAAAAAAAAATGTGGAGTGGGTAGTGTGCAATTTATAAATTTCATTTTTTGTGTACAGTGGGCGGGTGCAAAAAGACCTTGTGATTGAAAATAATAAGAAATTGTTGTGATGGACACACACCCACAATTTATAAAATAATCACTTAAGAAATATGAGAATATCTAAAACAACACATCTGTGAAGCGTGTAGCGCATGTGATGCAAAAATGCCTCTCGTATGCGCGTGCAGAGTGACTAGTACAATTTAAGTGAACTTTCATGAAAATGGCTTGGACTAAGTTTATTTTAATAAAAAAAAAAAAAAAACCATGCTATAACTTTATTTAATGGAAAAGACTTAAATTTTAATGAAAAACTCTTAAATTTTTATAAAAGGACAAAAAAACTTAAATATTAATGAAAAAGACATAATTTTAAAAAATTTTAAAAAATTAACACAAGGACCCGCGCGCCCCTCACACAAACTGTTTATGAAACTTAATGGTACTATATTGTTTATGAAACTTAATACACTATTTATGAAACTTAACGATACTACGTTGTTTATGAAACTTAATGGTACGACACTGTTTATGAAATTTGCTACACTGTTTATGAAACTTACTGCACTGTTTATGAAACTTAACGGTACGACATTTTTTATGAAATTTTCTACACTGTTTATGAAACTTACTACGTACGCTGTTTATGAAACTTACTACGCTGTTTATGAAACTTAACGGTACGAAATTGTTTCTGAAATTTTTTACACTATTAATGAAATTTAATGATACTACATTGTGTATGAAATTTAGCGGTAGATGCTTGTCCCGGATTTTCAAGTTCTTTCACTATAATGCAATAAAAAGATTAAAAAAATATATACATATAAAAAAAAAAAAATGAATAAAAAGATGATAGAGATTAATGTCCACGCCATTAAAGTCATGCATGGCTAATAGCTCAATACCATTACTAGAAAAATGGGTAATGAGTCCAACAATGTTGTCAATGATGTTGCTCCACCCCTAACCCCCAACCATCCTAACCTACACCTGACTGACTCCCTCCCAACTATACCACCCCAAATGTGGTTCTGAATCGAACGAAACCCACTTCAATTTGAATTTTTAATTTTAGAGAAATAAAATATGCTTAGATTATGTAAAAGGGTTATGCAACTGAAAGACTGGTTGGATGCTCTTTGCACTCTCCTTTAGTTAGGTTTTTTCTTTTTCTTTTTCTTGTCCTTATCATGAAATAAAGTTATAGGATAATTTTTTATTAAAACTCAAAATTTTGAAGCTCTTTTTATTAGTTTTCTTATAATTTAAAGCTTCTTTCTTTGACTTCTCCCAAATTGTTAGCATGAATTTATTTTCTTTATGGATTTAACCTTACGTACATATAAAAAAGCGTAATTTTGTATAAAATCAATAAAAAGTTACAATATTGACAATAGATCAACAATATTTATGTTAATTATAAATACGTCAATCATGTATTATGATACTTAAATGCATTTAAAATAAACAACAATTATAAAATCTGCCACTACAGTTGTCACCCACTTGAACTGACACACTCTTTCTCATATTTTTATAGTTTTGGAATAGGTCAATACGAATTCAGACACTGCAATGCAATGTCTGTTTCCTTATTCTGTTTTTCACATTTGGATTCAGACGTTGTGTTGCAGTGTCCATTTCCTAGTTCTATTTTTATATTTTTTTACATTTGGATTCAGACACGGCACTGCAGTGTTCATTTCATGACTCAGTTTTTTTTTTTTTTTTGACATTTTGATTCAGACACTAAAATGCAATGTCCGTTTTCTAGTTATGTTTTTTATGCAGTATTTGATTTGGGCTTCAATTAAACCATGTCGAAAACCAATTTGTCTTTCGTTCTCCATCCCAAACCTCTAACCCAACAAAAAAACCCAAAAAATCAACTTGAACGTTGATGGCCTGTCAAGTATAGATTCATGGCTTGTATTGATTCATATATCAATGAGAGAGAAAGAGAGATGGAGAGATTTTTATTGCTAGGTTTCAGTTATGGATTCATGGTTTGTATTGATTCATCAACGAGAGAGAGAGAGAGATTTGGGTTATTTTCACGTACAGAAAAGAGAAGATTTTTTAGAGGAATGATCATAAACCTTTTTATGATTTAATTTGGGGCAAAAAAGTAATTTTATAACTATTTATATGGGCTTGAAACCCATGTAACATTCCTCATTGACCTATGTCTAATTAACAAAAATATTTCATTGATTAAGTTCAAAATAAAAATTAACTATTGATATATGATTCATTAATAAAAAATTTATTGACCGTTTACTAAATTTCCTTATAAAAAAACTGTTCTGACATATTGATTAAAAAACTATACATACGGAGTGTTTCCTCTCTCTCTTTCATACATTTCTTCTTATTAATTCTTACTTCTTTGACTATCCAAGTAAATAACAAAGTCGGTTCCTTTTTTTAGTCCGTCCTGCGTTACTGAGCAAAGAAAAGATCCGCTGCTCGTCAACGTGCCCTCTTGGCATCAGCACAGATAGTTATCTTAACTATAGGTGGCAAAACCACCACCCTTGCTTCTGCATGTCCTAGGTACAGTGAAAGCAATTACATAAAACAATTTCACTGTTATGAGACACCTTGATTCAATAATATATTTTTATTTAGAGAAAAACTTGTATATACTATAGCATTAGTAGATAAAAAAAAAGTCAAGTAATAATAAACACGTTTTATATAAATCTTTCTCGTATCACAAAGAGGATAATTATAGAGCAATGTTTTGGTCAATCTGTAGACGTGTGAGTATGCAGCTGCTATCGCTCGGTTGATGCATATAAAATCAAAAAAAGCATTAGCATTCATGCAGAGCTTCTTTATTTTTCTTTGAAACATTGCACAAGTACTTCACTGATATTTCCATATAAAACAGCTTAATAAAAATTCGAAATATATATAGCTAGGCTTTGTCCTAATAAGGGCATAAATTATTGATTGGCTAGCAATACAATTATCTTTTATGGATGAGTTACTAAGCTACCCTGTGCTCCTCAGGACCGGGCAGCTTGAAGCTGTCTCTTCGGAAGAAGTACCCAATTTCGCACCCTTCAAAAGACCTCCAAGAAGTTGTCCAGGGTCATAGAAAAACTCCACCTTAACAATTTTGTTGTGCTCGTCCACCTGTTTGTTTGGCGAGTTAGGAGAAATAATTAATTAATATGAAGAAATATTTTTAAGCCATGTGAGTCTGTGATATTACGTGACGCAATAATGAGAAACTTTTCTAGTAAGACTAGTGTAATTACCACATCAGATATCCACTTATGTTATAGCTGTTGAAAATGCCAGTGGGTAATGAATGCCCACAGTCCATTGGTAGAAGTTTTCCAGTATTGGTAGAAGTTTTCAATGTCCATACAAATTGAAAACTGACTTTGGGGGATGCAGGATATCATATTGTCAAAAGGGTGTTGTAGATTTCAAATGTAGTAATACGAGTTGCTCTATAAATAGAGCACTCGACTGCAATCAAAATATAAGGAGAAAACAAAGAGAAAGAAATCTCTTCCTCCATCTTTTATTATTCTCTTGTGCTATCGTTTTTCAGTGTGACATTTTACACCTACTTCATTCCATTCACTAAAAAGGTTATATCTCTAACTTTGACATATTTATAACACGTTATCAGCATGAGTTTCTAAATATAACTATTACTCATTCCTCTTTGCCGAAAGAAAAAATGTTTCCTCTAAGGTTTTTACTGTTCATCTTCTTCCTTTGCCTCAACTGTGCGATATACCCTCGCGACGAACTATTTGCTCCATGTCTGCTTCTAGTTCTCAACCTAACAGTTACATACATCTTTGATTTCTTATTTGGTATAGATATTGATTACTAACCCAATATTTATTTATGTTGATTTTATTGCAATCCAAGATGGTGCGGTACAATCGCCCATCTTGAACTGCAAATTTAATCTTACTGCGATCCAAGATGGTGCGGTATCATCGCCTATCTTGGACTACAGATTTAATTTTACTGCAAATTTTAGGTGGAGCGGTATAATCGTCCGCCCTACCCTACATATTTAATTTGCCTGCAGTTTAATTTCATTGCAATTTTAGGTGGTGTAGTATAATCGCCCACACTGCTATGCGTATTTAAATTTTTCCTGCTACTTGAGTGGTGCGGAATAATCGCCCATCCTATGTTATATTATTTCAATGAGAATGGTGCGGTACAATTGCCCTCCTTATTCATCTTGAAAATCTCGAGCCTGAAGTTTCGAGTGCTTATCATTTTGGCCTGAAGATTAAAATGAAAAATTTGTAAGAACCAGAAGTTCTAACACTATATTCCTCCAGGAATACATATTATTTCAAGTTCTTACACATCTCATTTTCTTTCAGAAAATGGCGAACTTGGCAAAGCTTGATTTTGCTGCCCTGGACATTACAGGGAAGAATTACCTTACCTGGGTACTGGTACTACTGGATACCAAGATCCATCTGGAAGTAGGGAATCTTAGAGATATCATCAGGGAAGAGAGCAACTCATCCTCTCAAGATCGGGTGAAGGCTATGATATTTATTCATCGCCATCTTGATGAGGCACTAAAGAGCGAGTACTTAACGGTTGAAGATCCGTTAGCTCTCTGGCAGGCCTTGAGAAGCAGATACAATCACCAGACAATGGTGATTCTTCCAAGAGCTCGCTATGAATGGACTCACCCAAGGATCCAGGATTTCAAGTCAGTGGCAGAGTATAATTCTGCATTGTTTAGAATTACCTCTCAGATGAAGCTATGTAGGGATACTATTACTGAGGAAATGTTGCCGGAAAAGACTTTCAACACATTTCATGTCTCTAACGTGCTCCTGCAACAGCAGTATAGAGTGCGAGGCTACACTGAATACAACCAGCTGATATCTGTACTCTTGATAGCTAAACAAAACAATGAGCTCCTAATGAAAAACCATAATTCCCGACCTACTGGATCTGCACCATTCCCAGAAATGAATGTTACATCCCTCGAAGTGAACGCCACATCCTCTGGTGCCGATAATCATAAACGAGGACGTGGCCACAAGCAAGATCGGTGGAACAGGAAAGGCAAGAACCATGGTGGTCAGTTTCACAACCAGGTTCTAAGGCATAATTCAGGCCTAAGCTTTAAAAGTGTGAATCACCACAAAGGCAAAGCTCACATGAACAATGCTCCTAGAAACTCTGAAAGAGCCTGCCATAGGTGTGGTGGTAATGGGCATTTGGCGCGTACTATTGTTTAAATCATATATGTTTGATGTACTTTTATTATGCTAAACTTGTTGTTTAAAACTAGTTTTTCAGATTCAATAAAAGTGGCATGTAAATTTCCTGTTATAACTTGCTTTTAACTCTGATTCCCTTACTCAGAAAGCATGGATAAAAACTGTGGTTATTCTCAAAATATGAGAAATGGCGGAGACATTTGTCTTGCAAACTACGCAACAACGCATACAATACTTCGAGGTCGAAAGTATTTCTCAAGCTTGATGCTTACAAAAGTAAAGGTAACAACAATATCAGGCCAATCAGATGTGATTGAAGGCTCAGGGAAAGCCTAGATTATGTTACCAAATGGAACAATATTGTCCATACATAATGCGTTGTATGCTACTCGATCTACTCGAAACTTGTTGAGTTTCAAAGACATACGTTTAAATGGATACCACATTGAAACGAAAAGTGCAGAAAATGTAGAGTATCTATGCATTACCTCCAATGATACCCAGAAGCGTATATTGGAGAAGTTGCATGGTTTGTCGAGTGGATTGTATTATACATACATAAAGACAGTTGAATCACATATTGTTATGAACCAGAAGTTCATTGATTCAAAAATTTACATGCTTTGGCATGACTGTCTGGGTCATCCAGGATCCACCATGATGCGTAGGATCATTACCAACTCTAATGGACATCCATTATTGAGCAGAGACATTGCTCTCTCAAATGATAACCCTTGCAAGGCTTGTTCTGAAGGGAAGTTGGTAATTAGACCAGGCTTGTTCTAAAGGTTGATGTTGAATCCCCATCATTTCTGCAAAGAATTCAGGGGATATTTGTGGACCTATCCAACCATCTTGTGGACCATTCCGATATTTTATGGTTTTGGTTGATGCATCTACTAGATGGTCACATGTTTGTCTCTTGTCTACTCAAAATATAGCTTTTGCGAGACTTATTGCTCATATAATTAAATTACGAGCACAATTCCCAGATTATCCCATTAAGTCAATCCGACTTGATAACGCTGGTGAATTTACGTGTCAAACTTTTGATGATTACTGTATGACATTGGGCATTGATGTTGAACACCATGTTCCTCATATCCATACTAAAAAATGGTTTGGCAGAAGCATTGATAAAGCGGCTTCAGTTAATAGCTCGCACTCTGCTTATGAAAACCAAATTTCCAATCTCTAGATAGGGACATGCCATTTTACATGCTGCATCATTGGTTCGATTGAAACCTATAGCCAACCACCAATACTCTTCAGTACAACTCGTGTTTGGGCATCAGCCAAACATTTCATAATTACGAGTTTTTGGTTGTGCTGTTTATGTGCCTGTTACACCCCCGCAACGCACTAAAATAGGACCTCAGCGTAAACTAGGAATTTATGTGGATTTTGATTCACCATCTATCATCAGATATTTGGAACCCTTGACAGGTGATATGTTTACAGCACGTTTTGCTGATTGTCACTTTGATGAGACAGTCTTCCCGTCGTTAGGGGGAGAAAAGACCGTTCCAGAAGAATAGAAAAAGCTGACATGGGTTGTTCCCACCTTGTCTCATTTTGATCCTCGAAGCACTCAATGTGAGAATGAAGTGAAAAGGATCATTCATCTTCAAAGCATTGTCAATCAAATGCCAGATGCATTTAATGATGCTATGAAAGTGACAAAATCACATATACCAGCTGCAAATGCACCTACAAGAATTGATTTCCCTGTTGGACAAAATAAAGTGACAGCGAATGATTCATCTGGTGTACACCTGAAGAATGGTAGACCCTTAAGTTCAAAAGATTCAGCCCCTCGAAAGAGAAAGACAAGGGCACAGCTGAATCCAAATGAAATCATTCAGGAAGAGAGAATGAATGATAAATCCACAATTCATGATTCTGGACTACCAGTAAAAGAAAATGTCATTGATGAGACACATGTCCCTGAAGAGATAGAAGTACATGAAAGCAAAGAAATCTCCATAAATTATGCTTGTACTAATGAATTGTGGGATCAGAATGAAATAATTATTGATGATATGTTCGCATTCGCAGTAGCCACTGAAATCATCTTAAGTGATGATATTGAGCCCCACTCTATTGATGAATGCAAACAGAGACAGGATTGGCCTAAGTGGAAAAATGCAATCCAGGCAGAATTAAATTCCTTGGAAAAGCGATGTGTTTTTGGACCAGTAGTCCAAACCCCACCTGATGTAAATCCTGTGGGTTACAAATGGGTATTCACAAGGAAACGCAATAAGAAAAACGAGATTGCAAGATATATAGCACGACTCGTTGCACAAGGTTTTTCGCAAAGACCTGGAATTGATTATGAGGAGACATACTCTCCTGTAATGGACGCAATTACGTTCCGTTACTTAATAAGTTTAATTGTTTCAGAAAAACTTGACATGCGACTTATGGATGTCATCACTGCGTATCTATATGGAGAATTAGATACTGACATATACATGAAAGTCCCAGAAGGACTTAAGTCGCCTGAAATAGCTAAAATACCATGAGGTATGCTCTCGATCAAATTAAGGCGCTTATTGTATGGGCTGAAACAATCTGGACGAATGTGGTATAATCGTCTCAGGGAATATTTGATCAAAGAAGGATACATCAACAATGTCATTTGCTCTTGTGTGTTCATTAAGAAATCCAATTCTAGATTTGCTATAGTGGCAGTATACGTTGATGATATGAACCTAGTTGGAACTCCTGAAGAGCTCAATAAAACTGCTGAATATCTGAAAAACGAGTTTGAAATGAAAGACCTTGGAAAAAAGAAATTTTTTCTCGGCCTACAGATCGAGCATTATGCTCGCGGAATTTTGGTCCACCAATCAGCTTATATTGAAAAAAATCCTGAAACGATTTGGTATGGACAAGGCTTATCTACTCAGCATGCCAATGGTCGTTTGTTCTCTGGACGGTAAGAAAGATCCATTTCGCCAAAAGAAGATGATGAACTAGTCCTTGGTCTAGAAGTACCATATCTTAGTGTAGTTGGTGCTTTGTTGTATTTAGCACAATGTACTAGACCAGATATAACTTTTTCAGTTAACTTGTTAGCAAGGTTTAGCTCTGCTCCAACAATTCGTCATTGGAAGGGTGTCAAAGATGTATTGCGATACCTTTGTGGGACAACAGACATGTGTCTCTTTTACTCAAAGAACTCCACAAATGACCAGATCCTTGCTGGATATGTAGATGTTGGTTTTCTCTCTTATCCGCATAAAGCCCGCTCACAAACTGGATATGTGCTCAAGAATGGAGATACAGCAATCTCATGGCGCTCAACAAAGCAAACATTAGTTGTTACATCTTCAAATCATTCAGAAATACTTGCTTTACATGAAGCAAGTCATGAATGTTCTTGGTTAAGATCAATAATCCATCATATCCGGAATTCATGTGGTCTAACTTCGAAGACAGACACTCCAACTGTCTTTCATAAAGATAATGCAGCATGTGTTGCCCAAATGAAGGAAGGATTCATCAAGGGCGATAAAACTAAACACATATCTCCAAAGTTTTTCAGTGCACATGAGCTTCAGAAGGCTAAAGTTATTGAAGTCAGATAAATTTGTTCCAATGAAAACTTGGAAGATTTGTTCATCAAATCTCTACCAAAATGCACGTTTCAGAAGTTAGTGCAAAGTATCGGATTACGTCGACTTACCAAACAACCAAATTTGGAGAATACGGAATCAGGGGGAGATACATATCAGGAAGAGCATCCATGATACATGCATGTTGTACTCTTTTTCCTTCGATTAGAATTTTTCCCACTAGGTTTTTCCTATCAAGGTTTTAACGAGGCAACATAAGCTTATTTAACACTATATCAACAATCCAGGTAAAGTTGTACTCTTTTTCCTTTGTTATGGTTTTTTCCCACTGGGTTTTTCCAAGCAAGGTTTTAACGAGGCAAATGATGTTGATATGTGGGCATCCAAGGGGGAGTGTTGAAAATGCCAATAGGTAATGAATGCCAACAGTGCATTGGTAGAAGTTTTCCAACATTGGTAGAAGTTTTCAATGTCCATACAAATTGAAAACTGACTTTGGGGGATGCAGGATATCATATTGTCAAAAAGGGTGTTGTAGATTTCAAATGTAGTAATACGAGTTGCTCTATAAATAGAGCACTCGACTGCAATTAAAATACAAGGAGAAAACAGAGAGAAAGAAATCTCTTCCTGCATCTTTTATTATTCTCTTGTGCTATCGTTTTTCAGTGTGACATTTTACATCTGCTTTGTTCCATTCACTAAAAAGGTTATATCTCTAACTTTGACATATTTATAACAATAGCATATATATATATATATATATATATATATATATATATACAGACTTATAAATACGATATCCTAAAATACAAAAAGTTCATTTGTGTTATAACTGGTGAATTAATAACACCGCGTAATTATTACGTTCCGGTTAATGAAAAATTTCTTCTTTTTGGTGGGGTTTTAGGAGTCCACCAAGATTGTTAAACTTGTACACTTGTTAATACTTCTTTAATTCTAAAACTAGATCTAGCTAATACGTGTGTTAAAATTTATAGAAAACTAGATTTTAATCTCTAAATAAGATGAAATTTAGAAAAATGTCTTATACAAGGTTAAAAATTGATTTTAGCCTCTAGACTCCATTTAAGGCCACCATATGTATTCAATGTCTTTTTTTTATTTATAATTTTATGAATTTAAATTTTAAGAAAATATTATAAATTTTAATTCTCATTATGGTAAGCATCTTATATAAGAAAATATTTTCATAGAGACTTTTCGGTGCACTTATGTTTTTACATATTTTCTTATCTGTCACTAATTCATTACAATATATTTAGGTACGAACTTTTAGGTACACTGGGTTAGTATAATATGTTTAGGTGCATACATTTCAGTACATTAGTTTAGTATAATATATTTAGATACCGACATTTCGGTACACTAGTTTAGTATCATATAGTTAGGTATGGATTTTTCGGTACACTTATAGTTTTACATATTTTTTTATGTGTCACTAATTCACTATAATATATTTAAGTACGGACATTTAGGTACACTAATTTAGTAAAATATATTATGATATGGACGTTTAGGTACACTAATTAGAGAAAGTTAAATAAAATTAATGAATTAAAACGTGTGTAATAATAAATTTTAATTTTAATGTAATAACATTAAGTAAGTTATCTATTGAATATTAAAAATAAAAATATAATTTGAATTTGAATTAAGTACACATTAAGGGAGTAAAATTATTATTCAATCTAACACCAAGTTTTTATTAAATTTTAATCTTCTTGATTTATCCCCAAGATGAAACCCTCGTTAAGCTAGAGATTTCGGTTCGAAACCCTCCTTTGTAGACAAAAATAAAAGTGAGAGCATCGTTGGATTGGCCGAGTAGGGTTAGAGATTTACCGTAAAAATGGCCATTCCGAAGACTTCAACCATTTCTCCAGTGGGAGCATGGCCCTTGAAAGGGCCCTCCATATAACCCCAGTGCCTGAATTTGTAGATAATCTCTGGTGGCCCTGAATAAACTTGGAGGACCTCCAACGCAAACCCACGAGGGAATGTTGTTGTGAAAGCCTTGTGGGATGATTCTGCTGTTTCCTCATCTGGATTATATCCCCTGAGTTTCTCAGGCAGTGAGGTCTGAAGCAAAGGGTTATATCCTCCTCCAAGTTTCCCTATTTCTTCAATATTTATGCCTTTCCTTCCTGATCAAATCATAAAAGTACTAATACTTAATAATTATATACTGAAAACATCAAGTACCTAATTAATAAGAATATTGGATTGCACTAGCTACTGGTTAATTATTACCATTTAGACTGAAAGTGTACTTGTTGGGATCAATTGATTTGATATCATCAAGGTTGGACTTATGGAAAAGCTCCATTTCCCATGTCTTTACAAGGTTCTGCACCTCTTCTTCTAGTGACCTGGGTGGCCATATCTGAATTTGACACAGATTTTAATTGATCCATCAAAGGAAATGGTACACCTCTTGTACAAAAATAGAAAGGGAATGATGAAAATCAAACACACGCCACAAAATTAATTAGTAGATTGTTAATTATCACTAGAATTGATAGCAAGCAGTCACACACACGCATATATACAGAGAGAGAGAGAGAGAGAGAGAGAGAGAGAGAGAGAGAGACCTTGGTTCTGCCTTCCTCAAAGAGCTTGTTAACAACATCATAGGTAGGGGCACCAAACTTCCATTGGGTGTTCTTTTCTCCTTCTCCAGTCAAATACGAACGGTACTTGTCTCCCTCAACACCTGAAGATGCCATGTTCAGTATAGGGTAGAAGCAAAGACTACTGCTGGATATAATGTTTCACTTGTAATTTATTTCAACAGGGGTCCAATTATATAGGCAAAAAATAGTGATGAAGATATATAATAGTTAGAAAATAAAAAAAAGTTAATAACTTATGACCAGCTAGCTGAATTATCATTTTTCGGTGGGGTAATGCTAGAGAAACTAAATTTGAAAACTTTTTCTTTTTAAGGTTACAGTCGGTTTAAATAAAAATTATTTTCAAACAGGATATATGCTTAAATGCTAAAAAATGTGTAATTATTATTTATTAGCTTCCAACCGGATAAGTCATCAATGACATAATTGTAGAGGGATGGTACATGAATCTATAGGTCTGCGTTTAAACAATATGGCCGGTGCTTTTATTATGTCATCAATGACATACTGTAGTTATGTAGTACCAATTTATCGAACTACATGGCGGCTCTCAGTATTTATCTCATGTGCTTACATATGATGGACAAAATAATGTGCTTACTTGAAAAGTTCTTCTAAATTTCAACGTCTATTTCTTGGATTTTAACAGCGTCTCCCTAAGTTTGAGAGGAGTTGTAAAGTTTGTTGGAAAGCAGAGAGGTGTGTAAAAAGTTTCTTTTCAAAAATCAAGCTCCTAATATCATATTGCACTAGAAGAGAGCATATATTTTTTGTGTGTGAACAATTTCTCTTAATAAGTGCATATTTTTTTTAATATTACATAATTACTGTTTTGTTATCCTTATGTAAATATTGTGTATCAAAAGTGAGGGTAAAATTGGAAAAAGAAATATAAAAAAAAGAGGGTAAAGTAGGAAAAATAAGGATATGATTGTTATTTTGTCAAAAGGTACAAAATTACTATTTTGCCCTCCTTTTTGTCAATAGTGTGTATCAAAAGTAAGGGCAAAATAGAAAAAAAAAGGGAAAAAAAGTTGACAAAAAGGGTTTTCTTAATAATAGTATAGATATTAAGAATTTTTTAGACAAGTTCGTCCGGTACGCGGTCTACCAAGAAATAGAGTCGTCGTTTGAGATTCTAAGAAAGCGCTGCAAGTGGTTCTCTATCACAGTAGTGAATATGAGTGTTATTTTTGCACTATGATGTTGGTTTGAACTCTGTTGATTCCTTAATTTAACATCTAATCTAACAAATCTATCATTTGACACACAAAAAAGGCCAAAAGAAAAGAGATTCTAAGGAAGTGCTATGTAGGGTTGTAGTTGCTAAGAATGAAATACATATTGACGAAATAAGGGATCTTGCATGGGCTTATAACTAAGTTTGGAAATTCCCCATATTGATTTTATAATAGAACCTTAACTATTTTTTTGATATCATAGCAGATTATCTGGTCCCCTTGTGACGCCCAACAATCACAAATGCTCTCACGTGTTAACAGTGGCGAAGCCACGTGAGGGCAAGGAGTGGCGGCCGCCACTCCCTCGTCCAGGAAACACCACTGGAGAGCTGGGTTCGCCACTCCCCTAGCCGGAAAACCCACTGGTTCATCTCCTCTGTTTGCTAGGCGATCTGTTCTGCTGCGCGCAGCAGCAGCAGATTGCTATTTTTTTTTTTAAATCCAGGCCGTGGGAAGGACAGAAACCTCTCGGAGGCTCTGACCTTTTTCAAGTACACTCTCACGATGCAGTTTCCAGCTCACAGCAAGGGAAGGACGCCATGGGAGCCTCTTTACAGGCCCGCGGGCGCCAAAATGACGTCGAAACCGGACGCAAAGTCCACAACTTGGTCTCTGCGCTGACCGTTTTCAACTGTGATTTTGTTCTCAACACACGCATCATTACCATGTATGCAATGTGCGGTTCTCCTTTGGATTCCCACTCAGTTTTCGACGGGCTGAAGAGGAAGAACTTGTTCCAGTGGAATGCGCTTGTTAGTGGGTATGCAAGAAACGAGCTTTTTGTTGATGCCATTGATGTGTTTGTGGATTTGATCAATAGATGGGACTGATTTCGGATGTGTTTGTAGGCAATGCGTTGATTGCAATGTATGGGAAATGCGGGTCGGTTGAGGATGCAGCTAAAGTGTTCAAGATAATGC
The DNA here is from genome assembly GCF_916048215.2 of Malus sylvestris. Taxonomy (NCBI): domain Eukaryota; kingdom Viridiplantae; phylum Streptophyta; class Magnoliopsida; order Rosales; family Rosaceae; genus Malus; species Malus sylvestris. Next base: position 3,067,666 of record NC_062264.1, on the reverse strand, counting down.
CTGACAAGAATTGTAATTTGTTTGAATTGTAATTTGCTTTTATTGATAATAAACCTATTATACAACGTTTTTATAACATGAAATATCGTTGGCAATAATTGTAATTTGTTTGTATTGATTAATTATGGAAGATATTACTATATTAAAAAATTTAATTGTTGCCATTTTTCTTTAACTTTGTATTCTTTTAAGTTCGCCCCTTCCCCAGAAAAATTCTGACTTCGCCACTGCGTGTTAAGTCCAACAGCCACATACCTTTTACGTCACCTCATGTGGATGTGATTAAAGCTTTCTTATGTGGCCAGCTTGTGGTGAGACATGTACTGAGAGATATGAATGTGGTGGCTCATCAGTTAGCTCGCCATAATTTACAATGTCGGGGTCTGTCATTTCGGCTTGGCTCTGGCCTCTATAGCTTATGCGATGTGTTTACGATGAGTCTGTGCCCCTGGTGTATCCAATCAATTATTCAAGATATTTGGCTTTTTTTTTTTTTCAACATACTCCTAGTCTCATTTCAACATAATTTAGAAAAAAAAAACATGGTAGCAAAAGGATTTGCCTAACATTATAATCATGCTTTTGTTTGGTTTAGTAGCTAATTAAGTTACAGTTTGATATGTATAGTTTAAAGGCAAGGTGGTCTACTTTCAGTCTCTTAAGGGTTGATCATTTTACTTAGTAATATGGTTTGGTTATTCACCTTCATTTATAAGTGAATGGTCTTAGATTCAAATATAATTGATGGCGAGTTCAAAATTGATTTATTCTCCCAACCCTTAATGTAAATATTTCATTGTATAAAAAACAATAACAAGGGTTGATCATTGCCATTAATTAGTACTATGATCTAGTAGTTTTCTTTTTCACTTATATGTAAAAGGTCCTAAGTTCAAAATCAATGTATTCTCTCACCCCTTTATGTAAATATATCGGTGTATAAAAAAATAAGAGTTGATCATTACCGTAATGAAATGTGTTTGTACCATACTTAGGGCCTCCATATTTAGATCTCGTATAAATACTCGGGAGACTTAAATGTAATTATGTAATAAATGAAGGGGCAAATATGTAAAAAGGGGAGGAGCCCTTAGTCTATAAAAGGGCCTCTTCACCCTCACAATCAGGGGGCTCTCACCCTCACAATCCTCTCACAAACAGAGAAATACAATATCAGTGTGGACGTAGCCCAAACATTGGGGTGAACCACGATACCTCTTGTGTTCTTTACTTTCTTGCAGATTCACGGTCGGATTTACGTTGTTCCAAGACCCCTCCGGTTTTGTGCATCAACATTTGGCGCCGTCTATGGGAAACGATACGAAAAGTTGTGTCGGTTCTCTTTCATTTTTTCACCTCCACCGTGAATCTGCAGAAACCCAGAACCTCCCTCCTTGGGCTGTTCCAGGAAAACCTTCGCAGATCTCTCTCTCATTCAGACTTTCCAGTTCAGCATCTTCCCAACCCATCTTCTGCAGAAGCACACGCAAAACCCACAACTTGGTTTCTTCTGATAATATCATATCAGTAGAAGAAGGAGATTGTTATAGAGAGAATCTGCCTGCCATGAGGAAGAAGAGGAAGGCGATAGCCTCCAGACTCGACAAGGTGGATTGAAGTATGTATACCTCATTCTGCAGCACTACTAATTCCCTCTCTCAGCTCTACACTCAAGCCATCGCGGACCTACATGGACGAGGACGAGGACGCCCTCATAGAGCTCAACCACAATTCTCAAAAGCTTCACACACTCTTGATCAAGACAGTGTGAAGCAAAACCAATTTATGGTGCCAACAAAAGCTTCATCAATAAAGGGCAACTACAATTCTCAAACCTTCAAAGCAAATTCAAGACTGTTCGAAGCAAATTCATTATATGATCCATCCAAACCTTCGACTACTATAAGGTGTGGCTTGCATCACAATCTCTTGCTCAACAGTGTGGAACCAAAATTTGTATATGTTGTCTCTCCCACATTTTCAAATTTCTAGTTTCCTTAAAAAAAAAACAATAAAAAAACAATAAAAAAAGGAAATTGGGAAATTCAACAAATTTCTAGTTTTCCAGGAAAAAAAAAAAGAAGGGAAATTCAACAAAGCTTCATTAATGGAGGACAACTGCAAATTCTCAAAAGCTTCACACTATCTTGATCAAGATGGTGTGAAGCAAAATCAATTCATGGTACCCAACAAAAGCTTCAACTCCAAAGCTTCACCTACAAAGCTTCAACTCCAAACCTTCACCCACAGTAGCTTCACATACAAAAGCTTCACCCATAAAAGCTTCACCAACAAAAGCGTCACCCATAAAAGCTTCACCCACCACAAAAGCTTCACCAACCCCAAAAGTTTCAACTCCAAAGCTTCACCTACAAAGCTTCAACACAAAAACTTCACCCACAAAAGCATCAACAAAAGCTTCACCCATAAAAGCTTCACCCACAAAACCTACAAAGCTTCAACACAAAAACTTCACCCACAAAAGCATCAACAAAAGCTTCACCCACACCCACAAAAGCTTCACCCACAATAGCTTCACCAACAAAAGCTTCACCACCTCAAAAAAGCTTCACCTACAAAAGCTTCACCCACCACAAAAGCTTTACCCATAAAAGTTTTACCCACAAAAGATTCACCCACCACAAAAGCTTCACCTACAAAAGCTTCACCCATAAAAGCTTCACCAACAAAAGCTTCACCCACAAAAGCTTCACCCACTACAAAAGCTTCACCCATAAAAGCTTCACCAACAAAAGCTTCACCCATAAAAGCTTCACCAACAAAAGCTTCACCCACCACAAAAGCTTCTCCTACAAAAGCTTCACCAACAAAGCTTCAACACAAAAGCTTCACACTATCTTAATCAAGATAGTGTGAAGCAAAATCAATTCATGGTACCCAACAAAGCTTTACCTACAAAGATTCAACACCAAAGCTTCACCTACAAAGCTTTAAAATATATAAATATATAAATATATATATATTTTCGGAAATTCGAAAATTCAAAAATTCAAAAATTCGAAAAAAAATTAAAAACAAATTGCCTAGGCCTCCTCTTCTTTGGGCCTAACAACTTTTATAACAAATATATATGAAGGAGGAGTTTTGGGCTACCACTTAGAAAGGAAATGCCTCATTCGTCAACTCCCTCGACCGGAGACTTGGAGGACTCTTACCATATGCTACTGCACCTTGATACTCGGAAGTCTCACGACCACTCAGTGACTTGGATTTTTTCAAGTCTCCAACCGAGAAGTTTTCCTCAGTCGGGAAATTAAGGGAGCAATACCTCACCCTACATGCTTCAGTCACAAAGCTTCAGCATACAAGCTTCAACAAAAGGAAAAATTCAAATAACTTAGTGAAGAAGGCCTTGGTGTATTTAACACAATACGTTGAAATGAAGCAAAGCTTGTGTATTGATATCTCCGATAAGTTACAAATATGAACATATACATGAATCAAAATAAACAAACAAGAGGGAGCCTTCACAAAGGTTGCTCAGGAGAAGTCTCAGTAGTCGGCAGAGCCCTAGAAAAAGGAAGCACCAGAGGGTGATTATTCGGAGTCTCAGTACTAGGTAGAACCCCAGAAGGAGGAGACACCGAAGGTTGATCATTTGGAGCTTCATTACGCGGTACAGCCCTAGAAGATGAAGGCAATAAATGCCTTTGGAACAAACCCACAAACCTATGATGATCAAGTAAAATCTGACCATCAGATTCCTGCAACTGGTCGAGCTTCCTCTTCATGTTTGTAGCATAGTCATGTGCGAGCCTGTACAACTGTTTATTCTCATGCTTGAGCCATCTGATCTCCTGTTTGAGACTTATCACTTCAGCCGCCAATAATTCAACTTGGTGGGTTCGAGCAAATAGGCGTTGGGCCATATTAGACATAGAACCTGCACACTAAACACTGAGAGCCAGAAAATCCTTAACAGCCAACTCATTAGACTGTTTGGAAAGTGGTCTGTTATCTTTGGGAGTGAGAAGGTTCATGGCCACCACAGCAGCGGTTATATCATTCTTCATCGTAAAGTCCCTAACAGTAAGAAGACCAGTATGGGATAAGAAGGATGGGCGCCATATGTTGTCTTAAGAAGGCATGGCTGCCTCTTCACCAAAGTTCAAGTCAAAACGACGGTTGGATGGGCCAGACATTCTTAGAAATGATGAAGGAGAAATAAGGTGCAATAAATCTCTGAAGTAAGGGGAAAATTCCTACAAGCAATAACTCTCTAAATGTACTTTTTGCACATAACAGCCAACTCATCAGACTGTTTGGAAAGTAGTCTGTTATCTTTGAGAGTGAGAAGTTTCCTAGCCACCACCGCAGCGGTTATATCATTCTTCATCACAGAGTCCCTAACGGTAAGAGGACAAGTAGTGGGATAAGAAGGATGGGCGTCATATGTTGTCTTGAGAAGGCATGGCTGCCTTTTCACCAAAGTTTAAGTCAAAATGACGATCGGATGGGTCATACATTCTCAGAAATGATGAAGAAGAAATGAGGTACAATAAATCTCTGAAGTAAAGGGAAAATTCCTACAAGCAATAACTCTCTGAATGTACTTCTTGCACATAATTGGTGCTCTTATAAAAGAAAGGGCAACAGGGCCATTGGTTCAAAAATTGAAGAGGCACCACTCTCCGAATTCCGAAGAGGCACCACTTTCCACACGCAACATCAGCCCATCGGGGTACCACAGATAACTTTACCAAAAATCTCTGACAAAATTTAGACACATAAATTTTGAAGGTCCAGCTACCCTACTATTACCCATAAGGGTAAAGGAACAGCACCACTGCTTGATAAATAGAAGGTCCCAATGTGTGTCAACCTCCGTGCTTCGTGGCAAGGCAGACTGGCAAAAATGCCCAACCTTTACTCACATTCAAGAAAACGCTCCCAACAAGATTGCTTACTCAAAAATCGAAGAGGCACCGCTCTTCGAATCTTGAGAGTTAGACTCCCAACAGGATTACGTGCTCAAAAACCGAAGAAGCACCGCCCTCCGAATCCGAGAGCCAGACTCCCAACAGAATTACTTTCTCAAAAATCGAAGAGACACTGCTCTCCGAATCTCAAGAGTCAGACTCCCAACAGTATTGCTTTCTCAAAAATCGAAGAGGCACCATTCTCTGAATCTCGAGAGCCAGATCCTCGACAGGATTGCTTGTTCAAAAATCGAAAAGGCACCGCTCTCCGAACTTCGAGAGCCAGATTTCCTTGGATAAAGCTTGTTTGCAATCTTCCTACGCAATATCAGTTTTCCAGATACCACAAACGACTTTTTTCAAAGTGGTCTGACAAAGTTAAAACACGTGAAGCTTGCAGCTCCCACTACATTGCTATGACCAAAAAGGGTAAAGAAATAACACTACTACTTGTTGTTAGAGAGACTCCTATATATGTCGACCTCCATCCTCCACAGCCAGGTAGACCTGCAAATAAAAAAAATGCTCAACTTTTCTTCACATCCGAGAGGGCACTCTCAACAGAGTCTCTCGAAATACTCAGCTTCTTTTCCCCCCGATAATACCTCTACAAACAAGCCACACCAGAGCAAGAGTATCTCATATTATCAGGGTTAAAAGCAAGAGTATCCCATATCATGTTTTTTCCCTGTCTTTTCCTTTGGCCTTGTTCTTACGTGCAAGACAAGGAGAAAGATAGCAATCAGTCAGCACTTCGAATCAAGCTTCTAGTCAGTAACTGACTGCCTGGAACCCCTTACCTGATTACTTACCTGGCATTGCTCTCGAGTACTCATCTTCAACATCTTATGCTTTCAGAGAAGATACCACATCTGCATGAGGAATAGATAGGGCAAGTGAGAAAGTGTTGACCCTAAAAACTACCAAGCCTACGTGGCGCGCAGGCCGAGTAATTAGTAAGTTAACTACGTCATTCGATTGTATGCGGGGCGTGCCAACTCATCATTCGAGCTCGGTCGAGGAGTAAAATTTGTTGATATTACTTTGAGTGCGCTGCTGACTTCTGAATCTCGTGACTGCGGCCGAGGATGGAACTTATCTCGGCCTTCGGGTTCTAGAGCTTGAAGACAAGGCTGCTAACTTAGCGAAGTTCAATATCAAATTCGGCTTTCAATGTGCCGAATATAGTAACTTGTAACACCTCACTTTGCCGAAAAGGCTAATGAGATGACCTCGACCAATAAGGATTCGAAAATCCTTTTCGACCGAGACTTGGATAGGTAACCAACCGCCCTCGCCGCAGTGCTGTTGATGCCAACGGAAGATGCTGCGAGATCAGCTGATTCTACGGTGACAGAGCTATCTATGCCGGCTGAAGATATCATCGGTTGCTTTCACAGTGCTGTTGATGCCAAAGGAAGATGTGTCAGCGAAAAGAGAAAATAAAAAATCTCAAAGTTGTTGAGAGAGTTTGCGCAAGGCAGTTGTGTGTTGAATTGGAGGTCCTTTTTCTGTTGTAAAATGCCTTATATTTATAGAAAACTTGCGATCGTGTCGTATTATCGTAAGATCTGACTTTAAAGATTGGATACCCGTTTACAGGCATGATATTGACAATGGCTCCACAGTCGACAAAAACTTTAAAGATTGGATACCCTTCGATATGGGCCGTTACGTACAATGGCTTCAAATGATGAAGTTTGGCCGATAAGGAGCGAGGAAACAATTCAGCCAAAGCTGCCTTGAGATTGTCATCTTTTGTTGTCGACTCGACTTCAGCAATGGTTACACAATCAATGTGATCGACTTCCTCGGCAACTACGTCGCCATCGAGGAAATTCGGTTGAGCTGTGCTCGACTGAAAATCAGCGGGCAAAACATGGACCATACTGATTTCCATGTTATCCAGGACTGACGAGCCCATCGGGTTACGATCATCTTCTTCAGCCTCTTCTCTTTCCTGGTCACCGACTGCGGCATCCGCTTCCGTTAAAGTTGTACCAAGAGACTCCTCTACTCCTTCTTTAATAGTTTGTTCCCTTGGTGTCTCTTCGGCAGCCCGTTGGTTCTGCGTAAGTGCCTCAGGTGGGTCTGAGATCAGAAGTATGCCTGGGATTGGTGCCAGGATAAGAGCTTGCTCTTGGTACATTATACGGGCATCCCTGGTGTCGAGATAGGCATCTAACCGTGTGACTCGTGTTATTTCATCGGTCGTAAGGATGAAAAGGGAAACAGCCGAAAAGATTTCGAAATGGTATCGTAAATACTGAAGGTCCTCCATTGAGAAAGGAAGGTCGGCTGCATCGATATCAGTGTATGGGTCGACTTCAAAACCAAGGACTCGAGCTTCTCGTATGTGCTAGAACCTAGCTTTCAATCCTGGATCTGAGGTCTTCTGAATAATTCGTTCGGCATCCGGGCAAGTTAGGACGAGATCGATTGTATCTTGACATGCTTTCGGCAAACCATATAGATCGTTGGCCGAATGTTTTTTATGAAACTCTCGCATATATTCCAAGGCCTCCCTGAGGAATGGTGGATGTAAATTCCGTCAAATTTTAATCAAAGGTGCTTGTGTGGTTGGTGGGGGCAGTTTGCTTTCAGCTTTTTGCCTGAAATGCTCGAAGCGTGCCTTCATCTCCCCGGGCCGCAGAAGAAGTTTGATTCGTTTATCAACCTCCTCAAACGTGGTTTCGACATCTCAATTGACCAGCCGTTTCCCTGGAACCAACTCTATCATAATCGTTGGAGATGGTCGTTCATCGTTATTGGCAACTGTTTCCTGCGGCCGCCATTTAGGGACCGAAGTTTCTTGGGCTGCCTGTCGGTGAGCCATGCAATCTATTATTTGGTGCCAACATTTCTGGGATTTGGACAGTGCAGTGTAGACACCTTTCGAAGAGTGATATGTATACCAACGCTGGTCTCGAGGTTCAGGAGGTTTGAAAGTTTTTTGGCTCTACGATGATTCCGAGTTGCTAGAATTACGTATGTAATAATCTTCATCATAAAATGGAGCATCAAAATCGAGGCGTCGTCTGACTGAAGGTGTCTCTTCCACCCGTACTTTAGGACCGAGCCTATCAAAAACCTCTTAATGTTGGCCTGCGTTGAGCACATTTTGCTATGTTGCGGCTGTAGGTTGTTCCATTATAGGCGGAGAGGACTTTTCCTTTGGCTCGGTGTTGACATTTGCTTTACATTTGCTGCATAAAACTGCCGACCCACTGTCTTCATCAGTGCTGTAATCTATCATGGGCTTGACAATAGCAGATCCCGTTAGAGCTGTAAGTGGTTTGTTTGAACGAAAATCAGCATTGAAACGTGGCCGAGAATTCTGATTCAGACAACGTTGCGGTGTAACGACCTCTGCTTTCCCTTTTCCTTTGTCCCTAGGTAGGCGAGCATCTACCATATTTACTGTTGCCGTGGGAATGGGTCGGTATCAACACTCATCTTCTTCTCCGAAAATCTGAGTTTGCCGTTATCAATCCAACTTTGGATGTTGTCTCGAAACACAACGCAATTATTTGTCGTATGTTTGCTTGAATTATGGTATTTGCAATGTATCTTTCCTTTAAGCTCGTCGGCCTTGGGAATGGTATGCCCAGGCTGAAGTTTGATGATCTTCGCTGATAGCAATTGATCAAAAATTGCATCGGCCTTTGTAATATCAAAAGTATAGACTTTTGACGTTTTCATTGTTTCTTCAGGGGCCGAGCGGGTTTTGACTTCCTTAGAGTCAATTTGAGTCAGTGCCTTGCAAACATATGGCTTATCTATGACTATCTCGGTTGCGTCCACGCTAACACATTCACCTTCGGCCGATGCATAACTGACAGTGGGATTTTTGTAAATCGTCCCTCTGGACAGAGCTTTCGAGATCTTCTCTTCACGGAGAAAATAATCATATTGCTCGACATGCTAGGCTAGTTCATACATATCCCAAAAGTTTGCCCCCAAGAATTTCTTTTTGTATTCTACGTCAAGATCATTCAGAGCAAGTCTGACGAATTCGACTTCGGGGAAAGGTACTCGGCACCAATTCCTGGCTGATTTAAATCTGGTAAGATAATCCATTGGTGACTCGTCAGATGCTTGAGCCATCCTTGCTAACGAGGATACTGACACTTTCATCCCTGGCCGATAAAACTGCTCATGAAATTTCTCGACCAACTCCTCGCAGCTCTGGACAGAATTCGGTGGGAGGTTGATATACCAAGCAAATGTTGAACCGGTCAGCGAAAAGTTGAACAGTCGTAGCTTGTGAAAGTCATTATTGATATCTCCACATTGCGCGGTGAAACGAGCCACATGTTCCAACGAGGATAAGGATGATTCTCCGGCGAAAAGGCTAAAATTCGAGATTTTGAAACCTCTAGGGTATTCAAACTATTCCACATAAGCTGGATACGAATCTATAAATTTAGGGAACTTCGGCCCTTTCTTTATGGCCGAATCGATCATCCGTTGGACCTCGGTCATATCGACGGGTGTTGCTTTCACTCTCTGATCGGATCCGTCTGACCTACTATTTGATCCTCCTCCTTTTTCCAAGTTAATTGGTTTGAGCCGAACAGGGGTTGACTCGGCCGGTGCAATTGGTAATAGATTATTTTTTTGTGGCAAGTGTTGGGCAAGATCGAAAGACCTACTGTCGCTAACCTTACTAACCAGTATTTCGAGTAATCTGGTTTGTGCCTCACTGGTATTGTGTATCACGTCATGAAGTTTATCGATTCCTCTACTAAACGTCTATTCAACCGTCCGAGATTGCTCGTCAAGTCATTTTCGAAGAAACGATCTTGTTAGTGGATCAGTTCCCTCGCCACCATCCTCGTCACAATCCTCCATTATCCCTTCATTGAGAACGCATGTGTTCCTGTTAGGGACTTCAAGACTGCGAAACTGACCACCGAGATTAACTTCCCTTTCTCAACGAGTCGCGCTTGTGGACTCAGGTGTCACGGCACTAATAGGATTATGCGTCTGCGGCACACTTTGTCCTATGTTCTGAATTGGCAAATCGGCTATTGACTTTCCCATAGCTGTTTTCTTTTTTACCGATCGCGTTTCAATTGGCATGAACTTCGTAGTTTAGCACTGGGTCCCACTGGGCGTGCCAAAATGTTGACCCTAAAAACTACCAAGCCTACGTGGCGCGCAGGTCGAGTAATTAGTAAGTTAACTACGTTCTTCGGTTGTATGCGGGGCGTGCCAACTCGTCGGCCGAGCTCGGCTGAGGAGTAAAATTTGTTGATATTGCGTTGGGTGCGCTGCTGACTTCTGAATCTCACGACTGCGGCCGAGGAATGAACTTGTCTCGGCCTTCGGGTTCTAGAGCCTGAAGACAAGGCTACTAACTTAGCGAAGTTCAATATCAAATTCAGCTTTCAATGTGCCGAATATAGTAACTTGTAACACCTCAGTTTACCGAAAAGGCTAATGAGATAACCTCGACCAATAAGGATTCAGAAATCCTTTTCGACCGAGACTTGGATAGGTAACCAACCGACCTCGTCGCAGTGATGTTGATGCCAACGAAAGATGCTACGAGATCGGTTGATTCTACAGTGACAGAGTTATCTATGCCGACTGAAGATATCACCGGTTGCTTTCACAATGCTATTGATGCCAACGGAAGATGTGTCAGCGAAAAGAGAAAATAAAAAATCTCAAAGTTGTTGAGAGAGTTTGCGCAGGGCAGTTGTGTGTTAAATTGGAGGTCCTTTTCTGTTGTAGAATGCCTTGTATTTATAGAAAACTTGTGGTCTTGTCGTACTATCGTAAAATCTGACTTGTGGACTCAGAATACTGACCTTCTTCCACACGCTGCTATTCTGCATGTATTTGAAATTATCCTTGAGATAATTCTCCAAAATGTCAGTAAGCTTTCACGTGGAGACCATAAAAAGCTCACTTTTTCATGCTTTTCTTATCCATTTGCAAATCAATTGCAAACCCTTCTTTGCTATTATCACAAACTGACCTTGATTCTGATCACCATCAAATCACCTTTATCCAATCCATGATCATGATCCTTCTTTGCTATTTGCAAATCGTTGGTCTCTGCTGCACCATTTCACTTTTATCCAACACATACATTAATTTCAAATGAAATGTAATCCAATTGTAGTTGTATTGCCGCATGAGTCGTACCAACCATTCCAAACTTGTTTGAACTGTACTTCTTTGCTTTGCCATTTATCTTTAAGCAACCCGTTGGATATAGCCAATATTAGGCTTAGATAATCTAATATATATTAAGAGATAATATTTTGCTTAAAATCACAATATTATTCCTTAATAATAATTGAAAATTATCTCAGCCACTTTATCATCCAACGGTCTAGAACTTTACTCATCTAACGGCCTTGATTGCACGGGCTGATAGTGTAAATTTAGGTCCAAACAAAAAGATACAAGGAAACATGTGGAGACAAGCGTAACAGAACATGTGCCGATACATCCACTACTTTGTCCATAGCAAAAGTATCACATATCATCAGGGTCGAACGTACTCTAGATTTGATGGACTTGCTTTAACCCTCAAATTCTTGAGTCAACCTTATACTCTGGAGGAAACCGGAAAACCCTCCAGCCCAGTTCAAGAATAAGCCTGTGGAAAGTTACTTCTTCAAAAGCAAAAATATCTCATATCATCTCTTCTCCTTTTTCTTCTCTTTATCCTTCATGCTTCCTGCAAGATAGGGAGAATGAGAACAATCAGCCGGAACTCAAAATCAAACTTCTGATCTAGGACTGATTGCTTAGAGCTCTGATTGCTTACCTTGTCCGTCACCTCTTTCGGCAGATCTCCTAGCTCGGCGACTTGGGGGACTTCTACTACATGGTTTGTATCGCGCTTAACCAAGCCTGAAACTACAAGTAAGCTTTAAGTGAAATTGATATTACCTTGTGCATCTCCACCGGTTAAAGATACTACCCCTAGATGGAAGAAGAGTACTTCCAGAGAAGATGCCACGTCTACCTATGCGACAGATAAGGCAAGTGAAGACGATACCACACTTCGGTACTTAGAAGTTTCGTGATTACTCAGCAGCTTGGATCTTGCAAGTCCCCAACCGAGGAGCTTCCCTCACTCGGGAGCTTAGGGGAGCACTGTTTGTACCATATTTGACCAATCCCGAAACTATTGAACACCGGTCAACGTTATACTGTCAAAGACCCAGAAGAGTTTCCCTCCAACCAGGAGGCCAATCACAATACGACACGTGTCGACATCAGAAGCCAATCACAGCGCAACATGTGTCAATGTCAGAACAAAGCTAGAAACTCTTCTATAAAAGGAGATTATTCTCCCACAATATTTACTAATGTCATTTGTACTAAATCATTTACTAGTACTCACTAAAGGAGAGCTTGAACCTATGTACTTGTGTAAACCCTTCATAATTAATGAGAACTCCTCTACTCCGTAGACGTAGCCAATCTGGGTGAACCATGTACATCTTGTGTTTGCTTCCCTGTCCCTATCCATTTACATACTTATCCACACTAGTGACTGGAGCAACCTAGCGAAGGTCACAAACTTAACACTTTCTGTTGTACCAAAATCCTCACTGATTTTGTGCATCAACAAAATGTGTTTCTATTAGGGGTGGGCACGGTTTGGTTTGGTGCGGTTTTGAGTGAAACCGAAACCGAAACCAAAAATTTTTGCGGTTTTGAAGCCAAAACCGAAATAAAACCAAACCGTTTTGTTCGGTGAGGTGAGGTTTCAAACGGTTTTTGTTTGGTTTTTAAGAAAAAAGTTTACAATTTGCAATTTAGTATATTAATAAGCATTTCCCAGTAGCAATAGGAAAAAGACATTTGTTATGCAAACAATTAGCATGTTGAATGCAGTTGTGATGTTAAAACATGTTTATGCAACAAAAGGGTATCCCATACAAGCTGTAACATAAAACAAGTTGAATAACTTTGAATTCATTTAACGTGAGTGAAACTTTCATACTAGAATATGTGATATCATGCTTCAAATGAGTGGACTTCATTAGATCATTGTTCGACTCTTGATAACAAGATTAGTCCACCCTTGTACATATATGTGTGTGTGTGTGTGATGGTATAAAATAACAGAGGTTCTTCAAGTTAATGAACGAAAAAAAGTGATGAATGATGATATTCTTGTGTGGTTGAGTCCGTACTGAGTGTATGGATTCTAACAAACAACAATTAAAATATGAAATCTAATATGAACATTTAATTAAATGTTTATTAATATTTACGGTGCGGTTAGATTTCGATGCGGTTTTCAAAAGCCAAAACTGAAACCAAACCGTTTTCTATGTTGCGGTTCGGTTTCAAAACTGAAACCATTTCAAAACCGCAGAACCAAATCGTTCGGTGCGGTTCGATTTGGTTTGTGTTTCGGTTTCGGTTTTCGGTTTTCGGTTCTAAGTGCCCACCCCTAGTTTCTATATTTTAATTCAAATGATGAATTTCGTACAATATATATAAATTCAGCCAAGCTGTAATGGATACAATATACGTTAATCACATAGTTGACCTATTCTAAATCTTGAGCAACCTGGAATCCGAGCATGATTAAGGATCAGTATTGATGGGGATTTGCGGTAGACTTGTCACCTTCCCTAACAATTAATGTGAATATATATATGTCGCTGTTACTGGTTAATATGAATAGCAAGTAGGTTTGACACTTTTGGTAGGATAAACATAAAATTAAGCAATATTACATCCATTGTTCTAAAAATCCTCGTGTAGCGCCGTCTAGGCCCCACTTAGGCTCTAGGCGGGTAGTGACTAATTAATGCCTAGGCGTTTGACAATTAAGAAAAGGCACCTAGACCTGTTGATGCGTCCACCTAGCCCGCCCAGACCCGTCTAAGTTGCGACTCACTTAGATAGAAAATAGATAACTTTCATTTTGCATTTTATTTTTTTAATAAATTGTAAGAGACTTGTTGAATATTTAAATGAATACACGTTATATGCATGTTCCCTATGTTTTCATTATGTTCCAATACTTCCTAATATATATATATATGTTGACCCTAAAAACTACCAAGCCTACGTGGCGCGCAGGCCGAGTAATCTATAAGCTAACTACGTCCTTCGGTGAATGTGGGCGTGCCAACTCGTCGGCCGATGAGTAAATTTTGTTGATGTTGCGTTGGGTGCGCGGCTGACTTCTACGTCTTGCGATTGCGGCCGAGAAAGGAACACGTCTCGGCCTCTTGGGCTCTCGAACCTGAAGACAAGGTTACTATTCTTACGAAGTTCAATATCAAATTCGGCTTTCAATGTGCCGAATGTAATAACTGTAACACCTCACTTTGCCGAGAAGGCTGATGAGATGATCTCGACCAATAAGGATTCAGAAATCCTTCTCGACCGAGACTTGGATAGGTAATCAACCGTCCTCGCCGCAGTGATGTTGATGCCAACGGAAGATGCTGCGAGACCGGCTGATTCTACGGTGACAGAGCTATCTATGCCGACTTAAGATATCACCGGTTGCTTTCACAGTGCTGTTGATGCTAACGGAAGATGTGTCAGCGAAAAGAGAAAATAAAAATCTCAGTTGTTGAGAGAGTTTGCGCAGGGCAGTTGTGTGTTGAATTGGAGATCCCCTCAACGTTGCACATCCTCATGTATTTATAGCGTTGGATATCTGCTTGGCACGGCCTGATGGTGCTTGCAGAGTCCAACTATAACTCAAATTGATCTGCGGCATTGGCTTCATACCTATCTTCAAAAGGTTGACTTTTCAAATCTTTAAAAAACCAAAGCCATCACCCATCCAAAAAAGCCTATCCGTCTGACAATTCATCAAACAAGCTAACCTACTTAGGTTTTTTTATTCTTTATTCACCAATATCCAAAAACTCTTATTTTTCTTTTAGGTGATTATCAAATCCCACGTTGATGCAATTAGATTCTTGGCAGGATTCATGCATGCAAACCAACCCTCTGCCATTCCTTATCTCATCCGTAAGATGACGCCCATCATCACCATTTACCAGCCATGCCACGCGATAAGTCCCAACTCGTACCGTGATGTTCTACTCCAAGATAAATATAAAAATATAATTATGATAAAAATCATAATGCTATCTTTTAACCAAATTATCTTCATTCTTCCATCTGACGGTTAGAAGCTATGCTCACTCAACGGCCTTGATTGCACAGACCGATGGTGTAAATTTGGGCCCAAACAATATGTCATTCTATTTTGTAGTTTATAATGAAATTATATATATATATATATATATATATTAAGTACAAACAGACACTTATTTACACGAAATATAATAGATTTACTTAAATCCGTCTAGTCCGCTTAGGCGCCCACTTAGGCCTTGCCTAGCCGCCTAGACATTAAGCCACAGCTCGTCGTCCAACTAACGCCTAGCATCTTTTAGAATCTTGATTACATTCGTGTTTATTTTTTGCATTTAAATCAAATAAAGCAAGGAGAAAGAAAAAAATGTATATACAGTATGCATGTTTCAATATTTGCACCATATAAAAATCCCAGAGTGAATTTGTCGCTCGTCTAGATTTTATATTTTACCTTCAGGATAATGTTTGGCTTATATTTGCTGTGGTCAGCACCCATCAATCACGCACACCTAGTCAAAGACGTAAAACCACAAGCATTCATATTAAATGTTTGTATGTTAATTATATTTTAAGTGCGTCATTGCTCGTGCTTTTGGACTTGGATTGTCTGCCCTCCTAGTTGTGGTGTCCTTCCATGCCCTCTTATTTTGTGCGGTCACGGTTAAGCCACGTTAATATTTTATATTTTTATTATTTTTTGTCTTATTATCTCATTAAAAAATTAATATAAAATATTGACGTGGTTTAACCATGACCGCACAAAATAGGAGGGCATGGAAGGGCACCACAACTAGGAGGGCAGACAATCCTTGTCCCGTGCTTTTATCTTTAGAGAATGACATATATAAATATAAATATATATATATATATATATATATTTTAGAACTGGGAGATACGAACATATCATTTCAACATATATATATATATATATATATATCATAAAAATTTAGCTTTAGGTCAGTCATAGTTTTATACCTCATCTTTAAAAAAAAAGAGTAAACTGCTGATTTGCCCCCTGAACTATCACCCAACTTTCGATTTGCCCCCTGAACTTTTTAATTGGAAAATTAAGGACTTAAACTAATTTTTTTGGCCAATTTGCCCCCTGCTATTAATTTTTCATTCATTCCATCCAAATTTCTATTAAATGGAAGCATATGCACAACATGTGTGGGTAGTTCGGTCACTTCATTCTTTAAAATAATTGAAAACCTTAGATTTCTAAAATATAAACCTATGCAAATATGTGTGATTCTATAGCTTTTCTATCTGAAGATCTAGTGAAATGACGCTTTTGTCCACAAATGAGAGTTACGTAGTTTGCACATGATAAGAGTTAACGTTAATTTGGATGAAATTTATGAAAAACTAACGGTAGGGGGGAAATCGAAAGTTGGGTGATAGTTCAGGGGGCAAATCGGCAGTTTACTCTAAAAAAATTCAATGTCATACCTCATCTACGAATTTTTTACAATTTCATGCATTCCGTTAAATTTTTATCAATTCTTCCGTTAAATAGTGATGTGACATAAGACGGGACTCATTATCTATTAAAAAATTAATTAGATATTAAAAAAATAAAATCATTTTTATTTTTATTTTTATTTTTTGGCATGGGGACCCACCCCTTCCCTCTCCCTTTCTGCCCCCGCCCTCCTTATCCCACCAAAACCCAAATCCCACCATCCCGTCTTCTCCTAACAGCAGAACCCACCTATCCCATCTTTCCTAAACCCAGATCCCACTTATCGCTTGACTCCCTCCCTTTGTCCACACCACAATTGACTGACTCCCTCTCTGATTCCGACTTTGCCTTCACCAAATCGGGTCAACCGACCCTTTCTCTACTCCAGTACCACTTCTGCCATTTTCCCATGCCCCTCCAAACCCTCAAATCTCTTAAGACTTCTCTCCCAAAAGGTGAGAGTTTTTTCTCTCTACGTGAGAGGTCTTCTCACTGGGTTGTGAGTGGTAAACTTTCCGATGACTCTTTTGGTCGTCGGCCCTCGCAGTGGTCAGGGTCGGCGGTAACCCCCTTTTTTTGTTTTTTTTCTTCTTCTTTTCTCTTTTTATTTGTGTTTCCCCTGTTTTCTGTTAGTTTTCACTACGATCTCATACACTTACGCCTTCGATCAGTAAGCCCCAAATTCCACCATTCCCATCCATCTTTTTCCTGCTGTTTGTTCTCCTGCATGGTTCTAATCAATCCATCTTCTCTCTATCCCATTTGGCTCTATCTTCCTTCACTCCTACAAATTTCCAGATCTGTAATTGCTTCCCTTTTCCGCTTTTTGCGAGTTAATCGGATGGTGCGTAGAGCTTCGGTTCGGGTGTTTACACCACCACCATCCACTTGTCTGCCGGTCTCGGCGCTGTTGCTTGTGGGATTTTCCACTGGCTTCCTTTCCTTGGTGGTTGCGATTTGGATATCTGTGGTTCTTGTTGCAAGTAGGTGGAGTCCTCTTCTTTTAGTTTATGGGGCTTTGCCTTGTTGGATCTTCGACATTTGCAAGGGAAGCTGGTTTGTTGTTAATGGTTGGTGCTTCGGCGGTGACAAAGGAAACCGGCTGCTTGGTTTTTCTGTTTTGGGCCTCACAGTTTGTGTTGGGCTCTTTTTTGGGCTACTATGGAGGCTTATCTATATGTTTTGTGCTTTTATTGTAAGTGGGCCACCATCTGTGTATATGTGTGTGCTTGGTAATAATAATTACCTTTGTCCAAAAAAAAATAAAACCCTCAAATCTCTCTGCTCCAGTACGACGCGAAGGACTCCACGGCGGTGATCGCGCATGTGGCCAGGTACGAGGAGAGCGAGGAAGCGTTTCAGAGGGTTTCCGAGGTAAGGGTTTTGACAGATTTGCTGTATGTGGCGGAGAGTGGCAGCGAGGAAGAAGGGGTGGGGTGGTATCTTGTTGGTTTTGGATTTGGGTGGGATAAGGGGGTTGGGGAACAAAGGGTGAGGGAAGGGGTGGGTCCCCATGCCAAAAAATAATAATAAAAATGATTTTTTTTTAATATTTTTTTTAATAGATAATTGGTCCTGTCTTATGTCACGTCACTATTTAACGAAAGAATTGACAGAAATTTAACGGAAGGTATGGAATTGTAAAAAATTCGTAAATGAGGTATGATATTAAAAAATTTTAAAGACAAGTATGAAACTATGACTGATCCAGTAATTGAGGTAGTTTTATGTAATTTACTCTTATAAAAATTAAAATTACCTACTCGTCATCGCCACTCAGGTTTGCTACTTTTGCAGTCTTGATACGAGTCCATGACACATGGGTGTTGCGGATTGCTGCTTTTGCAGTCTTGATACAAAATTAAAATTGATTTATAAAAAGCAAAATTAAGGTGAAAAAAAATGAGAAAATTGAACTACAAGAATTGAGCAAAGTTAGGGTGAACCCAGAACTGGGTCTGGGCTGCCTGGCCCGCCCGGGACTTTAGGTGCTTGGTGGACGACTAGACGAACGTGAGAGTTTGTGAGACGAAGACGAAGCAGAGAACTGAGAGAAGGTTTCGGGCTTGGACCTTGGAACTGGGTCCTTGGAAGACGTTTAAAGACCAATTAGAAAGTCATTGGTTGAGAATAATTTACCAAGTGTCAAAGATGAATAGAAGGCTTGGAACTTGGAAGACATATTAAACACCGACCAAAGGTGAAGAGTTGAATACGTGGGGCAGTGTGAGTAAATTTGTTTTTTATAACCATACATGTGCAGAAAAAAATTTGTGCCCCTTTTAATTTTGAGTCGTGGATAGAGTCCTTAATTGTATTGGGTTAAAACCGGCCCTGGTTCATATATGCCAACTATGTTACAATAGTTTTGAATTTATTAAGCGCTTTTTATTTTTGGTGAATTTGTATAACGTGCTTAGTTTTGGTTTGCTACTCAATTTGGCACTATTCTTTTGTTTACGGGTTTCTTCTCGAATTTATGGCTTGCCTTTGAGTCAAAGCAGTTTCTCCACAACTTTGCATTGTTTGGCTACCATCAAGGTTTTTCTTATTATTGGCTATTTGAAAGATGCGTAATAAAGTGAAGTTTGAAAGTAAGTCTCATTCTTTTTTATGCCTTTGTCCTTCTACTTTAGACTGGGCAGGTTGGATTTTTCACTCCTGGTCATGTACATGGTATTTTGGATAAGCAACTTTTACTCTCTCTTGGAATCTCACCTCCTTCTATAGTTCATGTTCTTTGGCATCCCCCTCTTTTTCCTTGGGTCAAAGTGCTAAAGGTAACCTAGGACCTGCGGCTTGTGGTGAGGTTTTTCCGTGATTCTACGAGTTATTTTCTTAGTGGTTTATCCTTGAGATTAGGCCATCATACTTCTTTCTATGCGAAGCTTCATGTTGTCATCCTTGCAATGGCGTTGGCTCTTGAAAGTGATTGTTTTGCAATGGCGTTGGCTCTTGAAAGTGATTGTTCTAGTGTGATATCTTGTTTTGCTTCTGGTTCTTTTTGTCCTCCTTAGTTGTTCCAAATTCATTGGAGAAACTGTATTTCCCTGTTACTGGTTAATATGAATAGCAAGTAGGTTTGACACTTTGACAGGATAAACATAAAATTAAGCAATATTACATCCATTGTTCTAAAAATCCTTGTTTAGCGCCGCCTAAGCGCTAGACGGTTGATCACCGCCCCAATTAATGCCTAGGCGTTTGAAAATTAAGAAAAGCGCCTAGACCTGTTGAGGCGTCCGCTTAACCCGCCCAGACCTGCCTAGGTTGCGACTCACTTAGATAGAAAATAGATAACTTTCATTTTACATTTTATTTTTTTCAATAAATTGTAAGAGACTTGTTGAATACTTAAATGAATACATATTATATGCATGTTCCCTATGTTTTCATTATGTTCCAATACTTCCTAATATATATATGTCATTTTATTTTGTAGTTCATAATGAAATTATATATATTTTAAGTATAAATAGACACTTATTTACACGAAATATAATAGATTTACTTAAATCCGCCTAGTCCGCTTAGGCGCCTGCCTAACCGCTAGATACTAAACCTCAGCTCGTCGCCCGACTAACGCCTAACGTCTTTTAAAATTTTGATTACATTCATGTTTATTTTTTTGCATTTAAATCAAATAAAGCAAGGAGAAAAAAATGTATATACAGTATGCATGTTTCAATATTTCCACCATATAAAAATCCCAAAGTGAATTTGTCGCTCGTCTAGATATTATATTTTACATTCAGGATAATGTTTGACTTGTATTTGCTGTGTTCAGCACGCATCAACCACGTACACCTAGTCAAAGATGTAAAACCACAAGCATTCATATTAAATGTTTGTATGTTAATTATATTTTAAGTGCGTCTTTGCTCACACTTTATCTTTATAGAATGACATATATTATATATTATCAAAAATACGAACATTTCATTTTAACATATATATATCATAAAAATTTGGAAGTTTTAACGAAAATCTCACGATACTGTTCATTTTAACGAAAAACCATACTTTTACACTAAAAAGTCAAATCTGGTACTATTCACTTTACCCTTTATTTTATCCTTATCGTTAAAACTCAAAGTTTTCAAGCATTTTTTATTAGTTTTCCTTAAAAATTTAGCAATATGCAACATATCAATCAAAAGTTCAACATATAATATCTCTACTAATTAATAAAACACTCATTGTTAATCAAAATTCTATGAAATTACTAGTTTAATCCTCTAATTAAAACAAAATATGAATAAGAAATATGAGGAATAAATGTAATTTCACACAACCAAATTTTGCTGTTTTTTTTTTTTCAAAATCTCACATACATGTAATCCTAACACATTTTTAATTAAAAAAAATAAAATAAAATACAATAAAACTTCTCATTCTCACATTCTCTATCACTCTCTTCCTCTCTCCTTCTATTTCAAAAACAAAAATAAAAATAAATTTCTCACAGACTTTGTGTGTGCCCATATGCTAGTGAAAATTAAAATTACCTACTCGTCATCGCCACTCAGGTTTGCTACTTTTGCAGTCTTGATACGAGTCCATGACACATGGGTGTTGCAGATTGCTACTTTTGCAGTCTCGATACAAAATTAAAATTGATTTATAAAAAAGCAAAATTAAGGTGAAAAAAAATGAGAAAATTGAACGACAAGAATTGAGCAAAGTTAGGGTGAACTCAGAACTGGGTCTGGCTGCCTAGCCCGCCTGGGACTTTAGGCCATCTCCAACCAATGGTTGGCCAGATGGCTCGTTTTAGCCATCTGACCCTCCAAGATTCTCCAAAATATTAATATTTTAATGAACAGTACAGGACTATATTTGTCTCTGTCTCTAACCGAGGGCCAAAGGGCCAGAAGACTCGTTTTAGCCCTGTCATAAAAAACCATCTCCAACCGATGGCCAAAGGGCCATAGGGCCAAACATAATTTATTATTTCAAAACTACAACTTAAATGTTGTTTAACTTTCATGTTGTTAAATGTTTTTTTTATGTTGTATAATTTTTATATTGGTTAATGTTATTTAATGTTGTTTCATATTGTTTAATGTTGTTTCATGTTATTTAATTTAATTTAATGTTGTATAATGGCTTAGGAAGTTATAGGAAAAAAAATAGAATTAAAAAAAATACGAAACAAATTTTGTGTAATAGAAGCTATAGGAAAAAAATAGAATTTAAAATAAAATGAAACAAATTTTGTCACAGCCCGTCCCGAGATTTTTTCTTATTATTAAGGACGTGAAAGGACGAGAGTGCCCTCGACGTTTGCTAAGGTACGTATGTGTGACATATATTTTTGGGACTAAATATACATTTTCCATAAGCTTTTGGAAAATTATATAAGTTGATTTAAAATTGGGTTGTATGTTTTGTGTGGTTAGGGATTAAAAGATTTTGGTTTATGGATGGTGATGGTTTGAGTTGGACCACACAACACGCATACAGTCAACCCTCTCTCTCTCTCCTTCCCCCGTGCTCTCTCTCTCTCCTCCCTCACGACTTTCTCAGTCTCTCTCTCACCCTCGAACGTACGGACGAAGCCCAAAACCCTCGAACTTTCACGGATCGACGCCAAAAAGGTATGAATCTTCATCCTTTCAACCTCCTGAGTCGATTGGTGTTGGTTTTAGGAAGTGAAACCTTCGAAATCACGTGAAACCCGAACCTCCATTTTATGTCACTATTCATGCAATCGTAATATGTCGATTTTCAGGGAATTCTAAGCTTGTAGTGAGCTTAGTAAGGTCCCAAGGAAGCTCGAAGTGCTTCGTTTGAAGGTTTTGGACGTCGGGATCACTGGGTTCGACTTTGGCCGGTTTTCTTGGGATTTCTCCAGTGAGATTTCGTAATTTTTAGAGCCTTAAAGTAGTATAGCGTGAAACTACATGTTTAGGGCTTCAAATTGATATAAAATTCAAAGAAAATGGTTGAGAAACGAGGGAGAACAAGGCAATTGAAAATTGCCCAGTTTTCCGGCCACCGGAAAGTTCAGTCCTGCGAGCTCGCGAGGAAGAAGACGCGCGTGGGCGCGCATGTGTCCGTGCCACCCACGGCACGTGGGGGCGCGTGCCACATCAGAAAATTTTTCTAAAAATTCCTCGACGTCCATGACGTCGAGTAGGTCACTGTGGTATATTCATATACCCAAATTGAGCACCGTATGAGAAGTTATTACGAATTGTTGGTTATATGCTTTAAAATAACGTTTTTATAGTTATTTCGCATATAGGTGATACCTATCCCGAGGACGAGCGCATCCAGGGACGTCACGGGGGCTACAACCCTTCGACTTACCAGTGAGTGGGCAGTATTTTCTGTTATTACCTATATACTATTGATATGTTTCCCAGAAATTTAGTTTGAATGAAAATACGTTTTCAAATGCCATGCATGCATAATACGAATGATATGAATTATATGAATTGATAATTGATGCATATATATGTGAATTGGTGTTGTGGACGCACAGGTAAGTATCAGGTGAGTTTCATGTTATTCATGTACATTGTTGATGTGTATATTATGTTGATAGCTCATAACCTACAATCATGGTGTTAGTGCTTATATTATTCACCTCGCACTGCACGCTCACCTTGGATCCAAGTAGGTGCATGTCGTACAGACCATGAGAGGGTTCCGACTGATAGGTGACTTTAGATTGTGTACACAGATGATTGATGAGAGAAGCACTAGAGCGTATTATTACACCATTCATGTCGTACAGACTACTTCAGGTAGTTCCGACCTATCTGCAGTGTAGTGCCGTACAGGTCACCGAGGTGACTCCGGTTGGATTGGATGTTGAGCTATAGAATTAACCGTACAGGACCAACTGCAGGGTCTCCGGTTAATTCATCATTTCACATGTTACATTGATGCATCATTCATTCTGTTTTCGAAAGTTTTAACATGGCATAATTTCTAGTTTTAAGAAAGATTGATGATTTGAGATTTATGAAAAGTATTATGCTATTATGCTATTTTCTGGGAAAGTATACAGGTTTTACAGCGAGGGGTTAGAAATGTTTTAAATGAAAGGTTTTCGAAAAGCTTTGTTTTACTGACCCACTCAATTTTGTTTTGCGCCCCTCCAGGTTCTAGTTAGCAGTTGGTGGCTCACGAGGTTTCGCTTCGGCGTTCTGACAGACTTTCTACATGTAGGACTCACCTGCGGGTGTTGTAACTTAATTATAGTCCTACTTGACTGCAACTATTGCTTAAGCTTTGTTTATGTGTGCACTCACACTTTCACTCACTCTAGCATGCTATTTGGTTATTCTTGCTAGTAGTTGGTTTGTATTCTTTCGTAATTCTCTTATCTTTGCTTCCGCACCGCACTTATGGTTACGTCACGCTCACGTGACGACCAGCATGCCTTGATTCTAGGATTGGGGTGTGTCAAATTTTGTGAAATAGAAGTTATAGGAAAAAATGGAATTTAAAAAATTTATGAAAGAAATTTTGTAAAATAAAAGTTATAGGAAAAAAATAGAATTTAAAAAAATATGAAAAATAGAAGTTATAAGAAAAATTTTGTAAATAAAAAATAATAATAAAACTGTAAAAAAAAATTCAAAGCATTTCTGTCGATTGTAACCGACAGGAATACATTCATATTACTTAGTATAAATGTATTACTGTCGGTTATAACCGACAGGAAATCCGACACATTTAATAAACATCTGGCCAGCCCAGGGCTATTTGACTGACTGGAAGTGGCCAACCCTCTCCGATTTCGTGGGGCCCTCTCAGATTCCACAGCCGTCTGGCTTGGCCCTCAGTTTGAGACGATTTTCAAGCTATTTTCGACCCTCTGACCCTCTAGACCTTTCGGTTGAAGATGGCCTTGGTGCTTGGTGGACGACTAGACGAACATGAGAGTCTATGAAACGAAGACGAAGCAGAGAACTGAGAAAAGGTTTCGGGCTTGGACCTTGGAACTTGGTCCTTGGAAGACGTTTAAAGACCAATTAGAAGGTCTTTGGTTGAGAATAATTTACCAAGTGTCAAATATGAACAGAAGGCTTGGAACTTGGAAGACGCATTAAATATCTGCCAAAGGTGAAGAGTTGAATACGCGGGGCAGTGTGAGTAAATTTGTTTTATATAACCATACATGTGCAAAAAAAAATTTGTGCCCCTTTTAATTTTGAGTCGTGGATAGAGTCCCAATTAG
Source organism: Malus sylvestris (assembly GCF_916048215.2). NCBI lineage: Eukaryota > Viridiplantae > Streptophyta > Magnoliopsida > Rosales > Rosaceae > Malus > Malus sylvestris. The sequence goes on along the minus strand of NC_062264.1, from coordinate 3,042,951 downwards.
TACTGGGTTAAAACCGGCCCTAGTTCCAATATGCCAACTATGTTACAATAGTTTTGAATTTATTAAGCATATTTTTTTTTTTTTTTTTGTGAATTTGTATAACGTGCTTAGTTTTGGTTTGCTACTCAATTTGGCATTATTCTTTCGTTTACGGGTTTCTTCTCGAATTTATGGCTTGCCTCTGAGTCAAAGAAATTTCTCCACAACTTTGCATTGTTTGGCTATCATCAAGGTTTTTCTTATTATTGGCTATTTGAAAGATGCGTAATAAAGTGAAGTTTGAAAGTAAGTTGGATTTTTCACTCCTGATCATGTACATGGTATTTTGGATAAGCAACTTTTACTCTCTTGGAATCTCGCCTCCTTCTATAGTTCATGTTCTTTGGCATCCCCCTTTTTTTCCTTGGGTCAAAGTGAATATGGATGACCTTGCTAAAGGTAACCTGGGACCTGCGGCTTATGGTGAGGTTTTTCTGTTATTCTACAAGTTATTTTCTTGGTGGTTTATCCCTGAGCTTAGGCCATCATACTTCTTTCTATGCGAAGCTTCATGCTATCATCCTTGCAATGGCATTGGCTCTTGAATGACTATTCTAGTGTGACATCTTGTTTTGCTTCTGGTTCTTTTGTCCTCCTTAGTTGTTCCAAATTCATTGGAGAAACTGTATTTCCCAGTTGCAACACATGATTTTTCGTTGCTCTCATACATTTCGAGAAAATAATGCGGTTGCTAAAAATTAGCCAATTTAAGGCTACTTTCATCTTCACTTGTTTGGCATGCCCCTCCTATTAAGTTTTTTCCTTTTATGCATTTAGACTTCTTGGGCATGTCAACCTACAAGTTTGTATCCTCTTCATGGTGTGTATTTTCTTTTTTACCTAATCCTTTTTCAGTTTTGTTTTGGCGGGTTTTGGTAGTACGCCTCTATTTTTTCTTGTATTTTTTTATTTCAAGAAGGGTAAGGATTATGTTTCCCTTAACTAGGTGCAACTTTTTTTTGTATCGCCGCCGTTATTTTGACACCCTCGTTTGATTCAAGTTCTTCACCTAAAGTTGTACAACAATCTTCAGCTCTGCACATTTCATCAGCTTGTCACTACCGCAGACTCAAGCTAGGCAACTTGGAGTGCCTATATACACCAAGTTCAAAAACAAATTGCTGAACAACTTAACAACATATTGTTAACCAATAGCTACTAGAAAGAGGACACATGAGACAATCAGAATTTGTCATTTAACAAATGACATGGATAGACAACCCATCATCCTAGCATTGCCCTCACTAGTTAACCACCTTCTGGTCTCGTTTAGGTCTTGTTTGGTATAAAGGTTTAAATGGGAATGGATAAAGAAATATTTTCCGGGTATTGTCGAAAGAAATGCAAATTTGTGGCCAATTTTGAGTGAATTGATTAGGTTTTGGTATGAAATTAAAGAGTTGAAATTAAAAAATCAGCAGGAATCAAGTACAAAATGCACAACAAAACAGAAAATATATTAGCAGGAAAAAGATATGGATTAAAGAAAGGAACCATCAGACACCAAAATTGTATCCCCAAAAGCAAAAGAGCTGTACGGTCCGCATCATGGTTGGATCAAAAGATCCCATCACTTGGTCCCTCTCTTCAAATTCATATCATTTTTTCAAAACAATGCCCTTGAATTTCAAATCTGGATGCAGAGAATGCACAAAGCACGCAAATTTGAAAAATAAAAACAAAATAATACAGTAAAAAGGGAAGGGGCTCAGCAGAATTGGGTATGAGAAATTTATCAGCACAGATTGATTGAAATCAAATCATCAGAGTGGTGCATGACTTCCTCAGGTGATCATCACTGCCCCCCGCACACACAAATACACTAAACAAACACAAAAGACTCACTCGCAATCGCGCAGAGAAAGAGAGACCGACGGACGAAGGCGCTGGGTTTTGAGGGGTTTTTGCAATGTTATTTATAGAGGTGTGCTCAAAACCCTAGCTCCCTGATTCTGTATGGTGCAAAGACAAATCTACCCTACCATTTCTTTCCTATTTCTTTCCCAAGCAAGGCCCATAGGGTTTTCTTTTCCCCTCTCAGAGAAAACAAGGCCCATTATTTTTCTTTTTTCAGCTTTTTTATTTTTCCGACAATGCTCCAAGAAACTCGATTTTAGTCTCATTTTATCTCTGGAACTCTATTGCCATCGACTTTGAATACGTTGCATCATTATTGGCAGTGGCAGTAAGGGATCTATTTCATCACTTAGTTGACAATGTGGGATGAAAATCGAGTTTCAAAACTGCTCAACTAAGAGTAAGACCAAAAATATGTAAGATAGTGCTACTGGCCTAATCAAATTTCATTTTCAAAACACAGTTTGTCTGAAAAGGTCCCATACCACAACGGCTTCTGCCAAAATTAAAATTATATTTATTTTCATAGGTTGTATTCAAATTGTTTCGAGACTTAGAGATATGTTCAATACAGTGAATGTGCCATTAGCTCTGTCAGTATGTCGATCGAGTGCTCCACCATTCTCTACTTTCCACGGCTCATCAACGGATTGATCAACACGATCCTTCTTGATGCCCAAATTCATGAATGTTGTTCGTCCTCTTCGACGAGATAGCTCCATAAACCACCAGCTCTTCTGGCCAGCCCAACTATATCGACGTCTTCTAAAAATCACGCCGAAATCACGACAGCATTTACAATTTTACTCTAGCGTTTGTCTTACATACAGCTGTTAGCATCATCTCCACGCTCTAGTCCGAGATGTTGAAGCTTTAGACTGGGACTGCTGCCTCCTACCACTGGTTATGCCACTGTCACTGGCACTACCTCCAACAAGATTGTCGTGTGCATCGGAAAACTCTCTATTCCATGAATTCAAGGGGATCAGATAACTATCGTCCTTGATGCTCTTCCTCTGCTCCTCGTGGCGTTTCACATTCTCGGATATCTGATGCAAGGTTTTGTTTATCTTTGCAATCCCTCTTTCAACTGGTTCTACCACATGAGAAACTGTATACTTCATGTCATCCACCATCTGAAACAACAAACAGCAGAGTGACCATTGATTCGAAGAAATGAGTTTTAAATGAAACAGAGATAAGGCATAAGATATTAGGATTAACTACTCACAATTTCTCCACTTCCGAAAATCACATCACGAACACTCTGGGGGAAATTCAGGCGCTTTTCTCTCTCATCGTGCCGTGCCACTGCCAAATGCACTCTGGTTGTTCTTTCACAATCACGTACCTCTTCTGGATCGGGAGGTGCTCCCAGAGATGCATAGTCAGTCATTACAGCAACATTACGAACACATCTTTCTCCACGTTTGTAAGGTACAGCTGGAAACACATAAAGGTGGACTACAGCAGCAACACCCATCTGTTTAACAAGTTTGAAATCAAACCCCGCTGAACTTCAGGATCTTATTTGGAAAAGCTTCTATGCATTGAACATCCATCAGAACTTACACCATACATGTACACAAAGGAGACCTACTCAGAATGCTTAGCTCATGTATCATAAACTATCATACGCATAGAATTCTGACCAGTTGTAGAGTAATTTTTCGAAATAACCTTGATAATTTACTGTATTCCTAAAGTATCTTCGAATTTAACAAGAGGTTCCTGAAATAGAAACTTCCGTACAAAATATAGTTTTTTACCCAATGAAATTGAAATTTTGCACTTCACCTTTTAAGGTTGACCCGCACCTTTGATCAAATAACATAAAGAAAAAAAGTATAAAGAGAAAAACCTAAGAAAAGAGCAACACTGATAAGAGAAAATATAACAACCACTAACATAAAATCAATCACTTAATATGTCTATTGCTCTATTGAGTTACTAATGTCCCTAACTATATAGACCATTAACAGAAACAAAGAATCAATCTCAAGATGTATTCAAATTCTACAGTCATCCTTTCACAATACCATTTTCCATGTATCCACAACAACAACAACAACAACAACAACAACAAAGCCTTTTCCCACTAAGTGAGGTCGGCTATATGAATCCTAGAACACCATTGCGCAAATAAATTAAGTAAGATGTGCTCTCCAAGCTAAACACCATGATTTGTCATACTTCAAGCTAAATTTGGCCACAAATGGGATAGGCCTGGTATGCTCAAGTCACCATAGTATTTTATTTCAACTGAGTAAAACTGTTTAAAACTGACTCAAAATTCTTATAAGAAAATGATGATCCAGACAATGAAAATTTGTACCCAAAAAAAATTGCTAAATTAATGTACACAATTATCCGGTCTTGTGAAACACACTCAGCTGGTAGCTGCTTCTTTAATAGCATAATGTTTTTTTTGTGTTCTTACTTGGTTATCATGGACTGGTGAGATTAAATTTATAATGAAGGATAGAAACTAATGAATTAGGGTTTAAGGTGTTCTATCCACAGATATATGGGGTTTAAATATAACTACAATAGACTCTTTTATACCTTACTATGAAAGATAACCTTTATTTCTCTAGTTCTTTTAAGAACTTTTGTGGCTTACGCTACTGTTAACAAGAAGAGGATTTTCCTTTGTTTTGCTTTAAAAAACATGGTATGATTACAATTTAAGTCGAGTCTGATTTATAATAGAACAACTTAGAACAACCCAACTAGAATAAACTTGATCTCCAATGAGATCCTGGGTTTCTTCTAATCATCCACAACATTAGTCCAACTCATTAATATGTCTCTTCCTTTCGGAACTCAATTTAAGCTTTCAATTTAATTCAAGCATTAATATGTCAAATGTTAAAGATATGTCAGGTCTTCAAGCTCTGCAACACCGAACATAATACAATTCAACAGCACATTTAAATGATTAGTTATTAGTTATTAGTCATAACCCACCTCTATGCATATGATGTAGTCTTGTATCCGAGTTTTCAGCTCCTGAGCCAATGACCCTTTGAAGGCACCCATAGAGAAAAGAAATGCAACAGCGATTCCTTGCCACCATGTCAAGAACACAATGGACTTAAAAGTCAGAAACTTTGCCAAGGGTTTAATGGGTTGTAATTTGTCTTTAATAACAGAGTAAAACTGCACAAGGCAGTATAGGGCCCATGTCTGACTAAAATTTAGAACAACTGCCAAGTAAGGATAGCTGCAAGCAAACAAAATTAATTCAGAACAATATATATGGAAAGTACAGCAGAAACAAGTGCAACACTACAAAAAACTTGTAATAAAAACTACAGATGCGAGTAAGTCATCCTATGCAAGCACAAACATTTGTCCTCAAGAAAGTGATTATGTGGAAGTGTGTGCATGTGTGGATCAAGCATCAATACATAAGGCCTCAACCTATCACCTAAGAAGACATGAATAATTGGCTACTAGCGGTCAGACAAAAAAGCTTTCAGACCTAAATGATACAGAAGCAAATATCTTACCCATATCTCCCATCAAATTTCCCCTCTCCATAAACACCAAAAGACTCAAGAATCATTGCTAGCAAAGCGCAGATCAATTTCAGTATCATCTGAAAAATAATGAGAAGACCAAATAAGGCTGAAAACTTTCAAGGAGATAGAATGATAAAAAAAAATTCAGCAGGAAAATGAGTACATACATACTGAACGATGCCAATTTTAACAGCATAGTAGAATGCGGAGCCAAGAGGCCAGTCTCCTATGAGGCAATTCAGTGGGAAAGGATGCTCTACAACTCCGTAAGCATAAGATTCTTTCAAAAGAGGTGTGCTCGAGTCGACTATGCTTTGACTCTCCATAAATTCAATTGTCCTCTCCTCGCCACCTTTACATAGAAAAATGTATGTCCACAAAAAGGAGGCAAATTGTTTCAGGTTTACATTATTAAACATGTTCAACAAACTTGGTTATTTTCTTAGGAACAACTTATCAACATATAAATTTTCATTAATGTGTGCATTGCACACACAAGAATAGTACTAAGGAAAAAAGATACTGATTAATGTCACTATGTGTGGTAAGTACTTGATAATCACAGAGGATTCAACATTCACATTTCGGCTACATACCTAAGCACGCTATCAGGTATCTCTCAAAACAATATAGTGCAAAAGCCTCATAGCAGTCCCGAATTGCTTCGCAATTGAAGGCCGCATTGGAGTCCAACAGTGACAAAAACTGCAGCCAAAAGCATTATTACCCACAACAACTAATTAATCCACAAAATGTTAAATACTAATAATTAAGAGCAGCAGTACAAACTGGATACCTCAAAAGACTAAAAGCAGACATATGCCAAGAAAAACGAAAGGACCAACTATATGTAGATATATTACTTTTGTGATACAGTTTCCAACAATAAGAGCAGACTTCAAATATTGAATATCTTTACAACTGTTGACAAAGGACCAATTATGAATAAATATTATGCCTGTCATAACTCTAGGATTTGCTGTCAAAAAGCAATTCCTGTGTCTAAGATACATTGCCAAATTATCTCCAGTTTTAACAAGTAACAGAAATAGAACTCACTTTTTACAGAGTGAGGTAACAACATAATCTTGCAAAAGAAATGAAATACATCTGACTTCACAGTCTGTCTTTGTCATAAGTTGGTATTACGTAACTAATATATTGCAATTGGATCCCTATACTTATCAACATATCTGGCATACTACCATTTTTCTTTCATAACACACAAGCAAACATAACTTCTTCCTATACATCCATTTGAAGTTGTAGCCTTCCAAAGAGGACCCCGCCAATACTCAATCTGGTGCACATTCCGGAGGTCATTTGAGCTCCATATCTATACTAATAACATGTCATAACTCAAATGGCAAACTTATTTACTTGAAAAGAATTCCATTAACTGTTATTCTCATACTAAATTTGTAACTATTTGCTAACTAATTGAGGAGGGTAAAGTAATAAAATGTCTTCTATTTAAACTACCCTTGAACTGTATGTGTATTCTCAGTAATCTAAAAGCACTTCACCACCCCCCCCCCCCAACCCCCCAAAAAAAAATAACAAAACTCAAGCTGTTCTCAATATATTAAAATGAAAGGTTGATTTATAAAAATACAAATAATTATACTTCTACAGAATTTTGCAAAAAACTAGCACACAACTGAAGAAAGTGACAGCAGAATGTACAGTCATACCGATTCCAGTGCATAGACAGGAACCATCAAAATGAGACCAATCAGAAACTTCTGCTCCTGAAAATAGATAAAAGGAAAAGAAAAAAAAATGTCAGAAAAGATGAATCAAAGTTATCTTTAGACATAGAAGCAATCTAAATTTCTCAGGAGGAATACAAAGATCAGACCTCTGGCTGATTATAAGCAGCTAAATGCTCAAAGATAAGGTACATGGAGAGAAGAAGAGCAACAAGTACGAAAATGCTAGCACTGAGGATTGGCCAGCTGAAAGCTGCTGCTAATGATTCAGCACCAAGGTTTAGTGACCACATTTCTCCTAATCTGCTAGAGGACTCGACTAGGGATATAAAGAAAAAGGAAGAACATAAAATGCCCCTCCATCCCATTGAGTTAGAGTCTCAAAATATATGGTTAAACTTGAGCCAATTGGGCGTGCTTTATAATTTTGTTAGCCTTTGAGGATGTAAGGAAGAAGCATCCAGGGAAAACGAGAATCTGCAAGAAATGGAGCATTTTAATTCACGTGAAAAGTACAAGCATTACTATTTAACAGTGAGGAAACAAATATCATAACGAATACTAATCTATTAACTCGTGATATTTCAGGCGAAATATTCAGAGATGTATAATACATGAACTAATTCCAACATTATACCATGATTAAAGCGAAAGGTGCACTTAAATGTCTTGCATCAACATAACTCTTCATTACAAGCATCATGCAAACCCAAACAAGATAAAAGTCAGGAAGCGATAAGTTCAAATCACTACATGCAAAAGTCTATGGATTGCTTCACAAGGCATGATATGCTCGGGTTGGAGTTTCTCAACCCATGTCTATCTGCGAACATTTAGTTTGGGTTAAAAACAAATATAACCCTTTTGCTCAAGTTACTTATCCTTTACCAAAATTTCCCAAAGTGCGGGTTGGATTCGGGTTGGTCAGGCTGATCCAACCAACCGAATGCTCGTTCCTAGTTGTCATCAAGGCTTACACAAAAATTACAGAGCCTAAAGTAAAAACCTTGCACCTTATCAGCACTATAGAAGTCATAATTTCTGTCATTACAACCTCTAATACACATAAAATCAACACAAAACACGGTGATTGGTACACTAATCAGTATCGAATAACAACCATTGAATATTATTTCCCCTCAAGTGTAACACATTTTACTAATAAAAATTAATTTTCTTAATTTTCTTAGCAGCCAGACAAATTTAGCAACAAATTTAATTCCATCACCAAAACCTCTAACTTCCAGAAGCAGAATAAAAATAAAAAATAAAAATAAAAACAGCAATTAATTCACATTCGTCACTAAAAATCAAAGGATAAACCCTAAAACTTCCATCACAGAGAAAATTATTAACCTGTGCGAAAGAATTGAAAAGGGACCAGAAATAGTCATAATTCTTGAAGACGAAAAAAGTAAAAGAAAATATTTCTTATAAGGATATGAGAACAAGGGTTAGATACGAACCTGTGCTTGGGATTTTCCCGGGAAAATTTGACAGTGAAATTATTTTCCGCGAAAATCGAAAGGAATATTATAATTCGTCCCCGGAAATAAGACGTTTTCCCTTTTGCTTCCCTTTTGCTTCGGCAGTTGGGGAAGGCCATCGTAGAGTTGTATTTTTATTTTTTTTAATTTAATATTAAATAAAGAAACACGAGCAAGATTCACACGGCAGTGACCTAAGTTTTGTGACAGCTTTACATCTGACCGTGACAGCATTACATCTGGTGGTGGCGTATGATCGTGCGGCTTTCCTATGGAAAAGCAGATGGTCTGTGGTTTAAAGATGATAACGTTCAATTGGGACAGGGTAACTTTATTTCCACGCAAGCAATTGCACGTGGCAAGATCTCACTCCGGTTACCACGTCAGTTCCGCGCGTGGCAAAGAAATGTAGAAAAATTAAATAGCCGGGGGAATTTACAGATAAATAAAAATTGAGGGGAATTATTGGCTGAATTTAAAATTTAGGAGTAAATTGACAGTGGATTATAAATTTAGGAAATTTTTTGACAAAGGGGTCTATGTTTTTTTTCCAGTTATCTCTTTTCTATAGATGTATTTAGTCTTTTATTTTGTGGAAAGAATATGGGTTCATTTGGATGTGCTTTTAAAATGACTGAAAGCGTTTTTGGTGAAATTGATTTTGAGTTGTAAAAGCACTTTAAGTGCTTTTTGAAAGAAGCACTAGATATGTGCTTCTTGCAGGAAGCACTTAAAGTGCTTTTTCAGAATCCACTTGGATTTTTACTAAGAATTGGTTTAAAAAATATTTTTACCAAAGACTTTCAGTCATTTTAAAAGGACATCCAAAACATCCAAACAAGCCTTATATGATTTCAAATCTCACGAATAATGAATCAAATTTATCTCGCACAATATAACATTCTATTTTATAATCTAACAAATGTAAATGAAAGTTATATTTTAATAGCGGAATGAATTTTCTCTCTGATTAAAGGGACCTCATCATTAAAAGATGTAAAAAAAAATGTAAATCTAGGTTTTTGTTTATATCTTCAAGCAATGATGTATAACTTATTTATTGTCGCTAGAGAATTTTCATACAAATATATACACATATATAATGCACATTTAAAGACATTTCGCACCTCTAGTTGGACATGCCCCACATTCATTAGACAAAAATATTACTCTTATAATATATTTCATAACACATTTGTACATGTCTAATAGCAAAAGAGTGGTGTTATTCACACATCCAATTTTAACTCACTCCTACTCATTTTTGGCCATTGATTTGAATTGATTGCAGAAAATCAATAGGCAACAATTAAAAGAAGAGTAATGTTATTCATATCATGTTTTTATACCACATTTCTATACTATCTTAAGTGGCATCCACATTAAATGTCACTTAAGGTGGTATGAAAATATGGTGCAAAAACATTATATGAATAGCATTACTCTTAAAAGAATGTGTGGGATTACAAAAGAGAGTGTGAATAGAACTACTTAATAAAATTACGAAAAATACGCCTTACGGTCAAAAACTTGAGTCTTTGATGTTTTCACGTCAGCAGCATCGATGCATCCCTCCTTGGCCTCCAGTCTTTGATGCTTGTTGGTCTCTTGAATCCATGAATTGGAATTGTGCACGTGAAGAAGCCTAGGAGTTTTGTTTTCCAAAGCCCTGAGAGCAAGTCCACCCCTAAGGACTTTGTGCCAGCACCCAGCTCATTTATCCACTCCAGTGAACAGTAATAGACTCCAATGAATAGTAATAGGCCAATGCATCTCCACCCCTAAAAAAATACGCTGGCACCCAGTGAAAAAATGCGCTAGCACAAAAGATCTTCACCCTTACAAAATGCGCTGGCACCCAGCCCATTTAAAATATTTTTAATTTTTTTATAAAAGAATAAAAAAATAAAATAATTTTAATTTCGAATAGGATTTTTAACCAATCTCGTCACGCCACGTGTTATTATCCGAACGTATTATTTTGTGAATAGATTTCCGCTAAGATTTTCAACCAATCCCGACGCGCCACGTGTCACTTCCGTTTTACAATAATTTAGCCAAGATTTCGATAAGATTTTCAACCAATCACGTCATGCCATGTGTCATTATCCGAACGTACTATTTTTTGGATAGATTTCCGGTAAGATTTTCGACCAATCCCGACACGCCACGTGTCACGTCCGGTTTACAATAATTTAGCCAAGATTTCAATAAGATTTTCAACCAACCATGTAGTGCCACGTGGCATTGTCCAAAACCTCATCCTTTATTTTTTTGTCCATATAAACCCTACATCCCTACATCCATCCTCACACCAAGCTCAATCATTCTTTTTAGCTTAGAATCCTTGTTCATCGTTTTCAAATCTTGAGTTCTTATTACAATGTCTTCTTCAAGGAGAGTGTATAAACAGTTGCAAGAGCAACAAAAAAGGTTATTGGCATAACAAGTAGAATTGGCCAATCTCGAGGAAGGTGGAGGTGGAGATGAGGTTTTCTTCATGAAGGAGGATAAGGATGATCACCATAGAAGGCAAAGTGCCTCACATTCCTGTCGTGTCATGAAAGTCGTGGGTCAGATAGCCAAACCCAGACATGCTGCAAACCTCGATAGAAAAAGGGAAAGACGAGGTAAAGATCTCTTGGAAGATTATTTTATTCCCAACAGCATATTCCCTGATCATGTTTTTAGACGTCGTTTTAGAATGCAACGAAGTTTGTTCGACAAAATCATGAGTGCTATTTGCAACCATGATCCATACTTTGTGCAAAAAGATGATGTTTTTTATGTTCTAGGTCTTCTTCCCGAGCAAAAAATTACGGCTGCCTTGCGAATGCTTGCATATGGAGCATCTGCAGATCAAGTGGATGAGATCGTGAGGATGGGAAGGACAACTGTTCTGGAGTCCCTGATGCGGTTTTGCTATGCAATTGAAGCCATCTACACCAATTAGTACCTCCGGACACCCATGTCAAGGGACATGTGAATGCTTCTGAGGAAGGGTGAGATGCAAGGCTTCCTTGGCATGATTGGAAGCATCAACTGCATGCATTGGACTTGGAAAAATTGTCCAAGTGAGTGGCAAGAAGCTTATGGCGACAGAAAATTAGCCAAAAACATCATTTTGGAAGCGGTGGCTTCATTTGATACATGAATTTGGCATGCTTTTTTTGGTGTTCCAGGAGCTCAGAATGACCTAAATGTCCTTGCCCAATCCCCAGTGTTCGATGAACTCTTGTAAGGAAAATCGCTGAGATACACATATTGGGTTAATGGTACCCAATACGAGGGATCATACTACCTTGCAGATGACATTTACCCAAGATAGTCAACGTTTGTCAAAATAGTGCCACATCCACAAAAGGATGTAGAAAGGATGTCGAGCGTTGTTTTGGTATCCTGCAAGCTCGTTGGGCGATTGTCAGGGCTGCAGCTAGAATGTTTGATGTCAAGGCTCTTCGATCCATCATGATGACATGTATTATTCTCCACAACATGATTGTTGAAGATGAGTATGATTATGATGACGTTGATGAATACGAGCCGGATCCGATCAACAACTCACGAACACGTATCTACTGTGCTCATGACAATACCGAAGATCCCGTGCGATATGACCCGTTGGAACGGGATGGACGTTACAATGAATTGATCGTTCAGCGATACACGAACTTGCAAGAGCCATATTGGCACGTAACCCGCCAGAATGACTTGATTGAGCACCAGTGGAGATTGCAAGAAGGTGAAGATAATTAAAATGAGGCTTGTGGTTGAAGAATAAAGTGTATTTTTTTTAAGTTTATGTAATGTAATTCTATGTAGTGTGTTTTGTTTTTAAGTTTATTTGATGAGTTTATGTAATCTTATTTCATGTGTTTATATAAAGTACAAAAATAAATAAATAATTACATTAAAATTGCATAATAAATTAAATAAAAATAAATAAAGTTCTAAAAATAAATAAGAAATAACATAAAAATTACATAAGAAATTAAATAAAGTTCAAAAGAAAAAAAAAAGAAAAATTATAGAAATTACATAAGAAATTAAATAAAGTTCAAAATAGAAAAAGAAAAAACATAAGAAATTAAATAAAATTCTAAAAAAAATAAGAAATTACATAAAAATTATACAAAGTCTCTGGAGCTAGGATATGTGGTGCTAGGATCTTGGTTGCTATGATTTGTGTAGCTAGAACCCCCTTGACTTGTTTCCGCATCTCTTGCATGCCTCCTTCGCACGACATCTCTTTTTTTCGATATCCAAAAATATTTTGAATTCGGAGACAATCCTACTAAAGACTTGCTTATAGTGTCACGATATGCTTGAGCTATTCTTTCTTTTCTAAGCATTTCATTTTCTCGATGAAGTGCTTGTCTAACCAGCTCGTTCTCTCGATTAACTATTTCTCTTTGTCTCTCAGCTGCCGCATCACGGGCCTCAATAGTTGCTATTATTATTGCTGCCATAGCAGCAACTTTTTCCTCATGGCGAGCAAGTTCTTCCATATATTTAGTGTAGTCATTTTTAGAAGAACTACCTTTTTTCTTTGATGCCTTTTTACCTTGAGGTCTGAGGGACTGACGAGTCGGTTGGGTCTCGGGCACTTGTTCAGGCGTTCCTTCCGTGTCTTCAAATGTGTCGGCTTCTTGTTCGGTCGTGTCTGGTTCTGGCAAACTATGTAGACCCATGATGTGCATGACAACTTCTAGACCGGTTGCCACAATTTTGTATTTAGGGCAATCTTTGACAATTTCCCAACATTCCCATTTATTGAATGATTTGTTCTAGTTCTTTGAATTGTAGAATGCTTGAGCTTGTAGTGTCAACAAAAATGTGGGATAAGATAGTGTTAAAAAATGCAGCTGTAACACAAATAAATTAATTAAAATATTGATGCGGGTGGAATGCATATAAATTACATAAGAAAAGACATAAGAAATTAAATAAAAATTACATAAGAAATTAAATAAATTAAAATTTTGATGCGAGTGGAATGCATATAAAAATTACATAAGAAATAACATAAAAATTACATACGAAATTAAATAAATTAAAATTTTGATGTGGGTGGAATGCATATAAATAAATAAAAATATTGTCACCTGATTCGCTAAACTTGTCCCACTACGCAGGTTACCGGAAGCATGAGAGATGGCGTTTTTCCAACAAGTAAATGATGCAGTTGAGTTTTTTCCAACGACCTTGAAGACCTTGACTAGTTCTGGTGTTTTTTCCATGTACATTGCAAAACGCTTTCATAATTTTACTCCACATTTCTTGCTTATTCATCTCATTACCCGTAATCAGGTCATGAGTAGTGTGAACCCAACATTCACACAACATAACATCTTCAATGAGCTTCCATGAAGACATTTTTTCTCTTAAAGTGTAGAAAATATTGAAATGTAGATAGTATAGAAAGTGTAGAAAATATTGAAATTTATGTATTTTTTATAATTCTTAATTAATTTTAATGTAGTTAATTAATCTAGACCGTTGGATTTGAAAAATATTCAAATCCAAGAGCCAAGAATCTGCCACGTGGCCAACGGTCATAAATCTGACCATTGGGCCTTTTTTTTTGTTTTTTGGGGGAAAACGTGGACCGTTGATCTGTGATCGGACGATCCAGTTTAAAAGTAAAATTTTAATTTTTGTTACCGTTGGAAATCCAACGGTCTAGAAAAACTAGCCGTTGGAAATCCAACAGCAAATAGAGGGCCACGTTGCCATGCTCCGGGTGATAGGTATCTTGTCTCATACTCGCGCCCACTCGCGAATGAAAGCCACGCGCCCACTTGCGAGTGAAAGCCATGCGCCAACCAAATAGGGCGGCTCTTGGGTTTGTCAAAATTGGGCTTGTCTGTTGCCTGGCTTGGGCTGGGTGCCAGGCAACTGAACGGGCTGGGGTGAATTCCCTGACCCTCAGCTTGATATTTGGACTAGGTGCTGGGCAAATATCACTCTGGTGGACTTGCTATGAGCATCGCTGCGTCAGGTTGCGGGTAGTGATGCCTAGAGCAGAAGTAGATGTAGCATTCGGCCTTGCGGGGATCAAAGCAGCTCGGAATTCTTCGGAAAGTTCTGGAGATGTTATTACCTTATGGGTCACTCATCGTCTTGAGGAACTTGAGTTGACTCAATGGAAATATCGTGTGCTGAATTAATAGGGCAATATATTTTAGAGAATTTTAATGAAAAACTCCTGGTACTATTTACTTTAACAAAAAATCTCATTTTTACACTAAAAAGTCAATCTTGGTACTATTCACTTTACTCTTTATTTTGTCCTTATCATTAAAACTCAAAGTTTTCAAACCATTTTCATTAGTTTTCTTTATATTTTAGGTGGATTGGTGATTAAACGCCATTTCTTTATGTCAACCCAGTCCTGTAGCTAGATAATTTTTGTTTCTCTTCTTTTCTTCCGAGGAGAGGATCAATGTCATAGAGACCATATGAAAAGATGTGGAGTATTTGGAGCTAACGGAAGAATTGACGCAAAAACAAGTACAGTATTGTTCTAGGATTCATACAGCATACCCCACTTAGTGAAATAAAGCGTGATTATTGTTGTTGTTGTTGTTTTCCGCTTTAGCTGCACCAAATTTTACATATTGATGGTCAGTGTGTGGAATCAAGTGACTAATCTCGACTCACGGCACGAATGGGTAATTGCATTCGCAGTGTTGAATCACAACATTACTGGTGCGATCACATCCATGGATGAGTGCGGGATTTGTTGGGGACCTATGAACATCAATGGATGGGCTAGCGTCACGCACACACGTGATTGTCATGCACACACGTGATTGTCATGTCCACACATAACTGACGCTAGCATATTCCGCAGAATTTGTTTGGAAATGAAGCAATATTACTTCAAAGTGGACTTTGGTGAGTTGTTATTTTCAATCTCCAAATTTGTATTCCAATATCCACTATTATTAGACCAAAATGGACTGAAGAAGAGCGTTCCAATATTTTAGTTGAAGGCTGCCAAATTTGGTTCGCTTGGATCATTGCCCAATTTGGTCGGCTTGGATCATTGCCCAATATTTAAATGCTACAATGATCTGTGACTGGGGCATCTTTTGTTTATTCATAATCTCCCCTAACTAGTTTAATTATCTAGCTACAGCTATCGTATTAATCTGGCACACACAAAATGATTAAACGACTGAAAGTATTTTAGATAAAAGTGTTTTTTAAAATCAAACTTTAGTAAAAATACTTAAAATGTTTTTTGCTAAAAATACATGTTATGTGCTTCTTGGTAGAAGTATTGGAGTCTAACGTGTGTTAGAACTTAAAAATTGTCTGAGATTTTCTCTATCAGCGTACTCTTTTTTATTTCCAAACGCAACCATTTTCCTAGAAAAAGAATAATAAGGTGGTGAGGGAAAAAATAAATAAAAATATCAAATGCATCCAATTAAAACAACAAAAAAGCCGTAACAGTCACTAAGTTAATTAACAGATAAAATCAAGAAATTAATGGAATATAGCATCTCCAGTCAAAAACTTGAGTCTTTGAATTTTCATGTCAGCATTGACGCCTCCCTCCAACGACCACCTTCATCTTCATCTGTCACTGTTTGGCAATTCGCACTCTTCCATCTCTTATTTAAGCTGAAGAAGAAGAAGGAGAAGAAGTTCGAGCTGCCTCTGTGTCGCACTCGCATCAATTGTGGTCGCGTAGAGATGCGTCATGGTGGCGGAAAGAGGTGACTTTTCTTTAGCTCTCACCCGTTTTTTGTCTCCTACCCAGTACTGAGAGCTCTGTTATGTTTGATTTCTATTGATTTGTTGGTGTTAATTTTTTTGCTGGGTTGGTGGATTATTAGCCTAATTTGGGCAGTTGGGGTTTAGGTTTGGCTTAATTACGTTCTTACAACTCTATTTAATACTGGGTTTCTAGGATTTCTCCTCTTTGCTCTTCTTCATATCCGATTTCAATGATGTTTCAGGTGATTTTTCTTCAAAATTTGGGAATTTTCCATCTGTTCATCCGATCGGCAAAGTATATAGTTATCTGAAGTTGGGAAAGTGGCCTCTTTCGCCACTCGAATTCGGTGTTGGATTGAGAAGTAGTTATCAACTTTGATATAGGTTTGTATTTGCAATGAGTTCTTTTGACAAGAATGAAACCGATTTGGAAGGTGGAAAATTGCAAAAAGATGGAGATAAATCAACAAGGGGTAATAAGGTGGTTAAGATACAGAATAAGGCATTGTTGTCTGGCCTTGCATATTGCCTGTCGTCCTGCAGCATGATATTAGTTAACAAATTCGTCCTTTCGAGCTACAACTTTGATGCTGGAATTTCTCTGATGCTGTACCAGGTAACAATTGTTATCTATTTTGTTTGCATAAAAAGAGTGTTTTACTCAACTCTATTTGATCGAATAGTTATTTGTTGAGATCTAACTATCTCATGTTGCTAATGTGGATGCAGAACCTAGTCTCGGTTATAATCGTTTCTGTGTTGACTTTTACCGGCATCATATCAACGGAGCCACTAACATGGAGATTGGTTAAGGTCTGGTTGCCTGTGAATGTTATATTCGTTGGGATGCTCATTACAAGCATGTTTAGGTATGAAGTAGGTAGAGCATTTCCTATTTTAGTTCATCTTGGTGCATAATGGCTTTAGGTAAAGTTTAAGTAGTTGGTCTAGAAGAGCTAATATCAAATATTACATTTGATGCCAGCGTCATCTTGTTTACATGCAAAATTTCATCATGATGTTTTATTAAACACCACTTAACAAGCAATCTACTAGGTTGGTGATACTTGTACTTAAGTTGTTGTTACATAAAAACCTTCTATGAATCTTAAAGTTAAGTTCGACGTAATTACCATTCATGTGAGTATTCTTGGGTCCTTAATTCCTGCAGATCTAAATTAATCTTTTTCTGCACATTATGTCAACCATTCAGTGCATTTTTTGTATTCTACAACTAGACAAGCAAGGATGTGTTTTTGTTCATCTGATTAGGCTCCTTGGGTAGTTGCTGTAGGGTGCACCCATTGTTGGTGTACAACCATTAAAACTCCATGGCCTCTTACTTTTCTCAACTCTAGTTAAATTCATGTTTGCAGCTTGAAGTACATCAATGTAGCGATGGTCACAGTCCTAAAGAATGTTACCAACGTGATAACTGCTGTTGGTGAAATGTATCTATTCCAGAAGCACCATGACAGCAGAGTATGGGCAGCGCTTTTCCTAATGGTATGCTTGATAATTAGGAAAATGTCAATTTGAGATTCAGTTGTTCATAAATGTTTCAATTGGGATTTAAAACAATAATTCAACATACTCTTTCGTCTTGTGATTGCTGGCTTGTTTCTTTTACCTGAGAGGTCTTGTCTATCTTTCCTTTCTATGTTGTTATTTGTATCATCTTTTTTTTACTTTTTTCATTTTTGAAGTTTTTATTCATATCTTAATTCCTAGGATTTATGTTAAAAACAACATGATGTGTGGGAAAAGAAATAAGTTTTTAAAAAAAATATATCATATATAATTCCTTTTTCTTTTTCTTTGGTTTGGAGCTTGTGCTTGGCAATGAATATACGAATTGAAAAGGCCAATCAGAGTGCCTACATGAGTGTAGTTAATTGTTTAAATTTTGGTTTTGATGAAATCAAGCCAAATCCATTAGGACAAATGCTTTGCTGAGTTGATGAAAATATTAACTTCTAGGAGTCTGCACTTCTATCTTTGATGCATCATAATAGTTCTCTAAATTTGGGGGTTGATGTCTCGTGGGGTAAGTGGATTTTGTGTGAGTGCTCTTGCACACATGCATGCATGCTTGCATGTTCATAGAGATATTGTCCTTTATTTCCAAGATCATTTGTCACCAACCTTATGCTATTCTTGGATATCTATAAGATTATATTTTTTGAATTCTCATTTGATGATATGGTTTGACATGGTTTTGAATCTAACATTTGCAGATAATTTCAGCAATTTCTGGAGGAGTCACTGATTTATCTTTCCATGCCGTTGGCTATGCATGGCAATTTCTGAACTGTATCTTGACTGCATCATATTCTGTGAGTTCAATATGTTCAATACATTTTAGAGTGTCATTCTGTGTGTAGTCTTTATTCCACCTCCCTCATCTGTGAGGACGTTTTTAGCAATAAGAATGATTAACCTAGTTTCTTTTATTTGAGAATATGAATTAGGAAGCTACATGATAATTTGGTTTTGGACCTACCTTGATGAGGATTATTTTCAGATCTAAGAAAAATTGAAGTCTTTAATTGTTAATTGTGGCCAGTACTAATTATGCACTTCCTTAGTGAAAGAAAAGGCAGTACTTACCAAATCTAATTGTACACAATACAAATCATGCTTATCAGGTGGAAAAACAGTATCCTTTTCTGGATTTCTGGTTTGGTCCAAGACCATCTATATCAACTCAGTTTCTCATCTATATCAACTCAGTTTCTTTCTTGTATATCAGAGGTCTTGTAGCCCTTCAAATATTGAGTTGATAAAATTTATACTTTATAGTGCAAAATCAACAAAGATTTCAGAAATGGACCTTAGGTTTCTGTCTGAAATCTGAGTGCTTTATTGTAGTTTTTTGGTCTGTGACTCTGTGTCCCATTCGGTTAACTTGTTTTATGTTTTTATTGTTGAATAACTATTTTATTTTGACAGCTTACTCTACGTAGAGTCATGGATACGGCTAAGCTGGTCACGAAATCTGGAAAGCTGAATGAGTTTTCAATGGTCTTGCTAAATAACACACTTTCTCTACCTTTGGGGATTCTGCTTATTTTTGTTTTCAATGAAGTGGATTATCTCTTTACAACGTGAGTATTCATTTGTGATACTATTTCCCTACTTCTACAACTACACTCTTTCTATTGTGCTATAATGCCGTAACTATAGTTTTGACAATAAAGACAGGTGGTTGGAGTCTAAATGACTTGTTTACGTGTTATAAGTTTAGGCACTTCGATAGCTTAATGTGTGGGAGGATTATCAAAGCACTTCTCTTATACGAGGTCATTCTGGTCAACGTAGTTTAAACTCTGGATGTTTCTGGAGAATTATAGAAGTACGGAAACTACTGCAATAGATAGACAAGTGTGAATCATATAGTGGAAAGGAATGACTTTCACACTCACGTCGTCTTTAGAATCTGTCATATTGATGATTAAATTAAAATCTAGATGAGAGGTGTGGAGTGAAAGCTTGCAACTGCTATTTTATGATGTCGTTCGGCAAGAAGGCCCGTTCCCTTTCCTCTTTCCCTTGTGAAATATTTGTCCAAGTTTGAAAGCTTCCAGATGGATACCACTTCCTCTTAACATATGATATAATCATGGAAAAGTATGCACGAAGTACTCCATAGTTTGTTATTTCATTGTTGGTTTTACTATGTTGTTTGTTTTCTAACTTAAACTGCAACTACTAACTAATAACATGTATGACAATCCATTTAGCTATGACCGAGGTCTAGAATCACTTTGTGGGATGTCTTGGAAATTAGGACCACGTTTACTTGTCAAAAGAAAAACAGGAAGGAGAAAATGTTAGGGTTGCGTTTCACATTATTTTTCTTACAAATTTTCTTTCTTTTATCCTATTGAATCTAATGAAGGTTGAATCAAAATGCAGACCACTTTTGAGGTCTCCAACCTTCTGGTTGGTGATGACTTTAAGTGGATTTTTGGGCCTTGCAATCAGCTTCACGTCTATGTGGTTTCTTCATCAAACAGGTGCCACCACATACAGGTAAGATATAATGTAGCTGATACGTAATATGATATCTATGGTTGTGACCTGGTTTAAGTGAGACTTTGATTACTCAACTTAAAGCTGGATACCTTATTCTTAGCTTTCAAATTTCCTATTTATTTATTTTAAATAAATTTTATAACCCCTTTTCCGGGCTGCATACTTTTTTGACATCTAGCCTGATGGCTTATATTTGTGATTTAAGTAGTTTAGATAATCATAGGATTCTTGTGTTTCACTTTGTCAGTTTCTCTGGCTTGCTTCTCGACTTTCCACTCCAGTTGTGTAATAAGAACTTGGAATTTGGAACTTGATTTTTTGAAAAAAATAAGAGAAGAACCTAGGACTTGGAAGTCAATTGAAGACAATCCCAGATTTATGTTTGTATGTGAAACCCTTCTCTTGTTAGCTTCTTGTTATTTGTTGGTTTAACGTGATTACATTGCTATGCCTATTTCGAATCATAAGGTGTTAGTGATCCATTTAACTGGACATCTCTAATCACTGCTCAATCTCTGCAGCCTTGTTGGGTCGCTGAATAAGATCCCTCTATCTGTTGCCGGTATTCTACTTTTCAAAGTGCCGACCAGTTTAGAGAACTCTGCTAGCATTTTCTTTGGTAAGTTCTCTCCATCAAACGGGAAGAAGAATATGATGTACTATACAACTTTGCAAACGCAAGCTTGAGTTTTGTAGCATTACCGACGATTTTTTTTAAATTTGTAGGTCTCGTGGCTGGAGTATTTTTCGCTAGAGCCAAAATGCGGGAGAGATCTTAATCCTGAACATTGTAACTTGTGTGGATTATCTTAATGACGTCCGAGTTTTTACTGGGTGAAAGCTGCATCTGGCTGCTTTAATATCTCAATCTTCAACTGTGGGAAACCGTTTATAGATTCTCATGAAGTCTCGTGAAGTGACGGAGAAAGGAGTGAAGAAGATTTTGCCCGTCGGAAAACTTCCATTCAACTTCATCAGGCCATCTGGATATGTTGTATTGTACCAAAAGGAATACCTTACCCACTAATTCTTTTACCAGTCTGTAATTTGTACTGTAACTCATTCTTCTGTATCATCATTGCTAATCTTTTTATAGAAACATCTTTTGCTAAATCGGGAGAAAAATTGGCTCCCCAAGATGATATTGAAATTATTTCGGTATCGGTTCGGTTATTTTTCGGATGTGACATGACTAATGTTAAATTAAAGCACAACTTATCTACATGAAAAGGCATAACCTTACTTCTGTTTTGGTGGAAGGGAACGTATTCAGAATGGGGACCTTTGTACACGGAAAATGATACCATTGGATAAGTGTTTTTCTTTTTACAAGCTATATAACTGTTCCGAGGGGAGGACGAGAGTTCGAACTCAGAACACAAGGGGTTGAAGATGAATACTCTATTTACTGGGATAAATGCTATGCTTTCATCAATAGATTGAAAGTTAGTTTTTTAAATAATGATATATTTATATTAAGACATATAAGAATCAAACCTAAGTTCTCACAAGGAGAAGTAAATGGGTATAGCTAAAGTCACTCGCATCTTGTTTTTCTTATAGAAAGCATATTTCAGACTAAATTCATCTAAATTACAGGGAGCGACCAAAACATGACTTTGCTGCCAAAAAAACATATTAAAACTTATCAACACTATGCCAAATGAATCTGATCAAATTTTTCTGATTAAATGTTTTTCTTATTAGTAATTGTTCCAAGTTATACTAAGGGGAGGACGAGAGTTCAAATTCAAACAACTATTGGTTAAAGATGAATGTTCTATCCAACGGGACAAATTCAATGCTTACACCATTAGATTAAAAATTAATTTTTTAACATAACGATATATTTGTACTAATGGTGTGAGAGTCGAACCTAAGACTTCACACATAGAAGTACATAGTTGATAGGCATAACTGAGGTCATCACGTCTTGTTTCTTTCCATTATGGTTTTCTTATAGAAGGGATATTTCAGACTAAATGCATCTAAATTACAGGGAGCAATCAAACTTGAATTCAAATGGGGGAGCACGACAACTTTTCTAACAGGTTGGCTAAGTCTAGTTAAAAGCTTCAACATGACTTCGCTGCCAAAAAATTATATTCAAACTTATCAACACTATGCCAAATGAATCCGATCAAATTTATTTATAACGAGGAAAAAAATGAGATGTCCATGTAACTTGAAGACTTAAACCAGCTAAGTAAATTCATATGGTCTTCTTTTTTAATAAACTAATTTGCATGATTAGATGATTATATAAAGTCCAATAATCAGGGACGAAGCCAGAACTTTGTGTGAATGGGAGCATCCTCAAACAACAAAGCCAGAACTTCTGCAGAACCAGATCAGTTCAGTGGGGGCTCTGCTGCTGCAAACCCAGCTCAATTTAAGCAGCATCCCAGCGTCAGAAAAATCTCAATGGGGGCATCCGCCCCCCCTAGGCCCATGGTAGCTCCGTCCTTGCCAATAATTATGCTGCAGCAACGAAAACAAAGTCAAGTGCACTTATCTGTTAATATTGTACTCATTAATAGTTATAATCAGAATATAATTGTGTTTGTGTACACGGATTATACACAGCAAATACTCAGCAACCTACGTTGATTACTTTTCTCTCAAATACATCATCAGATAAGCCGATTCAAAGTATTTTCATAATATATATTTTTTAGTATAAGCGACCGAAAAATTTAAATCCATGACTTAGTAAATTAAAGAAAAATGAACTAAGAAAAATGAACTAACTCTTTGGGCAATTCACCACTTGCCCTTCAAATACATTTTTAAAGAGGCTAATTTTATAATTGATGCAGTTACATCTAAAATCGCTAGTTTGACTCATACTTCGTGCACACAAAAAATATTTACCTGTATCAATGGTACACAAGGTTATGAAAAACATATAAGAATTCATATGCATACCACCGTTACACGGCTCACCCACTACCACTTTTGGAGCTTTGAAAACGTACTTTGCATGATCCAGTTGACTTTTGCTGGATCCAGTTGCTTTTGAGGTTTTATTTCTTAATTTTAGCTTTAATTATATAAAAAAAACAATTAATCTCCAACAAACAGATTTATATATATATTTTTTTCGAGGGGATTAATTAATTAAATACATAGGCTCATAGCTTTATCAATGCCATGCTATTAACAAAGGATTAATCCCTGCATTACAGTAATTAGGGACATAAATTTATGCAGTAATGATTACAATGGCACTGCTACTTTCACTTCTTGTTATTTGTTTCTGTCCTTTCTTGTCGATGACGTCACTATAAATGTCTAAAAAGTCAAGAAAAACAAAACTGAATAGAGAGGAAACTTGCTGATTAGAAATGATTTATATGGATGCAAATGGATGCAAACCTTCTTCTCCATACCTAGGAAGGAGGGAAGGAAGGAAGGAGGGAAGGAAGAGTGACTAAAATTGCAGAGGAAAGAAGAAAAGAATGATGGGGAGCCTAACAGAAGAACAACTGATGCAAATGGTGAGAGACTTTAATGAATCTTACTCATCAGACTCCTCCTCCTCAGCAGCTCCCAATTCAAACCCCCTCAATCCCAATCGTCAACCTAAGATTCTCACTCTACAGGTCTCTTCTCTTTCTCAGTCTTCCTCCTGCTCCTGTACATATATCTGCGTGTGTCTATATATATATATACATTTCTCCTTTAGTTTTCCTTGTGCTACTAAATTTTATAATTTTTGGAGTGGCACTTCAAAACATTCTCAACTTGAAATTCATAAAAATACTCTGCAGTATTCAATGTTGGTTTTTTTAATTAGGACTTAATATGGAAGGCAACAGACTGTGAGATTGAGATTCTTGAGAAAATCTTGAAGTATTTGAGCGACATGGGGACCCTGGTGGAACCCAACAATCTGAAAAATAAATGGGTTGTGAGGAAACTAAATGAGGATGGTTATGAAGCTTCCCTTTGCAAAACTTCATGGGTTTCTTCTTTTAGGCTCCCTAAAGGTAACCCTCTCCCTCTCTCTCAAATTTCATTATCATGGAAGAGCCTGTATCTGAGTTGGTTAAAAGTACTCACTTCAGACTTGTCCCTAGTTCGCTTTTCTCCTCTCTCCCTCAGTATCGATTGTATCGAATAAATTTCTTCTTTTTTTTCTTGAGTATCCAAATGTTTTGATTTTGATGAGTTAATTTTGGTTTTTAAGCTGTTGAATATACAGGTGGATATGAATACGTTGATGTAATGGTGAGGGAGAAGAAGAACAACAATGTTAAAGATGGTGGAAAAGTGACAAGGCTGATAGTAGACATGGATTTCAGGTCACAATTCGAAGTGGCAAGACCTACACAGAACTACAAGCAGCTCAAAGACGCTCTGCCCACCATTTTTGTTGGAACTGAGGCAAAACTCGACAAGATTATATCTCTGCTTTGCTCAGCTGCAAAACGGTCTCTCAGGGAGAATGGCCTCGATGTTCCTCCTTGGAGAAAAGCCAGCTACATGCAGTCCAAGTGGCTCTCCAAAGACTGCAAAAAAATCTCCATCTAACCCAACAAATGTGGAATTTGGGTAATTTTGTTCATCAAGTTTTGGAACTGTCCTGGAAGCAGACGGAATCAATGGGAGAAACGCGTGTCAACATTTTGTATTGGCTTTTTGTCTGATGTAGGTTTTTTCAATGAG
Organism: Malus sylvestris; assembly: GCF_916048215.2. NCBI lineage: Eukaryota > Viridiplantae > Streptophyta > Magnoliopsida > Rosales > Rosaceae > Malus > Malus sylvestris. The sequence continues at coordinate 3,017,889 of NC_062264.1, read as the reverse complement.
AGAGAAACTAGGTACCTCCTCTTCCGCTAGGAAAAAACAAAATTCCGTTGGGCCATTGGTTTAGCGGTTTGTCTCTTGTGATGATAGAGAAAGAGTAAATGTTTAGGAGACTAAATTTGTATATTAAATTAGCAAATCAAATAAGATGTCATTAATAAAAAATGAGTATGTTTATCAACTACAACAACAACAACAACAAAGCCTTTTCCCATTAAGTGGGGTCGGCTATATGAATCCTAGAACGTCATTGCGCTCAGTTTTGTGTCATGTCCTCCGTTAGATCCGAGTATGTTTATCAACTATTAAATAATAATTCAATTAGCTACTTCTAAATCATTTAGTTTACAAAATTTAATTTATAAATTTGGTCTCTCAAACATTACCATGATAGAGAAAGAGACTTGGGATCCAAAAGTCTAAGGTCTGGTTTGGTATTACTGTGCTTTGAAAAAAAAACTACTTCTACTGTGCTGTGAGAATAAGCTGCTGTGAAATAAAGCAGCAGAGTGTTTGGTAAACTTTTTTTTGTAAAAGTGCTTTTGAAAAAAAAAAACAAAAAAAAAACAGTATTATAGTGTTTGATAAACTTTTATGTAAAACAGATGTGAAAAAAAAAGCTGGTTTTTCAAAGCTGGGTTTTGCAGCTTTGTGTTTTTGGTTTTTTTTTTTCACCAAAAACTGTGAAAAAAAGTTAAAGCTAAATGTTTACCAAACATAAAAAAGCTCCCAGCTTTTTTTGATAGCCACTTTTTTTTTTCAGAATCACCTCAGTACCAAACTAAGGTAGTCGCTGAGAGACTTGGGATCCAAGTCACCGAGCTAGAGCATCAGGAAGGTGCTGATATTTTTGGATGAGGGAAAATATCCATTTTTTTCCATACAACCTGAAATTTTATGAATTAAAATTAAGAATTTACGCCTAACTTTTTATTATTATTATTTTTTTTTTTTTTGAAGAATACGCCTAACTTTTAATTTAGAGGAACATAAATTTTACTCCTCTTAATAATGTAAAGAAAATTGAAAGATACTGTTTATACCATACTTAGTGCTTCCGTATTTAGATCTCGTACAAATACTCGGAGGACTTAAATGTAATTATGTAATAAAGGAAGGGGCAAATATGTAATAAGTGAGGATCTCTTATTCTATAAAAGGACTCCTCACCCTCACAAATAGGGGAGGTCAATTCCTAGACCGTCTCACCCTCATAAGCTCTCTCTCACAATCCTCTCAGAAATACAATAATCAGTGTGGACGTAGCATAAACATTGGGGTGAACCACGATACATCTTGTATTATTTACTTTCTTGCAGATTCACGGTCGGATTTACGTTGTTCCAAGACTTCCGGTTTTGTGCATCAACAGATACTAATTGGAAAAAGATTGGCAGCTGGCCTGGGTCGTGGGAGGGGACCGAGTCTTTCAGAAACCCTTGGGTCATTGATCTTCGAGCATACTAATTGGAAAAAGATTTGTACCATACTTGACCAATCATGAAACTATTGAGCATCGGTTAACGTTATACCGTCAAGGACCCAGAAGAGTTTCCCTACAACCAGGAGGCCAATCACAGCTCGACACGTGTCGACATCAGAAGCCAATCATAGCGCAACACGTGTCAACATCAGAAGCCAATCACAACACGACACGTGTCAATGTCAGAATGAAACTAGAAACTCTCTTCTATAAATAGAGATCATTCTCTCACAATATTTCCGAATGTCATTTATACTAAATCATTCACTAGTACTCACTAAAGGAGAGCTTGAACCTATGTACTTGTGTAAACCCTTCACAGTTAATGAGAACTCCTCTACTCCGTGGACGTAGCCAATCTGGGTGAACCACATACATCTTGTGTTTGCTTTCCTGTCCCTATCCATTTACATATTTATCCACACTAGTGACCGGAGCAATCTAGCGAAGGTCACAGACTTAACACTTTCTGTTGTACCAAAGTCCTCGCTGATTTTGTGCATCAACATTTGGTGCCGTCTGTGGGAAAGACACTTATTCCCACTCTCTTCAGCTTTGTCAAGCTGGTTTCCACCATTCGTACACTCTCTTTTGACCAGGCATCCCTCTCCAACATGGGGAGCGAAGGAAGCCATAACACACAGAATGACACCTTTTTTGCACCTAATGCGAAGCAACAAAAGAAGGAAGGAAAGAGGGTTGCTCTTCAAGCTAAAGTCAATGAGCTAGAAGCTCAAAACAACAAGATAGCAATGAAGAATGAGGTCCTCCAGGAACAGTATGAGATTCTGAAAGACTCGGTCCCCTCCCACGACCCAGGCCAACAAGAGCTTCATCAATGGAGGGCAACCACAATTCTCAAAAGCTTCACAAACTCTTGATCAAGACAGTGTGAAACAAAACCAATTTATGGTGCCAATAAGAGCTTCATCAATGGAGGGCAACCACAATTCTCAAAAGCTTCACACACTCTTGATCAAGATAGTGTGAAGCAAAACCAATTTATGGTGCCAACAAAAGCTTCATCAAATGAGTTCAACTACAATTTTTAAAAGCTTCACACACTCTTGATCAAGACAGTGTGAAGCAAAACCAATTTATGGTGTCAACAAAAGCTTCATCAATGGAGGGCAACTACAATTCTCAAACATTCGAAGCAAATTCAAGACTGTTCGAAGCAAATTCAATTTATATGGTTCATCCAAACCTTCGACTACTACAAGGTGTGGCTTGCATCACAATCTCTTGCTCAACAGTGTGGAAGCAAAATTTGTATATGTTGTCTCTCCCACATTTTCAAATTTCTAGTTTCCCAAAAAAAAAAAAAAAAAGGGAAATTCAACAAAGCTTCATCAATGGAGAACAACTATTCTCAAAAGCTTCACACTATCTTGATCAAAATAGTGTGAAGCAAAATCAATTCATAGTACCCAAAATCAATTTAATAAGAGCATATTTATGCGACTTAGTTAGCTTGTTTCTTGGCATTTATGTTGTTAGTTCGTAGTTATTTTAGTATTTTAAGCTATTTTCGTATGTTTGTAGGTCCAAAGGGTTAATGTGGCAAAGAAGTGCATTTTGAAGCATTTTGAAGCATTTTTGGGCATGGAATGGATGGCATATGCTCGGAGCAAAAGGAATGGACAAAATTTGAAGTTTGTGCATCATTCTCCCCCTATAAATAACCATTTTAGCACACTCATTTCACCCAACACATTCACCTACCACTACATCCACTCATTTCACCCAACACATCCATTCTCCAAACATCCACCCACTACACCCATTACATCCACTCATTACCAAACATCCACCCACTACACCCATTACATCCACTCATTATCACAACACTCACCCACTACACCCACTACACCCATTACATCCACTCATTACAACTCCATACACTCCTCTCCCTAGCCTATAAATACATCGACCCTTCACCATAATTTGGGGGGCCATCATCCAAAGACACTACATTTCACATCTCACAACTTCATTCACAAACACAATTTCCTTGTCGTGACCTCCATCCATTCATCTAGCCATACTACATCTCACCAATCCATACACTTTCATCTCTTAGCCGTGCAAATCCATTTCATCCATATATCCATACACATCCTAGACACTTGTGTTACAACAAGGTGGTGAAAACAAAGGTCATTGACGTTTCAAGCTTGGAACTTTGGAGCGTTTTAGGTGTACTCATTTCTTGCTTTCAATGTCTACTTTGTTATTTTCTAATTTTGTTGCAATTATGAGTGGCTAAACCCCTATTTAGTTAGGGGGAAGTTTGAAGCCATGAACATGCTTGAGATTTGAATTGATTTCTTCCAATTGTGATTTGATAAGTTGTGATTGCAATTCAATTATCTATTTTATTCATAACTGATTCTTGTATGTTTATTAAGGAGGCATACTTAGTTTTCATGCATGAATTAGATGCTAGAATATAAATGAGTTTCACCTAATCGTTACAAGTTTATATTCATGAGTAGTGAAGGTTGTCTATCACAATCGCGTTAATTGAATTCTTAGCAATTGTATCATGCATTCATAGTTATAATTGCCTCGTCAACACTTATGATTTTCATTGAACGTAATGATCTCTGATTGTATCTCTATTATGCACTCATATAGGGGACTTTTAGAGAATGATTTGGGTTGTCGCATGCATTCATCCAATTCAATGAGTAAAGGAAAATCTGAGGGTTAATTTGTGCATCACGGTTAATCTAGGGTGTTGAGTATCATAGTTTATTGAAAAGCAATTGGAAATCGATTCATGTACAAATGTGTCATGTGTGAAGAACGGACCTCTAACCAATCCATCCATCATTTTATTTCTCAAATTCATTTTATAATTTGCCTAGTTTTATAACTTGCTTGTTTATTTCGAATTCATCAAAACCAAAATCCCCCTTTTACTTTGTTGTTTCAAAGTGTTAAATTTCTATTTCGTTAGTGTTTTTGAGTGTTTTGATTCAAACCAAAACACTAAATTCATCCAAAGTTGTGTTAGAGTCAAATTTGCCCAGTAAGTGTTTTTAGGCAATTTTGAGTATATTTAAGTTGTTTTGCATCTTTAGAATCTGTTTTGAGTCCATTGAGTCTATTCAAACGTTTTTAACTTTGTTTTTATGTTTTTGAGTAAGTTTAGAGGTTTTAGCAAGCCCTCATAATCCCCGGTTTAGAACGATTCCTACTTGCATTTATACTACAATTTGACAACAAGAGGGTTTAATTTGAGTGCTTAACTTTCATCGCATCACTTGCATCACAATCTCTTGCTCAACAGTGTGGAAGCAAAATTTGTATATGTTGTCTCTCCCACATTTTCAAATTTCTAGTTTCCCAAAAAAAAAAAAAAAAAAAAAGGGAAATTCAACAAAGCTTCATCAATGGAGAACAATTACAAATTCTCAAAAGCTTCACACTATATTGATCAAGATAGAGTGAAGCAAAATCAATTCATGGTACCCAACAAAAGCTTCAACTCCAAAGCTTCACCTACAAAGCTTCACCCACAAAAACTTCACCTACAAAAGCTTCACCTACAAAAGTTTGACCCACAAAAGCTTCACCTACAAAAGCTTGACCCACAAAAGCTTCACCTATAAAAGCTTGACCCACAAAACTTCACCCACAAAAGCTTCACACTATCTTGATCAAGATAGTGTGAAGCAAAATCAATTCATGGTGCCCAACAAAGCTTCAACCTCAAAGCTTCACCTACAAAGCTTCACCTACTAAGCTTTAATATATATATATATATATATATATATATATATTTATTTATTTATTTTTTTTTTCGGAAATTCAAAAATTCGAAAAATTGAAAAAAAAAGTTTTGAAAAAAAAAAAATTGCCTAGGCCTCCTCTTTTTTGGGCTTAACAACTTTCATAACAAATATATATGAAGAAGGAGTTTTGGGCTACCACTTAGAAGGAAATGCCTCATTCGTCAACTCCCTCGATCAAAGACTTGGGGGACTCCTACCATATGCTACTGCATCTTGATACTCGGAAGTCTCACGACCACTCAGTGACTTGGATTTTTCAAGTCTCCAAACAAGAAGTTTTCCTCACTCAGGAAATTAAGGGAGCACTACCTCAACCTACATGCTTCACTCATAGAGCTTCAACATACAAGCTTCAACAAAAGGAAAAATTCAAAAAACTTAGCGAAGAAGGCCTTGGTGTATTTAACACAATACGTTGAAATGAAGCAAAGCTTGTTTATTGATATCTCCGATAAGTTACAAATATGTACATATACATGAATCAAAATAAACAAACAAGAGGGAGCCTTCACAAAGGTTGCTCAGGAGAAGTCTCAGCAGTCGGCAGAGCCCCAGAAAGAAGAGGCATTAGAGGGTGATTATTAGGAGCCTTAGTACTAGGCAGAACCCCAGAAGGAGGAGGCACCAAAGGTTGATCATTTGGAGCTTTATTATGCGGTACAACCCCAGAAGACGAAGGCAATAAATGCCTTTGGAACAAACCCACAAACCTCTGATGATCAAGTAAAATCTGACCATCAGATTCCTGCAGCTGGTCGAGTTTTCTCTTCATGTTTGTAGCATAGTCATGTGCGAGCATGTGCAATTGTTTATTCTCATGCTTGAGCCATTTGATCTCCTATTTGAGACTTATCACTTCAGCTGCCAATGATTCAACTTGGCGGGTTCGAGCAAATAGGCGTTGGGCCATATTAGACACAGAACCTGCACACTGAACATTGAGAGCCAGAGAATCCTTAACAGCCAACTCATTAGACTGTTTGGAAAGTAGTCTGTTATCTTTGGGAGTGAGAAGGTTCCTGGCCACCACCGCAGCGGTCATATCATTCTTCATCACAGAGTCCCCAACGGTAAGAAGACCAGTAGGAGATAAGAAGGATGATTGCCATATGTTGTCTTGAGAAGGCATGGCTGCCTCTTCACCAAAGTTCAAGTCAAAACGACAGTCGGATGGGCCAGCCATTCTCAGAAATGATGAAGGAGAAATGAGGTGCAATAAATCTCTGAAGTAAGGGGAAAATTCCTACAAGCAATAACTCTTTGAATGTACTCCTTGCACACAATTGGTGTCCTTATAAAAGAAAGAGCAATAGGGTCGTTGATTCAAAAATCGAAGAGGCACCACTCTCTTGATTCTAAAGAGGCACCACTCTCCGGATTTCGAAGAGGCACCATTTTCCACACGCAACATCAGCTTATCGGGTACCACAGATAACTTTGCCAAAGATCTCTGACAAAGTTTATACACATAAATTTTGAAGGTCCAGCTACCCTACTATTACCCACAAGGGTAAAGGAACAACACCACTGCTTGATAACTAGAAAGTCCCAATGTGTGTCAACCTCCGTGCTCCGTGGCAAGGCAACACAACAACAACAACAACAAAGCCTTTTCCCACTAAGTGGGGTCGGCTATATGAATCCTAGAACGTCATTGCGCTCATTTGTGTCATGTCCTCCGTTAGATCCAAGTACTCAAGTCTTTTCTTAGAGTCTCTTCCAAAGTTTTCCTAGGTCTTCCTCTACCCCTTCGGCCCTGAACCTCTGTCCCATAGTCGCATCTTCTAATCGGAGCGTCAGTAGGCCTTCTTTGCACATGTCCAAACCACCGGAACCGATTTTCTCTCATATTTCCTTCAATTTTGTCTACTCCTACTTTACCTCGGATATCCTAATTCCCAATCTTATCCTTTCTCGTGTGCCCATACATCCCACGAAGCATCCTCATCTCCGCTACACCCATTTTGTGTACGTTGATGCTTCACCGCCCAACATTCTGTGCCATACAACATCGCTGGCCTTATTGCCGTCCTATAAAATTTTCCCTTGAGCTTCAGTGGCCTACGACGGTCACACAACACGCCGGATGCACTCTTACACTTCATCCATCCAGCTTGTATTCTATGGTTGAGATCTCCATCTAATTCTCCGTTCTCTTGCAAGATAGATCCTAGGTAGCGAAAACGGTCACATTCTATAGCCCCCTTGCTCATTTAACACTGTATCCGGGTGCCGATGGAGATACAGCGACCCTTGCTCACTTATCACTGTGCTCAGGCCACACAGCGCGCCACTTACGGGTGACGCCCTAGCTTTAGCGCGATTTCGTTCTGGATTCATATTCATAAGGATTCGACGTGATCATGGAGTGCCGGCTGTCGACTACCTGACGCCCTCCCCCTCCTCCTTTATCCGGGCTTGGGACCGGCAATGTAAGATAAACTTACACGGCGGAGTTGCTCCGTGGCAAGGCAGACTGGAAAAAATGCCCAACCTTTACTCACATTCGAGAAAACACTCCCAACAAGATTGCTTGCTCAAAAATCGAAGAGGCATTACTCTCCGAATCTCGAGAGCCAGACTCTCAACAGGATTACGTGCTAAAAAATCGAAGAGGCATCGCCCTTCGAATCTCGAGAGCTAGACTCCTAACAGGATTACTTTCTCAAAAATCGAAGAGACACTGCTCTCTGAATCTCAAGAGTCAAACTCCCAACATGATTGCTTTCTCAAAAATCGAAGACGCACTGCTCTCCAAATCTCGAGAGCCAGACTCCCAACAGGATTACGTGCTCAAAAATCGAAGAGGCACCACCCTTCGAATCTCGAGAGCCAGACTCCAAACATGATTACTTTCTCAAAAATCGAAGAGACACTGCTATTCGAATCTCAAAAGTCAAACTCCCAACATGTTTGCTTTCTCAAAAATTGAAAAGGCATCACTTTCTGAATCTCGAGAGCCAGATCCCCGATAAGATTGCTTGTTCAAAAACCGAAGAGGCATCGCTCTCTAAACTTCGAGAGCCAGATTTCCTTGGATAAAGCTTGTCTGCAATCTTCACACGCAACATCAGCTTTCCAGATACCACATACCACTTTTTCAAAGTGCTCTGACAAAGTTAAAACACGTGAAGCTTGCAGCTCTCACTACATTGCTATGACCAAGAAGGGTAAATGAATAACACTACTACTTGTTGTTAGGAAGACTCCTATATATGTCGACCTCCATCCTCCACAGCCAGGCAGACCTGCAAATAAAAAAAAATGCTCAACTTTTCTTCACATTCGAGAGGGCACTCTCAGCAAAGTCTTTCGAAATACTCAGCTTATTTTCCCCCCTATAATACCTCTGCAAACCAGCCACACCAGAGCAAGAGTATCTCGTATCATCAGGGTCAAAAGCAAGAGTATCCTATATCATGCTTTTTCCCTATCTTTTCCTTTGCCCTTGTTCTTACTTGCAAAACAAGGAGAAAGAGAGCAATCAGTCAGCACTTGGAATCAAGCTTCCAGTTAGGAACTGACTGCCTGGAACCCCTTACCTGATTACTTACCTGGCATTGCTCTCGAGTACTCATCTTCAACATCTTATGCTTCAAGAAAAGATACAACATCTGCCTGAGGAACAGATAGGGCAAGTGAGAAGGATACAAGGAAACATGTGGAGACAAGCGCAACAGAACACATACCGATTCATCTATTACTTCGTCAACAACAAAAGTATCCCATATCATCAAGGTCGAACGCACTCTTGATTTGATGGACTTGTTTTGACCCTCAAATTCTTGAGTCGACCTTATATTTTGGAGGAAACCAGAAAACCCTCCAGCCCAGTTCAAGAATAAGCATGTGGAAATTTACTTCTTCAAAAGCAAAAGTATCTCATATCATATCTTCTCCATTTGCTTCTCCTCATCCTTGTTGCTGTTTACGACATAAGGAGAATGAGAACAATCAACCGGAAGCCGAAGTCGAACCTCCAATCCAGGTTGCTTGCTTGGAAGTCTAATTGCTTACTTTGTCTGTTACCTCTTTCGACAAATTTCCTAGCTCGGCGACTTGGGGGACTCCTACTATAGGGTTTTGTATCGCACTTGACCAAGCCCGAAACTACAAGTAAGCTTCAAGTGAAATTGATACATTACCTTGTGCATCTTCATCGGTTAAAGATACCACCCCTGGATGGAGGAAAAGTACTTCAAGAGAAGATGCCACATCTACGTATGAGACAAATAAGGCAAGTGAAAATGATACCACACTTCGGTATATAGAAGTTTCATGATTACTCAATGGCTTGGATCTTGCAAGTCCTCAACCGATGAGCTTCCCTCACTCGGGAACTTAGGGGAGCACTGTTTGTACCATACTTGACCAATCCCGAAACTACTGAGCACCGATCAACGTTATACTATCAAGGACCCAGAAGAGTTTCCCTACAACCAGGAGGCCAATCACAGCTCGACATGTGTCGACATCAGAAGCCAATCATAGCACAACACGTGTCAACATCAGAAGCCAATCACAACACGACACGTGTCAATGTCAAAACAAAGCTAGAAACTCTCTTCTATAAATAGAGATCATTCTCTCACAATATTTCCGAATGTCATTTGTACTAAATCATTCACTAGTACTCACTAAAGGAGTGCTTGAACCTATGTACTTGTGTAAACCCTTCACAATTAATGAGAACTCCTCTACTCCGTGGACGTAGCCAATCTGGGTGAACCACGTACATCTTGTGTTTGCTTCCCTGTCCCTATCCATTTACATACTTATCCACACTAGTGACCGGAGCAATCTAGCGAAGGTCACAAACTTAACACTTTCTGTTGTACCAAAGTCCTCACTGATTTTATGCATCAACAAAGATTATAGGAAGTGTTCAAATACTTCCCTGAAAATGTCAACTATCGATCGAGTACTACAATCATGTAGGTTACAAAAGATTTAGGAGAGAGTTCAAATACTCCTTTTAATCGTAAAATTTGTAGTGGAAAAGTTATTGATCGATCAAGTACTACAGTCATTTACGTTGTAAATTAGAGAGAGTTCAAATACTTCTTTTAATCATAAAATCTGAAGCAGAAAAGTCGTCGGTCGATCGAGTAACTCATGTAGATTGTAAAATATTAGGAGGAGAGTTAGAATACTTCCATTGACTGAGTTATGAGTCGTGTAGGTTGTGCTTCAGTACTACATTAAGACTCATAAAATAGTTTTCTTTACGCTTAATCTTATGTCTACTTCTAGATATTGAATTTTGGTTACATACTATCATAATTGCAGTAGTTTGCACTTTGCACTTTGCAGGTTGCAGTGGAAGTGTTAGTAATATAGTTACCAACCAGCCCTTCTGTATGCGCTTATGCGCGTGCGAAAGGCTTTTTTTTACATCACGGTTCGCTACGCACGGCGTCTAGAGTCATTTTTTCTTTTTACATTTGCTCATGCATAAAGACATTGTTATAGTTACAATGTGCTAAGCTCAACGTACAATATTTAATTATAAAATTTGGACTTGTCAAGAGACATTATTTCATTTATTTATTTATTTATTTTTGGCTAAAAAATTGTATGAACTTTTGCACCGTTAGATTTAAATTAAGATATTGCAAGCCTCTCAACTTGAAAAGAGAAGCACATAAACGAAATTAAGCTAAACATGATCTTCATGATCAATCTCCCATATCACAAATGCCACAAAATTGAAACTTTATGTCCAAATGATAGCAAAAAAGTCACATATAAAAAAAAACTAACCCTCTATGTAAAAAAAAAAATCATAGTAAAATTACAAACTTGAAGTCCGAATTAGTCACCCAACATTTACAAACATATCAAATAATAAAATTAATTATACATTTTAAATTATTTCTCGCATTCCTCAAAACTAAAGAAAAATCGTATCGGCAGTAAATTAATCATAACATAATAAGAATGTTAGCTAAAAAGGAGAAACCAATATCCACATACATGCAAACCAAGACATGTTTCTCCTCTTCTTGCCTGTGCAAAGTATTACTCCATCATATCTTTTCTTCCCTGAAACCATCTCTGTTGATGCACAAAATCAGTGAGGATTGGTACAACAGAAAGTGTTAAGTTTGTGACCTTCGCTAGATTGCTCCGATCACTAATGTGGATAAGTATGTAAATGGATAGAGATAGGGAAGCAAACATAAGATGTACGTAGTTCACTTAGATTGGCTACGTCCATGGAGTAGAGGAGTTCTCATTAATTGTGAAGGGTTTACACAAGTACATAGGTTCAAGCTCTCCTTTTGTGAGTAGTAGTGAATGATTTAGTACAAATGACATTAGGAAATATTGTGGGAGAATGATCTCCTTTTATAGAATAGAGTTTCTAGCTTTGTTTTGACATTGACACATGTCGTGTTGTGATTGGCTTCTGATGTTGACATGCGTCGCGCTATGATTGGCTAATGATGTCGACACGTGTCGCGTTATGATTGGCCTCCTGGTTTGAGGGAAACTCTTCTAGGTCCTTGGCGGTATAACGTTGACCGGTGTTCGGTAGTTTCGGGATTGGTCAAGTATGGTACAAATAGTGCTCCCCTAAGTTTCCGAGTGAGGGAAGCTCCTCAGTTGGGGACTTGCAAGATCCAAGCCGCTGAGTAATCACGAAACTTCTAAGTACCAAAGTGTGGTATCGTTTTTATTTACCTTATCTGTCTCATAGGTAGATGTGGCATATTCTCTGGAAGTTCTTTTCCTCCATCTAGCGATGGTATCTTTAACCGGTGGAAATGTATAAGGTAATGTATCAATTTCACTTGAAGCTTACTTGTAGTTTCAGGCTTGGTCAAGCGCGATACAAACCATGTAGTAGGAATCCCCTAAGTCGCCGAGCTAGGACATCTGCCGAAAGAGGTGACAGACAAGGTAAGCAATCAAAGTTCCAAGCAATCAATCCCAGATCAGAAGTTTATTTCGAGTTCCGGCTGATTGTTCTCATTCTCCCTATCTTGCAGGCAGTAAGAAGGATAAAGAGAAGAAAAATGAGAAGAGATAATATGAGATACTTTTGCTTTTGAAGAAGTAAGTTTCCACAGGCTTATTCTTGAACTGGGCTGGAGGGTTTTCTGGTTTCCTCTAGAGTATAAGGCCGACTCAAGAATTTGAGGGTCAAAACAAGTCCATCAAATCTAGAGTACGTTCGACCCTGATGATATGAGATACCTTTGCTGTTGACAAAGTAGTGGTTGTGGCATGGCGAGGCTTTGCTCTTTGGTGACGGTGTCAGTGAAAGGTTGTTAAAGCTTCTCAAGCTATTTGGATAGGGCAATGTGAAGGAAAATGTCCTAGCTAAGAACATGTGAGAATATTTGAACACATAGGCAAACTATTAACATATTAAAGTAGGCATGCATTAAAAAACAATTCTAAAACCCATGACTTTCAAAGCCTAATGAATGGTGAACCATGAGACTCTTCAACAACATTAAAGAGAATGAAGGATTTAGAGATTCATTACCCTTGAAGCTCATCCTTGTTTACACAAGGGATTCACCCAAGTGAAGGGCCTTCAAGTCACCTCCTAGCTTCTTGGATCTTCCTTGTGATTTTCTTCCATTTGATGCTCATTTGCTCCTTGGGGATGTGAGGAAAGTTTCTCCAAGAACACCAAAGATTTGGTGTCTCTAAGTCTCCACACCAAGGATGAGGTGTGAAGATGAAATGGATGACTTAGAGAAGAAAAGATTGCTAGCTATATCTTCTCTAAGTGGCCGGCCTCCTTTAGAGAAAAAGAGAGAAAGTGTTTCTCATCTTTGTCTCAACAAAACCCTAATGAGGTAAAAGCTATAAAGATGCTTTTATATCTCTTTTCTTAGGTGAGTGGCAAACTTGCAATTAAGCAAAACTTCCCACTACCCTTGCTATGGCCGGCCATCTTAAGTGATTGGGCTATTTGCCCATGTTTGTTTTAGTTGTCATACAACTTAAACATAATGGGCCTAGTGGACCAAACCCTTTTGGACCCTGAAGCCCAAAACTAACTTAAAAGCCCAATACGAAAATTTCGTAAAATTAATTAATCTTGACCATTCTCAATTAAACCATTTAATTGCTTATCCATCTTATTTATATTTCTTCACTTTCATCCTTACTCGGTGTACGATCCATTAGGTTCCAATTAGCGAGGCAGTGGGCGATTGTTACTCTTAACGATTGATTGTGAATTGAAACAACATTTCAATTCTCCCTTTGTTGAAGATTAGTGTTTGCTAATCTTCAGGGCTTCCACAAACCATGAGTGACACCTAGCAGTATGTCATGGCTACCTAAGCTAAGTAGAAGTGGTTGGAAATCCTATCCAGTTACAATTACAATGCAATACGGTCATTCTCTAATACAATACTCTTAATCACATTGTTTGAGTGATAGCTTGTTTCATGTCTACTATCCAATGTGATACTTCTTTATATGATTCAATTGAATATGATTTGGAATATACTTCCTAAGTCATATTCGTATGCTTTAGCCAAAGACTTCCGAATCATATCTTAGAGTATTCTCCTTCCATCATGGAAGGTTAGAGATCCCTTGTTGTGCATTCATATGCCTACATGACTAGATAGCTTGACCCCAACAATGTCGTGGACACTCTCGATGGAATGCCTTTGACATGATCAAAGATGAATGACCTAACCATTAGACATCTATGATGCCTCAGGTCAAAGGACTACTTTGCATATTTCAACTAACAAGTTCTTACATGACATGTATGTTCGAACTCTCTTTTGATCGTTGTTCAGTGTACTCGATTACTCTTTCGAGCACCTATGTGTTTGTCTTAGTGTCCAACACTAAATTACTTGAGACTAGTCATACTCACGCTTGAGTTGACATAACACATACTAACCTTAGCGGATTGTCAATGCCCAATTGGCAATCCTATGGCTAGGAACGTTTTAGGAATGAACATAAGAGAAAGGTCTCGTTAATCTAACTTACTTAAATCCCTTATCTCTTAGATCAAATACATTCCTTGGATTCCCTTATTCCTTAAACACATGATACAATAAATAGTGATTAACAATAAGCTTTGCCCTTTATTAAACATATAATAGTTTAATACAATAAGTATTCCAAAAGCTATTACATCAAATGAGTGTCTTTGTGGGCATACTTCCAACACAATGATGTCGAGCTTGGATTTGACTTAGACTCATCCGTCTGGATTATGGGGTTCTGCATGGGGCGTCGTGCTATAGTGATCTGTTCCAGCTCATCGTTGAACCTTCTGCTTCAATCTTTTGCATCGCAGAAGTGGTGTGCAACCTTTGCATTTGAATGGTTCTTTAAAGCACTACTTCTCAGCGACTCATCCATGCGTGGCAGCTTTAGTGTAAAGCGTCAATATCGTATCAACTGTTCTGAGGTATTTGCCGAAGGACTTCGTGACCTTGACAACATTTGAGGATGAGTACTCGAGAGCAATGTTAGGCAAACAACCATGCAAAGATTCTGGGCAATCAGTTCCAGATCAGAAGTTTGATTCCAAGTGCTGACTGATTGCTTTCTTTCTCATTATCTTGCATGTAAGAGCAATGGCAAAGGAAAAGAAAAAGAAAAAGCATGATATGAGATACTCTTGCTTTTGACCCTGATGATATGAGATACTCTTGCTCTGGTGTGGCTAGTTTGCAGAGATATTATTGGGGGGAAGAAAACTGAGTATTTCGAGATACTTTGTTAGGAGTGCCCTCTCAGATATAAGGAACGGTTGAGCATTTTTGCAAGTCTGCCTGTCCGTGGAGGATGGAGGTCGACATATATGAGAGTTTCCCCAACAACAAGTAGTAATGTTATTCCTTTACCCTTTTTGGTCATAGCAATGTAGTGGGAGCTACAAGCTTCATGTGTTTTAACTTTGTTAGAGCATTTTGAAAAAGTGGTACGTGGTATCCGGAGAGTTGATGTTGCGTGTGAAGATTGCAGACAAGCTTTATCCTCTGGCTCTCGAAGCTCGAAGAGTGGTGCATCTTCAGTTTTCGGGCAAGAAGATGTTAAAGATATGGCTCTCGAAATTCAAAGAGTGTTGCCTCTTCGATTTTTGAACAAGCAGTCATATTGGGAGTCTGACTTTCGAGATTCGAAGAGCGGTGCCTATTCGATGTTTGAGAAAGTAATCTTGTTGAGAGTTTGGCTCTCGAGATTTGAATAGCGGTGTCTCTTCAATTTTTGAGAAAGAAATACTGGTGGGAGTCTGGCTTTCGAGATTCGGAGAGTGGTGCCTCTTCAATTTTTTAGCAAGGAATCCTATTGGGGGTATGTCTCTCGAGATTCTGATAGCGATGCCTCTTCGATTTTTGAGCAAGTAATCCTTGGGGGATCTGGCTTTCGAGATTCGGAGAGCAGTGCCTCTTCGATTTTTGAGCAAGCAATCTTGGTGGGAGTCTGGATCTCGAGATTCGGAGAGCGGTGTCTCTTCGATTTTTGAGCAAGTAATCCTATTGGGGGTATGTCTCTCGAGATTCTGAGAGCAATGCCTCTTCGATTTTTGAGAAAGCAATCCTATTGGGAGTCTGGTTCTCAAGATTCGGAGAGCGGTGCCTCTTCGATTTTTTGAGCAAGTAATCCTGCTATGAGTGTTTTCTTGATGTGAGTAAAGGTTGGGCATTTTTGCCAGTCTGCCTTGCCACAGAGCACGGAGGTTGACACATATAAAGACTTTCCAGTTATCAAGTAGTGGTGTTGTTCCTTTACCCTTGTGGGTAATCGTAGGGTAGCTGGACCTTCAAAATTTATGTGTTTAAACTTTGTCAAAGTTCTTTGGCAAAGTTATCTATGGTACCCGAGGAGCTGATGTTGCGTGTGGGGATTGTCGACATATTTTACTCAGGAAAATCCGCTTCTCGAAATCCGGAGAGTGATGCCTCTTCAATTTTTGAACAAATGGCCCTGCTACATTTTCTTTTATAGGGGCACCAATTGTGTGCAAGAAGTACATTCAGATAGTTATTGCTTGTAAGAATTTTCCTCTTTTTTTTGTACTTCAGAGATTTATTGGACCTCATTTCTCCTTCATCGTTTCTGAAAATCTCTGGCCCATCCGACCAGCGCTTTGACTTGAACTTTGGTGAAGAGGCATCCATACCTTCTCAAGACAACATATGGCGCCCATCCTTCTTATCCCCTACTGGTCCTCTTACCGTTGGGGACTCTGTGATGAAGAATGATATGACCACTGTGGTGGTGGCCAGGAACCTTCTCACTCCCAAAGATAACAAACTACTTTTCAAACGGTCTAATGAGTTGGCTGTTAAGGATTATCTGGCTCTCAGTGTTTAGTGTGCAGGTTCTGTGTCTAATATGGCCCAATGCCTATTTGCTCGAACCTGCCAAGTTGAATCATTGGCGACTGAAGTGATAAGTCTCAAACAAGAGATCAGAGAGCTCAAGCATGAGAATAAACAGTTGCACAGACTCGCACATGACTATGCTACAAACATAAAGAGGAAACTTGACCAGCTGCAGGAATCTGATGGTCAGATTTTAGTTGATCATTAGAGGTTTGTGGGTTTGTTCCAAAGGCATTTATTGCCTTTGTATTCTAGGGTTGTACCGCGTAATGAAGCTCCAAATGATCAACCTCCTGTGCCTCCTCCTTTTGGGGTTCTGCCTAGTACTGAGGCTCCGAATGATCACCCTCTGATGCCTCATCTTTCTGGGGCTCTACTGACTGCTGAGACTTCTCCTGAGCAACCTTTGTGAAGGCTCCCTCTTGTTTGTTTATTTTGATTCATGTATATGTACATATTTGTAACTTATCGAAGATATCAATAAATAAGCTTTACTTCATTTCAACGTGTTGTGTTAAATACACTAAGGCCTCCTTCACTAAGTTCTTTGAATTTTTTCTTTTGTTGAAACTTGTATGTTGAAGCTTTATGAGTGAAGCATGTAGGTTGAGGTAATGCTCCCTTAATTTCCTGAGTGAGGAAAACTTCTCGGTTGAAGACTTGAAAGATCCAAGTTATTGAGTAGTCGTGAAACTTCCAAGTACCAAGGTATAGTAGCATATGATAGGAGTTCCCCAAGTCTCCGGTCGAGGGAGTTGACGAAGGTGGTGTCTTGCTAATAGCCAAGTTTCTAAAGTAACAAAACTTCTCTATTTTCCTTTCTAAGTGGTAGCCTAAAACCTCTTTCATATATACTTGTTATGAAAGTTGTTAGGCCCAAAGAATGGGAGACCTTTTTTTTCTTTTAATTTTTTTTTTGAATTTTTTTTTTCGAATTTTCGAATTGTCGAATATATATATACACATATATATATTTTTAAGCTTTATAGATGAAGCTTTGTAGATGAAGCTTTGGTGTTGAAACTTTGTAGATGAAGCTTTGGTGTTGAAGCTTTGTAGATGAAGCTTTGGTGTTGAAGTGTTGTAGGTGAAGCTTTGAGGTTGAAACTTTGAGGTTGAAGCTTTGTTGGGTACCATGAATTGATTTTGCTTCATACTATCTTGATCAAGAGTGTGAAGCTTTTGGCATTTGTAATTGAAGCTTTGGTGTTGAAGCTTTGTAGGTGAATCTTTTGTGTTGAAGCTTTGTAGGTGAAGCTTTGGAGTTGAAGTTTTTGTAGGTGAAGCTTTGGAGTTGAAGCTTTGTAGGTGAAGCTTTTGTTTTGAAGCTTTGTAGGTGAAGCTTTTGTGTTAAAGCTTTGTAGGTGAGGCTTTCGAGTTGAAGCTTTGTAGGTGAAGCTTTCGAGTTGAAGCTTTGTAGGTGAAGCTTTCGTGTTGAAGCTTTTGTAGGTGAAGCTTTGGAGTTAAAGCTTTGTAGGTGAAGTTTTTGTGTTGAAGCTTTGTAGGTGAAGCTTTGAGGTTGAAGCTTTGTAGGTGAAGCTTTGTTGACGTCATAATTTGATTTTGCTTTACACGATCTTGATCAAGAGTGTGTGAAGCTTTTGAGAATTGTAGTTGTCCTCCATTTGTTGAAGCTTTTGCTGGTGAAGCTTTTGTGGTGAAGTTTTGTAGGTGAAGCTTTATTGGATACCATGAATTAATTTTACTTTACACTATCTTGATCAAGAGTGTATGAAGTTTTTGAGAATTGTAGTTGCCCACCATTAGTTGAAGCTTTTGTTGGTGAAGTTTTTGTGGTGAAGCTTTTGTCGTGAAGCTTTGTTGGGTACCATGAATTGATTTTGCTTCACACTATCTTGATCAAGAGTGTGTGAAGCTTTTGAGAATTGTAGTTGCCCTCCATTTGGTGAAGTTTTTGTGGTGAAGTTTTTGTGTCCAAGCTTTGTAGGTGAAGCTTTGTTGGGTACCATGAATTGATTTTGCTTCACACTATCTTGATCAAGAGTGTGTGAAGCTTTTGAGAATTGTAGTTGCCCTCCATTAGTTGAAGTTTTTGTTGGTAAAGCTTTTGTGGTGAAACTTTGTTGGGTACCATGAATTGATTTTGCTTCACACTATCTTGATCAAGAGTGTGTGAAGCTATTGAGAATTGTAGTTGCCCTCCATTTGGTGAAGCTTTTGTGGTGAAGCTTTGTTGGGTACCATGAATTGATTTTGCTTCACACTATCTTGATCAAGAGTGTGTGAAGCTTTTGAGAATTGTAGTTGCCCTCCATTAGTTGAAGTTTTTGTTGGTAAAGTTTTTGTGGTGAAACTTTGTTGGGTACCATGAATTGATTTTGCTTCACACTATCTTGATCAAGAGTGTGTGAAGCTATTGAGAATTGTAGTTGCCCTCCATTTGGTGAAGCTTTTGTGGTGAAGCTTTGTTGGGTACCATGAATTGATTTTGATTCACACTATCTTGATCAAGAGTGTGTGAAGCTTTTGAGAATTGTAGTTCCCCTCCATTTGGTAAAGCTTTTGTGGTGAAGCTTTGAGGTTGAAGCTTTGTTGGGTACCATGAATTGATTTTGCTTCACACTATCTTGATCAAGAGTGTGTAAAGCTTTTGGCATTTGTAGTTGTCCTCCATTTGTTGAAGTTGTTGAATTTCCTTTTTTTTTTTTTTTTTTTTTGGGAAAACTAGAAATTTGAAAATGTGGGAGAGACAACATATACAAATTTTGCTTCCACACTGTTGAGCAAGAGATTGTGATGCAAGCCACACCTTGTAGTAGTCAAAGGTTGTGTGTTGTGGCTTCCTTCGCTCTCCATGTTGGAGAGGGATGCTTGGTCAAAAGAGAATGTACGAATGGTGAAAACCAGCTTCACAAAGCTAAAGATAGTGGGAATAAGTGTCGTTCCCACAAACGGCACCCAATGTTGATGCACAAAATCAGTGAGAACTTTGGTACAACAGAAAGTGTCAAGTTTGTGACCTTCGCTAGATTGCTCCGTGGATAAATATGTAAATGGATAGAGACAGGGAAGCAAACATAAGATGTACATGGTTCACCCAGATTGGCTACGTCCACGGAGTAGATGAGTTCTCATTAATTGTGAAGGGTTTACACAAGTACATAGGTTCAAGCTCTATTTTTGTGAGTAGTAGTGAATGATTTAGTACTAATGACATTAGGAAATATTGTGGAAGAATGATCTCATTTTATAGAAGATAGTTTCTAGCTTTGTTTTGACATTGACATGTGTCGTGTTGTGATTGACTTCTGATGTTGACACGTGTCGTGCTATGATTGGCTTCTGATGTCGACACGTGTCGCGCTGTGATTGGTCTCCTGGTTTGAGGGAAACTCTTATGGGTCCTTGACGGTATAACGTTGACCGATGTTCGGTAGTTTCGGGATTAGTCAAGTATGGTACAAACAATCTCTATTCCAAGCATTCGTAAACCAAACTTTGTAATAATTCCAAGTTCTGAGTGGTAGCAATTTGAAACAAAGGGCAATCTCGCTACAGTTGAAGCAAGGTGTGACTAAGGACTATTAATCACTGCAAGCATCAGTTACATTCAAAATAAAGTTATGACTCTTAACTAATATATATGCATTGAATGGAATTAGTGTCATTTTTTATCCGATACAATACCTTAATAAAATTAAACCATAAATTGTTAACATAATAGTGCCACACAATTAGGGGTTCGTGAAATCACGAAAAAAATAAGATAAAAATATACATTAATGTACCTTAAAAACTTGATAGCAATATCTTCGTCACTCAAGATTAATGAGTACATCCGCCTTGCATTACATTAGTAATCAATATAAATTGGAAACCATCGTATTAAAATGGACAGTGAAACTAAAATCCCCCCACCCTTTAAATTATGCAAAAATGAGTAACCATTATTTAACTAATAAATTAGTATATAATAATGAAGTTAACAGAAATTTTCGTACTTCTTGCAATAAAACAAATGGAAAGGGGGTTGAAACCTTTCATAGTCGGATGGTGTAAAATATACTTCTTCTGTATTTTTCCTATCAAACCAACTTCAAAACTGATTATACAAATTAAAAAATTTCAAACGTTCACTAACCCAGAAACCAAAAATGAAAATTTTATTAAATTAATTAAAATAAACTCATTGGCAGAAGGAACATAAAAATGAAAATTTCTACTAATTAATTCAAAAAAACTAATTCGTAGGAGGAACATAAACAACCTTTTGAATTAATCTAAAGAGATACAAACTAAAAATACTAAGATTAAGATTGACAGGAGGAAATGATTGAGAATTGAGAATAAAAGATAAAGATTGAGAGTTGAGAAGTTGTACCGAGGAAGACTCTTTGTCATCGTCAATTTGTCTCTCTATTTCATCCTCTGCCGTGCCCTCGTTCTCTTCTTCTTCTTCTTCTTTATATTTGCAATGAACGGAGAAACAATTTGCTATAAAAAAAATATATATTTGTGTAATTAGATAATATGTAGCGAATCTAGTTGAGAAGAAATTGGGAATTTCGTAAAATTGAGACTCTGTGCACGTTTCTCTTTTTTTATTCTTAAATTTAAATGAGATTTGTGTAAGGATTTATCAAACTGCTTTTTACTCAACGTGGGTGCAGTTTTCAGTTTCCACGTTCTATTTTTTATTTGAGGGATTTATCATGTCTCTTTTGTATTTTTTTTAATCAAAATTTTTTTTGCTGAATTTTTATCAATTGTTTTTCAATAAAATAATATATTGGTTAGTTCAGTTTGATAG
Source organism: Malus sylvestris (assembly GCF_916048215.2). NCBI lineage: Eukaryota > Viridiplantae > Streptophyta > Magnoliopsida > Rosales > Rosaceae > Malus > Malus sylvestris. Next base: position 2,996,505 of record NC_062264.1, on the reverse strand, counting down.
AAATTCTGCTTTTTGCTGAATGTTGGGTGCAATTTTTCAGTTTCACGTTTTATTTTTTATTTGAAGTATCAGTCCTTTTTTATTTGTTGTTTTTTTTTCATTTTTTCCCAATAAAATAAATTTTTACAAATTTTTATACATTTATATGGGATAATAATCTCTCTCCCAAAATGGAGAAGGAGTGGGGTTATTGGCCCCCTTTTCTAGTGAGATTTAATACACGTCTTCCCCATTTTTTTTATTTTTTATTTTTTCTTCTAATAAAATGAATTTTAGATTTATGGTTTTTTTACAAAAATTGCCCTTGCGTGTTTTCATGTATCAAATTCAGTCAATTCTAATTTTTTTTTTAAGGGGCTTTTCAGTCTAATTATTTTTTGTGAAGCCTTGAGACACCAAAGTGTACTTTTGGCTTTCTAATATTAGAGATTAGAGATATCCCACATAATATCAACACTAGTCATTATCCTTCGTCACATCTCAATGTTGCTCCTACCCTCTCGCTTGAATTATCCTTTATCGACGGTTACCAGTACATATATACCTTTTTTTATTTATCTCATCTAATTTGTTTATCTACACCAGAGAGCTAACCTCAATAGCTCATTTACCATATGAAATACTTTTGGTCACCGCATTTAAGTAATAATAATGCTAATCACTTTATTAATTGTCTGTTAAAGTATTATCTTCATTAAAGTTTCAGTGTAAGATACTGGTCAACTAGGGACCGGTCAACTAGGGACCAAAATCAAAGTTTTCGATTATTTTATATGGCAGGTGATAATAAACTTAGAATCTTAAAATTATGTGATGACACGCTGACGTAAAATTTCAGTATGTATTTCTTCTTTCTCTTGAAATTGGAATAAAAATTAACTTGGTTCATCTACAATTCACTATGTGGCCGATTCACGGAATTTTATGCTTATAATCGGAAACGTTCGTATTATAATTTTTTTTTTAGATATTATTACTACAAAAAATCAATAAGAATATGATATCATTTAGTCATCAAACTGTATAAAAACAAATAGATGGACCCGATAAAAGAACTATGAATCGTCTATCTATTTTCTATCGTTAATTAATTGAATGACCTTATTTTCAATTAATTTTTCGTAGAAATAATCTTTACAAAAGATTTATAATACAAACGATTCAAATCATAATAAATCGGCCACGTAATGAATTAAGGAATAACTCCTCCTCAATCTTAAAGACATCCCCAAAATATTCTAATTCCTTTTTTAGATTTTAAATGATGACCTTAATTGGTGACCATCAGAGACCATATAAAAAAAAACAAGGTTTTATTATTAACACCCCATATTTTGTTGACTACACACCATATAATAATTTAATATTAAATTGCTGATAAAATGACTATTTAAGCCCTAAAATGTTCTAAAAATTAAAAAGTAGATTCTAAATACACCCCAAGTTCTTTCTTTGAGTCATGCCTAAAATTTACTCCTACGCTCTCACATAAGCAATATGACTATTTTTCTAGAAAAAGAATGAACAGGTTTTCCATAAAAGTTTGAAAACTCAATGTGAGACTCCATCACTTCAATATATATACATATAACTGCAAGACTTAAACCGTTTTGCCCTCGAGTCAATTTGGGTGAGGCTTGTGTCCCTTTGTCTTTGCTTTAATGAAAATCCATTTCGACTAAAAGAAAGATTGAAGAATTATATTGGTTACTGATATGAAAATTGGAGGAAACAAGTTTGTGAAGACGAATACGCGAGTTTGATGTGGGGTGTATGTGAGGAGTTTAGGGTGTGAGGGTAGCTTGGGAAAAAATGTGGGGTGTATAATGTATTAAGATATTTTTTAATTTAAAAAGTAGATGTGGGGTAGACCTGACATTCGTGTCGTGTTTTTCTTGTTGTGTCGTTTTCGTGTCATACCCAATATCTTAACAGGTCGTGTCGTGTAACACCAGTTAAAATAATCGTTTAAAATAATCCGACCCGATAATATTAACAGATAATATGACCCAACCCGTTATCTGTTAAGGAAAATATATTTTAAACCAATAAATAATCAAATGAAAAACATAATACTAAATAAGTATATACATACCATATTGTCACATCCAAAATATAAAAACACAATTTTCTTTTTAAGTATATATTTACATACCCAAAATAAAAGCATAATAAAAAAAACATTAGAACATTACAAAATATCAAATGTTCAAAATATTTGCAAAATTGAGGACATTGGAACATTAGAACATTGGAACCTTGCATGTTTTCTTCCAATCAAACCCTTCAATTTTCCTCAATCACCATGGGAAACATGTTAAGTAAAATTTATTCTAGTAATGATAATAATTGTCACATCCCAACCCGGGCTCAACTCCACCGTAGCATGATATTGTCCGCTTTGGGCCCCAACCACGGCCTTATGGTTTTGTTTCTGGGAATTCACACGAGAACTTCCCAGTGGTGAACGCGCTTAACTTGGGAGTTCCAATGGAATATGAAACTAGTGAGTTCCCAAAAGGTCTCGTGTTAAGTATAGATCAGAATATACTTATAAGGCTTACATGATCCACTCCCCTAGGCGATGTGGGATATTACAATAATGAACTCTCATAATAAAAATAAATAATGACTAATGCTGTATGCATAATTTACTGAACAATTATGGGGGCCAAAGAGATAGGGAAGGTGCGGCAATAGTAAAGAGAAAGAGAGATGTGTAATTGTGGGTGTGTTCTATTTCACCCCCATTGTGCCTTTATTTATAGTAGTAGCATAGGTAAAAACCTTTCCCATTATGATTATAACATTTAATAGGTAATCAACTCCTAATAGAATATAAGAGATATTATAAGATATACTAGGATTTACACAATTATATTCATAATCTAATAGGACTGCAACAACTAAAACTTTTTTTTTTAACTTATATAGAATAATAATACAAAACTATATATTTAATATAGAATATATTGTATATATTAATATGATTATTGTATTTTATAATAAATCTTTTAGTAATTAAACTTTAAAATTATCAAAATAATTTTTTTCTTAACGGGTTATTCACGTGTTACCCGCGTGTATATTCGTGAAGAACCTGTTATTAATGAGTTCAACGGGTCACCCGATAATGACACGATTAGTTATCATGTTGATCCAAAATTAATTATTTTCGTATTACCGTGTCATGTCAGAAACTGATTGATTTAATGTGAGGCGCTTTTAGTATGTGGGATGTAACCAGGGATGCTAATAAAATAACCCAAAAAACAAACAAAAAAAAGTGTAGATTCATAATATTTCTATGCTGTTCCCCCCTTGCCCGGCAGGATCTTAATCCTTAATTTTTTTTGTCCGAGTGTCAGGATGCTCAACTTTAACTAGCATCATTGCAACAGTACCCCTATAATAAAAGAACATTAACTTTATATTTTATTTTATTCTGAAAAAAAAAAAACATATTGAATATTTTGACGAAAAAATTCAAAAGAAACGCTAAGTAGACTTTTTTATTTTATTTTAAAGCAATATTACTTACATTAATATCTCTAACTTATAAGTGAAGAAAAATATTATTAAATTGTAGTATTAATTGAAAATATCTATAGACTCTTCGACATTTCATATTTTTTACACAATATTTTATAATATTATTACAAAAATTAACATTAAATTGTATAGTAACAGAAAATTCATAAACTTTCTAGTAAGTCCCTTTTAACAATGCTATTCTATCAGCCACACTTATTTTTCATGACTAATATATTTAAAAATATCATCAGTAAAAAGACAGAAATGACATCGAGCAAATCAAATAAATTGGAAGTTGTTTTTACAAAGAGAAAGCCATCTAGAAATCAATCACGCTAAGTTGCCAATTCAGTTATAAAGCTGCTGCTATACATTTGACAGAGAGAAAGCTCAAGAGCTGCTTCTGCTGCTATTCAAGCTAGCTAAAGCTAAAACTTATCGGACTATGATTATCTTCCATCTTTTTTCTATCCCCTTCATTTTCCTTTTCTTACATTTTCTATTTTATCTTTTTCTTTCTATATAAAATTAATATAAGAGATTGATGTGGCTTAACCGTGACCGTTTAGATAGAAGGGGAGGGAAGGAGAGGGGAAAAAAGAGGGGAGTGAATCTTAATCCAAACTTATCTAAGCTGCCACAGCTTGTCAGGTTCTTGTTTGTCTTTTTCCCCACCAAAAATAAGCCACTCAGAAGTCAGGAGAGATGATTCTCGTCGGATCATCTTTATGAGAATTTTGGAAATCTTTCAATCATATTCGTTCATCGTACATTATGCAGTCAATTATCGTCAGATACCGTTTATATTCAATTTTAAATAAAAAATTTACAATAATTTTTTACTGCATGATGTACGATAAACATATATGATTTAAGAATCCTCGAAATTTTCGCATCAGAGTAAAGACAGTCATCTCTCCCAATTCTCACTTTCCCATGCATGCATAAAATACTACGGACACTTGCAGTGATCTAAGTACAAAAGTTGAAGGTTTTTTTTTTTCTTTTTTACAAGAAGAATAGGTTGTTTCATTATTAAAAATAAATAAAAAATAAAAAAAAATAAAAAAATAAAAAAAAGAAAAAGAAAAAGTACAAGAGATGTAAGATGGTTACTACTAGGGATAAGCAAAATGGATACCCATGGATTTGGATAACCACGGTTACATACCCATTAAAATTCACAGTTACGGTTATGAATAATCGTTTAGACGAACAAAAGGTTATGAGTATAACCGTTTATCCGTGAAATTTAAATGGACGGTTATGGGTATTACTCACGGTTATAACGGGTATCCATCAATTATGAGTATTACCCGTCGTTATAACGGGTATTCATTTACCCATATATATATATATATATATATATATATTGTACACTCAGAAAGAAAATAGAAGATATTGTATACCACTACAATGCGACATTGATGATCATCAAGCCCTTCCCTTTGTAGGTGCTAAGATATATATATTAGAGTGGAGAAGGACTAAGGATCGCTTTTGTTTGCCTTTTTTTTTTTTTGATAACTGAGTGTACAATGTAAACCTTTTGTGATTACTTACCTACGTTGGATTCATGCTAATTGGTGTCGGTGTTCCTAAATGGGATACTAATTTAATTTATACATTTCTTTTGTAGGCCTCTTTTAGTGACAACGAGTCGATGAGACTTTGTGATTGAACGTGCTAAAGCATTAGTGTTCGAAAGTGTTTAGTTTCGGAATATTTTGGAGCTTTGAATCATCTAGTATTCAAGATAATGACTACTTTTTGTTTCTAAAAGCTTTACTTTGTAGTCATATGGATTATAATTAAAGACTTGCTTGGGTGTAGTAGAAAAATATCGTTCGTAAACTATTATTTCAATTATTGAAATTGTATGAGGACTTAAATGATTAAAATAGGGAAATGCATGCTAAAATGTACTTATAATGGTGTTTAATTGTTAGAAAACGAAAATTATGACAAATTTTTCTTTTGTAATTTTCAAGTTGTTAAAAAAAAACATGTAGACGGGTGAAAAAAGGGTAAATGGGTAAAAAAAAAGGATAAACGGGTTAAAAATGGGTAAACGGGTAAATGGTTATGGTTAAATGGGTAAACGGTTATGGTTAAATGGGTACATATTTATGAGTATGGTTAACCGTTTATAAACGGGTATGGGTATGGGTATAACCGTTTATGCAATTACCCAACGGGTAAACGGTTATGCGGGTATGAACATAAACAATTATGGGTAAATAACCACGGTTATTTGCCTGGCTTAACCGTTGCACATCCATAGTTACTACTTACATACTCTCCAGTTACTAATTCTATGATTTGTAGATGATTTGGACAACTTTGTCACAAAAAGTTGGTAGACTCAACAAACCTAAGCATCAAGATTTACAAAAACCATCACAAATAGTGAGGTCACATCATATCGCCTAGGCGACACAAACCTGATCTAGGCGGTACAAACCCGATTTAGGCGATACAAAAGTTGAACTTGATGACTAATGACTATAATAGGAGAATGACTTATATGAAACGAGTTTGCTGAAATTATAGTGTTCCGATTCTATTATACAATGATATGCATAAGTTTTTTTCTCTACAAGACATTACTTTATTGAATATTTGATCTCAATTTACACTTGTATGGTTACTTTATCAATGTTACTTAGGTTTTCACCTTTGTAGTGAGAGGTTGTAATTTATGTTGTGACCAAAGTGGGATAACCAAAAACTTCACGGGGCAAACTTGCGAGAAACCCAATTATCTACAATGAAGAAGCTATACACACAAGTATTTATGCATCCGTTTGAGGTCCTATATGTAATGTTTCATTAGTTAAGTTCCTTAATGATGTAAGATAATAGTCTCATTCTCCTAGACCATGGTTTCAATCTTAATCCAATTCAAGAAATTTGTGGTCGCTCACTATCGATCTTAATCCAATGGTACAGAAAGTACAACAACAAAAGTTAAATAACCATCTACCATTGAATTAAGATTGAATGGTAGATGACCACAACTTTCTTGAATCATGGTGTCCACATAAGCCTAATGGGTCTAATGGGAAGGCAAAACACTCATTTTCTCTCGTGCATCTCTTTAAAATAAGAAGAAAAAAACCCTAGGTAATCCCTTGCCCTTAGAGTAGAATAGCGTTGTATCAAAAAACAAAAACGTCTCAACAAAAGCCGAACTTGCAACAAGAAGCCAATAAAGTAAATCTATACTTTGTTTCTCACAGTGTCAGAAGTACTTGCATGAATACAAGCTATATGTATAAAAGAAAAGGAGCGATTTAGGTATTGACATGTTTTTACCAAGGCATAGAAGTACATGTTATGTTAGTTAAGCTCTAGGGATATCCGGCTTGGTTAGCAGAAAAAATGGTTCTTCTCACCGGTTCTTCTCGGAGGGAGGGTGTGTGAACTGCTATAGATCTTAGCCTCCAAGTTTATGGGATACGTCTTCCCTTCGGTTCTAACTCCAACAAAATGGTAAACAAAAGGCCGTCCCGCAGTAACAGAGGGTTGATTAGGATGATCCTCCAAGTACGTGTAGCAATTTTTGATATTACAGCAAGTGAAAAACAAAACACACATACACATCCACAACCACTTATCCACATTGCTATTCAAATGCTAGGTATACAAGAAACCAACACTCAGATGGCATTGCTAGTACGAGCTATTCTCTGAGCTTCTTCCAAGTCCTTCAAGAACCTGCATTTTCCAGAGAAGGAATAATTGAAGCGGGACATCTTATTTTAGACAATTTCCATAAGCTAAAGTAACTAACTAGAATACCCTCCAATAATTTCAACAGATAATTCAAAACCTCCAAAGAAAAAGTATTAATATTTGTTCCAAAATCACTTAAGCAACTATCTACTCATCACAATATCCCATTGTCCATAATTGGTTAGGTGTAAGTGGATGCTTATTTATCACGTTCTTGAAAACTTCTAGGAACTCAAATTGTAGATGATTTGGACCAATACAAACTAGTAGTGCAACCCGAAATAACCCAAAGAACTGAATATTTATAAAGGTCGTACCCAGTGCACAAGGCTCCCGCTTTACGCAGGGTTTGGGAGAGGTGAATGTCGGCTAGCCTTACCCCTATTTATGGAGAGGCTGCTTCCAAGTCTCGAACCCGAGACCTACCGCTCATGGGCGAAGGCACTTGCCATCGCACCAAATGCGACCTCTAAAGAACTGAATATTTATCATGCCAAAAATTCTCAAACTTGCATCCAACACAAGAAAGAAGTGGTATCAAGTTGGACCACTCAAATATTGGACCACTCAAATACCGTGTTTGAGATCCAAGCATTAGGTGCAGCTAGTACAGCAATGTAAACTTCTTTTTCACTTATAATGCAAGTGTTTTGGTAAAGATGACCTGAAACATACCTTTTAGAATTGAGAATCACAGAACCACCAAGTATAAAACGAATTCCAGTATTCATAGCATTTTGTAAAGCTACACAACGAGACTCCTCATACGTTGTCCCCCCAACAATGAAAATGACCACTTCTTGAGGCCTGCATAGAGATAGGAGGCATAATTCAAAACAATGAGTCAAAATATAGTATTCTTCTATCCTCACACTATCATATTATAACTTTAACAAGATGATGAAGAGTCTATCACGAATTTCAGAGATTTATGCTAGGCTGTGGGTCCTTATAGAAAACCAGACAAGATAAAGTGAGATGGACAGAAACAAGGTCGGGCAACTTGAGAGGAAGGGAAAAAGGATGATCAAGCAGCTGGTAATTAAAAACAGGAAGGGCTTATACCCAAGTCATTTGAGATGTCTAGGGAAAACCAGCAAGAAACCTGGACACTAACACATGGTGTCTGAAATTATGAAAATTATGAACTGCGATGCATTCATGAAAACCAGTGATTAAGTTTAAGGTACTTTAGATGGCCATCCTGCCTACAGGTCGAGGTAGTATAGCCTCAATGCCCTCCTACCTTGTCCACAAGCATTGATTTCTATGTATCTGACCAGTGAGCTCAACATTGAATAATGAACTGTCAATAAGATATAGGTTTGTATAAAGAAGCACCCAACAAAATGGGTGGCAGCATAGCATAAAGGAGCTTCATTTCAACATTCCTTGAGGTTTAAATGTTGGAGATATGAAATTCCAAAAATTAGTAAAATCCTCTAATCTAAAACACATAATATTCGAAGGTTGGAGACATGTGGGTAGCATCAATTGAGTACATCTACATCTTACATATATTAAAACATGGGCTAAAAGTGTGAATGAAACAACACCATCACCTAGCTGCAGCTAGATTATAACTTAAAAGTGACTTCCTAGGGAAATTGCTTTAAAATGAAATAGAATAAGACTTCAGACACCAACCTGCCCTGCTGGAAATGATTTCCCACAAATGGGTAATCCACATCTCTCAGCCGTCCCTTGGTGATGCTTTCCATAGTTTGGAAGAGAAGAGGCTGGTGTTGTGTGTACACATTCTCAACCCCCTACAGCACATAAGACATTATCTATAAGCTTGTAAAGCACACCCTACAATATGCACAGAGTATAAACTTTCCCAAACAAACCTTCAGCCCACGAGCCATGTTACGTGCGATGTTTAAGAAATCTCGATTTCCATAAAGATCCCCGGTTCGCTTATCCACACCCGCTTGCTTCAAGAGAAACTGGACAAGCTGTAATTCCACAATAGACAATTTATTAAACCCGTGAAATTACTCTAGTAGCTAAAATAAAGGTACATTAGAAGCTTAGGGTCTAATTGCTGCTCAGATTGAGCTTCCAAAAGATGGTCAATCTCCAAAACAATGGACGAGCATAACTAAAATAAAAATCACCACCATCAACTATCTGAATGAAAGTATCTTTTGAAATACCAAAAGTGTCAGGCTTTAGGAATGGAAAATTCCCACTTAAACACAGATATGTGACCCCCTTCCTCCCAAAGAAAAATGAAGGAAAAAAGTACATGAGGGTGAAAGAATCCAAACCAAGGATGCTATTGGTTATATTACCCCAGGCTTGTACTTGGGAGACTTGGATGACAGTTTGTTAAATAACTGCATTAGTTGCACAGGACTCTCCTTCTCATAGCGTAAAGCATACAGCATGACAAGTCGTAGGCGGTCAATATCAGATACGCTTTCATTGTTTAATAGATTTGTCACTGCCTGCAATATACGTAGGAAAAAGAGATTGTTGTTTCTGACTTCGAATTCAAATTTCAAGACGGTTAAAGTTGTTATCTCAAAGTCAATAACAGAACAAGTATATGGTAATGGTACAAAGCAACTAAAAATCAAATTCTGATATAACTTGCAACATGAATAGTAAGGCAAACAAAAACAAGAGTGGTAGATCTTGTCTTGTTTCAACTTTATAGCACTAATTATTTTGTCCGGCTAAAAAATAATTGTAAATTAATTTCAAGGAACTCCACCCTTTCAGACATGGAACAAGTTCCTTTGCATTTAGAGAGAACGTGTGTGGTCATCCAATCATGAGTAGAAGGTTTACAAGTTGTCATGGAGTATGCATGTCATTTTTCCATGGTAGACGCTCTCATTGGAGGGAAATCAAAGTTAATAAATAACTTCAACCCTGTGATAAAACATTTACCCTAAGCCCTTACTGCACCTTCTCTTTTTTGTACTTATGAAAACCCTTAAGTCTATCTGAAATGCAAATGATAATAAATTTTCTCTCTCAATTGCATTAATTACAAAACTCTTGACCATCACCAATAAGCAGGCACAACTATTTAAAAAAGTATAGACATGTTTGTTGCTCCTCATATGACTAGACCCTCTACACACCCTGCATGTACAAGCTTGGTAAAAAACGAAAGGGACAAACACATTTGAAAATACTACTAAAAAACAAAATAATAAAATAATAAGTCCTCCCATATAGGTAGTTAGGATACGTAGAAAAGAGACAGAAATGTAGTTGTAGACTTGTAGTGGGATAATAGAGAGGAATAAAAAGGGGAGAGAGAATGTAGCCGAAGTGGTTTCAGTTTCATTTAATTATTTGAGAAATACGTTGTTTTAGTTAGTACCTCAAAAGCTGCCACCTGCCCACCGTTGCAAGCCAACTCCTGCTCCGTCTGTGACACTACCATAAGTTTTCGCTCTTCAACTAGCTTACTCATTTCTGTTACCAGTGCCACATGCTTTGAAACATTTCCATGCATCTTTCTGTACTCAGGGTAATTGTCAACAAACTTGGCCATGTCCTCTGCAATAATGAATGTACACATTTGGTTATCAACGACTAATCCCTGAGCGGCAATAGTTAGTAACTACAAGTCAAGAATCTCAAATTTTCAGTTTTGCATCCTACGAACCTATCGTCTGAATGTTCTGGTTACTTTTTGAAATTTGCTGAAATTCATCAACCAACTGCTTGATGTTCATCCCAATATCACCAAAGTTCTCATACATGTTCTTTTTGAAAAAAGCATCTTGCTCTGATGACAGCACAACCTCCTATGAGCATCAATACAGATATATATTTGTTTAGCAAGAAAATTACAAAACACAGATATGTACAGTACTGAGAGAAAATACAACTCAACCTCTTGATCCTTTGGAAATTTTCCAATGTTTCTTAAGTCGACTTTGTTGTCTTGAATACCAATCAATTCGTGAACCATGGCCTGAAAGTAGTTTAATAAATGAGCTCTATTTATATTTCAGGTGTTTTTGTCCCAATGTAATTTAAAAGATAAGCATACATGAGCCATTTGCACATATGTTGTAAAAGTTAACCACGACACAATTACCTGATAGGTCCACTGATTCAGCAACGGGGTCACAGGATCATCCCTCCTATCAATTACCAGCAACAACGGAGAAATTTCTGTTCGTCTGAAATCAAAAAGTCCACTTTCCTGCTGGTACATCAGCTTCTGTTACATGCCCAAAATACAATATCAGTTTCCCTGTGCAAACTTTCATGGCGAGAGTCTTCAGGCTGTAAAATCCCCTTTATATGACATGTGCCATGCATAAAAAGTTGAGCTTATAGAAAACAAGAAACGGGAGAATACAAAACCCTAACAAAGTTCACATTCAAAATAGTATCAATACAAGCCCACATACAAAACTATTTGGAACACATGATTATACTTACTGCTGTTTCCTGCGCAATCCTTTTAGCAATATCAGATGTTCTCTGATAACGAATAACTGGTCTTCGTTTTAATGCCAAAAATACAGCTGCAATTCCATCAACTACTCGATCACATAAGCGCTGTAAATTTGAATGATCTACAACTGCTGGGAGCATATACATGTGATTTGATGGCATATTCAAAGTGAAATGGTAAGGATCAGTTGCAACAAAGTCTGCATAGAACTCCTGCAAGACCAAGACAAACCTAATATGAAGAGTAAGAAAATAAACCCATATATGAAGTATCATGACGAATTTGTTATTGTTAAGTTTAATATTAGAATGGCTATGTTACACAATTTTATATTTTTTCTAAAATGAAAACTTCACTGCAAATTTGATCTGTCTAGTTGTGCATTAGAGCGAGGTTTATTATGATTAGTTTTTGGTTGAAGCTACCTCATCAGTTCTTCAAAAGAAACAAGGATTTAACAGAAAAGTAAAACCAATTCCAACTTGAATAAAAACAATATATTTCGCATCAACTTCCTTATAAAGTGAGTAAAAGAAACAATATGCTTCCTCATAATATATAATAAGCTTGCTTGAGATTAAGGTCCCGTTCTCTTGGCAACCTAGTGACCAAGGATTCATGTTCACCAACCTTTGGATTTGATATTAAAGGTTGAGATTAAAACACTAAAATCAAATTCATTTAAGTTGAGATTAAGACATAAAAAACACATTGATTAATTCTCCACCCTTGATATCAAATCAAAGGGTGAGTGACCATGCATTCCTTGGTCACTAAGTGACCAAGAGAACATTTCTTCCTTAGTGACCAAGCAAACATTTTTGCCTGTCACAAACTTACTACTTATGAATCTATGATGTATTTCTCGAATTGCAGGCATCCCAAATAAAACTGGAGTCCAAATTTAGTTAGCAATCTACATTACTACATACATAAATTTTCAGATAAACCGAACAAATGATCGAGAAAGCATTTGAGTGAATGATGAATTACCTGAAGCTGCTGCACAACTTCATGCTCATCTGAATCAGCTAAAATATGAATCTGGGTATCCTTCAATATGTTGGAGAAAACTGCAAATTCCAGTATTGCATGAGAAATGAGCTCCAAATATCATCTGGGTATCCTCCAAAAACACTCCACAACCAAATTAACATGAAGAAACATCAAAACTTACAGAGGTGATACTCCCCGAATCGAGGAGACACCAAGTGCCGGCGCAAAAACTGTATGTTCTCTGAAGTGGGTGCGAGAAAGTAAACGGCTTTGAGATGCGACATGGATTCTCTGGACTTGGAAATGGAGTCTACCAATTCCACCAAAAACACTTCTTTCTGCAGAAGCTCGGATTGCGAATACGCCACGCTCACTATACTAACCTGCGGCACATTCAATTACCCAAAACAACAACAACCCATTATTTACTCGATCAAAATTGCTCCAGAAATTCGTGAAATTTTGAAAGTTTTCTAGAGTTGAAAGGGTTGTTACCGTGTGGGAATCGAGGATGAGAACCTTCATGCCTGAGATGTCCTGCAACATCCGGCTTAAGTAATCCCGTACAGCCGTGACCAGCACCATTTTCAAGCTACGATCTGATGCGGATGATTGTGATGATGATATGTTCAATTGTGTATAAGAAACGAGAAATTTGCAGAGATCTACAAAGACGGGCGGGGGGAGGAAGAAGAAGTGAAGAACTGGTCTCTAAAACGCGCCGTTTCTTTATTCATTTACTTTCTTTTTTTTTTTTTTTTTTTTTTTTTTTGGACAGCACTTGTTCATTTACTTTCTTTTTTCCTCTTTGTAAGAGGGGTAAATCAAGAAAGCATCATCTCTCCAAAGGAGATGTCAAATTTCGAACTTAAATTTTAAATTTGACAGTTTATGTAGCATTTTGATATATTTTCATGTTTTGCTCTCCACCCGACATATCAAATTAAAATATTATTTTATTACATTATTATTATTTTTCTTAATTTTTGTCTTATACTTTAAATTTTACATATAAATAATTCATAACAAGTCATATTAATTAATACTAATACAAATAATCATTATAGAAAATTGTCATGCGTTGACCTCTTTTTCTTAATTTCTACCTCGCTTACAATTCGAAGGAAAAGAGGTCGACACATCTGAAATCTCCTTCGAAATTGAGTTGGAGAGTACACTGGATGTTTAGCAAAATAATCATTATAGAGTCTTTGGTGCCCATCGAGTAGTCTTCTATTGATATATGCATGACCTTTTATGGAACCATGACGTTTTCTCATTCCTGTCTTCATGTTCTCTTGTTCATTTTGTAAAGCAACCAATTCCAACATTTCCAGTTCTTCATCAGATTCAGAATTAACAATACTCTAAAAATGCTCCTCTGCTGTATCATAAGATGAGTCTAAAAAAATTGGGGTATGTTCACAAAATAACGAAGGATACCTGTTGAAGAACGAATCACTGTATTTTACAAAGCAGCAACGTTGCTTAAATTGAAACAAATTTGCTAATTAAAAAAAGAAGAAATAGGTAGTGTTTTAAACGAACTCTACCTTTCAACAATCAATTGCTTAAATTGAAACAAATTTGCTGATTAAAAAAGAAGAAATAGGTAGTGTTTTAAACCAACTCTACCGTTCAACAATCAAATAATAAATGACATTTAATAATAAATGACATTAAAATTTTAATAAAAGACATTTAATAATTAGTAAAAAAAAATTGAAGCTGCTATCAAATTTGACAGCAAGCCCCTTTGTTGCCATTTCATGTCATGCCATATAAGATTTGGCATTTCGGTTGGAAACAATTAGTGGTTGTCTTTTTTTTACTATTATAACTTATGTGGACGAGATGCTCTAACACATCCTAATACATATATATTTTTTCAACTTAACTTAAGTTACTTAATCTACGATTCTACGATTTAGTGTTATTTTTTATTTTGTTAGTAAAAAGTCTAAAGTTTGACTCTCATAAATGACAATTAGGCTCCACTAAGTAAGCTCATTCACTTTGTGTTGTAGTCGCAAGCTCCCCATTATCGTTAATCAGCAACCTTCTCTCACAGTGGCTTAATGAGAATTTTGTATGATAATTGTGTGACGCCATGGCTTCGCCTTTGACGCTTTCGTCTTGTTGTTTGGTACAGTAATAAGCAGAAATGTGAAACCTTCACCTCGGAACTTACCATTTGCCTTCATATTGAAGTTAAATTACGTGTTATAAACCTATTAATATGGATCCTAGGGAATCACGAACCAAGGGAGGAATCTCACAAGCCAATTGTCTTAATTTGCATAAACTCTTACCCTAATTAGAGGGAGAATATTGAACACAAACATCTTGCCGATTGGAGTGTATGTTCTTCATATAGCATTCAGATCGAATGACTCTATGAAATTACGTGAGTACAAATTTTCTATGACTGCTCATTTTGTGACTTTTTATGTAAAGTATTTCTCTTGCGTTTTGAGAATAATTAGGTAAGTAAAATAATTAAGTGTTAAGTAAATTTTTAGTATTGTTGTGAGTGAAAAATGCAGTGTCACAATGTTTGATTAACTTGATGTAAAACTATATTAACTGTTTATAATAACTAAAATGAATATGATGCTCAAAGTTTAATATACTAAACAGTCTAGTGGTGGTACTCGCAATGGTACTGGATGCTCAATGGGGTAGTGGATGGTCGGTGGCGGTTGTAATGGAAATGGTGATGGTGAAGATGGTCACGATGCTCATTGATGAGGTGATGGTGGTAGTGGCAGGAAGGGTAGGGGTGTGGTGGTGGGTGTAGAGGTAACAATGTGGTGGAGATGGTGGTGCTGCGGGTGGAGGTTGCTAATGGTGGGGGTGCATGTGGAGGCGGTAAGAGTGGTAGTAGGATGGTTGTTGAGGCGATGATGGCAACGACGGTGATTGTGAGAGCTTGGTGGTGGGGGTGTTGCTAGCGATGGTGGTGTGCGAACAACGGTAATGATGGTGGAGGTGGTGGCTTTCGTTTTGTGAACCAATACGTCTATTCCTACACGAATCAATTTTTGATATATATTTTGCCTATTTTATCATCTCGTATTTATAACTTGGAGATATATGAATGTAACTTATGTGTGAAACGTACAGTTACACAAGAAAAGGATAATTTCATTTTTGAACATTAATGATGATATTCAAAGAATTAAAAAAAAAAAAAGTAGGATTTTCTTTTCTTCTATTCCTCTCTCGTCTTCTCTCACACTTTTTATTTTGTTTTTCTCTTCCTAAAAGTTAATATAAGATATTAACGTGATTTAATTGTAATCGTTCAAATAAGAGAGAAGAAGAGAAAATTGAGAAAAAAAGAGAAAAAAATCTTATAACATATATAAAATGTTAAAATGACTTAATTGTAATCGTTAAATGAATATAAGAAATTTGAGAAAAGAAAAGAAGAGAATCTTGCACTATTTAATAAAAGGAAAACAAATAAAAAGGGTTTGAAAACTTTGAGTTTTAATGATAAGAACAAAATAAAGGGTAAAGTGAATAGTATCATGATTGACTTTTTAGTGTAAAAATGTGATTTTTCGTTAAAGTGAACAGTACCGAGTACTTTTCGTTAAAATTCCCTTTAATAAAACCTCAATTCGGCTTTCTGTAGAAGCAACTTTTAAAAGCAAGTGAGAAGTTGCTTTTGTGTTTTATTTAACACAAATGGGTGAAGTAGTTGAGAAATGGTCAAAACGATAAATGAAAGACTTTACTATGAACCGACTGACACGATATTTGACCAAAAATATAAAAATTTCAATCACTTGTTTTCTGAGTCGCCGTTTTCTTCTTACACTGCAACTGCATTCACCTGTCTTTCTTTACCTTCCTTGCTTGGTCACTCACAGATCACAGATTCCCAACGACTTTTTCTTCACAACAAATTGGAATCATTTTCCTGGAATTTGTCTCTTTCCAGTTTTTAATTTTTTATAAGAGAATAGTCCCAATTGTTTGGTCTGTTGATCCTCTTGAGCAACAGCATCCATGCTTGTTCTACTGAATCAGCAACCATGAGAACTTCCTCCCCAACTTCCATTGAGCCCCGACACCGCCTTTCTGCTTCTGCCAGGTCTCTCTCTTTCTCTTTACTGTAATTTGCATTCGTTTTGCCGACAGTGTTTGATTCTTTGTTTTCATACTCAGAAAATAAGCATGTAAGAAAACCCTCACTTGAATTTCTCAAATTTTGGGTCATGATTCTTTAATTTTGATGAACAGCGGGTCCCGAACCAATTATTATTCTGGTGTGTATTTGAACGTGTATTGAATGATTGACGAGTTTTGGTAATGATTAGGCTGCAATTTAGTCAACTGTTTGAAAAGGGTTTGGCAAAATCATTAGCAACATTTTTGAATTGTACGGCTTATACTCTGTGAATGGTCATCATGCCAGAGGGTTCGCTATCGGATTTTAATGGGGATGTAGAACATTCATTATTCATACATGCTGTTTTAACATATCAGTTAGCAGTACATTCCCAACGATCGATTTGATTGCCGAACAATCGATTGTATTGTTGGGTGGAACTTGTTTCCAATGGCATTCGCTTATTTACTGCTCTATCGAGTTGTTATCCATTCCATTTGTTGCCCTTCGCACATTGTTTCGCTTGCCATTCACCAATGTGCTCATGTATGTAGTTGCCAATCCCTTTTTTTATCAGTGAAGACTGTAACAGAAGGAGGCCCCAGAGGAACAAGGATTTTAAAGATAGGAACTTGAAGCCCACCTTGAAGCTTGTGTTGGCTGTTATTATATTGGGGACTTTTCTCACACTCTTCTTCTCTCCTGGTGTTTATCATTCAGATCATCAATCCCATTCCGTATCTCAGTACGTCCCTTTGGCTCATCACCATGCTTTTACTTATTATTTTTGGTATTGGTCTACTCTTTTTTACTTTCTTGCTTAAATGGACAGTTCTTTGGCATTAGGTATTCGAAAAATTTTCCCCACCTGGGAAAATATATTGTCAGGGCAACCCTCTTTGTTTGGAATTGGAAAAGTCATATTTCTCAGTTTTCAGGCAAATGGGAATTGGTTTTTTTTTTTTTTTTTTTTTTTTTTTTTGCTCTCCCTGCCGTGGAGATTTTTTCTAACAAATGTTTATTGCCTGCAGCTCAAACTCTGATGACAGGTTGACAAAAAAGAGTGTTGCTCAAGATTTGCGTTATGTATCATCTGGAGAAACTAACTGGGATGAAATTTCTGATGCTATTGAAAATCTGACGGACAAAAAGGATTATCAGGGAATTGGCCTGTTAAACTTTAATGACAATGAGATTGACCATTGGAAGGAGCTGTTGCCAGATTGTGAGCATGTAGTCCTACACCTCAACCATGCGTCAAAAAACATAACGTGGGAAACCCTGTACCCTGAATGGATAGATGAAGAGGAAGACTTTGAAGTTCCTACTTGTCCCTCTCTACCAAAGCTTCAAATTCCTGGCAAACCTCGGCTTGATCTGGTCGCTGTCAAGCTTCCCTGCAACAAGTCAGGCAGCTGGTCAAGAGATGTGGCTCGGTTGCACTTGCAGCTTGAAGCAGCAAGGCTGGCTGCAGCTTCCAAAGGGTATCACCCAGTGCATGTGCTTTTGGTGACGGACTGCTTTCCAATCCCAAATTTGTTCACTTGCAAAGAGCTTGTCAGACGGGAAGGGAATGTTTGGCTTTATGAACCAAAACTGAATACGTTGAGAGATAAGCTGCAGCTCCCTGTAGGGTCATGTGAACTGTCAGTTCCTCTCACAGCTAAAGGTCAGATTTAAACTAGTGTCTCTCTTTTTTCAATGAAAATTTATTTTTGTGCACTGAAAGCTGCTAGTCTGCCTCTCTTTATTTACACTTTCTTTCTGTTTTCCTTTTATTGTTCAAATTTCACTGTCTTGGAATCCTTTATAATGCAGAGTTCAGTTCACTCAATAAATGATATTCACATTTTTGTATGTTATAGCTGGGCATTGTAGAATTCAATTGAACTTGAGTTGTTTCTGTGGAGCTTAATTTGAGGTGTAAGTAGGTGAGTCTAGTGACCCACACCAAGGAGACAGTATCGCTTATGTAAATTATGAATTAGATAGGTAGTGGTCATCCCCACACCAAATGAACTTGCAATCTTGAAACAAGTAGTGTATTCATATAGTTCCACCAGATCAAGGCAGATATCACGATAACAATGGTTTAGGTTTTTATGAGTTTTATTAGTCAAACTTTTTTCGCGTAAAGTACAGCTGGTCCATCCAGATGTACATGCATGATGCAAATGCATGACATCCTTCAGTGCCACTGATTTTAGTGTCCTGTGGTCAAAGTGATCAAATTGCTCATGATTTATGATGCTCAAAATTGTCATGCAACTGAAAACCCTGTATATATGTATGAATGTGTATACCACCTTGTGTATCATGTACTTAGGAGATCTGCTACATCAGTGATTGATGTTAGTGCTGACCACCTGCTAGCCTTAACGTTAGTTGTTGAAGAAATTTGTGAACATCTTTTTATATTTTTACTCTTAGTTGTTAAATCTAAACACCATTTGTAACTCATAAGTGGTAGGTTCAGTGACTTTGGTTGCATCCTTTAAGAAAGCTACTATCAGTCATGGGTACTTTTGATATTTAACTGATGAACTAAATAATTGCACGCAGAAAGCTTTTACTCGGAAAGAGCCCACCGAGAAGCATATGCAACAATCATACATTCTGCCCATGTATATGTTTGTGGAGCCATTGCTGCAGCTCAGAGCATCCGTATGTCTGGTTCAACGCGAGATCTTGTAATACTTGTTGATGAAACAATCAGTGAGTATCATTGTGGAGGATTGGCAGCTGCTGGGTGGAAGGTTCACACAATCCAAAGAATCAGGAACCCTAAAGCTGAACCAGAAGCATACAATGAATGGAACTACAGCAAATTCCGTCTTTGGCAGTTAACTGATTATGACAAGATCATTTTCATTGATGCTGACATGCTTATACTTAGGAACATTGACTTCCTGTTTGAGATGCCAGAAATATCAGCGACGGGAAATAATGCTACTCTGTTCAACTCCGGTGTGATGGTTATCGAACCATCAAATTGTACATTCCAGCTGCTCATGGATCATATAGATGAAATCGTCTCCTACAATGGTGGAGACCAGGGTTATTTGAATGAGGTATTTACATGGTGGCACAGGATTCCAAAACATATGAACTTCTTGAAACACTTCTGGGAAGGTGATGAGCCAGAGAAAAAGGAGAGGAAAACTCACCTCTTTGCAGCTGAACCTCCAATCCTCTACGTCCTCCATTACCTGGGAAATAAACCATGGCTTTGCTTCCGTGACTATGACTGCAATTGGAATGTGGACTTTCTGCAGGAGTTTGCCAGTAATGTCGCACATAGAAGGTGGTGGAAAGTGCACGATGCTATGCCGGAAAACTTGCAAAAGTTCTGTTTGCTTCGGTCCAAGCAGAAGGCAGCACTTGAGTGGGATCGGAGACAAGCTGAAAAAGCAAATTACAGTGATGGTCACTGGAAAATTAAGATAAAAGACGAGCGTTTAAAAACATGCTTCGAGGATTTCTGCTTCTGGGAGAGCATGTTATGGCACTGGGGTGAAAAGAATTGGACCGATAATGCTACTGCTACTCTATCACCACCTGCACTTACAACTGCATCCGTCTCTTCTTCGTGACTTGTTTCGCGTCACATTTTCATACTTCATACCGAGGACACAAATCAAAACATGGTGCATGCTTACAAATGTGCGAAAGAAAAGTTTTTCTCTCCTTAAAATTCAGTTAGCATCTAGTTCAACAACTTCCTTGTAATTCATTTTATGGTCATTATTCCTAATACATCATGCACCCTGCACCCATTTTCGCATCAAGGTTGCATAGATTTGTGTATTTTTAATGTTTTTTTCTTTTTGAGGCTGCATGCCATGATGTCTTGATATCTAGTCCCCTCAAAAGTGGCATTTTTTATGTTGGCTGGTGTCTTTTTTTCTGGATATTCTGGTAGACTTGGTTGCTTTTACTTGGTCTTACTGTTCCTGGATTCTGGGCTCTAGTATTTCCACCATTATCATATCTGATTTTTACAAAACCTGATACAAACTGCCATCTTCGTGGTCTTGCTAGACTAGGAAATAGACGATTCAATACCTGCAAGAGAAAATTGGACCAATGGTCTCTGAACTTTGGTTCAATTAAAACTTTGGTTCCAAAACTAAAAATCAGTGACTGTTGGTCCCTGTTTTAATGTGGAGTAATAATCTTTTTGGCTAACTCTGTAAGAAATTCCATCCAAAATAAAGGGTTTAGAAGGGACAAAAAATAGATGGAAGTTCCAATGGAGTTAGCCAAAAGGACCATTGCTCTACATTATAACAAGTTGAGGGACCAAAGCTCCAATAGAACTAAAGTTCAAGGACCATCCTCCAATTATCTCTTCATGCAAGAGATAATTAGGTCTTGTTCACAATATATATATAAAAAATCATTAGGTCTTGTTCACAATATATATCATAGACTCTTTAACATCAGAAATAATGTAGTATCGTCCGATTCATAGGAAAACTTCAAAAACTTCAAATCATAGCTCTGCCCCTGAATTTAACCTAAGAATTTCTCCATATGATGGGTGTGTTTTGACCTACCTAAAAATATTTCTATGTTTGAAGTGAGTTGTTGATGAATGAAAAGTTTGCCATAATTCATTCTTGAAAATCATATGGTTTTTAAAACTTGTTTTGGAACATTTCATAACTTTCTTGACCACAATCATATATGGATCACCTACTACACTAGATAATTGATATAAATGAAAATCAAGGACAATGCTTGGTTGTTTTGGTTGAGATGTCATTATTTAGTTTACATAAAACATATACCAAACACAGGTCATTACCAAGAATCGGTGAGAGTGGTTAGGTTCAAGTCATCTAATCCCACTACTAGTTAACATAAATAAACCCTATACCAAAGAAACCTTATAAACAAAATTGAGTGTTAAGTGTATCACATCACTATCACCTTTGTTTTTTATTTTTGGAAACACTCATTTTAAGGAGAGATTTGTCAATGTGCCGGAATATAGGCACATATGTTATATGTCATTGTACAAGTGGGGTGATACTTGGAAAAAAAAAATACCTCCCTCTACTTGTATAATAACATGTGGAGTACCACCCTATATTTCGGTCACATTGAAAGTCTTTAACCAGCCCTTAGTTAATGAGTCTTAAATAGTCTAATAATATTTTTCTTTCCTTTAAAAAGGATCGTCACAGCAGTCCACCCTTTTGAGGGCCGAGAAGACTCACAGAAGCATTTTAGCATCTCTTGCCACCATCGTGTAGGATTTTGGCACCTCTCTAGCTATTTCTCCAATAGGTAGGGCTTTTTTTGCCCAAGCACTTATTTGGTGGGGAGAAACTAATCCAATTTGAAGTTGTTGATGTTTATATCCGTCGATCATAGAAGAAATTTTTTTATTCATTTCATTCTGATCAAGCTTCCTTCCTATTAATCTAGAAATTCTTTTTAGATACAAGGAAATGGTTCAGTTCCAGAGCCAAGATTTGTAGTTCTTGAACAAGCAATTGAAAAGATTTTGGAGCATTCTCAGGTTTAGGTATTGTTCCTCCAATAATTGTAATACCAATTACTTCTTGGCGAGCTCTAATATGATCAGATTTATAAGTAAGCATCTTTTGTAAAATATGAGCAACACCAAATCCCTCTAGAACCCAAACTTCCATTCTCCTGTCTATTGTGCCGATTGCTTGGCCCTTCCTCTAAGGGGTTGCTGTGTAACAAGTGCATAATGTCCATTGGAACGTCCATGTATTTTAACAACTTGATGAATTAATTTCAAGTTATAAGGCTTTCCTATTATAACAGGTTGTTCAAAAGGATCTCTTGTTCTTCTATTCACTAATGTCAGGAATTGAAGTCAAGATGTGTAGTGTGAAGTACAAACCTAAAAATCGTCTCCAACCTTTGAGTCACACCGTAATGGTTAATAGTCTAATAATATTAAGTTCAAATTAGCATTAGCCTTTCTAAATTTGATAAGTCTCGGAACACGGTAAATGCTAATAAAAAAGATGACATTAACCAAAATTAGGAATTCGACCAAAAAAAAAAAAGGGAATGAGTAGCTAATTGGTACTCTATTTGACACGAATTAGCTGTCTATATTAGCAGCATGTCTAACATTATGTTTTATAATTGTATTTTGAATTGAGTGAGATTCTACCCAATCTAATCATTTCGATTTTAAGCGATATAAAGTGTACTAGAAAAGCACACTATTTTAAAGAAGTTATTTGCATCCATGTGTGTAATATGTTTTATAATTAGAGTTTTGTTGCAATTTAGTATTACGGTATAGTTGTATTCTATTTTATTGTAAGTGAGAGGTTTTCGATTCTCATCAAAAGTTGAATTTGAATCACATTATTACTTATCAATTGTGAAGTTTATCTCGCTTCCTCACACCTTTAATCTAGATAATATCGTTGTTTTGAATTTTTTTTTTTAAAAATAATAATAATATTCACAAGGATCTTCCCTTGGATTGAGTCTTGAGCAAAATTACAAAAGAAAATATCTTGTTTTAATCCTCTGACCAAACAGAAGCCACGTGTCGTTGTTTATATGTCGTTAAGTTTTTTTTAATATTACTTTTCAAGCCACGTCAGTTTGGATTGTCGTCCCTATCAATTTTCTAGGTTACTTTACTTTTGTAATTCAGGCAAAAGTCTATATTTTTCTTTAACAAGCCTTATTATCTAAATTAAAGGACGGAAGAGTGGACTAAGTATTACAATGAACTAATAATAATGTGATTTAAATTCACTTATAATGATAATCAAATTAGGAAGTAAAAAAAAAAAAATTATCATATCGTAATACTAACTCGCATTATTATTGTTATTATAAAAATGAGATAAGAATTGTTGTTGACTGTTTTAGGAGGGTAGGTTTGCTTTATATTTGAGCCTAGTCTTCTACATCATTAATCATTATTGCGTAAAGATAGGGAGAGAGGGGCCAAAACAAATGAAAAACTTAGCGTAAAAACTTTGGCACTGATGAAAGAGGGTGATACTAACTAAGGGATGTATTTAATTGAGGTTTTAAGGAATTTTAATTCTATTAATGAATCTAGGGGTGTTCAATCTGGATTTTAAGTGATTCTCTGAAATTTAAGGTGTATTTAATTATAATTTTAAAATAGTTTATTAAAATTCTTAGAAATCGGGTGTATTCAATTAGGATTTTAAAGAAGTTTATAACATTCCAGGTGTATTCAATTGGAAATCGATTTTAAAGAATTTGAGAAAGTTGAGGAATTAGAGGAAATTTGAGAGATTTTGTACTGGATTTTAAGCATCCACCAATCTCACATCTCCCCCATGAGATTTTGAGAGAATTGAATCAAAATTTTATATGGAATTTCCACAAATCAATTAAACTCCATAAAAATCCATAGATTTATAAATTCATTAAAATATCTCAAATTCTCAATTGAATACACCCCCTAAATTTGTAGATTAAATGCTAATAGAAATTAGCGCGTTTATCAATATGTATGTAATAATCAAATCATCAAGTTACAAGTTATCTAGTTACATGATTTTGTTTACAAATTTAGTCTCCTCAATATTAAGAAATGAATAAGACCAAATAGGTGTACCAAAAACCATAATAGGATGACCTAACCCACAAGGCAAAGCCAAAGCCAAGTTTCATGAATTGACCAACCGCCTCCTGACCTCGTTTGTCTCTCAGTGACTCAGCCAACCAAACTCACTCCTTTCCATCACATAACACATCTCTTATAATGACTTCTGTTTGGGCTGGATCTGTCCTTCACACAGCTTCCTAGGGTCTTGCCTATCGAGCAAGGCTACTTGGTGTGCTGCAATATGAGTTTGCTATTAGTTTGAATGGTGCCTTTGTGAGGCATTTGTTAGGCCTTTAAGGCTCACAATCAAAACTATTATGGATCTGAGCGTGCCAATGTTATCTTTGTATAACAGATTGTTCTTTTTTTGTTATTATCTGGGTTGATTACTTAAACCACAAGCTACTTAGACTTTTTGATCTTATTGGACTGTTACATATGGGTTAAGCCCGTAAAAGGTTCTTTTTTCTTGCCTTGTAAACAAAGACTTTTACTCATAATATTATATGTCCAGATAAAGCGAGTTCATGACGCTTCCAACCATTTCTTTGATTACAGTTAATACTAAAGAAGTAAAGTTAATCAGTTTAGCTAGATTAATCATAGATGAAACTTTGAACGAAAAGCAGCTGAAAATGAATTAAAAACACAATGGAAGATGCATTAAACAACAAATCTACTCTGTGCAAGCACAAACAAAAAAGACTTGGGCAAGATTATAACCTTGTCATGCAGGGTTCATCTTCTTGCAACCATTTCTCTTTGTGTTTTACAAGGGTTGTAATGTTTGGAGAATGAAATATAAAATGGGTTTACTAAAGGGATTTGATACTATAATACTGGGAAAAGATAGCAGAGCTTCTAAAACTTGACAAATGATGGCTTTCTATGGTTTGCTGCGACTGTGTTTTGAATTCCATCACACAACACGACTCTTATAACGACTTCAAATCCATTTGTTGCAATTGTGTGTTTGAATTCCATTGTTTCTTTTATATAAAAAAAGGGTTTTCTAACTTTAATCCTTGAAGAAGATTGAAATTTAAAATAAACTTGGTGTTAGATTACATATCATTGATTATAGTTCTTTGATGTGTCTTTAATTCAAAATAATTCATGTGTATTTTATTCAATGTCTCCCATTATTTAAATTTATTAATATTACACATTTTAATATATTTTTTGACCAAACAAAAGCTTTTTTATTTTTTTATTTTTATTTAACATTCTTCAAACTTGCAAGACTCAATTAATTCTACCTAAATATTAGTATTGAAATGTATGTACCGAAATGTATTATATTGAATTAATGTATTTAAATGTTAGTACCCAAATGTATGTACCCAAATATATGCACTGAAATGTATTATATTAAACTAATGTGCCTAAATGTGTGTACTGAAATATATTGTATTAAACTAATGTACCGAAATGTATTATGTTGAATTAATGTACCTAAATGTTTGTATCGAAATTTATGTATTGAAATGTGTGTACATAAATGTATGCACAAAAATGTGTTATAATGAACTTAATGTACCTAAATAAAGAAGACAAAGTATATCGAAATATATTGTAAAATAAAAATTAGCTTATCTAAATGTTTACAACAAAATATATTACGATGAATGAAATGAAAATGAAAATTATAATGAAATAAAATTAATACATTAAAATTAGGAAGAAACAGAAAAATAATTAAAAGATAAAAAATATAACTAATAAATGAGGTGATTAATGTATCAAGGAACTAAAATTAGATTTTGATCTTACTCATGATTTTAGTCTAAAACATAATTGCCGAGGATTAAAATGAAGTTTCCTAATAAATAAAATCTCAAAGACAGCACAAAGAAATAAGAATCATAAACGAAGAATATTGTGTGCAATAAAAATATTGTCATGTGCACGTAATGTTATTTTTATGTACCGACGAAGGGGATGAATAACTTTGTATTTTTTATTTCAATGGGAGCGAATAACTTCTTTGTGGTCAATGAGAAAGTAATGTTGTTGTTGTTGATGTTGTTATTACTAGCATATGTCCCACATAAAATGAAGTTTCCTATATATAGAGAGAGGTGTGTGTATATATCAAATGAGGAAATGCTTCAGTTGAATCAGCAGAAAAGATGAGAGGCCCCTCCCCTACTACTACTCCCACTGAAACCAGACACCGCCTTTCTTCACCACCTCAGTCAGTCTCTCTCTCTCTCTCTCTACAGTTTAAATTTTCATTTCTTAGTGATTTATTGTAGCTTGACTTCATTTTGATTGGAGTGTTTGGTTCTTTTAGCTCCATACTAAGCATGTAAGGAATTCTCTTGGCAAGAACGAAGTCGGTTCTGTATCCGCACATGTTCATATGTTTTGCATGGCGACAATCATATCAACACATTTGGAAGACATAGGCTTCGTGATTTTAATTACCAAACTCACTAGATGGCCTTTTTCGTTACATATATGTGAATGTATAGTTGCAGATGAAGAGAAGGCTAGTTTTGTTAAAGGGAAATAAAATCCACAAGCTTCTTCTCTTGCAAACCCCTTAGTTACTGCTCTCTTTAGTTTTTTATCCATTACATTTGTCACTCTTTGTCCTTTCTTTCACTTGCCATTTAGAATGCGCTCATCTTTTACGTATCCCTTTTGTATTTCAGTGAAGACACCAACAAAAGAAGGCCGCAGAGAAACAAAGTTCTCAAAGATATTGAGAAAGCCCTCCACTTTCACGCTCAAGAAAGAGCCTTAAACTGCAAGCTTACCTTGAAATTGGTGTTGATCATTCTTGTATTCGGGACTTTTATGACGCTATTCCTATCTTCTACTGTTTATAATACAGATCACCTCTCCAGCTCTGTATCTCAGTACGTCCTATGCGCTGATCACCTTGTTTTCACTTCTCGTTTCGTGGAATTTATTTACTCTTAATTAGGTATTTTCTTGCTTCAACATTCTGTCTCTTTTCTGATGTTGAGGCTTTTGAAAGTTTTGTTTTTCCTCTTTTGAGGGTTCGTAGTTAACAGGCAAAAGAGCATTGCCTTTTGTTCTTCTTTGCTTTCTCTTTATCTCTCTCTCCAGTGCTAATAGTTGTAACATAAGTTTATTGGCTGCAGCCTAACTTCTCAATGCGGATGGATGAAAAGGAGCGTTCCAGCAGATTTACGTTATATATCATCTTTACACATAAACTGGAGTGAAATTTTGGACTTCGTTGGAAAACTTACTCACAAAAATGATTATCGGAGAATTGGCCTATTAAACTTTAATGACAATGAAATTGACAATTGGAAGGAGCTCTTTCCAGATTCTGAGCAGGTTGTTCTGCATCTCAACTATGCACCAAACAACATAACATGGGAATCCCTCTATCCTGAATGGATAGACGAAGAACAAGAATCCAAAGTTCCTACTTGTCCCTCTCTACCAAAGCTTCTAATTCCTGAAAGTTCACCGCTTGGTCTGGTTGCTGTCAAGCTTCCCTGCAACAAGTCAGGCAGTTGGTCAAGAGACGTGGCTCGTTTCCACTTGCAGCTTGAAGCAGCAAGGCTGGCTGCGTTATCGGAAGGATATCACCCAGTGCATGTGCTTTTGTTGACTGACTGCTTCCCCATTCCTAGTTTATTCACTTGCAAAGATCTTGTTAGACGTGAAGGGAATGCATGGCTCTATGAACCGAAACTTACTACCTTGAGGGAGAAGCTACAGCTCCCTGTAGGATCATGTGAGCTTGCAGTTCCTCTCAAGGCTAAAGGTAAGAGTTAAACCAGTGTCTTGTGTTGCTTTTTCAATTTTTCTGTTTCAAAGTTAGATTTTTCTTTTGAGTCGTTTTTGCGCAATGAAAGCTTTTGGTATACCTCTCTTCCATTAAACTTTCTGTTTTCACTTTTAACTTTCCAAAACTTAGTAACGCATCTCACAAGAAAATAAATACAAGTCATTGTTAGTTTGAAATTCTACTGAGCTCGTAACTGCATTATACTTGAGAGTGATCAAATACATGTTTGTACACAGAACATTTTGACTCGGAAAAACCCCACCGAGAAGCATATGCAACAATCCTACACTCTGCAGATGTATATGTTTGTGGAGCCATTGCTGCAGCGCAGAGCATCCGTATGGCTGGTTCAACACGAGATCTTGTGATACTGGTCGATGAAACAATCACTCAGTACCATCGGAGAGGACTGGAGGCTGCTGGGTGGAAGATCCACACAATCCAAAGAATCAGGAACCCAAAAGCTGAACCAGAAGCTTACAACGAATGGAACTACAGCAAATTCCGTCTTTGGCAGTTGACTGATTACGACAAGATCATTTTCATTGATGCCGACATGCTTATACTTCGGAATATCGATTTCCTGTTTCAAATGCCAGAAATATCAGCCACGGGAAACAATGCTACTTTGTTCAACTCAGGTGTGATGGTCGTCGAACCATCAAATTGTACATTCCAGCTACTCATGGATCATATCAACGAAATTGTATCCTACAACGGTGGTGACCAGGGGTATCTGAATGAGGTATTTACATGGTGGCACAGGATTCCGAAACACATGAACTTCTTGAAACATTTCTGGGAAGGTGATGAGCCGGAGATAAAGCAAATGAAAACTCACCTCTTTCAAGCTGACCCTCCAATCATCTATGTCCTCCATTACCTTGGTAAGAAACCGTGGCTTTGCTTCCGCGACTATGACTGCAATTGGAATGTCGATTTTATGCAGGAGTTTGCGAGTGATGTTGCACATAATACGTGGTGGAGAGTGCACGATGCTATGCCAGGAAACTTGCAAAAGTTCTGTTTGCTTCGGACACAGCAAAAGGCAGGACTAGAGTGGGACCGAAGGCGAGCGGAAAAAGCAAATTACACTGATGGTCACTGGAAAATTAAAATAAAAGACAAGCGTCTTAAGATATGCGTCCAGGATTTCTGCTCCTGGAAGAGCATGTTACGGCACTGGGGTGAAAAAAGTTGGATAGATAACGCTACTGTTACTCCCTCACTAGCTGCACTTACTACTTCATCGGTCACTTTTTCTTGACCTGTTTTCTTCTTTTTTACTTGATGACATAAATCAATAAAAATGGGAGAAAGAAAATTGTATCCCCTTAACTTGGTATAGCTCAACAACCGTCTTGTAAAATTCTGTACTCGTATTTCCCTATACCTATTTTCATCAAGGTGGCATTGATTTTTCTTCATTTTTGAGTGCTTTCTTAGGCTGCAAGCCATGATATAATGATCCGTAGTCATCTGAAAATGTTGTATTTAGATGGTAGCTACTGTCTGTCTTGTTCCAACTTTCCAGACACATTTTGTTATTTTGAGTACCAGAGAAGTATTGGCGTAATTCTTACCTTTGTAGGCAAGAAAAGTTCCATTTTCTTGGTATTTCTGATGTAATTGACACCAAGAAGGTAAAAATCATCAATCCCTGATGCATCAACAAGAGAAGTTTGGAAAATCATCGATGCACTGTAATTCTCTTATCCATCATCTGAAGTAAAACATCGATATATGCTCGAGACTCGAGCAGAAGGCATTGGTTTTCCTTCATTTCTCTCTCTCCAAAACAAGGACAAACAAGATACTCCCAACCTATTTATTAAGCATTGTCATTTGCCAGAAACCACCCCGGACATGGAAAGGCAAACTAAAGACTTGCATAGAGTTACCACACTATTCTTTCATCTTGTATTCGTTCATGTTTCTTTTAGTTAAAGATTGCAGTGGATCAGGTTTCGAAGGTACCACCTTCCCAACATATGCTATACAGTCAGGTTTACGTAACCTGCTCAGCTTCGGTTCCTGAACTTGTAAATTTGCCAGTCCTGCATGCGTCTACAAACGAGTAACGTCCAGTCCATTATTGCTCGTTTGTATTTGCCTGACCACCTGCAAATTCCAGCCAAATGGATTCTTATTCGTCTCAAGTTTCAAACTCTAGGTATGTATCTGATGAAAAGGGTCACCTTAAGTTGAGTGATCAATGCTTAAACCCGAGTGGGCGGGTTTTTTCTTAGTCGTAACCTGCACGAATCCATACCCAACCAAACCAAACCCAATTGGTAAACCCAACTCAACCCGATTGTAGCCCAAATTAATTGATGCACATGTTAAATCCAAGTCCAACAGCCAACACCCTTCATAATATCATTTAAGCTTTTGTATGAATTAAGAGCTTTTATAGTTAGCCTGAAGCTGATTGTCAGACCCTTATTACCATTTCATGTGACAAGTGATGTATAATTAGGGATGGCAAAGTACAGATTGGGTTATGATGTGCCACATCCCCATAACATAATCCGTTTATTTTCTTAGAACCTAAAACCTTTTAAAGAAAAAAAAAATTGAAAACAGGATGGTTTCGGATATGAGTTTCGAATAAATACCCCAGTAATCATAACCGAACTAAAATCGGACAGTTTATCCGGCAATTACCCATAATTAAAATATACTCAAAATTTGATCCTCAAAATCAAACTATTAGGGTCAATTATTTGGAGATCAGATTTGACGGGTTAAATTGTTATTGCAACGTCAACTAATATTTAATAAGATAAGTACATTAATTAAGGTGTCATATACACATTATTTGTTACGTCAAATGATACCCAAATATGATACAAAAGAGTAATTTTCTAGTTTTTTCCTTGATTAAAAACATTACCCTTAATATCCCAATCCTAATTTAATGGACGCATTCCAACTCCGCCGTTGGTCTGCTGAAGCTGGAGCAGCCCAAGGGAATTCAATTCAATTCAAATACTGAACTCTGTTACCGCTTTTCTCACTGTCGGAAGGAGAAGCAATGGACTCAACATTGAATTTCATAGCCTCTGCAGTTACATTCTCGCCAATCACATCCTTCGCCAGGCCTTCTCTCTCACCTCTCAACCTCTCTTTCCAATTCCTGCCATGCCCAATTCCCTTTATTCCAAACAAGTCCTCTGCCCTCCGCGCCCGCAAGCCGAACTCAGAGCCCGAGCCACTTCTCAAACCCACCATTATTGATGAAGTTTCAGAGGACGACGAAGATGACGACGTTATCTTGGACGACGAAGACGACGATGGTACTTCTGTAAATTCATCTGTTTCCTCTTTTTATCTATAATATTTTTTTGGATAATATGTCAATTGCTTTAGGGTTCTGGAATTTGAATGTTTCTTTGTAATGCTGTTTTGGTGCTTGTAAAGTAGTTAAGGAGATCATGGTGGATTATGCTTTGATGGGTAGCTGTAAAATCTAACCAATGGCAAAAATTACCATGCTTTTACTCATATTTTTATTATCCGAAAATTCGGCCACAACTGTTTAATGTTTTAAGTGTGTTCTTAATCATATAGACGCATTAATGGATGATGAGGGTGATGATTATTACGAAGAGGATGAGTTTGTGGCGGATGCTGCTGAGCACTACGTAAGTTGTGTGTGAGTTAGTGGCAGTGCACTGTAATCTTAGGGATTGATCGTATCTAACAACCTTTTGCTTGTGTATCAAGGCTGGAGACGGAGGCGGAGGTGGTGGAATTTCTCTTGCTGGGACGTGGTGGGATGACAAAGCACTAGAAATAGCTGAAGAAGTTATTCTGTCCCTTGATGGCGACTTGAAAATTTATGCTTTTAAAACGTTGCCAAATTTCAATGTTCAAGTGCGCATTGAGAAGCTTTCGAATAAGTAAGCATCGTACCAAATCTAAATGTGACTAGTAACATACTTGTTAACCTACAATGTATAGGATATTAGTATGTGATGCATATTCCATGCTTGCCATGTGTAAGAGCGTATCTTGACAATTTCAGATTGCAATCAAGGAGTTGATTGATATACATGCTGAGTATGTCAAAATTTATGTTTGATGTTATGGAAGTGGTGTTACCTTGTGTAAACAGATCTCTATTTGCAAATGTCGTCAGAGTTCTGCATTTTCCTTTGTTATAACAACTCGTCATGACTATTTCTGTACGCATCTAATTTCCAATCATTTTCAATATTGCTGGAAATGATTAAGAATTTAATCAAAGCATGTTATTTGTTTTTCTTGTGGTTTAAAAAATCGCTATTAGATGATAGTACTGGATAATTCTGGATCCTTTGCAACATAAGTTAAATGGTAAAAGTCTGATTTGTGGGTTTAATTATAGAAAAAAACCACATCTTTTGCTAAAGGTTTCATCCGAAATTCTCATTTGGATGTGGGACTTTAAAGTTTGTTGGAACTTAAGCTAAATTTGTTAGGAATGCACTACAAAAGTTAGATAGAGGGACTTGAAAACGACTAGAAGCAATACATTTAAGAGAATTTTGAAAGGTGTCTTTCGAAAGTCCTTTGTTTAGTGTCTTTGTACCGCGTGTAGTGTTTTATTGGATGCTTGGGTAGTTCTTTGGTACTGTTCTTGTAGTTCATTTTTAACAATCGAGTTTGAAATCCTTGCTACTTTTAACGTCCCTTATCCAAACATAGCATAAAGATTTCATGTATGCAAATTTAAAGGGGGAATAATTGACCTAAAAAGATTAAGCTTTTAGGATAAGAGATAACAACGCATATGGAGCACAACTTAACTGCACACAATAACACTTCATCTCATGTGTAGGGTGTCCACAGAAACTTAACCAAACTGGACCTTACACGTGCACAATAGAAGTTACCAAAACCAAGACTCGATCCACGACTCAAGTACATGTCTCTGCAACTATGTTAACTTACCACTGCTGCTGAAAAGCTTAAGGTATTGTATGACACTACCAAAAAGCAACATCAAAACAGGTTTAGTTGCCAATTTAAGTTTTCAACAGCCAGGAACCAGTTTAATAATCCATCTGGAGTCTGGGAAAATCGTAAGATTTATATTTTTACCAGTAAAACACTTGAATACTTATCATGCATTAAGAAATAGGGATTACTGAAATCTTTGTAAGCTGTAATCAGACTGGTTCATCTAATATCTAATGTTGGTGTGACAAAGTACCATAATTTGTTGAATTTCAGTTCCTAACTTTTCTCATTTGTATTTGTTTTTCCATTTTCTTATTAGTAGACAAACCAAACGTGTCTGTTAATAAGTCTGTCTCCACAAATTGTGTAAGCTGTCATATGAATGCCCTTTGAGCTCAAACCACATGGATTTACTACAGATCTGGTTCCCCGAGTATGGAAGATATTGAAGCTTTTTCTAGAACCTATAGAGCAAAACTGGATGAAGCAGAGCTTGCTAAATCAGTTCCTGAGAATTTATCTTTGGAGGTATACTTCTATTTCTCGCTCTTTACTTTCGTATTACCCTTTTCTTGGTTTTCTATTCTTTAGCTTGCGATTTTTCAATGTTAAGTGGTTGCAAAGACATACAATTACAGATTATTAATCTTGGAACGAAACCCTAAGTTAAGACTTGTGCTTGGTTGATTCAGTTCATAATGCCAACTCGTCTGCCTATGTTTTTACCACCATGGATTAAGCTGTAAAGCTGAAACTTCTGAAATTTGTACTCCCTCATAGTTTGTGTTTTTACCTTGTGGTTCTAAAGACATAAGTTTGCTTTCAGGTGTCATCTCCAGGCGTTGAAAGGGTAGTTCGGGTTCCACATGAGTTGGATCGGTTCAAAGAACGACCGATGTATGTGAAATATGTCTGTGAGACAGCTGAAACCGGTGCTCTGTCCGAAAGTGACGGTGTTTTCAGGCTGGTTTCTTTCGATGTGGAAACAAAAAGTTGCGTTTGGGGTTTAGCAGATGTGAGGATTAATAGAGAAAAGGCAGGAAAAGGAAGACCACTCAGCAAAAAGCAGCGGCAGTGGCAATTGAACACACCATTTGATTCCTTAGTTTTGGTTCGATTGTACTCTGACATTTGATAATTCTTTCTGTAATTTACATTTTGACTCAACAAATGCTGATGGTGTAGTGCAAATGTGCAATAGACAAACGAATTCGAGTTTCTAACACGCCTTTTCTCTCGATTGACTCCATGGTTATCCATGGTTCGTAATTCTATTGACACTAGGAAATACAGCGAGTAAGAACCCTATAAAATGGCGGCAAGCCCCTGCGCGCCTAGATGATTAGGCGTTAGGCCCCTGCCGCTGTCCGACTAGCGCCTTTTAGAACCTAGCTAGTAATGCATGTATTATTTTGGAGATACAAGAAGAGGGATAAGGCTCCATGCTGTCAACAAATAGGAGGGTGTCTATAAAATTACCAAAATTCCAATAAGCACGAACAGAAATCCTCATTGAACATATCAAACTTCAGCATTCACACATTTCACTCTACTAGATTTTACAAGTAAACATGTCATTAGCGTACTTAGGTTAGGTGTTGTTGGAAGCAGCAGCTTTGTCGAGAGTGTCGAAAACCTTTTGAAGGGTCACGTCCTCCACAATAACAACCTTGTCTCTTGATTTGGAGCCCGACCCGATCGAAACCTGCCGTCTTTTTACCCCTAAAACCGAGCTCATGTACTCGACCAGTGCCGCATTCGCCTCCCCGTCCTTCGGCGGCGCGTCGATTTGCACCCCCACCGCCTCGTCGCTGAAATCCGTGATGGCGGCGATTTTGGAGCCGGGCTTGGCGTGGATGGTGATGGCCACCGACGAAGGAGGTACCGACCGAATACAGGCCGGGAAGTTGTTGTTGTCGGACTGAGTTGGCTCCGCAGGGCTCGCCGACTTCGCCTTGGCCTTGCCTTTCTTGCCCGGTGCCATTTTTACTTTTCTTATATTCTGTATTCGCATTGGCCCTTTTATAATGTCCCTTTATAAGGTTCAAAACAGTTTTAATCCTACACTCCCTGTATAGAGACCTACAGCTTTGATTTAGATTCAAGTTATTTTTATTATAATGATCATTCTTCTTGTTCAATTAGTTTTATTCACGAGGTCTAGATTTATTATTGAGTATGTTTGTTTTGGTTCTTGTTTTTTATCCTGTTTTTCGACTTGAATTTTTTTTTCTCGTTCAAGGTAATCTATATCGGATAACGTTTGTAGACTGTCACTTAGTTGCAGTACAATGACATTTATGTTTTGTTTTAGAAGAGTTTTGGTCCTATGTCCTCCCCCTTTGTATTCTTTTTCTTTATGTTTCAGGAGGGGTTTCTTTCTCCATTCTCCTTTTTTGTACACGTTAACTTATGAGGGGTATGAGAAAGTTTATCCTACTAAGGCAATAATTGCCTCATCAATTGGGAAAAGGTCATTATTGGCTTGGTAAATGGTAAAGGTCTGAGTGCATTTTTGCAATTGACATTACAAAATTATTTTAAAAAAAATTAATATTATGCTTAATTTCGAATTGAACTTTTAATTAATCCCGTTATGCTACATGTTATTATCTGCAATTACAATCTCGTTTTGTCATGCCACAATTTATATTATCTTTTTTGGCACTTTTATGTATTTTTATAAATTTTTAGATTTTTACAATCCGACAATCCATATAGTCCACGTTGGCCCAATAGTAAAAATATAATTTTTTAGATTTTTTTAAATAGAAAAGGATTGTTTTTGTTGAAAAAATCTGGACCGTAGGATAGCTAACCATTAGAAACCTAATGGTTGTTGGGTGAGTGTGCATGCAGTGCGGACCCCAGCGTTTGGGTTTTGGTCGGCTGACGCACCATCATACGCGTGCCTGACACCAATAAAATATATAATGTATATGATGTCAGGCTAGATGTCAGCCTAAAGTCACATGGCCTCAGATGCTCACTCGAGCTATCTTTGGATGATTGTTCAATCCGTTGGTCTTGGGCACACATGTGGCCCGACTGATTGAGTTGGGGTGGTGAGGATTGTCGGGGTTTTTGGGGATTCAATTGCCCAATTTTCAAGGCAATTGTGTAGGGGGTGGGCTTGCTCTAAGGTTTTTGTCCATCCTTGATTAGATGTAACTTTGTCAATAAATTTCTCTCATATCATTGAGGTTAAAAAAAAAAAACTCAAAATCACTAATGTCACAGCCCGTCCCGAAATATTTAGTTTTGACGATGTGAAATGACTATTTTGCCCTCGGACGTTTTGTGTGATTGTGTGATTTAAGTTTGGAAGTGAACTAATACCTTAAGTCCCTTATATTTGGAACCAATTAGGACTTAAAGTTGTTATGATTTTGTGGTTGTTTGGAAGTCAAACAATTTTGAACCACACACACACTCCAACACCTTCTTTCTCTCCTTCTAGTGCACTCTCTCTCTCCTCCCTCTCGATTTTCTTCTATTTCCGTCAACTTTGTACGGACAAACTCCAAGCCTTCCATTTCAGGCATGTATCGACGTTAAAAAGGTAATGTTCTTGTTCCCTACAAGCTCATGAGTCCATTTGTACTATTTTTTAGAACTTGAAACCTTCGAAAACCCTAGTTTCTCTTGAACTCCGATTTAGGTATTGTTCATGCACTAATTATTGTGAGATTTTTAGGAGTTTTTAAGGGCATAGGAAGCTTTATATTGTCTTCATGAAGCTTGGAGAAGAAAAATGAAGTGATTTGGACGTCGAAAAGTTGAATTTCGACGAGTTGCAGGTTTAGCCAGATTATCGAGGGATTTTCCGGCCAGTTCCGTGGGTTTTAGGGCTTTTGAAAGGTATGGTTGTGTTCTATTCATATTAAGCTTTAAATTGGTTTAAGTTTCATTCAAATTGGTTGAGAAATGGATGAGAAATGAAGGTTTTAAAGTTTTCCAATTTCCGGCGACGGCGACGGTCGCCGGAGTTCGAAGGTAGGGGATGACAAAATATTTTGTCAACTTTAATGGAATATTCCTAATGGCGTTGGTTAGTTTAACGGATTTTGTTACTATTTAACAGAATATTCCTAACGAGGTTAAGGGATTTCGTTAGGGTCCCTGCGCGTGGCCGCTGGTGTTGCCATGCCCTTGCCGGCATGTGGCGGCGCGTGAGACGTCCAAAAATTATTTTAAAAATATGGGGATGTTCGTGGAGTTGTGTAGATCACAATGGTATATTTATATACCACATTTGAGCAATGTATGAGAAGTTATTAGCTAGTGTTGGTTATGTGCTTTAAATTAACGTTTTTATAGTTGTTTTACATATAGGGGAGACTTATCCCGAGGACGAGCGCAGTTAAGGGCGACTCGGGGGCTACGACCCTTCGACATACCAGTGAGTGGGCATTTGGTTTTAAGTATATACGTATATGCTTGATATTTTCCCAAAAAATGCATTTAAATGAGTTATGCTTTGAAAATGTCATGCCTATTGATTTATGCTTAAACCATGAGTTAGAATTGTCTGCATAAATGTGATTTGGTGTTGTGGGCGCTCAGGTAAGTTCCAGGTGAGTTTATGAATTGTGAATGTGAATAACGGTTGTGATTAATTGAGAAGCATAGAGCTCATAAACTTGCACCTCGATGTTAGTGATTTAGCCAGAGATATGACACAAACCTGTTTATAATGTCACATCCTACACCATATGCTCACATTGGATCCAATTTAGGTGCACAATCTTGTCGTACAGACCATTATAGGTGGTTTCGACTCGTAGGTGACTAACGATTTATCGCCCAGCTATCATGAGAGCATAGTATTGAGTATAATTATATTACACCCAGTCTTGTCGTACATACCTTTTTGTGGTTCCGACTTGTGTCAGTGTAGTGCTGTATAGGTCATTTGTAGTGGCTCCTGCTAGATTGAATAATGAGCTATGAATTGAACCGTACAGACTTCTATAGGGGTTCCGGCTAATATGTTAATTTCCATGAATTCATTTTCACCTGAGTTACTTATTTTGTTTTATATTTTGGCATGGCATACTTATGAATATGGTTATGTGAAGCATGATTTGAATTGATATATATATATATATATATATATATATATATATATATATTTATGCATATGTTTATATTCTATTTCTGGGAAAATTATACATGTTTTATGGCGAGGGGTTAGAGCATTTTAATGATGAAATGGTTTTGAAAAACATTTGTTTTTACCCACTCACATTTTATGTTTTGCGCTCCTCTGGGTTTTAGGTAGACTTGTTGTTGGTGGCTTTGAGGATCTCGGCGGTTCTAACATAATAAAATATTTGTAGGACATTTTCTGGTACTGTATAATTAGTACTTGTCCTATTGGACTACACCTAGACTTTCTATGCTCTGATTAGGAGTATTTACACTTGTATCTCACTCTTAGCACTTCCTGTTTATTAGTGCACATTAGTAACTTTTAGTTTTTATTTATTCGTATATTTTTTATCTTTATTGCTTCCACACTGTGCACATGACTACGTTATCCTCACGTGACGGCCAGCATGCCTCGATTTCGGTCGGGATGTGTCAACTAAACAGACGTATAACAATGAGCAAAATTTTATCAAGAATTACACAAATTAATTAGGGCTTGTTTTTATTAACAGAAGTTAATACAAGTTAAGTAAGGCTTGTGTTTTTTTACAATTACATTAAATTCATTTAAACTACCAAGAAAGATAACACAAGTTAATTAGGGCTTGGTTTTACTAAGAAGTTAGTTTAAATGAAGAAGATCGCACAATTTTGAAGCCAACACCAAACGACGCGCACCCGTCTCGGTTAAGGCTGGCACTAGTGCGTCATGAGTCAATGCGTCTCAGACCTCCTCCCTCCAAAACCTTACACTTCTTCCACCGAAAGCAGAGCCTCTCTACTATTCCGTCCGAGTCGGTCTGCCAAGATGGAGCATCTGAGTCCCATTACACCCATCTCTTGCAGATATGTCTACAGCAATGCAAGTATATTAAGACCCATAAGGTGTTCGACGAAATGCCTGACAGGCTACTGGCTCGTGCTTCCAGGACCTGCAAGGCTGTCCACGCCCGCAGCTTGACATTTGGGATTTCATCCAAAGGGCTTCTGGGAAATGCCATTCTGGGTTTTTATGCCAAGTGCGGTAATGTGGATTTTGCCAAGAAGGCATTTGACTGCCTTGAAAACAAGGATGTGTTTGCTTGGAACTCAGTTTTGTCAATGTATTCGAGTAAGGGATTGTTGAAACAGGTTGTTAAGTCATTTGGATCAATGTGGAATGGCAGGGTAATGCCGAACGAGTTCACTTTCGCAATGGTTTTGTCTGGTTGTGCAAGATTGGCTGGTGTTGAATATGGTAGGCAAGTTCATTGTGGTGTTATTAAGACGGGGTTTGAGTCGAGTTCATTTTGTGAAGGTGCACTCATTGATATGTATGCCAAGTGCAATTGTATAAGTGATGCACGGCGGGTATTTGATGGCGTGTTGAAGTTGGATACAGTTGCTTGGACAACAATGATCTCAGGGTATGCTCAAGCTGGATTGCTCGAGGAGGCACTTAAAGTGTTTATGGAAATGCAAAGAGTAGGTGGTTTTCTGGACCAGGTGGGATTCGTGACTGTCATAAATGCATGCGTTGGTCTAGGAAGGCTAGATGACGCATGTGAGTTGTTTTCCCGGATGCCCAGTCCTAATGTTGTAGCATGGAATGTGATGATTTCTGGGCATGCCAAGAGAGGCAATGAGGAGAAAGCTGTTAACTTTTTCTTGAGGATGAGGAAATCTGGCGAAAAACCGACAAGATCCACACTAGGAAGTGTTTTGAGCGCAATTGCTAGTTTAGCTGCTCTAGACTATGGCTTGCTAGTTCACAATATGGCAGTAAAACTGGGGTTAGATTCTAACGTTTATGTGGGAAGTTCTTTAATCAATATGTATGCCAAGTGTGAAAAGATGGATTCGTCAAAGAAAATATTTGATTATCTACCAGAGAAAAATGTTGTCTTGTGGAATGCGATGCTTGGAGGTTATGCCCAAAATGGGTATGCCAGTGAAGTTATAGAATTGTTTACCATTATGAAGGGGTGTGGTCTTTGCCCTGATGAATTTACCTACACTAGCATTCTTAGCGCATGCTCTAGCTTGGAATATCTAAACATGGGTTGTCAGTTGCATTCACATATCATCAAGAATAAACTTGCATCAAATTTATACGTGGGAAATGCATTGGTTGATATGTATGCTAAATCAGGGGATCTGAAGGAAGCAAGGAAACAATTTGAGCTTATAAGAAATCGAGACAATATATCATGGAATGCAATTATTGTTGGATACGTACAGGAAGAAGATGAAGACGAGGCTTTTAATATGTTCCGAAGAATGAATTTGCATGGAATTGTGCCTGATGAAGTCTCCTTGGCAAGTATACTAAGTGCGTGTG
This sequence comes from Malus sylvestris, assembly GCF_916048215.2. Taxonomy (NCBI): domain Eukaryota; kingdom Viridiplantae; phylum Streptophyta; class Magnoliopsida; order Rosales; family Rosaceae; genus Malus; species Malus sylvestris. Next base: position 2,955,883 of record NC_062264.1, on the reverse strand, counting down.
CAAATGTTCAAGCACTAAAGATGGGACAACAAGTCCACGGTCTCTCAGTTAAAAATGGGCTGGAAACAAGCCTCTATTCTGGGAGCTCCCTTATTGACATGTATTCTAAATGTGGGGTCATCGGCAATGCACGTAAAGCTCTCTGTTATATGCCCCACTGGAGCGTGGTCACTGTGAATGCTCTAATTGCTGGTTTTGGCTATAGCAACTTGGCAGAAGCCATTAATTTGCTTCATGAGATGCAGGAGATAGGATTGAACCCAACTGAAATTACTTTTTCAGTCCTTCTAGATGCATGTAGTGGACCTCTCATGTTAACTCTGGGAAGGCAAATCCACTGCATAGTACTAAAGAAAGGCCTTTTGTGTGATGTTGACTTCTTGGGTGTCTCTCTCCTAGGCATGTACATGAACTCCCAAAGCAAAGTAGATGCAACAATTCTTTTCTCGGAGTTCCCAAAGCCAAAAAGCAAAGTATTATGGACCTCTATGATCTCAGGACTCAGTCAAAATGATTGCGGTGAGGAGGCGCTACAGTGGTATCGAGAGATGCATAGCAATAATGCCCTACCCGACCAAGCAACATTTGCTAGTGTTCTTCGAGCATGTGCTGTCATTTCTTCTTTGAAAAATGGTAGAGAGATCCATTCCCTCATTTTTCATACCGGTTTTGATCTGGACGAGTTAACTTGTAGTGCCCTCGTAGACATGTATGCTAAATGTGGGGATGTGGGTAGTTCTGTGCATGTTTTTAAAGAAATGGTTACTAAAAATAGTGTCATTTCTTGGAACTCAATGATAGTTGGGTTTGCTAAAAATGGTTATGCAGAAGATGCATTGAAAATCTTTGATGAGATGAGACTCTTTCATATTTTGCCTGACGATGTCACATTCCTCGGCGTTCTCACTGCATGTAGTCATGCAGGGAAGGTAGCTGAAGGCCGACAAATGTATGATTCTATGGTTAATAAGTATAGTATCCAACCCAGGGTCGATCATGTTGCCTGCATGGTTGATCTTCTAGGCCGGTGGGGATTTCTTAAAGAAGCAGAGGAGTTTGTTGACAGACTAGATTCTGACCCAAATGCTATGATTTGGGCCACATTACTTGGTGCTTGCAGATTACATGGAGATTACATAAGGGGACAGCGTGCGGCTGAGAAACTCATTGAGTTAGAACCACAAAATTCTTCAACATATGTGCTGCTTTCTAATATACATGCTGCATCAGGAAACTGGGATGAGGCTAGCTCTTTGAGGAGAGAAATGAAAGAAAAGAAATTGACAAAGGTTCCTGGTTGTAGTTGGATTGTAGTGGGACAGACAACAAATTTGTTTGTTGCTGGGGATAAGTCTCATCCAAATGCTGGTGAAATCATTGCGGCTTTAAAGTATTTGACAGCAGTAATGAAAGAAGAGGGCTATGTTGATGAGACAGATTCTTTCTTCAATGAAGAAGAGTGAGAGAAGCTCCTATCCCTATGGTATTGAGGCCAATTGCATATTGTAACACTATGCATGAACATCCCAAGGCCTCTCCCTCTGCAAGACTGAAACCCGAATGAATATCCCAGTAGTATTCTTCAACTTCGTGAGAGAGATGTTAACCAGGGTCAGACGTCATGCAGGGTATGTTGATGCCAATGTCAGTGCCTGGAGGAACTTTGGTTTACTATTTTGTTGAAGCCAAAACATACACTGACAAGGAAGCCCCTTGCACTTTGTCTTGAACATATACTGGCAAGGAAGCCCCTCACTTTGTCTCTTTGGTCGTTGGTTCCTTTTGGTCCTCTTCAACGGAATCCAGTGAACATATCTTGTAATAGTGAGCCTCTTCATGTTTCTTAAAAAAAATTTGAGTTTTAAATTTATAGGTTCCTTATTTTTTGTTTAATATTTTATGAAGCTGTTGCTTTGTATTTATTTTGGTGTTTCTTCATTGTCTTCTTTGCCATATTGACGATTCACTTTACCATTTTTTACTTTTGATAATTTTGTTGCTCAATGCTTCAGAGATGTAGCGACCTTGTGGCTTTAAAAGTTTGCCATGGAATTTGAATAGTAATGTCTTTGTGGCATGAAATATGTTCCTGCTAAGTGCCATGAATGTAGGGAAATAAATTCATCTATAGCATGTTAAAAGGGAAACACAGGTTTTAGATGAGCAAATTCTCATTCATAGTAGTGTCAGATTGTACAATTCGGACATGCACCAAAGCTTGCTTGTCTTAATGATGACTTCTGCTCAGTATTGACAATAGTTATATGCTGCCTACTTTTTTTTTCCAGTATTTTGTTGTCTTCTGCTGCATTCGGTTTCATGTAATCCTATATGATCATGCTAAACCATAACAACCTTTTGCTTGTGTAAGGCTGCATGTGGAGGTGGAGGATGTGGGATTTCTCTTGCCAAGGCATGGTGGGACAACAAAGCTTATAAAAACTGAAGAAATTATTCTGTCCTTTGATGACGAGTTGAAGATTCTCTAAGGACATTCTCTCTAAAGTGAGACTTTTCAAACGGATTGCCACCTCATGTTTTTGTCGCTTTGTTTTATAATGTTACCTCTATGATAGGATGAGAAGGTTGAAATTTATTTGGTTTATTTAGGAAATTAATTAGAGATTTGATTTGATTTTGTAGTTGGGTATTTTTGGCATTTAAGCATTAGGGTTTCTTAGGTTTATTGCTCTACAAATAGAGCTTGTAGTTTAGTTTGAGGATCAAGTTATTCACAATGTAGTCTCTTATGGTTTTGTAGCCGTTCCGGCATTCTCAGTTGTTTAATAATATTCTTATTTTTTGTTAATCTCGTTCGTTGCGCACTCTGATATTCAACTTGGTATCAGAGCGGGTTCGATCCTTTGGATCCAATCTGCTCTTGCATGGTATCAGTTTGTTTTGTCAGTTTTTGTTCTTTTGGTTTAGTTTTGGTCTCGATTACGCTTTCGCTTCCGCTTCGGTCTGTGTCCTGTGTTCTTCTTGGTCACTCTGTTTATGTTCCTTTTTTTGTCTTTGGAAATTTAGTATTGATAGTCGTAGTAGTCTAAAAAAAAAAAAGGCTTGATTGTTTTTTTTGGAGGCCCACACGGGGATGAAAGAAATATTGGGGTCGTTTTGTTTCTTCTCTCTCTAGGTTGTTCTTTGGATCTTGAATTTTTTGTGGGTTTCAATGTGTTCTTTTCAGGTTGGATCTGGAAAATAGTGGTCGTTTGTTTTTGAGTGGTTTGGTTGTTTTTAAGGCCACTTGTATTGTGAGGTTTGGTGTTGCCTTCCGTGACGATTGCTCGAGTGTTTGGACTGGTGACTACTCGAGTAACGTTGCGAAAGTTGGGTTTTTTGCTTGCTTGTTCATGTTTGTTCTGGAGTTCGCAATTGGCATTAGCATTGGAATCTTGCATTGGCACTGGCATTGGAATCTTGTACTTGCACCGATGGAATTTCGTATTGAAATTGGCATCGGCATCGGCATTGATATTGGTATTGGCATTAGAATTGGTATTGGCATTGGTATTGGCATTGGCACTGGCACTAGCACTGGAATTTGGAGTCTTGCATTCGCATCTGCTTGTTGGCAACCTTATGACGTATACTGCCATGAGTTTGACGGGGGTGTTGAAATTTATTTGGTTTATTTAGGAAATTAATTAGAGATTTGATTTGATTTTGTAGTTGGGTATTTTTGGCATTTAAGCATTAGGGTTTCTTAGGTTTATTGCTCTACAAATAGAGCTTGTAGTTTAGTTTGAGGATCAAGTTATTCACAATGTAGTCTCTTATGGTTTTGTAGCCGTTCCGGCATTCTCAGTTGTTTAATAATATTCTTATTTTTTGTTAATCTCGTTCGTTGCGCACTCTGATATTCAACTGTTATTACCTACTTTAACTATCTCGGGTCAAGCTGTAAATTTTAGAAAACCATAAATGGGGTTCATAACAGATTGGACACAATGTAATATTACAAATTTCATATAACCAGATACAGTCAATCATTCGAAATCCATGGTATTTTTTCACATATAATTAAATTTTTGTACATTCATTGCACTTCCAATTTCATCCTTAAGAAATTTGGAAATTTACTTTTTTCTTTTGACAAGCAACGATATTTGGTATTTCATTAATCATCCGAGAGCAATAAATAGGTGCCAATGGGGGTACAATTCTTCAGTGATCAAGAAAATGATCTGGAGGTGAATTTGCACAAAAGAGACTATAATAGTATACCCCTAGACAACTACCACGTGTACGAGAACTTCCCACTACACCCATACAAACCTATCACAGAAGTGATATATAACAGATTTATATAGGTGAATGCAAGTCACATAAAGTCATCGCGAGAGCGAGACCACATAAAGTCATCGTTAGTAGACGAGACCACATAATACAACACTCAAAGCAAAAACCAAGTACAACCATCTTTGTAGCGCGGCCACAACACTCGTTAGGCGATACGATATAGTTAGACTAAACTAACTCATTACTAAACTAGGCTAAAAAACACAAAACGACACCATCTGGTTGGGGAAAGAACCCGCAGGCAAGGATCACAGTCGTGTTGAGGCACAAGATGGCAAAAACCCTAAACACCATTCGAGTCCGCCACATCCATAAGTCCAGCAACACAAATTCCAGATCTAAAAAATGCAACCATCAACTGGTTCAAGGGGGTTTATGGAGAGAGTTTCTAGAGAGAGGGTTTTATTAATAGCTTATTGATTTGGAAATTTACTAGTTGAGTTGCAACTGGTGAATTGTCCTGATGGTTAGGGATTTCTTCCTCAACCTTATGCATTTTGGGTCTAGATCCTCATCCCTCTTTATGGATTGTACCAAAAAATTGACGCAAAAGTTTTGTCCTAACTACATATGAAAAATACTTGACTCTTATACATAATATGAATCATTCACATATAAGATAAAGGATAATTGCAAGAAGTGGATGCTCTCGTGTTTTAGATATTCTTCTTCACCCCATTGCGTTTCAAGTTCAAATTCTCTCTCCTATTCCTTAGTGATTATTAGCTTAAGTCTAGTATTACATTTTCTCCACTTTCATTTTTTTATACTCATTTTACATTTTTTTTTAAATTTAGAGATAAATTAAAATCCTGTAATTTCATGCATCTTCAAATTCCAATAAATCTACCTAACTTCTTCTAACAAAAATTAATATACTAAGATAAATTCATTTGCAAAACATACGGTCCGAACTAAAAAGTAGTAAAACATAATATACTTACAAACAAGACATATTCATTTGTGATACAAGTTGATTATAAAAAGAATCTGTTATATATAGTTGATTACAAAAATTTAAAATAAAATTTATAAATGGTGTTTAGAGCAAGAAGAAAAACACTAAATAACAAAAAAGAAAAAGAAAAAAGAAAAAAGAACAAAAGAAATGCCAATGCGACTATTACTATGTATGCCAGTAATTTCCACTTCCCTCCCCAACGTCCCTCTCTCTGTGTAAAAAAACTCTTACAAGCATGACTGCAACTCCCGCAAAGCACAGTAAAAAACCCAACTCTGGTTTCTCTGCACCTTCCTTAACGTCTCTTTCTTTCCATTCGATTCTTGAGAGGCTGCATTTATGCATTTATTCTTACCTTTCATACCAAATCCTAGATCTGGCATTTACCATTAATTATATTTATCCACACAAACGCCCTTCTGTTAAAGCAGCCTAGATTTCACGTTTCCAGCCATAATTTGAATTTGTTTCTTTAAAGATAAGGATAATTCATACACCCTTTATATATCCGTATTACATTTCTATTTGGGCCCCCTTTTTTGTCTCCTTTTCAGAAAAAAGAAAAAAAACAGAAACATGCTTTGAGTGAGTGAGGCTGTATAAATGTATATGTGTATGCAAGTGTCATCATACAGATTATAATACACACACACACACACACGCACACATTGTGCAAGAGGGAATTGCCTAGGAAGAAAAAGGGGTGGAATTTCTGAGGTATTTTGGGATTTCAGGAGATGGGTAGGTGTTGGTTTAGTGGGGTTTTGACTGTGTTGTTGGGGTGTGAGTGGTTGTTGCTGCTGGGTGCAGTGGAGGGATACCCAGCAGAGGATCTGGTCGTGAGTCTGCCTGGTCAGCCAAGTGTTGGGTTCAAACAGTATGCTGGGTATGTTGATGTGGATGTGAAAGCTGGGAGGAGTAGGGGTGGGTTCGGTACGGTTACCGTACCAAACCCCGTGTACCAATTACCATACCAAACTTTCGGTTTGGTAAAATCTATTACCGTTACCATACCAAACTTTCGGTATACCAAAGTTCGGTATTGCCAAAAGTTCGGTTGGCATGGTATGGCAATGGTAATTGCCACAAAATTTGTTTTTGTTTTGGGACAAAATTTGTTTTTGTTTTTTTAACCCAATTCAAGGGCAAAACTTTTTTTTTGTACCTTTATCTCATGCATTATAGATTAAATTCATCTATTATTCATCATTCACAATTCACACATATAATAATTCAAATGATGCATCAAGATTCATCATGAAAATTAAGCTTACAATCCAAATAGAAGTTACGAATCAAAACAAATAGAAGTTAACAATCCAAATAGAAATTAAAGTTTCAAACCAAATGAAAATTGGAAATAAACTTCAAAAAGGAGAATTCATTGATCAGTTATTCAAGCTTAAGATGTCGAAACTTTTGGAGGAGGCATTGAACTTGTAGAAGATTGAGTTTGTGTCAAGCCTACATTACAAACAAAGAAAACATATTAATTAGTAGCAAGAAGAATTAAAGTTGAAAACCATTTAATAACAAATTTACTAAAAAAATTAAAGCATATCTTTCTTGTTTTCTCTTCTTCCATTTCCTTGTAAAATTGAAGCATATCTTCCGTTGGTTCCTTGTAGAAGTTTACTTCATATGCCCTAAGCCAACCACTAGTATGCACTAGTGCCTCCATTATTTTAGGAGTCAAGGATACCCTAAAGGGTCCACAATCCTCCTCCCTAGGCTAAATGCATTTTCACTAGCAAAAGTAGCAGTGGGGGTTACAAAGATATTTTGTCTATTTGTGAAAGAATTATGAACTCTTTTGTGTTTGATTTCCACAATTTCAAGAGATCAAAGTCACCAACAACAATGCTAATATAAGTAGGGTTTTATTTTCAAATTATTGGAATATTATAAATATGTGTTATATAGTTATCTATTATATAATTTATAAATTATATATTATATTGTATTATCGGTATGATACGGTAATACCGTGGGAATGGTATCCATTACCAATACCGTACCATGAAATTTCGGTACGGTACAATACCGTACCATTACCGATTGGTACGAAAAATTTGGCACAAAATCGGTATGGCACGGTTGGCAATTCGGTTGGCACGGCAATTTGGCAAAAAAATCCACCCCTAGGGAGGAGTTTGTTTTACTACTTTGTTGAAGCAGATACGCAGCCTGACAAGAAGCCCCTCACTCTTTGGCTCAATGGAGGTAAACCCTTTTCTAGGTTTCTTGAAACCAAATTGTAAATATTAGTTAAATTCTGTTGTGTAATTCATAGGTGTATTTAACTGATATTTTTCATGTTTTTTATGATGAATTCTTCAAATTATGTATATGTGTGTGTATATATATATATATATATTTATATATAGGGTGTGCATAAAAGCTTTCGATAATCCTTTATATTCAGCTGGATTTTTTTTTGAAATCTGCTGCACTTTTTTATTTTTAGGATATTTTGCATTTGTTGTAACCAATTCGAATTTGGTTTCTTGTTAAAAGAACTTGTTATGTATGCCATATTACTATACCCTTTTCTGCAGAATGAAATGTTATCTCAATGTTTGTGGTTTTTACAATTGTTCTTGAAAGTGAGGATCTTAAACACCGAATAGTTGATAACATCGGATGATTAACTTTGTGTTCAGGTCCGGGGTGTTCTTCCATCGGCGGAGGTGCCTTTACGGAGTTGGGTCCATTTTATCCAACAGGTGATGGTAGAGGCCTCCGGAGAAATAAAATGTCATGGAACAGAGGTATGTCCGTGTAGAACATGTGAATTTTTTTTTATTTTTTTTTATTTTTTTTTTCCGGGAGTGTCTCTGTTCAGCTGTTAACCGGAATCATAACTAAATAGCGTACCATTTGTTTATTTCTTGTAGCATCAAATCTCCTTTTTGTTGAGTCTCCTGCTGGAGTAGGATGGTCATACTCGAATACTAGTTCAGATTATAACTCTGGGGATGCCTCAACTGGTATAGTGAATTGCTAATTCCGCTTTCCTTTCTTTACACTGATTCAAGGGTGTGCTTATTCTACATGTTTGCTTTTGGTTGATGAAACCTGTCAACCAAGCTTAACAACTTTTTTCATTGTCATTTGATTTTGGCAGCAAGAGATATGCACACATTCTTGCTGAAATGGTATGACAAGTTTCCAACTTTCAGATCCCGAGAGTTGTTTCTTACCGGAGAAAGCTATGCAGGTCTGCAAGTCTGATATACTTTCAATTCTATAATCTAGTACTAGTAAATGGAACTCTCACAATATATTCAAACCTTTACTAAATATAACCATTGCAGTTACGATTTTAGTTTTTACTCTTTCCCACATCTCCTGTCTACGAATTATCATTTCGAAATGGTTCTTACCATCCGTACTTTTTATGTACAGGGCACTACATACCGCAATTGGCCATTGCCATATTAGACCATAATAAACAATCTACTGGTTTCAAGTTCAATCTCAAAGGGGTTGCTGTAAGAAGACCTCACATATTTTTTGGACTCCTCGCCTTCATCTATCTATATAGTTGTCAATTCCTTTTTTTTTTTAACTTTTCTCATTTGTTATCTTGCAGATTGGGAACCCACTGCTGAGACTTGATCGGAATGCTCTGGCATCATATGAATACTTTTGGTCTCATGGAATGATTTCTGATGAAATTGGCCTTACTATCATGAATGAATGCGATTTTGACGATTATGTCTTTGCAAATACTCACAATTTAAGCCTTGAATGCAACAAAGCAATATCTCAAGCAAATTAAATAGTTGGTTATTACATAGACAATTACGATGTGATTCTTGATGTTTGTTATCCATCTATAGTGGAGCAAGAGTTGAGACTGCGGAAAATGGTATTCTCTGTACTTCTTTTTGTTTGTTTGTTTAGTATCTGTTTTCTTTTTCATCTTTCATTCGCATTTCATGCAACTTGTCGTTTCATTGTTTCAACGAGTTTTTCCTTTACTCCCGTTTTCTGCAGGCTACTAAGATAAGTGTTGGAGTTGATGTATGTATGACGTATGAAAGAGATTTTTATTTGAACCTTCCCGAAGTTCAGAAAGCCCTTCATGCAAATCGTACAAACTTGCCTTATACTTGGAGTATGTGCAGTGGGTAAGTGAATATAACCTTCCTTATGCATCGGTAGAATTTGATGACTTATCTTTAGTCTATCCTCGCGTATGTCATATGACTGATCTTCTCGTCTTTGTATTGTACAGCGTTCTTAATTACAGCGATACTGATGAAAACATCAACATCCTTCCCTTGCTCACAAGGATAGTTCAAAATCATATACCCGTCTGGGTTTTCAGGTAATTCGTTATGCTAATGTGTACAGGAGCTAAGTTGAATAGTACATACTCTAATTTTTAGTGTTGCTACATAACAAGATTTTCAACCGAATGCAGTGGGGATCAAGATTCTGTGGTACCATTATTGGGCTCCCGGACACTGATACGTGAACTAGCACATGACCTAAAGTTCCCGATAACAGTCCCATACAGAGCTTGGTTTCACAAGGGCCAGGTGCTTACGGACTTCCTTTAGTAAGTCTATTCAAATTTGTATGTACGTCTCTGTTCAACATCGCTTATGAAAATCTGTACATGTTTTATGAATAGGTGGGCGGTTGGGCTACAGAGTACAGAAATCTGTTGACGTTTGCCACAGTAAGGGGAGCTGCTCATATGGTCCCCTATGCTCAACCTTCAAGAGCATTGCACCTCTTCAGTTCATTTGTTCATGGTCGAAGACTGCCCAACACAACGCTTCCTTCCATTTACGAGTAAACAAGTTATGGGAATTGATACAATGTAGTGGTAGAAGCTACCAGTTTCAGAAGTTCATTTCTTTACCGCAAGGGCAATAAAGAAAGTTGATTTGTTTTTGGCAAGAGTACGGAAAAAAAGAAGAGGGAGGGGCGATAAGTGTCGAAAATAATATTTCAACCGCATCTGCAAAAGCATTCATTTGAGGCCAATCAAGAACTCTGCATTCCTTGTTTCTTGTTCATTAACATTTCATCGATAGTTCGTGTTTTTGATACATTTTTTATGGAAGGATCTGGAGTGAGTCGACAATCACTTAACTTCGGTGTTTGAATCATACAAAATGAAACAGGGAATCCCATTCAAGTGGCAGTCTTACGGTAGAAATTGATCGGCCGGATGAGTTTGTAACACCGGTCAGATGTATCAACACAACAAATGGACAAACACGATGTTTCTAAAAGAAATTAATGTTCATGATTAATCACATGATCCCAAACAATTTTGAATACAATGACGCTTTGCAAGGATTATTCTTAGATGGAGATCTAGAAACTAGACGGTTTCGATCATTCAAATTCAACGCGACGTGTGTAATAACTAGGTTGCAAGTGATTGGAGCAATTTGACTCCAGGGATCGTGAAATCCCATCAGAAACCACTAGGAAGGCTCAGTTTCCAGAGAAACTTGATACAAACATACAAGCAATCTACCAACACAATTAATCATGTTTTAACTTTAAACAATCATCCAAAGCAACGACACAGCTTTTCTGTTGTTTAAATATCCAGATAGCGGTTTGAAGCTTGAAAAGTAATTGATCAAAAAAGAGAGAAAGCAAGTTCTTTAGCTGTTAGGCGGAACATCGCACTTAAGTCCCACATTGACCGCATCCAAAATAGTATAGCTGTTCATATACCTGAACGAAGGATAACAGTTCACGACCTTACTTGAACAGGATCTGTTCTATAGGATCGTACCTCTGTATCCTTGATTTCTAAGGAGACAGGAATCCCAACCTGGTGGATGAATAATGACCGTGCGATCAGAGCGTGATTAACAGTTTCTGGTTCCTAGGTTCCATCAAGCAGTGGATGATCGTTCTCAGCCAGTTTCTCTGTCTGGGGTGGTCGCACGGTAGTCTGACAGGTTCCTTTTTTTCCCTCTCTAACGTTCGCTTTTGGTTTATTTCACCAGCTCACCCACGGAAATCAATTATTTCTTCTTTCGTTTTTAATATTGATTTTTCATTTCTGCAGACTAAATAGAGACAGGAAGACAATCGCAGGATTGATAGATAAAAAATGTAGGACTGTGTTCAGGAGCGGATTCACATAGGAACCGGTGGGCTTGGGACCCTTCGAATGCTGGGAGAAGCTCCTATTGATCGACCACACAGAGGGTTTTAAGCACCTGACCATTTCCTTTTTTTTTTTACTACATCGATATTTTTACACTAAGTGTAGGAGGAGTTCGACAAAGCCGCACAATGAGCGGACTATTTCGTTTTTAATTTCGTGTTTTAATTTTTTTTTTCTTACTAGATATTTCATGTTCCTTGAAGACTGTAAATTTTAATTGTACTCATAATTTAACCTGGTTCCTCCTTTTTTGTTATTTCATTTGAAGCTGCTACATTGTAGTTGTTTTCTGGTGCTTTTGCTTCCTTTACTTTTCCTAGAAAATGAAAGACTCTGCCTGACTGCCTCATTCATTTTCATCTTTGAAGCAACAAAAAGGGGTTTGATATAATGATTGGTTGCATTCGGAAAGAAAAAGGTTTACTCTTTCTTTTATCTACATCTCGATGGTGATGGGGAGCGACAACTTGTTTGTCAAAACGACATGAACCATTTTTTAACTAATTGATGAAAAAGAAATCTATTTATGATTGCAATTTTGGAAATATTATGCAGTATGTACAACAATCTAATTGTCAAACTGCTTAGCATAACGATCTAGTGGCATTATTTTGAGGTTTAAGAGTAAAATCTCATGTTCGAATCTCGTAATTTGGTATTATTAACTTATTGTGAGACTTACACCAAATTTCTCATATTTTAGTATAAATATATTGTGTGCTTCCAATTGGCTTTTAAATAAGCACCAGTGTTAGCAGCAATCATGATAGTACGAGCAGGCCACGTGTTACACCAAATTCCTCATATTTTATTAAGTCATGTTAGCATACACAGATTGTTATCTCGTATGTAAGCTTTAAATCAACAATTAATGGAGCTGGAAATTTTAAGAAAATGAAGGATTCAAGAAAGATAGATTTCAGAGAGAGAGAGAGAGAGCTTGAAGAAGAAATAAATGAGAAGCTTGTTTTCATTCACACGCACACTGTGCACATGTAATAATTGGGAATAGAATATTCCCTCATTACATCATTCAAATATAGCCCTTCATTTATCTAACCTATAAGGTAATGATACATGGCATAAACTATCACTTACTCTAAGATTACATCTTAGTTGCACACTTGGACTGTGATCCAAGGGCTGACATTTAAACTGAGTTCTACTCTTAGTTCTTATAACATTTCATCATATACACTTATAAACTAACACTCCCTTCTAAGTGTTGTGCTGAAATCACTCCTAGAGCTTTCCTCAGAAATTCAAATCGATCCCTTGCTAAAGCTTTGGTGAAGATATCTGCAATCTGTTCTTCAGTCTTGCAGTATAGCAGATCAATCTCACCATTGTGAAGTGCATCTCAGATGAAATGAAATCTTTGATTGATATGTCTGGTTTTGTGATAATGAATTGGATTATTTGATATGGCAATAGCTGAAGTGTTATCACATAGCAACTGAGTTGGTTCTGCTTGCTCTTCTCCAAAGTCAGAAAGCACAAATCTCAGCTAAATGGCTTGTGTAGTGGCTTCTGCTGCACTGATATATTCTGCCTCTGCAGTTGAGAGAGCTATATTGCTTTGCTTGATTGAGGCCCAAGAAAACACCCATGAACCAAGATTAAAAGCATAACCTGATGTGCTTCTCATGTCATCTTCATTTCCACTCTAGTCACTGTCACAATAACCAATCAACACTGCACCTTTTCCTTTCTCATAGGCAATGCCATAGTTCACAATGCCTTGTATGTATCAGAACTCTTTTAGTTGTCCCCATATGCTTCTTGGTAGGATTATGCATGAACCTAGCCAATAAGCTTGCTACAAACATGATGTCTGGCCTAGTTGTAGTTAAGTATAGCAAACTCTCCACATTTGCCTATACAAAGTCTCATCTGCCAGATCACTTCCATCTACTTTTGAAAGCTTCTCATTCACAGCCAATGGTGTTGCAACAAGTTTACAATCCATGAGTCCAAATTTTTCAAGCAAAGTCTTTGCATACTTCTTCTGGTGCACGAAAATGCAGGTATCTGTCTGCAATACTCCAAGACCAAGAAAATGGTGAAGCAATCCTAGATCAGTAATCTCATACTGTCTCATCATCTCATTTTTAAACTTAGTCATCATTTCCGTCGAGCTTCCTGTGTAGATAATGTCACATACATATAGTGACACAATGAAAATGCCACTGTGAGATGCCGTGGTATACAGTGTAGTTTCACTTGGACTTCTATTGAATCTATACTTTGTAAAATAAGAGTTTATCCCTTCATACCAAGCTCTTGGAGCTTGCTTCAGACCATATAAAGCTTTCTTAAGCATGTACACTTTATCTTCTTTGCCTTGTATCACAAAGCCAGATGGTTGGTCTACATACACCTCCTCATTCAACACTCCATTTAGAAATGTTGACCTTACATCTAACTGAAATAACTTCCAACCTTTCTGTGTAGCAAGGGCCACCAAGGTTCTTACAGTGTCAAGTCTTGCCACTGGAGCAAAGGTCTCATCAAAGTCTATCCTAGGCTTTTGGGAATAGCCTTTTGCAACCAACCTTGCTTTGTTTCTCTGCACAGATTCATCCAGATTTAATTTTGTCTTATAGACCCATTTAACTCTAATGATTGGTATATCTAATGGTCTATCAACTAGCTCCCAAGTGTTGTTCTTCTCAATCATGTTAATTTCATCTTCCATAGCCTTCTGCCATGATTCATCCTTGACAGCTTCTTCAAAATTTTCTGGTTCTATAATGCACAGATTGCACTTCTTATACACTTTTGTAATACTTTTGTACTTGAGAGGAGTGTGATCAATATCCCGTGGACTTATCATCCTTCCTTGATCATAGATTTCAGTGCTTGAGCTTGGCACTTCACTATCTTCATTTATTTCACATTGTGCTTTAGAACCATAAGAACTCCCTTCATACCCTTGTTCTCATTCTGACACTTCAGTAATTTGAATACTCACACTTCTTTCCTTTTGTGCATTCCAATCCCAACATGCATCTGCATTGAATACAACATCTCTGGAAACAATCACGTTCCCATATTCAATTTTATATAGTCTATATCCCTTCTCACAACTACCATACCCTAAGAAAATGCACCTTTTGCTTGCTAAATCCAATTTCTGTTTCTGTTGTGTTGGCACATGAGAATAACACAATGAACCAAACACATTTAGATGCTTAATTACTGGTTTTCTCCCACTGTATGCTTCAAAAGACGTTTTCTTATTCAAAGCTTTGGTTGGACATCTATTCAGGATATACACAGAGGTATTGATTGCCTCAGCCCAAAAATCAAGTGGAATCTTCTTCTCCAACATGAGACACTTAGCCATTTCCACAATAGTCATGTTCTTTCTCTTTGCCACACCATTTTGCTGTGGTGTGTATGGAGTGGTGAGTTGTCTTTCCATGCCTACATCTTCACAGAATCTATCGAACTCCATTGAAGTGTACTCTCCTTCTCGATCACTTCTAAGCTTCTTCAGCTTATAACCACTCTGCAACTCCACAATAGCTTTGAATCTTTTAAACATACTAAGGACTTCAGACTTGTGTCTTAAAAAATAAACCAAACATATCCTTGTGCAATCATCTATGAAGGTGAGAAAATATCGATTCTCATCCTTTGTAGTTGTCTGCATTGGACCACAGATGTCACTGTGTATAAGCTTTAGAGGAGTTGATTCCCTAGTAGTAGCTTCCCTTGGAAATGCCTCTCTACATTGTGTACCAAGAACACAACTTTCACGCACTCCTTTAACTGTTTTGATTTATGGTAATCCTACCACCATTTCTTGTTCCTCATCAACTTCAAATTGTTTATGTTCAGATATCCCAATCTTCTGTGCCACATAGTAGTAGAGTGGCATACACTTGCCTTAAAAACAATGTGCATTCCATACTGCAATTTCATTGGAAAGCTTCGATTTCCCCTCATTGGTACTCTTGCAACCATGTTGGAATATGAACTGTCATCATAGATTTCCACCTTGTGATCTCCAAACACCAAGTAGTAGCCATGCTCCATCATTTGACCCACATTAAGCAAATTTTCTTTCAGTCTAAGCACAAGCATAACCTCCTTGATGTATCTCTTGCTTATTTTAGTTTCAACCACAAGACTCCCTTTACCAGTCACTTCAACAAGTTGTCCAGTACCCAGTTCAACCTTTGCAGTCAATTCTTGTCAATATCAACAAGTAGATCCTCCCTACCTGTCATATGATTACTACACCCACTATCTACAAACCATACATCATCACATCCTTTTACACTAGTATTAGTTTTATTACCAGCATAAAACATAGTTGGTGTAGATTATACCTGAATGGCATAATTGAGATGTTGCACTGGTTTCTGGCTATTGTAGTCCTTTCCAAGATGACTAAACTTGTCATAGTTGTAACATTTTGGCTTGCCTTTGAATCGACACTCAGTGAAATGCAATTTGTCATAATGTTTCCAAGGATTTCTAGCACCATCAGTGGGTCTGTTATCCCACTTTTTACCTTTTGCCTTCCAATTCTTCTCGTACTTAGCATTTTGATTTCCAGTGAATTTAACTGGTTTGGGATTCACACTAAGACTAGCAAATGCTCTCTCAGTTTTGTTTTTAGAATGCCTATCTAGTCTCAACTTAAAACTCTTCAAAGAGGCTACCACTTCTTGTACCTCAATTACATCCAAATCCTTCAAATGCTTAATAACAGAACATATAAAGTCATAAGCTGATGGCAAACTAATTAACAACTTTTGAACAACTCTCTCTCGAGATAATTCCTCTCCATTAGCTCCGCATTTGATTTATTAAATCAAACAGTTTTGTAAGATAAACAAAAAGTGATTCATCATCTCTCATTCTTGTATATTCAAACTCCCAATGAAGACCTTGCAACTTAACACTTCTAACATGTTTATCACCATGGTATTCTTGCTGCAGAATGTCTCATGAGCCTTTTGAGGTTTCTTCATGAGAAATTCTGGGGAATATCTCATCTGAGACAGCTCCCTAGATCAGACCGAGAACTTTAGCATCCTTCATAAGTCTCTCTGCAAGAATCATCTTCCCAGTGCAACTTGATTCCTCATTTTCTTTCTTCTTCCCATCAGATTCATTATCGTTCTTCGAATTTGAGCTTTTGAACCATTTTTCAACCAGATCCCACAGTCCATGAGACTTGAAAATGGTCTTCATCTTAATACTCCATAACTCATAGTTATCACAGTTGAAAATCAGTGCTCTCACCTCATTACTACCTGATCCTGCCATGTTAGACTCATATCACAATCAACTCGAGCTCAATTTCGAGTTTCTTAGTAGCTCCTTCACATATCCAAACGCCCAGTACCAATTGATCGAACCTGGCTCTGAGGCTATGTTAGCATACACAGATTGTTATCTTGTATGTAAGCTGCAAATCAACAATCAATGGAGTTGGAAATTTTAAGAAAATGAAGGATTCAAGAGAGAGAAAGAGCTTGAAGAATAAGCAAATGAGACGCTTGCTTTCATTCACATGCACACTATGCACATGTAACCATTGGGAATAGAATATTCCCTCATTACATTATTCAAATCTAGCCCTTCATTCATTTACCATATAAGGTAATGACACATGACATAAACTATCACTTACTCTAGGATTACATCTTAATTGCTCACTTGGACTGTGATCCAAGGGTTGACATTTAAACTGAGTTCTACTCTTAGTTCTTATAACATTTCAGCATATACACTTATAAACTAACAAGTCATTGTGTGACTTACACCAAATTCCTCTCATGTGTAGAATCTCCACGGAAACTTAACCAAACTGAATTGTACACGTGCGAAATAAAAGTTAGCGGAACCAAAACTTAATAGTAACATGACTCTGCTCCTATGTTAACCTCCCATTGCTCCGGTCTTGCCAATTTAAGTGTTCAACTGCGAAGTCTTAGTTTCATCTGTCTGATTTGGGACTTCATAGGAGTTGCCATGGCCTTTAGATTAGTGAAGGAAAGAAGCATTAGTCTCTCGATGTTTTTCGATCTGGACTTCTGGAGATAACAGATCTAGTTGCTGCTACTTGTCCTCCATGGATGAAGTCAAGAAGAGATAATAATCCATCTGGAGTCTGGAAAAGTCGAGATTTATGTTGTTTTTGTCAAACTAATTGTTCTTGGATACATGAGTGAATTCTACTGGTAAAAAACTTGAATACTCTCATGCAGCTAGTAAAGAGGGATCACTGAACTATGTAGGCTGTAATCAGATTCCACAGATTTCATAGATTCCACAAATTTCACAGATTCCACAAATTGCAGTTTGAAAGAACTGCACAGATTGTAGTTTGAAAAAACTGCACAAATTGCAGTTTGCATTTTGCAGTGCACAGATTGCACAGATTGAAAAAAAAAATAGCACAGATTGTAGTTTGAAAAAAATTGCACATAATACAGATTGCAGTTTGCACAGATTTCACAGATTGCAGTTTGCAGTGCATTTTGCAGTGCACAGATTGCACAGATTGCACACATCCGCAATAAATTTCAAATTCCAACGCTCAAGTTTCGACAACAATCCTCATTGAATCTGTAAGCAAAAATACAATATAAACATGACATTTTTAAAGTCCAACATCATATTATCCTCATTGAAATTTAAAGTTCATTCATTTGAGTTTAAAATATTACCGCAATTCCTTTTCCTTTATTCGTTTGAGGAGCTTCAGGAACACTTGGTGAGATGGTTGAACTTGTAGAGATAGTATTTGCTCTTTTTCTTTTATATTCTACAATAAAGAACAAACGTTAATTGTAAACCAATTAATATAAAGTTATAAACCAAACTATTAAAAACAAAATAGTTACATTCTTCACACTCTTGATAAAATTCAAGCTCCGCATGACTTGCTTCATACTCAATGCTGCCAATTGGTTCACTTCTTATCCAGTTTTGGAGGCACATCAATGACTCTACTGTTTGAGGAAGGAGACATGATCTACAAGGGTGAATTACTATTTTTCCTCCACTAAATGCACTCTTACTGGCAACTGTTGACACTTGAATTGGCAAGACATCTTTTGCTATCAAAGCAAGTGTGGGATATGTGCTCCTCCCCTTCAACTTCCACCATTTCAAAACGTCAAATTGTGAACCATGTGGTACTTTCTCTATAGTGTTAAAGAGATACCTATCCACCTCATGTGCAAGCACAATATCCTCGGTGTCTTCTAGTTCCTTCTCCCAATCATCCATGATTTGACTAAATATCATTGGATTTTCCGTTGGCACACTAGAAGATGATTGTTTTACCTTTGAAGAAGAAGTGTCAAGAACTAAATATTCTCTACCCTTTTGTTGTGTTTGTGAACCGAAAGCTTGGTAAGCATATTCATCACACATCGCCTTCAACAATGTCTTCACTTCATTACTTTTCTGTTCAATTTCTTCTTCAGGAAGTTGTAACTGCTTTCGGCACAAGTGCATGTAGTGCCTCAATTTGAACCTTGGGTCTAAGACAAGGGCAATTACAAATATTTGATTAAGGGACTCAATTGAACCAAAATACTTTCGATATTTGGCTCTCATGTTGAATGCCATATCACGTAGCACCAACTCTACAGGTCTTCCAGTTTGCATATATTCAGGCAAAAAAAGCTTTTCAATCTCGTTTTCCACAACAATGACATCATGAACAGCTGTATTAGATGTGGGATACTTACTTGCACTAACTTTCAAAGTTATAAGATAGAAGGCCTTCAAAAATTCCACAAACACTTCTGCACTATCCCAATCTTCCTCCTTAGGTGGTCTAACCATCCCTTTACCTGCCACTTCTTCTCCTTCATCATTAAGCACCTTTTCACTAAAATAGGTGGTGTATATATTGGCTTCATCATCTTCGATCATCCTTTCAAATGCTTTTTTGAAACTTCAAGCAAGATTCTAGCATCATGTATGTGCTATTCCACCTAGTAGGCACATCCATAACAACTAGACCCCCACTATCCAACTTCTCACTCTCCACACATTTCTTGAAATAACTTAACCTTTGGGGACTTGGCCTCACAAACCGCACGGCATTTCTAAAAGCATCTACACTTGTATCTAACCTTTTCAACCCATGTTTCACTACTAAGTTGATAATATGAGCTAAGCACCTCACATGCATAAACTTGCCATTCATAATCATTTTACTATTAGGCCATTTCTGCATTTTACGAACAACATACTCAATTGCCATCTTATTAGCCGATGCATTGTCAACTGAGATACACATTAACTTTTTAATCCCCCACTCAACCAAACATTGCTCAATCATCTTCCCTATTTCTTTGCCTTGATGACTTGAAATCAAACCAAAGTTTAGAATCTTTTTGTGCATATTCCAATCATCATCCACAAAATGAGCAGTTAGCACCATGTAGTTCAAGTTTTGCACACTTGTCCATGTATCGGTAGTCAAGCTCACTCTATGATTGTCTATCTTCTTTTTTAACTGATCCTTCATGCTATCATACATATTGAATAACTCCCTCATCATAGTTCTCCGAGATGGAACATGCAATCTAGGCTGGACTTTGCACATCATCCGCCTAAACCCTTCACTCTCCACAATACTAAAAGGTATCTCTTCGAGCACAATAAACTCAATAATACCTTCCACACTTTCTTCTTGGCTCCACCCTTTAGCAACAAGCATGTTTTTGACATTCCCATCCCCAGAAGGTCCAGAACTGCCTAGAACCTTTTGCAACTTATCAGACTTGATCGTCTAATATCTAATGTGGGCGTGACAAGGTACCAATGTTAGTTGAATGTCTGTTGATATCTAATCTAGTGCAGTGGATAGATAAGAATAATAGAGATAAATATAATTTTCTCAAGTAGTCATCTTCGCTCTCCGTTCGCTCTTTGACATTTCGAGCTTTTATCTGTAGTACATTTGTATACAAATCTAACTTCTTGTTCCGTCTATCGGTTGTGTGTTAGGGCTCAAGCGAGTAGTGGCAGGTTAAGTTTTTCAAGCCTGTTAAAGGTGGTTTTATTTTGGTTTGTAGCCCTAGTTTTGATAGTATATATAAGATATTATGATTGAGGTTTATATTGTGTGAATGCTTGTGGAAGAGTGGAAAAATCGTGACCGCTTATCTTTGTCTACTGTTTTTGCATTCTTATTTGGCTTCTTGAACTCCATATTTTGAGTACCTAGAAATTAGAACATATGCATTTTGAAAAGCAATAAGCTAAGTTGAGGAGTGATTGTAAAGTTATAACTGCCTTTAATACAGGGTTTACAGTTATTCTGCACCCCTCATTTCGGGTGTTAATAACAGCTCCCTAGTAGAGGGTGTTGAAATCCCCAACAAGAGCAACGAATGATAAGCATTAGTAGGGGATTAAAAAGATGGTATGGCGATGCATTGTGTTATTTGAGAGAAACTTATGGTTCGAACGGATGGCTAACTACGACAGTTTCTACACTTGATGAGATCAAAATACCAAAATCTCTCATGCTTTTATGAGAGTGGTCTAATTAGGCGTGTGGTTAGGTTGCACAGTCCGAGTTTTCTTCTATCTTTCATGCTCCCCAATGGTAGCCATACAAACTGTTGGAAATGTGCCCTAAAACCAATCATATGATGATACTTTACGGACATTTCACATGTTAAACTAATCTAGTTTAATATCAAGGGCAAATATTATTGTTTGAGCCTTCTCATATAAATGTTATATGCTTAAACGATAAGTCCAAGGAATATGTGATTGGGAGAATGCAATCTAAAGAAGTTAGATTCATGAGACCATTCTTTCGTAGACACATCCTAAACGTTCCTGATCATAGGATTGCCAATTGGGCATTGACAGTCCGTTAAGATCAGTACATGCTGTGTCTTCTCTCAGGGAGAGTGACTAGTCTCGAGTCATTGGTGTGTGTGACATCAAGACAAATACTCATGGTTGGGATAATGCAAAGTAGTCTTTTGACCTGAGGCATCATAGTTGTCTTGTGGTTAAGTCCTTGATATTTGATTATGTCAAAAGTCACTCCAAAAGGAGGGTGTCCACGGCATCGTTGGGGTTAAGCCACTTAGCCATGGAGACAAGTGAATGTGCAACAAGGGATCTCTAACCTTCAAACCGTTTGAGGGAGAATACTCTATGATATGATTTGGAATCTCTGGCCAGAGTATGAATGAGATTTAGGAAGTCGTTCCAAATCACATTCAAGGTAATCATATAAGCACACGAATTACATTGGATAGTAGACATGAATAAATAAACTATCAAACCAAACAATGTGGTCAAGAGTATTGTATTAGAGAAAGACCGTATTGCATTTGTAATCCTAAACTGAATAGGTTCTCCACCTCTTCTGATTAGCTTGGGTAACCATGATATGCTGCTAGGTGCCACTCATGGTTTGTGGAAGCCCTAAACGTGTGTAATCACTAAAGGGAGAATTGAAAGTAAGTTTCAATTCACAATCGATGTGAAATGGTTTTAATCGCCCACTGCCTCGCTAAAAGGAACCTAATGGATCGTACACCGTGTAAGGTGAAGATTGAAGAAACAATGGAGATGAGTAAGAATAATTAAATGGTTTAATTATTTATGGCAAGGATTAATTAATATGTTAATTAATCAAACGAATAAAGTTCGTTAAAAGACCACGGGTTAGTTTTGGGCCTCAAGGCCCAATGGGCTTCGAACGTCAAGCCCATTGACTTAAGTTGTATGACAACTTAATTCACAAAGGCCCAAAAGCCCAATAAAACCCTTATGGCCGGCCATGTTAGAGAGAATGGCCTTTTGGTTCTTTAGGTCACTTATTTGAAGTGACTATATAAATGGCTTTATAGCCTAAATTCCCTAAGGGTTCTTTTGGAGAAAATTGGAGAGAACATGTCTCTCCTTTTTTCTCTAGGAGGTTGGCCCCCTTGGAGGGTGCATCTAGCAATCCCACTCCTCCAAGGTCACTCATTTTCTTCTCCAATCTAACCTTGGTGTGGATACTTAGAGGTTCTCAATTTTGGGAACTTGGAGAAACCTTTTCATCCATCCAAATCCATAGATTTTAGATGCAAGGAATGAAGGCCCTCTCTTTGGATGATTAGCCTTTGCTTATGCAAAGAGGAATCTACAAAGGTAAATTTCAACTCACTTTGATTTTGAGTTGAGTCTTGGTTCACCAATCTACTAGGCTTTGAATTTCATGGTTAATGTTTTGTTTTTGAATGCATGCAAGCATGATTCCGCCTTTTAATTGTTAAATGCATGCTCTAGATGTTATTCAAATGAACATGTTTTCACAAAATCATCCTTCACAAACTCCACAAAATGCTCCTTGATATTGATCTTTACTAGCTCAAGCTCTTATTTTCCAAATTTCATGATTAATGCATGACCGTTATTAATTTAGAGAATTTTTATTGGCACTCTAAATTCCTCATTCTATACTCCTAACTTTCTATATTTAGAAAGAAAAATACACTTGTGAGGAGTGTAAAATGAGATTTTTGGAGTGCCAATAACACTTTCAGTAATTTATTCGGAGAAAGTGATGTACATTGGTTTCATAGTCAAATATTTATGTTCTTTTTCTTTGAATTCTTTGTTATGAGATCCAATTGGTCCTGCTTTCCAGTTTTATGCCCATTCGTGTTTGAAATGGCAAATACATAGAGGGGAAGGAGATATCTCAATTATTTGTCCTAAACCCTAATGAAACAAAGGCAGTTTCTAATTCAAATTCAAGTAAAATGCTTTCCTTATTTTGGCAAAAAAGCAACATCCTTTGCCTACTTTTCTTTTGCTCGACTTTCCTTTCCATTTGATGTTCTACAAGACACGTGGTAGCATTAAAGTATTTCTACAATTACTACGGAGAATGTAGGAGTACAACGAATATTTTAACGGTTAAAATTTTCAAAAATCAACAACAACAACAACAACAACAACAAAGCCTTTTCCCACTAAGTGGGGTCGGCTATATGAATCCTAGAACGCCATTGCGCTCGGTTTTGTGTCATGCCCTCCGTTAGATCCAAGTACTCTAAGTCTTTTCTTAGAGTCTCTTCCAAAGTTTTCCTAGGTCTTCCTCTACCCCTTCGGCCCTGAACCTCTGTCCCGTAGTCACATCTTCGAACCGGAGCGTCAGTCGGCCTTCTTTGCACATGTCCAAATCACCAGAGCCGATTTTCTCTCATCTTTCCTACAATTTCGGCTACTCCTACTTTACCTCGGATATCCTCATTCCCAATCTTATCCTTTCTCGTGTGCCCACACATCCCACGAAGCATCCTCATCTCCGCTACACCCATTTTGTGTACGTGTTGATGCTTCACCTCCCAACATTCTCTGCCATACAACATCGCTGGCCTTATTGCCGTCCTATAAAATTTTTCCTTGAGCTTCAGTGGCCTACGACGGTCACACAACACGCCGGATGCACTCTTTCCATCCAGCACGTATTCTATGGTTGAGATCTCCATCTAATTCTCCGTTCTCTTGCAAGATAGATCCTAGGTAACGAAAACGGTCGCTTTTTGTGATCTTCGCTAGATTGCTCCGGTCATTAGTGTGGATAAATATATAAATGGATAGAGATAGGAAAGCAAACACAAGATGTACGTGGTTCACCCAGATTGGCTACGTCCACGGAATAGAAGAGTTCTCATTAATTGTGAAGGGTTTACACAAGTACATAGGTTCAAGCTCTCCTTTAGTGAGTAAGAGTGAATGATTTAGTACAAATGACATTAGGAAATATTGTGGGAGAATGATCTCGTAATCACGAAACTTCTAAGTATCGGAGTGTGGTGTCGTCTTGACTTGCCTTATCTGTCTCATAGGTAGATGTGGCATCTTCTCTGGAAGTACTCTTCCTCCATCCAGGGGTGGTATCTTTAACTGGTGGAGATGCACAAGGTAATGTATCAATTTCACTTGAAGCTTACTTGTAGTTTCAGGCTTGGTCAAGCGCGATACAAACCATGTAGTAGGAGTCCCCCAAGTCGCCGAGCTAGGGGGTCTGCTGAAAGAGGTGACAGACAAGGTAAGCAATCAGAGCTCCGACTGATTGTTCACCTTCTCCCCATCTTGCAGCAGCATGAAGGATAAAGAGAAGAAAAATGAGAAGAGATGATATGAGATACTTTTGCTTTTGAAGAAGTAACTTTCCACAGGCTTATTCTTGAACTGAGCTGGAGGGTTTTTTGGTTTCCTCCAGAGTATAAGGCCGACTGAAGAATTTGAGGGTCAAAACAAGTCCATCAAATCTAGAGTACGTTCCACCCTGCTGATATGGGATACTTTTGCTTTTGACAGAGTAATGGATGTATCGGCACGTGTGCTGTTACGCTTGTCTCCACATGCTTCCTTGTATCCTTCGCACTTGCCCTATCTGTTCCTCAAGCAGATGCGGAATCTTCCCTGGAAACATAAGATGATGAAGATGAGTACTCGAGAGCAATGCCAGGTAAGTAATCAGGTAAGGGGTTCCAGGCAGTCAGTTCCTGGCTGGAAGCTTGATTCCAAGTGTTGACTGATTGCTCTCTTTCTCCTTGTCTTGCAGGTAAAAACAAGGCCAAAAGAAAAAACAGGGAAAAAGCATGATATGGGATACTCTTGCTTTTAACCCTGATGATATGAGATATTCTTGCTCTAGTATAGCTTGTTTGCAGAGGTATTATCGGGGGGAAAGAAAGCTGAATATTTCGAAAGGCTTTGTTGGGAGTGCCCTCTCAGATATGATGAAGGGTTGAGCATTTTTGCAGGTCTGCCTGTCCGTTGGGGATGGAGGTCGACATATATAGGAGTCTCCCTAACAACAAGTAGTAATGCTATTCCTTTACCCTGCTTGGTCATAGCACGGTAGTGGGAGCTGCCAGTTTCACATGTTTTAACTCTGTCAGAGCACTTTGAAAAAGTGGTCTGTGGTATCTGGCTCTCGAGATTCGGAGAACGATGCCTCTTCGATTTTTGAGAAAGCAATCATGCTGGGGGTCTGACTCTCGAGATTCGGAGAGCAGTGTCTCTTCGATTTTTGAGGAAGTAATCATGTTGGGAGTCTGGCTCTCGAGATTCGGAAGGCGGTGCCTCTTCGATTTTGGAGCAAGCAATCTTGTTGGGAGTGTTGTCTCGAATGTGAGTAAAGGTTGGACATGTTTGCTAGTCTACCTTGCCACGAAGCACAAAGGTTGACACACAGGGACTTTCCAATTATCCAGCAATGGTACTGTTCCTTTACCCTCTCTTCGATTTTGAGAAAGTAGTCATGTTGGGAGTCTGGCTCTCGAGATTCGGAGGACGGTGCCTCTTCGATTTTGGAGCAAGCAATCTTGTTGGGACTGTTTTCTCGAATGTGAGTAAAGGTTGGGCATGTTTGCTAGTCTACCTTGCCACGAAGCACAGAGGTTGACACACAGGGACTTTCCAATTATCCAGCAGTGGTACTGTTCCTTTACCCTTGTGGGTAATAATATGGTAGCTAGACCTTCAAAATTTATGTGTCTAAACTTTGTTAGTGCTGTTTCTTTGCTATTCTTTTACCTTTCTTGGTCAGAGCGATGTAGTGGGAGCTGCAAGCTTCACGTGCTCAACTTTGGCAGAGAACTTTGGCAAAGTGATCTGTGGTACCCATGAGTTATTGTTGCGTGTGGGAAGTGGGTGATTGAACAGTAAGATTCATGTGCTTTCTACTTCACCAGAAGTCTTCGACAGAATGCCCATAATTTCTGCAAAGCTGAGTGTGCGTGTGACAGGTGCTGACAAGGCTAGAAAAGTAGATGCCTCTTCGATTTCTGAGATCGGCCCTCGTGGTCTCTGAGCAGCCCAGCTTTTGAGAAAGCGAGCGCCTCTTCGATTGATTCGGAGAACGGTGCCTCACCGATTTTTGAGAAAGCAATCATGCTGGGGGTCTGGCTCTCAAGATTCGGGGAGCAGTGTCTCTTCGATTTTTGAGAAAGTAATCATGTTGGGAGAGTGGCTCTCGAGATTCGGAGGGCGGTGCCTCTTCGATTTTGGAGCAAGCAATCTTGTTGGGAGTGTTTTCTCGAATGTGAGTAAAGGTTGGGCATGTTTGCTAGTCTACCTTGCCACGAAGCACAGAGGTTGACACACAGGGACTTTCCAATTATCCAGCAATGGTACTGTTCCTTTACCCTCTCTTCGATTTTTAAGAAAGTAGTCATGTTGGGAGTCTGGCTTTTTAGATTCGGAGGACGGTGCCTCTTCGATTTTGGAGCAAGCAATCTTATTGGGAGTGTTTTCTCGAATGTGAGTAAAGGTTGGGCATGTTTGCTAGTCTACCTTGCCACGAAGCACAGAGGTTGACATACATGGACTTTCCATCTTTACCCTTGTGGGTAATAATATGGTAGCTAGACCTTCAAAATTTATGGGTCTAAACTTTGTTAGTGCTGTTTCTTTGCTATTCTTTTACCCTTCTTGGTCAGAGCGATGTAGTGGGAGCTGCAAGCTTCATGTGCTCAACTTTGGCAGAGAACTTTGGCAAAGTTATCTGTGGTACCCATGAGCTATTGTTGCGTATGGGAAGTGGGTGATTGAACAGTAAGATTCATGTGTTTTCTACTTCCCCAGAAGTCTTTGACAGAATGCCCATAATTTCCGCAAAGCTGAGTGTGCGTGTGACAGGTGCTGACAAGGCTGGAAAAGTAGGTGCCTCTTCGATTTCTGAGATCGGCCCTCGTGGTCTCTAGGGAGCCCAGCTTTTGAGAAAGCGAGCGCCTCTTCGATTTCTGAGATCGGCCTTCGTGGTCTTTGAGCAGCCCAACTTTTGAGAAAGCAAACGGCTCTTCGATTTCTGAGATCAACCCTCGTGATCTCTAAGCAGCCCAACTTTTGAGAAAGCAAACGCCTCTTCGATTTCTGAGCAGGCGCCTCTTTGATTTCTGAAGCTCCGTCGAGTGCAGATTTTTATAGAGGCTGGCATTAAGTTCCAAAGCACACTTGAATCTCCACCAGTAGAAGCTTCATTCTTGCACTTCTAAGATCTTGATTTGTCCGACCTCTTCTCTCTTCAACACCTTTGAAAATGTCTGGCCCCTCCGACCGTCGTTTTGACTTGAACCTTGTTGAAGAGGCAGCCCCGCCTTCTCCAGACAACATATGGCGCCCATCCTTCGTCTCCCCAACTGGTCCTCTTACCGTTGGGGATTCCGTGATGAAGAATGATATGACCGCTGCGGTGGTGGCCAGGAACCTTCTCACTCCCAAAGATAACAGACTACTTTCCAAACGGTCTGATGAGTTAGCTGTTAAGGATTCGCTGGCTCTCAGTGTTCAGTGTGCAGGTTCTGTGTCTAATATGGCCCAACGCCTATTTGCTCGAACCCGCCAAGTTGAATCATTGGCGGCTGAAGTGATGAGTCTCAAACAGGAGATTAGAGGGCTCAAGCATGAGAATAAACAGTTGCACCGGCTCGCACATGACTATGCTACAAACATGAAGAGGAAGCTTGACCAGATGAAGGAAACTGATGGTCAGGTTTTACTTGATCATCAGAGATTTGTGGGTTTGTTCCAAAGGCATTTATTGCCTTCGTCTTCTGGGGCTGTACCGCGTAATGAAGCTCCAAATGATCAACCTCTGATGCCTCCTCCTTCTAGAGTTCTGTCCAGTACTGAGGCTCCAAATGATCCCCCTCCGGTGCCTTCTCTTTCTGGGGCTCTACCGACTGCTGAGACTTCTCCTAAGCAACCTTTGTGAAGGCTCCCTCTTGTGTGTTTATTTTGACTCATGTATATGTACATATTTGTAGCTTATCGGGGATATCAATAAATAAGCTTTCCTTCATTTCAACGTATTGTGTTAAATACACCAAAGCCTTCTTCGCTAAGTTCTTTGAATTTTCTTTTGTTGAAGCTTGTATGTTGAAGCTTTCTGAGTGGAGCATGTAGGTTGGGGTAGTGTTCCCTTAATTTCCCGAGTGAGGAAAACTTCTTGGTTGGAGACTTGGAAAATCCAAGTCACTGAGTGGGATCGGCTATATGAATCTTAGAACGCCATTGTGCTCGATCCTGTGTCATGTCCTTCGTTAGATCCAAGTACTCTAAGTCTTTTCTTAGAGTCTCTTCCAAAGTTTTCCTAGGTCTTCCTCTACCCCTTCGGCCCTGAACCTCTGTCCCATAGTCGCATCTTCTAATCGGAGCGTCAGTAGGCCTTCTTTGCACATGTCCAAACCACCGTAACCGATTTTCTCTCATCTTTCCTTCAATTTCGGCTACTCCTACTTTACCCCGGATATCCTCATTCCTAATCTTATCCTTTCTCGTGTGCCCACACATCCAACGAAGCATCCTCATCTCCGCTACACCCATTTTGTGTACGTGTTGATGTTTCACCGCCCAACATTCTGTGCCATACAGCATCGCCGGCCTTATTGCCGTCCTATAAAATTTTCCCTTGAGCTTCAGTGGCATACGGCGGTCACACAACACGCCGGATGCACTCTTCCACTTCATCCATCCAGCTTGTATTCTATGGTTGAGATCTCCATCTAATTCTCCGTTCTTTTGCAAGATAGATCCTAGGTAACGAAAACGGTCGCTCTTTGGTATTTCTTGATCTCCGATCCTCACCCCTAACTCGTTTTGGCCTCCATTTGCACTGAACTTGCACTCCATATATTCTGTCTTTGATCGGCTTAGGCGAAGACCTTTAGATTCCAACACTTCTCTCCAAAGGTTAAGCTTTGCATTTACCCCTTCCTGAGTTTCATCTATCAACACTATATCGTCTGCGAAAAGCATACACCAAGGAATATCATCTTGAATATGTCCTGTTAACTCATCCATTACCAACGCAAAAAGGTAAGGACTTAAGGATGAGCCTTGATGTAATCCTACAGTTATGGGAAAGCTTTCGGTTTGTCCTTCATGAGTTCTTACGGCAGTCTTTGCTCCTTCATACATATCCTTTATAGCTTGGATATATGCTACTCGTACTCATTTCTTCTCTAAAATCCTCCAAAGAATGTCTCTTGGGACCCTATCATACGCTTTTTCCAAATCTATAAAGACCATGTGTAAATCCTTTTTCCCATCTCTATATCTTTCCATCAATCTTCGTAAGAGATAGATTGCCTCCATGGTTGAGCGCCCTGGCATGAACCCGAATTGGTTGTCCGAAACCCGTGTCTCTTGCCTCAATCTATGCTCAATGACTCTCTCCCAGAGCTTCATTGTATGACTCATTAGCTTAATACCCCTATAGTTCATGCAATTTTGTACGTCGCCCTTATTCTTGTAGATAGGCACCAAAGTGCTTGTTCGCCACTCATTTGGCATCTTCTTCGTTTTCAAAATCCTATTGCAAAGGTCAGTGAGCCATGTTATACCTGTCTCTCCCAAAACTTTCCACACTTCGATTGGTATATCGTCTGGGCCTATTGCTTTTCTATGCTTCATCTTCTTCAAAGCTACAACCACTTCTTCCTTCCGGATTCGACGATAAAAGGAGTGGTTTCTACACTCTTCTGAGTTACTCAACTCCCCTAAAGAAGCACTCCTTTCATGTCCTTCATTGAAAAGATTATGAAAATAACCTCTCCATCTGTCTTTAACCGCGTTCTCTGTAGCAAGAACCTTTCCATCCTCATCCTTGATGCACCTCACTTGGTTTAGGTCCCTTGTCTTCTTTTCCCTTGCTCTAGCTAGTTTATAGATATCCAACTCTCCTTCTTTGGTATCTAGTCGTTTATACATATCGTCGTAAGCCGCTAACTTAGCTTCTCTGACAGCTTTCTTCGCCTCTTGCTTCGCTTTTCTATACCTTTCACCATTTTCATCGGTCCTCTCCTTGTATAAGGCTTTACAACATTCCTTCTTAGCCTTCACCTTTGTTTGTACCTCCTCATTCCACCACCAAGATTCCTTTTGGTGTGGGGCAAAGCCCTTGGACTCTCCTAATACCTCTTTTGCTACTTTTCGGATACAACTAGCCATGGAATCCCACATTTGGCTAGCTTCCCCCTCTCTATCCCACACACATTGGGTGATTACCTTCTCTTTGAAAATGGCTTGTTTTTCTTCTTTTAGATTCCACCATCTAGTTCTTGGGCACTTCCAAGTCTTGTTCTTTTGTCTTACTCTTTTGATATGTACATCCATCACCAACAAGCGATGTTGATTAGCCACGCTCTCTCCTGGTATAACTTTGCAATCCTTACAAGTTATACGATCCCCTTTCCTCATTAGAAGAAAATCTATTTGTGTTTTTGACGACCCACTCTTGTAGGTGATCACATGTTCTTCTCTCTTCTTAAAGAAGGTGTTGGCTAAGAAGAGATCATATGCCATTGCAAAATCCAAGATAGCTTCCCCATCCTCGTTTCTCTCCCCAAAACCATGGCCACCATGAAAACCTCCATAGTTGCCTGTCTCCCTGCCCACGTGTCCATTTAAATCTCCTCCTATAAATAACTTCTCCGTTTGAGCAATTCCTTGCACCAAGTCTCCAAGATCTTCCCAAAATTTCTCCTTCGAACTCGTATCCAACCCTACTTGAGGTGCGTACGCACTAATCACATTGATAAGTTCTTGTCTTATTACAATCTTGATTGCCATGATTCTATCTCCTACCCTCTTGACATCTACAACATCTTGTACCAAGGTCTTGTCCACGATGATGCCAACACCGTTTCTCGTTCTATTTGTGCCCGAATACCAAAGTTTAAACCCTGAGTTTTCTAGATCCTTTGCCTTACTACCAACCCACTTAGTTTCTTGTAGGCACATAATATTTATCCTTCTCCTCACCATAACTTCCACTACTTCCATAGATTTTCCCGTTAAGGTTCCTATATTCCACGTTCCTAAACGCATTTTGCTCTCTTGAACTCTACCCTTCTGTCCTAGCTTCTTCACCCTCCCCCGTCTAATAGGATCAAAGTACTTCTTTTGTGTGTCCCGGGTAAAGTTGATAGGAGCATATGCTCCCAAACAACTTTGAGTGGAGTCGTTCGAAAAGAAGTTTCTATGGCCCCCTTGCTCATTTAACACTGCATCCGGGTGCCGATGGAGATACAGCGACCCTTGCTCACTTATCACTGTGCTCGGGCCACACAGCGCGCCACTTACGGGTGACGCCCTAGCTTTAGCGCGATTTTGTTCTGGATTCATTTTCATAAGGATTCGACGTGATCATGGAGTGCCGGCTGTCGACTACCTGACGCCCTCCCCCTCCTCCTTTATCCGGGCTTGGGACCGGCCATGTAAGACATAGGCGGAGTTAAAATTTTTCAAAAATCAAGATATAATAATTACAACACTCGGAATATCTCTAGTCCGGAACACCCTAGAATTTTTGGTAATAGCAATTCCCATCCTGTAGAGTAGAAAACACTCTGAGTTTCCAATAGGGTTTCTTTTCCCTTTCAGTTGACCAATTCAGTGTTGTAACTTTTGCTTGTACAGAGTCTTTCTTCCTGGCTCATGTGTTATCTTGTACTGGCATTTTTGGAAGATACTAGCGCCACTCTCCTTTTTTAACTTTTGTTCCCAATTTTTCTCATGTAGGGTAGGGTTAGGTTTTATTTTCATTTGCTTTGATGGTTGGTCAAATCCTTTCCTTCATTTGATTGTTAAGTCTTTTTTGTCACGATCACGAGGAGTCAAATTTTATGTCCTCCATATTTTTTGTATTTTTAGATTTAGTTTTTATTTATTATGATGAGTAAGGTTTATTTCTTCATCTGATTAGTTGTTATTTCTTTTTCCATTTCAATAAAACTTCTTCTCATACTGTCAATGCTTATTTATAAAATAATACATAAATAGGTGAATAAAACTCATTGCACTCCATTTTGATTAGCTAATTAATTAGCTAGTGGTCTAATGTTATTTCTCTTTCTAAGTTTGAAGCCATAACTTAAATGTATGTTAGATTTTGAAATTACTATTCTAAAAATCCTAGACGACGTTAGGCAGCTGGTCATTGTCCCGATTAATGTCTAGACGTTTAAAAATTAAAAAATGGCGCCTAGACCTCCTGAGACGCTTGCCTAGCCGCCTAGTCTGCCCAGACGTGCTACTCACTTAGCAGAAAATAGATAACTTTGATTTTGCATTTATTTTTTACAATAAATTGTAAGATACTTGTTGCATACTTAAATGAACACTGACACTTATTTACAAGACATATAATAGATTTACTTAAATCCACCTAGTCCGCCTAGGCGCTAGGCCCTAACCCGCCGCCCGACTAGCTCCTAGCGTCTTTTAGAACCTTATTTGAAATACACTACTAATGACAATTTTTCCATTTTTCAACAAAATAATCACATGAAAGGCAAGAGTCTTGTGTTTTAATATCATTTCCAAAATTCCAATTTATCCTTACATATGCCACTTGTGAGCTAATTATGTAAAAAAAACTCAATAATAATAAGTTATTATTCTTGAATTGCAGCCTTGGTTTAATCGCGAATGCTAAAAACTTCACTAAAAATTTCACTAAAAATATATTAAGGGGCAAGAAATCAAACACAAAATCTCAAAGGAGTGAAAAATTGAGGTGAGGTGATACTGGTACTAAAAAAATGTCATCTTGTGTTTCAAAATTCAAAAGTATAAAAACATAAAATGAAAATTTACTTGAAGAAGTGTTTCAAAATTCAAAAGTGTAAAAACATAAAATGAAAATGTACTTGAAGAAGTGCAAAATGATTAGTTTAGAGCTTTCATCCTACATTTGAGGTTTTGATTTGAGTCCTCATTCTCTCGATAACAAGAGATTTTTTTTCAATTTGATCGAAACACGGGGTGGTAAACAGTGATGGATCCAGGATTTTAATATTGGGTGGTCCCAATATACATAGACGAAGCTACATGAGGGCGAGGAGTGGCTGCCACCCCTCCCCTCGCCGGAAATCAAGCCTAAGAGCGGTGGTTCACCCCTCTGGTCCAAACGGAAGTGATGAAATTTCTAGTTTTCTGGCCTTTTGGGTTTCCCTGCTCTAACATCGCGCAAGCTGCGTGTGGGTTCTCATTTTTTTTCTTAAAGAAAAATACCAGGCTTGGCGAATGAAAGAAGGAATGAAGATCTGCATTTTGCAGCTTCTGGAAATGGAGTTCTGGTTCTAACGAAGAAGAAGAGGGAAGAAGAAGAGGGAGGAAGAATAGAGACTTTCTCTCTCTCCCATCCCACCCACGTGCCCTTTCAAAATTATGCCAATTTGTTTTATTTTTTTAGCCATTGGCCAATCAATGTGCGCCACCTAACTTACTATTTAATGTGCTGATTTATTTTGAGATTTGTTTTGTTTTTTAATTATTGTCCAATTAATTTGACCATTTTTTCAATATTTTTTAAGCCACACAATGTTATTTCTCTTAAAACTTAAGGAATTGAATGATTGCTTCAATGAAGTAAATACCAAGTTGCTTATTTGTATGACATGTTTAAGTCCGATGAATAATTTTGAATCTTTGAATAATTAAGCGAGAATTTCTGTTTGGACCACAAGGTTTCAATTTCAGCATTTTATACCTAATTAAATGTCTTTACTTTCACTTTTATTATTGGTTTTAAAACGAAGCAAACAATTCAAACTTTTTTTCCTTCTCTTATTGCAAAATAAGTGTAGAATTATCCTCTATAATTAGAAAACAAAGGAAACAAATGAAAATGAAAACACAAAAAACAAGGAACGAAAGAGAATAACACACAGACAACCAAGATGAAATTGATCAGCAATGAAAAATTAGACTAGAAAAGGAAAGGAGGATGAGGGAAGCGGTGGAGAACCAAAAGGAAATAATTTCAACAAAAAACAGAAACGCAAAGACATAAATAAAGTGACGTGGCATTAGTTTCTATAAGCTAGGGCCCAAAAATAAACAGCCTCGCAAATACTCAGTAAATGAATAGATGAATCTCTATAAGCCAAGGCCCCAAAACAAACGGCCTCGCAAATACTCGTTAAATGAATAGATGAAACGACACCGTCCAGTCGAGGGTTAAGAAATAAAGAGCAATTTTTCTCCTTCTTCACCGGCCGCCATTACCACAGCACACCCAGACTTGGGTGGTCCTTGGAGGTCATTACAACCACTTATTCTAACTTTCGGGTGGTCTTGGGACTACCTTGGTCTCTTAGTAGATTCGCCCCTGGTGGTACACTATGTGTCATTATACAAATAGTGGAATATATGTGTTAAAAATTAATAACTTAAAAAATAAAGTTTCGTACTATTTATATAAAAACACATGATATACCACTCGTGTTTCGATCATAATAAAAAATTTCTCATCGATAATGTCTGTATAGTGGGAAATAAAAAGTGGAAAGATGAAGAAGGTCCCAATGAACTCCTCCAAGTAGGGAACTTTATTTTCACGTACATGCACATAACTGCATGTTACTACTAAACAATACACTAGAGTAGTCACTAGAGTAGTCAAACTTCACTTTAAAATGCGTTATCTTAATATTGACTAATACGATTGGTTTTGTTTGTTTGTTACGGTTTGACAAATGAGGGCGGCTATGTTGTCTTTTTTTTTTTTTTTTTTTTTTTTTCTTTTTTCGGAAACGCTATGTTGTTTTCTTTCCACGCTTTTTGTCCATTGAAATCTTGTTTTCCACTTCCTCCTCGTGATTCAGAAGAATGCTAAGAGCGTCTCCATCCGTTACTAGAAAGTAATTGTGGAGATTTTTTAAGGACGCTCTTTCTAAAGGGATACTTTTTATGGGTTGCCACCTCATGTTTTTGTAGCATTGTTTTATAATGTTACCTCTATAATAGGATGAGAAGTTATTATCTACTTTAACTATCTCGGGTCAAGCTGTACCTTCATTTTAGAAAACCGTAAATGGGGTTCATAACAGATTGGAACAATGTAATATTACAAATTTCATATAACCAGATACAACAAATCATTCGAAATGTAACAACCCATCCCGATTATTTTTAAGAATTTTGAATCGGGAGGGTATTGCTATAATTTCACAAAAATTGGGAGATTTTATTTTGAAAATATTGTTTTTGGGTCTTAATAGGTGTGCCCAAGAGGGGCCCACCTTTGGTTTGTGTTCCCTCGGCCCAAATTGCTTTCTCTCTCTCCCTCACCTCTCCCGTGAACCTCTCTGTTCTTTCCTCACTCTTTCTGTTTTCCCCTCTCGAGCTCGACACCTTTCCCTCAACTCACTCACCCTCTTCCCTTAATTGATCTGAAACCATCAAGCCTAAAGAGGCCATTTGCCATTGATCCTCACTCCTCTCATTCTTGTCAACATTACAACCTTGGATGCACGGAGGAACACCGACAACTTAACTCGGAATCTGATGAATCTGAGGCGAGTCGATATGTTTGGGGTTGTACCCTTGTTCTAGTGAGTCTTTCGAGCTGTTTGGGTGATTTTTGGAGTTGAAATCCCTTGTGCATGCGTGTTCTTCGTTCCCCAGATTCCGGCGAGGAAACCGTGGCATTGTCAGCCATGACTGGACATATTTATGGTATATTTCTATTCTACACTTAATTGTGTTCGGACAGGAATGTTGCTAGTGGGTGTTCTTGGCTTGAGCACACAGCTCCCTGCAGAGTTGGCACTTTGGTTGACTGTCGGGTTCTCGCTTTGTTCGTCGGGTTGCAAGAAGAGGACAAAGTTAATTCTGAAAGGTGCCTTTGTCGAGCCTTAAGCATATGCCGTGAGGCTCACAATCAAAACCAACTTAAGTGCTAAGGCGTGCCATTGCCATCTCAATATGGTAGATGTAAAATGAGTAGATTTAAGCCGATTACTTGCGCCCCAAGTTACTCTGACTTCTCATTATCAAAGAATTGTCGTGGATGGGTTAAGTTCACATTAGATTCTTTTCTATGCCTTGAGATCAAAGACTTTTGTTTATCTTGTATGGTAAAAGGGCAGAGGTCCGGATCTAATCAATGCATTAAGTGGATTCACTCTTAAGATAATAAAATCATTTAACTAAACCAGATCTGAGAGTAAGCCAAACTTAAAATGATTTGAATATACACTAGGGAATTCATTACAACACCAGATCTATTAACCAAAAGATAAAACAAAGGGAATCGGGCAAGATTGAACCTTGTTAGGCAAGACTTGACCTTTCGCCATTTCTTTTCTTTGTAACTACAGGGACCTGAGGGCTTTAAAAGAGGATGGATGACAAATAAATTTACACAAGAGAATCGATACTACTGGTGAGCAGCAGAGCTATTAAACTAGACAAAAGATAGCTTTTGTGAGGGCTGATCCTGAAAAGGATTGAGGTTGGGGCTGACTACAGCTTCATATGCAAATCTGGCTTGAGCAGAGCTTGTGTATTTATTTGTTTGATTGGTTAAGTGTCCTTGTCTCTGGGCCTTCTTCCTCATTTTATAGGCGAGTTAGCCTAATTGCTTGCAGCTTGGTTCCTACCCGAAAGCAGCATGGGGGGTAGTGACTCATTAGCAATTTACATACTCTGCCATTCAGAAAGTGCTTTTGGGCTGAGAGTAGGCCGATTTCCATCAAGTGTCACTTCCATGTAGGCCACTTACTCCTATTTGCTCTTGCATTAATGTGGAATCATCATTTTGCTTTGGGCTAGGTGAATGGGTTTGATGCTGGACTTTCGGGCATAGTCATGCTTTCTGGGCTTCTTTTTCAGGCTTCTCTTCCTTCCACCCAAAGTTCAAATATTTAACCCAAACAAATTGTCTTCATGTTGGTGGCTAGATCGTAGGTTTTAGTGTAGAATCAAGGTTGATTGGAGCTTGGGAAGCTTCGGCTTTCTTCTCATTCATATACGGCCAACCTGGCCTAGAAACAGGTCAAACCCGACCCACTAGTTTAGACCGGCCCAACTCGTTGGGCCATGAACCCAGCCTAGTTGTTAAAGCCCAAACCCAAGGCCTTCGGCCCACTAGCCCTCGACCCAGCCCAGCTGACGCGACTCGTGACCTAACCTAGTTGACCTAAGTCGAACTCGTTAAACCGGTCTAACTCGTTGACTTTGACCGTTGATCGGTCAACGTTGATTTTTTCTAACCCGTTGACTTTGGTCAACGCTAACTGTTTACTTTGACCGTTGATCAGTCAACGTTGATTTTTTCTTGACTTTTTTGGGTTTCAGTTGGGACCTTCCTAGGCTAATTTTGACGTCTTGGATCCGTTTTTTACATCCGTTTTTCCAAATTCAATTGTTTTAATAGAGTTTTATTAATTGGACCATTTATGTGTGTTTGGTGCAATTATTAGCAGCGTTTCCGTCCAGCCTATTTCGTACGGCTCTTCGACGACAGAGTATTTGTGAGTGGATCCCTTTTAAAATGCATATTTTACTATTAGAAATGCATACATGAAAAACATGATTTAATGGTTAAATCATTGTGTGACTTACACCAAATTCCTCATATTTTAGTATAAATATATTGTGTGCTTCCAATTGGCTCTTAAATAAGCACCCAGTGTTAGCAGCAATCATGATAGTACGAGCAGGCCACCGGTTACACCAAATTCCTCATATTTTATTACGTCATTGTGTGACTTAACCAAATTTCTCTCATGTGTAGAGTCTCCACGGAAACTTAACTAAATTGAACTGTACACGTGCAAAATAAAAGTCAGCGGATCCAAGACTTAATAGTAACATGACTCTGCTCCTATGTTAACCTCCCATTGCTCCGGTCTTGCCAATTTAAGTGTTCAACTGCGAAGTCTTAGTTTCATTTGTCTGATTTGGGACTTCATAGGAGTTGCCATGGCCTTTAGATTAGTGAAGGAAAGAAGCATTAGTCTATCGATGTTTTTCGATCTGGACTTCTGGAGATAACGGATCTAGTTGCTGCTACTTGTCCTCCATGGATGAAGTCAAGAAGAGATAATAATCCATCTGGAGTCTGGAAAAGTCGAGATTTATGTTGTTTTTGTCAAACTAATTGTTCTTGGATACATGAGTGAATTCTACTGGTAAAAAACTTGAATACTCTCATGCAGCTAGTAAAGAGGGATCACTGAACTATGTAGGCTGTAATCAGACTTGGTTGTCTAATATCTAATGTGGGCGTGACAAGGTACCAATGTTAGTTGAATGTCTGTTGCTATCTAATCTAGTGCAGTGGAAAGATAAGAATAATAGAGATAAATATCATTTTCTCAGGTAGTCATCTTCGCTCTCCGTTCTCTCTTTGACACGTCGAGCTTTTATCTGTAGTACATTTGTATACAAATCTGACTTCTTGTTCTGTCTATCGATTGCGTGTTAGGGCTCAAGTGAGTAGTGGCAGGTGAAGTTTTTCAAGCTTGTTAAAGGTTGTTTTATTTTGGTTTGTAGCCCTAGTTTTGATAGTATATATAAGATATTATGATTGAGGTTTATATTGTGTGAATGCTTGTGGAAGAGTGGAAAAATCGTGACTGCTTATTTATGTCTACCGTTTTTGCATTCTTATTTGGCTTCTTGAACTCCATATTTTGAGTACATAGAAATTAGAACTTATGCATTTTGAAAAGCAATAAGCTAAGTAGAGGAGTGATAGTAAGTAAAGTTATCACTGCCTTTAATACAGGGTTTACAGTTATTCTGCACCCTTTCTAGTGGAGAGATTTTTCAATGTGACGGGTACATGGGGTGGTACACCACGTGTCATTATACAAATGGTGGGATATGTGTGCTAAAAACTTAATAACTTAAAAAATAAATTTTATTAAAACACGTGGTGTACCACTTGTATTCCCGTCACAATTAAAATTTTCTTTTTCTAGTGTTAGTAACAGCTCCCTAGTAGAGGGTGTTGAAATCCCCAACACGTGCAACGAATGGTAAGCGTTAGTAGGGGATTAAAAAGATGGTATGGCGATGCATTGTGTTCTTTGAGAGAAACTTATGGTTCGAACGGATGACTAACTAGGACAGTTTCCACACTGGGTGAGACCAAAATACCAAAATATCTCATGCTTTTATGAGAGTGTTCTAATCAAGCGCGTGATTAGGTTACACAACCCGAGTATTCTCCTGTCTTTCATGCTCCCCAATGGTAACCATACGAACTCCACA
The DNA here is from genome assembly GCF_916048215.2 of Malus sylvestris. Lineage (NCBI taxonomy): Eukaryota > Viridiplantae > Streptophyta > Magnoliopsida > Rosales > Rosaceae > Malus > Malus sylvestris. The sequence goes on along the minus strand of NC_062264.1, from coordinate 2,916,434 downwards.
AACTGCTCCTTGATATTGATCTTTACCTACTTGAGCTCTTATTTTCCAAATTTCATGATTAATGCATGCCCGTTATTAATTTATTAGGAGAAAGTGACATTTGTTACATAGTCAAATATCTATGTTCTTTTTCTTTGAATTCTTTGTTTGAGATCCAGTTGGTCCTGCTTTCCAGTTTTATGCCCGTTTGTGTTTGAAATGGCAAATACATAGAGGGGAAGGAGATATCTCAATTATTTGATCCTAAACGCTAATGGAAACAAAGGCAGTTATTAATTCAAATTCAAGCAAAATGCTTTCCTTATTTTGGCAAAAAAGCAACATCCATTGCCTACTTTTCTTTTGCTTGACTTTCCTTTCCATTTGATGTTCTACAAGACGTGGTAGCATTGAAGTATTTCTACAACTACTACGGAGAAAGGAAGAGTACAACGGATATTTTAACGGTTAAAATTTTCAAAAATCAAGATATAATAATTACAACACTCGGAATATCTCTAGTCCGGAGCATCATAAAATTTTTGGTAATAGCAATTGCCGTCTTGTTGAGTAGAAAACACTCCGAGTTTCCGATAGGGTTCCGATTCATTGTTGAAACTCTTCCTTGTACAGAACAGAGTGTTTCTTCCTGGCTCATGTGTTTTATCTTGTACTGGCATTTTTGGGGGATCCTAGCGCCACTCTCCTTTTTTAACTTTTGTTGCCAATTTTCTCATGCAGGGTAGGGTTCTGGTTAGGTTTTCTTTTCATTGGCTTTGATGATTGGTCAAATCCTTTCCTTCATTTGATTGTTAAGTCTTTTTTTATCACGATCACGATGGGTCAGATTTTATGTCCTTCATAATTTTTGTATTTTTAGTTTTTACGTTTATTTATTATGCAGGGTGAGGCTTATTTCTTTCTCTGAATAGTTGTTACTAGAAATATAGCCCTCGCATTGCTGCGGAATTAGAAATCGTATGAAAAAAATATGTTTCAAAGCTATAATATATTGTTACAGAATGTTATTGTTATTTACACTGAAAAATGTTTGAGCTTTTTGAAAGAATTTTTACATGAAGAGCATAAATTGGGTGAATGAAGCATTTGGAATTCTTTGAACCACTCCATGAATAGCATTACATGTGAATGATTGATTGTGTAACAAAAATTAGTAAAAGAGTGTAATAGATGAAACTTTCATATGTATAATTCAAGTTCTACACATGTATCCGTACTTTACCAATTGTTAGAAACTGCTAAGATAACAATTGGTATCACATAATTAGTATGCTATTAAACATAATGAATTCCGTGAAGCAAAAAAATGATACGCAATTTTAACTTACGATGCTAAAGAAGCTTTATAAGAGTAGCCGGGTCCTATGTGCTTTATCCATAAAAGGCATTGCAACTAGGGATGGGCAATGGTTACGCGGGAGGGTAACCGCGGTTAATTTACCCATAACCGTTTATGCTCATACCCGCATAACCGTTTACCCGTTGGGGAATTACCTAAACGGTTATAGCCATACCCATAACCGTTTATAAACGGTTAACCATACCCATAACCGAATAGCCATTTAACCGTAACCGTTTAATACTCGTTTACCCATTTATCCTTTTTAACCCGATTATCTTTTTTTTTACCATTACCCTTTTTTCACCCGTCTACATGTTTTTTAACAACTTGAAAATTAAAAAAAAATTGTCATAATTTTTTTTTTGACAATTAAACACCGTTATAGGTACATTCATCATACATTTCCATATTTTAATTTTTTAAGTCCTTATACCATTCCAATAATTGAAATAATAGTTTACGGACGATATTTTTAATTATTACCAATGAAGGTAAATATAATATTTGCTAAGTATTATTGGGTTACAAAAATTGTTTAGAAGACATTTCTGTCAATTTCATGGTTACCCACGAGGAATTTAAATTAATTTGGCCAATTCCTTGATTATGAGAATCATCATTCCTGTAGTAGTGTTATTGAGAGAAGGACCGATGAATTCCTTGCTAGCTTATTGGGTGCTAAGTATTATTGGATCGAGAACATGGTTTGTATTAGTTTTACATATATAAAATAAATGGGTAAACGGTTACCTGTTTATAACTGTGGTTAATACCTATAACCGCCCATTTAAATTTCGTGGGTAAACGGTTACACCCATAACCGTTTATTTATCTAAACGGTTACCCATAACCGTAATCGTTTAATTTAAATGGGCGGGTAACCGCGATTACCCATAACCAATGGGTATTTGCCCATCCCTAATTGCAACTGTAGATCCTGCAAACTATAAAAATCCATACAGTAAAGAGACAAAATTCAATAGTTATGGGTGTTGATGCACAAAATTAGTGAGGACTTTGGTACAACAGAAAGTGTTAAGTTTGTGACCTTCGCTAGATTGCTCCGGTCACTAGTGTGGATAAGTATGTAAATGGATAGGGATAGGGAAGCAAACATAAGATGTACGTGGTTCACCTAGATTGGCTACGTCCACGGAGTAGAAGAGTTCTCATTAATTATGAAGGGTTTACACAAGTACATAGGTTCAAGCTCTCCTTTAGTGAGTACTAGTGAATGATTTAGTACAAATGACATTAGGAAATATTGTGAGAGAATGATCTCTATTTATAGAAGATAGTTTCTAGTTTCATTCTGACATTGACACGTGTCGTGTTGTGATTGGCTTCTGATGTTGACACGTGTCGCGCTGTGATTGGCCTCCTGGTTGGAGGGAAACTCTTCTGGGTCCTTGACGGTATAACGTTGACCGGTGCTCAGTAGTTTCGGGATTGGTCAAGTATGGAAGAAACAGTGCTCCCCTCAGTTCCCGAGTGAGGGAAGTTCCTTGGTTGGGGACTTGCAAGATCCAAGCCATTGAATAATCACGAAACTTCTAAGTATCGAAGTGTGGTATCATTTTCACTTGCCTTATCTGTCTCATATGTAGATGTGGCATCTTCTCTGGAAGTACTTTTCCTCCATCCAGGGGTGGTATCTTTAACCGATGAAGATGCATAAGGTAATGTATCAATTTCACTTGAAGCTTACTTGTATTTTCGGGCTTGGTCAAGTGCGATACAAAACCCTATAGTAGGAGTCCCCCAAATCGCCGAGTTAGGAGATTTGCCAAAAGAGGTAACATACAAGGTAAGCAATCAGACTTCTAAGCAAGCAACCTAGATCGGAGGTTCGACTTCGGCTTCCGGTTGATTGTTCTCCTTCTCCTTGTGTTGTAAACAGCAACAAGGATAAGGAAAAGCAAATGGAGAAGAGATGCTATGAGATACTTTTGCTTTTGAAGAAGTAACTTTCCACAGACTTATTCCTGAACTGGGCTGGAGGGTTTTCTGGTTTCCTTCAGAGTATAAGGCCGACTCAAAAGTTTGAGGGTCAAAACAAGTCTATCAAATCAAGAGTGCGTTCGACCTAGATAATATGGGATGCTTTTGCTGTTGACAAAGTAATAGATGAATCGGCACGTGTTCTGTTGCACTTGTCTCCACATGCTTCCTTGTATCCTTCTCACTTGCCCTATCTATTCCTCAGGTAGAGCAATGCCAGGTAAGTAATCAGGCAATGGGTTCTAGGCAGTCAGTTCTTGACTGGAAGCTTGATTCCAAGTGCTGATTGATTGCTATCTTTCTCCTTGTCTTGCAGGTAAGAACAAGGGTAAATGAAAAGACAGGGAAAAAACATGATATGGGATACTCTTGCTTTTGACCCTGATGATATGAGATACTCTTGCTCTGGTGTGGCTGGTTTGCATAGGTATTATTAGGGGGGAAGAAAGCTGAGTATTTCAAGAGGATTCGTTGGGAGTGCCTTCTCAGATATGAGGAAGGGTTGAGCATTTTTGCAGGTCTGCCTGTCCGTGGAGGATGGAGGTCGACATATATAGGAGTCTCCCTAACAACAAGTAGTAATGCTATTCTTTTACCCTTCTTGGTCGTAGCAATGTAGTGGGAGCTGAAAGCTTCACGTGTTTTACCTTTGTCAGAGCACTTTGAAAAAGTGGTATGTGGTATCTGGAAAGCTGATGTTGCGTTTGAAGATTGCAGACAAGCTTTATCCAAGGAAATCTGGCTCTCAAAGTTTGGAGAACGATGCCTCTTCGATTTTAGAACAAGCAATCATGTCGGGGATCTGGCTCTCGAGATTCGGAGAGTGGTGCCTCTTCGATTTTTGAGAAAACAATCCTGTTGGGAGTCTGGCTCTTGAGATTTGGGGAGCGGTGCCTCTTCGATTTTTGAGAAAGTAATCCTATTGGGAGTCTAGCTCTCAAGATTCGGAGGGCGGTGCCTCTTCGATTTTTGAGCAAGTAATAATGCTATTCTTTTACCCTTCTTGGTCATAGCAATGTAGTGGGAGCTGCAAGCTTCACATGTTTTAACTTTGTCAGAGCGCTTTGAAAAAGTGGTCTGTGGTATATAGAAAGCTGATGTTGCGTGTGAAGATTGCATACAAGCTTTATCCAAGGAAATCTGGCTCTCGAAGTTCGGAGAGCGGTGCCTCTTCGATTTTCGAACAAGCAATCCTATTGGGGATCTGGCTCTCGAGATTCAGAGAACGGTGCCTCTTCGATTTTTGAGAAAGTAATCCTGTTGGGAGTCTGACTCTTGAGATTCGCAAAGCAGTGTTTCTTCGATTTTTGAGAAAGTAATCCTGTTGGGAGTCTAGCTCTCAAGATTCGGGGAGTGGTTCCTCTTCGATTTTTGAGCAAGCAATCTTGTTGGGAGTGTTTTTTCGAATGTGAGTAAAGGTTGGGCATTTTTGCCAGTCTGCCTTGCCACAGAGCACGGAGTTTGACACACATTGGGACTTTCTAGTTATCAAGCAGTGGTGTTGTTCCTTTACCCTTGTGGGTAATAATAGGGTAGCTCGACCTTCAAAATTTATGTGTCTAAACTTTGTCAGAGATATTTGGCAAAGTTATATGTGGTACCCGATGAGCTGGTGTTGCGTGTAGAAAGTGGTGCCTCTTCGAAATCCGGAGAGTGGTGCCTCTTCGATTTTTGAACCAACGGCCCTGTTGCCCTTTCTTTTATAAGGGCACCAATTGTGTGCAAGGAGTACATTTAGAGAGTTATTGCTTGTAGGAATTTTCCCCTTACTTCAGAAATTTATTGCGCCTCATTTATCCTTCATCATTTCTGAGAATGTATGGCCCATCCGACCGTCGTTTTGACTTGAACTTCAGTGAAGAGGCAGCCATGCCTTCTCAAGACAACATATGGCGCCCATCCTTCATATCCCATACTGGTACTCTTACCGTTGGGGACTCTGTGATGAAGAATGATATGACCATTGCGGTGGTGGCCAGGAACCTTCTCTCCCAAAGATAACAGACTACTTTCCAAACGGTCTGATGAGTTGGCTGTTAAGGATTCTCTAGCTCTCAGTGTTCAGTGTGCAGGTTCTGTGTCTAATATGGCCTAACGCCTATTTGCTCGAACCCGCCAAGTTGAATCATTGGCGGCTGAAGTGATAAGTCTCAAACAGGAGATCAGAGGGCTCAAGCATGAGAATAAACAGTTGCACAGGCTCGCACATGACTATGCTACAAACATGAAGAAGAAGCTCAACCAGCTGCAGGAATCTGATGGTCAGATTTTACTTGATCATCAGAGGTTTGTGGGTTTGTTCCAAAGGCATTTATTGCCTTCGTCTTCTGGGGTTGTACCACGTAATGAAGCTCCAAATGATCAACCTTCGGTGCCTCCTCCTTCTGGGGTTCTGCCTAGTACTGAGGCTTCGAATAATCACCATCTGGTGCCTCCTCTTTCTGGGGCTCTGCCGACTGCTGAGACTTCTCCTGAGCAACCTTTGTGAAGGCTCCTTCTTGTTTGTTTATTTTGAATCATGTATATGTACATATTTGTAACTTATCAGAGATATCAATAAACAAGCTTTACTTTATTTCAACGTATTATGTTAAATACACCAAGGCCTTCTTCACTAAGTTCTTTGAATTTTTCCTTTTGTTAAAGCTTGTATGTTGAAGCTTTGTGAGTGAAGCATGTACGTTGAGGTAATGTTCCCTTAATTTCCCGAGTGAGGAAAACTTCTCGTTTGGAGACTTGAAAAATCCAAATCACTGAGTGGTCGTGAGACTTCCGAGTATTAAGGTGCAGTAGCATATGGTAGGAGTCCCCCAAGTCTCCGGTCGAGGGAGTTGACGAATGAGGCATTTCCTTTCTAAGTGGTAGCCCAAAACTCATTCTTCATATATATTTGTTATGAAAGTTGTTAGGCCCAAAGAAGATGAGGTCTAGGCAAATTGTTTTTTTTTTCGATTTTTCGAATTTTTGAATTTTTGAATTTTTGAATTTTTGAATTTTTGAATTTTTGAATTTTTGAATTTTCAAATTTTCAAATAAATAAATAAATATATATATTTTTTAAAGCTTTGTAGGTGAAGCTTTGTAGGTGAAGCTTTGAGGTTGAAGCTTTGTTGGGCACTATGAATTGATTTTGCTTAACACTATCTTGATCAAGATAGTGTGATGCTTTTGTAGGTGAAGCTTTTGTGTTGAAGCTTTGTAGGTGAAGCTTTTGTGGGTCAAGCTTTTGTAGGTGAAGCTTTTGTAGGTCAAGCTTTTGTGGGATCAAGCTTTTGTGGGATCAAGCTTTTGTGGGTCAAGCTTTTGTAGGTCAAGCTTTTGTGGGTCAAGCTTTTGTGGGTCAAGCTTTTGTAGGTGAAGCTTTTGTGTTAAAGCTTTTGTGGGTCAAGCTTTTGTAGGTGAAGCTTTTGTGTTAAAACTTTTGTGGGTGATATTTTTGTGTTGAAGCTTTTGTAGGTGAAGCTTTGGAGTTGAAGCTTTATAGGTGAAGCTTTGGAGTTGAAGCTTTTGTTGGGTACCATGAATTGATTTTGCTTCACACTATCTTGATCAAGATAGTGTGAAGCTTTTGAGAATTTGTAGTTGTCCTCCATTGATGAAGCTTTTGTTGGTGAAGCTTTGGAGTTGAAGCTTTGTAGGTGAAGCTTTGGAGTTGAAGCTTTTGTTGGGTACCATGAATTGATTTTGCTTCACACTATCTTGATCAAGATAGTGTGAAACTTTTGAGAATTTGTAGTTGTCCTCCATTGATGAAGCTTTTGTTGGTGAAGCTTGTTTTTTTTTTTTTTTGGAAACTAGAAATTTGAAAATGTGGGAGAGACAACATATACAAATTTTGCTTCCACACTGTTGAGCAAGAGATTGTGATGCAAGCCACACTTTGTAGTAGTCGAAGGTTTGGATGAACCATATAAATTGAATTTGCTTCGAATGTCTGAGAATTGTAGTTGCCCTCAATTGATGAAGCTTTTGTTGGCACCATAAATTGGTTTGGCTTCACACTGTCTTGATTAAGAGTGTGTGAAGCTTTTGAGAATTTTGGTTGAACTCCTTTGATGAAGCTTTTGTTGGCACCATAAATTGGTTTTGCTTCACAATGTCTTGATCAAGAGTGTGTGAAGCTTTTGAGAATTATGGTTGCCCTCTATTGATGAAGCTCTTGTTGGCACCATAAAATGGTTTTGCTTCACACTGTTTTGATCAAGAGTGTGTGAAGCTTTCGAGAATTGTGGTTGAACTCCTTTGAGGAAGCTCTTGTTGGCACCATAAATTGGTTTTGCTTCACACTTTCTTGATCAAGAGTGTGTGAAGCTTTTGAGAATTGTGGTTGCCCTCCATTGATGAAGCTCTTGTTGTTGGCACCATAAATTGGTTTTGCTTCATACTATCTTGATCAAGAGTGTGAAGCTTTTGAGAATTGTGGTTGCCCTCTATTGATGAAGCTCTTGTTGGCACTATAAATTGGTTTTGCTTCACACTGTCTTGATCAAGAATGTGTGAAGCTTTTGAGAATTGTGGTTGAACTCCTTTGATGAAGCTCTTGTTGGCACCATAAATTGGTTTTGCTTCACACTGTCTTGATCAAGAGTGTGTGAAGCTTTTGAGAATTGTGGTTGCCCTCCATTGATGAAGCTCTTGTTGGCACCATAAATTGGTTTTGCTTCATATTATCTTGATAAAGAGTGAAACTTTTGAGAATTGTGGTTGAACTCCTTTGATGAAGTTCTTATTGGCACCATAAATTGGTTTTGCTTCACACTGTCTTGATCAAGAGTGTGTGAAGCTTTTGAGAATTGTGGTTGCCCTCCATTGATGAACCTCTTGTTGGCACCATAAATTGGTTTTACTTCACACTGTCTTGATTAAAAGTGTGTGAAGCTTTTGAGAATTGTGATTGAACTCCTTTGATGAAGCTCTTGTTGGCACCATAAATTGGTTTTCCTTCACGCTGTCTTGATTAAGAGTGTGAAGCTTTTGAGAATTGTGGTTGAACTCCTTTAATGAAGCTCGTGTTGGCACCATAAATTGGTTTTGCTTCACACTGTCTTGATAAAGAATGTGTGAAACTTTTGAGAATTGTAGTGTTTGCATTGTTACAGAGGGGAAATGTTTGAAACAGATGCAAGAGGGCTGAATAGGTTGATCTTCGTATGCCATGCACTGAAGTTGTTGTTGGCTTGCAATAAGACTTTGTTGGTGACTATAACTCTTGTTGGGCATAAGTGCTCCCCTAGTTGAGTTGTCAAGCTTGAGGGTTTTTGATTATTTGTGAATGCTAGGAGTTCACATGTACAAGTTGTACCACTCGTCTTCTGGTAAGTGGAATGAATGGTGAGTTGCTTTCATCATTTGGTTGGTGGTACGATGGTGAGTTCCTTCTTCCCCTGGTTGGTGGCATGAATGACAAGTTGCGAAATGATATTAGAGTACGGGTTGTACATTTCATCACCTGGTTGGTGGCATGAAGGAGAGTACAGGTTATACATTTCATCACCTGGTTGGTGGCATGAGTGGCAAGTTACCAAATGATATTAGAGTACGGGTTGTACATTTCATCACCTGGTTGGTGGCATGAAGGAGAGTACGGGTTGTACATTTCATCATCTGGTTGGTGGCATGAATGACAAGTTGCCAAATGATATTAGAGTACGGGTTGTACATTTCATCACCTGGTTGGTGGCATGAAAGAGAGTGCGGGTTGTACATTTCATCACCTGGTTAGTGGCATGAAGATGAATTCCTTCTTCACCTGGTTGATGGCATGAGTGGCAAGTTACCAAATGATATTAGAGTACGGGTTGTACAATTCATCACCTGGTTGTATATTTAGGGCCTCGTATTTAGACCTCATATAAATATTCGAGGGACTTAAATGTAATTATGTAATAAAGGAAGGGGCAAATATGTAATAAGTGATGAGTCCTTATTCTATAAAAGGACCCATCACCCTCATTATTGGGGGAGACCATTTATGAGTCTGAGGCCAATTCCTAGGCCCTCTCACCCTCTCTCAAAGCTCTCACTCTCAGAGCTCTCTCTCCCTCACAAATACTCTCAGAGAAATATAATCAGTGTGGACGTAGCCCAAACCTTGGGGTGAACCACGATAACTCTTGTGTTATTTACGTTTCATGCAGATCCACAACCAGATTTACGTTGTTCCAAAACCTTCGATTTTGTGCATCAACATTTGGCACCGTCTGTGGGAAACGATATGAAAAGCTATGTCGGTTATCTCTAAATTTTCACCCCCGCCGTGAATCTGCAAAAACCCACACAGAGGCACAGACACAGAGCTCCCTCTCTCCCTCTCTCTCTCTGCCTCTGAACTCACGCCTTTCCCCACAACCCACACATTTTCCACATCTCAGAAAGCAGAAAAAACCATCTCTTTCCATTCCTCATCCGGGGTTTGTTCCCAGTGCATCAAACTCTCTCTCTACAAAACCCAGAAAGCAGAAAAATCGGGAAAACGAGATGCAATTCTTCTAGGACGTCGTACTGAGTTCCCGAGTATTCAAAAATCCAGATCTCCTGCATGATCTTTTACACTCCCCGCAGTACGATCTCCTGCACGATCTCTGCACTCCTCGCTGTACGATTTCCTGCACTCCCCGGCGGACGCTGCCTCCCGCCCGCGCAGAAATGAATCTTTCAATGTGACCCACCTGACGCATTTTGGTATTAAGGACTTTGATGGCGTTGGAGTCGTAGGGATTGAGGGGTTCACGGACAAGACCCACCATTTCTCGACCACTGATGGTGCCTGAATAGTATTGAATTCCAATGATGCGGGTGATAACGAAGCCGAGCATGAAGGTGTTCGAGGAAGAAAAGAAAGACTGCGAGTCTTGGTCCTGGGAAGAAAGAGCGGCAGAGTCATCAGCATCGGGCGGAAGGTTTTACCACTGATCGAGGGACATGAAGAGTTTTACAGGATCTTCTTCCTCCATTGCTTTGATGTGATTTCTTTCTACAATTTGATATTCTTCCTTATTTCAACATAATTGTGGAGTTTTACCGAGCTCAATTTCAACATGATTGGGTTCATGAGGGCTATGATATCGAACCTGGCATTCTTGTTCAGGAATATATTTTCGAAGAAAGGGGTGAAGGGTAAGTTCGTTAATGGGATGAACTATTATGCTTGTGTGTCTATGTTGTTTCTACTAATTCTGATTCCATCTGCCATCGTCGTGGAGGGACCCAAGATGTGGGGCTGCTGGATGGAACACAGCTCTTACGCAAATTGGATCTCATTTGGGCGGAGAGATCAAGAAAAGTAAGTGCTGTCACTTTAGAGAAAAAGAATACAGAAAGCAAAAGCAAGGAGCGAGGAGACAGAAAGGAAAGCAAAAACGAAAGCAAAAAGAAAAGGGAAATGACATTATTTCCTTGTCTGTCATCCGTCGAAAGAAAGAAAAATAAAGAGAAAGCAAAAAAGAGGCACATGGGGACACTGCAAAAGTGAGGAATAAACATCCCATCAGAATGATGTGATTTACTTTTGTTATTTTTGAATGATGTAATTTATTTTATCTTTCGAAGACATCTGTATAAACCCCATAAGAGGGTAATAAAAAAATAAAAAAACGGCAAAGCCCAAAATAAATGGGCTGGCATGTTGTGGAGGGCGAAGGCCCATAAGCCCAAAATAGCACCAACCAGGTGATCAAAAGTACGCCCAACACTACAAAAAAATTATTCGGCACCCCGCTACTATTACCACTAACCAGGTGACCAAAACTACGCCCAGTACTCCAAAATTATTCGGCAACCTACCGCTATTACCACCAACCAGGTGATGAAATGTACAACCCGTACTCCAATATCATTTGGCAACCAGCCATTCATGCCACCAACCAGGTGATGAAATGTACAACCCGTACTCTAAATATCATTTGGCAACTAGCCATTCATGCCACCAACCAGGTGATGAAATGTACAACTAGTACTCTCCTTCATGCCACTAACCAGGTGATCAAAAGTACGCCCAGTACTCCAAATTATACATGAGCATTACTCATGTCGTTCATACATAAACATTCATGAGCATCACTCATGACAATCATACATAAACATTCATGACCATCATTCATGTCAACATTCATGAGCATCACTCATGTTAACATTCATGAGCATCACTCATGACAACATCCATGAGCATCACTCATGTCAATCAACATAAACATTCATGAGCATCACTCATGTTAATCAGCTTCAAAAACTTCATTTACAGAGCTCTAACTTCAAAAGCTTCATTTACAGAGCTCTAGCTTCAAAAGCTTCATTTACAAAAGCTCCAGCTTCGAAAGCTTCATTTACAGAGCTCTAGCTTCAAAGCTTCACTTGCAAAGCTTCACCTACAAAGCTTCAGTGCAGGGTATACAAATACCGCCTCCGAACAACCGCCACTTCGGCCCATACATGAATCCAATTTGAAGTCTTTAGCCAACAGACTCTATTGATCGAAGACTTGGGGGGACTACATTATGTACCATATATTGGGCCTCAACTGGGCCTCATGAAAAAAATACTTGGGGAACTTAGCCCATCACTTATGTATTGAGGAGCGAGCCCTTATTTTATAAAAGGGACTCCCTCACCTTCATTAGAGAGCACCGGCGCCAGCTGAGCAACCGTCTCGCCACGAGCATCACTCCTAACCCATTATTCATGTACTGAGGAGCGAGCCCTTAGTTTATAAAAGGGACTCCCTCACCTTCGTTAGAGAGCATCGTCGCCATCTGAGCAACCGCATCGTCGCGAGCATCACTCATAACCCATCATTTATGTATTGAGGAGCGAGCCCTTATTCTATAAAAGGGACTCCCTCACCATCATTAGAGAGCATCAACTCTAGCCCATCATCCATGTATTGAGTAGTGAGCCCTTATTTTATAAAAGGAACTCCCTCACTTTCAACGCCACAAGCCGAGCCAACCAAGGCAACATAAGCCACGAGCTGAGCAGCCTCGCAGCGTGTGCTACTTCTAGTTGAGCATCATTTCAGATTGAGCACCGCCTCATATCGAGCATCAATTGAAGACAACATCTGGTTACTTCGGCCCACACATGGACTGAATTTCAAGTCTCCGGCCAAAAGACTCTTAACTGAAGACTTGGGGGACTACTGTTTATACCATATTTAGGGCCATGTATTTAGACCTCGTATAAATACTTGAGGGACTTAAATGTAATTATGTAATAAAGGAAGGGGCAAAAATGTAATAAGTGAGGAGTCCTTATTCTATAAAAGGACCCCTCACCCTCACTATTGGGGGAGGCCATTTCTGAGTCTGAGGCCAATTCCTATGCCCTCTCACCCTCTCTCAAAACTCTCACTCTTAGAGCTCTCTCTCCCTCACAAATACTCTCAGAGAAATATAATCAGTGTGGACGTAGCCCAAACCTTGGGGTGAACCACAATAACTCTTGTGTTATTTACATTTCATGCAGATCCACGGCCGGATTTACGTTGTTCCAAGACCTCCGGTTTTGTGCATCAACAATGGGTAAAGTGAATATGGAACCAAGAATGTAAGATATACTTGACAAATTTGCAAATTCATTACAATTTCATAAAAAAAATACTAAAACTCAAGATCTTAAATTCATAAAATATCCAAAATGTGATAAGTTTGTCAAAATAAGTATTCATCACAACAATAGCACTGAAATTGTGTTCTTTTGTTTGCCAACATTCTTCCAGCAATCAAACAGATGAAAGTATAGATAATGAAACAATCAATTCAATCAAAGACATTGACTTCAATCTCTATGACAACAAAGAAGACAAACAATTGATGTCGTTGTAGGTCAATTTAAATGAAACGAAGAACGTTGTCTTACATAGTTGGATGCATGTAGCTCATACGAAATCTATCATCTATGGATCCTGCAAAACATTATGAAAGTAGTAAAAAACAATCCTCACAGATGACAGTAAAATAATAAGAAGACAGACTTGTACCAAACGTACAAACAGGACAAATACATATTAAGGGGGAAATAACCAAGAATAAAAAGATGAGGCTTCTCAAAGCCTACCAAATAGAATCACCAAGGAATTTTCCAAAGCATTAAGTGATTTTTTGTATTTTGGTTCAATGGTTCAGGCCACATGGAGAAAAGTTGGATTGGTTTTCAAGCCGCATGCTTCATCCATTCAAAAGTAGGAAAAAGTCGGATTTTTAGTTGGTTTACATAATTTTTTATAGAAACTCTTAAAACGGCATGCTTGATTCCTTTAAAAGTAGGGAACTTTAACGAAAAGCACCCGGTACTGTTCACTTTAACGAAACACCACATTTTTACACTAAAAAGTCAATCCTGGTACTATTCACTTTACCCTTTATTTTGTCCTTATCATTAAAACTCAAAGTTTTTAAGCCCTTTTCATTAGTTTTCCTTTAAAAGTATGGAAAAAAGGGATTTTTGCAGTCAAACTGTCCCGTTCTGGTTCACTGCTTTAGGCAAATTGGACAAAAGCTACATTGATTTGCAATTGCTTTCTCTTCACATGGCTACAAACTAGGCTTGACAATTCCTGACACGACTCGATAACCCGACATGATACGACCCAAAATTAACAGATGTTCGGGTCGACACGATAACGAATCGGGTATTATCGTGTAACCCGATAAGCACTTGTTAAGATAACGGGTTGGTTCGGATATACACGTGAGTAACACGATACATGATAAACAGAATATTAATTTAATAATTTTATAACCCTAAAAAATACTATAATAATTATATATATTAATTTAACAATTTTATACCCCTAAAAAGTTTAAAACTATAATAATTATATATATATATATATATATTAAATTTTATACCCCTAAAAACTACAATAATTATACGTACAAAATAAATAGATTTAAATCTACATAATATATATATATATATACACACACACACCATTGAACTTGATGGGATACACGAAACTAATTTCAACGATCCAACCGTCAAACTTGTTTGTATATGCTTCGAGATCGCATATGCCAAAATCACAAAAAACAAACATTCAGAGATTAAGTAATGAGACAAAACTTTTTGACGGTTATAAAACAAAAAATCACGATTTAACGGTTATTTTAAATTCGATTTTGATGATTTTTTACAACTACACTTGTTGACCCTATACGAATACAATAAATGAATTCGATAGTCAATTTAAAATATTTACACAAGTGGACACCACAAAATCTTATGTTATACTTAATGAAAGTATAAATAAACTTTAAGTGTTAGTGAATCTATCGTTTTGATGGGATACAAATTCTATGAAACTAATTTCAACGATCAAACTGTCAAACTTGTTTGTATATGCTTCGAGATCGCATACGCCAAAAATCACAAAAAAGAAACATTTAGAGATCAAGTAATGAGACAAAACTTTTCGATGGTTATAAAACAAAAAATCACGATTTAACGGTTATTTTAACTCTGATTTTGATGATTTTTTACAACTACACTCCTTGACCCTATACGAATACAATGAATGAATTTGATCGTCAATTTAAAATATTTACACAAGTGGATACCACAAAATCTTATGTTATACTTAATGAAAGTATAAATAAACTCTAAGTGTTAGTGAATCTATCGTTTTGATGGAATACGAATTCTATGAAACTAATTTCAACGATCAAACCATCAAACTTGTTTGTATATGCTTCGAGATCGCATACGCTAAAAATCACAAAAAAGAAACATTTAGAGATCAAGTAATGAGACAACTTTTCGATGGTTATAAAACAAAAAATCACGATTTAACGGTTATTTTAACTCCGATTTTGATGATTTTTTACAACTACACTCCTTGACCCTATACGAATACAATGAATGAATTTGATCGTCAATTTAAAATATTTACACAAGTGGATACCACAAAATCTTATATTATACTTAATGAAAGTATAAATAAACTCTAAGTGTTAGTGAATCTATCGTTTTGATGGAATACGAATTCTATGAAACTAATTTCAACGATCAAACCATCAAACTTGTTTGTATATACTTCGAGATCGCATACGCTAAAAATCACAAAAAAGAAACATTTAGAGATCAAGTAATGAGACAAAACTTTTCGATGGTTATAAAACAAAAAATCACGATTTAACGGTTATTTTAACTCCGATTTTGATGATTTTTTACAACTACACTTGTTGACCCTATACGAATACAATGAATGAATTTGATCGTCAATTTAAAATATTTACACAAGTGGATCCCATAAAATCTTATGTTATACTTAATGAAAGTATAAATAAACTCTAAGTGTTAGTGAATGTATCGTTTTGATGGGATACAAATTCTATGAAACTAATTTCAACGATCCAACCGTCAAACTTGTTTGTATATGCTTCGAGATCGCATACGCCAAAAATCACAAAAAACAAACATTTAGAGATCAAGTAATGAGACAAAACTTTTCGACGGTTATAAAACAAAAAATCACGATTTAACGGTTATCTTAACTCCGATTTTGATGATTTTTTACAACTACACTTGTTGACCCTATACGAATACAATGAATGAATTCGATGGTCAATTTAAAATATTTACACAAGTGGATACCACAAAATCTTATGTTATACTTAATGAAAGTATAAATAAACTCTAAATGTTAGTGAATCTATCGTTTTGATGGGATACGAATTCTATGAAACTAATTTCAATGATCCAACCGTCAATCTTGTTTGTATATGCTTCGAGATTGCATACGCCAAAAATCACAAAAAACAAACATTCAGAGATCAAGTACTGAGACAAAACTTTTCGACGGTTATAAAACAAAAAATCACGATTTAACGGTTATTTTAACTCCGATTTTGATGATTTTTTACAACTACACTTGTTGACACTATACAAATACAATGAATGAATTCGATGGTCAATTTAAAATATTTACACAAGTGGATACCACAAAATCTTATTAAGCGTTAGTGAATCTATATATTAAATTAAATTTTAAAAGTTGGTGGCCATTAAATTGGCTGAGATTTAATCTCAGCTGTCCATTATGCATTAGGTATTTAGGTTGGACTTTAGAGACTATCCTTCAGCTTTTCTCTTCTCTGCCGCAGACTCTTGCTTCTCTCGACCCTCTCCTGTGAACTTTCAATTTCAACTCTTCTCTTCTCTACCACAGAGTGCCGCTCCTGTGAACTTTCAGTTTCAGCTCTTCTCTTCTCTGCCACAGAGTGCCAGTCTTGTAAAAGAAATAACATGCAAACTTTGAGTTCCATTGGCAAGGTTTGAACTTTTGAGAAAGGCTTCACAACATTGAAAACAAAAACTCTTTCATTTTGAATATTCTTGCACATTTAATATTTTGTAATAGACTAGTGTATGAATGTTTTTTTATTAGGCTCTTATTTTCGAGTGTAGATGTAGTACTTAAATGACAAATATGTTTTAATGTTTTGAAGTAATATTTATGTGGTAATGTGTTGTATGTGCAAATTTAAGAAAAAAAATATATTTTTCTTAACGGGTCATAACGGGTCGGGTTACTTTACCCGTTGGGTAAAGTGACCCGACCTGTTAAGGACCCGTTAAGATAACAGGCGTGACACGACACGACCCGTTAAGATAACAGATGTTACACAAAAACGACACGAACACAACAGACAGGACCCGTTTACCAGGCTTACTACAAACTAGCAAATTTCCAATTGCTTTCTCAAATAATTTATACGTATATTTGCCTAAGCGTTCAGAGCCTGCAAAGCGGAATTAGAACCAATGAAAAAAAAGGCAAACAACTCTGAAATGCACATCTCAAGCACTTGGAACCGCATATAAAAAAAATGAACAAAATCCTACATTTCTCACAAAATTTACAAATAACTAAATCGGCTAGAGAACTCACCAGGGAACGCATCTTTTTTTTGGGATTAAAATTTTCTTCGAATCGGGATCCAATTCGCGGGTGTTTGGGTTAAAACTTAAATTTTAGCCACGAAAAGGGAGTTGGCCCAAAAAGATGAGAGAGGCCCGAAGTCCAGCCCAAGCCCAGAAGGCAGAAAAGGGCTTTCCCGACTAGGAGCAAACCATTTGCACCACTTGCTCACCTACCCAAAGACCAAGTGGTATAGACCAGCCAGCTAATCAGCCCAAAAGTACTTTATAGTGGCAATACAAGTAAATAGCTGATGAGTCATTATCCTTCAAACTGCATCCGGGCAAGAGTACTGCTACAGGAGGCCAAGCCAAAGTGTCTATAAAAGAAGAAAGAGAAATTAGAGTTGAGGACACTCAAACAAACAAACAAATACAAGCACAAACTTTGCTCAAAAGCCAGATTTGCCTTCAAACGAAGCTGTAGTCAGCCCAAGCCTTCATCCCTTTCGGGATAAACCTTCACTCAAGCCTTTGTAATAGCTCTGCTAACCTGTTCAATTCTTGCTGTAGTATCGATTTCTTTCTGTAAACTCATCTCCCTACCCATTTTCTAAAGCTCTCAACCCCCTTGATAAACCACAAAGATAGGAAGTTGCAAGACGATCAGCCTTGCCCGACAAGGTTAAACCTGGCCCGACCCTATTTGTTTTTGTCTTTTCATTCATTAGCCTAGCAATATGTTGTATACTTCAAGTTGTATTCAAGTTATTTCTAGTAAGATGGCTATTAAAAGACTCTCTCAGTGCTTGGATCCAATTTGAATATGTCTTCACAGTTTAAACCAGATCTAAGTTCTAAGCCCTCGGGCATGTAAGATTCGATCACTTAAAAGTCCTTGGCCTCAAGGCATAAAAAAGAATCTTATGTGGACTTAACCCATCCACGACAAGCTTTGATAACAAGAAGTCCGAAGTTACTTGGGGCGCAAGTAATCGACCTATTCCTTAGTTTTATTTCTATTATATTATGATTACCATAGAACGTTTGAATATGGAATGAATTCTGATAGGAAGCCTCAAGGCCTACACCTAAGGCCCTACAAAGGCACCTATTTGGATTCATTCTATTCTTCGGGCTAGAACGTTTGAGTATAGAAGGAATTCTGATGGGAAGCCTCAAGGCCTATATCTAAGGCCCTACAAAGGCACCTATTTGGATTCATTCTGCTCTTCGGGCTTAGGTAATCAGAAGTATAATGGTTATAAGACTCATACAATTAATGAAACGAACATTATATGTTCGAGTACTGAGTTAGTTATTGACTGGAAGCCTCAAGGCCTACACCTAAGGCCCCAAAAAGACACTTGTCATAACTAACATAGTCTCTCGGATATATATGCAACTAAAACTCAACATCCGTTTTACATCTGCCATGCTGAAGATGGCAGTGGCACACCTGAGCACTTAAAAGTTAATCTTGATTGTGAGCCTCAAGGCCTACACCTAAGGCCCCACGAAGGCACCTTTCAAAGTTAACTTTGTCCTTCTCTTTCAGCTTTGCTCGACAAGCCTTGCCCGACAAGCTTTGCCCGATAAGCCCACCAGTGAAGCAGAAGCCCGACAGAAAGCATCAACCGGCGCTAACCTCTCGGGGAGCTGTGTGTTCGTTGACCAGGGAACATCCTCGACTGAAATTCCTGCCACGAACAGCGGGGGTTTTTTTTTCTGATTTAAATTCTGGGTTGTCTCTCAAGCTCAAAAGTATTTCAAACCAACCAGAAAAACCAATAGCAGTCTACAAAAACTGAACAAAAAGCTTGAATAAGGCAGTAGTACATAGGCAAAACCAATCTAAGGTGTTACGCAATTCCCTGATATTTTGATGGAATATTTAAGGAAGCATGATTGCCATAAGAGATATTCAACAAAAGTAGTGTGATTGTAAACTTTACAGAAGTATCTCAACGTGCAGCATCTGCATACCTTCGCTTTCTTCAGACTCCTTTCCTCAATTTAATTTTAAATTTCATCAAATTCACAAACCTATGCAAGCCAAACAGTGTTGTTGTTGGTGCTTTCTGAGAGAGTCTCCACCTGAAATATAAGAAAACAGTATAAGGTGATCAAAAGATACACAATGCTCAAGTATGCAACAAAGCAGTAAACTCAACGGTTAAAAGGAAGAAACTGAAATTATTTACCATTTTTAATCTGTTTTTGTGCCAGAAACCTTGTGTGTAACTTTAGAAAATTAAGAACAGGGTCTAAAAGACCCAGCTGGAGGCCGGCACAACCACCAACTAAAAGGAAGCCAGATAGACAGACTTGTCGAATTACGCCATTGAAAATGACACAAGCTGAGAAGTGGAGACCAAGGGAAAAGTCATCTTTTAACTGTTAAAAAATGAAAAAAAGGGCGGATAACAAAGGAATTGGAGGGCATTTTCGCCCTTTTATTATTAATGAATGGTAATGTTTTTTTGTTGAGTTTTAGTATATGTATAATTTCTTTTTCATTTCAATAAAATTTCTTCTAACACTGTCAATGCTTCTTTATAAAATAATAAATAAATAAATAAATAGGTGAATAAACTCATTGCACTCCATTTCAATTAGTTGATTAATCAGCTAGTGGTCTAATGTTATTTCTCTTTCTAATTTTGAAGCCATAACTTAAATGTCTTAAAGATTTTGAAATCACTTTTCTAAAAATCCTAGAAGGCGTTAGGCGGTTGGTCACCTCCCCGATTAATGCCTAGGGGTTTAAAAATTAAGAAATGACGTCTAGACCTGCTGAGGTGCTTGCCTAGCCGCCTAGGTTGTCACGCCCCGATCCCGACATACATTCAGGATCCACACGTGATGTCACCAAGTATCCGTAGATCCAACAGACCTTGCCTTTGAGATATGTACAAAGCATAATTCAAGATTCGAATTGCGTAGTAATTTTTGTATGCTTTATGGCTGCATCTAACATTCTCTTTAGACTGCCTACGCACCCTAAAAAGGGATCAAGTCATTCATAGTTCACCATTCACTACACTTGGACGTTTATCACAGTACGTTTAAGCAGAAAAGCATAGCATTCCTCAATCATTTATTAGAACTTGACAAGCATGAAATTGCTAGGTCCAGAGTTGCATAACAAACCCACATGACATTCAAGATTTCAATTCCATCCATCATATAAATCACTATGTTTTCAACATGATACCTCAATCCACCGCATGTAAAATATCAAAGAATCAACGAAGCACAATATTATTCTCAAACCATATTGATCTACTACTCTATTCATAATAATAACAATCATATCCAACGACACTCCACAATCACGTCAATTAATCAATTCCATGAATCAAAGATGCATGATATTAACGTCTGACTACGTTAATCAATCAATGAAATAACATATCATTTCATGAATTTAATTAAAGAACTCTACATAATTCCCTACTTGGATTATAAGTAATAACATGGTAAATTTCATTTATATTCACAAGATCAAGTGTGGTTAATCCCCATTCACTCGAATCTAGGGTTTCGAACTAACTTATGAAAATGAGCAAGAGCAAGGATTCCGGACCACTCAACGTAATCCAACTAAAATATGGCACTTACCGAAATGTGCCAATTACCACTAATCCTCATCACCTTTGGTATGCGTATGGTCCCCTATTATGGATATATCAAGCAGAACCATAAGCATAATCTAAGCGTGCAAGCAGTAATCACCCATCGTGAATATACCAAGCATGATCACCCTTATAATACGTTTGGTCCCCTATCGCGGATATACCAAGTAAGACCACATCCTAACTCTAGGTAGTGATCACCCATCACGGATATACCAAGCATGATCACTCCTGACTGCGTATAGTTTTCCATCACGGATAAACCAAGCAAGACCATAGGCATTGTCTAATAACGTAGGCAGTGCTCACCCATCACGGATATACCAAGCATGATCACCCTTAACAGTCTCTCATTGCGGATATACCAAGCATGACTGTATTCTATAGCTCTAGGTAGTGATCACCCATCGCGGATATACCAAGAATGATCACTCCTAGAATGCGTATGGTCCCCCATCGCGAATAAACCAAGCAGGACCATAGGTATAATATAATAACATAGGCAGTGATCACCCATCGCGGATATACCGAGCATGATCACCCCTAACAATCCCTCATTACGGATATACCAAGCAGGACTGTATCCTATAACTCTAGGTAGTGATCATTCATTGCGGATATACCAAGCATGATTACTCCTAAAATGCGTATGGTCCCTCATCGCGGATAAACTAAGCAGGACCCTAGGCATAGTCTGATAACGTAGGCAATGATCATCCATCGCAGATATACCAAGCATGATCACCCATAATAGTCCCCCATCACGGATATACCAAGCATGATCACTCCTATAATGCGTATGGTCCCTCATCGTGGATATACCAAAACCATAAGCATAGTCTAATCGTGCAAGCAGTGATCACCCATCGCGTATATACCAAGCATGATCACCTCTGAAATACGTATGGTCCCCCATCATGGATATACCAAGCAGGACCATCCATGTACCACTGCTACATGATGCAGTAAATTCAACACACAACCTACCCATACCTTAACCCCTATGAGTTACAATGTAGTCACCTACACCATCAACTTCTCGTGGCCACCAATTAATATGTCACACAAGCATATAAGTTCTACAGAATACTTCTAATAAGATTCTAGGATCACATTGTCCTAACATTTATCATACTTATCATTCACATTATTAGGAAGATAAATAAACACATATATATCACAATATGACATCACATACACGTAAACCGATGTATATATTATATGGGATAACTCACTAACCAATATAGGCCCTCTAAGTCCTACATAGTCTCTAGTAATACTGATTTTAATATTTAAGATCAATTTGTAACATATTGATCAAAAGTCAAGTCTCTGTCAAGGTAGGGTCCACAACCCTATACAAGTCAATTTGAAACATCCGCCCATGGATTCCCTATCCGTAAGTTCTCAAGGGTCTCATTAATCTTCTAGAACAACATACTAAAATTTTATTACGATCCATAAGTTGGATCTTCACCAATCGTAAATTCAAGTGGCAATCAACGTTTGATTTTACAAACTTAAAAATCCAATTCAGGAAGATCCGTACGTCGGATTCCCGATCTGTAAGTTCCTAATGTCCTCAAATATTATGTACTATTACCTATTTAAGTTTGGTTCTGATCCAACGGTCGGATCGTCAATTCCTATAATGATCCTGTGGCGGCCAACTAGGTGGTCAACTACGAAACTATATTAAAACCTCAGAATTTCACTAAAAGGATATCAAATATGGTATCAGAGCATCAAAATTAACCTAGGATGGTTAGATAGGGTCCCAACTCATGCGTCGCCGCCACGTGCCGATCGGGTTCCCTGACTTATCAGAAAATTCAACTATTTTCAACAATTACCAAATTTTACAAGCATGTAGATCTCAATGAAGGGAGTAATTTTCATACCTGGGCCAAAGTCTAATTCAACCAAGAATCACCTGAAATCGCCCTTGGACCGCCGGAAACCTTAGGAATTGGTGTGCTTCGATTCGACCTCCATATGCGATCTGATGCCTCCACCACTGCTTGGCTTTGTTCCTAGGGTTGAGGGGAGTCTATTGGTGGTGATGATTGATGGTAATCATTGTGGTAATCACCGAAAAATGAGAAAACTCGCTGGAAACTCTTGGCACTTTGTGGCTTCGACTTGGAAAAATGAGTGAGAAAATGGAAAAATCTAACAGCACCAAGATGTTGGTCTCGTCACGAGCTTTTCACGGACACCAAGATCACCCAAAATGGAGGTCAGATGAGGGAGATACAGTCGGCACCAGCGGAGCCACATTTAGGGCTATCCTGGGCTGTAGCCCAGGTAGCTTTTGGTAGAAAATAAAATTTTACATATAATTTTTATTGATTTTTGAATGTAACCCGTCATATATTTAGTCATTGTTTTGGATTCTCTTGGTTTAATTATATAATACAGTTCACAAATCATCGCTTCTTGTACATGTACAAGTTTGAATTTATTTGAATAACGAAAGTTCTTGGCTCACTTTATGAAAATTTTCTTAAGCTGGCTGATACGATAAAAAATATAGTATCAAGTTTCTTTGTTTATAATGATTTAAATCTATAAGCTAGCCCACTCGGTGAAAAATTTCTAGCTCCGCCATTGACAGCCGGGTCAAAAAATGATGGTTTGCGGATCCACAAATGGATCAAAACGACTCAACTCGGTCTCTCCTTTCCCCTCTTTGCTCTACCTTCCCATTGGCTCTCCCCCTCCTTCCTTTTCTCTCCCGCATCTCTCATTTTTCCCCTCTCTCTTGCTGCCATCTGGCAGCTTCTAATCATTTTATTTTATTATTATTTTTTTCCTTCCAAACAACTAAAACGTCTCTAATTTCTTCGTTTCAACTCCGATCCGCAAATAGTTTCCCCTACGCTCTTGTAAGATCGAACTCTATCCAATTATACTCAGTGTGACCTCGTAAAGTCCACGAATTTTTAATGATTACTGACCAAAATTCAAACTTCGTAATTAGTTTAATTAAAATTCCCAAAAATAATATAAAATCTCCTTAATATAAATACGTAGTTTGCAATAGTGAAATCTAGGAACAGGATTTCACATACGTACCCGCCCAGACCCGCCTAAAAAAAATGTCATCTTGTGTTTCAAAATTCAAAAGTGTAAAAACATAAAATGAAAATGTACTTGAAGGAGTGCAAAATGTTCAGTTTAGAGCTTTCATCCTACTTTCGAGGTTTTGATTCGAGTCCTCATTGTCTCGATAACGTCTGTATAGTGGGAAATAAAAAAGAATAGAAGGATGAAGAAGGACTCAATGAATTCCTCCAATTAGGGAACTTTTTTTTCACGTACATGCACATAACTGCATGTTACTACTAAACAATATACTAGAGTAGTCAAACTTCACTTTAAAATGCGTTATCTTAATATTGACTAAAATGATTGGTTTTGTTTTTATTTTTTCTGTTTTGTTTTTCAAACCCCAATAAAAGGTGTTAATTTAGAATTGAGAATGACAACTTTGGCTCTTTCAATTGAGCCCCACGAGAATGGATTATATAAAAAGATAATAATTCGAATGGATTTTTAGGAAGAGGATCTTAGGGATTCCTACATTTTAGCTGTTAATTGTATATCGTGTGGTTAATTTTCGTTAGATATTATTTGTGTTTAATTTTAAATAAGAAAAAATCAAATGATTTCTGACTACCTAATGCACGATGAATGGTTAAGATGTGAGCATTTGTAGGACCCTACAAAGTGGACCTGGATAGGATCCAAGCCTATTTTTCAATGAATAAAGATATTCGTGTGGCCGCAGAGTAAAGTAGTAAAGTAAGCTGCAGAGTGACCTTGAGGGAGAGTAAACTGTTTGACATTTGAGGGCGGCTATGTTGTCTTATTTCCATGCTTATTTAAACAAAAAAAAAAAAAAAAAAAAACTCAACATGATCTTTTTGTCCAAAAGATATTCTCTTCCGATCTCTTTCACCAAAACTATCGGATTAAATGATTTGAACCTTTGAAATTTCATTTAATGACAAAAAATTATTATAGCTTTTAAGGGATCAAAACAGGTGGGCCGTTGGATAAAATTTCAAAGGTCCGGATCACTTAATTCGATGGCCTTGGTGGAAGAGATCCAGAGAGGATCTCTTTCCGGATCCCTTTTTGTTGATTGAAATCTTGTTTTCCACTTCCTCCTCATGATTAAGAATAATGCTAAGAGCATCTCCACCCGTTACTGGAAAGTAATTGTTGCTTTTGTTTTTACTTTCTTTTACCAACCGGTGAAGATTTTCTAAGGACGCCCTCTCTAAAAGAAAACTTTTCATGGGCTACCACCTTATGTTATTGTTGCATTGTTTTATAATGTTACCTCTATGATAGGATGAGAAGTTATTACCTACTTTAACTATCTTGGGTCAAGATGTACCTTCATTTAAGAAAACCATAAATGGGGTTCATAAAAGATTGGATACAATGTTATATTACAAATTTCATATAACCAGATACAACCAATCATTCGAAATCCATAATATTTTTTCACATATAATTAAATTTTTGTACATTCATTGCACTTCCAATTTCATCCTTCTTAAGAAATTTGGAAATTTACTAGTTGAGTTGTAACTGATGTAACTGATGCATTTTGGGTCTAGATCCTCATCCTTCTTCGTTATATTAGTCTAAAGTATCGATTGTACCCAAAAAAATGATGCAAAAGTTTTGTCATAACTACATATGAAAAATACTTGACTCTTATACATAATATGAATCATTCTTCTCTAAGATAAATTATAATTGCAAGAAGTGGATGCTCTTGTATTTTGAGTATTCTTCTTCACCCCATTGTGTCTCAAGTTCAAACTCTCTCTCTACCATTCCTTAGTGATTATTAGCTTAAGTCCAGTATTACATTTTCTCTACTTTTATTTTTTTATACTCATTTTACATTTTTTTTTAATTCAAAGATAAATGAAAATAATGTAATTTCATGCATCTTCTAATTCCAATAAATCTACCTAATTTCTTCTAACAAAAATTAATATACCAAGATAAATTCATTTGTAGAACATACGGCCCGAACTAAAAGATAGTAAAACATAATATACCTACAAAAAAAACATATTAATCTGTGATACAAGTTGCTTAAAAAAAGAATTTGTCATATATAGTTGATTATAAAAATTTAAAATAAAATCTATAAATGGTGTTTAGAACAAGAAGAAAAACACTAAATAACAAAGAAAAAAAAAGAGAAACAGAAAAGAAATGCCAATGCGACTATTATTACTATGTATGCCAATAATTTCCACTTCCCTCCCCAACGTCTATCTCTCTCTCTGTAAAAAACTCTTATACGCATGACTGCAACTCCCGCAAAGCACAGTAAAAAACCCAACTCTGCTTTCTCTGCACCTTCCTTAACGTCTCCTTCTTTCCATTCGATTCTTGAGAGGCTGCATTTATGCATTATTCTTACCGGTCATACCAAATCCTAGATCTGGCATTTACCATTAATTATATTTATCCATACACACGCCTTTCTGTTAAAGCAGCCTAGATTTCACGTCTGCAGCTATAATTTGAAGTTGTTTCTTTAAAGATAAGCCTACATTTCTATTTGGGCCCCCTTTTTTGTCTCCTTTTCAGAAAAAAGAAAAAAAAAAAAAGAAACATGCTTTGAGTGAGTGGGGCTGTATAAATGTATATGTGCAGGCAAGTGTCATCATACAGATTATAATACACACACACATTGTGTAAGAGTGAATTGCCTAGGAATTGAAAAAGGGGTATAATTATTGAGGTATTTTGGGATTTCAGGAGATGGGTAGGTGTTGGTTTAGTGGGGTTTTGACTGTGTTGTTGGGGTGTGAGTGGTTGTTGCTGCTGGGTGCAGTGGAGCGATACCCAGCAGAGGATCTGGTAGTGAGTCTGCCTGGTCAGCGAAGTGTTGGGTTCAAACAGTATGCTGGGTATGTTGATGTGGATGTGAAAGCTGGGAGGAGTTTGTTTTACTACTTCGTTGAAGCAGATAAGCAGCCTGACAAGAAGCCCCTCACTCTTTGGCTCAATGGAGGTCAACTCTCACCCTTTTCTGGGTTTCTTGAAAGCAAATTGCAAACATTAGTTAAACTCTGCCGTTTAATTCATAGGTGTATTTAACAGATATTTTCATGTTATTTATGATGAATTCTTCAAATTATGTATATGTATACATATTTATATAGGGTGTGCATAAAAGCTTTCGGTAATCCTTTATATTCAGTTCGATCTTTTTATCAAATCTGCTGCAGTTTTTATTTGTAGGATATTTTTGCATTTGTTGTAACCAACTTGAATTTGGTTGCTTGTTAAAAGAACTTGTTATGTATGCCATATTACTATACCATACCCTTTTCTGCAGAATGAAATGTTATCTCAATGTTTGTGGTTTTTACAATTGTTCTTGAAAGTGAGGATCATAAACACCGAATAGTTGATAACATCGGATCATTAACTTTGCGTTCAGGTCCGGGGTGTTCTTCCATCGGCGGAGGTGCCTTTACGGAGTTGGGTCCATTTTATCCAACAGGTGATGGTAGGGGCCTCCGGAGAAATAAAATGTCATGGAACAGAGGTATGTCCGTGTAGAACATGTGAATTTTTTTATTTTTTATTTTTTTTCCGGGAGTGTCTCTGTTCAGCTGTTAACCGGAATCATAACTAAATAGTGTACCATTTGTTTATTTCTTGTAGCATCAAATCTCCTTTTTGTTGAGTCTCCTGCTGGAGTAGGATGGTCTTACTCGAATACAAGTTCAGATTATAACTCTGGGGATGCCTCAACTGGTATAGTGAATAGCTAATTCCGCTTTCCTTTCTTTACACTGATTCAAGGGTGTGCTTATTCTACATGTTTGCTTTTAGTTGGTGAAACCTGTCAACCATACTTAACAACTTTTTTCACTGTCATTTGACTTTGGCAGCAAGCGATATGCACATATTCTTGCTGAAATGGTATGAGAAGTTTCCAACTTTCAGATCCCGAGAGTTGTTTCTTACCGGAGAAAGCTATGCAGGTCTGCAAAGTCTGATATACTTTCATATCTATAATCTAGTACTAGTAAACGGAACTCTTACAATATGTTCAAACCTTTTCCGAAATATAATCGTTGCAGTTACAATTTTAGTTTTTACTCTTTCTTTCCCTCATCTCTTGTCTAAGAATTATCATTTGGAAACGGTTCTTACCGTCTGAACTGTTTATGTACAGGGCACTACATACCGCAATTGGCCGTTGTTATAATAGACCATAATAAACAATCAACTGGTTTCAAATTCAATCTCAAAGGGGTTGCTGTAAGAAGACTTCACATATTTTTGAATTCCTCGCTTTCATCATTCTCTGTAGTTGTCAGTTCCTTTTTTTTTTAACTTTTCTTATTTGTTATCTTGCAGATTGGGAATCCACTGCTGAGACTTGATCGTGATGCTCTGGCAACATATGAATACTTTTGGTCTCATGGAATGATTTCTGATGAAATTGGCCTTACTATCACGAACGAATGCGATTTTAACGATTATGTCTCTGCAAATACTCACAATTTAAGCCTTGAATGCAACAAAGCAATATCTCAAGCAAATCAAATAGTTGGTGATTACATAAACGATTACGATGTGATTCTAGATGTTTGTTATCCATCTATAGTGGAGCAAGAGTTGAGACTGCGGAAAATGGTATTCTCTATACTTCTTTTTTTTGTTTAATATCTGTTTTCTTTTTCTTCTTTCATTCACATTTCATGCAACTTGTCGTTTCATTGTTTCAACGAGTTTTTCCTCCACTCCCGTTTTCTGCAGGCTACTAAGATAAGTGTTGGAGTTGATGTATGTATGACATATGAAAGACGTTTTTATTTGAACCTTCCTGAAGTTCAGAAAGCCCTCCATGCAAATCGTACAAACTTGCCTTATACTTGGAGTATGTGCAGTCGGTAAGTGAATAAAACCTTTCTTATGCTTTGGTAGAATTTGATGACTTATCTTTAGTCTATCCTCGCATCTGTCATATGACTGATCTTCTCGTCTTTGTATTGTACAGCGTTCTTAATTACAGCAATACTGATGAAAACATCAACATCCTTCCCTTGCTCACAAGGATAGTTCAAAATCATATTCCCGTTTGGGTTTTCAGGTAATTCGTTATGCTAATGTGTACAGGAGCTAAGTTGAATAGTACATACTCTAATTTTTAGTGATGCTACATAACATGATTATCAACCAAATGCAGTGGGGATCAAGATTCTGTTGTACCATTACTTGGCTCCCGGACACTGATACGTGAACTAGCACATGACCTAAAGTTCCCGATAACTGTCCCATACGGAGCTTGGTTTCACAAAGGCCAGGTGCTTATGCACTTCCCTTAGTAATTCTATTCAAATTTGAATGTCCGTCTCTCTTCAACATTGCTTATGAATATCTGTACGTGTTTTATGAATAGGTGGGCGGTTGGGCTACAGAGTACGGAAATCTGTTGACGTTTGCCACAGTAAGGGGCGCTGCTCATATGGTCCCCTATGCTCAACCTTCAAGAGCATTGCACCTCTTCAGTTCATTTGTTCATGGTCGAAGACTGCCCAACACAACGCTTCCTTCCATTTACGAGTAAACAAGTTATGGGAATTGGTACAATGTAGTGGTAGAAGCTACCAGTTTCAGAAGTTCATTTCATTAGCGCAAGGGCAATAAAGAAAGTTGATTTGTTTTTGGCAAGAGCACAGAAAAAAAAGAGAGGGAGGGGCGAAAGTGTAGAAAAGAATATTTCTACGGCATCTGCAAAAGCATTCATTTGAGGCCAATGAAGAACTCTGCATTCTTTGTTTCTTGTTCGATTAACATTTCATCGATAGCTCGTGTTTTTGATACATTTTTTTATGGAAAGATCTGGAGTGAGTCGACAAGCACTTAACTTTTGTGTTTGAATCGTATAAAATGAAACTGGGAATCCCATTCAAGTGGCAGTCTTACGGTAGAAATTGATGGGCCGGATGAGTTTGTAACACCAGTCATATGTATCAACGCAAGAAATGGACAAACACGATGTTTCTAAAAGAAATAAATGTTCATGATTATAATCAAATGATCCCAAACAATTCTGAATACAATGACGCTGTGCAAGGATTATTCTTGGATGGAGATCTAAAAACTAGACGGTTTCGATCATTCAAATTCGAGGCGAAGCGTGTAATAACTAGGTTGCAAGTTGTTGGAGCAGACTTCAAGGATCGTGAAAGCCTATCAGAAACCACCAGGAAGGCTCAGTTTTCAGAGAAACTTGATACAAACGTACAAGCAATCTACCAACACAATTAATCATGTTTTAACTTTAAACAATCATCCAAAGCAATGACACAACTTTTCAGTTGTTTAAATATCTAGATAGCAGTTTGTTCAAGCTTGAAAAGTAATTGAACAAACAAGAGAGAAAGCGGATCGACCGCGTCCAAGATAGTATAGCTGTTCATATACCCGAACAAAGAATAGAAGTTCACGACCTTACTTGAACAGGATCTGTTCTATAGGATCGCTCAGCCAGTTTCTCTGTCTGGGGTGGTCGCACGGTAGTCTGACAGGTTCCTTTTTTTTTTTTTTCCTTTCTTTTCCCCTCTCTTTAACGTTCGTTTTTGGTTTATTTCACCAGCTCACCCGCGGATATCAATTATTTCTTCTTTCGATTTTAATATTGATTTTTCATTTCTGCTGACTAAATAGAGATAGAAAGAAAATCGCAGGATTGATAGAAAAAAAATGTAGGACTGTGTTCAGGAGCGGATTCACATAGGAACCGGTGAGCTTGGGACCCTTCGAATGCTGGGAGAAGCTCCTATTGATCAACCACACAGAGGGTTTTAAGTACCTGACCATTTCGTTTTTTTTTTTTTTTTTTTTTTTTTTTTACTACATCGATTCTTTTACACTAAGGGTAGAAGAAGTTCGGCAAAACTACAATGAGAAGACTATTTCGCTTTTAATTTCGTGTTTTCATTTTTTTTTCTTACTAGATATTTCATGTTCCTTGAACACTGTAAATTTTAATTGTACTCATAATTGAACCTGGTTCCTCCTTTTTTGTTATTTCATTTGAGGCTGCGGCATTGTAGTTGTTTTCTGGTGCTTTTGCTTCCTTTACTCTTCCTCGAAAATGAAAGACTCTGCCTGACTGCCTCGTTCTTTTTCATCTTTGAAGCAACAAAAAGGGGTTTGATATAATGATTGGTTGCATTCAGAAAGAAAAAGTTTCACTCTTTCTTTTATAGCAACTCCAGCGTTGCAAAGGCCTATAGGGCAACTCACTATTGAATAGCTTCCAGTGAACAGTAACTACTTTTAATGAACAGTAATAGTCTTTTGCATCTCCACCCTTAAATTGAATAGCCATGACAATAGACAATAAAATATTAGTATTTTTTATTTTATAAAATAATACAAAATAATTTTATTTGTAATTTCAGATAGGATTTTTAATCAATCTCATTGTACTACGTGTCATTAAATAAGAAATTACAACCCAAAGTACTTGAGAAAATATAAAATTATGATGTAAGTCGGAAGATAATGATAACATATTTATAGAAAAAATTAAATCAATTTTTTTTACTCCATCATTTCTTTTGCTTTGACTGATTCCCTCACCTAGCCTTCTCTCTACCGACGCAACCTTTCTCCCTCAATTCTGAAACCTCTCTCTTTCTCTTTAATCTCTCGACGCTCTCATTCTCTTTCTACAGCTCCGAGAGCTCTCATCCTTCATCTTCTTCGAAACCGAAGCAAATCAAACTAACAAACTCTGAAATCTCAATCCCTTAGATGAGAGGAACTCCAATATATCCTTGCATGCATCATCAGAGCACCATTTGGGTGATCCACCATTGAAGCCGAGAGCTTCAAGCTTCTATTGCTCAAACCTAGGTGAGGTTATTGCCCTACTTCAATTGCTTAAGTTATTCTCTGGGTTTTGATGTGTTTCAAGTTCAAACCCTTAGGTTTAGTCCCTGCCATTTGTTTGTGGGTGTATCATCCACCTTGGTGACGAGAACTTCAGTGAGAGCCGTTGAGTTCAAAGCCTGCTGGGTTTTACATTTTTTTTATTAATTTTTTACATTTTTATTAATATTTTAGATTTTTATTAATTTTATATTGTGGCTGACATCGTCTTGATGTCAGCCTGGCGTCACCTGGCCCTCGGGCTCTAGGGCCACTGATTCGAGTCGGGCCTCTCACTCGCCCCCCCCCCCCCATCCACACGCCCACATAGGTTGGAGCTTGCAGCTCTGGTTATTAGGTTGCAAAAGTCGCCGGCCCATTGGGCTAGGAGTCCCAGTGGAGTTGCTCTTATCTACATCTTGATGGTGATGGGGAGTGACAACTTGTTAGTCATAACGACATGAACCATTTTTTAACTAATTGATGAAAAAGAAATCTATGTATGATTGCAATTTTGGGAATATTATGTAGTATGTACAACAATCTAATTGTCAAACCGCTGATTTAGTGGCATTATTTTGGGGTTTAAGAGTAAAAAGTCTCATGTTTGAATCTTGTAATTTGTTATTATTAACTCATTGTGTGACTTACATCAAATTCCTCGTATTTTAGTATAAATTTACTGTGTGCTTCCAATTGGCTCTTAAATAAGCACCTAGTGTTAGCAGCAATCATGATAGTACGAGTAGGCCAAGGGTTGATAAATACATAAATCGATAAAAAAAAAACACTCATTGCACTCCATTTTGATTATGTGATTAATTAGCTAGTGGTCTAATATTGTTTCTCTTTATAATTTTGAAACCATAACTTCAATGTCTTTTAGATTTTGAATACACTACTAATTACAAGTCAACTCGGGCGGATTAGAAGGTCAACCAAATTCTAACCCAACATTCATAATTCGGGTTTGGGTTTGGATTGAGTTTCATCAGGTTCCTTAGGTTGGGTTCGGGTTGCCTAACTTTTTTTAGTTTAATCATGTAACAACTTATTTTGCAATACTTTTTTTTTTTTTTTTTAAAAAAAAGTCAAATAGCATCAAAGCTAGTTAACTTAAATATCACAAATCAATCAAACTTCAATTAAGCTCCAAAAATTGATATCCACTTAAAAGTTAAACCAAATACACAAGTTTTAATCATGCAAAGTTTGAATTGAAAATACAAGAAAATACCATAGCTTGTACTAAAACTAAAAGATAAAAAAAGAGCAACACTTCATATCCAAATATAAACGAACACCAAACTCAAGTCTTGTTGTCCAAATTCAATTTGCAATATTCCTATTAAATAAGAAAATAGTTAGTTGTATATCATATATTCACAACTATCATTATTATCCTTTAAAACAAAGTACATGAGGACCTATAATTTACCAAATAGAATCAAGTTTAGTGCTACATGAAACCCCAATGTCAAAAGCTTCAATGCTATCAACTATACCTATAAATGAAATTGTACCAAAATTTATAAAGGTTGTTGGTTGTTAGACTTGGGTATAATATGTGCATTAGTTCATTTGGGTTATAATTGGGTTAGAGTGGGTTGATAAATTAGGTTGGGTATATGCGGGCAAATGATTAACCCAACCCAACCCAATAAATGATAGGATTGAAGTTGGATTGGGTTTGAACAGGTTACAACTAAGAAAAAATCTAATTGTTCGGGTTAAAATTCAGGTTGGACATGGGCGAATTCAGGTTGGCCCAACCTAAATTGCACCCCTACTACTAATGACTTTTTTTGTTTTTTAATAAACGATATTATCTACACTAAGGAAGATGGGGTGGGCTTAGTCTCACAATGGGCTAACAATAATGTGGTTTAAATTTTCATTTGGCGAAAATCGAACCTAAGACCTCTTACTTACAAGTGAAGAGGATTTTTTTCAACAAAATAAGG
Organism: Malus sylvestris; assembly: GCF_916048215.2. Lineage (NCBI taxonomy): Eukaryota > Viridiplantae > Streptophyta > Magnoliopsida > Rosales > Rosaceae > Malus > Malus sylvestris. The sequence goes on along the minus strand of NC_062264.1, from coordinate 2,882,691 downwards.
CACGAGTAGTGTTTTTTTATGTTTTATGTTTTATTTTGTTTTTTTAAAGAGAAACAATAGCGATTTTATTCATAAGATTAAGTATGCATACACTTGTTAGGAGAGCATCTAGGATAAAATCCGGAGGCTCCTCGAACCAACAACTTGATGAATTAGACACTATGGCTTATTTGGCCATTCTATGTGCCGCAACATTAGCCGAACGGTGAAAATGACAGATTTTGGAGTCATCGAATTAAGGCTCGCAAGCGGGTAATAAATCAGAGGCAGAAAGGCCATTAGATAGGTTGCCAATAGCTTGAACAACCCTGAGCACATCTGATTCCAAGATTACATGCTGCCAATTTTTTTGTACAACTAGTTCAAGTCTTTCTCGAACAACAAGAATCTCCACCATATTCGGGCAAGTCACGTGAGATATTTTGCAGACAAAACTGAGATATTTTGGCAGAGAAAACTTCTAGCATAACTACCGGCTTCATTGCGAAATACCACACCAACACCCCAAAATTTGAAGACGAACAAAAGGAGCCATCCACATCAATCTTGATCCAATGCGCTGGGGGAGGGAGCTAATGTGAAGAGGCTGAATGGTGCGAGAGAGAGTGGCAGGCTGAGAACTAGGATAATCAGATAGGTACAGCCCTGCAAGGTGGCTGACCACAGCAAGATCCGCAACCTTATCGTCCCAGAGAAAAGCATTTCATGCACACCATGTTGACTGATATTGACTCAAGGGAATGCCACATAATCTGCCATTTCATCAATATTTATGTTGAAAGTTAGTTAGGGTGGTTATTTGTAGCTTACACAGTAAGCGAGGTTATTAGGCTACTAGAGTGATATAGAAAGGCTGATTGCAGCTTAATGTTTGTAAGAAATAATCATTCTATCAATACAAAATCTTTCATTCTCTCTCTCTAGTTTTATCTCTAGGTTTTCAACATTCTCTGTATTGCTTCCTTCTTCTTCTTTCTGCAATTTTGATATTTTCTGTTAAGATGGTATAAGAGCCAGCGTCAATTTTTTTTGGGTGTTTTCTTCCGCTGAGTAATTCTTTGGGGTCGATCGTTGAAGGCTTTGTTGGAGTTCTTGGAGGATTGGCGACGTTCTTGAAAGCTTTCTGATAGATTTTGGGTCGAGGGTCTTTCAATCAGGTTGTTGGTTTCTGTCTTTACTCTTTGCACATCAAGTGTTTGTGTTTTTGCTTCAATGAAGATATATGGCGAATTGGGATGTTTCTTTTGATTTTTCATATATGGGTTCTTTTTTGGATTCGATTAAGGCCGATGCCAAGATTTGTTGACGATAGAAGAATTGTATTTGTGGTGTGATAAGATTGAAGTCAAACATTTGTGAAATTGCTGAAATATATGCATTTGAAGTGTATAAATCTAGAAGGCCGGTGCCAAGAAGTAGTGAGAATGTCAAAAGAATGAGCTTGTTATCTTGAAGAGTTGATAATTGTTGAAGTTTGGAATTAAACATATTAGTGATTGAGATTGATTGTTAGTGTATGGTGATTTGTGATTGAGATTGATTGTTTGAAGAATTAAGTGATACAGATGTCTGATAAATCAGTACGCGTTGAAAGTTTGCTTGGTATGTTAATTGTGAAGTTGCAAGATGACAATTTTGTTAAGTGGAATTATCAGTTTCAGTCGGTTTTAAGAGGGTATGATTTCTTTGAATTCTTTACTAATGAATCTCATTGCCCTCCAAAGTTTGTGATTGACACTGAGAATGGAGTGACTATAGAAATCATAGAAGCTTATAAATCTTAGGTTCAGAAAGATATGGCACTATTGAGTCTATTAATTGCTACTCTGTCGGATGATGCTATGGAATATGTAATAGGGTGTAAAACGTCTCATGAAGCTTGGACAAATTTACAAGACCGATATGCTTCTGTGTCAATGGCTAGGATCAATCAACTCAAAATTGAGTTCCATACAATTTAAAAAGGCAGTGATTCTGTTGATAAGTATTTGCTTCGGTTGAAAGCCATTCGTGATCAGCTTGTGTCTGCAGGGGAGAGGATTACTGATAATGATGTTGTTATTATTGCTTTATCTGGATTACCACCGGAGTTTGATATTGTAAAGATTGTAGTGTTGGCAAGGGAGACTTCTATTCCGCTGAAAGATTTCAGAGCATGGTTGATTGGTGCTGAATCTGCTATGGAAGCAAGGGTCATTACTTTGGCAAGTGGCATGGCTGCAATGTATGTTCAAGGAGATCGGGTCAAAGGTATTCATCAGAATTCAAGGTATTCACAAGGAGAGAGTTCGAATGCTGGATCACGATCTGGTGATACTCAAGGTTATCAAGGGAACAATAGGTTTCAAACCAGAAATGGGTATAATACTTCTCAGGGGTATAATACTTCTCAGAACTACAACAGAAGTGGTTATGGATCTTTCAATAATTCAAGGCCTTACTACAATGGGAATAGACAGCGATGGGGAAACAACTATAATGGTTCTTCTACTGGGAATAGGTCCTCTTGGAGTGGTAATACAACCTTCAAAACAGGTACTATAGTTAAATGTCAGATTTGTTCTTGTAGAGGTTATACTGCTGCAAACTGTTCGAATATGAGTGATGGTTATCAGGTTACAATCTGTCAAATTTGTGGAAAAAAAGGTCATAATGCTCTGGAATGTAGACATAGGAATAACTATTCCTATCAGGGTGCACCTGCACCTCCTTTTCTTACTGCATTTTCTACTCAAGCTCTATCTCACATGACTGCTGCAGAATATGGTCAGAATGCTCAAAATTTCTCTGCAGCTGATACATGGGTGTTAGACACTGGTGCTTCACACCATATGACATCTAATCTTGGCAATCTAAATCAACCTGTGCAGTACAATGGTGATGAGAAAATCACTATTGGTAATGAGGAAGGTTTGACTGTTAATCATATTGGTTCTACAACACTTTCAACTCCACAACATTTATTGTTTCTCAAGAATGTCTTGCATGTTCCAACCATTACTGTTAATCTCTTATCTGTTAAGAAATTGTGTGATGATAATCATTGCTGGTTCATATGTGATGAGATTGTCTTTTTTATACAGGACAAGGCAACAGGAATGATATTGTACCACAACAAGAGTAGAGGAGAGCTATATGAGATCCCTATGACTGTGTTTTCAAGAAGATTGGTTACTGGTCAAAATAAAGATGTTGCATTACTTGGGAAAGCTGTAAAGACTTTTGTTTGGCATAAGAGGCTTAGGCACCTTTCTGCAGAAGTGCTTGATGTTATGCTTAGAAATGTTGGACAAACTGTTAGTGCAGATTCCTCACTTTCTGTTTGTTCTTCATGTCTTTCTGGAAAAATGTGTAGATAACCCTTTCCTGTCAAATAAACTAGGGCTAGTTCTATATTTGAAAAAGTACATTCTGATATTTGGGGGCCTGCTCCAGTTAAGTCCTTAGAAGGGTTTAGATACTATGTAAGTTTTGTGGATGAGTTCTCAAGATTTGTATGGATCTTCCCTATTATTAATAAATCTGATGTTTTCCAAGTATTTGTCAAGTTTTTTTGCATTTGTTACAACTCAGTTCAATTCTGTAATTAAGTGCTTATAGACAGATGGTGGATCTGAATATATGAGTAACAAGTTTCAGTCTTTTTTTGGCACTCAAAGGAACTGCACATTCCATATCATGCCCTTACACACCTCAGCAGAATGGTCTGGCTGAGAGGAAACATAGGCATATCGTAGAGACTGCAATCACACTTTTAACTAAGGTTGAGGTCCCATTACAGTTCTGGAATTATGCTTGTAATCATGCTGCATTTCTGATCAATAGAATGCCATGTAAGGTTTTGGGGATGAAATCTCTATATCAGCTACTGTTTAAACAAGACCCTGTGTTGCATACATTGAAGATATTTGGATCTGCAGTTTATCCATTCTGAAGGCCATATACTCAACATAAATTGCAACCTAGATCTAAGCAATGTGCTTTTCTTGGTTTTGTGGCTGGATATAAAGGGATAGTATGCTATGATTTAAGTAGCAATAAACTGGTACTGTCAAAACATGTGGTGCATGATGAGACTACATTTCCATTTAAAACAAGACTGCATTTGTCTTCTAGGAAGTCAAATAAGGTCCAGAGTACAACAATGTCTCCAATCATTGTTCAAATGCCATGTTTTGCTCCTGATCTAACTACAACATCATCTCCAACACATGAAGAGTCATATGCAAATCCAGAAATTATGGAAGAACGATCACGGGATAGCTTACAGGTTCAAAGCTCATCAAGTCAAGATTCACATAATCGCAATGCTCATACTTATAGCTCTATTCCTCTCTCAACATCAACTCCAAGTACAATATCATTGCTGCCTGTCCATAGTCCTTCCCAGTTAGAGGTAATACTACCAATTTCTTCTCTCCTGTGGTTGAAACTAATGAAGAATCAGCTCACAATATGGTCACCAGGTTGAAGTCAGGTGCAATTTTAAGAAGATCTTACACAGGTTATGTTTATACCATATTTAGGGCCTCGTATTTAGACCTCGTATAAATACTCGAGGGACTTAAATGTAATTATATAAAAAAAGAAGAGGCAAATATGTAATTAGGGGAGGAGCCCTTATTCTATAAAAGGGCTTCCTCACCCTCACAAACCCTAAGCCTCTCACCCCCTCTTAAAGCTCTCACATTATAGAGCTCCTCCTCTCTCTCTCTCCCTCAGATAAATATATATTCAGTGTGGACGTAGCCTAAACCTTGGGGTGAACCACGATACATCTTGTGTCATTTACATTACTTGCAGATTCACGGTCGGATTTACATTGTTCCAAGACCTCCGGTTTTGTGCATCAACATTTGGCGCCGTCTGTGGGAAACGATACGAAAAGTAGTGTCGGTTCTCTTTCATTTTTTCACCTTCACCGTGAATTTGCAAAAACCCAGGAACCAAAGTCACTGCAAAAACTCATCTCTTAAAAATGCAAAAATAAAAACTCATTATCTGGCTCTTCCAATCTGTCTTTATCTCTATAGACTCTCTCTTTCTCTCTCCTCAAATCCCTGTCTTTTTCAACCTCCGCAAAATCTGCAAAAGCTATGGTATTTCTAAAAAAGATTCCCCTATCAGCCACAAACCCTACTCTCAAACAACGGAAACATCAATACCTTCTTTCCATGTGGGACCCTCTTATCGAGATCGCAAATCGGCATCAACGGATATCGTTGGGCGGACCAGTCAAAGTTCTTCTCCTGGGTCAGGTTTTCGAGTGACGGATCAAGTGGGTTTACAGGATCGGTCGAAACAAAGGATTGTATGGCGGTGAAGGTCTTAAATGTTGATGATGCGTTTCCTTGAAGCGGTGAAAAAGATGAAGTGGCCTTATCCTCCTTCTTCTCTTCCTCTTCACAGTAGTTTCCGCCGTCGATATATACTCAGACACCCTACTGCAATGGCACCTTGAAAAATTGGATTCTTCCTTCTACAGAAAACCCACATGGCAAAATCTATGCATGTTCTCGGTCCGGTGTCAAATACAACACCAACAACTCACTATCACTCGCTTAGACCTCTCTATGAAGAGTCTCATCGGTGAAATTTTCGGCAACCAATTCGCTGTCTTCACCGACCTTGGGTCACCTAACTTCAGTCCAGCTTTAGTCTTTCTCCTGACCAGTAAAAACCAACATTGATCCAATTCACAGTAGTTTCGATGACCATACATCTGAACGTCCATATCCAGTTCCAGCCAAGTTTTCTGGCATCTGTGAGGTTACTCAGGATTTCCCATCTGGGTCCTGCAACAGGAAGCTTATTGCAGCTTGCCATTTTGCATCATCTGCTATAACCAGAGGCGTTTTCAATTCATCTCAAGACCACGCTTCTCCATTTGACGGAGATGGTCATGGCACGTGAGTTTTCTATTCTCCATTTGACGGAGATGGTCATGGCACATGAGTTTTCTAACTTGCCTCGGGAGAAATTGCTCTATTGTGTCTTTTGCACCTATGTTATGTTTTTCAAGGCGGACCTCCCATGTGATAAAAAATGAGGAAGTGAAAGTGGAGGTGGAGGACGCGAAGATTAATCAGGTAAAGGCAGCGATGGAGAATGGGGTGTTGACTGTGACTGTGTGTAAAGAGGAAAAGAGAAGAAAGACAAGCCCATGCCCCCGCCATCTGCAATCTGCAAGGTAAAGCAAAGTAAAGAGAACTTTACTTTACTTTTGTCCGCCATCTGCAGAGGCTAATGCACTTGAACCTCAGCAACAGAATAATAAATGCAGTAAAAGAGAGATGTGGGGTGGAAAAGGAAACAAAAGCAAAAGCAGATAATATTGATGGGATGCATAGTGGGGGTGATGCAGTCCACAACCATGATGATAATGGACCAACAAGCCAGCTCATTCGAATTCAGATCTGACAGCAGCTGTTACTCCCACTCTCTCAAAAAACCATCCAAGCCAACGACTGCTTTATTTATTTTAGAATGATGTAATTTATTTTTATATCTGTATAAACCCCATTAGAGGGTAATATGTATAAACCCCATCAGAGGGTTAAACAAAAAAAAAAGGCAAAGCCCAAAATAAATGGGCTGGCATGTCGTGGAGAGCGAAGGCCCATAAGCTCAAAATAGCACCAACTAGGTCATCAAAAGTACGCCCAGTACTCCACAATTATTCGGCAACCTGCCACTATTACCACCAACCAGGTGACCGAAGGTACGCCCAGTACTCCATAATTATTCGGCAACCTGTCGCTATTACCACCAACCAGGTGGTGAAATGTACAACCCGTACTCTCCTTCATGCCACCAACCAAGTGATCAAAAGTACGCCCAGTACTCCAAATTATACATGAGCATTACTCATGTCATTCATACATAAACATTCATAAGCATCACTCATGACAATCATACATAAACATTCATAAGCATCACTCATGACAATCATACATAAACATTCTTGACCATCATTCATGTCAACATTCATGAGCATCACTCATGTCAACATTCATGAGAATCACTCATGTCAACATCCATGAGCATCACTCATGTCAATCAACATAAACATTCATGAGCATCACTCATGTCAAACAGCTTCAAAAGCTTCGTTTACAAAAAATTCTAGCTTCAAAAGCTTCATTTACAGAGCTCTAGCTTCAAAAGCTTCATTTACAAAAAACTCTAGCTTCAAAAGCTTCATTTACAGAGCTCTAGCTTCAAAAGCTTCGTTTACAGAGCTCTAGCTTCAAAAGCTTCGTTTACAAAAAACTCTAGCTTCAAAAGCTTCATTTACAGAGCTCTAGCTTCAAAAGCTTCGTTTACAAAAAGCTCTAGCTTCAAAAGCTTCATTTATAGAGCTCTAGCTACAAAAGCTTCATTTACAAAAGCTCTAGCTTTGAAAGCTTCATTTATAGAGCTCTAACTTCAAAGGTTCACTTGCAAAAGCTTCACCCACAAAGCTTCAGTGCAGGGTATACAAATACCGCCTCCGAACAACCGCCACTTCGGCCTATACATGGTTTCAATTTGAAGTCTCCAGCCAACAGACTCTATTGACCGAAGACTTGGGAGACTACATTATGTACCATATATTGGGCCTCATGGAAAATACTTGGGGGACTTAGCCCATTTTTTATGTATTAAGGAGCGAGCCCTTATTCTATAAAAGGGACTCCCTCACTTTCATTAGAGAGCATCCATTATTCGTGTACTGAGGAGCGAGCCCTTATTTTATAAAAGGGACTCCCTCACTATCATTAGAGAGCAACGCCACCAGCTGAGCAATCGCCTCGCCGTGAGCATCACTCCTAACCCATCACTTATGTATTGAAGAGCGAGCCCTTATTCTATAAAAGGGACTTCCTCACCACTATTAGAGAGCATCGCCGTCTACTGAGCAACCACCTCGCCGCAAGCATCAACTCTAGCTCATCATTTATGTATTGAGGAACGAGCCCTTATTCTATAAAAGGAACTCCCTCACCATCATTAGAGAGCATCAACTCTAGCCCATCATTCATGTATTGAGGAGCGAGCCCTTATTCTATAAAAGGGACTCCCTCACCTTCAAACGCCACAAGCCGAGCCAACCAAGGCAACATAAGCCACGAGCCGAGCAACCTCGTAGCGTGTGCTACTTCTAGTTGAGTGTCATTTCAGATTGAGCACTGCCTCATATCGAGCATTAATTCAAGCCAGCATCTAGTCACTTCAGCCCACACATGGACTGAATTTCAAGTCTCCAGCCAAAAGACTCTCTTGACTGAAGACTTGGGGGACTACTGTTTATACCATATTTAGGGCCTCGTATTTAGACCTCATATAAATACTCGAGGGACTTAAATGTAATTATGTAATAAAAGAATGGGCAAATATGTAATTAGGGGAGGAACCCTTATTCTATAAAAGAGCCTCCTCACCCTCATAAACCCTAAGCCTCTCACCCCTTCTCAAAGCTTTCACATTACAGAGCTCATCCCCTCTCTCTCTCCCTCAGATAAATACATATTCAGTGTGGACGTAGCCCAAACCTTGGGGTGAACCACGATACATCTTGTGTCATTTACATTACTTGCAGATTCACGGTTGGATTTATGTTGTTCCAAGACCTCCGATTTTGTGCATCAACAGGTTATATTGGCTCATTTCCAGAATTACAAACACTACAGATAGATAATGAGTGTGACTTTACTGGGGGGTTTTCATTTATTGCTGCAATAAAAGATTTGGAGGAACCATCAACATTCCGAAAAGCTTCTATAAGCCCACATTGGCAAAGTGCAATGCAAGAAGAGTTTAATGCACTCAAAGCTCAAGGAACTTGGCAGTTGGTTCCTTCTCCACCAAACAGAACCATTATTGGAAGTAAGTGGGTTTATAAAGTTAAGAAGAATCCTAATGGAAGTGTATCGAGGTATAAAGCCAGACTTGTGGCTCAAGGTTTTTCCCAAGAACAAGGCATTGACTACTTCGAAACTTTTAGTCCAGTAGTACGACACACTACTGTGAGACTCATTTTGTCATTAGCAGCTATAAATAAATGGGAATTGAGGCAGTTAGTTATCAAAAATGCATTTCTGCATGGTGACTTACAAGAAGAGGTGTATATGAAACAGCCTCAATGGTTTGTTGATTAAACTAAACCCAATTATGTCTGCAAGTTGATTAAATCATTGTATGGGTTGAAACAAGCCCCTCGGGCATGGAATTCAAAGTTCACAACCTATTTACTAGCTTTGGGATTTGTGGCATCTTCATCTGATACCAGTCTATTTGTGAAGAGTGATGACAAGGATGTGGTGGTTCTTTTACTATATGTGGATGATATCATTTTGACAGGATCAGATGCTAGCAAAGTTCAGTAGGTTATTGAAGATTTGGCAGGTGTTTTTGACATGAAGGATATGGGCAGACTTACTTACTTCTTGGGACTTCAGATTCACTACAAGGAGAATGGAGACATATTTGTGAATCAATCAAAGTATGTTGTTTATACCATATTTAGGGCATTCGTATTTAGACCTCGTATAAATACTCGGGGGACTCAAATGTAATTATGTAATAAAGGAAGGGGAAAATATGTAATTAGGGGAGGAGCCCTTATTCTATAAAAGGGCCTCCTCACCCTCACAAACCCTAAGTCTCTCCTATCTAGAGCAAAGCTCTCACACTTTCTCCTTCACAAATACTCTCAGAGAAATACAATCAGTGTGGACGTAGCCCAAACCTTGGGGTGAACCACGAGACATCTTGTGTTATGTACATTTCTTGTAGATTCATGGTCGGATTTACGTTGTTCCAAGACATCCGGTTTTGTGCATCAACATTTGGCGCCGTCTGTGAGAATCGACACGAAAAGCTAAATTGGTTCTCTCTCAATTTTTCACCTCCGTCATGAATCTACAAAATCACAAAAAACCCAGAAAGAAAAAAAGAAACCTACTTCGTGTTTGCCTTCTTTTATTTTGGGGGCAATCTTCTCCCACACAGGAAAAAAGAACTCAACACAGAACCTATTTGGCAATCGCTGAGTCCCGCACTCTGCAGAGGAGAAATAATCAAATACACCAAACAAATTCTCACTGAGATGCCTGTGGAGGCGAATGGCATCTACTTCCTCAGCTCAGCTCCAAAACCTCATCGCCTCAGCCTCATGCAGATCCTCGTCTCTCAATCACACCCGTCGGTTTGTAATCTCCTCGACGTCTTCCATTTCATTGAGGCCGTTGGCCAAATCCGTGCCTCCCTCTTCCCCCCATGTTGCCTCCGCTTCCACCTCCGTTCTAAAAAAAAAAACCTCAAGAAGTTCATCTGGTTGCTACCAGTCACGAGCTTGAGGAACGAGGATCTGTCAAAAGCCCAGTAATGCTCAGTTGTCGTATAGGAAACAAGGAGGTCGCTTGCAGACGGAACTGCCCAGAACTCGTCTTTTCTAATGGCGCCGGAGTGAAGACAATAGAGTACGAGCGGAAACTCAGCCGCGAATCAAAGGCAGGTTCGCGTTCACTACCGTCGGTTTGTACCATACTCATGGAATTACACAGTGAAGAACTTAAGCAGTAATGCTCTGAGTATGAAGCTTTAGAATGTTGTCGGCGCGGTGTTGATCAGCGGGCTCGAAAACTACGCTCTGGTTCCTGTTGATGTTGCCACTGTTCCAGAACAAGTGGTTGCTATGAGAGCATTGAAGGAATCGTTCGAGTTCCCGATAGGATGGGGTGCATTGAAGTATGGTACATACAGTCGGTGAGGGTGTGTAATTCCATGAATATGACGAAAACTGTCGGTGATCTTCATCGTGCTCTCTCTCTCTTTTCTTACCGCTAGAATTGGCATGACTCAATTCTCACCTCGAAAAGATATGGCCTTATGTCAATGAGGCAGCGTCCGAGCTGATAAAGACATCCGTGGAACCAGTTCTGGAGCAGTACAGACCAATCATATTGTCCTCACTCAAATTTTCCAATCATATGTCCATGTCTTGAGCTGGGCAACCCAACAAATATTATATATAGTTGTGTATGAGACCACGGGAGCATGATAAACAGCAGATGCAGATCCAAAGAGAGCCTCATTTGCAAGTTTGAGCACTCTCATTAATCAATGTTTAAGCCAATATTGGAGGACAAGGTGACCCTAATAACTGGTGGGGCAGCTGGGATTGGTGAGGAGGAGGTGAGATTATTTGCAGCCAACGGGGAAGAGAAGTAAGGAAGCATGGGCGCAATTGGGGATTCTTTTTGCTTTTGGTTGAACAGGCCGAAAGTAAAACAGAAAAGCAGAAAGAAAAGTACTCTGATGGGGTTTTACAGCTGGAGTACACCAGCTTGTGTTCAAACAGCAGAAAAAGAAAAAAATGAGGAGGCATATATACCAAAGTTGCTTATGTCGGTGCAGATCTTGTCGACAAGGTTGAAAGAAATATTCTCGAGGATGACCCAAGAAACCCAGTTGTGATAGTTGATAATTGCCTGCGCACTTCCTCAACCAATACGGAAGCGTTGTTTGCCATCTGCCAAAAGGGAAAAGAGAAAGCAAAAGCAAGGAATAAACACCCCACCATAATGATTTGATTTACTTTTCTTGTTTCTGAATGGTGTAAATTATTTTTCATATCTTTCGGAGACATCTGTATAAACCCCATCAGAGGGTAAAAAAAAAAATGACAAAGCCCAAAATAAATGGGCTGGAATGTTGCGTAGAGAGCGAAGGCCCATAAGCCTAAAATAGCACCAACCAGGTCATCAAAAGTACGCCCAGTACTCCACAATTATTCGGCAACCCACCGCTATTACCACCAACCAGGTGATCAAAAGTATGCCCAGTATTCTAAAATTATTCGGCAATCTGCCGCTATTACCACCAACTACGTGATGAAATGTACAACCCGTACTCTAATATCATTTGGCAACTAGCCATTCATGCCACCAACCAGGTGATGAAATGTACAACCCGTACTCTCCTTCATGCCACCAACCAGGTGATCAAAAGTACGTCCAGTATTCCAAATTATACATGAGCATTACTCATGTCATTCATACATAAACATTCATGAGCATCACTCATGACAATCATACATAGACATTCATGACCATCATTCATGTTAACATTCATGAGCATTACTCATGACAACATCCATGAGCATCACTCATGTCAATCAACATAAACATTCATGAGCATCACTCATGACAATTAGCTTCAAAAGCTTCATTTACAGAGCTCTAGCTTCAAAAGCTTCATTTACAGAGCTCTAGCTTCAAAGCTTCACTTGCAAAGCTTCACCTACAAGGCTTCAGTGCAGGGTATACAAATACCACCTCGGAACAACCGCCACTTCGGCCCATACATGGATTCAATTTGAAGTTTCCAACCAACAGACTCTATTGACCAAAGACTTGGAGGACTACATTATGTACCATATATTGGGCCTCAACTGGGCCTCATGAAAAATACTTGGGGGACTTAGGCCATTATTTATGTATTAAGGAGCGAGCCCTTATTATATAAAAGGGACTCCCTCACTTTCATTAGAGAGCACCCATTATTTATGTACTGTGGAGCGAGCCCTTATTTTATAAAATGGACTCCCTCACCTTCATTAGAGAGCAACGCCGCCAGCTGAGCAACAGCCTCACCCTGAGCATCACTCCTAGCCCATCACTTATGTATTGAGGAGCGAGTTCTTATTCTATAAAATGGACTCCCTCACCTTCATTAAAGAGCAACGTCGCCAGCTGAGCAACCGCCTCACTGCGAGCATCACTCTTAGCCCATTATTCATGTATTGAAAAGCAAACCCTTATTCTATAAAAGGGACTCCCTCACCATCATTAGAGAGCATCTCTGAGAAATCGCCTAGCTACGAGCATCGACTCTAGCCCATCATTTATGTATTGAGGAATGAGCCCTTATTCTATAAAAGGGACTCCTTCATTTCCAATGCCACAAGCCGAGCCAACCAAGGCAACATAAGCCACAAGCAGAGCAGCTTCATAACATGTGCTACTTTTGATTGAGCATCATTTCGGATTGGGCACCACCTTATACCGAGTATCAGTCCTGGACAACATCTAATTACTTCGGCCTACACATGGACTGAATTTCAAGTCTCCAGCCAAAAGACTCTTTTGACTGAAGACTTGGGGGACTACTGTTTATACCATATTTAGGGCCTCCGTATTTAGACCTCGTATAAATACTCGAGGGACTCAAATGTAATTATGTAATAAAGGAAGGGGCAAATATGTAATTAGGGGAGGATCCCTTATTCTATAAAAGGGCCTTCTCACCCTCACAAACCCTAAGTCTCTCCTATTTCGAGCAAAGCTCTCACACTCTCTCCCTCACAAATACTCTCAGAGAAATACAATCAGTGTGGACGTAGCCCAAACCTTGGGGTGAACCACGATACATCTTGTGTTATTTACATTTCTTGCGAATTCACGGTCGTATTTACGTTGTTCCAAAACCTCCGGTTTTGTGCATCAACATATGTTAAAGATCTTATTCATAAAGCTGGAATGGAGTCTTGTAAACCTGCAAATACACCATGCAAACTTCACAATCAAATGCTATTGAATGAGGGCATACCATTGCAAGACTCTACATTGTACAGAAGTTTGGTTAGTTCACTGCAATATCTCACATTTACACGTCCCGATATAAATTATGCTGTGAATTCAGTGTGTCAATTTATGACTGCTCTGACAGATGTACATCTCACTTCTGTCAAAAGGATTATTCGATATCTTCAAGGCACTGCAGAATGTGGAATTACATATGCAGCTGATACTGACATTCATTTGACAGCATTCTCTGATGCTGATTGGGCTGCTGATTTGAACACAAGATGATCTGTGACTGGTTATGTGGTTTATCTTGGTGGGAATCCAATCTTTTGGCAGTCAAAGAAGCAATCCTCCGTCGCTCGAAGTTCTACAGAGGCATAATACAAGGCACTTGCCCATACTGCAGCAAATGTGGCATGGATTCGACTAATTTTGAAAGATTTGGGAGTTGCATTACCTATTTCAACCAACTATATTCTGTGATAATAAATCAGCAATAGCACTTAGTGCTAATCCGGTGTATCATTCGAGAATCAAACACCTTGATACAGATTATCATTTTGTCCGTGAAAGGGTGCATAATGGTGATCTGTTGGTTGAGTATCTATCTACTGATGAACAGACAGTTGATATTCTTACTAAAGGTCTACATAGTCCAACGTTCACTCGCCATTGTTTCAATCTCAAACTCGGTTTCCCTAATTGAGATTGAGGGGGGATGTTGACTGATATTGACTCAAGGGAATGCCACATAATCTGCCACATAATCTGCCATGTCATCAATATTTCTGTTGAAAGTTAGTTAGGATGGTTATTTGTAGCTTACACAGTAAGCGAGGTTGTTAGGCTACTAGAGTGATATAAAAAGGCTGATTGCAGCTTAATGTTTGTAAGAAATAATCATTCTATCAATACAAAATCTTTCATTCTCTCTCTCTAGTTTTATCTCTAGGTTTTCAACATTCTCTGTATTGCTTCCTTCTTCTTCTTTCTGCAATTCTGATCTTCCCTGTTAAGACACCATATGGAGTTGATAATAACCAATAAGATATCAAACTATGTCCAAAGGGTAGGGTAATAGCACGTTGGGAGAGCCAATCCATGAAGGAGGAAGAGGTAGTGCTACTAGGCCCTGGGTCGATGTTGGCTGCAAAATGGGTGGCTCGAGCAAACGGACAGCGATTAAACACATGTAGCCGCGACTTCAGAGAGGAACTATCTCCTAAAAGTCCAATTTATCCTCGCATATGCCACTTATGAGCTAATATGTCAAAAACCTAGATAATAATAATAAATAATTATTCTTGAATTGCAACGAAATATACCATTTTGTGTTTTGAAATTCTAAACGATAGAATTATAAAAAGAACAGTACTTAGAGTAGTGCTGACGCAGCACAAGCAAAGAGGAATACCCATGTAAAAACCTTGAAGAACAAGTTTTTTAGAATCCACCAGAGTCTAAGAAAAAACCCAAAAGTTATTGTGAGTTACTTTGAATTGATGAATTACATTGGGAGCCAAACGGTTTAAAAATATATACCCCTAGGGAAGCTAAGGGGCTTAGGAAATTAAACGACATGAATTCAGAAAGAAATTGAAAAGTCTAATATTTGTTACAAACTTTATTTTGCGGTTTTGGAAGCCTAAACGACCTTAGATGGCTAAAATCCATCACGACAAAGTTGTGAGTTTGAACAAGAATGCCACGCTTTTCGGCCCAAAATGGAGCTTGCATGTCAAATCTATAACTTTTCACTACATCATTTTGTCTTTCTTCGGTCTATTTCTTCTTCTATTCACTCGGTCATCTATTCTACATCAAGTGTAAAATGATCATTTTATAGCATCTTAATAACTTCAAAGTTGAAAAAAAAATTAACATTATTCAAGAACTTTCGTCTTACTTTCAAGGTTTTGCATTTGATCCCTCCTCTCGATAACGTTTGTATAGTGAGAAATCAAAATGCACATAAACATGAAAAAGGTCCAATGAGTTCCTCCAATTTGGAAATTTTTTCACGTACATGCACATAACTAAATCTTTACTATAATGTTGTACTACTAAACAATACACTAGTAGTCAAAATTCACCTTAAACTGCATTATTTTAAGGGGTTTTTGAACATTAGTGTTGGCAAAAGATTAGAATTAAAAAAAAAAAAAAAACCTAGTACTAGATTACATATTCAATTTAATCTCTTAAAGTGTACTTTTATTAAACTTTATATTCTATTTTTGTTATTTAATGTCTCCATATTAAAATTTTAATTTTATTAATATGCACTTATTAGTTTTTTCAATTATAATTGAACATAAATGAGAAAATATTAAAAGAAATTAGTGACACATAAATATGTAAATACATAAGTGTACTGTACCAAAATGTTTATACCAACATAGATTATAATGAACCTAAATGTATGTACCGAAACATATTATATTGAATTAGTATACCTAAATGTCAATACCAAAATGTATGTACCAAAATGTACGGACCAAAATGTATTATATTGAATTCATGTATCTATATATTTGTATCAATGGATATAGCGAAAAATATCAAATGAATTATTGTACCTAAATGAAGATTATACAAATTGTATTCCCATATTATATAAAAAGTTAGTTTACCTAAATGTGAAAATCAAAATATATTGACACAATCTGACCCGGAATATCCACTAT
The DNA here is from genome assembly GCF_916048215.2 of Malus sylvestris. NCBI lineage: Eukaryota > Viridiplantae > Streptophyta > Magnoliopsida > Rosales > Rosaceae > Malus > Malus sylvestris. The sequence goes on along the minus strand of NC_062264.1, from coordinate 2,866,433 downwards.
GACTCCGAATCGAGCTGTGCTGGCTGACACTTGGAAGGCGACGATGCCATAAAGTATAATGATGTGGAAAATGTGAATAAATTTAAACCTAAAAGTACCTAAAGACCAGAGTGCGCTGTAAACAGGGATGAACCCATTTCACACGCAACGTCAGAGCATAAGTAAAGTACAGTGTGTGTGGATAAGGATCATACCCTCGAAGGTAGTCACCTATACTGAGATTTGCCAAGAATCCTCGTCAATACAGACTTTAAGCAGCTAAAACCTGGAAGGGCGCAAAAACAAAGGTGAGTGAGCCTGAAAATAAAGTTTTTAATAAAAACCTTTTGAAAACGTTATAACCCCTCTCCGTAAAATCCGTATAATTTCCCAGAAAATAATAATACATACGTATATAGAAATCATGCTCGAGAATAGTGAAAACCAAGTATATGCCATGTCAAGTATCTCAGCAATGAAATAAGTAAGTCAGGTGAAACAGATCAATGTAAAATGATATGCGGAGTCACCTAACGTGACCTATATGGCTGAACCTATAGCTCATTAACCAATTCCTACACACGAGTCGGAACCACCTATTGTGGTTTGTACGACATGGTTGGATGTAAATAGTAAGCTCAAGTGCTACGATCACGTGAAGGTTGTGCAAATAATCGTGGGTCACCTATGAGTTGGAACCACCTAATGTGGTATGTACGACAAGGTTGTGCACCAAATTTGGATCCAAGGTGAGCGTGCGGTGCGGGAGGTGAACATCACATTAAGGACTATGCCCTGGCCACGGGCAGGAGCACTAACACCAGGGTGCAAGATAATGAGCTCTACATGTATCTACGTATAAACATAACCAATGCAACCACTAACATCATACAATACTCACCTGAAACTTACCTAGCCTCCGTAGCGTCATACAATAGTATGCATATACATACCAATGCATATAATAAAATGAAATGCAAGCATGACATGGCATTTAAAAGAATACGCTTGTTTAAAACAGTTTCTGGGAAAATGTAAAACATATATACGTATATATAGAAAACCAAAAGCCCACTCACCTAGAGTCCGCGCTACAATTCCCTAGCACAAATATGAAGGTGTCACGAACGATCGGCGCCTAGAACAATTATCAAATCATGTATTAGAATTCTTATCAATAGAACATGTAACTTACATACCCTATTCGGGAAGATCCGTAAGTTTCTAATATCCTCAATTATTATGAATTATAACGTATCAAAGTTTGGTGACGATCCAACGGTCGGATTGTCGATTGCTATAATAATCAAGCGGCAGACCTTAATGGAACTACGTTCAAATGATGGAAATTCGTCAATCAGACTTCACCAATGGAATTAGAGTATTTAAATTTAACCTAAGAAGGTAAGGGGATGTCTCGGCCCACGCGCCACCGCAGGTAGCGGTCGACCGCCCTGACTCGTCGAAAAATTCAACTATTTCTAAAAATTATCAAACTTCACAGAAATGAAGATCTCAATGAATAGAGCAACTTTCATACCTATAACTAAGGCCAATTTGGCCGGGAAATGTCCCAATTTCATCCAAACCCGCTGGAAATCCTATAAAGGTGATTCTTGATTCGGCCTCCAAACTCACTCCAACGCCTCAACAAACCCCTAGGCTTCGTTCCTAAACTCAAGGGGAGTCTAATGGTGGTGGTGGTTGGCGGAGTTACCTTCAGATTTGATGAATCGCCACCCCGAAGCCGTCGCACCCACCAATGTATTTCTTCTCAATTTTGAACCCAATCTCCTGAAAGTTGATGTGGAAATGGTAGAGGAAGGGTAGAGATGATGGTTAGGAGTGGTAGATCAGCTCAATTCATCGGAAAAATGATGAATTTCGTCGGAGAAACTCACGAGTCACCACCGGGTCATGGGTTAAGGGGAAATCGATTCGGTTCCCCTCCTTCTCCTCTTCCCTCATTTTTCCTCCTTTCCTCTTTTCCCTTTGGTTCTCCTCCTTTTCTCCCTTCCTCATTTGTCCGGTTCCTCCCTCTTTTCTCTCCTTTATCCTCCATCTCCACCGACCATCTTTCTTTCTTTTAATCTGGGCCACACACGTGGCTCCACGAGATTTTCTTTCTTTTAATCTGGGCCACACACGTGGCTCCACCAAATTTTGCTCCAAAAATCTGGAGCATTCTAGAAATAAATAAATTTACAATTTTACCCTCGACTTCATTCGTTATAACTCCAAATTACGATCCGTTTGCACCCATGCGTTCGTAGCGACGAGTACTACGAGGATACGCCAAAAAAAATGAACCTTACGTGAAATGACACAGCAGTCAACAAAAGTCAACATTTTGTCTCGAAAGGCATTTTCGTAAATTCACTTTTTAAAATTATAAAAAAAACATAATAATTGGGGACGAGTCGTTACATATATTATGATGGATAAAATAAAAATGAAAATGAAAATAAAATGTAATTAATACATTAAAAATAGGAAAAAAGAAAGCAATAAAACATTAAAATATAATTAACAAATGAGATGATTAAATGTATCGGGACTAAAATTAGATTTTAATTTTATATAAGGTTATAGTCTAAAACTCATCTTTTTTAAGGATTAAAATGAAGTTTATATTTATTTTAATATGACTAATATGATTGGTTTTGTTTGTTTTTGTTTTCTTTTCAAACCCAATAAAAGTGTTAATTTAGAATTGAGAATATGATAATATTTCTCATGTTTTTTTAAGGAATAAAAGCACATGTTAGATAGATAGATAAAACAATTAACTTGTGATATAGATTGATTATAAAAATTTAAAATAAAATCTATGATGATATTTAGAGCAGGAAGAAGAATAATAAATAAATTAAAAAAAAGAAACAACAAGAAATAATTAACATTCGAGCCAATGCGATTATTACTATGTACTTGCTTAGTTATTATCGTATCAACATTCGAAATGCCAGTCCGATTATTACTATGTATGCCAATATTCCACTTCTCAACATCTCTCTCTCTAAAAAACTCTTATAAGCATGACTGCAAGTCCTGCAAAGCACACTAAACCCAACTTTGCTTTCTCTGCACCTTCCTTAACGTCTCTTTCTTTCCATTCGTTCTTGAGAGGCTGCATTTATACATTTGTACATTTATCCTTGCCTATTATATCAAATCCTACAAATTCAGGTCTAGCATTTATCATTAATTATATTTACAGACACACACACGCCTTTCTGTTAAAGCAATCCAGATTTCACGTTTCCAGCCATACTTTGAATTTGTTTCTTTAAAGATAAGATATTGCATACACCCTTCATATTATATTTCTTTTTGGGTCACCTTTTTTGTCTCCCTTCCTAAACAAGAATCATGCTTTGAGTGAGTGAGGCTGTATAAAATGTATATGTGTATGCAAGTGTCATCATACAGATTATAATACATATATATATCTATACATTGTGTAAGAGTGAATTGCATAGGAACTAAAATAAGGGTAGAATTTCTGAGGTATTTAGGGATTTCAGGAGATGGGTAGGTGTTGGTTTAGTGGGTTTTTGATTGTGTTGGGGTGTGTGTGGTTGGTGCTGCTGGGTGCAGTGGAGGGATACCCAGCAGAGGATCTGGTAGTGAGTCTGCCTGGTCAGCCAAGTGTTGGGTTCAAACAGTATGCTGGGTATGTTGACGTGGATGTGAAAGCTGGGAGGAGTTTGTTTTACTACTTTGTTGAAGCAGATAAGCAGCCTGACAAGAAGTCCCTCACTCTTTGGCTCAATGGAGGTAAACTCTCACCCTTTTCTGTGTTTCTTGAAACCAAATTGTAAATATTAGATTGTAAATATTAGTTAGATTCTGTTGTGTAATTCATGGGTGTATTCAACTGATATTTTTCATGTTATTTGTAATGATGCATTCTTCAAATTATATATATATATATATATATATATAGTGTGTGTGCGCGCGCGCACTTGCGCGTGTGTATTATATAGGGTGTGCATAAAAGCAATTGACAATCCGTCATATTCAGCTGGACTTTTATTCAATCTGCTGCCGTTTTTTATTTTTAGGATAGTTTGGATTTGTTGTAACCAAAAAGAACTTGTTATCTATACCATATTAACATGTCGTTTTCTGTAGAATGAAATGTTATCTCAATGTGTGATTGTTCTTGAAAGTAAGGATCTTAAACACCAAATAGTTGATAACATCGGATGGTTAACTCTGTGTTCAGGTCCGGGGTGTTCTTCCATTGGCGGAGGTGCCTTTACGGAGTTGGGTCCATTTTATCCAACAGGTGACGGTAGAGGCGTCCGGAGTAATAAAATGTCATGGAACAGAGGTATATCTGTATAGAACATGTACTGAACATGCCAATTTTCCTTCTTTTCATAGTGTCACTGTTCAGCTTTTAATCGGAATCTAACTAAATAGTGTACCTTTTCTTTATTTCGTGTAGCATCAAATCTCCTTTTTGTTGAGTCTCCTGCTGGAGTAGGATGGTCATACTCGAATACTAGTTCAGATTATAACTCTGGGGATGCCTCAACTGGTACAGTGAATTGCTGATTCCGCTTTCTTTTCTTTACACTGATTCAAGGGTGTTCCTGTTCTAGATGTTTGCTTTTGGTTCATAAAACTTGTCAAACAAGCTTAACAACTTTTTTCACTGTCATTTTTTTTTGGCAGCAAAGGATATGCACACATTCTTGCTGAAATGGTATGAGAAGTTTCCAACTTTCAGATCCCGAGAGCTGTTTCTTACTGGAGAAAGCTATGCAGGTCTGCAAAGTCTGATATAATTTCAATTCTATAATGGAGTACTAGCAAATGGAACTCTTACAATATATTCAAACCTTTTCTAAATATAATCATTGCAGTTACGCATTTAGTTTTTACTTTCATCTCCACATCTCCCGTCTACATGACTTATCATCAGGAATCGGTTCTTACCATCTGTATTTTTTATGTACAGGGCACTACATACCGCAATTGGCTATTGCCATATTAGACCATAATAAAGAATCAACTGGTTTCAAGTTCAATCTCAAAGGGGTTGCTGTAAGAAGACTCCACATATTTTTGAATTCCTTGCTTTCATCTATCTCTATAGTTGTCACTTCCCTTTTTAAACTTTTCTTATTTGTTATTTTGCAGATTGGGAATCCACTGCTGAGACTTGATCGTGATGCTGCAGCAACATATGAATACTTCTGGTCTCATGGAATGATTTCTGATGAAATTGGCCTTACTATCATGAACGAATGCGATTTTGACGATTATGTCTATGCAAATCCGCACAATGTAAGCCTTGAATGCAACAAAGCAATATCTAAAGCAAATCAGATAGTTGGTGATTACATAAACAATTACGATGTGATCCTTGATGTTTGTTATCCATCTATAGTGGAGCAAGAGTTGAGACTGCGGAAAATGGTATTCTCTACTTCTGTTTGTTTAATATCTGTTTTCTTTTTCACATTCGCATTTCATGCAACTTGTCGTTTCATTGTTTCAACGAGTTTTTCCTCCACTCCCGTTTTCTGCAGGCTACTAAGATAAGTGTTGGAGTTGATGTATGTATGACATATGAAAGAAGTTTTTATTTGAACCTCCCTGAAGTTCAGAAAGCCCTTCATGCAAATCGTACAAACTTGCCTTATACTTGGAGTATGTGCAGTGGGTAAGTGAATAAAACCTTTCTTATGCATCGGTAGAATTTGATGACTTATCTTTAGTCTATCCTCGCATATGTCGTATGACTGATCTTCTCGTCTTTGTATTGTACAGCGTTCTTAATTACAGTGATACTGATGAAAACATCAACATCCTTCCCTTGCTCACAAGGATAGTTCAAAATCATATTCCCGTTTGGGTTTTCAGGTAATTCGTTATGCTAATGTGTACAGGAGCTAAGTTGAATAGTACATACTCTAATTTTTAGTGATGCTACATAACATGATTATCAACCAAATGCAGTGGGGATCAAGATTCTGTTGTACCATTACTTGGCTCCCGGACACTGATACGTGAACTAGCACTTGACCTAAAGTTCCCGATAACTGTCCCATACGGAGCTTGGTTTCACAAAGGCCAGGTGCTTATGCACTTCCTTAGTAATTCTATTCAAATTTGAATGTCCGTCTCTCTTCAACATTGCTTATATCTGTACGTATTTTATGAATAGGTGGGCGGTTGGGCTACAGAGTACGGAAATCTGTTGACGTTTGCCACAGTAAGGGGCGCTGCTCATATGGTCCCCTATGCTCAACCATCAAGAGCATTGCACCTCTTCAGTTCATTTGTTCATGGTCGAAGACTGCCCAACACAACGCGTCCTCCCATTGACGAGTAAACAAGTTATACGAATTGGTACCATGTAGTTTTAGAAGCTACTAGTTTCAGAAGTTCATTTCTTTACCGCAAGGGCAATAAAGAAAGTTGATTTGTTTTTGGCAAGAGCACGAAAAATAAAAGAGGGAGGGGCGATAAGTGTAGAAAAGATTATTTCAGCAGCATCTGCAAAAACATTCATTTGAGGCCAATGAAGAACTCTGCATTCTTTGTTTCTTGTTCGATTAACATTTCCTCGATAGCTTGTATATTTTATACATTTTTATGGAAAGATCTGCTGTGAGTCGAAAATCACTTAACTTTTGCGTTTGATTCATAAAAAATGAAACTGGGAATCCCATTCAAGTCGCAGTCTTACGGAGAAATTGATAAGCCGGATGGGTTTGTAGCACCGGTCAGATGTATCAACACAAGAAATGGACGAACACGATGTTTCTAAAAGAAATAAATGTTCATCATTATAATTAAATGAAGCCATACAATTCTGAATAAGATGACGCTTAGATGGAGATCTAAAAACTAGACAGTTTCGGTCATTCAAATTCAATCCGAAATGTGTAATAGCTAGGTTGCAAGTGGTTGGAGTGGTTCGAATCCAAGGATCGTGATGTTAGATTACAGGATGTATTGTTAGTTGATAGAGTTGTTAGGCACTGCCATGTGTCTCTATTGTATTGGTGAATCCATAAGTTAGTTGTGTGTGGTTGTATTTATAAAAAGGGCAAAGGATGTAATAGTGAATATATGAAAAAGTTTCAGTTTCTCTCACTACTCTCTCTCTTCAAATTCTTTCTCTACATTTCTCCATTGCTAAATCTCATAATTATCATGGTATCTTCGCCTGCCAAGGTTAACACCATTGGTTGACGATTCCTGTGCTTCCGCTCGGCTTTGTTGTTCCGGTGACGGTTTGTTGGTGCGTGTCAGTGGAATTTCTTCAAACCCTAGAAATTTTCTTTTGGGATTTCTTGAGCTCGTCGATGGCATTTCTTCTGTTGGTCGATCTTTTAATCGTCGTCGCTTGTTGAATTAGTCGTTGCTACTTGGATCTGTGGTTGAATCCATCTTCAATTTGTCTCGTCGCTGCAGTTGAGGTGTTTTCTTTCGATTTCTCTGCTTGATTCGATTCATTACTGGTTCTTGATTTGTTGATTCTTGGCAATTGTTGTTTCATGATTCTCTGTCTCTTGGATTTATTGAATCTCTGAAACTATTGTTTTTTTTTTGGTTAATTAGTCATGGTTACTACTGCACAACTAGCACTCACACAACCTCCTATCTCTTCGCTTATACCCAATGTTGGAAACACTGTTACTGTGAAGTTGGATGATTCGAACTATGTTACTTGGAACTTTCAGATATAATTGTTGCTAGAAGGGAATGGCATTATGGGGTTTGTTGATGGATCTATTACTTGTCCTTTGAAATATGATGATTTAGGTTCTGATGGTGAATTGGTAGTTAATAACTCTTCAATCACTGATGCTTATAAAGTTTGGAAAATACATGATAAAGCTTTTATGACTTTGATTACTGCAACACTATCCACTGCTGCTTTATCTTGTGTAATTGGTTGTCAAAGCTCACGAGAAATGTGGAATAATCTTAAAGAGCGATTTGCCAATATGACTCGTACTAGCATTGTCCAAATGAAGATTGATCTGCAAAACATCAAGAAAGGGCTAGAATCCATTGATCTTTATTTGCAGAGAATTAAAGATTGTAGGGATCAATTAGCTATTGCTGGTATTGTGATTTCTGATGAGGATATTGTCATTGTAGCTCTGAAAGGCTTACCTACAAAATATAATATCATTAAGTCTGTAATTCGAGGGAGAGAGAATCTAGTTTCACTAAAAGAGCTTAGATCTCAGTTGAAGGCAGAAGAGTCTACATTGTAAGAGGTTATCAAGTCACCATCTTTAATGGCAGCTATGCTTGCAAATACTTCACGTTCAGTTTATGATACTAGTGGCTCTTCCAATACTAACACTCCCACTGGCAACTTTGATTTTGGGTTATATGTTCCTTCTGGTTCACAGATGTCTCAGTTTCAACCACTGTCCTATTTTCCTACCAATGGTCCTGTTGCATTTGCCTCTCAGACTGGCTCTGGGACTTATAACAACTTCAGAGGGGAATAACTACAACTTCAGGGGTAAAGGCAAGAAGTTCAATACTGGTTTTCATCAACCATCTGGTTATCAAGGCTCTGCACAACCTATTTTTCAATCTCAGTCTCAGTTTCAGAATCCTGGCTCTCAGATAGTTTCAGATCAATCATTTCAACCTTTGCTCATCTGTCAAATATGTGATAAAAAGGGACATGTAGCTCTCAATTGTTTTTAGAATGATTGTCAAATCTATCACAGAAAATGACATACTGCTGCCACCTAATTTAACAGACTCAATTCTGCACCTATTTCTGTGCCTCAATCTCAAAACTTCTCTCAATCTCCCAATGTGATTCAGCAACATCCATTTCACTCTTTTACTCCACAGTTGCCACATCAGTTTCAGTCTTCACATCCATTTCAGTCTTAAGTGCAAAACCCTAATATGATGTCTCACTCTCAGTATTCAAATGGGATGTTCTCTCCTCAACATGGTTCAACTGGTGCCTTTACTGCAATAACCAACTTCTCTCCAACAGCACCACAACAAGAGTATTAGTTACTCGATTCTGGAGCAACCAATCACATGACATCTGATATGTCCAATTTGCAAGCTGCTACTCCTTATTCTTCATTAGAGACAGTTACTAGTGCTAGTGGTGAAGGTTTACAAATTAAACAGATTGGTCAAGCTTGTTTATCTAATTCATCACATACATTTGAGTTAAAATCTGGGTTACATGTTCCACACTTATCACAACACTTATTGTCTATGCATCAATTGCGTAAAGACAACAATTGTAGGTGTATTGTTGATGAATTTTTTATGTGTATACAGGACAAGGTCACCAACAAGGTACTATATCAAGGACTGAGTAACCAAGCTGTCTATCCACTTCCCATTCTCAAACAACCAAAGCCAACTCCTGTAACATTTCTTGGACAGAAAATCAATACATATCTTTGGCATTGCAGATTGGGTCATCCAACCAACTCTGTAACTCAAGTAGCCCTTAGTAAGTCAGATATTAATTTTCCTTGTAATTCCACATCTCAAACTTTTATTGATTGCTTACAAGGAAAGTTGACCAAGTTACCTTTTCCTTTAGCGGCTTCAAAGTCTCTTGTTCCTTTTGAAGTCATTCATATTGATGTATGAAGTCCTTCTTCTACTAAGTCTTTAGAAAGGTATAGCTATTATGTGTCGTTTATAGATGAATGTACACGATATACATGGATATTTCCCATGATTAATAAAGCTGCTGTCTTTGAGATATTTGTGCAATTCCAAGCTTATATTCATACCTATTTTTCTGCACATATTTAAGTACTACATAGTGATGGTGGGAGAGAGTATACTAGTATTCTATTTCAAAATTTTCTCAAATCTAAAAGGATTGTACACCAAAAATCATGTCCCTACACTCTTGAGCAGAATGGTTTAGCTGAGAGAAAGAATAGGCATCTTGTTGAAACTGCTATTACATTACTTCAAAAAGCTTCCCTTTCACCAAAGTTTTGGTTTCATGCTTGTGCTACAGCTACTTATCTTGTTAATAGAATGCCTACCTCTGTGTTAAAGATGCAGTCTCCATTTGAGATGTTGTTTAAGTCTCCACCTTGCCTTGAGAATTTAAGGATTTTTGGTTGTGCTTGTTACCTTTCCCTAAAACCATATCGACAACATAAACTGGAACCTAAAACCATACAACGCATCTTCTTGGGGTATGCTGCTCAATATAAGGGATATATTTGTTATGCTACAAAGGATAATAAGCTTATTGTGTCCAAGCATGTATTGTTTGATGAAACTGTTATTCCTAGTGCTCAAGGGTTGTCCAACTCTTGTCTCAAGTCTGATTTATTCACTCAACCACATCCAGCCTTGATTAGTCACTCTAATACCTTTCATCATCCTCCAATCATACCAATACCATTTCCACATCTATCATCATCTTCTCCAGTCCTTGTTACTCAGTTCTACTCTCAAACACTTGGTGATCTTGTCTCTACTGGAGGTTCAATTGTCTCAGATTCTACATCTTCGTTGGTGTCCTCTGAAAACAATCCTGATGTGACTACCTCTCAAGTTCCAGATCTGCAACAAGTTCTTGTGCTCAACATTAACACACATCCGATGCAAACAAGGTCCAAGTTTGGGATATCTAAAAAGAAGGCCTTTTTTGCTACCATGTCAATTGATTCCTCTATGGATTGGGAACTTCAGTCTTTCAATGCTGCTTCAAAGTGTTCTCAGTGGAAATGTGCAATGAATGAGAAGATGGAGGCTCTTCTTTAATAGAAAACATGGACCTTAGTTCCACTTCCACCTCACAAGAACTTGGTGGTTGTAAGTGGATTTATAAGGTTAAAAGACATCATGATGGTTCTGTTGCAAGGTATAAGGCTCGTTTAGTGGCCAAGGGGTTCTCTCAGGAAGCTGGCCTTGATTATTATGAAACCTTTAGTCATGTAGTTAAACCTACTACAATCAGATTGATGTTATCATTGACTGCTACAAAGGGGTGGAAACTTAAACAATTAGATGTCAAAAATGTGTTTCTGCATGGATTTCTAGATGAAGAAGTGTATATTTCTCAACCACAAGGGTTTATTGACAGGGATCGTCCAAAGTTTGTGTGCAAACTTGAAAGGTCTTTGTATGGCCTTAAACAGGCTCCTCGAGCATGGAATGAAAGGTTTCCAGATTCCTTCTTAGTTTGGGTTTTAAAGCATCTTATGTTGATCCAGCTCTATATGTAAAAAATAATGGTCATTCAATTGTTGTGTTGCTCCTATATGTTGATGACATTATACTCAGTGGAGATGATGATTCCTATGTTCAATCTATGATACACCAATTAACCAGGGAGTTTGATTTGAAGGATTTAGGAATTCTACACTATTTCCTTGGTCTGCAAATTGAGTATCAATCTCAGGGAATACTTATTCATTAGTCCAAATATATCAAGGACTTGCTGCACAAGACAAATATGCTAGACAGTAAGCCTTGTACAACTCCTTGTCATCTTCATCAAAAGCTCTTAACTTATGGTAGTCTTCTAATTCCTGATCCAGGTATTTACAGAAGTATAGTTGGTGTCTTCCAGTATTTGACTTTTACTAGACCTGATATAGCCTATTCGGTTAATCAAGTTTGTCAATTCATGCATTCTCCACTTGCAAGTCATTTTGTTGTGGTCAAACGCATCTTGAGGTATCTTAAAGGGACTATGCAGCTTGGATTGTGTTTTAAACCTGGCAATTTGGATATTAGAGCTTACACAGATGCTGATTGGGCTGGGGATCCCAATGACAGTAGGTCAACAACTGGTTTCATTGTGTTTTTAGGTCACAATCCTATTTCTTGGAGTTCGAAGAAACAACATACTATTAGTCGTTCTTCTACTGAGGCCGAGTATAGAGCAATGGCAAATACAACTGCTGAGGTGGTATGGCTTCAACAATTACTTAAGGATCTGTCTCTTTCTTCTTCAGTTACACCATTGCTTCATTGCGACAACATATCTACCATGGCTCTAGCAACTAATCCCATTTTGCATTCTAAAGCTAAACACATCGAAATAGAATGCCATTTTGTGCATGAAAGGGTTCAGCAAGGAACAATTTTGTTGCAGTTTGTTGCATCATCAGAACAGTTTGCTGATATCTTTACCAAGGGTTTGTGTTTTCCATTGTTTAGTTCTCATTGTTCTAATCTTATGCTTGGGAATGCCTAGCATAAGATTGAGGGGGAATGTTAGATTACATGATGTATTGTTAGTTGATAGAGTTGTTAGGCACTGCCATGTGTCTCTATTGTATTGGTGAATCTAGAAGTTAGTTGTGTGTGGTTGTATTTATAAAAAGGCAAAGGATGTAATAGTATGAAAAAGTTTTAGTTTCTCTCACTACTCTCTCTCTTCGAATTCTTTCTCTGCATTTCTCCATAGCTAAATCTTAGAATTATCACGTGAGACCCCATCAGTGACCACCAAGAAGGCTCAGTTTTCAGAGAAACTTGATACAAACGTACAAGCAATCTACCAACACAATTAATCATGTTTTAAACTGTAAAAATCTCCCAAAACAATGACATTACAATCTACCAACACAATTAATCATGTTTTAACCTGTAAAAATCTCCCAAAACAATGACACAGCTTTTATGTATTGTTTAAATATACAGACGGCAGTTTCAGGCTTATAAAGTAATCGAACAAAAAAAAGAGAAAGCGAGCTCTTTAGCTGTTAGGCAGAACACCGCACTTGAGTCCCACATCGACCGTGTCCAAAATAGTATAGTTGGTCAAATACCCAAACAAAGGATAGTAGTTTACGACCTTACTTGAACAGGATCTGTTCTATAAAATTGTACCTCTGTATCCTTGATTTCTAAGGAGACAGGAATCCCAACTCGGTAGATGAATAATGACCGTGCAATCAGAGCGTGATTTCCATCAGCGGTAGATGATCATTCTCAGCCAGTTTCTCTGTATGGGTTGGTTGCACGGTAGTCTGACAAGTTCCCTCTATTTTTACATTCGCTCATGTAAATAAATTGATTTATGAACGAAGGTCCTTCGGATTTGTTGGATGACTCTTTCATTTTCGGTATTTTAACCAAAATGATTCTTGAAAGAAATAATTTTTTATTTTGATTCCTGAAATTTAAAATTGATATAAGTAGTTTTCGAATTTGTCAACCGTAAATTATTTTAGTCATTATTTGAATAATCGCCTTTAAAGAAGACCAAAATGATTTCAAGGACTAAAGTGAGAAGTTATGCTAATCTTAGGTACTATTTTGGCTTAAAAAAATGTTGTTTTTTAATTTTGAGTTTTCATTTTTCCGAACTAGATATAGACAGAAAGAAGATTGGATTATAAATTGTGAGTTTATCATGTTCCTTGAACACACCGTGAATTTTAATTGGACTTATAATTTAACCTTTTTTTTTTTATTTGGGTCAAGGGAAAGATTTTATTAAAACACCAAACACACACTTACAAACAAACAAAGACCCAACTTACACATATAAACAAACAAAAAAAGGCCTAAAAATAAAGAAATAATAGAAAGTGAGCTCAACAACAGTAAAGCCCAAAAACAACAGAAATTCTGAGAAGCATCCACTGCTTTCTCCACCGCCGTTCTGAGAAGCATCCAGCTATCCGATTCTCCGTCCACCACCGATCATCACCTCCTCAGACGCCACTTGTGCACAACCATAAGCAAGAGATAGTCGGCAACCAAGAGAGAGAAGCCAACAACCAGGGAAATCCCTGAGCGACATTGCCGGAAATGGCAGACAACAAGGAGAACGTGGTGGTGTTGGAAACACCCTAGCCGGTAAAAGCGCTGGAACTCTACACAAGAACTCAATAGAAAACATGGCTAAAGATCAAAGCAAGGAAAAGCCTGGAAGAGGTATACTTGAATGGGTTGAGGAATTGGACAGTCCGGATTGAAAAATTGGGAGAACCACCAGTAGATGCAAGGAGAAAAAAAGGAAAAAAGAGAAAAGAGGACACAGCAACCGACCCCAGCTGAAGCTAGGTCCGGTGCTACCGTAAATGCTTAGATTTGAAAGTCTCACAAAAATAGTGAGAATGACTTTCACTTCGGAGAGAAGAGCTCTCACTTCGAAGAGAAAGATCCCTGTTGATGCAAATTTCTTCCTCCTTGATCTTGGACAAAGTTGCACCTACAAAACAATTAACACCTTAGGGTCAACGCCAAGAGCCTCATGCGTCCACGATGAATGGGGGGGCTTTGGCCGAAAAACCTCTGATGCCAAATTTAGAATTTAGAGAGAAAAGTGTTTAGAAAGTATTGAGAATTTTGCAAGTGTGTTGGAATCATCTTTTGGTGAAAATGGGAGCCTATTTATAGGGATAGGCCGGCCTCTTTGGAGAAGGAGTGGCCGGCCATGAGGTAAGGTTTTTGGGTTTAATTTTGGTTTAATTAGCCAATTTATTATGATTAATTGGCTAATTAAATATAGAGGGAATGTTTTTGTCACAACCCGTCCTGGAAATGTACATTATTTTGTTATCGTTGATGTGAAAAGACTAAAATGCCCTTGAGCGTTTGTGGCATTGTGGGACTATGTGTGGTTGAGGACCAATGTGTTAAGTTCCTATTATTTTGGACCCAATTGGAAGTAAGGAAAATTGGTTGTTTTGATTGGTTACCCAAAAATCTGGACCACACATCCTGTCTCTCTCTCACTCTCATGTGCTCTCTCTTCTCTCTCTTTCTCTCGATTTCACTCTCTCTCTCTTTCGAAATGGTACGGACAAGCACCCAAGACCCTTGAAACTTCATGGATCATGGCCAAAATTAGTACCATTGTGTTCATGAGGACCATACGAGTTCAAATGTACCCGTTTTAGGTAAGAACTCGTTCGATATCACGTTGAAAATTCAAGCTCCGAGTTGAGCACTATTCACAAACTTTTAAATGGTTATGCTTTAGGATAATCCAAGCTCATAGCGAGCTTAGTGAGGTCCCAAGGAAGCTCGGAGTGCTTCGTTTGAAGGTTTTGGACGTCGGGATCGTGTGGACGAAGTTTGGCCGATTTTCTTGGAATTCTCCAGTGAGATCCCGTGACTTTTAGAGCTTTAAATTAGTATGATCATGTTCTACAAGCTAAGAGCTTCATTTTGGTATAAATTATGTGAAAAATGGTGTAAAAACTAGTGAGAAAAAGGCAGTTGCAGGTTTGCCCATAATTCGGCGCTGGCGACATAATTCCGACGTCTGGAGGTTGAAGATGATGCGCGTGATGGGCACGTGAAGCCGTGCCCTCCCCGGCGCGTGGGGGCGCGTGAGCCACCTAAAAATTTATCTAAAAATATCACGATGTTCGTGAGGTTGTGTAGGTCACGTTGGTATATTTAAATACCAAAATTGAGCAATGTATGAGAAATTATTAGCTAGTTTTGCTTATGTGCTTTAAAATAACGTTTTTATAGTTAATTCGCATATAGGTGAGACTTATCCCGAGGACGAGCGTATCCACGGGCGACTCGGGGGCTACGAGCCTTCGACATACCAATGAGTGGGCTTTTGTTTTCATTATATGTTTATATACTTGATATATTTCCCAGAAATGCATTTTTAGGAAAGTATGCTTTGAAATAATATGCCAAATGCTTCTATATTTTGAATATGCATTGCATGGTTGCATATATATATAAATGTGGTGCTGTGAAGGCACATGTGAGTTCAGGTAAGTTATGTTTGGTTGTGTGAATCATCGATGATGTGATATGTGATATGTGATTAAGTAATGTTGAGCTTATAAAGCTGCACCTAGGGTGATTGTGAATTAGCCAGAGATATGAAGTACAAGCCTATTTATTTACGTCACTTCCCGCACTATATGCTCATATTGGATCCAACTTAAGTGCACAGTCTTGTCGTACAGACCTTATTATGGTTCCAACTCGTAGGTGACTAACGATTTATCGTCCGACTATTATGAGAGAATAGAATTGAGCATAATTATATTTCACCCAATCTTGTTGTACAGACCCTTTTTAGTGGTTCCGACTTATGTGCAGTATATTGCTGTATAGGTCATAGTAGTGACTCCAGCTAGATTGAGTTTGAGCTATGAATTCAGCATTATATACTACCACAAAAGTTCCGGCTAACATATCACATTTCTATGAAATTATTCTTACTTGAATTGTTTACTCTATTATATCTTGGCATGACATATATACCTATGAATATGATTATGTGAAGCATGAACTGAATTGATATGATTTCAGATATATATATATATATATATATATATATATATGTATATGCTTATATCTTGATTCTGGGAAAAATTATACATGTTTTACAACGAGAGGTTAGTTATGTTGATATATGAAATGATTTTGTAAAACATTTGTTTTTGCCTACTCACGTTTTCTGTTTTGCGCCCCTCCAGGTTTTAAGAAAGCTTGCTGTTGGTGGCTCGAGGACATCGGCTGTTCTGACTATTCTATATTATAGTAGGACATTCCTGGTACTGTGTAACTAGTACTTGTCCTACTGGCCTGCACCTAGACTTATTATGCTCTGATTAGGAGAGTTTACAGTTGTAACTAACTCCTATCACTTCTTGTTAGTAGTGCACTCTATAAATGTGGTTTTTAATTATTCATATATTTGCTATCTTTATCGCTTCCGCATTGTGCACATGGCTACGTCGCTCTCACGTGACGGCCAGCATGCCTTGACCTCGATCGGGGTGTGTCAGTTTTGGTGGTTATGAAATTAATTGGCTAGCTAATTAGTGCAATTAAAAGGGAGAAATGATAAAAAAAAAAAAAAGGGTAGAAAGTATGGTGGACTCATTTTGGAATGGGGATGGCCGGCCTTTGACTTGTTTTTGGGGTTGAATGGGTGATTTAATTGACAATTAGGGGATTGATTAGGCAATTAATCCTTTAATTAGTCAATTATTATGTTTTTAAAGGAAGATTTTAGGAAATATGAAATGAATATATTATTTAGCTAATTGGTTAGCTAAATAATGAAATAGAAAATATGTGGAATAAATTAGGTTTTGAGAATTACCTTATAGAAAGGATTTGATGAAATATGCTTTAAATTGTTACCTATTTTGGACACTTTTGACTTGGTTGAAGAAGAGTTGCCCGCTGCTCGCGCGTAGGAATCCCGTTGTACCGCAAGGGTATTTTTGTCATTTTCTGTCAAAAAATCCACGTGTCGCCTTGTGATTATTTTTGACTCCACAATCCTCCTTTTTGTTTTTCTCATAATTTAACTTTGGTTCCTCCTTGGTTATTTCACTTGAAGCCGTTGCATTGTAGTTGTTCTTTTTTGTGTGCTTCTGCTTCCTTCTCCTTGTCCTAGAAAATGAAAGACAGAATTAGTTTTTGCCTCATTCTTTATCCTTTTCCTATTCTTTTGCTTTTCCTTTTCCTTTTCCTTTTCGAAGCAACAAAAACGGGTTTGACAACAATAATAGGTTGTATACCAAAAGGTTCCTTCTTCTGTCCACGTCTAGAATCTGGTGGTGATGGGGAGTGACAACATACCAGATGACCAATTTTTCAACAAATTCACGAAAATGAAATATATTATGATTGCAAATTTGAAACTATTATGTACAACAATCTAATGGTAACAAAAATTTAGTGGCATACTTTTGGACTCAAAAGTAAAAAGTATTATGTTCGAATCTAGTAATTTATTATTATTGATTGAGACTCATTGTGTGACTTAGATCAAATTTTCCATGTTTTTGTGTAAATATACTATTGGCTAAATAATAAAAGACAAACTAATGGTAAGAATTTATTTAAGACCTTTTAAAAAAAAATTTATTTTAATAAATATTTTTTCATAGCCTCTTCGGTCCTGAAAGAGATAGATAACCGTGACTTGCCACCAGTTGTCTTCCTTTTTAAAAGGAAATAATATAGTTTTTCTAATCTTTTGATTGGTTTGTACCTTTTTTTTAATTTGTTTTTTAACAAAAACATTCCATTATTGAAAAAAGGAAAAATATCAAAATACAAAATATAATTTCACGATTGCAAAGGTAATAGAAAGACAATTTAAAATTTTAACCACATGAAAAGATACGCTAACGATGACAAAACATTACATCACTTTTTGATAGACTTGCATACGACGAAGTTCATTCAACAAAGAAACCCTGTTATCTTTATGTACAAAAAGATTAGACAATTTAAGAGCAATTCCCATTACTTTGTTTTAAGAAATATACGAACTTGGAAGTAAATGATGTTGTATTTTTGTATTCTTCTACTTGTTAAACGTGAAAACTGCGAATATATGTGCATTGTACGTTTGAGTTTGATAAAAACGTAAAATTTAATGAATCATTAAGACAAAAAAACGAATACACAAATTTACTACATAAAAAAAATAAAAAGACAATCTATCAGTCAACTACAGTCCAAAAGAACAGCTGGGGATGAAGAAGCAACAACCAACCCACCCTTTGTTCCGAGTCGAACTTGTCTCCAATTCCAAGCAATAGAGTTATTCTACGCGTTGAAGCCCAACGAGAGTTGTCCTTGGTCTTTGCTTAAAAACCCACCGACAAGAGTCACTTTGCAAATCCCAGTCCCCACATTTCAGTTGAGAGGTCTTTGTATTGTAGTCACCCAGAAGGACCAGGTTCTAAGCTAACCAAAAATGTCATCACCCTTCACCTTCTGACTTAGTATCCCATTTTCCTCCACTCCACCAACCAACTTCTCTTCATAGCTGCTTCTAACAGAAGCTGCCAACCCCACCACCAGAAAGTGCTTTTCTGCAAGACCCCAGTTGGTGAATCTGTAAGATTGCTGTTTACTTTGCTCATTTGCTTGATGGGTCTTCTCCAAGAGCCCAAATTTTGCTAATTCTTGGCTCAAGTTTCATACTTTGTTGATGGTTTTTTAATTTCATAATTGGATTTTCTTCTGGTTTGCTGTAGCATATTATATGATTGCAATTGGGGAACTTTTTCATCTGGGTTCTTTTACCAAATGATGAAGCTGGTGAGGAATGTTAATTGGGATTGGTTTGTTCAATTCAGGCCTTTCTACAAAAGGGTTTTGAATTTCGGTAATGAGATGATGAAGGGTCATTGTAAAATCTTGGTTTTTCAAACTTACAATGGATTAGTTGCAATTGGCTCATTGGTGTTCTTTGTTGTTGCAATGTCTTGTGCCTTTTTGTATTTGTTTCCCAGTGTTCCCCCAGTGGTTAATAGTTACCCGGTTTCGAATTCCAGTAGCAGTTCAACTGATAAATGTGATGTTTTCGAAGGAAGGTGGATTCAAGATGAAAGTTACCCTTTGTACAATGCCTCAGAATGCCCATTTGCAGAAATTGGATTTAATTGCTTTGCTAATGGGCGGAAAGACAGGGGTTATGCCAAGTGGAGGTGGAAGCCAAAGAATTGTGATATTCCTAGGTTTGATGTGCGTGCGGTTCTTGAAAAACTTCGTGGAAAGAGGATTGTTTTTGTTGGCGATTCGTTGAGTAGAACACAGTGGGAGTCTTTGATATGTTTACTCATGACAGGGGTGGAGGATAAGAAGAGTGTTTATGAAGTGAATGGGAAAAAAATCACTAAGCAGATTAGATTCTTATCGGTACACTTTAGTTCATTTGACCTCAGAATTGATTTCTATCGGTCAGTTTTCCTAGTACAGCCTGCTTCAGTTCCAATCCGATCACCAAAGAGGGTTAAATCAACTCTCAGAGTTGACAAGTTGGATGACATTAGCCAAGAATGGATCGATTCTGATATTTTGATTTTCAATTCAGGTCACTGGTGGACACCAAGTAAACTTTTTGACATGTGAGTTATCTTAATCTCTGAGCGTTGTCTAATTTCAGTTATTGTTGTAGAATGCTTTCTGACGTCAAAAACATTTAAAAACTTGCTTCATGATTCTCTATTTACCGGATGCATTTGTCTGTCTTTTCCCCTCCATTCAATTACTTTACATTTATCTTCAATCCACGCCCCCTCCAACATTCAGTTCCAGAGTCTTCA
Source organism: Malus sylvestris (assembly GCF_916048215.2). Lineage (NCBI taxonomy): Eukaryota > Viridiplantae > Streptophyta > Magnoliopsida > Rosales > Rosaceae > Malus > Malus sylvestris. The sequence continues at coordinate 2,846,436 of NC_062264.1, read as the reverse complement.
CCATTAACAGCTTGTCATTGTGCATTCATACTCCATGCTTGATCGTATAAATGTTGACTAATGCAAGCAGTGGATTAGAATGTATTCATCTTTATGGCATGCATGCTACTTATTATTTATAGAATGGTTTAAATGCCCCATGCATGTTAGTGACCCTTCAGAAGCCTAATTTACTAGAGAGGTAGAAGATCCCTAGTATGGGCGTGGCCAAGGTCTTGGTTGAAGTTTGCTGATACAAACTCCATGGAAGCCATGATTATTGTATAATTTGTAGATATTTATGCTTATGTTTTAGCTTAAAATTTTTTCACCAGCTGGGGAAAGGGGTATGGAATTGTAATAAAAAATACATGTTAGATCATAAATGATGGGTCCAAAGCATAAATGACGGTTATGTTAACATTCGACTTCAGGTCCAATTCGCTTGATCAACTTCTTAGGTAGAGTACTTACTAGTTACTATCACCAAAACACTGCTGCTTCAGTATACATTTCAGACCCCAAAAAGAATTAAGGATACAATTCCCAAAACATTGTGCAGCCTGTAGTAGTGTTATGCAGATGGATCCCTCTTTCTCTCACTTCACTTTGCCTTTTCACGTGATTATGATTGTTTGTGGAAGTGGATGTGATTGCATGTTGGGCATTCTGATGTAAGATAGTAGTGTTCTGTTTTCCTTCATTGTCAACCAGTATATCTTGTCTTGATGTGTGCACCTGAATTCTTGAATGATTATGCTTGCTCAACATACAGTTGACTTCTTAATCAGCTTTCCATGCTTTCTCAAAAAAAAAAAAAAAAGCGAGTTTAACATTTTTTGTACAGGGGCTGCTATTTTCAAGTAGGTAAATCTCTGAAGCTTGGAATGCCAATCACCACGGGGTTCAGGATAGCTTTAAACACTTGGTCATCTTGGGTTGAGACCATGGTCAACACAAATAGGACAAGTGTATTCTTCAGGACTTTTGAGTCATCGCATTGGAGGTGTGTTATTTATTTTATTTGTTATGATACTTGCTGCCAATGATTTTAGTGTCTAAGGCTGTTGGGGTTTGATTGCATCTAGCTCTACCAAATCTATTCTTGTCGGCGATACATTTGGCTATTAGTTAGCATCTCCTACTTGTGTTTCATGAAAAAAATTATTTTATTCTTCTGGCTTCCCTTTAAAGATAGGGAGTATCTTGTTTTGTTCCATGTATCGATACTATATTATTAAAGCATTCTATAATTCCCCATGTTGCTTTGCTATTTACGTCTGGTGAAAATAATGTGCCATGATACATCCATGCTAGTCCCAAGTAGTTGTAATTTAATGGACATTTTTTGCTAAAAATCTTCATGGAATTTGGAACTTAACAAACTATTTACAGAAATAAAAAGGTTGCTTGTATTTTTGATTTTTTTCCTACTTTTAGTTTGATTTAATGTGTTTGGGTAGCAAGGAATTTCAAGTCTTTATTGGCCTCTAAATGCTTTAGTTAATGGTTATTCATGGAAATGCCGGTTCGATTGGCTGATCTGAAGCAATATATAAAGTTGTCCTATTTTCTTCTTTGTAGAAGCTAAATCTTTTAAATTCTGGTACATATTTAATTATTCATTTTGCTCCTGAGTTGAGATGCAAATAAGCTGATATAATTGACTGCTGGTGATTCTGTATATGTACCAGTGGCCGAAACCATAATTCGTGCAAAGTGACTAAACACCCTTGGTCAAGCTCATGGGGAAAGGACCGAAGCACAATTTCAGACATCATTATAAAGATTGTGAAAAAAATGAAGGTTCCTGTGACAATTCTACACGTTACACCGATGTTATCATTCCGTAGTGATGGGCATGTGGGTACCTGGAGCGATAATCCATCAGTCCCTGATTGTAGCCATTGGTGCTTACCTGGCGTACCTGATATGTGGAATGAAATTCTCTTGAACCTGCTACCCGGGAATCAGGTTTCCCTTAAATGAAGTGTAGAGCCGCTAATATGCTTCCTTCTTTTGCTGCTTGCATCAACAAGCTCCTAGTGTCACTCTTCAGCATCAGATCGAAAAAGTGAGAGAGATCCTGGCATCCTGCCTGTAAGTTGAACTTTGCCTCTCACAAAATTCTTGTTTGTCGTTTTGTGTAGTATTGTTTCCCCACGGTCAGTTAGTGAAGATTAAGAACCACAATCCAAATTAAATGGGGGAGTTGAGATGAAGCTGCGTTGCTGTAATATGTGTTCACGAGGTCTAGCTAGTAGTTACAAGTTATAACAAGTGTCCATTTGTGGAAGCATATTTTTCCAAAGCGAAATAGAAGTTTCTACAATTGGCCAAAATCTACAATTGGCCAAAATCAATCCGAGTTTGGGGATGAACTGATGAAGGAAAGTGTACAAATTGGTCTGCCAGGCGTCTGACATGTTTTACGGTAGATGAGCTTCTTCTTTCATTGAATTTTTAGTTGATGTGCCAGAGGTGGATTTGCAGTCGTGGCAGCTCCAAGGAGGGCATGCCTTGCTTAATCACTTGCATCTTTTAACACAACTTATACATTTTATTTGATTGTTGCACACTTCTATACTTCTGAAGAAGGGCCAAATACTTCCCATAAGTATGTACTGGAAATAGTTCAATGTTATGATGTTATCAAAGCCTCCTCAATTTTTATGTATTGAAAGAGTGAGCAGTGGAACGAAAATTTGTTGTTTATGATGGTATACCACATGACGTATCAGAGTAGTGGTCCGAGTTCAATCTTATTATAATTTGATGTCGAAATGAGGAGAGATTCTCTCTTGCAACCATTACAGTCTTAGTGGCATTCTCGATCTAATGAATGATCGTTATGTGTTCAAATAGTGTATCAACTGTCTAGTATATATTTGCCTCTCCGGTTACACGAGAGTCTCTCCCCCGAATGAGACACACAGATATGCATTACCAGGTCCATTCAATCATGATTCAAGTCAATGCATGTCCTTGTGAACTTTACTTCCCATCTTTTATCTTGAAAAACAAAATATTGAAGGCCAACAAGTACTTGTGGAGCAGCTAGAAATCTGTCTGTGTGCTTGAACATGGTGATTCAATTGCTTATCTGAACTTGCATAATGCCCAAAAGTTGAGCTTACAATTAGACCCTTGATGCATACTCATAAATTGAAGGTGGTAGCATGTGGTTGAATATCTTAGTGGGTAGGGTATTTGATTTTTACCTATGCGTCATTGGTTCGAAACTTCCCTTCGCTCAAATTATTATAATAGTTTTGAACCCTACCCCTCCTCTTAAAAATAATAAAAATTTCTATAATAAATAAATAAATTTAAGCTAGTTAAATAGTCCCACATCGGCAAAGTGAAGCACAAATTGCTCTTCATAATACCAGCAGAAGGATGAATAATCGCCGTGATTAGTAACGCAAGCTTGTAACCCAAGTGGTGGCATTGAAGTGTTGGAAAATTGGTTCAGAGTTAGTTGTTTGGGTCTGGAGTGGCTTTATTCCAAGCTAGGAGTTGAGTTGTGTGGCCTGAGCAAAGGCTCTGGCTATACAATTTCTAGAGCAGAGGGAACCGTGACAACCTCCTGCTCTTAGTAGTGGAAGGATAACAGGTCGGTGCCATCCAGTTCCATCATGGATAGCTGGGCTGCCTAAATTGAACCAATGCTTTTTTTTGTTCATTTGTTAGGTAATCAGTAATTTGATCACCAACGAGTGGAATTATTGATTGAAATGTTGGAACTTTCAATGTTCTGAATCCCCGCTCATGAAACTATCCGCCGGCATACAAATACTAGTAGGCATAGTGCGTATAAGATTCACCTCTTCCTCCAAAAATAATGCAGATAAAACTTCGAGGCTCAAAGACTTGCTTACCGGATCAAGTAGGTCCTGCACCCTCATATGTTTCTGCGAAACTGGTGCCACTGATAACACTTTGAATGTATTCGGCCTCGGAAGCCACCTATCCTGTCATACGCGTACCGTCGCTCCATTGCCTACAACAAAATATTCAAGACCAAAGAAGTATTTGTCGAGCAGCTAGAAATCTGTCTAACATTTCAAAAACATGGTGATCCAATTGCTTATTTAACTTGCACAATGCCCAACATGTTGAGCTTACAAATCGACATCTGATGCTTACTCATAAACTGAAGCTAGTAGCATGTAGTTCAATGTCTTAATGGACAGGGTATTGAGTTTTTTTTCATGCGTCACGAGTTCAAAACTCCCTTTCGGTTAAATTATTATAATAATTTCGAATCATCCCTCTCTTTGATAATAATAATTAAATTTTTCTAAAGTACATACATAAATTTAAGCTAGTTAAACAGTCCCACATCGGGCAAGTGAAGTGCAAAACTGTTCTTCATAATACCAGCACAAGGATGAATAATCGTCGAGCTTGGTAACGCAAGCTTCTAACCCAAGTGGGGGCATTGAGGTGTTGGAACATTGGTTCAGCGTTGGCTGTTCGGGTCTGGAGTGGCTTTATTCCGGCCTGCCCATTCCAAGCTAGGAGTTGAGTTGTGTGGCTTGAGCGAAGGCTCTAGGCTACACGATTTCTAGAGCGGATGGAACCGCGTAAGGCTGGTTTCACAGAGCAACGATTACCTCCCGCTCTTGGCAGTGGAAGGATAACGGGTCGGTGCCATCCCGATCCATCATGGATAGCTGGGCTGCCCCAATTGAACCAACGCTTTTTTTTTTTTTTTTTTTGTTGCTTTGTGTGATTACTTTGTATCACTTGTGTGATGGCATCAACTAGTAATTTGATCTTGTTTAATATATTGCATATTGTGAAATGTCTCTTTGTTCACCAAAGAGTGGAATTATTGATTGAAATGTTGAAACTTTCAATTTTCAATTTTCCGAAACCCCAATTTTCTTTTGTGCTAAACTTTAGTACTGGGAGTTTGAATTTTAATTTGTCAATTGGAGATCATAAAAATAAACACAAAATGATAAATATTAAGGTTAATCACATCGAACTTTAATGATCTCTATTTATTTATTTTTAAATGCGGATTAGTTGTGGAGTTCACATCACATTGAACTTTAACGATCTAAACCGTGTATTTTTCAAGTTGCACCTCATAGATCATCCTTACAAAATATTAGCAAAATCAGAAATATTTGAGGCGTCTAATTAAGAGTACAAAGAAATTGACACTTTGTTCTACAAAAAACAACGAAATTTTATTGTGATAATTAAATAGGCAAATGGTTTGTGATTGAATTGAATTTCTGCAAGGATGATTTATGAATCGAGACTTGCAAGATAAACGGTTCAAATCATTGAAAATCGATGTAGAGTAGGTCCTACAACTAGTCTCATTTTTACCCAAGAATGGAAATCCATTTGGATAAAGGGCTTGTGTATATATACACACACACTCAGCAAACTAAAAAACTATATCACCTTGGTGGAGGAATTGCAATATAAGAGAAACAAGAAAACTTTGAGAAGTGTTTTGGAATGCAAACAAACCTTTTCCAGCTCCGAATCTTAGAATGAGAGTTAAGTCACGAACATTAAAAAATGAACTCTTACTTTTAATTTAGTATAAACTCTTTGCTACAAATAGGCTTTTCAAGTCCACCACTTTCTCCACAACAATTCAATTCTCATCTACCACGTTACAGACTTTATTTTACAAATAAGATGGCCAATCCAAATAGCTACTACTTCCCATTTTTCCCTCCACCACCTCCGTCCCCGGGGGCAAAGCCTCCAAGTCACTCAACTCCACCACCTCCATCAGCAAAACCACCAGGTCAATCGACCCCACCACTAACTCCGTCAGCAAGGCCGCCACGTCCATCAATCCCACCACCACCTCCGTCAGCAAAGCCTCCAAGTCACTCAACCCCACCACCACCTCCATCAGAAAAACCACCAAGTCAATCAACCCCACCGCCAACTCCGTCAGCAAAGCCACCACGTCCATCAATCCCACCACCACCACCCCCGGGGGCAAAGCCTCCAAGCCCCTCAACCCCATCACCACCACATAAGCCATTTATAATACCACCACCTCCACATCAGCCATTTAGGCCACCGCCCCCACCTCACGTACGCCCTCCGCCACCGCAATTGCCACCATCACCAACCCCGGACAATCATCCCACCGTCATAGTCATTGTGTTCATATCATTAGGTTCCGTTTTCTTCCTTGCATTCCTTGCAGTTGCCCTACTCTGTTGCATCAAGAGGAGAAAGAAAAAGACAATCCAAGAAACCGACTTCATTCACATCGACAAACACCGGAAGATCAAGGAAGCCATTGTCGAAGGTCCCAAGGGACCCCAAGCCGTGGTGTTGTCAGTTGAGGATGATGTCCATATCGACGAGGAGATAAGGAAGAATGAGACAATTAGTCACGAGGGTTTGCATGGAAAAGCAAAGAGTTCAGGTGTCCAATCGGAAACCGAAATCGTTAAGGTCAACGAACATCGGAAGGTGAAGGAAGACATCGTAGAAGGTCTGCATGGGTCGAAAGCTGTGGTGTTGACAATTGACGACGATGTTCATATCGACGAAATAATAAGGAAGAACGAGAGGGTTGGTAAAGGTTTGCATGGCAATGCAGAGGCGGTGAAAATTGATGAGCCTTCAACGAGTTCACATATTGGTCAGCAATAATAATCTTGGATTCACATTTGATGAAGTCGTGATTAACTCATGTAACTAATAAAAATTCATCACCGAAAACTGATATATATTTGACTGTTCTTTTTAAGATGGATCTGTAAAGATTTTACGTATGTCAAATAAGCTGTTTCATGTTTGAACCACAGCCTCCCTCAGGCTAATGCAACTAAAGTCCTTTGATTTTTAATAGAACCAAGTCACTCAACCTAACCACCATCGCCCCCGGTGAAAAAGCCGGCACTGCCTCAACCCCACCGCCACCACCACCCCGGGGTAGATTTTTTTTATCTTAACTTTTTTACTATTTATTTAGTTTTTTGTTAACATCACTTTTTCCGCACAATTCGATCAAATTTTTTTGAATGAGGAGATGTGGAAGAAGGTTGAAGAAAACCTAGAAAAAATTTGAATGAGGAAGTGTTTTGTGTGAGAATTAAAAGGAAAAAAAATTTGGTAGATGGATGAACAAATATTATGCCTATATGTGAAGGGGTCTGTTTTTTTTTTTTTTCAAATGGTATTTATTCGATTATTTACAAACTTTGGATTAATGTATGCTTGAATCTTGACCTTCCAAATATATAGGCCTCCAACTATCGCTTGTTTGGCGAGTATTAGGCATATTTGCGCGTGAACCCTTCTCTTCTTTTTCCTTTGAGGAGCCCACCTTATGCATCTTTACCTGCATTTTCCGGTGAGTAGCAAAAGCACCGAGACTGGAGCAACTTCCGGCTGCGGGAAATGTAAACGTTGCTTTACAATCCCATTTGGCAGATTGGAGATGCTCTTAGAAGCACGGTTGTGTTGTCTGCTTATATACTTTCTCTGTATAAATAGGATGGGAGCTAGCTACAAGCTTGGCCTACCCTTTTCACCTACACAAGCAGAAGAACATGAGAGATGTCAAATGCAACCAAACTGAAGAACTCGGTAGGGACAGATACATGACAGTTTTAGTTCGAATTTCAACCAAAAGGACTCAAGTCAGTTGTTTATATACACATAAGGATATTGCTTGGCGAATAAGAAGTCATTCCTTGTTGAATAAGGTTGTGACATTTAACTTATGTTTAAATATTTTATTTCTTATTTTTATGTCTACTTTGCCCCTTTGGCGAATAAGAAGAAACAATAAATTCCCTAACAGTGTGTTTGGATGTGGAAAAATAAGTCGGAAATTAGCTACAAGTCGGGATTTGAGGGATGGGAGTTCAATTTTTTTTGCGTTTGTCAACTTGACGCCCATAAATCAACAATTGACGAATGAAAAAACTCAGGGAAATTGGGGCTCTAATTTTCGAGTTCAAATTCCGCAAAAGGAGTTCTCATTTTACAATTTCAATTGAGAGGGAAAGTGTCTCTTCCAGCGACCCAAAAGTTCAGATAAAACTTTACCTAAAACAAAAAGAAGAACTACAAAAAAAGAAGAAACGAACTGCAATACACTCCACTCTGAAAATGAATTAATCAATTGTGTGATGGTTTGGGTTATCTGTGCTTGAGATTAGATGGTGGGTTGTGTGGCTGGGTTAGAGACTATGGGGAGGGGGCTATGGATGGGTAGTATGGACTAGAGGAGCGTGTTTGAAATAGAGAAAACACTGGCTTTTGCACAATTTTTTCCCCAAGAGTTTGACCTTGGTACCTTTGGATTTTGGTATGTATGCAGGACTAGTTGAAGTGAAGCAAACAAAGGCACATATTCTTCTTGACTAGCCTTCATGCACGCGCTTACATCATTGCAAAAAATATTTTTTGAATTATAGTGTGCTACGCACAACTTACACATTTATATATTTATATGCATAAATTGCTTCAATATCTTTTTTTATGACAAAAAGAAAGTCAAATATTTGGACTAAATGAATCATATTAGACCATGCTAGAAGAAACCCCTCATAAACCAATCAAAGCAGCTGAATCCACATAATAAAATCTGTCTTTTAATTTCTATCTACATTCTATTGAATTTATGACACACCCCGACCGAAGTCGAGACGTGTTGGCCGTCATGTGAGGCTAACGTAGCCAAAATGCGCAATAGAACTGATAATAAAAGAAATGTGAATAAATAAAAACTTAAAACCAATCTTATGTAAACTAAGATAATATAAGTGAGTGAAGGTAACCAAGCAAGTTATACAAATATCAGAGCATAGGTAAGTGCAGTCGAGCCAACTAAGTACTAATTATACAATAGTGAAAAGATCCCTACTTATTTATAGAGATGTCAGAACCACCGTGAAAGTCCTCGTGAGCCACCAAGGATGACCAGCTATCTAGAACCTGGCGGGGTGCAAAACAGAAGACGTGAGTGGGCAAAAACAAAGCTTTTGAAAACACAGTTGTCTTTATGAACATACTAACCTCTCATTGTAAAACCTGTATAATTTCCCAAAAAATAATCACACGTAGGTAGATAAAGATAATGCTGAGAAGCAGTGAAAACAGAGGTATGCCATGTCAAGATGTTCAACCATAAAATATGTAAGCCAAGTGATACGAATCAATGTAAAATAGTATGACAGCCAGAGTCACCTAATGTGACCTGTACGGCTAAATGTATAACTCATCAAGAATGCCTGCACACGAGTCGGAACCACCTATTGTGGTCTGTACGACAAGGCTGGGTGTAGATAACTACGCTCAAGTGCTACGATCACGTGAAGGCTGTGCGAATAATCGCGGGTCACCTACGAGTCGGTACCACTTATTGTGGTCTGTATAATAAGGTTGTGCACCAAACTTGGATCCAAGGTGTACGTGCGGTGCAGGAGGTGAACATCACGTGAAAGATTGTGCCCTAACCACGGGCGGGAGCACTAACATCAGGGTGCAGGATAATGAGCTCAAAATGCATTGATGAGTAGATTTTATATTATATATTTTACCCTATTCTTAGTATATTTTATTAAATATTTTGGAAGAATTTTGATACTTTGAATTGTATTTTCAATATAGGACTATCGACTTCCTCTGGAGTAAAACAGGACCAAATGGACGAATTTTGAAGTAATTCTAGTTGGGGGACGTTTGTGAGTCACTTAGCTTGATCGTATCAAAATTTCGGATTTTTCCACCAAGCAGTTATTTTCTGGAAATAAAAATAAAGGAGCGGTGTGCGGTGTTGGAAAATGACGTTTTTGGGCTTAAATTGCGTTTTTGGAGCCCAAGATGAGCTCGGATGGTTTTGTGGCCTTCTGGAGATGTGTTAGGAACGTCCTAATCTTTAAAACAATCTTGGGTCAGATTTGGAGGAGATCTGAGGCTAAAACATGGCTGGACAAGTGCTTGGCAGATTCTCCTAGTTTAATTAGGGTTTTATTTTCTAATATATATTATTATTTTTCTTAGTTTCCTAATTGGAATAAGAGACCTATGTTTTAGGGTTTGTGGATGGCTTAGCAAATATATTGCTTTGCCGTTCTTAGTTTTTTTTCTACGCTTTCTTTTATGAAACTTTGGCGACAGAAAGAATTGCTAGGATTCTTGGAGATTTTCTACTTGAAGGTGTTTTCAATCATTTTCTTAATAATATTTTCTATGATTTTATTATGAATATGCATAACTAATTCCTTTTGCTAGGGCGAAGCCGTGAGCCTTAGCATGAATATGTGATTTTTATTTAATTGCTTATGATTGATTGCATGCATACTTTGAATTATTAATTACCGAGATTAAAACTATCTAATTGTCTTAATGCCTGATCACCATTAGGATCTTTAGAAAAGTAATTTGATGTAATTTTGGTCGGAAGGTTCCTTGAAATTGACGCTGGCTTCTTGTGATTAATAATTGTAATTTCACTTAAGATGAACACCACGTCTTAAGAATTGCATGGTTTTTCAAAGGGTTTTCATAAAACATAAAGAGTCTTTCATGTTCAGATTTGATCCAAACGTCCGGACGGGTTGCATGTTTAATATACGTTCTATGTTGGAGGTTCCAAGTAGAATATGAATTAGGAAAATTTAACCTTCAAAGTGGCATGTGTAGATCATAAGTAATTGGTAAAAGTTCATAGGATTGCTAGGTGATGGTGGAACCCTAGTGCTTTCTTAATTTGATTTCTCCAAAACTGGTTCTTTTTCTTTCATCTTTAATATTGCATATTAGTTTACTTTAATTAATTAAATTCGTTTTTAATTTAAGTAGGTTATAAAATCAATCATCTCAATTTCTAGTTTACAATAATTAATTGGAATTTGGTTTGTTTCGAATTATTTAATAATCCCTGTGGAGAATGACCTTGCGAGATCCGTTTATACTACAATAACCTTGTCATTCCTCCAAGTATTATAGGAGTTTTTAGCCCGTTTACGTGTGTAGTAAAATCCCTATCATGCATCAACATATAACCACACACAACGCAACCAATACCATGATGATGTACTCACCTAAAGCTTACCTAAGCCTCTGTAGTCTCATCCAATACTATGCGTAGCTATACTAATGTAATACTAACACATAATGCACACATGACATGGCATTTAAAACTTACATTCATTTAAAATAGTTTCTGGGAATCATAAGCATATATACACATATATAGAAAACAAAAGCCCACTCACTGGTAAGTAGCAGGATCGTAGCCCCCAAGTCTCACCTGACCACGCTCGTCCTTCGGGTACGTCTCACCTATATGCGAAATAACTAATTTTACATTAATTCTAAAGCACATACACAAACTATAGGAATAACTTCTCATATGTTGCTCAAATGGGCTATTTGAATATACCAACGTGACATACTCAACAACACGAACACTCTGATATTTTTAGATTAATTTCCTGACGTCTCACGTGCCGGCCATACGCAAGCACGTGCCTGGCACGCTGACGGAGTCCCTAACGCCATTAGGGAATATTCCGTTAAATAGTAGAATATTTTGTTTAAAAACTAATCGAGTTACCTAACGCCGTTAGTATATTCCATCAAAGTTGACAGAATATTCTCCTCCTTCTCTGGTGGCTTCGCCAGAATCCGCCGCCAGCTACCGTCTGTGTCGCCGATTTCTGGAAAATCTTAAAACTTTAATATCTTCATCATTTTTCAACCAAATTCCACGAATTTTATATGGATTTGAAGCTCTAAACTAGAAGAACACAATCTCACTTATTTGAGGTTCTAAAACTGACAGAAAGTGGTCGGAATAAGGCTTGGAAAAACCGGCCAACCTGCAACTCTGTGTTCTCGTCTATTCCAACATTCCAACTGCTCCAAAACTAATCTAGGGTCCCTATAAAGTTGATTAGGACCCACCTCGAGCGTTTAAACCTTAGGAAAAGACCACGATCACAACGTAGAAAAATACACCTCGCCGGAGCTCGTGAGTTCTCGAATTCCCGATGTCTATTCCTCGACCTAAGGGTACCAATGAGTTCGTGGGGTCGAGGTGAGTGTGATGGTAGTGATTTCTAGTTCGATCCGTGATGTTTTGATGATGATTGTGAGGTAAGGGTGGCTCAGGTGTACAGAAGGAGAAGAAAGAAGAAGAAGGTCCGAGAGAAGAGAGAGAGTAAGGGTGTGTGCGTGCGTGATTGGGCAAAAGGAAAAAGGAGAGATTTTTAATTTAATTGGGCCAAAGAAATCAGGAACTAAGGTGATTGGTGGGTAAGGTATAGCCAACCCATAAAATATATTTCTGCCCATTTACACACTCGTTTGTTCGTAACTTCTTTGTTACGAATCTGATTCGGCCTAGATCACATCAACACACTCATGGCGTCGAGTACAATTTAACTACGACGGTAGAAATAATAATTTTAAACTACATAAGTACATCCACGTCACTAAACCACGGGGGCATTACCGTCACTTTACACACTCGGGGAGAAAAATATATAATAATTCAGGACAGGTCATCACAATTTACATTAAAAACAGAGAAAATAATATTTAATAAACAATTGATTGAATCACATTATTGCTAGCCCATTGTGAGGCTAAGCCCACTCCCGTCTTCCTTAGTGTAGATAATATCGTTTGTTAAAAAAAAAATCATTTGACAACTAATTGAATCATATTATTATGTGAGTGTGAAAGACATTTTTTATAACCAGCACTATGCACCACTTAAGATATTTTGAACGTGTTTAAAAGTAGAGAAAATAATATTTAATAAACAACTGATTGAATCACATTATTGTTAGCTCATTATGAGGCTAAGCCCACCTCCCTCCCCCTTAGTGTAGATAATATCATTTGTTCAAAAAAAAATTGACAACTAATTGATCACATTATTATGCACGTGCAAAAGACCTTTTTATAACCGACACTACACTCCTATTAAGATGTTTTGAACGTGTTTAAAAATAGAGAAAATAATATTTAATGAACAATTGATTGAATCACATTATTGCTAGCCCATTGTGAGGTACTAATTATAAAATAAAAAAATATTGTACAAAAAAAACTAAAAAACACTGTTTGTATGACGAAAATACTTTTATATTATTTGATGCATTATTTTGGACTACTTTTCAACTTTTTTGTTTTGGGATCCAAATATTTTTTGGTGAATCCGTGACCCCAAATTAGGGCTGCTGGCTTTATATATAAGGATTTGGTAGTTTAATTGCACAAGGTGCAGAACTAGTTGAAATGAAGGAAAAACAAAATTTATGATTTATGTCATTTGAAAATTTCGCGGACCGATACACCAAGGAAAAACAAGGGCACTTTAATTTATGTCATTTTCTTACCTCAACAGTGTAGATTTTCGTCAATTCCATCCTACACGGAAGTTTGTGCCCACCGTACGTTTCCAATGCAACAGAGGAAGCCCTTCTATTCAGTTCTTGGCAAAAGTGGTTCATTTTTTAAAGTGCAAGAAGCAATTCAAAAATTCATGTCAATTGCAAACATAAGTACAGTTAGTAAGCACCATATAACCAAGTAACTAAATTTCACATTCGTAAGGTGATGCTTAATTGGAAGCAAAATGCATAACATCTAAACTAAGCGCTATCAATCAAAGGATGTTAGAATATGAGCATGAGTATGAATATGTGGATTAAGTTATTTGATTCAAGATTAGATAGGAAGTCTTATTGGGAATGGATTTGTAACCTATGTTATGCTGAAACACTATGTGTAATGAATTGATTGTCTATATGGATTCTAAAGACTTGGCTAGGATTATGTTGTATATAAAGTGGCCTCTGCTCTCACAGTTTGTACATGCTCTATTCTTTGAATTATGACCTATTACTAGTTAAGAGCAAACTGATTACTGAAGAGAGGAGAAGGTGCACTTCTACTTTGCTGTAGAAATCGGACATTCTTCAAATTCAACTGCAAGTAAGGTTTTCTTTAGGTGTTTAAAGGATTATGAACATGGATTTGTGTTTGAAGTACTGTGGTTCATATTGCATGTTTCTGGAAATATGTTTATGTTAACAAAGGAGGCATGCATAATCACACAAAAAATAACTGTAAAACACTTACAAAGAGCCTCGGCCGCCTACAAATTTAGAGGTAAGCGAGCGGTGAGAAGAAGACTTCAGCCCATATTTGTAAAAGCAGTTCCACTGGAGGTGGAATAGCCCAGCACCCAGTCAAAAAACCAGGCTGACACCTTATCAATTCACTCCAGCCCGTGAAATCGACTGGCACCCAGCCCAAGCCAGTCCACAGGCCGGCCTAAAATCGACAGACCTTGGGACTGGCCTATCTGACGTCAACGTGGCGTTAGAGGAGAATCCGAGCATCAAGACAACGAGCGGTGAATCGCTCTGGAGCTCATTTTGGAACTCACGCTCACGCTGGAGCGACCCGGAGTCCATGAGCTTGACGGCAACGTCTTGGCTGGTGTGTGGGATTGTACCAAAGAACACGGACCTGGAGCCGTCTTGGCGGTATCGGCGTGTCGAAGAGAATGAGTCAGTCGCTTGGCGGATGACGGAGTAGGAGTACCGGTGGGGGGCTTGGAGTCGGATTCCGGGGCAGTCCGCTTCCGGGTGATTTTTCGGAAGCAGACTAGGAGGAAGAGGATGAGAGAGAAGGCGATGGTGGTGGAGGCGGCGGCGAGAGGGTGGGTGCAGCGGCTGCTGACGTGGGGTTGAGGCTGAGGACTAGCTGCGGGCGATGGCGATGGGGAGTGAAGGAATTGGCGCATCGTGGGGACCAAAACGACAGTCAGAGGAGTTGAAGGAGGAAGAAGAAGAAAGTGTTTATAATAAAAAATAATAATATTTTAATAAAATTGACTAGACTATTTTTTTTAGGGGTGGAGATTCATTGGCCTATTACTGTTCATTGTGGTCTATCACTATTTATTTGAGTGGATAAATGCACTGGGTGCTGGCGCAAAGTCTTTAGGGGTGGACCTGCTCTAATATGACCGCGTTTACATTCTCCCAAATCATTTTGTTAGGCGTGTGAGGATACCAAAAAAAAAAAACCCGATTCACAATACCATGATCAGCATAAGTTCTTTTAAGTGTGAATTGTCAACTTCCTCACCCCATCACTCTGAAATTGTTTGACATACAAATAAATTGATTTTTGACATACAAAGGAAGATGGAGGCTTTAACTACCAGATGACAACTGTGGATGCAAATTTCCACCGTCTTCAGTGTTGACGAAAATGCACCTGCAGACCTAAGCCTCATGCGTCCGTGAGGTGGGGGGGTTAGGTCAACGGATCTTCGATGCCTAAGTTAGTTTCTCTGAGAGAGTAAAGTGTTTTGGCTTTTTAGGGTTGCAAAAAGCCCCCAAAAAATGATAGAATATGGGATATTTATAGGGCTAGGGCCGACCATATAGGGTTTAATGGAGAAATATTCTCTAAATATTCCCAAGATATTTAATAGGAGATAATATCTTGAGATAATAATCCTTAATTGATTTAAATTAGGATTACTTACTTGATTGGAGTTAATCTTTAATTAGGAATGTATTAAAGATAAGATTTGGGTAATTAATCCTTATCTTTAATTCCTTGTCATGGGCAGGTGAGTTGTGGGCATTTGTATTCAACTGCTGGGTCCTTCAGGGAGGTGAGCTGCGCATGGGAGAATCTGAGAAGACTGCCCATTTATTGAGGGCAATCTTGTCTTTCTTGAATAAAAGTCCACGTGTCGCCTCTAGAATTTTTGGGATTATTTTAGGCTCCACAAATGCCCCCACATCTACTGTGCTGCTATCATGGAAAGTGCAGTAGGTGTAGAAATCCCAAGCTGCTTGGGTTTGTAGAGTTGTTTCCCAATTTGAACTTGATCTTCTTCTTTAATTTAGAGATAGACTTCTTCTAGGAAAAGGAAAATAATTGCCCCCAATAGCTATTTAACTCTGCCTTAAGTAGGGGATTAAATAAATTTGGAGAACAATCATTATTCCAACAAGAAAGAGAAGCCAGAGGATAATTTTTCTTCCTTCCTCTCGTAGCGTTCTTCTTTTCCTGCCTTTGCGAAGAGTCGTTTCTCGTTGTTCTTCTTTTTCTCTGTGCCGCACCAAGGTAAGAAAAATTTGAATTTTTTCTTCTTCTTGAATTTTTAGGAGCCTTAGGGCTTGAGGAATTGGCTTGGTGGGTGCCAAGGATGCATGGATGGTGTGGTAGGGAGGCCACGGTGCTATAGATGCGCGGGGGCGTTGAGCTGGGAGAGCCGTAAGGCTCTAGCCCATCTGAATTTGCTTGGTAGGGGCCGAGATAGGTGCAACAGTGCAGGCCTACTATTGCAGGCGAGAGGGAACGAAGGGGACTAGCCGAGAGGCCTTAAGGACTGCTTGGAGTGCACAGGGGCCTTGAAGGAGAAAGGGGAAGAAGGCGCGAGTCTCCCCCCATGTTGGGCTCTGTCATCTTGGGCCACGGGGTGCATGGCACCTTCGGGCCTCGCCGCTTCATGTCTTCCTCCGACCGCAAAAGTGACGAATATCCTCCACCTTTGTATCGTTAAGGTGGTTCTTCCGACAAGGTGGGTTACTTCAAGGATGCACATGTCAAGATCAATTCTGACGAGTTGTTTCAGGATTTTCTTGAGGCGTACAAGCATGCGATTCCGTCTGGGTTTCGCGTCAAGCAGGTGAAAGATGATAGTAGCCATGAACTATGTGACGAGGGTACTTTTGATGGGAAGAGAACTATCAAATTCCATCCATATTACTTTCTGTTACGATTCACTTTTCCCATGCCACATCTTTTCCAAGTGGTGATCTGCTCCATGAAATGCATGCCCGCTCAGTGCTACCCAAATGCAGTTCGTGTGATGGTGGCATTCTCAAACTTAAGTAGGTTCTTTGATCTTGGCTTGACCATAAATGAGTTCTAGTCCTTCTTTGAGATAGGCCACAAGGAAAGTGTAGGGCAGCTGAGGTCTCGTCATAGGCTGTTCAATGCTTCTAGCAAAGGTGATCATGACTGGGTGAGAGACACATTGGAGGTGAGCGGAGAGTGAAAGTCTGACTCTTTTCTTGACCTGCGTGTCCCGACTACCTTTATTAGTGGTAAGTGAATTGCTTCATTCTTGTCCTGCTTGAATTTTTGTTGAGCTACTCTATGACTTCAATTTATTGATCGTCTTTCTTACTTTGCGTAGATTCAGAGTTTGGCTCAAGTCCAAGGATTTCGACAGATATAAAGAAAGTGCATGTTGCCTTGGGCATTCCTGCTGAGTATCGTGAGTGGCGTTGGCTGCTCAGCCCTCTTCGTCCGGAGAAAGGTGGTCTGCCTCCGAATGAAGAGATAAAGTGGATAAAGGGTGAGGCGTTAGCTCACCTGATCACTGCTGTAGAGCATGCTACTAACGAGGGTAGAAAGAAAAGATCTTCCTCACTTGCCCGTAAGCCTTCAGCCGAGAATAAGCTAAGGAATTCCTCTGCTGTTCGTAGGAGCTCGTCTGCTGCGAGAGGTTTGTCATTGATCTAACTTCCCCCAAGGGGGTGAATAAGACCGTCGAGCCTAAGCCTATGAAACTTACTACTTCGAAGGAGACTGCATCCATTACTGAGAGACTTGCCCAGCAGAAGGGTTCGGTGGTACCTCCGGTGTCCGGGTTTGTATTGAAACGTCTCTCGGGAGCTAAGTCTGGATCGGCTTCTGAGAGGCTCGTCGCTATGAAGAGCGGGAAGGTGGATTCTGCTGCTAAAGTGGCACCTAGGCCTTCTCCTCATTCTGTCGTGACTGACTCTTCTGCTGAGAAGGGGAAATCTGCTCGCGTGGGCAGTTGTGAGAGATCCACCGAGTCTGAGGTTGGAAAGTTTCCTGAGGTTTATGCGTTGCTAAAGGCTGACCTGCTTGAGGACGTCGATGCATGCGCCAAGTTTGTTAACAATGTTGGGAAAGTTATCATCCGCTTAGACTCATTTGGGAAGTGTCCTGCTTACTCAAGAAGGTCATCCCTTATTGCTACAATGCATAAGACTTTAATCCCGGCAGCTGAGTCTATGCGCGTTGATCAAAATGTTATCAAGTGTGCTAAGGAGGCTGAAGTGGCATTGGTGGCTCAGCTTCACTCGGCTGCTAAAAAGATTGAGAAACTCGAATCTGAACTCGCCGTTTTGAATGGGTCTGATGTCTCTGCCTCCACTTCTTTGTAGTTGGAGATCGCTTGTGAAGAGGCCGCCCATTTGAACGCTAGGCTGAGTGTGACTCAAGCGATGTTGTAAGTTGTAGAGAAGGAAATCAGTCTTGTTTCTCCAGTGGTCAAAGACCTTAAGCGTGCCAATGACGAAGAACTTATCTTCATGCATGCTGAAGTGTCTTGTCTCAAGGAGATTACCAGTAACCTTGAGTCCATGGAAGTGGATTTGCAAGGTACGCTGTCTGCTAACGAGAACCTGAAAAAGGAACTGGATGAGCTGCAAAGTGCTCACACTAGGCTTGTTAAGGAGAATGTGCAGCTGAAGAATGAGAAAGCTGGTCACGAAGTGGCGCTTGCTTCTTGTCTGGCCGATTTCTACAAGCTTGGCTATGTAGACCATTTTCAGGGCAGGCCGTCAGATTATGAGTTTTCCAAAAAGGACTTCGAGACTTTTTCTATTTCTCCGGTTGACCTGCTTGATTTCTCATTTAAGGCTGCCTTTGGTGGAGCAGCTGAAGGTCAGACAGTCTAGGCATGGGCGGCTGAAGATGAACTGATGGAAGCTTTAGCTGCTAGGAATGACATGGTTGCTGGAGACGTGGCAGTTAAGGATCCAGTGGTTGTACAAGCTGCTAAGGAGTAGTCTATTTGCTTACACTTAGGAATTTTTCTTCTTTCCCTTTTTGTTCTGCTTTGCTTGAACTTTGTTGGCCTCGAGCTGGTTTATCAATTTGCTAGAGATTTAATAAACAATTTTCCTTGTTTTTGCTTCATCCTTTTATTTTTCCATGTCTTTTGCAAAACTTTACTGTAGGACAGGCGGCTGGGTGAGCTGCTTCAACAAAGCAGTTGATCCCACATTGTTACTTGGGTTTTAGTTTGGCTTTTGGGGCTTAGGGAGCCTTGCTTGCTTGAGACGTTTTGCAAAACTTTGTCGTAGGACAGGCAGTTGAGTGGGCTACTCCGATGGAGCAGTTAACTCAAGTGATCACTTTAGGCTTCAATTTTAGCTTTGGGGTTTTTAGAGCTTTACCTGTAAAAGGAAGAAATGCGAGATTTCCAACTTATAGGGCTGGCGGCCGAGCTCGTCATCTCTATAGGAGGCAGGCGAGTTGCGGATCTCGGCTTTGGGTAGCTTCATGAGCTTTAACCTTCCTGGGGCATGTTGTGAGTTTTTTTACTTATAAAGTCATCGGTCGGACTCGTGCTTCCTGTAGGAAGTAGAAGAGGTCCGCGTAGCTGCTATAAGTCGTGACACTCGACTTTATGGCTTCTTAAGCCTTGGCCCTCCCAAGGCACGTTGCGAGATTTTTAACTTATAAAGCCGTCGACCGGACCTGTGCTTCTCATAGGAAGCATAGGAGATCCACGCAGCTACTATAGTTGTGACACTCAACTTTAGTGGCTTCTTAAGCCTTAGCCCTCCCGGGGCACATTGCTAGATTTTTAACTTATAGAGCCGTCAGCCGGACTCGTGCTTCTCATAGAAAGTAGAGGAGGTCCGCACAGCTACTATAGTTGTGACCCTCGACTTTAGTGGCTTCTTAAGCCTTGGCCATCCCGAGGCTTGTTGCGAGATTTTTTACCTATAGAGCCGTCGGTTGGTCCCGTGCTTCTCGTAGGAAGTAGATGACTATAGTCGTGACACTCGACTTTTGTGGACATTGATGTTGAAGATGACCAGGTTGGCCACACTTGAAACAAGAGTAAGGGCTAGGTCTTGGATTTCTGAAAGAGCTATTACTGCTGCTTCCTTTGTTGCCACCTTTTTTACCACTATAATCAGTTATCCGAGTAATCTTCCTTCCACTGTTTGAAAGAGCCTTATTCTTAGCTTGCTTAGCCATATGATCATTATGCTCTTGCTCAATTCGTAAAGTGGCAGCCATTGCCTCCTTGTAGACTGTCAGCCCCAATGCGACTATTATCTTCCGTATAAGGCGTATAAGACCATAAGCGAATCCATTAGTTTTATTCTCCTCATTAGCAACTAGTAGTGGTGCATAACAAGAAAGCTGTGTAAATTTACCTTCATATTGAGTCACTGTGAGATTGCCTTGAGTTAGCTCAACAAATTCCTTCAACTTTGCATTCCTTATGGTTTGAGGGAAGTATTTGCCATAGAAGGTCTTCTCAAAATTAGCCCAAGTCATGGTTTCAACATTGTCAATCCTCCTGATATAGTCCCACCAATGATCTGCTTCACCAACAAACAAATAGGCAGCAAACTCCACTCTAAAATCCTCAGGGATTCTCAAAACATCTAATTTCTTTTTCACTTGTTTAAGCCAAGACTCTGCCTCTAAGGGTTCCGTGGTTCCTGCAAAGTTAGGAGGATTTAACTTTTGAAAATCTTTCAAACATGTCAGTCTCCAATTCACATTATTAACTCCCTAATCGTTCATTGGATGATCAATATTCATTTGATCATCACCATTATGATCAATAGTGTTGGCTACAGCGGACATCCTTCAATCCTGAGACGATGTAGAAAACATTTATTCGACAACAACAGACTCTGCTAGACTCCCCAAGAAAATATTAATTAAGCTAAAACTTCTAGACTCAACCCTAACAATCCTACTCCCTAGACTCGGATACCAAATTGTCACACCCCAAAACTTGAGGTGTGAGATTAAGTAAAATAAATAAAACAAAGTGGTTGTTTAAGGATGCAAAACAAATCTCATCTTAAGATTATGTCAACGAAAATTTAAATCCCCAATTCCCTTAAAGTTAAACTACAAAAGTCAATTTAAAGAAAGAGTTAAAGATCTCATGGTAATACAAACTGTAAAAGCGACCTGAACCGTAAAATTCATTGAAAATATCTCGTTCAACCAAAATGAGTGAAAATTTCCAGATCCATAGTAGCCCCATGAAACTAAGTTGTGCCAAAATTTCATTGATTTTCGAGTTCGGAAAGTATAGGAAAATTTTAAAACTAAAACAGGCTTGCTGCTGTTTTCCTGTAAAAACAATTTCAGCAGCACTAAATTACTTTGCAAATAAAGCGATCTATATTCCAAAGAACAAAAATCTGAATTTTGCAACATACCACTTAGGTAATAGATACACACCCACAGTTTTAAACATAACCAAGTTCCTAGTGGTTCTTCAAGAGCCATTCATAAAACCTTCCAGATTAAAGTAAGTTCATAAAAAACCTTTAGGGCTTCTAACAAGAAAACATTTTTAGGCCATTTGAGGAAAATGTACATGAGCAAAACTATAAAGCTAAAAGACGAGTATTTATATATACATGGTTCTCATGGCCCAGGTAAGTAGAGACTCTAACCCACTGAGGTCTACAACAACTTAGGCTACTACACAACAAAAGGATCGATTACAGACAGAGACTAACTATACAACACTTTGGTAGCTCACCCAAAAGACGTGTACGCCCGGACTCCCTTCAACTAGCCCACACTAGAGCTGCCACTTGAAAATCAGCTAGTCGACTCTACACACCTGAAAGTACATGTTTAGAAAAATGGGGTGAGCATAAAATGCCCAATAGGGGTAAGTCCGTAGTCATTTAAAATCTCTAGTGCATGCCGAAAGTAATAAGAGTGATTCAAAACCATTTATTTTCACTACTACGTAATCCAACAATTTGAAATATGCTCAAACATTTCTGGAAAGTAACATATGATAGAAAAACCAAAGGTTTTGGAGCATTAGTAGCTTGATAACAACGGTACTACACACAAGTTCGAAATCACTTCTTTTGTCATAAGGATAACAAAGTCATTATCATTTAAAGAATTACTAGCACACCAAATCACAAAGATCTTCTTTTATCCCAACAAGTGATAAGCAGATTGGAAAGAACCGTAATATACCTGGCAAATATACATATCACATGTATTTATCACTTTCGTAACTCATTCTCATAGCCCCCACACATGAAGCTTTCCTCGGGGAACCTTGGGTCATTGTGCCCATAATCAAACAGCTTCACGGGTCATTGTGCCCATTCATACATTTCTCAACATTCTTAACTACACAGGTATTACACCACTTTCCATCTACTTTCACAATTTGAACATTCGTATCAAGATGCTTCAGAAATTGATATTGAGTAAAATGAGAGGCATGCACGTCAACACAATTTAAAAAAAATCATGGCAATCACTTTAAACTCCCCAAAGTTATAGCAACGAAATTCGAATTATTAAAATCAATCTAAAGAGATTTGTTCCACTTCTTCCACATAATTGAAAATGGAAAAACATTTCAAATAAGCTTGGAATAGTGCTCAAATGCCAACAATCCTTGATCAAGTAAAAATGAAAAATCAAAATACTTTTATAGTTAAAACTCCCCTACCTCAAACTAAATTTCTTGACATTCAATTTCCAGGGTGTTCGTTGACTTGTGCCATAGTCCCCTTGTCCTTCTCTTCCTTATCTATAAGCAAGAAAAATCATCACACACCACTTATACAAATATCTAACAACATACCCTAATTCAAGGTTAACTGGGGACTTTAATCAAACACTTGGTGCTCAACTCTAAAACTATAACATGAACTATGATACCTTCATGTTTCCTACTCGCACCCAAAGTAATTCATGGGTTAACAAACCAAAAATCAAATATAGATCCCAAAGGTAAGAAATAGATACCTTAAATGGAGACAAAGGAAAGATCCTCACTTGTTCTAATCTTCACAAGCAAGGAAACTAAACTCCTATTCCTTAGATTTTCTTTTTGGCAAGATAAGAGCTAAAGGGGATAAACCCCTTTCATTTCTTTCAGCTGGAAGGGAAATGAGCTAAATGAGGGATTTCTAGAACCCATCCCCCTTTTTATCCTAAACGTCAGCTTTACTTTTTCTTTTTCTTTTTTTTTTGTTTATTTTTTTAGAACTTTTAATGGCCAAAGGCCAATTGATCTAACCTCAAATAAGGCAAATCAATTTTTGCTAACAAAGACCACAAGTGATTCACTCTTAATTCCCACTTAAATTTTTCGGGATATTACAATATCCTTCCGAGTCGCAGCTTTGATCCCTTAGGTCGCTTAACTAGTATTGCAACACTTTAAAATCAAGCCACTTCATGAAGATCTGCACATCGAGGATGGACCATCTTGTTCACACGAGATCTTTCATGGGCAAGGGTCATGCTCTTAACTATCTCTTCCGGTTAGAGACTCGGGTCCCGTGGAATTGAATCCTTCAGTTGGCTAAGTCTATTCTCGTGGAAGGACTATTTTGGCCAATTCTAATAGTCGTCTGGCTCAGGTAGTAGCTGACATCAAGGGAAACTAAACAGTCGTACTACCCATCCACGTCTGGATATTCTGGATAAGCCATGTCTGAACGTGCATAGGGCGTCTTCTGTTTATCGGGGTGGTTATGCCATGTCTGCAGGGCAGAGGGCATTTTACGCCATGTCTACAGGGCAAAGGGCATCTTACGCCATATCTGCAAGGCAGCGGGTGTCTTGCACTATGTCCACCGGGCAGAGGGTGTTTTACACCATGTCTGCAGAGCAATAGGTGTCTTGCACCATGTCCGCCGGGAAGAGGGTGTCTTCTGCTTATCACAAAAGGTAGTCAGTTGGTTTATGCATTTGGCCCAGGCTTGTGAATAATTCCTTCAATCTTCAATTAAAATAGAGGCTTTTATTAACTTTGCTCATAGGCAATAATGTCATAACAATTGATAATCCTTGGCATGCGAGGTCTCTGTCCGTCGAGCTACCTTGAGTCTTCAAACTTTTTCGTCTTGAACATGGTCCAAAGGATGGTAAGAGATCACACGTAGTATTTTCTCAGGTTGTAGGCATTCCACTACTTGTCGATTTCTTTGTCGTTCATGGTGGTGAGGGTGTAGCTTCCATTTCTGCCTACTCGACTGATTTTGTACGGACCTTCCCAGATGGGAGCCATCTTTTTAAAGCCTTCCTGTCGGGCGGTGATGAAGGCTTTTCTGATGACTAAGTCTCCTGGCTGTAATTGCTAGATTTTTGCCCTTTTGTTGTAGCTGGAAAAGAAATGCTGCTGATAGGCCGCAATGCGGGTGATGATCTTCTCGCGCTCTTCCTCTGCCAGGTCTAAGTTGGTGGCCATCTCATTTTCATTCTACTCGAGGTTCGGCAGTATGGTGTTGATGCTTGGCACTATGACGTTGGGATAAATGATCGCCTCAGAACCATATGCCAAGGAAAATAGAGTCTTGCATGGTGCTTGCCTTTTAGTGGTGCGATATGCCCACAGAAGACCGGGGAGCTCATTAAGCCACTTGCCCTTCTTGTCTGAGAGGGTCTTCTTGAGGCAGTCGAGGATGGTCTTGTTGGACACCTCGGCCTACCTGTTACCCTATGGATATTGGGGCGTAGACGTGTGTTACTTGATGCCATATTTTTTGAAGAACCTCGCCAAGTCTTTGCCCACGAACTGTGGACCATTGTCGGTGATGATGGAGTGTGGGATGCCGAAATGGCAGATGATGTTCTTCCATATGAAGCGCTTTATGTCTATCTGGGTAGTTGTGGTTATAGGTTCGGCTTTGACCCATTTTGTGAAATAGTCGGCTACTACGATCATCATGCCCCTGCCCCAAATAGCAGGCGGCAATGGTCCTACCAAGTTAATCGCCCCTTGCATGAATGGCTATGGGCTCGTCTGTGAATGGAGTTCGTTAGCAAGTAGTGCGGGCACGGGCTTGAAATGTTGGCAACTGTTACACCTTTGTACATACTCCTTGGCGTCTTGATGCATGGTTGGCCAATAATAGCCAGCATTGAGAGCTTTTTGCACCAAAGAACGGCCTCAGAGTGGTTTCCACAGACACCTTCGTGGATTGAGCTAAGAATCTTCAGGTCGTCGGAAGACGATAAGCAGCAGAAATGTGGTTCTGAAAAGGATATTCGAACGAGCATGCCGTTCCATATGTAGTAGCGTGCTGCCTTTATTTGGAGCTTCATGGACTTCAGTCTGTCTACGGGGAGCGTTCTATTGATTATGTAGTCGATGATAGGATCTTGCCAACTCGAGGTCGTGCTGATCTGCGCCACTTCGCCTGCTAGTTTCTCATCTTTGCTTGGCTTTTCTAGGTACTTCATTGGGATTGAGCATCTAAGCTGATGGTTTAATGCAGAACTTACGCTTGGAATGTTGCTAGCTACTATCATACCTTCTCGAGGTATCAGGTCATCCTTGGATATTTTGCTGCGTACTCTTCTGAAGTTTGGTTGGTGATCAGCTGGGAATCGAAATAGATTGCGAGCTTTTTCACCGCTAGGTCTTTTGCTAATTGGAGACCTGCTAGTAGGGCTTCATACTCTGCTTCGTTGTTTGATGCTTTGAATCTCAGAGTGAGAACTAGGCATGCCCCCGATCCTAGATGGTTGGATGATCCATCGACTTGCAAACGCCAAAAATCTCCATCAGGTGGGGCAGGTATGGCTATAGCGTGCTCGGCTACCTTCGGGGCACTTTTGGGCTGTGTTGCTGTATCCTTCAGGCTTGGGGTGAATTCTGCTATGAAGTCCGCCAATGCTTGGGCTTTTATTGCCATGCGGGGTTAGTATGCTAGGCCGTATTGACCAATTTCCAACGCCCACTTCTTTACTCGTTGAAAAGCGTTTGAACTGTGCAAAACTGATCGTAGTGGGTATCGATGAGAGCTTTGGATATGTAGAATACAGGCAGTTGGGTCTCTTCTCGTATGAGGGCAGAGCTCACTGCTACTTCCGATACCGCCAAATAGATGTATAAGTTCTCTGCTGCTTCCGGTTTGGATAGTAGTGGAGGTGATGTCAGGTACTGCTTCAGGTCCTAAAATGCTTTCTCATACTCATCGTCCCACTTATCCTTCTGCACCTTTTTTATTACCTTGAAGAATGGCTTGCATTAGTTAGTAGATCGCGAAAGGAAGCGATTGAGTGCGGAAGCTCCTCCGGTCAAAATTTGGATCTCCTTCAGAGTCATGGGCGATTTCATGTCTAATATCACTTTGATCTTCCTTGGATGAGCCTCGATTCCTCGTTGGGTTACAAGGTACAATAAGAATCGACTTGAGGAGACGCTAAATGTGCACTTGGCTGGGTTGAGCTTCATGTTGTACTCTCGAAGAATGGTAAAAATTTTCGCCAAGTTACGAATATGGTCTGACTGTTGCTTGCCTTTCACTATGATGTCATCGATGTAGACTTCCATGGTGACTCCAATTTGCTTCTTGAACATCATGTTTACGAGTCGTTGGTAGGTTGCTCTTGCATTCTTAAGGCCAAAAGGCATGACCTTGTAGCAATATGTGCCTTGCTCGATCACGAATGTAGTTTCTTCTTTGTCAGGATTGTGCATGGAAATTTGATTGTAGCCCGAATACGCGTCTAAGAAACTAAGCAGCTAGTTCCTAAATGTTGAGTCAACGAGAATGTCGATTTAGGTAACCGGGTAGTTGTCTTTAGGGCATGCCCTGTTGGGGTCGGTGTAATCCACACACACTCTCCATTTGCCCTTCTCTTTTTTCATCACTAGCATGACGTTGGCCAGCCATGCTGAATATGCCACTTCCTCAATGAATCCGGCCTCCGGTAGCTTGTTGATCTCCACTTCAATAATCGCTACTCACTCTGGTATGAAATGTCACCTTTTTTGGATCACAAGTTTGGCAGCGGGATTGACGTTTAGCTTGTGACAAGCTATCGCTGGATCAATGTCGGGCATGTCAGAGGGTAACTATGAGAAGACGTCACGATTTTCCCTAAGGAAAACCGTGAGTTCTTCATTCTCCGTTGGGCTCAGCCATGAGCCTATTCTAGCAGTCTTTTTCGGCTGGTAAGGGTTAACAATAATGTTCTCGGCATATTTTTCAGGTTTCCATCCTGATTCATCTTCTAGGGCATTGTCTACCTTAACGCCATCTTTTTGACTAGCCTGCTGTAATTGTTATTTGGCAGGAGGTAAAGTCATCTTTCTGCATTTCAGCTACTACTGTTGGGGCGAAAGATCTCTTCTTTGACTCATTGAGAACTTGTATAGTGCATCGCCTAGACATGGCCTGGTCGCCTTTGATCTCTCTAACTGCTCCTCCTGGGATGCGGAATCAGATTTTCTCATACTTGGTCGATGTCACAGCTCCAATTTTCACCAGGCAAGGACGACTCAATATCCCATTATGGAGAGATGGGTCGCTAACGATCATGAAGGTCTGCGATGTGACAATTGGTGGGCTGGTTACGTCGAGTGTGATAGTGCCAATGGCGGTTGAGGTAAGTTCGTTGAATCCGGTCAAGACCTTTGCTTTGCGTTGGATTGTACTTTCCAGGCTCATCTTTTGAATGATCAACAGTTGTAGAAGGTTGATTGAGCTGCCGTTGTCCACCATGACTCTGTCAACTATGGAATGGGCCAGTTGTACAGAAATCACCAGGGCGTCGTCATGCTCGGTAAAGTCGACGATTGGTCTAGATACAGCATCTACAGCTTGAAATTAATTGACCGATCTCACCTGCTGGATTTTCCTCTTCTTGGAGTTATTGGTGGCCCCAGATGCTCGGATTCAACAAAGATTTTGTTGATTCGAATTGTCTTGGTTGTGGGTTCGGCATCAGCATCTGCTTCTTGCCTTGGCCAGGCAACTGGTCTGTCGACATATTGGTCGCACTTGCCTTCCTTCACGAGTTGCTCGAGATACCTTCTCCATGTGGTGCAATCATTGGTTATGTGCCTAAGACCCTTGTGGAATGCACAGTATTTGGTTTGGTCCATCTTCGAGGTGTTGCCCTTTAAAGGTGGTGGCGACTTGAACCATGGCTTGTCCTTGAGGTCGCGAAGTATTTGGTTGATCGGGACTGAGAACCTGATGTATGTCTTGGGCGCCGTGCCTCCTTTCGTTGGGGATCGGTCCTTACGTTTGTCACCTAGCTTGCTATTGATGTTGAGCGGTTTATCACTCGCCTTCTTCTAAGTTGGTTTCGCGGCTTTACGTGGCTACTCAGGCGGCTTCTGGGAGCGCTTTTCCTCATCCCAGAGGGAATGTTTTTCTACCAAAGCATAAAAGTTTGCCAGTGACAGGTTTTCACCCATAATCAATTCCCCAAAAACCAAGTGATGTGCTAGGAGTCTTTTTCGGAAAGTTGAGCATGTGATGCTATCATCGCATCTGAAGATCTTTGCCTTTTCCGCCTTGAATCTCTTGACATAAGTGCGAAGTGACTCATTCAGGTCATTCCGCATGCTGAAAATGTGGTCAGATTTCTTCTTGATTGAGCGGTAAGGCAAATATTCCTTAGTGAAAACCAAGGAATGTTTGTCAAAGTTTTGAATCGAACTTGGTGATAGAGTGTTCACTGGGCGAGGGCTGCCAGTGAAACTTGAGTCAAACTGTTCACATGCCATTCTCTATGCATCATGTGGCTACCTATTCTGTTGCCTCGTAGGAGGATCTCCTTATAGGCTTAGCCTCATGCGGACGCTTCGCCTGGAATGTCCTGAGTGCTCATCGGAATGTGGACTTAACCTCGAATGCATACTGACTCGTGTGCCAAGTAAGGAATAAACGCTTCTTTGTGAATTTGGGCAGGAGAAAACGTTTCCCCTAGGGCCCAAACAAGAGTGCACACTACCCAAACGCACAGTTCGTGACGGACTGAGCGGCTCTTTACCGGGACATCGCTGGAACGAGTCACGTTCTTCCGTCATTATCTTGATTCGGGACACCTCATCTGGGTGCACTACATCTTAATTCGCTCGAGGAGTTGGTTCGCCAAGATGGTCTGCTGCGCAAGGGCGTTCATCAAATTGGCAACTTGTAAGGGCAGGTGGTGCTTGCCATTTGGATTGGAAGAGCTTGGATGATGGGCGTCTCCATGCGTGGTGGAAGTATAGTGGACTGCAGGTAGAAAGCTTAAGCCTAGAGTGAGTAATCCTGCAGAAAAGTAGGGCGTAAGTAACCCTAAATCGATTACGGGTCCGGTGGTCAAAATCTGGATTGTTGGAAGTAGCCATGGATTGGATTAGGCTGCAGGTCGGGTCGTTGAAAAAAACCGCGGGGCGCGTCAGACTTGTGCCTGCTTGCCTTAAACCTGCATGGCCGTGGACCCTCCTAGCCGTTGGGCTGCCACATCTTGGCCCTCTAGCTGAGTGGCTTGAGCTTGGGCCCACTGAGCTGCTTGGCTGGCAGCAACTACCGAATTCTGGGCCCGAGTTCGGACCTGCTGTGCAACAAAGCCTACTGTTGCATTAGGCCGGGCCTCCTGCCCAGGGCTTGCTATGGCAGTTGCCAAGTTCGGGGCCTCTTACCCAAGGGCTTGGAAGTGGACCTAGGCCTCATGCTTAGGGTTTGGTGGAAATGGTGTCGTGGCCTAGTGGCTTTGCCATGGCTGCTGGGTCATGGTGATGATGGTGGTGGCGTGGCTTATCAGCGGTGGGGCTCCTCCTACCGTCGCGTTGAGCCTCGAGGATCTCCGTTGTGGGGTTATATCCTCATCTCGACTCTCCGGTCCAAATCCTTGCACGTACGGGGTTCCATTCATTGTAGTTTTTGAATTTCCTACCATTGTATCATTTCTCCAGGGATTGATCAATAAATTTTTCTAGGAAAAATTAATTGATACGACGTGTGAGAAATTCAGCGTAATAGAAAATTCAACAAACTAATGCGAGAGGCTTCTTCGAGTATTTTGAATTAGCTCTCAATGAAAGCACCAATTTGTGGATGCAAATTTCCACCGTCTTCAGTGTGCAGCCAAAAATAATCACAAGGCAACATGTGGATTTTTGGTGAAAATGACAAAGTTACCCCTGAGACACATCGGTTGTCCTACGCGCGAGCAGTGGACAATCATTCTTTAATCAAGCCAAGAGTGTCCAAAAAAAGATAACCAATTCCAAATTATCTCATCCATCCTCATCTTAGGCAATTACTTCATAACCTACAAATTATTCCATATAAATGGAGATTAATTGGCTAATTAATGAATTAAATCCTAATTAATCCATTAATCACCAATTAAATCATCCATTTTTCACACAAAAAACCTCTAAGGGCCGGCCACCTCCATTCCCTATGACCCTATTTTTTTTTCTAAAAAATGAGGTCCACACTCTTGCTAAAATTCTCCAAAACTCTCAAACACTTTGCTCTCTAAATTCTAACTTTGGCATCGGAGGTTCTTCGGCCAAAGCCCCCCCCCCCCCAAAATTCATCGTGGGCGCGTGAGGCTCTTGGCCTTGACCTAAGGTGTTATTTGTTTTGTAGGTGCAATTATCTCCAAGATCAAGGAGGAAGAAATTTTCATCCATAAATTGGTATTTTCATTGAGAGTTGAGTCCCACATTTGTAGAAGACTCTCGCATCCAAGGTTTTCTATTTTCTTGTCCATTTGTAGATTTTTCGTACGTTCTTATTATTAGAATTTTTTTATTTGCAAAAATTCTTTGATAAAACGTAAAACAAAAGTACAATGGCTAGAAATTTAGAAAATTCAACAAATGAAAATTTCAACATTCAAGAGATGGGACCACAGCGATCCACGAGGCTAAATGTGACAATAAGTGGAGCGGCACCACCACCATGGGAACCACCATGGTGGCTACCTCGGTAGCCACTTGCGACGAGGTCCATGGAACCACTATCACAGCCCGATCGTCCCATCAAAGCAATCATAAGCCATGTCATTTCAAGCCCAACGCGTTGCCAAGCCGAGCCCTAGCCTCGCACCTATATACACCACACGCTGAGCAGCCCACTCTCATGGCCCAGCCTGCTCCCACCGAGCAGCCTGCTTCCATGGCCCAGCCTATTCCCGTGGCATTCCAAGCAGCCCAAATCGGTCCAAGATTAGTTCAACCGTCCAGGCTTCAAATTTATAGGTCTACGATCGAACCGGGGGCATTTTCACTACGTTTCTCCGTGGATTTGACATTTCCCAATTCAAATCTCGCGCCCAGAGCCCATCATAATTCCATTGCTCAAGAAGGCACATTCATTCCAAGCCCTTCCAATCTAAACGGCGAACAACACTTGTCTCGACAAGTCATAAAGTTGACGAGCGTCCTTGCACAACAGATAACCTTGGTGAATCAACTTTTGCAACGCACTGAGATCCAACGTGCCTCGGACGAGATGTTCTAAATTAGAACAAGGGCAAACGAACTTCTCCACCAGAGTCCCGGCAAGTAGCCCATCAACCAGTCAAGATCCGAGCGTTCAGGTTGTTTACACTCCAGTCTGGGTCCTTAAGATAGCGTATACCCTCGTCTTAATGCGCGGATGAGCGTGCATTCCCGATCAAGCCCAGACGAACATAAGTTCACAGTTGAGGTCACACTCAGATTATCAACATGGACAACCTTTCAGGCGAAGTGTTCATTCACAACTACGCTCACTAGGAGTATTTTCCACCTCACATCGGAGTAGGCAGCACGACAGACGGAGATAAGCAGTCATTTAATTTGACTCAAGTTCAACCGCCAGCCTACAAGAAGCCCGTTCGCCTGCCAAAGACATGCCCTATGTACTGCAGCCACGACATAGACGAGTCGAGCATATGAGAGAGCGGCCCAAACCCATAGGTCATGATCGGGGGCAGCCAAAAGTTGCATTGCTCCATCAGAGGCAAATTCAAGAATAAGTTGAGAGGCTTATAACCAAACGATTGCGTAATTTCTAACATAATGAGGCTGCTGACGATTCGCTTCGACGAGACATGACCAGTACAAGCATGTCACCATTTACGAATGAGATCGAGCGGACAGATCCACCTCGCAGGTTCACTATGCCTCACTTCACTTCGTACAAGGGAGACAAAGATCCAAATCGACATATCAAGCACTACTGCGGTACCATGATCCTCTATATGAACAACGACGCACTTATGTGCAAATTTTTTGCCACAACTCTACAAGGGGAGACGCAAGATTGGTTTCACACTCTACCGCCGCAGTCAATCTGGAGTTTCAACAAACTTTCCTTTGTTTTCACTAAGGAGTATTCGTCTAACCGCTCAATCAAAATGACAGCTGGCCATCTCTTCAGCATTATAAAAAACCCTTGGGAGACAATTCGCGACTATGTCAAGAGGTTCAAAGCGAAGAAGGCCAAGATTGTTGGTTGGAACGAGAACATAACAACGGCAGCATTCAGAAATGAGCTTCCCACCGAACACCCTTTATTCGGAAAACTGATAATGGGAGAAGAACTAACCCTAGCAATTTCATATGCTTTGGCAGAAAAACATGCGTTATGGGACGAGGCTAAGTAGTCCAACAAAAATGAGTCAGAAAAGAAGCATGTGGAACGTTCCCTAACAAAAGAAGACTCGGTGCCTGAAACATTCACCAAGTTCACAGTTCCAATTGGTCAAATTCTCCGTAAGCTCAAGAACGAACCTTGGTTCGAACTGCCGCCACCCATGAGAGGCGATTTTACTAAGTTGGATCATACGAAGTATTGCGCATTCCATCAAGGACCAGGCCACACTTCCAACGACTGCATGAAGTGGAAGCAGTACTTTGAGAAGCTAACAAATGAGGGTCGATGCAACAAGTATATTGACAAGTCAACGAAACGAGCAGGGGAAGTCTCCGTCACCCCCATGAACCTCGTTTGGGCTTTTCCAAATAAGTTCGAAGTCTTAAGCAGCTCGACGAACAAGGCCTCGCAAGCCTAAGATTATCCAGTATGTTATGCAGTTTCTACCTTTCAGCATAATTGATTTATTTCTTCATTCTCAATGAAGATTCAAGAAGTTACTCATAAGCCTGGCTCAACTGCTATCCACAACAACTGCTCAAAACCCTTTTTGGGTCTGCTCTTCAGTGCGAGAGGATAAACTAATTGCTCTCCAGTGCGAGAAGGTAAACTAATTCCCCGACACCCGTATGGGTTTGCTTTCCAGTGCGAGAGGGTAAACTAATTGCTCTCCAGTGCGAGAGGATAAACTAATTGCTCTCCAGTGCGAGAGGGTAAATCAATTCCCCGACACCCGTATGGGTCTGCTCTCTAGTGTGAGAGGATAAATTAATTGCTCTCTAGTGCGAGAAGGTAAACCGGTATGGGTCTGCTCTCCAGTGCGAGAAGATAAACTAATTGCTTTCCAGTGCATAAGGGTAAACCAATTCCTCGACACCCATATGGATCTACTCTTAAGTGTAAGAGGATAAACTAATTGCTCTCCAACGCGAGAGGGTAAACTAATTGCTCTCCAGTGCATAAGGGTAAACTAATTCCCTAACACCTATCTGGGTAAGCTTTCCAGTGCGAGAAGGCTACATAGCTTAAAATATCGAATATCAACTATGGAGCGAATGGTTAAGGGGCAACAACCACTTTTGCACTTAACAGTTCACTCATCCGACACTTCATCTTTAGCAGCTCCGATCTTGGCAACTTTATCCTTGATTGCTCCATCTACGACAGCTGAGAAATCAAGCAGTTTCCTCATTTTTAGCAAAGCAACCCAGACATTGCAGCCCAATCCGTTGCCGATGCCACTTCACTTCCTTGGCCCATGCCAAGCCAATCCTTGACTTCAATTAAGCCGAGCAACACAAGCAATGGCCCCTACCACACCATCTCTTTGGCCCATGACAAGTCGACTCCTGGCCCCTGCCAGCCGACGTGCCGCACCACCCCGACGGCTGCCCCGTGGCAGCACCTCCCAAGAAGAAGACAAGGAGAATTAAGTTTTCCTTACATCGGTGTGACGCGGAGAAGACGAAGAAAGCAACGAAAGACGGTCCTTTGCACGGCCAAGATGTAGAAGATTGCTAGAGGAGGGGGAACAAATATCCTCTAAGCGCTCTCTCTCTCTTGTAGGGTAGAATAAATCACTCTCCAAAGTTGATTTAATAACACACTTAAGGTGGACTTAAATAGGCTTTGAGAGAAATTTATTTCTCTTTCCTAGAAGGATCTAATTTTATATTAAAGAGGAATCTACATCAAAACAGGAAGCAATCCTAAGTTTCCTAGAGCAAGAAGATCTCTACACCTGTTGCCATTTCCTATGAGCAGCCCAGCAGGTGTGGGGGCATTTGTGGAGCCAAAAATAATCACAAGGCAACACGTGGATTTTTGGTAAAAAGGACAAAGTTATCCCTGAAACACACCGGTTGTGCTATACGCGAGCAGTGGACAATCATTCTTTAATCAAGCCAAGAGTGTCCGAAAAAGGTAACCAATTCCAAATTATCTCATCCATCCTTATCTCAGGTAATCACTTCATAACCTACAAATTATTCCATATAAATGGAGATTAATTGGCTAATTAATGGATTAATTCCTAATTAATCCATAAATCACCAATTAAATCACCCATTTTTCACACAAAAAGCCTCTAAGGGCCGGCCACCTCCATTCTCTATATATATGACCCTATTTTTTCTCAAAAAGGAGGTCCACACTCTTGCTAAAATTTTCCAAAACTCTCAAACACTTTTCTCTCTAAATTCTAACTTTGACATTGGAGGTTCTTCGGCCAAAGCCCCCCCCCCCCACATTCATCGTGGGCGTGTGAGGCTCTTGGCCTTGACCTAAGGTGTTATTTGTTTTGTAGGTGCAATTTTGTCATCAAGGAGGAAGAAATTTGCATCCACATTCAGTCTTGACAAAAAAGCACCTGCAAAACAATCAACACCTTTGATCAGAGACCTAAGCCTCACACGCCCATAAGGTGGGGGGGTTAGGTCAACGGATCTCTGATGCCTAAGTTAGTTTCTTTGAGAGAGTAAAGTGTTTTGGCTTTTTAGGGTTGCAAAAGCCCCCCAAAAATGGTAGAATATGGGGTATTATAGGGCTAGGGCCGGCCATATAAGGTTTAATGGATAAATATTCTCTAAATATTCCCAAGATATTTAATAGGAGATAATATCTTGAGATAATAGGGTAATAATCCTTAATTAATTTAAATTAAGATTACTTACTTGATTGGAGTCAATCTTTAATTAGAAATGTATTAAAGATAGGATTTGGGTAATTAATCCTTATCTTTAATTCCTTGCCATGGGCAGGTGAGTTGTGGACAATTGTGTTCAGCTGCTGGGTCCTTCAGGGAGGTGAGCTACACGTGGGAGAATCTGAGAAATCTGCCCATTTATTGAGGGCAATCTTGTCCTTCTTGAATAAAAGTCTACGTGTTGCCTCTAAAATTTTTGGGATTATTTTAGGGTCCACAATAGCCTTCCAACTGATATCACTGAATCTGGGAAGTTAGATGAAATATTGGACCGAATAATGCAAACAGCGATGAAAAAGTTACCTTTGATGAGTTCAAAGCTGCAATGCAGAGATACAGCTCTCTCCAAGATGTTGTCCTCTCCTTTGTTCGACCAACTTTTGAATTCTGCAAGTTAATTTTCTTTGTTTATTGTTTTGGATAAATGATCAAAAAGCTTAAAATAAACGGCAAATAATTAACTTCTAAAAATACCCTTCACATAAACAAAGAAAGTAAAAAAAGACAAAATACCTTATATATTTAAAATTAGACAAAATACTATATATATTTTGTGGCCAATTTACTAAAGGGAAGAGGGAGGGTCCGGCAACTGAGAGAACCAATGATGCTTAAGAAAATTGTTGGATGTATTTTTAGCCATGAGAAAAGAGAAACTTATTTCCCAAGTAATACATAGTCTAATAGAAAATAATCTCCTAGAGTAAAGATAATCGTAAACCCAATCTATCTAGAATTTCCACAACCACACATGTGCTTAGTATTAATTACAACAATTTAAGAGTTTTATTGAGAAATTGAAAATAAAAGAGAGAATTCACAAAATAATAAATGACTGAAAGGAGAACAAAATTATTTACTATTTATAATAGGGCTTCACTAATTTTTTTTAGGGCCTAAACTACCCTTCGGTTCCTCTGAATCCTTTCCCTCAAGGCTTAAACACGCACGCGCAGTGTGTGGGCAAATTCTAGTGGACAATAACACAGGAAATAGTCATGTTCGTGCCATGTCATCAGAATTGTGAATATTTAACCCTAGGGTTTAGGGATAAAACAACCCGCATGAAGTGCTAGCAACCTCTCTCTCGCTAGTCTCTCAGTTTTCTTCGTTTTCTGATTCTCTTGTCATTGAAACCCTAGCCATAATCCGTTTCTACTACTCGATATTCCCTAAAAAAAGGCCAGACCTCACCATCGGCATCCTAGACAGCTGCCTTTACATATCGACACTTGAGTTGCAAAGGTATTCCATATAAGAATCGACGACATATCTTTAATTTTCTGTCCATGAAAGAAATCCGAGTAGGCATGGGGTTTAATGAGAGAAAACTTTAGGAGTAAATGGGAGGTTAGTGGAGTGGATGTGGAAGATCTTGAACTGTTCACCGTAGTAGTAAACCGAGACAATATGCTACACACATATCATGTCTGCCACATGTCAATTCATACGGTTGTGTTCATTTCGGCCCTGAACAGATCCCGGATTTCATAGGAGCTTTAGAGAATTTAGCCATGTTAATTCTCATAAATGTGGCCCCATTTACTCCTATGTGTGTTGTCTGTTGATGTTTAAGGCGTTATGTTTTATACATTTAATGACATTAATATCTTGTTATCAAGAGGAATATGGCAGACTATTCTTAATTAATGTCACCTATATAGGAGTAAATGGGGCCACATTTATGAGAATTAACATGGCTAAATTCTCTAAAGCTCCTATGAAATCCGGGATCTGTTCAGGGCCGAAATGAACACAACCGTATGAATTGACGTGTGGCAGACATGATATGTGTGTAGCATATTGTCTCGGTTTACTACTACGGTGAACAGTTCAAGATCTTCTACATCCACTGCGTCACCAAGTAAACCCGATATGTTTTCACTAGGGTAAGTTCAAGTCCAAAAGACACTTCACCCGATGCATATCATGTCTATTCTCTCTCAGTGTTAGGCAGCCTAATCATCCATTTGCATTTACATTTGCATTCAAATGTGGGGTAATTGTTGGAGTTTGAATGAAATTTCAACTCAAATGTGGGGTATTGTTGGAAATTTGAGTAGTTTGAGTAGAAATTTCTTTGTCCCACATTGGCCATTCTCAAAAGATTTTATCACTTTATAAGGCTTTGTCCTTTATAGAAAGTGATTGGAGTAATAGGCCTGGAGACTAAAATTTGGCTCACCCTTGGGGTTGGGCTTTAGGATGTACTAATTAATTGGTAATTAATATATATAATTAATTATAATTAATATATATTTAATTGTCAAAAGATGGGCCTTGGGCCTTCTTGGGCTCTAATAATTAAATTAATTAATTATTTTCGGAATTAATTAAATATTTTTAATTTCGAATTTAAAATAATTAATTAATTATTTTTTCCAACAGACTCATCTTTTCAGATGAAGTCTGAAGTGTGAAAACGCAGAAACAAAAACACCCTTTTCAGCAGATGTCTCCCAACAGATGCATCCCTTCCTCATACCTGTTGCGAACATGTATAATCACATTATATATACATCCATCTGCATGGCATTTAGGACACAGAAAAATCATAAATCTTCTCTTGCAATCATAAACATCCTTTCTGAGAGAACCACATTAATATTCACCAGAAGTCAATTTTTCGGTGCTGGAATTTCTGACTTAGATCGTTGAATCCTGGTGAAGCAGACGTCCGTAGAACTACAAGCACTGAGTAGGGACGAAATTTCTGTTTCAAGGACATTACGGTATGCAAGCCTCGATCTTCAAGTTATTTGTTTTATATTTTTGTTTCTTGATACTCTGTTAATTGTTATATTTGCATTTATTGTTTATTAGCATATCTATATTTAAATCACAGATTGTTGACTTATATCCAACACGCACCAAATCAACGACTGCCAACCCCGCCTAATCCTACGACGTAGCCCCCGACTTGCTGAAAGGTTAGAGAAAACTCAAGTACCGCTAAAGGTCAATTTTTTTTTTAACGATAAGGGCTTGAAAACTTTGAGTTTTAACGATAAGGACAAAATAAAGGGTAAAATGAATAGTACCATGATTGACTTTTTAGTGTAAAAATATGGTTTTTCGTTAAAGTGAACAGTACCAGGAGCTTTTCGTTAAAGTTCCCTTTTTTTATGACTTTTGCTTTAGAATCACTCAAAAACATGAAATGCTTTCAATTGATCTCACATGCTTTATTTGTTAAATTCGTAGGTTTTAACAGCCAAGTCAGGAGAAGAAGATTGTTGTGATACATCTTACATGCTAAGAAAAGCCTCACCTTCTATGGGAATCAAGTAGAATTCTCACACCCCCAACCCAAGAAAATCTCATTATTATATTTCATTTTTTTGTATGAGCTGTTACAGTTTTTATGTTCGTATTCAGGTATACTAATGTTGAAGAACTATCAAATATCTCACTCAACAAGAGGCATGTCCAAGCTTTATCTAGAAGTGAACGACACAAACAAATGAAAGTTACTGAATCTAATGCCTGCGTGCACTACAACAAATATGAGCTTTGGGTACAAAACAAAGGGCACAATTGAGAAGGTTGTGCCTGTTTGACCACCAAAAGCTTAAACAGTTATCATTCCATAGAGGGCACCATCTATTGTGCCCAATGTTAAAAAAAGACATAAAACAGTAATGGGCACGAAAACTGTGCCCAGTGGGGTTAGATGACAACTTTTTTACTAAAGATGGGCACAAAAAACTTTTTGTGTCTATAAAAATTGTTTGTCAGCGACACTTTATGTGTTTTTTTGTTTCTCTTGACCTCTAGCAGACCAAAAATTAAATTTATAAAATTATGGTAAATAATGGTATGGAGCTGTTTATTACTGTGCAGTGTTATAGCCTCAAAATATGTTAGCAATACTGTTGTTCAAAGCCATTTTTGGCGACAACCAAACCTTAGATTTGTCACTTACAAGTAAATAAGAATACCACTGTACCGTGGTACTAAGTGGCGTGTTTTAGATTTACAATGGATCATTTCCATATGCAATGAATGTTTGTTAGATTCGTATCTTTTTGAACTGCTTTTTAGATTGTTAGCAGGTTTGTTTTGATACTTGGTGATATGGTTTTTGACATTATCGTAAGTGTTTATTTTTTTTACTGTATTAAAAGCCCTTTCTGTAGTGACACATAACCAACAATTGTGCCCTTAGGGTCATCGGTCTCCGCGCAAAAGTTAATCGGTCTTCAGATATACAAATGAGTTAATAATTATAAATTTCTTTTTTTTGACACAAATCTTAGAAATTGTGTCCAGTAAATATTAATAAATAATAAATCATTGTACGTCCCCATTGGATCTTCAGATAGACAATATATCTTAGTAATTAAAAATAATTTTTTATGACACAAATGTTCGAAATTGTGTCCAGTAAATATTAATAAATAATAAATCACTCTATAGCAAAAGAATATGTTGGCACAATTATGGATTTGTGCCCTTATTCTAGTATAAAACGTCCACACTCCTTTACTAATTTGTCTATGGAAAATTAGAATGTTGCCTCACCCATAAAGAAACAAGAAAACAAATTTAAAAAATGCTTACATACTTCCCCTTCACCCACAATGAAAAGTTCTAATCCAAGCTTGCACATCTGGACAGAGGAATCATAACTACAAACACAAATTTTGAATGGGCGGTGCCTAGTTCCTACTCAACTCCTCATTTTGCTCCAAATTGCACATCTAGTGTGGCTTTCTTGAGGTATTTGAATTTTATATATGTTTTTTTTTTTTGGTTCTTCTTTGGTGGTTTTAATGTCAGTAATGGAAATTTTTTATTAATTTACAATGACACTGTAATTGTAACTGTGTCCTACAATTTAATATATTTAAAGTAAAGGTAGATTTTTTGTGCCCTTTGTTTAAAATAATGTTTTAAACAAAACACTTCCCTCAATCTTCATGCCTCAGTCTCTCCTCATTTCCTTCATTCCGCATCTCTGTGTTTCCCCATTCAAAGTTTCAAACCTAGCCTCCCCTCAATTCCTCCGCCTCTCCTCTCTCTCTGGCTCTCCCTTTCCCAATCGAACCGAGCCTTTCTTCAACCCTAGGCTCTCTCTCTATATTTCCCCAAATTTTGCTATTTCCCTCTCTCTCTGTCTTTCTCACCTCTCATCTCAATTCTCAAGTCACGCAGAAACAGAATTTGCAAATCCTTCCCCTTCAAATTTCACACACTGCGAATAGGTGGGTCTCAACTCAAGTCTTCAGTCAAGTTCACACATTCTCACAGACTCTGCAAATCCTTCTCCTTCACACAGAATCTGCAAATCAGTCGGCCTCAACTCTCATCTCATCCCCAGTTCCCCTTTAATTCAATGCCTGCATAATGCGATTCCTTCCTCTCC
Organism: Malus sylvestris; assembly: GCF_916048215.2. Lineage (NCBI taxonomy): Eukaryota > Viridiplantae > Streptophyta > Magnoliopsida > Rosales > Rosaceae > Malus > Malus sylvestris. The sequence continues at coordinate 2,805,986 of NC_062264.1, read as the reverse complement.
ACTTCGTTCCAGGTAAAATGGTAATACTTTAGAACTTGTATTGGTTAATTTAGTTAATAATTTGTGATTAATTTTAGGGTTAGGGTTCGTTTGAAACACAAGGGAACTGAGTTTTTTTCTCTTTTGGGTTATAATAAAAAAGGGATTTGATCTGGTTCAGATTCAAACAGACCCATTTTTACTGCGATGCCTATTACAGTTTAACTTTTTTGAAGCTGGCTTGCTGTTATATGTCAAATATACCAGAATTTTGTTCTTAGAAGAAGTTTTGGCTTAGACTGGGACTTAGGCATACTGGGACATTATTCTTGATATATATTCAAAAGTCTATTGGTTTATAGTCTAGATGAACTGATGATCCTTTCCAAATCTCTAGGAAGCTAAAAGTGATGAACCATGGACAAACAAAAACAACCTGACTAGAAATAATCAGTTGACTTTTAGTGAGATTTCATATGCAGGTCAATGCCATGTTTAGTTGCACATTTGTGAATGCTCTATTTCTCAAAATTTTCCAACAATTAGACTCATTTTCTTCTTTCCATTTGCAGGTATATTGATGATGCATACTAGGTATGTGATTAAAGTAAGCAACTCACTTTGACCCTAAATAATATGCATACTTACATATTTCATTGATTCAGGTCATGAACTGAACTAATGTGTTATCTCATACCTAAAAGTTAATTTTACAACCCAGAGTGAGGAATATGAATCTTTGATATGGCTGATCTGGAATTTGTAGGTATTGATTTTAATTAACTCTATTTAGGTGTAATTTTGGACTGATTGTGTTTTGAATTCGACTATATTTGTTTTGGCTTCTGATAACTATATAATCAGTGTGTATCTGATGAACGAATATTGTAGTATATGTTAGCTAAGTGGGTAATATTACAATATATGTTTGTGAGATTGGGATTGTGTTGTAGGTATAAAACCGGCTCCCTGCACTAAGTAATTAAATAAAAAAACATCAGTGTATTTCAATTTTATGACTCACGTGATTCCTCCCAAACTTGATTATCTGTATGCCCTAAATTTTCATGTGCCTTACTAATTGACTGTGATTTAGGACTACAAATTTGCATCGATGGGTGTTTATGTGTTCAGAACTGATGTCCTACTTAAGCTATTAAGGTGGAGCTATCCTTCTTGCAATGATTTTGGCTTCGAGATTATTCCATCAGCTGTGAAGGAGCACAACGTCCAGGTGAGATAGCTCTTTCGATAATAGTTATTGTTTTTCTTATAGTTCATCTTCGAATATAAATATATAAGCAATTCCCCCAAGGCTGGTTTGGATTTGATAATTGAGTCACTAAGTTACGAAACGCCCTTACATGATCAGGCATATCTATTCAATGACTACTGGGAGGATATTGGAACTGTAAAGTCTTTCTTCGATGCAAACTCAGCCCTCACAAAATAGGTTGGTAATAGTTGCACTGAATCGTTCCTGTTATTCGATTATATTTTTTTTTTCTTTACGTGCATATGTGGTAACAGTTATTGATTACATTCTTTCTTTCATGCAGCCTCCGAAGTTTGAATTCAACGATCCAAAGACACCTTTCTACACCTCTCCTAGATTACTTGCCACCTACAAAAGTTGAAAAATGCAGGGTATGATTGCAAGCTTAAATTACTGTGTGACATTGGCTGTAATTTTCTGATCTCATTGCCAAATGAATTTTGCAAATTATGGATGCAATTATTTCTCATGGTTGCTTCTTGCGAGAATGTAGCGTTCAACACTCCGTTGTGGGTGTGCGCTCACGTCTAGAGTCCGGAGTTGAACTTAAGGTGAGCTACCCTTTCTACGCATTGGTAACAACAAGCTACTATATTCCAATATGTTAATCATGAAATATTTCAAGCGGCAGTTAGAATGCGATTGAAAACATAAGCATGCTGGTGTTACGAGCTTTGATCACACTTGGTTATTTTAAATCGATTTTCAGGATACTATGAATTCTCAATGTTGATTGGATGTTTGGGTAGTTCAACCTCACTGGAAATATGTGATCCTTTCCCTTTTTCATTTTTCCTTTGGTTTGGATTTCAGGAAGGTAATTGCATAATCCACTGAGCTAGGAAAAAGGGTAAAATCAACTATGAGTGGCTATATGTAGGAATGCATGGATACATTGATAGGAAAATCTCATTATTTTGTTGATCTTTTATCTTGAACGCTTGTAAACATGATGTTTATGAGGAATATTTATGTAGTTTCATTATAAACATTCCATTTCTACTATTAGATTGCTTTTTACAGCCGAGACTACCATCTTTGATTTTATGAAAATTTTAAATTTTTGGTTTTATTTCAAAATTTTACATGTCTATTTTTTTTTTAAATAGAACGTACTGGGCACAATAACAAAAATAGTGCAAACATGGATGGAAAAGGTCATCTGACAAGTTTGTCAGAACATAGACACAAAAAGGCCTTTATTTGTGCCTGCCTCTTTGAGCACCAAATAGTTTATTGTGCCCTTTTAGCAAAGGTGACGCCCATAGAGGGCACATATAGAAACTTAGTTGCTGCATTGTTGCGATTGGTCTATGGGCACGTATGTTGGTGCTCTTTGACCTCTAAGGGCACAGATAATTTATTGTGTGCAGTGTTCATATTTGTTGTAGTTGTGGTATGCCTCTTTGGTTAAATTATACTCGCTTCTCTATATCATTTAATATTTTTTGTGTACCAATTTGATTAGTGGCATTAGATATTTCTTGTGTTCCATTTTCATTGATGGCTTTATGTCACCTAATATTTCCTTTTATCCCTGCGAACTTTGGCTTTCTTGAAACTTTGCTTGACTGCATCATTGTCGACATTTACAGACAACCAAACAACAAAGACAAAAGCGGCATGGCCAACAAAAGAGAGTTCATAGACAACCAAACTAAAAGGAAAAGAAAAAGAAACAAGTGTTTCCTATTTGGCAGGGTCAATTGAAGAGAGTTCCGTTTTGGAAAATTATGTTCGTTTGTGGTTGTTGTACAGTCCTATTCTAGATTGGGAGTGTTTGTTTGCTCCTGTTTTGGAAATGTTGAAGTTTGACAGGTCCACAAGTGGAGACATTCTGACCAAGCCTTTTTTGGTAGCGTGCAAGCATACTACGCCAATTACACATACTTCATTATTCATTGCTTTAATTCTTTAGAACGATTGACCGAACCGGTTTATAGTTTTTATTTTACTATTCAACAAGGCAGGCAGGCAGGCACTTTTGTTGTTTGCTGTTTCAACGTGGTTTTTTAAAAGCATAATGCATGCTACATAGCCATGTGTTCTTATTTGTCTAACATCGATCAACATTCTGATTTTGGTTTCTGATTACGAATGCAGACCATAAGGAATTGCGACCTTCAATAATTTATTGCTCGTTTACGGAATTCAGAATTTTACACCCTTAGTCTGGAAATAAAAGAGTTGAACTGCAAACCACGTATTAAATGGTAGTGCATGTGAAACCTATCGTAAAAAACATGCAAATTAAGAAAACGCCAAATTTTTATTGCAAAATAAGTGTCTAAATTTTGCGAGGTTTCCTTTCCCAAAGAGAAGGACGATAAGAAGAATGAGGATTTGTTTGAGGGAGTTTTGGAATGAGGTGACTCAAGGTGTGTGGGACCGTGACTCAATACCTCTACAGCTCCTTCACCTCACCAAGGAGTTAGCAAAGAGATATCATGAAAGTCCAAGTACCAAAGGTGAATTTTGGTACATGGATACTCTTGATCAAATATCTACCCTGGCAATGGCACCAAGGAAGATTTACTTCCACCTGGACCTTGCAATCAGTCAGAAGATTTTAGCAATGGTGGATGAAGGTGTTACAATTCCTTCACCTCACCAAGGAGTTAACAATAGAATGCTGGAAGAGGCCATTCCTTGGTTGAAAACATGAAGAAGAAGAAGATCAGGAAGTCGAAAGCTTGAAGGAAGGTTTAGAAGTTTTTGAAAGAAAGACGAAAACGAAGGCAAAATCTGAGATATTTATAGGGGACCTCTCTAGGGGCGGATGGAAATAGGGACTAAATGGGTCCCAGGACCAACCGAGTTCGGAAAATATACATGTGAAGGTCTTTCAAGGATCTTCCGAATGTTTGGTACATGTTTTTTTTTTTTTTTTTTTTTGTCCTACTAAATGTTTGATGTAATGCATGCTAGATATATCTTGACATGTTATATGGACAACACTTGACAAATTTTTTCTATATTACTCATTTGAATGTTCTTTGGACAACTATCCATCCTCAAACGAAACACCCTTTCAGATACATTATTTGGATAAATTGTAGGATCATGGATTTCTAGAGCCAGAATAAGGTGATTGGAACACCTACCTCAAAAATTCGTTCATAAACTAAACAGCTCCAATCAAATTAAGTTGCTCAAATGAACAAATGCCACCACATCTTGCTATACATCGTGCCACAAGATTTGAACCCATTTTCAAGAAGGCACACATGTCGCTTGCAATGAGTAATTCTAACCATAATGCTACTTAGTTGTTTGTTATTTATTTCTACAATATGAGGAGGTATTAGAAGATCAATAAATTAATCTATAAATTTACATGATCACACATGTGCTACATATCATCTTTATATATAAAGTGAGCACCCTAAAATGGTGAAACATTCAAAATACCATAAATTGTCTTTTAAGAATTTCATAAATTACAATTGAACCAAAAGAAGTTAAAGTATTTAACCATATTTTTATTTTGAATTAATTTAATATTTAAAATTATTGAAAAAAAAAACAAAAACAAAACCTCCCACATTAGTGGGTGGTTTCACGTCATTAATTCATTTCTTAAAAAAAAAAAACATTTAAAAGATTTAAATTAATAAATATAAAAAGGCCAATTGTCACAAGCGTGTGGCAAGAGGCTAGTCTACAAATAATATAAAAGTTTTATTGAGAAATTGAAATAAAGGAGAGAATTCACAGAATTTAATTTAATATTTTCGTCCGATTTTACCCTCACATATTTAGTCTAATTCTGCTTTTGTCCCTCGGATTTCCTTATTTTCTTGCCTTCCTTTCCCTACTTTCACTACCCTCTCGCTCAATCCTCTCTGCTTCTGTCATTCTCTCTCTAAAAGATTCTGCCTTCTCTCTCTAAAAGTCCTCTCTCTCCTCCTTCGCCAAACCACGACGCCGTTTCTTCCCACCGTCGACCTCACCCACCTCGCCATCACCCGGCGAACTTCCTCTTTCAACTCTTTTTAACGCTTTCAAACACCCCGAACGACAAAACCACCGCTTGCTTCTTCACCAGTTCACGCAGACCACCGCCAGTACTACCACCGCTTCACCCAAATCCGACGAAGGGCGCCACAACACACGTGTGAATCTTCCTGCACCACCGGTCTCCGCAACGTTTTCCAAAACCCGCTTGACTGAAGGTAAGCGAGTTTGGTATTCTGGATTATATTGGAATTGAAGTAGGTTAATTTCCATAACTTTTTATGCTATTAAAGTTGTATGCTCTGATTATCTTGGAATTTGATTTTGATTCCCAAATTTTTGATAAAACCCCAACAGAAATTTAGGAACGTGTATTTTTTTTTTTTTTGGGGTCTTTTTGCTTCTGATTTTTTGGGTATCAACCAAGGACTGACTGAGGGATGGTTCAAGTTTTTCGACGTAATTGTTAATTTTTGTAATTTGATTATTTTGAGCTCTTATTTTTATAATTCTGTTTTTGAAGGAATTAATTGTAAATTGTTATGTTGAATTTCAGGCACGAAGCCTGGAGAGAGTTTTCGTCTGCACCAATAAGTAAAAGATTCGATATTTTCACTCTGGACTCTGGAGACTGTGGATGGCATCTGTGTAGCCATTAAAGGGTTCATAAACGAGCAGAACACTATCGAAAACGGGATTCCATCTGAGGTGGTACTCGATATTTGCTAATATTGCTCTTCTTTACTGATTTCGGTTGACATTGTGAATGTAATTGACTTTTGAATGTTTTTCGGTACAAATTTAGTTTCAAATTTTGGGTTTGCCTGGATATGTTGAAAAATGTATGCATTTGAGAGTGTGGGGGACTCACAAATGCTGTAGGTACTGAGTTTTGGGTACCGTCTGTTAATTCAGATTCATATTGGGATATTGATTCTTTGAACAATCAATTAGTGGTAACTTAGTATTTTAGCTATGAATATTGGCATTAAGTATAATCATAGATTAAGGTTTTCTTGACTTAGGGATTTGGGTTCTAGACGTTTATTCCAAATCTTATGTTCCAAATATTGTTTTCGTTTTCATTTTGGCAAAATTTAGGGAAGAAAGAATTCGATGATTTTTATGTTGTTTTTGATATTACTGATATGTGTGGGAAATCATCGAATTTGATTTTGAGCTTGTGCTGCTTGTCAACCATGTGTAATGCTGAATGATGAAACAATGATTAACAGCCGTGTGTAATGATTAACTCAGCTTGCGCTGCGAACCACTTGCTACTGAATTGGAATTTAGTTCCTTTGTTTCTGGCTGGGCAGGAGATTGCAGCATGCAAAATCAAGCAAGCAGAGTTTTTGTTGTTTTGTTATTTAAAAAGTTACGTTTTTATTTAGGAAGTTTTGGATCCGAGATAATGCCCAAGTTAAGTATTTTGGGTGGATTTGAATTTAAAATTGTTTATTTTTTATTATTTTTTGGGTCTTCTTTCTTCTGATTTTTTGGGTATCAACCAAGGACTGACTGAGTGAGGGTTCAAGTTTTTCAATGTAATTGTTAATTTTTGGAATTTGATTATTTTGAGCTCTTATTTTATAATTCTGTTTTTGAAGGAATTAATTGTAAATTGTTATGCTGAATTTCAGGCACGAAGACTGGAGAGAGTTTTCGTCTGCACCAATAAGTAAAAGGTTCGATATTTTCACTCTGGACTCTGGAGACTGTGGATGGCATCTAGCCATTAAAGGGTTCATAAACCAGCAGAACAGTATCGAAAACAGGATTCCATCTGAGGTAGTACTCGATATTTGCTGATTTTGGTTGAATTTGTGAATGTAATTAACTTTTGAATGTTTTTCGGTACAAATTTAGTTTCGAATTTTGGGTTTGCCTGGATATGTTGAAAAATATACACATTTGAGAGTGTTGTGGACTCACAGATGCTGTAGGTACTGAGTTTTGGGAACCGTCTATTAATTCAGATTCATATTGGGATATTGATGCTTTGAACAATCAATTAGTGGTAACTTAGTATATTAGCTATGAATATTGGCATTAAGTATAATTATGGAGAATGCGAAATTATCCTTTTGTTGGTTTTACAAGCATAAGTGAATGATGAGCACTCAACCCAGCAAAAATCTTTGCTTTTCAGCAAAATTTTTAAATAGGGGAGACATTGGTGTTTTCTTGTATGTACTTGCTGTCTGATGATAAAATTATGGGATTTTTTTAGTGTTTCATTGGTGCATTATTGTTGTCATGGCGTCCGAGGATGCGTACCTACAACATCTGGTGGCTGGGTATGTTTTTTGTCTCAGGAAAAGTTTGTTCTGTAATAAGAAATACATGATTAATAATGTAGTTTTATTTTTGTTTTGTTAAGGCACCAAGTCCCAACTCAGGTGTACAATCTGTTAACTCCCCTACAAAACGGATCAACAATAATGTAAGTCTTTAGAATTGTACATAAATGTTGAGTTAGGTTTTATGTCTTTAGAATTGTACATAATGTTGAGTTATGAGATTTATTTGTTTAATACCATATAATATTTTACAGGAATTCATTTTTAGTTTTGGTGCCAAGTTTGAATATGAGCATCACTGTTCATCCGGCAGACTCAGGATTAAATTTGGCTCAAAAAATTAGTGTTGAAACGGGAGAAGACCTGAACCAATTAGTAATGGTAACACATGGTTATCATATTATGCGTCATATAGAATTAGGAGAAATTCCGGGGATTAAAGATTATAGAGATATAAATATAGGGTCAATGGTTAGTGGAATGTATCCATATCCTCTGTACCCAGCTGAGTCAACAATTAGATACACACTATTTATGGATGTACCAGTAGCTATTGATAGGTTGTCTGTAGAAATGTTTAGCAGTTTGAACGAATGGGCTGTTGAATATTTTGGGACTCCTGCTAGCTTTAGTTTGAGAGACAAAGAGGGTGTGGTGGTGACCCACCCGCAGTCACCCAACAACCATCCTCCAGCACCCTTCCCACCTCAGCAGCCCCAGCATCCCACTCTAGCTCCCTCCCCACTTCACCAGACGAATGACCACCAACCTTGCATGAACCTCCGACATAGATACACACTATTTATGGATGTACCAATAGCTAGTGATAGGTTGTCTGTAGAAATACTTAGCGGTTTGAACGAATGGGCAGTTGGATACTTTGGGACTCCTGCTAGGTTTAGTTTGAGAAATAAGGAGCATTTGGCGGTGACCCACCAACAGCCTCTCAACAGCCATCCTTCAGAACAATGACCGCCTACCCCGCCTGGTCCTATGACGTAGCCCCCGACTTGCTGAAAGGTCAGAGAAAACTAAAGTACCACTAAGGCTATTTCTTGTTTTGTGACTTTTGCTTTAGAATTACCCAAAGAAAAGAAATTTTTTTCAATTGATCTCACATGCTTTATTGGTTATATTCGTAGGTATTAACAGCCAAGTCAGGAGAAGAAGATTGACGTGATACATAGACAACCAAACTAAAAGAAAAAGAAAAAGAAAAAGAATCAAGTGTTTCCCATTCGGCAGGGTCAATTGAAAAGAGTTCCGTTTTGGCAAATTATGTTCGTCTGTGGCCGTTGTAAGGTCCTGTTCCAGTTCGGAAGTGTTTGTTGGCTCCTGTTATGGAAATGTTGAAGTTTGTCAGGTCCACAAGTGGAGAGATTCTGACCTAGGCTTTCTTGGTCGCGTGCAGGCATACTAGGCCAATTGCGCGTACTTGATTATTCATTGCTTTAATTGACCGAACCAGTTTTTATCGGCTTGATCCAGTTCAATGTGGAAGCACTTGGGATAGTGTCTATGTTGGACTTAAATTTCTATGCTCAACTTAAATGTCTATGTTGGCCTAGTTTTAATGTATTTTTAAGTTCTCCATCCATTGAAAGCAGTTGTTTTATGCTAAGTTTCTCTCTTGTTCCAGAATCTAAGCATTGTAGAAAGTAGAGAACTCATCTGAAAGCTTGAAGCTATTACATTTATTAAATCTGAAAGCATTTGTGTTTTCCCATCTTAGAGAAAAGCCCTCCTCAGTATATCGTTACTGTTTTGAATGATAAAGGAAAATTCTGAAAACTTGCAGCAAAAGTCTTGCTTCATCCGCTCGTTTTATCATAGGAAAACTAATGAAAAGTGTTTGAAATTTTTTTATTATTTAATTATTACACTTGATTGTTTTCGTATTCCCATCTTTTTCATCACTGAAAGAAATGTCAAATGAAAAATCTCTTTGGTGAGAAAACTCAACTTATTAATCACTACAATGACAGCAGCATCGGACGGAGAGAAGCTCGTGGAGGTGATCGAGGGCAATGGTGGTATAAAGAAAATTTTCACTATCTTTACACCTCTACTTTAAGAGACTCGCAGGTTTTCGGTAACAAATTTTCTTCTGTTGCAGAATTAAGTGAGGCTCTTAATGTTAGACTTAAACATCCTTGTGAGTTTTGTTCGGAATGCTCAAGTTTGAGGGTTTTCCCCCACTGTTTTGGTTGACCTACTCCATTGTATTGCATGGTAACACAAGTCGTCGTTCATTGTTTTGACAGTGGCTACTTCGGGCTTGGATAAATCTCAACTTAGTTATGGGGGAGGTTGTTGAGATAAAAACGTTATGCAACTTAGTTATGGGGATAAAACTCAACTTAGTTATGGGGAGGTTTGAATCGAAGAAATAGTATTGAAGATAAAAACGCTAACCATCCAAATCATCTACAAAAATCTTTCACAAGTGAGCGGTTAAAATTTAACCAAATAAAATTTAAGAGATTTAGTTAAATCTCAACCTTTATTTTGTGTTCTGATGGTCAAGATCAAGAGAGCATCACTGCACATGCATCGATGGTTTTCCATGCATTGGTATTGTGGTGAGTGGATGGAAGTATTACCACTCTCTAATGAAAATAGAGGCTTGGGCTTAATTGTGGGACGGCCTATTGGTTAGGCTTGATCAGTATCAAGGATATCTCTTGGGTTAGTGACTCAAGAGTGAATTTAGTGCGGGGGAATCAAGAAAAAATGGTTTCTCAGTACTTCTTTAGAAACTAGGACGGAATGATCTTAACTAGTTTGAGAGAGGGTGTACAAAAGATGTATTGTGTTAAATACGGGCTTCGATTTTTTCGTGTACTGTTGTACTTTCCTTAAGAATTAATGCAAAAAAGAAACAAAGCGATTTACGCTAAATCTTTCAATCAGGGAATAGATGCATGATAGATTGGTAGGGAGAACGAAAAAACATGAAGCAAAATACGTTTATAAATTGAAAAATGGTAGGGAAAATCACAAACCATATCCTGTCCAAATTTGCAATACCCTAAAAAATCCATGTAAAAATACTTATTTTAATGAACAGCAGATAGATACACAGTTGAATATCAGAGTACGCCATGAATAAGACTAACAAAATAAGAATTTTATTAAATAAATGAGAATGCCGAAACGGCTACAAAACCCTAAAAGCTACATTATGACTGACTTATTTTCTAATGAATAACAAAACACTCTATTTATAATAAACTAACCCTAACCCTAATGCTAACAGGCTAGGTCCAAACTAAACTTATAAGAAAACCCAAACAATATAATACCTAAAATACTAATATATTCCAACAGCCCTCGTCAAACTCATGGCGGTATACGACATGAGTTTGCAAACATGTAGATGCGGACTGGCTCCGTTAGACGGATTGGCAGACATGCAAACTTAACTTAACTTGATTCTTGACTTGACTTGATTGACAAACTGGAAAACTGGTTCTTGATTCTTGATTCTTGATTCTTGACTTGACTTGACATGATTTTTTATTTTGGCTGGCAAACTGGTTCTGGTTCAAACTGGCTAGTTTGAGAGTATGGAAATAACCCATCACTAAACGGACGAGATTTCCATATCTCAATTGTAGCAATGAACGAAAACAAAATACTACCACTCAAGTGGTCACAGATCCAAACACTCGAGTGATGGTCACAAAACAATTCCAAATAGGCCAACCAACAATTCATGAAGGCCTAAAACAAACTTAAACCATTTTTTTTTCTTTTGCTCGTGTGGGCCTCAAACCAAAAAACCAACGTTTTTTTTTCCTTTCTTTTCTATTTTATTTTTCTCTCTTTTTTTCCTTTTTTTATTTTTTTCAAAATCTTCTTCCCTTCTCTTCTGTGCATCTGCAAACTAGTGCAACAATCATCAAACTGCATTGGAACTCCAGTACAATCGTTGGAAAAACAAAAACAACAAGAATAAGGTTTTCAAACTAGCACCGGCAGGGTTGCAGTGGTTCAACAGATCCAACTCATGGGAGTCGACTATAGGACTAGTCGGTGCGGAAACGAAAGACGACAAAGTTCAAGGCTAGTCTGACAACGGGTGATGATGGACAGCGGCGGCGAGAACCGATTGCAGTGATGCGGGACAGAAGCGATGCAGCAAGGATGGCGACGGAGCGGCGGGCATGCAATCCTGGGTCAGTCGAATCTGGGTGATGGGTTAGCACGGGAGATTCAAGTAGGTGGCGAGACTGGTTCAAGGCGTTGGACAGAACGGTGGCTGGTGGTCTGATGTGAGATGGTGGTGCAGTGGTGTAGTTCAGAGGTGGGTCGATCTGGTAGTGGACAGGCTAGTGCGGGTCGAGCAGCACTGATGGTACTAGCAGGCTGGGGCAAACAGAAGAAAACCTTTTTCTAAAACAAAACCTTATCAAAACTAATACAGAGCAAACTAAAAAAAAACAAGCTAGCTACCAAGAACATATCCAATCCCGAAGAATCAAACCTGCTCTGATACCAAGTTGAATATCAGAGTGCGCCATGAACAATACTAATAAAATAAGAATTTTATTAAACAAATAAGAATGCCGAAACGGCTACAAAACCCTAAAAGCTACATTGTGACTGACTTATTCTCTAATGAATAACAAAACACTCTATTTATAATAAACTAACCTTAACCCTAATGCTAACAGGCTAGGCCCAAACTAAACTTATAAGAAAACCCAAACAATATAATACCTAAAATACTAATATATTCGAACACCCCCCCCCCCCCCCGGTCAAACTCATGGCGGTATACGACATGAGTTTGCTAACAAGCAGATGCGGACTAGCTCCGTTAGACGGATTGGCAGACATGCAAACTTAACTTGACTTGACTTGACTGGCAAACTGGAAAACTGGTTCTTGATTCTTGATTCTTAACTTGACTTGACATGATTCTTGATTCTGGCTGGCAAACTGGTTTTGGTTCAAACTGGCTAATGTTGAGAGTATGGAAAAAACCTGTCACTAAACGGACGAGATTTTCATATCTCAATTGTAGCAATGAACTAAAAAAAAATACTACCACTCGAGTGGTCACAGATCCAAACACTCAAGTGACGGTCACAAAACAATTCCAAATAGGCCAACCAACAAATGCAGACCTAAAACAAACTTAAACCATATTTTTTTTCTTTTGCCCGTGTGGGCCTCAAACAAAAAAACCAACGTTTTTTTTTTCTTTTTTTCTATTTTATTTTTCTCTCTTTTTTTTCCTCATTCTTTTTTCTTCAAACACCACGTCTTTTTATCCTATTTTTTTTTCCAAAATCTTCTTCCCTTCTTTTCTGTGCATCTGCAAACTAGTGCAACAATCATCTGACTGCATTGGAACTCCAGTACAATCGTCGGAAAAACAAAAACAGCAAGAATAAGGTTTTCAAACTAGCACCGGCAGGGTTGCAGTGGTTTGACAAATCCGACTCATGGGAGTCGACTGTGGGACTAGTTGGTGCAGAAACGAAACACGGCAAAGTTCAGGGCGAGTTTGACAACAGGTGATGGTGGACATCGGCGACGGGAACCGATTGCAGTGATGCGGGACAAAAGCGGTGCAGCAAGGATGGCGACTGAGCAGCGGGCATGCAATCCTGGGTCAGTCGGATTTGGGTGATGGGTTGGCGCAGGAGATTCAAGCAGGTGGCGAGACTGGTTTGAGGTGTTGGACAGAACGGTGGCAGACCGGTGGCTGGTGGTCTGATGTGAGATGGTGGTGCAGTGGTGTAGTTCAGAGGTGGGTCGATCTGGTAGTGGACAGGCTGGTGCGGGTCGAGTAGCACTGATGGGACTAGCAGGCTGGGGCAAACAGAAGCAAACCTTTTTCTAAAACTAAACCTTATCAAAACTAATACCGAGCAAACTAAAAAAAAAAAAAACAAGCTAGCTACCAAGAACATATCCAATCCCGAAGAATCAAACCTGCTCTGATACCAAGTTGAATATCAAAGTGCGCCATGAACAAGACTAACAAAATAAGAATTTTATTAAACAAACGAGAATGCCGAAACGACTACAAAACCCTAAAAGCTACATTGTGACTGACTTAGTCTCTAATGAATAACAAAACACTCTATTTATAATAAACTAACCCTAACTCTAATGCTGACAGGTTAGGCCCAAACTAAACTTATAAGAAAACCCAAACAATATAATACCTAAAATACTATTATATTCCAACATACACAAGTTCCCTCCATTAACATATAACAAGTCACTAGTTTTTTCTCTTAATTCCCCATGCGGATGACGCACCGGATGGACTGTCCAGAAAGCATTAAGTCGAATGCTTTGTTGATGTCGGCGAACGAGACCGGGTGAGTGATAAATTTATCCAGTTCCAGCTCCTGCAAAGATCAACACAAGGCGAGTCTTACCGCATTATTGTGTGGTTTCGGAAATAGAAAGGGAAATACGAACTACCTTGTTCATGTACTTCTCCACAACACCTGGTAGATCGGTGCGAGGCTTGTAGTTACCGTAGAAGGTACCCTTAAGAGTCCTCTCATTCAGGAAATTCATTGGATGGGTTTTGAATGCATCATCTTTGTTTGGCACACCAACCAGTACCGCAAGACCCCAACCCTAAATTTAGAAAGAATAGAAACAAAGAAAAGTAAAATTTAGATTTGAATAGCAATGTTATTCCAGCATTATATCCAATTAAACAACAAAAGAGGCTGATAATTACTTACATCACGAACACATTCAAACGCAGAAATCATCGCCTGAATGCTTCCGGTGCACTCGACGCTCCTATCAACTCCACCATTGGTCATCTCAGCAATCACCTTTTAATCAAAGCCAAACGTTAGTCGCTGCTGATAGCCGATAATTATTAACACTAAATGCAAGTATTAAAAAAGAAGACAAGGACCAAATGGGGAAAATGGGAATGCTTGGCTCTAAGTGATCAGACACAAACATAAAATTAAATTGATTTATGTAACTAACCTCTTGCACTGGTTTGTTATGATCTTTCGGATTCACAAATTCATTCACGCCAAACTTCTTGGCTGCCGTAAAGTATAGAAACCATTAGAAATTATTTAGTGAATGGCATCTCAACCGGACATGAAGAGCTAAGTCCTTATTCGTTAAATAGATGTATGATCGAATTGACTGACCTTCTTCAAAGCGATTGGAATTCAAATCAACACCGATGATCCTTGAACAGCCCGAAATCCTTGCACCTTCGGCGGCCTAAAAGAGTAACAAGAGGAACAAAAAATCATTATGATACTCCAAACTATCTAAAAGAGCCATAATAGAGGAGCAATAAGAATGACTTACAGCAAGACCAACAGCTCCCAATCCAAAAATGGCAATAGATGAACCCTTTTTCGGTTTTGCAACATTCACAGTGGCACCAAGACCTTCAAATACACCAACGAAAACAATAATTGATTACTCTAGAAAGAAAATTTGAAACACCATTAATTTCTGATTGTAAGTTTCTAACTGTTAAAATGTGAGAAGTCTTTCGAACCTGTGCATATTCTGCAACTAAAAACGCAAACTTCGTCAAGGGGAGCAGCCGGGTTGACCTTAGCAACGGAACCAACATGACAAACGGTGTACTCACTGAAGGTGGAGGTACCAACAAAGTGATAAATTGGCTTTCCATCCTTGGAGAACCTGGACTGGCCATCATTCAGCATAGCACCCCTATCAGTGTTGATCCTCAGTAGATCACACATGTTGCTTTCCTCCGACTTACAGTGCGTGCACTCCTTGCACTCCCCGGTGAACACAGGGAAGACATGGTCACTCGGCTGGAGTTCAGTTACACCCTCGCTTACGCTTTCCACAACTCTAAACACAAAATGACAAGCAAACAAAATTTAGAAACGTAAACACACTGAGTAAAATGGAAGCAAATACGTAGGGAATTACAAATTATGTAGTTTTAATATTCAGAGATCATGTACATACCCTCCAGCTTCATGACCGAAAATGCGAGGAAACAGTGGTTGTTGTCCCTGTGACATAGCATACATGTTTCAGTTTCAACAGCTCACATTCTAAGCACGAAAATGCCATGTATAGGATTTATCATCGCATTAGATTTAGCACTCAAAATGCAGTGAAAATTTATGGTTAGAAAACAAACAACTTGACTAATCAATTGCAAGTTATGGACAAAGCATTATAATTTATAAACATGTGAAATGTCATGCTTAATATTAAAGTAGACATGGCATTGGAAGTTGAAATTTTTACTTTGACTTCCCAGAAGTAGACATCGGTGTGGCAAAGAGAGGTGAAGAGGATCTTCAAGCGAACTTCATGTTTCTGCGGTGGTGCCATGCAACATCCCACATCGTCCAGGGAAGTGAATCCTGTAAGCCTTATATGTCTATTCTCATCTCTACCTAACATGAGGCCTTTTGGGAGCTCACTGACTTCGGGTTCCATCGGAACTCCGAAGTTAAGCGAGTAGCGCGTGAGAGCAATCCCATGATGGATGACCCATTGGGAAATTCTAGTGTGAGTTCCCAAAAAAAAAACCGTGAGGGCGTAGTCTGGGCCCAAAGCGGACAATATCGTGCTACGGTGGTAGAGCGAGCTCGAGATGTGGTGGACCCTGGGCCGGGATGTGTCTGATTGGTATCAAAGCGTGGTTTGTTCAGAGTATACTTAGGATTCTCTTCTATTCTCATAAAGTGTCGGTTTTGACATCATTTGGATGTTAGGACTTATAGATTTGGTGCCATTCGGCGTAGTTATGCTAACCTTTCTCTATTTGAATTGTCACATTCTGACTGAAATATAAGAATTCGTGTCGGGATTGTGCCTCAGCAGTGATGAATTGGATTGTTGGACGACTTTCAACATTAGATCGATACTCCGCAACATGTGTTCCTTAGGAATTGCGGGCAGAGTGGATCTACATAAGAGCGTTTGGAAACGGAAAAACTTAAGTGGTTTGAATTTGGAAGATCTGAAGCGATGATATCACTCTGCGACATGCGTTCCTTAAGAATGGCGGGCAGAGTCATATCTCTTGGGAATTGCTCGAAACATTCGAAGTGCGTGCTAAAGAAGCGAGTAAGTGCTAGTGGTGACGGCGGTTAGTAGGTGGTAGTTGGTGAGAGCAAATCAATGTTCTCGGACTCGTTTCCACTAAGAACATGCGTGTGAATCTTTAGAATGAATCTTCGGTGATTGTTCTATCGATAACCTTCTTGCTTACTCTAACGACGAAGTCAAGTTCATTGACCTTTGACTGTCAGCTTCACATCAAATTCTTCGAGTGTTGACTTCGTTTACAATAATTGCTTTTCTTGGGAAACTCCTTGGTAGCAGATGATATTCTCATCAATTTTCCAATGGGAGTTGCGATTCCTATTGTTGTTGTAACTAGACTTAGATGATGAAGATCCATACTTGTTTGGATAAACAAACTTCTTGAATTTCACTTGGATCTAATACTCGGTGGTAAACCCTAACTCCTTGTCCATGCACTTTTCAGTAAAGTTGAATTTACCCTCTTACTTCTAGCCCAACTGACTAGTGCTCTTGTCCACTACCTGTTCAGTCTTGTAATTTTCAGTGTAATGGCTTGAGGCTCTACCATATTCATCGTTGTACAAAGATCGAGCTTTACTCTGAACTTCTCTGGACTCATTGAACTTTGGTTTCCTCAAGGGCATCACTTTAAGGTAACCAATAGTGCCACTGCATACATTTGCAGGCTGCTTTGTATCTTTCTTCTTCGTCATTCTGCTGATTTAGAGGTTCTATGTTTAATTTTTGAACTTTGAAACAGCTTTCACAAAGTATTGTGAATTTCGAATTGTCTTAGGCCGCATCAAATCTTATTAACAGTTCTTAACTATTCTTGAGATTAGACCTATTTTCTTTTGGCTAAGAAACTAGTCGATCTTACTGTGATGATTAACCAAATAATCACAGATAGTGACTCCTATTTTTGGATCTTCACCTTCATTCGCTTGTTTGTTTCTTAATGTAAACTGGATCATGTTGGAATAATACACCGAGGATGAAAAAGAAAAAAACGTTTGTTCTCGGCATGGTTTCTAGTTCAAATCCCAATATCTTGTACTCTAGATTGTAATGGACTTGTTTTGACCCTTAAATTCTTGAGTGTTCTTTCAGCCTTCTCGACATGGTTCTCGCTCAATCAATGAGAAATTCACGATCGATCGATTTGACGGAAGTGTGCGCCCAATTCTTATAGATTCGGACAAGTATAGTTAAGGCATAACCTTTTCACAAGCTTACCAGAAAGAATTCCATGTGGGTGTGAAGTTAAGTCGTCTTTTGGTAAAAGATTGTTGAAGATTGTAGTGTAAGTGATTAGTTGATTGCATCACTATCTTCATGTTGAATTGAATGGTCACCACTCATTATCTTGCTACAATTCATAACCATCATATCGTACTCTGGTAGACTTTTTCGATGATGTAATGTGTTCGCCTCAACGCAACTTTCCACTACCTCTCACCAGCTGCCTTCGTTTTGAGAGCACGTGGGCATGAGGTTTAAGCGGTCTTTAAGTAAGAGTTGGATGAAGGTTTTGTACAGAAGGTTAGCAGATTGTATCACCATCTTACTATAATTCATAGGCATCACATCGGTTCTTTTCCAACGATATATGTTTGTCTCAAAGCATATTTTCACTTCTTCACTTCCGAACCTTATTGTTATGAGTAGGCGGATGTCGAAACACTTCTAGCAAATCTATTTGGTGCACTCTGGGATGGCACTACAGCACGGTTGAGGCGAGAATTGGATAATCTTTACAGCTCTCTCAAAAGGTGTGTGTTCTCTTTTGTTTTTAGGTTGATCATTTACGAGTCGTTCTTCTTTCCATCAACTCTGGCCTTGTTTGACTAGAAATCTGCAACTAAGCAAAAATGGAGAAGTGGTTTGAGCACTACAACAACTCCCAAGAAGTACTGCTTGTCGAGGAGGATGACTTATCATTTTCTACTTGCTTGGTTCGAGCTTTTGGGTCTCCTATTAACATAGTAGCCACTTCTCTTGAATCTCAAGGTATAGTTTTCAAATGGGTTCTTTATTGGTGAAACTCTGGAGTAGTTGGTCACATTTGGAAGAACAGAGGAGAATATGATGCTTGGTGCTGGATGTAGTTGTTACAACGATAGTTTTTATTTTGTTTGGTTGGGTACGACACTTTTGTGACATTGTACGAAAGTTTTCTACAGGCAACATTGGTTGGCAGAGGAGTATTATGATCTGGTATTGGGATGATTAAATTTACGACATGTGAAATTGTGCACCCTCAGGAAATTACTGCTTGCTTATCGAGACAACAATGTGTTGTCGATATTGCAGGCTGCAAACTGTGATATCAATAGCTTATTCGTTGGTTTCATTAAGAAAGTAGGCAGGAAGACCCGTCTTTAGCAGTGGTTACAGATTTGTTAGTGTTGGGGCTCGACCTAAAAACACATATGTTCTCGGAGTACGTGAGGTTACGAATTCTTGCGTGAGACCCACTTCCATTTTCGATTTTCGATTTTCAGTATAAATATAATTTTCTTATTATAGTTATATATTTGTTTTAGACATTACAAATGTTTTGGGGGGAAGTATTTTTGTTTTCGGTTTTAAGTTTAGCACGAGTTTTCAACCTATATGTTAGTACATATTTATTTTGATGTTATCGTATTTTACGTACGTACTTTTGACCCTACGTCAATATATATGTTTTCGACTTTATATCATTATAAGTATGTTTCTACTTTTACACTAATGGGGAAGAAAGTAAGAGCTTGGAGGCATGATAGAGGATTTTGCAACCCACTCGCGACGGTGTGGCATATTTTCTTTGATGCACCCAGTTTGACTTGATTTCTCTTTATACGTATACATATATTCTTCTTCATATTTTTTTGAGTATTTCAGTTTAGTAAGTGATTTTAAACTTCGAGGACGAAATTCTTTTAAGGGGCGTAGATTGTTAAACCCCACCCCCGAATTTATATGTAATTTTATAATTTCCCAAAGTTTTATTGAAAATTTCATTTTGGTCCCCTAGCTTGACTAAATTTGGACCCTTTATCTAGATTCCTAAACTCCCTCAAACTGCCACGTGGCAGCACCCTAACAAACCTCATCTCTCTCTCTCTTTCTCTGTCCCCTACCCCGTGACTTCTTCTTCTTCTTTCTATCTCTGCTCTCATCTTTCTCCCTCTCTTCACCGAGACGCACACACTAACACACACCCACTCACACTCAGCTGCACAACCATCTGCGAGGAAGACGCCATCACCATCATTGATCATTCCTCGTCCTTCGTTCTCTCTCTTTCCCATGGCTGCAAAGACAAAAACCCAGAAACTCTCCAGCGAGATTTTCGTGTTTTTCCGGCTAGGTGAGCCTCAGGATTCTCTCTTTCCGTTTTAAATTGATGCTTGAGTTCGATTGTTGAGAGATTTTCATGTGGTTGGCAAGGTTTAATTCGAAATTGAGTCGGAGGAGAGCTCACCCATCTCCGGCGAACCTGTGTGAGTTAAGGGATTTTCCAGTTGTCTCCGGTCGTTCTACGGTAAAAGGAAGGTATAAACACACTCCTATCGTCTTGTGTTTCATTTTAATAACTAGATCGAACCCTAAAGGCTATGTTTACATTCGGTCGGAGCTGTAGAAGCTCCGGCATTCTTCTCCAGTACACCCAAGGCCTTTCAGGCCGTTTCCAAGGCTCACGGGCCTTAGGCCTGTTGTGAACCAGCCCAAACCCTTTCCCTTTTCAGTTTTTATTTATTTATTTTTGTTATTAATTGTTTTAAGACCCAAAAGGCTTTCGGGCCGTTTTGTTTAGGGCTTGTGGACCATTGACCCAACCCAAAACCTTTTTAGGTTTTATTTAATTCTTGTTTTAAAATTTGGGCCTTGGGCCATTTCTGTTTGGGGTTTTAAGCCCAACCCCTAAAAACCCATCACCCTAAACCTATTTCCCTAAACCCTTAGGGCCCTATAGGCCCAACCCAAATCCAAACCCTATGCCCATACCCGTTTGACCCAGTTGACATTTGACCGTTGACTTTGACTTTGACTTTGACTGTTGACTTGATCGGTCAACGGTCAATGTTGACTTTTAGAGTTGACTTTTTGGGGTTTCGTCCAGGACCTCTCCTAGGCTAATTTCGACGTCCTGGACCCTTTTTTGAATTTTGTTTTCCCAAATTCAATCGTTTGAATAGAGTTTAACTAAAGGTACCCCCTTTATGTGATTAAGTGCAATTATTGGCGGTGATTCCGTTATTCCATTTTGGTACAGCTTGGCATCATCTGTGTACGGTGAGTGGACCTCTTCTAAAATTACATGATTTCATAGTTTAATTGGATAAATGAATAGCATGCCTTACGAGTTTATGAACTGATTTTATGTTAAGCATGTTTATGGAAAATGTTGTTTATCGTCTCGTTTTTGGTGAGGAATTAATTATTGGCCTATATTGAGCTATATTTTAATATATCGTATTTTCTTTAAAAACCATGAACTGGTAGACTATCTAATGGATTACAATAGGATGCTAGAACATGTTTTCAAAACCCCTCTTTATAGTATAGACGATGGATGACTTTATGCTATGAAGTGGTTATTTATGAGAGGCGTAACTATTTGTGCATACCTAGTGGACACTATGCTGCCTGGGGCGAGGATCTGGTGTTGGTAGATAAGCCAAGAGAAATAATCCCTAGCTACGGGCTGAAGGAGACAGAGCAGGCATTGGGCTGGGAGTTGGTAATCTCTGGCTACGAGCGCAGAGACCACGGTGCTAGCATAGGGCCGGGAGTTATATTTATTCAGTGATCTTACTGGCAGCACGCTGCACTTACGAGATGATCTGTGAGACTACTGATGCTTTGGTTTCCATGATATGTCTTTTGAGATGTTTATGGCATGCTAGGGTTTTCAGAGACACCTATCATTTATTACACTAGTAGTTTTCATTATTAAAACCTTGGGGGTTAGTATGTTTGTAACTGTTTTTGTATTATGTATGTATATAAACTTGGTCCACTCACCCTTGTTTTGCGCCCCCTTTCAGGATTTAGAATTGAGGCATACGATCCCGACGTCAACGCTTTCGCATTGGCATATTCGAGTCCTCTCGGTGTAGGACCCACATCCTTTTATTTATTAAATTTTACATTAATTCTTTGAGAACTCTAGTTAGTTGTATGCTCTGAACACGTTTCTAAATTATTAATCATTGTATTTTAAATTCATAACCCTTATTTATTTCTTATTCTTAACTTTTGTATCAATTAATGGCTTTCGTCGCCCTCAGGTGTCGGCCAACACGTGTCTATCTTGGTATTCGGGGATGCGCTGTCACAGTCATGCTTTCGCATCCATGTGCGAAATCCAACTAATCCTCAAACGGGAAACTAAGTTTTACTAAAAATAAAAAACAAGTACGAAGTTAATTTCAATTAACTCCGTACATCACAACACATATTTGTACGTCACGTACAAATTTAACAATATAATATAAATATAATTTCACAACACAATATAAACATAACAAACTAAGTTCAACATAATTTAAGTAATTTTATATATTTAAAAAATAAAATGAAGAAAATATCTTCTCAATCGTTCTCCACCAATCGCTAATCACACAATATCCCTATAGACAACGAAATTAATGGCCTTAGTATGAATTTACATTAATACTTTTACCCAAACGACAAAAAAGGCTTAACAGACACACCGAGATAGCTCGATCAACGTAGAGAAGAAGATGGAGGGAGTATTAGATGATGAAATTGAGAGAAAATGGAAATGACGGATGCCAGATTGCGCAAAATCGAAAGGATGAGTGCAGAGGCACAATTTGCAATTTTTTTTGCAGTTTGCCTCTACACATGGCTGAATCCAAATTAAAAAGTTCACTTTTGGACAAATGATTTTGCACGACAAAAAAAGAAACATTCGTTGCGCAAGTTTACCATTTTTTAATTTTATTTCCTTTACTTTACAATTTATTATTTTCAACAAATTGCGCGACGAAAACATGTATTGTCGCGCAAAGCATATTTTTTAATTTTTTTTCTGTCTTTATGTTTTATTTGTATGTATT
Organism: Malus sylvestris; assembly: GCF_916048215.2. Taxonomy (NCBI): domain Eukaryota; kingdom Viridiplantae; phylum Streptophyta; class Magnoliopsida; order Rosales; family Rosaceae; genus Malus; species Malus sylvestris. Next base: position 2,783,358 of record NC_062264.1, on the reverse strand, counting down.
GTAAATTTTTATTTTATTGTAAATAAAAAAACTCAAACCTAATTAAACATTAAATTAATTAACAAAACACATTAACTGTCCCAAATAGAAATTATAATTAATGTAAATATTAATACTCATCCACATAACATTAATTAATTAATTTAATTAAATATGAAGTCCACAAAATCTTATTTATAAAAAAAAAAAAAAAAACAACCCTCCTCAACTTCAATCCCCCGTCGCCCGCAACACATCAAACTTCCACTACTGGAAACGCTGCTTGAAAAGCCCATCCACATAAATCTGTTGCTTCTCATCGGTTTCATCAATATCCCAATGAACCTACATTAATGCCAATAACAATAAATTGGTAATTCAAAAAATATTACGTTTGAACAAAAATAATTATTCATTATTTACTTCAAACTAACTGATAACTCCCTCACCATGGAATTCTTCAACTCCTCAGGAACTTTTTTTGAAGACTCAAACTTGGCACCAAATTCCCAATGTGATACCTAAATTTGGCGTACGCTGCATCCATATTTTTGCCTTCAAAGTAGGGCATTTGCTTCCATCGATACCTCTCTGATCGCACTACAAGTTTTTTTTTTTTTTTTTTTTTTTTTGCCAGAACCTTCTCTATAATCGGCCATTCTTTTTTAGGGTTCTGAAATTGCGTTTATATAACACTAAGACACCTTTGCGCGACGAACCCATTTGTCGTGCAAATCTCATGTTCGTCACACAAAATTCATCATAAATGCACAATAAATGGGAAGGTTTGAATGCAGTCTGACCGCGCTTTGCGTGACAAACATATTATATTCGTTGCACAATATATTGCGCGACGAATGAAATGATTATAAATATAAAGTTTATGTAAACATAGATATCTATGTTTACGTAAACTTTTTAATTACAAACAAATATTTAGATACTATTAATGTCACATCCCGGCCTGGGCTCGACCACTTCCTGAGCTCAGCTTCGCCGTAGTACGATATTGTCCGCTTTGGGCTCCTATCACACCTTCACGGTTTTGTTTCTGGGAACTCACACGAGAACGTCCCACTAGGTCACCTATCCTGGAATTGCTCTCGCGCAAAGCTTAACTTCGGAGTTTCGATGAACTCTGAAGCCAATGAGCTCCCAAAAGGCCTCGTTCTAATTGAAGGTGGGCATGTACATATAAGGCTTACAAGATCCTCACCCCTGGGCGATGTGGGATCTTACAATTAATACCTTAAATATTTATTCTAAAATTAATTAATACTTTAAATATTTATTCTATAAATAATTAATACCTTTAAATATTTATTTTATAAATAATTAATGCCTTAATCCATGCAATTATTTTCAACATAAGTACGATATTAATTGAAGATTAAAACACACATATAAATCAAGAGTAGCTAGGGTGCTAACATTAGGTCTCAATAAAAAAAACCTAATAGAAATTGAAACCTAATTAAATCCAAATAAATATCTTATAAAAAATAAAAATAAAAACCTTAAATTTAAATATTGTCATACAAAACATAAATTTTAAACTACTATTTGGATTCCTGATCCATTCGCAAGACTTCATAGTGCCACCGATTGTAACCTCCCTCCAACGCATCCTCCAGCAACTTCATCAATTGTTCTTTCAGTTTATTATAAAAAATATACTTACACTGTGACACATATATGCAAATAATTAATTCCAACATATCACTAAAAATTTCACAAACTTAATTATTGTTCCATCAACAATATACTTACTAATAGTTCATCCATCACAACCTTCTTCACATTTCCGGGCACATCTTCCCAAGAACGTCACTCAGCAGTGAGACAATTAGTCCCCATGGCTACAACAATCACATGCGCAAACTCAAAATGTTCCCTCAAATCATGCAGGTTGGCGTTGCGCACACTCTCATCCTTGTTTTTATCTGCCATCTTAGCACGAACAGAATTGTGAAGAATAAGGATAGCAAAAACGCATATTTATAGGCAAGTTAGGATCTTTGCGCGACGAAGGGTTTGTTGCGCAAACATCTGTATTGAATGTGGTATTGATTCTTCATATTCACCTGCATGAAATGGTCAAAACTGATTGAAATTTGCACGACGAACCATTTGTAGCGCAAATCCCCCCTTTTGTTGCACAAGTTTTTTCGCGCCAAATAAAATTATCCCGCGTTTTCTTGCTGACTTTAAGTGACGACAACAATTTATTCGTCGCGCAATTTTTTTTTCCAATCTTTTCTATTTTGTGTGACGGAAGTTGTTTTCCGTCGTGCAAGTACGTCTTGTGCGACGAAATATTGTTCGTCACGCAATTTGTTTTTTCTATTAGTGGACTGAGTTTACTTTGAATTTCTCTTCAGCTGGAACAGCAGCAGAGACCTGAAACGGGTGTAATTTCTTATTCAAGTCCTTTGGATCCCTTAAAATGAAGTGCCTTTTCACATAACGGGTTTGTTAATGTTTCATCACACAATGGCCTTTCTATATGGATCAAGGGATCAGAGAATGCTGCAAATTTACTCATTTACACAAGTAATTATACAAGCTGTTATGTAGGCCTGGCAAATGGGTTGTGTCAGTCGTGTTCGTGTTGTTTTCATGTAACACCTGTTATCTTAACGGGTCGTGTCATGTCACACCTGTTATCTTAACAGGTCCTTAACAGGTCGGGTCACTTTACCTAACGGGTAAAGTGACCCGACCAGTTATGACCCGTTAAGAAAAATATTTTTTTTTCTTAAATTTGCACATACCACACATTGTCACATAAATATTACTTCAAAACATTAAAACCCATTTGTTGTTTAAGTACTACATCTATACTCGAAAATAAGAGCCTCATAAAAAATACATCCATACACTACTAATCTATTACAAATATTAAATGTGCAAGGATATGCAAAATGAAAGCGTTTTTGTTTTCAAGGTTGTGAAGCCTTTCTCAAAAGTTTAAACCTTGCCAATGGAACTCAAAGCTAAATGAAAGTGACCCACTAGTGTGTTTATTCGTACTTTCATTAAGTATCCACTAGTGTAAATATTTTAAATTGAAGATCGAATTTATTCATTGTATTCATATAGGGTCAAGGAGTGTAGCTGTAAAAAATCATCAAAATCAGAGTTAAAATAACCGTTAAATCGTGATTTTTCATTTATAACCGTCGAAAAGTTTTGTCTCGTTACTTGATCTGTGAATGTTTGTTTTTGGCAATTTTTGGCGTACACGATCTCAAAGTATATACAAACATGTTTGACGGTTCGATCGTTGAAACTAATTTCGTAGAATGCGTATCCCATCAAAACAATAGATTCACTAACACTTAAGAGTTTATTCATACTTTCATGAAGTATAAGTTAACATAAGATTTTGTGGTATCCACTAGTGTAAATATTTTAAATTGAAGATCAAATTCATTCATTGTATTCATATAGGGTCAAGGAGTGTAGCTGTAAAAAATCATCAAAATCGGAGTTAAAATAACTGTTAAATCGTGATTTTTCGTTTATAACCGTCGAAAAGTTTTGTCTCGTTACTTGATCTGTGAATGTTTGTTTTTTGTAATTTTTTGCTAATGCGATCTCGAAGCATATACAAACAAGTTTGACGGTTGGATCGTTGAAATTAGTTTCGTATAATTCGTATCCCATGAAGTTCAATGGTGTGTGTGTGTATATATATATTTATTTATTAAGTAGATTTAAATCTATTTATTTTGTATGTATAATTATTATAGTTTTTAGGGGTATAAAATTTAATTTAAAATTTAATATATATATCTATATATATACTTATTATAGTTAATATTTTGGGGGTATAATTATTATAGTATATATAATTATTATAATTATTATAGTTAATTTAATATATATATATATATAATTATAGTTTTTTAGGGTATAAAATTGTTAAATTAATATATATAATTATTATAGTATTTTTTTAGGGTTATAAAATTATTAAATTAATTTTCTGCTTATCGTGTATTGTGTTACCCACGTGTATACCCGAACCAACCCGTTATCTTAACAGGTGCTTATCGGGTTACTCGATAACGACCCGTTTCGTTATCGTGTCTACCCGAACACCTGTTAATTTCGTGTCGTGTCGTTGTGATCACGGAAAATTCCTGAAACGAAAGAGACAAGAACAAACGCGCACAAACAAATATTTGGTGTTTGATGATTTTGGGTTACAATCTCTCTCTATTTTGATCCTCTGATTCGATCTCCGTAAGGTGTTGATTGGTGGATGTTTTGTTGATCCAAGGGCCGTTGATGCTTGATCTTGGATGAATTGTTGGAAGTTTCTTCAAAGGGCCGTGGGCTTGATCTTTGAAGGTGGATTTGAGCGGATCTTCAAGGAGCCGTTGGGACTTGATCTTGAAGAACAGTGATGAACGGATCTTCAAGGGCTTTTGGGCTTGATCTTGAAGAACAGTGATGAACGGATCTTCAAGGGCTTTTGGGCTTAATCTTGAAGAACGGTTGGATGTGTGTGGATTTGTCGACGTTGTTGATCCAAAGGGCCGTTGGGGCTTGATCTTGGATGAACGGATGATGAACGATGGTGCTTTCTTCAAGGGCCGTCGGGGCTTGATCTTGAATTGGTGGATGATTGTTGATCCAAAGGGCCGTTGGGGCTTGATCTTGGATGAACGATGAACGAAGAACGAAGAGAGCTTTCTTGATTCTTCGGGAACCTGGATGCTTGAGAGCTTCGGAGTTTCAGAGCTTCAGAGCTTCAAGGTGTAATATCAATTCCTCCCCTTAAATGAATGAAATGGGCTTGTATTTATAGAATTTTCCAAGGCCTAACTTTGAATATAATATTCCAGATGAAATAAGTTGTTTCTGCCAGGTGTTGACACGTGTCCTATTTGATGACTTTTCCAACTCATTTCAATTTTCGTTGAGTCACACGCTACGTGTAAAATTTATGTAATACATGAGCGTTGAAACTTTGATTTATCGGTCAACATTTATTTACCGAAATTTCGATGTCTACAAATGCCCCCACTTCAAGTCGCGTCGTGTACATGTGCTTGTCGCGTGTATGAGATGCGTTTTGAAGTCCCTTACTGTAGATGTCGATCCAAGGGCCGTCGATGCTTGATCTTGAATTGGGCTGGAGATTTCTCAAGGGCCGTTGAGGCTTGATCTTGAATTGGGCTTGAGATTTCTTCAAGGGCCGTTGAGGCTTGTTCTTGAACTTTCGTTTGAAATTTCTTCAAGGGCCGTCGAGGCTTGATCTTGAAGGTTGAAATTGGACCACAAGGAGCTTCATGTGGTAGATGATCTTTGGCTTTGGTAGTGGGTGAATCGGCACGTATTTTGTTGCGCTTGTTGACTTTCCACAGCTTTGATCTTGAACTAGGTTTTGATTCAAGGGTGGTAGACACTTGATCTTGAATCAGACTTGTGATTTCTTCCAGGGCCGTCGAGGCTTGATTTCGAATTTGGCTGAAAGCTACTTCAAGGGCCGTTGAGGCTTGATTTTTGAAGGTTGACTCGAACACATGACAAGCAGGCACGAGGTAAAGGTGACAACCTGTTTCTTTGTTCAATCTTTCTAATTCACACCTGAGCGGTTTGGTCAACGGTATGATCTTCAAGATTGATGAACTCTTCTTCCAGTTGGTGACTTGATCTTTAAGGATTCGATTCAAGGGTGGTGAATCAGCACGTGCAGCCCACAACGCCTAGTAAGCCGACCCAAGAATTTGAGGGTCAAAACGAATTCACCGTCAGAGTGATTGCAACTTTGATGATATGAGATACCCTTGCTTTTGAAGAAGTAGCGGATGAATCAGCACGTGCTTGGTTGAACTTGTCTCCACATGCTTCAAGGTATCCTTTATCTATTCCTCGGGCAGATGTGGCAGCTTCTTTGGAAGTACAGCAGCAGTGGGAGACGAGTACTCGATAGCAGTGCTAGGTAGGCAATCAGGGAAGGGCTCCAAGCAGTCGGTTCCTTACCCGAGTTTGAGTGGAGGTTCTGGCATATTGTTTTCTTTATCCTTGTCTTTGTAGGTAAGAACAAGGACAAAGGGAAGGACAGGGAGAACACATGATATGAGATACTCTTGCTTTCTACCCTGGTGATATGAGATACTTTTGCTTTGAAGTCATTGGCTTGCAGAGGTACCCCAAGGAATAAGGAACACTGAATGACTCGAGAGGCTTCGTTGGGAAAACATCTTTGGAGATGAAGAAAAACTCTGTGTGTCTGCCTTGCTATGGAAGGTGAAGGTGGACAGTTATAGGAGGTCCCTTAATACCTGTAGAGGTACTATTCTTTCACTCGTGTCGGCAACTAACGCGTGATTGAACAGTAAACTTAACGTGCTTTCTCCTTCACCGAAAATCTTCGACAAATTGCCCATGATTTGCGCAAAGTTGAGTGTGCATATGACAGGTGATGACGTGGCTGAAAAAGACTAGCGCCTCTTCGATATCTGGGATTGGCGCTTCGACAAATTACCCGTGATTTCCGCAAAGCTGAGTTTGCGTGTGACGGGTGCCGACACGTCTGGAAAAGCAAGATGCTTCTCCGATTTCTGAGCTTGCCTCTTCGATTTTTGAATGGCCTCTTCGAATTCTGAGCTCGCCTCTTCGATCTCTGAAATCCCGTCGAGTGATGATTTTTATAGAGGCATGCAGTTCGTTTCAAAGCACACTTGAATTTTCGCTTGTGAAAACTCCCCTCTTGTACTTCTAAGATCTTGATTTGTCCGATCTCTTCTTCCTTCAACACTTTGAAAATGTCTGGACCCTCCGACCGTCGTTTTGATTTGAACCTTGGTGAAGAGGTAGTCCCGTCTTCTCCAGATAACATATGGCGCCCATCCTTCATATCCCCTACTGGTCCTCTTACTGTTGGGGATTCGGTGATGAAGAATGACATGACCGCTGCGGTGGTGGCCCGGAACCTTGTCACTCCCAAAGATAACAGACTACTTTCCAGGCGGTCTGATGAGTTGGCTGTTAAGGAGTCCCTGGCTCTTAGTGTGCAGTGTGCGGGTTCTGTGTCCAACATGGCCCAACGCCTATTTGCTCGAACCCGTCAAGTTGAATCGTTGGCGGCTGAAGTGATGAGTCTCAAACAGGAGATCAAAGGGCTCAAGCATGAGAATAAACAGTTGCACAAGCTTGCACACAACTATGCCACAAACATGAAGAGGAAAATTGACCAGATGCAGGAATCTGATGGTCAAATTTTACTTGATCATCGGAGGTTTGTGGGTTTGTTCCAGCAGCATTTACCTTCGTCTTCTGGGGCTGTACCGACTGCTGAGGCTTCAAACAGCCAACCTCCGACGCCTTCTCTTCCTGGAGCTCTACCGAGTTGTGAGGCGCCACCTGATCGTCCTTGAATATCCCCTCTTGTAAATTTGATTTGATGTGTTTTTTTTTTTTTTTTTTTTTTTTTAATTTATGTATAATAGCAAATTTATGTAAAATTTCCAGAAAAATAAATAAAATGGACCTTCTATTTCTCTCTATGCATTTGTTTTTTTATTTGTTTTTGTTTTTTTCTTTTTCTTTTGGTGCTGGATGCACCAAGTTCCATCATTTATTTATTTATTTATTATTTTTTTTTACAATTTTTTTTTTTCGCACATGGTGCCCATGCACCACCAGAAACTTTTGATCTGCCATGGGGCTGTACCCCATCTTTGATCCACCATTCCTCTTTTTTCACGTGTGGTGCCAGATGCACCACTTTGCTTTGCTCCACCATCATATTTTTTTAATATATCTTTTTTGTATAAATGTTGATGATGGGTAGAGAAATTTGCAGGCAGCGGAGCAAGGAGGACGGAGAAGATGGTGCTTCGAGCTTCACGACCGGCTAGTCGTTTGACGGCGGTCGTTGAAGTTCTTTGCTATCTTGGAGGTCATAGTGATGATGAGTTCGAGGGAGGCACCACAGCAGCTGCGCATCCACCAGGCTCCTCTCTGCCCATCCAATTTGGTTTTCAACACCTTTTGCACCACATCACCCTTGATCACAGCCTCACAGACCACCGATTTTCCGCGGCCTTCAATCCAGTTCACCGTAGCGGGCTTCTTGTCAGAGCAGTAGTTGCCGGAAATTCCAATCACATCCATGTCAGGGAAGTCGTTCTGGAGGAAATCCAAGACGTTTTGCACACCTTTGGAGACCATGTTCATCCCCATAGCATCACCGGTGCTGCAGGTGAATCTCATGCACAAGTTCTTCCCAACAATGGCACACTTAATTGTCTGAAGCCTACCGAATCTGCTTGACCTGTTGAAAACCGTGGACAAGGTGTCATAATCGTTGGGTTCTTCCAAGTAGAACTTCAACTCGGCAGCTCTCTTAGCAGAGTTGAACCTCACACAAGGTGCTCTGGTCATCCCGTCTCTCAGCAACACACTGGTGGCTCCCCCGGACAAGTTGGTAGCTTTGAAGCCACGGTTGGTGCTGGCAACCAAGCAACCTTCGGTGGTGGCCATTGGTACGGAAAACTCTCTGCCATCGAGCATAAGAGGCCCAGCAATCCCAACTGGAATCTGAATATACCTAACTGGCATCTCGCAGCACTGACCCAAAATTGACTCGTAATCAAACCCCTCCAATGGCAGACCACCCAGAGACTTTCCTGTGATCCTCTGAAGTGCCTTGCGCCTGATAGCCGCCGCCCTCCTGCCATCTCCAAGCTTTGACTCCAGAGAGTAGGAAGGGATGGTTCCCGCCCCCACGGACTTGACCACCTCCTCATCTTCCTTCGTCAACGGCTGGGCGGTGAAATCGCAGGGAGTGGAGAGGACTACCTCTTTATCAAACACCTTCTGTGCAACAGCTTTGGGGGTGGCCGCAGCAACAGGGGCAATTTGGGGAATTGGGCTGCAATCGAGTCCGGTTTGGCAGCCTGGTCGCGAGATTCGAAGACAGAGAGGAAGAAAATGACGGGTCCGAATTGGTGTTCGAGTCGGGCGTGGAGCTGTAGACGATTATGCCAAACGGGCTCGGGTTCGGATCCGGCAGAGAAAGAGATTGACAAAGACGATGAGGATTTTGATGATGAGAGGATGGATAGGGAATCGGGTTTGAGGGTCCGGCAGAGACCCGACTGTTCGTATCAATACCAGTATCTGCGAACTCCTCCACAGTTTCTTCCCTCAATTGGATCTGCTCTGCAATTCTTCGAACCAGAGTACTCTTGACCTGATGAATCTCCGGAGCGGCTTTCTCGATCTCGTCTGATAAGTTTCGAGTCTTGCAGGAGCCGGATGCGGATCAAAAAAAATATTTGAGAGCTTAAGCTTGAATTGGTTTTGCATTGCACTTGCAGAGAGCTATGGAGCAGGAGAACCGAATTTCTAGAGAGAGTGAGTTGGTTCAGCTTTAGGTTTTCTGTGGAGATCTGTGACATGGAGGGAGGCCTGGGCCTGGAAGAAGTGCAGGTGAGCTGATATACTCGAAAACTCTGATGGTCGTAAGTTTGGAGACACAGGTTTGCACAGAGGATGAGCGGCTGTCGAGCTGGAGGGAGGCCCGTGAACGGCGAAAACGACTTTGTCGTCGTTGTTGCAGAAGTTCGGCCTCGCGGCTCTGGCTCTGATTACTTCCATCACCGACTTCTTGTTCACCATGGCTGTCTCAATCAGTGTGGTTCAAACCGGAGAGGAGGAGGTCAACCCAGGTGGCAATGTCGGAGGGGTTGTAGAGGACGGCGTGCGATGCCATTGTCGGTTGGAGCTCTTTTAGCTGCTGCTCGGGCGGGCCACGAGAGTTGGGCTCTTGGTATCTGGGCCTGTGAAATGGAGGGAGGCCTGGGCTTGGAAGAAGAAGAAGCAGACATTTTGGCAAAGGGATAGGCCAGGCATTTGGGTCTTTTGTTGACATTTCGATTTTATTTTATTTTATTTTTTATTTTTTAATTATTTTACTTACTTTTTTTATTATTTTTATTTTTTTATTTTTTGAAGCTGTAATAAATAAATATATTTTTTTGTAAATACATAAAACATGTCTTTTTTTTTTTTTCTTTAATAAAACATTTTTTTTATTTTGATATGACTGAACTCGAAATTAAATATTCCAGCTGCCTACGTACCCTTTCAAAGAAAGAGATCAAGTCAAAACGTAGTTCAAATACATAGATATATATATTTTTTTTGTATTGTCTTTTGGTGCCGTTTGCAGTTTCAACTCGTGCAGACAAGGAGTGTTGGTGTCGTTTGCAGTTTCAACTCGTGCAGACAAGGAGCATTTGGTGCCGTGTTGCAGTTTCAGCTCGTGTAGGCAAGGAGCATTTGGTGCCGTGTTGCAGTTTCAGCTCGTGCAGGCAAGGAGCGTTGGTGTTGCCTTTTATGCTCGTGCAGACCAGGAGCGTTGTGCCATGCAGTTTAGGCTCGTGCAGGCGAGGAGCCTTGGTTCGTGCAGTTTAGGCTCGTGCGAACAAGGAGCATTGGTTCGTGCAGTTTAGGCTCGTGCGAACAAGGAGCTTTGTGCCATGCAGTTTAGACTCGTGCGGGCAAGGAGAATTTGTTGATTTTGTCAAGCAATCCGGGAGAGGCGTTCCTCACAATTTTCATAGCAAGGAGCTTTGACTGCGTGATTGAAGAAGTCTTCGGGCAAGAAGTCGCGCATCGTGATGGCAACGGACGATCTTTGTGTCACAATTTCATCATCTTCAACACGTTCATGTTGCTTTGAAGGTTGACAAGAGCTGTTTTGCCCCCTTTCCGATTGGCGGACTTGTGGAGGAGACGTATGCTTCTTGTGCAATTTCTTAGGAGTGACTTGAGTCCATCCTTCAATTTTGCTTGTCTTGGAGGATGCCCCCAGCGGTTGAGGTGAAAACTTTGAGTCGGAAGAGCCAGAAGTGAAAGTGGTATAGTTTGACTTCACCACATCGTCAAGATCTAGCTCGATGATTCCTTTCTGAGCCAGCTTCATGATGAGATCTTTCAGCACGAAGCACTTTTCTGTCGGATGACTGATGAAGCGGTGGAATTTACAGTATCTTGGACTGTCGGTACGATTCATCTCTTCTGGCCGTCTGCACTCAGGCAAGCCGATCACCTTCTTTTCCAGCAAGTCTTCTAACATGGCAACCACATCAGAGTCGGGGAATGGATAAGTTTTCTCCTCAAGCTCCTTCAAAGTGCGTCTACGCATCTCTTGATCACGAAAGCCTTCGGCTTGAATCGCCTTGCCTCGTGTGGAGATTTTGACGGGAGCTGTGTTGACCGTCATCGCTTCCTTGGTGGGTTTCCATGTAACCTTTTCCACCTTTGTCCCAAGAACTTTGTCGTTCTTGTAGTCGGCGATCGGTTCCTTCTTCCCATGATGGGCGATGCTCAACTCCATGTCATGGGCGCGAGTGGCCAATTCCTCGAAGGTCCGCGGTTTAATGCCTTGAAGGATGTATTGCAAACCCCATTGCATGCCTTGGATGCACATCTCGATTGAAGAGGTTTCCGAGAGCCTGTCTTTACAGTCGAGGCTTAGAGTGCGCCATCTGTTGATGTAGTCAATGACTGGCTCGTCCTTCCACTGCTTTGTGCTCGTTAGTTCTAGCATGCTCACAGTGCGGCGGGTACTATAGAAGCGGTTGAGGAATTCCCGCTCTAACTGCTCCCAGCTGTTGATGGACTCAGGCTCTAGGTCTGTGTACCACTCAAAGGCGTTTCCTTTCAGCGAGCGCACAAACTGCTTGGCGAGGTAATCCCCTTCGGTTCCTGCGTTGTTGCAAGTTTCAACGAAGTGGGCAACGTGCTGTTTCGGGTTTCCCTTTCCATCAAATTGCATGAACTTTGGTGGTTGATATCCCCTCGGCATTTTTAGGGCATCAATCTTCTTGGAATAGGGCTTCGAGTAGAACAAGGAGGTATGTGAGCTCCCTTCGTACTGTGCCTTGATGGTGTTGGTGATCATCTCCTGCAGCTGCTGGATAGAAAGAGATCCCATGAGTGCCGCTGCTTGGTCTGGCTCCGGCTTCCCATCGATTTTCTTCACCGGGGGTTCTTCGTCTCCGCCAGCTCCTCCCTTTAGTGGATCATCTTCTGGGTCAGGTTTATCGCCGTCCTGCGCCTCCAGTCGGTTGACTAGTGCTGCAATTTGCAAGTCTTTTTCTTCCACAGTTCGGGTTAGCCTTGCGATTGCTTCATTCATTTGAGCCAGCTGCTCATCGATTGAAGTTGCTCCAATGGTCATGACTTGCATGGCTGAACTGTCGCTTGAATCGGCATCGGAGAGCATGGATTCGGAGTGTTTCCTTGGGCTTTCCCCCCTTGGTGCCCTTAGTGAGGCTAAGGTGATCAAAGGCTCGTGCCTTGGGTGCTTTTGTTCCCTTGGCAGAGTTGATGCAGAGGTGAAAGAGGCGGCAGAAGTAGCTCTTGCCATGCTTCGAGTCGTGATGCCCAAAGTGACACCAGTTGCGACGAGGACGCTTTTGTTCTTTGCACCGGTTGCGGGAACAGTTTGAGCCTTCCTTGATGCCATTAATTTTGGAAGTGTGCTTGAATTTCTTGAACGGAGAAAGAGATGAGAGGCAGAGATTGTCCCACTGGGCGTGCCAATTTGTGATCACGGAAAATTCCTGAAACGAAAGAGACAAGAACAAACGCGCACAAACAAATATTTGGTGTTTGATGATTTTGGGTTACAATCTCTCTCTATTTTGATCCTCTGATTCGATCTCCGTAAGGTGTTGATTGGTGGATGTTTTGTTGATCCAAGGGCCGTTGATGCTTGATCTTGGATGAATTGTTGGAAGTTTCTTCAAAGGGCCGTGGGCTTGATCTTTGAAGGTGGATTTGAGCGGATCTTCAAGGAGCCGTTGGGACTTGATCTTGAAGAACAGTGATGAACGGATCTTCAAGGGCTTTTGGGCTTGATCTTGAAGAACGGTTGGATGAACGGATCTTCAAGGGCTTTTGGGCTTAATCTTGAAGAACGGTTGGATGTGTGTGGATTTGTCGACGTTGTTGATCCAAAGGGCCGTTGGGGCTTGATCTTGGATGAACGGATGATGAACGATGGTGCTTTCTTCAAGGGCCGTCGGGGCTTGATCTTGAATTGGTGGATGATTGTTGATCCAAAGGGCCGTTGGGGCTTGATCTTGGATGAACGATGAACGAAGAACGAAGAGAGCTTTCTTGATTCTTCGGGAACCTGGATGCTTGAGAGCTTCGGAGTTTCAGAGCTTCAGAGCTTCAAGGTGTAATATCAATTCCTCCCCTTAAATGAATGAAATGGGCTTGTATTTATAGAATTTTCCAAGGCCTAACTTTGAATATAATATTCCAGATGAAATAAGTTGTTTCTGCCAGGTGTTGACACGTGTCCTATTTAATGACTTTTCCAACTCATTTCAATTTTCGTTGAGTCACACGCTACGTGTAAAATTTATGTAATACATGAGCGTTGAAACTTTGATTTATCGGTCAACATTTATTTACCGAAATTTCGATGTCTACAGTCGTGTCGTGTCAGGTTATTGGGTCGTGTCAGGAATTGCCAGGCCTACTGTTATGTCCTTGAGCTGAGCATGCTTGCAAAACAAATCACGGATTTATCTAATTTTGTTGTTTAGCATCATGTAAATGATATTTAAATTACTGGTTTTCTTTTTACTTCTTTTATGTTAAATTACTCATCTAGAAGTTAATTTCGTTCAAAGACTAAGTATTGTTCTTCAATTAGAGATTTTTGAGTTTCTTTTTGCTTATTTTCTGTTAAATTACTCATCTAGAAGTTAATTTTGTTCAAAAACTAAGTATTGTTCTTCACTTAATCTTACAAGAAAGCATATAAGCATGTGGCACACTAGGTGTTGGATGAAATGTGTGTGAGAATATGTCAATATGAAATATTATAATTTTGACTCTCTTCTTCAGCTCCCGCCGTAGGCGTGTGAAGGCAATGTGGTCTTGATTGACTGTCTATTTCACCAAAGTTCCGGATGACAGATAGGGTTCCGAAGCTCCCACGATTCGGACTGAGAAAGAGGTCAATAACAACAAGGTAATGGAATTTGGGGATTTGGGTATTTGAAAATTTTAATTTGCATTGACGAACAAGGATTGTGAACTTCAATGAACTTTGAAAAAATTTCTGCTGATCTTTGAGGAATATGGTAACAAGGACTACTAGGGATGATTTGATTATGTTTTATGTCACATTTTTGTGCCACTCACTCACCTTTTTTATTAGTTGTTAGCAGACTAGAAGAGAAAAGAGACTACGAATCAACATCAACTAATATGGTGGGTTTCTAAATTGTTGCATTGACTCTTCATACCAAATTGTATATCCGCTTTTTATTTGTTATTGTTACAATTTTTTCTTTTCATCCATCTGTAATTCTGTTATCTTTGAGTCAAAATGAGGTAAATTTCAGCTGGCATGGAATTTGGGTATCTGAAAATTTTAATTTATATTGACAAACATGGGCTGTGGCCTGCAATGAACTTTGACAAAATTTCTGCCAATCTTTGAAGAATATGGTAACAAGTACTACTAGGGATGGTTTGATTATGTTTTCTGTCACATTTTTATGCCTTTCATACACCTTTCTTATTTCTTTGTAACAGAAATACCAGCTATTAGCAGGCTAGAAGAGAAAAGAGGCTATGAATCAGCGTCAACTGATATGGTGGTTTTTTATATCGTTCCATTGACTCTTCCATACCAAATTGTATATTTGCTTTTTATTTGTTATTGTTACAATTTTTCTTTTCATCCATCTGTATTTCTGTTATCCTTGAGCCAAAATGAGGTGTACAATTCAGCCAACATGGAATTTGGGGATTTGGGTATCAGAAAATTTTAATTTGTATTGATGAACATAGGTTGTGAACTCCAATGAACTTTGAAAATTTGTTTGCTAATCTTTGAAGCTACTGAAATGAGCAATAGTGACTTCAATTTTGCTCATCTTTCTTATGCTTTCTTCAAAATTATGTGCACGATACAATAAAGCTTTTGCCAATTGAATCTAAACAAAAGTTTAACAAATTACATGCGACAAACCAAAGAATCTATACAAAGAAAAAAAGACTCATGTCCATATGATGTTTTTGATATGTCATGCATATTTGGCTTAGAGAAGACTTGGGATGCATTTGGTCTTTAGAGAAGACTTGGGATGCATTTGTATGTCATGCATACATTGAAGATTCTCTCAAATTATTCTCTCACTCACAAATTGATTCTCACCAAATTGCCAAATGAATAAGCAATGAATTTGCCACACACTTATGACTCCAAACGGTTACCTTCACCCAAAACCAAGAGAGAGAAAACTCTCTAAACCAATGATGATGGCACATAAAATAAACTAACCTAAGGTCCTATTTATAGTGCATGGGACTTAGGTACAATGACAGTCCTAATTCTAACTGGAAGTAAATCTAAATCCTAATCAAGTAGGTAATTAACAAAATCTCTCCACCAAATAGGTCTAACCAAGAAATCAAATCCAGTGCCCAAATAGTACACCAAATGAAATAGGTTACACAAACCTAATTTCTGCATCATCCTAATTTTGTGCTGTAAAATACAACACTTCTAATACTGGATAGAAAAGTATCTAAACATTAGGATTACATAGGAAACAAAATCTGATATACTACATCCTTGTTGGGCATGCATATGACCTATAAAATATGAGACATGGTATTGTAACTTGTTGATGCACAAAATCAGTGGGGACTTTGGTACAACAGAAAATGTTAAGTTTGTGACCTTCGCTAGATTGCTCCGGTCACTAGTGTGGATAAGTATGTAAATGGATTGGGATAGGGAATCAAACACAAGATGTATGTGGTTCACCCAGATTGGCTACGTCCACGGAGTAGAGTTCTCATTAATTGTGAAGGGTTTACACAAGTACATAGGTTCAAGCTCTCATTTAGTGAGAACTAGTGAATGATTTAGTACAAATGACATTAGGAAATATTGTGGGAGAATGATCTCCTTTTATAGTAGAAAGTTTCTAGCTTTGTTTTGACATTGACACGTGTT
Organism: Malus sylvestris; assembly: GCF_916048215.2. Classification (NCBI taxonomy): domain Eukaryota; kingdom Viridiplantae; phylum Streptophyta; class Magnoliopsida; order Rosales; family Rosaceae; genus Malus; species Malus sylvestris. The sequence continues at coordinate 2,767,355 of NC_062264.1, read as the reverse complement.
GTGTTGTGATTGGCTTCTGATGTTGACACGTGTCGTGTTATGATTAGCCTCCTGGTTGGAAGGAAACTCTTCTGGGTCCTTGACGGTATAACATTGACTGGTGCTGAGTAGTTTCGGGATTGGTCAAGTATGGTACAAACAGTGCTTCCCTAAGTTCCCGAGTGAGGGAAACTCCTCGGTTGGGGACTTGCAAGATCCAAGCCGCTGAGTAATTACGAAACTTCTAAGTATCGAAGTGTGGTATCGTCTTCACTTGCCTTATCTGTCTCATAGATGTGGCATACTCTCTGGAAGTACTTTTCCTCCATCCAGGGGTGGTATCTTTAACCGGTGGAGCTGCACAAGGTAATGTATCAATTTGACTTGAAGCTTACTTGTAGTTTCATGCTTGGTCAAGTGCGATACAAACCATGTAGTAGGAGTCCCCAAAGTCACCGAGCTAGGAGATCTGCCGAAAGAGGCGACAGACAAGGTGAGCAATCAGAGCTCCAAGCAATCAGTCCCAGATCAGAAGTTTGATTTCGAGTTCTGGCTGATTGTTCTCATTCTCCCTATCTTGCAAGCAGCATGAAGGATAAAGAGAAGAAAAAGGAGAAGAGATGATATGAGTTACTTTTGCTTTTGAAGAAGTAACTTTCCACATGCTTATTCTTGAATTGGGCTGAAGGGTTTTCTAGTTTCCTCTAGAGTATAAGGTCGACTCAAGAATTTGAGGGTCAAAACAAGTCCATCAAATCAAGAGTGCATTCGACCTTGATGATATGAGATACTTTTGCTATTGACAAAGTAATAGATGAAATGGCATGTGTTCTGTTGCGCTTGTCTCCACATGTTTCCTTGTATCCTTCTTACTTACCCTATCTATTCCTCGGGCAGATGTGGTATCTTTTCTGGAAGCATAAAATGTTGAAGAGGAGTACTTTAGAGTAATGCCAGGTAAGTAATCAGGCAAGGGGTTCCAAGCAATCAGTTCCTGACTGGAAGCTTGATTCCAAGTGCTGACTGATTGCTCTCTTTCTCCTTGTCTTGCAGGTAAGAACAAGGCCAAAGGAAACCAAAGGAAAAGACAGGGAAAAAGCATGATATGGGATACTCTTGCTTTTAACCCTGATGATATGAGATACTCTGGTTCTGGTGTGGCTTGTTTGCAAAGGTATTATTGGGGGGAAAATAAGCTGAGTATTTCAAGAGACTCTGCTGAGAGTCCCAACAACGAGTAATAACGATGTTCCTTTACCCTTCTCGGTCATAGCAATGTTGTGGATGCTGCAAGATTCACTTGTTTTAACTTTGTCAGAGCACTTTGAAAAAATGGTCTATGGTATCTGGAAAGCTGATGTTGCATGTGAAGATTGCAGATAAGCTTTATCCAAGGAAATCTGGCTCTCAAAGTTCAGAGAGCGGTGCCTCTTCATTTTCGAACAAGCAATCATGTCGGGGACCTGGCTTTCGAGATTCGGAGAACGGTGCCTCTTTGATTTTTGAGAAAGCAATCCTGTTGGGAGTCTGGCTTTCGAGATTCGAAGAGCGGTGCCTCTTTGATTTTTAAGAAAGCAATCTTGTTGGGAGTCTGGCTCTCAAGATTCGGAGAGCGGTGCCTCTTCAATTTTTGAGAAAGCAATCTTGTTGTGAGTTTGGCTCTCGAGAGTCGAATAGCGGTGCCTCTTCGATTTTTGAAAAACCAATCCTGGTGGGAGTTTGGCACTCGAGATTCGGGGAGTGATGCCTCTTCGATTTTTGAGTAAGTAATCCTGTTGGGAGTGTTTTCTCGATGTGAGTAAAGGTTGGCCATTTTTGCCAGTCTGCCTTGCTACGGAGTACGGAGGTTGACATACACAAGGACTTTCTAGTTATCAAGCAGTGGTACTGTTCCTTTACCCTTGTGGGTAATGGTAGGGTAGCTGGACCTTCAAAATTTATATGTCTAAACTTTGTCAGAGATCTTTAGCAAAGTTATCTGTGGTACCCGAGGAGCTGAAGTTGCGTGTGGGGATTTTCAACATATTTTACTCAGGAAAATCTGCTTCTCGAAATTCGGAGAGTGGTGCTTCTTCGATTTTTGAACCAACGACCCTGTTGCCCTTTCTTTTATAGGGGCACCAATTATGTGCAAGAAGTACGTTCAGAGAGTTATTGCTTGTAGGAATTTCCCCTTATTTTTGTACTTCAGAGATTTATTGCACCTCATTTCTCCTTCATTATTTTTTAGAATGTCTGCCCATCCGACCGTCATTTTGACTTGAACTTTGGTGAAGAGGCAGCCATGCCTTCTCAAGACAACATATGGCACACATCATTCTTATCCCCTATTGGTCTTCTTACCGTTGGGGACTCTGTGATGAAGAATGATATGACCGCTGCGGTGGTGGCCATGAACTTTCTCACTCCCAAAGATAACAGACTACTTTCCAAACGGTCTGATGAGTTGGCTGTTAAGGATTCTCTGGCTCTCAGTGTTCAGTGTGCAGGTTCTGTGTCTAATATGGCCCAACACCTATTTGCTCGAACCCGCTAAGTTGAATCATTGGCAGCTGAAGTGATAAGTCTCAGTTAGGAGATCTGAAGGCTTAAGCATGAGAATAAACAATTACACAGGCTTGCACATGACTATGCTACAAACATGAAGAGGAAGTTAGACCAGCTACAGAAATCTGATGGTCAGATTTTACTTGATCATCAGAGGTTTGTGGGTTTGTTCCAAAGACATTTATTACCTTCATCTTCTGGGGCTGTACTGCATAATGAAGCTCCAAATGATCAACCTTCGGTGCCTCCTCCTTCTGGGGTTCTGCCTAGTACTGAGGCTCCGAATAATGACCCTCCGGTACCTCCTCTTTCTAGGGCTCTGCCGACTACTGAGATTTCTCCTGAACAACCTTTATGAAGGCTCCCTCTTGTTTGTTTATTTTGATTCATGTATATGTACATATTTGTAACTTATCGGAGATATCAATAAACAAGCTTTGCTTTCTTTCAACGTATTGTGTTAAATACACTATTCTTCACTAAGTTTTTTGAATTTTTTCTTTTGTTGAAGCTTGTATATTGAAGCTTTGTGAGTGAAACATGTATGTTGAGGTAGTGCTCCCTTAATTTCCCGAGTGAGGAAAACTTCTCAGTTGAAGACTTGAAAAAATCCAAGTCACTGAGTGGTCGTGAGATTTCTGAGTATCAAGGTGCAGTAGCAAATGGTAGGAGTTCCCTAAGTCTCCGATCGAGGGAGTTGACGAATGAGGCATTTCCTTTCTAAATGGTAGCCAAAACTTCTCTTTCATATATATTTGCTATGAAAGTTGTTAGGCCCGAAGAAGAAGAGGCCTATGCAATTTATTTTTTTCTAATTTGTTTTTTTCGATTTTTTTTTCGAATTTTTGAATTTTTGAATTTTCGAATTTCTGAATATATATATATATATATATATATATATATATATATATATATATTTTAAGCTTTGTGGGTGAAGCTTTGGTGTTGAAGCTTTGTAGGTGAAGCTTTGAGACTGAAGCTTTGTTGGGTACCATGAATTGATTTTGCTTCACACTATCTTGATCAAGATAGTGTGAAGCTTTTGTAGGTGAAGCTTTTGTAGGTGAAGCTTTTGTGGGTGAAGCTTTTGTGGTGGGTGAAGCTTTTGTGGGTGAAGCTTTTGTGGTGGGTCAAGCTTTTGTGGGTGAAGCTTTTGTGGGTGAAGCTTTTTTGGTGGGTGAAGCTTTTTGTGGGTGAAGCTTTTATGGGTGAAGCTTTTGTGGGTGAAGCTTTTGTGGTGGGTGAAGCTTTTGTAGTTGAAGCTTTTGTGGTGGGTGAAGCTTTTATGGGTGAAGCTTTTGTAGGTAAAACTTTTGTGGTGGGTGAAGCTTTTGTGGGTGAAGCTTTGGTGGTGGGTGAAGCTTTTGTTGGTGAAGATTTTATGGGTGAAGCTTTTGTAGGTGAAACTATTGTGGGTGAAGCTTTTGTGTTGAAGCTTTGGAGTTGAAGCTTTGTAGGTGAAGCTTTTGAGTTGAAGCTTTGTAAGTGAAGCTTTGGAGTTGAACCTTTTGTAGGTGAAGCTTTAGAGTTGAAGCTTTGTAGGTGAAGCTTTGGTGTTGAAGCTTTGTAGGTGAAGCTTTGGAGTTGAAGCTTTTGTTGGGTACCATGAATTGATTTTACTTCACGCTATCTTGATCAAGATAGTGTGAAGCTTTTGAGAATTTGTAGTTGTCCTCCATTGATGAAGCTTTTGTTGGTGAAGCTTTGTTGAATTTCCCAATTTCCTTTTATTTTTTTGGGAAAATTAGAAATTTGAAAATGTGGGAGAGACAACATATACAAATTTTGCTTCCACACTGTTAAGCAAGAGATTGTGATGCAAGCCACACCTTGTAGTAGTCGAAGGTTTGGATGAACCATATAAATTGAATTTGCTTCAAATAGTCTTGATCAAGAATGTCTGAAGCTTTCTACGAGTTGTAGTTGCCCTTCATTGATGAAGCTCTTGTTGGCACCATAAATTGGTTTTGCTTCACACTGTCTTGATCAAGAGTGTGTGAAGCTTTCTACGAGTTGTAGTGTTTGCATTGTTACAGAGGGGAAATGTCTGAAGCAGATGCAAGAGGGTTGAATAGCTTGATCTTCGTATGCCATGCATTGAAGTTGTTGTTGGCTTGCAATAAGACTTTGTTGGTGACTATAACTCTTGTTGGGCATAAGTGCTCCCCTAGTTGAGTTGTCCAGCTTGAGGGTTTTTGATTATTTGTGAATGTTAGGAGTTCATATGTACAAGTTGTACCACTCGTCTTCTGGTAGGTGGAATGAATGGTGAGTTGCTTTCATCACTTGGTTGGTGGTACGAATGTGAGTTCCTTCATCACCTTTCATCACATTTTATCACCTGGTTGGTGGCACGAAGATGAGTTCCTTCTTCACCTGGTTGGTGGCATGAATGGCAAGTTGCCAAATGATATTAGAGTACGGGTTGTATATTTCATCACTTGGTTGGTGGCATGAAGGAGAGTACGTGTTGTACATTTCATCACCTGATTGGTGGCATGAAGGAGAGTACGGGTTGTACATTTTATGCCACCTGGTTGGTGGCATGAAGATGAGTTCCTTCTTTACCTGGTTGGTGGCATGAGTGGCAAGTTGCCAAATGATATTAAAGTACGGGTTGTATATTTCATCACCTGGTTGGCGGCATGAAGATGAGTTCATTCTTCACATTTCATCACCTGGTTGGTGAGAATATAGGCAAGGTGTCAAGGCACATTATAGCAAGTGTCGAATGACACAAAGTATGTTGAACCCTTTTGAAGCACAATTGGCTTATGTATAAATGTGTTGGAATGTATGATTGAACGAATATACTATGAAGCTGTTCGTTTATTTGTATAGTCTTGTTGACATATACTTAGACTTTGTTTCATGTTGGAAGTATTTATGTTAAAGCTTTGAACCTGAGTGTTTCATTACTAGGAATGTAAGAGGATTAGGACCGAGTTGTCTACATCACCTCTTTATTGAATTCATGCCAAATAGTCTTCGTTACATAGGATGTCGAACGGCTGAAGCTTAACATTTGTACAATGTGAGTTTACTTATAATAGTACTTCAAGTGATCAGCGTTCCATGGATGGCCAAGGGTCTTGCCATCGGAGCTTCTAAGCTTGTAAGAGCCAGGGCGACTGATGCCAACAACTTCAAATGGTCCATCCTAGTTTGGACTAAGTGTTTCTTCACTTGGGACTCTGTCGCATAGTAATCTTTTCTTCAATACCTAGTCCCCCACTTTGAAAGAACGAGGTTTAACCCTTGAGTCATAGTAGTTAGAGATGCGCTACTTGTAGGCGACATTCCTCAAGTGAGCTTGGTTTCTGTGTTCCTCGACTAGATCTAAGTTGAGGGTAAGTTGTTTGTCATTTTTGCTTTGCACGTAGTTCTGGACTCGGAACGTTGCTTGCTCAAGCTCAAATGGGACAACTACCTCTGTACTAAAGGCAAGTGAGAATGGGGTTTCTCCTGTTAATGTCCAATACGAAGTGTGGTATGACCAAAGAACTTGGGGTACAAATTTTGGCCAACAACCTTTAGCCTTGTCCAAGCTGGTTTTCAAAGTTCGCTTGATTATTTTGTTGATGGCTTCGACTTGTCCATTAGACTGGGGATGAGTTGGGGAGGCAAAACATAAGTTGATGTTTAACTTAGGCAGAACATCCTGAACTTATTGTTGTCGAACTATCGCCCGTTGTCAGTAACTATCGCATTGGGAATGCCGAATCTGCAAAGGATGTTCTTCCATCCGAAGTCTTCTGTTTTTGCCTCAGTAATGGTTGCCAAGGGTTTTACTTCAGCCCACTTTGTGAAGTAGTCAACTGCAACGATTGCATAGCGAACCTTGCCCTTCCTTGCAGGCATTGGGCCGATCAAATCAAGTCCTCATTGGGCGAAGGGCTAAGGGCTGATCATAGGAGTGAGCGGCTCAGGAGGGAGTGAGGAATAGTTGCTTAGCGTTGACACTTATCACATGATCGAGGTATTCTGATGGCATCTTGGTGGAGTGTTGGTCAGTAATATCCTTGGCGAAAAGCCTTATGTGCTAGGGATCGAGATCCAGCATTATCTCTGCAGACTCCTTCATGTATTTCCCGAAGGACAATTTCGGCCTCCACGGGCGTAAGGTATTTTAGGTATGGTAGGTTAAAACCTCGTTTGCAAAGTTGGTCATTAATGATCAAGTAACGGGTAGCCTTGTATCGATTCTACTTAGCTTGGACTTTATCATTTGGGAGGGTACCATGCATAAGAAATTTATAAATTGGGGTAATCCAACTATCCCCTTGTTGTAAGTTGCACACTTCTGCGGCCATAGTGCTTGGTGCTGCTAACAATTTGATCTGAATTTTTCTCCTAATTTTGTCTTCCACGGCTGAGGCGAGGCGAGCCAAAGCGTCTGTATGACTGTTTGCCGCTCGAGGGATTTGGGTGATCTGGTAGTGAAAGTGCTTGAGCAACAATTGTGTTTGTGCCAGATATGTTGCCATGGAGTTATCCTTAGCGTCAAAGTTGTTAGTGACCTGGTTAACCACCAATTAGGAGTCACTGAAGATATTAATTCGTTTAACCCCAAGGTGTTTAGCCAAACGTAAGCCTACTAGGAGGGTTTCATATTCGGCCTCATTGTTCGACACCTTGAATTTGAAACGAAGAGCATACTCCATCGTAACTTTGTCAAGGGTCGTAAGGACTAGTCCTGCTCCACAACCCTATTGGTTGGACGAGCCATCAACATATAGACTCCATGTTGGGGCTGTTGGTTCTATTTTATGAGCTTCCAAGGGTAATGAAACCACTTCTTTATGCGTGGAAACAATGTCAACATGATATGTGAAGTCTGCCGATGCTTGGCCCTTCTAAGCTGGCTTTGGTTGGTAGGAGATGTCAAACTCACCCAATGCTATCGCCCATTTGATCATTCGGCCCGAAGTGTCAAGACTTTGGAGTATCTGTCGAAGAGGATGATTGGTAAGCACGATGATTGAGTGTGCTTGGAAGTAAAGGCACAGTTTTCGAGCAAACATGACCAATGCTAGAGCCAATTTCTCAATGTTGGAGTATCGTGTCTCCATATCTTGTAAGGCCTTGCTAGTGTAGTACACAGGTCGTTCGACATTACCATCATTTTGAATGAGAACGGAACTTACTGTTGAAGCCGATACTGACAGATAGATAATGAAAGTGTCACTAACCTCAGGTTTGGAGAGCAGAGGGGCTTTACTCATGTAGTATTTGAGGTTCTTGAATGCCTCGGCACATTCATCAGTCCATGTAATGTACTTCTTACTTCCCTTAAGTGCTTTGAAGAAATAAGCACATCTGTCTGTGGGCTTAGAGATGAACCTGGTTAAGGCTGCCACCTTGCCAGTAAGGATCTAGATGTATTTTGAAGTTACCGATTCCTTCATGTCGAGGATTGCTTTGATCTTCTCGAGATTAGCCTCAATGCCTCGTTGGCTTATCATGAAGCCTTAAAATTTTCCAGAGCCTACGCTGAAGGCACATTTATTGGGGTTCAACCTCATTCGATACCTCTTCAGAATGGTGAAAGTTTCAGATAGGTTGGTGATGTGTTGGTCAGCATGTTTGCTCTTAACTAGCATATCATCAACGTAAATTTCCATGCTCTTCCCAATCTGTTCGACGAACATCGAATTGACTAGTCTCTGAAAAGTCCCCCCTGCATTCTTTAGGCCGAATGGCATAACTTTATAATAATATAGTCCCCTATCAGTAGTGAAGGCTGTGTGTTCTTGGTCTAGAGGGTTCATGAAGATTTGGTTATATCTTGAGTAAGCATCCATGAAGCTCAAGAGTTCACACCCTGCCATAGAGTCTATAAGTCTATCAATGAGAGGAAGAGGAAAGCTATCTTTCGGGCATCATTTGTTTTGGTCAGTGTAGTCAACACACATTTTCCACAAGACCTTTTGGAGCATGAGACTTTGTTTGGTTGGATTTTTCTTAATAAGGACCACATTTGCTACCCATGTTGGGTAATTGACTTCGCGGACGAAGCATATGCTTTTGAGTTTTTCAACTTCTACCTTCATTGCTTCATATCGTTCAGCGTCATAAGATTTTCGCTTCTGTCTCACCGGCTTGGTCTTGGAGTCAATACTTAAGCGATGACATATAATATCGGGAGAGATGCCTGGCATGTCCATCGTATGACCAGGAGAAAACCTCAGTGTTCTCTTGCAAAACAAAGATCAATGCCAACCTAATGGGTAATGACAATGTGGTGCCAATCTTCCCCATGCCATCTGGATAATCTTTTGAGATAGAAACCTTCTCCAGCTGTTCAGCGGGTTGTGCTTGCTGGGTGAAAGAGTCATCTTGAGGATCGTCGGGTTGACTGTTGCCACCATGAAGATCCAAGTTGGCTTCGTCCAAGCTGGTCTTTATGACTTGGTCATGTATAGAAAGGGTTTCTTTGGGCACAGGCATGTGCTGTTGCTTGACCGAAGTGTTGTAACATGATCGTGCACTAAGTTGATCTCCTATGATGTAACCATTGCCATAGGGGGGTTGGAAATTTCATCAACAACATATGTGTGGATACCATGGCCTTGAGATCATTGATGCCTGTGCGTCCAAAAATGACATTGTATGCCGTTGGACAATCAACTAGCAGGAAGTTAGTGGTAATAGTAGCTGTGTAAGAGTCTGTACCAATAGTGAAAGGTAAGTGTATGCTCCCTAAAGGTTGCATGATATCGCCGGAGAAACTTATCAGAGGAGAAATTTAGTGATCGAGCAAGTGTTCAGCTATATTAAGTGCCCTGAAAGCTTCAGCAAACATGATATTGACCGAAGCCCCCGTGTCTACCAGGATTCGCCGTACTTCAAAGTTGGCTATGTGAGCTTCCACGATCAGTGGGTCGTTGTGAGGGTAGATGATACCTCTTTCTTCCTCAGGGTAGAAACATATTGGATCCCAGTTAGGTTTTTGATACTTGCCTCCCCTGATGTCTTCCACGTGAAACACTTGGTGGCCAGGCCTTAAAGCTCGTTCCTTGTTTTTCATGGCCCTATTGGAAGATTCAGATATTGGTGTGCTGCCGCTTATGGAATATATCACATTCACTTGGCGTTGGTTACGGTTATCTTTTGAAGGGTGAAGGAGAAATCGATCAATTTTTCCTTCATGCACCAAAGCTTCAATATGATCATGAAGGGTGATACAATTCTCGCTGTCATGGCCGTTATGCTCATGGTAGCAACAAAACGTTCCCGTGTTCTTCGTGGGCTTGTAACCCTACTGCCTCGACATTGGCTTCGGTATCAGGTGTGCTATGCTGGGGTAAATGGCCACGCATGTGGCTTTCAAAGGCGTGTATGTCTCATACCTCGGGGTAGGGCCTGTCCTGACACGTGCTTGGCCCACTGTGTTGACTGCCTGGGGGTGGGCATTATCGTGGTGATACCCTTGGTTATAGCGATAGTGTCCCTTACTCCTTTTACTAAAATGAGACTGGTGAGATGGAAATCTTTCCTTTTGCCTTGAGATTGATATGTCTGTTGACTTGGCGAAGTATTAAGTAAGGCAGAGGGAGGCACAACTGCCGTTTGGCAGGTCGAGGTCTTCTCATTTGGTTGGATCTGGTTTTCACTTCCCACTTGCTGATAGGGGATGGTTGTTGGGGGTTTCTCTTGGTATGTCCTTGCCTCGGCGGAGGCATGGTTATAAGATTACGCCATCACCTTAGAGTAAGTCTTCCAAGTGTTGCCATTGATCATGTACTTAAAGAAGCAGTCACGTAGGCCTGCCGTGAAGGCTTTGAGGGCAGTCTTGTCGTATACCTCAGCACAACGGGAACACTCATGACTGAAGCGGCCAACATACAAACGTAATGACTCGTCTGGCTTTTGGCGAATAGTGTACAAGTCATCTGCAGAATGCAAACGATCGGTCTGGAAAATATGTTGAGAAACAAACAGTTTCCTCAATTCCTCAAATGAGTCTACCGTCTCAGGTGGAAGGCGGCAATACCAATTTAGAGCTCCGCCAGAGAGGGTGGAAGGGAAGAGAAGACATCGCTCTTGGTCGGTGTGCATCCGGTATGCCATGGTGGACTCAAAGAGGTTAAGGTGTTCAATCGGGTCCTCATTTCCAGTATAGAGTTGCAAGCCAAGCTTCTGCTTTGTCTTTGCTTAGAGGGGGTGTCAAGGATCCTCCTTATTGCCAAGCCTAGGTTGGTTCCAATCAGGTATCTCAGCTTGTCATTCAGCCTTCAACTTGTTTACTTAAGGAGTTGTAGGACAAGAGGGTTTTGAGTGGAGTCATGTACCACTAGAGCTTTCTTTCGTAAATCGCCATCTCTTTTTGGAAGTAGGAAGGTTTGATCAAAAGCATGTGATTTTTCCCGAGACACACCGTACTGACTTCCAAGGTATGTCTGTCCGAACATCTATGAGTCCTCTATACCTTCGTGTTTCTCTAAGACTTGTTGCCCCTTCCCTAAATTGGTAGCCGGCCTGGGACATGGGAGGGGACCGAGTCTTTCAGAGACCCTTGGGTCATTGATCTTCGAGCTTACATGGATGGGATTGTCTCGACGTTGCTTTAGGAAGTCTCGACAGTCGCGAAAGACGGCTTTCAATCCTTCCACTCCTTCTATAAGGTGGTGTCTTCCTCCATTCCTCCTGCTTCAGGTCGAAGCAGCTGGGTTAAGAGAAGTCTCATGTTGGTCGCCATTTCGATGAGTAGCTCGTTCCGCAATAGGAATACCCATGTCGAGGGCAAATGACCCTCCGCGTTGGGGGCACCCAGTTGATGGTTGACTTTCATATGGGTGATGAGCTTGTGTGTTTTAGTATATCTAACCTCGTGGAGCATTTCAAAGATCTTCTCATACTGCTCTTGGAGGATCTCATTCTTCATCGCCATCTTGTTGTTCTGAGCCTCCAGCTCATCGACTTTAGCCTAAAGAGCAAACTTCTTTTGTTCATTCTTTTGTTGTTTCGCACCAGGTGCAAGAGGGGTGTCATTCTGTGTGTTATGGCTTCATTCGCTCCCCATATTGGAAAGGGATGCCTGGTCAAAAGAGAATGTACGAATGGTGGAAATCAGCTTAACAAAGCTGAAGAGAGTGGGAATCAGTGTCGTTCCCACAGACGGTGCCAAATATTGATGCACAAAATCAGTAGGGACTTTGGTACAACAGAAAATGTTAAGTTTGTGACCTTCGCTAGATTGCTCCGGTCACTAGTGTGGATAAGTATGTAAATATATAGGGACAGAGAAGCAAACACAAGGTGTACGTGGTTCACCCAGATTGGCTACGTCCACGAAGTAGATGAGTTCTCATTAATTGTGAAGGGTTTACACAAGTACATAGGTTCAAGCTCTCTTTTAGTGAGTACTAGTGAATGATTTAGTACAAATGACTGTAGACATCAAAATTGCGGTGAAATAAATGTTCACCAACGCATTAAAATTTTGACGTGTCAGGGCATACATGGCATATGCCACGTGTCATACAAATTGTACACATGGTGTGTGACTCAACAAAATAAGAAGAAATACCCTTGGAGGATTACACAAGTTTAAACTTGAGAAGAAAACCTTGTTTTGATCTTCAATGGATTGAAATGTGCTTGCCTTGTCATTGCCCAAAATGAGAAGAAAAACTTGTGTAATCCTCCAAGGGTATTTCTTCTTATTTTGGGCAATGAGAACTCATTAATTGTGTAATCCATTGAAGTGGTAATTTTGGGCAATGACAAAGCATGCACATATCAAGTTTAAAATGTTATTAAGTCGAAAATTAGGCCATAAAATTACCACTTCAAGTTTAAAATTGTATTAAGTGGGAAATTAGGCAATGGTGCTTGAAAAAAAAAAAAATATTTTGTGGTGGTGATTCATTCTCAAAGCCTATAAATAGGCTTCTACACCAAGGTATCATCAACCAATTCACAAATACATTTCTCTACTCCCAAAATGGAAGAGAATACTCCCCACACATCCAAAATCCTTGAAGCTTTAAATCTCTAAAGCTTTCAAGCATCCAACCTCCCAAATTCCTAAGAATCCCAAAGGATTAAGAAAGCCCTCTTCGTTCTTCGTCAAATCCTCCTTCAAGATCAAGCCCCAACGGCCCTTGAAGAACTTCCACCAATTCAAGATCAAGCCTCGACGGCCCTTGAAGAAAGTGTTCAACAAATCCACACATCTGTTCATCCTAAGATCAAGCCCCAACGGCCATTTGGATCAATAACATCAACAAATCCACACAACTGTTCATCCTAAGATCAAGCCCCGACGGCCCTTTTGGATCAACAACATCACCAAATCCACACAACTGTTCCTTCAAGATCAAGCCCCAAAGGCCCTTGAAGAACTTCCACCAATTTAAGATCGAGCCCCGACGGCCCTTGAAGAAAGTATTCATCGTTCATCATCTGTTCATCCTAAGATCAAGCCCCAACGACCCTTTGGATCAACAACATCAATAAATCTACACAACTGTTCATCCTAAGATCAAGCCCCAATGGCCCTTTTGGATCAGCAACATCAATAAATCCACACAACTGTTCATCCCAAGATTAAGCCCCGACGGCCCTTGGATCAACAATCATCCATCTTCAAGATCAAGCCCAAAAGCCCTTGAAGATCCGTTCATCACTGTTCTTCAAGATCAAGCCCAAAAGCCCTTGAAGATCCGTTCATCATCGTTATTCAAGATCAAGCCTCAACAGCTCTTGAAGAAATGCTCATCCTCAAGATCAAGCCCCAACGGCTCCTTGAAGATCCGCTCAAATCCACCTTCAAGATCAAGCCCACGGCCCTTGAAGAACGTTCATCCTTAGATCAAGCCCAACGACCCTTTGGATCAATCGCACATCTACAAATACACACCTTACGAAGATCGAATTAGAGGATCAAGTTAAAAGAGATCGTAACCCTAAATCATCAAAACACAAATATTACTTTGTGCACGTTGTTCTTGTCTCTTTCGTTTCAGGAAATTTTCATGTTCACAATGACATTAGGAAATACTGTGGGAGAATGATCTCCTTTTATAGAAGAGAGTTTCTAGCTTTGTTTTGATATTGACACGTGTCGTGTTGTGATTGGCTTCTGATGTTGACACGTGTCGCGCTATGATTGGCCTCCTGGTTGGAGGGAAACTCTTCTGGGTCCTTGACGGTATAACGTTGACCGGTGCTCAGTAGTTTCTGGATTGATCAAGTATGGTACAAACATAACTAATATATAGAGCTTCTTTACAACGTTTATGTTGTGATAAATTTCTGGCTTTGCCACTATACACTTATATTTTTTTTTAATTAAAAACGATGGGTTGATAGTGCTCGCGTTCATCCTTTAATTTTATTAAAATAAAAAGATCAAACGAGCCAAACCTTCTTGAGGAAAAAAACAGAGCAAGTAATACGACAGGATAACCAAAAATCAATCCCACATACAAACATATGATAAAAAAATCATCTGAAACATTAGTTGGTAGAGCTTCTCGAGCCACGGGTACGCCTTGGCCATTGAGGACACCCCCAGTGCCATGAATCTAACTGCCTCATCGTTCAATTGTAGGTATGATTCCCAACTCTAACTGCAAAGTTGTATCAAGCTTTGTTCTACATCTTAAGCACATAAAATAAAAACCAAGTGATTTTCATTTCCTCCTAAACAATTTCAATTTTAGTTTTAGTTTTTAAGATAGAGGATATAAACATGGGAGAAATTGTTGGAATTTATTAGGTTTATTTAGGAAATTAATTAGAGATTTGTTTTGATTTTGTAGTAGGGTATTTTTGGCATTTACGCATTAGGGATTCTTAGGTTTATTGCTCTATAAATAGAGCTTGTAATTTAGTTTGAGGAATAAGTCAGTCACAATGTAGCCTCTTAGGGTTTTGTAGCCGTTTCAACATTCTCGTTTATTTAATAATATTCTTATATTTTGTAATCTTGTTCGTTGCGCACTTTGATATTCAACTTGGTATCAGAGCAGATTTGATTCTTCGGGATCTAATATGCTTCTGTTTGTTCGTATCAGTTTTATTTCTTTCCAGTTTCCATCCGTAGATTTTTTACGTTTTCTGGTTTGGTTTTCAGTTTGTCCTTGGTAGTCTTCAAGAAAGGAAAAAAAAAATTCTGTTTTTGAAAAAAAAAAGAATTTGGTAAATTTGTCTCACACCCAAATTTGAAAATGCTCCATCGCACTAAGATTTCTGCATTCCCCAGCCCCACCTTTCATCTGGATCCGTCCACAACCGTCCACCTGCGGAAAAAAAAAAAAAAAAAAAAGAAACGTTGATGTTGCTGGTTGGTTCGCACAGAAGCAAAAAAAAAAAAAAGGAAGGAAGAAGGTAGGAAAAAAAAGGGGGGGGGGGAAATGGAAGGAAAAAAAAATTGGTTGTTTTGAGGTTTTGTTGCCTGCGTATTCTTGCATTGGGTATGGTATTGGAATTTGCATCGACATTGGTATTGACATTGGCATCGGCATTGGTATTGGCATTGGTATCGGCACTGGCATTGGAATCTTGCACTGGCACTGGCATTGAAATCTTGCACTTGCACCGATGAAATTTCGTATTGGAATTGGCATCGAAAGATAGTATAACGGAGCTTGCATCCACATCACTTTTGCAAACTCATGTCGTGTACCACTATGAGTTTGACGGGGGGTGTTGGAATTTATTAGGTTTATTTAGGAAATTAATTAGAAATTTGTTTTGATTTTGTAGTAGGGTATTTTTGGCATTTACGTATTAGGGTTTCTTAGGTTTATTGCTCTATAAATAGAGCTTGTAATTTAGTTTGAGGAATAAGTTAGTCACAATGTAGCTTCTTAGGGTTTTGTAGCCGTTTCGGCATTCTCGTTTATTTAATAATATTCTTATTATTTTGTAATCTTATTCGTTGCACACTCTAATATTCAACTGAAATGAGGAAAATATAAGAGAGGATTAGGCCCTAGAGAGGATACTGGAGGATGAGAACATAAACCAATTTTAAGTTTTCATTTTCAAGAATTTATTTTTATTTTTTCTTTCTTTTTTTTCTTCACCTCCCTCTCTAACCCCCCCTTCTTTTATCTATTATTTCTCCCATATAATTTCCCGACATCACAAGCAAAAGAAAATACAAACTAAAAATGAAATGATTATCAAATAGGTCTTATATGAATGTTATGACCCTTATAAATCTTGCTATTACATAACAAGGAAACCAGTGAGCGTCCATGCAACTCTACGATGTGTAATTAAACAACTTTATTTGCCCACGCGCTTATGTAAATATTCAAAGTTTCACCGTGTGGAAGTTGTTATCTTCAAAGCTTGAAATGGTGAAAAGCAGGCTTCTCATCAAGCCCTTGAGAAACGAACTTGCCATGGTATTCACTTATCAAGAAATCTCTATACAGAGGTGGGTTATCTTTTGATATGAGCTCTTTGATCGGACCGTAGGACTTGTCCGGTTGATCGGTGCGAGTCTGTCCGATGAAGAAGCATGCTATGGAAACTCTTGGGCCAATGCGGTTGGCAAGCACTCTATGTTGAACACTCTGAAACTTGTCATTTGACATAACCTAGACAAATTTTCAGGAAACTTCAAAAAGATGGCGGCATACGTACATACAGCGTTACAATAGCAACAAAAATAATGTGTTTGGTTACAAACCTGAAGAAAGTCGCCTATATTTACTACCAAGCCACCTGAAATAGGGTTCACATTAACCCACTGATTGTCACGAAGGATTTGAAGGCCGCCAATTTGGTCTTGAAGAAGAATAGTGAGGAAAGAAGGATCTGAGTGCTTGCTGCTTCCCATTGTTAATTCTGGTTCTGGGCATGCTGGATAGTAGTGGCACACACAGGTATAATTTTTAGCACATCCCATTTCCTTTAAGTGGTCAAGTTTGAGTCCAAGAGCCTCCGATAATAATCCAAAAAGTTGGTCTCCCAAATTTATGACATGCTTTGTGTACTCAATTGTTTCATCTCTGCGTATATGAATGAACCAATATGTAACAGATTTTGGGTTAAGAGGTTAAGAAAAACAATTCAATTGGTAGAAGGGTCTGTTAACATAACTATATTACATAGGCGGTTTTGGGGGAGCGAAGCGTTTGATTGCATAGGGCTCCAAAATTTAAGGGCCGTTTATAATAAGATTATTATATCAAAATTTATAAAAATTGATTCCGTGTTTCAGGAAGAGCTTGAAGTTGTAGAAAAAGACACTTTGTTGAGAATGATGATGACTCATCCTAATCAGCTCAACAATTAGTGAAATCTTTTAGGGTTCATCACTTCTTGTATAGAATAGATCAAGCTATTGGTTCACTAGAAAAAAGGTTTGGAGAATATCAAACATATGACGATATATTTGGGTTTTTGTTCAATCTTAAAGGTTGAATTCGATGGATAATGATAAATTGAAAGATTGTTGAGATTGTCTTGAAACTTTTCCAAGAAAGGTGAGTTTTTTTATGTTGATGGGGATGAATTATTATAGAGTTCAAGCTTTTATGAGAGCGTTTGACAAAATAAATGAAGACATCCATTGATGTATTGAACGACTGGAAGAGGATGTGTTGTTTTCTGACTGCAAGCATTGCATACTGAATTTTGCTGATTGTACCTGTTACTGTTGTATCTATGAAAATAAATTTCTTAAAGTTTAAATTATTAAAATCATACTTGCAATCAACCATGTTGCAATAAAGGTTAAATGAGTTTCCTTTGATATTGATTGAAAGTGTTTTTTTTAAGACACAATTGATTACAAAAGTTTAATTGATGATTTTGTAGCAGAGAATGTACGAAGTACCATCTTTAAATACTTCAATGCTAGATTTTTTGAAGCTATTTTTTCAACACTAACCATATAATTTTCAGTTAATGAACCCAATTTTTTCTCATTTAAATATTATCCCTACAGTTCTTGTGGGTTAGGAAATCGTGTGCATAAAAGGTCAACAATTATTCAAAAAGTCTGGCATTGAAGTATTCAAAAAGTCTACCATTGAATAATTGTTAGTTTTTTTAAGATTTAAATAATTGTTGATTATTTAGTACTATGGTTAGTGTTGTAGCTACCTTTACATTCAATTGTATTTGCACTTAAATAATTGGTATGTATAAATAGGTAAAAGTTAGAGAGATAACCTTTACTAGTGACAGGAGCAGGTGTAAAATATTACATTGTAATTATAACACAAGGGGATGACAAATAAAAGAGGGAGGGATGATGTTATTGATCTTTCCTTATTCTTTTTTTTTTCTCATGAAAGCATACAGAGCGCTCTATTTATAGAGCAACCCCAAACAAACGTATTAACTATACATTGAAATTTACAGCACACATCTTTTGAAAATGCGATTTCCTTCATCTCCCAAGTCAATATCACTTTGTGTGGGCATTGAAAAAGCTACCAATGTTTTCAATATTACTGTGGGCATTCATTAACCCACCAGTATTTTTACACTCCCCCTTGAATGCCCACATATCAATATTAGTTGCCTCGTTAAAACCTTGCTCAGAAAAACCCAGTGGGAAAAAACCATAGCTAAGGAAAAAGAGTACAACTTTACCTGGATTGTTGATATAGTGTTAAATATGCTTATGTTGCCTCGTTAAAACTTTGATAGGAAAAACCCAGTGGGAAAAATCCTAATCAAAGGAAAAAGAATACAACATGCATTTATCATGGATGCTCCCCCTGATATGTATCTCCTCTTGATTCCGCATTTTCCAAATTTAACTAATTGGTAAGTCAACGTAATTCGATACTTTGCACTAACTTCTGAAACGTGCATTTTGGTAGAGATTTGGTGAACAGGTCTGCCAGATTTTCATTGGAACGGATTTGTCTGACTTCAATTACTTTAGCCTTCTGAAGCTCATGTGCACTGAAAAACTTTGGAGATATGTGTTTAGTCTTATCGCCCTTGATGAATCATTCCTTCATTTGGGTAACACATGTTGCATTATCTTCATGGATGATAGTTGCATTGTCTGTCTTCGAAGGTAGACATTATGAATTCCGAATATGATGGATCATTGATTTTAACCAAGAACATTCACGACTTGCGTCATGTAAAGCAAGTATTTCTGAGGGATTTGAAGTTGTAGCAACTAATGTTTGCTTTGTTGAGCGTTATGAGATTGATGTATCTCCATTCTTGAACACATATCTAGTTTGTGAGCGAGCTTTATGCGGATCAGAGAGAAAACCAGCATCTGCATATCCAACAAGGACTTTGGTCATTTATGGATTTCTTTGAGAAGAAGAGACTCATGTCTGTTGTTCCACGAAGATATCGCAATACATCTTTAACTCCCTTCCAATGACGAATTGTTGGAGCAGAGCTATATCTTGCTTGTTAGTTAACTGAAAAAGTTATATCTGGTCTAGTACATTGTGCTAAATACAATAAAGCACCAATTGCACTCAGATATGGTACTTCTAGACCAAGGACCATTTCATCATCTTCTTTTGGAAGGAATTGATCTTTCTTAATGTCCAGAGAAAGCATGACAATTAGCGTACTGAGTGGATAAGCCCTATTCATGCCAAATCGCTTATGGATTTTTTCAATGTAAGCTGATTGGTGGACCAAAATTCCACTAGCATAATGCTCAATTTGCAAGCCGAGACAATATTTTGTTTTTCCAAGATCTTTCATTTCAAATTCGCTTTTCAGATATTCAACAGTTTTATTGAGTTCTTCAAGGGTTTCAACTAGGTTCATATCATCGACATATTCTGCCACTATAGCAAATCCAGAGTTGGATTTCTTAATGAACAAACAAGGGCAAATGACATTGTTGGTATACCTTTCTTTGATCAAATACTCACCGAGACGATTATACCACATTTGTCCAGATTGTTTTAGCCCATACAATGATCGCCTTAATTTGATTGAGAGCATACCTCGTGGTTTGTTAGTTATTTCAGGCAACTTAAGTCCTTCTGGGACTTTTATATATATGTCAGTATCTAATTCTCTATACAGATACGCGGTGATGACATCCATAAGTCGCATGTCAAGTTTTTTTGAAACCACTAAACTTATTAAATAATGGAACGTAATTGCGTCCATTACAGGAGAGTATGTCTCCTTATAATCAATTCTAGGTCTTTGCGAAAAACCTTGTGCAACGAGTCGTGCTTTATATCTTGCAATATCGTTTTTTCTCATTTCGCTTTCTTATGAATACCCATTTGTATAAACAGCACAACCAAAAACTCATAAATGTGAAATGTTTGGCTGATGCCCAAACATGAGTTGTACTGATAAGTATTGGTGGTTGGCTATAGGTCTTAATTGAACTAATGATGCAGCATGTAAGATGACATGTCCCTATACAGAAACTAGCAATTTTGTTTTCATGAGCATAGTGCGAGCTATTAACTAAAGTTGTTTGATCAATGCTTCTGCTAAACCATTTTGAGTATGGACATGAGGAACATGGTGTTCAACACCAATGCCCAATGTCATGTAGTAATCATCAAAAGTTTGAGACGTAAATTCACCAGCGTTATAAAGTCAGATTGACTTAATGGGGTAATCTGGGAACTGTGCTCGCAACTTAATTATCTGAGCAAGAAGTCTTGCAAAAGCTACATTCCAAGTAGATAAAAGACAAACATGTGACCATTGGGTAGATGCATCAACCAAAACCAAATATCGAAATGGTCCACATGATGGTTGAATAGGCCCACAAATATCGCCTTGAATTCTTTGTAGAAATGATGGGGATTCAGAATCAACATTTAGTTGTAATGGTTTAATTACCAACTTCCCTTGAGAACAAACCTTACAAGGGTTATCATTTGAGATAGCAATGTGTCTGCTCAATAATGGATGTTTATTATAGTTAGTAATGATCCTACACATCATGGTAGATCCTGGGTTATCCAGACGGTCATGTCAAATCATGTAAACTTTTCAATCAATGAACTTCTAGTTCATAACAGTATGTTATTCAAATGTCTTTATGTATGTATAATACAATCCACTTGTCAAACCATGCAACGTCTCCAATATACACTTTTGGGTATCATTGGAGGTAATGTATAGATACTCCACATTTTCTGCACTTTTCGTTTCAATGTGGTAACCATTTAAACGTATGTCTTTGAAACTCAACAAACTTCGAGTAGATCGAGTAACGTACAATGCATTCTATATAGACAATATTGTTCCATTTGGTAACATAATCTAGGCTTTCCCTGAGCCTTCAATCATATCTAATTGGCCTGATATTGTTATTACCCTTACTTTTGTAAGTATCAATCTTGAGAAATACTTTCGATCTCAAAGTATTGTATGCGTGGTTGCACTGTCTGCAAGACAAATATCTCTGCCATTGCTCTTATTTGAATAATGACCTTGGTGCTTATCCATGCTTTCTGAGTAAGGGGATCATGGTTAAAAGCAATTTATAACAGGAAATTTAAATGCCACTTTTATTGAATCTGAAATGCTAGTTTTAAACTACAAATTCAGCACATTAAACATAAATGATTTAATCGGACTGGTACACTTCATTCCCCATTTCCACAATGAAGTTTGAGATATCTAGGTGGGTTGTGTTCAACTGCCCTGATAAGTCACACACTCGATCAGATATATCCATTGGTTTAGTCTAGTCAAGAAAATTGGTCTTGACACCCTTCTCCTTGAGGGAGGCTTTATACAGATCCACCAGATGTTTTAGCGTACGACAAGTACACGGTCAGTGCCCATTGCCACCACACCTATGGTAGGCTTCTTCAGAGTTTTTGGGAGCATTGTTCATGTAAGCTTTTGCCTTTGTGACGGTTTTCATTTTTGAAGCTCGGACTTGAATTATGCCTTGGAACCTGGTTGTGAAACTAGACACCATGATTATTGCCATTCCCGTTCCACTGTCTTCACCTATGGCCATGTCCTCGTTTATGATTATAGCCATCAGAGGATGTGACGTTCACTTCGATGGACACAACATTCACTTCTGGGAATGGTGCAAATCCAATAGGTCGGAACTGATGATTTTTCATCAAGAGCTCATTGTTTTGTTCAGCTACCAGGAGCACAGATATCAGCTGGTTGTATTCAGTGTAACCTCGCTCTCTATGCTGCTGCTGCAAGAGCACATTGGAAGCATGAAAAATGTTGAAAGTCTTTTCCTGCATCTCTTCCTCAGTAATGGTTTCCCCAAAGAGTTTCATCTGAGAGCTAATTCTGAATATCACAAAATTGTACTCAATCATTGACTTGAAATCCTGGATCCTTAGGTGAGTCCACTCATAACGAGCTCTTGGAAGAATCATCGTTTTCTGGTGATTGTATCTATTTCTCAATGCCTTCCACAGAGCTAATGGATCTTCAATGCCTTTGCCTGATCTTGAGAAGATGCATTGTTCTCCTCTTTGATTGTTTCTCCAAGATTCTCTGCCTCCAAATTGAAGATCCGTTAGCTCTCTGGAAGGCATTGAGAAACAGATACAATCACCAGAAAACGATGATTCTTCCAAGAGCTCGTTATGAATGGACTCACCTAAGGATCCAGGATTTCAAGTTAGTGGATGAGTACAATTTTGCGATATTCAGAATTAGCTATCAGATGAAACTTTGTGGGGAAACCATTACTGAGGAAGATATACTGGAAATGACTTTCAGCACTTTTCATGCTTCCAATGTGCTTCTACAGCAGCAGTATAGAGAGCGAGGTTTCACTGAATACAACCATCTGATATCTGTGCTCCTGGTAGCTGAAAAAAAACAATGAGCTCTTGATGAAAAATCATCAGTTCCGACCTACTGGATCTGCACCATTCCCAGAAGTGAATGCTGTTTCCATCAAAGTGAACGCCACATCCTCTGGTGGCTATATCATAAACGAGGACGTGGCCACAGGCGAAGACAGTGGAACGGGAAGGGCAATAATCTTGGTGTCCAGTTTCACAACCAGGTTCCAAGGCATAATTCAAGCCCGAGCTTCAAAAATGAAAATCGCCACAAAAGCAAAAGCTCACATAAACAATG
This sequence comes from Malus sylvestris, assembly GCF_916048215.2. Taxonomy (NCBI): domain Eukaryota; kingdom Viridiplantae; phylum Streptophyta; class Magnoliopsida; order Rosales; family Rosaceae; genus Malus; species Malus sylvestris. Next base: position 2,744,816 of record NC_062264.1, on the reverse strand, counting down.
CTCCCAGAAACTCTGAAGGAGCCTGCTATAGGTGTGGTGGCAATGGGCACTGAGCGCGTACTTGTTGTACCCCAAAACATCTGGTAGATCTGTATCAAGCCTCCCTCAAGGAGAAGGATGTCGAGACCAATTTTCTCGACCAGACTAAACCATTGGATATACCTGATCCAGTGTGTGACTTATCAGGGTAGTTGAACACAACCCACCTTGATATCTCATACTTCATTGTGGAAAAAGGGAATGAAGTGTACCAGTCCGACTAAATCATTTATGTTTGATGTACTGAACTTGTAGTTTAAAACTAGCATTTCAAATTCAATAAAAGTGGCATTTACATTTCCTGTTATAAATTGCTTTTAACCATGATCCCCTTACTCAGAAAGCATGGATAAGCACCATGGTCATTATCCAAACAAGAGCAATGACGGAGATATTTGTCTTGCAGACAGCGCAACTACGTATACAATACTTCGAGATCGAAAGTTTTTCTCAAGATTGATACTTACAAAAGTAAGGGTAATAACAATATCAGGCTAATCAGATATGATTGAAGGCTCAGGGAAAGCCCAGATTATGTTACCAAATGGAATAATATTGTCCATACATAATGCATTGTACACTACTCGATCTACTCGAAATTTGTTGAGTTTCAAAGACATACGTTTAAATGGATACCACATTGAAACAAAAAGTAAAGAAAATGTGGAGTATCTATGCATTACCTCCAATGATACCCAAAAGTGTATATTGGAGACGTTGCATGGTTTGACAAGTGGATTGTATTATACATACATAAAGACAGTTGAATCACATACTGTTATGAACCCGAAGTTCATTGATTCAAAAGCTTACATGCTTTGACATGACTGTCTGGGTCACCTAGGATCTACCATGGTGCGTAGGATCATCACCAACTCTAATAGACATCCATTATTGAGCAGACAGATTGCTATCTCAAATGATAACCATGGTAAGGCTTGTTCTCAAGGGAAGTTGGTAATTAAACCATCACAACTAAAAGTTGATGTTGAATCCCTATCATTTCTACAAAGAATTCAAGAGGATATTTGTAGGCCTATTCAACCATCGTGTGGACCATTTCGATATTTTATGGTTTTGAGTTGATGCATCTAGCTGATGGTCACATGTAGGGGTTCGGGGCAGGTACGGGCAGGTTCTAATTTTTTTTAGAACAAACGGGGCAGGCTAGGCCAGGCCTATGTTATTTACGGGGCGGGCCAGGTCCAGATACTTAGAAAAATATGACCCCTGACCGACCTGTTTCTAATTTTAATGAATGGCTAAGATTGAATGATAACCTATCATCCAATCTCAGCCGTTAGTTTATACCCTAGTCCCGAGTCCAGGTTCCAGTCCCTCCCTCGAGTCCTTGACTACATCCCTTAAATCTTAGATTCTCTTAATCGTCTTCTCATAGAAATCAATCACGCAGCCAATCACGCCATCCCAACCATTATAACGGCATCACCACCGTCAATAACACCACCACATCCTCCTCTACGACATCCCAAAGAACCAGGTCCCAGAACCACGACGGCTCGATTCCCTCATCTTCGATAGCACCATCGCCGTCGCTAACACTATCACCCAATCACCACTGTCGAGGGCCTGCTACTAGCCATCATCCCTATAAAATTCAGGTAATTTTGAATTAGAATTTTGTTATTAATGTGAATTTCTGGTGAAGGGATTTAAGGGTTTTGTTATTACATTGAGCGCAATGCATTTTGTTCTTCAATGGCTGCTCATTTGACACCACATTCCACGTAATTCTACTTGTGATTGTTATTAATGTGAATTTCAGCTTGTAATTTTGAATTAGGGTTTCAGGGATTTTAGGGATTTTGAATTTGGGTTTTAGGGATTTTAGGGCATTTCATCCAAATTTACTTTCAAATATATCATCTCATTTCATCCAAAATTTCACATTTGACTGCAGAAGATAGGGAAGGTTTTGCAGTCATCCCGTGGCTGGTATTGATGATGCTTTCACTTCATCCCGTGGCTCCACCAAGACCCTTTTATTGATACAAAATTGTGTTCAATTATTTATTTCATCTTGTTTGCATTGATTGATATATATAAATATATATATATATATATATATATATATATCGTTGTGCTAATTTGAAATGTTTGACAAACTGTTTATTCATACCGTTGACAAAGCTCTTTACTCTGAGAATTAGGCTTGTTGCAGTGTGTTGGCTGATGTATGATCACATTGTTTATATCCCTAAAATTGTGGTTTTATTCCCGATTTGATGTGAATCTGTGCAGGTGAATTTATGTAAAATCTGCACACTGCAGTGCAGTTTGCTGGGAGTGAAATTTGAACAAAAAAACAAAAAACAAAAAAAACCCAAAGGACCCGTGGACCCGGCCGGTTTCAACTGAGCTGGGTAAGCTCTGGTTCCTATATTAGAATATGTAATCCCCGGCCCGGCCCGTCCCATCTCCTTTGCACCCAGGTCTGGTGCGGTCCTTTCAAAATTGGGCCCGACCCGGCCCGTGCCCACCCCTAGTCACATGTGTGTCTCTTGTCTACTCGGAATGTAGCTTTTGCGAGATTTCTGGCTCAGATAATTAAGTTGCAAACATAGTTCCCAGATTACCCCATTAAGTCAATCCGACTTGATAACACTGGTGAATTTACATCTCAAACTTTTAATGATTACTGCATGACATTAGGCATTGATGTTGAACATCTTGTTCCTCATGTCTATACTCAAAATGGTTTAGCAGAAGCATTGATTAAGCGGCTTCAGTTAATAGCTTGCACAATGCTCATGAAAACAAAATTGACAGTTTCTGCATGGGGACATGCCATCTTACATGCTGCATCATTGGTTCAATTAAGACCTATGGCCAACCACCAATACTCATTAGTACAACTCGTGTTTGGGCATCAGCCAAACATTTCACATTTATGAGTTTTTGGTTGTGCTGTTTATGTACCTATTGCACCACCACAACGTACTAAAATTGGACCTTAGCGCAGACTGGGAATTTATGTGGGTTTTGATTCACCATCTATCATTAGATATTTGAAACCCTTGACAGGTGATATGTTTACAGCTTGTTTTGGTGATTGTCACTTTGATGAGACAGTCTTCCCATTATTAGGGGGAGAAAAGACCGTTCCAGAAGAACGACAAGAGCTGACATAGGTTGTTCCCACCTTATCTTTTTTTGATCCACGTAGCACTCAATGTGAAAATGAAGTGAAAAGAATCGTTCATCTTCAAAATATTGCCAATCAAATGCTAGATGCATTTAATGATGCTATGAAAGTGACAAAATCATATATACCAGCTACAAATGCACCTGCAAGAATTGATGTCCCTGTTGGACAAAATAAAGTGGCAGCGAATGATTCATCTGGTGCACGCCTAAAGCGTGGTAGACCCCCAGGTTCAAAAGATTCAGCCTCTCGAAAAAGAAAGACGAAGGCACAATTGAATCCAAATGAAATCATTCAAGAAGAAAAAATGAATGACGAATCCACAATTCATGATTCTATACTTTCAGAAAAAGAAAATGTGCTTGATGAGACACATATACTTGAAGAAACAAAGAAAATGTGCTTGATGAGACACATATACTTGAAGAAACAAAGGTACATGAAAGCAAAGAAATCTCCATAAATTATGCTTGTACTAATGAACTATGGGATTGGAATGAAATAATCATCGACGACATGTTCGCATTCGCAGTAGCCACTGAAATCATATTAAGTGATGATATTAAGCTCCACTCAAAGGCAGGATTGGCTTAAGTGGAAAGATGCAATCCAGGCAGGATTGGCTTAAGTGGAAAGATGCAATCCAGGCAGAATTAAATTCCTTGGAAAGGCCAAAAGTTTTTGGACCAATAGTCCAAACCCTGCCTGATGTAAACCCTGTGGGTTACAAATGAGTATTCATAAGAAAGCGAAATGAGAAAAACAAGATTGCTTGATATAAAGCACGATTCGTTGCACAAGATTTTTCGTAAAAACCTAGAATTGATTATGAGGAGACATACTCTCCTGTAATGGATGCAATTACGTTCCGTTATTTTATAAGTTTAGTGGTTTCAGAAAAACTTGACATGCAACTTATGGATGCCATCACCGCGTATCTATATGGAGAACTGACATATATATGAAAGTCCCAGAATGACTTAAGTTGCCTGAAATAATTAACAAACCACGAGGTATGCTCTTAATCAAATTAAGGAGATCATTGTATGGGCTAAAACAATCTGGACAAATGTGATATAATCATCTCAGTGAGTATTTGATCAAATAACAGTATACCAACAATGTCATTTGCCCATGTGTGTTCATTAAGAAATCCAACTCTGGTTTTGTTATAGTGGCAGTATATGTCGATGATATGAACCTGGTTGGAACCCCTGAAGAACTCAATAAAACTGCTGAATATCTAGAAATCGAGTTTGAAATGAAAGACCTTGGAAAAACAAAATATTGTCTCGGCTTGCAGATTAAGCATTGTGGTAGTGAAATTTTAGTCCACCAATCAACTTACATTGAAAAAAATCCTGAAGTGATTTAGCTTGGACAAGGCTTATCCACTCAGCACGCCAATGGTTGTTCGTTCTTTGAACATTAAGAAAGATCCATTTCGTCTAAAAGAAAATAATGAAACGGTGCTTGGTCCAGAGTATCATATCTGAGTGCAATATGTGCTTTATTGTATTTAGCACAATGTACTAGATCAGATATAACTTTTTTCAGTTAACTTGTTAGTAAGGTATAGCTCTACTCCAAAAATTTGTCATTGGAAGGGAGTCAAAGATGTATCGACCTTCATGGGACAACAGACATGGGTCTCTTCTACTCAAAGAAATCCACAAATGACCAAGTCCTTGTTAGATATGCAGATGATGGTTTTCTCTCTAATCCGCATAAAGCTCGCTCATAAACTGCATATGTGTTCAAGAATGGAGATACATCAATCTCATGGCGCTCAACAAAGCAAACAATAGTTGCTACATCTTCAAATCAATGATCCATCATATCCGGAATTCATGTGGTCAACCTTTGAAGACAGACAATCCAACTGTCATCCATGAAGATAATGCAGCCTGTGTTGCCCAAATGAAGGAATGATTCATCAAGGGCGATAAGACTAAACACATATCTCCAAAGTTTTTCAATGAACATGAGCTTCAGAAGGCTAAAGTAATTGAAGTCAGACAAATCCGTTACAATGAAAATCTGACAAACTTGTTCACCAAATCTCTACCAAAATGCACGTTTTAGAAGTTAGTGCAGAGTATCGGATTACGTCGACTTACCAATAAGTTAAATTTGGAAAATGTGGAATTAAGAAGAGATACATATCAGGGGGAGCATCCATGATAAATGCATGTTGTACTCTTTTTCCTTCGATTAGCATTTTTTCCATTGGGTTTTTCCTATCAAAGCTTTAATGAGGCAACATAAGCATATTTAACATTATATCAACAATCCAAGTAAAGTTGTATTCTTTTTCCTTCGCTATGGTTTTTTTTCACTGGATTTTTTCCGAGCAAGGTTTTAACGAGGCAACTGATGTTAATATGTGGGCATCCAAAGGGGAATGTTGAAAATACTGGTGGGTTAATGAATGCCCATAGTGCTATTGAAAACATTGGTAAATTTTTCAATGCCCACACAAAGTGATATTGACTTGGGAGATGAAGGAGGATCGCATTTTCAAAAGATGTGTGCTGTAAATTTCAATGTATAGTTAATACGTTTGTTTGGAGTTGCTCTATAAATAGAGCACTCCATATGCTTTCATGAGAAACAAAAAAGAGAATAAGGAAGGATCAATAACATCATCCCTCCCTCTTTTATTTGTTATCCCCTTGTGTTATAATTACAATGTAATATTTTACACCTACTTCTGTCACTAGTAAATGTTATCTCTCTAACTTTTACCTATTTATAACAATCTTATCAATGATTACAATTTACAATTTGGTAATATATACATTTTATGTTATGAGAAAGTTTAGTAATATAAGCATGACTTATTTTTAGTTACATCTTTTGAAATTTTATTTTGTTTTGTCTAACTTAAAAAATGAGCTATTTTACTCTCTGAAATTCAAAGTTCACTCCATTTTGCCCTTTAGAACTTATTTTTTATCCCATTTTGGCCCCTAAAACTAGAAAGACGTCTCTATAAAACTCAAGATTCGCTCCACATTGCCTTAGGTCTGGTAATTTCTTATGTGGGTTTGATTTGGGTGCGGCAGACTAATCAACTTTTTTTTAATTTTTTTCATCTCTTCAATTTCTTTTAAACTTAATATTTTCTAATTGTTGAATGTTAATGCATAATTGAGATTTATAATCAAATTTATTACACAAGTGACATAGTATTATTAGGTGCTAGGTCCCACATTTGTTTCCGAATGCAACCTATAAATTTTAGGGAGAAGAGATAGTCCACAAATCAGAATGGAACAAATTTTGAAGTTTAGGCAATAAAATGATGACTTTTGAGTTATATGAACAAAGTGAGATCAAAATAGAATTTCGTATGCCGTAGCTAAAAATAAGCCCATAAACATCTTATGTTATACATAATTTAATAATAATAAACATCTTTTCTTATAAGACAATCTGATAATATAAGATTACAAGTGCATATATAACTTGAGTTCAAAAGCAAAGATCAACGGTAAAAATCACTACACATAATCAATTTATCAATTAAATTAGCCACCAACAAACAAAAGAAAATACCCGAAATCATCAACACAAACAATAGTGGTGTTTTGGTTAATTTGGTCTTCGTCTTTGTGCGTTGTGTATTGTGAGTCTCGTTTGCTAACAATGACTTTGATGTGGTTTCGCACTTTCGCGATGACTTTTGTGGCCTCGCTATTCAGCGATGACCGTTGTTTCTGCCAGTATCTCTCTGTTACGGCTATCGTTTATTGTGACAGATATGTACTGGTAATTCTTGTGCGCTTGGCGATTGTGTGGTTGTGCTTGTGGGTGTCTACTAGGAGTTTTCTGTTATTTGTATGTTTTGTGCAAATTTATTCCAGATCAATTTATTGGTTACTTAACTATGTAAATTGACACTCTGTAATTGTTTGGTGTTGATTAATGAAAGACTATGCTATCGTTTCTTGTCAAAAAAAAAAAAAAAAAAAAAAAAACAGCATTGACAAAGTGATGAATAAGTACCTGCAAACTGAAGGGAGTTGTTTGGGATCATCAACTGCGGGCCTGGTACAAGACAGAGTGTCTCTCCAATTAGCTGCTCGTGCGTGGTACAGATCATAGTTGCTATTAAATCTGACGGTTTTTGCTCGATCACGGCTATACCACACTTTCTTAGCATCAAGATCCTGCTCATTCAACTTGATTACTCCATGGATCATATCTTCCAGCACACTCACTGGAACTCCATGATTAACCACTTGGAAGAATCCCCATGTTTTGGACGCGATCCGAACTTCATCCACAATCTGCTTGCGGAGGTCATCACTATCATCGATGCCGTGGAGATCGATGACAGGAATTTGCATGTTGGGTGGGTGACACGTGGCAAACTGGGTTTGCTCATTGGGTGGACGGATGAATATCTTGGGTACATTTACTGTGCCAACATCAACGAGGCCTTTCACACCGGCTTTTGTATCATCGAAAGCTTTTATCTCTGTGGCTCGGTCGTATTCTCCACGCCCTACAAGTTTGATATCCATGAACTTTTGAATACTGGAAAGCTTGATAGTGTGATTTTCAAGGCCTCTGGCTTGCTTCAAGCTTCAACTACTGGGTAGATAAGTACCATTATTTGCTTTGTGGTTTTCATCGGGCCAGACAAGTCAACGACCGACCTTTCTGCTCACTCTTTTAATAATGAGGCATTATCCTATTTTCTGTAAACTTTATTTTTATGTTGTCATTTCTTTTTCTCGATAATCTGTATATTAAGAATAAGGTAAATTTGGTGAAACATTTATATGTGAAAATGCCCCTCTCATTTTACAAATTTTAACAAAACAATTTAATTACCTAATGAAAAATTAGTAAAATAATAAAAGTAACAAAATAAAATAGCCATGGTCAATTCAATACCATTGGATAACATTGTAGGGGCCTGTATCCTTCGATTAGGCTGGATGAGTTTGAGAGGGTTGTCAAATGTGCCTTCTTAGGTACAAAGTTAGTAAATAGGTGCATTCACGCAAAATAGTGTGTGGTTGCACTATTTGCAAAATAACTAGCTTCCTCACTAGTCATACTTAGAAATAAATTAATTGAATTGGTCACAAATATAAATATTCAAAACATAAATTCCATTCAATTAATCATTCGAAAAAATAATCCATAAAACTTAATTTCCAAAAATTAAAACAACAACAAACAAATTCTTCAAACATAAAGGAAATTGTTCAAAATTTAAACCAAAAAAAAAACATAGAGGGTTAGGCCACATAGGGAATTTGGTCCCCATGGGTAAATTTCAGCCAATATGTGGGCCCATATCTAAGAATCTATTCTTCCATCGAAGCAAATGCCTCTTGTGTCAGAAACCTCCATCTTCGTACCCTCCAGTTCCACCACTTGAGTAAAGTTTGATTCAAACTTCTTACAACGAGAATGATACTCATCTACGACCTTAGGAGGAGCTCGGCAAATACAGGATCAATGGTCCTTCACACCACAGTGGTAGCATATATCGCATCTATGGTGTCGGGTGTTTTGCCCTTATTCTTGATGGTTGAGGTCTTGGGAACGAGGTTTACACACTTTGGGCACATAAATTCACTAAGTTTTCAAAATTGATCTCTGTTTTACTTCTTGCTGAAAAGCAGAATTAGGTGTTGATGAAGAATCATCAAGTTTGACCTACAAGCTTGACCGTTGTGCTTGAAGCATACACTAGCGAGAAATGACGCCCGAACAGCCGTTCTAGGCGTGGTAGGCATGGCCAGAAGCCGTCCCACCAATGTCAACAAGCTGAAAGCCCATGCAAGAGAGGGGCATATCTGGGCTCTATGGCGTCACCAGCGGAGAGGGCAAATGGGGCAGCAACGGGAGTGGGCCACTACAGGATGACCGGTGGGCAAAGCCTAAAAGTTTTTTTTTTTGTTTTTTACTTCTTCTTCATTTCGGGTTGAGGGTGCACCAAGCCCAATTGGGTTTGAGAGATCCAAAACATCCCAACATTTTCTGGGTGTGGTCACTGGAGAAGAAGACTGGCGTTGATGCTTCAAGAAGTCGAGTTTTGGGACAGGGGCCTCAGTGCGAGTTCAGGGTTCAACAGACCTTGCATTTGTGACTAAGAGGGGTTCAAGGGCTAGTTTGGTATTGATGTGCTTTAAAAAAAAACTGCTTCTGCTGTGCTTTAAGAATAAATAGCTGTAAAATAAAGCAGTTGAGTGTTTGGTAAACTTTTTTTTTTTTTTAATAAAAGTGCTTTAAAAAAACAGTGTCTAAACGTTTGGTAAACTTTTATATAAAACTGCTTTGATTATGTTAAATGACTAAAATTAGTATAATTTAATCTAATATAATTTTTAATTTGTAACCTTTTTATTACGCTCTCATAGGGATGAAAACCTAGAGAGCCACTCATTATTTGTAACTCTTTATTATAACCTTTTTTTTATTTATAACACTTTATTATAACTTTTTTATTTAGAATCCTTCTAGAAATTCTAGAGTCATCGATCAGACTCTATTTCCTTCCATCTAACATATCTTCCCCTTGTTTTCTTTGTCTAACCTCTCATCTTCCTCAGTGGATTTTTCTCTGTCGTTTCTCCGCCTAACCTCTCATCTTTTTCACTGAGTTTGTGGGTTTTGAAGTGTTTTTCAGGGAGGGAGAGAGAGGAGCAAACCTACAATTTTATGAGGATCCAGATGTCTGAAGCTTCGAACTTGGGGGTAGAATCAGATTTACAGAAGAGCGTATGATGTGGTGCGATCTAGGTAAGTCCACAATGCAAATACCGAATCTAAATCCTAATCTTGTCTTGCCAGAAAAGATGGTGGTGTTTTTTTCGGTGTGGGAGTGTACAGACGAGATATGGGAAGAATGACGTCCTTCGAGACTTCCAGTTGGTAGATGTGTAAATTATTTAACTGTTTAAGGTCATTTTGGTGCTTGAAAGTTTCATTAAAGGGCTTAGCGCATTTGGGGAAATTAGGTTTGCACAGAAGCTATGGAAACATCAAAAGCCGGTTTTCCAAAGCTAGCTTTTGTTGCTTTGGCTTTTTAGCTTTTTTTTCACCCAAAGCTAGCTCTTGGTCCTTCATAGTTGGCAAGCACTTGATGTTCTATGCTCTTAAATCTGTCATTGGATATAAGCTGCAAGAACACAATAAAATAATTTACAAGAATCCAACAAATTGTTTGACATATATAGTTGTACAACATGTTGCACGTGTCAAAAAGTGCATGGTGACTATTTTGAAGTGCTCATATAAGCCCATCCTACAATGAAGAACCCAATTAAAATGTTTGTAGCCTAGATAGAATAAACGAAGAGTAATTGCTATCAAATGCACTCTGCTTAAATCTAATTACCTTCTAAGCTTGCCCTACTTGCAGCTAAATTTTATGTTTATTTGTTGTGACATTTTCTTCTATCAATGAACCTTATGTTCAACTCCAAAATAAAAATGTACTTAATGAAGTGCTTATTAGCAAATTTGCAGCCAACAAGTATTGCATCTAATGCAATGTTGCTGATATGCATGTTAGAGTTGTTAAGAAGATATGTAGGAACTAGAGGGGCTTGCCTGCAAGAGATCTCCGATGTTGACTACTAGAGCTCCCGACACTGGAGGAACATTGATCCACTAGTTTTGACCAAAACCTGGAGGCCACCAAAATCTGGATCTGAGTGTTTGATAGTGCCCATAGTTAGTTCAGGCTCAGGGCATGGCGGATAGTAGTGAGTGAGAATAAGATGTCCATTTGCACAATCCAAGCTTAGAAGGTGATCGGATTTAAACCCAAGTGCCTCTGATAACAATTGAAATAAAGTAACACCTAATTTGTGAACGTGGTCTGAGTACTCCATAGTAATGTCTCTGCAAATTAGACACAGAAAACAAAATGCAACAACTGGGATGAGAATCATTTATCATATCCATTTCGCTAGACCAAAATTTCAACTATCCATAAATCAATGTCCTCTTACAGCAACGAAGGGCAGATGCTATTGTTCAACTAAACTTTAGTCTTGACCCCCAAGCAATCTATACAAAGAAAAAATGACTCATGTCCATTTGGTGTTTTTGATATGTCATGCATATTTGGCTTAGAGAAGACTTGGGATGCATTTGGTCTTTAGATTATAAATATCAAACTTTGTTTTTTAAGGGGACTAGTGTGGATGCAAATTTTTGCCTTCTTCTTCTTGTACGAAAATGCACCTGCAAAACAATTAACACGTAATATCAAGGCCAAGAACCTCATGCACCTACGATGAATGAGGGTGGGGAGCTTTAGCCGAAGAATCTCCAATGCCAAAGTTAGAATTTGATATAGAAAGTGTTTAGAGAATTTTAGGAGAATAATGAACTTAGGTTTTTGAAGAAATGAGGGGTTGTATATAGGGATGTGGCTGGCCCTATTTGGAGAAATAGGGACCGGCCACTTATGGTGGAAATTGGCTCTAATTGCAAGATATTATGTCAAATAATATCTTGCAATCAATTAGGTAATTAATCAATTAATTCGGCAATTATTCTCAATTTGAAAAGAATAATTGGGAGTTACCTTGTGGGTGAAGATTTAATGAGGAGTAATGAGAGGGTTTTAAAAGAATACCATTTTGATCACTTTTGACCTCGATTGAGCTGTTATTGTCTGGTGCATGCGCGCAAAAGTCCCGATGTGCCTCAGGAGTAATTTTGTCTTTTTAATCCCAAAAGTCTACTTGTCGCCTCTATAATTTTCTTGGTTATTTTTGGCTCCACAACTAGAATATTAGTGTCTTCTTGCTGTACTTTTATGCGTAATCGAAAGCGAATTCTAACCGAATATCAACATTGTAGGCGAAAGCTAAAAACAAACAATCTCAAAAGAACACGAGATTAACGTGGTTTGGCGTGAAAGCCTACATCCACGGGTGAAGCACAACGAGAAATTTCACTAAACAAATGAAGATTACAAAAGAGTGTTTAACTCTAAACAAAACCCAAATCCCACAAATTACAAACTCTACACCAAACGAGTAGAGAACTCGAAGAAACATAGAAGAGAGAAAACTCATGACTCCAAACGGTTACCTTCACCCAAAACCAAAAGAGAGAAAACTCTTTAAACCAATGATGACATCACATAAAATAAACTTAACCCTAACGTCCTATTTTTTGTGCATAGGACTTAGGTACAATGACAATCCTAATTCTACCTGGAAGTAAATCTAAATCCTAATCAAATTAGTAATTAATAAAAAATTTGGCTCTACCACTGTACACTTGCGATAAACTTTTTTATAACGTTACTCTTGCGATAAACTTTTTTATAACGTTACTCTTGCGATAAACCAATGATATTGTAACTAATACATAGAGCTTTTTTATAATGTTACTCTTGCGATAAACTTTTGGCTCTACCACTGTACACTTGTATTTTTTTAATTAAAAACGATGGGGTGATAGTGCTTGTGTTCATCCTTTAATTTTATTAAAATAAAAAGATAAATACAAACGAACCAAACCTTCTTGAGGAAAAAACAGAGTAAGTAATACGACAGGAGAACCAAAAATCAATCCCACATACACACAAACATATGATAAAAATCATCTGAAACGTTAGTTGGTAAAGTTTCTCGAGCCACGGGTACGCCTTGGCCATGGAGGACACCCACGGTGCCATGGACTGATAGAAGTGGAGAAACAAGGGAGGAGGATAGATCGAGAGACAGAGAAACAACAAGTGAGTTGTGCTGGCTACGCGACGTGGTGGTGGACATGGTGGTGGCTGCGTGATGATGTCGTTTGGTGGTGGTAATAAGAGAATGTTAATATAAATTAATGTTCAGTTGTAATGTTTTACTTGTGTCTGTATGCAATGGCTTTGTGAAAGCCACGTTGGTTTTGTATTGTGAAGGCCAAGATGTCTTTGCTTTATGTTTGGAAGTCAATATGCCTAGAATCTAGGTGCTAGTAAAGAGGTGGGAGGCATTATGGCTCCAGACGTAATGATGTTAGTTAAGGTGTAAAAAGTTGAGTGTTTGTCCACCTTGCATGATATTGATTAACTTCACATTTGTTTTCTTTCTATTGGACCACATTTCATTGCTAAGGATTAGGACAACATTTGTTGCCTTGTAATTGGAACACATTTCATGGTGATGATTAGGTTAACAATTGGTATGTTTCTATTGGAACCAAGGTATAAAATATCGATGATATCGGAAATATCGGTAGTCCAAAAACACGGAAATATCGATGGAAATATCGGGATATTATCGATATCGATAAAAATTGAATAAAAACCACGGAAATTGTCAGAAAACTTGGAAATTTTTATTGAAACTTTGCAGGATGTTTATTTAGTCAATTATCTATTAGTTTATCACAAAACAAATTGGAAGGAAATGCATTGCATGATGGATTTAACTGATTTAAGTTGATTATATAGCGAGCTGGCAAACATTGTGAATGTAGAAAATATGTAGTAATTAATGAAAGAAGTTTAAACACACCATAATCATTTATATATAATGAATTAGTACAATATTTTACACTTTATACATTGCATGGTAAGATACATGAGTGACTTAGTACCACATAGAGTTCCTATGAGGTTCAAAATTTTCACTATCTTCATCATCTCTATGTGTAGAGTAAGTGTATTGTGAAGAGTAGTCAGCAACCATGGCAATGGTTTTCAAGAACCAAAACCCAAAAGTCAATAGGAAACCGAATACTTCGGTATTTTTCGGGATTTCGGGATTACCAAACAAATGGGATTTGGAAACCAATCCCATATCGAAAATTTCGGTATTTTTCGGGATGGGATTCCCGAACTTTAGGATGGTTTTGGTTTGGGATTTTTCGGTTTGGGTTTGGGACTTTTTCGGTTTGGTTTGGGATTTTCGGGAATTTTTTCCAGCCCTACCATGTAAGTGACCAAATAAAAAATAGAAAAATTAAAAACCACATGCCATTGACTAAGTAATTAATTGACACAATTTAAAATATAATACCACAAAAAATTTGGAATATGTGCAAATTTGTTTCTTGTAAAAAGAATTCAAAACAAAACCATATATATAAATATTTTGGCATATTATCGCAACAACATGAGTGATATGGTGGTTAAGGTGTTAAGGAGTCAAATGGGAGGGGTTTGAATCCCTCTATGCTCAAAATTGAGACTTTTCAGAAATTTTCAAGTATTTTTGGATTTCATATCGCGATATTTTGACGAAAACTCATTGGATACCCAATAAAATATCAGTAACTCAAAAAAACGAAAATATCGGCGATATTTTGCCGATATTTTCAATATTTTGGTCCTTGATTGGAACACATTTCATGTTTAATGATTGACACAACACTTGTTTTCTTTCTATTGGCACACTTGCGAAGATTCTTTGGAGAGGAAGATGTCATGCAATATATCTTTATAAAGGAAGGAGCAAAGAACCAACAGAAGACAAGGGGGAAAAGAAGATGGAGAAAAGAGAGAAGAAGAAGAAAATAAAGAAAAAGAACAACTCCAACAAATAGCCATCCTCCTTTCTTATTACCTTCTTATTCTTCTTTTACATATTGTTAGGGCTTTAAGCCATCTTTCATTGTATTTGTAAGTCTCTCATATATAGTGAAATACAATGAAAGAAAACCCCAGTGGATGTAGTCGATTTGATGAACCACTTAAATCTTGTGTTGTTCATACATTTATATTTTGAAGATCATTGCACCAAACTATAAAAAATATCCATTTATGTCCCTTGAGAATGATGTACAAAAAGTGAGACAAATCCCAGAAAAATACATGAGACCTTACCCAACAAATCTCTCCACCAAACTCCATCCATCAAAAGAAAGATATCCTAAAACTAGAAATTCGTCCAGCCTATTTGGCAGACCAAAACACCACCATCCATAGATTATATCATAGTACTTTATTCATGAGAGTTGTTTGTATATCTCTCTACCATGATATATCCAAATTTCAGAAAACTCCAAGGTGTGATCGTCCAATATGTTTGAAACACCAACTCATGTCTCTAATCCCGCAGAAAACTGGACAGCCATGTTATGAGTACCAAAACCCTATTTTTCGTAGCTCCGATCGAAATACTTCCTTCACAAAAGTTGTTACTTATCATCGCCTCTATAACATATCCAAAAACCACGACAATCCAATCTATGTGCTGACTTGTACCCTAGTTTGAAACGCTGATGTTCGGTTAAGCTAGCAGTGGTTATTGAGGGAAATGAATAGAAGGAGCAAAAAGATGATAAAAATACATTAAAAAGGTAAAGTGTTGTGTGGAAGGAAAATGAGAGTTGGGTGAAAGAAATTGATCAAGGTTGTGAGTGGGAATATGAGGAAAGGGAGATAAGAAGAAGTAGAAGTGGTGGACTAAAATAAAAATAATAGATGATGTTTGGAAAGAGAAAAGCTAGAGACATGATTTCATGCCTTGTGGCCTTTGAGACATATATTTCACTCTAACGATTTTCTTCTATAACATGGATGTCTATTTTTTCTAATAAAAACAGGTTGCCCAACCAAGATGGACGAGACGATGGAAAAATATATAGAGTGGTCAAAGCTAGGGATGGGCACGGGCTAGGGATGGGCACGGGCCGGGCCCAATTTTGGAGGAACCGGACCTTATTCGTTTTAAACAGTAACGGGACGGGCCGGTTCGGGTAGAGAGATTTTGAGTTTTGGAATTGAACTTAACCTGACCCATTATTTACTGGACCCGCCCCACCCCGCCCCACGGGTCCAACTCTTTTTTTTTTTTTTTAATATAATTTATAAATTGAGATGGAAGCTGAAGTGCCAAACGATCGTAAGCCGCCCGCCGTTTCCCCAAGCGGTGGGACAGTCGTAAGCCGAAGGGTCCGTTGGCCTAACAACTCTGCAGAACAAAAAAAAATCCAAAATTGGTCCAAAAATCAACCAGGGTTTTCCAATCCTTCGCTCTAGGGCAACGAAAATCAAAGCAATTACAAAACCCTATTGCTTTTAGATCCGGGTTTTTCAATGAATCAAAAGCAATAGGGTTTTTCAATCTCGTAATTTCCCAAAGCAATCAAAATACACAGAAAATATATTAAGATTAAGAAAAGGGTAAACGGGACTTACACACCAGCAGCAGAAGGAAAAGGGAGATTAGAGGGAATCGAACCACCATGGAAGTCCTTGAGTGTCATGGTCTCACTCTCTTCTTCGACATTTTTCTCTCCCCCTCCTCTCTCTCTCTACTTTCTCTCTCAAGATCTTCCCTTTGATTCAAGTGCTCACTTGTGTTTAGTGTTTAACTTGTGAGGATATTCAAGGGCTAAAGTTTGCCTTGAATATAAAATAATGAATCTTGTATATGTCAGGTGTAGGGTGTAGGTCTTGAGTATACGATTGGTTGATTATTAAAATAATGAAATCTTGTATATGTTAGGTGTAAGGTGCAGGGCTTGAATATACAATTAGGCGTCGGGAGAAGTGCCTGTTTAATAAAGTGAAAACTGAGAGTTAATTACAAAAATTGGGTTTAAGGAATGAACGGGAGTTAACTCATATTCTAACGTACTCGGAGCCAAGTGATATAAGCATGGTATGGGACGTACAAGTTTGGGTGCCTTAGATATGTGTTAACGGGATTAGAAGGGAGTGAGTACATTCATGTATCTCATTGCATACATTTTATGTATTTGCAAAAGCTACTCATTTCAATTATTATTTTAGTTGGTACTTTTTGTTATGAATTATTTTTGTAAACTAATATATTATTTCCGTGGCGTATTCAATAAATTATATGTGGTAAACTCATGTTTTATCATGTAAGATTTGTTATATGTTGTACGGTGTAATCGTTATAATTTTATTTAATTTTTCCACCATATCTTGGTTATAGAATTTTTTTTTTCTATAGCTAAGATATGGCTCACACTCTAACTCGTGAATAGTCTTTATTGGCGGGTCAGGGCGTGACAATTTTAATGTCTACATTTAGGCAATTAATTTTTTTATAATATATATTTCGCTAACAATTTTGTATGTTCTTTATTTAGGTACATTAATACATTTGAATATTTCGGTATATCCATCGGTACAAATATATAGGTATATTGATTCAATATAATACATTTCGGTCAATATAATGCATTTTGTTACGTACATTTTGGTACACATATTTGAGTATTGACTTTTAGGTACATTAATTCAATATATTATATTTCGATACATACATTTAGATACGTACATTTTGATACATACATTTCGGTATTGACATTTAGGTACATACATTTCAGTATTGACATTTAGGTACATACATTTCGGTATTGGCATTTAGGTACGTATATTTCGGTACATACATTTCAATATTGACATTTCGGTACGTACATTTTGGTACATACGTTTCGGTATTGACATTTAGATACATTAATTCAATATAATACATTTATGTACATACATTTAAATTCATTATAATATATTTCGGTACAATCATGTAGGTACAAATATTTCAATACAAAAAAGTCAATTTTATATATTTTGGCACATTCATTTCTGTACACTTATGTATTTATATATTTTTGTATCACAAATTTCTTTTAATATTTTCTCATTTACGTTCATTTATAATTAAAAAAAAACTAAATATGTGCATATTAATAAAATTAAAATTTAAGGTGGAGAGATTAAATAAAAATACACATTGAATGTAAATTTTGATAAAAGTACACTTTAAGGGATGAATTGAATATGTAATCTAGCACCAGGTTTTTTTTAAATTTTAATCTTTTGCAATGACTAATGTTCAAAAACCCCTTTAACTTATCCTTATACATGGGTTACATGTCATGTCTTACAAGTCTTTGTTAATCCAATCATATATTTAAGGCTGAATCTCATCCAACCCACCATATGTTACACTCTATATGTATTTTATTCTATCATTTAGTATGGTCCATTTCAATAGTCACCTTACAAGATTTTTTTTTTTCCGACACCTTGACCATCTCCAAAGATATCAAACTTTAAACATATATTTAGATTCAATTGCTTATGAGGCACTTTGATTTTTTTTTTTTTTTAAATTTTGTTCTTCACTTGATATGTCAAATCTAAACTATTATTTATTTATTTTTATAATTGTAATAAGTATTTTTGAAACAAAAAAAATTATAATAAAAATGGTAAAAGCATTGATTAATTACTAAAAATATATTTGAAGTTGCTAACAAGTTTGATAGCAACCACCTTTGATGTCAATCCACGTCATGCCATGTAGGAATTAGCATTTCGGTGGAAAACACTAAAGCTGTTTTCTTTAACTGTTATTGCGAATGTGGACTTTTTTTACTTTTCCTTTGAAAATGCTCTTACAAGACAGATGATTAACGATATTGTACGGCTATAGATTGTAAATAGAGAAACTTTCATGTTCATATGAGTACTGATCCTCTGTGTCCAACTTCAAAGCTTGAGATCCGACAAGCCAGATGTGTCATCAAGGCCCTTTTTGTTGTAGTAAACAAAGAAATCCCTCACAGTTGTCTCCCTGTACGTTGGAGGATTGTCTAATAACTCTTTGATTGGTCCATAGAGTTTTGTCAACCCGTAGCATCCCTGTACAGAAGAAGCTCGCAACAGATATCCTTGGGCCATCACAGTTTGCCAGTACCTTGTGTCGTATGCTCTTAAATCTATCATTTCATATGAGCTAAATCAAAAAATTAAAAAAATTCAATTTTAAAACCCAAACTGGAATCTAAATCGAAACAAATTTAACACAAGAAAAATTATACAATTTAGAGAGGCAAAAAATACGGACAAATAAGAAACGGTATACATAGTATATTATAATTGAACAAAATGTTATCGTGTTATTATGACTTGATATTGGGGATCGAGGGAATTTTGGACTAAACCACACCTCCCCCGATCCCCAATATCCGACTCCAGTGGTTGATGAAAAATTCTAGGAACCTCGGTTATGCCCACATCAACGAGGCCTTTAACTCCTTCTTTGGTGTCATCAAAAGCCTCTACCTCACTTTTCTGGTCGTAATTTGTTTTGGTAGCTACCATCTTTGTGTGTGACTAGATTTGATTCAGATAACTAGTTTGTTGATGCAAGTGGCGTGAGGATATCATTTTATAATAGTCGAAGTTGAACGAATAGTGATATTTATTAGGATAATATTAGGGAGACCAAATTTTTAAACCAAATTTACAAATTAAATTATGTGTCACCAATAGGAAATAAGCACGTTAATCAACATTTAAGTAATAATTCAATTATCAATCACCACGTCATTTTATTTGCCAATTTGGTTTTGCATATTTCCTATAATATTTTTGTTTATTTTTCATTACAAATGAATTTTTCATAGTTTTGAATTTGCTGAATTTTTTACAAAGAAGATCTATGAATGATGAATTAAAATATTAGATTGTTCAAATCCTTGAAAACAATTATCAAATGAGAAGAAAAGAAATTGTGTCTAAGTGTGTGTATACAAATATTTGTATCACATTACAGCTAGTCCATTCTATAGCTTTGCCTACCCTCTCCTCTTAGTGTAAATAATATCATTTAATTCAAAAAAAAATAATATATATATATATATATGTATATACGTATCCTCGATCCTGATCCTTATTAATTAGATATGAATTAACGAAAAAAAAAAGCATGAGGTTCAAGAAAATACTTGATTCACAAGAAAAATCTGCTTTTGTGGAAAACACAGCAAAGATAAGTCATGAAATTTTTTATTCGAGAACTGTTATTTGCACTCCAAAAATCTCATTTAAAACTCCTCACAAATGTATTTTTCTTTTCAAATATAGAAAGTTTAAAGTCCAAAATAAAAAATATAGAGTGCTAATGACAATTCCTTTTTATCCAACCACAATATATACACATAGAACAATTATGCATTTTGACCAAAAAAAAAAAAGAGAGAGAGAATTGAATAACCCATTTATAACTTCTCTTGAGCAGCCTCAATTCCACTACAGAAACCATTTGTTCATTGCCGTTTCTACTCCTCTGGGTTTAAATTCAAACCTTGAAATAAGACAAGGCAGATGTTCCGTCAAGGCCTTTTTTTACTGAAATCGGAATAATAGTCCTTTATAGTGATCTCCTAATACTTTGGAGGATTTTCATTTTTTTTTTTGGAGAAAGGGTAAATATATTACCAACAAAGAAATATTACACATAAAGGGCCCAAATACACACAGTGAACAAAAGGAAAAACGGACCCTTAAAACACACATTACAAAGCCCAAAGAAAGCTTTAGAACCCAGCACAAACACACCACACAACAGAAGAAACCCTAAACCACACCAGCTACTGTAGCAGTTCTTCCTGCCATCGAAACTTCCCACAACGAGTCGAAGCCATCTCCACCACAAGGACCTGCCATCACACCATCTCGAGTCCTAGAGTTGAAGAAGAAAAAAGCCGCTCCATCCTCCACGAACCACCAAAACGATAGCCGCCATAGAACAAGGGAAGCCCGCGGGAAGAAAGATCCCACGAACGATAGCGCCAATAAGGACGAACACTGGGAAGAACCTACAAGGGCCAACAAAGGTTATGGTGCGAACACCCGAGCCAAAGCTCTACACCCTCCTATAGAAAATCGACAAATCACGATTAAACTGGCGGAATCGAAATTAGGATTGGTGGAAAGAAAATGGAGCCAAGTGATGACGATGGTATAGGGGAAATGACCAAATGAGATGGAGGAAATGGGTGAACGAGATTTGAGGCTCAAGATGATGAAAATTGAGGCAAAAAAAGTACTAGGAAGATAAGATTGTGGGAATATCTAGATGGAAACGGGGTTGGGGTTATTGCAAAAAACAGTCGGAGAAAGAAAAAGAAAAAAGACAAAGGGAAGTCAAGGGACTGCCACCGGCCTTGCCATGGCAAGAGCTGGCGGCAACGCAGAAAATTGAAAACAAAGTCACTCACACTGCTGGTGAGAAAGGCTCTAACTAGACGAGAGAAAATTTTCCCTTTAGAGGATTTTCTTCTAATAATAACTCCTTGATCGGTCCATAGTGTCTTGCATATGATTACAAGCAATCTATCACCTAAACTAGGAAACCCAAAATGAATTAAAGGAAATATTATACAAGTTAACACTCCCCTTCAAGTTGGTGCATATATGTCACACATGCCCAACTTGTCCAAAAACATTGAAAACTTGTCGCTAGAACCGGCCTTTGTAAGTATATCTGCCACTTGATCATCAGTCCTAATCGGAGAAAATTCAATTACTTTTCCTTCCAATTTTTCTTTAATGAAGAACCTATCAACCTCCACATGCTTAGTCCTATCATATTGTACCGGATTATGAGCAATATCCCTTGCAGCTTTGTTGTCACAGAATAACTTCATTGACTGACTATGGTTAACCCCAAATCCTATAATAGAAACTTAAGCCACAAGAGTTCACAAATACCAAGAGCCATGCCTCTATATTCTGCTTCTGCACTCAACCGAGCTACTACATTCTGCTTTTTACTTCTTCATGTTACTAGATTGCCTCTAACAAAGGTGAAGTATCCTGATGTCGATTATTGGTCATCTACCAAACCCGCCCAGTCGACGTCGGTATATCCTTCAATCCTGAAATGCTCATTCTTCTTAAACAAAATTCCTTTTCCTGGACTCCCCTTCAAATAACATAATATTCTCATAACTGTACCCATATGTTGTTCTCCGGAATCATGCATATATTGACTGACCACACTCAGGGCATGAGCAAGATCATGTCTTGTATGTGACAAATACATCAATGCCCAAACTAACCTCTAATATCTTCCTTTGTCTACCGGTACGTGATTCTGGTCAATACTCAACTTTGTTCCTTCAACCAACGGAGTTGTTACAGGTTTACATGTTGACATCCTAGTATCCTTTAACAAATTAATAATATACTTTCTTTAGGACAAAAATATTGCAGACTTGCTTCTTGATACCTCAATTCCAGGAAAGTACTTCAAAGATCCAAGATCTTTCATTTCAAACTCCGCGGACAAATACTTATTTAGCACCTATTGTTCAACTGGGTCATTTCCTGTAACCACCAAGTCGTCTACATATACAATGAGTGTTGTAATCTTCTTATTCTTCCGTTTCAAGAACAAAGTGTAATCCTAATTGCATTGTCTATACCCGAACGCGTTCATTGATTTAGTGAACCTGTTGAACCATGCTCTTGGTGACTACTTCAAGCCATACAGTGACTTCTTTAGCTTACATACCTTATCCTTGTTCATGTTCGTTCTGGTACATCCCGATGGAAGCTTCATATAAATTTCTTCAGTTAAATCTCCATGTAGGAATGCATTTTTGACATCGAACTGTTGAAGTGGCCAGTCTAGGTTGGCTACTAGGGATAATAGAACTCGAGCGGTACTGATCTTAGCTACTAGCGCGAAGGTGTCCATGTAATCTATGCCATATTTATGAGTGTACCCTTTTGCCACTAGTCTTGCTTTAAATCGATCAACCACTCAATCGGCTTTGTATTTCACTGTATAGACCCATTTATATCCTACAGGTTTCTTGCCCACTGGCAAGTCTGATAGTTCCCATGTAGCATTCTTCTTCAGCGATCTTAGTTCCTCATTCATCGCTTCTTTCCATCTAGGATCGGCTAAGGCTTCCTGCACACTATTATGAATATATATAGTAGGCAATTGATTTACAAATGACTTATTTGATTCAGACAGGTGACAGGTGGACACATAGTTGTTTAATGGTGTTTGGGCCCAAAATATTGGTTTGGGCCAAGCTTGGAGTTGTTCTTGGCCTAGTAGTTTGATTCTATAATCATCGTGGGACGTCTGGTTGTTATGGGCCGTCCAGTTGAGAATAGCCAAGTCCTAGAGTAAGACGAATTGATGGGGTAAGCCGAGTCCTGGTACAATAGGGAGTCTTAATAGGATAAGGATGTTGAGATTCGAGAAGTGAATGTGGCCTGATAAAGAAGTTGGTTCAAAGTTTTAATGGATGAAGGGTTGGCCGAGACCTAGTTGGATTAGGTTGAGGAGTCCTAATCTGAGTATAGTTTTAGTTCGGCTATGAAGAGGTTGGCTATTATAAATAGAGAAGGGGATGCATCATTCCAGGCTCCCCTCCAATTCAACACAAAACTGCCCTGCACAAACTCTCTCATTTTCCCCTTTCTCACCAACACATTTTCAATTTGGATAAACAAGGCAACCAGTGACATCTTCAGTTTGGATAAACAGCACTGCATCGAGGCCGACTGGTTATCCATTCAAGTCTCAGCCAAGAAGGATTTTCAAGTTCTTATTGGCAGAGGTCATCTTATTAGCCTTCTTGGCGAAGTGAGGTGTTACAGATTATTGGGCTCGACACATTGAACGCTGAGTTATTTTATGATTGAATACTCATAAGTAGGTTTTAGAGTTCGGCATTCCGACGACCGAATCACATTTACAATTAAGACATATATCTATTTTAAGTACCTGTGCCAATATAGTCTGGTGTCGATTCGGTGTGCTTATACTCTTACGAATATAATCACTGCGACCGAATCCGACGCTGACGATTTGTGAACTTCACAGAACTAGCAACCTTGTCTTCAGGCTCTAGAACCCAAAAAGCCTAGACGTGTTCCTTCCTCGGTTGCAATCGCAGGATCAAGAAGTCAACAGCGCGTCTAACGCCACACAACACATTTTACTCCCCGAGTTCAACCGACGAGTTGGCACGCCCCGCACACAACCGAATAACATAGTTAGCTCATTAGTTACTCGGCCTGCAAGCCACGTAGGCTTGGTAGTTTTTAAAGTCAACAAATGGGTACTTCACTATCGAGTTATGGATTGGTACACTAATTGAATATTTAGTTTTACACTTAGGGTTTGTCTCATAAGTGGATTTAGGGATACCTCAATTAATTCTTTATGGGAGACTACAGAGCGGTGGTCTATTTGGCGTAGAAGATAATTGGTTATGAGAATTATTAAGGGACAAGTCAGCATTTACTGTTTCTTTTGCAACCGTGGGATCTAGCTGCGAGGGAGTCATGTTATCCATCATCTCAAGTTCGGCAGGAAGCTGTTGTGCAGCAACAACCTGCTTGGAACTAGGCTATTGTGCAGTTAGTGTCTCATAGGCGGTCGGCTGTTGTGCCATGGCCTGCTACTCGGCGGCAAGCTACTGTGCAATCGGAATATGTTGTTCGGTGATGAGTGGCTGCACAGTAGCTTGCTATTTGGTTCTATAATCGAACAAACAAACTTCCTCACCTTGAAACTCCCCCTGAAGTAAGGACTCAGAAGAACCAAAAAACATCTATGTTTCATGAAAAGTGACATCGGGAGTGATAATCATTTTCTTGGTTAGAGGGTGATAGCAACGATAGCCCTTCTGAGTAGTAGCATACCCCAGAAACACACATCGAATAGCTTAAGGTTCGAGTTTGCTTTGCCGTTGGGGGGAGTGCACGTGGACAAAAGCCACGCATCCAAGGACTCGAAGGGGGAAGTTGGGAACCGGTAGGCAATTGAGCAGAGACATAAGTGTCTGAAATGGTGTCTGAAACTTGAGAGTACGAGAGGAAAGCCGATTAATAACGTAGGCAGTGAATGTGAGTGCCTCACCCTAATAATGCAAGGGAGATCGTGCCTCAAGAAGATATGCACAAACCATTTCTAACAAATGTCGATTCTTTCGTTCAGCCATCCCATTCTGCTGAGGGGTATACGGACATGTAGTTTAATGAACAATACCTTGCATATCAAAGAAAGAACGGAGCTCGGTATTAACATACTCGCCTCTATTATCACTACGAACCATCTGAATGTTCATATTATATTGGACCGAAACCATTTTGTGAAATTTTTGAAAGGCCATACTAACTTCACTTTTTTATTTTAACAAAGTAACCCAAGTCATTCTCGTACAATCATTAATAAAGTTGACAAACCAATGAACTCCACCAAGAGATGGGATTTTTGAAGGGCCCCAAACATCCGAGTGCACAATCATAAAAGGAACAGAACTCTTATTTAAACTTGGAGTAAAAGAAGTTCAATGGCTCTTAGCCATTTCACACACATCACACTTAAGCTGAGAAACATCGTTTTTCACAAACAAACTAGGAAATAACTTATGCAAATAACCAAACGAAGCATGGCTAAGGTGACGGTGCCACATCCATACATCTAAGACTTTATTATTCTTTGTTGGAGTCCCATTCACTGACAGTGCTTGAGTAAGCAATCCCGAGCTACTGGAATTCAACTCGAGAAAATACAGCTTCCCTTATCTAATACCATAACTAATCGTCTTTTGCATCCGGATGTCCTTAAATACACAAAAATAAGGCCAAAAAAACCACCAAACAGTGCAAGGTAAGGGTATTTAGGCAACCGACAATAAATTATAAATTAAGTAGGGAACCACAAGGACAATATCAAGTCTCATGGTATCAAAAAGGAAAATAGTGCCTTCCCCAAGAATTGGGGCGGTATCACCGTTAACAGTATTAACCTCGATGTGGGTGGAGTTTTTTAGTGAGGAAATGTGATTAATTATTTGATTATTTGATAAAGTCAAATCACGAACCAAGCCCCAAATAAAGTCGTGGTTCTTTCGTCAATTAACCAAGTCTACAATCAAGAACAAATCAAGCCTCAACAAGACTTGGAGAGCCTATAAATACGATGCTCCAAGACAAAGAAAAACCCACACTGAGAAATTCATCACACCCAGACACTCAAACTCTCAAGCCCCAAACACTCTCAAACACTTAGAAAAATCAAAAAGTTCTCTACATTCTTCATCACACCTATGAAGAACCACCAAGCACCCTTACACGTGCTGGTTCCTCCATCACCACAAGCCAAAACCTTGAGGCATTCCTTCCTTCAAGGTCAAGTCATCGTGACCCTCGGATCAACAACACATACAGTTTGCATCGCCTGAGATCGAACCAGAGGATTCAAACATTGTAAGTTTGTAACATTAAACTTTACATTAATGCAATCATTATTTTGTACATGTATTCTTGTTTGATTTGTCACCAGGAATTTTGCGTTTACATTTTTTTCAAAGGAGATTACAGGTTGTGAAGTTGGAAAAAATTAAGCAACATATTTGAAGAAAGTCACTGAATTTGCACGTTTTGATAAAAAGGTATGACAATTGTTTTTCACATGAGTACATAGTGTTTTTGGGTTACAATTCAGAGTTCAAGACATATAATATTTGACACTTCAGGATCCAAAGTTTGATCCCAATAACTTCAATCAATTCTTCAAGTTGGTTCGCTGGTGGAAAACTTTATTTGACTGCACTATGGTTCAATAACCATTACAGCTGTCATTGATATACAACTCATTAATGAACCACTTAATTAATTACATTTCTCTTTACAAATCGATCAACCTAAATTATTACAATCAAAACAACCAATATATATATATATATATATATATATATATGCCAAAAGAGTAATGTTCACACCATACAGGTAATATTATAATTTATTACGGTTGCTCATAGCAAGAGTCCGACCACCAAACACATTCAAACCAAAGTGCCAATCCCCAGGAGAGCCGTGTCGCAGTGTCGAGGACCCTCCCCGCAGGTGGAAATCTTCGCCCAAACAAGTTGTTTTTTGTGAACCTTCTTTTATGTAATTGGAAAATATTTTGAATTTGATGTATGGAATTTACTATTTTTCTTTGTTATTTGAAAATTTGTGTGGTTTTCAATAGATATAAATATGAGAAAAGTTCAACAAACAAACAAAGAATTGTCAATTTTTTTTTCCCTTGTCCTATCTGATTCTGTACCAAACACAGTATAAATAATACAGTCATTAGTCCGATACTGCACCAAACGCCCGACTAATTTAGTCAGTACTATCCGATGGCAATTTATCCTATCTGATAAAAATAGTCAATACAGTTCGAGCTGCTAAACGAGGCCTAAAATTTTATCTATTTTCTTTCCATCTTCTCTGCCGTTGGTCAATCTAATAATTATTTTTCAATGGCTGGTCATTAGGGACAGCAACCCAGTTTTTGTGACATTTTAAGTAGTTAAATAAAACAATCTTCTGTGAAAAAGACCTTTATTTTCATATGCTACAATTGACAAATCTTAGTGTTACTAAGGAAAATCAATAGGACAATTGTGTGCTACTTTGTGGTGTGCTTTTAATCCTATCAAGTATATCAGTTATCTGGCTCAGGTTTGCTTTCCAATTTAGGGTTTGATCAATCGTATCCAGTAGACTAAATAAGCAGGATTAGAGACCATATAGTAATGGTTATAAGAAGAAGTGATGGTTTTGTGTCCTATGTGTTCAGGAGAAGATTTCCTCCAGCGGGGAGGGTCCTCGACACCTCGGCACAACTCTCATGGGCATTGGCACGTTGGTTTGAATTTGTTTGGTGGTCGGGGTCTTGCTAGTTCGCCCGCTGCAAAAACAAAACATAGTTAGTTCTGAAATGTGCCTTTGTAGGGCCTTAGGTATAAGCCTTGAGGCTCACAATCAAAACTAACTAAGCGCCTAGGCGTGCCACTACTATCTCATTATAGTAGATGTAGAACAAGTGTGTTTAAGTCGGTTTCTTGCGCCCCAAGTTACTTGGATTTCTTGTTATCAAAGGATTGTCATGGTTGGGTTAAATCCATATTAAGTTCTTTCTTGCCTTGAGATCAATGACTTTCAGTTATGGTTTTGTATGCTTGAAGGAAGGGTGTCCAGAACCCCTGAAGTCATTTGTTTAGTTCTGGATTGGTTTTAGATGCAAGAAGATCCGTAAAGATAACCAGATCCGAACACAGATTGAACTCTCAAAGTAGAACACAAGTTGAAATAACTTGAATACATGCTGGACAATATGTTAAATGACAGATCTACTAGTTTAGAAAACAAACAAAGAGCTCCGGGCAAGATTTCACCTTGTCCAGCAAGGTTGAACTTCTTGCAAATGCTTCTCTTTGAGTTTACAAAGGTTGTGCTTGAAAAGTAATGGATGGTAAACAAGTTTACACAAGGGAATCGATACTACGGGAGTAGCAGAGCTTTAAACTAAAGAAAGATGAACTTTCTGGGTAGGCAATACCTAAAAGATCGGAGATCTAGGCTGTTTACAGCTTTGGTTTGTAAATCTGGCTTGAAAGCAGAGTTTGTAAGTTTGTTTGTTTGATTGGTTGAGTGTCTTTGTCCTTGGGGCCACTTCCTTCTTTTATAGGCAACTTAGCCCGACTGCAATGGTTGTGCTCTTACCCGAAAGCACTCGGAAGGCAGTGAGTCATCACCTCTTTTTTACTTAAGTGCCACTGGAAAGTGTTTTTTGGCTGATAGTGGGCTAGTCTCCATCACTTGTCATTTTCATAGGCAAGCAAGTGGCTTGTTTGTGGTTGTGAAGGCTTCACTTCATCCTTGGGCTTTATGTTAGGCTCCAGATGAATCCGTTTTTATTTAACATCGTTGGGCCCTTCCTCAATTTCGCCCAAAGTTCAAATATTAACCCAAACAGTGCCCTCTTTAATCATTGTTAAGTTTTGCAACTCAAGACGCTAATAATGATTAAATCGGCGTTGCATACTCTTCTTGGGTCTTGCACTAATTAAAACAGTCGGTTGCTTTTTGAAACCTTTGCGCTAACCCATGGATTTTTTCATTAAGCATCCACTCACTATATATTCCTCACTTTACTTCTTGGCTAATATCTCAACAACTCTAAACCTTCAAATTTTCAGAGTTTCCTAGATTCTGCAACCTTTAATTTCTCAATGGTGCCCAAAATTCTTCGAGCCCAGTTCGCTTTATAAGTCTGGCCTTCATCACCCTCAGGTTGTCCTGCACAACAAGCTTTCCTTTAAGGAGAGGGAAGCACACTCCCTAGGTCCTGCTTGGACTTCTCATGTCCTAGTTGCTGTGGAAGATAATATGCCCAAGGAGAAACAATTCATTTTGAACCTAATCCCATTGAAGTTGGGTTTTTCTTCCTTCAAATGGTCAAACCACCGTCGTGGATCCCTTTGCAGTTCCTGCCTCTTTAATCACTTGATCATCATAGGTGTATGCTTTGGGATCAACATCAAAAATTATGGGATGACCACCATCAACCCGAGCCTTCCCCTGCTCAAATGTCAAAGTATCCATCAGCTTCTCGCTGATCCAAAGGTCAGGTTCAACCATGAAATCAGCAATTCCACCTCAGTCTCTGCCTTCCAATTTTTCCATTCCACAGAGAGACTTCGGTGCATCCATTCCACAGAGAGGTTTCGTGGATCTCATTGTATTGGAGGAGCTAAGTAGACTTTTCACTATTATGTAGGCAGATCATTCTAGGATAGTAACCTTTAGCAAAAGATGTAAACCTTTATGAGCTAATTCTCATGTAACTTCATCATTTAATGAAATGAAAATTTTTTCTTCAATTTACTTTAACTTGTACCTCCATTTTTGCAACTCAATCGTGATAAAGATACAAATTGACTTTTGGATGCCTTAAAATGCTTTAAACTTCTTCGATGTAACAATCCTTAATATCCCATAAGGTTGGGTAGTATTTTTTCATAAACTTGGCATTAACTGGATGTTTCTGCAAATTTCCCTCTAAATCGGTCAAGTAATAACCCCCTTTATCCAAAGCTTAGTGAATGATGAAAGGACATTCCCAAGTCGGACTCCATTTCCCAAAACCTCTTACTTGTGCTCCCAAAGGCAATATTGCCTTCCATACTAGATCTCATTCTTTGAAGGACTTCACCTTCTTGTTATAGGCTCGGGCAACGGCTCTCTTTCCTTATTGAATCTTGTTTAGAGTTTCAATTCGGGCTACATCTAAGTCTTCAATTCCTTGACACATAGCTTGAATGTACTCATTACTATGTAACCCGAACTGATTCTGAATTCTAACAAAACTTACATTAATCTTCATGGGAAGCACAACGTCTTTCCCAAAGGTTAGAGCATAAGGAGTAGTTCCAATTCCTACCCTCTTGGAAGTCCTATAAGCCCATAAAGTGTCTCCCAACCTCTCGTGCCACTTTTCTAGGTTATCGGCCACCATCCTTTTGATAACGTTTACCAAAACCTTGTTGCTAGCTTCAGCTTAACCATTCGATTGAGGGTAGAAAGGACTAAATCGAATCATCTTTATCTTGAACTTATTTGCAAATTCCTCAACCTCTTTTGAAATAAAAGATGGCCCGTGGTTAGTAACAAAGGTCTCGGGTGCCTCATATATGTGCAAGATCTTTGTTTCAATGAACTTCTTGACGGCTGTCGAGGTGATGCTCTTCACAGCTGAGGCTTCTATCCACTTAGTGAAGTAATTTGTTGCCACTATTATGAATGTATGCCATTTGCTGAAAACTGGGTAAATCTGCCTGATGAAATCCATTGCCCATCCTTTAAAAGGCCAAGGCTTGACCACTGGGTTCAAGGGTACTGAGGGCACATGTTAGAGAGGTCTTTTTCTATGCCTTTGACATTCCTCACAACCTCGGGCATAGGATTTGCAGTCTTTTTCTATGTCGGGCCATAAATAACCATACCTCCTAAGCAACAACCTCATCTTGGTTCTAGCTTGATGAGCCCCACATATTCCTTCATGTACTTCGGCCATTACTCTCATGGATTTTTCTTGGCCTAAGCATTTTAACAATAAACCATCTGGAGTTTTCCTTAGCAGGTTTTCTTCCCACATGACATACTTGGTTGCTTGTTGCCTATTCTTCTTGCTAGTGGGGAAATAATGGTTTTTTAAGTACTGAGTGATGGATGATCTCCAATCTTCTGTCTTAAGCTCCTTAGTCATTACATCTAGGCTAAATCCTCTATCAAAGATAGAGGGGAGATTCCTCTTTTGCACTTCCACTTCAACTTCGAATTTTCTTTCTTGGATTTGTGTTCCATAAGCTAATTGCGCCATTTCATTAGCCATTGCATTTGATTCCCTAGGGATATGGCTGACTGATATTTTAGTGCCCCAATAACTCAATAATTGTGTGGTTGCCAAGTAATAATCAGCTATGGTAATGTGTCTGCACTTGTATTCTCCATTTAATTGATTAATCACCAACTCTGAATCGCTAAACACCTCAACCTCAGTTGCCCCCAACTCCATTAGGATTTCTAGACCAATTATCAACACCTCATATTCTGCCCGATTGTTGGTAGTTTCTTGATAGTCCAAGAGGAACGAATAATAATAATGAATTCCTTTAGGGTAAACGATAACAATACCGGCTCCAACAGCATTCTGAGTGCACGAACCATCAAAATATAGTCTCCAATGAGTAACCCAAAGGCTGGTTATTCTTTTTATCTTTCGCTGGATCCATTCTTCCCTGCTCGAGAATATCTTGTTTGGTGGGATCCACATACTGGCCACTTCCAAAGTCCCTGGGATGTTAACAATCTCATCTGGAAAGTCTTGATGGTCGGCCAAGAAATCCGTTATTGCTTGTCCTTTGACCGCCCTTTGAGGCACATATTGAAAGCTGAACTCTAATAATGTCAAATCCATTTCTCAATCCTCCCTGTTAGCATTGGTTTTGACAGCATGTATTTAATCACATATGTTTTGGCGATGATGTGAATATGACAAGGCAACATGTAATGCCTTAGATTGTTGGCAGTGAAGTACAAGGCTAGGCACAATCTTTCCACCAGGTAAGGATTCTACTGAGGTAATATATTGCTTGCTCCTTCCCACCTTCATTATTTTGAGCTAGTAAGCTTCTCATTGACTTCTCCGAGGCAGAAATGTAAAGTTTCAAAGGCTTTCCCCTTTGAGGTGGCATAAGTACTGGTAGAGAAGCCAAGTAAGCTTTTATACCGTCAAAAGCCTCTTGATACAATGGTCCCTACTCAATTTCTTCTTTCTCCTTTAATCTTAAAAAAGAAGTCAGTGGCTGAATCTTGCCCGCTAGGTTGGCAATGAATCTCCTCAAGAAGTTAATTTTACCCAACAACCTTTGAAGTTGTACTTTGTTGGTAGGCGGAGGTGTCTCCATTATTGTGCTTTGAAATGGCTTCTATGGATATGTCAGCCATGGGCATGGGATATTCATTTTTAGGCGTAGCACCATTAATGTTTCTATAGTCAACACAACACTGTATTGCTTTTGTTATGGCTTTTAATACAGGCACAATGTTGGCCAGCCACTCTACATATTTGGCAGGCTTAATAAATCCAGCCTTCACTAGCCTCTCAATTTATTCTTTGCCATTTTCTTTGATTTCTTTTGACATCTTTTGTGGCGCTTGCTTGACAGGTTTATATCCCTCCTTGATAGGCATTTTGTGTTCCACCAAGGTTGAATCTAAACCTGGCATCTCCATATAGTGCCAAGCAAAACAATACTTATATTCATGTAGAAGGCTGACAATTCTTGCCCGATCATCAATCTCTAACAAACCACTGATCTGTATGGGCCTTGGATCCTCTACAGTCCCCAAATTGATGGTCTCCAAAGGATCTTGTACCTCTGGTGGTGGTTCGTCTAGTTCTGCGCACAAAAATTCAACCAACTTCGAACTCTCGAGCAAGTCTTCTGGCCCACGTAGGTCATATATACACTCAGCCATTTGTATGGTTGCTTTCAATTCTCTCCCAAAAAAAACTCTTTTTCCTCTTTATTTTGGTTGCTCAAAGTTTCTTGCTGCCATTCCTCATCTTCTCTTGTCGAGCTTTCCCATTCTTGCTTCTTCTTTCTCCCATACACCAACAATATTTTGATTAAGAACCTGACTACAATGACTTAGTCCTTCCTCTGTTGTTCTGACATTACTGGTGTTGGGGTGTTGGGACAATGTGGGGTCTGTCCCACTCATTCTTTGTGAGGAACAGTCCTTGTTCCAGAAGCTTTTGGGCCATCACCTTAGTCGAGAGGCCGTTCTCATCAGTTCCTGAACACTGGAAAATCCCAATGCTAGGATTATAGAAATTAGCTTATGCTACATTGGCTATGGGAAAAAATGGTCGTGACCCGTCCTCCACCATTTCTCAAAATCCTGGTTCTGTAGCCCTCTTCCCGTGGTAAACTGCCACTTATTGGTATAGGGTAGAGGGTACAAAAAGGCTCTAGTAGATCTAATCTCTTCCAAGTAAGGCTCCACAAGTAGAGGTACAATCCACCACGAAAAAAGCCAACATGATATGCTTGGACCCAAAATCTACCTCCAAAGGTAATATTCCATAGGTCCTTGTGATGGCTCCAAAAAAGCTGGACACCGTTAAGTGTGTAGGGATAAGATCTTCTTCACCTCTACATACCCTCTTCATCTACTTGTATGGCAACACAATAACTGTAGCCCCTCCATCAATCAAAACCCTCTTGAATGGTACTCCCTCCAGATGAGCAATTAGATATATAGGTTTGAGATGGCTGGCCGTGGTCATATTTGGACAGCTAAATACCATCTTGTCTGAATAGACTCTCTCGGGCTTTCTTTTAGAGGTCTCAGGTAACTCCATTATGCCCGATTCTCCTTCCCTTACTTCTTCGACACTAACATGCGCCATCATTGGTTCTGTTGCCAAATAATCACCCTCCATCGTGGTGGGCTGATCAGGCTCGGCACAGAACATGGCTGATAAAACATATGTCATGTTTACGTGGAAGTTGCTGGGTCCAGGTAGCTCATCATTCTTGCCCCCAATATGGCTTAGAAATTCGTCCAACTAGACTTGTGCTTCTTCCGGTAGCATCAATTCGGACAACCTTTCCTCCTGAGCCATACCAAAGTTTGGCATTTGTTCTAAAATCTCACAAAGAGTATCCACCAGCAACAGCGAAAGTATTCTTCCCTCATGTGAGATGGTTCCAAAAAAAAATTGGCTTTGAGCCATCCTTAAGATCCGGTACTTCCCAAGATGGGGGTTTTATGGCACATGGTCTCCCTCGCCTTCGATCTTGTTATTGGCTCTCTCTACTTTTTTCCTGCTTTTCCAGTGAAGTTGGTTACTGCCTCCACAAGGTACCTTCTCAAACTTCACATTCTCAAAAGTTTCAAACATAGTAAGGATTTTCAAGGAGTTTATGTGGGCCTTGTGTTGCCTTTGGACCCTCCTAATCATAGAGGGTCTCATTTCTTTCACAGGCTTCCCATCTTTCCCAACCACATACCACTTCCGCCGGAGTCAGGCAAGATTCTTCTTTGTGACTGGATTCACGGTTCTCTCCCTTCTTCTGACGTCTCCCCGGCCATAACTTGGCTATGGAGGTCTTATGTCCACCCACCTTGGTGTCTTGGCCTCTTTGTCTTTGACTTCTTCAGAGACTTCATGGTTTCTTAAAACCTCTTACAGCCCTTTGGGTTAAGAATCTCCTCCCAATCTTTGGAAAACATTCATGGATGTTGTTTCTCCTTCGGCTGCCTGCATCACACATATGCAGGCCTCTAGCTCTTCTTTCTCTCTTCTTTTGATCAGCTCCTGATTAATAATTGCTCTTGACGCTGGCACATCCAGTTCGCATTCACGCTAGCATTTACTGCACATTACCACTCCTTTTACTATAGCTGCTTTGGGCCTTTCAGACAACTTGATAGCCTCTTTGTGAGCCTGTCAGCTGGTCACCTTTCAACCTTTACTTCCTAAGTGGTTTTTCCCTTCCCTTTGTCTGCCCAAGTTAAGTTGATCATGTTAATTGGGGCCTCGAGGAAATGGTCTATGTCAATCATCATGTTAGCCATGAGTTTCTCTAGCAACAGCTTTCCTTTGACAATGAGATCTTGTATCCAGTCTCTAAACTGGACACAATTGGCTATGGAGTGGTTGAATGTGCAATGCAACTTGCAATACTTTTTCCCTATCATCTCTTCTGGTTTGGGCAGCTTCTTGGTGCTGTCGGGCACAATTACTCTTGCCCGCACCAATTCTTCGTAGATCTCAGCTGCCTTGGTCAAATCAAATGAGTAGCTCTGATATTTGGGAGGCTTCATAGGGACAAATCCCTCATCGTTCATTACCACATTCTGGTCTTTAACCGGCTAGGCCAATCCTTTCACTATTAAAGGTTTAAAAAGAGTAGTCATCTCTGCAACGCACATCTCTATTCCTTCTCTTCCATGGCCCTCAACCTGCTCTAGCTCAACTCCTTCAAATTCTACGTGGTGAATTGTAGCTTTGTTTTTATAGAAAGGATGAGCCTTGGAAGAATGCTTCAATTGATGTTCCTCTAGCAACAACTTCTCATATTTTGTGGCGGTGATTACCAACTCTTGCAATTCATTAAATTGCACATCATAAAATTTCTTCCTTAGTGGCAATCTCAACACCCTTTGAGCAATGGATATGAGCTGTGCATGGTTAATGGGGAACTAACACCTCATATGTGTCCTTCTAAACCTCATCATGAAGTCCTCCGTGGACTCATGCTCATACTGCTTCACCTCTTCGAGCCCCACCCTATAGAACTGCTCGTGGAAAGCCATCTCCATTTGCCCCTAATTTGCAATAGAATTAGGGGGTAACAGAGAGTACCATTGGGAAGCTAGACCGATCAATGAGTTCCCAAACAATCTCAACTTATAATTGGGATTGTCCTCAAATGTCACACAATGGTTGGAGAACTTGAAAATGTGATCCCTCGAGGACACACTACCATCTTCCCCGCTAAATGTTGAGAATGCGGGCATCTTGAAGTTCAGGGGAAACGGGTTTTGTTTATCAATGTGCTCAAGGTAAGGCTTCTGGTAAGTGACTCTGAACAGCGGGCGAGCCTATGGTTGGGCGTTTTAGACCACCATCCTCCTTAACTCAGCCATCTCCTCTTTGAGTTGCTGGTTAATAATATTGTCAAGTGGGGTATAAAGAGGTTCCCACTTCGGGCTAAGATTGTTGCCCCAGGTAATCTCTTTTCTTGGTTAGGGCCTCCTCCATTTAGTCCCTCCTCCCTGACTGGCCAATGGTGGTGGCCTGTAAGGGGGAGGTTTATCCACAATGGTGGGCTCACTCTTCCCACTGGACTCTCCAATTATATAGGGTATCCCATACCTCTTCCTATCTTGCCCGTCTTGCCCCCTACTATATAGTGAGAATAATAAGAGGTCGGGAAACTCTACTTCCGAGATCTGCTCCACTACTGGCTGATAGACTTCAAATCCTTCTTTCGTCTTTCCCCTATACTTTTCTTCCCCCAGTAAAGAAAATAGGGGAACAACTGATTCTTTCTCAGGGCACGGTTCTTTCAACACATCCTCATAATCACCCCTCGAGGTAGAAAACTCCAGATCCAACCTTCTTTGTAAACTCCCTGTTAAGGAGCAAAGTCTGCTGACTTCTCCCCTGGTCTCCAGTGACATTTTCTCCATACGTCTCAAAACTTGCACCATAGTAGCTTACAGGTCTTCGTTAATGATTTTTCCTCCTGACTTCTCAGATGAAGTCGAGCTTTCTGGAATGGCTGATCTTTGTAAGGAAGGGAGATCTTCTGGTCGATCCATTATGTTTGATCTAAGTAAATCTTAGGGTGGCCCGTATTTTGTACTCCACCTGAAAGTCTGCTCACCGGGGAGGGTCCTCGGCACCTCGGCACAGTTCCCCTGGGGATTGGCACGTTGGTTTGAGTGTGTTTGGTGGTCGGGCTCTTGCTAGTTCGTCTGCTACAAGAACAAGACATAGTTCTGAAATGTGCCTTTGTGGGGCCTTAGGTATAGGTCTTGAGGCTTATAATCAAAACTAACTAAGTGCTTAGGAGTGCCACTACTATCTCATTATAGTAGATGTAGAACAAGTGTGTTTAAGTCAGTTTCTTGTGCCTCAAGTTACTTAGACTTCTTGTTATCAAAGGATTATCATGGATGGGTTAAGTCCATATTAAGTTCTTTCTTGCCTTGAGATCAATGACTTTCAGTTATGGTTTTGTATGCTTGAAGGAAGGGTGTCCATAACCTCTTAAGTCATTTGTTTAGTTCTAGATTGGTTTTAGATGCAAGAAGATCCATAAAGATAACCAGATATGAGCACAAATGGAACTCTCAAAGTAGAACACAAGTTGAAATGACTTGAATACATGTTGGACAATATGCTAAATGATAGATCTACTAGTTTAGAAAACAAACAAAGAGCTCTGGGCAAGATTTCACCTTGTCCAGCAAGGTTGAACTTCTTGCAAACGCTTCCCTTTGAGTTTACAAAGGTTGTATGCTTGAAAAGTAATGGATGGTAAACAAGTTTACACAAGAGAATCGATACTACGGGAGTAGCAAAGCTTTTAACTAAAGAAAGATGAACTTTCTGGGTAGGTGATGCATAAAAGATCGGAGATCTGGGCTGTTTACAGCTTTGTTTTGCAAATCTGGCTTGAGAGCAGAGTTTGTAAGTTTGTTTGTTTGTTTGATTGGTTGAGTATCTTTGTCCCTGGAATCACTTCCTTCTTTTATAGGCAGCTTAGCACGACTGCAATGGTTGTGCTCTTGCCCGAAAGCACTCGGAAGGTAGTGAGTCATCACCTCTTTTTTACTTAAGTGCCACTGGAAAGTGCTTTTTGGTTGATAGTATGTTAGTCTCCATCACTTGTCACTTCCATAGGCAAGCAAGTGGCTTGTTTGTGATTGTGAAGGCTTCACTTCATCCTTGGGCTTTATGTTGGGCTCCAGATGAATCCCTTTTTATTTAACATCCTTGGGCCCTTCCTCAATTTGGCACAAAGTTCAAATATTAACCCAAACACCATGTCTAGTTTATTTGATTTGAGTTTCTTAATGATCTAATTGGCGAGGAAGCAAAAGATTGTCATATATGTTATGGGGTTGTTAATTTCCTCTGGATAAAAATCATTGGCATAAAAATGGTTTAGGACCGATCCCATCATTTTGGATAAGTGGTTAGTTGAGCTGAGTGTCAGTTGTAGGGGTGGGTTCAAAAAACCGAAAACCGAAAAAAACCGAAAACCAAACTGAACTGAAACCGAAAAAACCCGAACCGAACGAAAAAACCGAACCGAACCGAATTCTTTTGGTTCGGTTCGGTTTTAGTGATCTAGAAACCGAACCAAACCGAACCGAACCGAATTAATTAAATTAATTTTTTTATTTAATTATTTGTTTTGGGTATTATTTTCTAAACCCAATTTGTAAGTTAAAATGTGCTAACCCAATGTGTTGCCAAACTTTAAGCTCAAAATATTAAAAAAAAGGCCTATAAAAACTCTAAACCCCAACCTATTATTTCTCCCCCATATAAGGTTCCGGAACCAAACCTCTTCCCGAAGTACCTACATCCATCTCCATAGCACTGTCTACTTCTACGCCAACTTTCTTTTCCAAATCTACTCTCATATAACATGTAACATAATCCATAAACATTTATTTCGGGTAGATTACTTGGGTAATTTGTGATGGAAAAGAATCCAACACACACTAAATAAATCCACCCACGCATTACCTTTACTAATCAAGTTGTCAACATGCAGTTACAAGCAAACAACACTGATCTTTGAACAACATCATACAATTTAACTTTTCTAAGTCATTTGTACGATTTTTGTGTGATTTTTGTGTTGTGAGGTTATTAGTTTGGACTTTGAAAGACTTGATTGATGATTTTAGTTCAACTTTAAATGTTTATTTCATTGTCTTTGATTCTAGTTAGAATGTTTATGTTATGATTGTGTTGGATATGTTAAAATTTAAAATTTCAATGTTTTTCATTTTTTGAAAAAAAATAAAAACAAAAAACCGAAACCAAACCGGAAAAAACCGAACCGAAAAAAAACCGAACCGAAAAAAACCGAAAAAAAATTGAACCGAACCAAACCGAACCGAAATTTCGGTTTGGTTTCGGTTTTGGCAAAAAACCGAACCGATTTAAACCGAACCCACCCCTAGTCAGTTGGACGGTTATATAGTAACTAATTCTCAGCATTGCTGGATTGGGTGTAGAGTGCAAGGACCTTCGGGAACTTCTTTTAGTATATTAATTCTAGGTTCTGTATTTTTGAAAGATTTTGTAGAATTGTATTTTAGTATGATTTCTTGACATTTTCGTATCCATATTCTATGTTAATTGTGACACCTTGGGCATTTGTGTGCTCTTTGCATATTTGGAAATTCATGATACAAATCTTGTGGTAATAAATCTCTATCGACCTTTTCCATGGAGCTTTGTTTCTGAATATAATTATGGGGGATTAAGGAGGGCTTTGAAGAATTTTTGTTTGTAGTTTTAATTTCTGCTGGTGCTCTTAAGAGGTATATTTAACATTTGGAATAGATTTTTGAGATTATACTTTACGCTTCGAAGTTGGGACACAAAAGAATTACTTCTTTCTCAAGAACATTTTTGTAGTAGTAAACAATAATTAGTTAATAGGTTTGATCCTCTCATTATGAATATTAAAATGTTTTTTCTTTTTTTTTGTTTTTTTTTAAAGTACTTCACGTATTTTCTTGTTGGAATTAAGTCTTTATCAAGTATGATTTCTCCTGGTTTAAATACAGGTTCAGTTTTTATGTTATGCATATATGTTAAACGTCCTTAGTCCGACTCTTACGAACGAATACATGGTTATTACCTTTCAAATTGAATTTTACAGAGATTATATATGAAAAGAAGTGTGGATAATATATGTATACATTAATCTTGATGTGGAAAGTTAAATTAGATTGTTTCTCTTACATTGTGATGAAATACAAAGAAGCGCTAGAAATTAAGTGCAGAGAAGAAAAAGATGCACCCTTGCTATTTCATATGTTCAATTTTCTCGACTTGAATACACGGTACGAATATATGAACACAGGAAAGTCCATATCTACCAGTACTGCTAGTGTAAAAAATATATCATAGATAAGCATATATGTGTTCAAATAGGAACAGGTTCAAAAAAATAATTGCCCCGTCCCATCTTACGAATAAACATTGTACCAAACAACAGACAGAATATGAGTAAATTAGTCATTTAGTCTTTTGGTTCCATTCTGTCATGCACATACGCAGAATAGAATAACCGTCCCGTTCCATCCTGCACATACCAAACATAACACAAAACCTCCATTCCGTCCCGTCCTGTATGCGTACCAAACGGCACCTTAGTGCGAAGTAACAATGATTTGTAGAAATGTGAGCTTGTGCTGCGACATAACAACGATTATGTAGTAGCTGACCATATGCAATGATTAACGATATGGCATACCATATGGTTTTGGTTTTATATTTTGTTTTGGATGAAGTAAATGCAGAGGACATGTGTTTTGCATTTTGGTTTTAGTTTTAGATATTAGAGAAGAGGTATGGTGTATGATGCTACCTTAAAGTCTCAGTAGCTGCTCTGCATAATATATGGTTTTTGTGTGAAACATGAATCTCAGATAGTGATTTGTACTCAGAGACAGGTTTAATGTGGGTATCTGTAATTGGTTTTTCTTTTTTTTATTGGAAAAAAGTAATTGGTTTATTATTAGAATTAAATGCGGGATCTGTAGGCTGTAGCCAACCCCTATAAACTTTTAAAAACTTTGTGGAATTATAAAACTATTCAATTAAATGCGGACATCTGTAATTGGTATGGTATTATATTTCATGGACATGACATCCAATTAAATGTTTCAGTTCTGGGGAAGTGTTTAATTGGTCATTGGCTACAAGGTCACAAGGAAGAGTGCCGTCTCCTAGCATAGTTCAGCAGAATATTGGTTTGAGGTACAATTATCTTCCTAACTTTTCCATCTGATGATCAAAATCTTTAATTTTGTGTACTTTTATGTTTCTAAATTCTAATTTCTCAC
Organism: Malus sylvestris; assembly: GCF_916048215.2. Lineage (NCBI taxonomy): Eukaryota > Viridiplantae > Streptophyta > Magnoliopsida > Rosales > Rosaceae > Malus > Malus sylvestris. The sequence continues at coordinate 2,703,861 of NC_062264.1, read as the reverse complement.
TAATATTAAGATGGTCAAATAATTGAAGAATCACATCCTTAGCACTTGTTTGTCTGCCTTAGTCATCTCTTCTTCAGTTCATTATTTCAAGATAGTATTTCTCCTTTTTTTATTTGCATTTACATTTGAAATAAGGGAAATTTTGATATTGGTGTCTTGTTTTTTAATTACTTAGACTAAACATATGTTGTCACATCCCGACCCGGGACGGATCACTTTCTGGGCCCGCTCACGATATTACCCGCTTTGGGCTCCGACCACACCCTTACGGTTTTGTTTCTGGGAACTCACGAGCAACTTCCCAGTGGGTCACCCATCATGGGATTGCTCTCGTGCGCTACTCGCTTAACTTCGGAGTTCCGATGGAACCCGAAACCAGTGAGCTCCCAAAAGGCCTTGTACTAAGCAGGGATGGGAATATACATTTAAGGATCACTCCCCTGGGCGATGTGGGATGTCACAATCCACCCCCCTTAGGGGCCCGACATCCTCGTCAGCACAACACGGCCATGGTTAGGCTCTGATACCAATTGTCACATCCCAGCCCAGGGCAGACCACTTCCCGGGCCCGCTCCACTACCGTAGCACGATATTGTCCACTTTGGGCTCCGACCATGCCCTCACGGTTTTGTTTCTGGGAACTCACGAGCAACTTCCCAGTGGGTCACTCATCATGAGATTGCTCTCGCGTGCTACTCGCTTAACTTCGGAGTTCCGATGGAACCCAAAGCCAGTGAGCTTCCAAAATGCCTCGTGCTAGGCAAGGATGAGAATATACATTTAAGGATCACTCTCCTGGATGATGTGGGATGTCATATATGTTTCTTTTAAAATTTTGATTAAACATTCTCCTATAAATTTGGGGATTATTAATTTCATTTTATATTATTTCCTTTATGAAAATTATCTCGTTTTCTTTTCATTATTACTGTGCATTTACAATTTTAAAAATTGTCATTAGTTCATAAAATTATGAAAATCTGAAATTTTCCAATACTCATCTGCAACACTGGTGTCTCATAAAACGTACCTAAAAGACAACTTGCAAAAGTTTTTTCTTTAAATAATTGGCAAATACATAATGCACACATATAAAATGTAGATACAAACAATAAAATAGAAAGTTACTAAAACATACATATTGGTACATTTAAAATAAACGTACCTAAAATCCATCGGTACACTTCAATTTAACATGGGTACATTTTAATTCAGTAGGGTTACTATTTAATTTAGTAATGGTACATTTTAATTTACTATGAAGACTTTCAATTCGGCATAGGTATGTTTTAATTTAAAAATAAGTTGTATTGGTACATTTTAATGTTTTTGTTAAGAAAGATGGTACATTAATTTCACCTGAATCATAGTTGAATTCTAACGAATAAAATAGAGAATGAGAAAGAATATTAACCCTTACAGTAGTAAAGATTGTACCAAGTTAGAAAATATTTATATATATTATCCTATTGAAATTTCTTAATAATTTAAGTCTCTCGGTCCTCAATTAATTTGGTCATTATTGAATTTTTAAATTGAGGAAAGGATAAAGATAATAAATTAAATAAATATTATTTGAAAGCACTTCTAGCGTAGAAATTAATTTAAAATAAATTTGAAAAGCATCTAAATCAAGAATATTGTCACATCCCGGCCCGGCCCCCCACTACATTCCAGGCTCAACTCCACCATAGCACGATATTGTCCACTTTGGATCCCGACCACGCCCTCACGGTTTTGTTTTTGAGAACTCATACGAGAACTTCCCAGTGGGTCACCCATCTTGGGATTGCTCTCACGCGAACTCGCTTAACTTCTTGTTTTTGGGAACTCATACAAGAACTTCCCAGTGGGTCACCTATCCTGTGATTGCTCTCACGCGAACTCGCTTAACTTCAAAGTTCCTACGAAACCCGAAACCAGTGAACTCCCAAAAAGCCTTATGCTAGGTAGGGATGAGAATATACATTTAAGAATCACTCCCTTAGGCAATGTGGAATGTTACAAATATACGTGGAATAGATGGTTTAATCAAAAGTTTAAGCACCTAAATCTAAAGTTAAAAATGAATGAATGTTTAATCTAAAATTGTTTAAAATGAGGTATCTAATTCTAATTTTCTCTTGAAATAATTTCCCATGATTTGGGTTTCTGTGTTTGATAATATATATATATATATAGACTGCTATGTGTATTTTACAACCATGCTCATTGTGAGACTAAGCTCACCATCTCTCATTTCGTTTAAATAATATCACTTATTTAAAAAAAAACTTTAAATGTGCATAGCAAGAAACATCATTTATCCATTAAAAGGCCATTTCTAATTCAAATACTTTTTTATTACACAAATCCATAAGCCCACAGAGAAAACTTGCACAACGGGAACGCCACGGACTGAACTCCACAACGGACACTACCTGGCCTCCGTTTGCTTGGAAACCAAACTAGCTAGGGGTGGTTCCTTCTTTACTAGCCAGATATAAATACAACACACCATCTTTCTCTGCGAATTAGCTTTCGGCTTGCTTTCTTCGCGATCAGAGGTACATGCAGGTTCTGAATCTTCGCTTTTTATTCAATCTTTTATCACCTAATATTAATCTTAATTGTTTTGCCAGAAATCAAGCCGAAAGCCGAATGAATTACCTTAACTGTTCTGGGTTTTTCGTGGTTTTAATCCACATTAAAATATTTTCCACTAGGGGCCCGGCCTGTGCCCACCCCTATGTGGCAGCATTGAAGCATTTCTACAACTACTACGGAGAATGGAGGAGTACAACGGATATTTTAACGGTTAAAATTTTCAAAAATCAAGATATAATAATTACACAATTTGGAATATCTCTAGTCCGGAGCATCCTAGAATTTTTGGTAATAGCAATTGCCATCCGGTATAGTAGAAAACACTGTCCTAGTTTCCAATAGGGTTCCTTTCCTTTCAGTTGACCAATTCATTGTTGTAACTTTTCCTGGTACAGAGTTATTATACAATCAAGTAATCGATTTATTATTTTTGTTATAGTTTCAATTTTTATGAGGATTTTCTGCTCAAAGGAACAGCCCCTGTTATCAAATTTAATCCTTTATTGTTGCATTTGTTTATAAATTTGTGCAAGTGTTTTGCTTAGTAATAAGTGAACTTAATCGAATTGGGAATTTGGGTTTTTGTAGAATTGCGATATTGATAAAACAGTGTTTGGGAATTTCTTAAAGTTGTGTCCTCTTGTGTGTAATTTGTTGGCTGTGGAGGACATTGATAAGGTTTGGTTTGTGTTGTTGAATGTTAGAATTCATAAGGTTGAATTCAATGGAAACCAGCAGTAAATCATGTTTATAAAATGATTTACTAATGGCCTTGTTTAAATTCTTTCTTTCTTTTGACCAAGTTGATGTAATTGTGTAGGCGTTTGAACCAAATTGCACCGCTGGAAAATCTTCGGCACGTCAAGCGGGTGCACAAGAAATTTGTTCAAGGAGGTCAGTCTCTATCTCTTAAGCCCTTAACCCATTTGTTTAATTTATTAAGATTATCAAAAAGCTAAATTTGTGTCTGTGCTCGACTTGGTTCAAAAGGGTTTTTGGTAGTGAATTGGAGATGTTCATTTGTTATCCAATAGAGAAGATTTTCTTTATTGTCCTGCCCTACGTCACCTCTAATATGCTTTCAAACATGTCTATCAAACCAAAATAATAATCAGCATGGCAAAATTGTTTATGAATGTTATCCTAGCATATCAATAGGATTTGTCTACACTTATGCATATTTCCAACTCTTGCTTGTTATTCCCCTGATTTGGGGGGTTCAGGCGGCAAGTAAATGACGGCCAAGATGATATTTACCTGACATGGTTACCACATTGTTCTATGTTGAATGCTCTTACTATCTTATCTTTCTGTTATACATTAAGATTTCCAACTCTTGCTTGTTCTTACTATCTTATCTTTCTGTTATATATTTTGAGTTCTTTTTCTCACAACCATATATTTCTATGTTGAATGCTCAGATTTTTGAACCATTTATTTTAGTTATTGATTGGAATTTGGATATATGCTGAACTGTGGTTGTGATATATTAATGTGCACTTATTGCAACCTGTGTACTTATTAATGAGATAGTGATTATTATGTTGAATATTTCTGGATGAAGGTTACCATTTTATGATTTTATCTCACTATATTATGTATGTGACATTACATATTAGAACAGCCTGCAATGTATGTTGAAGAATATAAAAATTACAAGATAGGCTGGAGCAACAGAGGAGCTCTAGTGTTATGTTGATCAATGATCATTGTATCATGATTCATGCCTTTTCGAATGAAGAATGATCAACATTTTAAATCTGTTGCCATAATTGAATTGACTGTAACTTCTTTGGTCCTGTCGGTTATATGATATTGAATGTCTTTGGTCCTCTCTACTTTAATTTCTGATGTTCCCATTTTGCTTATGTATTTGCACATGTTTCTTTCTTCAAGCAGTATTTCTCTCTTCAATTTTTAGTCCAATAGCCCAAAAGCCCAAAACTATTTTGGGATTCCCGATTATCCCGAAATCCCGAAAATTTGGTTTGGTATTCCCGAAAACTTCGGTTTGGGAATCGGGACTTGCATTTTGGTTCGGTATCCCATACCGAACCAGCCCTAGGTACGATCCTATAGAACAGATCCTGTTCAAGTAAGGTCGTAAACCTTGCCGACAAGTGAAGCTATATAAACCACATCACTTCCTTGCGAGTAGTCGATGTGGGACTCTTTGGCACTATGTTTTATTCTTTCACCCACTGATTTGAACCTCCTTTGTGCACAAAACTGAGAATACAGTCTCTCTAGCTTTTCTAGATTTCAAGTCCTCGTCTTAATCTTTCAAGATTTCTTCCCATTTCAATGTTTTCCAACGTTTCGAGTTCTCGTCTCTCCACTCCAAGCTTGCTCTGCTACTTCGAACTCATCACTTGAAATCCCACTACCACCACATCGCCCCTCTCTTTTTTCTTCTTATTCTTCTTCTTCTTCTTCTTTGTCAAGCTCAGTGCTGCTGCATTCATGCCAGAACCTCCCGACCCTGAAACAGGTCCACGCTCGTATCCCGGTCTCAACTGGGATCCAGCCCTATCAATGGACACTTAATCTCCAATAGTCATCGTGAAGACAATCCGTATACCAGCCTATCAATCACCCTATCCGGTGAAGCTCCCAGCCAATCCTCTCCAACATTCCTATTACCATAAACTTGAAATTCAACGGTTACAGCCCGACATCATCATACTACAGGAAACTAAGAAAGCTATGATTGACAGAAGCCTTGTGGCTAGCGTGTGGGGAAGTAGATATAAAGACTGGATTTATGCCCCTGCACAAGGAAGCTCAGGGGGCATAGCTGTAATCTGGAATACAAAACACATGTCAGTAACCGAATCTTTGATCGGTGTTTTCTCTGCATCAATAAAAATTATGGCTCCCAATGGGATGGAGTGGTGGCTATCTGGAGTCTATGGTCCATGTAAAAATAGAGACCGAAGGGAGTTTTGGGAAGAATTGGCGGGACTTTATGGTATGTGTGGACCAAGATGGTGTGTAGGAGGAGATTTTAACGTGGTTAGATTTATAAATGAGAAATCAAACGGGGGGAGGTTGACTAAAAGCATGAGGGATTTTAACGATTTCATTAGAGAGACAGAACTCAAGGATTTGGAGCTGCTCAATGCACAATTTACTTGGTCAAACCTTAGAGAAGAACCTGTGTGTCGGAGATTAGACAGATTCTTATGCTCTACAGGTTGCGAAGAAATCTTCCCCGAGGCTAGACAAACGGCCTTGGCTAGGGTCATTTCTGATCATTGCCCAGTCCAGCTAGACACCAACAAAGTGAAATGGGGGCCATGTCCTTTCAGATTTGAAAACATGAAGCTCCAAGATCCAGAATTCAGGAAGAAACTCAAGGAATGGTGGCATTCGGAGCAAGTGGAGGGATGGGAGGGTTATAAATTTATGATCAAGTTAAAAGCCATGAAAAAAAAGGTGCAAAGCTGGAGTAAGGAGAGCTTCGGCGAGATCGAAAAAATCTTGAAAGAAGTGGAAGCAAACATAGAGGAGTTAGACAGGAGAGAGGGGCTGGAAGGCTTAGATTTTGAAGCTAGAAGTAAAAGGGAAGAACTCCAAACCCTTGTAGGAGACTTGGCTTTTAAAGAAGAAGTGAAATGGAGGCAGAGAAGCAAAGTGGAATGGGCAAAGGAAGGGGATGGTAATACAAAATTCTTCCATCGAGTTGCAAATGGGAGAAGGAAGAGAAACTATATTGAGAGGTTAGAGTCGGTTGGAGGGGGAATAATAGAGGATGCAAAAGAGATCGAAGAGCATATTGTCAATTTTTTCAAATCCTTATTCAGCAGTAACGATGAGGCATGTTGGGGTTTGGAAGGGATAAATTGGGCTCCAATAAACGCCCTTCAGGCAAGTTGGCTTGAGAGGCCTTTTGAGGAAACAGAAGTTCAAAGAGCAGTTTTCGATTGTGGAAAGGATAAATCACCAGGACCAGATGGCTTCTCTATGCAAATGTTTCAACATTGTTGGGATATTTTGAAAAAGGATATAATGAAGATCATGGAGGAATTCTTCGAGAAAGGGATAATAAATGCAGTGACGAACGAGACTTTCATTTGCTTGATCCCGAAGAAATCAGATTCTTTGAAAGTGACAGACTATAGGCCCATAAGTTTAGTAACTGGATTGTATAAAATTATAGCAAAAACACTGGCTTCAAGATTGAAGGAGGTTATGGATACCACTGTCTCTCCGAATCAGGGGGCGTTTGTTAAGGATAGACAAATTTTGGATGTTGTCCTCATTGCAAATGAAGTGGTAGAAGAGGTGAGGCAGAAAAAAGAGAAGGGATTGGTGCTTAAGATCGACTTTGAAAAAGCGTATGATCATGTTGAATGGAGATTTCTGGAAGAAGTACTTCAAAGAAAAGGTTTTGGCAATAGATGGAGGAAATGGATACAACGATGTTTAAGCTCTGCAAATTTCTCCGTTTTGATCAATGGAAGGCCAAGGGGAAAATTTCAAGCTTCAAGAGGATTGAGACAAGGCGATCCACTTTCACCTTTTCTTTTCACCTTAGTAGTCGATGTTTTGAGCAGGTTAATGGAGAAGGCACAAGAAACTGATCTCATCAAAGGCTTGTGTATCGGCCAAGAAAAGGTGGAGATATCTCATCTTCAATTTGCCGACGATACCATTTTCTTCTTGACGGAAGACGAGGAAGTTTGGAACAACCTAATCCAAGTGCTTAATTTATTCTGTTCGGTCTCAGGATTGAAAATCAACAAAGCTAAGTGCTTTTTGGCTGGGATAAATTCAGAGAATGAGAAACTAAACAGGTTGGCAGGTTCTTGGGGGTGCGAGGTAGGGTGCTGGCCGATAAAGTATTTGGGGCTTCCCCTTGGAGGAAGGCCAAGAGCAATAAGGTTTTGGGATCCAGTGGTAGAAACAATGGAAAGAAGACTTCAAAGTTGGAAGAAGGCTTTCCTATCCAGAGGGGGTAAATTAACTCTAATTCAATCAGTCCTGGGAAGCATGCCGATTTACTATATGTCCTTGTTCAAAATTCCATGCGGGGTAAGAGGACGTCTAGAAAAATTAATGAAGGGGTTTCTATGGGAAGGCATGGAGGAAGGTAAGAAAACACATTTGGCCAAGTGGGAGTTAGTTACTAAAAACAAGGAGGAAGGAGGTCTAGGGGTGGGGAACTTGAGGTATCAGAACGAAGCATTATTGGCTAAGTGGTTGTGGAGATTCCCAAGGGAGTCACAGTCTCTGTGGCACAAGGTGATAAGAAGTAAGTATGGGCTACAAGCTAATGGATGGGATGCACTTCCTCAAAGGAGGGTTTCAAGTCGAAGTCCATGGAAAGACATTTCGAGTGGTTCTCATCAGTTTTTTAGAAGCTGCACGTTTGAGGTGGGCAACGGAGAGAGGGTGAGGTTTTGGGAGGATGGGTGGTTAACAGGGGGACCGATGAAGGAGCAATTCCCCAGACTATTCCTACTTTCGAGGAAGCACAATCAAAACATCTCGAGCTTCGTGGAAGTTTCATCAAATCCTTTGAGTTGGAACTTTGATTTTAGGAGAAACTTGAATGAGATGGAGATAGTAGAGGTGGCCACATTATTACAGAAACTGGAAGAGGTTCGATTGTCCCCATTAAAGATGGATAACAGAAGGTGGAATCTGGAAGCTTCAGGTTTGTTCTCATGCAAATCTTATCGTTCACTACTGAGCAACAATGGGAGTGTGCACTATTTTCCACCCTACCCTCAGATTTGGAAATCAAAAGTTCCTCCGAAGGTTAAAATACTTGTATGGCTTGTGGCCAATGGGAATCTAAACACATGCGACAGAATTCAAAGGAGAAACCCTCTTATGTGCTTATCACCACATTGGTGTAGCCTGTGCAAAGCCAAGGAGGAGAGTGTAAATCACATATTTCTTCATTGCTCCTACTCGATCCAACTGTGGTGGAAATTGTTTCAAGAGGTTAAAGCAAGATGGGTCATTCCTAAAGGGTGTTTCGAGCTACTAAGCACAAATTTTAAGGCACTTGGAAAAAGGAAAAAATCCAAAGTTTTGTGGGGCTGCCTGGTATCGGCAGTTTTCTGGAATATATGGCTGGAACGCAACAAGAGGATTTTTGAAGACTATACTGGAGTGGGGGCAGAAGAACTTTGGGGGAGAGTAAAATATTGGGCAGCTTTTTGGGCTTCGGTCACTAAAGAGTTTAATAATGTTTCTCTATCTCAAATACTATGGGATTTGTTAGCAGCAGTTAAGTGAGCTAGGTCTAGAAATGGCTGCTGTAGCCAAATCCTAATGGGTTTTTTCCTTGTTATACAGTTAGTGGATTTCTTATCCACTTCTGTGTTGTTCTCTTTTCTTTAATAAAATTGTCTCTTCTCAAAAAAAATAAACTTGAAATTCAGGAAACAAAACAGAATTTCCTGTTATCAGCTTGTATCTTTCAAGTGCTTCCTCTTCTTTGATATTGCTCCAACAGGTAGCCAAATTACCCGAAATGGCTCAAGGGCTCCAATCTTCTCTAGCCAAACTAAGGGGAAGTGAACGGATTAGCTCGATCTTAACAGTAGTTAGGAGTGGAGTGAAAAGATCAACCCTCCAATATTTCGAGACAGGGTCAATCCAATCCGCCACATACTCCAGGTTGTAATTTGCTAGTTTTGGGGAGAGGACATGGAAGTTGGAAGACAAAGGGATCTAGGGGTCCTCCCACAATTTTACTGATTTTCCATTCCCAATCATCCATCGTATTCCCCTACGAATTACTTCTCTGGCACCACTTATACTTCTCCAGTAGAAAGAGGAGTTTGGTTTCAATTCTGTTTCTATGAACGAGCCCGCAGGGAAGTACTTGGCCTTAAGGATCCTTGCCATCAGGGAGTTGGGTTCAGTGATTATCCTCCAGGCTTGCTTGGCTAATAAAGCTAGGTTAAAAGTGTGGAAATTGCGAAACCCCAAACCCCTCTCTGATTTTGGGAGGCGTAACTTATCCCAAGAAAGCCAATGGATCTTTCGCTCACTGTCCGCCCCGCCCCACCAGGGTAATGGAAGGTGATTCTCTTCAAATTATGGGTGCGCTAGCGAACCTCTCCCCTAACCGGTCATCCATTGGCCAGATCATGGAGGGTACAAGGGCTCTTCTCCCTTCAATCACTAAAGACTTATATTCCCATATTCGATGCCAAGCTAACATCGTAGCCCATCACCTAGCTCGGTTTAGCTTGTCGATTGGCAACCACTGCGAATGGCTCTCAAGCCCACCTACTTTCATCTTGGATCTTGTTGAGGACTGCCTGTAAATGGTCCCTCTATCAAATTGTAATCTCTGATGTACTACTTATAATGGGGATGTTTTTGGCTCCATTCCATCAATGAATGCTATTGTTTCTTCAAAAAACAAAAACAAAAAAAAAGCAAAACCCAACGCCCAATTTTAAAAATTAAAAATATTAAAAACCAAAACCCCAGCTTAAACCCTAAGACTTGCCCACCCGGACGCAGTTAACAAATTCCAAAATCTCTCCAGCCTCAACCATCTAATGCTGCCGCAGGATCTTCTTCGACCTCTCACCAGTGTCCTTCCCCTTCCCCTTCCCCTCTTGGTACGTCTCTGAATCTCTCTCCCCGTCTCTTCTGCAACTAGTGGCTCCACTTTTTGTTTTTTGGCATGCTCAGTGATTGATTTTGATTCCTTTTAATTCTATGGTGTTAGTTTTCTGGGTCACTGAAATATTAGGGTTTGAATTTGGGAGAATTAGATTACGAATCGCCAGTTAGGGCTAAACTTTAGGATTCTGGGGGCTCTTCTTGTGGATATTTCCTGCGAAAATTCTAGTTTCTCTGAAATTCGCAGCCACCGTCGCCGTTATAGGGAAGATATGCGCTTCAACCCCCCACCCCCGTTTATCTATATTGAGAATATATCAGCGATTTTGTGGATATTCATGTTCGTGTGTGTATGCATAAGTTTGCATTTCTTATACCGACACTCTTGTTCATTGTGTAGCAATTGGTATGTCTTTGGCCTTGCATTTGTTTTCCATGAGCTGAGATATTTGCTTCTTGCTTGCCCTTTTTGTTCACCTGTCAATACACAAGAATTGCAAGTATCACATTCGTAGGTTTTATTGGGATTGCCAGAAAATAAAAATGTTTTTTTGTTACAGAACAGATTCTACTAGTCGGAGAAGCTACATCAACTATTTCTTTTCAGTTCTGGCTCCTATTATGTTTGCCAACCGCAGACAAGTTCTCAACCATTCTCGTTGTTCTATGAGATTTGCTTCTTCTGAAGGTTATTCTGTTCTTAATTCAAGTGGTCTTCAGCACTGGTTCAAAAATTGGCAAGGACTCAGAAAAAATAAACTGACAGCAAGTACTTTTGCTGCAGCGGTTGGTTTATTTCATCGCAGACGACTCCAGCTTTGGCTAGAGAAGATTGGAGCCCTTGAGCCATTTTCTGGTAATTTGGCTACGTGTTGGAGCAATATCAAAGAAGAGGAAGCACTTGAAAGATACAAGCTGATAACAGGAAATTCCGTTTTGTTTCCTGAATTTCAAGTTTATGGTAATAGGAATGTTGGAGAGGATTGGTTGGGAGCTTCACCGGATGGGGTGATTGATAGGCTGGTATACGGATTGCCTTCACGAGGAGTATTGGAGATTAAATGTCCATTTTTTGATGGAAATATGACGAAGGCTACCCCTTGGTCACGAATTCCTCTATACTGTGTTCCACAGGCTCAGGGTTTAATGGAAATACTTGACAGGGATTGGATGGATTTCTATGTTTGGACTCCTAAAGGGAGCAGCCTGTTCAGGGTATATCGGGATGCAGAATACTGGGATGTTCTGAAAATAGTTCTCTCGGATTTTTGGTGGAATCATGTCCAGCCAGCGAGGGAGATCTTGAGCAAGTCTCAGATTAGAGATCCCCTTGTTGAATTAAAATCGCTCAAGCCAGCACCCAGGCATGAACTGTGTGGTTATATAGTTTATGAAAGCAAATGCGTTGTTGATAACTCCAAGTTATTGATGCGTGAAATCAATGGCAAACTGGTAAACTGATTCATCTATAACCACAGTATAGGCACTTCAGCTTATTGATTCGTGAAATCAATGGCACGTCAAGTAGCTGGAATGTGACTTTGATGAGTTGAGTAATTGATTTTATGTCCGTTGTTTTCTTTTGTATTAATTGCGTTCAAATTTCTTCTTCATCATATTTGTCCTTCCCAAGACTATTTACTTTGTAATTACATTGCTCTAGAGAAGAGTATTGTTGTTGATGGGGTTTGCTCAAATCATATTGGTTTCGTAGTTTTACTTGTAGGAAAATTTAATTAGATGGATCTAAGTAGCACATAAGTTTCAATCTGGGATTGGTTGAACTGTGCATTTTCCTATTAAAGTTTAATTCTTCATGAAAACCTCGTCTAAATTTAGCATGTGATCCTGAACTAGATCTCTTGGTATTTTTTATTTGTTCTTGCAGAAGATTTTACTGAAGTTGGATTTACATTATCTCAAAGGCAAGTAGAAGGCTGTAAAGACGGTCTCAATTATTTCAGGTACAATATCTTTATTTTTCTTATTTAAAGAAATGAATGATGCTATTGATCGACTGAGAAATACATAAAGCCTTGTATAATTTTTCTCATCTGTTCTTTTGGATCGAAAGTAATGGTTGGGAGTGCTCTCTACTTTAATTTAGTATCCAAGGATCTTTTGCGTATGAACGTATTGCAGAAATTTGCCGCTTCATTGGCTGATCAGATTCGAGAAACTTAAATTTATAGGTACTCGTTTTTGAGAGGTGAATCTATAAATTATCGTTAGTTTTTCATCTCATTCGAGCTCTCTTTTTTCCTCACTATGTTCGAATGGCATTGTGCTGGCTGGGCATCTTCTGCTTCGGGTCTTTTGAGTTGGTGATTGTTATCAAATTGTTATTTGAATTAAATTCTGTTGGAATTATATGTTGATACTTGTTTCAGTCTTGGTTGTCCTGATATCTGAATGAAACGATTAAATAGTTTTGCAGATGCTACCAGGTCTAGGTGTTCGAACAACGAAGTGGATAACGAACAATCCTTCATACAGATGACTTGCTTAGACGAAATTATAGAACCATTTGTAAGTAGAGATTTCCGTGGCAAGCTTAGCGTTTGGTTGCTAATTTCTGGTTTCCCCGTATTTCGTCTATACGACCGGTATCAGATTATGCCAAGTACAAGAGACGCATGTAAAAGTTTTTGGTTTACATGGGTATGTGTTACACATGATGATTACTAGGCCTGGCATTTTGGACCCAACCCGTTAACCCGACCCGACCCAACCCGTTAACCCGACCCGACCCAACCCGTTAATATTTGTATTTGGGTGGATGCTTAACGGGTCGGGTCGCTAGCGGGTGAACCCGTTAACAACCCGTTAAATAACGGGTCACTTTGGGTCAACCCGTTAGCACCCGTTAGTTGAGGATATTTTAGTAATTTTAGTAAAGTCTTAATAACAAAAAATAAACTTTATGCAAAAAAATAATAATAATAATTGTTAACGGGTGAAACGGGTGACCCGTTAGCTTAACGGGTCGGGTTCGGGTGACCCATTAGCTTAACGGGTTGGGTTCGGGTGACCCGTTAACTTAACGGGTCAGGTTGAACCCGACCCAAACCCAATAAACCCAACCCGTTTACAGGTCTAATGATTACCATATCTTCAATACACTTGGGTCTATTTCATAGTCTTAATTTCAACGGAGACGGTATTCAAATGAGTAATGATTTCCGCACTCTTTTCCTCTTCTCCTTTGATTGGCATAACCCAACGCCAACAGAGATAACAAAAAGAACGAGTACGGAAATCACTCCCCCATTCAAATTTCTACTAAGCGTTTTATTTGGTGAACGTAAATGAGACCGCATGTAAGGAAATGTATGTGCCAAGGGATACCTGCATCTTCATTCCTACCACCCTATTTTGATAAGTCGTCCACGCCGCCACATCACCACCTCCATCACTACCATCGTCCCCACTTCCCTATGTTTACTACACTTCCACCACCACCACCACCACCACCACCTCCTCGTGTTTCCGAGACATGAACATGTCGGTTTACCAGCTGGAGATTCAGAGTTATTCAGATTTATGACTTGGCTTAAATTTGTAAGTGACATATTTTTATGTTCTCGGAGGAATGCTATTTCGATATGTCGACCTGTATTAGGTGTTTAGTTCAAGCACCTTGCTCTAACTCAAATGGTTTTGAGTTAGGCATGAAAGGAGACGAGCTTGCCTGAGAGATAGAGGAAGATGGCTGTGATCCATCTCTTGCAGTTTCAGATGCTCAACTTGAGCATGACTTTCGGGTGATTTCATATTTCTGTCTCAACAACGACGATCATAATGGCGAACTTGATCCGCCAACGGACAGCCTCCGAAGCAAACTGCTCTTGAGTATCACCTGCTACTAACGTGCTTATGACGGGCAGAAAGGAACTTTAAATACTTCATGAATCGCGGCTTATTACAAATCCCTGTTTCACATCAGATGGAATTCGCTGTTCTTTACCAACTAAAATAGAAAAGGCTGTATCACATCGAGAATCTGTAACCGCTTGTTTTCCTACTTAAGCATCCAAACTTAATGAATCGCATCCCACTTGATGGCGTGAGATCGATCTCCAAAAGCCAGAAACAAACCCAAAAGGCCTTCCCTTTCTTGTGCCTCGCCATCTTAAAACTAACTTGGCACTCATCTTCTCAACTTCTGACTAACCACATGGATTTTGCTACCGTGCTGCTATCGCTGCGAAGCAAAGTCCTGATAGTATCACAAACCATTGTCCCTTCGAGTAGGCAGCCATTTCCGTCAATTAACATGTCAAGTTAGCTGATCAGCAAATTCAAATCAATCCCTATTGCATCCTGGCAGCTCCACCCTGGCATCTTCTTTAGATCCTTCTCGCTCATAACTCTCCTCGTCACTTCTACTTCATTCCACTGTCCGACACTAGCTTGTGTGTTACTCAACAGAGTATAGTACCTAGCGTTATTAGGTTCTAGTTCCAAGAGCCTCTGAGCAGCATACTCCCCAACATCTCTGTCTGAGACTGTAAATTCTACATCCTGAAAGAAGAGCACCCCAAATCCTACTATGCGGAAAAGTCATCATTTTCATAATGACAGCTAAGGCCTCTTTAAGCTTCCCAAATCGACCCAAGAGATCGACAATGCTAGTGTAATGGTCTAAATCAGGTTCGATACCAAACTTCCATTTCATGGAACAAAAAGCATCACAACCTTCAGTCACAAGACCGGAATGGCTACAAGCAGATAACAAGATTATGAAGGTGGCACTATTTGGCCTTATTCCTTCTCTAATCATCAGGTCAAATAGTTTCAAGGCTTCAAAACCAAGTCTGTGGCTCCCATAGCCCTCGATCATTGATGTCCAAGTCACTATATCTTTGACCAACATTCTATCAAAACTGAAACACCCCAACCCTATTTTATTTTAAAAATAGTTTTAATTCTTAATTGGTGAGCCAGTGGGGCCCACCTTGTTTTATTTTATTTTATTTTGTGTGTGTGTTTTCCCGGTCTCTCTCTCTCTCTTCTTTTCTCTATCTCTCCCCTTAGCTCTCTCTCAATTCTCCCGAACCTCTCTCCCTCAACCTCTCGCATCTCTCTCCCCCTGGACTCACGAAGACCCTATCAGCCTCAGGAGAGGCTCGCCATAAGCCCAGGACTCTCTCTTTCCGCTAGTTCGACGGCACAGAGCAAAGCTCCAGTGAACTCCCTCCCTCCCTCTTTTTCCGTTAGGTAAGTCGAATCTCTCCTTCTCGTTGTTAGATTGTTGCTTGGTTGTGTTTTAGGAGCTTGAACCTTCCCTTTCTACGTAGGTTTTGCTTCGTAAATCGTTGTGGGTGAGCACACCCGTTTTCCGGCGAACTGTGGACTTTGGAAGCTTTTTCCGGTCACCTCCGACCGAGTCACGGATTTTGGAAGGTAGAAACCTCTTCCTCTCTCCCTATTCTTCATGGTTGTACTTAGATCGGAGCCCAAAGCCCATGTTTTCCGGTGACCAGAGCTGTAGCAGCTCCGGCCTTCTTCTTCCTCGGCACCAGGCCATCCGGCCTTCCCCTTTCCCCCTCGGGCCTTAAGTTCCGAACCTTATTGTTGCGAGTACGTGGTTGTTAAAACATTTCTAGCAGATTTGTTTGGTGCATTCTGGAATGGCACTACAGGACGGTCGAGGTAAGAATCGGATAATCTTTGCACTTCTCTTGAAATTTGCGTGTTCTCTTTGGTTGTTAGGATGACCATTTGCGAGTCGTTCTTCTTTCCACCAACTTTGATCTTGTTTGACTTGAAATCTGCAACTAAGCAAAAATTGAGAGGTGGATTGAGCACTACAACAGTTCCCAAGAGATACTGCTTGTTGAGGAAGATGACTTCTCGTTTTCTGCTTGCTTGACTCGAGCTTTTGGGTCTACTACTAACATGGTAGCCACTTCTCTTGAATCCCAAGGTACAGTTTTCAAATGGGTTATTTATTGGCAAAACGCTGGAGTAGTTGGTTACATTTGGAAGAACTGAGGAGAATAAGATGCTTGGTGCTGGATAGAGTGTTACGACTACAGTCTCTGTTTTGTTCAGTATAGGGTATGGCACTTTTGCGGCATGGTACGAAAATTGATGCATGCAACATTGGTTGATAGAGGAGTTGTGTGAGCTTGTATTCAGGGGATCGAATTTACGACGTGTAAAATTGTGCATTCTCAGGGAATTACTACTTGCTTATCGAGACAACAAATGTGAGGTCGATATTGCGGGCTGCAGACTGTGATATCGATAGCTTATTTGTTGGGTTCATTAAGCAAGTGGGCGGGAAGATTCGTTGACAGCAGCTGTTGCAGATTCGGAATTGTTATTCTTGGGACTCGACCCAAAGATACATCTGCTTTCGGAGTACGTGACGTTTCGAATTCTTGGGCGAGACCCACTCTTATTTTTCAGTTTTGGTTTTCAGTATAAGTATTTTGAACTTCATTTACTCTAGTTAATTGTTTTGACGTTACAAATGTTTTTGGAAAAGTATTCCTGTTTTCGTTTTTAAGTTGATTCGAGTTTTCGACCTATATGCGATTACTTATCTATTTTGACATTATTTGGCCTTAAATTATTTTGTGTTTTCAACTTTATATTTTATTAAAGTATGTGTTCTATTTTTACATTGATGGGGAAAGAAAATATGAGCTTGGGGGCACGAGAGATGGAATCATTGCAGCCGATCGCGACGGCGTGGCATTTTCCTTTTTGTTCAACCGCTCTTACCTAATATCTTCGTTACATATATGTATATTATTCTTCTTCCTATTTTCGAGTTTTTCAGTGTAGTATGTTATTTTAAATTTCGAGGACGAAGTTTTTTTATAAGGGTGGTAGATTGAAACACCCCAACCCCATTTTATTTTAAAAATAGTTTTAATTCTTAATTGGTGAGCCCGTGGGGCCCACCTTGTTTTATTTTATTTTATTTTTTGTGTGTGTTTTCCCGGTCTCTCTCTCTCTCTTCTTTTCTCTATCTCTCCCCGTAGCTCTCTCTCAATTCTCCCGAACCTCTCTCCCTCAACCTCTCGCATCTCTCTCCCCCTGGACTCACGAAGACCCTATCAGCCTCAGGAGAGGCTCGCCATAAGCCCAGGACTCTCTCTTTCCGCCAGTTCGACGGCACAGAGCAAAGCTCCAGTGAACTCCCTCCTTCCCTCTTTTTCCGTTAGGTAAGTCGAATCTCTCCTTCTCGTTGTTAGATTGTTGCTTGGTTGTGTTTTAGGAGCTTGAACCTTCCCTTTCTACGTAGGTTTTGCTTCGTAAATCGTTGTGGGTGAGCACACCCGTTTTCCGGCGAACTGTGGACTTTGGAAGCTTTTTCCGGTCACCTCCGACCGAGTCACGGATTTTGGAAGGTAGAAACCTCTTCCTCTCTCCCTGTTCTTCATGGTTGTACTTAGATCGGAGCCCAAAACCCATGTTTTCCGGTGACCGGAGCTGTAGCAGCTCCGGCCTTCTTCTTCCTCGGCACCAGGCCATCCGGCCTTCCCCTTTCCCCCTCGGGCCTTAAGCCCGTTAGACCCCAGCCCATTTCTTTTATTTTTGTTAGTTTATTTTAAAACCCCAAGAAAGGCCTCGGGCCTTATTTAAATGGCCTTGGGCCGGTGGCTTTTAAAAGGGGCTTAAAGCCCTATTTTTCTTTATTTTTTTTAGGCCTTAAGGCCTTTGTGATTTTGTGGCCATGTGTGTGTGTATGTACTTATGCATGCACATGCATGACGTGTGTGTGTGTGTGTTTGGGCTAAAGCCCAAACCCCCATTCTCACCCTAAAGCCTTTTAACCCAAAACCGTAGGTTCCTAAAACCTTAGAAAACCCTAAACCCATCCAATCCCAAATCCCCTATTTTATTTAATTCAAGCCCAATCTTTTAGAAAATCCTTTTATTTATTTATTATATTCTTGTGCTTAGGGGCAATTATTGTGACGTTTCCTTCTTCGCTAGTGGCGCAGCTTTTGGCAACTAAGTACTGTGAGTGGACCCCTTCTAAAATTACATGATTTTATATTTTAATTGCATAAATGATTAGCATGCCTACGAATTGATGATTTGATTTATGTGAAGCCTGTTGATTTAATATATTGATTTTCGTCTCGTGTTTTGGTGAGAAATTAATTGTTAGCCTATATTGAGCTATATTTTAATATATCGTATTTTCTATAAAAACCATGAACTGGTAGACTATCTGATAGATGACGATAGGATGCTAGAACATGTTTTTGAACCCCTCTTTATAGTGTAGACGATGATCGGTAATCTATGCTATGAAGTGGTTATTTATGAAATGCGTAAATATTTGTGCGTAACTAGTAGACACTATGCCGCCTGGGGCGAGGAACTGGTGTTGGCATTTAGGCCGGGAGAAATAATCCCTAGCTACGGGCTAAGGGACATGGAGCAGGTATTGGGCCGAGAGTTGGTAATCTCTGGCTACAGGCGCAGAGACCACGGAGCAGGCATTGGGCCGGGAGTTATATTTATTCGGTGATCTTACTAGCAGCACACCGCGCTTACGAGACGATTTATGAGACGTTTATTGTTTTGATTTCTGCTATGATATTCTGCTATATGTGACTTTTGAGATATTTTGGCATGCTAGGATTTTTATTAAATCCATCACTATTATGCTAGTAGTTTTCATTATTAAACTGTGGGGGTTATTACTTTGATAACTGTTTTATTATTATATATATGAACTTGGTCCACTCACCTTTGTTTTGCTCCCCCATTCAGGACTTAGAATCAAGGCACCTAATCCCGGCGTCAAGGCACTTCCGCAACAGCATCTTCGGATCCTCTCAATGTAGGACTTACTTCTTTATTCGTTAAATTTTGTCTAAATTCTTTTTAGTGATTCGGTTTAGTTGTATGCTTTGAACACGTTCCTAAATTGTTAGTTCATTGTATTTCAAATTTCTAACCCTTATTTATATCTTATTCTTAGCTTTTGTATCAATTAATGGCTTTCGTCACCCCGGGTGTCGGTCAGCACGTGTCGATCCTGGTATTCGGGGAATATCAGGGTCGGGACGTGTCAAAAACACACTCTAGCTGCAGATAGACTACCACTTCTTATGTACATGTTTATTATGGAGGTTTCGAGATGAGTATGGCTCTCCTCGTCTTCATACAATGATTTCCTTATGATGTAGCCATGAATTTGTTTTCCCAACTTCAAAGCACCTAGGTTTGCAAATGCATCAACCAGGCTTCTTAGTATCTCAGCCCTTGGTTCCGGACCCGAAGCTTGCATTTCGCGAAAGAGTCCAACAGCGTCACTAAACCAACCATTTTGAATGAAGCCAAACATCATTGCACCCCAAGTAATGTTGTTCCTGTGAGGGATTTCTCTGAACAGCCTATCTGAGATTCCTAATTCTCCACACTTGGCATAGAGGTCTAACAAAGATGTCTGCAAAACGTGATCACAAAGCCCACGTTTTATCGCTAAACAATGCAAGCCTTCACCTTGGGAAAGAATCCCTTGTTTGGTCAATGCTGATATAACCAAAGTTAATGTCTCAATGCCCGGCGCCACTTTGCACTGCATATCATTGAACAACTCTCTCACTTTCGCAACATCCCCTATCGAAGAAAAAAAGGAAATGCAGATATTCCAGGAGACTACATCCCTTCTATCGTTCGCTGAAAAAGTCTTCAACTTCGTTGATTGTACCTAATTTAGCATACATTCTCAAGATTGAGTTCTGCACAGATGCATCATACAGTAAATCGTTCTTAATCACATAACCATCAAATTGACTTCCACAAATTGCATTTTCAGTGCCACAACATCCTTGCAACATGGTCAACATAGTAACGGAATTCGGTTCCAACTCCAACCTCATTTCATTGAACAAACTCAACCCACAGGCAACATTCCCTTCCGAAACATAGCCGGAAATCATCGATGTCCACGAAACCAAATCTCTTTGACACATTTCATCAAACAACTTACGAGCACGATCAATTTCTCCGCATTTCACATAGAAATCAATCATTGTATTACCAAAATACACATCCATTCGAAAACCCATTTGAATAGCCACATAATGAACCATTCCCGCATACCTAACTTCACCCCCAAGCAACATAACCACCCTGTTTACAATCGGGAAAGTAAAGCAATCATGCGAAACACCCAACTCACGCATCTTCTTGTACAGCAAAGAGCCGAATCAACAATACCACATTCGACATGGGACTTCATCATTAAATTCCACAACATGGTATTTGGTTCTTGAATCGAACCGAAAACTGAAACGGCGCTATCGAAGTCATCAAAACGAGCGTACAGAGTGAATAACTTTGAAAAATGGGAAGAGGGCTGGATCCAAGTTGAGACCAGGATACGAGCCTGGACGTGTTTCAGGGTCGGGAGGTTCTGGCATGAATGCAGCAACACCGAGCTTGACAAAGAAGAAGAAGAAAAAAGAGAGGGGGCGATGTGGTGGTAGTGGGATTTCAAGTGATGGGTCCGAAGTAGAAGAGCAAGCTTTGTTATGATCCCATATCGACTACACTTATGGGAGTGTTGGGGTTCTTAAGTCCTTGGGTTCTCCTACCTATTGGACTAGTCTTTTGGGTTAGGCTCTTCCCTTGGGCTTGAGTACCTAACATTGGTATCAAAGCCTAGGTGCTCGACGATGCGGGTCTTGATGACGTGACGTGCCGCCTCATGATTACCGCCTTGGGAGTATGGGCTCCAAGGGACTTGGTGACGAGGGACTGGGCGACGTGATTACCGCAGTGGGCATCGGGGTACTCAAGCCCAAGGGAAGAGCCCAACCCAAAAGATTAGTCCAATAGATGGGAGGACCCCAAGGACTTAAGAACCCCTACACTCCCATAAGTGTAGTCGATATGGGATCATAACATTACACCACCCTTCGGAGGACTCGACGCCCACGACAGTAATCACGTCGCCCAGTCCCTCATTACCAAGTCCCTTGGAGCCCATACTCCCAAGGCAGTAATCACAAGGCGGCACGTCACGTCACCAAGACCCACAGCGTCGAGCACCTAGGCTCTGATACCAATGTTAGGTACTTAAGCCCAAGGGAAGAGCCCAACCCAAAAGACTAGTCCAATAGGTGAGAGGACCCCAAGGACTTAAGAACCCCTACACTCCTATAAGTGTAGTCGATATGGGATCATAACATTACACCACCCTTCGGAAGACCCGACGTCCACGGCGGTAATCACGTCGCCCAGTCCCTCGTCACCAGGTCCCTTGGAGCTCATACTCCCAAGGCGGTAATCACGAGGTGGCACGTCACGTCACCAAGACCCGCAGCGTCGAGCACCTAGGCTCTGATACCAATGTTAGGTACTCAAGCCCAAGGAAAGAGCCCAACCCAAAAGACTAGTCCAATAGGTGGAAGGACCCCAAGGACTTAAGAACCCTTACACTCCCATAAGTGTAGTCGATATGGGATCATAACAAGCTTGGAGTGGAGAGACGAGAACTCGAAAGGTTGGAAAACATGGAAACGGGAAGAAATCTTGAAAGATTAAGACAAGGACTTGAAATCTAGAAAAGCTAGAGAGACTGTATTCTCAGTTTTGTGCACAAAAGAGGTTCAAATCAGTGAGTGAATGAATAAAACATAGTGCCAAATAGTCCCACATCGACTACTCGCAAGGAAGTGATGTGGTTTATATAGCTTCACTTGCAAGTAATGTAAACAACCTTACTTGAACATAATCTATTTAATAGGATCGTACTATCCTTGATCTCCAAGGAGACAGAAGAACCCTAGCCTGGGGGATGAATCATGACTCTGTTATCAGAGCGTGATTAACAGGTTCCTTGGTTCCATCCAGCGGTAGAGGATCGCTCTCGGTCAGTTTCACTGGCTAGGATGGTCGCACGGTTGTCTGACAAGTTCCCTTTTTTTTTCTTTATAATCCACACCCATTAGGGAAGACGGGAGGGAGAAGAAATGGATGGGTTGTAGAGAACGGGGATCGGGGAAGATGAAGATGGGTTTTTTTTTTTCTAGGTTGCAGGTTGGGCTCGTGTTGGGGGGGAGATGGGAAGATGGGTGCACGGAGGAGGTGGAGGATGGGTCGGGGTGGTTTTGGATTTGGGTTGCAGGGAGGGATGACAGATGGGGAAGATGATGAAGGGGATGGGGTTTCGGCAGGCATGGGGGGTGTAGGGGGGGATGGGGTGGGGTCATAGGATCTGGGTTTTCTATGTTTTTGTTTTGTTTGTTGAAGATTTAGGTTTTTTAAAAAAAAAATTAAAATAATCTTTTTTGCCATGTGGCACACATTTGGCAGTCACGTCAGCGCTTAACGGATCAATGGATGGAAAATGTAACGGATGTATTATTTTGAAATAAAATAGTACGGGAGATATGAAAGTGAAATGTTTTAAAGATGTTGTATGGGGTTGTAATAGACCTCAAACATGAGAGACTACTATGTAATTTACCCAAGAAATTATATAAATACTATTTGAGGTGTTTGTATATAAACTCATCAATCCTCGTGGTAAAAGTGGTGTACGTCCTCTATTCACAAAGCATTTATGAGTTGATTATCCGAGAAGTGGATGATTAACCAAATCAAGCCATTTATGAATAACCATATATCACTGCTAGACTTAGAGCTGTAAGGAAGTTCTTGGCGTTCGTAAAACATGATTTTGATTATTATATCACCATAAGATTGACATAAGATCCTTCGTCAAAAAATGTTTGTTCAAGGTGCAAGAAATTCCATGGCTACTCATGGTTGAAATATTTTCTCAATAGAGTGATAAAAATGTACTTGCATTTACTTTATAAGGAATCGAAATAAGCCACCTACTTGTGAAAACATAGGAGCTCCTTAAAAAAACTATTTTGGAGGTGTTTTGCATTAACTAGAGAGATTTTATGTGAGTCTTCCCTGATCAATGCAAAAGAAGTCCCTAAATTAGGGACCCAAATTTCTTCACGATTACTTGCAATTGTGCAAAATGATGAATCTTAAGATGTAGCCCTAGAGGTAGTTGTGATATATGTCATACTTTTAGACATAAGAGCTACAAAAGACTCATTATATTAACGTTTTCATAGAATGTTATGATGCACCCTTATACAAGTGGCACCAAGATACAATTGGTTTCACTTCCACGATATGATTCACCTTGGCACTCAATAGCGAGCGGGATGAGAAATATGTGTTTGAAACACGTTGGAGTGCGAGACCAACACGTGTATGATCTCACATACAAAACGTATACTAAATATACATATATCATATATGTCTCCTTAGAAGCGTCTAAGATGAGACCTAACAAGGGTCAAACCTGGAGATTTTTTCATTGAAATTCTTGTTAAAGTTTGTCAAGCTGGATGTGAGTAACTAGGTAGGCATCATGAGAGAGACTAGGCTGGATGCTCAAGTTAGGTGTTTCTTTAGCACTTAGACTAAGATCCATATGGTATATGTCAAGTGAACATGTGACACGTTCATTAAAATGAGAATACACTATAGCATACATTGACATATGACACGTTCATTAAAATGAGAATACACTATAGCATACATTCCATATTGTATGTGCTAATTGCAGCCGATAGTTCTGATGACAAATTGGTCCCTCTTCAAGTTAGTGTGTGAGCCCCTAGATCTATATGATCCTACCCTTATACCCTTTAGAGTTTAGACTAAAGCCTACGTTAGAAGAAGCGATTTATTGATAGCTACTTTAGCACCTTTATCTAAGACGGTCAAGTTAGCTACTATCTCAAGAGGCGTGTCTAGGCAAGCAGTTAAACTGCATTAGATTGACACGAGAGCTTAGGGAATATAGTTTGAAGACTGCACTATGTCATGATTTTTGGAGATTTGTGGAGTGGATAGACACATTTAGAAATATTTTTCTTACCGCCCTGAAATGACAGTGATGCTCACAACCTTATTTATCACACTTAGATAAGTTTAAGTTTCCAAATCTGTATAGTACATAAACACAAACCTAAAAAATTAAACTCACTCAATAGTAGTAAATAAGATGGTAAAAACTCATATTTGAATGCCTTTCTCCTTTCCTCATAAAATCTTTCATGCTTATAAAAATGGAAAAACTATATATACCCTAGAAAAATCAACCTTGTGAAGATGTTCACAGAATCAAATGACTAAGAAGGGATAGATGGTAAAATGGAAATTAATTTTGAGAATAAAAATCCACTAACATAGGGCCATAACATGAAAAATAAATAAAATCGTCTCTTAGAGCAATTTCACCCGTGCTTTTGTGCAAAGACAAGGACGATAAAATTGCCCGACGTCAACCATACTTATACCCCTTTTTTTTGTGTGTGGCTCGTGCAATGCACACATAATCTGGGCTAGTTAAGCCCAGTTCGTAAGTTGTCATGGGGCTTGCGTTTGAAAAATAGTAGCAACCGATTTGGTAAGCCACGGTGCTCGTTGTTCCTGCTGTTTTGACCTTCAACGATTAGGAAACTGAACGATTCTTATTTTTTTTAATTATTATTTTTTATATAAATACCCAACTATCATTTTAACTCTTGTACCAAAATCTAACACGTTCGTTAATTATTAAATATCTTAATTATACTTTAAAAATAAAAATTATATATATATTTGTGAATAGTAATTTCCATAGTAAAGGCAAAACAGTTGAAGTTGTGAGATCCCACATCGTCCAGGGATGTGGATTCTCTATACCTTATATGTACATGCCCACTTCCAATTAGCACGAAGCCTTTTGGAAGCTCACTGGCTTCGGGTTCCATCGGAACTCCGAAGTTAAACGAGTTTGGGCTGGAGCAATCATAGGATGGGTGACCTACTGGGAAGTGCTCGTGAGTTCCTAGAAACAAAACCGTGCAGGCTATTCGAGTGGCCAGGCCCAAAGCGAACAATATCTTGCTATGTGGACGGGGTCCGAGATGTGACAATTTGGTATCAAAGCCAATCCCTGGTCGGAAGTGTGCCGACGAGGACGTCAGGCTCCTAAGAAGGGTGGATTGTGAGATCCCACATCGCCCAGGGGTATGGATCCTCTACGCCTTATATGTACATGCCCACCTCCAATTAACATGAGACCTTTTGGGAGCTCACTGACTTCGGGTTCCATCAGAACTCCGAAGTTAAGCGAGTTTGGGCTGGAGCAATCCCAGGATGGATAGTGCTCGTGAGTTCCCAGAAACAAAACCGTGCGGGGTGTTCAGGTGGCCGGGCCCAAAACGGATAATATCTTGCTATGCGTACGGGGTTCGGGATGTGACAAAAGTTGTACAAAAACAATTACCTTTAAGAATGAATAGTAACTGCCATTGGGCTGCTCTTGTTGGTGCCCTTGCCTATCGGGTGAAATTGCTCTTATAGACAACAAATTTGACTCCAAATGTTATTGCATTTCAATTACATCAAATAACAGTCAAATATAACTTTTGGAATTAATTGCATGATTGTATACGACTCTTGAGTTAAATCAGAACCAAATATAACTTTACAATTAAACTTTTGCGTCATATATGACTTTTCTCATGCATTTGAGAGAAATTCAATTAAACTTAAAGTCAAAAGTTATACTTGGCTTCAATTTTCATATGCAATGGAGAAAGTTTTACCTTTGGTAAATGGTAATTTGGCTGCTTGGAATACAAGAACTCAAACTGATCTCCAAATTGATCTATAGAATCTAAAATTTGAAATTTTTTAAGGCTTTTTAGTTAAAATGGTCTTTGAGATTAGTATAACTCCATGCATTGGTATCTAAGATTTAAAATCAATAGAAATGGTTTTTGAGATTGTCCATCATCAGTCATTATATAAAAAATTTCCGTTAAGTTGAAGAAACCATCAGTTCAAGTGGAGAGGATTCATTTGACAAAAATATGCTCAATTTAACGAGGTTTTTTATGGAATGACCAAAATGATTGACGGTATACAATCTCATGGACCACTTCTATCGATGTTAAATTCCAAAGATAAAAATGAGAAGTTATGACAAAATCTTCATCTTCGACGTTTCTGCTAATCAATTCAAATGATTTCTAATACCAGGTAACTCTCTCTCTCTCTCTCTCTCTCTCTCTCTCTCTCTCTCTCTCTCTCTCTCTCTCTCTCTCTCTCTCTCTCTCTCTCGCATTTGTTTGCTTTAGAGTTCTTATGGAAGATTGTTGCAATTTTCGGTAGACCCTTGTTGTTTTCTGGATTTTGTAGGCCATTTTGCATATGAATCAGTGAGCTTCCATTATTTGCTTATATGGGTTGATTTGTTTTGTTGTAAATATGATGAATTTCAATCGTATAGTTAAAATAAAAAGTTTTTTTTTTAATAATGTTTTGGCACCTAAAAAAGTTTTTTTAGTGTTTTGGCCCTTGTCCTACTCCAACTCCTGCTCACTAACACAAGAATCCAGCCAAAAAATTTCTTTCCTCGTGAGGTGATGGGGTAAAGGCATTGAAGTTTCCTGGAAAAGGTCCCAAAAAGGACAAGTAAGATGGGTTAACCAACTTTATATAAAATTCTCTCTTCTTCCACAATATTCTTTTATATTTTGATTTTCTTTTATAATAAAATGGTAGGATAATTATATTAAATTTATTAAAAAGGGAGAAAGAGAGATTTACTTTGATCGCTGAGGATGAGGCGCACTACACTTAAGCCGGCGCCGGCACGACTAAAATTAAGTATATTTTCAAAGAAGATATTAATTTTTTTATTTTTACTTTTAAAGGTCATACAAATATTATTTATAACAAAAACAAATGGGTTGGAAGAAGAGAAAATCTGACAATACCATGTAAGCTATCAAATTAACATTTAATATTTATCTGTTAACATCTTGATTAGAAATGCTCTGAGGGCTAGTTTGAATTGTGGTGCTTTAAAAAAAAAGCTTATTAAAAAAATCTAGAACTTTAAATATGTTTGGTAAAACAAAAAAAAAATGTATTTTTAAAATTGTTGTCAATGACAATAGAAAAGCATAAAAAGCAGAAGTAACGTCTACCATGTTTCTTAAAAAAAAATCCTTTTTTTCTTTATGCAAATCTTGTTTCATTATGTCTTAATGTTGCTTGGGACAAGATTTGTGGTGTTTTTCCAGTTCGAAACCAGAGGTTTAACCCCCTGCAATTTCTCTGAAACCTTGCCTAGTTTTTGGTCACCTCCTCGGAGCAAACTTCAGCAAGTCTGTTGGACACGTGTCACGGATGCGGAGGACTCTAATTGGGCATGGTTTTGCGAAGGGAGGAGGAGGCATTGGGGAGAGTCGTCGTCGCCGCCGCCCATCCACTGTGAGACGACGACGTCATTCAAGAACCATGAAGGTTGAGAGAGAGAAAGGGAAGTCCAGGCCCATCCACCACGTGGCTGAAACAATCCAGACATCAGCCTTGCGTTACATGCCTTTCGGGCTCTCGAGCTGACAACTCCTCCAAGCCTCTCCCTCGGGCCCGCTCGGGCTCCATCGCCAGCACACGCTGGACCAAGTTGCTCAGGCTTTCTGGCCCTGTTTGAGAGCCAGTCCACCGGGCTATTGCTCACTGTGGAACTGCTCTAAGACCATCTCCAATCCTTGGGCTAAAACCTAAAATTTTTAGCCTAGAAAATTTAGGTTTTAGCCCAAAAATAGCTTTTCTGCTACAACCTTTCTAGCCTAAATTTTTTAACCTGAGATTATTAAAGAATAAATTTAGGCTAAGTTTTTCTTTTAAAGTAATTTTAAAAAAAAAATTATGTACACTATCATAATTTAATTTTATGAGCCTTTTAACCTAAAAATATTTAAATTCCAATAAATATTGAAAAATCACTAAATTTGGATGAATTTTGAGTTAAATAATTTTGTAATTATTTTTGTCGTTGAATTTAAATTTGGGCTGTTAGATTTTATTATATTCGATCTCAGCCGTTAAATTCAATAAATCCTGGAAGACATACCCATGTGGGTGGGGTCCCACTGGTGGTGCCCACACCATTTTCTAGGCTAAATCCTAGGAGGAATTTGACTTTTAGTTTTTAGCCCAGAAATAGCTTTTCTGCTACAACTTTTATAGCCTAAATTTTTTAACCTAAGATTATTAAAGAATAAATTTAGGCTAATTTTTTTCTTTTAAAGTAATTTAAAAAAAATTATGTACGCTATCATAATTTAATTTTATGAACATTTTAACCTAAAAATATTTAAATTCCGATAAATATTGAAAAATCATTAAATTTGGATGAATTTTGAGTTAAATATATATTTTAATTATATTTAGCGATTGGATTTAAACTTGCGCCGTTAGATTTTATTATATTCGATCGCAGTTGTTGAATTCAATAAATCTTGAAAGACATGCCCATGTGGGTGGGGTCCCGCTAGTGGTGCCCACACCATTTTTTGGGCTAAATCCTTGGAGGAATTTGGCTTTTAGCTTTTAGCCCACACATTTAGCATGGGTTGGGTTGATTTTTAGGGGGGTGAAATACCTGGGATTATTAAAGAATAAACTTAGGCTTTTTTTTTTCCTTAAATTATTTAAAAAAAATAAATATGTAAATTATCGTGAATTAATTTTATTAACATTTTAATCTAAAAAAATTTAAATTCCGATAAATATTTTCACTCGATTCGATGGAGCCCACACCGATTTCTGGGCTAAATTATGGGGGGAATCTGGCCTTGGTTTAGCATTTAGTATTTAGCCCAAATTTTTCCCTTGGGTTAGAGTGAGTTTGGGAGGTAATTTGGCTTTTAGCCCACTATTGGAGATGGTCTTAGGGGGGAAATAAAACCTAAAAAATAGCATTTAACCAGAGTTGGATTTGATCTTAGACCAACTATAATGGTGGGCTAAAAGTCAAATTACCCCCCAAAATTTTCCCCCAAACCCAATCCAACCCAAGGGGAAAATTTGGGCTAAATGTTAAACCAAGGCCAGATTCCCCTTAAAATTTTGTCCAGAAATCAGAATTTAAACTTTTCAATATTTATCGGAATTAAATTTTTTTTAGATTAAAATATTCATAAAATAAAGTTACTATAGTCTACATATTTATTTAAAAAAATTAATTTAACAAAAATAAAAGTCTAAGTTCATTCTTTAATAATCCCAGGCTAAAATTTTAAGCTATAACGATTTTTGTGAAAAAGCTGTTTCTGAGCTAAAAGCTAAATTTTCCAGGCTAAAATATTTGACTTTTAACCCAACCATTAGAGATGGTCTTAGAGGGGAAATAAAACCTAAAAAATAGCATTTAGCCCAGATTTAAGTTTGGTCTAAGACCAAACTCAACCCCTGGTCTATTTGCCAAATTTCCCCATTTGTTCTCCCTGCAAACCCAACCCACCATAAATCTTTGGGTTAGTGACTCAAGAGTGAATTTAGTCGGCCGGGCCGGGCCGGGTTTTTGGGGGGGGGGGGGGGTGGTGTGGAATCAAGAAAACTTTCCCTAAGGATTAAGGCAAAAATGAAACACAACGATTTACGCTAAATCCTTCGACAGTAGATACATGATAGATTGGTAGGGAGAATGAAAAAACATGAAGCGAAATACGTTTATAAATTGAAAAATGGTAGGGAAAATCACAAACCATATCCTGTCCAAATTTGCAATACCCTCAAAAATCCATGTAACCATACTTATTTTAATGAACAGCAGATAGATATATAAGTTCCCTCCATTAACATGTAACAAGTCACTAGTTTTTTCTCTTAATTCTCCATGCGGATGACGCACCGGATGGACTGTCCAGAAAGCATCAAGTCGAATGCTTTGTTGATGTCGGCGAATGAGACCGAGTGAGTGATAAATTTATCCAGTTCCAGCTCCTGCAACGATCAACACAAGGCGAGTCTTACCGCATTGTTGTGTGGTTTCACAAAATTGGTTTCGGAAATAGAAAGGGAAATATGAACTACCTTGTTCATGTACTTCTCGACAACACCTGGTAGATCGGTGCGGGGCTTGTAGTTACCATAGAAGGTACCCTTAAGAGTCCTCTCATTCAGGAAATTCATTGGATGGGTTTTGAATGCATCATCTTTGTTTGGCACACCAACCAGTACCGCAAGACCCCAACCCTAAATTTAGAACGAGAAGAAATAAAGAAAAGCCCGATTTAGATTTGAATAGCAATGTTATTCTAGCATTATATCCAATTAAACAGCAAATGAGGCTTATAATTACTTACATCATGAACACATTCAAATGCAGAAATCATCGCCTGAATGCTTCCGGTGCACTCAACGCTCCTATCAACTCCACCATTGGTCATCTCAGCAATCACCTTTTAATCAAAGCCAAACGTCAGTCGCTGCTGATAGCCGATAATTATTAACACTATATGGAAGTACTAAAAAAGAAGAGAAGGACCAAATGGGGTTGGCTCTAAGTGATCAGACACAAACATAAAATTAAATTGATTTATGTAACTAACCTCTTGCACTGGTTTGTTATGATCTTTCGGATTCACAAATTCATTCACGCCAAACTTCTTGGCTGCCATAAAGTATAGGAACCATTAGAAATTATTTAGTGAATGACATCTCAACCAGACATGAAGAGCTAAGTCCTTATTCGTTAAATAGATGTATGATCGAATTGACCGACCTTCTTCAAAGCGATTGGGATTCAAATCAACACCGATGATCCTTGAACAGCCCGAAATCCTTGCACCTTCGGCAGCCTAAAAGAGTAACAAGATGAACAAAAAATCATTATGATACCCCAAACTATCTAAAAGAGCCATAATAGAGGAGAAATAAGAATGACTTACAGCAAGACCAACAGCTCCCAATCCAAATATGGCAATAGATGAACCCTTTTTCGGTTTTGCAACATTCACAGTGGCACCAAGACCTTCAAATACACCAACGAAAAACAATAATTGATTACTCTAGAAAGAAAATTGAAAAACCATTAATTTCTGATTGTAAGTTTCTAACTGTTAAAATGTGAGAAGTCTTTCGAACCTGTGCATATTCCGCAACTAAGAACGCAAACTTTGTCAAGGGGAGCAGCCGGGTTGACCTTAGCAACGGAGCCAACATGACAAACGGTGTACTCACTGAAGGTGGAGGTACCAACAAAGTGATAAATTGGCTTTCCATCCTTGGAGAACCTGGACTGGCCATCATTCAGCATAGTACCCCTATCAGTGTTGATCCTCAGCAGATCACACATGTTGCTTTCCTCCGACTTACAGTGCGTGCACTCCTTGCACTCCCCGGTGAACACAGGGAGGACATGGTCACCCGGCTGGAGTTCAGTTACACCCTCGCCTACGCTTTCCACAACTCTAAACACAAAATGACAAGCAAACAAAATTTAGAAACGTAAACACACTGCGTAAAATGGAAGCAAATACGTAGTTAACTACAAATTATGTAGTTTTAATATTCAGAGATCATGTACATACCCTCCAGCTTCATGACCAAAAATGCGAGGAAACAGTGGTTGTTGTCCCTGTGACATAGCATATATGTTTCAGTTTCAACAGCTCGCATTCTCAGCACGAAAATGCCATGTATAGGATTTATCATCGCATTAGATTTAGCACTCAAAATGCAGTGAAAAATTATGGTTAGAAAACAAATAACTTGACTAATCAATTGCAAGTTATGGACAAAGCATTATAATTTATAAACATGTGAAATGTCATGCTTAATATTAAAGTAGACATGGCATTTTAAGCTGAAATTTTTACTTTGGCTTCCCAGAAGTAGACATCGGTGTGGCAAAGAGCGGTGAAGAGGATCTTCAAGCGAACTTCATGTTTCTGCGGTGGTGCCACCTCCACTTCCTCAATTGACAGCGGCTTCCCCGCTTCCCATGCCACCGCGGCTGCAACCGACAAGTCAATTTCTTTTCAATCAATTTTCGAAAATTTCAAAAAACTTTATTACCTTCATATGAAATCCACGAAAACCAAATCAAAATAAATCCTCCTCACCCTCATCCTCATCCTCAACATCATATAGAATAATAAACAATATTTAAAAGAAAATAGAAAATCCCGAGCATCTTTATATTAAAAGAAAAAGAAAAAGAAAACAGCACTAGGATCATGCAAACGGACAAAAGAAAGAGAAGTGATCACTCCAAAGGCAAAGGTATAAGCAACTATTATTCATGACCCTCACTTAAACTATAATATGAAGGAAATTCATTGTTTCAACCAAATATTAGAGAGGGAGAATCCAGCAATGGCTGTGTCAAAAATTAAACAAATAAATAAAAATTGATTAAAAGGGGCAAATTCCCATTTTCAATTATCCAAGAAAAAGATGAGATGGCATATTCCAAAGTCCAAAGTCCGATCATCAGAAAAGAGAATCTAAGTCTAACAAAAGTGATCAACAAGAAACATGATCAAGCATGCCCGGAGCTCGTTGTGAACATGACAATCTATCAAAGCGGTAAATCAATCGATCAAATCATTGATACAGAACGCCACCATAACTTTGACCGAAGGAGAGAGGGAATGGTTGGTGCGCTCACCTTTGCACTTGATAACCTGACCGGCCGTTGACATTCTGGAATGAGCTTCTTTTGTCTTGTGATGTTTACTGTATTTTTGTATTTTTTGTGATGCGCAGTGTGATTGATGTTGTTCAAAAAACAGTGCTTTTGGTTGTGGAAAGAGGAGCAAGCGAATGGCAAGTATTTATAGTGGTGAAAAATAAGACAAAACCGCTCAAGAAAAGTGGAAAACCAAATGTACGAAAATACCATTTTCCGCCAAAAGCTTATTACTTGCAAGTTGCGGCCCAGACAAAATTCTCCGTGATTAATTCTGTGTGCGTGTCAATAAAAATACCAAATTTTGTTTTTTTTCTTATTTAGTCGGAACCACTTTTGGAATGAAAAGCGGGAATTGCTTGTTTTTGCGCAACTGTAGTTTTGCATAAACAAAACCGCCAATGGATTTGGGAAAACGACTTTTCTGCTTTTGGTTCCAGCGACGCCCTTGTTTCCGTCGGATTTGCCACGTAGCTTTCAATTTGGCGGTTTATTCTTCTTGTCGTAGGAACGTGGCATAGTGGTCTTGTTCTTACGGGACCCGGATCTCCTCCGAATTCAAAAAATTTGAAACTAA
Organism: Malus sylvestris; assembly: GCF_916048215.2. Classification (NCBI taxonomy): domain Eukaryota; kingdom Viridiplantae; phylum Streptophyta; class Magnoliopsida; order Rosales; family Rosaceae; genus Malus; species Malus sylvestris. The sequence continues at coordinate 2,670,598 of NC_062264.1, read as the reverse complement.
GGATCAAATGATTCGGGTATTAAACTTTAATACAATGATTACAAATAAGAAACTCTTCAAAAATTATAATAATTATAACAGTTAGATTAAATTTTAACGGTCCGAATGATGTTTAAATTTTTTGAATCTAAAGAAGATCCGGTTCTAGACACCAAATCAACAATTTAGTATTTAGTATTTATTATCTACGCGTGCTCAAAATCGATGTTATGGGCTGTAGCATAAGAAAAATAATAAAAATATGCAAATTTTGTTTATTTATTTTATTGGCACGAAATATTACATAACAGTATATTCGTATTATACAAATTATAGACCAAACAGTTTCCAAATGTAGTTAGTTTTGGCATGATAATCGACCAACCAAGATGTTTTAATATTTTTTGGTGAACACCAAGATGTTTTAACACGTACAAGAGTTCAATGGGTTTCGGCTTCACAATGTGTACAATAAGCCCAAAATAATAATAAATAAAAAAGAGATTATTTAAAAGAAAACATTGTCAATCCAAATACTAAACGCGGGACAAGATGTGGAAAATATTCATCAGTTTCTTGGTCCATCATCCCCCAGTGTCTGTAACTCGACTCTCCCTCGTCTCCTCCCACCCACATACTCTCTGTCACTCGTCTTCTCCTCCTCGACCTCGACGGCATCAAACTCAGAACCGCCGCCGTCGCACCACCCATCTCTCGATTCTCCTCCTCAACGACATCCCTAACTCAGAGAACCCGGGTCCCAGAAGCACGACGAACGCACTCGCACCTGCGCCGCCCTCGAGCTCTCACTGAAGTCGCCCAAATCTCGCAATTTGTTGCTTCGCGCGTCCGTCGGCGTTTGCCTCTTCTTCACCTCTTGTAAGTCCTCCGCTGCCGCCTTCTTCTTCTCCTCTTTTTGCTGCTTCAAATTTCAGTACTCCACCGACCTCTGACCTTACCACCCAGACTCCTACTTCTCTTCTTCTCGGCATCTAATTTCAGTTTTATTCTGAATTCGAATTTGGGGATTTAGGAATTAGGGATTCGGTTTTATTTTATTTTTTGATGAATTCGAAATTGTATTTGAAGATGTTTTTATTTTATTAATTTGTTCTATTTGGGGATTTAGGTTGGGGCGTGAGAAATGCTTGAAAATTGTTGGATTTTTTTCTGGGAAGCAGATTGTGTGCATATGTATATACCTTATCGAATTGCAGAAAAGCTTGACGGGTTTTGGGGAAATTGCAGAAAAGCTTTACACGGGACCCGTAGGATCCGTAAACGGGCCGAGTTAGGTCCGGTTTCAGTTTTTAAAATATGACGATTCCCCCCCCCCCCCCAAGCGACCCTTGCCCAGGAGCCGGATGAATTACCTTAATTGTTCTGGGCTTTTCGCGGCTTTAATTTCCACATTAAAATATTTTCCACTATCCAACCGAAAATCCTCCATCTTGGGTTTTTGGTACTAAGATTTGTGTTTTTCCCCCAATTTTAACGCTTTTTGGTCTGTTTCGTAGGAACAAAGAGTTTCGATCGAAAGCAATGGATCTCACTCCGTTCAAGCGGGACGTTGACGAGCTGATAGATGAATTTACTAAGGTAAAGCTTCCTTTTTTTTTTCTTTCATTTTATGTTTTCTGTTGTTGATATATTTGTGGGTTATCCGCAAATTGTTGCATGGAGTTTGTTTCGGGGTTTTGTTCATTGATTTTTTTGTTGTTGCTGAATGTGGGTTTTGGGTAATTGGCAGGCTGAATCAACGAGTTTGGCTGATATGAAGAGGATATGGCTTTCCAAAAAGTTTTCTTACATTTACGAGGCGCGACCTTCTACCAACTTGGCCTTCTTCATGCAGTCATTGTATGCGCATTCGATTGGTAGGCTCTTGCCCCTTTTAATCTGGTTTACTAGTTGATTAAACTTGTGGATAACTTTATTTTGTTGCTGGAATGTGTTGTACTTTTATGCATAAATGGTAGCGAATTATAACGAAGTACCAATATCAACGTCATAGGCGAAAGCTAAAATAAACAATCTCAAACTAACATGAGATTTACGTGGTTCAAGGTAAAGCCTACGTCCACGGGCGAAGCACTGCGAGGAATTTCATTAAACAAATGGAGATTACAAAAGAGTGTTTAAACTTTCACAACCCAAATCCCACAAATTACAAACCCTAAACCAAACGAGTAAAGAACCCAAACCTAACGGAGAAGATTTTCCCAAATTGCTCTCTAACTCACAAATTGACTCTCACCAAATTGTCACACGAATGAGCCACACAAAATACACTAACCCTCCTATTTATAGTGCATAGGACTTAGGTTACAATAAGAATCCTAATAGGAAGTAAATCCAAATCCTAATCAACTAGGTAATTAACAAAATCTCTCTACCAAGGAAACCAACTAAGAAGTCAAAATCCAAACCCAAATAGGACACCAAAACCAAATAGGTAACACAAACCTAATTCTTTGCATCATCCTAATTTTGAGCCGTAAAAACCCAACAGAATGTTGTAAATGCAAGCTTATTATTCTGGTAGAAAGTTGTTTTGGTGACTATAGCAGTGCTGCTAGTCACGGCAAATGTTGTGTTTGCGTCTGAAGAAAATCTGGAGATAGAACCCCAAATTGAGGAAATACTTAAGGTAGGAAGCCCAGGGTAAACCAGTAAGGTTTTTAAGTTTTGAAAGCTAACCTTTCAGCAGTGCGTTCTTCATTTTGGTCTTCTGAGTGTCAAAACTATTTAGTTCAAGTAGAGGTGGTATCTTTGCTCAACCAACCCCACTTTGTGGAATAAAGCTTTGTTGTTGTTTGTAGTGGTGGTATTTTTGCTGCAAATTGTGCATTGAATCAATTACCCATCTCTTCCATTAATTGGTTTTTTTAGTTTTTGGAAAATGTCTTAACCAGTACCTAATTATCTCATTCTTTCCCATAGACTTAAAAACTTTAATATATAAATAGAAGAATTCAGTTAGTGGACATGTTTTAGCATGTGGTATTCCAGCTTGTTGAATGTCTAGTTCAATTTTTAGTGCACGGTTTGGCAATGATGTGTTTTATGTTCCAGCCTTGCTAATCTTTTTCCCCCTTTTCATATAATTTTTCTGTGGGATGCTTCATGTTATCAAACACGTGCAAGTTAAATCCCACTATTTTAGTCAAATAAGAATTTCCTTACGATGTGACACTCGTATTTGTCGGTTCCATGTGCAACTTTTAGTCCACAATTTCTGAGTTTCATAAGTATGAACTCTGTGTTTCAGTCTTGAGAATCCTTTCTTCCCTTTTTACTACATGAGCTATCAATGAGTTTCATATGCCATATTTCATATCATCTCACATGAGACACCACAGATCTTGTTTGAATACTGGTGAATTCGAACTTCCATTATGGGGTTTTGCATTATCTGTTATTTTATTGCTCAGTGTTTGAGACTAACTTTTATATGCTTTCGTGCAGGATACATAGTCGGCACAGCTTCTTTATCACACAGAGTGGGTGGACTCTATTGCCTTTTCTGTCTCTATGAGACTCAACCATGCAAACCTCCATTCAAGATTTATATATCGCTTGGTATGTATGTAGATTTTACTCTGAACAATTGAATGCTATGTAAAGTTAGCTTTATCCCGAGTTTGGTTTATTTCGAAAAACACACCACCATTTTAAACGGCACTACTCTATAATTTAATATTCGAAACATAGACAAGAAAGCATTATTTTGAGTGAGCATATGTTTCTATATGCCTTGTATGTCCCATATAAATTTGAGAAGGTTGGTTATCAGTTCATTATCAGTTACAAACTGAAGGTATTTCTATTACCATTTTCAGAAGAGCTGAAGAAACTTCGAAAGCTTGTTATTGACGCAAAGGAAAACAAAATAAAAGTGGTATCTTCCTTGGTAAGAAAAATGCTAGAAAAGAATACTTTCCTGTTTGGGTTCGTGGATACAAACAAAGAGTCTTTTGCAGAGACAGTAAACCAACTGACACAATTACAGAATGCTCGAGTTCAAGTTGCCTACAAGGAGTAAGTACAAAGATATGTTTTCCTCTACACCTACATTAACAAATATATGTTGTGACATTTATAAACCACTCGATATTTACTTACCGGTTATTTTCTTTCGTTTCGACTAATAGGTTATTTGCTAATACTAAGATTGAGGACTTTCTCCACATGGACTTGGTAAGTTAAAACAATCCTCAACTTTTCTCCTGTTGATTGGGTGATAACATGTTTTACATAACGCAAATTGCAATTCATTTGCAGTTCCTTTGCAATTGCTTCAGGTGTCTAAAGTCCAATTTTTTCTCACATATACCAGGGAATGGAAGTTGACCTAAATACACTTAAGCAAATGTCAACAGAGTATGCAGAGGCCAAGAAAATAGCAATTACGGGTACCTTTTCTCCCACTAACCTCCCCACCTCATTTATTTCACTACTCCTGCCTGTAATATAAATCCATTTGCACCAACGCTAGTTTCTCGCTTGCTTTTTGCCATTGTAGTTGCTACCATTTAATAGTTCTTTATTTTCTCTCCTTCAAATTGAATTATTGTTAAAGAGGCCAGCAAGGTTGTGGACGTTGGAGATATAAAGCACATTGCAGAAGGTAAGGAACTGGTTGGAGATGTAGCGGAGAAGATGGTTGGGCAATGGGATTCTCAAAGAGAAGTCTTTTATCAACAAACGGGGGTAAACCAGCGACAGCTGCAACTGATGAGTGACAATGACAATGACGACTTTGATAAGGAACTGGAACAGCTGCTATCTGGAGCAGATTATACAAGCAGTTGAAATTGGAATCATTGGATTAATCAAAGGTACGCAAGCAATACCACTTGAAGCACTAGAGATATTCTGTAAACACTAATTTGAGCTTCAGACGTGTGGAATATATTCGATTGGTGGAGCGTTACTGAGAGTTTCTTTTCCATCTATACAGCGACATGAGGAACCTTGTCAAGTTTCTGTGAAGGTATTTATTCTCGTGAGAAATTCTGCTCCAACGGCTGGGACCATATGTGGGAAATTCACAAAACAAAACAAAAATGACAGGATAGAGAGCTCAAAATCCATCCAATCCCCCATCCGTAAAGGCCATATGTATATCATCATATACAGCATACTGACAAACAATGGTGATTTTGATATTTCAGAGTCTCCATTCACGCATCACTGCAAAACTGATGTCAATTGTAACCGTCAGTTTGCCCAATATTTATATTGTTCAAGCCTCGGTTCGTGTGTAGTTTTACTTTCCAGAGAGATCGACGGCATCCAAATGTATTGTATCACTCTCACATACATACATATTTGATTCTTTTGGCGAAATTAAGATTTATGAATTTTATGATCCTAGGTTATATATGTTTGGAGAGGTCGCACTTGGTGCGATGGCAAGTGCCTTCGCCCATGAGCGGTAGGTCTCGGGTTCGAGACTTGGGAGCAGCCTCTCCATAAATGGGGGTAAGGCTAGCCGACATTCACCTCTCCCAGACCCTGCGTAAAGCGGGAGCCTTGTGCACTGGGTACGACATTTTTAGGTTATATATGTTTGGATGAGAGATTCCAAGTTTTATGATCCTAGGTTATATATGTCAAGATATGCATGGCATGCATTACATCAAATATTTAGTAGGTACAAAAGGGACTTGTACCAAACATTCGGAGAGTTCTTGAAAGATCTTCACATATATATTTTCCAAACTCAGAGTGGTACTAAGACCACCTTGGTCCCTATACTTCCATCCGCCCCCATATATTTTAGGAGGAAATACTCTATCAAGTCTGAAGCTAACACCATGTGCAAGTAAAAAGCGGAAAGATATTGAGCCACCGTCATACTTTGTGCTACAAAACACGATGTTATTAATTTAGATGTTACAAGTGATGTGCATGTTAATACTCACATTTTAGACCTATTGTAAAATCATAGTTAGTAAAATGTGGGATGGGTGAAATATTTTGAAAATTTTGGCCATTATTTAAAAGAGACCCTCTTCTCGAGAATGTAGGTTAAAGACGCCCTCTTCATATTTGTCATTCTAAATATTGTTACTGGTTGTGGGATTATTTTAGTGTATATCTTGTAGTTCTGTTAGACTGATACCCGTTATGTATGCATAAGTTAAGAAAACAAGGTGCAATGTCAGTCTCAAACTATTAACTAGGCTAGGCTAAACACGTGTCTAAGAAACTAACTAGTTTGACACATTATATCGTAGCGAAGCAACTAGCTAATTTTTTCTTTTAAAGAACTTTATGAGGACTTCCTATCAATGTGAGTATTGGAGATTAGCTAGCAAGATATTTAATTAAGCCTTCTTTTGTTGGTGGTTTAATTTTTTATGATATTTCCATGCCAATCCGGGATTGTGGTCCAATACCACCGATCCTCCTGTTTTCTAGTCGTTTAAGTATTTTTCGAAGTAATTTTATTAATAAAGAAAGATGACAAATGCCACCAGTTTTCTTCTAAAGAAACAAGATGAGATTATGAAAGGTGACAAAGTCAACGGTCAATATTAAATACGAGTGTGTAAGAGACAAACGATAATGTATGTTTATTATTTAGGCAACTTTAACGAAAAGCTCCCGGTACTGTTCACTTTAACGAAAAACCATATTTTTACACTAAAAAGTCAATCCTGGTACTATTCACTTTACCCTTTATTTTGTTTTTATCATTAAAACTCAAAGTTTTCAAGCCCTTTTCATTAGTTTTCCTTATTATTTATCTATGCAATATTGTACGCAAAGAATATTTCTCAAAACTCTTTTTTCTTGTTAAATTCGTTTTAAAGAAAAATCACAGATCAAACTGTTATTTCAAACTATATATTAACATTGCCAGTTTGCTAGCCTTTGTTTTTTTTCGTTTCTATACTTCAACTTTTGAAGTATTTTCTTCTTAACATTAGGGGTTGTCGTGAAGCTACAGTAATTGTATATTTAACAACAAAAAAAAGAATCTAATTGGGGAGTATAGTCTAAGTCTTACACTTTTTTTGTTCTTCGAAAGAGAGTACTAGTCTTACCCGCCAACAGTACCTAGTATCAATACGCAGCCTGTAAAACCAGGGACTACCTTCCTAACAAATGAAATCAATGGTTTTGGTTTTGCCTGTAGCATATCACATATCATATATAGTTGACCATCAACAAATTATCTATTAATTAATTCAGCCTCCACTTTCCCCAGCATATGGCAATGGCAGGCATGTATAAATATCCACACAAGGTCGCTTTATCTCCAACCACAAACAAATTTGAAACTGTTTTTACAAAAAGCTTTAAGAGTTTCAATTTCATCAAGTTTATTGCTGCATTGCTAAGCAAGAATGTCTAATACTGCTGGTCAGGTCGTACGCTGCAGAGGTAAATTTCTTTTTTGTTTCTGATATTATTTATTGAGTAAAGGGTTTCTTAATTAATTTTTGGTTCATTTATTCTGTTATTATTTCTGGTTTCTGTAGCTGCTGTAGCTTGGGAAGCAGGGAAGCAGCTGGTGATTGAAGAAGTCGAGGTGGCACCACCACAAGCAAATGAAGTCCGTTTGAAGATCCTTTTCACCTCTTTGTGCCACACTGATGTCTACTTTTGGGAAGCCAAGGTATGACATTGTTTTGAGAAATTCGTCGGAATGACCAGTTTTTGAGTTTCAATTATTGGATTGATCAAAATCAAATATTGACAGCGATCAAATATTGACGATGAAACGAAACTGATCATTTCCGTAATTTAGATTTGAAAAATGATCCATTGATTTTCTTTTTACTCAGCAGCATATTTCATTTTATTGATTCAGATTCACATATTTACAACACCAAATTTAAAATGTGTCTTCTATATTGCAGGGACAAAACCCTTTATTTCCTAGAATTTATGGTCATGAGGCAGGAGGGTATGTACATTCTTATCGTCTTGTTACTAAATTAGTAAAACATAGGCAATTATAATTTATATATGTACAGTTATCATGAATTATGTTCATGTGGTTGATCGATAAATGTTGTGAACAATATTTCAGGATTGTGGAGAGTGTTGGTGAGGGCGTGACGGATCTGAAAGCCGGTGATCATGTCCTCCCGGTGTTCACAGGGGAATGCAAGGACTGCGCTCACTGCAAATCAGAAGAGAGCAACATGTGCGACCTCCTCAGGATAAACACTGACAGGGGAGTGATGCTCAATGATGGCAAATCAAGATTTTCAATCAAAGGCAAGCCTATCTATCACTTTGTTGGGACTTCCACCTTCAGTGAGTACACTGTTGTTCATGTTGGCTGCCTTGCCAAGATCAACCCCTCGGCTCCTCTAGACAAAGTCTGTGTCCTCAGTTGTGGAATATCCACAGGTAAATTTTTTTATTACTGTAGAGCCAAATTGTTCGACAGATACACTTGTGTAATTGACATTATTTTCTTATTCAATTTTTTTTTTTAACGTGTGTTGCTTAGGTCTCGGAGCTACTCTAAATGTTGCAAAACCGAAAAAGGGATCAACCGTGGCTGTTTTCGGATTAGGAGCTGTAGGCCTTGCAGTGAGTCTCTCAGTCACTTTCACTTGCTTGCTCACTTGTTTATGTATGATGAAAAATGTGTCTAAGTTGATCCTTCTGTTTTTAGGCTGCCGAAGGAGCCAGGATGTCTGGCGCTTCAAGAATTATCGGTGTCGATTTGAATTCGAGCAGATTTGAAGAAGGTAACATACACAATTTCTTTAATCTCTCCAAAAGGAAAACAATGCATCGGAAATGTGTCTTTATGCTCATTTTTTCATATTTTGTGTTGATGACAAATATTCGCGAGACCTCTCTGAATTTTAAACTTGGTTGTTTGCAGCGAAAAAGTTTGGCGTGACGGAATTTGTGAACCCAAAAGAGCACAAAAAACCCGTTCAAGAGGTGATAGCTGAGCTGACGAATGGAGGAGTGGACAGAAGCATTGAATGCACAGGAAATGTTGAAGCCATGATATCTGCGTTTGAGTGCGTCCATGATGTAATACAATTGCCTCTTATCTGCCTCCATTTTCTGAATTCCCTCCTTCAAATTTTGATGCGTGATCTTGTTACTAACAAAGTAAACGCATAATTAAACTGCTATTTCAGGGTTGGGGTGTTGCAGTTCTTGTGGGAGTACCGCACAAAGAAGCCGTCTTCAAGACGCATCCGGTGAACTTTCTGAACGAGAGGACTCTCAAGGGCACCTTCTTCGGAAACTACAAGCCTCGAACGGACATTCCCTCTGTCGTGGAGAAGTACATGAACAAGGTAAAAGCTAACTTTGATGATTCATGCTCTATTTCGATATTTTTTTTCCAAATTTTAATTGAACAGTGGACTGAATAATTAAATTAATGGTTGCAGGAACTGGAGCTAGAAAAATTCATCACCCACAGAGTCCCATTCTCAGAAATAAACAAGGCGTTTGAGTACATGCTTAAAGGGGAAGGTCTTCGTTGCATAATCAACATGGAGGAATGAAACTAAAACGTCATCCTTTGATGTTTTGCTTCGTTAAATTCTAAATTTTCGACTTCGTCTTTCGGGTTTCTTTGTTTTCTCAAGTTCGATCTGCTTGTAACGTACATGTAAATACTTTGTTTTCATACCGTATGCATAATGTCTAGCTTCTGTTATCTGAGTTTACCATCTACACCCACCACAAATAGAATCAACCATCATAAACATAACAGACGATCACAGAGAGAGAGAGAGAGAGAGAGAGAGAGAGAGAGAGAGAGAGCGCACTCAAGAACCTTTGCTTCCCAAAACGAAAAATATTACAAAACTCAATGATAATTTACAAGTTGAAATTTTATTCCTTCGCTCCAAATTACGATTGAGAAAGTTTCGACAAAATAGCCAAGTCTAATATCTTAACATCAAGAGTGTCATCTACCTTCACAATTCCGTCTGTGCCATCAACACCAATCAGCTTACCGGTCGCTCCTCGTAGTGACCCGCCCATGATCTTTATCTTATCACTTTTCTTCGGTACCACTGCCTCCATTTCATTAGGAAGTGCCACTATAGTTTCCCCATTGCCACCCGACCCAATAGCTACCCTACACGAGCCATCCTGAACCACAAAACATTGTACTCAGTATCTCCTATAATTACACAGGTACTTGAACAGTATTTCTATTAGTAACTATTCCGATGATAAACATCGGGAACAAGATCATCCTAGCATCAGAAACATCAACTACAATATGAAAGATATAGCAGCACATTGCCCCAGCACCATCATTCATAATTCTCATAGTTCCTTTACCCTCCATCAAAACCCAGGCAGTTGATAGATAACATATGAAGGGACATCCGAAACTACAAACCATAACAGTTTCATAGACTACTCTTTATATCTCAGCAAGATTTAGAAGTGAACGTAAAACCACTTAGATAATAGTATGTAGAAATCACCAAAACCCGTAATGTACATTTCCTTTGCACGTCCAAATATCATTATACTTGGTAAACATCATAAAAATTCAAACATTTGGAGCATAGTTTAATGACATACCGGAAGCACTTCTCTCACAACTCCAGTAGTTTCCTCTCCAGAATTGCGGACATTGACCAATATGTCTGGGAGGAACCACGGTCCTTCACTGTCCCCACCTGCTAGAAGATGTAAGATTAGAACTCAAAAGAGGGGTATAGAACTCTAGCAAAGCCAAGAACTTACATATAAACGTGTGTGTGATAAATACAATCACAAACATGGGAGTCTTTCATTTCCGTACCCCAAGATTGGTCATATGAATTACATTTCCAAACAACCCATTTCACAAACCAAGCGAGGACATAGGAATATATATTTTTTTCCCCACATTTGTACAAGCTCAAAATAAATAGGCCACTTCCTCATTCTGACTGACACTTTTAGGCACTAAAAAAATCACAGGCCATCAAAATTTAGGGAACGTTTGATAACATTTTGTTTTTAGCTTTTCTTTCTCTAAAGATTTTATTTCTTTTTTACTTTTGCTCCTCCATTGTACTACATCACCATGATAATAATATTCCTTCTACAGATTTGGGTGGTTTCGTTTAAGCACATAAGTTTTCTTCTTTCGATCCTTAAATCCAACTTTACACCCTTACAATCAAAATACAAATATGAAAAAAGACAAACTTATCCACTCCTCCTCTCATCCTCACCCTAGCCACCAACAATCTTGTCCAATGAAGCAAGCGCTAGGCATTGGCCTCTGTAACAAACACTTTCATAGCACCATGGCTGAATGGCCAAGCCCAGTCATTTGTCCTTGGTGACATTTTTTATCTTCTTTTATTTTGATTGTGAACTAAGACAAAAAAGACAGTTGACCAAAGTGTCATTTGAGCAAACAAATGAGGGCCAAGCAACTATTTCGTAGTTTAAAACTTTAAATAGAATCTTCCAAAAGATTATTCGATGAAAATTTCCAACTCCTAGGTCAGCCTCCCTAAAGAGCTCTAGGATGCCAAACCCTCCAGCACCAACGACAATTCCTGATGTCGTTATTTGTTTAAGGATACATACCACTACCACCTAGGCTTAGACCTAAGCCAGGCCCTTAAAAGTGGGTGGATTAGCAACCAGTTCACAAGAGGGGAAACAAGAGTTTAATTCAGCACTGTGATCGAATTAAAATAGAAAAACTGAGACGCGAACCTATAACAGGAGACAACATATCCAGACCACCAGTGCCTGGTGTCATTGGCTGCCCTCCAGGAGTTCCAGGAAGATACAATGCCGAATTTGGTGTCATAGGCTGGCCACCCGGAGTCGATGGCAAGTAAGGGCTAGGAGCATTTGCTGCAAGAGGGACATAAAATAAACTATTAAATAATAAAAATAAGAGAAACTAAAGGGATATAAAAACGAAAAACTTGTCTTAACAAAATTTGTTTCAAAGAAACAAAAACTAAACGTACCATAACCAGAACTACTGTCCCTCGGTGTGCCAGCTTCACTGTAATTTCCACCAGGAGTGTTAGCCCAACCAGAACCGGGAGTTGGTGCTTCATACGCTCGCGAAGGAGGACTTCCTGGCTGAAATCCAACAAATTCCAGCTACTTAAGCAGAAAAGGAATAAACCCCTACCTACCCAAACTGAGAACACATATGCATTCATACTGACCTGATACTGTGGGCTAGCACCCCAAGAAGCAGGGTTTCCTTCCTCCCAGTTATCCCTGATTTTCTCACCATCAAATATCAAAGAAACATCAGCAGCAATGAAAGCACACTTGGCCACAAGGCACTTGCTTGACTAAATAAAAAAAAAAATCTTCAGTAGTTGAAGATATAACGATTATTCAATGAGAAGTGGTTGGTTAGAAACATATCCATCTTAGAGCCCTAGTCCAAATCTGATTCTTATGAGCACTAGATAATAGAGTTTAATTAATGAAATCCAGTGGGTGAGCAATCAACATGATTAAGGTTTCTCTGTTTCTCCCTTAAGGGTTAAATTTGAGTGCATGCTGTTTCTTTATTCTCCTCTGTTTTCCTACTTACTAGTGTTGTCTATTTGCAACCCCAATGAGGCCCTTTTCTTACCCTATTTTTTTGAGGCATCTCTTCCTGTTTAAACCACTATAAATCCCCATTTACTTTCAGAAAACATTAGCTCTCAAGTTTATCCAGGACAGCCAGAAAATCTTATTGCTACTGGTTCCGAAACTCAAGCAACCTGTTTAAGCCCAAAATCCTACTCCCCACTTTCATACAGAAGTATATTTTTTTTCCAGTCAAGACCTATTATGATACCAATACATAAGATAACTGAAACAATGTATGCATGCTAAAAACCTTATCCTGATACAAAAATGTGCATTATATTGCATAATGATAATGCATCTGTAACACAGATACGACATTTTGAAAATGTACATCATGCTTGCATCAAGATAATGTACATGTGTAACAGATTACCATGACATGAAAAAGGGTAAAATAGAACCGATGAATTTGTTTGGTTAAAGTCCCTGCAATTTCATCAGTTTTAGCTGCACTCTAGTTTGTCTTTATATTGAAGTCTACATAGAACTTAGATGATTAATAAAAATGTTCCTGAAAATTTTCTAATGAAAATATCAGACTGAAACAAAATCCGATACACTAGGGCTTGGTTTGGATTCTCAAATGTCACTTAATTATCCCACACCAGCATTCTCCTCTAAGAGCACAATCTAGAACTTCTTCCACTTTTTAAAGGTCCAACTTTTCCTATCTACATTTTTCAAACCTTTGCTACAGATCTAATTTGTTTTTCCTTTTCAATGAGATACCTAAGTTGTTCTCTTGCATTCATAATACAATAATGAAACATGTCACTACAAATATTGGTGATGATACAATGATTATCTGAAATGATCATACTCGCGTATACAACAAAATAAAATAAAAAACAGTACATTCTCAATACAAGTGAGGATTTCCATTTCACTGATATTAACTCTATCTTTAACCCACTATAATGAACTATATTTGGCAGAATTTATTTCTTCAACTAAATTTCAAAATAAATAAAGAAAAAGTTATTCGGGCACAAACCTAGCTGGACTCATAGGTGCATACGGATTCCATGCTCGGTCACGCATAGGAGTCCTCATGCCATCATGTATAGGTGTTGCTGCAAGGAGTACATAAGATAAATAAATATATCAGTCCAATAATGTCACTGCCAAATAAGATTTGGTCCCAAAAATGAAGTAAATACCAGACCTCCAACAAGAGATTCCATTTTAATTATAAAAAAGAATGTCAACCACAGGAATTAAGATAACAAACCTCCAGCATCCCTCATAGGAGTCATATATGGGTGGAGAGGAGTTCGGGAAGGATGCATAGGAGTCTCACTTCCCATACCATAGCGAGATGTATCACTGGAACACAGCTATATTAGAGTTGGAAAAAAGAAAAAAAAACATAAGCTAAACACAGAGAAACAGAATTAAAGTGAAATGTATAATTACCGATATGGTGTGGTAACAGTCACATTATCAGAAATACAATTTCGATCAACTGCAAGCATAACAGAAGTGTTATGGCCCAGAAAGAACATAAATAACCAAGGAGACCAGAAATCCTACAGACTTGCCTGTAACAACCTTCATTTGGGACTCCAACTCAACCCGTACATTTGGTCCCTTAACCTCAACAACACGTCCACGATAGCCCTTATAGGCACCCTGGCGAATCTTTACTGTAGTCCCAACCAAGCCATCATGCCCTCGTCCACCTCTATTCCTTCCTCCATCTGGACCATGGAAGTCCAAAAATTTTCAATAAAATATAGCTCGAGATATATAGACAATGTCATAAGAAGGAGAAAGCGGGCTTGGGCATTATATGAAAAGTTAGAGAGCAGCGAGCACTAAACATCTGGAACATACAGTTAGATGGAGGGCCTCCTCTAGAAAACCTATTCGGGGACTGAGGAACACGAGGAGGAGTTCTGAGGTGATCATATCTTGAATTTGAGTTACCCTGTAGGTTAGACATTGGAGTGGAAAGTATCAAGAATCAGAACTAACTAAAAAGAATAAAGAGTTCTCATCTACAAAAAAATAGAACACAGGGTTTACATTTCTATCGCCACTAGCACGTGAACCTCCCACAAGAGCACAATTATGAGACTTAACACAGATAAAGCCTGCATGCTCCAGGTGATGGCGATCAAAAATGAACAAGACTCCCCTGTATATGTGTTGCACAGGACCCTGTTTCCCCTATCATGCCAAAAGCAGTGATTATATAGACCGAGATTAACAAAATATAAAAATGAGGTAAACCAAACATGTAATATAGACCATCTCACCTCACAAGGGCCATCAATGACCCTCACAACATCCATCACAGATACTTTGTGTTTATACTTAACTTCCACAGGAAAACTTTTCTCAATCTTGCATTTGACCTCTCTTAACTTGACAAGGGCAACCTCGGGTCTATCAGGAACTCCCTTAAGAACCTGGAAACAGGTAATAATAATGAAACACACAAAGAGAGAGCATGAGATAAATTATATATTGAGATTAAATACCTGAAATGTTTGTCAAAAATATACAAAGAGTGCATACCTGAAATGCTTCACTTTCTACGCGTATGATTACACCAAAGCTATTGTTACTGCATCACAACAAAGGCAAATTAAAGTTAAAAATTAAGCATGATAAAGTACAGATGACTGGTCACCATGGAATAGCAACTCACTCTAGTAGCACGAGATCATGAAGCTCATACGCCCCAATTCTGGTAATACCAGATGTCACCTCAGAGCTCTCCACAACATCATCAGCAAACACACGGATCTTCAAACAAGAAAAATCATTTAAATTCCTCATTACTATTTTACAAGAAAACTATTACTGAAGTCCATGACTTTGCTCCTAGAAAACCAAGAGGAAAACAATACTCACATGTTCTTTCGTTACATCAGATAAGATAATGAGAACATGCTGCTCAACCTTAACAACCATACCAGTTGCACCTTCCTGAGTGCCAGATACAACTTTCACATGATTCCCAGGCTCAAAGTATTTGCAAAGCTCTTTTCCATTTATGGCAAGTGTTCTCTGGTAAATCAAATCCCCAGTAAGAACAAGTCGCCACAACACTAAATCAATAGATAAGTAGGACTATTGAAAACTAATGTAAATATCACATCAAAAAACACCACAAAAAGTACTTACTGGGAGTTCCTTCATTTCGGGTCTAATATGAACAGTCTCCTCCTCAACTTTCTCAACCCATCCTTTCAAATTTTTTAGATCTCCCTTGACAACAATAACTGCATCACCCTTCAGAAAGTGTCCCTTCTTTCTGTTTGAAAATAAAGTTGACAGACTAGCAATATCTCCATCACCATTCTCGCTGGGCTTCCGAAATTTTTCAAGTTCGTCAAAAGTTGGATGTATGTTCTGAGTACTAATTGATTTGATTGATACTGCTTTATACAGGAAACCATCTTTAAACATCATGCCATTAATTGTCTGATAATAATCACCAGTCATCCGATCTTGTTTACGCTCTCCAAGAATATGCAGTTCCCTGAAAAGAGTTTAAAAGGGACAGTGTAAGAAGTTAATCTAACAATACATTGACTGGAGATAACATTGCAAGAAAATTTTACAGTATTACCTGGCTTCCTCAATATTTAGTAAACGTGGAGGAGGAACAAATGCTTTCGTTCTCACAACTTCTCTGCCATCCTGTGTCATAAACAAGTCATCTCAAATTACCCTGATCAATGAGATTGGATAATACATGCTTATGGAGAGGTGGAAATATCACAAACGAAGATAATTCCAAGAATCAATTTGATGGGAAAGTGTACATCAATAAATAGATAAAACAGGAATGAAAATAAAAAAATTGCACATGTACACACAAAAGACTTGGACAGACTCAACAAAATATGCGATAAACTTTACCATTTTATTTGCAAGAGCTTGTAAATCAATCCTTGGAATTAATTTAACTGTAACTCTCTGCCGCACATTGTCCACATCCGCAACCTATAGAAAATAAACTTAGCAGTTAGACAAAGAATCGCAGGAACTGTAAGAAAAAATACCATCCCTACCTGAGCAAGGTCTCCTTTATATGTACCAGTCTTCATTCTGACCCATGTATCCCTAGAGAGATCAATAGCCTTGCTTTCAACAGAAAGAACGTCAGTCATTTCTCTAATTGGAACAAGCATTATTTTCTGGCCAAATATATTGCGCAGACCTTTGCAAGCCTGAAACCAAAACAAATACAATAATCAAACAATAAGAACTTCTATATGGTACAAATGTCTAATTTAGCCTTCTGTGGAATTGTGGGTACATAAACCATCACAAATTTATGCATATACCAACAAAAGCATACCTCCCTCACATGAGCTTCTTTATCCGCTTCAACGTATACATAGTTTTTAAGGTGGTCAAGAGCAATAACAGACCTGATCTGCAGTTCAGGTTTATCAATATACTTTTGCATTAAGCAAACAGCTACCTCCCGCTCACGGCCAATCTGATGAGCATAAGCACATATATAATCAGTGTTCCCTAAAAAATAGGAACCATGACCTTATCATGCTACTAGAAATAATCATACCGCACATTTCACCATCCACAACTTTGGATCCCTAACAGAAGGTAAAAGTGCTTGCTGATCCACATCAGTGGTGTCTTCATCATACTCTGTATGACTTGACTTCGCATACCGCGCTTGAATACTTTTCGCAATCTCTTCAAAATCTTCTTGCTCATCTTCTTGTGGCATCAACGGACGATGACGCATCCTTCTACCATCCTCATCTTCAGGTACATCAGGTGCATTATCAGCAATAAAGTCTGCACAAAGACACTTTAACGATCATCACCCATACACAGGAATGGAATAAAAATCACCATGATTTCTTATTTACTTAACATCCCTATCGAACTAAAGTGGAAAATAATCATCATGCACACCTGAAGAGATAATTACAACTGTTCTACAAACCTTTGAAAAAGAAAAGAAAAAAACTACACAGAATCAATTGAAATCAATTTAATAAAATAAATTGGAGCAGATATCTACATAACCTGTTTGGAAGACACGAATTCCATGGAAAATTACTTCAAACTGAAGAGAATAAGGGGGAAAAAAGTTGAATTCAACAGAACTTTTTTATTTTATATTTGATTCTAACAGGAACATACATAGCATTATTAATTGTGACATATGAGATACTTGTCCCTCCATTACTCAAGTGAAAGCCATCACCCCATAACACCTATTTACCAACTTCCTAGCAAAAGGACAAGTTTGCTTTCTGATCGTTTCATGCCAAACAAACCCCCAAAACAGAAAACTAAATAAATGCCAAAGTTTTTCATCAAAAATAAATAAATAAATAAACGGCCAAAGTTCATCTGTAGACATACTCAAATGTCTAGACATTTTTGAAATGTAGCCCTATAACCTAATCTATCAAGAACATGAGTTTCTAAACAAATTTCAGGGCTACTGGTGTATACTTCAGCTCCCGGTGTAGAGGAAGGGAAATTGGACAAAGAATTCACATGCCTCCTAAGAATTGAGTCCTTCCCTTAGACCTCTTGCATTACAGTTCCTAATCTTTTATAATATTGATAGTGACATTGCAAGGCAGTCATCTAGAGGATCAAATTTCATAGCATCCCAAACAATATGGCAACTAATTATAAAAAGAAACACAATACATGACATAACTCATAAAAACTAGCAGATATTATTCAGTGAAAATCACTCTGCAATTACAGGGACCGCAGAAAAATAACTCCGGCAAAGTAAGCATGAATGATGCCAAACTCACTTCTCCTTAGAATGATACCATTTTGCACCTTTACTTCGATATCCGACGAACAAGGAGAATCATATGATTATTTATAAGGGCCAAAGACTTCAAATACACTCATATAACAATAAAAGCTTAACCAAAGGAAACGAAGAAAACTAGAACTATGGATGAAAACACATCCCAGCAAACCAATCTATCAATTGACGTGATTAAAACAAAAAATCACTTTCGCATGGAACAACAGTAGTTCAAACTTAAATGAGAACTATTATAAGGACAAAAAGAAGACATTGTTCAGTCTTGAAACTTGGAAGAACCCAAAATTAAAGGATTCCCACAATACTAATACACTACAATTCCCAAATCAATTACAATTCATTACCAGCATTCACCGCCTAAAAATTCTACTACATTCATTAATCCCCAAATAGCTTAGAACCTAACTTCCAACCCAGTCCAAATTCAGAACCCTAAATCTCGATAAAAAGCAAAAAAATTTCTGTAAAATCCCAACAAAAAAATTTAATAACTAAACAAAACAAGAGTAGAAAAAGGAACAGTAAAGCGTACCGTCCTCGCCCTCCTCGTCTTCTTCTTCTTCATCGGTATCGACCTCGGCCTCGATGTCGAGAAACTGCGAGCCAGAGGGCCTCTTATTCTTCCGCTTACGACTCGCACCACCACCACCATAAGGCTCGTCATCCTCATAGTCCTCCTCTTCCTCCTCGTCATCGTCCTCCTCTGCTACATCGTCTATGAAATCCGATCTCCTCCGCTTCTGACCGGACCGCTGTCGTCCCCCTCCTCGTTCCTCCTCCTCTTCCTCCTCGTCATCCTCGTCTATAGCTTGGTCGGGCTCGTATTCTTCCTCTTCATCGGGGTCCATCTCGTCGTCATATTCGTCTCTGTGACGAGCCATGGCTGTGATTGATTGGGATCAAATTTGGGGGTCTAGGGTTTTGGTAAGAAAGAGAGTGTAGGTTCTAATCGCCCAAATGCCAGAAACGTGTGTTGGTTTGGGTCCGAGCCGCTGGGAAGAGATCAGATTTTGGGTTCGTTTTTTAAATTAGTGGGCTGTTGCGGATCGTGTCGGCAAAAGGTCAGGTTGTTCAAGTATATTCTAACCAGGTACAAAATATCGATGACATTTAAAAAATATTGGTAGTTTGAAAACATAGAAATTTCAATGGAAATATCGGGATATTATCGATATCAATAAAAATTGAATAAAAACCATGAAAATTGTAAGAAAAACATGAAAATTTTTATTAAACTTTGCATGATGTTTATTTAGTTAATTATCTATTAGTTTATCACAAAAAAATTGGAAGAAAATTCATTGCATGATGGATTTAACTGATTTAAGTTGATTATATAGCGAGTTGGCAAACATTGTGAGTCTAGAAAATATGTAGTAATTAATGAAAAAAATTTAAACACACCATAATCATTTATATATAGTGAATTAGTGCAATATTTTACACTTCATACATTGCATGGTAAGATACATAAGTGACTTAGTACCACATAGAGTTCCTATCAATGTCTAAAATATTGATAATATCGGAAATATTGGTAGTCCAAAAATACGAAAATTTCGATAGAAATATCGGGATAATATCGATATTTTAGACCTTGATTCTAACATATTTCTTATGGGAATGGTCTTGTCTCACTTTGGCTCATAAAACTGTTATTTTGGTCTCAATTTACTCTATTTTCGTCTATTTTGTCAAAGAAATGTTAAAATAAAGGGTGATATAGACATTTAATTTTGACACTCTTTGCCTCCAACTTGCTTGTTAAAACAATCCCAATTCTATTTTAGATAACTCTAATTCAAAGTTCAAACGCACATCTATCTCTCTTACTAATTGAAGCGGAGCTACAGTTGCAGCATTTGGATTCAAGATTTTGAAACACAACAATTATATGCATATGAAACACAACCTATTATTTGCTTTTGCCAACGACTGCAGCTACAACTCCACATTAATATGCAAGAGCAACAATCGAGGCTTTGAATTATAGTTATCGAACATAGAATTGGAATTTTTTAGCAAGAAAATTAGAGATAAGTAGTTGAATCCATTTACCCATATAATTAATTCACTCATGTTATAATACTTAATCTATTTAATATCATACTCTTGGTTTATGATATAACAATTTTGTCATACACTCATATTATAAGACGTTTATTAGTAACATTAAGTGGTAGTGTAGCCGTCACACTCTAAATTTCTCATTCTATTGAAGTAATTAAATAAAAAAAATTTCACAAAATCCAAAACCACATCCAAAATCAAATAAGAAACTAATTAAATGAAAATTGAGTAATTTGGTTTTAAGTAGTTTCCAATTTCCAAAAAAAAAAGAAAAACTCTCCAATTTGTTTAACTTTTCCTTCTATTGGTAGTCAAACGTAAATCCAAATTCAACTAAAAAACTAATTAAAAACAACTTACCCATTTTGGTTCTTGCTTATTTCTCTATAAACCTAGCTTAAGACTAATCATAGAACAGAAGCATACTTTGATACATGCTCCTCTCACTCTTATTGTTTTTGTTCAAAAGTCATCAGACTCCTAATCCACATTTTGTCAACATTTCATCAAATATATCAAAGGAATATGTCACGTAAGTAGTTTTTTTTTTTTCACTTTAAAACATGTTTCAATGATTTGTTTTACTCAAATTTTGAAATTTGGGTCTTGATTGATCAATTATTTCATCATTCGTTTTAAAAATATAGCAGCATTTTTTATTTGTTTTTATGACAGAGATGTATTATTCATTTTTATGATAAAGATGTATTATTCGTACTCTATTTTCTTTATTAGGTTTTGAAGCATTTTTTATTTGTTTGGAAAATTATGCCAATTGGTTTTAGTGTAGAACCACAATTTTATTCATGGTATCATAGTGTGTTAGTTCATGTGTGAGCCTAACGGACACATATGCTTCATACATGAAAGGCAATGTGAGAATGTGAACAGTTGCTAACTTAGCAATAATGTGACATTGATGTTAACTTCATTTCTATAGTGGATTTTTTTATGCTTAAATGTCAAAATAGTTCATATGTTTTATCCTATCGGGTCAATTTGGTTCTTGTGTTCTCAATTTGGCCAAACTAATCTCGTGTGTACTTTCGTTAGCTAATTCTTGACAATACGTTAAAATTGAGATGTGTCTTGCACGTGATATGGTAGAAATGTAACTTCATTGTAAACTCATTAAACCCACGCAAGACATGTCGAATTTAAGGTTTTTATAACGGATTGGCTAACAGAGGTAAATAGGGAGACCAATTTGGCCAAATAAAAAGCACGGGGCCAAATTGACCAATAATGTAAAACAAAGGACCATTTTGATGTTTAAGCTTTTTTTCACCTAAGTCTATGTAGTTGACTATTATTAGTCATTAGGTCCAAATTTGGAAACTCGACCTGTAATCTAAAATAAGTCACCCTAATAAGATTCAAAAGTGTGAAGTGAACCTTTAACTACTATTGAATTTACGACGAAAATAGTACACATGTGTTTCTGCTGCTCCTGTTGCTAGCAGTTTAATTTCATTTGGTTGAGACTTGAGGGTTAAGACTTCTTTGTTGATTTGTATGATGAGGAACGCTCAACAGAATTCTATGCTTTTGCTTGCAAATCCGTTACCGTCGTTGTTGTTCACCATTGTACTTGTATTCCTTTCAAGCCTTGATGCTATGAGTGGTTCCGCCAAAAGTAGGCGAGAGGTAATTTCAGTGCGCCATGCTGCTATTGCCACTGATGATCTCCAATGTTCTAGAATTGGGATAGATGTTCTTCGTGAAGGTGGCAATGTCGTTGATGCATCAGTAGTTGCTGTTCTTTGCTTAGGGGTTGTGAATCCAACATCAAGTGGGCTTGGAGGCAGAGCCTTCATGCTTATAAGGCTAGCCAGTGGGGAAACACGTGCCTTTGATATGAGAGAAACTACACCCTTACTTGCTTCCGAGGTTTGTATTCTACGTGCTTTACTGAACTCCTTTCCTCAATTGATTTCACCATCACGTGAAACATTCTGATGAGGAACATCACATTTTTAGCTATAATGATAATTACATTTTATTGATGAAAAAAAAAAAAACCATCTGCATTTTTGTTTACCTCAGAAAATGTGAAATTTCACTTTTCATTGTAAAAATTTATTTTATGGTCACCAGAGATTAGAATGATCAGTTAATTGGCTAGAAGGTTTTCTTTCCACTAGGATTCTTGGCAGGCAATGGAAGTTGAAAAACAACTTTGCTGAATTGATACTACTGATATGTTCTTTGATTCAACAATTCGTTATTGTATGAGTAAGTTCTTCTCTTAGATTTTGAATGAGCTTACAGCATACGCAGCGTTCAACAATCCACTCCTTTCAAATAATAGGACTTGGAATAACAATATGCTTGCTATTTTTCAATAATTTCGGTTCAAGTCTTTGCAACTATGAACACATGTGGGTAATTTGCCTTTATCTTTTTTTCAGATAGGAATTACACAAACAGTATCTATATACGTACCTTGAATTTGTGTCAAAATTTTCTATTTTCAGAATATGTATGCTGGCAATGAAACTCTGAAAGGTAAAGGCGCTATCTCTATAGCAATTCCAGGGGAACTGGCAAGTCTTCATGAAGCTTGGAAACAACATGGAAGGCTTCCGTGGGAAAGACTTGTAAAACCTACTGAGCGTCTTGCACGTTTAGGATTTAAGATTTCACCATACCTCCACATGCAAATGGTCAAGATGAAATCAGGAATCTTGGCAGACGAGGGACTTCATCATCTATTTACATTAAACGGGAGTCTTTTGAAGACACTTGAGACATGCTGTAACATGAAACTGGCAGAGACACTCAGTCAAATTTCGAAGTTTGGTCCCATAGCCTTCTATAATGCATCGATTGGATCGAAATTGGTCAGAGATATTCAAAAGCTTAGAGGAATACTAACAATGAAGGATTTGCAAAATTATAAAGTTAAGCTTAGGAAGCCTGTATCTGCTGACACATTAGGGCTTAAAATATTGACTATGCCTCCTCCTTCTGGAGGTCATCCGATGATACCTGTGAGTAAATCTTTGTTCTTAATCTAGTGTTACGCAATTATTTTTGTTTCTTTTATCTTCTCTTTTGAAGCTTCTAATAAGTTTTGTTAATGCACAAAACCGGAGGTCTTGGAACAACGTAAATCTGACCGTGAATCTGCAAGATAGTAAAGAACACAAGATGTATCGTGGTTCACCCCAATGTTTGGGCTACATCCACATTGATATTGTATTTCTTTGTTTGTGAGAGGATTGTGAGGGTGAGAGCTTCTGAGGGTGAGAGT
This sequence comes from Malus sylvestris, assembly GCF_916048215.2. Lineage (NCBI taxonomy): Eukaryota > Viridiplantae > Streptophyta > Magnoliopsida > Rosales > Rosaceae > Malus > Malus sylvestris. The sequence continues at coordinate 2,646,920 of NC_062264.1, read as the reverse complement.
GAGGCTTTTTAATTGTGAGGGTGAGGAGTCCCTTTTATAGAATAAGAGCTATTCACTTATTATATATTTGCCTCTTCCTTTATTACATAATTACATTTGAATCCCTCGAGTATTTATACGAGGTCTAAATACGGAGGCCCTAAATATGGTACAAACAGTAGTCCCCCAAGTCTTCAGTCAAGAGAGTCTTTTGGCTGGAGACTTGAAATTCAGTCCATGTGTGGGCCGAAGTAACTAGATGTTGTCTAGAATTGATACTCGATATGAGGCGGTGCTCAATGTGAAATGATGCTCAACTAGAAGTAGCATATGTTGCGAGGCTGCTCGGCTTGTGGCTTATGTTGCCTTGGTTGGCTCGGCTTGTGGCGTTGAAGGTGAGGGAGTCTCTTTTATAGAATAAGGGTTCGCTCCTCAATACATAAATGATGGGCTAGAGTTGATGCTCGCGGCAAGGAGGTTGCTCACCAGGCGGCGATGCTCTCTAATGAAGGTGAGTGAGTCCCTTTTATAGAATAAAGGTTCGCTCCTCAATACATAAATGATGGGCTAGAGTTAATGCTCGCGGCGAGGCGGTTGCTCAGCAGGCGGCGATGCTCTCTAATGATGGTGAGGGAGTCCCTTTAATAGAATAAGGGCTCGCTCCTTAATATATAAATGATGGGCTAGAGTTGATGCTCGCAGCGAGGCGGTTGCTCAGCAGGCGGCGATGCTCTCTAATGAAGGTGAGGGAGTCCCTTTTATAAAATAAGGGCTCGCTCCTTAGTACATGAATAATGGGTGCTCTTTAATGAAAGTGAGAGAGTCCCTTTTATAGAATAAGGGTTCGTTCCTCAGTACATAAATACTGGGCTAGAGTCCCCCAAGTATTTTTCATGAGACCCAGTTGAGGCCTAATATATGGTACATAATGTAGTCCTCCAAGTCTTCAGTCAATATGGTCTGTTGGCTGGAGACTTCAAATTGAATCCATGTATGGGCCGAAGTGGCGGTTGTTCGGAGGCGATATTTGTATACCTTGCACTGAAGCTTTGTAAGTGAAGCTTTGCAAGTGAAGCTTTGAAGCTGGAGGTTTTGTAAATGAAGCTTTAGAAGCTGGAGGTTTTGTAAATGAAGCTTTAGAAGCTGGAGCTCTCAAAGCTGGAGCTCTGTAAATGAAGCTTTCGAAGCTGATTGACATGAGTGATGCTCATGAATGTTGACATGAGTGATGCTCATGAATGTTGACATGAATGATGTTCATGAATGTTTATGTATGATTGACATGAGTGATGCTCATGAATGTTTATGTTTGATTGATATAAGTGATGCTCATGTATAATTTTAGAGTACTGGACGTACTTTTGATCACCTGGTTAGTGATAATAGCGGCAGGCTGCCAAATAATTTTGGAGTACTGAGCGTACTTTTGATTACCTGGTTGGTGATAATAGCGGCAGGGTGCCAAATAAATTTGAAGTACTGGGCGTACTTTTGATAATCTGGTTGGTGATAATAACGGCAGGGTGCCGAATAAATTTTTTTGATCACCTGGTTGGTGATAATAGCGGCAGGGTGCCGAATAAATTTGGAGTACTGGCCGTACGTTTGATCACCTGGTTGGTGATAATAGCGACAGGGTGCCGAATAAATTTGGAGTCATAGGGCCTGACTCTTTTGGGCATATAAGCCTTGGCCCTCCACATAACATTCCAGCCCATTATTTTAAGCTTGCCTTTTTTTTTTATGTCTCCGAAAGATAAGAAAAATAAACCACATCATTCAAAAATAAATCCGACCTTCTGCTCAATGGGTCACGCCTATAATTCCCTTTTCTGCATGCCATCACCACCGCAATTATGTCTGCTTCTTTTTATTTTCTTTTGCTTTCTGCTTTGCTTTTAATTTTTTTTTTTTTTTGTGGGAGTGGTTGAGCTGTCTGAGGGATAAATGCATGCTTTTTCTTTTCACCTGCAGACATACTCACATGCAGCCTTTCTTTTTCTTTTTACTTTTCACTTTCTGCTTTGCTCTTTTCCTTTTTGCTTTTGTTTCCCATGTGCTCTCGCAGAGCAAAGCTTCCTTTTATTCCTTGATTTTGGATGTGGGTGGTTGACAACGCGCCCTCTTCTGTGAAATCCAGAACACATTTCTGTGTTTGCCCCACCATCAAACATTACTTTTAATTTCTTGCTCCCCTTTTTTACCAAACCCAAAAATTAAAAGGACAAAAAGAAAAAAAAAGCAAAATTGAAGAATTAGACCTTGAAGTTCTTGCCGGTGAAAGTTTGGCCGAACTACCAGTTGGAAATGACGATGTTCCAGGAAGTGGAGGTGCAGCGATCACTAGCTGTCACCCTGAAGGATAGTGACTGGCCAACCAGGATGGCGTTTGACTGCTAGTTCTGATCCCAGTTGCGGCTCAGGCTCATCCACGGAGTGTGCGTCCCCTTAACGTACACCTTCACTATATCCCCTGCACCGGCGACGTTGTGGATCAGAACCAAGTTGGAGTACTTGTGGCCATTGATTGTGAACCTGATTCCACCTTGCTTCCGGCATGGCACCCGGGGGTAAGAAACAGGGACAATGCCGGCGCGGTACTCAACGATCTTAAGGAACATGGGCATGGCGAGATCGAAGTGGGTGCGAGGCGGGTTGCACCAACCGCCATAGTCGCTGGGCTGGGCTAAGTTTGGAGGGTAACAATTTGTCTTCTGTGAAGCTATGTTTGGCAGTGAGCTCAAGCAACCATGTTTTGGTGCTTCTTCTTCGGTTGGTAGACCCATTGTTTTGGCTGACCCATTGTTTTGGGGCTGCAATTGTTCCAATAAAACTAATTACCCTCTGATGGGCTGTTAATAACTCTTTCTGCCTCTCGTACTCTGCAGCAGTCTTAGTGAAGAGACCAATGTTGCATTCCCTGAAAACCTTAACAAAGAAAAGATCGTCAGTGAACTAACCTCTCTTTACACTCGATGTCCCTCTCGGATTTGGGTTTACCGGCGACGACGGATGGGTGGTGGAGGTCGTGCTGGGCCACGGCGAGGTCCTGCTTGAGAGCGACGTGGGCTGCTACCAGCCTATGATTGTTGACGAGGAGGGACTGGATCTCACGGTTCTAGTGGGTGATACCATCCTCCAACGACTCTGACTTCTTGAGTGTGAAGCTTAGCGGTGGTGGCTGACTGACCAAAAGTTGCAAAGAACAAAATTGTAGAGGAACAGATGATACATGCAAGAAGCAACTTGGGAATAGAAGCTGATGACTTTCCATATTTGGCTCAAACTTTGAGTTGCAGCTCTTGAAGAAGCTCAGAGAAATGAAAAACTGAGAGAGGGAGGGAGAGAGGAGGTGGCTCCGTGGGTTTTCTGGGAAAGCTTTGGGTTCTTGGGTTTTTTGCAGATTCACGGCGGAGGTGAAAAATTGAGAGAGAATCGACATAGCTTTTCGTGTCGGTTTCCACAGATGGCGCCAAATGTTGATGCACAAAACTAGAGGTCTTGGAACAAAGTAAATCCAACCGTGAATCTGCAAGAAAGTAAAGAACACAAGATATATCGTGGTTCACCCCAATGTTTGGGCTACGTCCACACTGATATTGTATTTCTCTGTTTGTGAGAGGATTGTGAGGGTCAGAGCTTCTGAGGGTGAGAGTGAGGCTTTTTAATTGTGAGGGTGAGGAGTCCCTTTTATAAAATAAGGGCTCCTCACTTATTACATATTTGCCCCTTCCTTTATTACATAATTACATTTGAGTCCTCCAAGTATTTATACGAGGTCTAAATACGGATGCCCTAAATATGGTACAAACAAGTTTAATATGAACTATCCTGGTCAATTCCACTCTCAGATGATAAACATTCTTTCACAATATGGAAATGCTTCTGGAGTTTCTGATCCTCTTTGGACTCATTGGGAAATTGAATCTTTGAAACATGCTTTTGCCGTGAGGATGAATCTTGGTGACCCTGAGTTTGTAAATGTGACTAGAGTTCTAGCCGATATGCTTTCTCCTGAGTTTGCTGAGGAGTTAAAGGAAAGTATATATGACAACATGACTTTTGATCCCAGCCATTACGGTGGCAGGTAAGTTATTTGATTGGCAAGAAGTTAATTATCCATTAGATTATACATTCAGATAACTACTTGTTATTTTATTGGTAGCCAAATTCAAGTTGACAAAATTAGAATATACATCCATACAACGACGTTTACAAATTACTGCAATTTTGTGTTGAGAAGATCACTAAATTGATTATCATCTGTATTATTGCATTTATATTGGCAGTTAAAAATAATTTAACATTTCTAAAAGAAGTTTTGTTTGAAATGTATGGGATTTTAGTCTATGTTTATAGAAAAACCGCCTAAAAACTACTATAACGCGCTGTGTAACTTGCTCCGAATCTCATATCTTTGGTTGTACTTGTACGTAGATATCCTATTATTACATATACTCCTCAACCAATAGTTGTCATTATAACGACTCGTTTCCTAACAGGTGGAGGCAAATCAATGACCATGGCACCAGTCATTTGTCTGTCATAGATCCTCAAGGAAATGCCATCTCCATGACTGGTACTGTGAATGGATACTTTGGTGCTAATGTATTGTCGTCGAGTACAGGGATTGTCTTAAACAATGAAATGGACGACTTCTCTATACCTGGAAATGATTCTACAGGTCTACCACCAGCACCACCCAATTTTATCAGGCCAGGAAAAAGGCCATTATCGCCCATGACACCAGCTATAATCCTAAAGGTAATGCGTAACCAATATGGAGAAATTATTAGAGAGAGAAATAGTAGATGGGAGAGAAAGACAGAGAAAGATACGAGAACTATATATGAAGGCAACGGAAATATCAATGAAAAATTTGTTTTTTGGCATACAATTAGATTGATCATGTGCTAGCGGATTAATGGTTGGGAATGCTTCTAGGATAACTCTCTTGTTAAGTTGGAATAAAGCGTTTCACACTACTAGATCAGATTTATCAATTACACATATACTTTTCTCTAGTTAAAGTCCATCAGGAAATGAGTTGTAGAGAGTGACATAAATTATCGTACTACAGTGGTCGTATTATTTCAAACCTACATTCAATGTCTTGTTTATATGCGTGACAGGATGGCCAACTAAAAGCTGTCGTGGGCGCAAGTGTGGGAGCCTTGATCATTCCTGCGACTGCAGAGGTTCTCGTAAACCATTTTTCTAGGGGAATGGATCCACTCTCTTCTGTCATGGCTCCAAGGGTCTATCATCAGGTTCCCATGTAACTTTTCTCTATCTTTTTTCTTACTTGAGCTGTCTTTTGTTTGACTAAAAGAGAGGTTTCCTTATTCAAATAGAGTCATAATTTCAATTTAGTTATCAATTAAACCTACCGATAAGAAGAATTTCTGTATAAGCAGCTATTACCTAATGCGGTTCATTATAAGAACTGGACGTCCGTGACTGGCGATCACTTCGAAGTTCCTGCTCAAACTAGGAGAGTCTTACAAAAGAAGGGCCATGTCCTAGAGCCCTCTCCTTCTGGGGCTATTTGCCAGTTTATAGTTCAAGATATAAGGGCTTTGAGGGATAATGGATGCGTTCTGGAGATTGTGGCAGTGAGCGTTCCAAGAAAAGGTGGGGTTCCTGCTGGTTTCTAAAAGTGTGTACTGTTGCTATGGAAGTGAAGCTAGTTGCCGTTCTTGTTCCGACACTAGCATTCTCTCCCTTTTGCGTTAAGGTGTGTTTGTACCGTACTTGACCAATCCTAAAACTACTGAGCACCGGTCAACGTTATACCGTCAAGGATTCAGAAGAGTTTTCCTCCAACCAGGAGGCCAATTACAGCGTGACACGTGTCGACATCAGAAGCCAATCATAGCGCGACACGTGTTAACATCAGAAGCCAATCACAACACGACACGTGTCAATGTTAGAATGAAACTAGAAACTCTCTTCTATAAATAGAGATCATTCTCTCACAATATTTCCTAATGTCATTTGTACTAAATCATTCACTAGTACTCATTAAATGAGAGCTTGAACCTATGTACTTGTGTAAACCCTTCACAATTAATTAAAACTCATCTACTCCGTGGACGTAGCCAATCTGGGTGAACCACGTACATCTTGTGTTTGCTTCCCTGTCCCTATCCATTTACATACTTATCCACACTAGTGACCGGAGCAATCTAGCGAAGGTAACAAACTTAACACTTTCTGTTGTACCAAAGTCTTCACTGATTTTGTGCATCAACATTTGGCGCCGTCTGTGGGAACGACACTTATTCCCACTCTCTTCAGCTTTGTCAAGCTGGTTTCCACCGTTCGTACACTCTCTTTTGACCAGGCATCCCTTTCCAACATGGGGAGCGAAGGAAGCCACAGCACACAGAATGACACTCCTCTTGCACCTAGTGCGAAGCAATGAAAGAAGGAAGGAAAGAGGGTTGCTTTTCAAGCTAAAGTCGATAAGCTAGAAGCTAAAAACAACAAGATAGCAATGAAGAATGAGGTCCTCCAAGAGCAGTATGAGAAGCTCTTTGAGATGCTCCATGAAACTATGCGTACTCAAACACGCGAGCTTGTTGCCCCTGTGGACATTAACCATCATCTGGGTGCCCCCCAACACGGAGGGTCACCTTCCTTCGACATGGGTATTCCTGATGAGGAGCGAGCTAATCATCAAAACATTGATCAACATGAGACTTCTCTCAACCCAGCTGCTTCGACCCGAAGTAGGAGAAGTTGAGGAAGACACCTCCTTACAGAAAGGTTGGAAGGATCGAAAGCCGTTTATCGTGACTGCCGAGACTTCCTAAAGCAACGTCGAGAGAATCCCCTCCACATATGCTCGAAGATCAATGACCCAAGGGTTTATGAAAGACTCGGTCCCTTCTCACGACCCAGGCCAGCTGCCAATTTAGGGAAGGAACGGCATGTCCTAGAGGAACATGAAAGTACAGGGGACTTTGAGGTATTTCGACAGACTCACCCTAGAAGTCAGTACGGCGAATCCAAGGAAAAATCACACGCCCTTGCTAAAACTTTCCTACTTCCAAGAGGCGATGGGGACTTACGAAAGAAAATCCCAGTGGTACATGACTCCACTCAAGACCCCTTTGTCCTACAGCTCATTGAGGAAGTAAACAAGTTGAAGGTCGAACGTCAGGTCGAGATACCTGACTGGAACCAACCCAGGTCTGGCCCTCTAACAAGGAGGATCCACGACACCCCCTTTAAGCGAAGACAAAACAAAAGCTTGGTTTACAACTCTATACTGGAAGGGAGGATCCAATTGAACACCTTAACCTCTTTGAGTCCACCATGGCATATTGGATGCACACCGACGAAGAGCGATGTCTTCTCTTCCCCTCCACCCTCTCTGGCGGAGCTCTAAATTGGTATTACCGTCTTCCACCTGAGACAGTAGACTCATTTGAGGAACTGAGGAACCTGTTTGTCTCTCAACACATATTCTAGACCGATCGCTCGCATTCTGCAGATGACTTGTACACTATTCACCAGAAGTCGGACGAGTCACTACGAAAGTATGCTGGTCGTTTCAGCCATGAGTATTCTCGCTGCGCTGAGGCAGATGACAAGACCGCCCTCAAGGCCTTCACGGCAGGCCTACGTGATTGTTTCTTCAAGTACATGATCAATGCCAACACTTGGAAGACTTACTCTAAGGTGATAGCACATGCTTACAACCATGCCTCCGCCGAGGCAAGGACATATCAAGGGAAACCACCCACAACCACCCCTTATCAGCAAGTAGGGAGTGGAAGCCAGATCCAACCAAATGAGAAGACCTCGACCTTCCAAACGGTAGCAGTGCCTCCTCCTGCCTTACTTAATACTTTGCCAAGTCAACAGACATATCAATCTCAGGGCAAAAGGAAAGATATACATCCTCACCAGTCTCATTTTAGTAAAAGGAGTAAGGGACACTACTGCGATAACCAAAGGTATCGCCATGATAATCCTCGACCACAAGCAATCAACACAGTGGGTCAAGCACGTGTCAGGACAACCCCTACCCCAAGGTATGAGGCATACACACCTTTGAACACCACATGCGTGGCCATTTACCCCAGCATAGCACACTTGATACCGAAGCCAAAGCCGAGGCATTCGTTTTACTGCTACCACGAGCATAAAGGCCATGACAGCGAGAAGTGTATCACCCTTCGTGATCATATTGAAGCTTTGGCACGTGAAGGAAAAATGGATCAATTCCTCATTCACCCTCTAAGGGGTAACCGTAACCAACGCCAGGTGAATGTGATATATTCCATAAGTGGTGGCACACCCATATCTAAATCTTCCAACAGGACCATGAAAAATAGTGAACGAGCTTTAAGGTCTGGCCACCAAGTGTTTCACGTGGAAGACATCAGGGGAGGTAAGTATCAAAAGCCTAACTGGGATCCAATATGTTTCCACCCTGAGGAAGAAAGAGGTATCATTTACCCTCATAACAACCCACTGATCGTGGAAGCTCACATAGCCAACTTTGAAGTACGACGAATCTTGGTAGACACGGGGGCTTCAGTCAATATCATGTTTGCTGAAGCTTTCAGGGCACTTAATGTAGCTGAACACTTGCTCGATCGCTCGATTTCCCCTTTGATAAGCTTCTCCGGTGATATCGTGCAACCTTTGGGGAGCATACACTTACCTTTCACCATTGGTACAGGCCCTTACACAGCTACCATTACCACTAACTTCCTGGTGGTTAATTGCCCAACGACATACAATGTCATCTTCGGACGCACATGCATCAATGATCTCAAGGCCATGATATCCACACATATGTTGTTGATGAAATTTCCAACCCTCTATGGCAATGATTACATTAGAGGAGATTAACTTAGTGCATGATCATGTTACAACACTTCGATCAAGCAACAGCACATGCCTGTGCCCAAGGAAACCCTTTCTATACGTGACCAAGTCATAAAGACCAGCCCAGACGAAGCCAACTTGGATCTTCATGGTGGCAACAGTCAACCCGATGATCCTCGAGATGACTCTTTCATCCAGCAAGCACAACCTGCTGAAGAGTTGGAGAAGGTCTCTATCTCAAAAGATTATCTGGATCGCATGGTGAAGATTGGCACCACCTTGTCACCACCAATTCGGTTGGCATTGATCTCTTTTTTGCAAGAGAACACTGAGGTCTTCGCCTGGTCATACGAGGACATGTCAGGCATCTCTCCCGATATCATATGTCATCGCTTAAGTATTGACCCCAAGACCAAGCCAGTGAGACAGAAGCGAAGATCTTATGACGCTGAACGGTACGAGGCAATGAAGGCAGAAGTTGAAAAACTCAAAGGCATAGGCTTCGTCCGCAAAGTCAATTATCCAACGTGGGTAGCAAATGTTGTCCTTGTTAAGAAGAATCTGCCCAAGGAAAGTCTCCTGCTCCAAAAGGTCTTGTGGAGAATGTGTGTCGATTACACCGACCTAAACAAAGGATGCCCGAATGATAGCTTTCCTTTTCCTCTCATAGACAGACTTATAGACTATACGACAGGGTGTGAACTTCTGAGCTTCATGGATGCTTACTCAGGATACAACCAAATCCTCATGAACCCTCCAGGCCAAGAACACAAAACCTTCACTACTGACAGGGGACTATATTACTATAAAGTCATGCCCTTCGGCCTAAAGAATGCAGGAGCAACTTATCAGAGACTGGTCAATTCAATGTTCGGCCGAACAGATTGGGAATAGCATGGAAGTTTACGTTGATGATATGTTAGTCAAGAGCAAACATGCCGACCAACACATCACCAACTTATCTGAAACTTTCACCATTCTGAAGAGGTATCGAATGAGGTTGAACCCCAACAAATGTGCCTTCGGCATAGGCTCTGGCAAATTCTTAGGCTTCATGATAAGCCAACGAGGCATTGAGGCTAATCCCGAGAAGATCAAAGGAATCCTCGACATGAAGGAACCGGTAACTTCAAAAGACATCCAGAGCCTTACTGGCAAGGTGGCAGCCTTAACTAGGTTCATCTCTAAGACCATAGACAGATGTGCTTCTTTCTTCAAAGCATTTAAGGGAAGTAAGAAGTACATTACATGGATTGATGAATGTGCTAAGGCATTCAAGAACCTCAAAGACTACATGAGTAAAGCCCATTTGCTCTCCAAACCTGAGGTTGGTGACACTCTCATTATCTATTTATCGGTATCGGCTTTAGCAGTAAGTTCCGTTCTCATTCGAAATGATGGTAATGTCGAACGACCTATTTACTACGCTAGCAAGGCCTTACAAGATGCTGACACGATACTCCAACATTGAGAAATTGGCTTTAGCATTGGTCATGTCTGCTCGAAAACTTCGCCCTTACTTTCAAGCACACTCCATCATCGTGCTTACTAATCATCATCTTCGACAAATACTTCAAAGTCCTGACACTTCTGGGCGAATGATCAAATGGGCGATAGCATTGGGTGAGTTTGACATCTCCTACCAACCAAAGCCAACTGAGAAAGGCCAAGCAGTGGCAGACTTCATTGCCGACTTCACATATCCTGTTGACATTGTTTCTACACCTAAAGAAGTGGTTTCATTACCCTCGGGAGCTCAGAAAATAGAACCAACAGCCCCAACATGGAGTCTATATGTTGATGGCTCATCCAACCAATAGGGTTGTGGAGCAGGACTAGTCCTTACGACCCTTGACAAAGTGGCGATGGAGTATGCTCTTCGTTTCAAATTCAAGGCGTCGAACAATGAGGCCGAATATGAAGCCCTCATAGCAGGCTTACGTTTGGCCAAACATCTTGGGGTTAAACGAATTGATATCTTCAGTGACTCCCAATTGGTGGTTAACCAGGTCACCAACAATTTTGACGCTAAGGATAGCTCCATGGCTGCATATCTAGCACAAACACAATTATTGCTTAAGCACTTCCACTACCAGATCACCCAAATTCCTCGAGCGGCAAACAGTCATGCAGATGCTTTGGCTCGCCTCGCCTCAGTGGTGGAAGACAAAATTGGGAGAAAAATTCAGGTCGAATTATTGGCAGCACCAAGCACCATGGCTGCGGAAGTGTGCAACTTAAAACAGGGGGATAGTTGGATTACCCCGATTTATAGATTCCTTGCTCATGGCACCCTTCCAAATGACAAAGTCCAAGCTAAGTAGATTCGATACAAGGCTATTCGTTACTTGATCATTAATGACCAACTCTACAAGCGGGGTTTTAACTTACCATACCTAAGATGCCTTATGCCTGCAGAGGGGGAAACTCCTTTGGGAAATACATGAAGGAGTCTGCAAAGATCATGCTGGATCTCGATCCCTAGCACACAAGGCTTTTCACCAAGGATATTACTGGCCAACACTCCACCAATATGCCATCAGAATATCCTGCTCATGTGATAAGTGTCAACGCTACGCAACTATTCCTCACTCCCCTTCCGAGCTGCTCACTCCTATGATCAGCCCTTGGCCTTTCGCCCAATAGGGACTTGATTTGATTGGCCCAATGCCTGCAGGGAAGGGCAAGGTTCGCTATGCAATTGTTGCAGTTGACTACTTCACAAAGTGGGCCGAAGTAGAACCTTTGGCAACCATTACTGAGGTAAAAATAGAATACTTCGTATGGAAGAACATCCTTTGCAGATTCGGCATTCCCAATGCGATAGTCACTGACAACGGGCGACAATTCGACAACAATAAGTTCAGGATGTTCTGCTCTAAGTTCAAAATCAACTTATGTTTTGCCTCCCCAGCTCATCCTCAGTCTGATGGACAAGTTGAAGCCATTAACAAAATAATCAAGCGAACTTTGAAAACAAGCTTGGACAAGGCTAAAGGTTATTGGCCATACTTTGTACCCCAAGTTCTTTGGTCATACCGCACTTCATATCGGACATCAATAGGAGAAACCCCATTCTCACTTGCCTTTGGTACAGAGGTAGTTGTCCCAGTTGAGCTTGAACAAGCAACGTTCCGAGTCCAGAACTACGTGCAAAGGGAAAATGACAAACAATTTACCCTCAACTTAGATCTAGTCGAGGAACACAGAAACCAAGCTCAATTGAGGAATGTCGCCTACAAGCAGCGCATCTCCAACTACTATGACTCCAGGGTCAAACCTCGTTTTTTCAAAGTGGGGGACTGGATATTGAAGAAAATATTACTCTGCGACAGAGTCTCGAGTGAAGGAACACTTAGTCCAAACTGGGATGGACCATTTGAAGTTGTTAGCATCAGTCGCCCTAACTCCTACAAGCTTAGAAGCTCCGATGGCAAAACCATTGGCCATCCATGGTACGCCGATCACTTGAAGTACTATTACAAGTAAACTCACATTGTACAAGTGTTAAGCTTCAGCCGTTCAACATTCTATGTAACGAAGACTATTTGGCATGAATTCAATAAAGAGGTGATTTAGACAACTCGGTCCTAATCCTCTTACATTCCTAGCAATGAAACACTTGGGTTCAAAGCTTCAACATGAATGCTTCTAACATGAAACAAATTCTACGTATATGTCAACAAGACTATACAAATAAACGAACAGCTTCACAGTATATTCGTTCAATCATACATTCCAACACATTCGTACATAAGCTAACTGTGCTTTGAAAGGGTTCAACATACTTTGTGTCATTCGACATTTGTTACAATGTGCCTAGACACCTTGCCCTTATTCTCACCAACCAGGTGATGAAATGTGAAGAAGGAACTCATCTTCATGCCACCAACCAGGTGATGAAATGTACAACCCGTACTCTCTTTCATGCCACCAACCAGGTGAAGAAGGAACTCATCTTCATGCCACCAACCAGGTGATGAAATGTACAACCCGCACTTTCCTTCATGCCACCAACTAGGTGATGAAATGTACAACCCGTACTATAATATCATTTGGCAACTTGTCATTCATGCCACCAACCAGGTGAAGAAGGAACTTATCTTCATGCCACCAACCAGGTGAAGAAATGTACAGCTCATACTCTAATATCATTTGGCAACTTGCCATTCATGCCATCAACCAGGTGATGAAATGTACAACCCGTACTCTTCTTCATGCCACCAATCAGGTGATGAAATGTACAACCTGTACTCTAATATCATTTGGCAACTTGCCACTCATGCCACCAACCAGGTGAAGAAGGAACTCATCTTCATGCCACCAACCAGGTGATGAAATGTACAACCCGTACTCTAATATCATTTGACAACTTGCCACTCATGCCACTAACCAGGTGATGAAATGTACAACCTGTACTCTCCCTCATGCCATCAACCAGGTGATGAAATGTACAACTCATACTCTAATATGATTTGGCAACTTGCCATTCATGCCACTAACCAGGGGAAGAAGGAACTCATCCTCGTGCCACCAACCAGGTGATGAAATGTGATGAAAGGTGATGAAGGAACTCACCTTCGTACCACCAACCAAGTGATGAAAGCAACTCACCATTCATTCCACCTACTAGAAGACGAGTGGTACAACTTGTACATGTGAACTCCTAGCATTCACAAATAATAAAAAACCCTCAAGCTTGACAACTCAACAAGGGGAGCACTTATGCCCAACAAGAGTTATAGTCACCAATAAAGCCTTATTGCAAGCCAACAACAACTTCAGTGCATGGCATACGAAGATCAAGCTATTCAGCCATCTTGCATCTGCTTCAAACATTTCCCCACTGTAACAATGCAAACACTACAACTCGTAGAAAGCTTCACACACTCTTGATTAAGACAGTGTAAAGCAAAATCAATTTATGGTGCCAACAAGAGCTTCATCAATGGAAGGCAACCACAATTCTCAAAAGCTTCACACACTCTTGATCAAGATAGTGTGAAGCAAAACCAATTTATGGTGCCAACAAGAGCTTAATCAAATGAGGGCAACCACAATTCTCAAAAGCTTCACACACTCTTGATCAAGACAATGTGAAACAAAATCAATTTATGGTGCCAACAAAAGCTTTATCAATGGAGGGCTACCACAATTCTCAAAAGCTTCACACACTCTTAATCAAGACAGTGTGAAGCAAAATCAATTTATGGTGCCAACAAGAGCTTCATCAATTGAGGGCAACCACAATTCTCAAAAGCTTCACGCACTCTTGATCAAGACAGTGTGAAGCAAAACCAATTTATGGTGCCAACAAGAGCTTCATCAATGGAGGGCAACCACAATTCTCAAAAGCTTCACACACTCTTGATCAAGACAGTGTAAAGCAAAACCAATTTATGGTGCCAACAAGAGCTTCATCAATGAAGGACAACCACAATTCTCAAAAGCTTCACACACTCTTGATCAAGACAGTGTGAAGCAAAATCAATTTATGGTGCCAACAAAAGCTTCATCAATGGAGGGCAACCACAATTCTCAAAAGCTTCACACACTCTTGATCAAGACAGTGTGAAGAATAACCAATTTATGGTACCAACAAAAGCTTCATCAAAGGAGTTCAACCACACTTCTCAAAATCTTCACACACTCTTGATCAAGACAGTGTGAAGCAAAACCAATTTATAGTGCCAACAAAAGCTTCATCAATTGTGGGCAACTACAATTCTCAAACCTTCGAAGCAAATTCAAGACTGTTTGAAGCAAATTCAATTTATATGGTTCATCCAAACCTTCGACTACTACAAGGTGTGGCTTGCATCACAATCTCTTGCTCAACAGTGTGGAAGCAAAATTTGTATATGTTGTCTCTCCCACATTTTCAAATTTCTAGTTTCCCAAAAAAAAAAAAAAAGTTCAACAAAAGCTTCAACTCCAAAGCTTCACCAACAAAAGCTTCATCAATGGAGGACAACTACAAATTCTCAAAAGCTTCACATTATCTTGATCAAGATAGTGTGAAGCAAAATCAATTCATGGTACCCAACAAAAGCTTCAACTTCAAAGCTTGACCCACAAAAGCTTCACCCACAAAAGCTTCACCTACAAAGCTTCAACACAAAAGCTTCACCTACAAAAACTTCACACTATCTTAATCAAGATAGTGTGAAGCAAAATCAATTCATGGTGCCCAACAAAGCTTCAACCTCAAAGCTTCACCTACAAAGCTTCAACTCCAAAACTTCACCTACAAAGCTTCAAGTCCAAAGCTTTACCTACAAAAACTTCAACACAAAAGCTTCACCCACAAAAGCTTCACCCACAAAAGCTTCATCCACAAAAGCTTCACCTACAAAAGCTTGACCCACAAAAGCTTGACCCACAAAATCTTCACCTACAAAAGCTTCACCCACAAAAGCTTCACCTACAAAAGCTTAACCCACAAAAGCTTCACCTATAAAAGTTTGACCCATAAAAGCTTCACCTACAAAAGCTTGACCCACAAAAGCTTAACCCACAAAAGCTTCACCCACAAAAACTTCACCTACAAAGCTTCAACACAAAAGCTTCACTTACAAAAGATTCACACTATCTTGATCAAGATAGTGTGAAGCAAAATCAATTCATGGTGCCCAACAAAGCTTCAACCTCAAAGCTTCACCTACAAAGCTTCACCTACAAAGCTTTAAAATATATATATATATATATATATTTTTTTTTTCGGAAATTCGAAAATTCAAAAATTCGAAAATTCGAAAAAAAAAATCAAAAAAAAATTTTGAAAAAAAAATAAATAAATAAATTGCCTAGGTCTCCTCTTCTTTGGGCCTAACAACTTTCATAACAAATATATATTAAGAAGGAGTTTTGGGCTATCACTTAGAAAGGAAGTGCCTCATTCGTCAACTCCCTCGACCGGAGACTTAGGGAACTCCTACCATATGCTACTGCACCTTGATACTCGGAAGTCTCACGACCACTCAATGACTTGGATTTTTCAAGTCTCCAAACGAGAAGTTTTCCTCACTCGGGAAATTAAGGGAGCACTACTTCAACCTACATGCTTCACTCACAAAGCTTCAACATACAAGCTTCAACAAAAGGAAAAATTCAAAGAACTTAGTGAAGAAGGCCTTGGTGTATTTAACACAATACGTTGAAATGAAGCAAGGCTTGTTTATTGATATCTCCGATAAGTTACAAATATGTACATATACATGAATCAAAATAAACAAACAAGAGGGAGCCTTCACAAAGGTTGCTCAGAAGAAGTCTTAGCAGTCGGCAGAGCCTCAGAAAGAGGAGGCACCAGAGGGTGATTATTCGGAGCCTCAGTACTAGGCAGAACCCCAGAAGGAGGAGGCACCGAAGGTTGATCATTTGGAGCTTCATTACGCGATATAGCCCCAGAAGACGAATGCAATAAATGCCTTTGGAACAAACCCACAAACCTCTGATAATCAAGTAAAATCTGACCATCAGATTCCTGCAGCTGGTCGAGTTTCATCTTCATGTTTGTAGCATAGTCATGTGCGAGCATGTGCAACTGTTTATTCTCATGCTTGAGCCCTCTGATCTCCTGTTTGAGACTTATCACATCAGCCGCCAATGATTCAACTTAGCGGGTTCGAGCAAATAGGCGTTGGGCCATATTAGACACAGAACCTGCACACTGAACATTGAGAGCCAGAGAATCCTTAACAGCCAACTTATCAGACCGTTTGGAAAGTAGTTTGTTATCTTTGGGAGTGAGAAGGTTCCTGGCCACCACCGCAGCGGTCATATCATTCTTCATCACAGAGTCCCCAACGGTAAGAGGACCAATAGGGGATAAGAAGGATGGGCGCCATATATTGTCTTGAGAAGGCATGGCTGCCTCTTCACCAAAGTTTAAGTCAAAACGACGGTCGGATGGGCCAGACATTCTCAGAAATGATGAAGGAGAAATGAGATGCAATAAATCTCGGGGAAAATTCCTACAAGCAATAACTCTCTGAATGTACTTCTTGCACACAATTGGTGCCCTTATAAAAGAAAGGGCAACAGGGCCGTTGGTTCAAAAATCGAAGAGGCACCACTCTCCGGATTCAAAATTGGTGTCATAGCTAGTGACCAATTCAAAATTGCAGTTCCAACTATGTTTTAAGAAAATAATACTGAAATGTTTACTTCTTCCTTTACAATGGACATGCATGAGAATGGTTGCTTCCTAGAGTTGATACCTTTGAAAAATGGGAAAACTAATAAAAAGTCCTTCACAAAACTTTTTCAATCGAAAAACACTTGGACAACTTTACTTATTACTAAGGACTTATATTATAAGGACAAGAAAACAAAAATAGAGTCACACTCCATGAGAATTTTTGAATTAAAAGAAAATATCCTTAATAATAAGGAAAGCGTCTTTAATAATAAAGAGTGTGCCCTCAACGATAAAGAAAGTTATTTAAGAGGTGCTCTTTATTAATAATAAAGGTTTTATGGGTGGGTTTTTACTAATTTTCCTTCTAATTAGTTACTCAATAACAAATATTTGAGTCACATCATGGAAAATGTGAGGTGCGTTGAAGGAAGCTTTGTATCTATTACAGAGTGGACTGTATTACTAAAAAATTGGCAACTATGGGGCTGCCAAGAACTTGGCATATTAGGTCTTGATGATGGTCGAGGCAGGATCGGAAAAAACTTGCAGCATCCGGTTCTTTCTTTCGTTCTCATGCTTGTATATATGTTTTCTTGCTTAGATGAAAAGGTTTTTAACTTTGGGCTCATTCACAGGGCTTTATAGAAAAATTGTAAAATGCATTGTTTCAAAACAATTCGGTTCGGTTCGGTTTTTTAATCATAGAAACATAATAAAAAAAATTTGGTTAGGTTCGGTTTTTAAATTCGGTTCGATTTTTTTCAACTTCGATTAGTGTTCGATTCACTTTTTTTTTCCTTTCGATTTTCGGTTTTTCAAACCCACCCTAGCTCTACCACCACTTTTATAGAATCTTAAGGGCGCTAAAAGCAATTTGCTGCAATAGAGGGCTGCACAAATTTGGGCCTCTACAAATATGTAGCTTTTGAAATTATTGTTTTAATCAGCATCCCTTTGATTAAAAATGGAGAGACAATCTTATTCTCATCCATTGAAAAGAAGCATAAATATTATAAAATAAAAAAAGTAATGTTAGAGAGATTAAATTTGTAGACTAAATTTTCAAAACTAAATGATATAGATGTAGATGATTGATTTATTACTTAAGCGTTAAGAAACGTGCTCATTCTTATTGGTAACACATTATTTAATTTTCCACTGCGGGTGCCATGACCAATGCATGCGGGCCTGCGTGTGTGTTTTTTGTCAAGCGAGTACGATGTGTGTGCAAGTAGAGAGAGAGAGTGACGAAGCCACATCTCTTCTTATAAAGATGATGTGAAGTTGTCGTTGGTGCCCTAAACCCAAATAAGCATCAATGTATTAAAAGCGTGGGGCGTGGGCGAGACGTCCGAGGGATAGCCCAACCTAGGCGTGAGGCGAAGCCTTACGGGACCTTAAATAATAAAGGACTATTGAGAAGAACAGAGGAAACAGGTGAGAAAAACAGAGGAAACAAGGACTCTTAGGGTTTTAAAAGTAAAAGAAAAACAGACTTGGCCAAAACGACGTCGTTTTGGACCAAGTCTTTAGAAAAAAAAAACAAAAAATCCCTCTTCTTCTTCACGGTTGTCTTCTTTGTGAGGATGCCACACAGCTTGCAACCATAAACCCAAATGGCAGAGCTTGAAAACAAAGTAGTCAACTTTGATTTTGGGTCACGGATGGATCTGGGA
Organism: Malus sylvestris; assembly: GCF_916048215.2. Lineage (NCBI taxonomy): Eukaryota > Viridiplantae > Streptophyta > Magnoliopsida > Rosales > Rosaceae > Malus > Malus sylvestris. The sequence goes on along the minus strand of NC_062264.1, from coordinate 2,628,275 downwards.
ACGCCCGCCAACCGCCTTTAGGCACACCTTAGCCGCCTAGTCTCGCCTCAACCACGCCTCGGCGAGTTTTTGCCCACTCCCACTGGGCAGAGGCGTTATCACTCCTGCCCCACCTTCAAAGCCGTCTAGGCGCGCCTCGGGACGCATCTTTTAAAACATTGATAAGCAGCTGCTTTTTCGCCTCGTCCTTGGTCTATCGCAGTCGCAATCTGACGTCATGATAAAAGCTGCTGTAGTGGAAATGGGTAAAATTCTCTCCCTCTTCATGGTGGAAGCAAACAAGAACAACATTGATGATAACGGTATTTCTCGATTGCCAACAAGAAGAGCGGCTCTTCATCCTTATATTATTAGTATTGTTACAAGATCCATGACATTAACAGTGACATTTGCTCTTCCTAATCATCCATAACCATAACAACTGAAATTACGCTCAAATTTCTCTTCAAATGAGATTATTATTGATGAGAGGGAGGGGGACGAGGAGGAGCATGTATCGGAATCAGAGTGGTAACGCCTGTATTGATCTATTGCATTTTGTGGATGTAGAGGTGCAATCTTCTTACTAGTAGACATCTCTTTACACATAGAGAGCCTCCGCCTCCACTCACAAATATCTAATGCAGCAACTTCTGTCGCTGCCTTGGCTTCACAATCCATTCACAACCCTCAAGCTCATCCTTTATCTCGGAGATAACATCGACGATTATGAAGTGTTCTACATGGTCTTGCTTTGGTTCCACCACAACCACCCCAAAACCCTAGCCTCCAACATCGAGCCCTTTGTGGGCGACTACTGTGTTACCCACATTATGTTAGGTACTCAAGCCCAAGGGAAGAGCCCAACCCAAAAGACTAGTCCAATAGGTGGGAGGACCCCAAGGACTTAAAAACCCCTACACCCCCATAAGTGTAGTCAATGTGGGATCATAACATTACACCACCATTCGGAAGCCGACACCCACGACGACCCTTACTCTGGTGGCTTTCACTCTTAACGGCAACACACCCTTTGGTCGTCCCGTTAAGGTAGCCCTTTCCAGATCGCCCTATGCATAGCGTCAGGAACCAAGGCTTTGATACTAATGTTAGGTACTCAAGCCCAAAGGAAGAACCCAACCCAAAAAACTAGTCCAATAGGTGGAAGGACCCCAAGGACTTAAGAACCCCTACACCCCCATAAGTGTAGTCGATGTGGGATCATAATATTACCGAAATTATCTACCGCCTTATTCTTCTACAAGGAATCAGCACCAACACTCAGATTCTGATAATGTTCGTCATCGAATCAAAGACACCATTGCCATTGCCAACAAGGCTGCTAAGATGTACCAAAGCGACTCAAATTTTCAATTTTTACATGATAGGGTTTCAGATTTTTTTGTAAACCGCCTCAAGTCTGATATTGAAAATTTGAAGAAGAAGAAGAAGAATCAGACTAATGGTGATGGTGATGGTGATGGTGATGGTGATGGTGATAGTGATGATGCTATCCTGTTTAGCATGGCTGCAGGATATCTCCCATACACCGGCTACAGGGCCGCTACGCAACTATGTGAAAGCATTGCAAGGAAGCTTTTCCCGTAAGAAAATGAGGAGGTCGTGCAAAGAAGCCAACTGAAGAATGAGGTTTTGCTGCCGGTGAGGAAGATGAGATGTCATGGAATGATATTTTGAGGCAGGAAGCGTGATATTAAGCAGCATCTGGAGGACGTGAAAGCTGGAGTATTTATTAAATATAGCCAAAAATTAACTCTTAGTTTCAAAAATGTCACTTTTTATAAACAATTTCAAATATATCCAAAATTTCACCTAAATAGACACAAATACCCTCAAATGTAACAATTAAATAAATTAAAGGCTTTTTAGCCACTGTCGCCTCAAGCTCCGGTCCAACTTCACCTTCGCTTCTACACTCCACCACCACAACCATATCCCCTTCGACCCCCTCATCACCGACATTAAGCGTTGTCGCGGTTACCGTAAGTGGGAGCAGCAAAATTTCAATCATGCCTTCAACGCCTTTTTTCTTACTAATATCTTTTTTAGTTTTAAATATAAAAATAGTTTTTAAAGTTAATCCATTTGTTGTTGTATGATTGTATTTGTGAGACTCACATGGCGCCACATCATCACACTAACAGAGCAATTGACAGATTTTTCACGAAAAAACTAAAATGATCACGATGGACAAATTCAAGGAAAGACTAAAATGATTCACGATAGATAAATTCAAGAATACTACTAATTATTAAGGGCCATATTAAGGATTTATATCAATGTCATGAATCATTTTGGCTAAAAAGCTTTTAATTTATTTAATTGTTAAATTTGAGGGTATTTGTATCTATTTAGGTGGAATTTTGGATATATTTGAAAGATTTTATAAAAAGTAACATTTTTTAAGTTAAAGGTTCTTTTTGGCTATATTTGATAAATACTTTTGGTTATATTTGATAAATACTCTGAAAGCCCACTGCTTTGAGATTAAGATTGACCACAGTGATGAACCTAATACACTGCTGCTTCTTTCGCATGAGGTGATTGGCTATGTGGATGATCTCGATCTCGGGGACGTGGCTCAACATCACTGAAAGGCAATGGTGGAGGACTTCTTCAACAAAGGTAAGTGCAAGAATTGCTTGGTTGTATGTTACAAGCTGGATTGCACGTATCCATAATACCAGCATGTGTCGATGGCTTTTGTGCTACTCTTCTCTCAATTGAGTGAACAGCCCTGGAAAGGAAAGGTTGTCACTTTAGATTGATATCCTGGTCAGCTGTGCATGATACAAGGTGGCGATGATCTCAATTCCCAGTGCACCTTTCTGAGGGGCATGGACTGCCACGGCAAAAGTTGTTGCTTGATGGCGGTGTTTGATTTGATCATCCAAGAGGCTGTGAATGCCAATTTAAAGCCGGAACATATGATCAAGAAGGTGCTAGTTTTCACTTCCCATTCCTCTAGTCTCTTGATTTTGTAGAAACTAACACATAAATTAAACCCTATATATTATGAAATCATAGTATGAGTAAGTATGGATCGTTCTATTCTGGCGATTACAAAGGATGCTAATCAAAACAAATTAAACTTATAAAACTGAAAACTAAATTAAACTAACATTAAAACAATGAGGGGGGAGTTTTTGGACGAATTTAATTAAAACAAAAGTAAAGGGCATCAAGTAAATTAAGTTGTGAATGAAATATGGATGAAAGGATAGCTAAAGGATTCTTCTCCACACATGAAACATATGCATACAAATCGATTTCCAGTTATTCTTCCTATAAACCATGAATGACAATGCCCCAAATTAACTGTGAACAACACTAATTAACTCTCAGATTTTCCTAAGTTCACTGAATTGGACTTAACGACGTAACCAAATTATTCTTCTCAAGTTCCCTAACTATGAAAAGTATGATAGAGATACATCTCAAAGATCATTAAGTTATGTGAAAATCATAAGCATTGACAAAGCATTCGTAACTATGAAAAGCATGATACTTCTACCAAGAATTTACTTAACTCAATCATGACTAGTGACTTTTACTACTTACAAATATAAGTTCATAGTGAAATTCCCTTATATTCTAACATCAAATCCCTGCATGCAAACTAAGTATGCACCCTTAATAAACATACAAGAATAAGTTCTCTATAAAGCAGATAAGTAAATCGCATTCATGTTTTATGTAACAATAACTGGATGTAATCAATTTATATAAAACATATGATCATGGCTTCGAATTCACCTCTAGCTAAATAGAAACTTAGTTACACATGTTCATCATAACTGAAAAACAATTTAAAATAAACATTGAAACTTAAAACAAAGATAGAAGGAACTCTGAAAATTCTAGCAGCTTCAATGGATGAATGGTAGGCATGGCACCCTTAAATCTCTGCAAGAATTTCGTATATATAGGGGAAAATGGCTGAATCCAAGGAGGAAAGGGTTTTGGCGTTTTGAGTTATTTTAGGACTCTAAAAATTAGGTAGAAAGTATTAGAATGTGATTAGAAATCCTCATTGCAGTTGGAGATATGATAAGATAATGTTGGATAAGATAGGATAGGATAAGATAATGTTCCTCTCCAATTAGGATTCCTCTTTCTTGTGTAATTCCTTGCCTTCCAAGCCTCAACTTTAATTTCTTCAGATTTTAGCACATGTCTAGCACCATTTAAACACCAAAAACGTTCAGCTCATATGTTATCCACGCATGCTATCCAATCCAAGTAAAAAACTGCTCCAAATTGCTCCATTTAGCTATTTATTGTCATCTTTACTAACTGGACCTACAATAATACGAAAAATAACATAAATTACCAATATAAATGGAAAGTAACTAAGTAAATGCAAAGAAATAAGATTACAAAGTCGCATAAATATGCTCTTATATGGGAAATAAGGAGCAAGTTTGAGGAAAAAGGTTACTGGAATGCGGTGCCATCTCGACCACTATGTGTTTAGGTGGCTCAGCCATCTCGACCCTCCTTCCAGACTACTAGGGGTGACCTTCCTCACTGGCTACACGGATGCTTTAACCAAGTTGTTCCTGGATAATGCGAGGGAAGTTGGCCCCGAGCATGTCGTGGAAGCCACCATCTGTGGAAAACGACACTCCAATATGGCTGTGGTGGACTGATCACTTAATCCTCATGATCCTTCGTTTTGTTTATGGGAATGGTTTTCTTGCTATTTTCACGTCTGACTATGTTCTGCATGTCGATGAACATATAATTGTGACTTTTTCTGTTTTTCTATATCCTCAAATTTGGGTTGTGCTTCGTTTCTCCTTACTTACTACCTACTTTCGACTGGATGTTCTTCAATTCACTTTTTACCTGTATGCCATGTTTGCTTTATAAATAAAGTCTTCAATTATTTTTAATAAAGCTTGTAATCAATGCAAGTTTATGGAACTTGGAAGAGCTCAACATTCTAATCTGTAGCAAGTTTTGAGGACAGCGTATACTTTCAAAGTTGGTATGAACAGTAGGTTATTACGTTTGAAGAAAGCATGGTTAGTCCCTTTGTTTCTGTTGGTATCTGTCTACTGCTCTTTTTATTAGTATTTACGAATTTGTAGATTAGTTAGGCGTTGTGGGTAATATTGCGTTTGGCTATAGTTTTTATCACTATCGGATTCGAATGCTGCCTTCAACTGCAAAGCAATTGTGGATTTCTTTTGAAGGAATAATAAGTTTGGCACTAGAGAGTCGTACCAAAAGCATGCTATCGACATACTTACTAGTAGAGATATGGAGCTCAAATGAATGCGCGTTCCTCCAAAATGCTACAATTCCAAATGGATCCCTATATGGAAGAGGTTACGTCTGTTTGTGTGTGCAAAAAGGAAAAATTGTAGCATGTCAGATGTGTTGGTTAACTTATAAGTATAGGGATTGAATTACAATGTATTAGTTAAGAGAGTTTAGCAATACCAGCTTGTTGAAACGATATCAGATAGGCGGAGAATTCAGATATATTCATTTCTTTTGTAAGATTAGTTAGTACGACATGCTATAGAGAAGCGGTTTTTTTTTTAATTTGTTAAAACTGATACAGGTTTGAGACTACAACTACAAGATGAACTTTAAATCCAAACTGCAGTACAAGAAACGCCTAGGCTTAAAAGATATTTTTTACCTTGGGGATTGTTGAGAGTTGTCCCACATTGAGGGACAAGGTTTGTTATGTGCTTATATGGTCTTGCGCTACTCTTCATATTGCCAATTGGTTTTATGGTGGAACCTCAATTTCATCATGGTATCAGAGTGGGTTGTCCTTGTGTGAAGCCAAATGGCCACACGCGCTCCACGTCACCCAGTTGTTGTCCACGTGTAGGCTTGAAAATCCGCCACACGTGCGGGGGCATGTTGAGAGTTGTCTCACATTGGTAAGGGACAAGGTTTGCTATGTGCTTATATCGTATTGGGCTACTCCCCATATTGCCAATTGGTTTTATGGTGGAACCTCAATTTCATCAGGGATATTACCTGAACGCACAATTAGTATACGCATCACGCATGCACAAAAAATAGGTTTGCTTCCTCGTCCGGAAGCAAAAGCCTGTGTAAACTACGAATTTTGGAGGATTCGCATGACAACTATACTGAAATCGTATGGTCTCTGGGAGTTGGTCGAAAATGGGTTTAAACCTCCAGATGCGAAGGATAAGAAGACTGCCGGAGACGACGGAGGAGGTGTCATACAGTGAGATCTTGATGAGAGATGCTTGAGCGCTTGGAATAATCCAGGGAGCTATCTCAGACTAGATCTTCCGCATAATCATGAATGAAGAAATGTCCAAAGGAGCTTGAGATGTCTTGAAGGGTGAATTTCGAGGAGATAAACAAGTAAGAAATGTAAAATTGCAAGGGTTACGTAGAGATTTTGAATATACTCACATGAAGGATAATGAATCTTTATTTGTGTATCTCACTAGATTATTTGATATCATTAACCAAATGAGAAGTTATGGAGAAAAAACTATATAGGGAGAGAATTGTGCAGAAATTACTAATTAGTCTTCCAAAAACATATGATGTAATCTGTTCTGTGATTGAGCACTCTAAAGATCTCGAAACTCTTGAGGTCCAAGAAGTTGTTGCTTCACTCAAGGGGTTTGAGCATAGGCTTGATTTACATGTTGAAACTTCCACTGAGAGAGCATTTGCAAGTTTTAATGTGGCAACTAAGGGTTCTAGAAGTGGTGGATTCTCTGGAAATCAGAAATTTCAAAGGAATTGAAAACCAAGAGGGAAAGGTTGGGATCACAAGCCTAACTTTGTTCATAGACAAAACAATGCTCAGAGAAATTGGGATCACAAGCCTAATTATACTCAGAAGCAAAATAACACTCAGGGAGATTGCAAATGGTGTGATAGGTTTCACTATGTGAAGTGTTGGTATGAGGGTAAACCAAAGTGCATAGGTTGTGGCAAACCAGGTCATGCTGTGAAAGATTGCCATGAGAATAAAGCAATGCAGAAGGTTAATTATGCAAGGCAAATGGGAGAAACATGATCTTTATTCTATGTCTGCAACAGTGACTGATGTAAAAGTGAACAACTCTTGGTATATTGACAGTGGTTGTAGTAACCACATGACAGGTGATGAGAGGTTATTAGTCAATATCTAGAGAAATTTGACTTGTAAAGTGAAGATGGGGACTGGAGAAATTGTTCAAGTTGCTAGAAAGGGAACCCTAGTAATAAAGACCAAATTGGGAAGAAAACACATACAAGAAGTGATGCTTGTTCCTGGACTCGAGGAGAACCTTCTCAGTGTTGGACAGATGATTGAACATGGCTATTACTTAGTGTTTGGAGGAAATGTAGTGAACATTTTTTATAGCTGGTCACTTGATAATCTCATAGTTAAAGTGCAGATGACAAGTAACAGGTGTTTTCACTACTACAAAAATGGCTTATTGTGTTGCTGGTTGGTGTCGGTTTTATATAATATACTGGCGGATAAAACATTTCCGACACTTTCTTTACATGGTGTCGAAATTAGTGTCGGGTATAACTGACACAAAATATCTATGTTGCTTATAACTGACATAGATTGTTAATGTCGCTTATAATCGACATAGCTTTTAATCTTTTTAAATGGCGGTGTCGTATAAAAAGAAAATCATGTCGCTTTCAACCGACATAAAGTTAGTGTCGGTTAAAAAAAAGAATCGTGACGCTTCTACCCAACATTAATAATTATTTTTAAATATTGTAAAACCCGGTGTCGGTTCTAGCCGACACTAATAATTGCATTAGGGATTGGAATGTTTTATTTGGGTTTTAAAACCCACTTTTGTCAACATCTATTAGACATTTCCCTTTTTTAATACATTATCCTTCTCCTCCCATTACTTCACGTGACTCTCTCTCTCTCTCTTACACACACATCACATCATTTTTTCTTTCCTTCTCTTAGGCTAGTTCCCTCACATGGGTTTCTTTCTCCCTCTCTCACACACATGCCTCATTTCTCTCACTTCCTTTCTTTTCTTGTTTTTTTTTTCTAATCGGTGCTTCTTCACCCCCATTATTTTCCGTCTCCCTTATGTCTCTCTCTATACCCACCCACTCAACCTTCCTTCATCCCTCTCTCTCTTTCCTATTCTTTCTCTTTTTCCTCGACTTCTCCATTTCCCATCCTTTCATCTTCTTCTCTTCTGAAAATCTACCAATCAAAACACTGCAAACATCTCCCTTTAGTCTACAAATCAAAACCAGCCAGGTTTTATCCCTTCCTTTATCTCTCAACTGCACATCTCCCTCTATCCCACTAACGCACTTCTCCGTTTCCACGCTCAGAGCTTCTAGATCTGCTAAGGACACCAAGCCAAGCTTAGTTCTGCATAATGGGTTCCACCACTGTTCATTACGTACCCCAACTAGTTCTCGAGCTCTCGACTTAGTAAGCCTCCATACTACTCCCTTTCATTTCAGTTTCCGTTTTCTAGGTTGGTTTCGACTTACATATAATCTTAGAACCCCCATCGTGGTTGAAAAAATGCATGTGGGTTTTGTTCATTTCGATGTGTTTTGGATGCAAAATCAGTGAGAAAATTAGTGTGATTTAGAGATCTTTGTGCTTAGATTGGAAAATGTAGGTAAACAGAAGTGACTTTTTGAATTTTGAAGGATTAACAATTCGTTTTCCCTCCTAAACGAATTGTTTTCATTTCCCCAAAAACTCAGAGGGAATGGAAGCCACGAAAGCCACCAAGGGCGCTGACGGAAGAAAAGGTGGAGAGAGGAAGAAGTCGGTGTCCAAGTCAGTTAAAGCCGGCCTCCAATTCCCCGTCAGCCATATCACTCGTTTCCTCGAAAGGGGACGCTACGTCCAATATACCGATACCAGCGCTCCCATTTACCTCGCCACCGAGGTGATTTCCCGATCCACATTTCTTCGATCTAAACATATTATGTTTATATATTTTTTTAACTTTTGGTAATTATTATTAATAACTGAGACATTTTTTTTTAATTATTAATAGTTTGTGGTGTCACTTATGGGTGACATTATATTAGTTATTATATTTTTCAAATTGTTAGGTGGTGTCGATTAGGACCGACACTAGTATGTTCCATCTGCTAGTCTTTGTCAGTACGTAATGTCGCTTGTAACTGACGTGAGCCTCGATGTCACTTTTAACCGACGTTACTTGGTGGCGGATTAAGGGGACTAATCGATATCAATACCCTTTTGAGACGCTAGTAAAGGTGTCAATTTTTCTATCCGACATTGCATGATTTGATATTGGATTTTTACCAAAAATCCTATAATAATTAGGATTTCTTGTCGGTTTTTACACCACCAGTGATAGCCTCTTTTATAGTAGTGTTTCCTTTGACAATGATGCATGCAAATCAATTTGCACTAAGAGCAAGTGTCACACATTACTTTCAGATTTGGCATAAAAGGTTGGGACACTTGAATGAGAGGAGTCTCAAAATGCTTGAAGAATAGGAAATGGTGCATGGACTACCCCACTTGGAAATGTCTACAAAAGTATGTGAGGGTTGCATGATGGGAAAACAACACAGGGATTCATTCCCTTTTGAGTCAACTTGGAGAGCCAAGAAACCATTGGAATTAATCCACACAGACATCTGTGGTCCAATGCAAGTTGAATCACACTCTGGAAACAAAAACTTCTTGTTATTTACAAATGACTGCACTAGCATGACATGGATGTATTTCCTGAGATATAAGTCTGATGCATTTGAGTGTTTTAAGAGGTTCAAAGCAATGACTGAATTACAATGTGGCTATAAGGTGAAGTGTCTCAGAAGTGATAGAGGGGGAGAAATCATTTCTGCAAAATTTGAAAAATATTGCAGTGAGTTAGGAATTCGAAGACAGTTGATTATGGCCTACACTTCCCAATAAAATGGAGTGTTAGAGAGAAAGAATATAACTGTGGTGGAAATGGAAAAATCAATGTTGCATGAAAAGAACCTTCCATATGAGTTTTGGGCAGAAACAGTGATTACTGCAGTTTATTTACTTAATAGGCGTCCTTCCAAAACCTTGGAGAAAACAACTCCATTTAAATGTTATAATGGCAGAAAACTAGGGATAGCTCACTTAAAGATCTTTAGTTCACTTTGTTATGTGCGCATTCCTTCAAATATCAGGCACAAGTTGGAAAAAAACAGCTATAAGTGCATCTTTATGGGTTATGGTGCCAGTGAGAAGGGCTATAGATTGTTTGATCCGATTTCAAGGAAGATCATTCTCTTAAGAGATGTTACATTTGATGAGAATACTTCCTGGGATTGGAACTACATTACAAGTAATGAGGTGAGATTTCCAGTTGTTACTGAGTATCACAATGCTAATGAGATATGTGAAAGTGGTGAAAGTTCTCATTCTGAGCAACCTATTATCTCTCAAAGTGAAAGTGGGATTGGCAGGTCTCAAGACCCAAAAAGTGGAGAAGTGTGAGTGAAATCATGGCTCAGTGCAATATGTGTATTATTGAACCTGAAAGTTATGATGATGCAGCCAAATATGATTCATGGAATAAGACAATGGAAGCTGAGTTGGAAATGATAGAGAAGAATAACATATGGCAACTTGTTGAGAGACCATTTGACAAGCCAGTCATTGGTGTTAAGTGGGTTTATAAGAACAAACTCAATCTAGATGGTACTGTGTAGAAAAATAAAGCTAGGTTGGTGACTAAAGTCTATTCACAAAACCCTGGAATTGACTACAATGAGATATTTGCCCTTGTGCCAAGGTTGGACACCATAAGAACCTTAATTGCTCTTGATGCACAAAAGCAATGGAGCTTGTATCAATTGGATGTGAAGTCTGCATTTCTCAATGGAGTATTAAAGGAAGAAGTGTATGTTGAGCAACCACAAGGGTTTGTGAAGGAGAATGAAGAAACTAAGGTGTACAAACTGAACAAGGCACTGGATGGATTGAAACAGGCACCAAGGGCTTGGTATGATGAGATTGATGCTTATTTCAACATTGTAGGTTTCAAGAAAAGCTCAAGTGAAGCAACCTTGTATGTTAAAACAATGGAGGATTCAGGCATCATTATTGTTTCCTTATATGTAGATGATATTGTATACACTGGTAGTAGTCCACAAATGCTTTAAAATTTTAAAAGTGATATGATGAAGCACTACAAGATGACAGATTTAGGGTTGTTACACCATTTCATTGGAATAAGAGTACTACAAACTGAGAAAAGTATTTTCATACACCAAAAGAAGTATGCACATAAGTTAATTGAGAAGTTTGGGTTAAAAGATTGCAAAACTGTGGCTACCCCACTTGCAGTGAATGAGAAATTAAGCAAGATTGATGGAAGTGAAGCTGGAAATTAAGGAGAATATAGGCAGCTTGTGGGAAGTCTTCTTCACTTGAAAGTAACTAGACCTGATGTGATGTTTGCAGCAATCTTATTGGCAAGATTCATGCATAATCCCACCAAGAAACACATGGGGACATCAAAGAAGGTGTTGAGATACATTCAGGGAACAATTGACTTTGGAATCGTTTTTGAAAAAGGGAAAGCAACTACCCTAATTGGTTACTGTGATAGTGACTGGGCAGGAAGTGAATATGATATGAGGAGCACTTTAGGGTATGCATTTACACTAGGTCTGGTGTGTTTTCATAGGCATCAATCAAGCAAAACACATTGACATTGTCCATTGCAGAAGCAGAATATGTCGGTGCTGTATAAGCTACTTCTCAAGAAAAATGCCCGAGATTTGTGCTTGAAGACTTTGGAGAGGAACAAGTGGAAGGAACTCAGATCATGTGTGATAATACATCAGCCATTGCTATGGCAAAGAATCCTGTCTTTCACCAAAAGACATCAGCAGAAAATTCCACTTCATCCGAGAAGCAATTCAAGCCAAGGAGATTGAACTAGTGTACTGCAAAACTAAGGAGCAAATTGCAAACATTCTCACTAAAGCCTTGCCTAAAGACCCCCCACATAACCTATATCACCCACACCGTTACACCATTCACCATCTCCGCAATTTGTGAGAAGAGCTTAGGGATGTGCTTTGCCATGGACTCCGGGTTCTATCTTTCTTTCATTTTTTATTTCTATGTGTAACTAAGTTATTTTCTAAGGTTTATGATGAAGCCATGACATGAATATTTACGAAATACTTTGTTAATTATTATCTGATTATATGCCATGTTATATTCTTCATCTTTGTGGGTATTTTATTCTAGGTTCGAATTTCTAATGATTGATCACCTTTAGGAATTTTGCATGACCAATCAATTAGGTTTATTGGAATTAAGATTAAGAATAGTAGACAAACTAGTGAGGATGACCAATATCAAGCTAGTCCTACTTGGTTGACATGATTCTTCTACGCTTAATGGGTTTTTATATGTTCAATTGTATGCCTAACCAATAGGATATTCATGTAGAGATACAAGAGTTGATGCTTGACCACAGATTAATTCATACCTTAAAAAAACATTTAACATTGGCATGGTAATTGGATAGTAGTTGGCTAAGAAAAGTAAATAGGATTGTTATTGGTGAATTAATAACCTTAGGTTTTCTTGTCGTGTGTTTATTTTAATTAGTTGTCTTTCTTTTTCTTATTAATTTTAGTCTTAATCAATTACTCGATTATTGAATTCAAACTATCATTTGTTTGTTTAATTAAGTCTAGCATGATTAATCGGTTAAATTGGTATTAAAAGCAACCCCTTTGGGATCGACCTTGTATTTGCATATATTACTACAATTGATTCGTGCGCTTGCGAGTTTAATTTGGTTTAAATTAATCTATTATTTAGGTTAGTTTAAATATACACCAAGTTTTGGCGTTGTTGCCGGGGATTGCCCCTTAATTCCAATTTGGCTTGCTAATTGCGCTTTACTTAATTTTTCTAGTTTAGTTTTCATAGTTTTTTTTTTTAAGAAAAAAAACAAAACAAAAAAGTTGCGGTACCCACTGTAGGATTCTTTGTGGTGGAATTCTTTGTCCATTAGTTATTAGGATTACTTGCACTACCTTTTTTAAGTTCTTTCCCTTAAGTTTCTTTTACGATTATTTTTTTAATTTCTGTTTATTATTTTCCTTTTCCATTGTTACTTTTAAATTTCGTTTTATTGTTTCCCGTTGGAGGGAAGAGATAGCTTGGCAGCAATTTTCAATGGAACATTGGCTTTCTAGTGCTCAATTCTCAAAGTTTATGCATGAAGCCACACCCGTATAACCCAAGAAACCTTCATGGGAAGAAGCTTTTGCATTGATAGTTCAAGCTAATATGCAATATCAGCAAACAACAACTCAACTTTTGCAAATTCTCACTTAAGGACATCAAATTCTCCAACATGGAAAGCAAGAAAATGCCCAAGCAATCACAATTTTGGAGAAGCAAGTTGGTCAAATTGCTGCGATATTGAGTAAAAGAGATTGAGAAAAATTTCCAAGTGAATCCAAATATAATCCGATTGAGCGAGATGTGTTCCATGAAGAAGATAGTGCCTACACCACATTGAAAAGTGAGGAGGACTTCGACAACAAATTGAGTGAACTAGTTGTAGTTGAAGAAAAGAAAGAGTATTCAATGTTGGAAGACCATCTTCATGATCTAACTAGTCAAATCACTACCAACGAGAAGTCACTTTCTGAAGAAATTCATATTGTTGACAGGGTATCGAATTTTAAAGTGTTTGAAGAAAATCCATCTCCACCAAAAAACTTTCGTGTCTTACATCTTTGAATCCATTGATCTTAAAGTTCCATATTCATTGATTCTACATGAATTCAAAGATCCTTTTGAAGTCCACTACTCGAATTATAGAAGAGAGTTTGTAATTGAATCAATAATTGAAGTTATGTATGATCAACGCACTTCCATTTCGATGGCCAATATATGGTGGAAGAGACAATGGAAAAAAAATGAAGAGAAAGAAGTCTCAAGCTTTGAAATTGAAGAAGCAAAAATATGTAGTGCCTCATTGCCTTGTATCGATGTAGTGCCTCATTGCCTTGTATCCACCATCCTCCACTTAATTTCAGTATAGTCTAGCCCTTGACTATAAAGAAGCATTTTTTGGGAGGCAACCCAAGTTTTCTAAATTTTTCATTTGTTTGCGTAGTTTTTAATTTTGTTTTTTTAGAGTAAGAAAAAACAAAATTTAAAACTACGCAAACAAATGAAAAATTTAGAAAACTTGGATTGCCTCCTAAGAAGCGCTTATTTATAGTCATGAGCTAAACTATGCTGAAATTAAGTGGAGGATGGTGGATCATTAAAATGAGGAACCACTCTGTGAATCTTCTTATTTTTCCCTTTCTTCCACCTTGTAGCTTTGAAATTTGGTGTTGATACAAGGCAATGAGGCATTGCATATTTTTGCTTCTTCAATTTCAAAGCTCGAGACTTCTTTCTCTTCTTCATTTTTTTCCATTGTCTCTTCCACCATATCTTGGCCATCGGAATGGAAGTGCGTTGATCATACATAACTTCAATTATTGATTCAATTACAAACTCCCTTCCATAATTCAAGCAGTAGACTTCAAAAGGATCTTTGAATTCATGTAGAATCAATGGATTCAAAGATGTAAGACGCGAAATTTGTTTGGTGGAGATGGATTTTCTTCACACTTTAAATTTCGACACCCTGTCAACAATTTGAATTTCTTCAAAAAGTGACTTCTCGTTCGAAGTGATTTGACTAGTTAGATCATGCAGATGGTCTTCCAATATTGAATAGTCTTTCTTTTCTTCAACTACAGCTAGTTCACTCAATTTGTTGTCGAAGTCCTCCTCACTTCTCAATGTGGTGCAGGCACTATCTTCTTCATGGAACACATCTCGCTCAATCGGATTAGATTTGGATTCACTTGGAAATATTTCTCGATCTCTTTCACTAAATATCGCAGCAATTTGACCAACTTGCTTCTCCAAATTTGCGATTGCTTGGGCATTTTCTTGCTCCCCATTTGGAGAATTTGATGTCCTTGAGTGAGAATTTGCAAAAGTTAAGTTGTTTGCTGATATTGCATATTAGCTTGAACCATCAGTGCAAAAGCTTCTTCCCATGAAGGTTTATTGGGTTCCACGGGTGTGGCTTCATGTATAAACTTTGAGAATTGAGCACTAGAAGGCCAATGTTCTATTGAAAATTGCTGCCAAGCTATCTCTTCCCTCATACAATAAACAATGAAACGGAATTAAAAAGTAATAATGGAAAAGGAAAATAATAAACAGAAATTACAAAATTTCGTAAAAGAAACGTAAGGGAAAAAACCTAAAAGAGTGCAGTGCCAGTAAGCCTAATAACTAATGGACAAAGAATTCCACCACAGAGAATCCTACCGTAGGTACTGCAACTTTTTCGTTTTGTTTTGTTTTTTTTCTTAAAAAAATAAAATAAATTAAAAGAAAAAAACTATGAAAACTAAACTAGAAAAATTAAGTAAAGCTCAATTAGCAAGCTGAATTGGAATTGAGGGGCAATTCCCGGCAACGGCGTAAAAAACTTGATGTATATTTAAACTAACCTAAATAATAGATTAATTTAAACCAAATTAAACTCGCAAATGCACGAATCAATTGTAGCAATATATGCAAATACGAGGTCGACCCCACAAGGAGTGCTTTTGATACCAATTTAACCGATTAAGCATGCTAGACTTAATTAAACAAACAAAGGATAGATTGAATCGAATAATTGAGTAATTGATTAAGAATAAAATTAATAAGAAAAAGAAAAGACAACTAATTAAAATAAACAAACGACAAGAAAACCTAAGGTTATAAATTCACCAATAACAATCCTATTTACTTTTCTTAGCCAACTAATATCCAATTACCATGCCAATGTTAAAGGTTGTTCTTTCTAATGTATGAATTAATCCGTGTTTCGGCATCAACTCTTGTATCTCTACATGATAACTATATCCTATTGGTTAGGTAGACAATTGAACACATAAAAACCCATTAAGCGTAAAAGAATCATGTCAACCAAGTATGACTAGCTTGATATTGGTCATCATCCTCACTAGTTTGTCTACTCTTCTCAATCTTAATTACAATAAACCTAATTGATTGGTCATCCTTAGAGATTTATCTAACTATCTAGATGCAAAATTCCTAAAGGTGATCAATC
This sequence comes from Malus sylvestris, assembly GCF_916048215.2. Taxonomy (NCBI): domain Eukaryota; kingdom Viridiplantae; phylum Streptophyta; class Magnoliopsida; order Rosales; family Rosaceae; genus Malus; species Malus sylvestris. Next base: position 2,612,130 of record NC_062264.1, on the reverse strand, counting down.
ATTAGAAATTCGAACCTCGAATAAAATACCCACAAAGATTAAGAATATAACATGGCATATAATCGGATAATAATTGACAAAGTACTTCACAAATATTCATATCATAGCTTCATCATAAACCTTAGAAAATAACTTAGTTACACATAGAAATAAAAATGAAAGAAGGATAGAACCCGGAGTCCATAGCAAAGCACGTCCCTAAACTCTTATCATAAATTGCAGAGATGGTGAATGGTGTAGCGGTGTGGGTGATACGGGTTATGTGGGGGGGGGGGGGGGCGGGGGGTGTCTGTAGAGATAGCTTAGGACACCTTATTTATACTAGAAAAACCCTAAAAGGTCTGGGAGAAACTCTCCTAAATAAAACAAAATCCTAAACAATCAATGACACAAACTAGGAAAGAATCCTTCTTGGCTTAGGAAACACGTCATCTATCTTGTACACCAATTTTGGGGTCGATTTATCTTCTGGAAAATTATGTAAAAATATGGGAAACGTAGCTATATCTCTTATCTTTAAATGCATTTATCGCACGCCACTAGGAAAAATCGGGAAAGCCTTAAAATCTTCCTTCTCCCACAATTGCGCAATTCAGATGGGAAAACAACTTATGCGGGATTGATTTGTAAAACTGGAATGAGCTATCTTCCACCGCAAAGTGCTTTTGGCATTCTTCTGAAGATTCGTTTTGTATTCACAGACAGCCTTCCTCGATTACTCCACGGATCGGGGTTGGTGCAATGACTCCAATTTCTTGAAACTACACCAACTCCGGTCCATGGAAAAATCAAGAAAGGCTATTGAGGGGGCCAAAACGAATCTCCAAAAGAATGCTAAAAGCTATTTGCGGTGGAAGATAGCATACTTGCACACTCCGAAAGATCTCACACCTAGAATTTGATATTCAAAACCTTCAATAGGGGTGGATGGATAGAAAGCGAAGAGAAACAAGATCGAGATCGAGTTCAAAAAGTTCAAAAAAATTGTGGAGGTGGAGTTTAAGGACGACACTAGGAGCAACAAATGACAATGAGGGGGAGTAGGAATTCAGTTTTCCCTTTTGTGATTCAATTATGTATTCAATTCATGTTTTACTAATGTGAACAAACATTGGCATCATGTTTTCTTTATGTAAACTTTAATTCGAACTGACCATTTGACTATGGGCATTGGCTTTGAGGTGTGAGTCGCTAGACTTGCATTATGCTAATTACCTCGTCCCCCGTCAGTTTATTATTTATTTTTTTGGTTGGTGCAATTTCTGTTTGTTTATGGATTCAAGTGGCTTATTAGCATGCCCATACCATTGGCATTTGTCTCATTAGACATGATTACCTTCTATGGATGATTACTAATTACTTTAAATCTTCTACTCTATTATTAAGGAGAGATATTCATAATAGCGATTTCCCACTAAATTTGTAAAGAGCTGCCAATTTTCCCCTTGAATTTTAATTTCAATCGATTACTCCTAAACTTGTAAATTTAGCCAATTGACCCCCTGATGTTAGATTTGAGAAATTTTCATCCAATTTTCCATCCAACTCAGTTAAATGCGCGACACATGCCAATTGTCTAAGGGCAAAAAAATAATTTTATCCCTAATATGGACATTCTACATTTTCCCCATCTTTTTCTCTTATGCTAATTTGCTCCGTACACTTTTTGCTTAAATTAACCATAAAAGTCTAATTAGCAATTGCAAAATATTTGGCTTTGCGCCCAATTTACCAAAACGAAATCAACAATTTTTACGAGAATTAGTTTTGCACTTAGAGTGCTTTAATAAAGTTAACAAATTACACATAAAAATATGCACCAGTCTTGCACCTTGTGCCAAAATCAAAGAAACCTATTAAATTTATAGTTCTGCAACATAATCTTATTAAAAGAACAACTTAATCTCAACAGCAAAGCTCTTCATTAACAGCAACAAAGCCATCCAACACATCATAGCTAAACTCTCCATGGTCTTGTGTCATGCCCTAGACCCTGGGTCAGTGGAAAACTTAACCCCTTGCCCAATACACGAGTAAAATATAAAATAAAACGAAAAATCGAACTTCTCTTAGAAGGAACTCATGACTTATGAGCAATGATTAAAATATCGATAATATCGGCGAAATATCGCCGATATTATCATTTTTCAGAGAAACCGATATTTTTCCATATATCCCCCTAATTATCGTCAAAATATCGCGATATTATCAATAATATCGCAATATATTCGATATTATCGAAACAATCGTCGTGGCTCCGTCGTCGCAGTTGCCCAGATCTTTCTCTGCAATCCAAGCTCAGACCCAAGATCTGCGCCTCCGTCGTCGGAAATGAAAAATCCATTTTCTCCGGATCCCAAAACCCGCTCGGGTTTGATGGATCCTCCGCTTCGTACGGCCTAAACAAGGCCTCCCATTACCTGATGGTGCTCACCGGGAGGTGAGAAAGGGAGGAGGAATGGTCCACAGGTGGTGATGGTGCTCGCTGGAGTGTGCACCACTGTGGTGGAGGTCACGGTGAGGTGTGGGTGTGGTGTGTCTGTGCTCCGGGAAGGAGAGTTGCAGAGAGATAGTTAAATTGAAGAGGAAAAGCAAAGAACACCATATAATAAATGAAACCCAGAAGATAAAATGTTCGATTTCTTACCTAAGATTTCAAAGAAGAAGAGAGAGAGAGGGGCAAAAAAATGCCTAAAACCCTAGAGAGAGAGTGCGTGTTTAGGAAATTTCGCTGAGGAGTGAGGAGATTGCTTTGCTAGAGGTTTCTGGAAAAGAGAGAGAGAGAGAGAGGGAGAAAGATTTCTGGGATTTTGTGTTTCAAGGAACTTCTCTCAAGGCAAGATTTTTTACGTGCTGATCGGAAATAAGAGAGAGAGAGAGAGAGAGAGAGAGAGAGAGACTTATGGGATACGAAAAAGAAAATGTCAGATATAGGATTGGGAGTCTCAATTTGGGACCTTGGGTTATGTGAGGGAGGTGAGGTGGAGGGGTCACCATGTGGTTTAAAGAAAATGTTAAACACTAATTTCATTCAAAATATCTTATATTTATTATTTTATTTTTTAAATTACATTGTTTTATTTGGGAAATCCATCTTTGAGACCTTGAAAGTCTCTTTGAAGATCAGATCATGCTATATACTTGAAACTCTAACGTCACGTATACTATTTAATATATAAATGATTATGGTGTGTTTAAACTTCTTTCATTAATTACTACATATTTTCTACACTCACAATGTTTGCCAGCTTGCTATATAATCAACTTAAATCAGTTAAATCCATCATGCAATGTATTTCCTTCTAATTTTTTGTGATAAACTAATAGATAATTGACTAAATAAACATCATGCAAAGTTTCAATAAAAATTTCCAAGTTTTTCTTACAATTTCCGTGGTTTTTATTCAATTTTTATTGATATCGATAATATCCCGATATTTCCATCGATATTTCCGTGTTTTTGAACTACCAATGTTTCCGATATCATCGATATTTTATACCTTGCTTATGAGTCATGAGATGCAAGGCCAAGTGGCAACTCATGATAGGTGGGTGCCATATCATCACATGAAGTGTCATATGAGTATGTAGATACTTGACAAGTAAGATATATAGATGGCTTGCTAAGGCTAATGTGCTGCAACAAAATTAATGCTTTGATACCATTATGTCACGCCCCAGACTCGGGATCGGTGGAAAAATTAATTTCGTGCTCGTTGTGCGAGTAAAAAGTAAAATAAAACAAAAGGATGAACTTTTCTTATAATAAGAACTCCAAAAGCCTGTACAAGATGTACAAAAATAAATAAAACCCTTAAATCTTTCTTGTCTAACACAACCTCAGCTCATCTAATACATGTCCTGTGTCGACCCTACAAGGTCTAAAATGGATAGGGTGAGTGAAATCACAGCCAGTAGGGACATAGGTCTTATCTATAATAATTGTCAAGGCTAAACCAAGTGTAATGCAACACGTAATCAATTATGACATGTGATCATTTTTCTTTCTTTAAAAAATGGAACAACTAGTGGCAAGTCACGGTAATAACCGTTCAACTAATAAACCATGCATGCAGCTTAACTTTAATTACCTATCCGTTAATCTATATAATAAAACACACGGACCTGCACATCCCATACCATTCATTTTACCATTGCAGCGGTGGTCCGAATGCTCTATTCTACAAACTAACACTCGTAACTCAATCATCCCGAATGCTGTATGATTGTTAGGGATGACGCTGAAACTTTTGTGGCTGCTGCGAGCAAGAACTTCCCTGATATCTACTCCGCTTTACACGCTGAGGCATATTTAGTGGCTAGAGAATGTTTGTTTTGGGCAGTGGTAAGGGGTTTTACAAACTTACAAATTGAAGGTGATTCTCTTCAGATTGTTGGGGAGCTCTCGGACTCCTCCTCGAATTGGTAAACTCTCAGCCAAGTTGTGGAGGATACCAAAGCTTTCTTCCCTGCAGTCATTGAAGATTTAGTTGCCCACATCCGCCGCCAGGCCAACATAGTTGCAGCTTGCTCGTTATGCTCTTTCAATTAGAAGTCATTGTGAGTGGTTGGAGACCCTCCTACCTTCATTTTGGATCCCCTCATTGAGGATTGCTTGTAATCTCTCTTTGTAATCTTTGATGTGCTACATAGGTTAAACCTTGTTAGGTTTCAACCATAATGAATACACTATCGCATCTTTTAAAAAAAAAAATCACTTTTGCACCCTTGCTGGTACCTACGAGAGTTGAACTCAACCACACAAAAACTAGTTTTCATTTCCATAACCCAACCTTTGAATATTTCAATAAAATTCATCCACTCCAATCTGCAATGACACATGCATGTAATCAACATTATAAAGATATCCACATTATCGAAAATAACAATAACATGTCAAGGTTCCAATATAAATAATTATATCAGTTATAAACATACTAAGTAGAACACATATTTCACAAAGTTTAAACAAAACAAATACCCCAATAGTGACTAGTATATGCCCACACACAAAGTGTGTGTATTTTTTACTTTGGTGGTTAAAATTGAAGAAGAAAGGAAGAGAGCGAGAGAGAACATGAGAATGAGGAGAGAGGGAGATAGTTTGTTTTTTAATTTTTTTTAATTATAGATGATAAAATTACATGTAGGTGAGGTTTAAAAAAAACTACAAAATTTTGTTTGTGAAATTACATTACTGTCCTTAACTTTTTTGTTGTGATAAAATACAAAGATACATTTTCATCCTCTTTTAATAGACAAAAAGAGTTTCATTAATGTAATTTTAGATAAGTTTCTCAAGAAACTCCCTATCTCAAATTCGAAGTTAAAACAAAAATTCACGTCACAATTCACTACCGCAGTTGTAATCTTAAACGAAGATCCACGTCACAACTCACTACCACTACCGTAGTTGTAATTTAGCTTGTATCTTAAATCTTGATGCATTGCTTGACTCGGATGAAACATAAAATGTGAAACGTGAACGATGAATGTTGATTATAGGACTGGGACAGGGAGGGGACATGTAATGTTGGGACATAAGACCTTAACTCGTTCCCTTCTTCCCCAGAAGCCGAGCTGCAGAAGAACCCCACTGCCATCCAGCACTGATGATACTCTGAAAATGGGAAGCGTAAACAACAAAGCTCGACCATTCAGCACGCAGCACCACCAGCATCCTCTGTGCACCCGCACGCACCAGATCGGAGCCCTCCTCTTGGTCGCCGCCTCCTTCTTCTTGACTAGCCTCTTAGACCGCTCCTTCCGCCCCTGCGCCTCTCACTTCGCGGCCGTCGATATCTTCCCCAATTCACGGAGCTCCGTCCAAGTCACCGGCGGTCGAGATCTCTTGTGGCCGCACCGAGGGTACGGCCCCCTACTCGACCTCAAAATCTACGTCTACGATGACAGCGAGATCGATGGCCTCAAGGCATTGATGCACGGTCGCGATGGTGTCATCGACTCCAACGCTTGCTTGAAAGGCCAATGGGGCACTCAGGTAATGTCATTCTCTATTTCCCAAAGTTTTTTGCTTTGCTTGAAATTTTAATTTCTTCAATTTTTTTGGTCGTTTGATGAACTTTAATTTCTAAGAACCTAATTTTGTAGAATTATCGGTAGTTTAATTTGTTTTTAATTAACTAAAAAAACTTGCTAATTGCTGAAGGAAAAAAGGAAGTGTTTTGAAATTCTTATTGCAAGGTTATGAGATGTAGGTTAAAATACACAGGCTACTGCTAAATTCGAGGTTTCGGACAAGGAAGAAAGAGGAAGCAGACCTATTTTTTGTGCCTACGTATACTAAATGCGTTCGGATGATGGGGGGTCTTAATGATAAGGAGATTAACCAGACATATGTGAAGGTAAATTCTTTTTCATTTCCTTGAGCAACTTTAAGCCTATGTGTTTAACCTCTTCTTATCGTTGCTTGAGCTCGGTGATGTTCTCTGTATTTGATGGGGATACATTTAAGCTCCTGTTATGTTATGCTCATTTTGGTCAAATTTTTCCTTGCAGGTGTTAAGTCAAATGCCATATTTCAGGCGATCTGGTGGCCGTGACCACATATTTGTTTTTTCAAGGTACGGTTGTTTCATGATGGTCATCAATGCATTTTCTTGTTTCGGCCTGATTTATGACTTGTTCCAACCTAAACTGTTTCATATGGTGGATAAGTAGTTGTTTTTCTGTTGTATATCTCTATCAGAAAAAAATTTGGGACATAATGTTGATTGTTGAGCACACATGTTGTAAGAAGGGTAAAAAGAAATAACTAATTTGGATTTTTAGCTCTGTCTGTAAATTGAATTAACTGAGCAGTTTCTTGTCTTTACCTATTTGTGTGTGATTTTGAATGTAAAACGCTTATATCCGGCAGATCCTTCTATCTGACATAGGATAGAAGGAAGAAATCGGATTTTAAACATTATATTTTTGTTGTCATGTTTATGGAAATGATGATTTTAGACTTTCAGTTGCATCAAGATGCCATGGAAAGTGTGATAATTTATTATATTTTCTTATATTTAATGCTGAGAAAATTGTGTAAACTCCATCATATCAATGTGATGGGCTTGTCAAAAGTTACTACGTATGAAAATTTTGTTCGGCTGAAAAAAATTATATCAAACTTTGTCAAGTTGTTCAGTCAATGATGCTTACTTCTTGCTTTTTCTCAACTGCAGTGGTGCTGGAGCTCACTTATTTAGATCCTGGGCAACATATATAAATCGTTCCATTATTCTCACCCCTGAGGTATTTCCCTATTCCAGCTTAGCTTTTATGCTTAAACTATTCTACAAGTTTTGTAGTGTTAATGATTGGCTAAAATTATCATTAAGGACACAAGTATTTGGTATCAATCAATTTGGCCTAAAACAGTGGTGATATTATCACTCTCCCTGTTAGGAATCTGTACAGGTCAGAGGCACAGAGTGGTTCTGGTTCTGTATGTGATAAATCTTGCATGAAAAATCTAGGTTTAACTTTCTTGTGGTTTGGATTTAAGGTTAATATTCAAGTTAGTCTCAAACCTCTGTGGTGCACATGATTATCAAACCACTTGCCTTTTTGTATTAACAAGATTTGATTTTAAACATTATCTTGTATGAATAAATTGTTCTGTTGCACAAAATTAGAATTAAAAATCCCAAATGATAGTGGTTTAGTAGAATGATAAAAAAAATATTGAGATTGTTGATGAAATAGTTATTCTAGATCATTTCAGCTCAGGGGAATGTATATACACTACCATCTCAATTTTCTACCAATTTTTGGGATGTCAAAGATTTGCAAGTCCTACTGGTGACGACTCTTTTTCTATTAGCAGAAAAAGGTTTAGTGCTAGATGTGTATGGAATGTCAAAATCTATGTCGCTATTTCCAATTAAAGTCCAGAGGGATTTAGTAAGTTGAGAGATTTAATAGGTGGTGTTATTTCATACACACACACACACACATACTATTTTATTTATGTTAGAAGAGTGCACCTGCAATAAGTTATCATCAAGAAAAGAAAGTTCGGCTTGTCTCATTGTCACTCTTTTTTTCGTTTCCACATTTCAAGCAGTTTGGTAATGGCATTGCTACACTGGTCCTAATTTGTTCAATTGCATTAAAGATAGTTAATATATGTATGTTAGTGCAGGGCGATCGGACTGATAAGAAAGATACAAGTGCCTTTAATACGTGGAAAGATATCATAATTCCTGGGAATGTTGAGGATGGTATGACTACAAATGGGGCCACCTTGGTCCACCCTTTGCCTATACCAAAGCGGAAGTATCTAGCAAACTATTTAGGCCGTGCACAAGGAAAGGTTGGCCGTCTTAAGTTGATAGAGCTTTCAAGGAAATTTCCAGATAAGGTGTGTTTTGAATTGTGGAATTTTATGCATGTGATGTTCGTCCAACTTTGATGTGGTGTTGATTTCACATATGAAGTTTGATTATTTCTAGAATTCTATTTACCCTCCAGATTCTGTTAAATGGGAATCCACTTGTAAAGTTTGTGGAACTAAGCAAATGAAAGCACATTTGGTGCATTTACTTAAGCATTATGGATGCACATAAGTAGTTGGAACTTGTGACTAAATACAAATAGTTTCTATATAATCTTTGAAATGTTTTTATGGTGGATTGAAGAAATTGCACAGGCACAAAAAAGGTACCAACTTCATGTTTCACCAACCTTCAGTTCTGTTAGTTCTTGGATTTTAATCTTCGAACTGAACATTTGACTATGGACATTGGCTTTGAGCTGTAATTGAGTCTCGAAGACTTTAGTTACGTTGAAGACCTAGACCTTCTCCTTTAGTTTATGCATTTATTTTGTTTGTTTTGGTGGAATTTGTATTTTGTTTGTTTTGGTGGAATTTGTCATCTTGTCTCATTTACATGATATTCCTTAATTGATGTTAGTAATTACTTTAATTCTTCTGCTCATTTATTAAGGAGAGAGATTCAAAATATGCCTGTTGATATTATAAACAGTTGGAATGTCCAGAGTTGAAGTTCAGTGGTCCTGAAAAATTTGGAAGAATAGATTATTTTGAACACCTGCGCGACGCCAAGTTCTGCCTTGCTCCACGTGGGGAGTCATCCTGGACTCTTCGATTTTATGAGGCTTTCTTTGTGGTCTGTCTGTCTTTCTCTCTCTCTCTCTCTCTCTCTCTCTCCCTGCTCCCACTTCCCTTTATCTCTCTAGACCTAAACATATAAGATAATAGTCTTGTAGAAATGATGCTTCTCTTGCTGCAACAGGAGTGTGTACCTGTGATATTATCAGATCAAGTAGAACTGCCTTTCCAAAATGTTGTTGACTACACCCAGATATCAATTAAGTGGCCATCCACTCGAATAGGTCCCGAGCTTTTGCAGTACCTAGAGTCAATACCAGGTCAAATGCAGCACTCAGTTCACTTGTTGCTCTGGTTAATGTTTGTTTCAGCATACCATAGCTAAAACTTCTGTCCTTTTTTTTTTTTTTTAAATGTTTAGGTTCATTGTTGTTTCTCTTGTGCAGATGAATATATAGAAGGGATGATAAGCCGGGGCAGACAAGTACGATGTTTATGGGTCTATGCTTCAGAATCAGGTTCATGTTCGGCAATGCATGCGATTCTTTGGGAGCTTCAGAGGAAAGTAAGGCTGTTTCACGAGTCTACGGAAACATTCTGGTTGCACAATGGATCTGTTGTAAATAGAAACTTGCTAGAATTTTCGGAGTGGAGATTGCCAATGCCTTTGCCTTGATTATGGCATGGAATCATCTATAGAGCTTCTTTGTATAGTTTCTGTGTCTTTCTGAAGTTCATATGTTCATTATTTTTTCATATCTAAAGTTTTTGTTGTATATTGTGTATTGACATTTTTTTTCAGCTTAGTGAGAAAAATCTTACCACTCTGGGACCATGTGCACTCATAGAATTAATTGTAAGTTAATATGAGGGTGGATCCGAAACTTTTGGGAGAGACAGGTATAACATGGCTCACTGACCTTTTCAATAGGATTTTGAAAACGAAGAAGATGCCAAATGAGTGGCGAATGAGCACTTTGGTGCCTATCTACAAGAATAAGGGCGACGTACAAAATTGCATGAACTATAGGGGTATTAAGCTAATGAGTCATACAATGAAGCTCTGGGAGAGAGTCATTGAGCATAGATTGAGGCAAGAGACACGGGTTTCGGACAACCAATTCGGGTTCATGCCAGGGCGCTCAACCATGGAGGCAATCTATCTCTTACGAAGATTGATGGAAAGATATAGAGATGGGAAAAAGGATTTACACATGGTCTTTATAGATTTGGAAAAAGCGTATGATAGGGTCCCAAGAGACATTCTTTGGAGGATTTTAGAGAAGAAAGGAGTACGAGTAGCATATATCCAAGCTATAAAGGATATGTATGAAGGAGCAAAGACTGCCGTAAGAACTCATGAAGGACAAACCGAAAGCTTTCCCATAACTGTAGGATTACATCAAGGCTCATCCTTAAGTCCTTACCTTTTTGCGTTGGTAATGGATGAGTTAACACGACATATTCAAGATGATATTCCTTGGTGTATGCTTTTCGCAGACGATATAGTGTTGATAGATGAAACTCAGGAAGGGGTAAATGCAAAGCTTAACCTTTGGAGAGAAGTGTTGGAATCTAAAGGTCTTCGCCTAAGACGATCAAAGACAGAATATATGGAGTGCAAGTTCAGTGCAAATGGAGGCCAAAACGAGTTAGGGGTGAGGATCGGAGATCAAGAAATACCAAAGAGCGACCGTTTTCGTTACCTAGGATCTATCTTGCAAAAGAACGGAGAATTAGATGGAGATCTCAACCATAGAATACAAGCTGGATGGATGAAGTGGAAGAGTGCATCCGGCGTGTTGTGTGACCGCCATATGCCACTGAAGCTCAAGGGAAAATTTTATAGGACGGCAATAAGGCCGGTGATGCTGTATGGCACAGAATGTTGGGCGGTGAAACATCAACACGTACACAAAATGGGTGTAGCGGAGATGAGGATGCTTCGTTGGATGTGTGGGCACACGAGAAAGGATAAGATTAGGAATGAGGATATCCGGGGTAAAGTAGGAGTAGCCGAAATTGAAGGAAAGATGAGAGAAAATCGGTTACGGTGGTTTGGACATGTGCAAAGAAGGCCTACTGACGTTCCGATTAGAAGATGCGACTATGGGACAGAGGTTCAGGGCCGAAGGGGTAGAGGAAGACCTAGGAAAACTTTGGAAGAGACTCTAAGAAAAGACTTAGAGTACTTGGATCTAACGAAGGACATGACATAGGATCGAGCACAATGGCGTTCTAAGATTCATATAGCCGATCCCACTCAGTGACTTGGATTTTCCAAGTCTCCAACCGAGAAGTTTTCCTCACTCGGGAAATTAAGGGAACACTACCCCAACCTACATGCTCCACTCAGAAAGCTTCAACATACAAGCTTTAACAAAAGAAAATTCAAAGAACTTAGCGAAGAAGGCTTTGGTGTATTTAACACAATACGTTGAAATGAAGGAAAGCTTATTTATTGATATCCCCGATAAGCTACAAATATGTACATATACATGAGTCAAAATAAGCACACAAGAGGGAGCCTTCACAAAGGTTGCTTAGGAGAAGTCTCAGCAGTCGGTAGAGCCCCAGAAAGAGAAGGCACCGGAGGGGGATCATTTGGAGCCTCAGTACTGGATAGAACCCTAGAAGGAGGAGGCATCAGAGGTTGATCATTTGGAGCTTCATTACGCGGTACAGCCCCAGAAGACGAAGGCAATAAATGCCTTTGGAACAAACCCACAAATCTCTGATGATCAAGTAAAACCTGACCATCAGTTTCCTTCATCTGGTCAAGCTTCCTCTTCATGTTTGTAGCATAGTCATGTGCGAGCCGGTGCAACTGTTTATTCTCATGCTTGAGCCCTCTAATCTCCTGTTTGAGACTCATCACTTCAGCCGCCAATGATTCAACTTGGCGGGTTCGAGCAAATAGGCGTTGGGCCATATTAGACACAGAACCTGCACACTGAACACTGAGAGCCAGCGAATCCTTAACAGCTAACTCATCAGACCGTTTGGAAAGTAGTCTGTTATCTTTGAGAGTGAGAAGGTTCCTGGCCACCACCGCAGCGGTCATATCATTCTTCATCACGGAATCCCCAACGGTAAGAGGACCAGTAGGGGAGACGAAGGATGGGCGCCATATGTTGTCTGGAGAAGACGGGGCTGCCTCTTCAACAAGGTTCAAGTCAAAACGACGGTCGGAGGGGCCAGACATTTTCAAAGGTGTTGAAGAGAGAAGAGGTCGGACAAATCAAGATCTTAGAAGTGCAAGAATGAAGCTTCTACTGGTGGAGATTCAAGTGTGCTTTGGAACTTAATGCCAGCCCCTATAAAAATCTGCACTCGACGAAGCTTCAGAAATCGAAGAGGCGCCTGCTCAGAAATCGAAGAGGCGTTTGCTTTCTCAAAAGCTGGGCTGCTTAGAGATCACGAGGGTTGATCTCAGAAATCGAAGAGGCGTTTGCTTTCTCAAAAGTTGGGCTGCTCAAAGACCACGAAGGCCGATCTCAAAAATCGAAGAGGCGCTCGCTTTCTCAAAAGCTGGGCTCCCCAGAGACCACGAGGGCCGATCTCAGAAATCGAAGAGGCACCTACTTTTCCAGCCTTTTCCAGCCTTGTCAGCACCTGTCACACGCACACTCAGTTTTGCGGATATTATGGGCATTCTGTCAAAGACTTCTGGGGAAGTAGAAAACACATGAATCTTACTGTTCAATCACCCACTTCCCACACGCAACAATAGCTCATGGGTACCACAGATAACTTTGCCAAAGTTCTCTGCCAAAGTTGAGCACGTGAAGCTTGCAGCTCCCACTACATCGCTCTGACCAAGAAGGGTAAAAGAATAGCAAAGAAACAGCACTAACAAAGTTTAGACCCATAAATTTTGAAGGTCTAGCTACCATATTATTACCCACAAGGGTAAAGGAACAGTACCACTGCTGGATAATTGGAAAGTCCTTGTGTGTCAACCTCTGTGCTTCGTGGCAAGGTAGACTAGCAAACATGCCCAACCTTTACTCACATTCGAGAAAACACTCCCAATAAGATTGCTTGCTCCAAAATCGAAGAGGCACCGTCCTCTGAATCTCGAGAGCCAGACTCCCAACATGACTACTTTCTTAAAAATCGAAGAGAGGGTAAAGGAACAGTACCATTGCTGGATAATTGGAAAGTCCCTGTGTGTCAACCTCTGTGCTTCGTGGCAAGGTAGACTAGCAAACATGCCCAACCTTTACTCACATTCGAGAAAACACTCCCAACAAGATTGCTTGCTCCAAAATCGAAGAGGCACCGCCCTCCGAATCTCGAGAGCCAGACTCCCAACATGATTACTTTCTCAAAAATCGAAGAGACACTGCTCCCCGAATCTCGAGAGCCAGACCCCCAGCATGATTGCTTTCTCAAAAATCGATGAGGCATCGTTTTCCGAATCAATCGAAGAGGCGCTCGCTTTCTCAAAAGCTGGGCTGCTCAGAGACCACGAGGGCCGATCTCAGAAATCGAAGAGGCACCTACTTTTCTAGCCTTGTCAGCACCTGTCACACGCACACTCAGCTTTGCAGAAATTATGGGCATTCTGTCAAAGACTTCTGGTGAAGTAGAAAGCACATGAATCTTACTGTTCAATCACCCACTTCCCACACGCAACAATAGCTCATGGGTACCACAAATAACTTTGCCAAAGTTCTCTGCCAAAGTTGAGCACGTGAAGCTTGCAGCTCCCACTACATCGCTCTGACCAAGAAAGGTAAAAGAATAGCAAAGAAACAGCACTAATAAAAGTTTAGACACATAAATTTTGAAGGTCTAGCTACCATATTATTACCCACAACTGTAAAGGAACAGTACCACTGCTGGATAATTGGAAAGTCCCTGTGTGTCAACCTCTGTGCTTCGTGGCAAGGTAGACTAGCAAACATGCCCAACCTTTACTCACATTCGAGAAAACACTCCCAATAAGATTGCTTGCTCCAAAATCGAAGAGGCACCGTCCTCCGAATCTCGAGAGCCAGACTCCCAACATGACTACTTTCTCAAAATCGAAGAAAGGGTAAAGGAACAGTACCATTGCTGGATAATTGGAAAGTCCCTGTGTGTCAACCTTTGTGCTTCGTGGCAAGGTAGACTAGCAAACATGCCCAACCTTTACTCACATTCGAGACAACACTCCCAACAAGATTGCTTGCTCCAAAATCGAAGAGGCACCGCCCTCCGAATCTCGAGAGCCAGACTCCCAACATGATTACTTCCTCAAAAATCGAAGAGACACTGCTCTCCGAATCTCGAGAGTCATACCCCCAGCATGATTGCTTTCTCAAAAATCGAAGAGGCATCGTTCTCCGAATCTCGAGAGCCAGATACCACAGACCACTTTTTCAAAGTGCTCTGACAGAGTTAAAACATGTGAAACTGGCAGCTCCCACTACCGTGCTATGACCAAGCAGGGTAAAGGAATAGCATTACTACTTGTTGTTAGGGAGACTCCTATATATGTCGACCTCCATCCCCAACGGACAGGCAGACCTGCAAAAATGCTCAACCCTTCATCATATCTGAGAGGGCACTCCCAACGAAGCCTTTCGAAATATTCAGCTTTCTTTCCCCCCGATAATACCTCTGCAAACAAGCTATACTAGAGCAAGAATATCTCATATCATCAGGGTTAAAAGCAAGAGTATCCCATATCATGCTTTTTCCCTGTCTTTTCTTTTGGCCTTGTTTTTACCTGCAAGTCAAGGAGAAAGAGCAATCAGTCAGCACTTGGAATCAAGCTTCCAGCCAGGAACTGACTGCCTGGAACCCCTTACCTGATTACTTACCTGGCATTGCTCTCGAGTACTCATCTTCAACATCTTATGTTTCCAGGGAAGATTCCGCATCTGCTTGAGGAACAGATAGGGCAAGTGCGAAGGATACAAGGAAGCATGTGGAGACAAGTGTAACAGCACACGTGCCGATACATTCATTACTCTGTCAAAAGCAAAAGTATCCCATATCAGCAGGGTGGAACGTACTCTAGATTTGATGGACTTGTTTTGACCCTCAAATTCTTCAGTCGGCCTTATACTCTGGAGGAAACCAGAAAACCCTCCAGCTCAGTTCAAGAATAAGCCTGTGGAAAGTTACTTCTTCAAAAGCAAAAGTATCTCATATCATCTCTTCTCATTTTTCTTCTCTTTATCCTTCATGCTGCTGCAAGATGGGGAGAAGGTGAACAATCAGTCGGAGCTCTGATTGCTTACCTTGTCTGTCACCTCTTTCAGCAAACCCCCTAGCTCGGCGACTTGGGGGACTCCTACTACATGGTTTGTATCGCGCTTGACCAAGCCTGAAACTACAAGTAAGCTTCAAGTGAAATTGATACATTACCTTGTGCATCTCCACCAGTTAAAGATACCACCCCTGGATGGAGGAAGAGTACTTCCAAAGAAGATGCCACATCTACCTATGAGACAGATAAGGCAAGTCAAGACGACACCACACTCCGATACTTAGAAGTTTCGTGATTACGAGATCATTCTCCCACAATATTTCCTAATGTCATTTGTACTAAATCATTCACTTGTACTCACTAAATGAGAGCTTGAACCTATGTACTTGTGTAAACCCTTCACAATTAATGAGAACTCTTCTATTCCGTGGACGTAGCCAATCTGGGTGAACCACGTACATCTTGTGTTTGCTTTCCTATCTCTATCCATTTATATACTTATCCACACTAATGACCGAAGCAATCTAGCGAAGATCACAAAAAGCGATCGTTTTCGCTACCTAGGATCTATCTTGCAAGAGAACGGAGAATTAGATGGAGATCTCAACCATAGAATACGAGCTGGATGGAAAGAGTGCATCCGGCGTGTTGTGTGACCGTCGTAGGCCACTGAAGCTCAAGGGAAAATTTTATAGGACGGCAATAAGGCTAGCGATGTTGTATGGCACAGAATGTTGGGTGGTGAAGCATCAACACGTACACAAAATGGGTGTAGCGGAGATGAGGATGCTTCGTGGGATGTGTGGGCACACGAGAAAGGATAAGATTGGGAATGAGGATATCCGAGGTAAAGTAGGAGTAGCCGAAATTGTAGGAAATATGAGAGAAAATCGGCTCCGGTGATTTTGAACATGTGCAAAGAAGGCCGACTGACGCTCCGGTTCGAAGATGTGACTACGGGACAGAGGTTCAGGGCCGAAGGGGTAGAGGAAGACCTAGGACAACTTTGGAAGAGACTCTAAGAAAAGACTTAGAGTACTTGGATCTAACGGAGGACATGACACAAAACCGAGCGCAATGGCGTTCTAGGATTCATATAGCCGACCCCACTTAGTGGGAAAATGCTTTGTTGTTGTTGTTGTTGTTGTTGTAATATGAGGGTGGATCCATGTGCACTCATAGAATTAATTGTAAGTTAATATGAGGGTGGATCCATTGGCCATTTTGATTTTGATAATGCATTTTTGCTTGCCATACACAATTAATTACTTAATTTGTCTTGGGATTTTTTTTAATCAAACGATAGTCTATATTAAATTCATTTAAACTATGAATTGGGGATTCAAACTCTATGTTGGCAATTTGCCAATGAGTTGATTCTGCTTCGTGGGTATTTGTTTTTTGTCTGCTCGCGTCCACAGCTTCTTGGTTAAGAATGTTTTTTTGAATTCCGCTTCCCTAAAAATATAACGGACCCGTAAATAGGACACTCAGAACTAAAAGGTAAGCCAGCGCCAAAGAGATTTGATTTATTGATCACAAGTGATAAAATGCCACGTGTCAGTCCGAAAACGATTAGGGAAAAATCCAGGATTTGTGCACCACAAAATACTCAAAATCCCAGAAGGACCGAGAACCTCAACTTGTACAGCATTCGCTTGCCAAATGCACAAAGGTTGTTAATCAAAACACTTTGTATTGGTCTTTCCAGAAAACTTTTAAGGGGAGTCTGAAATTCTCACTCGTCTTGTGCTTCAAAAGTGGTGGAGGAAATGAGAACAGCCTCACTTACCGGTTGGAGCTTCTCCTGGACGCATCAGCGGCAAGCAATTCCTTCCCACAATTTGGTTGTTCAGTCTTCATTGGAGCATGGAAATTGCAGGACAAAAGTTGGCTCAAGTTCGACAGAGAGTGGCTTGGTTGATGGAGAAGCTGAGAATTTCTCCGGGATTTTGAAGAGACGATCAGTGTTGCTTTCTGCAGGAGCTTCTTTGTTTTCTTCTCAAGTGTTGGGTTTTCCGAGAGAGGTATTGGCAGTGGTGAAACAAGGTCTTCTAGCCGGCCGGATTCCCGGTCTGTCCGAACCGGATGAACAAGGTTGGTATCCTTCATCTTACACTGCTCGTAGCAAGTTAGCAGCAAACAATAGTTAAGAGAAATAAGGAAAAACTATATATAATGTAGAAAACTGATTTCAGCACGCTCCTGTTTATTTCTAGCCTTCGGATTGAATGAACTAAAAGAGAATCAAGGACAAAAATAAATAGGGTGTGCAGAAGGAGAAAAAGAGTGCGGAAATCATTTACCTATTGTAAATATTCTCTTTCAAAATCTACACATTTTAGTTGTACTATGAGATATTGTGTTATCCTCTGCTGCTTTTGATTAAAAAAAAAAAAATTATATCGTGTTATCCAGACAGTATTTGGACCATATATCACGTTTCACAAATACTATGAATATTTGCATACATTTGAGCATAATCCATTATCCATATGCATAGACTGTCCCTTTTGAAAATTAAAAGTTCACAAGGCCAAAGGAATTGGTATTTCAAGACAAAAATTGCTTTTATCTGCCTTTGATTATATGTAAATGGTCTCATTCACTGGTAAGTATATGCTTAGACAGGTTGGAGGACATACCAAAGACCAGATGAGAAGTCCGGAGGGCATGGCGTTGGTTGGAGCCCTATCATCCCTTATCGCTTTTCAGTTCCTCAAGATTGGGAAGAGGTAATAATCAAATCTGTTAAAGCCAAGAGCTTGTGTTGTACATGATATTGGTGTTGCTAAAGAACATGAAAGATTTAAAATTGAGTTATCCTTTCTTGCATCTTCTCCTTCAAGAAATCATGTTTTACCTTCTGTCTGAGAACTGCCTCAATTTTCCATATTTGTCTTCTTTTCCATGCAACAGGTTCCAGTATCAATAGCGGATCTAGGCGGTACAGAGATCGATTTGAGATTTGGTAGCCCAAAGGAGGGACGCATTTCTGTCATTGTCGCTCCTGTTCTGAGATTTGCAGATAGTGAGTCTTGATATAAATCAAGATTTTTCCTTTTATTTCTGCAACATGACAGAAAAACTCAGATGCCAGTGCAGTTATATTAGCTGGGTCAATCTTTAACATGAAATTTAAACTCGTGTTGTGACTCACAGATTTAGATGGAGATGCCACAATTGAGAAAATTGGACGTCCAGAGACGGTAATCAATGCGTTTGGACCCGAAGTTATTGGCGAAAATGTTGAAGGAAAGGTTATGAGCATAACTGTTGTACAAGACTCTGGAAGAACATATTACCAGTATGAGTTGGAGCCACCTCATGCTCTGATAACAGCAACTGCAGCTGGGAACCGCCTGTACTTGTTTAGCGTAACTGGAAGTGGTACGGATACTTTTTCTACTTTGACATGCTTCTTATTATGAAAAAAAAAATGATTCAATAGCCATACCTGAAGACATAATAAATGCATACTTGCTTTGGATTTTGTAGGTCTTCAATGGAAGAGGCATTACAAGGACTTGAAGAAAATAGCCGACTCCTTCCGTGTCGTCTAAGTGATTTTTTGTAATCTGAGGTAGCATAAAGATAAAATCCTTCATTTTGATTTTCATAAGGGGAAAAAGAAGGAAAGTCTGTGCAGTATAGATGAGTTCTTTGTCACGACAATTGGCAAAATTGTGTTGAATGTGCAGAATACATTGTTGCTAAAATCTCTTTGAAGATCCATTGCTCTGATTTCATGTTCAGAAGTAGATACAAGCTGCCACTCCAGTTTTATTCAATGCCTAAACCGACCATTTCCGTTATCCATCGCTGTGATTTCATGTTCAGACGTAAATACTCCTCTGATTTTACGGATAAGCCTGACATTCTGCTCCCAATCAATTCTTTGCTCAGTATAAGGTTGTTTGAAAAAAGGTGTTTGAATTCGTTGAAAGAAATCATCTGCGGGATCGCCAGAACTAAGCTTCCTTTCAAACACTATGTTGGCATGCAGTAACTAAGGCGGAAGCTACCACCATGTCTTAAGCTGCTGCTCTTCCACAGAGCAATGGTTTACCTAGAAGTACCATATACACGTTATGTGCCACTGGGCACAAATGAACTGCGAGCCGGTGTCTTTTCAAAGCCTTCACTTATCATGTCAATCCTCGTCCGTTCAGCTTTCTCCCATCTATCACAGGCAGCATATATATTTGACAGAAGCACATAATGTGAATTATCACCTGACCCAACGTTTGAATTGAGGGTGCTAATATCCTTCACTACCTTTTCCGTCATCTCCATATCCATATAAATCCGGCATGCTCCAAGCATAGCCCCCCAAACCATGTCGTTTGGTTTGATTGGCATTCTCTTGATTAAAGCATAAGCCTCTCTTAATCTTCCTGCCCGTCCATAAAGGTCAACCACGCATCCAAAATGCTTAATCCCCGCTACCAAACCATAGTCCTCCATCTTGGAGAAAATTTGTATGCCTTCATCCACAAAACCCCCGTGTGCACAAGCCGACAGAACAGAAATAAAGGTTATATCATCAGGCCTTTCATTTGAATCTTCCATTCTTCCAAATAATTCAAGAGCCTCTTTGCACTGTCCGTGAATGGCCAGTCCCAAAATCATAGCATTCCAACAAACAGTGTTCCTCTCAGTCATCCCCTCAAAGATCAACCTAGCATTCATCAAATCGCCACATTTTGCGTACATGTCTACAAGTGCATTCAGAACAATCTGACTAAGCTTTATCCTTCTATGGCCTAACATACTATGTATATCCTTGCCAATGTCCAACAGCCCAGACTGAGCACAGGCAGATAAAACACTCACAAAAGTAAATTCATCTGGCTCAAAGCCTTCGGCTTGCATTTTGTGAAATGAGTTCAAAGCTTCTTCGCAAAATCCATTTTGCGCATAGCCAGATATCATCGAATTCCAGTTCACCAAGTTCCGGACTGGGATTCTGTCAAAGATGAACTTGGCTTCCTTAACATCACCTTTCTTGCAATACCCAGAAATCATCGATGACCACACAAAGAAATTACGCTGCAGCATTGCCCCAAAAACTTCCCTTGCCGCCTCCATCTGCCCATTGCTAGAATACCCATCAACCATTACAGTCCACACAACAACATTCTTCAACTCCTGCGGAACCTGATCAAAGAACCGCCTAGCACTAACAGTGTCTCCACTCCTCGCAAACCCGTCGATCATCTCAACCCAAGTCACAGATGTCCGCATAGACATCTTCTCAAACAAAAACAATGCAGATATTTTATCCCCACTTCTCAAGTACCCACCTATCATCGCATTCCATGTGACCACATTTCTCTCAGGCATATAATCAAACACTTTCCGGGACTCAAAAACTTGCCCGCATTTCGCATACATGTCAACCAATGACGTGCCAACCAAGACATCAGAATTCATACCAGACTTGATAGACTCGGCGTGCAATGCCTTCCCACGATTTACGCACGAAAGAGAAGCACAGGCCTTGAGAATCAAAGGAAGAACGCCTAAAATGTAGATTCCTTGACGCCGAATTCGGGTGTACACAAGAAGCGCTTTTGCGGGTGATCCTTGAGAGAGGTGATTCCTTATAATGTAAGACCAATTTGCAGGATTTGGTTTTTCCGTTGTTGTGCAGAAATCATGGATTTGTTTGAGGAACTTTGGATTTGAGGGGATTTGGTTTTGGTTGTTTTGAAGAGGGCAGTGGGGATTTCCATGTGGGATTTGTGACATAGTTTGTGATTCGAAGTGTTTTGTTTGTAGTTTCCACTTTCCCACTGGAATTTAAACGATGCGCAATTTGGACGGAGATTGGTTCTCTTTTCTCCGCCGTCATCCGCCGAAGAGGGATTTTTTAGGTAATCTCTCACTTGTTATTTAAACTTCACAAATAATTTAATTGTTCACTACGAATTTTTTATATTAAAAGAAAACCCCTTAAAACTTAAAAATCTCTCACTCAAATTCAATCGTAACTTAATGCAAATATGAATTGCATTTCCAATCCTCTCTATCAATTTTTTTTTCTTCTTAAAATTAAAAAACTTATAGTCACTTAGTACTACGGTTTAGTGGTATTGTTCTTCACTTATAAATGAGAAGTCTTAGGTTTAATTCTCGCCAAACACAAAATTGAACCACAATATTATGGCAAACTCGTTATAAAGCTTAGTGAACTCCTCTAGTAAATACTATCATTTGTTATAATAAAAAATAAAAAAATAAAAAAAACCAAAAAACTTGCTGGGGCTTCAAGAAGGAGGCAGGACTTTGTGGGCTGGAATATGTTATTGAGCCCTTGGGCCACAAGGCTTGTGGTGGGTTTATGTTGGACCAACCATTATTCTCTTTAGAGAGAGGGAGAGATTAACATACACTAGACCAATAGTAAATGACGTGGTATACATTGTTGTTTCGGTGGTGATCATCATGTTTAACCAAATTCAGTTACGTAATCTGTTCGCCTTCTAAACTTCCAAAATAGTGAATTGTCGTGGTCAAACCACTAGTTGATTCCTTTTTACAAAAAAAGTTATGTAATCTGTTGTTAGTGATGTGAAAGGAAAATTATGCTTAAATGTCAGCTGTCATCCGTCAAATTCCGTCGTGTATCTTATATGTGTCTATATTCATACAAATTAAAAAACAAGGTTTGTGAATTGTGTCTGCACTGCACCTCCTATATCTGTCTCAATCTTTATTCCCTTCCATTTTGTTTTTCCTACTTAAAATTTCTCAAAATTGTTCATTGTCAATTTACAGAACATTCGTGTTTATAATCAGAATGTTTATATTATAAATCACCCTATAAAGATCACATCTGCAAAAAATCAATTAAAACTAAGGTTGTTTAGTCATCAAATTGTTTAAAAACAAATTAACGGTATTGGTAAAAGCATTACGAACCGTCTATTTGCTACAATATATTGACTAGACAACCTTAGTTTTAATTTATTTTTTGCAGATATAATCTTTAAAATGTGATTTATAATATGAACGGTTTTAATCATAAACACAAAATTCTGTGATTAAAACACTAAAAATTTTGAGTAGGAGCTCCTACTCATCTTTGAATTCGCCTTCATTACAACAGGGCCATTAATGTTACTCAAAAACTTGCACAATTTTTAATACATACATGTAGGTCTAACATATAACAGTAGAACTCATATCTATAAGAAAATGCTTCACTAAAGTGTCAGCTTTACTTACTACATACATACATAGTGGGGATTTGGTGAATTATGATAAACATGTTATGCATGCTCTCTGCACGATATATAGCAACTAAACGATACCAATCAAAAGCATATATGTGATGAAGGAAATTGAAATAACCTTTGTAATACACACACACACACACATACACATGTTGAAAGGTTCCTCTACACACATGTTGAAAGGTTCCGAGTTCTGAGTATTTCTCAACCCGGTTATACATAAGGGGGGATGTACAAGAGCATGAGGTTCACATTATTTTATCCTTTATTACCTGCCATTTGAACAGAAAGCAAACCTACGTAACCATGACAAACTAACAGCGCCATTTGGTGGTGCTAGTTGAAGAAACAGCATATTGTATGACATAAGTTTGCCAAAAAATAGAAAAAATGTATTTGACGTCCATGTTTGAAACTTTCATGCAGTACTTACCTATCTCGTAGGGCACTGCGTACAGAACGGCTATATATTCAAATGAATGATCAACCAAAGATTCACCTTATTAATAACAACTAGTTGCGTCCATAACTTCGATTGCCGACGCAATGTTTATACAAATAAAAAATTGGAATTGTATTGGCCATGAAGCTTGTTTCATTCATTAATCCTCTATCCTATATATACAGGTTGGATGTCGACGATACACTGTGCTACACCTTAAAATCAGTGATGCAAGAGTCCTTCCCCTTTAGGGCAATGTAGCCTTCAACATATTTAATATCATAGACGCAACTATACTCCATGATTTGAACCTTGTCTGAGTCTCATCAATACTGAAATATATATGGTCCTACATGATAATTAAGGGGTTCCCTTTTTTTTCTTTCAAGAGAATTAGCATTCTTTGCATCTTTATATCAATATTTTCTTCCTAAATTATTGTTCTGAACTGTATGTAATCATTTGTAGCAAATAACAGGCAAAAGTTCTTGACCAGTGTATTGTTGAGGGGATTCCACTAGTGTTCAAAATCCAACATTTAATGAAAATTTTCGTGAAAGTTCACTTTTGCTCCAATTTGAACTTTAAAAAATATAAATATAAAAAGTGATGTAAAAAAATATAAAATGTCTTTGAAACATAACAACTAAACATAATATTCAACTTTCAACTTGATGGAGTAATTAGCTTTTTTGTTGGGTGTTAACAGAACCCTAGCTCAAATCTTTGAATTATATATGTACATATATCCACCTGGAACCAATTGACAGTAACCTTACAATAATGATATTTCCAAACTGAATATAATCATATCACTTGGATTGGATTTTCAACTGAAAACGAAAGGATATATATCAGCTCAGGTTATATGTTGTTTAATTCAAAGATTACAACTTTAATTAAGGGGCAACCCCTCTATATACACATGTATTTATGAGATTTGAAATTCTTTTTTTGTCAAACATAAAATTCATTGATAGAAAGAAGATGTTACATGAGATAAACATAAAAACAAGTTGCAATTAGGCCAAAAGGGCAAAGAAGCCCAAACAAAGTACATGATGACTCAATGAGACTTAGTCCTTTAACACAAGTCGTCACCGCCACGTCCACCGTGTACCCCGTCATTCCATCACTCGGGTCAGTGGATTCACCGTTAGCCCCAATGAGAACTTGAAACCTCTTGTAATAAAGTAAAAATGAATATTAGTAAGTGAAATAATATTGGGCCCCCAATATTTGATTGCTCAAGGTCCCTATGTTGGCGTATAATTTGTGTTAAATTGGGTGGTTGTGAGAATTTCTGATATGTTTCTTCTCCCTAGAGCGTACAAATATGTACTGCACAATGCCTTGTTGGGCAAGAACAGTAATAACTCCTAAACCTAATTAGAAATATATACAGCATAAAGCCTTGTAGAGTAAGAAAAGTAATAACTCCTAAACCTAGTTACAGTACGAGTCGGAAAACTATCGATATGGACGCTGTGTCATCTCGGTCATCCGGATTGAGGTCATCTTATGGGTTTGGGTCATCTTTTGGGGTAGTCATCATCTGGGTCGAGGTCTTATATTTTTCAAACCATAATTTCTGGGATGATGGTATTTTTCAGAGTTAGCTAGGGTTTCAAGCATAGCGAAAATCTTAGGATCTCTGTTCCAATACCATGTTAAAATAAGTGTTTGTAGAAATTCTCTGATATGTTCCTTCTACTTGAAAGAGGAAAATATGACTTACAAAGCCTTGTACAGTACGAAAGACAATAACTCATAAAATCCTTCGTAGTAGAGTACTAGAGTCTGCAGAGACTAGAGAGACACCATTCAATGTCGCAAGTCCAGGTACAAATATTCTATAATCCACTGGCAAAAGAAATATAACTTATCTTTAGATGGAGTACTGATGAGCCGACCCTAGTTGGAGGTTTACATTGTTGGAAATTTTGAATAGAAATTTCATTGTCCTACATTGGCCATTACCAAAAGGTTTCCTCACTTTATAAGGCTTTGTTCCTTATAGATAGTGATTGGAGTGATGGATCATGGAGAATGAAATTGGGCTCAACCTTGGAGTTGGGTTTTGAGGTATACTAATTAATTGATAATTAATTATCAAAAGATGGACCTTGGGGTTGGATTTCTGACACTACAGAATCCAAGTCAACAAGTGGCTATGTTTTTACCTTAGGAGGTGCAGCAATATCTTGAAAATCCTCTAAACATAAATGTATAGCTCCTTCCATCATGAAGTTAGAGTTTATAGCCTTAGACTTGGTTGGAGAAGAAGCCGAGTGGCTAAAACATTTTCTGGAGGATATTTGAGTGTGGCCAAAGCCTGTAACTGATATATATATATATATACATTGTGACAATATGACTGCGCAATCAAGGGCCAAAAGTCATGTTTACAATGGAAAGTCACAACACATCAGGCGTCGACATAATACTCTTAAGAAGTTGCTCTCCAATGGAATAATATACAATGATTATGTAAAATCAAAGGAAAATATAGTTGATCCTTTGACAAAAGGCCTACCAAGAGAGCAAATATTATTGGGAACTTTCATGAAAAGGGCTTGGGCTAAGTTTATTTTAATAAAAAACCATACTATAACTTTATTTAATTAAAAAGACTTAAATTTTAATGAAAAACCCTTAAATTTTAATAAAAAGGACAAAAGAACTTAAATTTTTATGAAAAAGATATCATTTTAATAAAAATGACAAAAAAATCTGATGCGCAGACTTACGGTACACTGTTTATAAAACTTACTACACTATTTATGAAACCTAGGACATTGTTTATGAAACTTACTACACTGTTTATGAAAACTTACAACATTGTTTATGAAACTTACAACACTGTTTATGAAAACTTATTACAAGGAGTGCCTTAAAAACCATGCATAAGCCATAGGAGAGACTGCTATAGATGGCTATGGCGAATTCATGCCCAATGGAGAAGAGGGCACCATCGAAGCCCTCAATGGCCTCACCTTTTTTATGGTGGATGTTCTTTTGTGTTGCACATCCTTAGTGGTGTTTGTTAGTGAAAATACTTGCATTCTGCTGATGAATGATTTCAGGTTTTACATAGAGCGGAAAGAGAGAGACGGCTGCTCTACTTCTTTCACCTATAAGACCAGCATTCAAGAATCCAGCTGATGCTGATTTAACGCAAAATGGAAGTCAGTTTACCTTTTTCTTGACTGCTCATGTGGCGACATTCGGCCAATTAGTTGGCTTCTCCTCTTCTGATACCGAAGCAGTAAGTTTTGAATCACTCGAAGAGTTGTGCGACCTCTATGAGCTTCGGAAACATCTTTCTCATCTTCCTGTGGTTGCTTGCCTCTTCGTCTTCTTCTACCTCCAATTCCCTTTGCTTTTTTGCTTCTCTACTGAAGCAGTAATTTAGTTCCAAGGACTGTTGTACGTCCTGGCTATACATTTTATTTAGTTGTTCCAATTAATTTATTCTGCTTTCAGGAGGTTTATAGGAATGCTGAAAGCCTACTCTCTGCTGCCTTCGCTGAGTGGGAAGTTATTCTTTGTACAACGACAAGCCTGGATCAAACTTTTATTATGTATTTTTTTTAATTTTTTTTTCTCTTGTCCTTATTATTAAATAAAGTTAGTAGGTAGATTTTGGTTAAAACTCAAAGTTTTGAAACCCTTTTCATTAGTTTTCCTAATATTATTTACATCGAAGGGTTCAATAGGCAAACTGGTTGAGTTTGATTCAAAGGTTGAACACATAACTTACCCATTCTTATGATAAAATGTGTGTTGTCTGTTGAGTTCGAGAAGTTATGTATTATACATTTAATAACATTAATATCTTGTTATCAAGAGGAATATGGTAGACTATTCTTAATTAATGTCACATATATAGGAGTAAATAGGACCGCATTTATGAGAATTGAAATGGCTAAATTCTCTAAAGCTCCTACGAAATCCGAGATTTGTTCAGGGCCAAAATGAACACAAACGTGTGGCAGACATGATATGTGTGTAGCATATTGTCTTGGTTTACTACTGTGGTGAACAGTTCAAGATCTTCCACATCCAATGCGTCACCAAGTAAACCTGATATGCTTTCACTAGGGTAAGTTTAAGTCCAAAAGACACTTCACCCTATGCATATCATGTATATTCTTTCTCAGTTTTAGGCAGCCTAGTCATACATTTCCATTTCCATTTGAATTCAAATGTGGGGTATTGTTGGAGTTTGAATGAAATTTCAACTCAAATGTAGGGTATTGTTGGAAATTTTGAGTAGAAATTTCATTGTCCCACATTGGCCATTACCAAAAGGTTTCCTCACTTTGTAAGGCTTTGTCCCTTATAGATAGTGATTGGAGTGATGGACCATGAAGAATGAAATTAGGCTCAACCTAGAGGTTGGGCTTTGGGGTGTACTAATTAATTTTCAAAAGATGGGCCTTGGGGTTGGATTTCTAACACTACAGAATCCAAGTCGATAAGTGACTATGTTTTTACCTTAGGAGGTGCAACAATATCTTGGAAATCCTCTAAAGAATGGAGTTAGAGTTTATAGCTTTAGACTTGGCTAGAGAAGAAGCCGAGTGGCTAAAATATTTTCTGAAGGAAATTCGAGTGTGGCCAAAGCCTGTAACTGCTATATGTATACATTGTGTCAGTATGGCCGCACAATCAAGAGCCAAAAGTCATGTATACAATGGAAAGTCACGACACATCATGCGTCGGCATAATACTCTTAAGAAGTTCCTCTCCAATGGAATAATATATGTGGATGCAAATTTCTTCTTCCTTGTTCTTGGACAAAATTGCACTTACAAAACAAACAACACCTTAGGTCAAGGCCAAGAGTCTCACGCGCCCACGATGAATGGGGGGGGCTTTTGCTGAAGAACCTCTTATGCCAAAGTTTGAATTTTGAGGGAAAAGTGTGTGGAGAATTTAGAGAATTTAGCAAGAGTGTAGAACATAGGTATTGGAGAAAATGAGGGTGTTTATATAGGGGCGTGGCTGGCCCCTTTAGGAGGATGGGGACCGGCCACTTGGATGGTTTTTTGGGTATGATTCATAATTTGTTAGCTAATTAATAAATTAATTGAGTAATAAATCAATTAATTAGCTAATTAATATAATTTGAAAGGAATGATTTGGGGATTACCTTGTGGAGAAGATTTGATGAGGATGGATGAAATAAGTTTTGAATAATTACCTATTTTGAGCACTTTTGACCTTGATTAAGTCATGATTGTCCACTGTTCGCGTGTAGGAGTTCCGGTATTCCTCGAGGGTAATTTTGTCTTTTTCACCCAAAAATCCACATGTCACCTCCATATTTTTCTTGATTAGTTTTTGCTCCACAATATCCATTGATTATGTAAAGTCAAAGGAAAATATAGCTGATCCTTTAACAAAAAGCCTACCAAGAGAACAAATATTATTTACATCAAGGGAAACCTAACCTAACTGATTAGAGATCCCATGGTCTAGGTTCAATAGGCAAACTGGTTGAGTTTGATTCAAATGTTGAACACACAACTTACCCATTCTTATGATAAAATGTGTGTTGTCTGTTGAGTTCGAGGGGTTATGTATTATACATTTAATGACATTAATATCTTGTTATCAAGAGAAATATGGAAAACTATTCTTAATTAATGTCACCTATATAGGAGTAAATGGGGCCGCATTTATGATAATTGAAATGGCTAAATTCTCTAAAGCTCCTACGTAATACGGGATCTGTTCAAGGCCAAAATGAACATAACTGTATGAATTGACGTGTGGCATACATGATATGTGTGTAACATATTCTCGGTTTACTACTTCGGTGAATAGTTCAAGATCTTCCACATCCACTGCATCACCAAGTAAACCAGATATTCTTTCACTAGAGTAAGTTCAAGTCCAAAAGACACTTCACCCGATGCATACCATGTCTATTCTCTGTCAGTTTTAGGCAGCCTAGTCATACATTTGCATTTCCATTTGCAATCAAATGTGGGGTATTGTTGGAGTTTGAATGAAATTTCAACTCAAATGTGGGGTATTGTTGGAAATTTTGAATAGAAATTTCATTGTCCCACATTAGCCAATACCAAAAAGTTTCCTCACTTTATAAGGCCTTATCCCTTATAGATAGTGATTGGAGTGATGAACCATGGAGAATGAAATTAGGCTCAACCTTGGGGTTGGGCTTTGGGGTGTACTAATTAATTGATAATTAATATATAATTAATAGGGCAAAAGACTGTTTACTACCCTCAAGTTTCATGATTTTCAACATTTAGTACATCAATTTTTTTTCATCCCAGAGTCATACCTAAAGTGTTAATTTTGGGACAGTCTCATACATCCGTTAGTCAAACTATTAGTTCTCCCGATAAGTGATGATGTGGCGCCCATGTGGACAATGACTGGGCGCCACGTGTCATTAAAAAATTTAAAATAATAATAAAAAAAAAACCCTTTTCCCCCTCTCCCCCCGCGCCCCAACCCTAGAAGAAGAAGGAGAAAAAAAAAACAATCTGCAACCCAAAAGAAGAAGGTGGGTCGCGTTCGCGGGGTGGGGGGAAAGCAGGTGGGTCACGAGGGGGACGAATTCCACAGATCCCGTTTGTCTTCCCCACCCTGACCCCCCTCCCTTCTCCCTCTGCACATCTGCACATCCGCACATTCATCCTTCCCTGGGCCTCCAATGGTGTTCTGCAACTCCTTAAACATCAGCGAATAGATCGACGACTGCCTCGCTAACGGCGGCTTATTCCCAAATCCCTTGAAGTTCATGTTGGTCCCCATTTCTCTGTGAAATCTGATCCAACAAACAGAGACCCCAAAAAAAATTCAAATTTTTACTTGTCTTTTCCTATGACTCAGAGCTTCCCTTCAGCTCACGGAACTCAACATTGTCAACTTTCACCCTAAAAAACTAAATCCTATCACAACAGCACCACATCAACCTTCTGGTATTTTTAAATAAAAATTGAAATTTTGAAATAAAATTAAAAGAAAACTGAAAAAAAAGAGAAGATGAAAGAAAAGGGTTGTTTGGCCGCGATTGGGACCGATATGCTCCCGGCCGGCCCACAAATGGTGCAGAACCAGGTTCAGATCATGGATCTGAGCTCTCCAGTAGGTGGTAATACCGATGTGTACGCCGAATCGTAGTTCTAGGTGTCGCCGGAGTCGATCTCCCTCTTGTTGCGTCGTTTTAGAGGAAGCAAGTGTAGATGGTATTTTTAACTCTTCAATATGCTGCCAAAGCTAGAGGATTTCAAAATCTTTATTTTGAATTTTAGATTGGAATTTCTTAACCATAACCACATATGTTTTCAAAAGAATTTTTTGTTCTTGAATCTCTGCAGCTAGGTGAGATTTATGTGGAAGAGAGGGTCGTCGTGCTTCCATCCGAGGACGAGGGACTTGTCGGGTTCCTGGAGCTCGACGGAGTGGACGGCGTTGAGTTCTTGGATGGTGAGGGGGTCGAGAGGGTGGTGGGGGGTGTCGAATCTGTGGTCTTTGAGGCGGCGCGTTAGTATAGGGGGTTTGGATTGGATGCGGTTTTTGGAAGAGCACCAGGCGAAGTTTGGATGTGTAGATGTGCAGAGGGAGAAGGGATAGGGGTTGGGGTGGGGAAGACAAAGGGGATCTGGGTTGCAGATTCTGGTTCTTTTTTTTTTTTTTTTTCTTCTTCTTCTTCTTCTGCTTCTCCTTCTTCCTTCTTCATTCTTCTTCTTCTTCTTCTTCTTCTTTTTCTTCTTCTTCTGGGTTGGTAGACGATTTTTCTTTTTCTTTTTTTTTTCCTCCTTCTTCTTCCTCTGGGTTGGGGGCGCGGGGGGGAGAGGGGGAAAATGGATGGTTTTTTTTTTAATTATTTAATTAATTTTTTTAATTTTTTTTATGACACGTGGCGCCCAGTCATTGTCCACATGAGCGCCACGTCATCACTTAACGGGAGACTTAACAGTTTGACTAACGGATGTATGAGACTGTCCCAAAATTTACACTTTAGGTATGACTCTGGGACGAAAAAAAATTGATGTACTAAATTTTGAAAACCGGGAAACATGAGGGTAGTAAACAGCCTTTTACCCTAATTAATATATAAACCTATTATATATACATTCATCTGCATGACATTTAGAATACAGAAAATATCGAATTCTTCTTCTACAATCCTAAACCTTCTTACTAAGAGAACCACATAGAAATTTGCCAGAAGTCAGTTTTCCGATGCTGGAATTCTAACTTAGATCGTTGAATCCTGGTGAAACAAACGTCCGTAGAACTACAAGCACTGAGTAGGGGCGAAATATCTATTTCAAGGATATTGTAGTACGTAAGCCTCGATCATCAGTTTATCTGTTTAATATTATTTCGTTGTTCATACTCTATTAGGTTAGTTGTTCGCATTTATTATTTATTAACATCTATAAATTTATCATTGATTGTTGATATTTATCCAACAATACTATATTGCACTGGTCAACAAAAGTGAGATGCAATATGGTTAATTTAAACATTGGCACTAAAGAATTTTCTTAGGAGTAGAGACATGTATGGCTATGCGCTGGCTGGAATGTTCTCTTTTATTTGTGACAAATAATGTTGACTGTTATTTATCACCCAATGCATTTTGATTATTAAGCTAATCTTTAACAATCGATTTAGCTTTTTTTAAGAGATTATTTGGGTGAGTGACTTTCAAATTTCAAAGGATTTAGACGAATTGAGGAAAAATTACATTCGAAAACATTACACATGAGAGATTAGTGATACAATATATGGTTATTTCAAAGGTATGTAAGACAAATTTGCAATGACTTCTTTCAAGTAGTAAATTGGTTAAATAGTTAAATGTTGGGGGAGGGAAGAAACTCGAAAGGAATCGAAGATGCATCAAGGTGCATAGGCATTATTATTTTCTGCCACTACGGTAAAACATCATCTACATCATCATTTGGATTAATGTATATAATTTTTGGCAATTATTAGCAGGAATTATCAGTTTTTTATATTTGATTGCAGAAATGATTTAGTCATTATATCAGTGTTGCGTGATTGTTATGTCATTGTAGAGTTCAATATGTCATTGTTATAAAAAAAATTGATCATCTCTACAACTAAATCTCAAAAACTGATCAATAATTATTGTTAACTGCCCTATTGTTTTTGGTAAATGGCCCACAAATTAGGCTTATAACTAACTCTAACTTGTTAAATTAGTTCTCTATATACAAAACCTAAAGCACAAAGCCGATTGAATATTATTTTCCCCACTGCATGCCAATACAAGGCAGACCATGCCAAAAAGGCAACTATTAAGGATTTTTCACATGTTCTTGGTAAATGATAACATTATAGTTTAGAAGAAAAAAAACTTCGAACGAAAAATTTTAGGAGAGAAAAAAAAATTGACTTTGCATTGAGAGAATGTCACCAAAAGAATTTTATAACTAAGAATCAGTCAGAGTATAACAACATTGATAAGTGGAGAAATGTAATTTTTTTTTACCCTCCAATTGAACTTTTTGCTTATCGTATTTTTATATAAAAATTATAGTTATTGGATATGTTTTGTTTTTTAATGGAATATATCTTAGTCATGTAGTATTATGATATGATGATAACTTCAAGTTTTTTATTAAAAATCTCGTAGATGACGAGTTTAATATTAATTTATTCTCTCACCACTTAGTGTAAATTATATCATTGCATAAAAAAAAATACTATTAAGAGGTAAGTATGTTTCACACCATCGAAATCTGGCATCAATTTCAAATGGGTCACAAATTTTTAATTTTATCATGTTGCACCCAAGAGCTTTAACATTTGACCAATTTACTCCTTTTGTTATGTCATCAATTAACGGTCAATTAGATAGACAACCTAACACAAAGTAAATTGGTGAACTGTCAAAACATTTGAGGTTTGCGAAAAAATTAGAACCACAAAACCTTTTTATTAAATAAAACAAAATTTACACCTAACCTCGACTGTGGTTTGTAAAGAAAGTTAAGGTTCTACAATAAAATCAATCGGCAATTTGGGTAGTAACCCAACGTACCTATAAGCCTACGCAAGGTACTTTATCCCATCAATATGAAAATCATTCTCAACTCGCCCCCTCACTTGTACCGAAATTTCAAGCCTAACACATAAACAATACAAACAGGGTAGCGTGGAGCACGTGTGATTGTTGGGCTTCACATGTCACACATGACAATCTTCTCTGATACCATGAATAAAGTTGTGGTTCCACTCTAAAACAGATTAATTAGCAATATGAGTAACCCAACTTACTTATAAATCTATGCAAGGTCACTTCTCCCATCAACGTGAAATTCATTCTCAACAATTTGCTCTAATAAAGGATAATACTTGGGAACTCATTCGTGAGTATGCACCTTTTGATTTTGTCCAATGATATTTTGACACATGTTTTATTGTTTTATAAGATAATGGACATCTTATTAATTTTTAGGGAGTTTTAATGAAATATTTCAGGTACTGTTCATTTTAAACGAAAAATCACATTTTTACATTTCCCTGTTACTATTCACTACACCTTTATTTGTCATTTTTCATTAAAATTAAAGTTTTTGTGGACTTTTCGTTAGTTTTCCTTAATTTTTATTGGTTTTAAAAACAATGAACACATGACATTATTTTGTTAGGCCAAATAAAAAAATGGGTACATAGAATACTCACTTGTAAGTATGTGAGTATGAACAATACTTGACTACTCAATGATGAGTAGGAACACCTAGTAAAAAAATTTCATGTTCAAATCATAGAGTTTCGTGCTTATAATGAGAACCGTTCATA
Source organism: Malus sylvestris (assembly GCF_916048215.2). Lineage (NCBI taxonomy): Eukaryota > Viridiplantae > Streptophyta > Magnoliopsida > Rosales > Rosaceae > Malus > Malus sylvestris. The sequence continues at coordinate 2,578,339 of NC_062264.1, read as the reverse complement.
TTATGAATTAGTCTATAAAGATCATCTTTGCAAAAAAAATGAAATAAAACTAAAGTCGTTTAGTCAATCTATTATAGCATATACATAGATAGTTTGTAATGCTTTTACCAATTTCGTTCAAATGTTTTTATACAGTTTGATGACTAAATTACCTTAGTTTTAATTAAGTTTTTGTAGAAGCGATATTTATAGATTGATTTATAATATGAACGAGTCTAAACATAAATACGAAAGTCTATAAATCTGACAAAAAACAGTTTTAAGTAAAAACTCATACTCATCTTTGAATAACAAATATTATTCCCTAATAAAGCATATAATGATACAATTTTCACAACTAGCAAATCACATCCCTAGAGTAATTTAATGGGCGCCGTTCGCATGCAACCTCTCTTGTTTTGAAATATTTGGGTGCTTCTAGCATAGGCTAGGTACATAGTAGGGACCCCCACACACCATGCATGAATAGATGATTTGCTTCCTTAATTTGCACTTTTCTCTTCTCCCAAACTGTAATTCCCTTTAAATATCAATGACTTGAAACGCCCCTAGAATTGGAGGGTTATCGAAAAGAGTGTGTCAATCGCTTATTTCAACTTTCATTCGAATCTCTTGGCACAAATACCCCACACAACTTTTTTTTTTTTAATGACTACCTAATTTAATCCTCAATTTTGTTACTAAATAATTTTTTATTACTACACAATATGGTATTTCGTTGTCATGTTGTTAATTTTTTGACATACAAAGAGCTAAAGTATTGAGTAGAATGGCAATCTAAACTATTCCCTTCAATTTCTTAAGGGAACTATTCCTAAAGTTGGATTCTAGATTTAAAACTGTACAATCTCAATTTGTGAGTCACTAGCTCTGTAGGCGCGACTTTCATTATGTCATGTTAGTAGTTATGAAATGTTCAATTTGTGCTTGGCAAATAGCATGCATGCAAAGTTTGTGAATTCTAGGCAGATGAGAGAGATAATGAACTAGAGAGGGAGTAGGCCGCGGGAACGAGAGATTTTTCAATGTGATCAGAACACGGGATAGTACATCACGTGCCACTATCTAAATGGTGGGATATGTGTGTTAAAATGTTAATAACTAAAAAAATAAATTTTCTCACCACTTACCTAAAAACACATGGTATATCACCCATGTTCCCGTAACAATGAAAAATTTCTCCGTGGGAAGAAAGTCCAGTAATCATTGTATGAGAATAACATTACTAGAATTTCTTGCGCTGCCTTCTATTAATTTGTACTTAAAAATAAAAAAATAAAAAAACTGTATACATACCACAACAATACATTATTGACAGGTATATAAAACTGGAAATGAAGCTTAGATGTATGGTTTGCCAAATTTCATCTTTGGTATATATTTCCTTTTTCATGATCCATTAGCAATATAATTGCAATCCATTATTTACACATTTCAAAGCCATATTTATATATGTCCATCTAAACTGTAATATTAATCAAGACTATATAAAATGCCTACATGGCTGTGAAAAATTTCATCTTACTAACTTGACTTATAGACACTGAGTTTACAAGGTTTATTTATGGAGACTTAGTTCCAAAACGAACAGGAACGCAATCATGTTTTTAATCATACACCTCCCAAAAGGGTAACGCTAGGCAGATCAATTTTTTAGACCAAATTTGCAAATCAAGTGATGTATCACCAATAAAAAATAAGCACGTTAATCAACACTTAAGTAATAATTCAATCATCAACAACCATATATATCATATAGTGTACAGACTAAATATAGTTTAAATAAATAGTTTTCCTAACATTATCTATACCAAAATGACATTACAATTAAAATAAACCAATTACCAACATTCCCAACAGTAAGTAGTTGTAACTTGTAACTTTCATGTCTTGATCATGTCAAAGAATTATATAATTTTATTTGGAAGACAGTTGTAGCTAGTTCACCTTTTTCGCATTACCTAGTCACAATTTTGGCAAATCTCTCGATATTCAGAGTTCATTTACGTGGGAGAGTTATGCAAGTCCTGAGCTGCAAGCAACTGGTTTTGCATGGAAATCCTATGTCCTGGAAAGCTGGCTCGTTAGTTGTGCTTTTCTTCCATTCGTTATTTTAATTTTGATTTTAATTTTATTTATTCATTCCCTGATCAATTTTTGCGTATAAATGGCTCTATAGTTAGCTAGTTTTTTTCAGAATCACCTTCGAATGAAATAAGTTTGATTTGTTTCTATCTTTAATACTAATTATCTGAGAGATTTTCCTCATCTGTGCTGAGTGTGCTCTCTTCTCTTCTGCATGAAAGCCTTTAGAATATTTGGCGTTGAAGAGGTTATGAATATTCCCAAGTTCTTATTCAGAGTAATCTTTGGTTAGTTTCAACTTAATTTTCTTTTCTCTCTGTGTTTCCCTTTTCTTTTTTTTTTCTTTTTTTCTGATTACGGATTTCCTCCTTACTTTGATGTAGGAAATGCAATTGCTTTGTTCCAGTTCTTGGCACCAACGTATGCATACTATACTTAGATATTCTAAAAGAGAATTGTTACTGGCACTCTAAAATTCTCTTTGAGCACTCTAAACTTTCTATATTTAGAAAAAAAATACACTTGTGAGGAATGCAAAATAAGATTTTTTTTTTAGTGTTAATAACAGTTCCCTTCTAAAATGTGAAACTATATTTCCTTCTTTTGTTTTTCTGCGAAGGAACTGTGAAATAATTATTTGAACTAATAGTTGCGATGTAATATTACAATAGGGATGCATTTAAAAGGATCATGATGAAGAATAAGTTCACAGAGCAGTTCTTCTTGGGCATCCCATACCTGATGACTCTGCTCAACTGCCTCATTACAACCGCTTGGTATAAATTCACTTCTTTAGTTCAATATATATATATAAACCTCTCATTTATTTAATTGTGTGCATATATATGAGGAGAAAGATAGCTTGTGTTGCTATACTCGGCTTGTTAGGATTTCTACTCGAAAGACTAAAAGTGATTTTTAAAAGACTAAAGCATTTCCGATTATGTTTGAAAAGTATCTGAATGAGCTTCTAACTCGTAGAAGCACTTTATGAAGCAGCACCTGCAAGATGCTTCTTCGTAAAGCATTTCTAAATGCTTTTTTAATAAGCACTTTGACTTTTAAGGAAAATTCACAAGTTTTTATATTAAAAGAATTTTCGCAACATCGCTAATGAGCATAATTGCTTTTTAGAAAAGCAATTCTAATCGACTCTACCTAAGAATTTGCAGCATTGATCTAATTAATGTTGCATAAATATATATATATATATATATATGCTAATTATTAGTGACATAATTGATTAGTTTGTATTTAATTTTTATCTATTGTGAATTAAATAGTTTGTAAAAATCCAACAGGTATTGCCTGCCATTTGTGTCTCCACGCAGCATATTGGTATCGACAGTCAATACTATCGGGGCAGCTCTTGAATCCATATACCTGTTGATCTTCGTCACATTGGCCCCCAAAAGAGAAAAAGAAAAAATTATTGAGCTCCTCACTTTTGTGCTCTCTTTTAAGCAACAGTAGAACACTAATTAATAAGCTAAAAGAAATCCGAAGCATATGAGGAATAACTTTGACAATTAGAATACTATCCACACATCTTTTTTTATCTTCTACATTTATATTTTAATTTTTGGTTGTCAGATCAAATCTTTTAAAATCAAATGATATAAATTAACAAAATGTATGTGAAAAATGAAAAAGAATGTGTGGATAACACGACCTCCTTATATGAAATCTTCACGCGCTTGAGTGAAATATTTTGTAACTTCTTTTGGGGCACAAAGGATGATTTGCAACATGCATATTATTTGTAACATGTATGTTGTAACTATATTTATTAGGTTTTTAAGTTAATAAATATTTCATTAATCAAATAAAATGACTATCAAACAAAATGACTAACATCATTTATTAGGAATATAATTTTGGGATTACACACACAACAAAAAGACAATATAAAACCTACCTTACATAACCACATCTAACTAAACGAAAAGGTAACACTCAAGAGGACAAAACCTTGCATCACTTTTTGATGAACTTGTAAAAGATGACGCTCCTTCAACAAAGAAGCCCTGCTATATGAGATCACAAAAATGTCTTCATAGTCCTTGCTAGGCAAATGAACTTCAAAACCACAACCGAAACAAAACAAAAAAATGATCCAAGACAAAATAAACTCTTCAACGGTACAATTCTCGATCTCAAGAGACTCACACCTAACCAACAAGAAAGATAAGTTCACAAAGCCTAAGCCTTACAGGCTGAACCTAACACTGTGAAGGAACACAAAGGTAAACATCATAACATCACCTGAAGACTTTACAACGACATCAAAACATGATTGTAAATCCCTCGAACAACTACAACAATCCACGAAGGAATGACCACACCACCCTTTGATGATCTCACAATCGTCGGCAAAAAACATACTTTTAGTCTTCTCTAATAAATGTTGAGATTCCTCTACATAATCATTGCCAACCACACAAACCAAAAAATCACCACCTCATACTTGAACAACTGTCGCTTTAAGATTCGAGGTTGAGCAGTAAATCATAGCTGCTACAAAAGCTCTCATCCTCACAAAAAGAGAATAACCATAACCACAATCACAAAGGTCTTTCTTGAAAAAGTGATAGAGAGACCACTACCAAAAACAAAAAATAAAAGAAAAGGAAAAGACCAAGAAGATTGACACCGACCCCAAAGCCAAAGGCTAGAGTTGGGAATGGAAGCTTTTTCTTTGATTTTTTTTTTCCTCTCGAGGATAGAATTTGTTAGGATGAAACATCGTCTATTATTTGATTAGGTCTATATAATATATACTAGCCGATGAGCACACACCATGTGTGTGTGAACAATTTCATTTTGTTTTTTGTTTTTTTATTAAGGAGTGTGATTAGTTTTTAAAATTTTAAAAAGAGTATGAAAAAAATGATGGTGTGACAAATTCTCTTAATAAGTGCATATTTTATCTTAATATTACATAATTACTTTTTTTTAGTCCTCCTTATGTAAATATTTTGTATCAAAAGTGAGGGTAAAATAGAAAAAATAGGGATATGATTGCCATTTTGTCATAGAGAGGGTAAAATAGGGAAAATAGGGATATGATTGTTATTTTGTCAAATGGTACAAAATTACTATTTTGCCCTCCTCATGTCAATATTATGTATTCAAAAGTGAGGGCAAAATTGGAAAAAGTGAGAAAAAAGTTGACAAGGGCTCTTCTCTTAAGAGCAAGTCCACCTATGGTGGTTGCTCGGGGGACAGGCTCCAGGAAAGGGCCCGAGGGCTGGTTGGTAGGCCTCCAGCCTTGGAGAGCCCGAGGGTCAGAAGGGTGGGGAATCGACAGGCTTATGGCCCGAGCCCGTGACGTCAGGCCTGGGTCCGGCTTTTTTTTTTTTTTTTTTTTTTTTGTCAGGCACATGCCCCTCACTCACGAGTGGGGGCGCGTCGCCCGACAGGAATTCAGGGCACGGGCCCATGCGCCCAGAAAACCCAGTTACCGGTAGGAAGCCACATGGCTTCCCACGGTCCGTTCGAACGCAACGGCTTTTTAATACGAGCCGTCCGATTTGCAACGGTAATTAAAAAAAAACCTAATTTTATGTCAACCGTTCAATCTGAGATCAACGGTTGATATTAATCTGCTTTATAAATTTAAAAAAAAAAAGAAAAAATAGTTTTAAAATTAAGAAAAGTTACCGTTGTGACACGTGGCACAATCTAGAGTGTTGGAATTCAAATTTTTTAAAATCCAATGGCAGAGATTAATTATTTGAATAAAAATTTAAAAAAAAATTGTAAAAAATTTGTAAAAAATTGTTTTTACTTTTCTATGAATACCACTTCTTCTCCATCTACCTTACACCAAAATTTCATATTTTCTCCACTACTTTCAATCAAATTCCTATCTTTCTCTCAAAGTTTCAATCCAATTTTTTTCCACAAAATGACTACTGATGCAAGTACGAATTGGTCGCTTCTTGAAGATGTTGCGTTGTGCACTAACTGGGTTGAAGTTACTCATAATTCCCTTACAGGTAATGAGATGCAGTTGCGAGAAATGTGGAGTTTAATTCATACCAAATTTCTTGAGCAAATGAGTGGGAAAAGAACCAAAGAATCGATGTCCAGTCGTTGGAAAATACTTAAGTCATTCCTTTAGTACGTGGAGAGATGCCTTAACACAAGCTAGTAGTATGTTCGAAGTGGGGCGGATGAGGTAAGAATATAATATAATTATTTGTTTGTATTATTATTTTGTTACCTAATTTGATTATAATTATTTGTTTGTATTATTTATTTGTGACCTAATTTCATTATTATTATTTGTTTGCATTATTTATTTGTGACCTAATTTCATTATTATTATTTGTTTGTATTATTTATTTGTTACCTAATAATTTCATTATTATTATTTGTTTGTATTATTTATTTGTGACCTAATTTCATTATTATTATTTGTTTGTATTATTTATTTGTTACCTAATAATTTCATTATTATTATTTGTTTGTAGTATTTATTTGTTACCTAATAATTTCATTATTATTCATTTGTAGCAACTTCAAGCACAAGCATGGTATGCTGCCAAAATCAAATCAAGAAACAAATCATTCCACTGGTGGGAATGTTGGAATATTGTTAAAGATTGTCCTAAATTCAAAGTTGTGCCTGTTGGCCCAGAAGTATGCATGAACAGCACCCCTCTACACAACACCTTTGTACACAGCACCCCTCCACACTCTACACCCGATCATGGCTCCCATGTTGATGAAGAAGATGGAGAAGAAGTGCCTAAAACGCCCATTCCTGAACAAGCGTCGGGATCGACCCGTTATCCAATTAGGCCTCAAGGTAAGAAGGCTTCAAAGAGGAAAGGGAATGCTTCCAAGAATGATTATGAAAAGTACAAGCAAGAACTTGCTCATCAAGGTGAATTGACGTTGGCGCGGGAATTAGCGAAATATGAGGCTGAAAAGGCTAGAGATGAGGCAAAAGCTGCAGCTATTCAACAAGCATTTCAAGCTAAACAGAGGGAAATATAGCTACTTAGGCAAGAAAGGGAGTTGCTTAGAGAAGAAAGAATTGCACAACGAGATCGTGACATTATGAACACGCATTTAGAAGGGATGTCTCCAAATTCTAAATATTTTTGGCAGTCGGAGAAAGCGGATATGGTGCAAAGGAGACGTGCAAGAGAAGCGAGATCAAGACAAGATGGTCCTATCACAACAAGACAAGATGATCCTAGCACCACAGATTGGTTAAGTGATGATGAATAGGGTACTTTTTGTAATCGGAGCCCATAGTTTTCCAATCACTTTGGGTTGTAATTTATTATTTATGTTGTTTCCAATTTATTGAAGTTAGTACTTTATTTAAAGTGAGAGTACATTTATTTAATTTCATAATATATTTATCCTAATAATAGAATCTTTATTCATCAAATTGTTCACGTATAATGAAATTATAAAACACACCAAATAAATCTAAAAAACTCACCAATTGGAATTACATAAACACACCAAATAAAATTACATAAACATACCAAATAATACAAAACTCACTACAAAAAACACACCAAATAAAATTACATAAACACACCAAATACAAACAAACATACTAAATAAACTTAAGTATCTTCAGCTTGTTTCAATGCCCACTGGTGCTCTATCAAGTCAATTTGCCGATCATTGTGCATAGATGACCTTTGAAGTTTAGTATATCGTTGAATGACCCTTTCATTGTAACGTCCATCCCTTTCTAATGGCTCGTGTTGCACGGGTTCTTCGGTGGCATCATGCGCACAATATATCCATGTTCTTGAATTGTTCATCGTGTCTGGCTATGGCTCATATTCATCAACCGCATCATAATCGAACTCATCTTCCACAATCATGTTATGAAGAATGACGCACGTCATCATGATGGATTGAAGTGACTCTACATCGAACATTCTAGCAGTACCCCTGACGATTGCCCAACGATCTTAAATGATACCAAAACAATGCTCCACATCCTTCCTGCACCCCTCTTGACAGCTTGCAAAGTGTTTTTCCTTTGCACTTCACGGACGTGGCACTGTTTTGACAAATGTTTCCCACCGTGGGTAAATGCCATCAGCTAGGTAGTATGGCCCGTCGTACCTACGTCCATTGACGACGTATGTGACTTTTGGTGCCTTTCCTTGCAGGATGTCGTTGAACACTGGGGATTGGGCAAGGACGTTGAGATCATTTTGAGCCCCCGGAACCCCGAAAAAGGCGTGCCATATCCATGTATCAAAAGATGCCACTGCCTCCAAAATGATAGATTTTGCTCCTTTTCTGTCCCCATATGCGCCTTGCCATGCACTTGGATAATTTTTCCACGTCCAGTGCATACAATCGATGCTTCCTATCATCCCAGGAAAACCTCGCATCTTGCCCTTCTTCAGAAGCCTTTGCAAGTCCATATGAGTAGGTTTTCGAAGGTACTCTACAGTGTACAAAGATTCTACTGCTCCGCAAAACCTCATCAGGGCCTCAAGAATGGTTGATTTCCCCATCCTCATTATCTTATCCACTTGGTCTGCAGATGCTCCATACGCAAGCATCCGCAACGCAGCAGTGATTTTTTGATAAGGCAGGAGACCCATAACACCACAAGCATCCTTGTTTTATACAAAGTAAGAATCATGGTTGCAAACATCAGTCATGTTTCTGTTGAACAAATGTCGTTCCATTCTAAAACGACGTCTGAAATACGTATAAGGAAATGCACTGTTATGGACAAAGTAATCGTCCAACAGCTCTTCACCACGTCGTTGCCTGCTTCTATCAAGGTTTCTTGAACTGCTGGGCCTGTATATCTGAGCAACAGTTTGGATGACTCGACAGGAATGTGAGGCTCTAGCCATTCTTGTTTCGTCATCTCTCATTCTACGCTCCTCATCCTCTTACATCTCATTTTCGGCTATCTGAAGGTTGAACATTCCTTCATATTGGTTAAACAATTCTTCCTCTTGCTGATCGATTTCCCACATCATCCTTGATGAAGAAGAAGACATTGTAAGGATGGATGGTGAAGAAGAAGCAAAAACTATGAATAATGAGATAGAGATGTTGAGAAAATTAGTGTGAGATTTGTGAGGATGGATGGTGGATTATATGGACGATTCAGAAAGGATTGGATTGTAAATAAGGCCACGTGGCATGTCATCATTCGTTAAAAATCTGATCGAAATCTGTCCTCAAAGAATCTGAAAAGATAATGACACGTGGCACGATCGTATTAGATAAAAATCTTATCGAAATCGATCTCCAAGAATTATCTTTTCGGATAATGACACGTGGCGCAATTTTGAACGAGTTAAAATCTGATGGAAATCTTTAGACAAGATTCTCAAAAGATAACGACACATGGCACGATAACATTGGATAAAAATCTTATTGAAATCCATCACTAAATAATTTTTTTTTATATAAAATGACACGTGGCGCAACGAGAACGATTTAAAAAATCTTATCCGAAATTACAAATAATTTTATTTTGTATTATTTAAACAAACAAAAAAAAACTAATATTTTATTGCCTATTGCCCGGGGGGAGGGCTTCAAGGGTGGAGATGCAAATGGTAATTACTGTTCATTAAGGGTAGTTACTATTCATTAAAGGCAGTTACTGTTCAATAGGGTGGATTCAATAGTTGATTGTCAGGGGGAGGGCTCCATGGGTGGAGTTGCTCTAATAGAATATATATATATATATATATATATATAAGGTGACAAGAATCGAACTCATGTTGTGGTGCAAGGGCAACTCCTCTCCACCACTATGGTGGAGGGCCACTTACAAGTACAGTTCGTTTAATAAGTTAATCAAACTCTTATTTTAAACTTAATTATGCCACATTCTACTTCTTCATTATGCGTTAACTTTCATCCCATGCATTGCAATTGTGATATATAATTCCTTTTCATTTTTATGAATTGATATATACTTTCAGTGTTGTAAAATACAAGTAACCTTAAGAACGGTCCTACAATTTGATTAGACGATGTTACGGTTTCAATATGTATTTGCATAGAAATTAGGAGTTCCAGTTTCATCTCAAAGATCTCTAATGTTTTACATGCATGAGAGCATGCATCTCCTTTTTCTTTTTCTTTTTTTCTTATTATAAAACCTCGACGATATGAAGAAAATTTTATTGATATTGAAAAAATGTACACTAGTCAGGAGAAAATATAAACTTAGCCCCTTATAATACAAGAAAAAAGGGATAAAAATACATGACAAGAAGGGGAACATAAACCCTACTCTTCTAGAAACAAAAACAACAAAGATACAAAGAAAAAATGAGGGGACATGAAACAGTAACACCTCTATTGTATGTCAAAGAATTGCACACAAAATTTAGTTTTTTTCCATTCACATATAATTTCAAGTCACAATTCCGAAAAACTAAACCAAAATGATAATTAAGCTTAATCTGTCATTCGGTAGCTTTGCAGGTTACTTTCGTAATCTACTTTCTATCGTTTTGGGAATATTCTCTTGAGGAGAATGTACTTACCAGCTATTAGAAGCAAAGACGTCTGCATGCACATAAACTAATTTCTACGTTAACCAACTGGAGAAGACAAAAAGGGCTTGTAAAAGACAGCATGTTCATATCTTACAAGTATACGTACTCTCTTAAAATTTACTAGCTTATTGGAGAAAAGGGTCGAGAAGAAGGCCAATTTATCATTGGCTTTTAATTAGTACAGCATTTTGTATTATGTGGACTATGATCTTGATTAAGATCATGGTCTATCACTATCAGTTTATCAGAAAGTATATGAAATACTAGTTGCCAGTTAGTCAGTCGGTGAAGTTTTCTTAGAAAGCCATTTTTCATGAGTCGACAAAAAACTGTTTTATCTGAAAGAAAAATGCCATGATGACGTTTCACTGGAATATTATAAATCTGTAGAAAGATAATATGAGTTAGCAAGATGTATGGGAAATGGAGAATCAAGCAAGATATATATCTTGTGATTCAATTATTCCAAAATATATAAAATTTTCTTTTGAGATGAAGTATATAAAAACTTAGATAATCGATGTGTTACCAAGATATATTTCCAAGTATATACATATACAGAAGTTAGATAATCGATGTTACCAAGATAATATTTCCAAGTATAGGATCAGTTTAGTCATGTAGGTAAATGAAGTTAAGCCAAGGACAGAAGAAACTCGTGTTCCTTAAGATAAAAGAAAAGTTACTTTTGGGTTGATTTAATACACAGTGATAGTGTAAAAAATCAATTGAATGACAAAAAAAAGGTTGTTTAATACACACCCCCACAATGTTATGAATCCACCTCACATCCGAAAAATTCCTCAAAAATTCCAGCTTTGTCCCTCGTATTTCTGAAGCCACCCCACCCCAAAAATAAAAAGAAACAACAAATCTACATTCGACGAGCACCCATCCCTAAAACCCATTAGCACAGTATCTCCGACCTCTCTCCTTCTCTCCCTAACACCCTGAGTCCCAACACTGAAACTCACCAAGTCCATTTCAAAAGAAAATATAAAAGAATGTAATAGTCCTTCACTTCAATTAAGCAATGAAAATCCCCAAATTATAGAGGTGTATACTTGCAGAGAATTGTAGAAACATGCAATTACAAAATGAAAATTAGAAGTGCAAAAGCACAAATCAAATCAACAAGCACTAACTGTCTTGGCAATTGAAACAAGATAACAATTTCAAAGAATTCATCCGAACAAGAAGATGAACTTTAGAAAAGGTGGTGCCATGGTGAGTGGTTGTGTGTGAGGTGGGTTGCCGGCAAATAATTGAATGGTTTTCTTTTTCTCACCTTAATTCAAATAGGGGTAAAAGAAAAAATTCATGTGACAAATTTTAAGTTTAAGGTGTCTTCATAAGATTATGGAGTGTTAATAAAGTTACCCAAAAAAATCAAGCAGAGTTGGTTTGATCCTAATAAAATATCTAAACTGTCAGCAACGGAATCACGTTTCACGTGCAGCAAAACAAAATTGCGTTTATTTATTTATTTGAAAACAAAATTGCGTTTATAAGTAGGCAGAATTCCAATAAAAAGATGTTTTGAACATTAATTGAATGAAAAAGATTAAGCACGTGTGTTTTAATTCCGATAAAAGAGACATCTATTTGTGTTACAAGCTTGTAAATGAATATCACATAATTTATTAAAGAAAAACAAACGAAAAATCTAAAAAAAAAATTAGTTTTAATGAAAAATGACAAATAAAAGTATAGTGAATAGTACAAGAGAAAAATAAATTTTGGTTTTTTGTTAAAAGTAAATAGTACCAAGAGTGTTTCATTAAAACTCTCATTTATTAATGCCATGTTTTCTGACCATTTTATTGTTGAGGAATAAGAAAAGTACATGGAAGAAGTGATGAATGAATAAGGATGTTGGGAGAAAGAGCAAAAAAAAAAAAAAAAAAAGAATAAAGGATGAAACTATTGCAGTCATATTTAGAATAGGAATGTGATTGTGTAAATCCTATGAGATCTGGGAAAGTATCTTATATTCCTATTAGGATTAGATTACCTATTAAATGTTATAATCCTAAAGGGAAAGGTTTTTATTTATCCTACTACTATAAATAAAGGCACAATAGGGTGAATCAAACACACCTCACAATTAAATCAATCTTTCTTCTCTTTAATAGTGGCCGCCCCCCCCCCCCCCTCTCTCTCTGTCTAAACCTTAGTCGTTCAATCAAATAGGCCTACAACACGTTATCAGCACACTCTTGACAGAAGCTGAGGAATTGACGCATCGTAGGAGGAGGTTATCATCCACCAAATTCAAAGGCTTATTCGTTTTCTGCTAATCAGGTACGCTTAAAATAAAAGAAGATATTTGAAACGTCCACGAAGCAAGAAAACATTCCCCATGATGCATGAACCCCTCTCTGTTTATATTTTCCTTTCGATATATATATAGTGTATATGTTTATATATTTGTCAATATATATTTGTTTCATGAATCACACAATTAAATTGTTATGTGGAATTGGTGAATCAAATTAAATTAGAAGCAAATTTGGGTTTCCTAAACCCTAAGGGATTTGAAAAAATAAATAAATAAATAAAAAAACTGGGAATTGGACATGGTGCGGCACACCACCGCACCATCACTGTACACGCCACCATCAGGCTTCGGCCTGAGGTCAATGTAATGGGCCTGAAGCTCTAAGCTTGTCTGCAGTTTGATCCATGGCCTGTTGCTCCATCTCGGACTGCACCAAGCTTCGGCTTGGGCTCCACGCATCCAAGGCTCGCAGCCTTTATCCACCAGCCAAGTCGGTTGGGCCCTTCCCCTTCACACGCATGCAGCCAGCGTAAGCTGGGCTTGTCCCCGTGCCACCATGGGCTGCTTTCCTGCAGCCAACTCGAGGCCCTTTTTGGGCCATGCTTTCTTCTCAAGGCACCCAACTCATGCCCCCCTTACCCACGGCACCAAGCCCAAATTATTTTGGGGCTATATTTTCGATCCAATAATATTATTTTAATATTATTTAGCTTCTACAATCGACCCTGTATGGCCCGATTTATTGAATTAATTAAAAGTGACTTGTAGTCCATTAATCTGATAATAAATCCAAAATTATTGACCTGAATATCACTTTTGGACATTAACGATCCAATAATTTATTTTTATACTTTGAACCGTCATATACTTTCATAGTAACGAAGCTCTCACACTTGAGTTCCCAAAAAACCTTAAATCCACTATATTCAAATTAGTATATTGCATTCTGTGCTTCTTGCAGGAACCTCTCATTATGAAATAATTGTTCATAAAACTAAATTGAACCTGTAGTTTCAAATTTAGTGCCTTTGAAACCCGAAGTTTTCATTCAAAACATACCACATGAAACTTGTAGTTTTCATGTATAAATTAAACCAATACATGTCTATAGAACCTGTATGTTCTACGATATATGTCTATGGTTTACCATATGACTACTCACGTTTTTCCTTTTGTTTTAGGGACATGTCGAACTTGAACAAGCTCGATTTCTCCCCTCTAGAAGTCTTTGGAAGAAACTATCTGAAGTGGTTTCAAGACGTGAATCTCCATCTAACTGCAAAGGGTATTAGAGCCACCATCGAGGCACCTATCGCCGACAAACCTGTTGACGAAGCTCAGAAGGCTACTGCAATGATCTTCATTCGAAGACACATTCATGACGCACTGCAGACTGAGTATCTCACTGAGGAGGACCCACGCACCCTCTGGCTTGCTCTGGCCGACCGTTTCGATCACCAAAAAGACATATACTTGCCTGAAGCAAGACATGACTGGCAACATCTTCGCTTCCAAGACTTTAAGTCCGTAAATGAATACAACTCTGAAGTTTGTAGAATCTATTCTTTATTGAAATTCTACAAAGTGGAACTAACTGAATCAGATCTCTTGGAGAATACCTATTCGACCTTCCATGCCACCAATATTGTCCTGCAGCAACAATATAGGGCACAAAAATTCAACAAGTTTTCAGATTTGATCTCTGTTTTACTTCTCATTGAAAAACAGAACTAGCTTTTGATGAAGAATCATCAAGCTCGACCAACTGGCTCGAACGCCGTGCCTGAAGCACATGCAACCTATTTTAGCAGCTATAAACAACGAAAGAATCGTCGTGACCGTGGACATGGGGAGCAAGCCCAACCACGGGCCTAAGGTCAACAAAGTGTCACACCTAAGGGAAGAACTGTGACCCAGCATCGTCCACCACTCGCCCCTAAGGCCCCAAACTTCAAGAATAAGGGCAAAGCTCCCGTTCAGCCCACTTCTACTGAACTATACATGTGATATCGTTGTGGATTAAATGATCATTGGTCATGCGTATGTCGAGCTTCCCCTGAGGCTATTGCCAAGTATCATTCCCGTCGTGAGTCTAACTTTGCACATGTGGATCATTCGGAATATGCAACTACATCAATGGAGATATCGGATTTCCAGGAGGAGTCAACACCTATGGATGAATATATTATACATGTTTTTAGGGTGTTTACCCCTAGTGGCCGAACCCACTAGGAGTGGTCGGCCATACCCCCCCTATTTTGCTAGGTTTATGATTTAATTTTGAACAATTTTTCTAAGTATTTGGAATAATTTGTTTGGTTTTGGTTTGTTTTGAATTATGGATTGTTATTGGAATGGATATTATTTTCTCGAATTGCTTAATTGAATGAATGTACTTATATTTATACATGTGACCAATTCAATCAATTTATTTCTAGGTATGAATAGTGGGGAAGTTAGTTGTCTGGCAGATAGTGCAACCACGCACACCATCTTGCGTGAACGACACTATTTTACTAAATTAATACCCAAGAAAGATCTTTTGACAACTCTCTCATGCTCATCCAACCTGATTGAAGGATACGGAAAGGCACGTATCATGTTATCTAATGCTACAATCCTGACTATTAAGGAAGCACTCTATTCTCCACGTTTTGGAAGAACGTTGGTGAGTTTTAGAGATATTCGAGATAATCAATATCATCTTGAAACCACTGAAGATCATGGTTCTAAATTTCTTTGTATCACTTCGTATAAATATGGTCAGAAGCATATTCACGAGAAGTTGGAACGATTGCCGAGTGGGTTGTACATCACAACCATTCGCGGCATAGAAGCCCACAATGTGGCCGGCCTTATGCCTGAGTTCCAGGACACTTTGTTGCTTTGGCATGACCGTTTGGGACATCCTGGATGTGACATGATGCGTCATATCCTCAAATCTTCACACAGGCATAAGTTATATCCCTATGTTGGAGTTCCACCACGCAAAGCGTGTTCTTTAGGGAAGTTGAATACTCAACCCTCCCATACAAAGATTATTCACGACCCCCCTAAATTTCTTCAGAGGATTCAAGGGGACATTTGTGGACTTATCCAACCAACTTGCAGACCATTTAGATACTTTATGGTGTTGGTTGATGCATCGACACGATGGACACATGTTTGCTTGTTGTCCACATGTAACGCCACGTTTACTAAACTCCTAGCTCAAATCATTAAGATAAGGGTTCACCACCTTGATTATCCGATCAAGTCGATTCGACTGGATAATGCTGAAGAGTTTACGTCACAGACTTTTGACGATTATTGCATGTTAGTAGGGATTGATGTGGAACATCATGTGCCCCATGTTCACACCCAAAACGGCCTGGCAGAAGCTTTCATAAAGCTCATTCAATTGATAGCTCAGCCTTTGGTTATGAGAACCAAACTGCTAGTATCTGCCTGGGGCTATGCAATATTGCACGCAGCTATGTTGGTCTACCTGAGGCCTACCGCTACCCAACCACATTCACCGTTATAGTTAGTCACTGGATACGAGCCTGACGTCTCGCATTTACGGATGTTTGGGTGCGTCATTTATGTGCCAATAGCGCCACCACTACATACCAAAATGAGTCCTCAGAGAAAAATGAGAATCTATGTCGATTATGATTCGCCATCAATTGTTTGATACTTAGAACCCTTGACAAGAGATCTTTTTACCTCATGTTTTGCGGATTGTCACTTTGATGAGACAGTCTTCCCGTCATTGAAGGGAGATAAGCATGCTAACGTTCCCGTAGAACGCCGCGAATTGTCGTGGTATGCTTCCACTATGTCTTATTTAGATCCCCTTACTGCCCAGTCTGAAACTAAGGTGCATCAAATTATAGATCTTCAGAGCATTGTTCAAAGCATGCCGAATGTTTTTAATGATCTAGCAAAGGTGACAATATCACATATACCTGCTGCAAGCACATCTGCAAAGATACCCCGTGTACGTCAACAACCCACCTGAGAATGCTGGATCATCCCCGAAGATAGAGAGGTCCCACCCTCCACGCGGCAAGGTACATTGGCGGCTAGCCAATCATCTGCTCCGACCCTGAAGTGTGGTAGACCCCTTGGTTCAAAGGATTCACAACATCGGAAGAGGAAATGACACCAACTAGTGACCCTAGTTTGAATCCGACCATCACTTACTCATCCGTTCCAACGCATGAGGTTATTCTAGATTACGGTGATGTTTCAGACGAAACATGCCAGCATCCCGAGAATCGCGAGATTTCGGTCCATTACACAGTATTGGATAAGGTTTGGAATATAAATGAAATGATCGTCGACAATGCATTCTCGTACTCAATAACTACTAACATCATGCTTAGCAATGACATTGAACCACGTTCCGTTAATGAATGCTGATGTAGAACCGATTGGTCAAACTGGAAACAAGCAATCCAGGTCGAACTCGATTCGCTCGTGAAACGTAAGGTATTTGGACCTATTGTTCCTACACCACCACGCGTGAAGCCCATTGGCTATAAGTGGGTTTTCGTGAAGAAGCGTAATGAGAAAAATAAAATAGTATGATATAAAGCACGCCTCGTAGCGCAAGGCTTCTCTTAGCGCCCTAGGATTGTAATAGACGTTATAACGTTCCGCTACCTAATCATTTTGGTAGTTTCTGAAAAACTGAATATGCAGCTTATGGACGTGGTAACCGTGTATCTCTATGGGGATCTAGATACGGAAATATACATGAAAGTTCCATAAGGACTTCCATTGACTGGCTCAAATAGTTCTAGACCATGGAACACTCTCTCAATTAGGTTGAAGAGGTCACTCTACGGATTGAACAACGAACTATGCCCATGCGTGTTCATAAAGAAGTCACATTCCGGATTTGCAATTATTGCAGTTTATGTCGATGACATGAATCTCATTGAGACTCCCACAGAGCTTGAAGAAATTGCTGCACACTTGAAATCGAAATTTGAGATGAAGGATCTTGAGAAAACTAGATATTGCCTCGGCCTGAAAATCGAGCATTGTTTGGATGGAATCCTAGTACATCAATTGAACTACACCCAAAAGGTGTTGCGTCGTTTTTATGAGGATAAAGTGAAGCCTTCGAGTACACCCATGGTCGTTCGGACTCTAGATGCTAAACGAGATCCCTTCTGTCCAAAAGAGGATGAAGAAGAGATTTTGGAACCCAAAGTTCCTTACCTAAGTGCAATTGGGGCTTTATTGTACTTGGCTCAGTGCACTAGACCTGACATCTCCTTCGCTGTGAATCTATTGGCTAGATACAACAATGCGCCCATACGTATGCACTGGAATGGTGTTAAAGACATTTTACGCTACCTCAAGGGTACTACGGATTTGGGCTTGTTCTATACCCGCGAATTTCCAAGTGTTGCCGCCCCATATGGTACTCGGATTGATTCTCGCCTTGTTGGTTACACAGATACTGGATATATGTCTGACCCACATAGAGCACATTCTCAAACAAGTTATGTCTTTATCGTTGAAGACACCGTTACCAAGCAAACACTAATTACGACTTCGTCTAACCATGCTGAGATTTTTGCCCTGCATGAAGCATTACGTGAGTGCTTTTGGCTGAGAGAAGTTATAGGACACATTTGAAAAACTAGTGGTCTTACATCAGTCATTGACCTTCCTACGACAATCTTTGAAGATAATGCAGCATGTATCGAGCAGTTGAAGAAGGGATACATCAAGGGAGACAGCACCAAGCACATAGCGCCGGAGTTCTTTTACTCACACCAACAGCAGCAACATCAGAACATTGAAGTCAAGCAAATCCGTTCCCAGGACAACCTGGCCGATCTTTTCACCAAGTCGTTGCCCAAGTCTACATTTCAGAAGCTTGTCTAAGGAATCAATATGCGTAAATTATCTGAGTTGAATCGTTTGTAGTTCTCTTATTTAGAAGTTATGTCTAACTTAGGGGGAGTATCTAGAAGCATACTCACATGATCTTAGTGTACTCTTTTTCCTAGGATTAGAAGCATTTTTCTCACTGGATTTTTGCTACCTAACAAGGTTTTAATGAGGCACCCATCCTGGGATGATCATACTCCGATGAGTACATTATTTCCGTCCAGTTTGACGTTCGTTTTTAAACATTATGCATACTTCTCACTTTTCTCCTTAGTCTATGGGTTTTCCCCATGCCTTGGGTTTTACCATAACGAGGTTTTGTGAATTTTACTACAAATGCATATTTCACTTAAATTTGAGACTCGCGATCACCCGTTGTGCCTATGACTTCATCAACTATTCTACCTTATCTGCTGAAGATCTGATGCGATGGTTTGTTGAGTATTTACACACTCAATGGGGGAGTGTTGCAGTCATATTTAGAATAGGAATGTGATTGTGTAAATCCTAGGAGATCTGGGAAAGTATCTTATATTTCTTTTATGATTAGATTACCTATTGTTTGTACCATACTTGACCAATCCCGAAACTACCGAGCACCGGCCAACGCTATACTGTCAAGGACCCAGAAGAGTTCCCCTCCGACCAGGAGGCCAATCACTACTCGACACGTGTCAAGATTAGAAGCCAATCAGAGCGCAGCACGTGTCGACATCAAGAACCAATCACAACATGACACATGTCAATGTGACAAAGCTACAAGTTTTTCTATAAATAGGGGTCATTCCCCCACAATATTGCCTAATGCCATTTGTGTTAAATCATTCACAAGAACTCACTAAATTGAGAGCTTGATCCTTTGTACTTGTGTAAGCCCTTCACTACTAATAAGAACTCCTCTACTCCGTGGACGTAGCCAATCTGGGTGAACCACGTACATCCTGTGTTTGCTTCTCTGTCTCTATTTATTTACGTACTTATCCTCACTAGTGACCGAAGCAACCAAGCGAAGGTCACAAAACCTGACACTTTCTGTTGTACCAAAGTCTTCGCTGATTTTGTGCATCAACATTTGGCGCCGTCTGTGGGAAACGACACTTATTCCTACTCTCTTCAGCTGTGTCAAGCTGGTTTCTATCATTCGTACACTTTCTTTTGACCAGGCATCCCTCTCCAACATGGGAAGCGAAGGAAGCCACAACACACAGAATGACACCCCCCTTGCACATAGTGCGAAACAACGAAAGAAGGAAGGAAAACGAGTTCTTCTTCAAGCTAAAGTCGATGAGTTGGAAGCTCAGAACAACAAGATAGCAATGAGGAATGAGGTCCTCCAGGAGCAATATGAGAAGCTCTTCGAGACACTCCACGAAGCTAGGCAAGCTCAGACACGCGAGCTTGTTGCCCCCGTGGAAGTCAACCATCAACTGGGTGCCCTCCAACATGGAGGGTCACATGCATTCGACATAGATATCCCTGATAGGGAACAGATTACCCCTCGACTTGATAATCAACATGAGGCTTCTCTTAACCCAGTTGCTTCGACCCGAACCATGAGAAGTGGAGGGAGACACCTCTTTGCTGAAGGGGCAGAAGGATCGAAAGCAGTCTTTCGCGATTGTCGGGATTTCCTGAAGCAACGTCGAGAGAATTCCATCCATATAAGCTCAAAGATTAATGACCCAAGGATTTCTGAGAGACTCGGTCCCCTGCCATGGCCCAAGCCGGCCACCAATTTGGGGAATGGGCAACAAGTCCTAGAGAGACATGAGGGTACAGGGGACTCAGAGGTGTTCCGACAGACATACCCTGGAAGCCAGTACAGCGAGTCCAGGGAAAAATCACATGCCCTTAATCAAACCTTCCTAATTCCAAGAGGAGATGGAGATTTACGAAAGAAAGCTCCAGTGACACATAACTCCACTCAGGACCCCCTTGTCCTACAACTTCTTGAGGAAGTAAACAAGTTGAAGGCTGAACGTCAGGCTGAAATACCTGACTGGAACCAACCCAGGCCTGGCCCTCTTACAAAGAGGATCCTCAACACCCCCCTTCAAGCAAAGACAAAGCAAAAGCTTGGCTTGCAACTTTATACTGGAAAAGAGGACCCGATTGAGCACCTTAACCTCTTTGAGTCCACCATGGCATACCGGATGCACACCGACGAAGAGCGATGTCTTCTCTTCCCCTCCACCCTCTCTGGTGGAGCTCTAAATTGGTATTGTCGTCTTACACCTGAGACGGTAGACTCATTTGAGGAATTGAGGAAACTATTTGTTTCCCAACACATTTTCCAAACCGATCGCTTGCACTCTGCAGATGACTTGTACACTATCCGCCAGAAGCCAGACGAGTCATTACGTATGTATGCTGGCCGCTTCAGCCATGAATACTCCCGGTGTGCCGAGGCAGACGACAAGACTGCCCTCAAAGCCTTCACGGCAGGCCTACGTGATTGTTTCTTTAAATACATGATCAATGCCAATACTTGGAAGACTTACTCTGAGGTGATGGCGCAGGCTTATAACCATGCCTCCGCCGAGGCAAAGACATATCAGGAGAAACCCTCTACAACCATCCTTTATCAACAAGTGGGAGGTGGAAGCCAGACTCACCTAAATGAGAAGACCTCGACTTTCCAAACAGCAGTGGCACCTCCCCATGCCTTGCATAATGCTTCACCGAATCAACAGACATATCAATTTCAAGGCAAGAGGAAGGATTTCCATCCTCACCACTCTCCTTTCAGTAAAAAGAGTAAGGGACACTATCCCGATAACCAAGGGTATCGCCACAATAACGCTCGCCCCCAGGCAGTCAATGCAGTGGGTCAAACCCGCGTCAAGATACCCCCTACCCCAAGGTATGAGACATACACGCCCTTGAATGCCACATGCGCGGCCATTTACCCCAGCATAGCTCACCTGATACCAAAGCCAAAGCCGAGGCACCCAGATTACACGCCTCCGAATAACGCGGGCATGTTTTGTTGCTACCATGAGCATAACGGCCATGATAGCGAGAAATGTATCATCCTCCGTGATCGTATTGAAGCTTTGGCACGAGAAGGAAAAATTGATCAATTCCTCCTTCACCCTCAAAGGGATAACCGTAACCAACGCCAGGTGAATGTCATATATTCCATAAGCGGCGGCACACCCATATCTGAATCTTCCAATAGGGCCATGAAAAACAGTGAACGAATTCTGAGGCCTGGTCACCAAGTGTTTCACGTGGAAGACATCAGGGGAGGGAAGTATCAAAAGCCTAACTGGGATCCGATATGTTTCTACCCTGAGGAAGAAAGAGGCATCATCTACCCTCATAACGACCCATTGATCGTGGAGGCTCACATAGCCAACTTTGATGTTCGACGAATCCTCGTAGACACAGGGGCTTCGGTCAATATCATGTTTGCCGAAGCTTTCAGGGCACTCAGTGTAGCTGAACACTTGCTCGATCGCTCGATTTCTCCTCTGATAAGCTTCTCCGGTGATATCGTGCAACCCTTAGGGAGCATACATTTACCCTTTACTATTGGTACAGGCCCTTACACGGCTACCATTACCACTAACTTCCTAGTGGTTGACTGCCCAACGGCATACAATGTCATCTTTGGGCGCACAGGCATCAATGATCTCAAGGCTATGGTATCCACGCATATGCTGTTGATGAAATTTCCAACCCCCCATGGCAACGGCTACATCAGAGGAGATCAGCTTACTGCACGATCATGTTACAACACTTCAGTTAAGCAACAACACTTGCCCGGACCCAAGGAAACCCTGTCTGTACATGACCAAGTCACAAAGACCAGCCTAGATGAAGCGAACTTGGATCTTCCTGATAGCAACAATCAACCCGATGATCCTCGAGATGACTCTTTCACCCAGCAAGCCCAACCTGCTGAAGAGTTGGAGAAGGTACCTATCTCAAGAGATTATCCAGATCGCATGGTGAAGATTGGCACCACATTGTCACCACCTCTTCGGTTAGCATTGATATCTTTTTTGAAAGAGAACACTGAAGTCTTCGCCTGGTCATACGAGGACATGCCAGGCATCTCTCCCGATGTCATCTGTCATCGTTTGAGTATTGACCCCAAGATCAAGCCGGTGAGACAGAAGCGAAGATCTTATGACGCTGAACGATACGAGGCAATGAAAGCAGAAGTTGAAAAACTCAAAGGCATAGGCTTTGTCCGCGAAGTCAATTACCCGACATGGGTAGCAAATGTGGTCCTTGTTAGGAAAAATCCGACCAAAGAAAGTCTTTCGCTTCAAAAGGTCTTGTGGAGGATGTGTGTTGACTACACCGACCTAAACAAAGGGTGTCCGAAAGATAGTTTCCCTCTTCCTCTTATTGACAGGCTTATAGACTCTACGGCAGGGTGTGAGCTCTTGAGCTTTATGGACGCTTATTCAGGATACAACCAAATCCTCATGAACCCCTCAGACCAAGAACACACGGCCTTCACTACTGACAGGGGACTATATTGCTATAAAGTCATGCCTTTCGGCCTAAAGAATGCAGGAGCAACTTATCAGAGACTGGTCAATTCAATGTTCGCCGAACAAATTGGGAAGAACATGGAAGTTTACGTTGATGATATGCTAGTCAAAAGCAAACATGCTGACCAACATATCACCAACCTATCTGAAACTTTCACCATTCTAAAGAGGTATCGAATGAGGTTGAACCCCAACAAATGTGCCTTCGGCGTGGGCTCTGGCAAATTCTTAGGCTTCATGATTAGCCAACGAGGCATTGAAGCTAACCCTGAAAAGATCAAAGCAATCCTCGACATGAAAGAGCCAATAACTTCAAAAGACATCCAAAGCCTTACTGGCAAGGTGGCAGCCTTAACCAGATTCATCTCTAAGGCCACAGACAGATGTGCTCCTTTCTTCAAAGCACTCAAGGGAAATAAGAAGTACATTACATGGACGGAGGAATGTGCCAAGGCATTCAGGGACCTCAAAGAGTACATGAGTAAAGCCCCTCTGCTCTCCAAACCAGAAGTTGGTGACACTCTCATCATCTATCTATCGGTTTCGGCTTCAGCAGTCAGTTCTGTTCTTATTTGAATGGACAATGGTGTCGAACGGCCCGTCTACTACGCTAGCAAGGCCCTACAAGATGCGGAGACACGATACTCCAACATTGAGAAATTAGCTCTAGCATTGGTCATGTCTGCTCGGAAACTTCGCCCTTATTTCCAAGCACACGCCATCATCGTGCTTACCAATCACCCTCTTCGACAGATACTCCAGAGTCCTGACACGTCTGGGCGAATGATCAAATGGGCGATAGCATTGGGTGAGTTTGACATCTCCTACCAACCAAAACCAGCCGAAAAAGGTCAAGCAGTAGCAGATTTCATCGCCGACTTCACATATCCTGTTGACATTGCTTCTACACCTGAAGCAGTAGCTTCATTACCATCGGAAGCTCAGAAAGTAGAATCAACGACCTCAGCATGGAGTCTGTATGTTGATGGCTCATCCAACCAACAGGGCTGTGGAGCGGGACTAGTCTTGACTACGCCCGACAAAGTAGCAATGGAGTATGCTCTTCGTTTCAAATTCAAGGCATCAAACAATGAGGCCGAGTATGAAGCCCTTCTAGCAGGATTACGTTTGGCCAAACACCTCGGGGTTAAACAAATTGATATTTTCAGTGACTCCCAATTAGTGGTCAACCAGGTTACCAACAACTTTGATGCTAAGGACAGCTCCATGGCAGCATATCTTGCGCAAACACAACTTTTGCTCAAGCACTTCCACTACCAGATCACCCAAGTTTCTCGAGCGGCAAACAGTCATGCAGACGCCCTGGCTCGCCTCGCCTCAGCTGTGGAAGACAAGATTGGAAGAAAAATTCATGTCGAACTGTTGGCAACACCAAGCACCATGGCCGCAGAAGTATGCAACTTACAACAGGGGGATAGTTGGATCACCCCGATCTATAATTTCCTTGCTCATGGCACCCTCCCAAATGATAAAGTCCAGGCTAAGCAAATTCGATACAAGTCTACCCGCTACCTGATCATCAATGATCAACTCTATAAGCGAGGTTTTAGCCTGCCATACTTAAGGTGTCTTACGCCTGCCGAGGCGGAAATCGTCCTTCGGGAAATACATGAGGGAGTCTGTGGAGATCATGCTGGATCTCGGTCCCTAGCACACAAGACTTTTCGCCAAGGATATTACTGGCCAACACTCCACCAGGATGCCATCAAAGTATCCCGCTCATGTGATAAATGTCAACGATATGCGACTATTCCTCATTCCCCTCCAGAGCCTCTTACTCCTATGATCAGCCCTTGGCCCTTCGCCCAGTGGGGACTTGATTTGATCGGCCCAATGCCGGCAGGGAAGGGCAAAGTCTGTTACGCAGTCGTTGCAGTGGACTACTTCACAAAGTGGGCCGAAGTAGAACCCTTGGCAACCATTACTGAGGCAAAGATAGAAGACTTCGTGTGGAAGAACATCCTTTGTAGATTCGGCATTCCCAATGCGATAGTCACTGACAATGGGCGACAGTTTGACAACAAGAAGTTCAGGTTGTTCTGCTCTAAGTTCAACATCAACTTATGCTTTGCCTCTCCAGCTCATCCCCAGTCTAATGGACAAGTTGAGGCCATCAACAAAATAATCAAGCGCACTTTGAAAACCAGCTTGGACAAAGCTAAAGGCTGTTGGCCAGAATTTGTACCCCAAGTTCTTTGGTCATATCGCACTTCATATCGGACTTCAACAGGAGAAACTCCATTCTCACTTGCCTTTGGCACAGAGGCGGTTGTCCCTGTTGAGCTCGAGCAAGCAACATTCCGAGTCCAGAACTACATTCAAAGTGAAAATGACAAACAACTCACCCTCAACTTGGATTTAGTCGAGGAACACAGAAACCAAGCTCACTTGAGGAATGTCGCCTACAAGCAGCGCATCTCCAACTATTATGACTCTAGGGTCAAGCCTCGTTCTTTCAAAATAGGAGACTGGGTCTTAAAGAAAAGATTACTCTGCGACAGAGTCCCGAGTGAAGGCACACTTAGTCCAAACTGGGATGGACCGTATGAAGTCATTGGCATCAGTCGCCCTGGCTCTTACACACTTAGAAGCTCCGATGGCAAGACCCTTGGCCATCCATGGAACGCTGATCACTTGAAGTACTACTACAAATAGACTCACGATGTACAAGTGTTGAGCTATAGCCGTTTGGCATCCTATGTAATGAAGGCCATTTGGCAATGAATTCAATAAAGAGGTAATTTAGCCAACTCAGCCCTCACTCTTTTACATTCATAGCAAGCGATGCCGGAACCCTTCTCAATCAGAAAGCAATCCGTCTTCCACAGTCACTACAAAACAAGCAAATGAAGACCGTGTCAAGCGCCAAAAAAAAAAAAAAAAAAAAAAAAAAAAAGAAACAGCTTCATCCAAAAAGCTTCACCCGAAAAGCTTCACCTCCAAAGCTTCACCCACAAAGCTTCACCTAAAAAGCTTCACCCGAAAAGCTTCACCTCCAAAGCTTCACCCGCAAAGCTTCACCTAAAAAGCTTCACCCAAAAAGCTTCACCCGAAAAGCTTCACTTAAAAAAGCTTAATCTACAAAGCTTCACCATCAAAGCTTCACCTCGAAAGCTTCATCTACAAAGCTTCAACACAAAACCTTGCTCCAAATAAAAAAATTTTGTTCACAAAACCCAAGATGCCCTTGAACTTGTACAAAAACACTTGGGTAAACATAAACATTTTTTGTTTTACACCCACAAGGGCCCAAAATTTTCCTTCTTATTTATTCACTTATATATGTTCCCAAACATATTATAATAGATCCAACAACAAGCCAAAGTCCCAAGTTTCATAATGGACAAAAGTACAAGCAATTCATCAATAATGAAGGTGCTACAAAAATTGGAATCTGCCCCAAAATAGAAATCCAACCCAAGAGACTTTTTCTCTCTCTCCCTCTTCCGCCTCCTTTCATCTATCAAATTTCTGCAACCTCTGCTCTTCTCCAATGGAGCTGAATTTTGGACACCCTATAGTTCTTGAGCATATGAACAACTTTCAAGAAGGAACCATTTCTGTTTGAGCGACGGAAATTAAAGTGTTGAAGCTCCAAACATGACAGTCGGATTCTTGCAGATTTCGAAGCTGCTGTGATGTTTCGAAGATCTGGAAATATTTAACCATTAGTTCATTCTGAATTTTTGATATGTTATGAAAGAGACGATGAGGAACAACTTCAATGAAGAAAGCATGCCGATCTGAACAATAGAAAATGGAGTTTCGAAGCTCACAACAAATCTGACGGGTTGACAGAAAAATAATAACCAGTCATTCATCATACCTGGATTTCTGGAGTTATACTGCTCCGAGGGATCTCAAATTTGGATATGTTGTAGTTCACGAGCTGAGGAACAACTTCAATGAAGAAAGCATACCGATCTGAACAAGAGAAAATGGAGTTTCGAAGCTCACAACAAATCTGACGGGTTGACAGAAAAATAATAACCAGTCATTCATCATACCTGGATTTCTGGAGTTATACTGCTCCGAGGGATCTCAAATTTGGATATGTTGTAGTTCACAAGCTGAGGAACAACTTCGATGAAGAAAGTATGTTGATCTAAGCAAGAGAAAATGGAGTTTTTGAAGCTCACAACAGGTCTGACGTGTTGACAGACAAATGATGAACAATCACTCGTCGTACCTGAATTTCTCGAGTTGTACTGATCTGATGGATCTCAAATTTGGATATGTTGTAGTTAAGGAATTAAAGAACAACTTTCATGAAGACAACTTTGTGATTCGAGCTACAGATGATGGTCTTATATTGAAAACCAATTCAGGGTGTTAGGGGAAATGAAAAACCATTCCACCAAAGAAACATCATTATGATGTTTCATCATTATGGTGTTTTCATCATTATGATGCTTTCATCATTGTGATGCTTCCATCATTGTGATGCTTCCATTATGATTGTAATGCACCAACGGTTACACCCTCTATCATAGCAGTATGTGTGTGTATCTCCCTATAGTCATCATGTGCAAGACTATCATAGTCAGATGGCTTTCCATAAAACAGCTACCAACCGTTACACCTTCTGCAATTCCACTTATTCGGGCCTAGCAACCTTCATAAACAAAATATATGAAGAAAAAGTCCGGGGCTACCACTTAGAAAACAACAGAATGAAGTTTTGGTACTTACGACATGGACTATTAGCAAGACACCTCATTCGTCAACTCCCTCGACTAGAGACTTGGGGGACTCCCACCATATGCTACTACGCCTTGGTACTCAAAAGTTCGTGACTACTCAGTGACTTGGATTTTTCAAGTCTCCAACCGAGAAGTTTTCCTCACTCGGGAAATTAAGGGAACACTACCTCAAACTACATGCTTCACTCACAAAGCTTCAACAATACAGGTTTCAACAAAAGCAAAAATTCAAAGAACTTTATGAAGAAGGCTTTGGTGTATTTAACACAATATGTTGAAATGAAGCAAAGCTTATTTATTAATATTTTCGATAAGCCACAAATATGTACATATACATGAGTCAAAATAAACAAACAAAAGGGAGCCTTCACAAAGGTTGCTTAGGGGAAGTCTCAGCAGTCGGTAGAGCCCCAGAAAGAGAAAGCACCGGAGGGTGGTTATCCGGAGCCTCAGTACTTGACAAAACCCCAGAAGGAGGAGGCATTGGAGGTTCATCATTTGAAGCTTCATTACCAGGTACAACCCTAGAGGACGAAGGCAATAAATGCCTTTGGAACAAACCCACAAACCGCTGATGATCAAGTAAAACCTTACCATCAGATTCCTTCATCTGGTCAAGCTTCCTCTTCATGTTTGTAGCATAGTCATGGGCGAGCCGGTGCAACTGCTTATTCTCATGCTTGAGCCCTCTAATCTCCTGTTTGAGACTCATCACTTCAGCAGCCAATGATTCAACTTGGCGGGTTCTAGCAAATAGGCGTTGGGCCATATTAGACACAGAACCTGCACACTGAACACTAAGAGCCAGAGAGTCCTTAACAGCCAACTCATCAGACCGTTTGGAAAGTAGTCTGTTATCTTTGGGAGTGAGAAGGTTCCTAGCCACCACTGCAGCGGTCATATCATTCTTCATCACAGAATCCCCAACGGTAAGAGGACCAGTAGGGGATATGAAGGATGGGCGCCATATGTTGTCTGGAGAAGGCGTGGCTGTCTCTTCTCCAAGGTTCAAGTCAAAACGACGGTCGGAGGGTCCAGACATTTTCAAATGTGTTGAAGAAGGAAGAGGTCAGACAAATCAAGATCTTAGAAGTGCAAGAAATGAGCTTCTACTGGTAGAGATTCAAGTGTGCTGTGGAACTTAATGCCAACCTCTATAAAAATCTGCACTTGACGGAGCTTCAGAAATCGAAGAGGCGTTTGCTTTCTCAAAAGCTGGGCTGCTCAGAGACCACGAGGGCCGATCTCAGAAATCGAAGAGGCATTTGCTTTCTCAAAAGCTGGGCTGCTCAGAGACCACGAGGGCCGATCTCAGAAATCGAAGAAGCACCTGCTTTTTCAGCCTCGTCAGCACCTGTCACATGCACACTCAGCTTTGCGGAAATTACGGGCAATCTGTCGAAGATTTCTGGTGAAGTAGAAAGCACGTGAATCTTACTGTTCAATCACCGCTCTCCATATGCACCATCAACTCCTCGGGTACCACATATAACTTTGTCAAAGATCTCTGACAAAGTTTAGGCACGAGAATTTCGAAGTTCCAGCTACCCTACTATTACCCATAAGGGTAAAGGAACAGCACCACTGCTTGACAACTGGAAAGTCCCTATGTGTGTCGACCTCCGTGTTTTGCGGCAAGACAGGTTGGCAAGAACGTCCAACCTTTACTCACATTCGAGAAAAGACTCCCAACATAATTACTTTCTCAAAAACCGGAGTAGCATCGCTTTCCGAATCTCGAGAGTCAGATCCTCGACGGGATTGCTTGTTCGAAAACCGAAGAGGCACAACTCTCAGAACTTCGAGAGCCAGATTTCCTTAGATAAAGCTTGTCTGTAATCTTCACACGTAATATCAGCTTTCCAGATACCACATACCACTTTTTCAAAGTGCTCTGACAAAATTAAAACACGTGAAGCTGGCAGCTCCCACTACATTGCTGTGACCAAGAAGGGTAAAGGAATAGCATTACTACTTGTTATTGGGAAATCCCTATATACATTGACCTCCCTCCTCAACGGACAGGCAAACCTACAAAAATGCTCAACCCTTTCTCGCATTCGAAAAGGCACCCTCAACATAACCTCTCGAAATACTCAGCTTTATTTCCCCCCGATAATACCTCAGCAAATAAGCCACACCAAGAACAAGAGTATCTCATATCATCAGGGTCGAAAGCAAGAGTATCCCATATCATGCTTTCTCCCTGTCTTTGTCTTTGTCCTTGTCCACACCTGCAGGACAAGGAGAAAGAGAGCAGTCAGTCGGAACCTGAAATCAAACCTCCAATTTGGAACTGACTGCCTGGAGCCTTTGCCTGGTCGCTTACTTAGCATTGCTCTCGAGTACTCATCCTCAACTGCTGTCAAGGTCACGAATTCCACCGGCAAATACCTCATGACAGTTGATCAGATATTGGCTCTTTACACTGAAGCTGCCAAGCGTGAATGAGTCACTATGAAGGAATGTTCTGAAGGACCATTTAAATGCAAAGGTTGCACACCACTTCTGCCATGCAAAAGATTGAAGCAGAAGGTTCAACGGTGGGCTGAAACAGATCACTACAGCACGACACCTTTCCATACCACATTCATTATTCCGTCAACAGCAATAGTATCCCATATCATCAGGGTCGAACGTACTCTAGATTTGATGGACTTGTTTTGACCCTCAAATTTTTTAGTCGGCCTTATACTCTGAAGGGCACCAGAAAACCCTCCAGCACAGTTCAAGAATAAGCCTGTGGAAAGTTACTTCTTCAAAAGCAAAAGTATCTCATATCATCTCTTATCCATTTGCTTCTCCTTATCCTGGCAGTTGAATGAGAGACAAGGAGAATGAGAACAATCAACCGGAAGCCGAAGTCAAACCTCTGCTCCTGGGTTGCTTACTTGGAAGTTTGACTGCTTACCTTGTCTGTCACCTCTTTCGGCAGATCTCCTAGCTCGGCGACTTGGGGGACTCCTACTATAGGGTTTGTATCGCACTTGACCAAGCCCGAAACTACAAGTAAGCTTCAAGTGAAATTGATACATTACCTTGTGCGTCAACATCAGCTAAATACACCATTCCCGGATGGAGGAAAGGTACTTCCAGAGAAGGGCAGATGAAGATCAGACCACACTTCGGTACTTAGAAGTTTCGTGATTACTCAAGGGATTGGATCTTGCAAGTCCCCAACCGAGGAGTTTCCCTCACTCGGGAACTTAGGGGAGCACTGTTTGTACCATACTTGACCAATCCCGAAACTACCGAGCACCGGCCAACGCTATACTGTCAATGACCCAGAAGAGTTCCCCTCCGACCAGGAGGCCAATCACTACTCGACACGTGTCAAGATTAGAAGCCAATCAGAGCGCAGCACGTGTCGACATCAAGAACCAATCACAACATGACACATGTCAATGTGACAAAGCTACAAGTTTTTCTATAAATAGGGGTCATTCCCCCACAATATTGCCTAATGCCATTTGTGTTAAATCATTCACAAGAACTCACTAAATTGAGAGCTTGATCCTTTGTACTTGTGTAAGCCCTTCACTACTAATAAGAACTCCTCTACTCCGTGGACGTAGCCAATCTGGGTGAACCACGTACATCCTGTGTTTGCTTCTCTGTCTCTATTTATTTACGTACTTATCATCACTAGTGACCGAAGCAACCAAGCGAAGGTCACAAAACCTGACACTTTCTGTTGTACCAAAGTCTTCGCTGATTTTGTGCATCAACACCTATTAAATGTTGTAATCCTAAAGGGAAAGGTTTTTGCATATCGTACTACTATAAATAAAGGCACAATGGGGTGAATCAAACACACCTCATAATTAAATCAATCTCTCTTCTCTCTAATAGTGGTCAACCCCCCCTCTCTCTCTAAACCCTAGATCGTTCAATCAAATAGGCCTACAACATAAACCAAAATCTTGAACTAAAAATAATTATTAAAATAGCAAATGGCTTGTAGTTCAGTTAGTTAAAAGTATTCGCCCATGCATTCAAGTTTCATGTTCAATCCTCTCCTCGAATGAATTAATGTAAACTATGACATATAACAATATATAATAGGAGGGCAACCTACTTACTCACTTCAATATCTTCTTCACAAAAAAAAAAATATCAAATATCTCTGAACCTCTCTTTAATCTGCTATCATCATATTCGTCGGGGCCAATGGCAGAACCTTCATTCCTCCTCCTATCTCCTCATCTCCCCCTCTTCTCACAGACTTCCCTTCTTTTTCCCTCACATCTGTCCATCCCTACTGCTCTTGAGCCACCCTCTATATCTCAGACTACACATTGCATTATCTCCCTCCCGCCTTCCCGTTTTCTTTCTCCCACCATTTTGTGAGCAGTTTCTCAAGGCTTTAAGCCTCATAACTAGAACTGAGCCATTCCATTTCAAGGTTTCTTCTTTGATTGTGGCTTGATTTGAGATTTAAAGTTGGATTTGTGGCTGCTTGTGGGTCAGATATGTTGAGATTTGATGATGTGAGGAAAAGTTTGTCCCACCTCGGTGAGATACAAGCCTTGCTATGGGCTTATATATGGTATTGGGCTTCTCCCCATATTGTCAATTGGTTTTATGATGGAACCCCAATTTCATCATGGTATCAGAGCAGGTTGTCCTTCGTGTGAAAGCCCAAAGGCCACACTGCTCATGCGTCACCCACTTGTTGTTCACGTTAGGCTTGAAAATCGGCCACATGTGCAAGGGCGTGTTGAGATTTGATGATGTGAGGAAGAGTTTGTCCTACCTCGGTGAGGGACAAGCCTTGTTATGGGTTTATATATGGTCTTGGGCTTCTCCCTATATTTCCAATTGGTTTTATGGTGGAACCCCAATTTCATCAAGATCCACCTTCGCCAACATGATTATTCGACAGAGATGCAGTCCTTAACCGATTATGTGGTTGTACAACCTAAGTGCCCAAATCAAGCACCTCTGTCGTTTTGAGTGTTCAGATCTGGTGGCTTTGTCGCCTTGTATGCTAAGAGATGGTGGCTCCGCCTATGTGACTTGATCTGATGACTCGTAAAAACTTTGGATCTTAGTAAGGTGGTGAAGCTATAGATTACGTTGGATAGAGTGTCATTGTCCTCCACTTTGATGAGCCGACCAGTAATTACCTTCTTAGAGTAGTTAGTTTTCATGTTGTGGTCACTCTTATGCGATGACTGTATGTTTCCATCGTCATTGAGCGATGAGTTATGTGGTCTCTCATCTTCCAATGATGACTTATATGGCTTTGCTCACCCCTGATGACTTTATATGGCCTCGCTCGTTAGCATTGAGTGCGGTCGCCCGTAAAGATTGTTGCTTCTATCATTACATTACTAATGACGTCTCCTCTGCGATGACTTTATGTGGCCTCGTTCTTTATCGATAACCGTCATAGTCACTAGTAAAGATTTGTTACGTCTATTGTTACTCTCAGATAGATTTATTCTGATGATGTCTCCTCCTCTATGACTTTATGCGACCTTGCTCATTAGTGATGACCAGTGTAGTTGCCGGTAAAGATATGTTGCGTCTATTGTTATTTTGCGACAAATTTATATTGATGATGTGTATATGTTTGTGCTAGTAGCCATATACTGTTTATTCTATTTTTTTTTAATTGTGCAAATTCACTTCGTATCAATTTGTTGCTTATTAGAGCTATGTACCAAATTAGAACCGTTGTACTTATTTGTTTGGCACCGGTATACTTATTTGTATTCATACTAACATTTGCCTACAAACTTTGTGTGTATGAACACATTTTTTTTTTTTTTGAAAAAATGGGAAGAAGAGAGTGAGAGAGAAAACATTGCGGGAGTGAGAGGCTTTTGTTTTATTTTTTTTTTAATTTTAAATATTAGAGATATTTTAACATCATATATACGTGAGACTCAATAAAAAAGAGTAAAATTTGGACATGTGAAATTACATTATTGTTCATCATTTTTTTGTGTGATAGAAGATTAAATAGTCTTTTTACCCTTTTTTGGTTGACAAAGAATATTTTATTAATGTGGTTTTAAATATCATTCTTATGGTTTAAAAAAATAAAAATAATAATTAAAAAAAAACTATATAATATATCTGTTATTTGGAATCATTCCGTGTAGAAGCAGCAAAAGCCCAACAAAATACGGTTATCAATTGTGAATTTGTGAGAGAGTTTTCACAAGTTATTTCGAATCATTTCGTACGTGCGCAGAATCACAGATTTCTTTCAGTATTTTTACTGCAAGAGAAACCGCTTAGTTACCGTTTACTATTCTCTCTGAATTTTTTCTTTAAAATCCCAACCGCTTCCTGCACTCCTCTCTCAAAAACCCCATTTCCTACTTTGTGAAGAAACATCTTGCT
Source organism: Malus sylvestris (assembly GCF_916048215.2). NCBI lineage: Eukaryota > Viridiplantae > Streptophyta > Magnoliopsida > Rosales > Rosaceae > Malus > Malus sylvestris. The sequence continues at coordinate 2,543,955 of NC_062264.1, read as the reverse complement.
CTTTCCTCCATCTTCTCTCTCTCTCTCTCTCTCCCCCTCCTTTTCAGTGTAGCTTCTGGTACTCTGAGGCTTTTCCTCAAGGGTTCTCTGCTTTTCTTTCTCTCGTTTCAAGATTCGGTTGAAATGGATCCAAAAACAATGCATGTTTTCAAGGTTTTTTTCGGAGTCATTGGTGAGTTTCTGAATTTTCCTCTCTGGTTTTTCTGATTATTTTTTAAATTGTGATTCTTTCTTACCCATTTCCTTTGAGATTTTTGCGTGTGTTTTTTAATGCTCTGTTTCTTCGTTTTTACAGGAAATGGCACTGCTCTCTTCCTCTTCTTGGCACCCACGTATGCCCTCTCTCTCTCTCTCTCTCTCTCTCTCTCTCTCTCTCTCTCTCTCTCTCTCTCTCTCTCTCTCTCTCACATTCTTTCATTTGGGGTCTAAAGGTGATGCCTTTTTGCCTAAATTTCATTTTGTTAATTGGGTTATGATATTTTGATTCTCTGTACATTCTGCGTAGTTCCAAAAGCAATAACCTCTCTCTCGCGCTTTTTGAGGCTAAAGATCATGTCTTTTGTGTTATAAATTTGTTTTGTTAAATGGGGTTCTGCATATCTGTTGGAGAAACGAAAAGGTTGAATCTTTACTGGGTTTCTTTAATTTTCTGTGAAATTTACCGAATTATTTTGGTTTAAAAAATGTGTAGAATTACATTTAGGAGGATCATAAGGAAAAGAAGCACGGAGCAGTTCTCGGGCATCCCCTACGTGATGACTATGCTCAACTGCCTCCTCTCCGCTTGGTATGCTGCTTTGCTTCTCTCTCCTTCATCTCTCTCTCTCTCTCTCTCTGTTAAATTTCTTGTTGCTGTTGTCGTAACAGTTGCCTTAATCGCAATGCTTTTTATCACTAAAATGTGCAATTTGGTACAAAAATATGGTTGGATTTCTGTGTGAAATATATGAATCTTGATATTTGGGTCGGATGATCTTGACTATTATCCTTTGTGTATTACATGTTACTATGTTACAGGGCCGCTCTAAGATTTTGGGGCCTTGTGCGAAATTAATAAAAGGCCCCGTATTTAAGATAGTTTAAAAAAAATGTAGGATAATGTATTGATGCTAGAAAGTAATCACTTAAATCAAAATAAAGTTTAGCATTCACTAATTGCAAATTTAAAAATGTCATTAATAATAAATAAAAAGAGCTATAAACATAACGTTCACTAAATAATCAAAAGCAGTTCAATCTTAAATAACCAAACAAGAAAAAAAAACTTCAAAAACTCTAACTTTAAAGTTTCACTTGAATATATAATATTATTATATAATAAATTGAAAAAAAAATACCCTTTTTTAAGGTATTATTATTGTCATTAAAAGTATCTCATTGTACTCCAAATTTTTATATTTAGAAAGGAAAAAAAATTAAAGCTTATAAGGAATGCACGATGAGATTTTAAAGTGCTAACAAAAATAATTTTTAATATAGAACATTATTACATATAAATATTAGGTGATAAAAATTTTAGGGGCCTCTTCAAATTTGGGGCCATGTGCGACTACATCTTGCGCTCCCCCTCAACGCCCCCTCTGCTATGTTATACCATGTTTTGTGTGTGACATAACAGTTTTGTGCAGTTCGATCATTGCCCACATAATCAATTGTGTGTAATTAATTAATAACTTGGATTAATGTAAATAATGTATGATCTGCATAATAATAGGTATGGCCTGCCATTTGTATCCCCAAACAACATTTTAGTGTCAACAATCAATGGTACTGGTGCAGCCATTGAACTGATATATGTGTTGATCTTCATCATTTTTGCCCCAAAGAGGGAGAGGGCCAAAATTCTTGGTCTCTTCACTGCTGTGCTTGCTTTGTTCTCTGCTGTGGCATTGGTATCTCTCTTTACCCTCCACGACAAAACCCGGAAGCTCTTCTGTGGCCTCGCTGCCACCGTGTTCTCCGTCATCATGTATAGCTCGCCTTTCTCGATTATGGTAAGTTTACTTGTATTCATTCATAACATTCATTCAATTTTATGGTTTAATTATGTGGAATTAATTGGGATTAATTATGTGTTAATTTGTGTATAATGCAGAGCACAGTGGTGAGAACTAAGAGTGTGGAGTTTATGCCATTTTTCTTGTCACTTTTCTCCTTCTTATGTGGAACTTCATGGTTCATCTTTGGCCTACTTGGCCATGATCCATTTGTTGCTGTAAGTATTTACCCTTTTGAATTTCTGTTACTTTTACCATATACTTTAACATATGGCTGAGATGTCATGGGAAAAGTAAAAACAATGAGGTTTTTGATCCCTTCGTCTTTTAACTATATACATGAACTTTTCTGTTTAACTTTTCTATTTTTATTCCCCTCGCTAACCCCTTAATTGACTAAAACACAAATTAAGATGTGATTCAATTCAAATTTGAAAACTAGAACTTGTTAAACTCGAGAGAAATTTAGGTGTAACAACACGTGCATATCTTTGTGATTATCTCTCTTCTCACATTATCTATTACCAATGAAAGTGATGTAGACATGCACTGTGATAGTGATACGCTTGTATGTAAGATTTGATGCTTAATAAACGCTCCGTCTTACAAATAATGTGATATGTGGTGCAGATTCCAAATGGGTTTGGGAGTGGTTTAGGGGCACTGCAGCTGCTCCTGTACTTCATCTACCGTGACAACAAGGGCAAGGGCAGTGGCACCAAGAAGCCCAATGGTGCTGCAACTACTGCTGACGAATCAATGGAGATGGGCGTTGCAAAGCCTGATCAACAACCAAAGCAATCAATTACCATTAATGGCGCCCAAGATGGGCATGTCTAAGATCCCGTCTGCTTCCTACAATTGGGTTATTGCCACGTGGTAATGGTTATCACCAAACTTCCATTTTCCAATTTCTTGTCGTTGTTCTAGTCTTGTACGTGTGGTAGCTAATAATGTTGTAATCACAATGCCACTCTAATTAGATAAGTCCTGATGGAATCAATCATATTACTCGCCGATTTCTCTTTGTTCACTGATTAAATGTGTCTTTTTCATGTCAAATATGCGAATAATATTACTTCAGTTACCATTTTATTAGGATAAACTCTTGTTTGCCTATGATGACACCATGACACACGCTCATGGATTCCTTGTAATTGTGATGTCGCATAAGCAGCCGTACTCAAGATCTTCTTTTCAAAAGGAGAGGATTTTAGGATCAGTAATCAAAGGGGCCTATGTAGCTAGCAAAACCCTTGAACATTTTAATTGTGAACGTTGAGATTGCCGTGCAATTTGTGTCATTGTTCAAAACTTCAAAGAGAGTGAGAGTGACCTTTGGCTAGTCGTTTTGTATATGTGCTTTGTAGTAGTAGTGTTTTGCATTTGCTTCCTCCTAATCCTAATGGGAATTAGATGGTGATGGAAATCTGTGCCACAGTGCCGCCCGGGGAGGTTTCAGTAAGTCTCTTCTTCTGTCGTGACTGAGATTATCACCGTGTTCAATTATTAGACCTCTCAAACACATCGGGCCAAAAATCTCATGTTACATTATTCATTTATACAAATGGGAGAACTTGTACAACAGTATACCGTCGTTCGTGACATTCTGTGTAAATATGAAAAACATCAATGAAATGCAATCACACAATCGCGGCATTCAAGACCGCTAACACCAGTCACTAGATCAAATGAAAGAGACTCTCGTACATGACTGTTTTGTCCGAAATGCCAATATTAGTTCTTCTCTCCTTCACACACAGACGAACTACAACAACTTTTCTCCCGATACAGGATGGAGAAGCTTGTCGTTTCCATTCAACCACGTAGAAACGTGGTACGATGTGAATCATGTGTTAATTTAGGCAGCAATCATTAATCAAATCAGAAGCCTACAACCTTGCTAGACCTTACTAGAATAATTTAAGAAAATGATCAGAGACTACTTCCATGTTATTGATCATAACCTTCATTTCTTGTCAAATTGCAATCAACTTATTATATGGATGCCATGTCCGATCAACTTGTTACCAACTAAAGTTGAGAATTCGGATTTAAGCTGCAAGTGAGACTTCGACTTGCTCATTGTCTGTGTTTTTTCTTTTCATGTTTGTGTATTTTTAATATAACTAGATTTGGTTTAGTTTATTAAATTGGAGATTGAATTAGAATTCTCGTGGAAACAATAATTGGACTTGCGAAATGATATACTAAGAATATCTTGTGCACTTGCAAGGTTTACACTATTGGACTCTATTAAAATAATATATAATTGTTTCTACTGAATAGATGGGTCTGGAAAGAACCTACTAAAGGATAACAACATCAAGACATCAAGCCTGCACGCTAGCCGAATAGTAAATGCAACAGATTAAAGGGTGAGAACCAATTCACAACATCAAACTCCTCAGTCTGCCAAACTAAGTCCTTAAACTGAAGAATCTCAAAGTTTAACACCAGTGAGAATGAGAAGCATGAATGACATCTAGGGTACTTGATTACTGTGATTGAAAGAAAAACTTTTGAGGAAGCTGAGAAAGATATTGCATGGCAAAAAACTATGAAAAACGAGATTTCAATGATAGAAAATAATGAAACTTGGGAATTGGTTGACATATCAAGTGACAACCAATGATGGATGTAAATGGGTCTATGATTAAGGACCAAGTTGAATTTGGATGGGTCACTGTAGAAGATCAGAGCAAGGCTGGTGGCTAATGGCTACTCACAAAATCCTAGAATTGACTTCAATGAAACATTTGCACCTATGGCAGGCTTGAGTAACATAAAGACGTTAATTGCCTTGGTTGCACAAAAGGGCTAGAAATTGTACTTACACTTGTTTTAGTTTCTCGTCCATGAATAACATGTATTTGTTCTACAATCATTTTTCTCCTTTATTTGATAGTAGAATCTAAGTTTTGCATATATTCATTATTCTGGAATTTTGCATGAAAATTACAATGCAGGTAATGTTGCCCCTCCTCATGCCATTAGAGGGAATACAGAGGGAGAAAATGAAGCGAAGCCACAATTCTAATGGATAGTCATTGCCACCCTGAGGATTGGTACCGTATACAGCAAGAATCTGCTCAAAATGACAATATCTTGTATGACGGAGTTTGGCAAGCTCCCGCAGGTATACATAATGCTTATTCATACAATTATTACAATTTATTTTTAATCAGCAGAAACAGCTTAATTGGGTGCATTAGAGTCGAACGTGAGTGATCAAGTTTGCTTTCGCTTCAATCACATGGTACTGAGAATTGCATTCCAAGTAATCCTTGTAAGTCTTCTAATTTTATTTGTTGCGCCGCAATTAGATAAATTCATCCAAGTTTTTTCAAGTATTTTTTTTTTCTTCCTTTGCCTATTAAGATAAAGTCATGAGATATTCGTCGAGCGTTAATTATTGTTATTATTATTTGAGTAAGGCAATTTATCACTACCATAATTTTTAGTAACTCGGACGCACCTCCATATGGTCAGCCGCAATGACAAGAATGGAACCAGGAGGAGAATCTGCATGGAGCCACTTCGGCTGGTGCTGTATCTGAACTCCCCTGCCCACGTTTTGTGCAACGAGGACCAGTAGACTAGGGTCGCGATGAGGGAATTGGCCAATCTAATCCTTAGGAACCGAGAAATTGGACAGTGCTGGATAGTAACTTGGTCCCAAAATATTGTAGCCGGACTCCAACTTCATTTTCTTTTCTATGTAGCATTCTTCAAGCCCGAGAGATTTTGAAATCCCTCTAAGTAACTGGATTCCCATATCTCGCATTCTCTCACTGTACTCTTGTAAGCTCCTGCTTTCGATCAAATAAACAAGAAAAATGTAGCTCCATGTTACGAACTTACTGTCGAGATTACACAGAGATCTAAATATTAATTTTTTGCCATCTATAAATATTGAGGGAACAAATCTATAAGCACACAAGAAAAATGTAGCTCCATGTTACGAGATTTCTTTGCACTTTCTAAAAATGGGATAGGTTATCTCTTATTAATTGCCAGTATATCGCTAATCATGACTGATATATGGGAGACATATGTGGGATAACTTATCTCATTTTTGCTAAAATTGAACTAAATACCCCTTGAGAAGCTTCTCCTATGTATGTTGTGGATTCATGTTAAGTTGCGGTGATTGATTCTAAAACTATTCTGTAATGAATATCAACAATCAGAACCGCCTATATTGTGTGTTTGAAAGCTGGCTTACGTACAATCCGCGTTCATTTTTTGACAATATGAAAGGCGGGACGTGTTCTCATGTGGAGCAGCTCTCTTCTGGTGTTGCCGCCCAAAAAGGATCTGATTCTATCCGTCGGATCAGTTGTTTCCGATTGATGCTTATCCTCATACAACTGATCACTTTCGAAAGCCAACTGATAACACTCTCCATCAGGCTACCTGGGATCCCATGATTTGTCACCTAAAAAACCACCATGGACATTACCAGTTCAAACTTATATATTATTTATCAGGACATTATCATTCAAGAAATCAGAAATAATCTAACTGATATAACATTACAAATAAATAATAGGTTATCGATAAAATAAAATGAAATACTCATGATCCTAATCAAATGGTTAAATACTTTCTGTTTATGCTCGCATTTAGACAGTGTGATGTGATCCATTTTACTAATATCAAAAGGAAACGATGCCCATTCCAACTGTTTCCCCATGAAATTCCTTAAATGGAAGCCTAATGACATAATATATATATATATATATATAGGGACACTTTGAATGCGGTCTCTAACCACCAATCTTCTTGAATTGAAACCTTATTAGTTTTCAGTTTTTTATCAAGGTCCTTGACTTTTATACACTTCAGCATACTAGTATTAAATGTATTTCCATATCACCTATTTTATTTTTTTAATTTAAAAATCATAATTTGCAATTACCTATATTTATGAAATATTAAATAAAACACATAATTTGTGGGATTTGAAATATTAAAGATAGATTAGAAACTTAAAAATCATCACGCCATCTTCAATCACAACCCAGAACCTCAGAAATCATGCTAGCGCAATTAACCACTAGCCTAGGAAGAAGGCCGGTCCACAACTTAGAACTTAAAAGTCACTACAAGATCATGGTCTGCCATAAAAAAAAAATCATATAAGAAAGATAATTGATACATATATAACTATGGATACATTCATCAAATCACCGAAAAAAATAATGTGGCACAAAACATTGATAGATTCTCCAAACCAAAAAAACATGGATACATTCTTAAAAAGAAAAGAATGAACCTAATAGCAAACTCCACATGGATACATTATCAAATCAACAAAAAAAAAATGTACCACAAAACATTGATAGATTTTTCAAACCCAAAAACATGGATTCATTCTTAAAAATTAAAAAATTAAAAAAAAATTAAAAAAAAAAGAATGAACCTAATAACAAACTCTACATGGATACATTCTCAAATCAACGAAAAAGAATGTACCCATATACATTCTAGCAAATGTAGTGCCCCATGAAAGTATGCGTAAGCTACCTATAATCGTCATACAATATGGATAAAAATGTACCAAAAGTGATCTATATTGACAAATGGATGCATTTTACAACAAAAAAACAATATACATATAATGATATGTAGGGATATGTGTACATAAAATGCAACAACCAAATGAAATGTACCTATTTTATGTGGAACAACCCAAAAACATTGTACCCATAGAATATGTTTGATGAAATTTAACTAATAAAAGAAAATTGCACCCGAAGAAATATATGAATAGAGAAATTGAATTGTACCTGTGATATATGTCACGCCTCGATCGCGACATACGTCTAGGATTGACATGTGACGTCACCAAGTATTCGTAAATCCAACAGACCCTGCCTCCAGGATATGTACAAAGCACAACTCAAGAATCAGATTGCATAGAAATCTTCGTATACTTTATGGTTGCATCGAACCTCCTCGTTAGACTGCCTACGTACCCTGCATAAGGATCAAGCCATTTGTAATTCACCATTCGTCAAACTCTAATCTTTTCGTAAAATACTTCTAGCAGAAATCATAAAGTACCACACTACACATCAACCATACTCCAAACAACAATTATCACCTTATCATGCACGCAGGTATGCCATTCCCATACATATGCTATTCTCTAGCCATACTGGTCAATGAGTCTATCATAATAATAACAATCTTATCCAACATCATTCTACAATCACTCCAATTAATTAGTTCCATGAATCACAGATGCACAATATTAACATTTAACTATGTTAATCAATCAACAAGATCACATATCAATTCACAAAATTTAATAAAGGAATTCAACATAATTCCATGCATGGATTCCAAGTAATACTATGGTAAACCCAATTTATAAACACAATGTCTACTGTGAACAATTTCTATTCACTCAAATCTAGGGGCCGGACTAACTTTATGAAAGTGAGCAAGAGTAGGGATGCCAGACCACTCAACATAATCCAACTAAACTATGGTCGCCTATTGCAAATGTACCAAGTACAACTAATCTGCATCACCCCTAGAATGCGTATGGTTCCCAATCGCAGATATACCAAGCATGATCACCCCTAAATAAGTATGGTCTCCCATCGCGGATATACCAAGCAGGACCACATCCTAACTCTAGGTAGTGATCACCCAACGCAGATATATCAAGCTGAACCATATGCATAGTCTAATAACATAGGCAGTGATCACCCATTGCGGATATACCAAGCTTGATCATCCCTAACAGTCCCCCAAAACGGATATACCAAGCAGGACTGTATCCTATAGCTCTAGGTAGTGATCACCCAACACAGATATACCAAGCATGATCACTCCTAGAATGCGTATGGTCCCCCAACACGGATATACCAAGCAGAACTGTATGCATAGTCTGATCGTGCAGGCGGTGATCACCCAACTCGGATATACTAAGCATGATCACCCCTGAAATACGTATGGTCTCCCAATGCGGATATACCAAGCATGATCACCCCTAAAATATGTATGGTCCCCCAACGCAGATATACCAAGTAGGACCATCCATGTACCACTGCTACATAGTGCGGTAAATTCAACACACAACCTACCCACAACTCAACCCCTATGAGTTACAACATAGTCACCTACACCATCAACTTCTCATGGCCACCAACTAATATGTCACACAAGCATATAAGTTCTACGGAATACTTCTAATAGGATTCTAGAATCACATTGTCATAACATTTATCATACTTATCATTCACATTATTAAGAAGATAAATAAACACATATATATCACAATATGATGTCTCATACATGTAAATCGATGTATATATCATCTGGGATAACCCACTAACCAATATAGGCCCACTATCTAGTAATATTGATTTCAATATTTAAGATCAATTCATAGCACATTGACCAAAAGTCAAGTCTCTGTTAAAGGTGGGGTCCACAACCCTATACAAGTCAATCTGGAACATCCGCCCATGGATTTTGGATCCGCAACTTACCAAGGGTCTCATTTATCTTCTAGAATAATATTCTAAAACTTCAAAACGATCCAACGGTCGGATCTTCGTCAATTGCTAGAATTAGGTTGCTATTAACGTTTGGTTTTACAAACTTAGAAATTCAATTTGGGAAGATCCATACATCAGATTCATAATCCATCAGTTCCTATGGTCCTCAAATATTACGTACTAATATGTATTAGAGTTTGGTGACAATCTAATGGTCGAATCGTCGAATCATATTAGGTTCAAGTGGCGTAATATTTCATACTAGGTTCAAACTATCGAACTATATCAAATAGTTATCAAATTTGAAATCAGAACATCAAATTTAACTTAAAAAGGTAGCGTCGGCCCAATGGCCATTGTATCATATTTTTTATGAAAATGAAAGAGGGGAAGGTTGTGGGGTATTTCTCAAGTGTTTAATCGGTGTAATTCGCTAGAATTTGGCCAGGAAAAGCGTCGGAAACCCTTGTTTCCGTCGGGGTGGGGAATAAGCAAAATGGGTCAAGGGAATTCATGCTTCTCCTCTCCCTCCTTTCCCCTCCTTCCTTCCGTTTCGGATTGGTCCTTCCCCCCTCATTTCTCTCCCACAACTCTTATTTTCCATCTCTCTTGCTTCCATCTAGTAGCTTCCAACCTCCTTTTTTTCCCCTCTTCTAATTGGTCCCTTCCCAAAGTAATGGGAACCCCAAAAATATCAAATTCCTATTTTATTTAAGAAACTTCTAACGTCCATAACTTTCCTTCCTTGTCTCGATTCACGAACGGCCTTCGCCTATGCGCTCGTGGTGTCAAGCTCAATTTGAAAACATTAAGAGTGACCCCTGAAGGTCTACGGATTATAAATAATTATTTTTCAAAAATTTGCACTTTGTACTTAAGTAATTAAAATCTAAAATTAATTTAAATTCGCGAAAATACTATAAAGTACCGTGAATACGAAATACGTGAATTATAATAGTGAAATCCAAGAATGAGATTTCACAATATATGTGTGTGATGACCACATATTGAACAACAAATATTAATATCAGTTTAAAGAAAAAAAAAACTAAAAAGAAGAAAAAAAAATTGTTGACTGAACTGAGTGGAGGTGTTGCACAGCACTGGGAGTTGGAACTATGGGGAAGACAAAGAAACAAGAATAGATAAAAATGATTCAGAAAGAACGTGAGAAATAGAGTGTAACATTTAAGAATATAATAAATTTAGATTGATAATTAATTGCCTCAAATTTAGGAGATAAACACTCAATTTTAGGTTGTTTTATTTAAAAAAAATTAATAAAAAATGTTGAGTTGGTCAATTAAATGATGACATGGACAAAGTCAAGGGACTTTGATAAAAATTTGAAAACCAATAAGATTTTAATCAAATAACATTGTGAAGAAAGAATGGGATCCGAATATATATATAGATAGATAGATGACATGGACAAAGTCAAGGGACTTTGATAAAAATTTGAAAACCAATAAGGTTTCAATCAAATAACATTGTGAAGAAAGAATGGGATCCTAATATATATATATATATATATATGTAAAAATATAATGGCATATGATAAATATTATAATTTTTTTTTCCACATTGGAGGTAATGAGGAATGGCATATGATAAATATTATAATTTTTTTTTCTACATTGGAGGTAATGAGGAAAGATGAGAGTTAAATGAGTGAGAGAGTTTGTGGATTACTTAATGTTTGACCTTTTTTTAATGGATGAATGAAATTGAAATAAAATAAAAATAAAAGTACGATATTGAAATGTTTTAATAATGTTATATGATATTGCAATTTCATCTAAACGTGAAGAGGTATAATATAATTTACCTTTTTTTTTTCTTGGCTAAATTTAGCTAGCAGTTATTTGCATAGTTATTTTAATTTGGAATGTGGTTAGGGAGATCATCTTATTATACTATATTAGTGTATCATTTTACATGATAAGTCATGTGCACAACTATCGTTTAATAAGATAAATTTATTAATTAGTAGCATATATGTACGTAACACTTATCACATCAAATAATACACAAATGTATTTAAAAAGTAGTATCCTTACATTTCCCTTAATTTGAGGTATAGCAGGTCACTTCGTGACCTCTAGTGAAATCCCATCTCATAATTTATTTATAAAAGTCTTCCAAAAAAAATTGATAAAAAGAATATGAAATGTTTTTATATGTGATAGGATTTTTTAGGAAGGTTGGATTCTATCTGTCTTCCGATTGTGGCACATCTTCATCAGTTCATATCTTAATATCATAAGTGAGCATCTTCAAGGGTAAGTGATATGTACATGTCACGATAATTCTCGCCACCTAGTATTGTAGTTTAGTCATATTTTCATTCACTTGTAAGTAAGAGATCAGATGTCTTAAGTTTAATTTTTACTTAAGAGATCAGATGTCTTAAATTTAATTTTTACCAAAAACGAATTCAAACAATATTATTGTGGCTGACCCATTATAAGAGTTAAAATTAGGCCTAATCGGATAAATGGTTCCCGTGGTCATAAGGTATTCGGATGATAGCCCCTGTGGTAAAAAAATTCAGATTTAAACCGCTGTGGTCTAAATCTGTTAGGATTTATGCCCTTCTGTTAAATAATAATGAAGTGGCTGCCACATATATGCCACGTGGCTGCCAAATGTCTGCCACGTGGCAAAAATAATAAATTTTAAAAAAAAAAAACCTGAATTTTTACAAAAAAAAAAAAAAAAACCAGATCTGCAAGAAGAAGAAGAAGGAAAAGGGAGAGGGAGGAGGGTCGCGCGGGGAGAGGGCTCCGGCGAGGGGGGGAGCTGGTCTCCGGAGGGAAGAAGAAGAAGAAGAAGAAGAAGAAGAAGAAGAAGAAGAAGAAGAAGAAGAATAAGAAGGAAGAGGGAGAGGGAGGAGTCGCGTGGGGAGACTGGCGAGAAGAAGAAGAAGAAGGAAGAAGGAAAGGGAGGAGGGTCGCGTGGGAAGAGGGCTCCGGCGGGGGGGGAGCTGGTCTCCCGTGGGAAGAAGAAGAAGAAGAAGAAGTCCGGCGGGGGGAGCTTCTGGAATTTTTTTTTTTTTTTTTTTGTAAAAATTCAGGTTTTAAAAAAAATTAAAAATTATTATTTTTGCCACGTGGCATATATGTGGCAGCCACGTCAACATTATTTAACAGAAGGGCATAAATCATAACAGACTTAGACCACAGGGGTTTAAATCCTAACAGACTTAGACCACAGGGGTTTAAATCCGAATTTTTTTACCACAGGGCTATCATCCGAATACCTTATGACCACGGGGACCATTTATCCGATTATGCCTTAAAATTATACGGTTAGTGAGCATATAATTAATCCCCAATCAGATAAAACTATTAATTAATGCAATCACTTACTGCACCTATTAATACACCAATGAAATGCAAAAAGATAACCTTTCTCACTCTTTCCCTTAAAAAAAGAAAAGGAGAAAATAATTGATGTCCCCATGCATCGCGAGCTAAGCAACTAAGGTAAACCTGTCCCCATGCATCGCGAGCTAAGCAACTAAGGTAAACCAACTAGCATGGGATAGTGACACAATGCACGTCCTTCGCTAGGCAACCGATTGATAAAATATCGGCCAATAGGAAGGTGAGTTATTGCATGCAAAGGCAGAGGTGCAGTTTGAATATTCTAGGGTGGAATATACCCAATCGCAACTCAAACAACTATAACATTAATTTACATAGAATATATATTATATGTCCAGTTCAATATATATATATATATATATATATATATATATATATGTGTGTGTGTGTGTGTGTATATTATTACATGGTGTTAGCTAGGGTTTCATGAGTATCAAACACATCAGTGTACTCTTCTATGTATTGTAATAAAAGTGAATGATACTGTCATATGTTTTATCTCCAAAATATATTATTAAAGTCACTTATTATTATGATCTAATAGTATTTTATTCATTTGTAAGTGATATATTTTAAGTTCTATTGTTGCAAAAGATGATTTAAAACACATTATTACTAGTCAATTGTGAGATTTAGACCACTTTCTCACCTCATTAATGTAAATAATATCGCTTGTTCAAAAAACATTATTAAAAAACAAATAATATTACCATTTAAAAATAAAATAATAGCGTTGTAAATATGTTTCGAGGACATTGAAAAAATTGCTAATTAAAGTCTTAAGACTCCAACTGTCAGCTGCTAAGCTGATATTTGCTTTAAACGGGCGTTATTGCCTTTATCCCCTAACGGTGTCAAACCCATGTATGGATTACACGATGTGACTCATTTGAGCCTACATATCCCATGCATGTCATATGTTTACAATAATACATGTGGATATGTGTGCATGTCTATATGCCATGCATGATGCCATTTATGCACTACGTATGAATTTCTGATAAGTGACGACAAGTTTAATTTGTTAAGCAGGCCTAGGGTTTCTTGTAGTCTACCTGTCGTCACTAACTTCCAACTAAGGGTTAAGGAAGCCCTTTGAGCCAAATGGCAAATATACCCTTTAAAATATGCATCAACGCTTTTACATTAAACCATTATTTGCTGTTATTCATATATTTATTTTTACCTTTCATAAACTTCTGTTAATTTTTGTTCTTTGGTTACTTTTTAGTTATTCAACTTAGCGGTTTGAAATTGCTAAGAGTGTATAAAAGGTAAAAGTAGTGTACGAATAGCATCATAACACCATCATTCTTTTTCAGAGATGATTATACAATCTCAATCTTCTAATTTACCTTAAATAAATATCCAACATTGTTACAGCCCCAAAATCTCACAAGCAAGCTCAATTATATGTCCATACTCGATTATCATGAAGGTGCCACAAATTAATGTGAAAGTGAGAAATTGAGGGGTACATTAATTTACAATCACGCCACACCAATAAAATACTAATTTATAAATGAGACGTTTGTATAATCACACCAAGGCCATGAAAATCCATGCATATTTAGCATGCCAAGCCATGTTACATCATTGACTTCGTAGACAAGTCTTGACAACCATGTTACATGCTAAAGTGGCTCCAAGCCACTTATCAGAGTTTGCCAAGTGGATCATGGTGTGGATGGTTACGAAAATTTATTGAGCTTGCGTGAAACTAAGGTTGTGGATAAGTTCTCCCTCACGCCAAACCGATGAGCTTTTAGCTTTCATGCCACGCCTCACTTAAGCAAGCCATCACTTATCTTAGTTATTCAATCTTTGAGCCATTGATGGAACTAGGATATTCCTAACACACGCTAATTAATTCTTTTGATGTATCTCATAATTTGGTACCGGAAACAAACTACGGGAGCTAAGAGTTTCCATCGAGGCCCAAATCAAACTCGATCAAAAGGTCTCCAACAAACTTCAAGAATACAATGAAAATTGTTAAAATTATTACTATTTACATATGATTATATTTTCATATCAAACAATGACCCTCATTTCTTTTTCTTTTTTTTATTTTTAATATTTTCGTATGAACAACTGTAATTCATAATGTTAAACTCAAGGCTCCTCCAACAACTAAAGACCAAGTCATTCTGTTGTTTTAAATTTCGAGATTTTTTTTTCCGCATACAAATTTTAAGTTTCTCACACCTACTTAAACCCCCAATCTAACCTAAAGCAAAACCATTACACAATTTTTATAAATTCAAGGGCATCCAGCCTTATAGCATATATGAGCTTGTAAATTAATTAAAATTTTAAATTGATTGGTTGCATGGAGAATAAGTCAAAGAGATGAAGGATCCATTGTCATTTGTCACCCTATACTGAGGACAAATTAAACACACCCAAGCACAGTAAACCTTACTCCTAAAAAGAGAGTTAATTAGTTAATCACATGTTTGTTCCACTTCTTAAAAATATTCAGAGGTACTTTTGTAAACTAATCCTCTTATTTCAATTTTATAGCGAGTTGTATTCGAGTAAAAAAAATAAAAGTAACATGATGTATTTTTCTTTCACACAAAAAGTCTCTATTAAAATCTCACTTAAAAAAAACCTTCATCATGTTAAAGAATACAATAATCTTATTTATAAAAATTGACAAAGTATATTTTAATATACACTAAATGATTTCATTCATGACACCAATTTCTTTTGTAGTAAAACTGTATACCTGATGTGCTACAGTCCTTTGCGTGATAAGATACTTTTATCATTTCAAGAGATTACTATTATCTTTATGGAAACAAACAGTACAGAAAACTTATAGTTCCCATCTGTTTATATGGTTGAGTTGACTTTGAAGGAAGAAATGAATGGTCCTGATGGTTTAGAAGCGAAAAATGGCGACTCAAATATATGTAGGAAACTCTATATATTACCCTGGTTCATGGTGAGTGCTGTCTCTACTTGGATTTCAATTTCAATACAGACTTTTTGTAGGACTGAGATATATTATATTATGAATTTGTATTTTAATTATATCATACGTGGATGTAGGTACTCAGCTTGCATGAGATTACAGAAGATGTTAACGTTAATCTGAATATCATGAATGAGGGGATTTCATCACCCCAGGGCTCAAGTACTACTGCACTTAATTTGATGAGTTGAAAGTTTTAATTTCATTACTTATAAATTATGTCATTTTATTTCTTTGTTTGATATTGAATGTCTAATTAATTTTTTCTTATGGGTTGATATGATTTGGCGATGGAAGCTGCTTTGTACAAGTTATGATAAAAATAATAATAATAATAAAATAAAAAGCTTGGGTTTTTTAAGATGCGCCTCTCGCTTGGGTTTTTGAATCCGCCACTGAAATTAGTTTAATTAAATGTAACTAGAATTGAAGCATAGTTGATTAAACATGTCGGTTCTTTTTAGGCTACGTAAGTACGTATTATTTATCTACCTTAAAAAAGGCATGAGGCTGATAAAAAAAAATAAAAACATATTTTAATTGTGGCCTGAGTCAATAGTGGCCGACCTTTGGATGAATTCCGCATGCCCCCTGTATGATCTGTGGGACGTTGTTTGTTCACGTCCATGCCCTCGCGTTAGTAAACCAGTTTCATCAAGTTTTCTATAATTTTGATGGGTATTTATGTCAATTTGAGTGAGCAGGCAGGAGATATTGTATGATGTGTGTGGACTGTGGTCTGTATTCATCATTGGAAATGATTCAGTTTATGAGAGCCAATCACCACATCCACATGGCCGTATCCCATACATGAGGATATCTGTCACCATGACGGAGCAGCGGCATTGTCGTCGTTTTGTATCTACTCTTGCATGAAACGAGTTCATCTAATATTACGACGTTCTAAATTATAATAATTTAAAATATTGCAGTTACGTTGAACTCGTTTCATATAAAAATATCAAGACTGATAGAGATCATCAAATGACGGTTCCTGGTAGGCCGCTTGTCCTTGTATACGTTTTTTTGCTTTATGTGTTTCTTCTACCCAAAGAATTACATAGATGCATATAAACAGTGTTCATGCGTGATGCAGCACCTAATTGAACAAGGAGGCTTTGATTTGTCAGAAAAAAAAAAAATAAATAAAAAAAAAACTCTCCTAACGTCTGGTTTCTACAGTTACATGAGACCTTTTTTAATATTATTTACCATATAAATAAATATTTTATTACAACAATTGTTATATAAGAAAACTATTCCAGCAAAACAAATGCTTAAAAAAAAAAACAATGCTAGGAAAACTAAATTTGTATATTAAAATTTCAAATTAAATGATATGTTGCCAATAGAAATGAACACGTTTATCAACGTTTAAATAATAATCCAATTCTTAACTTTCATGTCATATAGTTTATCAAATTTTATCAAACTATGCTAGCTCGACTGCATGACAAGTATGTCACTATTGTATCTTATCACGATGCATGTTTTATTTCCAAGTGTTTGGGAAGCCTTCTTGAAGGCCACGTGTAGTAAGTTGTTGTTGGCTATGTATCCCCCTCAGACTAACAACCAGTCTGAACGGAAAATCCGAACTTTCTTGGTGTATTACGTTTATTTGTCTTATAATTGTGCATGATTGTAGTTGATACTTATCTTCACTAGAAATGCTTGTAACTACGGTTATAAAAATCGTTGGTCTTTGTTGTGACACTATAGAAACTTGGAATAGAGATTCTTTGCTTAACGCTTACTTGACTAAAGAGTGTTACGAACAAGTGTTCAATTGTGAGAGTTCACATTATAGGAATGTTATCCTATTGTTGTTGTTACCCAAGGATATTATGTACTTACTTTTGGAGTTCGCAACTTTCGATTGCGTAATTGAAAATGCTATTTTCAGTTTTAAGTATCAATACAACTACTCTAAACATTATGTTGTTACATATTTCTTCAACGGAGCATTCGCACATATATTTATTGCTTCCTTAACCTTGAGTTTTGTGTCACAAATCATTTTAAATTTTGGGGACGAAATTTTCTTAAGGGGGGTAGATTGTGACAACCCAACCCTAATTTTACAATTTTATAAATTTTAAAAGCATGATTTTACGAAAATGCCCTTAGAGGCAAGGGTGTTGACTTCTGTTGACCATCGTCTTGAGGAACATATGACTTATTCTTTTGGCGTAATTGTGTAATACTTGTTAGTACGAATGCATAGGCGAAAGCCGGTTGCGAGTCCGGATTATAACAGTATAGTTACGAGCATTTGAAGTCGTTTTACTAAACTATAGAATTTTTAAATTAATTAGAGCTCCCACCATGTGGGAATGGAAATCAATCAAATTTTTGTTGTTGGTGGGCCAATTAGGCATTGGACCAATAACAAAGAAGCTCCCAGCGTTCTCTTCCCGTGGAGGACACCCACGATAAGACCCGGTTTCGAACCGGTGTGAAATTCTGGCCACTTCCACCATATTTTCAGGCGAAATTCACTCATCCATTACCTGTAACCTCTTTCATAACCTCCCCTCTTCCATTTCCACCCAAAATTAGAAGGAATTTGGTTGAGGTTTGGTGGAAAAAACCACCATGGGTGCCGTGGGAAAGGTTACTCGAGATCCACCAATTACTCGAGATCCACCAAACCTGAAACAATTTCATTCAATTATCACTACCAATAGACTTCCCTTGAACTCCTGAACAAAGCCCAATAGGTTTTAGGGGCGGCGGAACGTCGATGAGGAAGAATCGAAGCACACCCTTTATAGGGTTTCCGGAGGGTTTGAGTGAAATTGGAGCCTTTCCTAGCTAGATTGGACTTGGCCACAGGTATAAATCGATTCCTCCTATTGTGTAGATGAATTTTCATGTTTGGATCGTGTGATTTGGTAGAGAAATGAGAAAGTTATAACGATTTAAAGTTTGCCCTGTTTCCGGCGACCTCCGCCACTTTCGAGGCATTTTTCGGCCAAATCACGGCGAGATAGCCATCTTGTAAGATACCAATCTCTTCGTCTCGTCGATAACTATGATTTTCGTTTTTGAATCACTTGTTTTCGTTAAGTAGTAACAAAGTTATGGACGTTGAAATGTTGCCCAGAAATTCTGGTGAGTTACCAGTTTCCCCGCGAACAGCCGTCTTTCAGACCATTTTCCAGCTACCTCCGGCTACCATTTGGACTCCAAGCTGGTATAATTTTGTTCTACATTTCTCTAGCTTCGATTTGGTATATTATGGGTTGAATTTGGTTGAGAAACAAGTGAGATATGGAGTTCCAAAGATTGCCCAGGAAATCTGCAAAATATGCAGAATTCGGCAAAGTTCCATTAAGGTCCACCACTTGATTATAATAGTAATCGACATTCCGACTGTTGGATCGTAATCAAACTTGATTATTATAGTATGTAATATTTGATTATTATAGTATGTAATATTTGAGGACCATAGAAACGTACGGATCGGGAATCCGGCATACGGATCTTCCCGAATTGGATTTATAAGTTTATAAAATAAATGTTAACCGCCACTTGGTTTTGGGCAATTTGCGGAGATCCGATCGTTGGATCGTAATAAAATTTTAGTATGTTATTTTAGAAGCACAATGTGAATCTTTAGAGATTGCGGATTATAAATTTGAGATGCGAATCTTCCGGATCGAGTTTTGCAGTGTTGTGGACCCAACCGTCGATCTTCGATCGACAGTTGACTTATGGTCAATGGGTCTCAAACTATTTTAGAATGTCCTTGAGAATGTACTTTATGTGAATTATGTATTCTATTGATAAGAGTTCTGAGATATGATTCTATAATTGGCCACATGCGCTAATCGTTCGGAACGCCTTGATGTGCGTGCTAGAGAATCATAGCGTGGACTCCAGGTATTGGATATTTTCCCCTTATCATATGTATATAATTGATAGTTCCACAAACGTTTCTAAAGTGATTTATGTATGTACCTACAATAATTATTGTGAACTACGAATGGCTTGATCCCTGTTTAGGGTACGTAGACAGTCTAACGAGACGTTAGATGCAGCCATACAATAAATGAGACTAAATAATTGAGATAACAGCCTTGTTTGGGGAATTGAACAATGTGAAGAAGGTTGGTGGAAAGAGCGAGGTTTAACCTTATGAATTTGATGGTTAAATGTTGATCATAAATCGATATGTAAGAAATTTAGTGATTGAAGTAAAGAATTGTAAGTAGTGATAATTAAGTTAACTAGTGTTTTGCTGGGCTTGTTGCTGATAATTATTCCCAAAAGTAAATGGTTCGAGAGTGGGGCGTTATAGTTATTGCATTTTAGGCCATTTGTTTATATGTTTATATATCTGGAAATATTATGATATGGTTGAAATTCAGATTTACATCCTAGTATATCCATATGTATATTCCTTGCACATAATTATTGTGAACGCTCTGGAGTGCAAGAATGAACGCAGGACACACAGGTAAGTTCAGGTAAGTTCAGGTAAGTATACGGCATTAGTTGAACTCATGGGATTATGGTATGACTACATCTATGTTTTAAGTAACTCCGACACGGTCGTACAAGTTGCAATAGTAGGCAACTCCGACATTGTCATACAGGTTGCTTATGAGTCGTACATGTGGTATTAGATGCATTTAAAGCTCATAAACCTGCACCTCGGTGTTAGTGCTCTCACCCATGGCCAGGGCACAGTCCTTCACGTAATGTTCACCTCCCGCACCATACGCTCACCTTGAATTCAAGGTAGGTGCACATGCATGTCGTACATACCACTATAGGTGGTTTCGACTCTTAGGTGACTCTTCACCTGATCGTAGCACTTGAGTGTATTCATTTACACCCAATCATGTCGTACAAACCACTATAGGTGGTTCCAAATCATGTGCAGGCGTAGTGCCGTATAGGTCACTAGAGGTGACTCCGACCAGATTGAGATATGAGCTATAGACTTAGCCATACAGGCCACAAAAGGTGGATCCAGCTGACTTATTATTTGCATATGCGATGAGATATGAATATGTCGTACAGGTCACTATAGGTGACTCCAACTTATGAGTTAGTATATATTTATGATGAGATATGTGATGAGATGCTAGCATATATTTATGATGAGATATGTGATGAGAAGCTAGCATATATTTGTGATGAGATATGTGATAAGATGCTAGCATATATGTGATGATATATGATGAGATGCTAGCATATATTTATGATGAGATGCTAGCTTATATGTGATGATATATGACGAGATGCTATATATATTTATTTATGATGATATATGTGATGAGATGCTAGTATATATGGGATGAGATATTTATACAACCGTACATGATGGGTGGATCCGGTTAACATGCCATTTCTTATTGGTTCATTTCACCTGGGTTACTCATTCTTGTTAAGATATTTGACGTAGCATAACCGTAAGACTATTATTTTGGTTATGGTTTTGATTTATAGTCACGCCTGTTATTTTTCTGGAAAATTAAACAGGTATTACGGCGAGGGGCTACTATCTTTGGTAGTTGGTATTGGTTTGAAGCAATGACCAAAATATCAATATTATCGGTGATATTTTGCCAATAATATCGGTTTTTTTAGAGGACTATATTTTCACACATATCCACTTAATTATCATCAATATATCGATATTTTTGTCGATATTATTGCGATAATATTAGATACAATATTTTCAGTATTTTAATGCATTATTTGGGAAATATATCACTATATTATCGATAATATTGATAATATCGCGAGATAAAACCGGAATCCGGTCAACCCGACCTTTCTCCGGCATTCGAAGCACTGATTGACCACGCACCTATTTGGCGATTCATCCGATCTTGCGATCTCCGATGCCTTCGTCTTCTTGAAGGTCTCGGCCGGGGCCTCAAAGCTGAAGGATGAGGTAGATCTCGGACTTTTCTCCGCAGAAAACTTCAAAATCGTGACGGACGAAGAAGACGATGAGGTGGTGGCGGCATTGAAGCACTTCTGGCACATGTTGTTGGTGGAGGGATTACCGGTGACGTCGTAGTTGTTGACGCAGTGCGTTAGAGTTTCGAGGACCTTGAACTCCGTTTCTTCCTTCTCGGCTCTCTGTGTCATTTTTTTCACTCAAATTCTAATCGATCGATTGATCTCTCTCTTCCTCCCTTTTTTTTTCTTCTGTTTTTTTTTTCAAAGATATAGATAGATGGAAAGAAAGAAAAATGGAGGGTGTGGTTTTTCTAGAGAGAGAAAGGAAGAAAAAATTGTGGTTTTAGAGAGAGAGAGTGGAGAGGAGAGGCTTGGACGAGCGATAGGGAAAGAGAAATGGGGAGGGGGATATTATGAAGGACGGAAAGGTCGGTAATGGCGATGAAAGATGGGCCTCAGAGAGACGCGTATAAAACAATTTTGCCATTTAGTTTTACCGCAATGCCCTTCGTGCTTTTCTTTGATTATTACCTTTTTTGCTTAAACAAATTAAAGTGAAAAAAGGAATAATTAATTTTTCTTAATTTTTTTATTTTTTAATATATAAGATCGCTACATATGTGTTTGTGATTACATATTCAGCCTGTAATATTTATATGGTCATTAAGATGTCTACAAGGCTTGCAAGCTAATATTTATTATCTAAGATAAATTTCTATATTTAAAAAAACATCAAGGGGATTTGAACCCATCCCATTTTACTCCTTCAACAACTTCACAATACACTTACTCTACACATAGAGATGATGAAGATAGTGAAAATTTTGAACCTCATAGAAACTCTATGTGGTACTAAGTCACTCATGTATCTTACCATGCAATGTATAAAGTGTAAAATATTGTACTAATTCATTATATATAAATGATTATGGTGTGTTTAAACTTCTTTCATTAATTACTACATATTTTCTATACTCACAATGTTTGACAGCTCGCTATATAATGAACTTAAATCAGTTATGTAACATCCCACATCGCCTAGGGGAGCGATCCTTAAATGTATATTCCCATCCCTACCTAGCACGAGGCCTTTTGGGAGCTCATTGGCTTCGGGTTCCGTATGAACTCCAAAATTAAGCGAGAAGGGGGCCAAAGCACTCCTAGGATGGGTGACCCACTGGGAAGTTGCTTGTGAGTTCCCAGAAATAAAACCGTGAGGGCATGGTCGGGGCCCAAAGCGGACAATATCGTGCTACGGTGGTGGAGCGGGCCCGGGAAGTGGTCCGCCCCAGGCCGGGATGTGACATCCTAGAATCAAGGCGTGTTGGCCGTCACGTGAGCGTGACGTAGCCAAAAGTGCGGCACTACACCATTCATGTCGTACAGACTACTTCAGGTACTTCCGACTTATATGCAGTGTAGTGCCGCACTTTTGGCTACGTCACGCTCACGTGACGGCCAACACGCCTTGATTCTAGGATCGGGGTGTGTCAGATTGGTATCAGAGCCAATCCCTGGCCGGAAGTGTGCCGACGAGGACGTCGGGCCTCTAAGGGGGGTGGATTGTAACATCCCATATCGCCCAGGGGAGCGATCCTTAAATGTATATTCCCATCCCTACCTAGCACGAGGCCTTTTGGGAGCTCACTGGCTTCGGGTTCTGTCGGAACTCCGAAGTTAAGCGAGAAGGGGGCTAGAGCACTCCCATGATGGGTGACCCACTGGGAAGTTGCTCGTGAGTTTCCAGAAACAAAACCGTGAGGGCATGGTCAGGGCTCAAAGCGGACAATATCGTGCTACGGTGGTGGAGCGGGCCCGGGAAGTGGTCCGCCCCGAGCCGGGATGTGACAAGTTAAATCCATCATGCAATGCATTTCCTTCCAATTTTTTGTGATAAACTAATAGATAATTAACTAAATAAACATCCTGCAAAGTTTCAATAAAAATTTCCAAGTTTTTCTTACAATTTTCGTGGTTTTTATTCAATTTTATCGATATCGATAATATCCTGATATTTCCATCAAAATTTCGGTGTTTTTGGACTACCGATATTTTCAATATCATCGATATTTTATGCATTGGTTTGAAGAGTTTTGTTTCATTCATTCACGTTTTCTGTTTTTGTATCCTTCCAGGTTTTAGCAGCAGAGTTCCGTATCGATGAAGATTCGTGGCACTTTTCAGCATCGATGTCTTTTATGATGGTATAATCATTATCTCACCTTACTATACTATACCTATGCTCTGTGTTGATGCACAAAATTAGCGGGAACTTTGGTACAACAGAAAGTGTTAAGTTTGTGACCTTCGCTAGATTGCTCCGATCACTAGTGTGGATAAGTATGCAAATGGATAAAGACAGGGAAGCAAACACAAGATGTACGTGGTTCACCCAAATTGGCTACGTCCATGGAGTAGAAGAGTTCTCATTAATTGTGAAGGGTTTACACAAGTACATAGGTTCAAGCTCTCATTTTGTGAGTACTAGTGAATGATTTAGTACAAATGACATTAGAAAATATTGTGGGAGAATGATCTCTATTTATAGAAGAGAGTTTCTAGTTTCCTTCTGACATTGACACGTGTCGTGTTATGATTAGCTTCTGATGTTGACACGTGTCGCGCTATGATTGGCTTTTGATGTCGACACGTGTTGCGCTGTGATTGGCCTTCTGGTTGGAGGGAAACTCTTCTGGGTCCTTGACAGTATAACGTTAACCGGTGCTCAGTAGTTTCGGGATTGGTCAAGTATGGTACAAACAGTGCTCCCCTAAGTTCCCGAGTGAGGGAAGCTCCTCGGTTGGGGACTTGCAAGATCCAAGCCGTTGAGTAATCATGAAACTTCTAAGTACCGAAGTGTGGTATCGTATTCACTTGTCTTATCTGTCTCATAGGTAGATATGGCATTTTCTTTGGAAGTACTCTTCCTCCATCCAGGAGTGGTATCTTTAACCGGTGGAGATGCACAAGTTAATGTATCAATTTCACTTGAAGCTTACTTGTAGTTTCGGGCTTGGTCAAGTGCAATACAAACCCTATAGTAGGAGTCACCCAAGTCGCTGAGCTAGGAGATTTGCCGAAAAAGGTAACAGACAAGGTAAACAATCAGACTTCTAAGCAAGCAACATGGATCGGAGGTGTGACTTCGGCTTCCGGTTGATTGTTCTCTTTCTCCTTGTGTCGTAAACAACAACAAGGATAAAGAGAAGCAAATGGAGAAGAGATGATATGAGATACTTTTGTTTTTGAAGAAGTAACTTTCCACTTGCTTATTCTTGAACTGGGCTGGAGGGTTTTCTGGCTTCCTCTAGAGTAGAAGGCCGACTCAAGAATTTGAGGGTCAAAACAAGTCCATCAAATCTAGAGTACATTCGACCCTGATGATATGGGATACTTTTTCTGTTGACAAAGTAGTGGATGTATCGATATGCGTTCTGTTACGCTTGTCTTCACATGCTTCCTTGTATCCTTCTCACTTGCCTTATCTATTCCTCAGGCAAATGTGGTATCTTCTCTGGAAGCATAAGATGTTGAAGATGAGTACTCGAGAGCAATGCCAGGTAAGTAATCAGGCAAGGGGTTCCGAGCAGTTAGTTCCTGACTGGAAGCTTGCTTCCAAGTGTTGACTGTTTGCTCTCTTTCTCCTTGTCTTGCAGGTAAAAATAAGGCCAAAGGAAAAGACAGGGAAAAAACATGATATGGGATACTCTTGCTTGTAAACCTGATGATATGAGATACTTTAGTTCTGGTGTGGCTTGTTTGCAGAGGTATTATCGGGAGGAAAATAAGCTGAGTATTTCGAGAGACTCTGCTGAGAGTGCCCTCTTGGATGTAAAGAAAAGTTGAGCATTGTTTTTTTATTTGCAGGTCTGCCTGACTGTGGAGGATGAAGGTCAACATATATAGGAGTCTCCCTAAAAACAAGTAGTAGTGCTATTCTTTTACCCTTCTTGGTCATAGCAGTGTAATGGGAGTTGCAAACTTCACATGTTTTAACTTTGTCAGAGCACTTTGAAAAAGTGGTCTGTGGTATCTGGAAAGTTGATGTTGCGTGTGAAAATTGCAGACAAGCTTTATCCAAGGAAATCTGGCTCTTGAAGTTCGAAGAGCGGTGCCTCTTCGGTTTTCGAACAAGCAATTCTGTCGGGGATCTGGCTCTTAAGATTCAGAGAACGGTGCCTCTTCGATTTTTAAGAAAGCAATCTTGTTGTGAGTCTGACTCTTGAGATTCGGATAGCAGTGTCTCTTCGATTTTTGAGAAAGTAATCATGTTGGGAGTCTGGCTCTTGGAATTCGGATGGCGGTGCCTCTTCGATTTTTGAGCACGTAATCCTGTTGGGAGTCTGGCTCTTGAGATTCGGAGAGCGGTGCCTCTTCGATTTTTGAGAAAACAATCCTGTTGGGAGTCTAACTCTTGAGATTCGGATAGCAGTGTCTCTTCGATTTTGAGAAAGTAATCCTGTTGGGAGTCTGGCTCTCGAGATTCGAAGAGCAGCGTGTCTTCGATTTTTGAGAAAGCAATCTTGTTGGGAGTGTTTTCTCGAATGTGAGTAAAGGTTGGGTATTTTTGCCAGTCTGCCTTGCCATGGAGCACAGAGGTTAACACACATTGGGACTTTCTAGTTATCAAGCAGTTGTGCTGTTCCTTTACCTTTGTGGGTAATAATAGGGTAGCTGGACCTTCAAAATTTATGTGTCTAAACTTTGTCAGAGATCTTTGTTAAAGTTATCTGTGGTACTCGAGGAGCTGATGTTGCGCGTGGAAAGTGGTGCATTTTTGGAATCCTGAGAGTGGTGCCTCTTCGATTTTTGAACCAAAGGCCATGTTGCCCTTTCTTTTATAAGGGCACCAATTGTGTGCAAGAAGTACATTCAGAGAGTTATTGCTTGTAGGAATTTTCCCCTTACTTCAGAGATTTATTGCACCTCATTTCTCTTTCATCATTTCTGAGAATGTCTGGCCCATCCGACCGTCGTTTTGACTTGAACTTTGGTGAAGAGGCAGCCATGCCTTCTCAAGACAACATATGTCGCCCATTTTTCTTATCCCCTATTGGTCCTCTTACCGTTGGAGACTCTGTAATGAAGAATGATATGACCGCTGCGGTGGTGGCCAGGAACCTTCTCACTCCCAAAGATAATAGACTACTTTCCAAATGGTCTGATGAGTTGGCTGTTAAGGATTCTCTGGCTCTCAGTGTTCAGTGTGTAGGTTCTGTGTCTAATATGGCCCAACGCCTATTTGCTTGAACCCGCCAAATTGAATCATTGGCGGCTGAAGTGATAAGTCTAAAATAGGATATCAGAGGGCTCAAGCATGAGAATAAACAGTTGCACAGACTCACACATGACTATACTACAAACATGAAGAGGAAGCTCGACCAGCTGCAGGAATCTGATGGTCAGATTTTACTTGATCATCAGAGGTTTGTGGGTTTGTTCCAAAGGCATTTATTGCCTTCGTCTTCTGGGGCTGTACAGCGTAATGAATCTCCAAATGATCAACCTTCGGTGTCTCCTCCTTCTGGGGTTCTGCCTAGTACTGAGGCTCCGAATAATCATCCTCTGGTGCCTCCTCTTTCTGGGGCTCTGCCGACTGTTGAGACTTCTCTTGAGCAACATTTGTGAAGGCTCCCTCTTGTTTGTTTATTTTTATTCATGTATATGTACATATTTGTAACTTATCGGAGATATCAATAAACAAGCTTTGCTTCATTTCAACGTATTGTGTTAAATACACCAAGGCATTCTTCACTAAGTTCTTTGAATTTTTCCTTTTGTTGAAGCTTGTATGTTGAAGCTTTGTGAGTGAAGCATGTAGGTTGAGGTTTTGGAGTTGAAGCTTTGGAGTTGAAGCTTTTGTTGGGTACCATGAATTGATTTTGCTTCACATTATCTTAATCAAGATAATGTGAAGCTTTTGAGAATTTGTAGTTGTCCTCCATTGATGAAGCTTTTGTTGGTGAAGCTTTGGAGTTGAAGCTTTTGTTGGGTACCATGAATTGATTTTGCTTCACACTATCTTGATCAAGATAATGTGAAGTTTTTGAGAATTTGTAGTTGTCCTCCATTGATGAAGCTTTGTTGAATTTCCCAATTCTTTTTTTTTTTTTTGGAAACTAGAAATTTGAAAATGTGGGAGAGACAACATATACAAATTTTTCTTCCACACTGTTGAGCAAGAGATTGTGATGCAAGCCACACCTTGTAGTAGTCGAAGTTTTGGATGAACCATACAAATTGAATTTGCTTCGAACAGTCTTGAATTTGCTTCGATGGTTTGAGAATTGTAGTTGCCTTCCATTGATGAAGCTTTTATTGGCACCATAAATTGGTTTTGCTTCACACTGTCTTGATCAAGAGTGTGTGAAGCTTTTGAAAATTATGGTTGCCCTCCATTGATGAAGCTCTTGTTGGTGAATAGTGTACAAGTCATCTGTAGAATGCAAGTGATCGGTCTTGAAGATGTGTTGAGAGACAAATAGTTTCCTTAATTCCTCAAATGAGTCTACTGTCTCAGGTGGAAGATGGCAATACCAGTTTAGAACTCCGCTAGAGACGGTGGAGGGGAAGAGAAGACATTGCTATTCGTCGGTGTGCATCCGATATACCATGGTGGACTCAAAGAGGTTAAGGTGTTCAATTGGGTCTTCCCTTCCAATATAGAGTTGTAAACCAAGCTTTTGTTTTGTCTTCGCTCGAATGGGGTGTCGATGATCCTTTTTGTGAGAGGGCAAAGCCTAGGTTGGTTCCAGTCAGGTATCTCGGCCTGACGTTCGGCCTTCAACTTGTTTACTTCCTCAACGAGCTGTAGGACAAGGGGGTCCTGAGTGGAGTTATGTACCACTGGAATTTTCTTTCGTAAGTCTCCATCGTCTCTTGGAAGTAGGAAAGTTTGAGCAAGGGCGTGTGGTTTTTTTTTGGACTCGCCGTACTGACTTCTAGGGCGAGTCTGTCGGAATACCTCAAAGTCCCTCGTACCTTCATGTTCCTCTGGGACCTGTCGTTCCTTCTCTAGATTGGCAGTTGGCCTGGGTCGTGGTAGGGGACCGAGTTTTTCAGAAACCCTCGGCAGTCACGATAAACAGATTTCGATCCTTCCAACCCTTCTACAAGAAGGTGTCTTCCTCCACTTCTTCTACTTCGGGTCGAAGCATCTGGGTTGAGAGAAGTCTCATGTTGATCAATGTTTTGATGATTAGCTCGCTCCTCATCAGGGATACCCATGTCGAAGGGAAGTGACCCTCCGTGATGGGGGGCACCCAGATGATGGTTGATGTCCACATGGGCAAGTACGCCTAGTTTCGTGGAGCGTCTCAAAGAGCTTCTCATACTGCTCCTGGAGGATCTTATTCTTCATTGCTATCTTGTTGTTCTGAGCTTCTAGCTCGTCGACTTTAGCTTGAAGAGCAACGCTCTTTCATTCCTTCTTTTGTTGTTTTGCACTAGGTGCAAGAGAGGTGCAAGAGAGGTGTCATTTGTGTGCTGTGGCTTCCTTTGCTCCCCATGTTGGAGAGGGATGCCTGGTCAAAAGAGAATGTACGAATAGTGGAAACCAGCTTGGCAAAGCTGAAGAGAGTAGGAATAAATGTTATTCCCACAGATGGCGCCAAATGTTGATGCACAAAATCAGCGGGGACTTTAGTACAACAGAAAGTGTTAAGTTTGTGACCTTCGCTAGATTGTTCCGATCACTAGTGTAGATAAGTATGCAAATGGATAGAGATAGGGAAGCAAACATAAGATGTATGTGGTTCATCCAGATTGGCTACGTCCACGGAGTAGAGGAGTTCTCATTAATTGTAAAGGGTTTACACAAGTACATAGGTTCAAGCTCTCCTTTTGTAAGTACTAGTGAATGATTTAGTACAAATGACATTAGGAAATATTGTGGGAGAATGATCTCTATTTATAGAAAAGAGTTTCTAGTTTCATTCTGACATTGACACGTGTCGTGTTGTGATTGGCTTCTGATGTTGACACGTATCGTGCTATGATTGGCTTCTGATGTCGACACGTGTCGCGCTGTGATTGACCTCCTGGTTGGAAGGAAACTCTTCTGGGTCCTTGACGGTATAACGTTGACCGGTGCTCAGTAGTTTCGGGATTGGTCAAATATGGTACAAACACTCTGTATCGCACGTGAAATGGGTTTCTTCCCGCTCACTAGCGCACTCTTATGTTTAAATTTATTCACATTTTTCCACATCATCACACTTTATGGCTTCGTCACCTTCCAGGTGTCGGCCATCGCAGCTCGATTCGGAGTCCTAATAGACATTCCAGGTTGGGGTGTGTCACATCGACATTTGCTGAAGCAATATGATGAGTGATATCGATAACATTTGTCAAGTGTTGTCGACGCAACCTGCTAAGTGCTACTGAGATATGCTAACATGCATTACATTAAACATTCGGAGGGTCCCCGAAAACATTTACATGCTTGTTTCACGAGTTTTGAATGGTCGGTGACCCCCGCAAGCCCTACCTTTCGGCACCGCTTCCACTCCATGTAAGAAGAGGAAGGTTCCAAAGGTGAATATTGGGACAAGGAGGAGGAGCATAGGGTTGGTGCACGGAAGCACCATATTATTATTATTTAAAAGAAAGATAATCTCTAAACCAAATTTTGTAAATCAAATAATGTGGATTATGACTTAAGCGTTGATTAACGTGCTTATTTCCTATTGGTGACACATTAGGTTTGCAAAATTTGGTTTAAAATTTTGATCTTCCTAGTATTATCCTTAAAAAAATTAAATTGTTATTGGTAGTTTTGAAAAATTTAAACACTTTTTATAAATTTATTTTGTGTTATAATAAATGCGACAATATCTTATTGGACTTGTGGGTCCTATGCTTGCCATGTCAGGACATCAATACAATAATGTCGGCATCTTAACAGAATGACCAAATTAATGTGCTACATCGAATCTCAAGACGAAATTGACCAATTATGAATTTGAATGACCAAAATAAGGAGCTAAGTTAATTTGTGATAAAACCCTAATTTTATTAAACATTTAGAATTTGGCAACTTCGTAAATAAGGCAGCAAAGAGTGCCATTTAATAATTAAATAGATGTAGTGGATCATGACAATGATGATGATGATCATAGTGGGATGGTATGGCATGATACATGCATGTATGTCTGTGTATATATATAAATAGGCATGGCATAACGTAAGAAAGTTGGAGAGGAGAGGAGAGGAGAGTGGTAGAATAGCATTTGACTTGGTTTCAGAAGAGAGAGAAAAAGAAAGAGAAAAGAAGAAAGAAGAACAAAGAGAAAAAGGTAAAGAATGAAGAAAATTCAATCGAATCGAATACAATTTTGACGTCCGCAAGGACACACAGGCTCTCTCTCCCCCTTCTGTTTCTCTCTCTACGAACTCTTTCTCTCTCTACAACCCTCTAATCTCCCTGTAAAGCTAAAACCACCGAAGAAGACAGGACTTGTGCTCAGAGCAGCCAACACACAGACCCGACTGGGAGAAAACGGAACCCTAAAAAGGGGAACAGAATCCCCACTCAATTCAAATAAAATTGAAGCCGAACTCAGTGAATAATCAAAATTCCGGGTTTTATGTATTAGAATCTCTGTGGGTTTTTGGGAAGTCTCTCTCTTTCCTTCTGTCTTACCGTTCGAAGTTCTACTGGTGAGTACAATCTACTATTTCTCTACTATTTCTTGTGTGTGTATTTTTGTTTGTTTATTTTCTGATTTTCATTCACTAGTGGTGGATTTGGGGGCTTTGGGTCCGATCGATGCTGTTTTAGCCTACCGTTTTGGCATTTTCATTACTATTACTGGTTTAGTTTTGCAAACTTTGGAAATCTTGAGATTAGTTTTGGGGTTTTGGGTGTGGAATTTGGGTTTAACTTGTGGGAATAATCTTAATTGGGTTGTGTTCAAATTTTGTTCATTTTGTGGGATTTTTTCAATTCGTGAATTTTGGTGATTTGGTTCATTTCAGGCTTTTGATTGGCGGTGGTTTTGGTTGATAGAGTGACAAATTTTGAGATTTCTAGTCTGGTTTTGGCAGAGAGTTTGATTTGTTTGTTATTACGAGGGCTGAGGTTATGGTGGATCTGAAAGTTCGTGTAATAAACAAAGATTCATGTGGAAGCCGGTCGGAGACTGCTTTCTTGGTGAAGATAGTGAGATTGTAGAATGTTCAGAATTACAGCCTGTTTATTGGTAATTGGTTTCTTTTTTATTTGGCCCGTGTTTGGTAAAACTGAGCACGACGTGCCCAAGACACAATGCTTAGCCTTTTCTGTTGGTGCACAATAAAGCCTATGGCCTTGGATGTAGGGGCACGATGCTTTCAGAGTTGAGCTCCATACCCGAGTTTTTGCATCTTGTTATGTAATCTAGGCTTGTGGAATTCACATTGCTTTAGATAGATTTAGTACTTTCACCAAGTATTTCTAGTTTGTGATTTTGGAAATATGGTGCCTTCGGGGCCGCCCACTCCAATTGGTGGTGCCCAGTCTGTTTCGCCTTCACTTTTGCGTTCAAATTCTGGAATGTTGGGAGGTCAAGGTTCCCAGTCGGCTTTTCCCTCGCTTGCCTCACCACGAACTCAATACGGTAATATGCTTGGCAATGTAGCCAATGTGTCTTCTCTCCTTAATCAGTCGTATGGAAATGGAATTTCGAATCCAGGGTTTTCTGGTCCTGGTAGCAACCAACGTGGAGGTATGGATACTGGTGCTGAATCTGATCCACTTTCTGGTGTTGGCAATGGAATGGGTTTCAATGCACCTTCTTTGTCATACGGTGCATCAAACATGGCTAATCCCGGTACGTCTGGTCATGGTCATGGTCAAGGGCAAGGGCAAGGGCAAGGGCAACAATTTTCAAACCCTTCTGGTAACCAACTGTTGACGGAACAACAGCAGCAGCAACTTGAAACACAGCATTTCCAGCATGGTCAGCAGCCAATGCAACAGTTCTCTGCCCCTCACAATACGCAGCAGCAGCAGCATCAATTTCAGGCTATTCGAGGAGGCTTAGCTCGTGTTGGGCCGGTAAAGTTAGAGCCCCAATTGACAAATGATCAACATGGACAGCAGCAGCAACAGCAGCAGGTGCAGTCTTTGAGTCTTGGTCCAGTGAAAATGGAACCCCAACAACTTCAAACTATGAGAAGCTTGCCACCTGTAAAATTGGAACCGCAGCAATCTGATCAGTCATTGTTTTTGCATCAACAGCAGCAACAACAGCAACAACAGCTCCTCCACATGTCAAGGCAGCCTTCTCAGAATGCTGCTGCCCAGATGAACATCATGCATCAGCAGAGATTATTGCAGTTACAACAGCAACAACACCAGCAACAGCAACAACACCAGCAGCAGCAATTCTTGAAAGCAATGCCTCAACAACGCCCCCAGTTACAGCAGCAGTTCCCGCAGCAGAATCTGCCTATGAGATCTCCTGCAAAACCAGTATATGAGCCTGGAATGTGTGCTCGGCGTTTGACACATTATATGTATCAGCAACAGCACAGGCCTGAAGTAAGATATCCGCATGCCTAATTTGTTGGTCTTTTTGGATGATTGTTATAGTTAGTGATGATGCCTGCCTTTTATATAGGACAACAACATTGAATTCTGGAGAAAATTTGTTGCTGAATATTTTGTACCCCATGCGAAGAAGAAGTGGTGCGTTTCTATGTATGGAACTGGCCGACAAACAACTGGCGTTTTTCCTCAGGTCTGTATCTAGGATATAGTAATCTGGTGAACCCCATCTATGTTTGGTATCTGTACTAGTAAAATGAGGTTAATTGCAAAATACATGCATCATGGATATTAGTATCCACATCTCATTTTGAGGAGTGTCCTCAATGTCATAGTAGCTGTTACATTATTCAAAATACACTTTCGGTTGGTGTTATATGAATCTTGAGCTATTTGACATTCATGAGAATATTTGCCATATTGTGCAGGATGTATGGCACTGTGAAATATGCAATCGCAAGCCTGGGCGTGGCTTTGGTACGTTATGCAATCTCTTTTAAGTACTATCTTTTGTGCCTATCAATGTCATATCTTGGTTGGATAGACACCAGTGTTACTTTTAATGCTCTATGTAGGTGCTTTGTTCATGTTCTTCTCAATTTACAACTGGTATCTGAGCTATTCTGATCAAATTTTCAGAAGCGACCGTTGAGGTTCTTCCCCGGCTTTTTAAAATCAAGTATGAAAGTGGTACATTGGAGGAGCTTCTTTATGTTGATATGCCGCGCGAGTATCATAATTCATCTGGCCAGATTGTGTTGGACTATGCTAAAGCAATACAAGAAAGTGTTTTTGAGCAACTTCGTGTTGTTCGGGATGGCCAACTTCGGATAGTTTTCTCTCCAGATCTGAAGGTTGGACAAAATACTGTTTTCATAACACCTTTTACCTTCTCGCACCACCAGGTATTTATCAACTGTCTCTCCTGTTCCTTTGGCAGATATGCTCTTGGGAATTTTGTGCAAGGCGCCATGAAGAGCTTATCCCTCGAAGATTACTGATACCTCAGGTTACTATCAAATTTCTACTTTTGATGGGTTCTTTTCTCCGTTATTGTTATGAATATAACTTATTTTTCCTTTCTAAGAAATATTTCAAAACAAAGAATATAATTTACTGATTGATTTAGAACCCTTGTCAAGTCATTGACAACTGGACACTTAAATGATTGAACACGATTAGGTGATGGGTTATCCTGTGCTTGACATTATATTCTAGGAACAAGGTTAAGTAATCACATTGATTTTTTATGGATTGTATTACCCTTATGATTTCATAACTAGGGAGTTTCTGTTCTCTTCATGTGGAAAATCGAAAAACTTCCAAATTCATCTGTTCAACCTCTTTTTGTGCAAGAATATGTACATTGTTTGGATGAAATAGGACTTAGTTGTATGTGAAAATATTGAGAACTAATATTGAATTCTAAACTTATTACTGTTCCACCATTTGCTCAAGGAGCAACTGCATTTGTAAGTAAAGAGCATTTCTTAGGATGCACCGTCAGCCAAGTGTTCCACAGTGAATTGGCTTAATGTCTTTTCTTGGATTTGTATGATTTGGAATTGGCGAATGATTATATCTTGAAGTATCATATGGGTAACTCTCAGTTGTATGCATTTCTTATTAATCCCGTTCTTTTATTGCATATTTATTGGATGTTCAAGCGTCCATGGCACCTCTTAAGTGTTGATCCATTGTCAATTTGTTATTTTGTGTAATGCAACTGAAAGGGTAGGTGCTTATGCCAAATTCTTTACAGATAGTGCTTTTGCCGAATGCTTGACTGATGGTACTTCTGCTGACTTTTGGAGCTGAAAATTTTCTAGACCATACCAAAATACATTGGCTCAAATTCAAGTCTGAGTCTAATTTGATTAAAAAGTTGACTATATAAGTATATATTTAGTAATGTTATATAAATGACTTATAAACGTCTGAGATTCAGGTCGAAGTGGTCTGGATTGTGTATGTCTTTTGGACATTAATCTCGATTTTACCAAACTAGCAAAATTCTTGACATTCCCTATCTGTTGCATGTGAGGCAAATTTGAGTATATTTACCAATCATATAGTACTTTGCATATCTAATGTTTTCTTGCCTTATGCAGGTTAGTCAGCTTGGTGCTGCAGCTCAAAAATACCAGGCTGCTACTCAAAATGCATCATCCAATATATCTCTTCCAGAGATACAAAGTAACTGTAATATGTAGGTTCTTAATCTCTCCGTCTCATTTTTGTAAACATTTGAGTGGTGTTTTTGCCTGACAAGGTTTGGGCTTTCAAATGGTTTTTCTTTTATAGAAGTTTGGCTATAATCGATGTTCATGGCTTGTTTGTGATAAGTGAATGTTGGATTGTCCTTATGCCTTCTTTTGCTCTGTATCTCTCTATTTATCAGTTCATGTTCTGTGCACGCACTTACTCATACGAATAGTCTCACATTTCAAGTGGAGACATCAGCAGTCAATGCTTTTCTTGAAGATGAATGCTGCACATTGCCCCATCTATTTATTTTGTTAATGTCACAAAATTGTATGTTCTTGATTACTCATATAGGACTTCTCCGGAAAAAATAAACTTGTATCAGGAGAGACACAACAGAGGAATTGTGCAATTATTGTGTTTTCGTCATATAGATCTTAATGATACAGTGAGCCTATGTGCAGAAATCACCCGCCTACATTTCAACCTTTGTTCTATGCAGTGGTGGATTTGTCTTTTTCAGTTCAAATGTCTAAGCAAATATATGGTTGGTTTAGAATTTATGATATTTGTTTAATTCCTCCTGTGTAATTTTGGTTTAGGTTTGTATCATCAGCGCGGCAGTTGGCAAAAACCTTGGAAGTGCCTTTAGTAAATGATTTAGGTTATACAAAGCGATACGTAAGGTGTCTTCAGGTAATTTCTTATTTTTATCTCTGCAAAGTTTAAGTATCATCATTGGCTTTGAGATACACCTTGTATTTTGCATATAGTGCTGGAGCATTTGTTTGTGCTTTATAGCCAATGTTTAGCACCAACCTACTCGGTGTTCATCGTATTTGCCCAGGGATCATATTCCTGATATAAATTGTATGATCATAGTTGAACCTGTAAAAATAATTATTTGCTCCTATGTTAGATGTATTGTCCATCTAAAATGAAGTTTCATTTGTTTGTATGGACACATGAGGAAAAGGGGGGAAAAAGGGGGGAGGGGCGAGGTTTGGAATGATTTTTCTCATTCACTCTATCTTTTCTATAGATATGCCATGTAATTGTAATTGGACTGCTTGTGCCAGAAATTCCTTTGTTTCAAGAAAAAATTTATTACCAACATCTTGTCTCTTCTTCATGAAGTGTAATATCATAGATTTCAAACAAATTATGTTCCTAAGTTGGGGTCCTGTTTCAGTGAACCATGTAATTGAGGTTTCTTGTAGCCTGATCGACCATTTTGATGTTTTCTTATTTTATTTTAAATATTTAATTTTTTGCGGTGTAATGCAGATATCAGAAGTAGTTAATAGTATGAAAGACTTGATTGATTACAGCCGAGAGACAGGGACTGGACCTATGGGTAAGTTGATTTTGCTATGTTAACTAAATTACCATGATTATACAAATTTCTGTTCTCCATTCTTCTTTATAGTCTTTACTTTATGGAGATATAACGCTACATAAATAATTAGAAAAATTTACTTGTCACTAATAAGACTTAATGAGTTAACTTAAGACTTTTACAACTAAGATGTATAGATTTCTTAAGAATAACAAATGAGCCTACAGTGGAGTAGATTGGGTACTTAGCTTTGCAGTAAAGCTTAAGGTTTAATACTTTCATTTGGTCTCTAGGATTGGGTTGGACTGGATAACACATTATATTCAAGGTATATTGAAGGTTGAGGTGAATGATTTTTCATTTTAAGGGGATTAAACATGAGAGAAACTCATCCCTTCTGATCCTGCCATTTTGGGTGGGACAGGAATGGCCAAGTTTCATGAAAAAGTAATCCGTCTTCTAACTTCAAGTTGGACACAAGTTTTTCATTTCTTCCATCAAAGTACCCTGAATATAGTGGGTTATCGAACCCAATCCTAGACACCAAAGGAGACCTTAGTTTATTTTTATTTCTTGGGATATCAAAGGAAGTGTAAACATAACTAAATGGAAGAAGAGTATGAGAACTAATGACCTGATGCCTAGAAGTAAAAGACAGATTGGAAGAAATCTGCTTATGTTTGGACTTGGGTTGGGTTTTAAGAAACAAGGATTTAGTATACATAAACTGATTTTAATGTGATAAGATTGTCGAATCTTGATGAGAGAAATTTGTGGAAAGCGAGAAGGATGCTTGCTGGAAATTAAAGTATTGACCCAATTAAAGAGGTGATATTGTCTTAAACTACTCGTAACTTGGACTTCAAACCATAGAGGAATTTATCTTTCCTTCAATTTACAATGCAGGCTGCCCACAAGTCAAAATCTTGAGTTTCTGAACGTAAAAAGTTATAAGTGAACTAGCAGTGTGATCTTTTCTTTCTTGTTTGCTCCAGTAATAGGTATTCACAAAATTTGTATTCTGCTTAGGACATGAGGCTTAAAACGAAATACAATTTCTAAGAATAACAGAAGGTTCAGAACGGATAAGGGGAAAGAAAAGCACCCAAGAAATATATAAAGTTTTTTGCTGAAATTATGCTAGAAAAAGCTGGCAACTGTACGAGATAGGGGAAGGGTGTTCAGGAAAGAGTGTCCTGGTGAACAACAATGATTAGAGAGCACAAAGAAGACTGACAGTTTATCTTTGTGCGAGTGAATGAGGCTGCTGCTGGATCACCAAGCTTCTACAAGAAACATTTTTTGCGTGCATAGAAGTGATTTTTCCTGTACTCTTCTTCTCAGTTTTGTTTGAAGAGATTCCCAAATGCTTCATACCCCATATCAATGTTTGGAATTGTAACATAGGAAATGAAGAAAAAGCTAAAGAATATTGAATCTAAATATTTGTGCCCTTGCAACTGTAAAATCTAGATGACATTAGCCTGAACTTGTTCCAGTCAATGCAGAAAATCCGAATTGGTTCAATCAGGATCCAGGGGGTCCCTTGCCATTTAACAATTTAGACCGAGATGTAAACTTGGTTCTTTAATTGGGCTCTAGATTCTAGATAGTGGATGTGATAGTGATTGGGGTGATTCATTTTTTCTTACTACTGTCATAGGGCCCCTGCTATCTGATTTGTGATTTTTACAATTACCTTATAAATTTGTTTACAGACATACATTTATATACTCTAAATTATTGCACTTGTGTTCTGATCCCTAAAACTGTTTCTTTGCACGATATCATGGCAGTTTAAAGAATTATATTGTGGGCCACATGGTAGTTACAATTCATTATAGTGTTGCAAGTTATTACGCTAGGCTCAATACTTACAATTCATTAAACGTTAGCAGCTCCACCCTAGTATAGGATTGGGTCGCAGTAGTTCATTGCTATTGTTTTCTTTCAGAGAGCTTGGCCAAGTTTCCTCGAAGGACGAGTGCTTCAACTGGGTTTCACTGTCAAGCACAACAGTCCGAGGAGCAAATGCAGCAGCAGCAACAGCAACAACAAACGATCGCCCAGAATTCAAATGGAGATCCAAGCTCTGTTCAGGCCGCCGCTACGCAAATTGCTGCCAGTAATGGTGTTGCTAGTGTAAATAATGCTCTGAACACAGCATCCACATCTACTTCTGCAAGCACCATTGTTGGGCTCCTCCATCAGAATTCTATGAACTCCAGACAGCAAAGTTCTATGAATAACGCAAACAGTCCATATGGAGGAAGTTCTGTTCAGATTCCATCTCCTGGTTCTTCTAGTACAATCCCACAAACACAACCAAACCCTTCTCCATTCCAGTCACCAACACCCTCATCAAATAATCCCTCTCAAACATCTCAAGGTGTCATGACAGCTGCCAATCACATGGGTGCAGCAAATTCACCAGCAAATATATCCATGCAACAGCCAACCCTTTCGGGCGAGGCTGATCCAAGTGATTCCCAGAGCTCTGTCCAGAAAATTTTACATGAAATGATGATGTCCAACCAGCTTAGCGGCCCAGGTGGTATGGTTGGTGCTGGTTCTTTGGGCAACGATCTGAAAAACATGAATGGGATTTTGTCAACAAGCAACAACACAGGATTGAATGGCATGACTAACAATAACTCAGGAATTGGGGGTGCTGGATTTGGGAGTATGGGTGGCGGACTAGGTCAGCAGCCTTCGATGGCGAATGGAATAAGAGCAGCAATGGGAAATAATTCTGTTATGAATGGAAGGGTCGGAATGGCTCGAGAACAAAGTATGCACCATCAACAACAGGATATGGGGAGCCAGTTACTTAGTGGGCTTGGAGCGGTGAACGGCTTTAATAATCTTCAATTTGATTGGAAACATTCTCCATGAAAGGCTCCATCGATCATGTCACCGGTTCTTGATTTAGCCGCTTGTGCTTGCGCAGCGTGAGAAATGGCAGGAGTTGCCTCTGGCCTCGTCTGTCTAAGATGGCAGTGCATCGATTGAATGAAATAGTTGAGAGGGGCTTTCGCTCCCACTCTGTACTAATCTGTTAATTATATATAAAAGAGGGAAATTTGGTGGCTGGTTGTGGTTGTGGTTGTGGTTGATGAGGCTCATGTTCTTGTGGTTTTGAATGTACTTCATTTTTTTTTCCGTTTCGAAATATCGTCATAGTAAGCATACGACACATGGTTTTTTCGTAGTAAAAACCTTTTTTTTTTTTTAATCCTATGAGTAGAGGAGGTCAAGGAGTGCAAATGATTTCTGCTTGGCTGTTGATCTTTTCATCCAATCCTAGAATTGTATTTCTGACCTATTCGTTGGGCATGTTTTTTGGTTATCTCCAAATTTCAGATGGGAGCTGGGGTTTCGCTATGAAAGTGTATTTTTAGGCTTTTCCTGGATTTGGTTACATGTAAGTTCGTTCGTTGACCTGCTTTGAGCGACAGGGCAATGAATATCACGAGTACTGGTGGCAGTGAATATCAGGACATCCTCTCCGGATCTTTGTACGGAGCTCAAGGACTTAGAGGTTCGAGTTGTTGAAGAGAAGAGAGATCTGGACCCTTGGTTTGTGCAAGATGGGCCAGTGTAATAGCCTAATGAGGACTGCAGGGTTTAAAATGAGTGTTCTAGATCTTTGGATCTATCGGCTTCGGACACAAAGATCCGGGAGGATCTCAATTCAGGAAGAGGCAAGAATGAATGAAAATAAAATTGTGAAAGTGAAAACAAAGCAGAATGCAAGTAATAGTTTCGTTTTTGGTGTTTAGTTTTCAGTTTGTGTATATTTTCTACATTAGTTGTGCATCATTCTTCAACTATTCTGTATAGACCAATTTCACCCACATATTTTCTCTTTATCTCCAAGACAATAAGAACTAGAACAAAATGGTAAACAAGCGAGCTCCAAATCTAAAAAGTACTATAACAATAAACATAAACATAATACTAACGTTTTTCGAAGTGTTTACGCAGTTTTTGCTTCTTTAACTTTGATTAACTACGTGTCTACTAGCTATCTCTTTATCTAGTAATGCATACTTTTCCTGATGTATAAAGTTCTAAATTCCTCTCACTCGGAAGTAGTTAGTATGACTAAGACTACTAACCACCTTTAATCTTGGAAGTTGTTATTGAGACGCTCAAAAATCATTCTGCAAATAATTTCCCAAGTGTTTTTTTCTCTCCTAAGTTTCTTCATCAAAGAGTGGGTCGACTATTTTAGATTGTCAATAACAACACCCGCAATATTTTATCTAAAGTTAGAATTTTCACATAAGAGAATATTCTAGGGGATAGTTTCAACGAAAATTTGTGGGAAAAACTTGCATACAATAAAAATGGAAATTATATGAATAATTCGAAGGGAGAAGTTAAGATTAAGAAGAATAGCTTCATGAGCACAAGAATGGAAGTCTATCATTATATACATGATTTGATTAAAGATCTACATATTTTTCAATGGTTGCAGACAATGTGGACTTTGGCACTGCACCAATAACGCTCTCTTTCTTCTCCCCATTCTTGAAGAAGAGCACAGTTGGTATGCTCCTTATACCGTACTGAGTGGCAGTGTTGGGGCTTTCATCTGTGTTGAGCTTGAAACAAGATATCTTTCCGGCGTACTCTTTTGCCAGTTCATCGATCACCGGCGCAATCATCCGGCACGGTCCACACCACGGTGCCCAAAACTCCACCAGAACTGGGTTCTCACTTGCAATCACAAGACTACTCCAACTTGAATCATTCACCACTTGAACTGCATGCAAAGCTTGCACATTTCAGTCAACTCACTAATTCCATTTATATATGGCAAATCTGCATTTTCTTTTCTCCCAATACTAGTTTGGGGATTGGTTTGGACTTGTATACAAATAGTTGAACTTAAGTTAAGAACATCTAGATGTGTAGCGAATGAAAAATTCTTGTGCAATGAGTGTATACATCTTTATTAAAATAATTGGTCAATGACCAAGATGAGTCGACACATGAACTATACACTAAAGAATTTCGTGTAGTCGAACATTGCAAATCAACTACAAGAAATAAAGTACAACAAATTGCTTTTTGTAATGATTGATGATTGCGGGCGAACCTTGACGTAATGGAAATGTTGCTCTTTTGTGACCGAAAGGTCACGGGTTCGAGTCATGGAAACAGTCTCTTTGCAAAGTAAGAGTAAGACTGCGTACGATAAACGTTCCCCACCCCTCCGACCCTCACAAAACGGAGAGAGCCTTGTTGGCTTGGGGTAGCTCTAAGTGATTAATGATTGTTGTTGCCTTCAATACCCCTCTAATTGTCCATTATCCTAAATGTGTTGCTATTTGTTATTCTAATCGCCATATTCACACACACACACACACACACATACATATATAAAATACTAAATTTATTCCATATATATGCAGCTACGCAGAAATTACAAGAGTAATAAAGTTATATTTATAAAGTTAGAGTTACCTTCATTGAGAGCTTCACGAGCTTTGCAAATGAAGCGGGATTTCTGTGATTTGCTGGAACGAGGAAACGATGAAGACGATGAGGAGAATTTCAAAGAAGATTTCTTCAAACCATTACAAATTGGCACAACAAACTTGCCCATGGAAGAAAATGGATGGTAGCATTGTGCAGCAGCACCAACTCTTGTAGTGCACACTGTGCTTAGCTGCAAGCAGTTCTCCAAAGCCATTACCTTCTCTCTTTCTTTCTTTATCTGGTGTGGCAGCTATCTAGCTAGCTATAATTTCACAAGTGAAACAATGGAACTTGCTGAAATGTGGCTTTTGTTTTTCTGTAAATTTCTACGAATTTGTTTCTTTGAGAATTTTTTATTTGCTAAAGGTTTGTATATATAATTTTGAATATTTTTGGAGGTGTGGATATTATACAAAGATTGTAAGGTGCTAAGTGTGCTGAGATGTATGTGGATAATATTTTCATGTACTGAACCGTCCAAATGCCCCACTTTATGCCCTCTACAAAAAATCTCCAAAACTCGAAAATTTCAATGCAAGAAATCTGCGAGAAATTTTATTGGCATTAATAACATGTCAAGTGATGTATTATTTCATATATTATAATAAAAGTAGACGATAAAATTGTACTTTAAGTGAAATAAAAATGTCAAGTGGTCATTTTACAAATATTGGAAAAATCGCCTTGAAAAAAGATCCAAATAAAGGACCAAAAGTAAAATTATTAGAATTCATCTGATCCTTACTGGTGGGTGGACCATAGATATCTCATCAATTAGGCGGCTCCTTTTCTTCATCTTCCACCCTAAAACCTATGGTCATTATCCGTCAGACAGCTTTGGCAGGATTGGCCCATTTAATTCTAAAGAATTTTAACGAAAAATTTCTGATACAGTTCATTTTAACGAAAAATCATATTTTTACACTAAAAAATTAATCATGATACTATTCATTTTACCATTTATTTTGTCCGTTTTCAAGCTCTTTTCATTAGTTTTTATTTTTATTTTAACCCAATAAACAAAAACTAACTGCCGTTTCATGATGAACAAAGCTTTGGTTTCATCCAAAAATATCTCCTGTAAATTGGGCAAATTGCATTTTGCACCACAAGATTTCGGGGTAATTTGTAAAATGAACTTTTGTCCATTACTTACACCACGTGATTTCTGGTTGCACCAATTTAACGTCATCGACAATTTTACCATTTAATTAGATGTTAAGTGTTAATATGGTATAGATTGAACCCACATTATAAATTCACAGTTACTATCAATTTCGTAAAAGGATTAACAAAGTTCAAGAGTAAAGATACTAAACATTGGAACTTATGGTAAACGAGTGCTTAAGTTGTGGGTCAAGTTTATACCACATTAGCATTTAATGTCTAATTAAACGGTAAGATTGACAAAAATACTAAATTTGTGCACTTCAAAAATCACGGCATAAAATTTCGCGTGGTGCATGTGACAAATGTAACTGTCCATACACTAATTTTTTTTCTTTTTCCGTGTAGGGGATTATTCCATGTCTGTTGGCCCAAATTTCATTTCAAGATCTTGGATGGTCAAGAGAATGGTTAGATTTTTTAATTTTACTTAGAACCATGTAGGTACCATTCCAAGTGAAAACCCAAAAATCAAAACGAAATATCCACTTAGATTTTTGACAATCGTACATGAATTATCACTCTTACAATGTTAATTTTTTTAACGATGTTTGTACCACATTTATTGATCACCTCTTTAATATAAGTGAAACATAATATGTATATAAACTCCTACATACTAAAAAAGCAGTCAATAATATA
This sequence comes from Malus sylvestris, assembly GCF_916048215.2. Lineage (NCBI taxonomy): Eukaryota > Viridiplantae > Streptophyta > Magnoliopsida > Rosales > Rosaceae > Malus > Malus sylvestris. Next base: position 2,499,768 of record NC_062264.1, on the reverse strand, counting down.
GTCGAAATAGCACTCCCAAACATACTTATTATCATGTATTCGTTATCTTTCTCAAAAAAAAGTGTGCGATATTCGTTTTAAGTTATTGTAGAGATTTTTATTTATCAACATTAATGTTAATAAGAAATTTTCATAGATCTAATTTGATACGCATGTTTCACAACATGTACAACTAAATTCTTTATTTCATATAATTTGTTTTTGTGTTTAAATGCTCTTATATTTATGGGTGATAAGATAATACAAATATTTTTTCATAGAATTTTTTTAAACTATGGAGCCTCGACACCGAACAAATCCAAGGTTTTTGGTGCAGGCTCGGGCACCATGTTGGGGACTCATAGTAGCCAAAATTGTTACTGTTCATGTACTAGTTACTAATGGGATAGGAGAGAGAGGCTTGGAGTGTGAAGAGTTTACGTACCAAGATCCCTAATTTTTTTTGTTTGTTTGATACAAGCGATATTGGGAGAGGTTGCTTCAAATTGAGCTACAAAAATTGGACATTAAAATGACAACTTATATATCTTGTATCCTATGAAAACAAGGCATAAAAATAGTTAAAAGTATGGAAAATCAAGAGGCATAGAGCTAACAGAAGACTTAGCGCAAAATCTAGTGTTATGATGTTCTATCATTCATACAGTCGATCCCACTTAATGAAATAAGAGAAATAAGGCTGTGTTATTGTTTCAAGTCTTTTCTAAGTTCTGGGCAACTTTCAATCTTGTAACTTGGCAAGTGAACATGTTTTCAAATTCAAAAAATTGAAGTAATCCTGCAGTAGATTAAGCTTTTTCTCTATAATTTCTATCTGTGTTCAGATCCTTTTATGCAGCTATTGGTACAGTACCTGTTTCACAAATATATAACACGACGGAAATCAAGCACATACACGAGGAGACATCTTTTCCTAACACAGCCACCGAAACTGATCAATAGTGAAAACCAAGCAAAATTGGAACCCGATTTTGTACCATCATCCCACCAAATTTCTTACGAAAATAAAGACATAATTCAACGTGGAGCAAACACACGACCAAGGAGACGACCTCGTAACTCTATTTAAGTCTGGCTTTTCTTCGTTGTCTATGTTACAACCAAAGTACTTGTCATAAGACTCGTAGCAATCACTGAAACACCCAGATGTCGGTGGAATTCATGTAACTGAGTAAAGATTTCGTGTTTTCTTAACAATAGGAATGCGATAGTTACCCTCTTTTGAAGCCAAAGAAAAAAAAAAAGCCGGTGAAAACTGCGTACTCTCAGTTTGATACAATGGTGGCAGTCTCCAGGAGAGGCTGATCCTTGATAAATGCTTCCCAGTCAACTTCCCTCAATATTTTGAACCTTTCATCTATTGTCACAAACCCGGCTTGAGGTGCAATAATACCAGACTTTCCTGCTTTGTGCAGTAAAAGCACGCTAGTCCCCATATCTGGGCCATGGAACTTTCCGGTTAACAGCACTCGGAGAGGCATAAACAGTGATTTTCCCTGCAATTAGAATTTCAAATGAACAAAACTTTCAGTCCATTTCCCAGAAATGGAAAAATGTTTACCAAAGGTGAAAAAAAATGAATGAAAATGAGGTCACCTTGCGCTTCAGTGATTTGCCAAAGCTCTTAACCCACTTTTGCCAACCAGCATGGCCTTCTTCAAGTGCACCAACGAGCTCACCGCTGTCATAAGCAGCAATTAAACTGGCAGCAAACTCAGAAAGTTTGTCTTCTAAGACTGGTTTGGCTTCAGCACTGCAGCCAGGACAGACAAAATCTAGTTATCATACAGCACTCTGTTAACATCAGTAGCCAACAACCATCCCCAGCTTACCATCAAACATAACTTACAAGTTACAAGAAAACCAAATATTATGAACAGCAGGCCATAATTTGTACAACTAGAAGTGGCTTAACCTAAATGAAACCTTCGATTTATGAATATTCCACCCTTCCATTGAAATAAATCCATATATTTTCCTATCTGAGTGAGAGCACAAACTTGTACAAGAATGGCCTAGCCCAACAAGGTTCCAAAGAGCGATGTCAGCTATTGATCATAAATCCAACTGTATACTTTTACAATACTCAGCTGTTGTTTGATGCCAATGTTTCATACAGAGCACTCTAAGTCATTTTCGCTTCACCCAATTCAAAACATAATTTCCAAAAATACCAATCAATGGGGAAATCAATGGTTATCCAAAAAGTGAGGAAACGCATATCAAAGTTGACAAGTGGGCAAACATTTTTTTTATATTCGATTAGAGAAAATTATATCTTAAATGCTTGGGAAATTCTCAGAGTACCCTTCAAAAGTTGATTTTTCCAGCGAGCTGCAGAATGATAAAAACATAAAGCAAGAGTTTAAGTGCAATTAAAAATCACCTGGATAAAGTGTCATGTAAAGGATAAGATAACAAGTTGGAGAGAGCTTTATCTGAATCTGGTGTTAAATCGATCCCATCTTTGAGCAGCTCTACTGCCTCCTGCAAAATTGCAAAGTGCACACATGCTTCACTTTTCATGAATATAGAATATCTCTAGAGAAATCAAATTGAAAGTATAAGAAAAGCTGTCAACGCCTTTTCATTTAAGGAGAGTTTCAACTAATATAGAAATCATCAGAAAGTAAAGAGCCTCCTCTGGAGGCATATGCATCCACTCTTTGTAACAGAACTATCTCAGTACAGCAGATCTATTCTAAAAGATCGTAAACCACAAACAATTCTGTTTGTAAGAGAAGTATCATCTACAGCAATGCAGAAGAATCAATCTTGAAAACAAAAAATAATCTGCAAAATGAAAATGTGGAATAAATGAGTCTTACTTCAACAAATGAGCCCTCTGAATCAGTAAGGAGGCCAGTATTTTTCCACTGCTCGCCAATAAGCTTTGTCAACTCCTCAGATGGAAGTGCTCTTAAGTGTTGACCATTCATCCACCTTTAGTTTGTAAGCATTTGTAAGCATATGTTAGAGGAAAATATCAATAAAAAATGTCAGTTCTTCAACAACGCAATTAATTCAAGAATTCAATAAGCAGCCTAAATTCTCTCAGACACAATCCACATTAAAATCATAAAATCATAAAAATAAAAATCTAGATGTGGGATATAATGCAAAACAAGCTTGCAACTGCAAAATGTTCATTCAATCTACTTCTCCAGGGAGGGGAATGCTACATAGAAGCAATAATTAGCAACCATTCTTGGTATATAGTAGATTAAAAGCCAAAATTACCTTAATTTGGTCGAGTCAAAAATGGCACCACTTTTGTTGACGCGACCAATTGTAAATTTCTCAACTATGAATTGCATGATAATATTCAAGTAAGAAATTAGTCAAACAAAACACAAGGATATTTAAAAATCATGCAGAAGGTGAGTAGGAGATTTCTGAGGAGAGGATGATAGCGAGCAAGAGAGTGACAAAGTGACAATTAAAGAAAAGGGTACACTAACCTAGCTTCTCAAGGGTGAAGAATTCATTCTCAGTGCCATCACCCCAACCTAACAGTGCCAAGTAGTTCACCATTGCCTGGGGTAGATAGCCCATCTCCCTGTACTGTTGTGTTCTAGTTATTAGATGTCAAGACTATTTATCAATCAATATTGACAAAGAAACTCTTAAAGGTCGTACCCAGTGCACAAGGCTCCCGCTTTACGCAGGGTCTGGGAGAGGTGAATGTCGGCTAGCCTTACCCCCATTTATGGAGAGGCTGCTCCCAAGTCTCGAACCTGAGACCTACCGCTCATGGGCGAACGCACTTGCCATCGCACCAAGTGCGACCTCTTTGACAAAGAAACTCTTAAATAAATGAAATCAGAACAGAGAAAGGTGGGGCTCGACCTCTAGGAAACCATGGATGAAACATCCTGTAGTCCAACATATTTATCAAGTAATAATAAGCATATTTATAGATAACCACCTGGCCTACAGAAGTCGCACCATGCCTCTTTGACAACTTACTCCGATCAGGGGCAAGAATTAAGGAAACATGTGCAAAGTCTGGCATTTGGAATCCTAGAGCCTGTGTTACAATGGTATTCATAAAACAATATCAGCTTCACTGTAAATGTTGAAAGATATTTGAAACCCTGCCGGTAATAAAAATTAGGGCATGAGTTTAAAAAAATTACCTTATATATTAATGCTTGCCGTAGAGTATTTGGTAAATGCTCCTCTGCTCTGAATGCAAGTTTTAAGAGATCACACGAAATTAATAAACAGACGTACGAAAAATCATCAAACAAAAATCCAAAAAGCAATAGTAGTGAACGAAGAAACTACGCAGGTTGGCAAAAAGCTCATCCTAACCATGTTAAATAGGCTGTTCATATTACCTAATAACATGTGAGATGGCCATAGTAGCATCATCAACTGTGACGCAAAAATTGTACACTGGTTGACCATTGCTTCTCATAATTACAAAATCTCCAAGAGTGTTCAGGTTCCAACTAACCTTCATGACAACATATAAAGTTAACACCCTATACACGTACTTGAATAAAAGTATGATAGTGGCTGAAGCTAATTAAAATTTCTTAGAAGTTCCCTCCTTTGATAGTGAACAGCACACTTTACCATACTAGGAGTTCCTAAGCGCCCCCAACCCAACAACAACAACAAAAAGATGAACTAACCTCGCCTCGAATAAGGTCATTGATTTTTAAACTCCCTTCCTTTGGCACACGAAAACGATATGTGTATGGAGTTCCTCTTTCCAGCTCTTCTTGTACTTCTTGATCTGTTGCATTGGCCCACTTCCCTGTGTATACCGGTGGCAGTTGTTTTAGTTTTGCAATCTCCTTCATTTTCTCTAGTTCCTGAATAGAACAATATTAAGAATGCTTACTTAAAATAGCATTGTGGTTTAGTAGGGATTCAGAATCAGAAAAGAAAAGGATTCATAATGCTAAAAAAGCCCCACAAAATATATGAAGCAAGTTCTTTTGTTGAACAATAATCTCGCACTCGTTTAGCCAAAAACAAGACATACAGAATAAATTAAAGGAAAAGAGAAAAAGAGGCAAGGAAAAGTAATAAATCCAATCATGATTAATACTCTGAAGTTCCATTTGAAAATCTCTTACAAGCATAGTTTTGGTTCTAGGCAGTTTCTGATCATATAAATTGGCAAGTGAAGACATGTTTCAAGACTCAACTATAGAAGGGAATCACCTCACTAGAGCAAAAGCAGCGATAGACATGACCAGATTCTACAAGCTTCTCAGCATACTGTTTGTACAACAAATTTCTTTCTGATTGTCGGTATGGACCATACTCTCCATCCACACCAGGTCCTGCAAAGTTAAACGAAAAATGAAATGACCCAGTTGGACACTTTACAAGATAAACCCAGTTGAGAAAAGTACTAATCCTACAATCCTAAAGCTCAAACTATAAGGCATTATAATTCAAGTAATATCCAAATGCATTCACATATACAGAGGAGCACAAAACCGGGTTCGACCAAAATTAGGAATTTAAGAACTGGAGAGGAATCAAACAAGAAAAAGTTAACAATACCTTCATCCCAATTGAGGCCAAGCCAAGAGAGATCATGTAAGACAGCCTCCTCAGATTCCTTAGTAGACCTCTCCAAATCAGTGTCTTCAATTCTCAAAACAAACTTCCCTCCATTGGACCTGACCCAACACAACACAACACAGACACTCATAACCCATCAATGCTCAACCAAATAAGCAAAAACCCGAAACCTTTCAGGCTCGAAACCTGAAAACAAACGGAAAACAAAAAGAGGAAGGAACCTGGCAAACAGATAATTGAAGAGCGCAGTTCGAGCTCCACCGACGTGGAGGTTCCCGGTGGGAGAAGGAGCGAAGCGTACGCGTACTGGGTGTTGGGTCGACTTAGCAGAGACCGAAAAACTCCTCCTCCTCCCATGGAAGACTGAGAATTTGTTGTGGGATTGAGGGAAGAATGGCGGGAAAACATCTGTTGGGAAAGCTCTAATCTTCATCCGGATCTTGGGCATGGCAACCAAAGTTGCCATTTTTAATCGGCAATTTTGAGGATGAAGATGAAGATGCTTTTGCTCAGCAAGCTATCTTGATTCTTGATTCTTGACAACAGAGTCGATGTGGGGGAATGGAAAGCAGTTTTTACCGGATTTTAAATCCCAGCCCTTAAAATAAGCACAACCGTTTTGATGGTGCCACGTATGTAAATTTTACCCCAGAGTTTAAACTCCGACTAGAGGATTGAGGGCTGGTTTGGTATTGCTGTGTTTTGAAAAAAAACTGCTGTGAGAATAAGCGGTTGTGAAATAAATCAGCAGAGTGTTTGGTAAACTTTTTTGTAAAAATGCTTTTGGAAAAAAAAGCAGTCTGATAGTGGGTATTTTCATTAAAGGAGCACTGTAGCTAAGTGTGCTTTGAAAAAAAATCAGTTTTCCAAAGCTGCAAATAGTAACTTCAGCTTTTTCTTTTAATTCCAGTTTATTCTCACAGCAACTTCCAAAATAAGCCCTTTTTTTTTCAGTTTACTAAACATCTAAAACCGTCACAGTTTTTTTTCATAGGTGTTTTTTTTTAAGCACCTCACTCCCAAACCACTCCTTATTAACATTTGAAATCTTGGGCGATACCAATTTATTGACTCATAAGTATTTCTATCAAAATATTTGAAATTTTTTACAAGAATCGAATTAAAGATGTTCCACGTACAAGTGAAGGAGAGTGGTACTGGACCATATAGTTTGGACTGTTGAGGTTAAAAAAAATTGAAGAGTATATTAGATATTGAAAAAAGAATTAAATGAATCATCATGCTAAAATCTAACGTGAAAGCCTAATTACTGGACTAAATCTATTAATCAAAAGAAAATGAACAAAATCCATTAATCAAAAGGAAATGAACAAAACCCATTAATCCATTAATCAAATTGGATTCATATCAAATTTTGTTCTAAATAAAAATGCTAAAGTAAGTTTTTTTAGTAGTCCATTTGGAAATGTTTTTAAAATAATTAAAAAAATTATTTATAAAAACCATTTCACTAAAAATGCTTTTATCATTTGAAAATCATTTCTAAACAAACTACAAATAACAAAAAAATAATTTTTATAGCTACATATAATTAGTAAAGATTTCATTAATTTTTTACTAAATAAAATTGTTTTTTTTTTCTTTTGGTAAATCAATCAATGCTCATTGTTCTTGTTGGCGGAAAGAAACGAAGTGAACATTGCGAAACTCAGAATCCCAACTCAGCGCTAACCTAGACAGACTTGTTCATTTCTGACGAGATTTTTCCGGTGGAGATGCATTCATCCACAACCAACACTCCGACTTTTCCTCTCTAAAGGTATTTTCTTTCCTTTTTCTCTCCACCACCTTCATTTTTCCCCCATATGAAATACAATGCCTTCCTCGGTCTTCATTCAACTCTGGAATTTGAGTTTTCTTCTTCTCTTGTTTGTGTCTGGCTTCGCATATTTTGTTCATCATTGTCCAGATTGCGCATACTTGTTTTGTTACAATATTGATCGTTGAGGAAAACCCCACTTTGACACTTTTGAGTTTGAAGGCGGGATTTTGAGCGAAAAGATTTGGTTTTTGCTCAGAAAATACGAGTTTGATGGATGCATTCATGAGTGAAATCCTGTCTCCGACGCGACCCAGATGGCGAAAAGTGGCGTATGGAGGGATGCAACCTGGGTTTGATGACAATCACACGGATGACTCTTTTCTTGAAGATATGGTTATGAATGCCAATGTTGTCAAGAGGGACATTCTTAAAGTCATGCTGGATTCCGTTTCGATATCTCAGTACCTCTGCATTGTTGCTCTTGTTGGTTTGGTTTGGACCTACACTCTCAGATCGATTCTTAATGAGAATTCGCTCTTGCTTCTCGATGTCACGCTTCTTGGATTGGGGTTTCTTGTTCTCCTTTTAACTAAAGAAATGCTTTCCTTTAGTCTCTTCTTTCGTTACTTGCTCAATATCTCCTTTTTCATCAGTGGCTTATATGTTTTAGCTCCCATCTATCAAACGCTCACCACATCCATCAGCTCAAACTCCATTTGGGCTGTAACAGTGTCACTCATTGTGCTCCATCTCTTCCTCCATGACTATTCGGGGTCCACCGTTAGAGCTCCCGGGGCTCTACACAATCCAACCTTGACGAGTTGCATCTCTTTGAATGCTTCAGTTGTGGCCTCAGTATTCATTGCTTCGTGCCTTCGGTCAAGGCTGCTTGTTTTCGCTATCATGCTTTTCTCTTTGCAAGTTTTCCTTTTCGCTCCCTTGGTTACTTACTGTATCAAGAAGTATTCCTTCTGTCTGCACCTTTGGTTTTCTTTTGGTCTGATGATTGCGACCTTGACTCTTGTTTATACCTTGCATCTGTTACTTTTTGTGATGTTGTTAGGGTTGTTGATTTTTGTAACTGTGGTTTGTCCGTATTGGCTTATACGGATGCAAGAATACAAGTTTGAGATCAATGGTCCTTGGGATGAGGCTAAACTTTGTTTTGATATAACTGATTGAGACTTTTTGTGCTGTATTTCTGATAGCTTTTGAAGATCAATAAGGGAAGCAATTGACTCATTATTTTCAGCCATTTTAATTTGCATATCAACATGCATTCTACCATTTGTCGCCGATAGACTTGGGAGTAGTCAAATATCTTTACTTTCAAGGAGGTTAAAGTTGGGATACGTTAGATTGATGTTATTAAATAAAGTCATTACTTTCAAGTTGTAATGTCTGTCTCATATCACTTTATGACTATGTACACATGTATACAGTTATACGTATATACATGATATTTTTAATTATACATTTGATTACAATTGTATACATGTATATATACACATTCACACAGATGGGAAAGAAGAACAATAAGCTCAAGGGTGCTGAAAATGTTGGAACTAGGTCACGAGCTGCAACCAAATGGAATGATCAAAGTGTAGCTATATTCTGTGACTTGTGTAGTAAGGAGGTGTGGGCAGGACATCGTTCCCGCACTCACTTTAACAAACTTGGATGGCAAAGTTTGGTTGAGAACTTCAGTAAAAAGACGGGAAAAGAGTGTGACAACGTACAACTGAAAAAGAAGTGGGATTCACTTAAAGTTGAATGGAAAATGTGGAAGAAGCTGAATGGAAAATTTAGGTTTGTAAATTTCCCTCTAGTTTTTAATGTTGTATTTTATTATATCATCATGAGTCCCTTCTAATAGGTCATATCTCTCTAAAATGGCAGCTGGATTGTGATTATGCGAAATTTCGAAGCAAGGGCATTAATCCAGAGTTGGAGGAGAAGCTAGATAGGATGTTCGTGAACACCACAATCAACAGGGATAATGTCGTTACACTCAAAGGTAGTGGCGATGCAGATCAGGCAATCCCAATTGTGATGACCCAAGCTATAAAAAGGTCGTCAGGGAGGGGGAAACGAAGAAAAGTTGAAGAACCCGACACTCAAGTTAGGAAGGAAAAGAAAGGTAAAGGAGTCGCCGTAGGTGGGGGGAAGGTGGGAGGTGCTTCAAATTGTCACAACAGAATGATCAACCTGCGGAGTCAGTTGACAGTAGTAGTTCTGTAACACCGATATCACAGGGTGGTCCACATGGCAGTAGCATTGCCGAACTGATGCAAGCAGTTGGAGCTCTACCCGGGGATCGGGAGCGAATTGTGGTTCTTTACAACTCAGTTATTCCTGTCTGAAGGCAAGAGAGAGGTGTTTGCATACAAGAAAGATCCCGACATTAAGCTCCAATGGCTTAATTATGAATATGCTGGAAAATAAGCCGGATGTATTTATATTATGAAGTATGAACATTGTTATATTACGTTGTTAAGATTATGACTTAAAGCTGGTGGCTGTTATCTGGAGAACTACCATACGTTTGGTTGCTACCGCTGTTAATTCTGATTGCTATCGGCGTTGGTTGGTTTGTTCTAATTCGCGAGCATATAACTACGAATGTGTAAGTTCCATTACTTTGGAGAGACTTAAAAGGCTAAGCAATCGAGAATCATATATATATATACATATATATATATGAGAGAACATTGCCTTACAGTGTCCAGGGACTTTCAGTTCGTATATAACACAGCCTTAATACATTGGATTTGAGTTTGAGTACATGCCAAAATACACGATATTGGGTAAAAAAATTCTTCACAAACAGTTGTAAAACAGTTTACACAATCATTCATTAGCTCTAATCAAGATTTATCCAAAAGTAGTCGGATCTTTCTCAATCAACGCGAGCCTTTCAACTTTAAGTCTGTTAGAAGGACTAATCCCTCAAATCGGCTTTGTAGTCGTCCATTTCCATGTCAGCTGCACACTCTTCTTCAGTAAGGGACGGAAGTTGTCTGGTTTTGCGTTTCAAGTTATGCTTGTGCCACTCTCTCTTGAAGTGATCCCTATACTGCTTGGAATCGCCCACGAATGCATTGCATGTGCTGCATTTGTTCTGCTTTCCCTGCAGCATTTCCACTCCTTTTTCAACAAGTCAGGATCAGTAGATTCTTTTTTCTTTAACGAACTGATGTTCGAGGAATCTTTGAGTGAGTGTGACGGTTCATCCTCATGATCATCATATTGATCGATAACAGTGTCACCCTCAGCATGCACAGAGAGTGCAAGAACTCCATATCTACCATGCAACTTCATCATCAATCCCTCGCATTCACGATAAAAACCAGGTTCCAATTCACAAATCTGCACAAGATTAAACAGGAAGATCACGATTACTCCAACACTGGTAGTTTGTAAGTAGCATGCTTAAAAAGTACTTCAACCACTATTGTACTTTAGGGGGTCGTTTGTTGCACCGGACTGTCTCGGACTGGACTAGCTGCAGGGACTAAGCTGGACTGGCTTCGACTAGACTAAGCTGGACTAACTTAGTGAAGGGTTTGGTGCACTGTCAGACTAAGAAGCAGGATAATGAAAACAATACTGTTCACCAGATTTGTGTTTGGTAGACTAGGATTACATTATTGTTCTATTTTAATAGCTCCAATTAACTGTGCCCAATGCCCAAATTTTTGCCATTGTGTAATAATCAAATCTCATGATCTGGGTTAATTGGAGCATATTTTTGCCATGTATTTTATGAATCTTAAAAAAACAGCACAATTGTTTTGTTTTTAGTACCTGCTAATAGAATTGGGACATATTATAGTTGAGTTTAAGATAGCAAATTGGTGATCAGATTTTTATAAATTTTCAGAATTCTTCAGTTTATCATATAATGACCAACATTACATTTCAAGTGGATGAGACTCCCCACCCCTTAAGGCACATTCAGGCAGCAAAGTGAGTGTTTGGGAACTTGAACTATGGAATTTCTCAACACTATTCTACATAAAGCCTTTTGCAGCTAAGCCCTCACTGGCTTATGGGATCCGTGTACATAAACCCTGAGCTCTTTTAATCCACATCCCTTCTCTAAGCTCTTTTAATCTGCAAATGTAGTTTGGTTTAACAATGTCATACTCATTTGTAATTAACAAAATATATGCTACTCAACAAGATTTAAACATGGTTAAAAAAAAACAAGATTTAAACATGAGAGTGACTGAGAAACATGAAAGAAAGGCGGGGCACTCAAGAACTAAAGAGAAATTATTCATTATTTAATATCATTAATGCAATAATCTTACAACCAAAAAACACAAATCTAATGTCCAATATTTGCGTAAGCAAGTCTTTTTATGAAAGGGGCATTTTTCAAGACACAAACTTTACATTTATCCAAAATATATGAAATGTGAGCTTGCATATATGCAAGTTGAAAAGTAAGCATGCATTTCCAACAAAGATGAAGTTTATAAACAATGAATTAAGTTATAATAAAGGAAGAATGTTCAGATATCACTAACTAACATCAGTAGGTAATTGAATTTGATTTTGATCAAATGACATCAATGTTTACTTAACAAGGAATCATAATTGTAATCGTTTTATTTTTTAAGTTCCTGCGTTTACTAAAGTGTAGGTATGTGAAGCATTTCACTCCCTAACTTTCCCCTGTGTTTACTTACACGTATGAATTCTGAAAACTATAGGTTTCCTTTTGAAATTCTTAATCAAATACCTCAAAATCAGGAACCATATCAATTAGGGGTAGTTGATCCCATTCCCTTCCTTACTCCCTCTATTCCTAAGTTTTCCGATTCCTTCCTTTTTTCATTTTTGTTATCCGATTCCAAATTACTAAACAAAGAAGGCTTATACCATTAAAAGAAAGAACTTGAGAAAAAAAAAACGTGAAATTGATTTATTATTCAACAAGTGGCAGTGTTAGTGTTGCACACCGACAAAGAATTTATCTTGTACCAATGTTTAGGCGAGGGACTTCCAAATCTCGAGAAAGGAATGCACAACATAATCACTTCAAAAGTTATGTAAGAGGGATTTGGAAATTACTACAAAGTTCCAAATCTATGTCGAATTGGAGTAGTCATTTCCAATTCTCTCTTACATAACTTTGTAATGCTCACGTCGACTGTAGTGCATTTCTAATCACTGCTATCTAGCATTTGTCCATAAAAGTTGGTCTTAATACACAGCACCGTAGCTATTTCAATTATATGGGAATGGAATCAACTAAATTGGGTCAGTTCTAAACATTGAAAGGCAGCCAATATTTGAAGAACCTAATAACTTGTACCAATTTATATATACAAAATCGGGGTATATATAAAAATCAGACAGCCCATCTTCCTCATCGTCTGCATTAGCACCAGCAGATGTTAACAAAATCCAATGAGCAGTAAACAGAATTCAATGTAATTCCTCTTGCAAAGACACCAACTTTTCGCAACAATGAGATTACAAACCAAATGAACCAACTATCAAAATCCAATGAGCGGTAAACAAGCTATACATTATGCAAAAGAGGCAATCAAACGGCCAAAAAACAGCCACAAATTCCAACTTTTTGCGCAGCTCCAGACACTTCCGCCGCAGTGCCTCCTCATGCTTCTGCTCAGCTTCCCTTCTCCTCTTTTTCTTCCTCTTGTGAAACCCAGACATGAAATCGCTTCACAAAATCGAAACAAGCAAAGTATCAATAACAACAACAACAACAACAACAAAGCCTTTTCCCACTAAGTGGGGTCAGCTATATGAATCCTAGAACGCCATTGCGCTCGGTTTTGTGTCATGTCCTCCGTTAGATCCAAGTACTCTAAGTCTTTTCTTAGGGTCTCTTCCAAAGTTTTCCTAGGTCTTCCTCTACCCCTTCGGCCCTGACCCTCTGTCCCGTAGTCACATCTTCGAACCGGAGCGTCAGTAGGCCTTCTTTGCACATGTCCAAACCACCGTAACCGATTTTCTCTCATCTTTCCTTCAATTTCGGCTACTCCTACTTTACCTCGGATATCCTCATTCCCAATCTTATCCTTTCTTGTGTGCCCACACATCCCACAAAGCATCCTCATCTCCGCTACACCCATTTTGTGTACGTGTTGATGCTTCACCGCCCAACATTCTGTGCCATACAACATCGTTGGCCTTATTGCAGTCCTATAAAATTTTCCCTTGAGCTTCAGTGGCCTACGACGGTCACACAACACGCCGGATGCACTCTTACATTTCATCCATCCAGCTTGTATTCTATGGTTGAGATCTCCATCTAATTCTCCGTTCTCTTGCAAGATAGATCCTAGGTAGCGAAAACGGTCGCTTTTTGTGATCTTCGCTAGATTGCTCCGGTCATTAGTGTGGATAAGTATATAAATGGATAGAGATAGGAAAACAAACACAAGATGTACGTGGTTCACCCAGATTGGCTACGTCCACGGAATAAAGGAGTTCTCATTAATTGTGAAGGGTTTACACAAGTACATAGGTTCAAGTTCTCATTTAGTGAGTACAAGTGAATGATTTAGTACAAATGACATTAGGAAATATTGTAGGAGAACGATCTCGTAATCACGAAACTAAGTACCGGAGTGTGGTATCGTCTTGACTTGCCTTATCTGTCTCATAGGTAGATGTGGCATCTTCTCTGGAAGTACTCTTCCTCCATCCAGGGGTGTTATCTTTAACTGGTGGAGATGCACAAGGTAATGTATCAATTTCACTTGAAGCTTACTTGTAGTTTCAGGCTTGGTCAAGCGCGATACAAACCATGTAGTAGGAGTCCCCCAAGTCGCCGAGCTAGGGGATCTGCTGAAAGAGGTGACAGACAAGGTAAGCAATCAGAGCTCCAAGCAATCAGTCCCAGATCAGAACTTTGATTTCGAGTTCCGGCTGATTGTTCACATTCTTCCTATCTTGCAGGCAGCATGAAGGATAAAGAGAAGAAAAATGAGAAGAGATGATATGGGATACTTTTGCTTTTGAAGAAGTAACTTTCCACATGCTTATTCTTGAACTGGGCTGGAGGGTTTTCTGGTTTCCTCCAGAGTATAAGGCCGACTGAAGAATTTGAGGATCAAAACAAGTCCATCAAATCTAGAGTACGTTCGACCCTGCTGATATGGGATACTTTTTCTTTTGACAGAGTAGTGGATGTATCGGCACGTGTGCTGTTACGCTTGTCTCCACATGCTTCCTTGTATCCTTCTCACTTGCCCTATCTGTTCCTCAGGCAGATGTGGTATCTTCCGTGGAAGCATAAGATGTTGAAGATGAGTACTCGAGAGCAATGCCAGGTAAGTAATCAGGTAACGGGTTCCAGGCAGTCAGTTCCTGGCTGGAAGCTTGATTCCAAGTGCTGACTGATTGCTCTCTTTCTCCTTGTCTTGCAGGTAAGAACAAGGCCAAAGGAAAAGACAGGGAAAAAGCATGATATGGGATACTCTTGCTTTTAACCCTGATGATATGAGATATTCTTGCTCTAGTATAGCTTGTTTGCAGAGGTATTATCGGGGGGAAAGAAAGCTGAATATTTCGAAAGGCTTCGTTGGGAGTGCCCTCTCAGATATGAGGAAGGGTTGAGCATTTTTGCAAGTCCACATGTCCGTTGGGGATGGAGGTCGACATATATAGGAATCTCCCTAACAACAAGTAGTAATGCTATTCCTTTACCCTGCTTGGTCATAGCACGGTAGTGGGAGCTGCCAGCTTCACATGTTTTAACTCTGTCAGAGCACTTTGAAAAAGTGGTCTGTGGTATTTGGAAAGCTGATGTTGCGTGTGAAGATTACAGACAAGCTTTATCCAAGGAGATCCGGCTCTTGAAGTTGGGAAAGTGGTGCCTTTTCGGTTTTCGAACAAGCAATCCTGTCGAGGATCTGGCTATCGAGATTCGGAGAACGATGCCTCTTCGATTTTTGAGAAAGCAATCCTGCTGAGGGTCTGGCTCTCGAGATTCGGAGAGCGGTGTGTCTTCGATTTTTTAGAAAGTAATCATGTTGGAAGTCTGGCTCTCGAGATTCGGAGGGCGGTGCCTCTTCGATTTTGGAGCAAGCAATCTTGTTGGGAGTGTTTTCTCGAATATGAGTAAAGGTTGGGCATGTTTGCTAGTCTACCTTGCCACGAAGCACAGAGGTTGACACACAGGGACTTTCCAATTATCCAGCAGTGGTATTGTTCCTTTACCCTTGTGGGTAATAATATGGTAGCTAGACCTTCAAAATTTATGTATCTAAACTTTGTTAGTGCTGTTTCTTTGCTATTCTTTTACCCTTCTTGGTCAGATCGATGTAGTGGGAGCTGCAAGCTTCACGTGTCTCAACTTTGTCAGAGAACTTTGGCAAAGTTATCTGTGGTACCCATGAGCTAATGTTGAGTGTGGGAAGTGGGTGATTGAACAATAAGATTCATGTGCTTTCTACTTCACCAGAAATCTTCGACAGAATGCCCATAATTTCCGCAAAGCTGAGTGTGCGTGTGACAGGTGCTGACAAGGCTGGAAAAGTAGGTGCCTCTTCGATTTCTGAGATCGGCCCTCGTGGTCTCTGAGCAGCCCAGCTTTTGAGAAAGCAAGCGCCTCTTCGATTTTTGAGATCGGCCTTTGTGGTCTTTGAGCAGCCCATCTTTTGAGAAAGCAAACGCCTCTGCGATTTCTGAGATCGACCCTCGTGGTCTCTGAGCAGCCCAGCTTTTGAGAAAGCAAACGCCTCTTCGATTTCTGAGCAGGCGCCTCTTCGATTTCTAAAGCTCCGTCAAGTGCAGATTTTTATAGGGGCTGACATTAAATTCCAAAGCACACTTGAATCTCCACCAGTAGAACCTCCATTCTTGCACTTCTAAGATCTTGATTTGTTCGACCTCTTCTCTCTTCAACACCTTTGAAAATGTCTGGCCCCTCCGACCGTCGTTTTGACTTGAACCTTGTTGAAGAGGCAACCCCGCCTTCTCCAGACAACATATGGCGCCCATCCTTCATCTCCCCTACTGGTCCTCTTACCGTTGGGGATTCCGTGATGAAGAATGATATGACCGCTGCGGTGGTGGCCAGGAACTTTCTTACTCCCAAAGATAACAGACTACTTTCCAAACGGTCTGATGAGTTGGCTGTTAAGGATTCTCTGGCTCTCAGTGTTCAGTGTGCAGGTTCTGTGTCTAATATGACCCAACGCCTATTTGCTCGAACCCGCCAAGTTGAATCATTGGCGGCTGAAGTGATGAGTCTCAAACAGGAGATTAGAGGGCTCAAGCATGAGAATAAACAGTTGCACCGGCTCGCACATGACTATGCTACAAACATGAAGAGGAAGCTTGACTAGATAAAGGAATCTGATGGTCAGGTTTTACTTGATCATCAAAGATTTGTGGGTTTGTTCCAAAGGCATTTATTGCCTTCGTCTTCTGGGGCTGTACCGCGTAATGAAGCTCCAAATGATCAATCTCTGATGCCTCCTCCTTGTAGGGTTCTGTCTAGTACTAAGGCTCCGAATGATCCCCCTCCGGTGCCTTCTCTTTCTGGGGCTCTACCGACTGCTGAGACTTCTCTTAAGCAACCTTTGTGAAGGCTCCCTCTTGTTTGTTTATTTTGACTCATGTATATGTACATATTTGTAACTTATCGGGGATATCAATAGATAAGCTTTCCTTCATTTCAACGTATTGTGTTAAATACACCAAAGCCTTCTTCGCTAAGTTCTTTGAATTTTCTTTTGTTGAAGCTTGTATGTTGAAGCTTTGTGAGTGGAGCATGTAGGTTGAGGTAGTGTTCCCTTAATTTCTCGAGTGAGGAAAACTTCTCGGTTGGAGACTTGGAAAATCCAAGTCATTGAGTGGGATCGGCTATATGAATCTTAGAACGCCATTGTGCTCGGTCCTGTGTCATGTCCTCCGTTAGATCCAAGTACTCTAAGTCTTTTCTTAGAGTCTATTCCAAAGTTTTCCTAGGTCTTCCTCTACCCCTTCGGCCCTGAACCTCTGTCCCATAGTCGCATCTTCTAATCGGAGCGTCAGTAGGCCTTCTTTGCACATGTCCAAACCACCGTAACCGATTTTCTCTCATCTTTCCTTCAATTTCGGCTACTCCTACTTTACCCCGAATATCCTCATTCCTAATCTTATCCTTTCTCGTGTGCCCACACATCCAACGAAGCATCCTCATCTCTGCTACACCCATTTTGTGTACGTGTTGATGCTTCACCGCCCAACATTTTGTGCCATACAGCATCGCCGGCCTTATTGCCGTCCTATAAAATTTTCCCTCGAGCTTCAGTGGCATACGGTGGTCACACAACACGCCGGATGCATTCTTCCACTTCATCCCTCCAGCTTGTATTCTATGGTTGAGATCTCCATCTAATTCTCCGTTCTTTTGCAAGATAGATCCTAGGTAACGAAAACAGTCGCTCTTTGGTATTTCTTGATCTCCGATCCTCACCCCTAACTCGTTTTGGCCTCCATTTGCACTGAACTTGCACTCCATATATTCTGTCTTTGATCGGCTTAGGCGAAGACCTTTAGATTCCAACACTTCTCTCCAAAGGTTAAGCTTTGCATTTACCCCTTCCTGAGTTTCATCTATCAACACTATATCGTCTGCGAAAAGCATACACCAAGGAATATCATCTTGAATATGTCCTGTTAACTCATCCATTACCAACGCAAAAAGGTAAGGACTTAAGGATGAGCCTTGATGTAATCCTACAGTTATGGGAAAGCTTTTGGTTTGTCCTTCATGAGTTCTTACGGCAGTCTTTGCTCCTTCATACATATCCTTTATAGCTTGGATATATGCTACTCGTACTCTTTTCTTCTCTAAAATCCTCCACTGGGTGATTACTTTCTCTTTGAAATGACTTGTTTTTCTTCTTTTAGATTCCACCATCTAGTCCTTGGGCACTTCCAAGTCTTGTTCTTTATTCTCACTCTTTTGATATGTACATCCATCACCAACAAGCGATGTTGATTAGTCACGCTCTCTCCTGGTATAACTTTGCAATCCTTACAAGTTATACGATCCCCTTTCCTCATTAGAAGAAAATCTATTTGTGTTTTTTACGACCCACTCTTGTAGGTGATCACATGTTCTTCTCTCTTCTTAAAGAAGGTGTTGGCTAAGAAAAGATCATATGCCATTGCAAAATCCAAGATAGCTTCCCCATCCTCGTTTCTCTCCCCAAAACCATGGCCACCATGAAAACCTCCATAGTTGCCTATCTCCCTGCCCACATGTCTATTTAAATCTCCTCCTATAAATAACTTCTCCGTCTGAGCAATTCCTTGCACCAAGTTTCCAAGGTCTTCCCAAAATTTCTCCTTCGAACTCGTATCCAACCCTACTTGAGGTGCGTACGCACTAATCACATTGATAAGTTCTTGTCCTATTACAATCTTGATTGCCATGATTCTATCTCCTACCCTCTTGACATCTACAACATCTTGTGTCAAGGTCTTGTCCACGATGATGCTAACACCGTTTCTCGTTCTATTTGTGCCCAAATACCAAAGTTTAAACCCTGAGTTTTCTAGATCCTTTGCCTTACGACCAACCCACTTAGTTTCTTGTAGGCACATAATATTTATCCTTCTTCTCACCATAACTTCCACTACTTCCATAGATTTTCCCGTTAAGGTTCCTATATTCCACGTTCCTAAACGCATTTTGCTCTCTTGATCTCTACCCTTCTGTCCTAGCTTCTTCACCCTCCCTCGTCTAATAGGATCAAAGTACTTCTTTTGTGTGTCCCGTGTAAAGTTGATAGGAGCATATGCTCCCAAACAACTTTGAGTGGAGTCATTCGAAAAGAAGTTTCTATGGTCCCCTTGCTCATTTAACACTGCATCTGGGTGCCGATGGAGATACAACGACCCTTGCTCACTTATCACTGTGCTCGGGCCACACAGCGCGCCACTTACGGGTGACGCCCTAGCTTTAGCGCGATTTCGTTCTAGATTCATTTTCATAAGGATTCGACGTAATCATGGAGTGCCGGCTGTTGACTACCTGACGCCCTCCCCCTCCTCCTTTATCCGGGCTTGGGACCGACAATGTAAGATAAACTTACACAGGCGGAGTTGAAACAAGCAAAGTATCAAAACCCAAAAATTCAAAAAAACCCAATTCAGAAAACACGAAAAGAAACAAAATTTCAGGGCTTAGATTTCATCACTGAGCAAATTTTGGGATGACGGTTTTTACTACCTGAGGATTTGAAAGAAAAGTTGAAATATGAAAACCCCAAATTCTAATCTCAATTTGACCTAAAAATCAAAACCATAATTTGTTCAAGTACAGAGGTCTATCATTGAAAATTTCTCAAACTCAAAACAACAAAATCACGATCTGCAAACCAAATCGACGAAATAAATTGAAGATTCAAAGTTTACTTGACAAGTCGTAGAGATCAGGGCGAGGAGGACGACGATGCAGATGCAGATGCGGATGAGGGAAGGCACAGAGATCAGGGTGAGGAGGACGACGATGAGGGAGCAGGGCAAGGATGACGATGAGGGAAGACGCAGAGATGAGGATGAGCAGGACGAGCGACGTAGGTTCTTGGACGAGTGACTCTCACGGCTTTCTCTCAAGGCTTACGAGTCCACCCAAAAATGGGGATCCTCGTTAGGAACTCGTAAGGAAGTGTATAATCCGAGCGAGTCCGACCTAAGATCATTAAACCTAATATTGGTGCATATCAAACAAGGGACTACAGTCTAGTCCAGTCCAGTCCTCCTTAATCCTATCAAACAAACGGGCCCTAGGATTACTAAGCAAGATAAGGCGGACAAAGTACTTCGACTTACAGTAGATATCTAACTTCCAGATTGATCTTTAGAAATTATGCTAGCATTCCAGGCAGTCAGCTTCTCCGAAAGAGATGAAAATTCATGGTCAGGAACTATGAGGCGCAATCTCATTGGAGACCGTTTGATTGGGAAGTGCTTCTGAAGCTCATGAACAACTTCCAGAGCCTGCACAAGAAATGGTATAGTGTATATATTCAACACAATAAGACAATGCACAACCTAAATCCCATATGTTGCACTCCACATACACACAGATATACCTCCACATATATTTGGATAACCTACAGAGGTTAACACCCTGCGGAAATGTGCACATGCATTCATAAGTCGACTTATTATACATATAAGTCGCCGAAGAGTAACATCATGCACGTGCACACACATAAACTATGTGCATACTTATTTTCCACCAACATGACACCGTGAAACAAAATTTGCAAGCTGGGAGACTCATTTTAGAATCCACCAATCTGTCATAATTATCGTAATTGCGTACAAGTATATTCTTATGTAACATGAAGGGAAAGAGAGATCCAATCACCTGCTTCTTCTAGCTTTTATGTGGGTCTACAGCAAAGTGAATTTCATGCATTAGACTCTCAATCAAGCTAATAGTGTAAGGGCGCCGGGTCTCAGGATTATAGGTTTTCTGCATAACAATGGTGGCTATGTCCTGAAACTGACTGGACAACTGAGATTCCACCTCCTTCCCAGCCACTTGAAGCTCTCCTTAGTCCAAAATCTACAAGAAAAAGCTTACGACTCAACAACACAATTACGAAACCAACCAACCAGATAAACAACCAAAACAAATTTGTTTCCCTGACCTCCAAACAAATCTTAGTGTGGTCATCGGAATCAAATGCGGCCTTCAAGTCTTTTGTCTTGGCAAGAACACCTTTCGAAACATTTGTGTAAACGGTATGCGATTGCAGTACTTCATCCAAATCTTTCTCACTGTCCCACAACATAAAACCTCACAACTTTCATATATACATATTAATTCCTGCAAGATGTTTGAAATTCAAACTACAAAAGTTTCGCTGACATTTTCGTTCTTTGTTTTCTCAGTTATACTTTCACATACACATGAACAAATTCGCATAAACAAAACACTATTATGCAAATTTATTACACATATTTTGTCAACACTATTCTTCACAGTATTCAAAAGCACTTGCAGAAAATCTTGTTTTGATATTAAGTTGGCATATAAATACAAATTACTAACAAAAGAGATTAAAAGTTCATCTTGTAGTTGTAGTCTCAAACCTGTATTATTTCCAGTTTTAACAAATAAGAAAAATAAAAAACTGCTTCTCTACAGGATGTCGTACTAACTAATCTTAAAAAAGAAAAGGAAAACTAATGAAAAGGACTTGAAAACTTTAAGTTTTAACGATAAGGACAAAATAAAGGGTAAAGTGAATAATAACAAGATTGACTTTTTAGTGTAAAATGTGGTTTTTCGTTAAAGTGAACAGTACCATGAGCTTTTTGTTAAAGTTCCCAAAAATAAATGAATATATCTGAATTCTCCGCCTATCTGATATCGTTTCAACAAGCTTGTATTGCTAAACTCTCTTAACTAATACATTGCAATTCAATCCCTATACTTATCAGCTAACCAACACATCTGACATGCTACAATTTTTCCTTTTTGCACACACAAACAGACGTAACCTCTTCCATATAGGGATCCATTTGGAATTGTAGCATTTCGGAGGAACGCGCATTCATTTGAGCTCCATATCTCTACTAGTAAGTATGTCGATAGCATGCTTTTGGTACGACTCTCTAGTGTCAAACTTATTATTCCTTCAAAAGAATCCACATTTGCTTTGCAGTTGAAGGCAGCATTCGAATCCAACGGTGATAAAAACTATCGCCAGACGCAATATTACCCACAACGCCTAACTAATCTACAAATTCGTAAATACTAATAAAAAGAGCAGTAGACAGATACCAACAAAAACAAGGGGACTAACCACGCTTTCTTCAAACGTATTCATACCAACTTCGAAAGTATACGCTGTCCTCAAAACTTGCTACGGATTAGAATGTTGAGCTCTTCCAAGTTCCATAAACTTGCGTTGATTACAAGCTTTATTAAAAATAATTGAAGACTTTATTTATAAAGCAAACATGGCATACAGATAAAAAGTGAATTGAAGAACATCCAGTCGAAAGTAGGTAGTAACTACACATAACCACCCAGCTACAAATTCATAACAAATTTACAATTCCCGTGAAACCATTTATAAATAACTACACATTTTCTCCCTAACCAATTTCATTTTCCCCTTTCCCGCTACTACTCCCATTTTCTCAGCTCTCTCTATCCCATGGCGGCAATGGGTGCTCTCTGAGTTGGCCTCAACTCCAAACCTCCAAACTCGAACCCTCCAAAACTTGACGCCCTAGGCAAACTCTGGGCCGAGGAGGCCAAGAAATCGGTTGATGATTGCAAAGCCAAATACAACAAAAATGGCGCAAAACTTCTCATCTGGAAGAAGGCATATGTGCATTACGACAATGACATAACCGCCGCAATTTCAGCACGTAGCCGGCTCGGATGGGAGGGTATGTTGGCGGCCGACGTCAGAAATCAGAAGCGCTTGGCTCGAAAAGCCAGTAAGAAAATGGAGATCGAATATCACAAATTTAATCAAATTCGCGAGGTGAGCTAGAAGGACGAGCAATAGAAAAATGACGAGTCATATGACGATAGTTGCTAATAAAACGTTAGCATTTTGTTTCTTTTTTTTTCTCTCTTTTCTTTTTCTTCGTCGGTTGTAATCAGGCGTTGGCCGGATTTGCTCGATCAATACAATGCGTCACTGATCTTCACTCATGTTCATGCATTTCTTCAATGTTTGTTCATATATGGAAATTTTTAGTTTAATTGTCTATGTGATTAATTTTGTTCGATCGAACAAAGATCGACGATCTCGGAACCAATTCTTTAATATCCGATTTATGAAATTTTTAGTTTCATTTTCTGTTTGTGATTAATTTCGTTCGATCGAACGAAGATTGACGATCTCGGATATTAATTTCATTCGATTGTCGATCTTCATTTGATTGAACAAAATTAATCACAAACAGAAAATGAAACTAAAATTTTCATAAATCGGATATTGAAGAATTGGATCCGAGATGGTCAATCTTCGTTCGATCGAACGAAATTAATCACACAGACAATTAAACTAAAAATTTTATATACGAACAAACATTGAAGAAATGCATGAACATGAGCCATTTTTGTTGTATTTGGCTGTGCATTCATCAACCGATTTCCTGGCCTCCTCGACGGCCCGGAGTTGGCCGAGGGTGTCAAGTTTTGGAGGGTTCAAGTTGGGAGGTTTGAAGTTGAGGCCAACTCTTAGGCAGAGAGCACCCATTTGCCGCCATGGGAGAGAGAGCTGAGAAAATGAGAGTAGCGGCTGGAAAGGGGAAAATGAAATTGGTTAGGGAGAATATGTGACGGTATGTGTAGTTATTTATAATTGGTTTCACAGGAATTGTAAATTTGTTATAGTTTGTAATGAATTTGTAGATGGGTGGTTATTTGTGTTGTTTGTGCTATGCATTTCAATGTGAAAAATGAATGCACTATCTACCATCGAGTTGATTGCATATAAGTTTTTTTGTCTTTCTTAGTAGAATTCTGATTAGAACTCGTTTCAAGTTGCATTCAATTGTTTACTGATATATTTAGTTTTTTCCATTCCATTTGTTGCTCTTTGTAAATTGTCTCACTTGTCATTAGGATTATGAATCTCTTGTCTCTGGCAAGACACAAACCAAAAAAAGGCCCCAGAGAAACAAACTTCTTAAAGATATAGAAAAGGCCCTCCAAGTTCACACTCAAGAAAGAGTCTTGAACTGCAATCCTACCTTGAAAACTCGTGTTGATCGTTCTTGTATTCGGGACTTTTGTGAAGCTCTTACTCTGTTCCGCTGTTTAATTATAATACAGATCACCTCTGTATCTCACAGTACGCCCTATGCGTTGATCACCTTGCTTTCACTTCTTATTTCGTGGTATTTGTTTACTCTTAATTAGGTATTTTGTAAGTTCATCTATTTATTGATGTTGAGGCTTTTGAAAGTTTACATTTTTCCGCTTCCTGGGAAAATGTATTGCTCCTAGTTATATAGCAGCAATAATTAGCAACCATTCTCGGTATATAGCAGATTAAAAGCCAAAATTACCTAAATTTGGTCGAGTCGAAAATGGCACCACTTTTGTTGACGCGACCAACTGTAAATTTCTCACCTATGAATTGCATGAAAATATTCAAGCAAGAAATTAGTCAAAACAAAACACAAGGATATTTAAACACCATGCAGAAGGTGAGCAGGAGATTTCGGAGGAGAGGACAATAGACAGCAAGAGAGTGACAAAGTGACAATTAAAGAAAAGGGTACACTAACCAAGCTTCTCAAGGGTGAAGAATTCATTTTCAGTGCCATCACCCCAACCTAACAGTGCCAAGTAGTTCACCATTGCCTGAGGTAGATAGCCCATCTCCCTGTACTGTTATGTTCTAGTTATTAGATGTCCAGAATATTGTCAATATTGACAAAGAAACTCTTAAGTAAAGAAAATCAGAATAGAGAAAGGTTCAAGCCCTAGGACCATGGATGATACATCCTGTAATCCAACATATTTATCAAGTAACAATAAGCATATTTATAGATAACCACCTGGCCTACAGAAGTCGCACCATGCCTCTTTGACAGCTTACTCCGATCAGGGGCAAGAAGTAAAGAAACATGGGCAAAGTCTGGCATTTGGAATCCTAGATGATGGGCTACAAAACCCAAGTGGTGGCGTCAGTCATCGCTTTGTCGATTCACCGGAAAAATGAAAAGGGTGGCCGGAGAACTGTTGATTTTCGTCGGTTTTGTGGCCTCGCACTGCCACGTACGGTGGTTAATCAAGATGGCTCTTGGGTGAGTTTTGTAGAGAGGAGTGAGAGCTTCAAGATGGTGGTGGTGGCATCGAAAAATATGATAGGACCAATTCTGTAGGAATGGAGAAGAAAAGGAAAATGCAAGGAAAGTAAAAAATAAAATAACAATTCTTTTCATTCATGCCTTTCCCAAATGATGAAATGAGGCTTAAATACAACCCTAGAGGAGGAGTTCTAAGATTGGAACACATCTCCACCCTCACTACCGTTGGATGAAACCAACTACTACAGAGATAAGACAAAATAAATGATATAAACCCAATAACTAGGATCCTAACAAATTCCACCGGAGGTGGCCGGAATTGTCGTCGGAATTTCGTGGGTCGCGGGGGTTCGTTTGGGTTGATTTTTTGGGTTTTTGGGCTTCTAAACCAGGTTCCCCGAAGTGGAAACTTCCTAATTTTGGGCTGACTAATTATAGACTCACTTCTAATAGTAAGTCCACATGTCTAAAAGGTCTCACTACTTCTGAGGCTCGTAATTTTTCCATTCTAACTTGGAATTAATATCCGTTTGTACCTACATGCTCGTGGAATTAAGCTCTACCTAAACAACTCTAGAGTTGACCAAAAAGGTCGAGAAAATTGGAAATGACCAAATTACCCCCTCTCTTCGCTTTTCTCAAAATCAGAGAATTAACGAATTAACTTCAATTAAATCTCTGAAATACGTCAAAAATTAAATAAAATACTAATTTTGGGTACGGGATATCACAATTGGTCTCTTAACTTATCAAAACGTGCATCTATGGTTCTTTTCGTTAACTTCGTCAGAATTTCGTCAAAACGAATTATGTCAGAATGACCATTGCTACAATTGGGTTAAAGTTGATGGACCATTACTCTAATTGGGTTAAAGTTGAGGGATCATTAATACAATTTATTTCATTTGATTTTCCATATTTGCCCTCGATTTAGCCTTATATGTCACATCCCGATCCCGACATTACATACGTCCAGGATCGACACGTAATGTCATGAAATACCCGCACTACCTTTATCAAACTTGGATGGCAAAGTTTGGTTGAGAACTTCAGTAAAGAGACGGGAGAAGAGTGTGACAACGTACAACTGAAAAAGAAGTAGGATTCACCTAAAGTTGAATGGAAAATGTGGAAGGAGCTGAATGGAAAGGAATCTGGTCTGGGGTGGAATTCCGCCAAGAATACCATCGATGCATCCAAGGGATAATGTCGTTACACTCAAAGGTAGTGGCGATGCAGATGAGGCAATCCCAATTGTGATGACCCAAGCTATAGAAAGGTCATCAGGGAGGGGAAGACGAAGAAAAGTTGAAGAACCCGACACTCAAGGTAGGAAGGAAAAGAAAGGTAAAGGAGTCGCCATAGGTAGGGGGAAGGTGAGAGGTGCTGCAAAATTGTCACAACAGAAGGACCAACCTGCGGAGTCAGTTGACAGTAGTAGTTCTGTAACACTGGACTGATATCACAGGGTGGTCCACATGGCAGTAGCATTGCCGAAGTGATGCAAGCAGTTGGAGCTTTACCCGGGGTAGAGACCGGGAGCGAATTGTGGTTCTTTACAACTCAGTTATTCCTGTCTGAAGGCAAGAGAGAGATGTTCGCATACATGAAAGATCCCGACATTAAGCTCCAATGGCTTAATTATGAATATGCTGCAAAATAAGCCGGATGTATGGCGGATCTACAGAGGGACCTGGGAGGTCCCAGGACCCCTCGGCGATCCTAAATTGCTGCCGGAAATTTTCCAGGGACCCCTCGTACTCGACACGAGGTCTGTGCTGCGGGTTGGAGTTGCAGGTTCTAATGGAGAAGAAGACAGCGGGGAGGGGAAGAAGAAAGAAAACAGTGCCTTTTAACAATTGGTCCAAAACTCCTCTGCTTTTCCCCCCTGATCCCCATCATTCTTATATTCACCCAAAATCCCATTTCTAATCGCACCCAATTCCATATTAAAATTACGTTACTCCAATATCATATCTCCACTTGTTTCAATTCTCCAAGTCACCACTATTTGGTTCAAAGTTCAAGTAAGTTTTTTGGTTTTCTAATCTAATCTCAATCAAATTATATTAGATATTGGTGGAGATTTTTAGTCTATTATTGATATGGTTGTTGATATGTTTTTTTGTTTGTATACTCATTTTATCATTGCAATTTAGATGAAATTTTTGTTTATTGGTTGATTGGTATATGTTTTGTGTTTTTGGTTAAATGTGTAGTTTAGAAATAAGAAATATGGAAAGATTTTTCAAGTCAAAGCCAATAGCACCATCTAATTTTTGAATGAAGTGTATTATATTTAACTTTTCAATGTTATTTTTATCTATAAATTTTTTGACATTTATTATTGGGACCCCTCGAGTTTAAAATCCTGGATATTATGGAGCAAGAACATTGTTATATTACGTTGTTAAGATTGTGACTTAAAGCTGGTGGCTGTTAATTCTGATTGTTATCGGCGTTGGTTGGGTTGTTCTAATTCGCGAGCATATATAACTACGAACGTGTAAGTTCCATTACTTTGGAGAGACTTAAAGGCTAAGCAATCGAGAATCGTTTGCATATATGAGGGAATATTGCCATACTATGTCCAGGGAATTTCAGTTCGTAGATAACACAGCCTTTATACATTGGATTTGAGTTTGAGTACATCCAAAATACACGATATTGGGTAAAAAAAATCTTCACAAACAGTTGTAGAACAGTTTACAAAATCATTCATTAGCACTAATCAAAATTTATCCAAAAGTAGTCGGATCTTTCTCAATCAACTCGAGTCTTTCGACTTAAACATTTAAGTCTGTTAGAAGGAATAATCCCTCAAATCGGCTTTATGGTCGTCCATTTCCATGTCAGCTGCACACTCTTCTTCAGTAAGGGGAGGAAGTTGTCTGGTTTTGCGTTTCAAGTTATGCTTGTGCCACTCACTCTTGAAGTGATCCCTATACTGCTTGGAATCGCCCACGAATGCATTGCATGTGCTGCATTTGTTCTGCTTTCCCTCAGCTGCAGTATTTCCACTCCCAGTAGAGTTGCTCTGTTTCTGCAAATCATCGCTCAATTTTAGCACAGGATCAGCTGACTCCTTTTTCGACAAGTCAGGATCAGTACATTCCTTTTTCTTTAATGAACTGATGTTCGAGGAATCTTTGAGTGAGTGTGACGGTTCATCCTCATGATCATCATATTGATCGATAACAGTGTCACCCTCCGCATGCACAGAGAGTGCAAGAACTTCATATCTACCATGCAACTTCATCATCAATCCCTCACATTCACGATAAAAACCAGGGTCCAATTCACAAATCTGCACAACATAAAACACAAGATTAAACAGGTAGATCACGATTACGCCAACAACGGTAGTTTGTAAGTAGAACGCTTAAAAAGTACTTCAACCTCTATTATTGTACTTTAGGATAACTAAGCAAAATAAGGAGGACAAAGTATTTCGACTTACAGTAGATATCTGACTTCCAGATTGATCTTTAGAAATTATGCTAGCATTCCAGGCAGTCAGCTTCTCCGAAAGAGATGAAAATTCATGGTCAGGAACTATGAGTCGCAATCTCATTGGAGACCGTTTGATTGGGAAGTGCTTCTGAAGCTCATGAATAACTTCCAGAGCCTGCACAAGAAATGGTATGGTGTATATATTCAACACAATAAGGCAATGCACAGTATAACCTAAATCCCATATGTTGCATTCCACACACACACAGATATACCTCCACATATATTTGGATAACCTACAGAGGTTAACACCCTGCGGAAATGTGCACATGCATACATAAGTCGACTTATTATACATATAAGTCGCCGAACAGTAACATTATGCACGTGCACACACACAAACTATGTGCATACTTATTTTCCACCAACATGACACCGTGAAACAAAATTTGCAACCTGGGAGATTCATTTTAGAATCCACCAATCTGTCATATCTATCATAATGACATATGAACTGTTAAGATAATCTACTTAAATATCAAGTGAAAGTGCCAAAAACCACATCTATCAGGGATGCATGCATCTAGTGAACTCCATACAAGTATATTCTTATGTAACATGAAGGGAAAGAGAGATTCAATCACCTGCTTCTTCGAGCTTTTATGTGGGTCTACAGCAAAGTGAATTTCATGCATTAGACTCTCAATCAAGCTAATAGTGTAAGGGCGCCGGGTTTCAGGATTATAGGTTTTCTGCATAACAATGGTGGCTATGTCCCGAAACTGACTGGACAACTGAGATTCCCTCTCCTTCCCAGCCACTTGAAGCTCTCCTTTGTCCAAAATCTACAACAAGAAAAAGCTTACGACTCAACAACACATTTACGAAACTAACCAACCAGATAAACAACCAAAACAAATTTGTTTCCCTGACCTCCAAACAAATCTTGGTCTGGTCATCGGAATCAAATGCGGCCTTCAAGTCTTTTGTCTTGGCAAGAACACCTTTCGAAACATTTGTGTAAACGGTATGCGATTGCAGTACTTCATCCAAATCTTTCTCACTGTCCCACAACATAAAACATCACAACTTTCATATATACATATTAATTCCTGCAAGATGTTTCAAATTCAAACTACAAAAGTTTCGCGGACATTTTCATTCTTTGTTTTCTCAGTTATACTTTCACATATACATGAACAAATTCGCATAAACAAAGCACTATTATGCAAATTTATTACACATATTTCTCAACACTATTCTTCACAGTATTCAAAAGCACTTGCAGAAAATCTTGGTTTGATATTAATTTCGCATCAATGTTTTAAAAGACGCGCCCCGAGGCGCGCCTAGACGGCTTTGGAGGCGGGGCGGGAGTGATAACGCCTCTGCCCAGTGGGAGTGCGCGAAAACTCGCCGAGGCGAGACTAGGCGGCTGAGGCGCGCCTAAAGGCGGTTGGAGGGCGTTCCCAGATCCATCCCCGACCCAAAATCGAAGTCGAATGCTCTGTTTTCAAGCTCTGCCATCTGGGTTTAGGGTTGCAGGTGTGCGGCGTCTTCACGAGGAAGACGACCGCGGAGAAGAAGGAGGGTTTTTTTTTTGTTTTTTAAAGACTTGGTCCAAAACGACGTCGTTTTGGCCAAGTCTTTAATTTTTTTTAAATGACTTGGCCCAAAACGACGTCGTTTTGGCCAAGTCTATTACTCTTGTATCTAAAACCCTGCTGTTTCCTCTGTTTTTCTCACCTCTTTCCTCTGTTTTTCTCAGCAATTCCCTATTATTTAAAGTCCTGTAAGGCTTCGCCTCACGCCTCATGCCTAGGCTGGGCTATCCCTCGGACGCCTCGCCCACGCCTCACGCTTTTAATACATTGTTTCGCATATAAATACAAATTTCTTACAGAAGAGATTAGGGTTGGAAAGAGGGGGAGCTTACACGCCAGAGCGCCATGAGAGGACCTTGTTCTTGTAACAGGCGATTTCAAAGCGGGTGCCGTGCTTTTTCAGACGCACCACTGCCACGTTCGTCAGCCTCTTCTGCCCTACCGGCTGCACCAGTGATCTCGACATTTCTGCAGAACTAACATAAATTGCAGTTCAGGAATTGGGATTCATATTAACCTGCACTAAATATTAAAAAGAGAAATTGCAGATTTTTTTCTTGAACCTTCACCTAATTCTTGATTTAGTCCCTAATATTTGAGAAATCGGCAATTTCTCTTTTTAATATTTGGCAATTTAAAAGTTTAGCCACCATTCTTATCAAGAAATAGAGAATTCATATTCATTCGTAAAGAGACTATACTTTTAGTGAGATAAAAATGGTGTCACTCGACTGCAACAGGAAAACATACCTGTTTATGGATTCAATTGAAGATGCTATGCGATCCCTAAGGTGAAGTCCAAGGCTCCAGCACAATCTGCAGAGGCAACAACTTGTATGACAGAAAAAGTGAATCAACATACATTTTTATTTACTCAACTCCTCAAATGAAATCATGAGCATTTCTTATAGAAAGGGAAGAAAAAAATGCCACTAATCTCATCTGAACAGCTACCGTATTGTAGACCAAATAGCTACTGTATCATTATAATTAAAAGGACTTGTGGCGATTCTTGATGAAGTGAATTATTGAATTCTAGAGCAAAAATCTACTGTATCTGTACTAACTATCAAAACATGCACAATCAATACACTACGAAACCAAGATGATTAAACATATAAAATGCAGAAATGATTAACATATAAATGAGCCTCAATTAAAAGTCTTTAACCTGCCAAATCTAGCCAAACTCCTAAAACGAAAAAAAAAATCATAAAAAGTCTTTAACCTGCCAAAATCCTAAATGAGCCTCAATTAAAAGTCTTTAACCTGCCAAACTCATCCCCATATCCTAGGATTTAGGAAAGCTCAACTTTAATCTATCTCTTTTTACGGTCATTATGTCATATATATGACAATAGAATATAGGTTGGTGCTGGGGTTGTTTTGATCACCGGTGCTTTTGACAATGAGTCGTCATCATTTGGCATGCGGCCAATGAAGGCCGGTCCGAACTCTTGACCCAACTTTTTATTTTTATTTCAAAGGGGTTGGATCGAACGTTTAAGATTGAGATTGACTATAAATTCAGCTTGTTACAGTTGATATTCAATCCAAAACTTTAATTTTGTAAATATTCGAACATCAATTTTCCTTATATTCCTAAGGGTAAACTGCAAACATAAATTTAGAAATTAAATTAGGGTCCGTATCAATCATGAACATCGAATCCAAAACATGAACAAATTTCACAAACCCTAATCTAGAATTCAAAAATTAAATTTCAAGAATTCGAATATTAAAATTCACAAACCCTAATCTAGAATTCGAAAATTAAATTTCACAAACCCTAAATTAATTCCAAAATTTACCTGACTTGGGGGAGAATCGGTACACAGTGAGTGCACTGGATGAAGAGTCGAAGACTATCAGAATTTGAGTGTCTGAAATCTGAATCTCTGATAGAGAGAATCGAGAGAGAGAATCGCGTTAGAGAGATAGAGCGGTGCTCTGTGTGGTGAAGGAAGGCTCCACCGTCGGAGAGAGAAAGCGGTGGCTCCGTGTGGTGGTGGGCCGGTGACTGGCCGGAGTTGAGCAGAGCTTCAAATTCGAGACAGAGAGGAGGAGAGGGCTCGGTGGGCAGACGGCTGAGAGTGGCTTCAATTGAAATTAAATGAACGAAGGCTGGAGCCTGGAGAACCTAAGGTGCGTTTGTTTCACCGACTAACTGGACTGCATTAGTTTTAGGAATAAGCTAGATTGGTTTATAGATTAGATTAAGCTGAATCGGTTTAAACGAGACTAAGCTAAACTGATTTAGTAAAACTTTTGATAGAGTGCCGGACTAAAAAAGAGAATAGATAACAACTATAATTTTATGGGAAATTTTATTTAAACATATGCAACCTCTTTTTACACCAAACTTAAAATTTTGAATGTTAATTGTCTATTTTACCCTATTGCATAATTACTATTAAGTACAAAATAAATTAATAATAAAACTCAAATTTATCAATAAACACAAACGCTATAATTAAACCCTACAATGTTTATTCTATATCTGGCTAACGTGTCTCTCTGTGCTCTCTGTTCGGAGACTCTCCCGCTTAAATCTTGGGACCTATCAGCCTCGCTCACTTGGGGGTCCTTGTTTACTCCATCATGGTTGATGAATTGTCCTTCATAATCACGCATCTCTCCTGAAGCGTCATTCCATAATGGCTTCCTCCCCATCTCTATGTCACTCATAGCTTTCCCTATGACAGGACTAACAAAATTGGCGTCGACTGGTGTACGAAGAACTTCAGGATCTTTTGAAACTTTTGCCCTGAAATTGTTCTTGGATGGAGAAATTCTTGTGCAGAATACCTCCATGAAGTTCTTGATTGTCCCTTTGTTGAATGGGTTCTCTCGTCCATCGTACCGGTATCTAAAGTTTTCATAGGTAGACTGCCAAAGCACAACAAAAGAGAACTCTAACATTACAAGACGAATAAACCTGAATTTAAAAGTACAGATAGATTTACACGAATAAATATCACCACACAGCACAGCAGGATTTCTTGAATTAATGAGCTTCTAACCTGGTTTGTACTGATGAGATATGAGTGGAACATAGTAAGATCGCCAACAAACCAAAAGGCAGTGAAAAACTGTAAGTAATGAGCCCAATGGAGGCGGGAGTCCTAATTAGCGCCTTCCAAATTGATATATCCTCGCCGTGCATGATCCTCACAACGTAGACCCAGCAAAACCCTTGTACATATAAGCAAAGAAGAGTTGCAGAGAAGACGAACATGAAGAAGAACCTGTAGTTCCGCTGTACACAGAAATCTAAGGCAGTTTACATAAATTTGAGCAATTGGTTTGAGTTTTTGTGATTCTTATAATCAAATATAAATTAATCATTCATTCAAACTAAGCACCTCCACAGAATTAAGGAAATATAAATAGAAAAGCACCAGGGTTTAGGTCTTGAAAGTATGTCCCTTATAAGGATGGGCAATGGTTATGCGGGCGGGTAACCGTGGTTAATTTATCCATAACCGTTTATGCTCATATCCGCATAACTGTTTACCCGTTGGGTAATTGCCTAAACAGTTATACCCATACCTATAACCGTTTATAAACGGTTAACCATACACATAACCGCATACCCATTTAACCGTAACCGTTTAATACTCGTTTACCCATTTATCATTTTTAACTCGTTTATATATTTTTTTTTACCATTACCCTTTTTTCACCTGTCTACATGTTTTTTAACAACTTGAAAATTAAAAAAAAAAATTGTCATAATTTTTTTTTGTTGACAATTAAACACCGTTACAGGTACATTCATCATACATTTCCATATTTTAATTTTTTAAGTCCTTATACCATTCCAATAATTGAAATAATAGTTTACAGACAATATTTTTAACTGTTACCAATGAAGGTAAATATAATATTTGCTAAGTATTATTGGGTTACAAAAATTGTTTAGAAGATATTTCTGTCAAAACATTTCTATCAATTTCACGGTTACCCACAAAAAATTTAAATTAATTTGGCAAATTCCTTGATGATGAGAATCATCATTCCTGTAGTAGTGTTATTGAGAGAATGACCGATGAATTCCTTGCTAATTTATTGGATGCTAAATATTATTGGATTGAGAACATGGTTTGTGTTAATTTTACATATATAAAATAAATGGGTAAACAGTTACCCATTTATAACCGTGTTTAATACCCATAACCGTCCATTTAAATTTCGCAGGTAAACGGTTATACCCATAACCGTTTAATTGTCTAAACGGTTATCCATAACCGTAACCGTGTAATTTAAATGGACGGGTAATCGCGATTACCCATAACCAATGGGTATTTGCCCATCCCTAGTCCCTTACCAATCCAATGCATTGGCCAACCCAAGGGCAGTGATGGTCGAATCGCTGCACGCAGTTATTGCATATGGAACAGTGAGAACAACGAGGAGGTCTGTAAAGCATGCAGGTGTCGCAAAATTTGAACTTCACAGTAATACCATTGATAACTACTTCCTTCATGTCACTCATGGCTTTCTCAGGACTAACAAAATTGGCGCCGACTGGTGTAGGAGAACTTTAGGATCTTTTGGATTGAGTGTAAAAATAAATCTACATATTGAATTGGGTTTATGGGGGTATATTAGGTATTAAATTTGGGTTTAAAGAGATATTAATAGTTTAGTTAAAAATCAAATGGGTGTAAAGAGTAAATTGGGTGTAAAAAGAGGTTGCATGGGTTTAAATAAAATTTTCCTAATTTTATATCATTAAATACACATTTAATAATATTTTATTATTAACTCAACAATATTTTATTTTTTATTCAAGCTTTTTCTTTGTGTTTTAATAATATTTTATTATTAACTCAACAATATTTTATTTTTTATTCAAGCTTTTTCTTTGTGTTTGTGTTTGGAACACTCTCCTCTATCTGGACTTTCTCTCTAGGCGTTCATTCTTTTCTTCCCCGTTAGTGCCGTCCCCCAACACTCATTTTTTCCTGCATAACAATATCCTTCAAAGTGATTTTTCCGGCAAAATCGTCCATAAAGCTACTCTCTCCTTCGTCTCTCCATTTTTCTTTGTACCAAAGCTACTCTCTCCCTTTCTCTATCCATTTCTCGGGAATTTTCTGGGAAAATAATTATTTTTTTTTTGGGAATTATTGGGAATAAGGATGAATTTTTATATGGGGATTGTTGTTGTTTTTGTTTGAATTTATTTTTCAAATTTTGGTGTTGAGATTTAGGTAGTGGGTGGGCTGGGTTTCAGATCTGGGAAAGAGAGAAGTAGATTGATGGGCAATGGGAGAGAGAAGCAGATGAAGCAGAGCAAGGGAGAGAAGCAGACGAAGAGAAGCAGATGGAGTGAAGCAGCGAAGGTGTTAGCAATCCGGTGTCTTTCCATGGGACTCGCTAAGACCGTCTAGCGACGTCCTTTGTCGAGGCGAGTCTCGGCAAGTCCCACTAAACATTGTCCTGCTGCGTAACAAACACAGTATTGCTCTAAGTTTTAGTCCAGTCCAGTCCCACTTAATGAGGGCAAACAAACGCCCCTAAGTTCCTAACAATGAATGGACAACACAGATTAATTTGAAACAATCCAATTTTCAACTATAATTAAAAAAAAATATATAAATAATATATATGTATATGTTGCAGTCTTATTGGAATAAACATATGATTGTGTAAATTTTAACATAATTAGAAATATCTTTTATATTCTCTTTTGTAGTTAATATTATATTAGAATTGTAAGGAATTAACTTTCCCTATTACCATGGATTTAAATATCGATATTATCGGCGAAATATCGCCGATAATATCGATTTTTCGGGTAATGGATATTTAAATAGGTGTCCGTGTGGTTTTCGTCAAAATATCGCGATATTATCGATAATATCGAAAATATCGCGATATTATCGATAATATCGAAAATATCGCGATATTTTCGATAATATCGCGATATTTTGGAAATATCGAGATATTTTGTTAACCGTGCTACTCGGAGAAGAACGCCGGAGCTGCTACAGCTTCGGCCGACCACAAACAAGGGTTCTAGACCCCGATCTAGGTATCAAACAAAAGCACGAGACGAGAGGAGTGCGTTTATACCTTCCATTTGTCGTGAAACAACCCGTGGTGGTCGGAAAACCTCTCGACACCCACGGTCTCGCCGGAGATGGGTGCGCCTATTCCCGGGCTGATTCCGTGCTAAATCCTTGGTAAAAAGGACAGAATAACCTCAATAATCACATCCAAGCAACAAACCAACACGGAAAGAGAGGTTCGAGGCTTACCTAACCATAACCCATGAAGAACTCGCCGGAGATTCTTGGGGTTTCGTCGAGTTGCGCAGCGACGGGAGAGAGAGAAAGAGAGAGAGAGAGACGACGGCGTGTAGAAGGTGGTGACGATGCCGTCGACGGAGTACCACGAAGGGTGTGCGTGGGTGCTCTCGGGTGTGGGTCAAAGGGTGAAAGAGTGAGGGTCTTCGAGAGAGGGAGAGTGAGTGCAGAGAAGAAAGAAGGAGAAAGAGGTCACGGGGTGGGGAGAGAGAGAGATACGTGAGGGTGCTAGGGTGCTACCACGTGGTAGCTTGAGAGAATTTGGAAATCAAGATGAATGGTCCAAATTTGGTTAAGATAGGGGACTAAAACGATAATTTCATAATTATTTGGGGAACCACGAAAATATATAAAAATTTGGGATTGGGTTGTTACAATGTGTCTGTGCGTGTGTGTGTGTGTAGAAGTGGGGTGTGTGTGTGTGTTATCCGAGAGAAGAAAAAAAAATCCAAACCTGCTTTCAAAATATCCAGGCTATGTGTTAGTCTGTGTGTGTTATTTGAGAGAAAAAAAAATGAATATATAAAGTGTAAAATATTGTACTAATTCATTATATATAATGATTGTGGTGTCTTTAAACTTTTTTTCATTAATTACTACATATTTTTTACACTCACAATGTTTGCCAGCTCGCTATATAATCAATTTAAATCAATTAAATCTATCATGCAATGCATTTCATTCTAATTTTTTGTGATAAACTGATAGATAATTGACTAAATAAACATCTTGCAAAGTTTCAATTAAAATTTCCAAGTTTTTCTTACAATTTCCGTGGTTTCCATGTAATTTTTATCGATATCGATATTTTACCGATATTTCCATCGATATTTCCGTGTTTTCGGACTACCGATATTTCCGATATCACCGATATTTTCTTCCTTGCCTATTACTATAAATAAAGATACAATGAGGTGGAATAGTACACACATCATAATTACACATCTCTTTCTTCTCTCTCTATGTTGCACTTTCCCTCTTTCTGGCCTCCATAATTATTCAGTAAATTATGTCGGTAACAGTATACATATATATATATAATAATAATTAATAATATATTATATTTTTTGTTCGGTATGATATTTCCGAAATATTGAGAAGACAATCCCGAATCCCGTACCGAAATTTCGGGATTGGTTTGGGATAGCATTGCAAAAATCTTGAGAATTTTGGTTTGGGACATTTTTGGTTTGTAATCGATATTTTTTTGTTCAAATTGAGATTTTGAGGAATTTTTTCCACTCCTAGTTGGTTTACCCAAATATCAAAAAGGAAAATTGCCGATTTTTTTTCTTCAACCTTCACCTAATTCTTGATTTAGTCCCTAAACTTTGAAATTGAAAAAATCAAGGACTTAAAACTTTTTTTTTTTGCCGATTTCTCCTCTACTCATAGTTTATTTATTTATTTATATTATATATATAAATTCAATCTAAATTAATGTTAACTTTTATTACGTGCACACTACTTGACTTTCTTAGAGAACAAAGACGTCACATCACTAGACATTTAGACACAAAAGTTATAGACTCATATAGATTTGCACAAGTCAATATTTTAGAAATCGAGGGTTTTTAATTATTTTAAAGAACGAAGCGATTAAACTACCCTCATATGTTGTGCATATGTTTTCATTTAACATAAATTTAGATAGAATGAATAAAAAACTAACAGGGGAAATTGGTCAAAAACATTAGTTTAAATTCTTAATTTTTCAATTAAAAAATTCATGGGTAAAAATCAAAAACTAAATAAAAGTTCTGCAGTATACTAGTATTAAAAAAAGGCTTCTCAAATTTAAAGCATATTTGGGTACATGGGTCGGCCCAAAAGATATAAAAGGGTTTATAACCTGTCCCCGTCCCTCTCACTGGGTTCGTAAAGCTTCACAGAGACTGTCGCAGAGGCATGCCTTCTTCCCCCATTACAGTCGAAACTTTAGCTTCGGAGGAAGAAGTGAGCTCAAGCAGCAAAGCAAATGTTAGCAACCGCTCCACTTTCTTCGATGTCTACGGCCCTCAAGTACTCTCTCTCTCTCTCTCTCTCTCTCTCTAATTTTGTTTTCTTTTAAATTTCGTCGCCTTCTATATTTTGCCATGAATTCGTTTTGTGGCTAAAAGTGTTTGATGCTCTAATTGTATTAGCATTAACATTGAAAGTTGCAATCTTTTAGTTTTGTTTCGAATTTCGGTGATGTTGGCCATACCATGTATTCTTGTATGAAGAACAAGTCTGCTTACTTATAGCTTTCGATTCGATTCATAGATGGTTAAGTTAGCTGTATTACGTACATATGTATGTATCGCTTGGATTTTGGTTTATACCAGTAATACTTGTTCATCGAAATAGTTTGTGCGGTCTGACGGGATTTTTATTGAAACAATTGAACTCTAGTGCATTACATTTAATCTTATTTGCCCTTGTAGAGTAAAGCAGAGGTGATTTTTAAGACGCTGGAAACCGACACAACTCTGAATTTGCAAGTGGGTACTCTTGTTCACCCCTAATTTATGAACTCTTTGTTCTTTTTCTGAGAGGTGATAGGAAGTTTCGTTCGAGTTGAACATTTATTGTCAGAGAAATAAGAGTGAGCGAGTGATGGAGTTTGTGTTGTGATGCAGGAGGTTCAAGAACTGGTGACATGGGTGCTTGCTGAAGGTTTCATGCCATCATGGGTTTTTATTAAGGTAAAAGGAGTATCTTCTTTTCTAATACTTCCAATGCATGTATGGTTATGGTCCAATGAAACCATGACGAACAGTATTCCTAAAAATAGGTGGATTTG
This sequence comes from Malus sylvestris, assembly GCF_916048215.2. Classification (NCBI taxonomy): domain Eukaryota; kingdom Viridiplantae; phylum Streptophyta; class Magnoliopsida; order Rosales; family Rosaceae; genus Malus; species Malus sylvestris. Next base: position 2,460,492 of record NC_062264.1, on the reverse strand, counting down.
TGAAACTGTGAGATTTCTAATACTTCCAAAACTTCTCACAAACAGGCAGATTTGTGAAACTGTTACCCAGCTATATACATTTCTCAATCTTGTTGGCTTCTGTGCTTAATTTATAGACATGAAGTTGAAAGAAACATGAATTCTTATAGTTATTAATACTGAAACCTTACATTTTGCAGAACAAGCCCCTCATTCCCAAAGTGGTTATGCTTTATGTCCCAGGACTGGATGCAGCATTGTACTTAGCACATCGTCGACTTCTTAAGAGTCTCAAAGCATTGTGTAGCAAGCCAAGGCCAGTTTTAGCTCTCAGGTTTGTCACAAATGTGATTTTGCTTCATCTGCCTTTAATTTCCCTGTACTTCCACTTTATATGGCTTTATGTTTTTGCCCATGCTAGCTGTATGTCAGATGGGATGCAGACGATTGATGCACTCCTGACGAGCAAAGTGAAAAGAAAGAGGGAAGAAAGTAGTTTAACTGTGGAGAAATCTAACCTGGCATCCAAACAAGGTATGTGACATGTTCGCAGAACATCGATCATACTGAATTTCTTGCTTTATTGTAACTTTGCTAATTTGCAAGTTAGTAATTGTACGGAAATCAAGGATACTTTACTAGGAGAGTCACAAGTAACCTGAAGTTCTGTGTATTTATAAACTTCTCCATTCCATTATGGCTAGCAGTCCTCATTTGGGTACATTGGTTGTTCTAGTTTCTTGTACTTTTGTGAATCAATATGGGTATCCGTGTTCAATTCATTACCAATAGGTAAGAGCAGAAAAATGTCCTATGTTTAGAGAGTCTCTCTTGGATTGGAACTATTAGGAAACTATCTACAATGGTGTGATTAACAATTAAGAAAACAAATGCTTCATGCCCGTCTAGATGGGCTAGATTTTGAAGAACAACTTTTGTTGCTACCAGAGCTGGTGTTGTTGTCTTCCTGCTGTCAACTTTCACTCTCATATTAGTATTACCAAGTCTTTGCATGCATACAACATAAAAGTTTGGAGTGTAACGTCAAAGTTATTTCAGTGTGCAACATTGGAGTGCACCATAAAAGTTTTTGCATAGGGAAGTCTAGAAAAGGTTTTCCTTTTGTAATTCATGCACTCATGATACAACATCAGTTCTGTCAGTATGAATAGAATCAAGATTTCTGCCAGATTTCTCATATCTTGGATATCGGTTTTGTATTGATTGATTAGCCATACAGTTTTTGTGTTTCTTAAGCTGTAAACTAATTTTATAACAAGTATGCATCCCATCTGTCCTGTAAAATTATTTAACACTACATGAGGATCCTTTTAATTTTTTTTTTCTGGGTTTTCTCTACATGTTTTTCTGGTTTAGATGATCTATCCTCAGTGGACCTCATGAAAGATCTACCTTTCCCTATTACATTTTACACACTTACAACAAAACAACTTGAAGACAATGGATATTGCTTCAATTTGCCAGGTAACAAGACAGATGCTGCTTAGATTATTAATTATAATTTCTCTTTGATTTAATTTCTAACTAGTTCCTTAAACTTATTATTATTATTGATTATTATTTTCTATCAATGCAGGTTTTCTTTCTACTCTTCCGGCCCCTTCAGGATCATCCCACTATCAAATGCTGGCACTTGATTGCGAGATGGTAAATCCTTAAATATCAATTTCTGAAGATAAGAAAGAAGTTTGTTAACAACTTAACATATAGTACTAAATAACTGTTATCTTGTGGGAAGTTCATTGTTGAGGTGTATTCGTCCTTTCAACCTGTTTTATACATGTCAGCTGAATTGTTCGGATAGTGGTAAATTAAGTTCATTTTTCTTTTTCTGTTCTCACAAAGTAGCCGTGTACTGATGTCATCTTGGTTGATCCATTTTTTTTTGTTAGTGTATCACAAGTGAGGGTTTTGAGCTAACAAGAGCAACGCTGGTGACTATGAAAGGAGATGTAAGTTTTAACTATTTTGTTTCCTAATTGTGCAAAAGGAACCGGATGTTAATCTGAAGGGATGTGTGAGTTTCATGCAATTTGTTCTTTATGAATTTATTTAAAGGACAAGTTGCATTTGTTTTCTGACTTGGCAATGGTTTAGTGGTCTTATTTATACTTGAATGTTTCAAAACTTGTAAGTTCAGTTGAATAAAACGTAATATCTGAGTGATTTATGCATTAACTTTCTTGTTTGAGTAAATCTTGCTAATGTCTCTGAACTTAGGTTTTGTCTCATTTTAGTCCCTAAACCATTGTCAATGTCCCTGAACTAATTTTCTCTGGTCCACTTGTAGAGCATATCCGGGAGACTCTTTTTGTTATGATCCCACATCGACTACACTTATGGGGGTGTAGGGGTTCTTAAGTCCTTGGGGTCCTCCCACCTATTGGACTAGTCTTTTGGGTTGGGCTCTTCCCTTGGGCTTGAGTACCTAACATTGGTATCAGAGCCTAGGTTCCCGACGCTGCGGAGGGGGCGACCTGGAAAGGGCTACCTTAACGGGATGACCAAAGGGTGCACCGCCGTTAAGAGTGAAAGCCACCAGAGTAAGGGCCACCGTGGGCGTCGGCTTCCGAAGGGTGGTGTAATGTTATGATCCCACATCGACTACACTTATGGGGGTGTAGGGGTTCTTAAGTCCTTGGGGTCCTCCCACCTATTGGACTAGTCTTTTGGGTTGGGCTCTTCCCTTGGGCTTGAGTACCTAACACTTTTAGACTTCTTTGGATAGCTATTTTACAGAGCCAAACCAGTGAAATCAAGCTCCAAGACACTCTATCCCACTCTTTATTTTAGTTTTTGTGAATAGTTGCTCTTAACTTTAAAGAGAAGGAGAGAGAATTTAGAGAGTTAGCTAAACATTAAAATGTATTAATTGTGGAGAGAGATGTCAAGGGATGAGAATGATGAGAAAGATGGGTTGTTTAGAGTAAAATATTTAGAGTTTGTTTGTAGTGTTGGAGATACTAAATTAAATGGGCTAAAGCTAAAATAGTTTTTGGTTACACAAGCTAAACTAATTTTTTTTAAAAGAAACTGCCGGAGATGCTCATTTCCTAGTGTTGCTAGATTATCATTTCCAAATATCAGGGCTTCAGCATATTTTCTAATTCGCATCTTATCCCATCCTGCTAACGGCACAATCTTGAAGCTAGAAATCTCTGGTTCACTAGGGTCAACATTTTATCCACGTCTGAATCATATAGGTTTTTTTGAATCCTCATATCTATGATATCAAATTCTTGCTTAACAAGATTTTGTCTGAAATTTTGACTAGTGTGATTCCGAATGCTTTAAAACTTTTGTGCAACCCCTAGAGTCTTAAATTTGTTCTACGTAGTTTTGTACAAATGACTTGGTTACCACCTAAAGAACTTTTCTTCTCATTGCTTGAACTTTCTTTTAATGAATCTCAGGTTGTGCTAGATAAATTGGTTAAACCAACAAATCCTATCACTGATTATAATACCAGGTATGTTATCATTTTAGCTTTCATTAGTCCTTCCTTTGATATGTTGCTCTATGTGTTGAAGCAGTTAGAATTGCTTCTTGGAATTCATATTTATTGTCATGCGGTCTGGGGCGCTGCAGTGGCAGCTCTGTTTTTTTTTTTTTTTCTTCTTTTAATATATTGTTATGCAACCGACATCAATTTTCCTTAGCTGGCCAAGGATATTTTAAAGCAACTCAATTTTGGTGTTTATTTTTTCTATAAAAAAACCCTCTATGACATGCTGGGTTTGTGTCCACATCTTTTCTTCCATCTCTACTCAAATCCCATCCAATACTGCAGCCTTAAGTTTCTTCCAGAAAAGCTCCCTCTTTCTCCAACTGAGTTCCACCAGTACATCTCAAGTCTCAACTCAAAAAACTAAAATGATGATCCAGTAGGTGTCTTCTACAACGAGACCCAACCCTAGCAGCAGGCTCGAAATAAATTTTAGTTTCTTTGCAAGGTTGGAATCCTGAATTGGAGTGAGTTTAAACGTTTATAACTCAACCACACTTGGGCTTTGGTAGTTTACTACTCTATGAGAAATAAAACATTTCTGGGAAAGTTGTAAATCTTTAGAAATCATCACTTTTCATGATTTATTTCTGGATAAAGGTGATTCTTAATGTTGTTGCTTTCTCTGGATTCGCTTCATCCCTGTAATTTGTTTGCAGGTTTAATATTTGAATTTTTGCGGTATGAACGACAAGAGGCTTCTTATAAAAAGATTAAAAGAATAACAATCAATTTCCTGTTCAGGTTTAGCGGAATCACAAGTGAGATGTTAGATGGGGTGACTACAATTCTTAAAGAAATTCAGGTTAATCCTTGGGTCTTGTTCGCTATTTGTACATATATATGTATTACATTTGCGCTTCGTGTTTTCCATAGTTGTGACTCGTGAGATGCTGCTTCACTGTTAATTTCGTCATTTCCTGTTAAGTAACTCTTTGATTCTAATTTATAACAGTTGCTTTCTATGCTCAGGAGGACTTTCTAAAGCTGGTTTACAAGGAGACCGTGCTAGTGGGGCATTCCTTGGAAAATGACTTGTTAGCATTAAAAATCTCCCACAATCTAGTGATCGATACTGCAGTGTTGTACAAGTACCCCCGTGGTAGGTCTTACAAATCTAAACTTCGAGATCTTGCCCAGAAATTTCTTTCTAAAGAGATACAGCAGTCAGGGCTTGGCCATGACAGTATTGAAGATGCAAGAGCTGCTATGGACCTGGCACTTTTAAAGATTAGACATGGTACGTGACTATCTTTTGCATTTACATTGTATGATTGGCCAATTTATGGAAAATAGTGGAACTCAACTAGTGTGGTATCTATCACCTCCTTAATGTACAACTTATATTGAACCTTGTCATTGCCAGCATACATTTATTCTTAATTTATATGGAAAATAGAACACTGTTGTTTCAAAAGTTTAGTGGCTTCCAGATGTCAGAATTTGATACCTTGTCTGAGCCTGAGGTGGAAGGAGTAATTAAATAACTAATAGTAAATAGGTATAGTTCTGCATCTGATAATTAGTATGTCCTTAAATCTGTCGATGTCTGTTATAAGAATGCTTCTTTTGCTGGATTAGGACCTGACTTTGGTACAGCACCATCACTGGTACGGAAAAGGTTCCTAACTGTTTTGAGTGAGAGCGGAAAGACCTCCTCTATCATTGATGATATTTCCATTGTGAAGCGTCATGCCTCTGAATTATCCCATGCAGTGCCTGTGTTCTCTGATGACGAAGCTCTTTCAAAAGCTCAAAAGGAGGTAGACTTGTAACGGCTGTGTTCACCTATTTTCTCGTCTTTATCATTTGGCTTGGCTACGTAACATTTACTTTTGATTGTAGGCAAGGAATGAGAAAGTGCAATTCATCTGGACCCAGTTTTCTGAATTGAATCGTTATTTCACTAAACAAGCAGAGGATGCTGAGAAATTGAATGGAAAAATTGCGGAGTTGATATCCTTGCTTACATGTCATAAGAATTCTGGAAATAAAAAAGGTATTAGATGCAGCTTAACGTCTGAACTAAACGAAATTCTTATGCGACTGGATACTAGAATACATACCTTGTATGCCTCATTGCCCACTAATGCCATGCTTATTGTCTGCACTGGTCATGGAGATATAGCAACTGTCTCTAGGTATGTACTACATTTCACCTTGATAGTTATTAATTTATTTACATTGTTAGTTTTCCTTTGTTCCTTGAAAATATATTTATAGGGCAATAGATGACTAGTTGACTCTGCTTGTTGAATTTACCTATTGCCACTGTCAGATTGGTGGTGATTTTGAATGTTGGTATGGGTAGTAATTTGATATGAAACGTGAGTGTAAATTTTCTGAAACTCAAACGTCGTTGGGACATCTTATTATAAGAGAGTTATTTAATAGAAGCCATTTGGTTGACATGTAATAGAATAATATGGATTTATCTGGATTGTTGCATGCCAAGATACTTAATTAGAGTTGATTCACATCTGACCCTGTTAACTTTTCTTGTCATTGGACGAAGATTAAAGAAAATGCTTATGGATCGTAGTGAAACAACAATGTGCCGTGAGAGCATTGTAAAGGTCTTGGAAGAGCTCCAAGCCCAAGCTGAGGTAGCATTGTGTTTTGTTGGTGTGAAGAGTTGAGTAATTCAAAGGCTTGTAGGGGTGACTTCCAGCAAAGATTAGGTGATGAGAGCTGGACAAAATTGAGCTTTCCAGCTGCTTTTACCACTTCACTCAGAAGAGCAAGGCGGTTTGGTGTCTTGCAATGTTCAAACAGCACTATTGTCGGAATGATTAGTTGGGAGGCTTGGACGGATAACAAAAACCCTTTAAACGTAAGTAGGAATGTATGGGAAGAAAACAAGGAGATATCTTAAAAGAGGGGACGAGAAAGTAGTAGAAATGTCGGAGCATTTAACTCGCTTACTTGCCAGAGGGAAGTCCTAATTGTATTTTCTGATCTTGTAATTTATTTACAGTAATCACAATTTTGATGATCCATCATATTTGAAGTTAATTGTTTGATATATGAAGAAAGGAATGATTAATAGTGTTCTCCTATTAGCATACCCATTCCAGGGGTTTTCAGAAACTTATGGTATATGTACTTTTTCTAGTTTTTAGTCATTCTTTTTTATAGAAGCGATCCTGGGGGACGAGAATTGAACTTGGGGCCTCGGATGTAAAATTGTTCTTAACCAAATTAGCTACAAGCCTACAACCCTTGCGTCGTCATTTGGTCAAATGACTCCTTAAGAATGACCAAATGACGCGAGGGATTGTAGACTTGTAGCTAAGTTGGTTAAAAGCAAATTTATATCCGAAGTCTTTGTTTCTATCCCATCTTTTTCACATTCTATTTTGCAATATTTGAGAATCACCGTCAATATAACCTTTTGTTCCATTTATGAATACAAAATCGCGGAACATATTGAGAATTTTAAATTTGCAATATCAAACAGTATCAACACATTGGCGACATGTCCACACAAAATTATATAGGAGATTATATAAAGTTATTCTATTACAAGCATCGAGATCGTTTATCAGTGTTAGAAAACTAGCAGCTCCCTACGTTCCTTATTTATAAACACTCCGAAATTACCGATATATAGCCATAACTCTTGAACCCCACACAAAATCAAAGTACAAAACTGAATGAAAGCATAGCAGTAGTTTGGAGCCGAAGATCACCTCCACGCTGAAGCAACAATCAAGTTTTTTTCTTCCCATCCGAAATGAAGTGCCCCCGCCTCCTCCTTCACCTTGTACCTCTCACTGTACCGTCTGCTAAGATCCCGAATCGAATCAGTCACACTGGTGCTCATAGGACATGAAGTAAATCCTGCCATGGTCATCCTTGCCCTCCACTTCCCAGCTACCTCATACCGCTCTATTCTTTCCTCTCCTTCACACGCTACAATGTTCACTATGTCCCGTGCCAGACACTGCCTTTCAACATTCATCCTATCCTGACTCTCCCGGGGGAGAGCTGCATCAAGGGAATCAAAAACAGCAGAGTAATAGTTGTAGGCTTCAACAAATCTTGGGAGAAAAGGGGTCGTATTGGTGTTCATGTCTTGTTCTACAACTGTAACGAGTTTTGGCCTCAAGCTCTTCACCATCCGAAGAAGCTGGTCCCTCTGGTTAACTGTTGAAACACTTTCGTCTGGCATGTGGTGAAGCTGAAAAGCAAAGTTAACCACAAGTGCTTCCCCAGGCCTGCAGCCGAGCATTGAGGTATTGACGATTGAAGTCCTCGAGGCTACTGCATGAAACTCGAATGGAACTTTCAGTGCTTCTGCTAGCTGCTCAAGCCTTTGTCCAATGATCTTTAGGCCTCCAACATGACGCTGAACTGTCTCGGGATCATCCACCCCTGTTAACTTCAAGTGTGGTGGCTTACCTGGCAGACTCGAAAGTGTTTGTATGAGGGTTATGTATTGGTTCCCCTGGTTTATGTCAAAATCTATGATGTGAACTCTCTTTTCATCTTTGCATGCCTCTATGATGGCTCCATTTGCTGCCATAAATCCAAATTTAAAGCAAGGACACACCTCAAAAAGGATTTGCATGGCTGCAAGGAGATAAGAGGACGGGGGTTCCTTGCATTTCAAAGACTTGTAAAGAAATTTTCCTGAGGAAGCCACGCGAGCTGCTAGGCCTTCCACCATGTAAGCCGCAATCCTCTGTGTAGGATCTCCTTGAATTGATACCATCTGTCGGAGCTCATTTATCATTGTTGATGCTTCTTCGACATTTCCCTCTGAGAGTGCACCAGCACACTCAAAAAGCAGCTGCTTGGGTGTCCGAGGAGAAACCTGTGATATTTCTTTGTTGCTGCTGATGCTGCTCGCGTTAGAATCAGAGGACGAAGACTCCTTGGGTGAGTCATGGAACAATTCATCCACTTCCATGCTTTGACTACTGCAATTTATCTCCCCATCGTCTTCATCTGCGTTGTCATCAAGGAGTGCTCTCTCCAATTCTTTAAGCTTCAATCTCATTTTATCTTCATCAAAGCTATCCGCATCGGGGCTTTGACTCTCTAAGTAATCTGATTCAAAATTGGACATTAAAGAAGTGCTAAATGGATTTTGAGTATTCAAGGAGGAAACCGATCCAGCTGTTAGCTGGTAAGATGAGGCACCTTGTGGGTTAGTCGAACTCCCAGAAACGCCTGAGTTGGATGGATGTGTAACTTCTTCCATTGGGGAGTCAAGGAAGTACTTCTCGTAACTCTCAGTGCTGTAAGGATCATCTGAATACACCACCTTGTGCTTATCAGAGCCAAATATTTGAGTTGACAAGCTGGAACTATCATTGCTGCCCTTTAGAGAGTAGAAATTAGGATTTCTGTACGATGTGGAGAGCTCTGATGGCCGAACTAAAGACATGGTTTTGGTTACTTTTTCGGTCGTTGAGGAAGACAAGTTCTATCACACAATTCGAGTTCTGTATCACAATTTGTAAAAGATTAGAGGGTAAATTACTTTCAAACAATCATTAAACCTGGAAACTAACAAAATTGACCCAACAGATAGAAATTACGCGCAAACGTAAACACAATTAATACCACATCAAATTAGTAATGTCTACTAAACCGGGTAAAAAAAGTTGTGCAAGAAAGCAAAATCAATGGAGTTGTATGAGCATTCACCCCTGCGCTTGAGGTCCCAAGTTCAATTCCCCCTCCCCCAATATCGCTTGTATCAAAATGTTGAAATTGTATAAGCCTAACCAATTACAAGCTACAATTAAGAAAACCCTGAACGAGCTGAACAAATTCTGAAATAAGCTGAACCGATTCTGAAATAAGAGAACCCCTTAAACAACATGGGAACTCCAAAGGAACCCAAAACACAAACAAAATTCTTGTTTCATGGCAGCTGGCAATTGCAGAGGAACAAAGTTGTCAAAACATCATGACAGAAATTTTCTGAGATTACAACAACATGCATAAACGTCATCACAGAGAGAGAGAGACAGAGAGAGAGATCCATGCCTGCCTGGACCAATGATTTCATAAACACTTAACTATCTGTAAATACAATACTATATATGCAAATTTAATTCATGACAATTAAGTTCACATATAAGGGGAGAGATTTAAGAAACAAAAGTAAATAAATAAATATAAAAAATAGGAGGGAAAAGAAGAGAGATGTACCTGCTCTGCTTGCTGCAAGTGAAGGATGAAGAACACAAAAATGAAGAGGAAGCTGAGAGTTTGGTCTGAACTTTGAAGAAAGAGGAAAGAGTTGAGGATTTGACCTTGGGATTAAGACAAAGGGAAGGGGCCAAAATTCCTCCTTGTAGTTATTGGTAATATAATATAAATAATTAAACAATTTTTAGATTGTTGTGAGGAAGGTAGGTAAGGTTGAGAAGCAACAAGCAAGGTAGAGAAGACAACCCAAAAAGCAAATTTGAAGACCAAAAACATAAACAAATGAAAAATGAGCCAGATTAGTAAGAATTAAATATTAAGAAACTGTGTGTGATTTGGGTGGATATTAACTACCTATTTGAAGCATCTGACCAGAGAAAATATTGTTCCTTAAAGACCCATTTGTTGAGAGGAGACTTTGGTTTTGGTGCAGAAAATTCAAACGTTCTGGAATTTGATGAAGAAAAAAAGGGCAGCGAGGAAAGAGAAATCCAGCCAACAATTCCCTTCAGAGTTCAGAGGAAATTTCCTTCCAATTTGCTTTGAGCTTTTGTTTTTGCATTTTCTGTTCATCAGTCAGCCTGCATGTTTATACCAACTTTGTCTGACTAACATTCTTGTGACATTGCTTGATCAAAATCACAATTATGGGGTCTTTTGAAAGTTGTTAAAATTTTGATGTGTTAAAAGATTTTGAATCCTTCTTTACCTTTAGAATTTTAACCACTTGACGGTGTTTGAGCACTAGCTCTTGAATAGGTCGACAACGATATAATATAAGTAGTGTTAAAATTCATACACGGAATGCATCTTTCAACATTATGTAGTAACGTATTTTTGATATGATAACGTTAGTAAAATTAAATCTTAATTTGATAATAGAAGAGTGCTTGAACAAAACCTACATTGACGAATCAAATCCCGACGCATCAAAGTGGAAACCAATGAATGAATCTAGGGTGGCAGAATGATTTTTCAAAAGTCTAACCGAGTTGGCTATAAAGTACATGGACTTTTGGTCGTGTGGACTCGTATGAACAATTATTTGTACGGTGGCGGTAGAAAAATATGGTACTAATGTTTTGTTGTGCTTAGTCCTTAGTGACGTTTGATCGGTACATAATTAGAAAAAACACTTCGTGGTGGGGCTGCTGCTTTTCTCAGTTTCTCATTCCGCATGGAAGAACTATAGCTTTTGTATGACAGTCAAGGGTTTTATATTCTAATAATGTTAAAGGAAATTAAAATTTTAAATCAAATTTGCAAATCAAATGGTATATCATTAATAAGAAATAAGTAGGGTTAAACTCAGTTTACTACCCTCAAGTTTCGTGGTTTTCAACATTTAGTACATCAAGTTTTTTTCGTCCCAGAGTCATACTTAAAGTGTTAATTTTGGGACAGTCTCATACATCCGTTAGTCAAACTGTTAACTCTTCCGTTAAATGATGACGTGGCGCCTATGTGGACAATGACTGGGCGCCACGTGTCATTAAAAAATTAAAAATTAAAAAAATTAAAATTTTAATTAAATAAAGTACTTAAAAAAAACATAAAAAAAACCAAAACCCCCTTTTTTCCTTCCCCTTTCGTCTTCCCCACTGGAACCCCTTTTTTCCTTCTAGAAGACCCTCCACGGTTCCACCTCTCCACCCCTCCACCCCCTTCGTCTTCTCCATTCCCTCCACCCCCTTCGTCTTCTCCATTCCCTCCACCCCCTTCGTCTTCTCCATTCCCTCCACCCCCTTCGTCTTCTCCATCCCCTCCACAGACAGAACCAAAACGGAAACCATGGGCTGTGAGAAGAGTGAGAGTTTCAATGGCGACACCATGGGCTGTGAGAGCCGAGCTCCCCAAAGGTCTTGATCTGTGCACTGACCGCTCCATTCTGCAAAATGGGTCTTCCTCCACTCGCCACCGCGACCTCATTTTCGTCGTCAATCCCAGCGGTCTCTCTGTTTCTCTAACTCTCTGTTTCTCTGTTTTTATAAGTTTTATGGGTGTGTTTTTATGATTTTTGTGGGTTATTGAAATGGGAAATTGGAGTAGGTGTAAATGGGAGGACAGGGAAGGAGTGGAAGAAGCTGCTTCCATAGATCCGTGGTCTTTGAGGCGGCGCGTTGGGATAGGGTGGTAGGGGGTGTGGAAATGCAGAGGGAGAAGGGAGGGGGGTCGGGGTGGGGAAGACAAAGGATTGATTAGCTAATTAGTGTTGTTAATTGCGCTCTGTTGCAGCCGGCGAAGAAGATCACGTAGACGATTAAGAACACCAGGGAAATCGATAAGACTGTTTGCAAGCCCGACGATGAAGAGGTTCGTTTTTGCCCTTTGCGATTGTGTTTTATTGGCTTACAATGTAGCAAATGTGGAAAGATTTGTTTTTATGCGTGGAAAATTAAATGATGGTTTGATTAATTTTGGCTTTGTGTTGTGTGTTGGTTTGCAACTGTTTGCTGGAAATGTCGATGAATTCAGGGGATCTGGGGAGAAGGGGGAAGGATGGATGTGCGGATGTGCAGAGGGAGAAGGGAGGGGGGTCGGGGTGGGAAGACAAAAGGGGATCTGTGGATTTTTTTTTAATTTTTTTACTTTATTTAATTAATTATTTTAATAGTTTTTTTAATGACACGTGGCGCCCAGTCATTGTCCACGTGGGCGCCACGTCATCATTTAACGGCAGAGTTAACAGATTGACTAACAGATGTATGAGACTGTCCCAAAATTAACACTTTAGGTATGACTCTGGGACGAAAAAAACTTAATGTACTAAATGTTGAAAACCATGAAACTTGAGGGTAGTAAACTGAGTTTAACCCAAATAAGTATATTAATCAAGGCTTCTTATATTAGCATCTCACAAAATGTTGAATGCACTTCACATTAAAATTTAATATTAATAACTTATCAAATGAACCTAAACATTTTTTGAAATCATTTAATTTGAAATCATTCGGCAAACTAACGTTCAGATAGTTTGAAATCATTCGGCAAAATAAAAAATGAGTGTTATAAGATTTGAGAAATGTGGGGTGTGTGTAGAAAATATAAGGTGTATATTAAGAATGTAGGGTGTGAGGGTATTATGGGGAATGAAGTGGGGTGTATTAAGATAATTTTTAATTGAAAAAGTAAATGTGGGGTATATTAAGTATGTATGGTTTATTCAACAATTTGTGGGTGCTAATATAATAAGCCTTAATCAATACTTAAGTAATAATCTAATAAACAACAATTACATCATTTGATTTGTAAAATTTAGTTTAAAATTTTAGTTTTCCTAACATAACCGTTTATATTCAAACCTTTTGTTGCAAGTGTTTAAAAAAATCAATTAAAACGTCACTAAGACGTGTCTTTAAAGCATTAAGTCTCCTTCGTTAAACACCATATCTTACCTAATTTGGTTTTAAAAAAAATAGTCCAATAATAACAATAGGAAAATCAGTTTAAACTTGTATGGGAGCATTTTGGCTCGCTTTCACAGTTATGGTGTATGCTCACCATACACCTAATTATTTGTCATGTGTCATTTCACTTAACTCTAGCTAACTTTCACATTAAATATTACTTATTCAATTTAAAAAAAAATTAACCAAAATTAAATTAAATGACACGTGATAGATAATTATAAATATGTAAGACGGTGAACAAAAATGCTCACTACAGAATGAGAAAGGAATCAAATACGTGTCATTAATCATGGGGTTGGGTACTAACTAGTGGAGTAAAACTATGTATTTCAAAGTTTTGTCCAATGGAAGTACTTTAATACCTCCTCCTTATCATCCTTATCTTATCCAATACATAACTACTACAGTTATTCAGATACATGGGAATTGAAGTTGTTTTCGTCATTTAATATTAATTTGTTACATTTTTTTTATGAGAAGTGCTAATGAGACTTTTTTTTAAAGTGAAATTCTTCATGGCTTTCTAAGATTTTATGCTTTTGGTATAATAATTTATAAAGCTTTTTAGCCGAAATTGTGAAATCCCATTCCTGGATTTCATTATTATAATTTACGTATTGATATTATAGAGATTTTATATTATTTTTTAGGAAATTAATTATTTAAAATCCGTAGACCATTTGAGGTCACAATTTATATTGTTGAATAGATATCGAGATCACGAACGCATAAGCGAAAATCATTTGCGAGTCCAGATTATAAAGGTATAGTTACGGACGTTTGAAGTTGTTAAAAAAAAAGAGAAGAAAAAGCCACGGGAGTGGCTGAAAGAGAAAAGAAAAAGAAAGCCACTGGAGTGGCGGGAGAAAGGAAAAAAAGAAAAAAAAAGGGGGGGGGGTTGGAAAACGGGTCTTTTGACCGGTGAGACACAGACTGGCAGGATTCATGATCTCCCGCCCAATTTCCGGTGAGATGAAGGTCCCCCACCACCTGAAAGTCATCTCTCATCATTCCTTCTACCTACTCCACCCCAAATTGGAGTAGAATTAGTCTTGGAATTTGGGGAACCTGCACCATGGGTGAAGCGGGAACCATTGCTCGAAATCCATCAATTGTGAAATGTTTCCCTTCAACTACTAATACCAAAGCACGCCCCCAGAACCCAGGAACAAAGCCCAAGCAGTGGTGGAGGCGTCGAAGCAAGTTTGGAGGTCAAATTGAACACACCCATTCTAAGGTTTCCGTACGATTTTCGCAAAATTGGGGACTTTCTAGGCCAAATTGGACTGACCACATGTATAAAGTTTACTCTACTTTTTGAGATCTTCAATTTTGTAATTTTTGAGAAATTTATAAAATAGTTGAATTTTCCGGCAAGTTAGAGTGCCCGATCGCCACCTGCGGCGGCGCGTGGCCTATGGGCCGATGATGTCTTTTTAAGCACTATTAGATGCCCTGGGTTCATGTTTGATATCCGTATGACGTAATTTGATTGTTTGGATTTAGTTTCATTTTGATACGTGAATAGGTCAAAATAGAAATCGACGATCCGACTGTTGAATCGTCACCAAACTTTAATATGTTATAGTAAGTAATATTTGATGATCATAGGAACTTAATTCTATTGATAGGTTATAAATGAAATTCTATTGAAATGTGAATTAATTCATCTGTGAATAGGTTCTATTAATATCATCTGTGAATAGGTTCTATTGAAATGTGAATTAATTCACATTTCAATAGAATTTCATTTATAATCCATATCCTATTCACAGATGATATTAATACAAGAAATCAAGGTAATAGTTATATCACATATATTCAAGTCACTCTCAAACCAATGTGGTCCCACTAAGCTTCACTTAGATCCCCGTAGTACTAATTTTAGTAATTAGAACGTTTCGAGACATGTTGACCAAAAGTCAATTCTTGATCGACAGTAGGATCCACAATGCTACAAAATTTGATCCAGAAGATCCTCACATCATAATCTAGATCCGTAACTTCCTAGGGTCCACATTATTCTCAAAGAACAACGTACTAAAATCTCACGCAATCCGACGGTCGGATCTTCACCCATTGCTAGAATTAGGTGGCGGTTAACAATTAATTTTATTAACTCAGAAATCTAATTCAAGAAGATCCGTACATCGGATTCCTGATCCGTAAGTTCCTATGATCCCCAAATATTACGTACTATAACATATTAAAGTTTGGTGATGATTCAGCAGTCGAATCATCGATTTCTATTTTGACCTATTCACGTATCAAAATGAAACTAAGTCCAAACAATCAAATTACGTCATACGGATTTCAAGCATGAACCCATGGCATCTAATGGTGCTTAAAAAGAAATCATCAGCCCACAGGCCATACACCGCCGTGGGTGGCGGTCGACTGCCCCGACTTTCTGGAAAATTCAACTATTTAAAAAAATTCTCAAAAATTACAGAATTGAATATCTTAAAGAGTAGAGTAAACTTTATACCTATGAGCAAGTCCAATTTGGCCTAGAAAGTCCCCAATTTTGCGAAAACCGTACAAAAACCTTAGAATGGGTGTGTTCGATTCGATCTCCAAACTTGCTCCGACTGAAGGAAATATTGTGAAAAACATGTTCATTTGAGCAATATCTATAGCATGCAATTAATAATTAAAAGGCGGAATCATGCTTGTATGCACTAAAAACAAAACATTAACCATGAAATTCAAAGCCTAGTAGATTGGTGAACCTTGACTCAACTCAAATCAAAGTGAGTTGAGAAATTTATACCTTTGTAGATTCCTTTTTGCATAAGCAAAGGCTAATCACCCAAGGAGAGGGCCTTCATTCCTTGCATCTTAGATCTATGGATTTGGATGGATGAAATGGTTCTCCAAGTTCCCAAAATTGAGAACCTCTAAGTCTCTTCACCAAGGTTAGATTGGAGAAGAAATGAGTGACCTTGGAGTAGTAGGATTGCTAGCTAAACCCTCCAAGGAGGCCGGCCACTTTAGAGAGAAATGAGAGCTTATGTTCTCATCCTTTCCCCAAAAGAAAACCCTAAATGAATTTTGGCTATAAAGTCATATTTATACCTTAATTCACTGGAGTGGCAAACTTGTAAATAAGTCCAAAACTCACTCCATCTCTAAATGGCCGGCCTTAGGGTATTATTGGGCTAATTGGGCCTTTGTGAATCATTATTCATTAAGTTGTCATACAACTTAAGTCAATGGGCTTGACGTTCGAAGCCCATTGGGCCTTCAGGTCCAAAACTATTCCGAGGTCTTTAACGAACTTATTCGTTTGATTAATTAACATATTAATTAATCCTTGCCATAAATAATTAAACCATTTAATTATTCTTACTCATCTCCATTGTTTCTTCAATCTCCACCTTACACGGTGTACGATCCATTAGGTTCCTTTTAGCGAGGCAGTGGGCGATTAAAACCATTTCAAATCGATTGTGAATTGAAACTTACTTTCAATTCTCCCTTTAGTGATTATACATGTTTAGGGCTTCCACAAACCATGAGTGACACCTAGCAGCATATCATAGTTACCCAAGCTAATTAGAAGAGGTGGAGAACCTATTCAGTTTAGGATTACAAATGCAATACAGTCTTTCTCTAATACAATACTCTTGACCACATTGTTTGGTTTGATAGTTTATTCATGTCTACTATCCAATGTGATTCGTGTCCTTATATGATTACCTTGAATGTGATTTGGAACGACTTCCTAAATCTCATTCATACTCTGGCAAGAGATTCTTAATCATATCATAGAATATTCTCCTCAAAATGGTTTGAAGGTTAGAGATCCCTTGTTGCGCATTCACTTGCCTCCATGGCTAAGTGGCTTAACCCCGACGATGCCGTGGACACCCTCCTGATGGAGTGACTTTGACATAATCAAAGATCAAGGACTTAACCACAAGACAACTATGATGCCTTAGGTCAGAGGACTACTTTGTATTATCCCAACCATGAGTTCTCATGTGACATGAGTATGAGAACTCCTCGTTGATCGTGTTCAGTGGACTCATTCATTATTGAGCACCTACATACTTGTCTTGATGTCACACACACCAATGACTCGAGACTAGTCACTCTCCCTGAGAGAAGACATAGCACGTACTGATCTTAACGGATTGTCAATGCCCAATTGGCAATCCTATGATCAGGAACGTTTAAGATATGTATACGAAAGAGAATGGTCTAATAAATCTAACTTATTTAAATTACATTCTCCTAATCATATTCCTTGGACTTATCGTTTAAGCATATAACATTTATATGAGACGGCTTAAAACAATAATCTTTGCCCTTGATATTAAACTAGATTAGTTTAACATGTGAAATGTCCGTAAAGTATCATCATATGATTGATTTTAGGGCACATTTCCAACACCGATGCCTCCACCACTGCTTGGGCTTTGTTTCTGGGTTCTAGGGGAGTGCTTTGATAGTAGTAGTTGAAGGAAAACATTTCACAATTGATGGATTTCGAGCAATGGTTCCCGCGCCACCCATGGTGCGAGTTCCCCAAATTCCAAGACTAATTCCACTCCAATTTGGGGTGGAATAGGTAGAAGGAATGATGAGAGATGACTTTCAGGTGGTGGGGGACCTTCATCTCGCCGGAAATTGGGCGGGAGACCATGAATCTCGCCGGTTTGTGTCTCATGGGTCAAAAGACCTGTTATCCACCCCCCCTTTTTTTTTTCTTTTTTTCCTTTCTCCCGCCACTCCCGTGGCTTTCTTTTTCTTTTCTCTTTCAGCCACTCCCGTGGCTTTTTCATTTTTTTAACAACAACTTCAAACGTCCGTAACTATACCGTTATAATCTGGACTTGCAAACGGCTTTCGCCTATGCGTTTGTGATCTCGATATCTATTCAACAATATAAATTGTGACCTTGAATGGTCTACGGATTTTAAATAATTAATTTCCCGAAAAATAATATAAAATCTCTATAATACCAATACGTAGATTATAATAATGAAATCCAGGAACGGGATTTCACATTCTTCCTCCCTTAAAAAAAAATTTGAGACGAAATTTTAGTATCAATTCCATATCCACCACTGCCACAATTCAACCGAATAACAATTTCGAAATGACATTTACTCTTTAATTATAATCGAATTTAATTAACATCAAGCTCGACAACATCGAATACAATTATCATCGTCTCAGCACGACTTCACCACCAATCTTTGCACAATCACCACCAATCTTTGCACAATCACAAAGAATGACAATACTAACAAGAATTCATCAATATACTCATAATTTTGGCAACCTTAGCAACCAATTTTGTAATTACAAGTATTTCCCATTATTCCATTTATGGTGAATAAGATCATAACCTCAATCTACGAGTTTATTCAACTCAAAACAAATAAATTAATGGATAGATCATCATGATTCTCACCCATATACTCAGATTCCCAGCAACATTTATTGTCAAAATAAATATTAGAAATTCTAGTCATACACATTGACAAAATATTTATCAGACATCAAGCCGCAATCTTCATAACTTAAAATAATTACTAAATTATCAAATCACATTTACTATTGGTTAGACAGATACTAACATAATAATTACAATCATTGGTAAACCATCCACCATCAGTGGCTATACATAGTCGTAACTATGATTCTTTCTCAAAATTTCTAGCCACATTCCCTTGCAAAATAATATCAACCTCAAGCCATAAGTCTTGTTGGCTAAATGAATATTAAAATTGACAAATCAAGTTCCAAAATTCCAACCAAAATTATTGGAATTTCCAATCACATCACTAGGTAATGGAAAGAAGAATACCAAGTGATCACAAATGAACCGAATTATGAGTCATTGATCAAATTTGACTCAAATTATTTCCATATCATCTATTATATGCTTACTTTTGCTCAAAAACAAATTTTGACATTCCTTTAGTGTTGTTTTTAGAGCATACCTACGTCATATTTTACTACACATGGAATGAGATCATAGGTATCAATGTGAACGTTGTGAAAACAATCCTTGAATCAAGAATAGTTATCATGTCAGCAGTTATTCTCTTTCTTACAAATGAAGGGTTAAACTTTAGTCACCATGCCACATTCAACCAATTTGTTTTGAATCAAGGTTATAACGGTGAGACAAGCATCGATATTAAGATCATTTATTGGCTGAGTTGTGCAACAACAATTTTTATAAACTTTCACATACTCCAACACAATGAATAAGATAGTAATAATTCAACCAATTTGTTCTCAATTTCTCACCAAAACAGATTATGCAACCAGTTCATGTATCAATTTAAAGATAGTCTCAGTCATAGAACTAACTTATCTCACATTGACAAAGTCACATGCTAAATCTCAAGCCATGACTAACGTGGCTAACAAAATATCGGAATTTCCCACCATAATGCGTTAATGGTAAACCAACCAATCAAATTTATAATTATCAACCTTTCCTGTCAATTCTTTTCATCAGAAGAAGAAACTCAGCTGGGAAAGCATTTATATTAAATGAATTCAAAAAATTTCATTCCATAATTTCATTCCATAATTTCATTCATATTCACTCACCATTCTCATTATAATGGCAAACCATAATCATAGTTTATAATTTCATTCCCCTTTAACAAATCACCATATCTTCCTTAAATATTAACATTTCCAACCACTTTTATCGTTGGCCAAAACATTTTAAAATTCTATCCACACTTATCATTGACAGAATAATGATTCCACCATCATTTTTTTTTCACATCTACGGGTCTTTCTTGTTCAATCTTCCATATCCACCCTTATATCCACAAGCCTTTTTGCCCAATTCAATTTCTCAAGTGCCAGGCATAATACCAATTATCCATCTACTTATCACCACCTCACAATCACCTTAACATTCAACATTTTCATAATACATAGAAAATAACCAAGTAGGCAGTGACGTGACTCCCCAACGCAGATTAACAAAGCAGAGTCATGGTCTCCTATTAGCCCTCAATTTAACAACCATTCCAATATGCAATTCAATTCACTTTTTTCAAAAATATTATCAATCCAATTTACTTCACTTCATGATGATTCACAACATAAATATACTTCTCACATAACTTTCTCATTACTCAAAGAACTTAGGGAATAATGCAATACCAATGCAAATCATAATTCCCATTAATGAGATTTTTCATAATCACCATGGAAATTTCACCACAACACAATGCAATTCATATATGTATCTCAAATGTATATGTGTCCATATATCACATGAATGCATCTTTATGCCCAAAAAAATTATGAAATCATGCAACCATAATGCATATCGTAATTCACGCCAACAAGACTCGAAAATGTTGCATATCATAGAGTATGATCATTTGCTCTGATACCATTAAAATTGTCATGCCCCGATCGTGACATACGTCCAAGATCGACACGTGACATCACTAAATGCCCGTAACTCAACGTACCCCGCCTTTTGGATATGTACAAAATATAATTCAAGATCCAGATGCATAATAATTTTGCGTATACTTTATGATTGCATCTAACCTCTTCGTTAGACTGCTTACGTACCCTCAATAGGAATCAAGCCATTCATAGTTCAACCCTTCACTGCTCTCGAATATTCATCACATAAACTGCCATATTTCAACATAATGCACAATTCAGAGCGTACAACATCTCAAGGAACAATTGATGAGGCGCAATAATAATCTATAGCCATATTGGTCAACGGTATATCATAATCATAAAAATTACATCCAACAACATCCAATAATCACACCAAATAATAACCCATACAACACACTGACATGCAGGACTAGAGCGACACAGTTCGGCCGAAGCCTACATCTCTGAAGCTGAAATCAAATCCAAGGAACCAAGTCACCAAAGGGATTCCGGACCACTCAACGGAATCAAACTCATGATACGATTTCGGACCATCACTCAACGAAATCGGGGAATACCATGCATATAGAACCACCCCTGGATACGATTTCGGACCATCATTCAACGAAATCGCATAATAGAAGGGATTTAAGACCATCACTCAACGGAATCCGAGCCAGGGTATGATTCCGGACCATCACTCAACGGAATCGCAGAATTGGAGGGATTTTGGACCATCACTCAACGGAATTAGAATTAGGATACGATTCCGGACCATCACTTAACAGAATTGAGTGGAAGACCAAGGGATACAACAACGACTTGCAGAAATAATACAAGAACCAAGTACTTAATTTAGAAGGGTTGAATGACACAAAAAGTGAAATAAGGAAACAAGATGTGAAACAAGTGTCTAAGTAACAAACCCTATGACAATAGGTTATTGGTCCACTACTAGCCCTCACATTTTATCACATCAATCCAATCATACAATACAAACCATATTTCCAAAGCACAAGTCAAATCATACTTAATGAAAATAGATCGATGGCCATAAATAAAAATAACACTTCAATAGAATTCACATTCAATAAACATAGGTCTATGGTGTATGTGTATATATATATATATATATGTCTATGGTATATAATTCACATTTCAATAAACATAGGTCTATATAATTCACATTTCAATAAACATAGGCCTATGGTGTGTGTGTATATATATATATAATTCACATTTCAATAAACATAGACCTATGATGTGTGTGTGTGTGTGTGTGTATAGACCTATGTTTATTGAATGTGAATTCTATTGAAGTGTTATTTTTATTTCTGGCCATCGATCTATTTTCATTAAGTATGATTTGACTTGTGGCCATCGATCTATTTTCATTAAGTATGATTTGACTTGTGCTTTGGAAATATGGTTTGTATTGTATGATTGGATTGATGTGATGAAATGTGAGGGCTAGTAGTGGACCGTTAACCTATTGTCATTGGGTTTGTTACTTAGACACTTGTTTCACATCTTGTTTCCTTATTTCACATTTTGTGTCATTCAGCCCTTCTAAATTAAGTACTTGATTCTTGTATCGTTTTTCCAAGCCGTTGTTGTATCCCTTGATCTTCCACTCGATTCCGTTGATGGTTCAGAATCCCTTCAATTCTACGATTCCGTTGAGTGATGGTCCGTAATCATACCTTGACTCGGATTCCGTTGAGTGATGGTCTGGAATCCCTTATATTATGCGATTTCGTTGAGTGATGGTCTGAAATCGTATCCAGCTTGTATTCCATTGGGTGGTTCTATATGCATGGTACTCCCTGGTTTCGTTGAGTGATGGTCCGAAATCCCTTCTACTCCACGATTCCGTTGAGTGATGGTCCAGAATCGTATCATGAGTTTGATTCCGTTGAGTGGTCCGGAATCCCTTTGGTGACTTGGTTCCTTGGATTTGATTTCAGCTTCAGAGATGTAGGTTTCGACTGAACTGTGTCGCTCTAGTCCTGCATGTCAGTGTGTTGTATGAGTTATTATTTGGTGTGATTATTGGATGTTGTTGGATGTAATTGTTATGATTATGATATACCGTTGACCAATATGGCTATAGATTATTATTGCGCCTCGTCAATTGTTCCTTGAGATGTTGCACGCTCTGAATTGTGCATTATGTTGAAATATAGCAGTTTATGTGATGAATATTCGAGTGCAGTGAAAGGTTGAACTACAAATGGCTTGATCCCTATTGAGGGTATGTAGGCAGTCTAATGAAGAGGTTTGATGCAGCCATAAAGTATACGCAAAATTATTATGCATCTGGATCTTGAATTATATTTTGTACATATCCAAAAGGCGAGGTACGTTAAGTTATGAGCATTTAGTGACGTCACGTGTTGATCTTGGACGTATGTCAGGATCGGGGCATGACATAAATAGTCTCAAAGATTTGAAACCAATAGAAGTAGTTTATGAGTTTGTCCATTATCAATCATTTTGATCATTCCATGAAAAATCTCCATTAAATAAGGCTAAAATGATAAAAATACCCTCAAAATTTGTCAAATCATTTGGTCCATTGTTTATTAAATTGAGGGTGTTTTTGTCATTTTGATACTTATTTAATATAATTTTTCATGGAATGACCAAAATAATTTATGGTGGACAAACTCAGAGACCACTTATATTGATTTCAAATCTCAAGGACCAAAGTGATGAGTTATGCAAATCTCTCAGATCACTTTGGTTAAAAAGCCTAATTTATAATGATGGCATAAAAATTAACATTAAATTATGAGGTGGCAGAGATTCTCCTTAGCATTCCTCTTTTCTTCATTTATAAGCAAAAAGTCTTAAGTTTGTTTTCATGAGTAATGGACCCATTATGGAACTATAATCCCAATCCCCCATACTAGTGTGATACACTGCCTTCATGTCTTCGAGCAGATCAAGGAGTTTTATTTTTTTATTTTTGGAGAAAACAATTTATCTATCATAGAGGGTGAAGAAGTGAGCTAAGCCTCGTAATGGGCTAGCAATAATGTGATTCAAATTCACCTTTGACGAGAATTGAATCTAAGACCTCTTACTTACAAGTAAAGATGAATACCACTAGACCATAATACTAAGGCAGATCAATGAGCTTCTTAGTATTTATTTTTCTTTCGGAAATCTGGTTGTGTATCAACTTTTGAGACTTGATTAATTCTCTTGTAACAATTATGTTGGGGTTGAGTTTTTATTCACTTTGTACTATGTAAAACATAAACAAGGCTTCTGCCTTGAGGTCTGTTGAAATACTCTGATCAAATCTAAACAAAAAAGGCTCAACGTATCTCGAGAACACTCGGGAGTACAATATTTGGATAGGTGAACCTTGTATTCTTAGGATTTTTGAAGAACGTGCTTCTGTCATGTATATGAGACATTCTGGGTGTAACATTCATCTTTAAAAAATAAACCGATCATAGTGCATCTACACTTACAATTAGTTATCCTTTAAAAAAAAAGTTGTATCAAAGAACTACATCAGTAGCAAGGAGAGATACCTAGTCTCTTTAATGCCGAAGTCCCATGACTAGAAAATGTAAACATACTTGAGAAGTTAAAAATATTTTGACCTCAACAATTATTTGTGGCATTGTCAGAACAAGGATTTCGGGCAATTGGTGTAAACTATGAGAGTTGGAGCCCAATTACGTAGTCATATTGGGTCAGATTCTAACCCAAAGTTAAGTTGGGCTAGTTCGGGGCCGTAGAAAGCAACATGCATTTTAGAAGTACATTGAGAAAGTCCAAGAGTAGTAGAACAAGGCCCAAAGATGTCTGGAGATCCAGACCAAAAAGAAAAAGGCCAACAAATCCAGGGTTTAATTAGACAAAAGGATCCGGCGAGGATCATTTTCCTGGAGATCTGGAGGATCTTATGATTGTATTCGTTTATCGTATATTATGTGGTCATAAATCATTTGAAATTTAAAATTTAAATTTAAATATAAATAGTACCTAACGAAAACTGACCACACGATGTACGATGAACGGACACGATCACGGGATTCCCCAGATCCCTAGAAAAAAGATCCGGCGAGGATCCTTTTACAAACTGATCAGAGTTTGGGCTTGATGGGTTTTGAACTTTACTTTTCCTCCCTATCACAAACCATTATGTTTGAACCTTTCTTACTTTTTCTTCAATGTCTTGTATGATTTTTAGTATATTGTTTATATTGGTTAAACTACTATTTATACCTTATTCATATACAATTTATAAGGAAAAGGATCCTCGTCGGATTCTTTTCCTAAGGATCATGCAATCATGACCGTTTATCGTATATCGTGTGGTCAATTTTCATAAAGTACTATTTATATTTAATTTGAAATTTTAAAATGATTTCTGACCGCACGCTGATAAACGGTCACAATCTCAGGATCCCTACGATCTTTAGGAAAAGGTTCCGGCAAGGATCCTTTTCCAATTTCTAAAACTTTTGAATATAAAATATCCATATTTAAATATAAGATTTTCAGTATGACATGTGGAGGTATACATTTAGCAATTCTTCGCATAAATTTTTTCGTCCATATGGTACTCCTTATTCTATCAGAGTCTTAACAAGGGGTATGCTATCCACACACTTTATTTTACTTCTCACACATCTCTTGATAATTTCTGTCCATTGATCTTCTTCAATTCATCAAATCTGACGATCGAAAATTAAAAAAATGTGTGAGAAATAAAATAGGATGTGTGGATATCACACCCCCTTAACAATTCTTTTGAATATGAATTTCGAGTCCCACATGTTGGTTCAAGAGCAATTCTTCGTATTCTGATTAGATTTTTGCACACACGATATCTTTTATCTTCAGGTTTAGATGTTAATAAATGGTTTGCTTTAAGTTTCGTATGTCATCGTTCTTTTTTTTTTTTGCTTCCTTTAAATTTCTCTCTTCTTTTATTATTGGGTGAACTGCCAATTTAGTCCCTGAATTATCACCTAGGTGAAAGTCACGTTTCAAAATTATTTTATCAGAAAAATCAGTCATTGAATTATAAAAATTTACCAATTACATCCCTAATATTAGATTCGAAATTACTATATTCAATTTTATGTCAATTTAAGTTATGTTACTTGTATGTGATACACATTGGAGGGTTTACTCATAAAGAAATTGTGTATGAAGTTAACTTTGAGGGTAAATTAGATGTTAGATTTGCAACCTATGTGAAATGTTAAGGGGTTGTATGCAAGAAAAGGACGGTATCACGCTCTAAAATAACTTTGAATAAAATAGTAGGGATGAAATTAGCAATTTTTAATGAATTTATGGATTTATTTTACTCAAAAAATAATTCAGGGACCTAATTTTCACTGAGGTGATAGTTCAGAGACTAAATCAGCACTTCATCCTTTATTATTTTAATTTACACCTACTTTTGTCAAAATTGTTTTAGAATCTAAAATTGATGGCAAACTTGGGGTTTAGATGTTAGACTAAAGTTTTGAACATGTTTAAAGGGGATTCTTTTTATTTCGTGGTTTCATCCTGATGAATCTGCCTGTTATGAACCGATATGCTTTCTATTGCGTCTCTCTTTATAGATTGAATGAATGATTCTATAAGTTCAATATATAATTGAAGGTATATGAGAAGGATTTGTCTTTTAAGAGGATTAAAAGATGATTCGACATGAAGAAAACTTCTCCTATCTAATTCTCCTATTTTGAAGAGAATTGGAATAGATAACTTTTCTTAAGTAATCCATCTTCAATCTCCAAGTTAGTCACAAACTTTTCATTTCTTCTATCAGCATACCTTAAAAATAAATTACTAATCCATTCCAATCCAATTCTCTGTACCAAACAAATGCCTATAAGTTAATCATTTGGGGTATCTGTACTGACACTACTACATTTAACACTTTTTGCGACGAAAGGCAATTTGTTGCGTAAAGCGGCATAGCGTCACAATGGAATTTATGTGACAAAAATTTTGTCGCGCAAAAATCGTGAAAACAGATTTTGCGCAACCAGAAAAAAAATTTTGTCTTGCAAGAATGAACATGCTTGATGACATAGATGTTGTCGTGCATAATTTAAGGGAACAAAATGAGTTTGTCGTGCGTAACCTGATGCAACAAAGTGAGCTGAATGGGATACAGTACATGGGACGGTGGGTTTGGTGGCTAGCAAGTTTGCGCGACAAATACTTGATATAGGACACTAGTTCACAAAAAACTTTACGCGACCACGTGTTCGTCGCATAGTGTCAAAATTTTAATTAATTTTAACTTAAAAAAAAAGAAATTGTCAATATTACTTTATGCGATGAACATGTCTTCACGTAAGGATATATTTTTTTTTTTGTTAATTTAATTGTTTTCCTTTTTTTTTTGTTTTGGTTACATAATTTATTTAAATAATAATTACTTTTTTTTTAATTAAAATTTCAACTATAATTAATGGATGAAAAAAATGACATTTATATATCAAATACAAATGTACATACAAGTAAAAAGTTTAAAACTAAGAAAATAGGAACCTATAATCTATTTGGTCATTAAATGGGCTCGTCTGCGAGTTGGGGTGCAGGTCGAGCTGGAAGTCGAGCTGCTAGGCGAGTTCTGAGTCGGTGTGTTGGGGAGGATGACGGTCAGGCTGGTGGATAGGCTTAGAGGTTGACGGGTTATTTGGCTCAGAGGTGGAGGGGACTGCAACCTCGGGTGGGAAACGGATGCTATTCGAGCTAAGAGCCTCAATGATCAACGTGAGCTTACTCTTTAGGTCGGCCATTTCATGCGTTAGTTCAGTGATGCTGGGACCCTGTGGTTGCGATGATGATGAGACCCCAGTAGCGCGCTGATGAGCCTGCCTCATTTCCCGACAATACTTCCTTGGCCTTTGCCCGAGGGTTGCATCCAAGGTCTCATTCAAGATCTGAAACCCCATATCCTTGGGTGGAGCCACGAACTCGATAGGAGTGTCTGAGGGAAGCTGAGAGGCAGACTTTTGAAAGACGGTCTAGCTCATCTCCATTATCGTCGACTATGACAATAAGACAGAAGTGGATTGGTAAGAATTAATATTAAATTTAATTTTGTAATTTTTGGAAGCGTAAAATAGGAAATTGAAAAGAAGTACTTACGTGCAGTTGCATGACAAACTCATCCCCGAGCTGAACATAAACGTCCTTAAAGATGTCTATCTCAAGAAATTTAGAACGAAAGCCAAAAAAAAAAAAAAAAAAAACAAAAAAAAAGATAACGGAAAATAAATTGAATATTTATAAGAAGTTGGAAGTGCGAATATTAAACTCTCATTACCTGTCGTCACGCCTTCATCCTATAGGAGAAGGGTCTCGAACCAGAATGGTGAAGAAGAGTTTTCTTCTCCCGGTTGATCTTGTTCGCCTTCGCCTTCTTCTGTTACCATAAAATAAACGTATTAGTGTAATATTTAAAGATAATGAAACAAATTCATAACCCAAAGTAGGAATAATTTTTAAAACAATTAAAATTAAATAAGTAATACATATATACAAACGTACCACATAGGCGGGCTCCTGAAAATGGTTGCAGAGCCACGCCCACTCGTCTGGCCGATCCTCCAACTCCAGCGGGTAACCCTCATCTAGAGCGACCTTCGGATCATCAAACAACTCATAATGTTTGTGAAGGTTGTTTTTCCACAGCTTGTACCGCTCATAAAACAACTTGTCCAGGTAGCTGTCCATCGACTCGTTTATGTTGTCAAAATTGTAGTTTGTCTATAATTTACCGAGTATTAAATTAAACTAAATAAAAAATAATAATTAAAATTGAAGTCAAAATTGAAAAAGGAAAAAAAATAAATATATATATATAAATATGAACTTGATATATAATTGAACAAAACAAAGTTAGGAACTTACCAATAAACAGTTGTGGACCAGGTTCTTCGTCTTCGTCGAGATCTTGTGCCACAATTTCCACAGCATAGGGCACTCAGTCCTAACGACGTGTCCCATGTCGTGGGCCAATGCACTGTGCTACTTCACTGTAGGTGTAGCTTGATGCCTCTCGTTGTATCCTATCGTGATACAATCATTTGTCACCCGGGTGACCTTCCCTGTCTTCAACTATTGGCAAGGTCCCCGGGTGTTTTTCTTAGCTGCAAAACGACAAAACAAACGTCAAACATTAAGTTAAAAATTTACCAAAATTTCGAAAGAACCTCCTCTACATTTATACCAATTCCTAAAACATGCAAACCGTAATATACAATAAAGCACACAGGCAAGCAAAATTGTGAACAATTTTTTAAAGGATGAAAAATCTAAAACAAATCTTTTTTAAGATAAAAATCAAGTTTTGTAAATATATTTAACTAGTCATTTAGCTAGGTTTAGAATTTTCTTCTCCATTTTTTTGGTGTTAAAGTAGCAAATAACAACATTTGAATTACCTAAATTAAATGGATTTTGTTATTTTTCCTAAGTCGGTGGTGTCGGATGTGGATGCCATGTCAGGAGGCCAGGCACACCTGTGAGTACGACGTGCACTAGGCGGAAGCGCCACCGAAAACATTAATGATGCCGGCGCCTGTGCCACATCGGGTCCACCTGATGCAGCCATGTGAGGGTCCACTATTGTTGGAGAGCTCCTCGTACTAGGAAGTGGTGGAGGAGGTGCGAGGGATCCACTGATTGCAACCCTTCGGGTAGATATAAGGCGAGACATCTAAAAAATTAAAAGAGAAATATAATTTAAATTTAAAATTTAATTATTATAGGTAAAAAAATTTGAAACTAAATGTTTAATTACAAAATAACATTATATAACATGAATGTACAAATTTAAATTAATCCACTGCAACCGTAACCTATTCTCCTAGAACCCTAACCTAATCAGGCCATTAAAAGCCATCCTTATCCTTAATTTGATTATATAACTATAATTTAGAAAATTAAACTAAATGTAATTTTAATTATATAACTCTAATTTAATTATACAACATTCCCCTATCCCTAATCTAGTCTGTGCATACCCCTACCCCTAACCCTAATTGACACACCCCGATATAGGTCGAGGCACGCTGTTCATCACGTGAGGGTGACGTAGCCATGTGCACAGTGCGGAAGTAATATTAATATAAAAAATGCGAATAAATAAAAACCAACTGACTAAAACACTAGATGAGATAAGGTGAAAGTGCGATATTAAAAGTGACTACACATAACCAGAGCGTAGGTAGCCTAAGTGCAATCCAGCATGACAAATACTAATTATACAATACCAAAGATGGTCCTACATTAGTGATAATCTGTCAAAGCTGCTGAGAATTCCTCGTAAGCCACCGACGAGCACTCCTACCTAAAACCTGGACGGGTGCAAAAACAGAAAGTGTGAGTGGGAAAAAACAAAGCTTTTCAAAACCATTTCATGTATCAAAAGTAGTAACCCCTCGTCGTAAAACCTGTATAATTCCCAGAAAATAGCATATACTATTATATCTCAAAATCATATTCATGGTAACAACCCAACGAATATACCATGTCAAATCTCAGAAAGAAATAAGTAAGCCAGGTGCAATAAATCAATATGAAATAGTATGCCAGCCGGAGTCACCTAAAGTGACCTGTACGGCTGGGTCCACAACTCATCAATCAAATTCTGCACACGAGTTGGAACCACCTAATGTGGTTTGTACGACAGGCTAGGTGTAAATAAATACGTTTAAGTGCTACGGTCACGTGAAGGCTGTGCGAAGTATTGCAAGTCACCTACGAGTCGGAACCACCTAAAGTGGTCTGTATGATAAGTTGGCACCTACCTTGGATCCAAGGTGAGTGTCTGGTGCGGGAGGTGAATGATCAAGTGAAGGCTAGGCCTTGTCCTCAGGCGGAGTACTAACACCGGGGTGCAGGATAATAAGCTCGAAATATGATGCGAAAATTATCTTAAAACATAAATTTAACCCTCTTTTGACAACTGTAGTATAAGTATAAGTAGGGATCGTTCTAGACCGGGGATTAGGAGGGCTTGCTAATAATCTCTAAACTGACTCAAAAACATAAAACTAAAATTAAAAATACTTAACAAGACTCACAAGACTCCAAGAAAACTTAAAATACTCAAAACAGCTTAAAACAACTAAATAAACTTAAACTAGACACTAGCAATGACTTTGGATGAAAATTGACTTTTACTTGAATCAAAACATTTAAAAACACAAATTAAAACAGATTCTAACTAATTAGACACACTAAAGTAAAGGGGGATTGAGTTTTGGACGAAGTTGAAACAAACAAACAAGTATGAAAAACTTGACAGATTGTAAAACAAATTTGAGAAATAAGATGATGGATGAGATAACTAGAGGCTTTTTCTCCACACATGACATGTATGCAAATAACTCGATTTCCAGTTACTACTTCATTGAATTATGAATGACAATGCTCCAAATTAATCGTGACATCACTAGTTAACTCTCAGATTTTCCTTGTTTTATTGGATTGGATGACATCATTCGACAACCCAAAACATTCTTCAAAAGTTCCCTACATGACATCATAATAGAGATACAATCAAAGATCATTACGTTTAATGAAAATCATAAGTATTGACAAAGCATTTGCAACTATGACATCATGTCACTTATGCTAGGAATTGAACTTAACGCGATCGTTTATAAGCGACCTTCACTACATGTGAATATAAGTTTGTAACGATTATGTGAAACTTCCTTATATTCTAGCAACGGATTTATGCATGCCAATTAAGTGTCGACCCTTAATTAACAAATATAAATAAGTTATCAATCAAATAGTTAAGCCAATTGCATTCACGATTCAAGAGTTCATAACTGGAATTTATCAAATTATATTGTACACATAATCATGGCTTTGAAATCACCCCTAGCCAAGAGGGGTTTAGCCACTCATATTTACAACAAAACGAAAGGAAATGAATTTAAACATTAGAAACAAAAGAAAGAAAACACATAAACACTCCAACGATCCAAGTTGGACAACAAGCACGTCCAAGCACTTTCCTTCCCTTCCTTTGCTACGACACAAGGTGTTGGTGAGTGTTTGAAGGTTTGTTTGTATGGAGGAATGGATGTGAAGATGAATGGATGTGTTTGGATGAAGGTTGTGTTGAAATGGGAGTGAATGATCTAACAAAGTACCCCCATTTATGTTACACACACTTCCTTTTATAGAGGAAGTGCATGGCAATGGAGGGGAACAGGGAGTGGTGTAGCAATTGAGTGCAATGATTCAATGTAATGATGCATGAATCTGAAATGATGGAGGGAACAAGAAATTGTGTAGCAATTGAGTGCAATGATTCAATGTAATGATGCATGAAATCTGAAATAATGAAGGAGACAATGGTGATTATGCATGGCATGGGTGGAAAGGTGAGTAAGTGGTGAATCAATGAGTGCAAGGAGGTGAAAGGATATTGTGCACATGGTAGACAAAGGAAAGGAAGTGGAATGATGCAACAAATGAGTCAATGGAGGGAACATGGATGATGATGCATGACATAGGAATCCAAAGGGAGTGTAATGGTGGTGCACGACAATGATGGAAAGGTGAATGGTGGAGTGACACCCCTTTGTGGCTGAGTTCTTTGTCATTTTTACATTAATTCTTCTTTCTCTTTAACACATTCATAGCCTCTTTAGTCTTCAATTTCGTCCATCCACCTTGCTCCATGAATGTGCTATTCATTCCAAGCCCAAAACTGCTCCAAAATGCACCGAAATGCATTTTATTACTTTATAAGGCCTATGGACCTACAAACACACGAAAATAGCTTAAAATACATAATTAACTAAGAAATAACAACATAAATGCATGAGAACAAGCTAACTCAGTCGCATAAATATGCTCCTATCAAATTCCCCCACACTTAGCTTTTGATAGTCCTTGAGCAAAACAAAACAAACGAAACAAACAAAACACAACCTAGATCTTCCAACATTTGCCTCAGGGATTTTTAATGAAACATGACATGTTAAAAATCATCATTCCCACATATTTTGGTCATTTTACACTTGAGCACATACTTAATCACAGTCACCACTTACTAGTTCACAATTAACCAATTAAAACAATGTTTTGAAGTAACATGCCTTAGAGAATTTGCTCAATTCCTTACAAGATACTCTCTATTTTCACACACATTTTCTAACTACACACCCTACACTAGTATATGTGAGAAGATTGATGTAAACACGAAAGACTAGGACTCACATATGTTATAACAAAGAAAGCAATTTTCTGGAGTTATTAAGAATGTTTAGATATGATCTTATGAATGGAATGCTACTACTTAGATGCAAGAACTAGTGACACCATATGCTCATACCAATTTCGAACTCCACAAATTGAAACACACAACACTCAAGATTGAAGTCAAGGGTTGTAACAGGGCTTGGGGATAATGGCTAATAAAGAAAGGATAAGAATAACAAACGTTCTTAAAGCGATAGCAAGCAAAACAATGAAATAGACACTTGGAATTCACTTTAGAATGCAGAATCAACTTTTAAATACAAAAGGAAGCTTCATACAACACGTAGGGCTCTTTTTCATACTCTTTTCAATTCTTTTTTTCTTTTCACTTTTTTTTTCTTTTCTACTCGTGCCTTATTAAGGACTTTGGCACACATACACACACAAGAATCACTTTCCCCACACTTGCTTTCTGCAATACATTGATAAAAAAGGAGTTCATTTTAAGTCATGCTTTACTATGCTTCAAGAATAAGGGTATGGATGGTTCTAAAACTAGGCTAGGTAAGGATAGTGTGGGTTAACAAAGAACATAGGCTTAACAAGGTTCAACGGGGTTAAATTTAAACACATAATGAAATAGGGGCATGGCAATTTGGCTTTGGTGGTCACTACACAACTTCATCTTGAATATGTGTTATGTAAATCAATAGCATGCTTTGAATGAAATAGGCATGAGTTCTAGCATTTGGAACTAAATGATGAAACGCCTTCTAAGAAGCAACCAAGCAAAGAATAATGAGATCATGCAACGACTTTAGAAAACAATGGTGCATAGATTATTAATTCTCCAAATAAACGTTTAGGCTCAAATCTCACAAGGTTGTAGCGTTCATTTGAGTTCCTTCCTTCAAGCATGTTACAAAAACTGATTTTTCCTTCAGCATGTGAATTCATAAATTATAACCACAACCAAGCATACACCAAAGAGTAAATCAAATTTTCATCCATGTTGATAACTCTCTTTAATAGTCATATAATTAAAAACCAAATCCTCATCATTGTGTTGGAAGGTACCCTAAGACACAAATAAACACACAAAAACAACTCTTTTTGGGTTTTTCAAAACAATTTTTCAAAATTTTATGAGATTTTCGGATTTTTATGTCAAAACACACTAAAACACTCCAAAACAGCTTAAAAACACTTAAAAGTAGCAAGGAACAACACTAGAAGTAATGGGTGATAAACTCTTACGAATTTCATGCAAAACAACTTGGTTACCCCCCCACACTTAAATCAAACATTGTCCTCAATGTTTCAAGCATAAACTCACACAAAAACAAGCAAACAAACAAACAACGAATAAACATGACAAGTATGGCAAAGTAAAAACCAGACATAGTAGAGTTTAAGAACGCAAATATGGTTTTGGAGATAGATGATCTTGTTGACTTTCCACAGCTTTGATCTCAAACTGGTTTGGAATTCTGTGCGAGGAATATCAAAGTTCCTTGGTTTCAAATCAGACTCATTCTGCTGGGTTGATTTGATTATGTAGTCTGCATTCTTCTCTGCTTGTTTCTTCTGCACGGCAGGCAGGCACGAGGTAGAGGTGATGGTCTGTTTCTTTCTTCAATCTTTCCAAGTGCCCACCATTTGCTTTCTTTCTCCTTGTCCCTAGCTGAGGATGAATTAGCATATTGTCTCCACATGCTTCGAGGTATCATTTTCACTTCCCTTATCTGTTCCCCAAGCAGATGTGGTAGACGAAGAGGAAGCATAAGATGTTGAAGATGAGTACTCAAGAGCAAGGCTAGGTAAGCAATCAGGAAGGGGTTCTAGGCAGTCGGTTCCAGATTGGAAGATTGACACTAAGTGCTGGCTGATTGCTCTCTTTCTTCTTGTCCCGCAGATGAAACCAACGACAAGGAGAATGATAGGGAGAAAGCATGATATGAGATACTCTTGCTTTCAACCTTCATGATATGAAATACTTTTTCTTTGGATGAGTTGTTTGCAGAGGTACCCCAAGGAATAAGGAACACTGAGTGACTCGAGAGGCTTCGTTGGGAAGGCATTCTCGGAGATGAAGAAAGGTTATGTATGTCTGCCTTGCAATGAAGGGTGAAGGTTGACATTTATAGGAATTAATAACTGGTACTATTCTTTCACTCTTGTCGGCAACCGTTGGATGATTTAATAGTAAACTTCATGTGCCTTCTATTCACAAGAAATCTTCGACAAATTGCCCGTAATTTTCGGAAGGCTGAGTGTGTATGTGATAGGCGCTGACACGTCTGGAAAAGCAAGTGCCTCTTCGATATCTGGAATCGGCGCTTCGACAAACTGCCCGTGATTTCTGCAAAGCTGAGTGTGCATGTGACAGATGCTGACACGTCTGGAAAAGAAGATGCCTCTCCGATTTCTGAGCTTGGCTCTTCGAGTTCTGAGCTCGCCTCTTCAGGTTCTGAGCTCCGTCGAGTGCAGAGGTTGCATGTGACAAGTGTGGACAAATTTGGAAAAGAAGATTGGCCCGTGGTTTCTGAGCAAGCCCATCTTTTGAGAAAGCTAGCGCCTCTTCGATTTTTAAATTAGCCTCTTTGATTTCTGAGCTTGCCTCTTCGATCTCTGAAATCTCGTCGAGTGCTGATTTTTATAGAGGCGCGCAGTTCGTTTCAAAGCACACTTAAATTTCCGCCTGTAGAAACTTCATTCATTGCATTTCTAAGATCTCGATTTGTCCAACCTCTTCTTTCTTCAACACCTTTGAAAATGTCTGGCCCCTTCGACTGTCATTTTGACTTGAACCTTGGTGAAGAGGTATCCATGCCTTCTCCAAACAACATATGGCGCCCATCCTTCATATCCCCTATTGGTTCTCTTACCGTTGCGTATTCGGTGATGATAAATGATATGACCACTGCGGTGGTGGCCCGGAACCTTGTCACTCCCAAAGATAACAGACTACTTTCAAAAGGATCTGATGAGTTGGCTGTTAAGGATTCTCTGGCTCTCAGTGTGCAGTGTGCAGGTTCTGTGTCCAATATGGCCCAACATCTATTTGCTCGAACCCGTCAAGTTGAATCATTGGCGGCTAAAGTGATGAGTCTCAAACAGGAGATTAGAGGGCTCAAGCATGAGAATAAACAGTTGCACAGGCTTGCACACAACTATGTTACAAACTTGAAGAGGAAGATTGACCAGATGCAGGAATTTGATGGTCAGATTTTACTTGATCATCAGAGGTTTGTGGGTTTGTTCCAACATTATTTGCCTTCGTCTTCTGGGGCTGTACCGCGTAGTGAAGCTCCAAATGATCAACATCCGATACCTCCTCCTTCTGTGGCTCCGCCGACTGCTGAGGCTCCGCCGACTACTGAGACTTCTCCTAAGCAGCCTTTGTGAAAGCTCTCTCTTGTATTTTTCTGCCTCCTGTTCATTTTCCACGAATTTTAATGTAAAAGTACCTTGCATATCTGTCAATGTTTCAAAAATAAACCCACACCAAAAACAATTAAACAAGCAACAAATAAAAATGACAATCATGGCAAAATAAAAATGCAGAAAATGGAAGGTTTTTAGAAATGCAAAACTGATTGTGGAGCGATTCAAAGATCTTCCTTTTTTTTTTAATACATGGGTTGCCTCCCAAGAAGCGCTTGCTTTAATGTCTTCCAGCTGGACGAAACCTTCTTCTAAGCTTGGATAGGGCCCATAACATGGAATTAATCCTTGAATGGAAGGTGATACTTGACGTGATCCGGCAATGGTTTAAATTCTAGTGTAGGTGCCTGAATCATCAAAATTAGCAAGTTAGTATAAAATAAAATCGAAGTTGGAGAAGATGGCTTACTTGCTTGCTCCGACACAAACTCAATTACGAACACCACATCTTTGAAGGTTGCAGGGATATGGGACTTGGCTAGATTTGGTGTTTTAAGAGTTATGACTTGTCTCGTGTCATAAAATTCCAACTTCTTTGGGATTTTTCGTCTCAAGTGTATCTTCTTTGATGAATTCTAGACATTCCCCATCCACTTCTTGCTCTTGATTCTTTGGAAAGGTTTCGAAGTTGCCTTTCTCACCCTCTTCTTCCTTGGATTGCTTGATCCTGCAAGGAATAAGGACATTTGGTGAAACGGGGTCAAGACGAATTGAATTTAGGCTTACCTTGGTTGTAGTGGACGACATAGAGGGCATATGGGGCTACGGCAAGGGTGGTTCTTCCCTTGCCGTGGCCTTGTTATTCTCCTATTCTTCGAGCATCAGTTGTTCATCCATGTTTTGGCTTGGTTTGGATGTCTTGGGTTCACCTCCAACCTCCATAGCACTTCCCAAAGTGATAGCATCATGGATTTCAAAATCTTCCTTCAAATTTTCGATAGTTGAGTAAGAGAGTTCACTTTGTTCCTGAATTTGTGCCGTGAACTCCATAATCTCTCCAAGTTGATTTTTCAATTCGCTCATCTCCTTAGCTTGATTGAGCATTGTTTCATTTTGATTTTGCTGCCCCTGCACCAAAGAGGTTAGTAATTGAAAAATTTGATCACTATATGTGGACATACTTGAATTTGATTGGAATTGTTGTAGGGGAAGCTTTGGTGGCTGCATAGGTGTTAAATAAAACTTTTCAGATTGTTGCCAATATCCATCTTGTTGAGCCTCCTTGGTTTGATTTTATGACCCCTGCACCAAATAATTTATTTCATCAAAAATTCGATCATAATCTATTGACGAACTTGAGTTTGATTGAGCATATTGTATGTAAGGTTATGATGGCTGCATAGATCTTGAATGGAACTCCTCTTCTTGTTGCCAATATCCATCTTATTGGAATTGTTGAGGTTTTATGTAATCTGAATAATCTCTCCAATCCGAATTGTAAGCATTGGAAAAGATGTTGTCCCATGATTAGCTATGGTCTTGATAACCCCAAGCATCTTCATTTGCAGCGAATTGAGAATATTGCTGAGTTGGATATCCTTGCCCATAGGACGCACCACATGTAGGCACACTTTGCATTATGGTCCTTTCGGCATATTGTGACAATTGAGAAGTAAGTTCTACCAATTGAGCTTGAATGGTAGCAAAAATAGCTAGAGGCCTTTTCTCCACACATGACATGTATGCAAATAACTCGATTTCCAGTTACTACTTCATTGAATCATGAATGACAATGCTCCAAATTAACCGTGACATCACTAGTTAACTCTCAGGTTTTCCTTGTTTTATTGGATTGGATGACATCATTCGACAACCCAAAACATTCTTCAAAAGTTCCCTACATGACATCATAATAGAGATACAATCAAAGATCATTACGTTTAATGAAAATCATAAGTATTGACAAAGCACTTGCAACTATGACATCATGTCACTTATGTTAGGAATTGAACTTAACGCGATCGTTTATAAGCGACCTTCACTACATGTGAATATAAGTTTGTAACGATTATGTGAAACTTCCTTATATTCTGGCAACAGATTTATGCATGCCAATTAAGTGTCGACCCTTAATTAACAAATACAAATAAGTTATCAATCAAATAGTTAAGCCAATTGCATTCACGATTCAAGAGTTCATAACTGGAATTTATCAAATTATATTGCACACATAATCATGGCTTTGAAATCACCCCTAGCCAAGAGGGGTTTAGCCACTATATTTACAACAAAACGAAATGAAATGAATTTAAACATTAGAAACAAAAGAAAGAAAACACCTAAGCGCTCAAACGATCCAAGTTGGACAGCAAGCACGTCCAAGCACTTTCCTTCCCTTCCTTTGCTACGGCACAAGGTGTTGGTGAGTGTTTGAAGGTTTGTTTATATGGAGGAATGGATGTGAAGATGAATGGATGTGTTCGAATGAAAGTTGTGTTGAAATGAGAGTGAATGATCTAACAAAGTATCCCCATTTATGTTACACAGACTTCCTTTTATAGAGGAAGTGCATGGCAATGGAGGGAACATGAAGTGGTGTAGCAATTGAGTGCAATGATTCAATGTAATGATGCATAAAATCTGAAATAATGAAGGGGACAAGGGTGATTATGCATGGCATGGGTGGAAAGGTGAGTAAGTGGTGAATCGATGAGTGCAAGGAGGTGAAAGGATATTGTGCACATGGTAGACAAAGGAAAAGAAGTGGAATGATGCAACAAATGAGTCAATGGAGGGAACATGGATGATGATGCACGGCATAGGAATCCAAAGGGAGTGCAATGGTGGTGCACGGCGATGATGGAAAGGTGAATGGTGGAGTGACACCCCTTTGTGGCTGAGTTCTTTGTCATTTTTACATTAATTCTTCTTTCTCTTTAACACATTCCTAGCCTCTTTAGTCTTCAATTTCATCCATCCCCCTTGCTCAATGCATGTGCTATTCATTCCAAGCCTAAAACTGCTCCAAAATGCACCAAAATGCATTTTATTGCTTTATAAGGCCTATGGACCTACAAACACATGAAAATAGCTTAAAATACATAATTAACTAAGAAATAACAACATAAATGCATGAGAACAAGCTAACTCACTCGCATAAATATGCTCCTATCAAAATACATCTCAGCACTAATATATCTACTACCATTAATATACTCACTTGAAGCTTACCTGAGCATCCACAGCGTCGAACAACAATATATACATACATATACATATATATATATATATATATATATATATATCAGAGCCAAGTGAGTGGTAATTGAATTAGCATCTTTATAATCTTCATTATAATTCTCACTTTCAAGCTTCTATTTTACAGTTTATCTTATCTCTTAGTCCTCATAGTCGTTTGTGCAAACTCCCAAACCAAACAGTAAGGCGTGTTCCAAATAATAAGACCCAGGAGAGGCATGAGCGGATCGCATGAGCGGGGAAGGGGTTTAGCTAGCGCACAAGGAAGGTGAATGAGTATAAGTTTTCTGTATTTTGTTTGCTAGAACTGTGATTATTATGAGTAGATTATTCAGATCTAATTTAATGGCCAGCACTGGCTCTAGGACTAGTTTGGGTACTATACCTGATATTGTTAATGAGGAACAAAAACTTGATTTTCAAACTGATGATAGCATAGACTTTGGAGATTGGAATATCCCCAAGGTTTCCAGTAAAAACATTTATAAAAAGAAATGGTCGATGACCTCATTTAGAAGTGAACATCACGTAAAGACAGTTGAAAAAGCTTATGCTCTTAGTAAAGAACATGAGACTTGTCAATTGTTTTCTCCAGAACAAATCAAATCCCATAGGAAAGATGGTCATAATTATATCCATATTGGATTAGTTCAAATAGCTATCAAACCATTAACACAAAAAGGTCTTAACACCTCAATTTTATTATGTCTCCGAGATGCTAGATTCACTAATTTTAGTGATAGTATACTTGGAATGATCGAGTCAAGTTTATATAATGGACCTATCCATTTTGATTGCTTTCTAGATCTCACCATAAGTATTTCAGATCCACATATGCTGAAAGCACTCACCCTAAACATTAAAACTTCAGGATACCAAATCCTTGAAGGAACCCAGCCCTTGGCATTAATTTATAGAGTTTATTACAAGGTCATTGGCACAAATATGAACTTTCAGGCTTTAACCAAAAGTCCGAGAGATCATACACTTCTGATTCAAACTAATCAAGAAAATGCAAACATTAAAGTCCCTAGGACTATCAGATGGTCAGACATTAGGTTACCCTCAGATTGGTGTTAAATCAATGAAAGTAAGCCAGTAGCTATCCAAAACAGTCTAGTTAATTTAGACAACATAGAACAATACTTTGACGGGACTGTCAAAATTAATTTTGATCGTCCAGTCAAAAGATCTTGTGAATCAGTCCATTCACAAAGATCATTTGCTCCTAGCAGAAATTCTTTTTCTGGATCCATACCAACCGATAGGATGGGTCAAGATCAAGAGTTAATCAATTCATTAGCCAATAGGAAATTAAAATTTGTAGACACTAGCTCATCTGTTACTCAACAGGAATTATGAAGGATGATTTTGTGAAAACATGTTTATTTGAATAACATCTATAGCATGCATTTAACAATTAAAAGGTGGAATCATGCTTGCATGCATTCAAAAACAAAACATTAACCATGAAATTCAAAGCCTAGTAGATTGGTGAACCAAGACTCAACTCAAATCAAAGTGAGTTGAGAAATTATACCTTTGTAGATTCCTCTTTGCATAAGCAAAGGCTAATCACCCAAAGAGAGGGCCTTCATTCCTTGCATCTAAAATCTATGGATTTGGATGGATGAAAAGGTTTCTCCAAGTTCCCAAAATTGAGAACCTCTAAGTCTCCACACCAAGGAGAGATTGGAGAAGAAATGAGTGACCTTGGAGTAGTGGGATTGCTAGATGCACCCTCCAAGGGGGTTGGCCTCCTAGAGAGAAAAGGAGAGACATGTTCTCTCCAATTTTCTCCAAAAGAACCCATAATGAATTTTAGGCTATAAAGTTCTTTATATAGTCACTTCTTTAAATGACTTAAGAACCAAAAACCCTAATTCAACACACATGGCCGGCCATATAAGGGATATGGGCTTTTGGGCCTTTGTGAATCTTTATTCATTAAATTGTCATACAACTTAAGTCAATGGGCTTGACGTTCGAAGCCCATTGGGCCTTAAGGTCCAAAACTATCCCGAGGTCTTTAACGAACTTATTCGTTTGATTAATTAACATATTAATTAATCCTTGCCATAAACAATTAAACCATTTAATTATTCTTACTCA
This sequence comes from Malus sylvestris, assembly GCF_916048215.2. NCBI lineage: Eukaryota > Viridiplantae > Streptophyta > Magnoliopsida > Rosales > Rosaceae > Malus > Malus sylvestris. Next base: position 2,419,035 of record NC_062264.1, on the reverse strand, counting down.
TCTCCATTGTTTCTTCAATCTTCACATTACACGGTGTACGATCCATTAGGTTCCTTTTAGCGAGGTAGTGGGCGATTAGAACTCTTTCAAATCGATTGTGAATTGAAACTTACTTTCAATTCTCCCTTTAGTGTTTATACACGTTTAGGGCTTCCACAAACCAAGAGTGACACCTAGCAGCATATCATGGTTACCCAAGCTAATCAGAAGAGGTGGAGAACCTATTCAGTTTAGGATTACAAATGCAATACGGTCTTTCGCTAATACAATACTCTTGACCACATTGTTTGGTTTGATAGTTTATTTATTCATGTCTACTATCCAATGTGATTCGTGTGCTTATATGATTACCTTGAATGTGATTTGGAACGACTTCCTAAATCTCATTCATACTCTGGCCAGAGATTCCAAATCATATCATAGAGTATTCTCCCTCAAACGGTTTGAAGGTTAGAGATCCCTTGTTACACATTCACTTGTCTCCATGGCTAAGTGGCTTAACCCCAACGATGCCATGGACACCCTCCAAATGGAGTGACTTTGACATAATCAAAGATCAAGGACTTAACCACAAGACAACTGTGATGCCTCAGGTCAAATGACTACTTTGCATTATCCCAACCATGAGTTCTCATGTGACATGAATATGAGAACTCTTCGTTGATTGTGTTCAGTGAACTCATTCTCTATTGAGCACCTACGTACTTGTCTTGATGTCACACACACCAATGACTCGAGACTAGTCACTCTCCTTGAGAGAAGACACAACACGTACTGATCTTAACGGACTGTCAATGCCCAATTGGCAATCCTATGATCAGGAACGTTTAGGATGTGTCTACTAAAGAATGGTCTCATGAATCTAACTTCTTTAGATTGCATTCTCCCAATCACATATTCCTTGGACTTATCGTTTAAGCATATAACATTTATATGAGACGGCTCAAACAATAATCTTTGCCCTTTATATTTAAACTAGATTAGTTTAACATGTGAAATGTCCGTAAAGTATCATCATATGATTGTCTTTAGGGCACATTTCCAACAAATTAGTCAATGACTTAATTAACATAAAATTAAAATTAGTAGAAACAGCTTCTCAAGTTACTCATCCAGTTTATCAACCACAAACTAAAGATCAAGGAGAACAGACTTCTCCTACTGAATCTGACTTCGAAGCAAGTTATGATCATCATCAACTTTTAGTTTTAAATAAACCATTTAAAAAGAATAGTAAACGGCTTAATGCTGATATTGAGGTTGAAGAAAATATTCCAAGAAGGAATATTTTCAGAAACAAATATACATAAGAAGAAAAATTAGTAATTCTAAAGAAATGGAATGAATTCATGGAAAAACACAGATTTGAAGTATTTTTCTTCGATTATGTTGAAAAGTATTACGAGTCTGATAAAAAACTTGAGGTAATAACCAAAGAAAATTGGCTTAGGCAAGACAAGACTATTGTCTCCTCTAGTCATCCTCCCCAGGAAACCATTTTAATCACAAAAGGCAATACCCAAATTCCTGCTACTCCTTTCAAGATTCCTAAAGATGACCTAGGAATTGCAAAACCCCTTGTAGAACAAAACAATTTTACCAATCAAAGTCTTCATACTATTGGTAAACAACTTGATAAGATCGAAACTAAAATTGATAAGATTTCTCAATCAAAACCATTAGTCAAAGAAAAACCTTTGATTAATTTCCCAGAATCTTCTTCAAATGCAGTAGCTTTAAAAATAACCTCTGCTTCCACAAATCAAAAAATTGAACAAATGTTATTAGAATTAAAGAAAGAAAAAACTGTCCATACCATAAATCATCCTGAGGATTCTAATCAGGAAAACTCTACATCATCCTCTGAGTCAGAAAACGATTTAGATTCTATTCAAAAAGTTGAACAGGCTTTCCAAAATCTTGAATTAAAACGTATTAACAACAGAAGAGTCAATCCTACCTCTCTCACAAAAAACTGGTATCCCAGACTAACTCCTCATGATATTCAAATTGAAGAAAGGAATATTCAGAACCAATTCTCTGTCTCTTCTGACAAACTCTATGAATGGAATATAGATGGATTGTCGGAATAAGAACTTCTCAATAAACTCCAACATATTTCCATGGTTGCTAATAGTTATATTACCAATCATAATCTTCCCTAAACCACCATCATTGATTTATTGGTCACTGAATTCACTGGAATGCTTCATTCTTGGTGGGAGAAACATCTCACTGAAGAATCCAGAAATGAAATAAAACATGCTGTTAAAAGAGATGAAGAAGGAATACCTATCTTTGATGAACAAATAGGACAAGGCGTCCCTGACGCAATTAACACATTACTTTTTACAATTATAGAACATTTCATAGGCACACCTAGTAATGTCACTTCTAGGATCCATGATCAACTCAGCAATCTGAGATGTCCAACTCTAAGCGACTTTAGATGGTACAAAGATGTATTCATGTCTAGAGTCATGCTCAGAGAAGACAGTAATCAACCTTTTTGGAAAGAAAAATTCATAAATGGATTACCAAATTTATTTGCTCATAAAATCCGAAGTGTTTTGGTTAATGAAGAAGGTATCATATCATATCAAACTCTCACTTATGGAAATATAATTAATATTATCCAAAAGGAAGGTTTGAAAATGTGTATAGATATGAAAATTTCAAAACAAGTCAACAAAGATAAATCTATCGCTAAGTATGAATTAGGAACGTTCTGTGAACAATACGGATTACCTCCTATTGCTCTTTCAAACAAAAAGAAAAGAGCAGATACCCACAATAGGTATCCAAGAAAATATTCTAGTAGAAAATATTTTAAACAAAAGAATTTTATGAAAAACCCACACACTCCAAATAGAAGAAGAAATCTTCCAAGAAATTCCAACCCAATGATCAAAGCCAGAAAGGTAAATGCTACAAATGTGGCAAATTTGGTCATTATGCTAATAAATGTCGTGTAAAGAAAACCATTAATCAATTGAAGATTTCTGATGAAGAAAGACTTCAATTAATTCAAGTTTTGGAACTCAAAGACACAGACCATAGTCAGTCAGAAGATGATTTGGAATTATCCTCTTCTGATTATCAGTCAATGAGCAATAGCTCATCACTAGACATAAAAATTGGTTGTACTGATACTTGTTGCAAAAACAAGATTTCAGTTATTAATAAACAAGAAGAACAAGAAGATCTTTTACTTGAATTAATTAGTAAAGTTGATGACCCTGAACTTAAAACTTTTTATCTTAAGAAACTAAAGAAATTAGTTTCTTCAGAAGAACCAGGCACTAGCCACACTCCAGTAACTCCAAAAATCTCTCTTAGCACAACCTTGGAAAGTTTTAATAAGTCTAAGAAAGAAATCACAGTTAAGGATCTTCAAGTTGAAGTAAATAAAATAAAAGATGAAATTAAAATTTTAAAATTAGAAAATATAGAAGTTCGTACTCGTCTTAGTGAAATCCAAACCCGGTCATTAATAAATCCTCAAGAAGAAGAACTTGCTAGTTCTTCCTCTAGTTCTGAGTCAGGATCTCAATCAACTGAGAACCTAATTTTAAGTCTTTTACACAAAATAAGAATTCAAAAATGGTATTCTAAAATTACAATAGTAATAGAAGATTTTCATTTAGAAACAATTGCTTTGATTGAATCAGGTGCAGATTTAAATTGTATTCAAGAAGGGTTAATACCTACTAAATACTTTCATAAATCAACAGAAATACTTAGTGCTGCTAATCAATCACCTATGCATTTGAAATATGAAATACCTAAAGCGCATGTTTACCAAAATAATGTTTGTTTCAAAACCTCATTTGTTTTGATCAAAACTATTTCTGATTCAATTATATTAGGACTTCCATTTTTAGCACTCATATATCCCTTTAAAGTTTATCATAATAAAATTACCACCAGAGTCTTAGGACAGAAAGTCATATTTGAGTTCTGCCTGGAAACAGACCTAAAAAAACTAAGACACTTATAGAAAAACAATATCTCAAAAACTATTAGTATTATCACTAATAAGTCACAACATATTAATTTCTTAAAAGAAGAAATTAATCACAAAAGAATTGAAGAACAGCTAACAAATAAGTCTTTGTTAGAAACTATTAATAATTTTCAAAGGAAACTTATTAATGAAGTCTGTTCTGATATCCCCAATGCTTTTTGGCACCGTAAGCAACACATAGTTAAACTTCCTTATATAAAGGAGTTTAATGAGTCTAAAATACCTACTAAGGCTAGACCCATCCAAATGAGTCAAGAAGTCATGGAATTCTGTAAAACAGAAATCCAAAAACTTCTTAATAAAGGAATTATCCGTAAAAGTAAATCACCATGGTCTTGTCCTGCATTTTATGTTCAGAAAAATGCAGAATTAGAAAGAGGAACTCACAGATTAGTTATTAACTATAAACCTTTGAATGAAATTTTGGAATGGATTAGATATCCAATTCCCAACAAAAGAGATTTAATCAAAAGACTTTCCCAAGCAGTTATTTTTTCAAAATTTGATATGAAATCTGGCTTTTGGCAAATCCAAATCAATGAATCTGATAAATACAAAACAGCTTTCGTAACTCCTTTTGGACATTATGAATGGAATGTAATGCCTTTTGGTTTGAAAAATGCTCCAAGTGAATTTCAAAATATTATGAATGAAATTTTTAATCAGTATAGCCATTTTTCGATTGTTTACATTGATGATGTGCTCATTTATTCAAAGTCTATAGACGAACATTGGAAACATTTGCATTTGTTTGCTAGAATAATTAAGTCCAATGGATTAGTTGTTTCTGCCTCTAAGATTAAACTGTTTCAGACGAATGTTAGATTTTTAGGATACAATATCCACCAATCTACCATCCAACCCATAGATAGAGTTATCCAATTTGCAGAAAAATTCCCAGATCAGATTACTGAAAAAACCCAACTCCAAAGATTCCTTGGATCATTAAATTATGTATCAGAATTTAATCCTCATCTTTGTCAGCAGTGTAAACCATTATTTGATCGTCTTAAAGATAATCCTCCATCTTGGTCTCCAAATCACACCTCTATTGTCAAACAGATTAAAACTCATGTTAAGACATTGCCCTGTCTTGGCATTCCAACTCCCAACTCTTTTAAGATAGTTGAAACTGATGCATCTGATATCGGTTATGGAGGTATCCTCAAGCAAAAAACTTCTTCCGATGCCCCTGAACAAATTGTTCGTTTCCATTCATGAGTATGGAATTCTGCACAAACTAATTATAGTACTATTAAGAAAGAGATATTATCTATTGTATTATGCATTAGTAAATTTCAAGATGATTTATTAAATAAAAAATTTCTTGTTAGAGTTGATTGCAAATCTGCAAAACATGTTTTACAAAAAGATGTTCAAAACATTGCATCAAAACAGATTTTTGCACGATGGCAGGCCATATTAAGCATTTTTTATTTTGATATAGAATACATTAAAGGCAGCTATAACTGCATTCCAGATTTCTTAACAAGAGAATTTTTGCAGGGAAAGAATGTCAGGAAAGAACAACAATAGCAGCCAGAGGAGGCTTCCAGCCACTCTGCCATCACCACCACCAAAAAAGGAATCTATTCCCGATTCCTCATCAACGGCCTTAGCCATAACAAACATATTTGTTCCCTTAGGATCTCTATTAGGATCAACCGTTGGCCAATTAGGACCAAACTACCAAACGGCTTTAGCCAGTTCCTATGACCCATATTCTTCAATGCCATCACCTTCAACCCCAAAAACACCTAGCTTTGCTAAAACATCCCCTTATGTCAAAAAACATCCTATGGAACAACTTTTTTCTATCCCTCATCATATCAATAAACGGCAATCGCCAGACAAAATAGCCAAAACCATTTTTCCCCCAAATCTTCATTACATCCCTACTGAAAATTTCAAATCCCTTCAATATTATCAAGCCATTCTCTCTGCAACTGAAGGAGTTTCCATCAAACCCATTTATAACACTACCCATCAAACTCCTAAACTTCTTTACCATTCAATCCACATTGGAAAATTCATCACTGAACAAGAATGGGGAATCCCCCTCTACCATACCAAACAATTAGCTATCTAAAATGAACTCATCCCAAACAACAGATATAATTATTTTGATTACATCCAAGCTTGGACCAATATTTTCCTTCACCAAACACCCGATTTTTCTCATTCATGGTTTGTAACCTATGATAAAAATTTCAAATTAAACTTCCCAGCCTGGTTTCCAAATTGGTGGTCCACTCATGGCCCAACAGCCAGTTTTCTTCCAGAAAATCTCATGCAATTTCTTTCATCTGGTTTCCAGCAGCATTTTGACAGAAGTTGTTTTGACTCTATAATCACCATCCTTTCATTGTTTATGGCAAAATACAAAGTCCCTTGGATATTTAAATAGAATTATGAGTGTGAAACAGGAGAAATTTACAGAGCCCACTGGGTCAAGTGGTGGGATAAATTCGACTGTGGCAGAATTATCAGCCTAGTCTCATCGGAATTCCTAAGCTCTCCTGCTCCAGCTTTAACTCCATCAGCAACAGCTTCACAGGCATTGCCTTCTGCAACACCATTATCTACCCAAGCTTTGCCAGAAATCCCAGAAAACACTCAGTCATTATCGGACATTAGTCTCTCATCCTCCCTCAAAGGCAACCAGTCCAAGACAACAAAATCCTCCAAATTTTCCAGCTCAAAGAAAAAAGGAAAATCTTCCAAACTCCTGAAGATGGCCGATAAACTCATAGCAAAAGCAGCTTTGTTCCAAAGTTCTAGTGAAGAAGAAGATGTTTCCAGTGCAGACTCATCAGACGTTTTGTCTCAACCAAAGAAATTGGCGGATCAAGTAGAAAAATATCCAGATGCCCAAGATCCGTATCCAGATGCCCAAGACCCTTATGATTTGTAAATCGCACAGTAAAGGTCAAGTGAATTCCACAGTAAAAGCAGCATCCAGCAGTAGCGGCAATCATTCACACAACAAGTTACTATTCATGAATAGTAAAATTCACTTTTTTACTATTCATTCACCACTCCAGACATCATCATCGTGATTCCACAGTGAAAGCCTCATCATTTCTCAGCCTTTATAGCCTTTGGCACATAAATTAGGCAGGGGACAGCGGGATTCTCGGATCTCAATTATCATCCTTCTCTCTACAAAAGGAGATCGGATTCACGGAGGAGGGGACTTCGGTCAAACTCAGATCTTCTGCGAATTCTCCTAAGAACAGAAGCCATCTCTGAGCACCATTTTCATCCAACAAAATATTAAACACTTGTATTTTAATTTCTAATCAAGGATGCCTGCGAGCTCCATTGTTTTCTCAATCTATTGTTAGTAGACGAATTGTAAGTTGGTTTCCAATTTGAAATAAAATTACTTTCAAATTTATATTTGCATCATTAATTTTAATTCATTATTTCATCATGTATACTACATCTACTTTTAACTTAGTTTTATTTGTTTATGTTCTTTTAAATGATTCATTTGGATTCCAGTTTCCTATTAATCATAATCTGATATTAATCAAATTCTTTGATCTTTTAGTCTCCATTTACATATTTAGCTTCCGCACCCATTTGAAACATTTGCATTTGTTTGCTAGAATAATTAAGTCCAATGGATTAGTTGTTTCTGCCTCTAAAATTAAACTGTTTCAGACGAATGTTAGATTTTTAGGATACAATATCCACCAATCTACCGGCTGAGAAATGATGAGGCTTTCACTGTGGAATCACGATGATGATGTCTGGAGTGGGGAATGATAGTAAAAAAGTGAATTTTACTATTCATGAATAGTAACTTGTTGGGTGAATGATTGCCGCTACTGCTGAATGCTGGTTTTACTGTGAAATTCACTTGACCTTTACTGTGCGATTTACAAATCATAAGGGTCTTGGGCAATATATATATATATATATATATATATATATATATTGTTGTTCGACACTGCACAATTAACGTAGAGAGCATTTGACATGGCATTTCAAAATATCAAACCATTTAATTAAGTTTTCTTGGAAAAATACCAAGTATATATATACTGAAAACCAAAAGCCCACTCACTGATATGTAGAATGGTCATAACCCCTGAGCCTTGCTTGACTGCGCTCGTCCTCAAGACAGGTCTCACCTATATGCGAAACAACTATATAAATGTTATTTTAAGCACATAACCAAAACTAGGTAATAACTTCTCATACATTGCTCAATTAGGGTGTTTGAATATACTAACGTGATCTCCTCAACCCCACGAACATCCCCATATTTTTAGAAAAATTTTCCGATGTCCCACACGCCCTCATGTGCCGGCCAAGGCATGGCCAGAAGCGCCGACCACGAGCAGACACGTGCCTGGCACACTGACGGATTCCTTAACGGCATTAGGGAATATTTTGTTAAAATATAGAATATGCCATTAAATATACCTGACGCCGTTAGCTTATTCCGTCAACTTTGACGAAATATTCCCCTCCTTCAACCTCAGCTCGCCGGAGTCCGGCACCGGTGACCTCTGCAATTGCCGATTTTTGGAAAAACTTCTAATCGTCATATCTTCCTTAATTCTTAACCAAAATTCATGAATTTTATACCAAAATGAAGCTTGGGATGAGAGGAACAAAACCTTACCACTTTTAGATCCTAAATCCACCGGAAACTCACCGGAAAAACCCACGATAATCCGGCCACCACTGCAACTCACTAACTCGAGCTTCCTGACGTCTAAAACACTTCAAATTTCTTCCCTAAGCTTCACAAAGACGTTGTAAGGCTCCATAGCACCCCAAAACTCGACAAAAGTTCGCGATCACGATGAGCTTCTGGACTTGCAAAGAACACGAAGACCAACTTCTCAGCCTTGATCCGTGCAAGGAAATACTTGTTTAGCAAATGACCGTACGATTGTACGGAAATGGAAGAAAATCCGGGAGGGAGGAGAGAGAGAGAGAGTTAACGGTTGATGTGTATGTGAGAGTGAAAATGTGTGGTCCAGGTTGGGTCACTAACCAAAAACAAATAAAACTTAAAATCTAATTGGTCCAAAAACTAAGGAAGAAAATGGATTGGTCCCAACCTAGTTCAATTACACCCTCACCACGTAACGTTCAAGAGTAAATTAGTTTCACGCTTTCGAGGACAAAATAATATAAACATTCGGGAAGGGTTGTCACAATCTACCCCTCTTAAGAAAATTTCGTCCTCGAAATTTCACACAATAATATACAACCCACAAATAACCATAAAATAAGCGCGGATACATTTCCTGCATACGATCCTCAGTCTCCCAGGCAGCTTTCTCCACTGAGTGATTCCTCCACAAAACTTTCACTAGGCGCATGGTCTTATTCTTCAAAACTTTATCTTTCCAATCCAAAATCGTCACTGGTTCCTCATCATAAGTCAAAATTTGGATTAATTTCCAATGGTTGAGGAGGTATCATATGTGATGGATTAGATATATAATGACGAAGCATAGAAACATGAAAAACATCTTGCACTTTAGACAACTCTGGAGGCAACTCAAGTTTGTAAGCAACCTCACCGACTCGCTCGGTGATCTAATATGGTCCGATGTACCTAGGACTTAGCTTACACTTTTTCCCGAACCGTATTACACCTCTCCACGGTGATAGCTTCAAAAACACCCAATCAACAACTTTATACACTCGATCAGTGGCATGCTTGTCTGCTAGACTCTTTTGGCGATCTTGGGCCGCTTCCAGGTTAGACTTAACTACCTGAATATTCTGAGTAGCCTCCTCTACAATCTCAGGGCCCACTAAAACTCTTTCACCAACCTCTGACCAACACAAAGGTGTACGACAAGACTTGACATAAAGTGCCTCAAATGGTGACATGCCAATACTCAAATGGTAGCTATTACTATATGCAAACTCCATCAAATCTAACTGCTGATGCCAGGCGTCACCAAATTGCAATACTGAAGAGCTTAGCATATCCTCTAACGTCTGAATCATCTTCTCAGATTGTCCGTCTGTCTGAGGATGATATGCTGTACTATAAAGTAACCTCGAACCAAAAGTCTCCTGAAATGCCATCCAGAACTTAGAAGTAAATCTAGGATCCTGATCCGAGATAATACTAAATGGAACTCCATGGTACTTAACAATCTGCAATATGAAGAATTATGCTTATCGGCTTAAAGAATATTTCTCCCTCACATGAATAAAATGCGCTGACTTAGTAAGTCGATCAACTATCAACCAAATGCCATTATAACCATTTTATGTACGAGGAAGCTTGTACACAAAATCCCTAGTAACATCTTCCTACTTCCATTGTGGAACGGGAAGTGGCTGCATTAATCTAAATAGCTTTTTCTTTTCAGCTTTGGCCTGCTGACAAATGGTACACCTACTCACCTACTCATGTACTTAACAATTTTCCTTTTCATACCCGGCCAAGAATAAAATGGTCGAATAGTATGATACATTTTAGTACCTTCAGGATGCATTGCATACGCTGATACATGCGCTTCATTAGGAATTTCTTTCTTTAACTCTGCATTATTTGGCACATACATTCTTCCTTCCTGTATAAGCATGTCATCCGATTCTCTAATCCTTAGATCTTTCTTTTTCCCATCATTTCTTGCTTGAATTAATTCTTGGGTTTCCTTATCATCCATTTGAGCCTCAAGCACTCGATCAATTAATATTGGCCTGACCTGAAAATTAGCAAGTAAAGCTTCCTCTCATTCTTCCACTCCTAACTTCACTCCAGTAGACTTTAAATTCGCAAGAAGAGGAACATGACAAGCGTGCAAAGCATTAATTCTCGTTTAAGGCTTCCTTCTAAGTGCATCCGCCACCACATTTGCACAACCATGGTGATATTCAATCGTGCACTCATAATGATTGAGCAACTCTATCCATCTTCATTGTCGAAGATTAAGATCCCTCTGAGTAAAAAGATATTGAAGACTCTTATGATCTATAAAAATCTTACATTTTTCACCATAAAGGTAATGTCTCCACATCTTCAAGGCAAAGATAATAGCTGCTAATTCAAGATCATGAGTAGGATAATTCATCTCATGAGGCTTCAACTATCTCGAAGCATAAGCAATCACCCTACCATGTTGCATCAACACACATTCCAGACCATCCCGGACCATTCAAGGAAGCATCAATGTAAATTTCAAAGTTACCACTATCATCTGGAAGTGTCAAAACATGTGCATGAGTGAGACAATATTTCAATTTCTGGAAACTTTTGCTCATAATTATCATCCTACTCAAACTTAACATCTTTCCTGGTTAACCTCGTCAGGGGTAATGCAATAACTGAAAAATCTTTAACAAACCGTCTATAATAACCGGCTAGGCCAAGAAAACTCCGCACCTCAGCGACAGTTCGTGGTTGCTCCCAATTCTCAACAGCTGCACCTTTTGAGGATCCACCAGAATACCTTGAGCATATATGACATGTCCTAAAAATGCCACTTGATCTAGCCAAAATTGGCATTTGCTAAATTTGGTATACAACTGGTGTTCCCTTAATTTCTTCAACACTAAAGTAAGATGTCGAACATGCTCTGATTTCGACTTAGAGTACACCAGAATATTATCAATAAAGACAACGACAAACCTGTCTAAATATTGCTGGAATACTCGATTCATCAAATCCATAAAAGCTGTAGGTGCATTAGTCAACTCGAATGACATCACAATAAACTCATAATGACCATATTGAGTCCTTAAAGTCGTCTTAGGGACATCCTCACTTATGATCTTCAATTGATAATAACCAGATCTCAAATCAATCTTAGAAAACACACAGATGCCCCAAAGCTGATCAAATAAATCATCTATACGCGGCAATGGCTAATGATTTTTAATTGTTACCCGATTTAATTGCCTATAATCAATACATAACCTTAAAGTCCCGTATTTCTTCCTCACAAATAACACCAGAGCTCCCCAGGGTGAAGTACTAGGCTGAATAAAACCTTTATCAATTTATTCCTGCAACTGAATCTTCATTTCCCTCAGTTCAGCAGGAGCCATTCGATAAGGAGTTAAAGATATAGGATCTGTACCTGGAAGTAAATCAATGGTGAACTCCATGTCTCGGTCTAACGGCAATCCAGGTAAATCATTAGGGAATACGTCAGGAAAATGCTTGACCACTCGAATGTTCTCCACACTATTAGGAGTATTATCATTCAACACCACATGAGCTAAACATCCCTGACAACCTTTCTCTAACAACCTTTTAGCCCTTATGGCAAAAATAACACCATGCCTCACCCTACTACGCTCGCCCACAAATGTAACCTCAGGCAATCTAGGACGATGGAAAGTAACTAATTTCCCATAACAATCTATATTGGCACGATTATAATGCAACCAATATGTGCTCAAAATCACATCAAAATCCACAATATCTAATGGATTGAGATTAGCTGGCATAAAAATATCCTCCACTACCACGGGACATCCTGGATAAACACAACTAACATAACATCTCTCCCCTCTAGGCATAGCAAACTCTAAATCATACCCTAGAGGTGTGGGATGAGGTTGAGTCAACTGAGCAAACGTATGAGAAATAACATAATGCGTAGCACCACAATCAATTAATACTTTAGAAAAATAACCAAGAATATTCAACCCATGATCAAATCCGGATTATTTTAAGCATCCTGCAATGTCATGTGGTGAATACGTCCCTAAGTTTGTTGTCGTCCTCCACGACCATTGCTAGTCTGACTGCTACGACCTTGCACATTACACCCCTAGACTGGCTGATTAGACTGCCTCGATGATCCTACACTACTAGAAACAACCTCCACGTGTTAGGATTGTCCTCCAGGGTACCATTGAGATCCACTAGCTGAATATGGCGGATATGGTATATAACCTCTAGAAAATCTACCACTTATCCTTTGCCGAGTGGAACTCAAAACTTCGTTAGAAGAATTAGAACTGGCACCACTTCTTTTAAAACTTTGAGTCTTACGAGGTTCCAAAGATGATTGATCATTTTCTTTATCATCTTTCTTCTTCTGGTTATCTTCTTCCTCCTCGCTATCACTAGGCATATTTTCTGAATTTTCAATCCGTAGTAAAATCTTATAAAACTCCTGGTAAGTAGCACAACGAGTCGTGGTTGCCATCAAATGCCATTTCTTTCAAGTACCCAACCTGAAACGATGAAGCATCTCAATCGGATTAGCAGCATCCTCCGGATCAAAGCGAGACAAATCAGTAAACCTCCTGTAATACTCATTAGCTGTCATCTTCCCCTGTTTTAGATGCGTGAATTCTTGCTTCTTGTGATCTATATACTATGGAGGAACGAATCTCTTCTAAAATAGCCGCTTAAAAATTTCCCAATCCACAGCTTCCTCTGGTGATAACTGATAAGACTTCTGTCTCCACCAAGATGCAGGTTCCGGACCTAAAAACCAGGTAGTCATCTCGACCCACCTATCAGGAGGAAGGTTTCCCTGACTCTGCATGACATAGAAAGTCTTCTTAATATGATTGAGCCATCGCTCTGCTCCTTCATGTCATTCATTACCCATAAAATGATTCAACTACAGATTGTATACAATATCTAGAGGTGTCATTTGGGGAGGACGAAGCGAAGACTGAATGGCATTAGCTATAGCTTCCCCTAACTGAGCAATATCAGGGAAATTAGGCTCAGCTGAAGGACGTGGCTCTTTACGAGGCGGCATAGTTATGACAGAAGACACTAAGATAATTAGAATATTCACAAGATATACAGGAATGCCAAACCTAGGCTTTGATACCAAACTGACACACCCCGACCTAGATCGAGGCATGCTGGCCACACGTGAGGGTGACGTAGCCATGTGCACAGTGCGAAAGTAATATTAATATAAGAAATGCGAATAAATAAAAACCAACTGACTAAAACACTAGATGAGATAAGGTGAACGTGCGATAATTAAAAGTGACTACACATAACCAGAACGTATGTAGCCTAAGTGCAGTTCAGTAGGACGAATACTAATTATACAATACCAAAGATGGTCCTACATTAGTGATAATTTGTCAAAGCTGCCAAGAATTCCTCGAAAGCCACAAACGAGCACTCCTACCTAAAACCTGGAGGGGCGCAAAAAACAGAAAATGTGAGTGGGCAAAAACAAAGCTTTTCAAAATCATTTCATATATCAAAAGTAGTAACCCCTCATCGTAAAACCTGTATAATTAAAAAAAAATAGCATATACTATTATATCTCAAAATCATATTCAAGGTAACAACCGAACAAATATACCATGTCAAATCTCAGAAAGAAATAAGTAAGCCATGTGCAATAAATCAATATGAAATAGTATGCCAACCGGAGTCACCTAAAGTGACTTGTACGGCTGGGTCCACAACTCATCAATCAAATTTTGCACACGAGTCAGAACCACATAATTAGGTCTGTACGACAAGCTAGGTGTAAATAAATACGCTTAAGTGCTCGGTCACGTGAAGGTTGTGCGAAGTATCGCAAGTCACTTACGAGTCGGAACCACCTAAAATGGTCTGTACGACAGGCTGACACCTGCCTTGGATCCAAGGTGAGCGTGTGGTGCGGGAGGTGAACGATCACGTGAAGGCTAGGCTCTGTCCTCGGGCAGAGCACTAACACCGGGGTGCAAGATAATAAGCTTAAAATACATCTTAGCATTAATATATCCACTATTATCACTACCATCACTACCATCAATATACTCACCTGAAGCTTACCTGAGCATCCACAATGTCGAGCAACACAATATATATATATATATATATATATATATATATATATATATATATAATCATACTAATGCACAATTAACATAGAGAGCATTTGACATGGCATTTCAAAATATCAAACCATTTAATTAAGTTTTCTGGGAAAAATACCAAGTGTGTGTGTGTGTGTGTATATATATATATATTGAAAACCAAATGCCCACTCATTGATATGTAGAAGGGTCGTAACCCCCGAGCCTTGCTTGACTGCACTCGTCTTCAGGACAGGTCTCACCTATATGCGAAACAACTATATAAACGTTATTTTAAGCACATAACCAAAACTAGGTAATAACTTCTCATACATTGCTCAATTGGGGTGTTTGAATATACCAACGTGACCCCACGAACATTCTCATATTTTTAGAAAAAATTTTCGATGTCCCACATGCCCTTACGTGTCGGCCAAGGCATGGCGTGTCGCCCACGCGCAGGCACATGCCTGGCACACTGACGGATTCCCTAACGGGTTAGGGAATATTCTATTAAAATATAGAATATGCCATTAAATATACCTGACGCCGTTAGCATATTCCGTCAACTTTGATGGAATATTCCCTTCCTTCAACCTCAGCTCGCCGGAGTCTGGCATCGGTGACCTCTACAACTGCTGGTTTCTGGAAAAACTTCTAATTGTCATATCTTCTTCAATTTTTAACCAAAATTTACTAATTTTATACCAAAATGAAGCTTGGGATGAGAGGAACAAAACCTTATCACTTTTAGATCCAAAATCCACCAGAAACTCGCTGGAAAAACCCATGATAATCCAGCCACCACTGCAACTCACTAACTCGAGCTTCCTAACGTCCAAAACACTTCAAATTTCTTCCCTAAGCTTCACAAAGACATTCTAAGGCTCCCTAGAACCCCAAAACTCGACAAAAAGTTCGCGATCACGACAAGTGAACAGTGCACCTTAACGGAGCTTATTGGTTCTGAAGTTTCAGAAGTCCCCACGTCGAACTAAGGGTATGGATGAGCTCTTGGACTCGCAAAGAACACGAATACCAACTTCTCAGCCTTGTTCCGTGCAAGGAAATACTGGTTTAGCAAATGACCGTACGATTGTACGGAAATGGAAGAAAATTCGAGAGGGAGGAGAGAGAGAGAGAGTTAACAGCTGATGTGTATGTGAGAGTGAAAATGTGTGGTCCAGGTTGGGTCACTAACCAAAAAAAAAAAAAAACTTAAAATCTAATCGGTGCAAAAGCTAAGGAAGAAAATGGATTGGTCCCAACCTAGTTCAATTACACCCTCACCATGTAACGTTCAAGAGTAAATTAGTAACTTCAACGCCATTGTCCTATTTCTACACCCACGTTATAATCCTACCCACCATAAGAAATAAGAAAAATAACCTACTATCTTCCCTCCCACCATTATCCCCAAAGTACCCTTCCAATCTCCACCCTTGACACCATTGATCAGCACAGCCTACCCCTTCCCATAGCCATATTACTGACCGATGAGAAGCACAGAAATCGACATCCATATTGCTTCTCTAGCCTGTTCTCCCATCTATTTTTTAATTATTTAAATAATATTTTAATATAAGGAAAATGATTATATTTTTATGATTGAAATAGAGGGAAGTAAAACAGCGACCACCCTTCTGCACTTTTTACCACCATCCTGACTATCCCCATGGCTGACCATGAAGGCGATGCAATAATAGAACGAAGAGTCAGTCACTCAACCAATCATAGAATCAAAGCCGAAAGAATAAAAAGTGAAATCGGTAGAGAAAGAAACTCATATGACATCCATATATGTTTTGATGCATTCAGTGTGTTTGGTATTTGTATTACGTATGACGGGCTTGACGAATACAAAGATCAATTCGTGATTCAATAATTTAGGATCCAATAAACATAAATTAAAATTTGGAAGGAATAAAGTGACGACGAGACATTTGGGAATTGAGATTACGAGTTGCTAGGAGTGTGGGTGAAAGTGAACGATCTGATCTTGTTTTTCCTTAGTCCTTATTTGACATTTTACATGAGGATAAATTGGTAATTAATCTTTTTAATAAAGAGTAGGTGTAGAAATAAGACAGAGGGGTGGTAATAGTAGCACTCAATAATATAAATATTCGGGATGGGTTGTCACACTAATTCCCCAAATTATATTATGTAATTAAATTCCCCCTAATTAAAAACTACACCTAATTACTAATTAGCCCTAATTTCAATTAAGCCCTAATTATAAAATTAACCCTAATTATATACCACTCCCCTAAATTAGAAAATTCCCCTATCCCTAATCTAATCCGTGCCTACCCCTAACCCTAATCCCCCAAATTACATTTCTAATTTAATTCCCCCTAATTAAAAACTACCCCTAATTACAAATTAGCCCTAATTTCAATTAAGCCCTAATTATATACCATTCCCCTAAATTAGAAAATTCCCCTATCCCTAATCTAAATCGTGCCTACCCCTAACCCTAATCCCCCAAAATATTTTTTTCTAATTGAATTCCCCCTAATGTGTAATTACAAATTAGCCCTAATTTCAATTGAGCCCTAATTATAAAATTAACCCTTATTATATACTATTCCCCTAAATTAGAAAATTCCCCTATCCCTAATCTAATCCGTGCCTACCCCTATCCCTAATCCCCCAAATTACATTTTCTAATTAAATTCCCCCTAATTAAAAACTACCCCTGATTACAAATTAGCCCTAATTTCAATGAGCCCTAATTATATACCACACCCCTAAATTAGAAAATTCCCCTATCCCTAATCTAATCCGTGCCTACCCTTAACCCTAATCCCCCAAATTACATTCTCTAATTAAATCCCCCCTAATTACAAATTAAGGCCAAATTATAAAATTCCCCAAATTTGGAAACCCTAATGTCAAACCTTAATCCCATATTCTAAGCCCTAATCTCCAAATCGAAATCCTAATCGGCAAACCCTTATCCCAATTTGAAATCCTATTCGGCAAACGTTAATCCCCTAATCTAATAAGCCTAAATGGTTAATTAAAATGAAATTAAAAAATGAAAAAGAAAAGCAAGATACTTGAGAATGGAGGATGACGGTTGGATTAACGGACAATGAGAGAGGGAGGGACGCACGACGTGGGTTGCGCGGGAGAGAGATAGGGAGACTAGGCCTAAGTGAGGGAAAGAGGGGGACGATGGCTGGGAGGGAGGGAGAGTGCATTTGAGAGAGGGAGAAAGCGGCAGAGAGGAGTGCACGGGCAAGAGAAAGAAGAAATTGAGGGGAAAAAATGAGGGTCATTTGAAATAATTAAAACGAACACCTTTGTGCGACACACGGTTTGTCTCGTAGATGTCGCTCAATTTTCCACTTGACAAAGGCATCCGTCGCACAAACCCTAAAGTTGTCGTGCGTTTTTTTGAATTTTTGTGGAAATTTAATTTTTTCTTGACAAAATTTAATGGCGCCAAATATTAGAAATTGCACGACCGAACATGAAAGTTTGTGGCGCAAATAAGCTTCGCGCAATAATTTAAAAAAATTCAAATTTTTTTTCATAAAAATTTGAATTTATAGAATCCAACATGGTCTCCTCATGTAAAAAACCTTGTGCGGTGAATTTATATATTTCGTCGCGCAAGCGTGTGAATTATAAAAAAAAAAAGGGAACTTTTGGTAAACCCGACATTTAAATAAATACATGAATTTACATATATTTCACTAAAATTATTTTATGATAAATACAATTGCATTTAATTTATAAAACAATTCAAAATTATATTAATTAATCCTCGTCCAAACTATAATAACTTTCACTATCGTCGGTATCATCATCTTTAGTGTCCCATTCCTCCTCGTCGATAGGTATGTCACCATCGTCCTTTGCATCCTCTGGTGGATCATATCGGGGCAGATCACCCAGGTCAATTGAAATTAAGTCAATCGGTATTTCGATACCAGCAATACCTAGTATCTTAAATGGTTCTTCGACAAGATTATTATGCCATATTGTTTCTCCACCAATTTTTATTGAAGACTCAAGACTTTGGTTTGCGGTGTCGATGTCGTCCCCATTGGAACTAGGATCTTAGTTCGATATAGCATACACGTTATATAACTCTTCAGTGTAAGCGGGTGAATTAGATGCTTTTAATTGATTTACCTGACACGATAGCAAAAAATAACTTCTTGTTTTACCCACTTCAAATATATTGATGAAATTACTACAACATGTTCAATACAAATGCAAAAAACTTACATATTTGAGAAACCAACGAGGAAACAATTCACGGTGCTTCTTTGCATATAGATGTGAAGGATAATCCCATTTCATCATTTGTTCATGCTCATCCAGGTAAATCATTGTCTCATCACAATTATTTAGTATAAACCAATGTGCAAGCTCCATGTCATTTTTCGTAAATGCCTCCCCTTGAATAGGTTCGCCAAAGGGTTGTGCGACTTGGACAAAAACAGAGGACAATTAATACCCGTGTGAACATCTTTTAGATGCATTTCACAAAATGTAAGGGACTCGTATACGACCCAAGCTTCTACAATGGATAATGGGCTAGGCCCTATTCTGTACACTTTTTTTAGGTCGCTGAGAAGCTTGGAAAAATACAAACAGCGTTAGCAAATAACTTAGATAAACACGTTGTATGACGATGAATAAACATTTGAATAACGAGTTTATACCTTTCGATAGGGTACATCAATCGATAGTTAACTAGTCTAGCAAGCAATGACTCATCCGGCAAGTGAACCATAACGTGGATTATACTTGTGAAGAAAGCTGGAAGAAATATTTGTTCGAACATGCAGAGGACTTGGACAATGTTGTGGCGTAACTGATTAATGTTTGATTTTCGCAACGACCTTACAGTCAATTGGGTATTTCCTATCTACATTACTATATTTTCTTTTCCTCCTATTTTGCATTTTATGTGGTTTTAAATTGTGAACTTATTGTACATGTGTCATCCTACAATACTCCTCACTATGGTTATATGGCATATATGCTTAATGTGTTTTTAAATTTTGGACTTGTTGGATACTCTTTACTCTTTTTGCATTTTATCATTCTTTTATTATCTTATCCATAGATTTCATACAAGTATAATTTTTTTGTAAGTGTCAATATGCACTTATTTACAAGATATAAAAGAAATTTACCTAAATCTGCCTAGGACGCCTAGGTGCTTGCATAGACCCACCTAGCCACCTAGGCGCTAGGTGCCAGCCCTCTGCTCGACTAACGCCTAGCATTTTTTAGAACCTTGTTGCTAGTTAGGGCCTAGTTACAGTTTTCCCGAAAGGACCGAAATCCAAACGATTAAGTTGTTCTAAAATTTGGTCACCGGATCACTTTCTAGGTCTGAGTTAAGGCTCTGTTTTGCCGTCGAACTCTTTGTCCTTTTCACACCACTCGTGATCCCAGCAACCATCTCCGATGACTAAGATAGAAAACTTTTTTAGCATGCCAACTAGATGTGATGTCATCCTTACAAACTGGACATGCAAAATAACATTTAGTGCTCCACCCGGAGACCATGGCATATGCTAGAAAATCATTTACTGTCCACATCACTGATGCCCACAGTGTGAACATCTTCCCAGTAGACTTATCGTATGTGCATATACCATTTTCCCATAAATCTTTTAGCTTATCAACCAACGGCAGCAAATAAACATCAATATACTTATCGGGATCCTTGCTGATCAAAAGGGTCATCATCATATATTCTTTCTTCATGCATTTCCAAGGTTGCAAATTATAAGGAAAAATGAAAGTGTAATTAAGTTGGGTATTTCCTAGCAAATGTATAGAGTAATTAAGTTGGTTATTCCTAGTCTTATGATTAATTGTAACATGCAAAGGTTGGAGCTTATGTTACATAACGAGCATGATTGATTAATGTTACACGACAAAGCTTTTTTCTGGTAAGAATCATTTGCATTCATATAGGATTTGTTTTCCTTATTTAAGATTGATTGGGTGTGAGATTCTACAAGTTTATACAAATCTGCATAGAGGCTTAAATAAGGCCAATCTCTTTGTTTATTAGGTAAAAGAGTTAACCTAGTATATAAAGGGTTGTGTTAGGAGTTTTACACGACACCTTTTGCACTCTAATGTCAAATGAGAGAGACAGAAGGCTGTTAGGTTCTTAGATTTATCTAGGTGATAGTCTGAGAGCATAACACATCATTCATTCATCATGGAACTTTGTGTAAGCTTTGCATGTGAGGAAGATCAACTTGCGTGAATTAGTGTTCGTCCAAGAGAAGGTGAAGAGGGTGTGTTCTACAAGACAAGATTATTTGATCAAGCTTCTTTTGTGGTGTAAGAAAGTATCAATTGAGTCCTGTATAAGTCCTTAAGTTTTTTAGTGAAATTGGCTATATGCCTTGAGGTTTTTCTCTCCTGTGTGGAAGGTTTTTTCCTAGTGCAAGATTTCGTACAAATACTTTGTCTTCGTTTATTTTCTTAGTTTGCTGTGAAGAACCAAGATTGAATCACATATCAATCCTGCATATTGCATTTTAACATTAATCCATCCAGGTTTACAATTACCAAAAAAAAAAAAATCGGCCAACTGTTGTGGTATTGGTTTAGAACCCATAAAGAATTGAATCTATTAGTGGAAAGTCCTAACCTAACATTACGAGTCTCAGCTGCAAAATCGAGGTACATCCGATAAAAATCTTTTTATGCCTCTCCATCTGCAGGATGTCTCATCATGTTATCATCTACCTGGCTTTCTTTATGCCATCTCATGTCACTTGCAATATGGGTCGACATATACAATCGTTGCAACCTCGGATTTAGTGGCAAATAATGCATAACTTTATGTGGAATCTTTATCGTTCTATTCTGTAATGTCATTTTGAACCTCGACTCGTTACAAATCAGGCATTTATCCAACGCTTTATTCTTCTTATAGAACAATATACAATTGTTTTTGCAGCATGAATTTTTTCATAACCCAATCCCAGACCATTCAACACCTTTTGCACACTTTTATGATCCTTCGGCAAACTATTGTCCTTTGGCAACATTCTCTTGATAACCCCTAAAAATATAGTCTAAGCACTGGTTGGAAATTCGATAATTTATTTTTCCATGCATCAACTCCACAATGGTCGTGATCACCAAATAGTCTTTGCATCCCGGTGGTTCGCACTTTTTAATAGTTTTTCATATTGTTCGAAAGCTTCATTGTCCATCGGTTTAGGCACATCATCATCTCCTCCCTCGTTCGTATGAATTGAGGGAAATGGAAAAGTGTCATTTATAATATTCATAACATGTTCGTTAAATCTACATTAGGTTCAACATTTTCCATTCGTGTCACATTTGACGACGAAGCATAGTCTAATTGTTGCCCATGGTGATTTCAAGTCATATATGTGTCCATCACATTTCTTAGTAAATGGAATCACACATTTTCAAAAGTCTCCTTTAAGGTGTTGTTACACCTCCTACATAGACACCGGATTCTAGTTGCCCCCGTGTTGTGTCTAGATGCAAACTCAATAAACTCATTTATTCCATCCAAGTATTCGGGTGAACATTTGGTCGGATTCTGTATCCATTGTCTGTCCATAATGTCTGCAAGCACAATAAAATTGCAATCAATACACAACTCTAACTAGATATTGTCACCTTATGCCTCCGGTTAAGGCCCTAAACCCATTCAAGAATGCACAGTTATGTGACACAAATTACGGCTCCATTGGATTAGATTTCGACGTGGGACAATTTTGGCTGCATCTCCCTACAGTTCTTCAAGTGGCCGATGTAGATATCAAAATAACCATTCGGCACTCGAAGAACATAAAGAGATGTAACCGAAATTCAACGATCGAAACCTAATCCTTTAACCGTAAACTACGAACAATACACCTCTAATTAACAAACAAATTAACAACCCTCATTAACAATTCACATCTAATTTGTTGTAAATTCAAATAACTCCTAATTAAAAAACAAACTATATAGCTCTAATTTTGTTGTTCACCGAGTGATAATTGTGCACACCAACCCTATACACAACAAATTTAATGGTGTTAGTTTGAATTCACAACAAACTTTTGATATATTTAGCGGAAACACTTACTGAATACAACAGTGAGGAAAGATGGCAGAGGTAGTAGCTGCAAAATTTGCAGTTTCTGCCTTTGCATCTGAGGAATTTGATTATAAAGATGAAGAATTTGCACAACAAACAAGCCGTTGCGTAAAACATATAGGTTCGAAACATGGCACCCAATATACCAATGTTTTTTACACCTTACGCGATGAATAATTCGTTGTGCAAAACATATGGATTCGAAATATGGCGGTAAACTTAACCTAGTTTTTTACGCCCGTTGCGCGACAAAATGTTTGTATTGCAAGCGTGTTTGTGGGAGATCATCACATAAATTTTATGCAACTAAGTTTTTGTCATGCAAAATTTATAGCGACAAACGAATACGTAATTGATTATAGTTATGAAGTTTACGTAAACATAGATCTTTAGTATCTATATTTACGTAAACTTCATAATTACAAACAAATATTCAATTATAAAATTATTCTTAAAATAATTGAAAACTTAAATAAGTCCAATACATAACATAGAATAAAACCTAATTAAACAATCAGCAGTAGGATAACTGTTCTGCATTGCTACACTAATCGCATGCGCAAACTCCACATATTTCGTCATATCACATGGTCCGGGGGGCATGCTCTGCTGTCAGTTTCTTTCCTCCATTCGAGCCCAAACCGCTGCTCTCCTATTGTCCTTATTATTTGCCATTAGGTCTATAAAAGAATGTGAAGAAAACTGGAACACAATCTGTGCTTATAAAGAACATGTAACACTTTATGCGACGAACTGTTCATCATGCGTTGAGGACTACAACCTTCATGCAGTGAACCTTTCGTCGTGCGAAGTACAAAATAAATACGAAGTAAATACACAATAAATGACACAACTGCAACACCATCGAGTATTGCTTTGCACAACGAAGTCTCATCCCTCAAAGCTCTGCGTGACCAAACTTTTTCGCGTAATTAAGCGGTAAATATGCAGTAAATACGACGACTTAAATGCTAACTCACCGTTTTACATTGTTTTTGTGCGATGAAATCTCGTCCTGCAAAGGTTAGCGACAAACATTTTGTCATGTAAATCCTTACGCGACGATCAGAAATATTTATTATATACCTTCTCGGGAACAGTTTCTTAAAATACCAATGTCAATATTATAGTACTTTAGAAATCTATTCTCGAGACGAAACAAAATAAATACAATCCATATAAATTTATTCTTCCAAATTAATAATAATTAAGTGTCATTATAAATAGACCAATAAAAAAACAATTCTAATCATCCGATGTTCCAGCTACTCCGTGTCGTTTTGTGTGACGTTCAACATCAAACTTCAACTCCCGGAAACGATACTTGAACACAACGTCGATGCACTTCATCAGATTTGTGTTACCCTTGTCAATGTCCCAATCAGGTTGATATGCAAAAATAAATAAATTATACATACTGCTAACACATCGTGTTACATTTGTGTTACATAGTGTTAACTAATTAATAATTTACACATACTGCTGACGCATCGATCATGAGTCATGACCATCTTTATCTCCTCTGGGACGTCTTTCCAAGACTCCTAATTCACTCTACATTGGTCATGCACCAATACCCCGATGCCATCCCTAAACTTGTTCACTATATCCGACTTCTCATATCCTACTAATTTTGCGTAAGTGATTCGGTAGCAGCTTTTAGCAGAAGAAATGTATCGAACTCATGTCGCAACTCTCTTTGTTTTGTTGTCTAACAACAAAATAAAAACTTATATTAGTCTACTCAAATATTTAATTAATTTACACAACCAACAAAATTTAATACGTATTACCTTTCTCAAAACCTTTGCCTTGAACTCTCTTTGATGAAGGACCACCAAAGTCTGCCATCGCGTATTAAAAAACAAACAAAAAATTGGAATAATAATTCAGTGAAAGTAAAGAGTTTTCAGATTGAATTGTGTTGAGACTAAGCGAAATATTGGTCGTGCAAAGTGACACACGATGCATCTATTTTTGGCACCAAAATACAGGCATTCGTGCATTTTATGTGAACCTTTGCGTGACGAAGGGTTTTTTTGTTGTGCAAAGTGGTTTTGCATGACGAAAGATTGCGTCGAGCAAGTTATTTGTCCCATTAAATTATTTCCAACGATGTTGCGCGACAAAATTGTATATTTGTCGCGCTAACCTATTTTGTGCAACGAGTTTCCTTTCCTCACATAAAGTTTGGTCGCACAAATAATTTTTTTTCTACTAGTGTGAGACGGAATCATCAATTTTTTTTTTGAACAAAAAGGGAATCGTTGTTTTATTTTATTTTTTGAATGTTAGAACTGCTTAATTAGATTTCCTTTGTAGGTGTAATTTGTTGCATTTGGTCACTTAGAATTTCAGTGCATTTTGTGTGTGTGTTCTCTCATTATTTTCTTCATATGTAGTTTGACTATTTTTTTTATTTTTGTTTTTTTTATAAAAAGAAAAAGGACTTTCAAGGGCAGGGAAGACTCACAGAGGCGTTTCAACCTCACTTTGGCCACTATTGTGTGATTCACCAGCACCAGGAATCGAACCCAGAACGTGACATGTGAAGTACGGGCCTGTAATTCATCCCCAACCATTGGGCCACCCCGTGGTGGTTCAGGAAGATGAAAGCAATTAAAATACATTTACTAGGACATGAGTTTCTTATTACTTGTAAAATTATAGAAAGAGAAAATTTTTATTTGAACTCATATAGTTTCACTCTATACTCAACTTACTCTCTACACTCATATTATTTTTAATCAAACTATCAAAATTGTTTAAACCAAAATTTACTACCTAAACTACCCTCACAAACCTAATTCAATTTGAAAATTTCTCTTTATATCCATTTAAACCCAATTCATGGCAGTTGGCAATCCATCCTACTGGTTAAGGTTCTTGGTTGATGGGAAAGCTAGAGAAAAAAATAGAGAGAGAGAAACAGATGAGCAGTTGGGCGGGCGACAAGAAAAGGGTGGTAGCGGAGGCAGAAACTACCTTACAGTTGATAGAGTTGGGGTACGATTTGATGGTGGACTTAAAGCTTAATTGCTTAAGTGTTCAAGAGACAGCAGCATCATTAGTTAGGGATTGACACCCGCCTTCGAACCTAGAACCAAATGGAATCATGCTTCGGCACTAATCCACTAGGATAGGAAAAAGGTCAGCAACAGGTTTGGAAACAAAAAGTATTGGGTTTATTGATTTTTTTATTTTGAATTTTATCTTGTACTTGATGGTAATAACACAACAGGGTAAAAAAGACAAGTAAAATATACTTACAAAATTATATGAGTTCAAATAAAATATCCTTATAAAATTGAAGTACTAAATAGGGGTGGGCACGAGTCCAAATTTGGAGGAATCAAACTGGACCCATTTGGAAATGAAACGGGCCAATGCAGAATGTGACACACTCCTAACCCGAAATATCCATCTGGACTCCGAATCGAGCCGTGCTGGTCGACACCAGAAAGGTGATGAAGCCATAAAGTGTAGTGATGTGGAAAATATGAGTAAATTTAAACCTATAAGTGACTAAATGCAAGAGTGCATATGTGAGCGGGATTGAACCCAATCCACACGTGCTGTTATAGTATAAGTACAATAAAAGTAAAATAAGAATTATACCATTGAAGGTAATCTCATATACCAACATTTGCCAAGAATCCCCGTCGACACAAGAGCTCTGCCACTAAAACCTGGTGGGGGGAAAAACAAGGGTGAGTGGGCCTAAAAATAAAGCTTTATAAAACCTTTTTAAAAAACGTAATAACCCTTCGCTGTAAAACATGTATAGTTTCCAAAAATTGCATCCTAGATATAATATGAAAATACTTATTGTAAATTGTAAACCGTAATATCTCGAGAATGCAATAGTTCACAATATTTCGTAAGTAAACACGTAACATCCGGTAATCACAATATCTCGAATAAACAAACATATACTAACAAGTACTCATCGACGTATGCTGATACACGAGTTCATGCAGATGTATTCTGACATGAACAGGTGTAAAGTCTAGTCTTAAGTGTTTAGCTTTCCTTGTTAAATATTGTATTTGTGTACCACATGCTCAATTTAGTTTTAGACTACATTCTCTGATTATGGGATGCTGCCATGGGATTAAACGTTTCATGCATGTGTATTTCATATATGTATTTGTGTTGCATTCTGTCTAGTATAATTGTCTAGTTAGTTTTGCGCTCTGACTTCCAGATGTCTAGGCATACAAATTAAGACAGCCTACATGGCTGATTGACACAATTATGTTGGTATTTAGTTTCTGGCCATTGATCTGCTTAGATCTCTTTTGTAGCCGACAAGTGTCCTTAGGGCAAGTTGGTTGATGGAAAATTAGATTTCCTTGGGTATATTTGCTTCTAGGGTTGCAGGTTGTTCTTTGGGGGTTCAAAATTTATTTCAGAGAAAGAGAGAGAGTGCTTTCAAATCTTTGAGCTTGCCTTTTCTTCATTTATGGAACCATAGCTGCAAAACCAACTTTATGCATTAAACACCTAATCATTGTATATTAGGGTTGCATTGTTTTAAGGTTTTGAATTAAGTTCTTCGTCTGGTTTTAAGCTTTAAATCCACTTTTAGACCAAGCTTTTGGATTCAAATTAGATTCTTCCTTTAACTGTTTGATTGGAGAATCTGACTAGTCGTTAGAATCCAGATTTTATATGCATATCATAACATCATATCATTTCGAGATTTGAGTTGATATTGGTGCCACAAGGTGAAGAGTTCAGGATGAGTTGCCACTTAGTGAAGGCCGAAAGAGTTTATCTCATATAAAGTAAGGTTGCACAAAGGTAAAGCTGCTCCGTAGATGGGGATCTAAGAATTGAGCTTATATGGTCTTTGTATGAACTTTGTTTACACTAGTGGATTGGACTCAGTGGAGAGTCCTAGGTTTTTTAACCCAAATGTGGGTTTTTCCAGCAAAAAACATCCCGTGCAATTTATCGTTTTTCAAGTTTACTAATCTTACTCATTGCTTGTGATATATGTTCATCATTATTGGCAAATAGATAAGTCCATGCAACTAAGATTGTCAGAGCTAAATTGTGCACTGAACTGGATCTCAGTTAACTAGGAACACTTCAGTAACCGAGCCTTGAATTGATGACTTCCGCTATGAGAAAACTAACATATCTGATCTTAGTTGATCAATGTTGCTGACTAGTCAGACAAGCACGTATATAGATTTTAAATTGCAAGTTATTCCACCTGGTACCAATTTCAATAGGACTGGGTGTAATAATGATTTATGCTATAGTACTACAATCATGTGAAGATTGGTGCTATGCGCGTCACGTACGAGTCCTAATTGCCTATAGCAATCTAGGACATGACTGGTATCTACAATGGATCCAAAGTAAGCGTATCAGTGCGATGTGAACATACACATGAAGATTGGCCCTGGTCCGAGCGAGTACAAACATTAATGTATCATGCATGATGAGCAGTAATATAACTATGATCATGCTATGGAAATTTCGTAATTCACAACCATAAAATAATAATATTCATGATTGTAAATATAATTAAGGCATCCCATAATAGTATGCATACCTATGCATCCTGTAGAACGTAGCATAATTTCATAAATTCCATCAATGCGCTAATTTTCATAAACGTTAATCTAACTAGCCATAATGTAGAAACTTCTTTATTAAATATATAAATGGAAACTAAATAATTAGATAATATTTAAAAGTAAAGGCCCACTCACAAATCATATCGTCGAGTCAAACCCGCTTCCTGGGCATCAAAGATCCTTGCGATGCGTTTCACCTAGAAACGAAATCATTTACGTAAATATATAGTGTACTAATGTAAATTCATGTATTCGTACAAAGTACGGCTAATAAAGAAACTATTTTAAAACAGTCAAATTTAAAAAAAAAAAACAGACGGCATATTCGGGTTCGGTGCATCGAGAAACCTAAGGAGAGACCTCGGGATCCTCCATGCGTCGCCACAAGCAGCCACACGCTGCACTCATAGCCCACCACGCTCGCCCACACTCCTTCTTCACAAATTTCCAGATTTTGCAGGTTTTTTTTTCTCCAACTTCCAAAGCTTATTCCGAGCTCAATACCTAACCATTTTCAATGTTCTACCTATGGAATTGAAGCTTGTAATGAGGATAATAGAATCATACCAACACAGAGCCAAAACGTGGCCGGAGACGGTTGAAAAACAGCCTAATGGCCATGGTTAAATTTTCAGAAATCTGGGGAAAAACTCCCTGAGATGCTTCCTGCATTAAATCACCCCCAAAACATACTTTTAAGGTTGACAACATTATCAGGAGTTCAAAATAAGAAGGATTTGAGGTTGGGGGGGTCCCAAGGCTCACCATGATCGAGTTGTCACGGTTCGTCGGAAAACATGATGCTGGTGATGGTTCTTGGGCTCAGGGAAGATTGAGTGATGTGAAGGAGAAAGGAGATAACACACAGATGGTGGTACTGGGTAGTTCATCGTGAATCTTGCCGACGACGGTTCTGCAGCTGTGCATTTTCTGCGTTTACAGAACAGAGAAATGAGAGGGAGTTGAGGATTTTGAAAGAGAACACTTGAGGTCATAAGGATGGTGGTAGGTTTACTGTTTCACAGAGGAATGACGGTGTTGGAGAGAGTTAAGGAGAAGAGTGAGTTAGAAAGGTGAGAGAGTTAGAGATAGAGAATCCGATAAATTGCGAGACACGGGGGAGAGGGGAAAGAATAGGGTGTGGGCCCAACTGGCTCACAAAACTACTTGCACCCACACGTCCGTATCGACGAGAACTTAAAGAATATGGTAAAATAATAGCTCATACACGTTACGAAATGATGGTCAACGAAAGTTAACAATCTCGCATCTAGAGGCATTTTGGTCAATTCATACATTTAAAATTAATAAAATCGTAAAATTAGGGATGAGTCGTCATAATTTCAAAAATGGAACTGTACCTAACCAAGCCCTTTTTAACGGGCCGGTTCCTACAGGTTCATGGGTCCAAATTTTTTTTTCTTCTCAATTTTGAAGGTAGAAGCGTTGGTCGTCGATCTGAACTTGACAGAGATTATTAGTTTTGAGATCTGAGGACGTAGAAGGCGACATTAAAAGGGCAAGGGAGAAAGTTTTGGAGTCGCACAAATGAATAAAGAGAGAGAAAGAGAGAGAGCGAGATTAGTTGTTGATATGATTCGACGAAGTTTGTGAGTTTTGAGATTGGAGGCGGCGAAAGGCGATGTTGAGAGAGCGAGGGATAAGGATTTGGAGTTGCAGAAGAGAAAAGAGAGAGAGAGAGAGAGAGAGAAAGAGAGAGAGAAAGAGAGAGGGCGTGTTGCAACCTCTTGAAGTCTCGCAATTATCAAAATCGGGAGAAGGCAAAAGGTATACATGAGTGGGTGGGGAGTTTAAGCTAACTTTCAAACGTTGTGTAAATTCATCATGATGCTTTTCTAGCTGCTAGGACTTGAACAAGTTTTAATTTGTTCATCCATGATTTTGATTCTGCAACATAATCAAGCACACTGCAAAATCGTCATCCTTCGTCATGAGAGGTAGAGCCATCATAGGATGAAGTAAATCACTAATATATGTAGCAACAGTCCGAGCCAGGGCATTGTTGCCTCAGTTTTTTGGGCTCACCCCGCCTCGCCTCGTTTTGTATACATAAATTTTGGACATGTCCCGTACCCCCTTGAACCAAGTGGATTCGCCCTGACCGTGGGTCCAGAACTTGTTTGCCTACCCTCAGTACGAAATGGTAGACATAAAGGGTTCTTATAAAAAAATAGAATAGAATAGACCGATACATGAATTTATTGGAATAGATGGACAAATAATTAGCATTTTAACAACATTTAGGAGGTCAAAAACACATTTCAAGTTTCAAAGATATTTTCGGAATTTTATTAATTTTTCTTCGTATCTAGGATTTGTTAAAACTATTTAAACAACTTTTAAAGTTTTATTTCAATTATTTAAAAAAAGTTTTATTTCAATTATATCATATTATTAAACTGAAAATTGAAAGTTTCTCTCAATCGTACCATATTATTCGTAACCATTAACAACTAATTGACCTTATGGATATTAATTAGCACTATAATCCATGCATACTGAGAAAGTTACATAGCATAAGTGAGCTTCATGAAACAAATTATTAAAGGTGGTGGGTAAGATTACAACTAAAAACATGCATTTTTTTTATTTGTCATGATAAACACACTCTTTATCACTTCAATTAAAGAGGCATAATTTAATACAATTTTTTATGTGGCCATAAAGAACTGTAAATTGGCTTAATTAGTAATTTAGTAGGTAGGATGTCATACTATCACTAAATGATAACCGTAACAATTCCTCACAAGAAGATATTATATAAAATAAAACAGAAGAAATGATAGGACTTGCAGTTAGCATGCCACAAAGCTACACAGCCATATCTACAAGTTTCAGATTCTTATTATTTATTTCAAAGACAGAATATATAGTTAATTCTCAAGCAATGCTCAACTGAAAGGCTGCGCAATTGTGCAATTAAATTAATATATACCTAATTTGACTGGAAAGCTGATGCATGCATGTTCATCATATCCCAATTCCCACACATACATATACCCACAATTAACCCCAAAAAAACAATTAACAAACAGCTGGCAGTTCCTAGCAGCTTCAAATTATGCAAAATATGGGAATGAATCGATCGGTTCAGATTTGGCAGGTTTAAGCATGGAACTAACGTCATATTATTGATATAAACCTTCCATGGATATGCTAATTTTGTTAGTGCTGCTGTGTATGATTGAGAGTGTACATTAATTAGACAGATTGGACACAGTTTAGAGAATGTTAATCACGATCAGCCTCAGATTAGAAAGAGGTATAACCACAAATTAAGGTAGCTAAACTGTCATTGTCTTAATTGTCTCAAGTCACTAAGCATAGATAATTTTTAATTTGAAATATCGCGATCAGTTGGAGAATGGCTATGTTGGTTTGTTGTGATTAGACTTAATCACCACTGAAAAGCCAACTAACTGTACTTGACTATGTATAAAACACTGTTATTTTATAGTGGTTTAATAGGTGTTGGTTATTGTACAAGGCATGCATGAAACAAGAAGTTACAGGGGAAGGTCCAACAAATAAATTCTTATGGGTTACTTCATCGTTGTGTTGGATAACACGTCACACTTTGTCTAAGAACCCTCTCTTAACTAGTTGGTTGTCTCAAAATTCGTTTCCGTTTAAGACCCTTCTCACATATAACATAATTAATATGATAGCATCTTCATCACCTATTGATTCATTCTCTCTTATTCTCTAAAAAAAACCTTCTAGGAGGTGGCATTTGCTAATTAATAAACATAACAAATGCTTTTGTGGTTACTTGGTTGAATTTGTTTAGATATCATTTTATTATATGCATTTCATTTCACAAATATGAAGTGAATGAAAACATGAGATGGAATAAAAAAGAGTATTGCAAACACAAATTTATTCATAAAAAGTAACAAACAATATTGACCAATCTACAATGACACATATCATTTGATAAACTACTATATATATGCAAGGGTTAATTCTTGATATGATATTCACTCTCAATGCGTTCACTCATGTTTGGTGTCATTGAAGCCAAGTACATGAACAATATATTCATAAAGGATAGATGCTAGTAGCCTTCTCACTTAACCCTTCTCAATTTACGTTCCCAACACTTCTTTTCTTCTTGCAATGTTACTTAATGATAATTTCTAGGCCACCAAATTAATGCAAAAAATCAACCAAATTAGAAATTGTTGAATCATCTGATTAATGTTCTCAGAATTTGATTTTAATGTTTGCATGAAAACTAAGGTTTCTCTATTTATTAGATAATTGTTATATGAATAAATAATTTCATGTTCAGTTTATTATTATATTTATTTTTCTTTTTTGCATCGTTAAAGAATAACTTAAAAACAAAATAAAAAAATTCGGATCAACGTGCAACATTGCATAGTGAAAATGAGAGTTTGAGAAAGTAGAATAATGAGAAGGTAAGTACCATTCCCCTTCATAAAATACATTTTTTCAAAAAGTTTGCTAGCATTCCCCTCCATAAAAATATATTTCTTTAAAATCTAAGCATTATTCTGGCTGTTATTAGCTGCGCCATGTTATTCATGTTACAAGTCCAAATCAGTTTATGTAGAATTGTTATGAGAATTTAATAAAGCCAACGTGCAATAAAATCTTGAGCAACCATGCATGTAGCAAAATGCATTCAATGAGGACAACAAAAGGGTAAGAATTAGAAAGGTATGGGTCTACACAAGGCAAAAAGTAGGTTTTGTATGATGTGGAACAGTGGGTGCATCGATCATGCATGCATGTGTAGAAAGTTAATTTGATTATATAGTCAAAGTGGTTTGTTGAAATCTATTTTTTAAAGGGTTGTTGGTTAGGAATTACTCTGTGTGTGTGTGTATGGTTGGAGAAATTATAAGGTTGGGTTGCTTGTATGGATTTCTATTGGGAAGGTGAGAGAAAAAGGTAAATAATGGTTTTCATATAAAGACATTTGAAGATGTTTGGCTGTGCAAGTAACTGAAATGCTTTGCATTTACTGTTTGAAAGCCCTTTCGAACCCTTCCGTATATGCAGCTTCTTACAGATGTTAGTATTGAGAGAGAGAGAGAGAGAGAGAGAGAGAGAGAGAGAGAGAGAGATGGTAGTCTAGCCCTAACGGTCTATTTTGATGGAGGAGACAGACATGCATATTGGGAAGTTGGTATATGCACCTCAAAAACAGCAGAAGATGACCTTTCACAACAGTTGCGGTGAAGATTAATGAGTTGAGAAGCAGCTTCGATGAAGAATATCATGAATACCTCATTATACCTGTATTGATTTGCAATTTGTGATTGATCAAATTATCATTATTTACAGTACAAGCGATCCTGATATTGTTTTTCGACCGTTTAGAGGGTGGGTTCACAAAATATCCTTCAACCATCAAGTTATATGAAAAATCATATATTTCTTTTAAGATACAACAAGTTATCTAACACTAAAAGGGTGAGGGATTGAGGTAAACTACATAATGAGTTTGCCATATAATTTAGCATCGAATGCGTCATCTATGTATAAGAGCCAAACATAAGACTGCTTATTTACAAGAAGAGATGAATGTCACTAAATTGTAGTACCAATCAGCGAAAAAACATTTCAAATGTGGACTAATTTCACTTCTATAAGAAAATTAATAATGTCAATAACATGTTTTACGAGTCATTCAATTATTATTAATTTTTTCAGGTAGCCTTTCAGTCAAATATGAGAACTCAAACTAAGACATAAAAAAGACATCACTTGATGATTTGAATTTTTGGGATAAAGCTATTTGAAATTCAGGTCAGAGTGATTTTCTTTTTTATTGTATTGGTAAATGGCTGTACAAGGGTTCCAATTTGTCATATCTATGCTATTTTCACTTCGAGAAATAATCCGAGCGTTGTTACAGTCCTATTAGATTAGGAATGTGATCGTGTAAATCCTATCATATATGGGATATCCTTATGGGATTCTACCATATCACTTATACTAGATATTATCCTATTAGAGTTGTAATCTTATTGGGGTAAGGATTTAACATTCCCTACTACTATAAATAAAGGCACAATGGGGTGATACATCACACACCTCACAATTACACATCTCTCTCTTCTCTCTCTATGCCGCACCCCCTCTCTCTTTTTGGCCTCCATAATTATTTAGTAAATTATGTCTACAACACGTTATCAGCACGCTTTTGACACTGCGCTAAAGAGAGTTTATTCTTCAATCAGGGAAGTATTACATTTTAATCATTCTTTTTATGATTAATTTATTGAATTAATCTACATGCTATTGATTTAATTTAATTTTACTATATTAAAAGTGATACAACGCATTGGGGATGCATGGCTTTCAGAGAAGGATTTTCTACAAATTCAAAAGCTCAGTTGTTTTTTGCCAATCAGGTTCTTTTAAAATAAAATAAGATATTTGAAACGACCATGAAGCATGAAAACATTCCCCATGATGCATGAACCCCATACATTTATATTTACTTTCCGATATATTTATTGTATATGCTTCATATATTTGTCAATATAATATGTTTCATGCATTACGCAATTTTCGTTATGTGGAATTTCTGAGTCAAAGCATCGAAATAAATAAGAAGCAATTAGGGGTTTTCAAACCCTAGCAAAAGTCGAAATTTTTTTTTTGGGTTTTTTGCGGCATAAGCTGCGGCTCACCATCGCGCCACCATTAGCATCACTGACCTGAGCCCAGCCACTGGCCTGCAGCCCAACCACATGGAGGACCTTGGGATGACATCGTTTGACATCTAGACCACACGATAACAGCCCATTGGCTGTGCTGCGCAAGCAAGACACACCAGGCCCTCGGCCTGGTAAGGTTTCCTCGGGCGTCCAGCCCGACCCAACTCGAAAAGAGGCCTATAGCTTTCTTGGATCTGTCTTACCATGTTTGTGGCCTAAAAATTAGAAGCCCCATACAACTAGGCATTTGTCCTCAAGCCCAGGCATGCCTGTAGCAAGCCAAAAGCCTGCTGGGCTTTGCCCAAGCCTTCAGCCCAACTCGCCAGTAGCCTATGCTGCTGAGCTTGCCTTCCCCTGGCCCAAAACCTAAAAGCCAGCTTCAACTAGGCTTTCTCGCACACCCAGGCTAGCCATGTGCTGGGCCTATTCCATTGTGCCCTATTTTGGCCCAAACCAGTAGCCCATACTATTGGGCTCAACCTAGACCCACGACCTTGAGGCCCGTATACAGCTAAGCCACAACCCTTTTTTTGACCTAATGCCTGTTCGTGAACTACAGCCAGCCCAAATACGGCTAAGTCGCAACCCTTTTTTGACCTAATGCCAATTTTCGGCATTCCTGCGTTATAAATCATACCCATTTAATTTTGGGGTATTTTAGTTTACGTTAATTAATTTTAATATAATTGTCACTTGGCCTATTGCCAACCGAAGTTAATATGACCAGTCTGTCGTTACTTTGCTTCCACAATCGACCTTGTTTAGTCTCAATCTATTGAATCAATTAAAAGTGACCACTAGTCCATTAATCTGACAATGAATCCAAAATTATTGACCTGAAGATCACTTTTGGACATTAATGATTCAATGTTTATTTTTCTATTTTGAACCGTTGACATCATTTCGTAGTCCCGAAGCTCTCATACTTGAGTTCCTGAAGTAACTCAAATCCATTACACTTAAATCAACATATTGTATTCTGTGTTCTTGCAAGAACCTCTCTTTTATGAACTAAACTTTCATAAACTAAATTGAACTTGTAGTTTCAAATTTAGTGCCTTTGAACCTGAAGTTTTCATAAAACAATACACCTATAAAAACCTGAATTTTTCATGTATACCATGTCTTAGAACCCAAATGTTCTAACTTTGATGCTTATGGATATTTTATTTCTTATAGCATTATTCATAATCTTGTTCCCTCCATTCAATGGATTGTCGAATCATCACAAGTTCAATCTCATTGATTTGGACGTTTCTAACATAAAAGACTTTATGTGGGTACAAAATGTGAATCTTCACTTGACTATCAAGAAGCTAAGAAACCATTGTAGCCAACAATAGCACAGAAGAGTTAAATAAGTCTCTGCCATGATCTTCATTCGAAGACTTATGCCTGAAGCACACCATGATTACATGGCTCTTTGGCTCGCTCCTATGAACTGTTTAATCATGTAAGACATTGCCTAAAGCACACCATGATTACGTCCATGAATGAGTACGATTATGAAGTTTATAAATCCGATAGAATTTTGACTCGAGAATACTTTTTCTCGTCCTTTCATGTTTCTAACTCGCTTCTGAGGCAGCAGTGTAGAGATTGAAAGTTTACCAAATTCTTGAATCTGATTACTACCATAAATGTGAGAAAACGGTATATACTCAACTTCGGCTAGAGTCTATCGAATAATGGTGCCTTGCTTCCGCAAGGATGCACCGAAATGCATGATCTTCTTCAGCAGAGGTGCACCAAATGGTATTGCTTTACTTCGGCTAGAGCCTACCAAATCCAATTTCAGGTATGTCTCTCTCACAATCCAATTTCGAGTTTGCTTTTAAAACATATGGTAGAATCAGGGCCTGCCAAGGTGTGGCATCATGCCCGAAGCGTGATCCTTGGCATCTAAGACCTAAAACTTCAAGAATAGGGGATAATATTCTTGAACTTCAACCCTGCAGAATCTACTTCCATCTCGATGGAATAGATCATTGGTTATGCACCTGTTTATGCTCCTACCAATTTGAGGAGTACCAATATCGTAGTTAATATGTGAAACTAATTTTGCTCCATCGACACCTTTGGAAAAGTAGAATTTTGACACGAATGACTTATTGGCTGAATCCCCTTAGTAATTTTGATTTACATTGTGAACATTTTTCTATGTTTTTGGATTCCAGTTTGGTGTTTGTTTTAGCTATGGATTTTATCAATATTGTCCTCGAAAATGAGTTAATTGAATCATGTTTCTTGTATACATGTGACCGAATTCAATTAAACACGTGATTAGGTACGAATGTGGGAAAATTAGTTATCTGGATGAATGCGATACTACGCACACTAACTTTACACCTAAATCACATATCTAGTAACGACTTTAGGTCTATCTAACTTGATTAAGAGAATTGGCACGCTCCTCGTTGTATGAATGGTACAACATTACCATTTAAGAGACCTTATATTCTCCCCATTCCGGAAGAATGTTGTTGAGTCTTAAGGATATTCGAGCGAACAATGATCATGAATGAAACCATTGAAGAAAATAGAGTGGAATAGCTTTGCACCACCTCAAAAAATGAGTCTGAAGCTTTGATTTGGGGCCAATGGGCTGTTTCCTAGCTTAGAACACGCCACATGTGGCCGGCTTAGAACCTGGTGATTGAGTAGTTTTTGGCACAACCATTTGGGACATTTAGGTCGAACAATGATGCCACGACGCATCTCTTTACCCAAAGTAATGATGTTGTGCTTACAAGCACACTATGCAAAGCTTGTTCGTTAGGGAAATTGATTTTCTAAATCATCCTTAGCAAAGATACGAAATGACTCTCTTTTTAGAGTGGATTCAAGGGAATATATGTGGACTAATCCAACCAAAATGCAGACCATATAAATACTTATGGTTTTGGGTTGATGAATCGACAAATTAATCACATGTTTGTCCACACACATTGCTGCTAAAACTTATAGCCGATTTAAGGGTTCACCACTCTACTTATCCCATAAAGTCTGGAAGACTTGATAATGTCGGAGAGTTTATATCGAAGGTCTTTGATAAGATTGCATTTCTTTTGGGTTTATAATTGGACATCGAATTCCCATGTTCACCCTAAAAATAGCCTCGTAGAGTTATCATAAAGTGCAATTTAATTGATCGCTCGAACCTTGGTGACAGCACCAAGCTTTCAGTTTCTGCCTAGGGCTATGGAATCTTATACGCAGCTATGTTGGTCTACCTTGAGGCCCATTGCCACCTAACCTATTTGATGTTACAGTTGATTACTAGGTTTGAACGTGACGTTTCTTACTTACGCATTTAGGTGTGCATTCTATATGCCAAGTTGCGCCACTGCAACGTATCAATATGGGTCTTCATAGAAGGTTGTAAATCTTTGTCGATTATGATTGTCCTTCATAATAGCTCTCTTATAGCCCTTGCAAGCAATCTCTTTACCGACCATTTGCAGATTATTACTTCAATGAGACAATCTTCCCACTATTAGGGGGAGATAAGAACGTCAACTTTCCTGTAGAACGACGTGAATTTTCATGGACGTTGCCCACTATGTCTCATCTCGATCCCTGTACCACACAAGTATGATAAGCAAGTGCGATGTATTCTAGCTTTCAGAATGTTGCTTAAGACGCATTCCTCTGATCTAGCTAAAGTGACGAGATCATATATTAGCTACAAACATGCCTGCAAGGATAAACGTACTTAACGGACTTCGCGGCAACATCCCTGAAGGTTGTGCCGCCTTTGCTAGATGATTCGATACAGCGACGGATAACCGATCAATCTATCTCAGCCTAAAGCACGATAGATCACTTAGTTTATAGGATTCACTTCCCTAGAAGAGGAAGAAGACAACACACAATGAATCCATACTCGATCGCTGTCTCAAATGATTTCCATCTCATGAGATAAATCCTGATTACTCTCGAGACTTGAAGTTCTTGGTCTATCATACTAGTTTGGATGAGATAATGGAATTGGAATGAGACTATTATTGATGATATTTTCACTTATATGGTAACTACTGACTTAAATGAAAAACGACGATATTGAATCGTGAATAGTACCAGAATTGACTTTTTAGTGTAAAAATGTTATTTTTCGTTAAAGTGAACATTATCATGAGTTTTTCGTTAAAGTTCCATTTTTTTAATACAAGCGATACTCAAATTTGAAAATACACCAAAGTAAGGGGGGGGTTTGAATCCAATACGCAGTTGTTAAAAAATAAGACTTTTTAAACAATGTACTTAATTACATGAATATTGTTTAATAAAGGGAAAAATTAGAATCTAATTTGCCATCAGGCTTTAATAAAAATACAATAAAATCAACTTTGTTCAAGGACGACATTCTAATTTTCTTGTTTCCGGAGACAACGTAATTTATGATCCACAAAATGTTATGAAAATGTACCTAACCAACCACCATGGTTAACCATCACTTACAACAATGTACCTTTTAAAGGAAACTACAACAATGTACTTAGTTACATAAACAATGTTTAATAAAGGGAAAAAAAATTAAAATCTAATAGCTTTAATAAAAATAAAATAAAATCAATTTGTTCAAAGATGAGATTCTAATTTTCTTGTTTTTGGGTGACAATGTAATTTATGATTCACAAAATGTTATGAAAAGATTGAACCATATGCATACGTATACATATTGTATTTCATACAATTATATTCTTACACTAAGGTGTGTAAAATGAATTAGTATCAAACTCGTTATTCACAAGATTTGAACTTAAGATCTCTTACTTATAAGTGAAGATAAATATTACTAGATCGTATTATTAAGTAGTATTGGTTAAACAAAATTTGTTAAATATAAGTAATATAAAATGAGAAAAATTGGGAAAACCATAGAATATGTCTAGAGTTTCGAATTAAGGAACCAAAGTTGTGCAAACCTTTAATATGTTTTACAGTTTCAAATTAACGAGATTGTCAAATGTCAACTTTAGGAGAATACATTCAATGGAGACGCCAAGATGGTAGTGTCTCAAACTTATCTCATATTGTCATATGTTTTAATTTTCTTGCATGACTTCACATGAGCAATTTTGGACACTATCACTTTGGTGTCCCGTTCATGTAAATCCTTCCTAGTCATTAGAGCCTAGAAAAATCATTTGTACAGTAGCTAATTAATTGATAACCTAGTTTACGTAAACCCTAAAGGCTAGCTGGGCAATATATAGTCAACTAATTGTGGTTAGGTTGTGAATCCACGTGGGCCTCGTTTAGCGCTAAACACAGTCTACTTATAAAATACGCTTCGGATACAATTTTTTTTGTATCATATTTGTGTACGATGATTAGTATATGTTATGTCAATTAATAAATGGTACACTAATGTAGTATAAAAGTATGATCTCTCTAACATTACTCATCTACTTATAGATAAATTTGGACAACATAAATATTGCTACTCTAGTTGCACCGTCTAAAAACCCTTTTTCTACTATTTCCTTCATAAATTTTTTTTACAAATGATAGTATCTACATTGAGGGGTGGGGGAGTACGCTAAGGCTTACAATGAGTTTACCATAATATGTGGTTTAACTCCACATTTAGCGAGAATCAAACATAAGACCTTTCACTTACAAGTGAAAAAGAATACTACTAAATCATAATACTAAGTGGCTCCTCCATTCAATAATTCACATTTAATATATATATGACTAAGAAGATCCCCATCGGATCTTAGAATCGCACATATCAAAATATAAAAAACTATGAGCAACGAAAAAAAATAAAATTCATAAATTGTTTACAAGACTGATAATGAGCATATCCTGGTGAAGGAAAACCATATGATGTCAAATTTCCTTCACGATAAATACGTCTTAGAGAAATTTGTGGAATTTGTTGGAGTGGGAACCATATCCGTTGATACTGAAGAAACACTCCATGGGACCTGAATCTTCTTTTGAATTGTTTGTATTTAAAATCTTCGAAATCTTCTTTTATGATGACTCCTTCAAGTTTTATACGAACCACTCAGTGAAGAGCTTGTTTGAGTACTGAAGGTTCTGCTTGTGAAACAGAAGAAAAACTTACTGTTAAAGAACTATATTGGGCTTTTAGAGATAGTGGTTTTGTCTTCTTCTTCTTCTTCTTCTTCTCTCTCTCTCTCTTTTTTTTTTTTTCAAATAGTAGAGTTGTCAGTGATGGTGATTTGTATCTTATATTACCGTCCAATTTTTTTTTAACTTACATCGTTTCAATTAAAAAAAAAAAGGTAAAATTTTTTAGGAACTCCAAACCTATAATGCGATGAGCTTTGATGAATTAGTTTTTTTTCGGTTGTACCTCAAACATTGCCACATAATGTTATAATTCTACTCAAATGCGATGAGTTTTAATGAATTAATTTTTGAGATAAACAGATGTTGAAAGAGGAAAAATGCGAACCAAAGACCTTGAATACAAAAAAATAAAATAAAAATAAAGAAAAACTTAACTAACTACATTACAAGTCATTTTCATTCACTCACTTATATCTAAAAATTTAGTTTTAGAACTTCAAACTAAAAAATAAATAAAAAAATAAAAAAACAGGAAACAAGGTATTACATGATCGGATGGACTTGTTGGATTGGTACATCCACCAATTGCCACCACCAATTACAATTGCACACTGATTTCACACCCACTAGGTTCTTAACTGATGTTTATGTTTTCATTTGAGTTATCGTTTGAATGGAACGAATTATGGACAAGGGCAGACGGTTTACCCATACTTTTCTTGATGTTGTAATTGCACGGCATTATTGGCCTCAGACTAAAAACTCTCTTTTTAATTTTCCATGAAAAGAATCAACATTAACAATACAAAAAAGAATCATGCTATATAAACTTGTATTTAGAAGGGGTCATATAACTATTGAACTTGCTCAATTTAATAAGGCATCTACGTACCATGTCGTCTAATAGAAATATACTTTTTATATACCCATAAGAGTAATGTAACTATCAAAGCCTGCTTTAAGAATATGTGTTAAATTTTTCTAGTCGTTTTCAATATCCAATTAAAACACTAATCATTTAATTTGAATTACTTTTAAAATAATTATAACATTTTTTATTATTAAGTGTTTTTGACCTTGTTTGGTAGAAAAAAATTAAAAGCATTTCTAAGTTAAGAAAACCATACAACAAAAGTTTATTTTTCAAAAATTTCGTTGAGCTTATAACAAAAACGTATATAAGCAGAAGTCCTCGTTTGAAAAGCATAATGGATCCTAAAGCCATCAAATTGACTAAAGGTTTTTGATGAAGTTGGTTTGATCCATAATAATAAGATAATTTAGTTAGCTTAATGTGAATTGCTAGGATCGTAGGCTGGCCAATTATCAAGCTTTCATCTTAACTGCTAACCTGAAAAGCAAAAGCAACATTATAATTTTGTAACTAAATATGTACACATCGTGTGATACGTACTTATGGCGTATGATCGTATCAAGACCTACACTTCAACGACATATCCTTTTAAGGACGTATAAGCTGCATTACATGGCGCATGTGGGCGCTTTAACAACTTACTAGTTATATCAATTTGTTGTAGCCAAATGAGGGTATGCCAGCTTGAGGTTTACCAACTGCCCTTTATATTAATAAAAATGGTTTAAACTGTTCCATCTACCGTAAAAACTGCTTCTAATGAGAAGAATTATGAGCTTAAAACAGCAAGGTCTAATAAATTACACTATTTAGTTCACACAGAAATGGACCTCTATGTTTGCTAAAACAAGGTTGTACGTACCAAACATCATTATAAACACATGAAAAAAGAATAAATTAATTATAAAATTATTACTTACTGCTATAATTCGTTTTGTCCTAGTATTGCTATTGGTCACTGGTACTGTTTGAAAGAATCGAACTAATACAACACTCAATATTGTGGCTTGAACATTAGTTTATATTGTCCCACTAATTAATTTCTGATTGCCATTCTTTTTATTTTTATTGGATGCTCATTTTAATTACCTTAATGGAAAAATTAGGTTTCCATCTCTAATTTTTTTTATTTCATTGATTAAGATCTTATTCTTTTTCAACTTTTTATCAAGGAATTTTGGTTTTTATCCAAATTATTATTTTAATAATTAAATATTTACATGTCAACATATTTAAATTCTACAAGTAAAATTATTTAACCATTTCCAAATACAACTATTTAGTGTTAGTTACATTTGGTATATTTTTATTTTTATTTTTAACGTGTACTCATTTTTTAATTTACAACCATATTATTAAGAATTATTAGAATCCCTTACATTTTTTTTAACTTGTTTAGACTAAATATCTATTCCTTTACAAAATTTAGTTAAGATGCTTTGATCAATTGCCAACTCAGCATTTTTCTGTTTATTTTATATACACTTAAGCTAGCTAAAAACTAAGTTCCTACAATTAATCTAGGAATTTTAAATTTATAGATTTATTAAAAATATTAATTTAACTAATCCTCATTTGTCACTAAAAAAAATTAACTTTTTCTTTCTGTTATTATGTTTAATTATTCTCTTCCTTTATTAAAACAAAAAAGTCATTAATACTTTCATAAGAAAAATTCATTAATTTGCTAAAATTTTACATATAATTATATAAAAAAATTTAAAACTTATGGTACATTTAAAAATAAACGTGTTGAACATTTGGTATGTTTAGATTTTAAATGTACCAAGAAACAAACGTACCAGAAATCCAAATGTACCATAAAAAAATCAAATGTACCTATATTATAGGTAATCAAGCGTATCAATATAATCAAACAAACCTCTAACAAAATTATAAAAAACAATGTTTAATCAAATTCTTAAAAGGAATAGATGCTTAATCAACAAAATTGAAAATGAGGCGCCTATATCAAAACACTCCTATTTTTAATTTGTACCCATATATTTAATTTATTTTTGTACCCACATTTTTAATCTTTTATTTGTACACATAATTATTTTTAATCTTTTATTTGTACCCATATCTTTATCATGTAAAATAAAATGTCTGATCAGATTTCACATAGTTTAAATTTGAAAAAAATAATTCCCTATTTGGTATTAATCTTTGCATGATTTTAGAGAAGAATTATAAATTTTCGTTATTCAATTTCTTAATTAATAGTGAAATTAAATATTTGCTCCTTCAATCAAAGTATTAATTCAAATTAATAAAATTTGAGTCTAAGGTTTTGGTAAACTAGGGACCCTAACCAAAGTTTTCTTTAATAATATTTTAAAAAATAGACGGCAAGCCATATGAGTATTACATCGTAGAGATAACACTAAGGCATTTTATGACAAAACTTATCCCACATCCAATAATAAGTGGTTAAGATGAGAATAAATCGGTAATAATGGTGGTACACTATGTATTGTCTAAAATATTTATTACCATATTCCCTGCACTAGGAGAAATGTCCCTTTTATTAAAACTATAAGCTGCCCAAAACTTCAG
The DNA here is from genome assembly GCF_916048215.2 of Malus sylvestris. NCBI lineage: Eukaryota > Viridiplantae > Streptophyta > Magnoliopsida > Rosales > Rosaceae > Malus > Malus sylvestris. The sequence continues at coordinate 2,374,319 of NC_062264.1, read as the reverse complement.
GTCTTGATTAACATGGTTCAATGGATTAAGTATATATGTGCATGTTTAAATAAATAAATAATTAGATATGTGTGTGCGTGTATGAGAGGGAGAGATAAACAGTTGGGAATTTGAGGGTGAGGTTTAATTGTAAGCCAATGACATAACAAGAAAAGGCTCATTTGGCTCTACAGGTTTCATGTAGATATAGAGGATTAATGTGTCGTGTAAAACCAACAAAAGTGACTGCCCATCCATAACCCTAAACCGACCCCTCACTTTATTCCTCTTTGTTCTGCAATATTTTCTTTTCTCTATATATCTTTGTGGACTCGCAGCTGCTATAAACTTCCCTGTGGTGGTGTAATTGATCATCATGTCCTAGAAGAACAACTGTCATATAATAGCTAAGCTACCTCATCAAATTAAAGACCGTTTACATGGAGGATTATGGGGATGAAGCAAAGAGTACAGGTTGCCCACGTGGACATTGGAGGCCTGCCGAGGATGAAAAACTCCGGCAACTTGTCGAGCAATATGGTGCACAGAACTGGAACTCTATTGCTGAGAAGCTTCAAGGAAGATCAGGTATAAACCTCACCATGTGTTTGTGTTTGTTTTGTGTTTGTGCTTAATTGCTGTTGTGTCGGTTTGGGAAAACTCTCTTGGATTTTTTTTCTTAACCAGCTCTGTAACCTAATATTCTCTTTAATTAACTTGGACCATGAGCGTCTTACGACTTAATGAATTAATATGAAAATACACGCGTGCTTATACACACACACAATTTGGGAGATGATATATACACATGCCTTAATTTTACCCAACATGTTTCCTGATTTTTTTTTTTTAATTAATCTTTGATAGGAAAGAGTTGTAGATTGAGGTGGTTTAATCAGCTAGACCCGAGAATCAACCGAAGGCCGTTCAGCGAGGAAGAGGAAGAGAGGCTTCTGGCAGCACATCGCATTCATGGAAACAAGTGGGCGCTGATAGCAAGGCTTTTTCCCGGTCGGACTGATAATGCTGTGAAGAATCATTGGCATGTTATAATGGCAAGAAGGCAAAGAGAACAGTCCAAAGTTTGTGGGAAGAAAAGTTTCCAAGATTTCTTTAACGATCACTCACCAAATTCCTCCTCAATTTCCAACAATTTTGATGCAAGCAGGAAATTAAGATCCCAAGGATCATCAATCGGGTTTGGTCGGAATAATATTAGTACTAAGTTCCTTGAATTCCAAAACCCGAATAAAGATAGGGCAATGTTCATGGATTCAAGGCCTACTAGCTCCTTTCCTTATAATTGGAACTTTGCTTCAATGTCAGCAACATCAAACAACTCATCATCTTCAGTGGATTTATTGGGAAGAGAAAGAAGAGATTACATCAACAATGGTAGTTCTAATTATACGATTTCTGAGCTCTCGAAAGGTTCGCATCCTCAACTCGTTCATCGTAGACATAATCCGACTTCCTCATTCCTGTATGGTTGCTATAGGGGTTCTTCTAGTAATGCATTTGGGCGTCCAACTTACAGTAGCCCTTTTGGGTGCCCCAGTAATCATGCCGACCATCTTATTAATCGTCAGGATCAACACGGAAGTACGCTCAAGGAAATGTTGCCTAATCTTTATGAGAATGCATCAACGTTGCCAAAGTGGAGGGTTGCAGCTACAACTACTAAATTTGATGACCATGATCCTCAAGATCACGTGTCTATCGATCATCACAAGGAAACTCCCTTCATAGATTTTCTTGGTGTGGGGATCTCTTCTTAATAATCATGCCCAAACTATGGAAATTTAATTTAATATTTTTTTTATATTGTTGTATTTTCAAAAGGGAGGGCATGCAGATATTTAGGATATATTATAGCAGTTAATATATTATGACCGATGATACTTACCCTAGTTCTTGTATTTAGGGACACCCGCCACCGGTTTGTAGTTGCTAGTACTCAAATTAGTTCTCTAGGGTTGAGGTTTTCAAGAATCAAATATTTAATATATGTTGTCCTTAATGATAAAAAAGTTGTTGATGATTTTCTCTGCTATTTGTCTCATTTTAATCAATGCCAGATAGCAAAAGGATGATCATTTTAATTTTTTCAATGAAATGTAGGCTTTAAGTACTCCATTCAAGCAGCAGTTCATAGCTGTATGTATTACATTTTTGGCATATGACATTGATGTTCATCACCATAGATAATGCAATTTTCATGGTTTTCAAACAGTGCGAGCACCTGGAACCTGCATCTTTTCCTATCTTAAGATAGTCTAACTTAGAGCCTCGAAAATCCCTTTTAGAGAAATCTCTAGGAAATTCCAAGTCATACTTCCCATAAAAGTAGTTCAGTGCCTCTAGAGTCATTTTCTTTGAACTTCCTTTCAGGGCAACTCTAAGGCAAGTTGCAAACCTTATATACATTAACCTTTTAACTTATAATGTCCATTTTTTTCTCTCATATTTTATCATGTGAATTCAAAAGGTTAACGTCATTCTTTGGAATTAATATCCAATCTTCATATGGGCAACAAGCAAGCCATATATAATGCATGCTGTCACCTATCAAAAGAAAATTTGAAATCCTTAACTATCATTGTATACAAGTGATGTGATGCACGAATTGCCAATGAAGACTTGAACTGTATTTATTTTGTCTCAAAGTTTCGGTAAGAAATGTCTGGATTTGTGGACATGCGACATATAAATAAATCGGAACTCTTCTTTGTTGTTCTTTCTCCCCGGGGTGTAGTCTCATTTTGCATAGATGTTCTTGAAAACCATTTTATCAATAACCTTCTACATTTTATTTATTTATTTTACTTACATTGTGTTCTTTTCCTTTTTCTTAATTGCTTCCAGTATGCTATCATCAAAAGCTTATAACATAAAAAATAAAACTATTTAAACACACAAAAGTGACGCACATGCTGTTACATTTTTTTAACAAATAATACTTTAACATGATATATACGGAGGCAGAACTATATCAATGTGCGTCATTTTTATATGTCCAGTAACACTCTAACCTAAAACGCTTATATGTCCACTAATTCTTTTTCTTCTCATGATATATTCACTGAATCAAGAACGACCGCCATATTTGACTAAGCCATATCTTAGTCTACTCCATGGTATCTAGATGATGAATGATTGACTTGTATGACTTACCTTGGGCAATTCCTATTTTGTCTATCATTTTGTTTATTTATTTATTTAGTATAAGTGAAGGTTTAAATTCGGGATGCAATGACCCAGTAGGTTAAAAAAGAAGTTCCTAACCATCACGGTAATCCACGACATCAAGTAAACAAGATAGTAAATTTCAACTAAAGTGATAAGTCGGCTAAGTACTTGAGTCCTGAGAATGATATGCCGAAGCAAACTGAGAGACAGAATCCCACCATGAATAATCTCTAGTGGTCAGCACCATAATTCGCTAGGGAGTCAGCAACTTTGTTACCTTCCCGGAAAATGTGAGATATGGAAATGCAATCTAGAATCACGGCACATACAATTTACCCAACCATTACGTAGCTTCCAGTGAATAATAGGATAAGGTGAAGTAAAAAACTGAACCACTAAAGAAGAGCCTGTTTCCAATCATACATGGTGCCACTGCCAATCACGCACCCATGCCACACTGATTGCCTCCAAAACTGCAAGAACTTCAGCTTCAATAGTACTATTAGATAAAAGTGTTTAGGGTTTGAATTGTATGTTTATTCTTCTCTCTAGTAGGTAAATATATAGTTGTACAATATCCCACATAACAGGAAAAAATCCCAATTATACAAGGAATAAATTATAGGATTAAATTCCTAAACTAAATGGTTGACTCACGCCAACACTCCCCCTCAAGTTGGTGCATAGATATCTCCTAAGCCCAACTTGTCAAGTGAGTCTTGAAACACCCTGGTTGAAACCGCATTAGTTAACACATCAGCTAATTGTTCTTCAGACCTTATGTATGGAATATCAATCAATTTGACATCTAACTTCTCTTTGATGAAGTGTCTATCTACCTCCACATGCTTTGTACGATCATGCTGAACGGGATTATTTGCTATTTCTCTCGCAACTTGATTGCCGCAGTATAATAACATAGCTCCCTGAGGTTTGAACCCAATCTCAGTGAGAAGAATCCTGAGCCATAACAATTCACAAATTCCATGTTCTATCCCTCTGTACTTTGCCTCGGCCGTGGATCTAGCCACTACATTTTGCTTCTTGCTTCTCCAAGTTACCAGATTTCCTGCTACGAATGTGAAGTAGCCTGATGTGGAGCGACGATCAGTAATGTTTCCCGCCCAATCAGCATCTGTATACCCTTTTACCTCCATATGTCCATGCTTCCTAAAGATCAGTCCTTGACAAGGTGCAACTTTCAGATAACTCAGTATACTCATCATTGCTGCCATGTGATCCTCACTAAGAGCATGCATGAACTGACTTACAACACTAACTGCATACGCAATATCCGGATGTGTAAGTGATAGGTAAATCAGTCATTCTACCAATCTTTGATATCTTTCTTTATTGGTAGTTATTGGTAGGAACTTGATCCTGGTATATCGCTAGGTGATGATTCTGCACAATGGGAGTTTCAACTGGTTTACAAGCCAACATTCCAGTTTCAGAGAGAAGATCTAGAACATACTTCTGCTGAGACAAGTAAATACCATCATGAGAACGAGCAACTTCAATACCCAAGAAGTATTTCAAGCCTCCTAGATCCTTCATCTCAAATTCTGATGAAAGATACCCTTGCAGCCTTCTTATCTCTTCTGTGTCATCACCAGTAAGTACCATATCATCCACATAGATAATTAACAAAGTAACTTTACCTCCCATGTGTTTGATGAATAGGGTGTGGTCCATATTTCCCTGTCTATAGCCATACTTTTTCATTGCTTCAGTGAACTTTCCAAACCATGCTCTGGGTGATTGTTTGAGTCTGTAGAAAGCCTTTCGGAGTCTACATACTTTCCCTGCTTCATTCGGTGTTTCATATCCTTGTGGAATATCCATGTATACTTCTTCTTCCAGATTTCCATGTAAGAAAACATTCTTCACATCAAACTGTTTCAAAGGCCAGTCTAGGTTAGCTGCTAAAGATAAAATGACTCGAATAGTATTCATTTTTGCGACCGGAGCAAACGTTTCTTGGTAGTCAACTCCAAATGTCTGTGTGTACCCTTTAGCTACCAATCTTGCCTTGTATTTGTGAATGGATCCATCCGCATTGTGTTTTATGGTGAACACCCATTTACATCCCACTAGTCTCTTCCCTTGTGGTAGTGACACTACATTCCACGTTCCGTTCTTTGTTTCTACTCTCATGGCTTGTACCCAACGGGGGTCTCGCAAAACCTCTTCCACTTTTGTTGGAATTTTAATCCCATCCATTTGATTCACCATGGCTTGGTACTTGGGTGATAGTCGATGAGTGGACACATACTGTGCAATTGCATATCTCACTTTTCATTCTGGGGAAAACCTGTTAGGTGGCTTCCTATGGTTTTGCCTAGCAGGTAAAATATAGGAATTTTCAACAATATCTGGAGTATGAGAACGTACCTCTTGGATATCCACGGGAACATGAGCGTGTACTGGTGGAGGAGAATAAGGGTTATTTTCTGTTTGCACAGTCTCGGTATCACTCGCGGACCTATTACCTTCTACTAAATCCATAAATGGTGTAGGCTTGTTATTTGATGTTGCATGAGCTATCTCTTGGTCAGGGGTTTCACAGTCAAGATCCACTGGGTTTTAGCTTGTTATGTCATTGGCCACTACCGGCTTCTGAACTGCAATGTCGTGGCCTACTATTGGGGTTCGAACTGATGTGTCACGACCTTCTGGTAAGGCGCAGTCAGGTGGGTTGCTCATAACAACTAAGTCTTTAGTCTCGGTCTCGCCTATACTACTGGGACCATACCAATTGTCTCGTTCATGTGGAACATTAAACACTGTAGTCTTCATATTTATTATTCAACTCCCCTTGAAGAGTACAGTGGGTTTGATCAAAGATGAAGAACATCTTGTTTTCGGAAAAAGTGACATCCATGGTTACATAGAAATGCTTAGTAGGTGGATGGTAACATCGATATCCCTTTTGTTGGCTATTAAATCCCAGAAATACACAGCGAACAGCACACAGATCCAATTTAGTCCGTTGATTCTTATGAAGATGCACATAAGCCACACAGCCAAATATGCGAGGTGATAATTGAAGAGAAGATGGTAGAGTGACATAATCCGTCAAGACTTCCATGGGAGTTTGGAAGTTGTGAACTCGAGAGAGCATTCGATTAAGAAGATAAATGGAATATGTAACTGCATCCGCCCAATAGGCATGAGGAACATGAGCCCTAATTAGAAGAGTCCGTGTAGTTTCCAAGATATGTCTGTTCTTACGTTCTACCACACCATTTTGTTGAGGAGTTTGAGGACAAGTAGTCTCGTGAAGTATGCCATGCTCTGTGAAAAATTGTGATAGTTCAGAATTAAGATATTCTGCACCATTATTGGATCTCAGGACTTTGATAGGAAGAGAAAATTGATTTCCAATCATCCGATAAAATTGTTGGAAAATTTGCCCAATGTCATTTTTCTATTTCATGGTATAGAGCCAAGTCATTCTGGTGCAATCATCTACAAAGGTAACAAACCACCGAATACCGTGGCGCGTCGCTATTGGTAAGGGACCCCATACATCAGAGTGAATTAACTCAAAGGGCACTGATCTTTTATTAAGACTCAAGTGGTAAGAAGAATGATGACTTTTTGCAAGAATCCAATCTCGACACTAAAAATCAAAGTCTGAAACACCATTAAATAAAGACAGAAGTAATTTTCTTAAATAACCAAAAGATGCATGTCCTAGTCGACGATGCCATAACTAGATTCTCTTAACCTTGTTGTTATGACCACTGCTCACTTGGTTGACTCGGCTCGGTACCACATCATCCACATAATATAACCCTCTCCTCTTAGTACCATGCCCAATTATCGCCCGTGTTTTGATATCCTTTAGTAGGCAAAAAGTAGGAAACATGAGTACAACACAATCTAATTGTTTCGTAACTTGACCAACAAAAAGTAAATCATTCGATAGTGAAAGAACAAGAAGAGTGTTATGCAGAGATAGAGAGGGAGTAAGGGTGATAGAACCCCTTCCTGTAACTGGAGCAATTTCACTGTTTGCTGTGATAACATTCTCCTTGGGTGGCACGATTAAGTGGTGAAACAAGGATTCATCATATGTCATATGGTCTGTAGCCCCAGAGTCAATTATCTAGCCAGAATCTTGGTTATCGGATGTCATGAATGCAGTGCCAATTTTACTTGGATCATCAGATTGTTCTTCGGATGAAATCAAATTCAATAATGAAAGTTGCTGGCCTATATTGTCTGGGTCCAAGTTTTTCAAAGGGCTGTCTCCTGATGGGCTCGACATGACCACATGGTTGTTCCTGTACGCAGTGAATTGTTGCTCGGTTGGACTCACACCGAATTTGCTGCTGTTGTCCATGCTTGATTAATGCACTATTGGACATTAGGCTCCAGGCTCTGCAAGCCCAGCCCGTTAGAGATCACTGCCGCAAGGAATCATGCCATTGTGCTTGTCGGTCATGGAAGCAATGGTCTATTTGGGATTTAGATTTCTAGGTTTTTTTAGTGGATGGTTCCCTTGCTTTGAGACCGTTGGGGTTTTGTAATTTAGGTTTGTAGGTTTTTTTTTTCTATTCCAGTAGGTGGTTCTCTTGCTTCGAGACCATGCTAGGATGCCAAGATAGGTTGAAACCTGCTCTGATGCCAAGATAAAAGGGTTTAAGGTTTGAATTTTATGTTTATTCTTCTCTCTAGGAGGTAAATATATAGTTGTACAATATCCCACATAACAGGAAAAAATTCCAATTATACAAGGAATAAATTATAGGATTACATTCCTAAACTAAATGGTTGACTCACGCCAACACTATCAACACATGCTTTCGCTGCAAAATCCCCTGACCACAGACCATTAGAATTTCGAAACACTCCACCATATCCTACGTACCAAACTGTTAGCACTAAAAGAATCATCAATATTTACTTTTACCCAATTCTCAAGTGGTAGTTGCTAGCAAACAGGAGTGAACGAAGGAGCGAATGGATGCAAGGAAGACACAGTCAACATACTAAAAATTGAGCCTAAGTTTGAAGATGAAGCATAAAACAAACAACAACAATAACAAAAAAGCTTTATCCCACTAAGTGAGGTTAATTGTATGAATCCTAGAACGCCACTGCCCTCGGTTTTGCATCAAATTTTATGTTAGCTCCTAGTACACTATATCTTTTCTTAAATTCTATGTTCAAGTGTTCATAGGTCTTCCTCTACTCCTTTTGCCCTGAGCCACTGTCTCGTTATTGTCGATGCAAATTTCCACAGTCTTTAGTCTTGACAAAAATGCACATGCAAAACAGTCAACACCTTTGATCAAAGACCTAAGCCTCACGCACCCACTAGGGTGGGGGGGGGGGGGTTAGGTCAACGGATCTCCGATGCCTAAGTTAGTTTCTCTGAGAGAGTAAAGTGTTTAGGGCTATTTTAGGGTTGCAAAAGCTCTGAAAATTTGGTAGAATATGGGGTATTTATAGGGATAGGGTCGACCACAGTGTTTAATGGAGATATATTCTCTAAATATTCTCAAGATATTAAATAGAAAATAATATCTTGAGATAATGGTGTAATTATCCCTAATTGATTTAAATTAGGATTACTTACTTGATTGGAGTCAATCTTCAATTAGGAATGTATTAAAGATAGGATTTGGATAATTAATTCTTATTTTTAATTCCTTGCCAAGGGCAGGTGAGTTGTGGGCAGTCGTATTTAGCTGTTGAAACCTCCAGGGAGCATCTGAGAAGCCTGCCCATTTATTGAGAGCAATCTTGTCTTTCTTGAATAAAAGTCCATGTGTTGCTTCTAGAATTTTTGAGATTATTTTATGCTCCACAAATGCCCCCACACCTACTATGCTGCACGCATGGAAATGGTAGTACGTGTAGAAATCCCAAGCTGCTTGGGTTTGTAGAATTGTTTCCCAATTTGAACTTGATCTTCTTTCTTGATTTGGAGATAGATTTCTTCTAGGAAAAGGAAACCAATTGCCCTCAATACCTATTTAATTCTGCCTTAAGCAGGGGATTAAATAAATTTGGAGAGCAATCTTTATTCCAACTAGGAAGAGAAGCCAGAGGAAATTTTTATTCCCTCTCCCCTAGCGTTCTTCTTTTCCTACCCTTGCAAAAAGTCGTCTCTCGTTGTTGTTCTTCTTCGTGCCGCACCAAGGTAAGAAAAATTTGAATTTTCTTCTTCTTGATTTTTTTTTGGGAGTCTTAAGACTTGAAAAACTGGATCGGTGGGTGCTAAGGAGGTGTGAGTGGTGTGGAAGAGATGCCATGAGGCTGCAAGTGGTGTGGCAAGAGGGTCAGCTCGGCTTAGTCGAGAAGTTGGCGACGCTGGGGCGCTAAAAGGTCAGATCGAACCTAACCTTTAGGGCTGCTAGGCAGGACCCGTGCAGGTGGATGGCGAGAGGGAGAGAGACCAGCACGGGCCGGCTCTTTGGTGTCTGTGAACTAGGCTGAAAGGCTTGGGCTTGCTTTTAGGGTGCGCTAGGCGCAAAAGTAGGAGAGATGAAGGAGGCGTGGGCCTCCCCTCTCGTTGGGCTGTGCGGCATGGGCTGTGTCCATAGAGGCCTGAGGCTTGCGGCCGTGCTGTGGTGTAGAAGAGAGGGAGAAAGGTGCAGGGCACTCGCCCCTTCTATGTTGGTTTAGGCCGGAAGGCCATATGGGCCCGCTTGGAGCGCCTAGTGTGTGGAGGAAACATGAGGGTTATTTCAAGGTGGTTATTCCGACAAGATGGGTTATTTCAAGGCTACACATGTCAAGATCAATTTCAATGAGCTGTTTCAGGATTTCGCGTCAAACGGGTGAAAAATGATACCAGCCATGAACCATGCTGCTAGGGCACCTCTACTAGGAAGAGAGCTGTCAAATTCCATCCATACTACCTCATATTGGGATTTACTTTTCCCATGCCGCATCTTTTTTAAGAGGTGATCTGCTTCATGAAATGAGCGCCTGCTCAGTGCTCCTTAAATGCAGTTCGTACGATAGTGGGATTCTCGAACTTAAGCAGGTTCTTTGATATTGGCTTGACCATAAACGAGTTTTGGTACTTCTCTGAGATCAGCCGCAAGGAAGGTCTAGGGCAAATGAGGTATCGCCATAGGCTACTCGATGCTTCTAGCAAAGGTGATCATGAGTAGGCGAGAGATACCTTGGTGGTGAGTGGAGAGTGGAAGTCTGACTCTTCTCCTGAGCTTATTGTCCCAACTACCTTTATCAATGGTAAGTGAACTACTTCACCCTTATCCTGCTTAAATTTTTGTTGAGCCGCTCCATGACTTCAATTTATTGATCGTCATTCTTATTTTGTGTGGATTCGGAGTTTGGCTCAACTCCAAAGTCTTTGGTAAATATGAAGAAAGTGCACGTCACCTTGGGCATTCTTGCTGAGTACTATGAGTGACGCTGGCTGCTTAGCCCTTTTCGTTAGAAGAAAGGTGGCCTGCCTCTGAAGGAAGAGATAAAACAGCTAAAGGACGAGATGTTGGCTCACCCAATCGCTGCTGTAGAGTCTGCTGCCAATGAGGGTGGAAAGAAAAGATCTTCCTCACCTGCTTATGAGCCTTCAGCCTCGAAGAAGCAAAGGACTTCTTCTACTACTTGTGGGAGCTCGTCCCTTACCAAGAAGCTTGTCATTGATCTAACTTCTCCCAAGGAGGCGAAGAAAACTGTGGGGCCTGAGCCTGTGAAACCTGCTGTTCCGAATGTGACCGACTCCATTGTTGAGAGACTTGCCCAGCAAAAAAGTTCGGTGGCGCATCCGATGTCCTGGTTTATGTCGAACCGTCTGTCGGGAGCTAAATCTGGTTTGGCTTCTGAGAGGCTCACTGCTATGAAGAGTGGGAAGGTGAATTTATGCTGCTAAGGTGGCACTTGGGCCTATTGACTTGTCTGCTGAGAAGGGGAAATCTGTTTATATGGGTAGTTGTGAAAGATCTACAGAGTCTGAGGCTGAAAAGTTTCCCGAGGTTTGTGCGCTGCTGAAGGCTGACCTGGTTGAGGACGTCAATGTATACGTCAACTTTGTCGACAATGTTGGGAAAGTTGTCGTCTGCTCGGACTCCTTTGCAAAGCATACTGCCTATTCGATGAGGTCCTCCCTGATTGCCACAATGCATAAAACTTTGATCCTTGCAGCTTAGTTTATGCACGTTGATCAGGATGTTGTCAAGTGTGCTAAGGAGGCTGAAGAGGTGTTGGTGGCTCAGCTTTGCTCGGCTGCTGAAAAAATCAAGAAGCTCGAATCTGAACTTGCCATTTTGAAAGGGTTTGATGTCTTTGCCCCCACTTATGTCTAGTTGGAGATCACTCATCATGATGTTGTTGACTTGAAGACTAGGCTTAGTACGACTCAAGCAATGTTAGAAGCTGCAGAGAATGAAGTACGTCGTGTTTCTTCGATGGTCGAGGAATTTTAGCGTGTCAATTCGAAGCTACAATCTGCTTATTTTGCCAAGGATGATGAGCTTATCTTCATGCATGTTGAAGTCTCTCGTCTAAAGAAGGTTACCGGTAAGCCTGAGTCCAAGGAAGTGGATCTGCACGGTGCGCTGTCTGCTAGCGAGAACCTGAAAAATGAACTAGATGAGTTGCAGGGTGTTCACACTGGGTTTGTTAAGGAGAATGCGCAGCTGAAGGAATAGAATGCTGCTCACGAAGTGGCACTTGCTTCTTGTCAGGCTGATTTCTACAAGCTTGGCTATGTAGACCATCTTCAGGGCATGCCGTCGGATTATGGGTTTTTTTAGAAGGGCTTCGAGACTTTTTCCATTTCTCCAGTTGATATGCTTGATTTCTCGTTTGAGGCTGCCCTTGGTGGAGCAGCTGAGGGTCAGACAATCCAGGCAAGGGTGGCTAAGGAAGAGCTGATGGAAGCTTCGGCTGTTGGAAGCGGTGCGGCTGTTGAAGGCATGGCAATTGAGGAACCAGTGGTTATGCAGGCTGTCAAGGAATAATCTTTTTGCTTAGACTTAGGAATTTTCTTCTTTTCCTTTTTATTCTGCTTTATTTGAACTTTGCTAGCCTTCGAGTTGGTTTAACAATTTGCTAGAAATTTAATAAACATTTTCCTTGTTTTGTTTCATCCTTTTATTTCGCTATGTTTTTTTGAAAACTTTATCCCATGATGGTCGGCTAGGTGAACTGCCTTAATAAAGTAGCTGATCCCACGTCGTCACTAAGGTTTTAGCTTTGGCTTCAGGGCGTCAGGAGCCTTGCTTGCTTGAGGCGACTTGCAAAACTTTGTTATAGGACGGGCGGTCGTGTTGGCTACTTTAATAGAGCAGTCTGTCCTACGTCGTCACTTTAGGCTTTAGTCTTAGCTTTGGAGCTTCTTGAGCTTTACCTGCAAGAGGAAAAAAGCGAGATTTTTAACTTATAGAGCCGACGGCCGAACTCGTTGCCTCGGTAGGAAGCAGGCGAGTTCGTGTAGCTACTATAGTTGTGAATCTTGGCTTTGGATAGCTTCAAGAACTTTAGCCCTCCTAGGGTGTATTGGGAAATTTTTAACCTATAGGGTCGGCGGTCGAACACGTGCTTCACGTAGAAAGCAAAGAAGTCCACGAGGCCACTATGGTTGTATTTCGACTTACAAGTGGCTTCTAGAACCTTGGCCCTCCCAGGGCGTGTTGCGAAATGGTTAACTTATAGAGCCATCGGCCGGACTCATGCTTCACTTAGGAAGCAGATGAGGTCCGTATAGTTGCTGTAGTTATACCTCTGCTTTGTCCCAGCAAAACTTAAACCGCAGACTGTCTGCCGAAAGCGCCGATTTTAAGTAAGTATGTAAGTCCATGTAGTCATAGCAGGTGTAAGTCTCGGTTTACGGATTCCTTTGGGCTGCTAGCTGTTAGGTTGTCGGTCGGGCGTCTTACTTATAGAAGTAGACGACCTGTTTAACTACTTCATGCGTCACATTTAGCTCTCATATGTGTTTTAGGCGTGAGGTGTAGGCAGAATTGCTCCTCAGAATCCATATCCTTCCGAGTTGTCACTTGATTCTACAGGTCGTTTAACTAGTATTTCAACACTTTAAAACTAAGCCACATTCATAAAGACATTCACGTCGAGGACGGACCATCTTGTCACGCGAACTCTTTCATGGGAAGAGGTCCTGCACTTAGTGTCTCTTTCGGTTAGAGACCCGGGATCCCGCGGAATGGAATCCTTTAGCTGGCTAAGTCTATTCCAGGGGAAAGAATATCGTGGCCAATTATGGGAATCGTCCGACTTAGGTAGTTGTTGTATTCAGGGGAAACTGAGCAGTTGTACCACCCATCCACGTCTGGATACTCCAGGTTAGTTTACCCTCTAGTATTAGAGAGCACACGCCATGTCTGAATGGGAAAATGGAGTATTTTGCTTGTCACATAGGTGGTTTAAGAATTAGTTTACCCTCTCACGTTGGAAAGCTAACCCAGATAGGTATCGGGAAATTAGTTTACCTCATGTCTGCAGGGCAGAGGGTGCCTTCTGCTTGTCATAGGGTTGGTCAGTTTGTTTATGCATTTGGCCCAAGCTTGTGAATAATTCCTTCAATCTTTATTGAAAATAGAGGCTTATATTAACTTTGCTTGTAAGTAGTTATGGCATAACAATTGATAATTCTCAGCATGCGAGGTCTTGTTCGTCGAGCTGCTTGAGTCTTCAAACTTTTTTTATCTTAAACGGGGTCCAAGGAATAGTAGGAGGTCACATGTAGTACTTTATCAGGTTATAGGCATTCCACAGCTTGTTGATTTCTTTGTCTCTCATAGTGGTAAGGGTGTAGCTGCCATTTCCGCCTACTCAACTGATTTTGTACGAACCTTCCTAGATGGGAGCCATCTTTTTGGAGCCTTACCGTCGGATGATGATGAACTGCTGCTAATAGGCCACAATATGGGTGATAACTTTCTCGCACTCTTCCTCTACCAGGTCTAAGTTTGTGGCCATCTCCTTTTCGTTATACTCTAAATTTGGCAATGCAGTGCTGATGCTTGGTACTGTGACATTGTGATGAATGATTGCCTCAGAGCCATACGCCAAGGAGAATGGAGTTTCACCAATTGCTCATCTTTTGGTGGTGCGATATGCCCATAAAACATCGGGGAGCTTGTCTGGCCACTTGCCCTATTTGTTTAAAATGGTCTTTTCAAAGCAGAAATGATGGTCTTGTTGGACGCCTCGACCTACTCATTGCCCTATGAATATCGGGGTGTGGACATTTGCTACTTGATGCCATATTTTTTCAAAGAATTTCACCAAGTCTTTACCCACGAACTGCGGACCATTATCGGTGACGATGGAATGTGGGATGCCGAAGCGACAAATGATGTTCTTCCATATGAAGCGCTCTATGTCCGTCTGGGTAGTTGTAGCCATGGGTTCTGCTTCGACCCATTTTGTGAAGTAGTCGGTTGTTACGAGCATCATGCCTCTATCCCTAATGGCAAACGACATTGGTCCTACCAGGTCAATCACCCACTACATGAATGGACAAGGGCTCGTTTGCAGGTGAAGTTTACTGGCAGCTAATATGGGCACAAGCTTGAAGCGCTGGCAGCTGTCACACCTTTATACATACTCTTTGGCATCTTAATGCATGGTTGGCCAGTAATAGCCAACGTTGTGAGCTTTTTGCGCTAGGGAGCGACCTCCATAGTGGTTTCTACATACGTCTTCGTGGATTGAGCTAAGAATCTTCAGGTCGTCGGAAGGTGATAAGCAGCAAAGATATGGTCTTGAAAATGATCTTCCTTCCTGGACTCCAGTCTGTCTATGGGGAGTGTTCCATTGATTATGTAGTCGATGATGGGATCTTGCCAACTCAGGGTTGTGTTGATCTGTGCCACCTCGACTACTGGTTCCTCATCTATGCTTGGCTTTTCCAAGTACTCGACCGGGATGGAGCGCCTAAGCTAATGGTTTAGCATGGAGCCTAGGCTTGCTAATGCATCTGCATAGGCATTTTCTGCTCGTGGAACCTAAGTGAATATGTATGCATAGGACGTCATTAGCTGCTCTCGTACCTTCTCGAGGTATCAGGCTATCCTTGAATAATTTATTGCATACTCCCTTGAGGTTTGGTTGGTGATTAGCTAGGAATTAGAAACCTGCTAGTAAGGCTTCATACTCTGTTTCATTGTTTCATAACTTAAAGCTTAGAGTGATCGCCTGTCAGAGCATCAAACCGTCCAGAGTAGTAAGAACTAGGCATGCCCCTGATCCTTAGTGGTTGGATGATCCATCGACTTGCAAACTCTAAAAATCTCCAGGCTGGTACTACTATGGAGTGCTCGGCTACCTCCGGGGTATTTCGGGCTGTGTTTCCTACATCTTTCAGGCTTGGGGTGAATTCTGCTATGAAGTCCACCAACATTTGGGCTTTTATCACTGTGTTGGTTTAGTATGCTAAGCTGTATTGGCCAAGTTCCAATGCCCACTTCATCATTCGTTGAGAAGTGTCCGGACTTTGCAAAACTGATTGCAGTGGGTATTGGGTCATGATGATGACCAGATGCCCTTGAAATTAGGGTCTAAGCTTCTGAGCTGCAACAACTAACGCCAAAATTAGCTTTTCAATCTTCGGGTATCTGGTTTTCGCATCGAATAGAGCTTTAGATGTATAGAATACAGGCAATTGAGCCTCAGCTCTTCTCGTATGAGGGTAGAGCTTACTGCTACTTCTGATACTGCCAAATAGATGTACAGGTTCTCTGCTGTTTTTGGCTTGGATAGTAGTGGAGGTGATGTCAGGTACTGCTTAAGTCCTAAAATGTTTTCTCGCACTCATCTTCTCACTTGTCCTTCTACGCCTTTTTATTGCCTTGAAGAATGGCTTGCATCAGTCAGTGGATAGCGAAAGGAAACAATTGAGTGCAGCTGCTCGTCTGGTCAGACTTTGGATCTCCTTCAGAGTTGTGGGTGATTTCATGTCTAGGAGCACTCTGATCTGCCTTGGATGAGCCTTAATTCCTCATTGGGTTACAAGGTACACTAAGAATCGGCCTGAAGAGACGCCAAAAGTGCACTTGGTTGGGTTAAGCTTCATATTGTACTCTCGAAAGATGTCAAAAGTCTCTACCAAGTTTCGAATGTGGTCTAACCGCTTCTTACCCTTCACCATGATGTCGTCAACGTAAACTTCCATGATGACTTCGATCTGCTTCTTGAACATCGTGTTTACGAGTTGTTGGTATGTTGCTCATATGTTCTTGAGGCTAAAGGGCATGACCTTGTAACAGTATGTGCCTCGCTCGATCACAAATGCAGTCTTCTCTTTGTCAGGCTTGTGCATGGCAATCTGATTGTAGCCTAAGTACGCGTCCAAGAAGCTGAGCAGCTGGTTCTCGGATGTTGAGTCAACGAGCATGTTGATTCGGGGAACCATGTAGTTGTCTTTAGGGCGTGCCTTGTTGAGGTCGATGTAATCCACGCATACTCTCAATATACCCTTATCTTTTTCATCACTAGCACGACGTTGGCCAACCATGCTGAGTGCACCATTTCCTCAGTGAATCCAGCCTCTAGTAACTTGTTGATCTACGCCTCAATAATTGTCACTTGCTCGGGTGTTAAATGTCTCATTTTCTAGATCATAGGTTTGGTGGCAGGGTCAACATGCAGTTTGTGGTTAGCTATCGCTGGATCAATGTCGGGCATGTCAGAGGGTGACCATGCGAAAACATCGCGACTTTCCCTAAGGAAAGTCGTGAGTTCTTCTTTCTTTGTCGGGCTCAAACGTGAGCCAATTATAGCCATCTTTTTTGGCTGGCGGGGGTTAAGCATAATGTCTTCAGCGTCATCTTCAGGTTTCCATCTTGATTCATCTTCCAGGGCATTGTCGACCTTAACGCCATCTTCTTGACCTGCCTGCTATAATTGCTATTTGGTTGCGATAGAGTCGTCATTCTACACTTTAATTGTTACTGCTAGGACGAAATACTTCTTCCTCATCTCCTTAAGAACTTGTATAGTGCATCGCTTGGACATAGCATGGTCACCTTTGATCTCTCTGACAGCTCATCCTGGGATGCGAAATCAATTTTTTTGATACTCGATCGAGGTCACAGCTCTAATCTTCACTGACCATGGTTGGCCCAATATCCCATTATGGAGAGATGGGTCACTGACGATCATGAAGGTCTGTGATAAGACCTCTGATTTACGTTGGATCGTACTTTCTAGGCCCGTTTTTTGGATGACTGATAGTTGTAGGATGTTGACTAAGTTGCCATTATCCACCATAATTCTGTCAACGATGCCGTGGCCAATTGAACAAAAATCACCAAAGCATCATGGGGAAAATATACTCATTCAGCATCATGCTCAGTGAAATCGATGATTGGTCTAGTTATAGCATCTACAGCTTAAATCTGATTGACCGATCTCGCCTACTGGATCTTTCTCTTCTTAGAGTTGTTGGTGGCCCTTAGATGCTCGGATTCGGCAAACATTTCCTTGATTCAGATCATCTTGGTTGGGGGTTCGACATCGGCATCTGCTTCTCACCTTGGCTGAGCAGCTGGCTTGTCAACATATTAGTGCACTTGCCTTCCTTCACGAGCCACTCAAGGTATTTCCTCCATGTGGTGCAGTCATTTGTTGTGTACCCAGGACCTCTGTGGAATATGTAGTACTTAGTTTGGTCTATCTTAGAGGTGTCACTTCTTATGGGTGGCGGCAGCTTGAACCATGGCTTGTCCTTGAGGTCAATAAAGATCTAGTTAATCGGGACTGAGAACTTAGTGTACGTTTTAGGCGTTGTACCTCCCTTTGTTGGGGATCAGTTATTTCGTCTGTCTCATGGCTTACTTTTGTTATTGAGCGGTTTATCGCCCGCCTTTTTTTGAGTCGGTTCTGCATCTTTACGCAGCTTCTGGGAGCCATTTTCTTCATCCCATATGGAGTGCTTTTCTACCAAAGCATAAGAGTTTGTCAAGGAAAAGTTCTCGCTCATAATTAATTCTCTTAAAAGTGGGTGATCAGCTAAGAGCCCCTTTCGGAAAGCTGAGCATGCAATGCTATCATTGCATCTGACAATCTTCGCCTTGAACCTTTTAACGTATGTGCAGAGTGACTCCTTACGGTCCTTTTTCATGTTGAAGAGGTGGTGAAATTTCTTCTTAATTGAACGGTAAGATGAATATTCCTTAGTGAAAACCAAGGAAAGTTCGTTGAAGTTCTGAATTAAGCGTGGTGCCAGGGTCCAATCTTGCGCCTCGCCTTAGAGCATTGTGGCAAATATTTTGCACATGAGCACGTCATTGTCAGCGTAGAGGGTCATGGCACTTCGGTAATGCATCAGGTGCTTATCCGGATCTTTATCTCCTTTGAACAAGGTGAAATGTGGCAAGCTATCACGCCCCAGATCCGGGGTCGGTAAAAAAAATAACCCCGCACCCAACGCGAGGGTAAAAGTAAAATAAATAAAATAAAATTGACACGGGTTGAAAAATGAACTCCTCTTATTAAAATAACTCCAAAACCTTACAGGGTGTACAAAAGTAATAAATTAAAATCCTTAAACTTCTCCTCAATCACAACCTCAACTCTTCCAACACCTGTCTTGCCAAATACCACTTGCCTTGCCAAATAACTCATCTGTAAAATAATAGGTCAGGAGTGAGCAACAACCACCATCGCTCAGTGAGTAGAATATGTAATATGTCAGTCAAGCAATGCCATTTTAATCACACTATAAAATAGGATAATAATATCAAAGCTTTAGCCACAATTCCATATCACATCATCCCTTTACGTGTCCATTATATCCTTCATAAATTGTAACTCACCACGTGACCCCTAATGGCCATCTGCCCTAATGTCCCCATGTGCAGTTTACATTTATCCCTCGGATTAATGCAACACTAAAGTTCTCATGCTCCATGAACATCTCAAGTAATTTCATATACAATATATATCACATCATAAAACATTTACAAAAAATCCAACATGCTTGACTTAAAATAGATGGAGATTTGAAATATAGAAAACCCACAATAGCTCGTGGTTTTCATTTATCAGAAAATAAGAATATTTTAAACACATTACATAAACCACTCACCTCGATAATCTAAGCTTTGGCAAGACAACCCAACTAACATCTCCACACACCTCAAACTCTCTAACCCTAGCTCGCTATCTCTCTCTATACATATATAATACACACACACACACACAAGTACATACATATGTATACATAGATATATATACTATAAGTACACCACCCCTACGTAATGCATGCATTGCATGTTTCTGTGGTTTCAAAAGAATGGAGCCTTTGCTCCTATTTATACTAGGAGAAGTCGGCAACTTAAAAGCATAACATTGGTGGGTGTGGTGGCAACCAAGATAAGAATGGTTCGAAGTGTGTCTAATCCTCATGCATGCAAGACAGCTCCTGCTACTAGCTATAGCTACTCAGCAACAATAGAGTGCTTGTGGAGCACCTGGGACCTCTAAACAATGCCACATAACCTTAACAAATTAGATAAGAATGCTACCACCTAGAGCCAGCTCCACCACTCCACCTTCTACCAACACATTATGTAAAACCAATATGGTGAGTCAACAACGTACTGGAACTTCAATATGATAAACATACCTAATAAATATATTTATTATTATTTAAAAAAATAATTATAGTAAATATACATTTTTAAAATACGGGTTCTCACACAAGCTAAACTTCCAAGGTGATTCTGTCTGCTCGATCTTGTCTGTAAAGGGTGACCTGTTTAGGTTGGCCATGTTTCTCCAAAGGACATCGTCGGTAGTGTCAATACGTTGGAATCTGCACAGCTGCTTTACAACGGGCATTTGTACTTCTTCTTGGATTTACGCCTGGTGGGGCAGCGAAGCCTTAAGTTACCCCCGGTGTTGACCTTCTGGTCCAAGTTGTTCTTCCGCATGTCTTACTCGTCTGTGCCGTGGTCACGGTGCATGTGGTTCACTTTGTGTTACCCGTCGTCACTATGGGCAAGGGCTGCCAATGAAACTTGAACTGGACTGCTCTCGTGCTCTCCTCTAGGCATCATACGGCTGCCTACTCCATTACCTTGTATGGAAGCTGAGTACTCATCGGAATGTGGACCCAACCTCGAATGCACACTAACTCATGAGCCGAGTTGGCAATGAACACATCTCTGTGCATCTAGGTGGGAGAAAACGTTTCCTCGAGGGCCCAAGCGAGAGTGTACACTACCCGAACGCACAGTTCGTGACTGGCTTAGCGGCTATTTGCCGGGACGTCTTAGGAATGAATCATGTTCTTCAGTCCTTATCCTGCTTCGAGACACCTCGTCTAAGGCACGCTGCATCTCGATGTGCTCAAGGAGTTGGTTTACCAAGGTGGTCTACTGCCCGAGGGTGTTCGTCAAATTAGCAACCTGCTAGGGCAGGTAGTGCTCGCCATTTGGATTGGAAGAGTCTGGATAATGGGCGTCTCCATGCATGGTGGAAGTATAATGGATTGCAAGTACAAAGCTTAAGCCCAAAGCTGGACCTGTGGTCTGAATCTAGATCGCTGAAGGTGGCCTTAGAATGGATTGGGTCGCAGGCCAGGTCGTCGGAGTGGGTCGAAGTGCGTTGGGCCAACATCTGTTTGCTTTGGGCATGCATGGTCGTGTGTTTTCCTGGTCGTTGGGCTGCCACAACATGGCATGCTGGTTGGGTGGCTTCGGCTTAGGTCCTTTGATCTACTTAGCTAGTAGCAACTACCGTGTTCTAGGCTCAGGTTTGGGCCTGTTGTGCAGCTGTTGTAGTGGACTGGGCCTCTTGGCCTGGGTCTGCTGTGGCAGCTGCCAAGTTCTGGGCCTCTAATCCATGGGCTTGGAAATGGACCTAGGCCTCCTTCCTAGGGTTTGGTTTGAGTGTGATGTTGCAAGGGC
Source organism: Malus sylvestris (assembly GCF_916048215.2). Lineage (NCBI taxonomy): Eukaryota > Viridiplantae > Streptophyta > Magnoliopsida > Rosales > Rosaceae > Malus > Malus sylvestris. The sequence goes on along the minus strand of NC_062264.1, from coordinate 2,353,284 downwards.
AGCGACGATGGAAGTGGCGCCATTGCCTGGTGGCATTGTCGTGGCTACTAGGTCACAGTGGTGGTGTGGCATTGCCTTGAGGACCTTCATCGTGGGGCTATGTCATCGTCTCCACCCTCTAATCCAAATCCTTGCATGTACGGGGTTCCATTCGTCGTAGTTTTTGAATTTCCTACCATTATATCCTTTCTTCAAGGATTGATCAAGAAACGTTTCTAGGAAAAATTAATTGATATGATGTGTGAGAAATTCAACGTAATAGAAAATTCAAAAAACAAATGTGAGAGGCTTCTTCAAGTATCTTGAACCAGCTTGTATTCTATGGTTAACATTTCCATCCAATTTTTTGTTCTTTTGCAAGATAGATCTAAGATAACGAAAGTGTTCACTATATGGTACTTCTTGGTATCAAATCCTAAAAATGTTCACTATATGGTACTTCTTGGTTTCCAATCCTCATCTCTATCTCATTTGGACCTCTATTTCAACTGAACTTGCACTCCATATACTCTATCTTTGACCTACTTAGGTGAAAACCTTTAGATTCAAACACTTTTCGCCAAAAGTTAAGCTTGACATCTACGTACTCATGTGTTTTATCTATCAACAATATATCATTTGTGAAAAGCATACACTAAGGGATATCATCTTGAATATGTCCCATTAACTCATCGATTACCAATGCAAAAGACTTAAAGCTGAGCCTTGGTGTAACCCTATAATTATAGGAAAGCTTTCAGTTTATCCTTGATGAGTTCTTACTGCAACCCTTCCTTCATCATACATATCCTTTATTGCTTGTATATATGCTACGACTAATGACACTAGCTAACCAACTAAAAGAGCTACCCTAAATGAACTAGTTCAGACAAGAACAGCTAGTTCACTAGCTAATAGAGACGCCATAACTACTTCTTCACAAAGAGCTACCAAGGCGAAGAGTGTATCTAAGTCGTACTCATTTCTTCTCTAGAATCCGCCCAAGAATTTCTCTTGGGACCCTATTATACGTTTTTTTTTTCAATTTATAAAGACCATTTGCAAATCCTTTTGCATATCTCTATATCGTTCCATCGATCTTCGTAGAAGATAGATTGCCTCTATAGTTGAGCGTTTTAGCATGAAACTTAGATTGTTTGAGACCCATGTCTCATGCCTTAGTCTATGCTCAATTAGTCTCTCCCAAAGCTTTATTCTATGAATCATTAACTTAATATCCTTATGGTTCATGCCACTTTCACCAAAGTGTTTTTTTGCCACTTGTTTGACATCTTCTTCGTTTTCAAAACTTATTGAAAATGTTTATGAGCCATGCTATCTTATCTCTCAAGATCTTCACTTCGATCAGTATACGTCAAGACTCACTGCTTTTCTAAGCTTCATTTTTTCAAAGCTACAACCACTTCCTCTTTCCTAATTCAGTGATATAAGGATAATTTCTATACTTTTCTAAGTTATTCAACTCACCTAAAGAAGTACTCATTTCGTGTCTTTCACTAAAAAAAAATTATGAAAATAAGCTCTCAATCTGTCTTTAACCACGTTCCACATAGCTAAAACATTTCCATTCTCATCCTTGATGCATCTTACTTAGTTCAAGTCTCTTGTCTTCCTTTTTTTTCCCTTGCTCTAGCCAGTTTATGGATATCCAACTCTCCTTCTTCTGTATCTAATCACTTATACATATTGTCAAAAGTTGCAAGCTTCGCTTCTCTGAGGAGTTTCTTCGCTACTTTATACCTCTTATATTTTTCATCAGTTATATCCCTATATAAGGCTTTACAACATTCCTTCTTAGCCTTAACCTTTTTTATATATCCCTTCCTTCCACCATCAACATTCCCTTTGATGTGGAGCAAAAACCTTGGACTCTTCTAATGCCTTTATTGCAACTTTTTAGATATAGCTAGACATGATATCTCACATTTTGCTAGTGTTCATTTCCGTTTCCCGAACACATTGGGCGAGTACTTTCTCTTTGAAAGGGACTTGCTTTGTCTTTTTAAATTTCAACCCCTAGTTCTTGGACACTTCTAGCTCTTTTTCTTTCTTATATCTTTTTTTATATGTACATCTATCACAAACATGAGATATTGGTTAGTCAGGTTTTTTTCTCGGTATAACTTTGCAGCCCTTACAAGTTATACGACCCCCCCTTCTTTTCATTAAAAAGAAATCTATTTGTGTTTTGGAGTATCTATTCTTGTAGATGATCACATACTCTTCTCTCTTCTTAAAGAATGTATTGGCTAGAAAGAGATTGTATGTCATTGCAAAATCCAAAATGGCTTCTCTCATCCTTGTTTCTCTCCCCAAAATCATGGCCGCCATGGAAACATATGTAGTTGCATGTCTTCTTGTCTACATGTCCATTTAAATTTCCTTGAACAAATTCACCAAGATCTTCTTAAAAGTTTTCTTTCAAAATCCTATCCAACCTAACTTGAGATACATACGCAATAATCACATTGATGAGTTCTTACCCTATCAAAATCGTTATTGCTATAATTCTTTTTCCATCCCTCTTAACATCTACCACATCTTTTGTTAGAGTCTAATCCATGTTGCTGCCAAAACCTTTTCTCGATTTGTGTTTGCCTGAATACCAAAGCTTAAAACCTGAGTTTTTAGTTGCCTTAAGACCAACCCACTCAATTTCCTGGAGGCACATAAAACTTATCATTGTCCTCACCATAACTTCTACTACTTTCATAGATTTTCCCATTAAGGTTCATATATTCTACGCCCTAAATGCATTTTATTCTCTTGTACCCTACTCTCATGTTCTAGTGACCTCACCCGCCTAATACAGTCAAGATACTTCTTTTGTGTGTCCTGTGTAAAGTAAAGTTGATGACAGCAGATGCTTCCTATCAACTTTGAGTGGAGTCATTCAAAAAGAAGTTTCTACACCACCCTTACTCGTTTAACACTACATTCGAACGCCGATGAAAATACAACGACTTTGTCTCACTTGACCAAGCCCCCTACATTGATCCTTGAAAATGAAGCACAACCAGGAAAAACAACCACAACCAACTCCCTATAATAACTAAGAAGCAAATGGTTTGGGGAGGCAAGATCCATCTCAAACCCTTCAAAGCGAACCTAATTTGAAGTTTCCTGGTTGCCCTAAAAGTATTGCAAGCCACCCATAAACCACAAACGCTAAGAAGTGGGGGGAAGGGGGGAATCCAATAGGAAATTGACCTACAAAAGAAGGCACCTAAGGAGTTAAAAAGGATGAAACATCTCCCAAATAGCCCAATTAGCCATTGCCAACAACACCAACAAAGGGACACCATAAAAGGAATATGCACAACTTACTTCGATTGTAACACTCCGAGAAAAAATATGGCAAAATGGGGTGTTACTCCTCACCACGTTAGCATGAGCAAAATATACCACGTCAAATGTTGACTATAAATTGTCAATCAACTGTAGCAAATAGATAAGAAGTTGGTAGTACTTTTGATCATCTGTTTTTATACAGTTCGATGAATAATTGATCTCATGTTTTATTATTTTTTATATAGTGAACTATAATATGAACATTCTAATAGTAAGCATAAAGTTTTGTGAATAGACAATAAATTGGGTTTATATGGGAACTCCTCCACGATTTTGTGAAGCCAAGCATCTCTCCATAAAGTTAAAGAACCACATAAAGAAGTGTAACTCCCTCCTCAAGAAAGTTGAGGTTCTAATACAAAATCAATTAGCAATATGGGGAGTAGCCCAATTACTTAAGCACATGCAAGGTCCCTCATTTCCTCGAGATTTATCTCTCAAACGCCTCCTCATGTGTGGCGAAATTTCAAGCCTAGAACATCGACAACACAAGTCAGTGACATTGAGTACAAACAACCTACTCTCATACTATGAAGAAAGTTGAGATTTTACTATAAAATGCAATTTACAATATGCACAGGAGCCCAACTACTTATAAGCACACACAATTTTTTTTTCCCGATGCTAGACTTATCTCTCAACACCTCTCACCCTACACTTTGAAGAAAAAAACAAAAATAAGTATTGTATGTTATGCCTCCTTAGGTTCACGAGCAAGCTTTGATGTACTTCACGTGAGTTTTGATGCAGTCACTTAAACTTTCACAATAATGTAGTACCTGTAATCCAACAAATACGGTGACTGAGTGGAGTTTTAGGATCAAATTTCTTTCTTTATCCCATATAAAAGCTAGGTTTTGCCTTCTTGCTTTCTTGCATTTCCAAAGTGCTTCAGATCCACAAAGCCTTTCAGCTTCATCAGCTGTTTTTGCTTCTTAGAATAGGCCACATCAGGGAAGAGGCAATAGAGGTCGAACCACTGCAACCATGGTTGTGCAAGTGGTAGTGGTGTTGTGTCTAATGCTTCACCTGGAATATACACATGCTATTACTCAGGCTGTTGGAGACTCTAGTGGGTGGACCTTCAACTCCGATAACTGGCCTAAAGGAAAGCACTTTAGAGCCGACAATGCGCTAGGTAAGTTTGGTCACATGCTATTGTTGAAAGTATATATACTTCGTTTTTTTTGTTTGTGCTAATATTTTTTTAATACATTCACCTTTTTATCATATTTCAAAGAATGAACTAACTAAGCCTAAGAATCCATGCCAAAATATAAATTTACAAAGGGTAAATTGTCGAGTCGGTCCCTGAATATATATTTTGCAACTCAATTAATTGTTATTACTTTGTTGTAAATTGATTGTTGCAATATTCAACTATAATCCAAATCTTCACAATGTGGTAGTTGGGGACAAAGGTGGTTACAGCAGCTGCACAACTTCGAGTGTTGTAAAAGTTTTTAGATCCAGCAAGGACAGAGTAAGGCTAGGGAGGGGACAAAACTACTTCATATGCAGTTTTCCAGGGCATTGCAAGTCTGGGATGAAAGTTGCCATCAATTGTGTCTAGTAACTATTCATATATATGTATATGCATTTGTGTTTGTGTTAACCCTAAAAACTACCAAGCCTACGTGGCGCATAGGCAAAGTAATTAAAAAGCTAACTACGTCCTTCAATTGTGTTCAGGGCATGCCAACTCGTCAGCTGAATTCGGCCGGGGAGTAAAATATGTTGATGTAGCATTGGGCGTGCTGTTGACTTCTCAATCTTGCGACTACGATTGAGGAAGGAACACGCCTCGGCCTTTGGATACTAGAGCCTGGAGACAAGGCTGCTAGTCCTACGAAGTTCATGGATCATTGGCGCCGGGTTCGGTCACGGTGATTATATTTGTAAGAGTATAAGCACGCCGAACTGGCACCAAACTATACGGACACAAATACTTGAAAGAGATGTATGTCTTGATGGTAAATGTGGTTCGGCCGTCAGAATGCCGAACTCTAAAACTTGTGAATATCTAATCATAAACAACTCGATGTTCCATGTATCGAGCCCAGTAACTTGTAACACCTCACTTCGCCGAGAAGGCTAATGAGATAACCTCTACCAACAAAGGCTTGAAAATCTTTGTCAGCCGAGACTTGGATAGGTAATCAGTCAGCCTTAACGCAGTGCTGTTTATTTAAACTGAAGGTGCTCCTCAATCGACTAATTCTACAGCTCCAGTGTTGTTTATCCAAACTGAAGGTGTCACCAGTTGCTTTCACAGTGCTGTTTATCCAAACTAAAGATGTGTTGGCGAAAAAGGAAAACAAAAAACTCAAGGTTGTGGAGAGGTTTCGCGTAGAGTAAGGGTTTGTGCAGGGCAATTTGTGTGTTGAATTGAAGAGGTCATATATGGTGCGCTCCTTCTTCTATTTATAGTAGTGTACCTTTTCCTGGCGAAGTTAGAACCATAACCGGACTTGGACTCATTAACCTGATCTAACTAGGATTCGGCCAGTCCTAATTCAATTGAGACTTTGAACCAACCTTCATAATGAACCAGATTCATTCCCTGACTCCTAATGCCTTCAGCATTAACACTCCTGGTAATATAAAGATTCAATCTTTATCTTTATCCAAATCACCCCTTCTCACAAAAGGACTCGACCGAAACTAGCTAAACAAGGTGCTTGGCCCACCCATGACACACTTGGAAAACTACTGGTTAGAGAGTCTTGGCCCATTTTGTCACTCAAAAGCAAGGGAGCAATATTTTGGGCCCAAACATTGCCCCCTTGTTTCTGAGGTAGTCAGCTTATAACCTCTTGGCTAAGTATCAACCTTGAAGAAGTGAAATCAATCCCTTAACATATCTTTAGAAGACAACAAAAAACGAGGCACATTTATGAAGCATGACTGCACGATCTAAGTTTTGTCAGACACCCTGCCATGTGGCATCTCCTTAACATGTTTGTTCTTTCTTAATATTGAAACGTCGCCTCAACACTTTACCACACGTTATCATTATAACCTTGACATGAGAATTTTGGCCTTTTTTAGATGTACGGATACCCAAACATCTCTTCACCATTAAGATCACCGTCACACACCATCATGTAGTCTCGATTTGCAAGTTTTCTGGTCCCTTTACCTAGACTCTTTGAACATTCATCATAATTACTAAATCCCCCGGTCGATTTCATCCCTTACTTTAAATATTAAACCGATGATCTTCCCAAAATGCCTATAAATACTCACCTCTCCTCATTCAAACCTTTTACGCTTTCAGAACCCTTAAATCCCTTTACCATTTTCTCTTGCGTCTCTTTGCCATTCTCTTTCAAAACCCAGAAAACCAACCTTCAATTTCCAGAAAACCTTCATCTTCTCCAATGGCTGCCAACGTTTTCATCACCAAGTTAGTCGAGGAATGCAACAAATGTCAAAATATTATCGACCGAAATACAATCAAAACCATCCAATTTGAGGATGAGCCAAACGCCTCTCACTAAACCCTAGGCCCATTATTCAAGGATGATGTTCCAGAAACAATCACCAACATGCTTAAGGAGCACTGCCTAAAACCTTTACTCCAAGGGTATGACTGGTTGAAGTGGGAATCGGCCAGACCCTAAGGCATTTGGCCCTCTACCACTTCAGCCTGGGGCACCTGGGTGACTCGAATAGAGCCATATTTCGACGGCGAGTGGAATGATCTTGGCATTTTTTATGTCATCAAACTTTCGACCATCAAGATGAGCTTGGATTGAGAGTTCATGATGGATGCATTAAGCTTTTGGTGCTCGACCACCAACATAATAGTTCTCCCCCTCAACCTTTTTGGCCCAACGATTCTAGACATGACTGCCATACTCGGCATCTCTCCAACCGCCTCTCGGTTGATACCTCTCTCGCTGGGTACAAATTTGACTTGGACCTGAAAATGGTATTTAAGGAACGCGCCGATGAAGTCCTAACAAAATGAGATCAAAGGCCTTCAAACGAGGAATTTCAGAAACTGTACAAAAACTTTTTCAATTACAACACCTTGATCACCCACTTTACCGGTTCAGAAAGAGAAGACCTCAAGAAAGGAGAACATACAGCTTTTTTATTTTACTAGTACAACAAATAGAATAAGTGCTTGGTCGAGAACATGCATGTTGTCGAGACCATGGCTAGCGGTCACATCTTGGCTCTCAGTCCAGCTGTCATTGCCAACCTTACCCGATGTTTGGACGAAACAACCTTCGGGAAAATTAACCCCCATCAAACCGGCCCATTATGGGTTTTCCAGCTTTGGTTACAAGTCTACTTTTCAAACCTTCCCAAGCTTTAATTCTTCCACAGCTATAGGTCTGGAATTGGCTTCCCACCCCATCCCTACTCACTCGGCTAAAGAAATCTTCAGATATTTCTATGGCCTAGAAGATTTCTCTGACGACGAATTCCAAATCTACTGTTGCCGGACATACCCATCTTCCATCATTCTTCCACAATCAGCATGGGAAGCGGTCGAGGATGCTAATCTTTAGGAGTTCTGGGGGTCATTCATCATGATTCGCTACCTACCTTATGGTTGCAAAGCTCGGCGAGGTAGTTGGGAGGTCTATCACCCCAATTTCCTGACCCGCCAACTAGGCTATCTCCAAGGGTGCCCCTTGCCATTCCTTTCATCTTGATCCCTTTTGAACCAAGAACACATTTCTGGTTCCTCAGAAAGGGAATGTGAGACAGCCGAAAAGGAGTTCACCATTTGGCGCACCAAATTCCGTCTTTGGCCGAGACAACTAAAATCTCGGTGTACCAACACCTTCGTCGAGTGGTGGGATGCTTACACTAAGGATTTCTTCCATACGCCGGCTGAAGAAATTCAAAAGAAACTTTTTACGATCGCCCGAAAAAAGGTTCTTACTCCAAAACCCAAAGAAATGGCCCAAGGTATATTCATTCTTGCTCTTCCTTTTCTTGCTCTTCCTTTTATTTCGAGCTTTACTCACTCAGTGTTATCAGGTGGTCATCTCATGCAACGGACCAAGGCGGTGGTGATGGCCATGGCTAAAAGGAAATTCACCCCTCTTGTGAAAAATGTGACAACTGCTATGTCGACTTTATTGTGCAAACGCCCTTACCCAGAAGCTGAAACAGAGACGCTCCTTGGCCCAAAACATGCTTCAAGAAATTGGCTAAGAAATGGGAGCGAGAGATTCACATTATCTCCAGTCAAACCACTAGAAGAACTGCTTCCAATGTTTCTCCCCCTACTATCGTCAAGGCTTCAGCCGCTGTGCAACCAGACCTGGTGATTGAGCCGGCCATAAATCCAGTTGTCGAGCAACTTGTAACTTCAGCATCAGCAGCTGCTTACACCGAAGTCGGCACAATGATTGCCACCCCGAAAAAGACGACTCTGACTACCGAAAAGAATTATCCCTCTAATCCAAAGAAAGTTGTAACGATCATCCTGGAAGAAGAAGTGCAACATTTTATAATGTTCTTCTTATCTAAAACATCTTATCTGATGACTGACTCCCCTATTGTTTTAGAAGCATGAGAGCGAAGGCCACCGACTAGTGAGGGGGCCACGACTAGCCGAGAAAACTCCCCCAAATCCCCAATCAGTGGTCGAAATGGTTGGTCGAGACAAAACTCCCTCGGCTGAAGCTGGTCCCCATCTTGTAAGGGCACCACTGGCTAAACCGAAAGTAACAGCAGAGACTCCAATTCATCTTCAAGATTAAAATTTTGGCATTCTCCCTCAAGAGATTGCTTCGGCTTTTGTAAGGCTTAATCACTTTCTCACGTTACTTCTATTATAACAAGTCTAAGCCGAGAAAAATATTAAATGTCAGGTGCCCGATTATTCATTTCACCAAAAATTCTACGCGCTGAAGGGTGTTATCTATATTTCTTGGCCACCTCAGTGGCCATCGAATGTGGATAGCCTACATTAGCCATGTAAATTAAGAGGCTCTCTTAAACACTGGGCTCGACCACTAAGTTCTCTAGGTTCGAGCAATGAACCAGCAGACACGGCCGAAGTGTCATCTCAGCAAGTTTCAGAGCAAACTTTCCCTTTTTTACCATTCTTCTAGCTTGATTTTTCTAAACATACATATATCCTTAATGCAGCCTTCTTGGGAGGTTAAACTTGATGTTCTCTTTGCCAGTTCTTCAGGGATAGTCGGTCCCTCCGTCGCTACAACAGGTTTGGTCGAGACAAATGCCATTGCCAAGCTACAAGAGCTCTTGTCCCTCTTGGCCGCTTAAATAATTGAACGCAAAGGCCTTGATTCCGTAGGAAAGTGTTTGAATAACTTTGCAGCCGACGGCCGTCTGAGCAATGAAGTTGTCTCTCGAGTATCTTCTATCCTAAAACGAACCCGAGAATATTTTGGTATCTTTAAGAGAGATTTTTTGGCCGAATACAACTTGAAGGTTACACCGGTCATTCAGGAAACTCTTTGTCCGAATGTCGAGCTACTAAAGTCAAAGAAAGAATAATTGGCCGACCTTGATCATCAAATTGCCGAACTCCAAAATCGAAGGTCGATAGTGGCCTCAGAGCTCGCAAAGGATTTCGAGTCGAACAAATCTTGCTTGACTGAATACGCGACTAGTGTGAAGTGGATCGAGCAATTGAAGATGGATAAGAGAAATCAGCAAGCTGAGGTCACAATGGGCGAAGTGAGGTGGTTGGAGTTGAAAGCTGCCCTTGAAGCCTTTTTTCCTTCATCACCATAGAACTGCTTAGCTGTAAACTGGTCGGCCAACTCTATTTGTACACCCTTTTAGCGAATTTAATAAGATGAACTTTTATTCTTGCATTTCCTAAGTGACTGGGTAATATTTCTTTAAAAATTTCCCATTGATTGGCAGTTTATAAATTAGACCGGTTTGATCTTTAAGGTGGTATGCCCCATTGTCGTGGACTTTATGGATGATGAACGGTCCTTCCCAATTCTGCAACCATTTCCCAAATCTAGGATCTCTGATTCTTACAGGCAATACGGTTTGCCAAACCAACTCTCCCTTGCCGAACTTTTTTTGTCTGACCCATTGATTATAAGCTCGTTTTGCAATCTTTTTCTACACCATCAATAAATTATAAGCATCGAGTCCAGTTCCTCCAAGTCTTCTAACTATTGTCTCATGGACTGATTATATTCAGCATTGAATAGACTACTTTGTTCAATTACTCGCAATGAATTTATATTTAACTCGACTAGTAACATCATGTCATGTCTATAAGTTAACGCATACGGGGTTGTCCATGTTGCTAATCGGAGCGAAGTCCGATATGCCCATAAAACCTCATTTAACTTTAAATGCCACATACCAGGCTTCTCTTTTATCATTTTTTCAAAAATGCCAATCAATACGTTGTTACTTGCTTCAACATATCCATTTGCTTGTGGGTAATACGGTATGGACTATTCGAGCCAGATTTTTAAACTCGCGGTATACTCTTTGAATCTATCGGATGTAAAGATTGTACCGTTGTCCGTTATGATTATTTCTGACACACTGAATCTGGTTATGATATTTTCTTCCATAAAATCACAAACTTCTTTAGATGTTAACTCGACGTATGACTTTGCCCTGACCCATTTGGTGAACTAGTATGTTGCAACAATTATCCATGCTTGCTTAGTTGATCCTGAAGACGGCATAATTTTGACAATTACATCTATGGTCCATCCTCTAAACGGCCAAGGTTTGGTGACTGAGTGAAGTAATTCGGTCGGAACTCCTTGTATAGGTCCATGAATTTGATAATCTACACATCCTTGTGCGTACTTGATACAATCCTTCAATATACTTAGCCAGAAATAATTGTGTCGTCGAAGCAGTCATCGCATATTTCGTCCAAATTGATGAGCCCCACAAATTCCTTCGTGTACTTCTATAATTGCTTGGGTTGCGGGCTAAGGCATAATAAAAATAACCCATCCTCACCTTTCTGGTACAACTTATTCTGATACAACATGTAATTTGTGGCACGAACCCTTGTTCTTCAGTCATGTTTGTCACTAGGGTTATTGAGATATCGCATGATTGACCTTCTCAAGTCGTCAGGTAATGTTTCAACAGCACACATATATATAGGATCACCTCGTTCTAACAACAAAGGTAAAGACATTACTTGTGTACGAATCATGTAGTCATGTTGGAGAACTTGTTGATTAACTAAGGTCGGGTGCAATTGTCGTATTACAGATGTAGCCCGCCTAGCATGCCTCTCAGAAGTTGTGCACTGGAGGCTATTTGAGCCAGTTCGTTCACGTTGATGTTTCACCTACGGGAGATGTGTTTGAACATGATACCATCGAATGACTTAGCCAAATAGCTGGCAACCATGTGATAGGGTGCCAAAGTACAACTCATGCAACAGAAAGTTCTATTGAGTTGGTTAATCACAAGTTCCAAATCACCGAGGACGAGTACGCGGGCTGCCCTCAAGTCATGAAGAACATGGAAGCCGATAATAAATGCTTCATATTCGGCCAGCTTATTTGTACAATCAAAATCGAGCTTAAGAGAGAAATACCAACGGTGTTGATCTGGGGATTGAATGACAATGCCAACACCGACTGAGGCTGAAGTGCTAGAGCCATCAAAATTCATCGTCCAATAATTGTCACATGTGTTCACCATGCCGATTTCCACGTCAGTGCCCCCGAAACCATCTGGAGAAGGATGTTAAGCTAAGAAATAGGTCAATGTTTGCCCTTTGATGGCCTTCTGGGGCACGTATTGCAAAATAAATTCGGACAATGCCATTGTCCATTTCCCAATTCGGCATTTCACCATTGGTTGAGTGAGCATATACCGAATAACATCAGTTTGGGCGATGACCTGAGTGACGGAATTGAGCATGTAATGCTAAAGTTTAGACGCAACAAAAAACAAAGCCAGGCAAAGTTTTCCTACGGTTGAATAATTGATTTCAGGTGAGTTAAGATTCTAACTGAGATAGACTTGTTCACGCCCAACATCATTGTCTTGTGCAAAAAGGTAACCGATGGACTCTGTGGCTGCCAAAATGTATAGCTTAAGAGGTTGGTCGCACTGATACGATACAAGGACAGGTGGGGTTGTAAGGGAAACCTTAATTTGTGTAAACGCCGCTTGATGTTTGTCACACCACTCGAACTAATCCAAATCCTTGAGTTTCAAAAGCGTCGAGAACGCCTTTATTTTTCCTATCGAATTGGCTATGAAATGACGGAGAAAATTTATCTTGCCGAATAAAAACTGCAGTTGCTTTTTGTTCGTCAAGGGTGGAGCGTCAATGATTGCTTGGGCCTTATTTATGTCCACCTCAATGCCACGATGGTGAATGGGAAATCCCAAGAAGTTACCAGCCAATACGTCGAAAATGCATTTGGTCGGGTTTATTTTGAGATTATGTCGGTGCATACGAAGGAAAGATTACCGAAGATCATCTAGATGCGTTCAGCGGCCCTTTGATTTGACTACCATATCATCAATATATACTTCTATGACCGTGCTAATTAGGTCATGAAAGATGGCATTCATAGCACGTTGGTATGTAGCACCAACATTTTTTAAGCTGAATGGCATGACTACCCATTCATAGGTTCTAAGTCCCCCCAAGCAACGAAAGGTAGTTTTGTGGACATCAGCTTCGGCGATGAAGATTTGGTTATAACCAGCATGGTCATCCATGAAGAACAACATTTCATGATTAACTGCAGCGTCAATTAATAAATCTGAAATTGGCATTAGATATTCATCTTTGGGAGTTGCCAAATTCAGATTACAGAAATCGATGCAAATACTTAAAGCGTCGTTTTTCTTTAGTACTAGTATTATATTTGCCAACCATTCGACGCATCGAGCGGTCCAAATACACCTGACTTTAAAAGTCGAACCAGTTCATCTTTTATGCTGAGTTGAACTTCAGTCAAGAATACCCAAGGAGGTTGGCGAAATGGTTTACAACCAAGTTTAATGCGTAATTCGTGCTCGACGAGGGTTTGATCTAGAACAGGCATCTCATGGTAACTCCAAGCAAAACAATCTTTAAATTTGTTTAATAATTTACGAAGTTCGATTTTCATGGGTTGGGATAACAAAGCACTGATAAATAACAGTCGAGGGTTATCAGTCGTTCCAACATTTATTTACTCTAACGGGTCATTGACTTAGGGCCAAATGTCCTCGAGCTTGGCTGATGCAGCTCGAACTTTGTCAAGGGAAAGGATAGGACCATTATCTCATTCGGCGAGAAACTCTACAAGGTTTACACCCGAATTTGGTTATTTGGAAATAGTATACTAGTGGGCCAGCAGTCGTTCCATGATAGATGAAACAGCGGCCCGACGTTCGTCCTATTTAGCATCAATCATCGGGATTGGAAATGAGGCCAATCTTGTGGCTTTCTGAACTGAGATCCTAGTCGGCCAACCATCTTTGTTAAAACCCTATAAAGTAATGTAGCTAACATGGTTGTTGTAGTATCGAGCTTGGATCATATTAGCTTCAAACGGCTAATTATCGGCCGGATGAACTGTGACCAATTTACCATCCCAAAAGATGAGTACTTGATATAACGACATGGGAATGCAGCTTGTTTGATGGATCCAGTCCCGGCCAAGTAATGCATTATACTTAGTCTTAGAATTGACTATGAAAAATACGGTCATGTGATTATGCCCTGTGATACTAACTTCTAGTGGAAACACTGAGTTTGGGATTTGTCTCCGACAAAGCTACTCATGGTGACCCCCGATAGAATAAGTTCGTTATTAGAGCGACATAGTGCCTTCATGATTAAGACGGGCATGATATTGACCGTTAGCAATAGTTGACAAAGATTTTGGAAACTGTATACCCCTTAATGTGAGCTGTAACATATAACAGTTTCAAGTGATGAAGATTAACCGATGATGAATGAGGGAATAATTTAGCAAGAACCGCTTTGAGCGTCCAAGGAATTTGGTTGGGGCGTGGTTGGCTAAAAATCGACAGATAAGACATGGACCATACTGATTTCCATGTTGTTAAGGATGGAATGGCCCATCTGTCCGTGATCTTCTTCTTCTTCTGGATCCTCTTCTTTGGGATCCTCTCGTTCTTGATTTGTTTGAGGGGTGTCAGTTTCTCCTTCCTCGGCTGTCGTTAGAGTATGTTTCAGTGATATTCTTACAGGAGTTTTCTCATTTTGTTCATCGGTCTAGAGTTCATCTGAAATCGGAACTGGGTAAGGGATTTGTGTCATGACACGGGCTTGCTCCTGATACATGTTACTCGCATCTCTGGTGTCAAGGTAAGCATCTAATCGTGTGACATGTTCTGTCTCATCATCGTTAGGCCGAAAAATGAGACAGCTAAAAAGACTTCAAAATGATACCGCAAATATCCAAGGTCCTGGAAAAAGAAGGGAAGCTCGGCTGCGTCAATATCAGTATATGGATCGACATTAAAGCCAATGACTCGAGCCTCGCATATATGTTGGAACCTAGCTTTGAACCCCGGGTTCGAAGTTTTTTGGATGATTCGTTCAGCATCTGGACAAGTTAGAATGAGGTCAATAGTATCTTAACATGTTTTCGGCAAACCGTATAAGTCATTAGCCTAATGATTTTTGTGAAACTCTCACATTTACCCTATAGCCTCCCAGAGGAACGGCGGATGTAGATTTTATCTTACTTTAATCAACGATTCCTGTATGGATAGCGAAAGAAGTTTGCTCTCGGTTTCCTTCTAAAAGCACTCAAGGAAAGCTTTCATTTCCCCAAGCAAAAAGAGGAATTTGATCCACTTTTCGGATTCCTCAATCGTGATTTCAAGGTCACGACTAACTACATTTCTTCCTTGGAGCAATTCGGTCATAATCGTCGAAGGCTATCATTCGTTTTCGTTGCTGGCTTTTTCCTTCGGCTACCATTTGGGGGCCAAAGTATCCTGGGCTGCTTATCGGCAAGCCATACAATCCATTCTTTGGCGCCCTCACTTCTGTGATTTGGTCAGCGTAGTGTATACATCGTTAGGGGAATTATAGGTATACCAATGTTGATCGCGAGGCTTAGGAGGTCTAAAGGTGCACTGGGTTACGAGTAAACTTGAACTGCCAGAGCTACGCGCATAATAATCTTCATTATAAAACAGCGCGTTGAAATCAAGACATCATCTTGCAGAAGATGGCTTAGTATCTTGGACCTGAGGACCAAGCCTTTCAAAGACCTTATGACATTGGCCTATTCCAAGCACGTGTTGGGGCGTCATTGCAGTTATGGGCGCTTGTTGTGGTATACCTATTTGACTTAGTTTTTCTTTCGGCTCAACACTCATTTTGCATCGACTACATAGGATCATTGGCTCTTCAATTTCCTCAGCGCTAGAGCTCGACATTGATTCGACAACTGCTGGCCCAGTTGAATCTGGGGCGGCTTGTTTGAGAATAAATCAATTTTCCCACATGGTCGAGGATTTTGTTTTGGGATGAACCGTATTGGGACGAACTCGGCCTTTCCTTTTCCTTTATCCCCAAGCAAACGAGCGTCTACCATGTTTATTGTCGCCGTAGAAAATGGGTTGGTGTCAACACCTATTTTCTTTTCAGGGAACTTGAGTTCACCCTATCGATCCATCTTTGGATGGCATCGCGAAACACGGCACAGTTGTTCGTTGTATGGTTATTCGAGTTATGGTATTTGCAATAAATTTTTCCTTTTAATTCATCGGCCTTGGGAATATTATGTCCTGGTGGAAGCTTGATAATTTTAGCACTCAATAACTGGATGAAGATGGCATCGACCTTTGACATTTTAACGGCGGCTTCTACACTGGCCGAGCATGTCTTGACATCTTTAAAGTTGGCATGTTTCAATGCCTTGCATACATAAGGCTTATCAATCACTATTTCAGCCGGGTCTATGTTGACACATTGGGGTTCTTCAACTTCGAATGATGCATAACTGATTGTAAGGTTCTTATAGATTGTCCCTCGAGATGAGGACTTCGAGATCTTTTCCTCTCGGAGCAGATAATCATATTATTCGATGTGTTGAGCTAACTCGTACATATCTCGAAAGTTTTTCCCTAGGAATTTGTTTTTGTATTCCACGTCTAGCCCATTCAAGACGAGCCTGACAAATTCAACTTCAGGGAGAGGTACTCAACACCAGTTTCTGGCCAATTTAAACCTTGTAAGATAATCCATTGGTGATTCGTCAGAAGCTTAAGCCATCCTGGCCAATGAAGAAACTAACATTTCCATTCCCGGCTGATAGAATTGCTCATGGAACTTTTCAACTAACTCATCCCAACTCTGGATGGAGTTAGGTGGAAGGTTGATGTACCACCCGAATGTCGAGCCTATCAACGAAAAGTTGAATAATCGCAATTTATAGAAGTCATTGTTAACATCTCCGCATTGCGCGGTGAACCGAGCTATATGTTGTAACGAGGATAGAGACGATTCTCTAGCAAAAAGGCTGAAATCTGGGATCTTAAAGCCTTTAGGGTATTCGAACTTTTCTACATAAGTTGGATATGGATGGATGAATTTTGGAAACTTCAGCCCTTTTTATAAGGCCGAATCAATCATCTTTTAGACCTCAACTATATCGATGGATGCCGTTTCGGCATCTCAGTTGAATTTGTCCGCTTTGCTGTTTGATCCACCATTTTTGTCTAGATCAATCATTTTAAGCTGAGCAGATCCTGTCTCGATTGGTAATGTTGGTAATGGATTGTTCTTTGGAATAGGTTGTCTGGATCGATCAACGTACCTAATATTCTGGGTATCGCTAACCAGGACCTCGAGCAATCTAGTATGCACGGCTCTATAACCTCGTACTTCTTCGAGTATCCCTTTTATTTCTCGGCTAAAAGTTTGCTCAAACTGTCGAGATTGCTGTTCAAGACGTCTTCGAAAAAACGACCTAGTCGGCAGATCAAATGCTTTACCACCATCCTTGTCACAATCCTTTACTATTCCTTTGACAAAAATTCCATTTGTTGTTTTGGCGGTGATCTCTGCATCACGAGCCTGTCCGCCGAGACTGAGTTCTCTTTCTTGGCATGTAACGTTTGTGGCTTCAGGTGTGATGGCAGCATGAGGATTCTGCGTCTGTGACAAACCATCATGATCTGGATTTTAGGCCGTAAGTGGAGGGTTTGTCGTGGACTTCCCCATGATTGTTTGCTTTTTAATCAATTGTGTCTCAAGGGTCATGAACTTCGTAATTTTAGCACTATGTCCCACTGGGCGTGCCAAAATGTTGACCTTAAAAACTAAGCCTACGTGGCACACAGGCCGAGTAATTAAAAAGCTAACTACGTCCTTCAGTTGTGTGCAGGGCGTACCAACTCGTAGGCGAAATTCGGCCGAGGAGAAAAATATGTTGATGTAGCGTTGGGCACCCTGCTGACTTTTCAATTTTGTGATTGCGGAAAATGAAGGAACACTGAAGGAAATTTTGTGAAAAACATGTTCATTTGAGCAACATATATGGCATGCAATTAACAATTAAAGGCGGAATCATGCTTGTATGCACTCAAAAAAAAACATTACCCATGAAATTCAAAGCCTAGTAGAAGGGTGAACCACTCAACTCAAGAACAAAGTGAGTTGAGAAATTTTATACCTTTGTTGATTCCTCTTTGCATAAGCAAAGGCTAATCACCCAAGGAAAGGGCCTTCATTCCTTGCTTCTTAGCTCCATGGATTTCTTGGATGAGAATGGTTGAAAGGATTCTCCAAGTTCCCAAAGTTGAGAATCTTTAATTTTTCCACACCAAGGAGAGACTCGAAGAAGAGATGAGTGACCTTGGAAGAGGGAAGATTGCTAGCTAATCTCCTCCAAGGGGGCCGGCCTCCTAGAGAGAAAGGGAGAGACATTGTGTTCTCATCTTTTCTCTAAAAGAAACCCTAATGAAGAAAATGCTATAAAGTCACATTTATACCTACCTTCATTGGAGTGGCAAACTTGTAATAAGTCCAAAACCCACTCATTTATCAATATGGCCGGCTATAGGGTTTTATTGGGCTGTTTGGGCTTTTTAGAATTATTAGTCATTAAGTTGTCATACAACTTAAGTCAATGAGTTTGACATTCGAAGCCCATTGGGCCTTAAGGCCCAAAACTAACCCGAGGTCTTTAACGAACTTTATTCTTTTGATTAATTAACATGTTAATTAATCCTTGCCATAAATAATTAAACCATTTAATTATCCTTACTCATCTCCATTGTTTCTTCAATATCTACCTTACACGGTGTACGATCCATTAGGTTCCTTTTAGCGAGGCAATGGGCGATTAGAACTCTTTCAAATCGATTGTGAATTGAAACTTACTTTCAATTCTCCCTTTAGTGATTATACACGTTTAGGGCTTCCACAAACCATGAGTGACACCTAGCAGTATGTCATGGTTACCCAAGCTAATTAGAAGAGGTGGAGAACCTATTCAGTTTAGGATTACAATGCAATACGGTCTTTCTCTAATACAATACTCTTGACCACATTGTTTGGTTTGATAGTTTATTCATGTCTATTATCCAATGTGATTCTCTTACTTATATGATTACCTTGAATATGATTTGGAACAATTTCCTAAATCTCATTCATACTCTGGCCAGAGATTCTTAATTATATCATAGAGTATTCTCCCGCAAACGGTTTAAAGGTTAGAGATCCCTTGTTGCGCATTCACTTGCCTCCATGGCTAAGTGGCTTAACCCCAATTATGTCGTGGACACCCTCTGACGGAGTGACTTTGACATAGTCAAAGATTAAGGACCTAACCACAAGACAACTATGATGCCCAGGTCAAAGGACTACTTTGTATTATCCCAACCATGAGTTCTCATGTGACATAAGTATGAGAACTCCTTGTTGATCGTGTTCAATGGACTCATTCTCTATTGAGCACCTACATGCTTGTCTTGGTGTCAGTCACACCAATGACTCAAGACCAGTCACTCTCCCTAAGAGAAGACATAGCACGTACTGATCTTAACGGACTATCAATGCCCTATTGGCAATCCTATGATCAGAAACGTTTAGGATATGTATACGAAAGAGAATGGTCTCATGAATCTAACTTCTTTAGATCGCATTCTCCCAATTACATATTCCTTGGATTTATCATTTAAGCGTATAACATTTATATGAGACGGCTTCAAACAATAATCTTTGCCCTTTATATTAAACTATATTAGTTTAACATGTGAAATGTCCGTAAAGTATCATCATATGATTGGTTTTAGGGACATTTCCAACAAACACGCCTCGGCCTTCGATTTCTAGAGCCTGAAGACAAGGCTACTAGTTTTACGAAGTTCACGAATCGTTGGCACTGGGTTCGGTCATGGTGATTATATTCGTAAGAGTATAAGCACGCTGAACTAGCACCAAACTATATGGACACAAATACTCAAAAGAGATGTATGTCTTGATGGTAAATGTGGTTCGGCCGTCAGAATGTCGAACTCTAAAACTTGTGAATATCCAATTATAAACAACTTAGCATTCAATGTGCCAAGCCCAGTAACATGTAACACCTCACTTCGTCAAGAAGGCTAATAAGATGACCTCTACCAACAAAGACTCGAAAATCCTTGTCGGCCAAGACTTGGATAGGAAATTAGTCGGCCTTAACGCAGTGCTGTTATCCAAACTGAAGGTGCTCCTCGGTCAGCTGATTTTACGGCTCCAATGTTGTTTATCCTAACTGAAGGTGTCGCTAGTTGCCTTCACAGTGTTGTTTATCCAAACTGAACGTGTGATGGCGAAAAAGGAAAACAAAAATCTCAAGGTTGTTGAGAGGTTTCGCGTAGAGCGAGGGTTTGCGCAAGGCAGTTTATGTGTTGAATTGGCCTAAATGGTCCGCTCCTTCTTCTCTTTATAGTAGTGTACCTACTCTTGGCCGAGTTAGAACCATACCTGGACTTGGACTCCTTACCCTAATCTAACTAGGATTCGGCTAGTCCTAATTCAATTGGGACCTTGAACCAACCTTTGTAATGAACCAGATTCATTTCCTGACTCCTAGTGCCTTCAACATTAACACTCTTGGTAACATAAAGATTCAATCTTCGTCTTTATCCAAATCACTCCTTTTCGCAAAAGGACTCGACCGAAACCAACTAAACAAGGTGCCTGGCCGGCCCATGACACACCCGGAAGACTGTTGATCCAAGAGTCTTGTCCCATTTTGTCACTCTCGGCCCAAATTGTTATTTTGGGCCCGAACAGTATGCATAATATCCATATGTATTGTATGCATGTGTATTGGAATATTAATTGGTTGGATCAACTGATAACTTGGTTCGAACTTTCAATTGCCAATTATTTATAAAAGCGTATGCTTCTTTGTCACTGTTTTGTCTTAGACCACCAAGCTCACGGACTTGTTTAATACTTTGTTTCTATTCTGCTTTACATTGTATCTTCTGATTGCTCGAACACGGTCCAAGTTACCATTATATTGTGGTTAAACTGTTTTCCTTATTAGCAAAAGAAAAAGAAACATTAGATAATGGATTTGCATTAATTGGGAATTTTTATGTCTACTCGAAATATAAGGAGGTATATCACGTGTTATAATATAAGTGGATAACATAATTGATGTCTTATTTTAGGGTCTATTTCTCAATGTTCCCTCACTTCTATATTATCACGTGATATACCGCCTTGTTTTCAAATGCACTAAAAAATCTCTAATTAATTGGAGAGAGGAAGGCAGGATTAATTTAGGATCTCTATTTCAAGCGAACAAGAAGCGAGGTAGTTCTTTAAGTCAACCCTTCAAGCTAACCCTCACAAAAATAAGCCCATGCTCAATCATTTAATTTCTATAAGTTACCCATGTTAATATCATGGCCCAATTCCTTCTAAAATTATTTTTTCAACACAAATAAACCCAAACCATTCCAAAATCACCCCATTACAAACCCAATTCGAATTACCTAAAAACTATATAAGAGCACGTAAGGCGCTCAACACCATCAAACTCAATTACCAGACTCACAGAAACATCTCCACTCTCCTCTACCGAGATCTATATGTATATGAGTACATCTCCAGGTCCTCCAATTTTTCGTATTTTCAGTTTAAAATTGAATAAAAGAAGGGGTTTAGGTCATAACATCTCCACTGAAGCTTGAGCATTCGTGTAATTCAGAAGGATTGCAAAAAAATTTGAAGAAAAAAAAACATGGGTTCTCATGTCTTTTGGACCTGGTTAAGCGAATCACGCATTGTTCTTTCAGTTTGTCATTTGGTTGTCAACCACCGAACCCTTTCGGTTATGTCCTTTTCGGCCATTATATTCAAGGCTATAATATGAAGCATCAAATTCATTTCCACTGGTGAACTAATAAAAAAGTCGGGTGCCCAAAGAGACACCCGATCTAAAAATGGACATGATCTCTCTTAAGAAAAAAAGGATATGAAGGAGAAATATATGGGTAATGTACTACAAGCAACAAAAGATGCATCAATATAACCCAGACTTAAGTGATTCCTTGAAGGTTGTCACTTTTCTTTTTATGTAGTGTCTTTTTAGTGCATTCTAGTGTTTTAGTACTAGCTTGTCCCTATTTGAGCAGCATTGGTTAGTCCATGAACACTAGTTTTATACTGTTTGAGTGAGTAACATCGGTAGTCTACTTGTAGTGGGATTTTATCAACTAATTTAGTCTAATTTCTTGAGATTTTGAAAATCGCTAAACCGAGCTTGGGGGGTTGATTGTAATAATATATTAATATAGTTGTTAAAAAAATAGAATAACTTATAATGCATTGATTTTTATAAATCTACCTCCTCTTTCATAGTCTCACAATATTACTCTAATTTTATAAATTTTAAATTTTTGCATGCATGTGTACCCTCCTTCCGTCTTAGGGACATATTTGCATGATTATAATCTTTTGCAGATTTTATGAATTAATTAAGTTGTCTTCTTTCAATAATATATATAGGAGAGCGTGCGTGTGTGTATATTCTTCTAAAACGTTAGTGTTCTTATCTCTCCTTAACGATGGGAAAACTGTTTCATTGAAGTGACAAGCAAAACGTACGGTAAAAAGAGCTGTCAAAGGCTCTAAATAGTGAAGAATAGATGGCGAATTATAATTGACATAGATTCTCATTCTTCTATGAGGACCTTGTTTGGCACGTAGTGGCGGCACTATTGGCACATAGACTGTCCACCCAAACGTAAGTGGGAGATGTTAGACTCGTACCTAGTAACCAATAGTAATGGTGAATGAGATTGGCTAGCAGTGGACCTCAAGAGGACCAACATGGTTGCATGCAATATTGCATTGCCTAAGCAGATACCGGCAATTTGGTTTGCATAACCAAGGTTCGAGTTATCACTTGAAGGTGCTTTATGAAAGCTTATGCCAGGGCTTCTTAGGTATGAACATGGGGTACTGGATGTTGAATTTTAATCCAACATACATGCAATAATCGTCGAAAGATGTGATGTAAACTTTCCAGCATTATTTAGTTGAATCGACTTAATCGGATAATCAAAGTGGTGAGTCCTAAACTTGAGCTAGGAGTTTTGCAAAGGCAACATTGTGTGTGGACAGTAAGCAGACATATGAACAACATGTAGATGCATTAACCCACACCATAAAGTATATGAATGGTTTGCGTGTAGGTTGAATAGGTCCACAAATATCCCCTTGAATCATCTGAAGAAACTTAGGAGGCTCGTGAATAATCTTTGTAGTTGAGGGTTGAGGATCCAACTTCCCCATGAAGCATGCTTTGCAAGATAAATGTCTAGGATAAGTGCATAAACTTATGGTAAAAGGATGCCCGTGTGATACTTTGAGGATACGACACCTCATATGTCATCGTGGATATCCCAAGGTCGTGCCAACGCAATGAAACACTCTAGAAATCAAGCATAGGGCCGCCCACATGGTGAGCCTCTACAGCTTGAATGGCTGTGATGTACAACTCACTCAGGATGCGTTCCCTCTTTCCATGAATACGTTTCTGGCCATATTCGTAAGAAGTGATACAAAGATATTTCGAACCAATCTCTTCAGTGGTTTCAATATGACAGTTATTCTCTCAAATATCTCTAAAGCTCAACATCGTTCTTCCTGAATGAGGAGAATAGATAGCCTTTTTAATGGTTAGTTCAATACCATTAGACAACATCATACATGCATTTATGTATCCTTCAATCAAGTTAAATAAGCATGAGAAGGTTGTCAAAGATGCCTTTTTAAGATGAAGTTAGTGAAATAATGTTGCTCACGGAAAATGGTGGGCGTAGTTGCACTATCAGCCAGATAACTAAGTTTCCACAAGGCATACCTAGAATAAATTAATTGAATCAGTCCCATGCATAAATATAATTCCATTCATTCAATTAATCATTCAAGAAATAATATCCAAAATTCAAAACAAAACAACCAAACAAATAATCCAAGAACTTAGAAAATAGTTTGAAAATTAAATTACAAGAAATTAAAGAAATTTTTTTTTGGGGGGGGGGGGTGTTGCAGTCTAGGGTGAATCCCATCCTTAACATGTCTCATAAAATAAGCCATAGGAGAAAATGCCTCTTTCAAATTTGAAGTCTCCATGCTAGCAGTGGTGATATCTTCGGAATTTTCCACTTGTGCAAAGTTAGTCTCACAACGTGAATGATACTTAGCAATAACATCGAGGGTAGCTCGGCAAAGGCATGACCAATGTTCTCTTGATCCATAGTGATAACACATATCCAATTAAGTGAAATATGGTTAAACGATAGCTTTTCCCTTGTTCTTGAGGCTATAAGCCTTAAGGGTGAGGGAATCAAACTTATGGGTCGAATTTCCTCCATTAGTTAAGCCTTTACTCTATTGACCTTAGGCCCGTGGCTGGGATTTCTTCCCATTTTCATGGCCATGACCACGTCTTCATCATTTGTGACTGCTAGAAGTAGTCGCTTACGCTTCAGTCATAGCTTTTGAGCTAGTAGGTCGAGCTTAATGATTTATCACCAACAATTGCTTCTGCTTTTAAGTGAAAAGTAAAACAAAAATCAAATTTGAAAACTTGATAAACTTTTGTGCCCTATATTGTTACTACATGACAATATTGGTAGCATAAGAGGTCAAAAACTTGGTAAACTTCTATGCCTTATATCTCGAGTGTATATTGTGCCTCAAATGCTCGCCGGAATATAGACCCAACAGTGAATGCATACTGACCAATTCAGGAATGTATTTTCTCTAAAGCCAGAACAGTTTGTTCGTGGTTAGTCGAGAGGCTACTTGCCAAGGGGTCACTGAAAAGAATTATTGTCGTCTACCCTTGCCTGCTTCGGGACACCTTGTTTGAGGCGCACTGCATCTCGATGTGCTCTTAGACAGGTGCTGGTCACCGTTTCGGGTGAAAAGTTCAGTTGTTAGGCATCTTTATGAGTGGTTGAAATACAATGAGCAGCATGTGCAAAATTCGACCCCAAATGGAGCAAGCATGCAAAAACAACAGGGCAAAAATACCTATAATTCAGTTTCTGGTTCGATGGTCGATCCGACCTGTTTGTTCTGAGCTGGATATGCTATAGGAGCCATGGGTTGATTTGGTTAAACTGGTTTGAGGGCCGGTCTAGGGACCTAAGGATGGACCAGGTGGTGGTTGGAGCACGAAGACGAGTCGAGGAATGGACATGGGCCAAGTGGTGGTTGGAGCACGAGGTCAAGTCGAAGAATGGACATGGGCTAAAGCTAGGCATGTTGGATTGGCACAGTGGGCCTTATGCCTATGGGTTTACGCTGTTTTTGCTAGGCCTTGGGAAGCAAGGCCTGTTGCTGAAAAGTCAGGGTTGTTGTGGCAACGTGGGCTGCCAGCTCCTAGTCTTCTGTTCATGCCCTATCAGGTTTCTACCATGGGCTACAATGGCAGCCACTGTGGTGATGCTCTTACTGCCATTGCGTTGACTCACAAAGAGCGGCATTGTGGGGCCATGTCACTATCTTCATCGTTCGGTCTGTATCCTTCGATGTAGGTGTTTCGTTTGTCGTGATTTCAAAATTTCCTACCATGTATCATTTTCCTAGGGACTGAGCAAGGAACTTTTCTAATTCAATGACTAAGAGTGTAGGAAAATAAAACGTAACAGAAAATTCTGAAGAGTGAATACGAGAGCCTTTTTCGAGATATTAAATCGGGCTCTCAATGAAAGCACCATTTTGTCATAACAAATTTCCACTGTCTTCAGTCTAGACAAAATTGTACCTACAAAACAAATAAACACCTTTAATCAAGGCTAAAGCCTCACACGTCCATGAGGTGGGAGAAAGGGTGGGCCAATGAATCTTCAATCCTTAAGTCAGTTTCTCTGAAAATAGAGAGTTTATGGCTTATGTGCGTAGCAAAAACGTACTAGAAACTGGTGTAGATGGAGTATTTATAGGAAGATGTAGGAAGATGGCCGGCCATAGAGGTAGGGTTCTACCCCACATGTGGCGGCTTCCCATTAGCCAAGTTGTGTCATGAGGAAATAATCATTTCAAGATATTAATGATGAGATAATATCTTTGGATATTCTTGGATGTATCATTGATTGGATATGATGATGTTCTTTTTGTTTGAGTTGATCTTCAATCAAGAATGTATTAAAGATATGATTTGGTAATTAATATTATTTAATGTCTTTAACTTTTCCCCAGCTTGATGATGTCGTAGTTAGCTATTCATGTCTTTAGGGGGTTGAACTGCGCGTAGATTAAATGTGGGCCAAACCAATTTAATGAGGACATTCTTGTCTTCTTCGGGAAAAAAATCTACGTGGCAGCTCTAGGATTTTTAAAATTATTTTTTGCTCCACAAAAGTTTTTATCAATTAAGCTAACGTTTTTTATTCTCTTGCAGTGGAATTTTGTTATATTCTACTGCCTTAATGAAATAGGTATAAGAGTTTAATTGTGGTACCATGGCAGTGGGCCTGATGGTTGTAGGTGGTCAGTTTTTCATTTTTAATTCATAAATTAGGGTGGATTCATAAAATTGTAGGGTAAAACAGAAAATTTATATGAAATTAAATAAATAAGAGTGTATTTATAATATTGTGGGTGCTAATAAAACTACCCGAAGTGAAATCATTTTAAAGACAAAGAATTACGTTGCCTCAGCCGTCATGGATAAGTTACTCTTATTTCCTTATTTGAATCATTCTATTATTAAGGACTTCCCAATGTACTATTGAGTTTCTAGAACATTTAGCTTTGAAAATGATCTAAACGTTAAGAGTTGGTATGAGGTTGTGGTGTTTCTAAAAAAAATAGCTTATTAAAGAATCTAGAGCACCAAAAGTGTTAGGTTTTTTAAATAATAACTAATGTCAATGACAATAAAAAAAAGGCAAAAACACGATCCACCATGCTTCTAAAAGGTGTTTTTTCTTCAAGCTTATTGATCAGAGCCCATTTAATAAAATCTGCAAATGATAAGTATACTTTGCATATTTTACTAAATTACAATCTTTGTCCCCACATTATTTTCTTTGGTAATTATTATATGACATCCAATATCATATCTTTGTTAATCATTTAACATATTCATAGTAGTTTTATACAAAAGTTTACCAATCCATTAGAGTATCATACACAATTTTGTTTGTTAAAAACACTTTTACAAAAATTAAAAAAAAAATTACTAAACAGTCAACAACTTTATTTCACAGCTATATAATCTCACAACACAATAGAAGTAGTTTTTTCAAAAAATACAGCAATACCAAATTAGCTCTAAGGCTGATCTCTAATAAATTTTTTGTTTCTCTTGTTAAAGAAAAAAAAATTAAATTTCTTCAATTATAAATCTTCATATCGACCGACTAATGAAGGTATTCAAGAGCTCCTCCAATGAGGTGCAAGGGCTTGTGTATTTATATAATTTTATTTTATTGTTCTGTCGTTTTTGGTCAATGATGTAGAATTTGGAGCATCATCTAGAGGGAAGTTAAAGTCTCAAAAGGATAATAAGATGGAATTACGATCCAATTGTGTGATTAATACAAAATACGGGAGTCAAATAGCAAGGAAAAGGCATTGATTTATGAGGATGTTTCGTAGAGGCCGGGCGAATGAGCGTGTTGACCGGGCTCTCCGTTGGACCAAACCCACAAACAAAACTAAAGACTTTGAAATTGACGGATGGACGGATAATGAATACAAAACCTTCTTTTTCCTCGACGTGAACGACCTGACGCACTTCTCCATGCGGCCCCTCTAATTCCCAAGTTCCGGAAATGCCCTCGGATATTCTCTCAAAACTCAATTGTACCATTTCCTTCCTTCTTTTTTCTTTCAATTAATTTCCATCTCTAATGAGAAATTGTGAGGTGGGGAGGCGGCGGCAGGACGAGAAAATCAGTTTCCATGGGATGAGATTAGCGATACGTGATTTTAATTTCCATCTCTAATAAGAATATAAATGGCATTACAAACCAAAAAACTTAGAATATGGACAAAAAGTCAAGAGTAGACTTGGATTCCTTTTCATTTTCAAACTGAGAATGCTAAGAACAGAATTGTCTTAATCCGTGATCTTGTTAATTCCACATAGTACTAAGAAAATTACGAATGAAGTTAACAAAAGAAAATTTTTAATTTTGCCAATCAACCCCCCAACAAAAGTAAAAAAAAACCGAAGTGTATTGTATATCTCTAGATTTTTCCTACATGAGACCTATAGATAATGAGCTGAGTGAGAAATGAATTTATATTCATTTTGGGTACCTGTACAAAATTCAATACTATGGCATTTTTTCACAAGCGAGATTTTTCAATGAGCTAGAAACATGGTGCGGTACACTAAGTATAATAATACAACTGGTTGAAAACTTAAAATAAAAATTTCCAACCAATTGTATTATAACATTTATTGTATCAAATTGTGTTTTCAATACACTGGAAAATTTCTTTCATCACAGAAGGCTTTAATATAATGAGAAGTGGCATCAATTAATATAATTCTAATTTATTTTGTAAAATTTGATATGAGACTTTTCACATTTTTCAACATGGTCATCTAATGTATGATTATATGGTTGTTATTTAGTTTGGAATTAAACATATGTTTTAAAAAGAAAATGAACGTTAGGTTTGTTTCATGAAAAATTAATATTTTGAAAGTGACAATATATTACCACTTAATATTATGGTCTAATGGTTTTCTCTTCATTTTAAATGTGAGCTTCTAAATAACTAGTTTGATACCAATTTATTCTCTCAATCCATAGTCTATGTATCATTGTGTAAAATAAACAAAACTAAAGTAACATTGGTTTGGAAAAATTTATGGAGAAAAAAAATAATGGTCAAGTGATACAGCATAAGAAAAACTATTATGCTCGAGTAATATAATGAACCTTTTCGTCTATATGTGTGTGAGAGAGAACTTTCAAGGCAGTTAAATTGAGAAAAATTAAACAAGAACTTTAATTCATAAGCAATTGAAATTGAGAAGAAAACATGAGTATTCTAGGCTTACAATGAGTACTAGTTGGAATCAAGATCGTAACATCGTTCCCTTCGAGGCAGTGGCGGATCCAGGAAATAATGTTTGGGGGGTCAATAAGGATAGCGCGCAACGCGAAATTTTTTTTTAACAGAAACGACATGCATATCGTCATTTCATCGGGTCTTGGTAGGATAGCGCAACCAGCTACTCCAAAATCCTTGTTCAAAGGTCCTGAACGTTCAAACATGGAGGAAGAGATTGCTTCAACTTGTCGGCCTTCTCGGAATCAAACACACAAATATGAAGCACAAATGTATCTGAGCATGCACGTGAGACCTTGAGAACTAGGAAATTTTCATGTTTTTCAATTTAGATGTAAGAGTTAATATCTTACTGTGCCAAATACAGCAACTGCTGATTTCCTCATCTGCATCTACCCAACCATTATGCTTGGATCTCTCATAGAAGAAACAACTTTTTCACTAATATTTTGCAATTGGAAAAAGAAAAATGAATTCCTTGTGAATATCTGGCAAAGCATATCACAATTCCGTCATAGGGAAAGGCATGGTTACAAGTTCAATTATAGAGCCAAACCTGATTAAAAGCACGCAGTTTGCTTTTAAGTGTTGAGAAGGGTTTCTGTAAAACCCCTCCCCAAAGATTTCCTTGTAATTTCACAATTTCCCTACAGGTAAGTGAAGTTTACAATTTGGTCCCCACTTACTTACCCTATCCGGATCCCTTTTTGGGATTTCCTACCTATCACAACTTGCCACGGGGCAAGTCCCCATTGTCCTCCTTCTCATCTCCCCGAACTCTCCTCTCTCTCTCTCTCTCTCTCTCTCTCTCTTTTTCACTCTTTAACTCTCTCACTCTCTCCGATCGAATCCACACCCACGCACACCCACACCACTACCCCGACGAAGGTCTACATCACCACCACCCCGAGGACTTTCCTTCCCTCTCTCTCTCTCTCTCTCGTCTCTGTGAAGTGGGAA
The DNA here is from genome assembly GCF_916048215.2 of Malus sylvestris. Taxonomy (NCBI): domain Eukaryota; kingdom Viridiplantae; phylum Streptophyta; class Magnoliopsida; order Rosales; family Rosaceae; genus Malus; species Malus sylvestris. The sequence continues at coordinate 2,323,478 of NC_062264.1, read as the reverse complement.
TTAAAGGTCAGAAACTCTACACAGAACCTGCACGTCGCGCGAGCTGCTTCTTCTTCCTCTTCCTGCCGAGTCTTCTTCTTCCTCTTCCTGACGACCCCGACGACCCCAGCTCCAAGAGGTCGCATATGGGAGCTTCAAGGTTGTTTCCATGGTTTCCAAGGGGTCGTTCGACCCCGACGACCCCACTGTGGATCCGCCCCTGCTTCGAGGTCGTGAGCCTAAATCGGCACTACAACTTAAATGTGCGAAGTTTGAACACTATTGCCGGATTTACACTTTTTAATGTGTGATTCTTGATCATTCTACAATCTGATTTACATCATGAAATTATTTGACGGGTGATGTTATGAATTGAACCACTAGCTCAGTTTATATGATTTTTTTTTTTTTTGAAAAACTAACGAAAAATAAAAAAATAAAAAAAACTTTAATTTTAATAAAAAATGATAAATAAAAGTGTAGTAAATAGTACCAGAGTATTTCATTAAAACTCCTTTTTATTTATTTTTTTTCCTTCCATATGCTAAAAATACCCTATTTTCTTTCCATTGTTTGTGAATCTGAATAAACCTTGACTTTTAGCTATAAACAAGGAACAAAGTTATTGACTTTATTTTAGCTTAGGATATTACATAAGTTATAGCAACAAACCACCCAATATTGACATTGACTTAGCTAGTTTCTTGGAAACGCAAGGGTAATCTTGTATGATAATGTCCAACCTACTTTTCTATATACATTTTCCAAAACCCTTCTTCCCCATCTATGATTCATATCTTCTCTTGCCCCAAACATTTCTCTCTCTGAATCAAAAACCCATTCAAGAAAAAAGCCACCATGGATAGAGAACAAGATGAATTACAATTTCTTGGGATTTTTGGCATCTACAAAGAAGCCTACAAAATTGTATTTTCATGGAGAAAAATCTTCAGCCAAATCACCTTAGCCTTGATCCTCCCCTTGAGCTTCATATTCTTGGCGCACAAAGAACTCTCAAACATCCTTCTCTCAAAGATCATCAGGAACGAAATAGCCCTTGATGGAACCAGCACCAACAATCCAAGGTATGAAAAACTATCAGATGTCATATCCTCCGAGTGGGCAACCTTTTGGCTTTTCAAAGCTGCATACTTCACCTTCTTGCTCATCTTCGGCCTTCTCTCCACCTCTGCCGTTGTATACACGATCGCGTGTATATACACGGCGAAAGAAATCACCTTCAAGAAGGTGATGAGCGTCGTCCCAAAAGTGTGGAAGCGAGTCATGGTCACGTTCCTGTGCACTTTCATGGCTTTCTTTTGCTACAATATAGTGGCTTTCCTAGTCCTAATTATATGGGTAGTTTCGATGGGCAACAGTGATGCCGGTGTTATAATTGGGTTTTTTCTACTCATTGTTTACTTCATAGGGTTTGTTTACCTAACCCTAATCTGGCAACTGGCTAGCGTGGTCTCAGTTCTTGAAGAAGCAAGAGGGATCAAAGCCATGGCGAAGAGCAAGGCACTACTAAAAGGAAATATGTGGGTGGCTACAATCATATTCTTTAAGCTCAACGTTTTGGCCGCCCTCCTACAATTTGGGTTTCAACAACTAGTTGTGAGAGGAAGGTCATTTGGTTTGGTGGACAGAGTAGCATATGGAGTTATATACTTGTTGTTGCTTTTCAAGTTGATTTTGTTTGGTCTTGTAATCCAAACTGTGCTCTATTTCGTTTGCAAGTCGTACCACCATGAAAACATCGACAAATCGGCGTTATCTGATCACCTTGAGGTCTATCTGGGAGATTATGTGCCTCTCAGATCTAAGGATGTTCAGCTTGAGCAAGTTTAATTATGTTTGACCAAGTAAAGTTAGGTGATAATATTAATTAATTTCTGTAATACAGACCTACCTGCCTTGATCATTAGGTGGGATTTAAATATATTTTGTGGTTTATGTACTTATAAAGCTAGTTTTTTCTATTCCTTAATTTGCACATGATGTTGAAGTTCTTGACCTTTTCTTTTAATTTTTGCACCTTAGTTTTGTGGGTAATGCTGATGCATCACATAGCTGTTGATATCGATGGGATTAGGCATGCTTTTTATTTTTTATTTTTTGGAACGTTGGCAATGACATCCGAAATTTGGAAGTGGATGCTTTAGGTCGGGTCCCTATATTTTATTGATATTGCATCTTATAGGCCTATATAAGTAAAATTTACTCAAAAGTGTGGATTTGGTGAACTTAAAGTAGAGTTTCAATGGGATTTGGAGATCAAATCCTATAAGTTTTGTGTTATTTGTAAGGCAAGAAAACTCATCATAATTGGTATAAATAAAGGTATAAAGTCAGGGGATGAAGACACAATTCTTATACAGCTAAGCCTTTTCTCTCTTCCACCCACATCACAAAGTGTCTTTACAAAAATGAGAGGATCCCGAAGGAAACCCCATGAAAACTTCATCAACATCCAAGTAATCTAAAGCCTAATCTATTTGGTTTCAATTTATTTTATGCACCACATGAGGATTACTAAAGGCATGATAGAAGAATTTGCAAATGCCTACTTAACAAGAGTCGGTTAAAAAATTAACTAGCAACACACGTTTGTTAATGAATGCATTAGATAAAAGAAAAGGAATAAATGTGAAAACCAATTAGATATTAGACAATATAGAATCACCATGCATGTAAATATATTACTGAAATTGCTAATCATAATTGAGGTACAATTATATTTTTAAGTTTAAGTTCGCAAGAATACATTTAAAATCACTTAGCAATACTGTTTCGGGCTAACGCCATCACTTACAAATTTACAGTGCTACTGTGTATGTATTTGTTTATTTTCTTTTTCAACTATATGTGTATGTCATTGTTTAAGCCCAAAAAAATGGTTTTGAGCCGAGTTTAGAATGATCTCGGCCCAGTGTTGGTTGGGCCGAGTTCAGAGTCATTCTCGGCCCAGAGATCATGTATGGGTATCATTGGGGGTTTTCTAGTTTATGGGCCGCGCAGTCGAAATTGGCCATATCCCATCGGGAATTGGGAATGTGGATGAGTCCTATTATGAGAAGGAGTTTCAACAGGATTAGGATGTTGGAACTGAATATGGCCTAATAACGAGTTACGTTCAAAGTCCTAATAAGAGTAAGATTGGCCGAGATAAAGCTGGATCAAGGAAATGAGTTCTAATCCTGGAATGATTGGGATTCAATACAAGTTGGCTGCTATAAATAGGGAGGGAAGATATCGAAACAAGCCCTTCCAATTCAACACACAAACTGCCCTACGCAAACCCTCACTCTACACGAAACCTCTCAAACATCTTGAGATTTTTTTATTTTCCTTTTTCGCCAACACATCTTCAGTTTGGATAAACAACACTGTGAAGGCAACCGGCGAACATCTTCAGTTTGGATAAACAACATTGTTGCCGTAGAATCAGCCGATCGTGGAGCACCTTCATTTTGGATAAACAGCACTACGACAAAGCCGACTGGTTATCTATCAAAGTCTCGGTTGAGGAGGATTTTCGAATCCTTATCGGCAGAGGTCATCTCGTTAGCCTTCTCGGCGAAACAAGGTGTTACAAGTTACTATACTCGGCACATTGAACGCCGAGTCGTTTATGATTGGTTATTCGCAAGTAGGTTTTAGTGTTCGGTATTCTAACGGCCGAACCACTTTCACAATCAAGACATACATTTGTTTTGAGTATTTGTGTCCCTATACTTTGGTGTCGATTCGGCGTGCTTATACTCTCACAAATATAATCACCGTGACCGAATCCGGCGCCGACGATTTGTGAACTTCGCAAAACTAGTAGCTTTGTCTTCAAGCTCTAAAACCTGAAAGCCGAGACGTGTTCTTCCTCGGCGTAGTCGCCAGATCACAAAGTCAGTCGCGCACTCAACGCAACATCAACACATTTTACTCCTCGATCGAGCTCGGTCGACGAGTTGGCACGCCCCGCATACAACCAAAGGACATAGTTAGCTTACTAATTACTCGACATGTGCGCCACGTAGGCTTGGTAGTTTTTAGGGTCAACATTTTGGCATGCCCAGTGGGACCTAGTGCTAAGACTACGAAATTCATGACCATCGAGACATGATCAATAAAAAAGAAAACAACCATGGGAAAATCAGTGACCGATCTGCCGGTTCAAAGTCCTAGACAAGAGGTGTCACATGCGCGAAATCCTATCATCGTCGTAACCCCTGAGGCTGCAAGTGTGACACACCGGGAAAAAGAGGTGTGCCTCGACGACCAACCTCAAAATACAAAGATACACAACTGAACTACAGGCGTTTTCATTGAAGGAATAGTGGATGACTGCGATGAAGATGGTGGCGAAGGTTCTGATCCTCCGACTAGGTCGTTTCTTTGAAGATAACTTGACGAGCAGTCCCGACAAGTTGAGCAGACAGTGGGCCACAAAATGAACCTTTTGCGTGAAGTGATACAAAGCTATGGTGAGACCTAAGCCCGATTGCTCGAACTAATAGTTAGTAAAGTCTTTGAAAAGAAACCTATTGATCAGCCTCGGCAGCTTCCTCTTAAAGGTAATTCCCTACAGGCCGAAGTGGTATCTATTTGGCCCAAAACAATTAACTTAGAAAAAAGGGGAGGATCAAGTAGTAGGTCAAATGGATCCGACCAGAGAGTGGAAGCAACACCCGTCGATATGATCGAGGTCCAGCGGATGATTGATTCGGCCATGAAAAAGGGGCCAAAGTTCCCTAAATTCATCCACCCGTATCCAGCTTATGTGGAAAAGTTCGAATATCATAAAGGTTTCAAGATTCCAGATTTCAGCCATTTTGCTGGAGAATCGTCCTTATCCTCGTTAAAACATATGGCTCGTTTCACTGCACAATGTGGAGACATTAATAGTAACTTTCACAAGCTACGGTTGTTCAACTTTTCGTTGACAAGCTCAGAATTTGCATGATATATCAACCTCCCACCTTGTTTGTACCATACTTAAGGCCTTCGTATTTAAAATCTCGTATAAATACTCGGGGGACTCAAATGTAATTATGTAATAAATAAAGGGGCAAATATGTAATAAGTGAGGAGCCCTTATTCTATAAAATGACTCATTACTCTCTTCATTAGGAGAGTTTAGGCCATGGGAAGAGAGAAAATAGGCTAAAGAGCACACTGCATCTAGCCTCCTTGTATATTCACTATTCAGAGTGAAACAATATCAACATCAGTGTGGACGTAGCCCAAACATTGGGGTGAACCACGACACATCTTGTGTTCTTTACTTTCTTACAGATACACGGTCGGATTTACATTGTTCCAAGACCCTTCCGGTTTTGTGCATCAACATTTGGCGCCGTTTGTGGGAAACAACACAAAAAGCTATGTCGGTTCTCTTTCATTTTTTCATCTCACCACTGTGAAAAATTCATGACCTTCACCGTGAATCTGCAGAGAAATCAGAAATCCCAAGACACAACAACAGGATGAGGATTTAAGGCTCTATACAAGCAGACATTTGCGACTTATCCTAATGAGAAGCTGAATAAGTCATTTGCCAGTTATCTCTCCATATCCAGCAGGACCAGCACCGATGATACTCGTTTCCACACCTTGAAAATGGGAAGCGTAAACAACAAACCACGACCATTCAGCGCGCAGCACCACCAGCAGCCGCTCTACACCCGCACGCACCAGATCGGAGCCCTAATCTTAGTCGTCGCCACTTTCTTCTTCACCAGACTCTTAGACTGCTCCTTCTGCCCCTGCGCCTCTCACTTCCCCGCCATAGATCTCCTTCCCAATTCACGGAGCTCCGTCCAAGTCATCGACTGCCGAGATCTCTTGTGGCCCCAACGAGGAGCCTCAAAGAGCTGCTCAATACGGTACGCGCACGGCCTCTGCTATCTGCTCTGCTGACATTGAAGAATCTGACTCTCTCTCATCAATCACTTTCTCTCTCATCTCCATGCAGATCCTCACCTCATCTCCACCTACAGACTTCATTTTCCTAGAATTCAAATCCATGGAATTGGTCTCCCCGCTTAGATTCTGCTCAGAAATCGTCAATTCCTCTCTGGAATTAGGGAGTTCACTCCGATCCTGCAGCAAAGCACGCATCTTTTCCTACATACTCGTCTGAGATCCGAGTGCCTTAATCGACGAACTGCTCAAAACCCGAGGAAGCTTGCCGTCATTTCCCGCTGCATGATGGAATCTAAACAGTGGTTGTTCAGTACTGTTGTTATTATTCGTTCCCAGCTATGATGTTTTGCCATTGAAGCTCCTGCTTCCGAAACACGAAAACTTTGTTGTCCTCTCGGCGAATCCAGGGTCAACGAAAAACTCCACCAAGCTGGAATTCAAGGCCATGGAGTTTCCTAAATTGGCTAGCTTTTCTTTCTTCAAATGGTGATTCGGAACGAGCAGGTTTAACTTAGGTGGCGAGTTCAACGGGGTGTTGTAGCATGAAATGTTGGCACTTACATTTCCATTTCTACCCATGTAAGAATTTTGAATTCCCAACAACGACTGGGAATGCGGCCAGAGATTGCCGAAGTTTCCGATGCTTCCGAGCTTTCCGATCAGTTCCCTGATCACAAATCTCTCGTTAGAGATGTTGGAGTTGGACACAATCGGAGATGACACCATAGAAATTTCAGCTTTTCTACATTTTCTGGTATTGGGATTTTGCTCGTTCATGCAATGCTCACCTGAGAGGTAGCAAATGGGTTGAGGAGGTGAATCACGGACCACAAGCCATGGCTTTGGAGGAAGAAATCTGCAGATAAAACCAATTCAGTAGCAGCAGAAGGAGACAAAGTCAATGTTTCAATCAAAGGAAATGAAGAGGACCGAGGACAAAATGAGCAGGGTAACACTACCGACAACGAAAATGGTGAGAATGTGCTCGAGTCGGAGGACCCCATACTCAAGAAATCAGAGGCGCAGTGGAAAGAGAAAAGAAAAAGCAAAAGGATGTCCGGAAATGGAGTGGGAAGCAAAAGCAAAAGTAGAAAAAAAAAAGGAAAAAAAAGGAAAGAAGAATATCTCATCCTCATCTCTCCTGATCTGCCTCTGCAAAAACAAGGAAATGGCATTATTCCCTTGTCTGTCATCTACCAAAAGAAAGAAAAATAATGAGAAAAGAAAAGGTAAAACATTCAGTAGGCGTAGTACGCACATGGAAAAAGATCTGCAACAACCTAGTACGCAGTAGGTGCAGTACGCACCAACGATCTGCCACTGTCGAACCTTTTGTGTTGAAACGTTTGTTTTGAATGATGTGATTTACTTTTCTTATCTTTTGGAGACATCTGTATAACCCCAACAGAGGGTAATCAAACATAAAGAAAGAAGGCAGCATGCCAAAAAAATAAATAAATAAATAAAAACAGGGCCAAAATGTCGGCAAGCCCACAAGCCCAAAATAGTGGGCTGGAATGTTATGTGGATAGTGAAGGCCCATATGCCCAAACGAGCCAGGCTCTATGGCTTCAAACTCCAACCTCCACCCCTCCACTTAAGGTTCACCCTCTATTATCACCAACCAGGTGATCAAAAGTACGTCCAATACTCCAAAATTATTCGGAAGCCTGCCGCTATTATCACCAACTAGGTGATCAAAAGTACATCCAGTACTGCAAAATTATACATGAGCATCACTCATGTCAACATTATCACCAACTAGGTGATCAAAAGTACATCCAGTACTGCAAAATTATACATGAGCATCACTCATGTCAACATTCATGAGCATCACTCATGTCAACATCCATGAGCATCACTCATGTCAATCAACATAAACATTCATGAGCATCACTCATGTCAATTAGCTTCGAAGCTTCATTTATAGAGTTCCAGCTTCGAAAGCTTTATTTACAAGAGCTCCAGCTTCGAAAGCTTCATTTACAAAAGCTCCAGCTTCGAAGCTTCACTTTCAAAAGCTTCACCTACAAAGCTTCAGTGCATGGTATACAAAGACCGCCTCCGAACAACCGCCACTTCGGCCCATACATGGATTGAATTTGAAGTCTCCAACCAACAACCTCTATTGACTAAAGACTTGAGGGACTACACTATGTACCATATATTGGGCTTCCGCAACTAGGCCTCATGAAAAATACCTGGGGGACTTAGCCCATCATTTATGTATTGAGGAACGAACCCTTACTCTATAAAAGGGGCTCCCTCACTTTCATTAGAGAGCACCCATTATTCATGTATTGAGGAGCGAACCCTTATTTTAAAAAAGGGACTCCCTCACTTTCATTAGAGAGCACCTATCACTTATGTATTGAGGAGTGAGCCTTTATAATATAAAAGGGACTTCCTCACCATCATTAGAGAGCATCGCCGCTTGCTGAGCAACCACATCGCCGCAAGCATCACTCATAACCCATCACTTATGTATTGAGGAGCGAGTCCTAATTCTCTAAAAGGGACTCCCTCACCATCATTAGAGAGCATCGCCGCCTGCTGAGCAACCGCCTCGCCGCGAACATCAACTCTAGCCCATCATTTATGTATTGAGGAGTGAGCCCTTATTCTATAAAAGGGACTCCCTCACATTCAACACCACAAGCCGAGCCAACCAAGGCAACATAAGACATAAGCCGAGCAGCCTCGCAACATGTGCTACTTCTAATTGAGCATCATTTCACATTGAGCACCGCCTCATATCAAGTATCAGTTCTAGACGACATCTAGTTACTTTGGCCCGCACATGGACTGAATTTCAAGTCTCCAGCCAAAAGACTTTCTTAACTGAAGACTTGGGGGACTACTGTTTGTACCATACTTAGGGCCTTCACATTTAAGATCTTGTATAAATACTCGGGGGACTCAAATGTAATTATGTAATAAATGAAGGGGCAATATGTAATAAGTGAGGAGCCATTATTCTATAAAAGGACTCCTCACTCTCATCATTAGGAGAGGTCAAGTTTAGGCCATGGGAAGAGAGAAAATAGGTTAGAGAGCACATTGCCTCTAGTCTCCTTGTATATTCACCATTCAAAGTGAAACAATATCAACATCAGTGTGGACGCAGCCCAAACATTAGGGTGAACCACGATACATCTTGTGTTCTTTACTTTCTTGCAGATACACGATCAGATTTATATTGTTCCAAGACCCCTCCGGTTTTGTACATGAACACACCTAATTCTATCCAAAGCTGGGAGGAGTTGGTTGAGAAATTTCACGAACAGTTTTATCAGCCAAGGATGGAAATATCAGTTTCTTCATTGGCTAAGATGGCTCAAGCATTTGATGAGTCACTAATGGATTATCTTACCAGGTTCAAATCGGCTAGGAATTGGTGCCGAGTACCTCTTCCCGAAGTTGAATTTGTTAGGCTTGCTCTGAACGGACTCGACGTAGAATACAAAAAGAAATTCTTAGGGGCAAACTTTCGGGATATGTATGAATTAGCCCAGCATGTCGAGCAATATGATTATTTCTCCAAGAATAGAAGATCTTGAAATCCCAATCTCGAGAGACGATTTACAAAAATCCCACGGTCAGCTACGCATCAACCGAAGGCGAGGATTCTCAATACGTCATCATAAACGTGGTCGAGCGAGTAATAGATAAACCATACGTTTGCAAGGCATTGACTCAAACTAATCCTAAGGATGCCAAAACCTGCTCGGCCATTGAAGAGACGGCGAAAACATCAAAAGTTTATACTTTTGATATCACAAAGACCAAAGAAATTTTCGATCAATTGTTATTAGCAAAGATCATCAAACTCGGCCAGGGCATAATATTCCCAAGGCCAAAGAACTTAAAGGAAAAACGTATTGTGTCGTAATTTATGATGATATCCAGAGCTGGATTGACAAAGGCAAGCTAAAGTTTCCTGAAAAATGAATGATGGTTGACATGGATCCATTCCTTTTGGCAACAGTTAGCATGGTAGACGCCTATTTGCCCAAGAGCAAAGGAAAAGAGAAGGCCTGGTTTATCCCAGTATAACACATCCTAAAGAGACATTCCCTGCCAGGACTCAAGATCGACCTATTTTCCAATGCACCACCTACTAAGTTTTCAGAACCGGCCATAGTTGAATCCATGTCAGATTCCAGCAAAGAAGAAAATGACGGGCCGATAGTTTTATGCAGCAATTGTAAGGCACGCGTTGTATTAACCGAGCCCAAGGAGAAACTACCTCCGACTCAGACGCCAACGTCACGACAACAATTGGCGACCATGGCGGCACTTTCAAAGGAACCTAGTGAAGGACAATGCCAGAAAATGTTCGATAGGCTCGGTCCTAAGAAACAGACAGATGGACCTATCTCAGTCAGACAGCGCCTTGATTTCGATACACCAATTTATAACGAGGATTATTATTCACGTAATTCCAGTAGCTCAAGCTCATCAGCGAATCCAAAAACCTTCAGGCCGTCTGAACCACGTGACCACGTTGGTACAGTTACAATTCTCCCACTGGCATGTATACCGCGTTTTCCAAATCTCAAAAACGTCAATGTCAGCGTATAGATTGCATGGCTCGACGGCAGGCGACCTAGACTGTTTCGGCCACCAAATGACAGCTAAAATAGGCGGTAGGGAGCGGAGATGATCAGCCAACCCCAACAATTATGGCCGAGTTACAAGGGCAGAAGGGAACCAATCTCGACTTCGAAACTACCATCAAAGAGTCCGAGAAGCGCATCAAACTCCTCATTCGGCCCGGAGAGATGAAAGCTCGCTTCGAACAATTTAAGAACGAGGATGAAAGCCAATTAGCCCTGTTACTTTCAAAAGAACCATTCATCAAGGTTTGACGAAATCTGCACCCCCCATTCCTTTACGAATCTTTGGAATGCATGAAAGAGTTTCACAAGAAATATTCTACCAACAATTTGTATAGTTTACCCAAAGCATGCCAAAAAGCTCTTGACCTGGCACTAACTTGCACCGATGCTGAACAGATCATCCAAAAAACCACTGATCCAGCGATGAAAACCAGATTCCAGCACAAACGAAAGGCTAAGGTTCTTAGCTTTAAGGTCGACCCATACACGGACATTGACATAGCTGAACTCCCTTTTTCTCTCGAATACCTTTAACACCTTCGATATCACTTCAAGTCTTCTCGGCCGTATCCTTGTTCGGTTTAACGATCGATGAGAAAGAACGAGTGGCACGTCTGGACGCTTACCTGGATACAAGGGACGTCCGGATCGCCTATGAGGAACGTGCTCGCAAGACACTGCAAGGGCAAAATCAGACACCAAACACATGTAAGCCCGACGACAACAATCAAAAGGACACAGAGTCAGATTATATGGCATAAGAGCAAGAGCATGATGAGACACACAATAATCAAGCTGAGGATGCTCTAACACACGATGCTATAGTCCGCACCAACCCGAAAGACGACGACCAGGATCCAATGGGCCCTTCAGTTCTTGAAAATATGGAAATCAGCATGGTCCATGTCCTACCTATGGAATTTCAGCTAACCACACACCAACCAAGTTCCTTGGATGGCGATGTGGTCGCCGAGGAAGCAACACAAGTTGATTTCGTCACCACCACTAAAGATGAGTCAGCAAACCACGACGATAAACTTAGAACAGCCTTGGACATCTTGTTTCCCCATCCTCCCTCGGCTAATCTTCAGCATTTAAAATCGTTGTATGTCACCGCCCATATTGAAGGTTACCCAATCTTCAAAATTTTCGTCGATTGCGAGGCAACAGTCAATATGATGCCTATATCCGTCATGAAAGCATTACGACGATCCAACGACGAACTCATTCCTTCAGGAATAACTGTGAGCAGTTTCGACGGTGACAAGTCTCAAACCAAAAGACTACTCCCTCTCGAGGTAAATATTGCAGGTCGCATTCACATGACCGTATTTTTTATCGTCGACTCCAATGCCAAATATAATGCTTTGCTCGGTAGGGATTGGATTCACCAAACGAATTGCATCCCTTCTTCTTTATACCAAGTTCTCATTTTTTTTTATGGTAAATCGGTCATGGTTCACCCAACCGATACTCAGCCATTTGAAACCAACATGATTCAGGCCCACTATTATGATGATCACGTCGGCTACATTACCCTACAGGGTTTTAATGAAGATGGACGGCCGACTCAGATCTCAGTCCAGAAAGCCATCGAGGTAGGTGCCAAGACTATCCATCAGGATTCGACAAGACTCAGTTTGGCTAACTTAATCCCAACTACTAATGATTGACGACAAAGGCAAGAGGCGTCGGGCCGCAGTTTTATCCACAGTGGAACGACTATTGGCCCATTGGTATGCTATTTCCAAACACCCACATTCGGGGGTCAACCTAGTTAAATTTTTTACCGAAGAAGATAACAACCCAGTACTATCGTTAGACAGAGTACAGGCCGTACCGGCCGAACTCTAAGACAGTCGACCCCAAGTTAAGGACCCTTTAGAAGAAATAAATGTCGGTACGGCCAATGACCCTCGGCCGTTATTTATTAGTGCATTGTTACCCCCTACCATGAAATGCGAACTCTGCCAATTACTCGACGAGTTCAAATATTGTTTCGCTTGGAGTTATCATGAGATGCGGGGTCTTGATCAGACCCTAGTTGAACATGAATTACGCATCAAAGCTAGTTGTAAGCCTTTCCGCCAACCCCCTCACCAGTTCTCAACTGCAGTACAGTTCCGCATAAAGGACAAACTAGTTCAACTTTTAAAAGCTGGGTTTATTCGGACCGCTCGATACATCGAGTGGCTGGCCAATATCGTCCTGGTATTGAAGAAAAATGGCGCCCTACACATCTGCATCGATTTTCGTAATCTAAACCTGGCAACGCCCAAAGACGAGTACCCGATGCCAATCTCCAATTTGTTAATTGACGCCGCAACACATCATGAGATTCTATCTTTCATGGATGGGCATACTGGTTATAACCAGATTTTCATTGCCAAGACAGATGTCCACAAAACTGCCTTTCGGTGTCCCGGGGCACTCGGCATATACGAATGGGTCGTCATGCCCTTTGGCCTCAAGAACATCAGGGCTACATACCAACGAGCTATGAACACTATTTTCCATGATTTAATTGGTACTATCATCGAAGTCTATATTGACGATATGGTCATCAAATCGGCACGACGGCAAACGCATTTGGATGACTTACATCAGGCATTCTTGCGCATGCGCCAGCATAATCTTAAGATGAATCTCGCCAAATGTGCTTTCAGCGTATCAGTTGGAAATTTTTTAGGCTTTCTCGTCCATCACCGTGGGATTGAGGTAAACAACAACAAAGCTCGCACAATCATTAATGCTCCACCCCCGACGACTAAGAAATAATTACAGTCGTTGCTCGGCCAGATCAACTTTCTCCGACGATTCATTGCTAACTCGGTTGGGAAAATGAAAGCTTTTTCCACTCTTTTGAAACTCAAGGACTTCGACACCTTCGAATGGCGTACCGAGCACCAAGATGCATTCACGCAGATCAAAGTTTCTTTAACGACTCCACATGTCATCGTCCCACCACGACGAAGTCACCCTTTTATGCTATATATTTCGACGATCGAAAAATCCATCGGTTGCCTTCTCGCCCAGGATAATGACGCCGAGCAAAAGCAGGCCATTTTTTACCTTAGCCGGAACCTTAACCCACTAGAGATTAATTACTCAGCTGTTAAGAAGCTCTGCCTTGCCTTATTTTTTGCCGCGTCAAAACTCAGACATTACATGCTCCCTTCAGTCACTCAGGTCATCATTCAAACCGATATCATCCGTTACATGCTCACTCGACCGATCGTAAAGGGCAGAATCGACAAATGGACGTTGGCCCTTTTTGAATTCAGCTTGTAATATGTTCATCAGAAAGCTGTAAGGGTCAAGCTCTAATCGATTTTCAGGCCTACCACCCTTCCCCGTACGAATTCAGGGGCAATAACGTCGACATCAACCTGATACACACACGTGATAATTACTAGATGATGTACTTTGATAGGTCCAGTACCTCCGTCTCGGCTAGTGTTCGGATCGTTATGCAATCCCCCACTTATAATCGTTGGTATTTCTCGCTCAAGCTCGATTTCGATTGTACAAATAATCAGGCCGAATATGAAGCTCTTGTTATCGGCCTCGACGTGCTGCATAATTTACGGGAAACTCGTGTCCTTGTGCTTGGTGACTCCGAACTTGTCATTAATCAACTCAACGGGACTTTTCGTTGCATGAGCTGTACTATGGCGCCTTACCACATGGTTGCCAGATATTTGGCTAAATCCTTCGACGGAATAACTTTCAAACACATTTCACATGTTCATAATACTGACGCCGATATTTTAGCTCAAATAGCCTCCAGAGCCCAACTTATAAGGGGAAAATTAGGCCTAGAAATACCTGTGTTACGACAAGTACATTCGGCTTTGATTAATCAACAAGTTTTTCAACAAGATTGCGTGATCTGTACACGAGTCATGTTTTTGTCATCGTTATTAGAACATAAGGACATTATCGAGGTTTGTGCCGTCGAAGCATTACCAGACAATTGGAGAATGACGATTATGCGATATATTGATAACCCCAATGAAAAACACGACCGACGGACAAGGGTTCAGGCCACAAACTACGTATTATATCAGAATGAGCTGTATCAAAAAGGTGAGGATGGGTTACTATTGCTGTGCCTCGGCCCGCAAAAAGCTACTCAAGCAATGGCAGAAGTACACGAAGGAATTTGTGGAGCCCACCAATATGGACGAAAAATACGTTGGCTACTTCGACGGCATGGCTATTTCTAGCTGAGTATTCTAATAAATTGTATTGAGTACGCAAAAGGTTGTGTATAGTGTCAAATCCATGGGAATATACAGTAAGTACCGGCCGAATCATTACATTCGGTCACCAAACCATGGTCGTTCCGAGGATGGTCCATGGATGTAATCAGAAAAATCACACCATCTTCTGGTGCAACCAAACATGCGTGGATACTGGTTGCAATAGACTACTTCACTAAATGGGTCGAAGCCAAGTCATATGCCAAACTAATGTCTAAGGAAGTTTGTAGCTTTTTTGAAGAAAACATTGTGACTAGATTCGGCGTGCCAGAAACAATCATAACAGATAACGGTACGGTTTTTACATCCGACAGATTTAAGGACTATACGGTAAATCTAAATATTCAACTCGAGCAATATACGCCATACTACCCACAGGCGAATGGACAGGCCGAAGCAAGCAATAAGGTTCTTATTGGTATTCTTGAAAAAATGGTGAAAGAAAGGCCAGGCATGTGGCATTTAAGGATAAACGAAGCATTATGGGCTTATCGAACCTCTCCACAGACAGCCACCGGGATGACTCCGTACTTGTTGACTTATGGACACGATGCAATGTTGCCCGTCAAGCTAAGTGTAAACTCGTTACAAATAATTGAACAAAGTAGTTTATTCAGTGCCGAGTACAGTCAAGCCATGAGACAAGAGCTAGAAGATTTGGAAGACGCTTGGTTTGATGCTTATAATTTATTAGTAGCTCAAAAGAAGATCGCTGAACGTGCATATAATCAACGAGTTAGAAAAAAAACGTTCGACGAAAGAGAATTGGTTTGGCAAATGGTACTACCAGTAGGAATTAAATACCCTAGGTTCGGCAAGTGGTCGCCGAATTGGGAAAGGCCATTCATTATTCACAAAATCCTTGGCAATGGGGCATATCATCTTAGGGATCGAACAGGTATTATTCACAAGTTGCCAATCAATGGAAATTTTTAAAGAAATACTATCTAGTCACATGGAAGATGCGAGAATAAAAGCTCATTTCATTTCATCAAGTTCATTTCATTAACAAGTCAGTTACAATCAAATAATTCTAGGGTGATGAAGGAAGAAGAGTTCCAAGAATGGCCTTTAGCTCCAACCACCTCACCTCACCCATTATGACCTCAGGTTGCCGATTCCTCTTGTCCATCTTCAGCTGCTCGACTCTCTTTACACTCGCCGTGTATTTGGTTAAGCAAGATTTACCGCTTGCAAGCTTAGAAGCAATGGTCGATCTCCATTTTGCCAGTTTGGCCATTTCACGGTCAAGGTAGGCCAATGTCTCTTTTTTGCCTTTAAAACTTTGACTTTCAGACGAAGAGCGTCTCGGACGGCTGTCGCAGCTTTCAAGTCATCGTCAGCCCGAAGAGCATTCTCAAAAATACTGAAATACTCTAGGGTCTATTCCAAGGCGGACGACGCCTGAGTGATAGATTCGGCACTCAATTGACCATCAGCTCCAAGGTCGTTTAGACATGCACCCACCGAGTCAAGGTCTTTGCGCTCGAGGACTTGTGAGGTTGAGAGACACAAAATTTCTTGCAACCAAACAAGAACAGTTGATTCGGCGGGTTCGTTTGTAGCTGTCGAAAGACCAGCCGCTCCCGAAGGGCTTGATAGAAGAGCATCAAACTCGACTTCCCATGAAGGCTGCACACGAAAACAGTTTAGGCGCAAGGAAAATCACAAAAGAATATAGCAAGAAGGTTTTTGTTTTAAACCTACCGAGATGAGACTTCAGCCATATCTTCAGGTTCATTGCTCGAACCTAAAGAACTTAATGGTCGAGCCCAATGTTTCAGACTGCTTCTTAATTCACGCGGCCGATAAAGGTTATCTATGTTCGATGGCCATTGAGGTGACCAGGAAATATAGATAACACCTTTCGACGCATAAAATTTTTGGTGAAATGAATAACTGGGCACCTAACATATTTAATATTTTCTCGGTTCAGACATGTTATAAAAATTTGACAACAAAAAGTAATCGAGCCTTACAAAAGTCGAGGTCACTTCTTAATAAGGGATGCCGAGGACTTGGTCCTGCGGTTGAATTGGAGTTTCTGATGTCACTTTAAGAGGATTAACCTGATCGACCGCCTCAACCACAGGGGGAGGATCAACGGAAGGAGCTTAGGTTGGTCGAGAGCGACTCACCAACGGAGTTTCATCACTCTCATCATCCTAAAACAAGAAGTGTTAATATTTTTTACTTAATGAGTAACAGGGATTTGACGACTTAATCATACCTCTTCTAAGATGACCGCCGAATGCTTTGGATTCTTAGGGAGATCTTTCTTAATCAAAAGGGTTGTCTCCCCTAGTACGGGTACTCCTATCGACCCTAGAGCTGCAGGTAAGTCGACCGACGGCACGGCTACCAGCTCAACCATAACCTCGGGAACTTCAGGTATCGGTTGAGCTTGGGTTGCCGAATTGGCCGAAGAAGGTCGATTATCCACCGAAGCCTGAACAATGGGAGCAGGATGAGAGGCATTCGGAGTAGTTGTCCCAATGGTGTGGCTAGAGATAACATGAATCTCCCATGCTCCCTTCTGTGCCAATTTCTTGACGCATTTTGGGGGACGGGGGTTTCACCTGTCGTCTCAGTGTCCAGGTGAGGTCATTTGCTCGACGGGTTTTATGCGGTGGTTTTGGTCTTCTTGGAGGAAGGGGCCAATTTTCTCTTGACCACTGTCGGGACAACAATGTCCACTTGTTTCAGTACCTGACCGCCTAAAAAAGCAAAGTTTCGTTAGTGAAATCACTCAGAAATCTGAAGAATAAAGGTAGAAACAGGGGTATACCTTGGGGCACCTCTTTAGATTGAGGGGCGGATGGTTTCTTAGGCCTGTCACAAAAAATTTTGTTAACTATTTCCTTGACCGAAATGCCAAAAAAGTTGTGAGTATATTCTTCCCACCAGTCGCCGAAGATATCGGTGCCAAGAGATTCAGGAAAATTTGGTCAAAGACGAAACTTCTTACATCGTTCCTAAAATTCTTTATCGATGTCTCTACACTCCCTTTCTGAGGAACCAGAGACGCGCCCTCGGTCTAGAAGACAGTGAGAAGAAAGTAAAGGCACTGGGCAACCTTATAGGTAGCCGAGCTGTCGGGCGGCAAAGTGGGGGTGATAAACTTCCCAACTTATTCGGCGAGCATCACAACCAAGGGGAAGGTCGCTAGTTAACATGAACGACCCCCAGTTTTGACGAAGAGCGGCATCCTTGCTTTCACTCCAAGTTGACGTAGGAAGTCTGAGGGAGCGAGGGTATTCTCGACGACGACATATCAAAAATTTATCATCAAAAAGGACATCCAAGCCGAAGAGGTGTTTAAAGACCTCTTCAGCTCGATGAGGTGGCACTAGTCGGGAGACTAATTGAAGGTCGAGCGCTACGGTAGACTGAAAGTCGGAGACTTCTGGCTGAAATGTGGAGAAATAAACCTACAGCCAAAGTTGAAACACCCAGAGAGGTCCATTCTAGTGCGGGTCAATCTTGTTGATGGTCGTCTCTGCCAAGCAACGTATGACGTTGGCGAGGATGGAGGGACTGAGAGCCAGAGAGTGACCACTAGCCAGGGCTTCCACCACCGGCATATTCTTGACCAAGAATTTATTCGACTTGGTACAACAAATGAACTTGTTGTACCAGTAAAATAGAAAGGCCTCTTGTTCACCCTTCCATAGACCCGCCTCTCCTCGACCAGCAAAATAGAGGCTAAGGGTGTTGTAATTCAGAAAATTCTTGTGCAATTTTTGAACGTCGTCTTTTGAAGGCTCTTGACCTTCCTGGTTCACGTCTCAACGACCTGATAGTCCCGATGATAACCAAGACGTCGAGGATGGTAGGGACATAGGGCCGAATGGAAGAACCATGGTGTTGGTGGCCAAGCACCAGAGGCTAAGAGCTGCCATAAGAAGCTCTTTATCCATTGAAATCTCCATGGTCGAGAGCTTGATAGTGTCATATATACCAAGAATTTTCCACTCTTTACCGAAGAAATTTTACATTCGAACAACCCATGCCACCCAGTTCGCATTTGACGAGGGCCAGGATCCTTGGGGTTTTGTCTGACACCACTTCGACCAATCGAATCCCTACGGCAAACCTGCCAAACAATGTTTTTTAAACAGGTTGGTGATGGATGACGGCACCGTATCCTTGAAAAGTGGGCCCAAAACTTGGTGAGTAGTGTTTGACTCACCCTCGAAATGCAGAGTCTTGATGGCGTGCTAATCGATGAAATCCTTGCACTTGGTGCACTCGGGGGAAAGTTCTGAGACAAAGGAGGCCATTGATGAAAGGTTAAAATTTCTAAGATGGAAGTTTCAGATTCCCTGGTTTTCGAAAGCTTTAGGAACAGAATGGTGAGGAAATTTCAAAGGTAGAGAGCGTAAGGTACGAATGGAAGGGATCCAGGTATTTACAGGCATTTGGGAACGGAAGGCTAAACGGTTGATTTTCAAAATCAAGGGTAGAATCAAGGGGGAGAAGTACTAATCATTGTGTGTGTTTAGAAAATTGAGGCGAGAGGATCGAGGTTTCCACGGTTTGAGGACGCACGATAGCGTGTTACGGCGGATTTAATACGAGAGAGACGTTTCGACGGTCGCATGTTTTCAAGGATCATGATTAAAAGCTGCTAGGGTAACCAGGAGGTTGACATGTGGCAGGAAGATTTAGAAATCAAGATCGTGAGATTACGTCTCATAAGTGCGCATGGTGGTAGTTCCCGAGGTTCGATTTCACTTCTTCAAGGTCGAGGCTTGAACTAAGGAGTTTAGGTTGGCGACCTCAGAAGCGAGGGGGCAATGTTTGAGCCCAAAAATATGGTTTTGAGCCGAGTTTAGAATGATCTCGGCCCAGTGTTGGTTGGGCCGAGTTCAGAGTCCTTCTCGGCCTAGAGACCATGTATGGGTATCATTGGGGGTTTTCTAGTTTATGGGCCACGCAATCAAAATTGGCCATATCCCATCAGGAATTGGGAATGTGGATGAGTCATATTATGAGAATGAGTTTCGATAGGATTAGGATGCTGGAACTGAATATGGCCTGATAATAAGTTACGTTCAAAGTCCTAATAGGAGTAGGATTAGTCGAGATAAAGCTAGATCAAGGAGAGGAGTTCTAATCCTGGAGTGATTGGGATTCAATACAATTTGGCTGCTATAAATAGGGAGGGAAAACATCGAAACAAGCCCCTCAAATTCAACACACAAACTGCCCTACACAAACCCTCACTCTACGCAAAACCTCTCAAACATCTTGAGATTTTTTTTATTTTCCTTTTTCGCCAACACATTTTTAGTTTGGATAAACAGCACTGTGAAGGTAACCGGTGAACATCTTCAGTTTGGATAAACAACACTGTTGCCGTAGAATTAGCCGACCGTGAAGCACCTTCAGTTTGGATAAACAGCACTGCGACAAGGCCGACTAGTTATCTATCCAAATCTCGATCGAGGAGGATTTTCGACTCCTTATCGACAAAGGTCATCTCGTTAGCCTTCTCTGCGAAACGAGGTGTTACAAGTTACTATACTCAGCACATTGAACGCCGAGTCATTTATGATTGGTTATTCGCAAGTAGGTTTTAGAGTTCAGCATTCTGACGGCCGAACCACTTTCACAATCAAGACATACATTTGTTTTAAGTATTTGTGTCCCTATACTTTGGTGTCAATTCGGCGTGCTTATACTCTCACGAATATAATCACCATGACTAAATCTGGCGCTGACGATTTGTGAACTTCGCAGAACTAGTAGTTTTGTCTTCAAGCTCTAGAACCTGAAAGCCGAGACGTGTTCCTTCCTCAGCCACAGTCACGAGATCACGAAGTCAGTTGCGCGCTCAACGCAAGATCAACACATTTTACTCCTCGGCTAAGCTCGGCCGACGAGTTGGCACACCCCGCATACAACTGAATGACGTAGTTAGCTTATTAATTACTCAACATGCGCACCACGTACGCTTGATAGTTTTTAGGGTCAACAGTCATTCAAGTAAATGTAGCAAATTTTGAAGTGTCAATGCATCTTCTCCAATGACTAGAGTTGGGATCATAATGCGTATATCATTCAAGTAAATGTAGGTCCACGATTGCTTTCTACTTTCATTTATGCATTCCAAGTTCAAAAACCCCTATGATTACTTAAGTTTTTTGCCTGTATAAACTCCAGTGACTTCTATAAGGTAACTAGAATTCCCAACCTTCATATCAAAACCTGAATATTAAATTACAAGAGAAACAGAAAGATACATAATTTGGCTAGCAAAGAAATTGACAGAACCATATCATTCACATTGTAAGTTTTTTCCTCTGATTCTTAGTTATTTTGTCATGCATGGAGTAGTATGAGCATGCATGATGCAGCTTGGGTTTTTATTTTCTTCCTCAATTCCCCATTCTCCTGTTACCAATGGCCTTGCAGGGTTATGCTTGGTTGTGCTGTCTAGTTGTTTTCACTCGTTGGTCCCAAGCCCATATGGAATTAATTGTGAGTAAATTTTTGTTACCATCATGTGTGCTAAACCTAGGTAATGTTAAGGAGAACTAAATTTATAAATTAAATTTGGAAACTAAATGATATGTCACCAATAAGTCTCGTTAATCCACATTTACGTAATAATCCAATCATCAACTTCCATTTCATTTAGTTTACAAAATTTAATTTACAAATTTAGTCTCCGTATCATTACCCTTTGTATTGTGAATTTTACCTTTACTAATGAGATGATTTTTTTTAGTACATCGATATTTTTACACTAAGGAGAGGGAAAGTTCGACTAAGCACATAATAGGCAGTCTAATTTGATATCGAATTCGCCATCCACGAAATTCGAACTTAAAACCTCTCACTTCCAAATGAAGAGAAATACCACCACATAAGTAGTAGTAAGTGACTGAGAAAGCAATGGCGACATCGTTGCCGAATTTCTCAAGTGCCCATTGTCCATAATCTCAAGAGGGAAAGCATTCTCAAGCTCTTTAGCCAATTGTGCATAGTCCTCCGCCTTTTACTTTCTCAACCACCTCAAGAGCAACGGTGTCTATAATATGTGGTGTGCCTAAAATCATTCACTAAAAAAATGTAACTTAGTTAAATATTAAAAAAAATCATGTTGAAATATATAGCTCACTTCTTATAACATATAAGTAATGTTAGGTAAATTAATTTTGTAAACTAAATTATATGTCACCAATAAAAATTAAGCAAGTGAATCAATATTTAATTAATAACCAAATCATCAATTTTCGTATCATTTAGTTTATAAAATTTTGTCTAAACATTTAGTCTCCCTGTGATTAGCTGTACCCATGACATAAATAGAACAGTGTTCCGTCAATCGAGCGCGCTTTCTCAGTTCCCAAGTAGAACGTGTTTTTCTCTGCATTCTCATGAGTTCAATTCGCAGCCAAGACAAGCAGAAAAGCTTTTGGGTTTTGATTTAGTTTTGAGAAAATAGAAGGTTTGGCACAAGTTTTTCTTCTTTTCCTTTGGCTCTGGCTTTCCAATCCAATCCTTTCACAAATTCTGTTTTGTATATCCTCTCATGCTTGGTTTTAATTTGTAATTTCTTGAATGTGATTGGGGTTTGCAAAAGTATGGATGCATGCATCTCCGGATTTTGTGTTTTTTGCTTTTATTCTTCTGCTTTGTTTCTCTTTCACATGCAAATGTATGGATTGTTGAAAAGGGGGATTTTTCAGATACAAGCCCTTGATCAGAATATACTTTTAGAGAAAAACACTTGAAACCTACTATTTTGAAAAAGCACCCTGCTTGCTTGCACCATTTCTGCTGTTAATTAGGTGCCTTTTCCACTACTTTGTTTTTCTGCAGTTTAGCCTAATCAGCCTGGTCGTTCTCGTGAATAATTTGAAAGAATGAAAGCTTGATAGAAGAGTTCAAGAGAGAATTAAAGACACCGGTTTTGATGCGTTACAAGCTCACTATTTTTCCAGTGAACCATGATTTAAACCTATTATCTGCACTTGTAGAATCCTACGATGTAGAAGAGATGTTTTTGCTTTCAATGGTCATAAACTTGTTTTCAGTTTAGAAGATGTCCAGTATATAACAGGGTTGCCAGTAAATGGTAATCCTGTCACTGGTGTAGATTCAAATGGTAAGGAGCTTTGTATGAACTGAATAGGTCGGGATGGTTGTGTGCCGAAGAGAGCTAGTATCTTATAGGCTCTATTGTTATTCCCCGATTAATCTCGAAAGTATGTCCTTGTTATTTATATTTCTCTCATGGAAATCTTCAAATCATAAAAGACTATGTGTTGGGACCCAAAATAAGCATTCGGCCTAAAGGGCGGCCCAAAGGCATGCAGAAAGGAAGGCCAAGGCCCATGCGAAGATCCAGGAAGGCGCTAGGTGGTCAAGGCTGAGAACAGGTGCCCAGTCCAAAAGTTAAATATCAAGCTGACGTGGCAAAGTGGGGGGCTAACCTACAGTTATAGGGGTGATTATAGGGAGAGTCGCAGAGAAGGAAAAGTATCTTTTAGGGGTAAAACCTCGTAATTTCACATGGATCAAGGGTGCAACTCAGGCAAGTTGGGTTGGTTATAAGGTCAATCCAATCCTAACCCAACTTGTACAATTCAGACTCGGGTTCGGGTTAGGTTTCATTTGTGTTCATTTGGGCTCAGGTTTAATTGGGTTTGGGTTTACTTTGGTTGGGTTCGGGTTGCCCAACTTTTTCGAGTTCAATCCTGTAACAACTTAGTTTTCAAGAGTTCCTAACTTTAATTTCATAAATCAATCAAAGTTGATGAGCAATTGCTTCGAGACACAAAGAATTTAGGTTTTGGAGTTGGACAATCTACTATAAAGCTTTAGGTTTTAGAGACTACAAATATGGGCTAACTAATCAAAGCCTCTTATTCCCTAAAAGCTTAAGTAATTATAAGGGGTAAGGGCGTTGGTTTTTGGACTTGGCCCACTTGGGTGTAGTATGAGCATTAATTGATATGGGTTACAATCTAGTTAGATTGGGTTTGGTTAATTGGGTTGGGTTGGGGATGGACGGGCAAATGATCAACCCAACTCAACCCAATCAATGAACAGGTTGAAATTGGGTTGGGTTCAGGCGGGTTATAACTAAAAAAGAACCCGCTTATCCGGGTTGGACATAGGCGAGTTCAGGTTGGCCCAATCCAAGTTGCATCCCTAGGGTCAAGTGTGAAACTTCCACTTGCCTGTCACATCAAGCAAGGGAGCCTTAATACTACAACAAAACACGAAGACAAGGACACTCAAATCAAAACTCCGCTAAAACTCTTAAACTCTCTGTTATTCTCCCTACATTCATCTTGTGCATCCTCAATCATTCACTTAGTTATAGCTCTGTTGCAGCCTCCTTGCAATATCGATTTAAGTCCCAACCACAACTGAGACCCTCTCCCCTCCTAGAAAGTAGTCCGATCTTTGTAACTAGCCAGAAGAGGTGCCCAATAGGCAAGACTCTAAACCAACAAGGTTTAGAACATGCCCGAACTCATTTATTATTTTGTAATGCATTAAGTATTACTCTTTTTCTACTTCGTACTCACTTTAAAGTCCATTTACTGCATTTAACATGGCTAAACCTATGCATTTATTGTCTGAAAAGCTTCACTTTGTTTCTATTTCATGCTTTCTCAATCAGATCTAATGAAATGAAGGCATTTCCAATCAATCTTGAACTAATTAATACTTGGTAAATAACACCAGTCAAAAGTCATTGGTCTCAAGGCATAGAAAAGTACCTTTTATGGACGTAACCCCTCCGTAAACAGTCATTTGATAAAATAAAAAAAGTCATTTTACTTGTGGCACAAGTAACCAACTCAGCCATGCTCGAATGGCCTACAGTCTGCTGGTCTTAGCCAGCAGTGGCACGCTCAACATTCCATAGTTTTGATAGAAAGCCCAAAAGCCTAAACCAAAGGCTCTAGAAAGGCATCTTTGAAGCTAATCACTCAATTCACCAAACACACAAGGGGAGTTGTTCGAGGCACAAACTAGGCCGAACACTTAGTACTGGTTTGATACTGAGGTGCTTTTATAAAAGGTAGGTATAAAAAAAGCTGAAAATATGAAGCATAAAAAATAAGCTTATTCTCATAGCACAGCAGAAGTAGTTTTTTTTTCAAAGCACAGCAATACCAAACCAACCCTTAGTGTCCTTATTCAAAGCAGTGTTCGTGTCATCAGTTTATGCATTGAGGCAGGAATTCATTTTGATATTTCTTTCTTTAGGTAGATACATAATACACATGATTTCTGAAACATAACGAAAAGAGGTTGCTTGGAGTGTCCGTTTGAGAAATGCAGAAGGATATTTAGATTTAAAAGACGGGTATTGTTTTTTATGTTTTTACTTTTTAGCATCGGATTCTTGTTCGGTAGAGCATTTTTTACGCTCTAAACACACTAACATGGAAATGCAAATTTCTGTGCAGCACTTACTACTAAGTCCTCTCCGGTCCGTAATGTCCTCGCACTGCCTCCCAAGAGGAAGAAAGTTGATCATGCTGACCGTAACCTCAATATTGAGGTAATAATATATTGACAAATTTTTAGCGTAGCTCGTCAGCCACTGCAAGAAATAAATGCATTGGTACTTAATGTGTATTACTTCTCAGCTTGACCTCTTCAATATCTTTAGCTCCGACCATTCATCCTTCGAGTACAACTCTGATCTTGCCAACAAACCAATTCGATTCAGGCTTGTTTTCTACAGAGGAATCGCACAAGGTTAGTTATAGTGTTTCTTATCTTTGCTACTCGACTAGCAACATTGTTTTATCCCTACTGCAGTTGTTGGACGAGTCGAGTTCTTTATTGGCCGATTTTAACAAACTACTTTTGGGGTGTGGCACTCGTCCTTCTGATGTTCAACAAACTTCTATGACTGAATTTTGTGAAGCAGACTAACTGAGGAATCCTTAGACCTGGTTTTCATGCTTTAACTAACCCTGAAGCACAAGAAGTTTTTCTTCTTTCTTCAAAGGTTCTTTTGTCAGCCGGTGTGTTCCCATCCGATCATTTGAAGACTAGGCTGACGACGTTTAGGGATATCCTTCGAAACAGTGCTGCTGCCTTTCTTCAAGCGCAGAGAGATATCGAAACGACCAGTTGTTAAACTTCCTTCCCTGTAAGAGCGCTGTCATGTGGCTGTCGTGAATATAGAGCCATCCTAGACTCTGCGCTCGAGAAACGAGATGAAATGGATAGAGTTCTTGGTGCCTTGTTTGAGAAGACTAAAATTTGCCAAGCTGGTTGATGAGGATGATGTGAATATACGCCAGCTTAGTACAACATGAGACAATTGCCTTGAGAAGCGATCTGAGATGGATGAAGTTCTTGCTGCCTTCCTTAAAAAGACTTTGACAGCAAAGCAGAATTTGGCTTCCATGAATCCTCAGGCAGCTGACGTTCAGTCCAAGAAGCGGGCAGCCAAGATGTTGACTGAGCAGTGCGAATCATCTTGGTTCGACCTCAGGACTAGTTTGTTGAGACATCTGTAAAACGCATTCGGATAACTCGAGCTTACGGTTCTGACGAAGTTTGATGATGATCCTACCCATTTACAGATTGTCTCGCTAACTGGAGTTATACTTTGAGCGTAGGAATTTGCTAATTTGATGATCCTCCTGGTTGTGTTTGATCTAGATTAATTCATGTTGTTTTCAGGGTCTCTATTTGGTACCAACGACTTCGTTTAGTTGTTTGTTTGGGGTTCTTCCCCCCTGTTTAGTACCCATAAATAAAATTAACAGAGAAAATTTTAATTTTAATAATTCACAATAAATAAAATTGGAGTCTCAAATTTTGAGACTCGAAGTGAAGAGGCCTTGCCGGGTAGATATGTGTAAGTCTATATTTTATTGTCATGGGAAGTAACAGTATACTCGTGTCATGTAAGTTGTTCTCCCAAGAAAAGAAGAATTTAGAAGATATAGATGTGGGACCCATCTCGGACTCCATAATCAACGAGTTAAGGCTCCTCTGAACTTGAACTATCGATGTTACTCATTCATCATCATACCAAGGCTGCTATGGCTGTGATCATGATCGTGATCAGAGGCGCCGAGAATCAAGATCAGACGGTCGTAAGGCAGCTTCTGTTGGGGTTCAATTTCTCGCTCTAGAAGCAGACATGCCATATTGTGTGCACAAGTACAATTAACCACAACACAAGGATTGTGTAAATACATATTCATTGTATATTTCTTAATATCGTGTTCTATTCACAAACTTATCATTACCACATTTATAATTCGTGTTGATAACACCATGCGACGATGTTGCATTCGCGAACGAAAACATTTGGTCCTCAAAATTTCTTGTCCGAACCAAGGGTAAAGCAATTAATGAGTATTCACTTCGAATTCTCTATATACCATATGAAACAGAAACTGAATTTCTAATCACTTCAGCTGGCAAACCATTTCACTGTAGGAAATTAATATCTGCTTTCAAAGTTTGATCATGCTTTGTATGTATACATAACAAGATAGGGGAGCAGGAAATGCCACCGAGTATACAGAAACTCTCCTCAGCTTCCAATACAGCCAGCCTCCGCCCTGACAACACTATCGACGGCTACAAAGGGCAATCGAATTGTTTGAACACCGTATTGGGCACATGTAACGTCCAGAAAGGTTAGAGTTCATCCCCATTAGTAGCTGCAGATTGAAGATCGGCTTACCAGTTCGAGATGGCTCAGCAAGGCTACACATAACAAATTCTTGAGCCTGTTCATTATGGTTGGACATTTCTGAAAGAAAAATGCATACAAATGTCTTTACGCCACCACTCTGATTACAAGCCGGGTTGTCGATTCAAACATAATAGAGTACAATGAATTTCATTGTTTAAAACTTTAAACCCTCCTCTTAAGTGCATTTTTATCCGACATATAGCCCATCTGCAGGTATCAATACGTGTTTGCACATCAGAGGCCAAGCGTTGAGAGAAGTTCACGCCATCTTGGAGTCTCTTCATCGAAAATGTAGGTCAATGGGGAAACTAGAACTCCGCTGCCTCCAATCTGCACAAATTAGAGCAAAGAGATTAAACCCCGGTATCCAAGGAAAGAAAAATTCTTCGGTCAAACATGGAATTAGATTTAAAATTTCAAGTAACATTGACCAATACTTTTATAATAAATATCATGGCTCACCGCTCTCAGTTGTTGAACGGACTTGTAGAGTGCCTTTTTTGGCACACATATGACTATGGCATAGTAATCGACTGCAATTTGCCCACCACGTTTGCAAAAGACTGGACTTACGGTGGGTCCCTGCATGTGTAACCATGTACATTATTTACAGACTCATCAGACGGAAAAATAAGGATCCGTTTACATACTAATAGTGATAAAAGACCACTTATTATGGTATACTGCAACTTATGGGTCATGGTTAGATACGGTGATGCTTCATTTCAAACCTCACCTGCAAACCAGATAATGATGCCTGGCTCAAGACTCGCTCAGCCACTTCCTCTGCACTGTTTCCTCTCATATTTGCAACTACCTGCCATAAGCCCATAAATATGTAAGAAAACAAAAAACTGAAGGGGCAAAAATGGACTTTTAAAATACGCACCGTGAACTGACCCTCTGCCCTTAGATGTGCCTCTAATCTTTCAAGAATCTCATGTGTCGTGTCAAGGGCGCTTTTCCTTTGGATCAATGACCTCTTGCTTGCAACAAGAACTGCCTAAAGAAATTCTAATTACAACCATACGACAAGATATCGAAAGAGCAGGGTTTCAAACCAGCTCCTTCTAGATGCAAGCTTAAACCTAGGAGATCACATGCTCGGTAAGATGAGCCACAAACCAAGAAGCCTACCTGGCTTTGTAACACAACTCCCCCGTCAATTTCTTTGAGGTTGTTTTCTTTCAGTGTCGTTCCACTACTCACGAGGTCCAAAATTGCATCAGCTATCCCCATCTAAATTTAAAAGAGACACGCAGTATTTAATTATCTTCTCCACAGTTTCAGATTTCAAGGCCAACAATTCTACATTAAGTTACATTGTACACGTTACGTGTGTTTTTTTTCTAAATAAACTTTATTTTCTAGTTGTTAAAATATGGCCTAATTAGTAGAGTAGTGGGTCAGTATTATCCTATTTTGTAGTTAAATGGCATTTGATTGTACTAATATGACACCTATACAAAGGTGTAGATGTTTTGGAATAAAGGGAAGAAAATTATTAAGGAAAAAAAAGTAAAGTTGGTCAAGAGTTCCTCCATAAACCCTAAATCCCTATTTTCGTTATTCTTCGCAAGCATTTTCTCCACTGTCCATATCAGTCATATCAGTACAAAATGTTGGCAATACCCTTTGAAGTAACTACCTATCTACAAAGTCACGGAATGTATTGTCATCTAAAACTTAAGCATGGATTCAGTCTCCAAGCAATATCATAATCTTAATATTCTTAACTGCAGCAATGAGAATCCAATAGAAGTCTGGACAAGTCTACTGTTCAAAGCGACAACTTATGTTGAGATATTGGTAAGTAGATAATAAATAGATAGCCTATGCTTTTCATCAAAAGGACATGAAACACTTAATTAAGAGTGTGTGTGTGTGTGTGTGTATGCTGGCAAATATGCGTCATGCTTTATACTACACTTGGAAAAACTCAACCACGTTATAGGACAATGCTCCTCGTAAACTCAAAACATCCCACCAAATTTTACTCTAACAAAGCATATTCTTACCGCAGGAGCTGCCTCGAGTGCTCCATCAGCAGTTGAAAAACTCACATGGTTCAATCCATTATCTTTCATAAATTTAGGACCGAGCTGCAATAGAAGATGAAAGTGAAATTAAATGCAAACAAAACCCTTATTTCCAAAGAGTCAGCAAAAGAAACTTGTTCCCAATGTAGAAAGTGAAGAATAATACAACACCACAAATCCTAAACGCAATGCATACATAGGTGAAGCCAGTAGCAACTCGGAGAGGTTTCTCTTTAGTCCATTGAGGCATTTGTGCTAGCTCCTTCAGTGAATTTATATTTTCAAAAATCCCGTATTTTGGAATCTGAAAAAAAAAAAGGATAATTGAAGGTATTCAAGATAATACAAGTGGAATAAATGGAGATTCCAAGTTGAGAAAGTAACTCACTGCAAGGGATAAACGGCAGTCCCCATAATCAAGAGCATCATGAATAATGATAAGATCTTCATTCCCCTAAAAGACAACTTTAGATGATCAGATTTCCGTTCTCTTTGGACAAGTAATATCAGTGATAAACGTCAAATATCAATGCATCAGATTCATTTTGGATAATAAATACTGAAATTTTCTTAAGTATGGACAACATTACTGCAAGCAATTTTCCTGTCGCAATCCACGAAATGAAAGGGTCCGCCCAACAAAAAGACATCCTTTTCCAGTTGACCAGGTCACAATTCAAACACTAAAAGGCCAGAGATACTAGAAGATGACCAACTAACAAATTTAATGAGGTATTAGGGCTTGTTTGGATGTGCTTTTAAAATGACTGAAAACGCTTTTAAAAAAAAAATCTTTTTGAGTTCCAAAAGCACTTGAAGTGCTTTATACAAGAAGCACCAGTTATGTACTTCCTCCAGATAGTATTTAAGTGCTTTTTCAGGATTTACTTGCATTTTTACCAAGGATTGGTACTAAAAATATTTTCACCAAAAGTGCTTTTAGTCATTTTAAAAGCACATCCAAACAAGCTCTTAGTATGCACAAGTGCGTGCATAAGTCCACCTGTTTCTGGCTCTGACATATTTTTCTGGTTTATCAACAACTTCCGGGGTCTTCCCTGAAGGGTTTAAAACGGGGATACCCTACTAACTTTTAAATGATTAGCTTCCTCCTTTATATTTTGGCCCCAAATCCGGATGATACAGGTTTTAAAGATAAGTGTACTTCTTCATAGTCATTTTAGATAACAAACATCGGAAAGAGCAAAGATTTCTTCAAGAGATGCAATGACTGCAGGCAATTTCAAAACAGACACAAATTACTCTGATTTCGTGACATATTATCTATCCATATTCATATCAAGTTATAAAAACTTGTAACGAAATTCAACAAGAATGAAAACAAAGGAAAACCCAATTACGTAAACAATCGAAAATCCCTAACAATAATAAAATTGACTGAACAGATTGTGATACATACCTCTCCGTATTCACTGACAGTATCAAAACCCGCAATGCCAAGGTCCAAGTCTCCAGACAACAACTTCCGCACAATGTCCTTGGGCCGCTGAAACCACACCTCCAAGTTCGATAGCTGCACACAGTAAAATCCATGAAAAATGAAATTAATTTTTCCCACAAACATAAAAAAGAAGGTAAATTTGAAGGATGTTTCGTGAAATTAGAGAACCTGTGGGATTTGGGCGACGTATTGGCGAGGATTGACGTGCTTGACGGACAGCTGGCAGTCCTTGAGGAGATCAAGAGTGTCGGCGGCCATACGGCCTTTGCTGGGCAGGCCGAGGCGAATCTCGTTCCGTTCAGAGACTCGGCTGTTAACTGTTTCCGCCGCGGCCGTTTGCAGCTGCGAGACGCTGCAGGTGATGTGAAAGGAGCGGGAGATGGGGACATAGTGGGTGGGGAAGAAGGGGCTCTTTGGCAGGTTTGATGCCAACATATTGCTGCTATTTTTGTTTGGATTTGGAAATGTGAGGAGTGGGAGACGGCGGTGCAGATGGGGAGAGAGGAGAGAGAGGAGAGGGAGGTCGCAGGTGGGGGGCTGCGGCTGAGAATTAACGAGGTTAAGATATAAGTTACACGTAGTACTTATGGCACTCCAGTCCAGTTTGAGTACAAGTTTTAAATCTCTCGTCTAAAATCCCTGTTATGTCATATAACTTGTTATTTTTACACTTGAAATTCTGTATTCCAATCATTTGTCCGTAATTTATGTCAATCATCTTATCATCTGTTAAAAAAAAATCCATGAAGCAAAAGGATCGAGAGTAAGCTTCCCTCCATTTCTTTCATGGCCCAACAGAGTAACACAAGGCTTTATAAACGTTTATATTTACGATAAATAATACTATGAATATTAAATTTGTACGTAAAATGATGTGTCACTAATAAAAATGAACACATTTATTTAATATTTAAATAATAATTCAATCATCATTTTTTATGTTATTTAATTTAGGGAATTTTAGCGAAATACTTTCGGTACGGTTCAATTTAATGAAAAATCATATTTTTCTATTAAAAAATCAATCATGTTACTATTTATTTTATCATTTATTTTATCCTTACCGTTAAATCTTAAAATTTTCAAATATTTTTCATTACTTTATCCTTTTAATTGAACAAATTTAATTTACGAATTTAATTTCGCATTACTCATTTCATCGCACACGTTTCCCAAGCTGAAAGCAACCACGTGACGACAATTTCACGCCATGCGGTGATCCAACGGCTGCCAGTGTGGGCACGCGATCCCCGCAATAACTTCGTTAAGAAGTCTTCAGAAAGTCCCCTTCCATTCTCTTCGATTCTCTGCAAACAGCAAAGCAAAACTCCTCCCTCTACTTTCCGTTGACAATCTGAGGATTTTAGGGGTTTTTTAGGGTCTGCTTTCGATGGAATCTGCAACGACGTCGTCTGGTGAGTCGGAGTTCGATTACTTGTTCAAGCTGCTGCTGATTGGGGACTCGGGGGTTGGGAAGAGCACGCTCCTCTTGAGTTTCACTTCCGACACCTTCGAGGATCTCTCTCCTACTATCGGTAATCTTATCATTTCCCTATCTTTTTTATATTTATTTTTTACTAATTAATTTTGGGAAGAAAAAAAAAGCGCACAAAGGTTCCATTTTTTAATTTGTAATTTTAATATTTTGCAGGTGTTGATTTTAAGATAAAGCATGTCGCTCTTGGGGGTAAGAAATTGAAGCTTGCAATTTGGGACACAGGTAATTAGTTGTTTTTATATCATAATTTATACTTTTTTATGGGGATTAATTTCCAAATTTGTTGTGCAAGTTTGTGATGTTCTTCAGTTTAAGATTTTTGAATTGCTTGATTGCATTGTTCAGGTAGATAATGATTTTGTATTAATTTGGTTGTGTATGTAGTATGAACTATGTCGATTCGGTTTGATTACGTTTGCAAGTTTAAATGAATCCACTGAAATAAAGATGAATTGTTGTGCATAATGCAGCTGGACAGGAAAGATTTAGAACTCTTACCAGTTCATATTACAGAGGAGCTCAAGGGATAATCATGGGTATGCATGGTTTTTTCTTTTGTTTTTATTATTGTTGCTGTTGTTATGGAATCAATGCGATTTTTTAGTCGTTTACGTATTGTCTGGTGCAGTGTATGATGTGACACGAAGAGAAACATTTACGAATTTGTCTGATATATGGGCGAAAGAGATTGATCTGTATTCCACTAGTCAAGATTGCATCAAGATGCTTGTTGGAAACAAAGTCGATAAGGTATGTCCTCTCAGACTTGTGGTGTTAGACTGTTAGTTATACCTTTCAGTATCTAACTAAGGGTCTCGGGTCTCAGGCCAAGTTGGTGTTGATCGAGTGTATAAACGCTAATCTCCTTGTCTCTTACGCTTACTAGACTCATAAAAGCGTTGATGGAACAAAATAGAGAGCTCAAAAGAAGGAAAATTAGATTAAATAGAAGGGTATGAAGAAATTAGGATTACCTTCATCTTTTAAATTCTTAATCAACATGCGAGTATAACGACTAAACAACGAAATTACTATAAATGTATGCTATGTAGCTTGTCATTAGCCTATCGGAAAGACGAGTTTTCTTCTTGCATCTGTCCACCAGAATCCATGTTGAAGTTATCTTATTTCCAGGAAAGCGAAAGGACTGTAAGTAAAAAAGAGGGGATGGAATTTGCTAGGGAATATGGATGCCTTTTTCTTGAGTGCAGTGCAAAAACTCGAGTAAATGTAGAGCAGTGCTTTGAGGAGCTTGTCTTAAAGGTATGCAAAATTATGGTTTCCGTCTTTTCTCTATGCACTACTTATGATTGTTGGATTGCCTCGTAGCTGCATGCTTAGCATTACATGGGTACATTGGAAATGGTTGTTGCTACTGTAATTCAATGATTTTCACACCCCTATTCGGTAATGTTCCTTAATTCTCCTCTGGTTCATCCAATCCAGTGGTCAGAAATAAATATGGGTGTGTAGGGGAGAAAAGGGTGTGTAGAAATTTACTTCCGTTTCATAACGCTTTGATTCGATAGTGTCAAATCTGTTGGTTTTTGCTTACAAGATGTTTTTCATTCTAAAGTCTGCTATTTTTTTTATATATATTAGCATGAACATAAATGTTTGTTCATAGCGATATGATTGTTTGGCCAACAGTTAATATTATGGGTTTAGTTGGATGTTTGTTCTTGTGCTGATGTGATGGGTACCATGTTATGGGGCAGATATTGGAAACACCGAGTCTCGTGGCTGAGGGATCAGCAGGTGTGAAAAAGAACATCTTCAAGCAAAAAGCTCCTCAATCTGATGAATCAGTAAGTGGCTGTTGCTGATGGGGACTGAAGTTCAGGATCAAGATTGAATATTTGCTCGCCGAGTTTCCCTTTGTTTTCTTCCTCACAATAAGCCATTCGATTCAATTTATGTGAACTCTGTATGCCTAATGGATTTCAATATGTTTGATGTTTTGGTGCGATTTAAAGTTCACAGACAAGTGTAGATTTATGGTTCCAGAGCTCAAAGTTCGGGTTTGATGTCATGGTGAGAGTTGTGCTGTTCTTCTATCCTTTCTTTGCTTCGTTTATATGGCCATGGAATTGTGGAGATAAGGTTACAGTTTCTAATGTTGTTTGAGCAGAATTAGTACTAGTACACTGTCCTAAACCATAAACCCTGAACCCGAAATGGGAAATTAATGAACGCGAGGGGCAAGGAGACCTACTCCGTCTGTTAAACTTATTAAAAGTGAAATATAAAACAAGTTCTCGACATGTAACGACTGACGGGCAAGATGACCTACCAAGCACCAGTTGTTACTTATATGGTGGCTGGGGCTACTTCTCTACCACTTAACCTCGCAAATTGCTAATCAAAACTCAGTTTACTTGTCTACAAAACACTAAGGACAATATCTGCCAAACGACCCTTGCCGTATAAATTGAGAGTAAGCAAACCACGATTAAACAGAATAGAGGTCCACTAAAGGGGAATAACGAACCTAAAGAAACCAAGTCGAATTCAATGGTAGTGCAGAAAACTTTCAGCAGCATGGCAATCCCAAAGTGATTCCACAATAGTGATACTAAGCCATGGACTTTTTCTTCTCTTCTTCCTGTTTCTGCAGCTCGGCGAGTCTTTGAGTCCATGCTCTTTCCCTTGCAACAGCGGCCATTTTTCTCTCAACTCTCTTTATAACTTTCTTCCTTTTAGCCTCCTGCACCAGAGCTTTCCTTTTCTTTTTTTCTGCCTGCACAAATTCAAAGGCATTCCATATTAAAAGGAGGAACATATCTGCAAAAGGGGTTTCAACAAACATTCAAGGTCAAGCGATAAGCTTGTATGTCATGCAACTCGGTACAAATTGAAATCCCATCCCAACTTAAAGGATGGTCCCAGGCCAAAACGACTCCGTTGTAGTGATGGTTTCTCAAGTTCATATAGAAATGACAAACTACATAAGATTGTTTTATATGCCGGAAAAGCAGTCCATGGGAATACTGCATCACCAAAACGGCTGTTGTTACTTGTTACTAATTATATAGCATTAAACTACAGTGGCGTTCAAGGATCCATACAGCCGACCTCATCTAATGAGATAAGGCTTGGTTGTTGTAGTATTCTACTATCCACGAGAAAATACAATAAAAGTAATGTCTGAATTATTAATGTTCCAAAACAAGTTCAGAACCACACTTCATGAATAATGAGATTCCTTTTCTATTTGTTAAAACACACAAGTATTTCTAAAACAATAATAGAGAAGAAGCCTAAAACATAATCAGACTCCTGAAAAAGTTAATGAAATACACACCAATATAAATGCACGACGTTGCCTCATGCGCTTCTTCTCATTCCTTCGCTTCACACTTCCCTCATTGGGTCTATTAGGAACTATTGGCGCACCAGGAACACACTGAACTGCAGCAAATGGTCCTGCATTCAAATAATAACAACATAACTTAGACTTGAGTCAAATCTCCAACTAAACCACTTCCCCAAACCCTACATGTAAATCAACAAGCATTGGCAAGACTCGACGGCTAAGAAAGTATTTTTTTCTTTCCTCAGTAACCAAACATAACATTTCCAACAGTTCAAACAAATCCAAGAGGTAGTTCTTAAATTATAAGAGTTCAACTACAAACTTAAGAACGAATTGAGGATGAACATACCTGGAGGTCTTATGCTGGCCCTTTTTCGACGTGGCTTGTCGGTCGGACGCCGTTTGGGGAAACGAGTATCTGTCAAGCTGTGAAAATAGTTGGAAATGGGGAAAAACCACGGAGCTTGGCTGCCACCAGAAACGAAGCGAAGCTCAGGTTTCGGACACGCAGAGTTGGCAGCAAAGGACGTCAAGGAAGAAGTTGAGGTTCGGGATATTAGGGTTCTTGATAGAGGTCGAACGATGGACCTTAGGGCTCCGAATACCATCTCTTTTAGTCACAAAAATATTGATGAGTATCTTCTAACAGTCCCAGTCTGAAATCAAATTAGTACATCACACATAAATTGCAATGAATTCAAACAGAAACGAATACAAAACAACAAAATGTGGATCACAAAAACAGTGTATTTTTCCTTACCACCCTAAATTGGTGGCGAGCATCACCAGCGCATTGATTGCCGTTAAATGAGTGTGATGTAATCTATCTACCGCACAAGTGTCGACATTTAAACTCATCTAACGGCAATCCATGCGGTGGTGCGAGCAAAATATTTCCATCAAACCAACACAGAAAGAATGATTTGTCATAAATTAAAAGAAACCCAGTATTTGCTTTTGGACGCACAAATATAGAGGTATTAGTTTCCATTTCAATGGCGGAAATCAAGAATTTCAGGGTGAAATTGAAAAACCCCGCACTATACTAAACCCTGATGAAATTCTCTGCTCTAATTTCACAGCCCTAAAGTTCGAAAATAGGGGAAGATACCATTACCTGCTTAAAGCTCTTGCCTTCTCTTTTCGCAGCCAGTGTACGGTGTGTTGAGAGAGAGAGATGCAAGCGGTAGACTGAGACGGAGCGCTGAGCAGAGCAAGACCCCAAAATATGTCGGCTGGATTGGATCTACCCATTATGGATCAGTTTCGCCTGGGCGGGGCTTCTTGTTAAATGAGCTCATCTATTTTACTAAAATCTTAATGCAGGAGAGATTTTTTTTGCTTTTTATATTAGCATCCCACAAAATGTTGAATTCATTCCACATTAAAATTTAATATTAAATAATTTATTTACCTTACCATACAATGGAAATTTTGAACCTATTAGGTTTAAAAAACAAAAAAATTCTAAATACACCCTAAATCACTTTTAACGTATTATTTATCTTCTTCAACTATTAAAATCCCTTCAATCCTCCATTATTGAACAAAACTCTAACCAATGAAACTACAAACATGTTGATTGAGAAAAATTATTTTTGACGAATGAAACACGAAATCGATGTTTCGGAAGCTTCACATGAGGTAAGACTTCATATTCTTTATTATTTTAGTGATTTTGATGACATCGATAATTATTTAATCTTGCTTTTACTGCATTATTCAAGCTTCTATGTTCGTATTCATCTTATAGGGATCACAAGGATTACATGAAGAATTAAACACCTAAAATTACCACAAAATATTAAAAGCAGACAACATTGGTTTTAATGGTAGAATTGAAAACAACCCACATATGCTTTAAATCTCAAGCGGCATCTTCTGTCAAAATTCCAGTCTGCATTTTTTTGTCCAAATTAAAAGCTTTATAAGATTTGAGAAATGTGGGGTGTATAAAAAATATGAGGTGCATGTAGAAAATATAAGGTGTATATTGAAAATGTGAGGTGTGAGGGTATTATGGGGAAGTAAGTGGGTGTATTAAGATAATTTTTCATTGAAAAAGCAAATGTGGGGTTTATTCAACAATTTGTGGGGTGTTAATATAATAAGCCAGTTTTTTTTTTTTTTTTTTTTGGTCATTCGGAAAATGCTAGAGAAACTGCATTCTGTAGATAACATCAAATTCATCTTTCTAATATAGGGGAACATACTTGTATTGTTTTGAACTTCTACCTAGACATTGTAAATTTGAAAAGAAAAGTGTTATTCACACATAGGGGTGGGTTCAAAAAAACTGAAAACCGAAAACCAAACCGGACCGAGGTCGAAAAAAACCGAACCAAAACTGTCAAACTGAACCGAACTGAATCTAGCCAGTTCGGTTTCGATTTTTGAGGTTCGGAAACCGAACTGAATCGATATGTATATATATATTTTTTTCAATATTTATAAATAGTTTAGTCATATAATCATAACAAAACAGAATTTGTTGCCAAGTTGGTGACAATGAAACTTTTCAAGCTAGAGCACATAGGGTCGAACCATCGTGCCTTCAGTATTTCGAAGAAATTTTTTAATTTTTATAAGAAATCAACAAAACCCTTTTAACCCTAGCCACTAGGTAGCAGCCGCACCTCACCTTTTCTATTTTTCATTCCCCCTCTTCTCTCTCTCGTTCCCTGCCTCCAGACTCCCTCAATCTCCATGTCCGTGCCTCCAATTTCTCCATTCTTCTCCATAACCCTCATCCTCCTTTCTATCCCAAGCTTCATATTTGTGATACCCTCCATGTCGATGCAGAGTCTCACCCCCGTGACGGCGATCCGCGACTTCCTTTCGCCGTTTCGAGTCTTGATGACGACCCACAACTTCCTTTATAAGGTTAGTCTCATGGTAATTTCTCTCATGTTCTACAGATTTTCTTTCAATTTCATAGGTTTTGCAGATTTTATTTTCAATTTCATGGGTTCTGCAACTTTTCAATTTCATGGGGTTTGCGATTTTCTTTTCCTTCTTTTGGGAAAATTGTTGCGCTTTTCTTCTTTTCCTAGAAGAAGTGTGAAAAAAATTGTGTATATGTATTATGTAATATTCCTACCCATATACATATACCGAAACGGGCTTCTTCTTCAAAATTTCTACTATTAAACTGTTAGCCATTTCCATTGTTTTTCTCAACTCATCTTCTGAGGTTTCATAAGTGTTGCAGAGGCATGCAAATAGGTCCACAACTTTGTTGCCTTTCCTCGCTGAATCAGACACTAATCAAATCAGCTCCGATAAAATGCCAAAATGAAAGAAGAAGATAGGGGAAACAAATGGGCAAAATTATCAAAAGCAGAAAAAAGTTTCAAAAATTGAATATCCCTCCTTGAAAATGAAAGGGAAATTATTATATGCAAAGTGGTGAAAATATTACCCAAGCGTGTTGAATCATGGATGCTGAACTTTCTGAAGCGAATAGGGACATGAATTATTAAAATTCCCTGTACCAAGGAAACTCAGCAAGTAAGAAAAACAACATGTTCAAGTAGGAAGTCAAAAAGGAGATATGTATATGGGTAGGAATATTACATAATACATATACACAATGTTATGCAACTTTTCAATTTCATGGGTTCTACAACAATCATGTATTGATTGCGATTTTATTTTCAAATTCATTGCTATAGATAATCTCCTTCCTTTGCTTTTACAACCTTCATTTGGGTTTTGATTCATTTGATTGCTTCTTAATGAGAATTGTGAAATTGGAGAGCGTTTCGATTTGGGTTTTCCTTGATGAATTTTTTTGACTTTAGAGCTTCGAAATGCAGGAAAATAGGAAGAAGGTTTATGAGTTTTTGGTTAGTGGTTACTGATTCAGTTCATTTGGATTTTGTAGGTAGAGATGGTTTGACCCACAACATGTTGGATAACATACAAGCTCACTGGAAGCGCCGGAGAGTGCAAGGTTAAATGCAAAGGTGTTTGTAGAAGAAGAAGGAAAAAAAAAATATCGAACCAGGCCGAAACAGAATAGAAAAAAACCAAACCGAAAAAAAACTGAAAAAAAATTGAACCAAACCGAAATTTCGGTTCGGTTTCGGTTTTGGCAAAAAATCCAACCGTTTCGAACCGAACCCAGCCCTATTCACACATATATTTTCCTTCCATACATCTTTGTTAATATTTGGCTATTGATCTTCTTCAATTCACTCGATCCGACAGCTAATGAAGAGTGCATAAAAGGTAAAAATAAAGGTGTGGACATCACTATTTAAAAAAAAAAATCTTTTTCAGAGGGAAGAAAAGAGTTTATCTCATTTTTTTAGAAGTCATAAAGTTTTGCCCTTATTTACATGTGAAAAAGACGTTACTAACTGACACACCCCGACCCAGAATGTCCACTAGGACTCCGAATCGAGCTGTGTTGGCCGACACCTGGAAGGTGACGAAGCCATAAAATATAATGATGTGGAAAATGTGAATAAATTTAAACCTAAAAGTACTTAAATACAACAATGCGCTGTGAGCGGGGATGAACTCATTTCACACGCGACGTCAGAGCATAAGTAAAGTACAGTAGTGTGGATAAGGATCATACCCTCGGAGGTAGCCACCTATACTGAGATTTTCCACGAATCCTTGTCAATAAGAACTTTCAGCAGCTAAAACCTTTTGAAAACATTATAACCCCTCACTGTAAAACCTATATAATTTCCCAGAAAATAATAATACATACGTATATAGAAATCATGTTCAATAGTAGTGAATACCACGTATATGCCATGTCAAGTATCTCAGTAATGAAATAAGTAAGTCAGGTGAAATAAATCAATGTAAAATGATATGCCAGCTGGAGTAACCTGACGTGACTGGTACGGCTGAACCTATAGCTCATTCACGAATTCATGCACACGAGTCGGAACCACCTAATGTGGTATGTACAACAAGGCTGGGTGTAAATAAGTACGCTCAAGTGTTACGATCACGTGATGGCTGTGTGAATAATCATGGGTCACCTACGAGTCAGAACCACCTAATGTGGTCTATACGACAAGGATGTGCACCAAACTTGGATCCTAGGTGAGCATGCGATGCATGAGGTGAACATCACGTGAAGGACTATGCCCTGGCCACAGGCGGGAGCACTAACACCGGGGTGCAGGATAATGAGCTCTACATGCCTCTACGTATAACCATAACCAATGCAACCACTATCATCATTCAGTACTCACCTGAAACTTACCTGGCCTCCACAGCGTCATACAATAGTATGCATATACATACCAATGCATATAATAAAATGAAAGGCAAGCATGACATGGCATTTAAAAATGTAAATACATTTAAAACAATTTTTGGGAAAATAGAAAACATTTATACATATATATAGAAAACCAAAAGCCCACTCACCTGGAGTCCGCGCTACAACTCCCTAGCACAAACATCAAGGTGTCATGAACGATCGACGCCTAGAACAATTATCAAATCATGTCTTCGAATTCTTATCAATAGAATACGTAACTTACATATCCTATTCGGAAAGATTCGTATGTCAGATTCCCGATCCATAAGTTTCTAATATCCTCAAATATTACATATTATAACATATCAAAGTTTGATGACGATCCAATGGTCGGATCGTCGATTGCTATATTAATCAAGCGGCGAACCTTAATGGAACTAAGTTTAAATGACGGAAATTCATTCATCGGACTTTACAAATGGAACAAGGGTATTCAAATTTAAGCTAGGAAGGTCAGGGGATATCTCGGCCCACGCACCGCCGCAGGTGGCAGTCGACCACCCTGACTCACCGGAAAATCCAACTATTTCTAAAAATTACCAAATTTTACAAGAATGAAGATGTCAATGATAGTAACTTTCATACATGTGACTAAGGTCAATTTGGCTAGGAAAAGCCCCAATTTCACTAAAACCCGTTGGAAACCCTAAGATTGGGTGTTCGTCGATTTGTTGTCACCGGTGTTCCGCCACCTTGAAGGTGGTTTGGGCTTTGTTCCTAGGCTATAGAGAAGGTTTTTGGTGGTTGTGGTAGGAGTTGAAGCATACATAAATGGGAAATCTCCGGCCGTTCACCCTTCGACGCCGTCGGTGCCATATCTCTCGAAATGGAGGCCGTTAACTCTCGAATTTGGAGTGGAAGTTAAAGAAGAGCAGTAGAGGGGTTGTTTTCAGGTGAGGGGCTGCCCTTGGATGGCAGGGAAAACGCCGAAATTGGCGTCGAAAATTATGAAGGAACCAAGTTGGAGAACCGGCTTGTCGGGTCAAGGAAGGGGGGTCCGAGTTCCCCTCCTTCTTCCCCCTCTCCTTTCCCCTCCTTTCTTTTGTTTCTAATTGGTCACCCTCTCTTCCTCTTCTTTCTTATTCGTCGGTTCCTCCCTCCTTTCCCTCCTTTATACTCCATCTCCACCGCCCATCACCATCTTTCTTTAAATATAGGCCACACACGTGGCATTCCAGATTTTTCTCCAAAAATCTGGTGTTTTCCTGAAACTAATTAATTTACTAAAATGCCCCTGACTTTAAACGTTAATATCTCATTCGTTATAACTCCAAATTGCGCTCCGTTTGCACCTACACGTCCGTAGTGACGAGTACTACGAGGACATACCAAGAAAATGAGTCGTACGTGACACGACATGGCAGTCAATAAAAGTCAACACTTTATCTCGAAGGGTATTTTCGTAAATTTACTTTTTAAAATTATGAAAATCGTAATAATTGGGGATGAGTCGTTACACTAATCCTAAGTTTTCATTGTATACAATCCAATAATATCTTTTTATTTGTATGCAAGGGGTCTTAAATTCAACTCTTATAATTAATAAATTAGATACCACATTATTATAGCGAGAACATTGTGTAGCTGAGTCTGACCTCGTCCCTTAATCTAAAATGTTGTAGTGAAAAGAAAGAAGAAAAATGTTAGGCAATAAAAATCTCCACTTTGATGGGAATTTGAAAAGAAAGAAGTGCAAGTGGGGTTCCAGCCTTCGAATGAAATCCCCACCAGGGGCGCCTTAATGAAAAATGCCCATGCAAAAGCCACATTACACGGACCTGCACTTGGAAAGGGAAAGAGGCCCATGACAGCCAAGAAATCAACTCGTTACTGACTCAGTGACTGCTCCCAAAACCTTGAAAATAAAATAAAAATCATTAAGTTAACGAAAATTCTAGTGTGTGTCCGATCTCCAATGTATTCTATACAGCGTCGTTAAATCCCAGCCATTGAATTCCCAATCAGAGAGATCTAAAGGATAAAAAAGCTTGTATATTATGCACTAATGCATACTAAAAATCGTAAAAATAAAATTGTAAAAGTAAAACTTTTAGTATGTTTCTATTGTATCTTATACAAAAGAAGTTTTAGTCTTTTAATCTTAAATATTGAATCCCTAATCAAGGAAGTATTACATACAACAAAAATTTTAGTCGTTAAATCTTAGTTATTTAATTATTTGAATTTATAATTACAGATCTAAAAATACTAAAAATCCGAAAGTAAGATGGCAAATGGTGTCGTAATCATAAGCGCCACCATGGGCCATGACTCTATGGGGACACAGACAGTTAAAAACAACTGTTGCCTTCCGCTCCCGCGAAAAAGCGGTTTGTTTATCTTATTCCATTTTTCACTTTCTTTTCTTTTCTTTTCTGTGAAACTGGAAAGCCGAGCCTGTAAAAGTCACTCGCTGCAATGCCAATGTGCTCTCTCTCTCTACTTTTTCTCTCTCTAGGTTTCCTTTCCTGAGCTTGGTGGTTGCTTTCAGATTGATCAGCTGAAGCAAGAATGGTGAAAGAAACTGAGTACTATGATGTCCTCAGCGTCACTCCCAACGCTTCTGAGGAGGAAATTCGCAAGGCTTATTATCTTAAGGTCCTCCTCCTCCATTTATCATCTTAATTAGCCCTCGTTTCCTGTCTCGAGTTGGATTGGATTGGATTCGATAACTCACTAGATACGGTGACATGCATCTCTTGCCAGCTTCAACGTACTTTGAATCTACTAAGTTACCAAATCTAATCCAATCTGATCTTGGACACCTAACGAGGCCTTAATTTGATAACTATGTGTACATTTAAAGCGATCTGACCTGAATCGCCTTATAGTGATCTTTGTTTAGGGGTTTATGTTCTCTTTTGTGCAAATCCTGGTGTACATAATGCAACTTTTATTTTCAAATTCTAGTAAACTTCTGTTTATTAATAGGTAGAAGCTAATACTTGTGCAGGCAAGGCAAGTTCATCCGGATAAAAATCCAAACGATCCTCAGGCTGCCGAAAGATTTCAGGCAAGTCCACTGCTTTGAGCCCTTGTTTTGTATTGTTTGTTTACCTTTTTTCGAGGTAACAAAATTCTATAGCCTCTTACGAATCAAATGGAACCAGGTACTTGGTGAAGCTTATCAGGTTTTGAGTGATCCGGTGCAAAGAGATGCATATGATCGAAATGGAAAGTACTGCATATCTAGGTAGAACACTTACTTTTG
Source organism: Malus sylvestris (assembly GCF_916048215.2). Classification (NCBI taxonomy): domain Eukaryota; kingdom Viridiplantae; phylum Streptophyta; class Magnoliopsida; order Rosales; family Rosaceae; genus Malus; species Malus sylvestris. Next base: position 2,279,165 of record NC_062264.1, on the reverse strand, counting down.
CTTATGCTTGTACATGTGCGAGCACTCGTGCGCACACACACATATCTAAGCGATCCTATCACAGCCTTTGTTACTAGAGCTCTTTATCGTGTAAGGAAAACGAATATGATACAACTGCAGATAAATTATTCTTCTGCGAATCCTACTCTCTTTTCATTATTCATCTAAGACATTCTTGATAAAAAAGATCGTACCCAGTACACAAGGCTTCCGCTTTACGCAAGGTTTGGGAGAGGTGAATGTCGGCTAGCCTTACCCCCATTTTATGGAGAGGCTGCTCCCAAGTCTCGAACCCGAGACCTACCGCTTATGGGCGAAGACACTTGTCATCGCACTAAGTGCGACCTCTCTAAGACATTCTTGATAACTGCAGATAAAATTCTTTCTGAAAGTGCACTTGACAAACTTACCAGTGTTCAATGTAAATGTCAAAGCATGTACAGGGAAAAAATCCATAGAACTTCTGATTGCACACTAAGCAGTAAAACAATTTGTTAATCGAAAACTTCTCTACCTTATTTGATATGTACTATGTGCAACACAACTTGAAAGTCTTGTTGTATATTGTTATCTGTCATGCATTTATCTTTCCTGATGTTCAAATAATTCAATGTCTCTCTTCCAAGGGAAAGCATGCTTGATCCCACAGCTGTCTTTGCTTTCCTTTTCGGAAGTGAATTATTTGAGGACTACATAGGACATCTAGCAGTAGCATCAATGGCTTCTTCTCAATTAGCTGGTGAAGGTGACAGCCCTGAGAAAGTTCATGATAAATTGAAGGCGAGTAATTTCCAGAATTCATTATATGCCTGTATCTTTTCTCCTTAGAAATGCATCTGTTCATTTTGCTCATGCATGTGACTGAAATACATAAGAGATGAGATATCAGGTTACATATATATACAGTCACAAAAACATTTTCATAAGGATTCGATGTGATCATGGAGTGCCGGCTGTCGACTACCTGACGCCCTCCCCCTCCTCCTTTATCCGGGCTTGGGACCGGCCATGTAAGACATAGGCGGAGTTTACAGTCACAAAAACATGATATATAAAATTATATGGGGTGGTAGGTTGAAAAACTTTGGTTCCCATAAGGAGCCTCTTAACCTACCACTCCTTTACAATTTCTTGTCTGTTTTAAATAGTTCTAGTATCCTCGGACAATCTTATAGCCATGCCTAACTTAAAATTTGGTTGTATCATTAATTGCCTCAGGTTTTCATCATTTTATGCAACTGTTTCTCTACATTCTTTATCTTCACTTGGTTTATTTTCTTTAATCTTAAACGGCATCCTTAGTATGCATCTATATAATGCAGGCCGTTCAGAAAGAAAGAGAAGAAAAGCTTGCTAACTCGCTCAAAGGTTTCCTTAACCAATATGTTTTAGGTGACAAAGAGGGATTCTTACAGCATGCTGAATCCGAAGCTAAACGACTTTCTGATGCAGGTCAACTTAAGTTTCATTGGCCTACTTATAATTCCTTTATTTTCTTATTTGATTAATGAAGATATGCATAAATTTTACGGTTATAAAAAAATTTACGTGGTGTTTTTAAGTTCTGCACAAGAAATTTATATATCACTTCAAATCCTGCATAACTCGCATTATACCGCTTAAAATGAAAGATTAGTCATGCATTTCTTGACATTCGCTGTTGCATCTTTCTTTGATTTGATTTTATACACCTGCTTTCTCTGTCTTTCTAAATCCTATGACTCTGGCTCTATGTAGTTAGCTACTAGTTTCTGAGCTAGTAATTATCCATATTATTAAAACCTGAAAGTGTTCAGGGGAACGAATTTCTGAAACCGACTCTACCAAAACTTTTGTATGCTTTGTCAAATGCAACTGACATTGATTCTTGTATTTTGCTCATTTGGCACCCCATTGGTGTTTTTCGCATCATGAATTTATATAATCGTGATTATATCATAGTGTGGAAGTTGTAAGTTCGTAGAAAAAATTACTAATGCTTTGTCACACTTGCAGCCTTCGGAGTTGATATGCTGCACACTATTGGCTACGTATATTCAAGACAAGCAGCACAAGAGCTTGGAAAGAAAACCATATTCCTAGGGGTACCATTCGTGGCTGAGTGGGTTCGTAATAAGGGACATTTCTGGAAGTCACAGATGACTGCTGCAAAAGGTTTGCTCCTCATTCACTGCCCTTAATACTTTTAATTATTTTTCAACTAATTAAATTGAATAAAATTGAATCCAGGTGCTTTTCAGTTACTGCAACTTCAGGAAGAAACCCGTCGGCAATTTAAGAAGGATGGTAGTGGCCCTGAAAATGACGTTGAATCACATATACGCTTAAACAAAGACACACTTTTGAACTCGCTGTGGAAACTCAATGTGGTGGACATCGAAGTAACGCTCTTGCATGTTTGCCAAATGGTTAGTGGTTTCTTTCAATCAATGGGGTGCTTGTTTCTTTCATCAAGTAAAGTTTTCGTGGAACTGGTTTTGCTTTTCCATCTCCCGCAATGTTTCTTACCCGAGTCAGTTTATAACCTCTCCCTTCTGAAGTTAATACCATAGCAGATAAAAGGTTTCAATATTTTTGTGACTGGAAGCTAAGAAATCAGTGTCTTTGGGGATGAGTGCTTTATAATTTGTTGGCAAGAATTATGTTCAAAAGATTAGTGCAGATCCTTCTTATGATTCGAAATGTGATTTCAGGTTTTACGGGAAAATAATGTTAGAAAGGAGGAACTTAAAGCTCGTGCTCTGGCATTAAAACATCTGGGAAGGATATTTCAGGTCTGCATTACAATTCTTCGCAAAATCCTTATACAAAATTTGGCATGGATGCATTTGATGCAACCGTCATTTTGATCGATCGTATATTTAAGAGAAAAACTTGAGTGCAAAGGTTTTTGATGCATATAAATTCCCTTACATGTTTGTATAGAGATTTTCAAACATCAATTCATTTAACATGTGGAGTACTGTTTAATCAGTGATCGAACTTGGATATTATGTACACACCGATGATCTGCTGACACCAAATTTTTATTTTTTCTGGTTTAAGGAGGAAAAGCAGACGCGAAATGGTGGAACTTCAAGAAGGAAAAGTTCTGTTGATACGGATGATGACGGAAGTAGTTCAGATAGCAGTTTTGAAGAGGATTCACCACGACCGCTATCATATAGAACTCCTTTTCTCACTCAGGCATGTTATAAGATCCTATACACCTAAGGCTATATGTCGAAAGCATATATATATATATGAATCTATATATGTGTTTAAAAACAAATATAACAACATCGACTAATGAAGAAAGAGTAGAAAGAAGGCCTAGCTGATTTTTTTCTTTTTCTTTGTTCACTAGCAGGGTATTGGCAGACTCTTCAGATGCCTATGTAATCCAGCATTCGATGTCGATGATGAAGAGATTGTGTACAAAAGCAAGTGATACATAACATCATATGGGAAATGGAGGATTTTGTATATTCAATTCAATCAAGAGAATGGCGCAAGCCAGTGTTGTGTGTCAATGTATTTACCCAATGCCCTCATAATATTGATTATTGAGGAACAACTCCTTTTTTCGAAAATATAATCCGAGTACAGTGATATATTGTTAATCCCCAACATTCATATGAATTTTTTACTTTGGTTTGCTGATTTATCTCGTAAAATACGGAGAAAATAGATTTGTAATCTTACTAGCTAATGTTTTAACCCCAACAGGGCCAACAAAGCATCACAAAATTACAAGCTGGATAGTATAGGTTTAGTAAAAGAGTCAAAAAAGGAGCTGTAAGCGGTCTATCAAGTTCCCACATCGACCAGGGCAACAAGAAGGAGCTGGAGACGGTACTATAAAATAAAGCGGCTTGCTGATGTGACAGTTCACGGAGCCATGTGTTGAGTACAAAGCGAACTATTCTTTCGCCTTTTACTAAAGAATACCGTGTGCTCGATGCTTACAGTGGCATACGCCTATTTTTGAAGGGGCACACCTCTGCGGGTGCCCCTAACAATTTCAGTTAAAAGCTTCATAATTATTTACTATATGAGCATTGTCATATAGAAAAATGCTTTTAAATTTTCTCTCTTGTTTTCGACAGATATTAGTAGGACGAAATGAATGTTTGAAAATGATTTTCGGGCATAATTCAATGTCTAAAAGCTGATGCATAATTCAATGTCTAAAAGCTGACATAAGTCAAGATAAAGTCCGTAGGTTCGAACAAATGGTTGCTTCCCATTTGCGACCAATATATTACATCTCAATACAAACATATGTACTGTAGTCACGGGGTCTCGGCCCTTGCAACACCTTTCACTGTTACCCTTATTCTCGTTCATCGGTTCAATGAGCTGAATGAGGAAAGGCGTTGGCGGTGCGGTGAGCTTGGACAGCACAGGCACAATGCACTGACGTCAAATTCATACAGCCGCTAAAGTTGAGGGAATGCCTTCCAGAGCAGGTGTGAAGGGCAGGGAATGAGTCGCACACAGCCTGAACAGCAGAAGGGGTGAGCGCTGTGCATTGGCTGATGTTGAGAGTCCTAAGCCCTTCCTCGTCATTCCTGGTTTTCCGGGATTCCCACATTGCCGCAGGCTTGTTCTTCACTAGACTCTGGGCCAAGGAATACATTGCTCTGTCTGTAATGTTCTTACAGTAGTAAAGGCCAAGCGATTGCAAATGAGGACACCTATTTGCCAATGCAATCACACTGTCATCTGCAATCAATGAATAATGGGATCAGAAGTGATCACCATCAACAAAACCAGGTAAACTACAAATTTTCAGTGTTCAATTTCTGATCATTCAATTATACGGGCTCCCTTTTTGGTTCAGATAATATTTTCGGGTCAACCTGTTCTTGTCCTAAAAATTTCCCCCAAAACATTAGGGATTGCACTGAGACATCATGAAGTGACACTACCATAAGGTTAACAATGGACTGTGATAACCGACTCTGAAGCAGCACGGTCAAGGCCACGCAACTTTTCATTATAGCGCCATATACTCCTTTGCAATGCGGACATCAACCCATGCATTTGGAAATATAACATTTTTGAAATATGACCACTAAAACCAACTGTAACAGGCAGCAAGTACTGTAACCCAAATACCTGATATTAGGACACAGCCACACAAATCAACAGTTCGGAGATCAGGGCATCCGTATGCCAAACTCATAACTCCAACATCACTTACATCCTCACACCAACCAAGATTCAGAGACTGCAACTGACTACAGTAACGCCCAATAGCCTGCACACGATCTTAATAGTATTAACAGAGCTATCTCAGTTAATACACAAAAAATTAAATAAAATCAGTATCTAATCTTTACTTTACCTGCAATGCCCTGTCTGATGCAGTCCTGACACAACCGCAAAGATTCAAGACTTCCAATTTTCGGCAAAAGCCAGCAAGATATTCAAGAGCAATGTCACTGAATGCCGAGCACCCACTAATGTTTAGTTTTGTAAGATTTGGGCACCCATGTGCTAAGGCATACAGGGATCGGTCACTGAGCTTGAAGCTTTTGCTGAGGTCCAGGACCTGCAGGTCATGACAGAAGTTTGCAATGCTCTCAACAGCACTATCCTCAAGCTGGGGTTTATGATCTTGACGCAGTATTAGAGTCTGCAATCTCGTAAACTTAGGAGCTAGAGATAGGACCAAGCTATTCATGTTCTTTGTGCACCTGAAAACATAGTTAACAAATTAAGTTGGCATTTAGAACATCTTAAACGGACGAGCTTAAATCAATTCACAAAGTTCCTACAAACATTTACATCACTCATCTCCTTTCTGGAAACAGAGGAGGATTGGCATCTAGGGAAATTAAGTTCTCCACGCCCCGAGAGTATATTCTTAGGCTTTTGATAGTTCTAAAATGCTAACATGATATTTAGTTCCTTTCTGAACCGTGTTTGATTCAGCATCCTGTAAGTGGTGTTGTGCTTCCTTCCATATAAGGAATTGAGCTCTAACGTAAGTGAATGCATCTAGAGTCTAGACCCTAGCAAGCTTACCAGTTACCGCCATGTCAGTTGAGAATCAACAACGTACTTACATATTCTCCTGCTTTGTGTTGGGTTGGTAAGTTTAAGGGAGAGGGAAGGAGAAAAACGAAAATAAAATAGACGCGTGATGACCAGCAACTCTCTTTTCCCAACAACTTAAAACAAATTAATACATTGACCTGGATTCAAAATACCTTGTGAGTTCTCAAAGAACTTGTATGCTCAATCATACAAAAATCCAGCTAGATATTAAACAGAGCGTATAAACATAAGCATCTATTTCTTCAAACTAAATCTACTCCCACGAGAGATTAATGATAGAATTCATCTACATAGACATCACTAGTATGAACAGAGCCTTAAATAGGGAAACTTAGTTAATAGAATTTTACCAACTCCAGTAAGTTAATTAACCGTAGTCTGTACAACTAGACAGCATGGGTAAGCAATACAATCAGTCTGATCCTGGTCAGGCCTAATGACAGAATCATTTTTTGCATAACCAAAAACAAAAAAACAAACGCAAACGCAAAACCAAAAACAGATATTCAGATGACTTTAAATTCATAAAAATAACCGAAGGAATTATATTGTGTTCCAAAGAGCAACAACACCATCAAAAGGGACAACAAAAAAACAGATAATTGCATAGCAAGGCAGATAGCGCAATATTTTTCCAAATACCTGATAATTTTGCAAGTTACTAGAACCGAGGGAGTTATTTCAACAGGTAACACGCGCGCAAGAAAAATCTAATTTTCGAAGGTCATATGCCAATAGGTGATGTCAATATATTTGTTCCATTCTTTGAACAATATAGAGAAGGCAAAACATATACCATGAGAGGGAGAGGCGAGTAAGGCCCAAGCAAACAGCATCTCTCCAGCCACGGCAGACTCCAGACGCCGGGATCACCGTCTGATCATCCGTAAGCGCCAGGATTTGCAGAAGCAGCTCTATCGGAATATCCTTCCAATCAGTGATCATCACCCTTCCTTCCATCTTCATTTTCCCACCACTACCACCACTACCACCACTACTACCACTAACAGAAGCACTTCCACCAGAAGCACTTCCACTTGCACTTGCAAACATCATAAGCTTCTCAAAGCACAAGGTCAAGTCGTCAGCCTTGATGCTTCCTTTTCCCACCATTTCCTAAAACTCTGACCCCAAAAATCCCACCACCACCAACACCGCCTTCACAAACCAGCAGAAGAAGTTCCTCCTTTCTGCCACCACCTCAATCAAGAGAGAGAAACAAGGATAAGCATTTACAATTTGCAACACACCTCAAATATTTACAGAAAACCAAAAATGAAAACGGAAGCGGTAAAACGACAAGGAACTTGAGTACAAGTTGTACAACCACAAACCCATTTGTCAACACCTTAAGAAACTTGCAGAGACATAGCAGAATTAAATATATAGTAAAGTAATCCCAATCCAGATTAAATTAAACCCCTCACTTTCTAAACGAAAATCAACCCATTAATTTATTTTTTGTAAAGAAAAATGAAAACTTCCAAATAAATTATATTATTATCTTCCACCTTGTGATCAGCCTATGCAAGTTACACCTGAGTTGCAAACAAAAGAAGGAAAATTATCAACAATCAAAGAGACCCCTTCAAAGTTTTGTTTTCTAAATTTTGAAAGAAACCCCATTTGAGAAACAATCAAAGCTCAAATTAAAATTAAGAAAGGAACAATTTTGACACTGATGAGGAAATGAAGAAGTGAAGATTAAATTTTGGACTCAAAACATGAAAGGTGTAGCTTTGAGAGAAGATGAAAACTTTAGCTCTGAAAAATGACACCAATTTGCTGCAAAATTTAGAAAAGAAAAAGGAAAGCTGAAAAGTTAAACCGATCAATACCCGGAACAAATATTTGTAAGAAAACAGAGCAGCTAACAAGAATCACATGAAAAATGGGAGAAGATTAATGTTTTGAGAAAGTACCTGAACTGTACAAGGTTGTTGCTGATGATCAAAGTTGCGTGCGGCTTTGTTTTGGTTGTCTTGGTCTCTCCGATGGTTTTCGTGAAGTACAGAAATGAAATACATAAAGAAAGAGAGAGCTTTTAATATAGTTTTTTTTTTTTAACTTTTAAATGGTAAGAAAAAGAGAGTAATCAGAGAGAGAGGAGGGATGGAGGTAGAAGCGTCTAGGCTGAAAATAGGCGACGTGTATTCGCCACGTGTCACTGCAAAGAGTATTGATGGTGATATAATTGTGAGACCCAAAATCTGGGGTCTTCTTGATTTGTTTGGTTTGATCAGAATCCTTTAGAGCAGGGAGATGCACTTACATAAAAACATTTGTTATGTGATGAATGGTTTATATGTTATGCATACAAAATATATATTAATAGATAATAAATATGGGAGTTTTAATTAAACATTTCTGATACTGTTCATTTTTAGTGTTAAACGTTAAGAACATTTTAGCCTAAAAAGTCACTTATGGTACTATTTACTTATACATTTATTTTGTCCTTTTGGTTAAAAGCTAAAGTTTTCAAATATTTTTCGTTAGTTTTTTTAATAAATATTCGTTTTTATAGTTTAATTGTAGAGAAATGCTTAGGAGACTATCTAAGTGAGATTCTCTATGGATTTTCTAGCATCTTACAAATCAACGTCAAATTTTATGTCAATATTATAAAACATTAAGTCAACAATATGATATGACAAGGAGTTCATATATAGTCATACTTTTGAGATAGTCTCCTTATCATTTCTTTTTAAGTAATAAAAAATTATGTCATAGTAATTTTAGGGAGACCAAATTTCAAAATCAAAATTTGTAAATCAAATGATGTGGATATTGATAATTAGATTATTACGTAAGTGTTAATTAACGTGCTTATTTTCTATTGGTGACACATCATTTGATTTGTAAATTTAATTTTAAAATTTGGTCTAGTATTACCCTTCAGACATACATAAAAATGTATCCAAGAGGAAGAGATGATGATGGTGACCTATTGAGAAGATATGTGACAAGGAAATTCAAAACGGGAAAAAGTTTGTACCGAAAATAAAAGAAAGAGGGTTGGTGCAACGGTCCTTTCTTCTTCGGAAGAAGGTTGGTGCCTCGCACTTAACTGTTGATGAATAGCTAATTTTGCCTAATCTGTCTCTACAAATTAAAAATAAAAATAAAAGAAAGAAGGAAAAAGAAAAGTGAGAAAAGAAATAAAAAAAGAAAATGAGAAAACTGCAAAGGAGTTTTTTAGGGTGCAATGGGAAAGGGGTGGAGTGGAAGTGTGGGACCAGAATTTTCCAATTGTTTAGAACCAAAGCCGCAGCTAAAAGCGATCCTGAATTGTTGATGGTACCTGGTTTAGGATATAGACCCTTTTCGGATTCTTTTACTAGGGATTCTGGAATCAATGCATAGTAATCATTCATTAAAGAGTTATATTTTTTTTATATATTTTTCATGCAAAACGAGGCTGATTTACTTTTAAAAATATAAAAAACATTTAATTATGACTACACGAACTTTGATAAACAATTACTATGCATTGATCCCCCAAATCCCGGATCCAGAGAGGATCTAAATCCCCTTCTTTATGCAACGAGTCCCCTTTGCTACACCATTTTTCTACGTTATACACTCACTTTATTCTTTGTCAATTAAATAATTAAACAAAATTAATGAATATAAATGTATTGAACAAAAAAAATAGTGTATGATCATCTTTTGTAAGTTGCAGTTTTTATTCTCGATATTAATGTTATGTTTTGGATTATATTTCTTTAGTCATCGTTGTAATATCTTATGGTGTTTTTAAAAAAATTTCCATTTAACTCTTGAAACTAAACTTATGTCTCACTTTGCCTTCTGCCATCAAAATCGTCTATTAAATCCTTCAAAATTGTTTCCGTTGCACAGATGAGATGAGACCCATTGTTGCTTTGATGTGTGCCACCTAAGTATCTTGTGGCTGAAAAAATAAAAAACCATATTTTATAATTAAAAAAATTTCTTTCGAAAATAAGAAAAATAAAACTCAATTTTTTTGAAGATGTACATGCCACACGTCTCTAAAATAGTAGGTTCTATTTGTGCTTGGTTAAAGGTTTAATGACTTTGTTAATGAACTCTGACAATAAAAGCGAAGTGAGATACGAATTGAGTTACGGAGTTTCAACTTTCAGTGACTAGCTAAGTTTTCAAAAATTAGTTGTAACTATGAGTTTCAAGGCATTTTGCCATAAATAAAATAAATAAATAAATCTTTTAAGATTCCCCAAAGTGAAGTTAAAATGTAAATTATTATTTTAGTGGGTATGTAATGGAGGAGGAGTGTCCCATCTCTTTTATAATAATATAGGAAAAAAGTTTGAACCAAAAAATTAGCTAGCCTTTCTTTTCCTGGTCAAAATCATCTTCATCTTAAAACAATAATTAATTGTGGTTGATATTCATGACTGGATGTTAGAGGGATCAATTTTTAAATTAAATTGTGTAAATTAAATAATGTGGTTGTTGATAATTATAATATTACTTAATGTCGATTAACGTATTTATTTTTTATTAGTGACACATTATTTAATTTGCAAATTTGGTTTTAAAATGTAGTCTCCCTAGTATTATCCTTCACGATCATACAACAAAATGAAAACTTGTTTCTCTATTTATGTTGGGGAATGCTAAGGAGACTCTCTTAAAAGTGGGACTCTTCATAAACTCTCTGTCACCTCATATTTTTTGCACAATTTTCGTACCAATATTATAAAACATTGTGCAAAAAATATAAGATGTCAGAGAGTCTATGAAGAGCTCTAAATTGACCAAATTGAGAGAGTCTCCGTAGCATTTCTACGTTTGGAGTTGTTTTTTTGGTTCTCAAGACACTCTAACAAACGAAAACGTACCCATTAATTAGAACCAATTATTCTAATACAACAAATGAAATCACGTTTTCAACTTTAAGAAGAAGAAAAAGAGAGAAGACTTTGTTATCTAGTCCACTTGCATGCAGAGAAATGCTAATGAAATTCTCTCAAAGTTGAATGGACTCTCTGACACCTCATATTTTTAACACAATATTTTATAATATTGACACGAGAATTGTGCAAAACATGAGGTGTTGGAGACTCTCTCAAAAGATGCTAGGTCGACTAAATTTGCAAACTAAATTATGTGTCACCAATAAAAAAAAATACATTAATCAACACTTAAGTAATAATCTAAGGGTAATGATAGGAAGACTAAAGTTGTCATTTAATTTACAAAATTTAGTCTTAATCTCTCTAGCATTATCCAAGCATTATGCTGCTGCTTATAGATTGTCACTAAGACGAAATCTCTACCTTTTTCAATTGATCTTTAATTATTTACATTCTTTGAGCATTTTGCCAATTTTTTCTTTAAATTTGTATTTCAATGCCCATTTTTTCTTTGAACTTTTTATATTGATCAAATTCCTCCTAAATTGTTATTAATGGGCAATTGCCCACCTAAAATCATGTTTAACAATATTTCATCTACTTTTTGTAAAAATGTCCAATTTCAAGAAATGAAATATTAACTTACAAATAACGAAACACACTTAATGACAAAAATGTGACTTTTTTGGATGGAATATTAGATAACGGTAAGCAATACAGTAGCGGAAAATGACGATTGATATGGTTGATAGAGAAAATTGGCAATAGGAGAAAAATCAGTAGCAGACTGCAAATTGATGGGATAAATAGGCAAACTTCTTGTCATTTTGCAGTTGGCAGAAACCAAAAGCAACTTCTAACTTGGGAGGTCAGATCGTATTGCTAGCTAGCTAGTTTATTTGTTTTGGATTTAACTTCGTTGCTAAAGAATTCGAGTTTTGATTAAAAAAATCAAAATTTGAACACATGTCTAATCGGAATTGGGTGTAAGCAGCAACTGCTACTGAATTTACAGCAACCAAGTCCAGTTCATTTGTTTTTGCTTTAGATGACACTATACAACATATGACGTGAAAAATAGAGAAGCAAAGCACACGATATACATTTACTTTGCTTCTCTCAAAATACAAAAAATAATATGGGCCATAGTGTCTATTTTTCAGTTAAGAACGCAACCTTTAGAAATTGGTAACTACTGATGTTAATATTGTGGCAGATAAGAAAGACCTTCATCCCTTAATAGCAATTTAGGTAGCTAATTAAGCACCTTAAATTATTTAGGTGGATCATTACCAATCCAGTTTATCATTCGAAGCATTTCTTTTTTATCTTTAAAGGAAATTCATAGTTTAAACTAAATAATTCATTTAATTGTTTTTCTGATATAGATTTCATTATATAATTAGATGTAAGTGATGTGGCTTTCCCACACATTAGATGTTGGGGGTCAAGTCGTTTTTAGCCTTGAGGGCACGTTTGGTTACTGGAATTGCATAGGATTATGAGTAGGGATCGGATTGCAATAGATTGCCTAAGTATATGAATTGACCATGGCGTTTGTATGGTCAAATAATATAACGTTAGCGGGAAATAAGGACTTTGTTCCTTCCTGAAAGCGAGGGAAGGCATGTAGGCAGCTCGAGCCAGGAAAGAAAAATTTAGCCCTAGTAGCTGGGGATGAAAAAATTTAGTATTCTTTAAAATAATAATTGTTTGAATGGTTACTTTTATTCCTCCTTGACTGGACGGTTCGACGTGGAATTGTTGTATTTGATAGACGAATCCTACTAAATTCGGATGCGAGATTGGTGTAGACGCGACAAAACGACGTCGATCAATGCTTGATCATTCGGTCTCACACTTTAACAAATCCAATCACAGATAATTCCTTTTTCTGGACAAAAAAGTGAAAGCATTCTTATCTCCTTTCACTTCAGCTTTCAGAAATGCATGAGTGGTGTTTCTAGTGGATGTCAGAAATCAAAATTTTGGTTATTATTTTTGGTGGTGCATATTGCGTGCGTATCTTTTGGTATGTTCTTTTGCCCTTATCTAGTTTTCATCTACATGTTATATCATATCTTTGTGTTTGTGTCTTCTTCCATATAGCCTTATAGGGGGAACAAATTTTATTTACTATCTTGTTCATGAATCCTGCACACCTTCTCGTCTTGATACATTCTCTTATCATCTTCTTTACACATGAAAAAGTTTGCACGATTGACTCTATGAAAATTATATATTTTTTTATTTTAAAAAAAGATAATCACACACAATTTTTTTCTCTTCAATGGCGTAGCCACCCACAAGGCTAAGGTGGGGCTATAGCCCAAGGAGGTTTTCTGTAAGGGTAGTGCTATCTAAACACTCATTTTTACTTCTTACACACCTCTCTCAATTGTCGGTTGTTCAGATTGAATGAATTGAAGATTATCACTGACAAAATATTAATAAGGTTGTGTTAGAAGTAAAAATGGATTTGTGAATAGATCTATTCTTTTGTAAACTCATGCTTATAGCCTACTCAATTTCAATACATATTATTATTTAATGTATATTTAGTAGTGGATAGGTAGTAAATAATGCATTTTATGCTAAAAGTTATAAATTAGTTCTATCTCCAGTCCCCCTTTATCTTATTCTTTAAAGAAAAAGACCATTTACTGTATGTAATTTAGCCTCTATGCTTCTTACTGAAGAAAATTCAATTAATTTATTTAAATCCACAATTAAATCCCTATCTCCGCAATTCCTTACTTTCCGTTGCAAATTTTCAATGAATGTCACCTTTGGTAAGTTCTTAATCTCTTTATTTACTTATTCTTGATTTAATTAGTAGGTTAATTATTTATATGGTCCTTGAATTTATCGGTTAGGGTTATGATTTTGAGAATAGTTTATATTATGTTGTTGTTCTTTTATATTGATTATTATATAATTCTATATAAGCGAAAAAATAAACATATGATTTTATGGTACTATTTTCAGCTAGCCCACCCAAGAAAAAAAACCTAGCTCCGCCCTTGTCTTCATGCATGCATACTCTTTTACTTTTTGTCGTCGAATTGAATAAATCAAATAGAAGCAACGAACATACTTAAGCAAGTACTTAAAAAATAAAAAATAAAGAGAAATTAGAGAAATGATCTCTGAATTTTCAATCAATTGGAACTTTGATCCCTGACTAAATACCCGTGTTCATTGGTCCTTGAAGGAGTGGTGAGTTTTTGGAGAGATACTGAAGTTAACGAAGTGAAAATCTTGAAGGGGGTTTTTGAAAATCTTTGGAATCAAGCTCATGTTGCTCCACTGTAGTCTGCAACTGGTTTGGAAGGAATATTGAACATAGTTAACGAAAATGACTAATATTCCACATTTTGACAAATTTAGGAACCAATAATTACGAATTTTTAGTTCAAAATCAAAGCTTCAATTAGATTAAAATTCAGAAATTATTGCTCTAACTTTCTCAAAAATAAAATACCATGCATTTATTATGTACTTTCACCTTTTAGCAATTTTTTTGTGACAATTATTGGGTAGAATTCTATAGTATATACCCTCATAATAACTAGTTGCGTATGGGTTGTCTTTTCTTTGATTTATCTCATTATGCATGATTTTGTCTTTTTAGGTGTGTTTGTTGTATCAGACTATCTTGGACTGAATTAGGTTCAAGGAATAAACTGGACTGGCTTAGACTAGACTAAGTTGGACTGACTTAGTGAAGCGTTTGGTGTAGTGTCGGACTAAGAAGCAGAATAATTAACAAATCCTAATATTATACTATTTAATATATATATATTAATATTATATTATTAGTATACTCCATTCTTTTTTTCATAACAATTCTCCATTTTTCTATTCTCTCCCTCCCCATCTTCTTTCTCTGTCCAAAGCAACCTAGTCCCCAGATCATTCCAATCGCCATCCAAACCTAGAAATATAATCTTGGCCTCCTTCCGCCACAATCCGTAGAAGCAGTCCAGCAGAAACATGGAGGCAACTGATTCTTCTCCAGGAGCATATTGGTGGAGTTATGAGTGAAGGACCAAAATACCCACAACGAATTGAATGAGGAGAGATCGAATTCAAAAGTTGTCTGGCGAAGAGTTGCAGGTCCGTTAGATCTGTGTTTGAAAATGGTTTTGGGAGAGCGAGTTAGGAGTTGATGAAGCTGAGGAACTAAGTAGAGAAGTGCTGCCTCTCGACAACGAGCTCGACGATAAAGAATCTTAGGGATGGGCGAATCTAAGGTCTCATGATTGTGGGTTCAAGACGAGGAGGGAGAGAGTGGTGGTTGTCTGGTGGTGTAAGAGGGAGAGCGGGAACGATGTGGTTGTCGTCTCGTGAGATAGAGACCAAAAAGGGGTCTTAGCTAGTCCCATGGTTTCCGGGGACTCTCGCTAAGAAACTCTAGCGATGTCCTTAGTCTAGGCTAATCCCAGCTAGTCTCATTAATATTAGTCCCTTGAAACAACAAACATATGATTAGACTAATAGTTAGTCCAGTCTAGTCCAATGAGGGTTAGTGAGGGTAAACAAACGCCCCTTTAATGTTACATTTATAATTTGGTTTGCGTGTGAGAATTAGATTAGTATTTTTGTACTCTTTGACAGGAATAAATAAGTCATCATCTTTCGGTTTTAATGCGTAAAATAATAAAATTCAATGAGCAACAAAGAATTATTTAGTCAATCGTGCACCACTTTATGTATTTTTGGTAACAATTTGTTTATTTCAATTTTATTTTCTTATGTGTTTTCTTAAGGGGATGTTTGCTATCAACTCGAGGCCAGCTAGAGCCGTGCATGGCTGCTTGCGTTGCAAACTTCAGAGTTGAGTGCATAGGCTGAATTCCATATAATAAAATAAATAAGGAATAATTTCCGTTGCAAGCAACTAAAACCTTCCTTTGGCATCTATCCCTACCCCCTGGCATCTATTCACATTCAGGGGATTGCTTGTTATTTTCTTGAGGTGTCCTTTCGTCACATTTACCGTGGAGTCAATTTTGTTACTGATGCTTTGATAGGGATTGGTCATTTGTCTTTTGACCAATGCACTTGGTGTCATTTAATCACCGTTGAGGCTCGTTCTATTCAATTTTGGGATTTCTGTGATCTTTCTTGCCTAAGGGGCTTCTCTATGTAATTTGATGCAAGGTGCAGCTTGGTGGAAAATATGTACAAATAGATAGTACAGATAGGTAGGATCCACTATCTCTAAGTGCAAGGAGAGACCTGAAACCCCAAATTTACTTTAGTACCAGCCTACGATGTAGACAACTAAAAGAACAAAACAACAAACTCTTAAACAAGAGCAAGACACTTAAAAAAACGAGTTCATGATCAAATTCCAATATGATAATTCAAACAACTTCTTACCTTTTTTTGCATTACAAATACATGTATTTATAAGCTTACAACTTAAAGTGAGATATATGAAAAGACAAGGAAGTTAAGGCTTACAATATAACTCTAAAAAACTGGCTAGAAATCTCATCAACCACACATTAAAGCAGAATACATGCATTATATCTCTAAGAATGCATGTTTTTTTATTTTAACACTTAAATCCCAGCTGACACTAATTTCATATAATAATGCCTTTGTAATTTTTCTTTTCTATAAAAATTCTAAAATCTTCCTTTCTTGATTGATTACCTTCAACGTATTTAAGTATAAGCTCATTACTCGTATTCTTAGGTCAAATCAAGTCTCCACAATTTTAGTCACAGTTTAATAACTATTTTGTTTTTGGTTCTCAATTTTTATAAAAAATAAAAAATTCACATGCTTTTCGCAAGGTTTTGGTTGTGCCTACGTCTGTTGGGGTCCTCAACGTTATACCGTCAAGGACCCAGAAGAGTTTTCCTCAAACCAGGAGGCCAATCACAGCGCGACACGTGTCGACATCAGAAACCAATCATAACACGATACATGTCAACAACAGAAGCCAATCACAACACGACACGTGTCAATATCAGAACAAAACTAGAAACTCTCTTCTATAAAAAGATATCATTCTCCCACAATATTTCCTAATGTCATTTGTACTAAATCATTCACTAGTACTCACTAAAGGAAAGTTTGAACCTATGTACTTGTGTAAACCCTTCACAATTAATGAGAACTCCTCTACTCCGTGGACGTAGCCAATCTGGGTGAACCACGTACATCTTGTGTTTGCTTCTCTGTCTCTATCCATTTACATACTTATCCACATTAATGACTGGAGCAATTTAGCGAAGGTCACAAACTTAACATTTTCTGTTGTACCAAAGTCCCCACTGATTTTTTGCATCAACATTTGGCGCCGTCTGTGGGAATCGCATTTATTTATACTTTCTTCAGCTTTGTCAAGCTAGTTTCCACCATTCGTACACTATCTTTTGACCAGGCATTCCTCTCCAACATGGGGAGCGAATGAAGCCACCACACGCAGAACAACACCCCCCTCGCACCTGGTGCGAAGCAACGAAAGAAGGAACAAAAGAAGTTTTCTCTTCAGGCTAAAGTCAATGAACTGGAGGCTTAGAACAACAAGATAGTGATGAAGAATGAGATCCTCCAAGAGCAGTATGAGAAGGTCTTCGAGATGTTCCATGAGGCTAGATATACTAAAACACACGAGCTCATCACCCATGTGGAAGTCAACCATCAACTGAGTGCCCCTCAACATGGAGGGTCTTTTGCCCTCGACATGGGAATTCCTGTTGAGAAGTGAGCTACTCATCGAAATGGCGACCAACATGAGACTTCTCTCAACCCAGCTGTTTCGACCCGAAGCAGGAGGAGTATAGGAAGACACCTCCTTACAGAATGAGTGGAAGGATCGAAAGCCGTCTTTCGCGAGTGTCGAGACTTCCTAAAGCAACGTCGAGACAATCTCATCCATGTAAGCTCGAAGATCAATGACCCAAGGGTCTTTGAAAAACTAGATCCCTTCCTATGTCCTAGGTCGGTTACCAATTTGGGGAAGGGGTAACAAGTCCTAGAGAAATACGAAGGTATAGGGGACTCAAAGATGTTCCGACAGACATACCTTGGAAGTCAGTACGGCGAGTCCAGGGAAAAATCACATGCTCTTGATCAAACCTTCCTACTTCTAAGAGGAGATGGATATTTACGAAAGAAAGCTCAAGTGGTACATGACTCCACTCAGGACCCTCTTGTCCTACAGCTCCTTAAAGAAGTAAACAAGTTGAAGGCCGAACGACAAGCTGAGATACTTGATTGGAACCAACCTAGGCCTGTCTCTCTTACAAGGAGGATCCTAGACACCCCCTTCAAGCGAAGACAAAATAAAAGCTTGGTTTACAACTCTATACTGGAAGGGAGGACCTTATTGAACACCTTAACCTCTTTGAGTGCACCATGGCATATCAGATGCACGCCGACGGAGAGCGATGTCTTCTCTTCCCTTCCACCCTCTCTGGTGGAGCTCTAAACTGGTATTATCATCTTCCACCCGAGACAGTAGACTCATTTAAGAAACTAAGGAAACTGTTTGTCTCTCAACACATCTTCCAAAACGATCGCTTACATTCTGCAGATGACTTGCACACTATTCGCCAGAAGCCGGACGAGTCATTACGAGAGTATGCTGGTCGCTTAAGCCATGAGTATTCTCGTTGCGCTGAGGTAGATGACAAGACCGCCCTCAAAGCCTTTACGGCAGGCCTACGTGATTGTTTCTTCAAGTACATGATCAATGTTAACACTTGGAAGACTTACTCTGAGGTGATGGCACAGGCTTACAACCACGCCTCCGTCGAAGCAATGACATACCAAGGGAACCCCCATATGGTTAACCCCTATCAACAAGTGTGAAGTGGAAGTCAAGTTCTACCAAGTTAGGAGATCTTGGCCATTCAGACACCCATTGCATCATTTCCTGCCTCATTTAGCTACTCACTAAGTCACCAAACGTATTTGTCTCTTGGAAAGAGGAAAGAGTTTTACTCTCAGCAAGCCCATTACAACAAGAGGGATAAAAGTTCGTATCAAGACAACCAAGGATGAACGTACCGTCGACTATTATGACTATGGGGCCAAGCCTCACTCTTTCAAAGTGGAGGACTAGGTACTGAAGGAAATGCTATTATAAGAAGACATATACATTGCAAATGTTTTGACCCTCAACCGCTTGAGATCTTTTGTCACACAAGCCATTCAACAAATATTTAAAGAAGAGGGAATTCAGACAACTTCTTATGAGTCTTTTGCATTCCTAACACTGAAACACTTGGTCTACGCTGACCTACCTCTATACTCCAACTCAGAGCTTCAACATGCGTACTTTGACACAAAGTATGTGATACTATGTGTTACAACCAACATGGTTCACATGTCGAAAGCATGGATCCATTCATGCATAACAAAACATTCATAAGCATCACTCATGTTAATCAACATAAACATCATACATTCCAACACATTCATACATAAACATCATACATTCCAACACATCCATACATAAGCCAACTGTGCTTCGAAAGGGTTCAACACACTTTGTGTCATTCGACATTTGCTACAATGTGCCTCGACACCTTGCCCTTATTCTCACCAACTAGGTGATGAAGGAACTCACCTTCATGCCACTAACCAGGTGATGAAATGTACAACTCGCACTCTCCTTCATGCCACCAACCAGGTGATGAAATGTGAAGAAGGAACTCATCTTCGTGCCACCAACCGGGTGATGAAATGTGATGAAAGGTGATGAAGGAACTCACATTCGTACCACTAACCAAGTGATGAAAGCAACCCACCATTCATTCCACCAACCAGAAGACGAGTGGTACAACTTACACCTTGCCCTTATTCTCACCAATTAGGTGATGAAGGAACTCACCTTCATGCCACCAACTAGGTGATGAAATGTACAACTCGTACTCTCTTTCATGCCACCAACCAGGTGATGAAATGTACAACGATACTCTAATATTATTTGGCAACTTGCCACTCTTATCACTAACCAGGTGAAGAAGGAACTTACCTTCGTGCCACCAACCAAATGATGAAATGTACAACCCGTACTCTAATATTATTTGGCAACTTGCCACTCTTATCACCAACCAGATGAAGAAGGAACTCATCTTTATGCCACCAACCAGGTGATGAAATGTATAACCCGTACTCTCCTTCATGCCACCAACCAGGTGATGAAATGTACAGCCCGTACTCTAATAGTAATTGGCAACTTGCCACTCTTATCACCAATCAAGTGAAGAAGGAACTCATCTTTATGCCACCAACCAAGTGATGAAATATACAACCCGTACTCTCCTTCATGCCACTAACCAGGTGATGAAATGTGATGAAGGAGCTCACCTTCGTACCACCAACCAAGTGATGAAAGCAACCCACCATTCATTCCACCAACCAGAAGACGAGTGGTACAACTTGTACATGTAAACTCCCAGCATTCACAAATAGTCAAAAACTCTTAAGCTTTACAACTCAACTAGGGGAGCACTTATGCCTAACAAGAGTTATAGTCACCAACAAAGTCTTATTGCAAGCGAACAACAGCTTCAGTGCATGGTATACGAAGATTAAGCTCTTCAGCCCTCTTGCATCTGCTTTAGACATTTCTCCTTTGTAACAATGCAAACACTACAACTCATAGAAAGCTTCACACACTCTTGATCAAGACTATTCGAAGCAAATTCAATTTATATGGTTCATCCAAATCATCGACTACTACTAGGTGTGGCTTGCATCACAATCTCTTGCTCAACAGTGTGGAAGCAAAATTTGTATACGTTCTCTCCCACATTTTCAAATTTTTAGTTTTCCCAAAAAAAAAAAGGAAATTGGGAAATTCAACAAATTTCTAGTTTCCCAAAAAAATAAAAAAATAAAAAAAAAGGAAATTGGGAAATTCAATAAAGCTTCATCAATGGAGGACAACTACAAATTATCAAAATCTTCACACACTCTTGATCAAGATAGTGTGAAGCAAAACCAATTTATGGTGGAAATCAAAAGCTTCATCAATGGAGGACAACTACAATTCTCAAAAGCTTCACACACTCTTGATCAAGACAGTGTGAAGCAAAACCAATTTAAGGTGCTAACTAGAGCTTCATCAATGGAGGGTAACTACAATTCTCAAAAGCTTCACACACTCTTGATCAAGATAGTGTGAAGAAAAACCAATTTATGGTGCCAACAAAAGCTTCATCAATGGAGGGCAACTACAATTCTCAAAAGCTTCACATACTCTTGATCAAGACAGTGTGAAGCAAAACCAATTTATGGTGCCAACAAAAGCTTCAACACCAAAGCTTCACCTACAAAGTTTCAACACAAAAGCTTCAACTCCAAAGCTTCACCTACAAAAGCTTCACCTACAAAGCTTCAACACCAAAGCTTCACCTACAAAGCTTCACCTACAAAAGCTTCAACACCAAAGCTTCAACTCCAAAGCTTCACCTACAAAGCTTCAACACAAAAGCTTCACCTACAAAGCTTCAACTACAAATGCCAAAAGCTTCACACACTCTTGATCAAGATAGTGTGAAGCAAAATCAATTCATGATACCCAACAAAGCTTCAACCTCAAAACTTCACCTACAAAGCTTCAACACTAAAGCTTCACTTATAAAGCTTAATATATATATATATATATATATATATATATATATATTCGGAAATTCAAAAATTTGAAAATTTGGAAATTCGAAAAAAAAAATCAAAAAAAAAAAAGGCCTAGGCCTCATCTTCTTTGGGCCTAACAACTTTCATAACAAATATATATCAATGAGGAGTTTTGGGCTACCACTTAGAAAGGAAAATGGTGAAGTTTTGTTACTTTGGAAACTTGGCTACTAGCAAGACACCTCATTCGTCAACTTCCTCGACCGGAGACTTGGGGGACTCCTACCATATGCTACTACACCTCGGTACTTGGAAGGTTCACGACTACTCAGTGACTTGGATCTTTCAAGTCTCCAACCAAGAAGTTTTCCTCACTCGGGAAATTAAGGGAGCACTACCTCAACCTACATGCTTCACTCACAAAGCTTCAACATACAAGTTTTAACAAAAGAAAAATTCAAAGAACTTAGTGAAAAAGGCTTTAGTGTATTTAACACAATACGTTGAAATGAAGTAAAGCTTATTTATTGATATCTCCGATAAGTTACAAATATGTACATATACATGAATCAAAATAAACAAACAAGAGGGAGCCTTCACAAAGGTTGCTCAGGAGAAGTCTCAACAGTCGGCAGAGCCCCCATAAAAGAAGGCACCGGAGGGTGATCATTCAGAGCCTTAGTACTAGGCAGAACCTCAGAAGGAGGAGGCACCAGAGGTTGATCATTTGGAGTTTCATTACGCGGTACAACCTCAGAAGATGAAGGCAATAAATGCCTTTGGAACAAACCCACAAACCTATGATGATCAAGTAAAATCTGACCATCAGATTCCTGCAGCTGGTCAAGTTTCCTCTTCATGTTTGTAGCATAGTTATGTGCGAGCCTGTGCAACTGTTTATTCTCATGCTTAAGCCATCTAATCTCCTGTTTGAGACTTATCACTTCAGCCGCAAATTATTCAACTTAGCGGGGTCAAGCAAATAGGTGTTGGGCCATATTAAACATAGAACCTGTACACTGAACACTGAGAGCCAGAGAATCCTTAACAGCCAACTCATCAGACCGTTTGGAAAGTAGTCTGTTATATTTGGGAGTGAGAAGGTTCCTGGCCACCATCGCAGTGGTGATATCATTCTTCATCACAGAGTCCCCAACAGTAAGAGGACCAGTAGTGGATAAGAAGGATGGGCGCCATATGTTGTCTTGAGGAGGCATGACTGCCTTTTCACCAAAGTTCAAGTTAAAATGACAGTCGGATGGGCCAGACATTTTTAGAAATGATGAAGGAGAAATGAGATCCAATAAATCTCTGAAGTACAAAAACAAGGGGAAAATTCCTACAAGCAATAACTCTCTAAACGTACTTCTTGCACACAATTGGTTCCCCTATAAAAGAAAAGATAGCAGGGCCGTTTGTTTAAAAATCAAAGAGGCACCACTTTTCGGATTTCGAGAAGCTGATTTTCCTGAGTAAAATATGTCGACAATCCCCACACGCAACATCAGCTCCTCGAATACCACAGATAACTTTGCCAAAGATCTTTGACAAAGTTTAGACACATAAAGTTTGAAGGTCCAGCTACCCTACCATTACCCATAAGGGTAAATGACCATCACCACTGCTTGATAACTGGAAAGTCCCTATGGGTGTCAACCTCCGTGCTCCGTGGCAAGGCAGACTGGCAAAAATGCCCAACCTTTACTCACATCGAGAAAACACTCCCAACAGGATTACTTGCTCAAAAATCGAAGAGGCATCGCTCTCCGAATCTCGAGAGCCAGACTCACACCAGGATTGCTTTCTCAAAAATCAAAGAGGCACCGCTCTCCGAATCTCGAAAGCCAGACTCCCACCAGGATTGCTTTCTCAAAAATCGAAGAAGCACCGCTCTCCGAATCTCGAGAGCTAGACTCCCACCAGGATTGCTTTCTCAAAAATTGAAGAGGCATCGCTCTCCGAATCTCGAGAGCCAGACTCTCACCATGATTGTTTTCTCAAAAATCGAAGAGGCACCACTCTCCGAATCTCGAAAGCCAGACTCCCAACAGGATTGCAGGATTGCAGGATTGCTTTCTCAAAAATCGAAGAGGCACCATTTTTCGAATCTCGAGAGCTAGATCCCCGACATGATTGCTTGTTTGAGAGCCAGATTTCCTTGGATAAAGTTTGTCTGCAATCTTCATACGCAACATCAGCTTTCCAGATATCACAGACCATTTTTTCAAAGTGCTATGACAAAGTTAAAACACGTGAATCTTGCAGCTCCCACTACATTGCTATGATCGAGAAGGGTAAAGAAACAACATTACTACTCGTTGTTGGGACAATTCTTATATATGTCGACCTTCATCCTCCACAGCCAGGCAGACCTACAAATAAAAAAAAATGCTCAACTTTTCTTCACATCCGAGAGGGCATTCTCAGTAGAGTATCTCGAAATACTCAATTTCTTTTCCCCTCGATAATACCTCTGTAAACAAGCCACACCAGAGCAAGAGTATCTCATATTATCAGGGTTAAAAGAAAAAGTATCCCATATCATTCTTTCTCCTTGTCTTTTCCTTTGCCCTTGTTCTTTTCCTTTGCCCATATCATCAAGGTCGAACGCACTCTTGATTTGATGGACTTGTTTTGACCCTCAAATTCTTGAGTCGGCCTTATACTCTGGAGGAAACTAGAAAACCCTCCAGCCAAGTTCAAGAATAAGCCTGTGGAAAGTTATTTCTTCAAAAGCAAAAGTATCTTATATCATCACTTCTCATTTTTCTTCTCTTTATCCTTTTTTCTGCCTGCAAGATAGGGAGAATGAGAACAATCAGCCGGAACCCGAAATCAAACTTTTGATCTGTGACTGATTGCTGGGAGCTCTAATTGCTTACCTTGTATGTCACCTATTTTGGCAAATCTCCTAGCTCGACGACTTGAGGGACTCCTACTACATGGTTTGTATCGCGCTTGACCAAGCCTGAAACTACAAGTAAGCTTCAAGTGAAATTGATACATTACCTTGTGCATCTCCACCGGTTAAAGATACCACCCTTGGATGGAGGAAAAGTACTTCCAAAGAAGATGCCACATCTACCTATGAGACAGATAAGGCAAGTGAAAACGATACTACACTTTGGTACTTAGAAGTTTCGTGATCACTCAGCGACTTGGATCTTGCAAGTCCCCAACCTAGGAGATTCCCTCACTCGGGAACTGAGGGGAGCACTGTTTGTACCATACTTGACCAATCCCGAAACTATTGAGCACCGATCAACTTTATACCGTCAAGGATCCAGAAGAGTTTCCCTCAAATCAGGAGGTCAATCACATCACAACACGTGTCGACATCAGAAGCCAATCATAGCGCGACACGTGTCAACATCAGAAGCCAATCACAATACGACACGTGTCAATGTCAAAACAAAGCTGGAAACTCTCTTCTATAAAATGAGATCATTCTTCCACAATATTTCCTAATGTCATTTGTACTAAATCATTCACTAGTACTCACTAAAGGAGAGCTTGAACCTATGTACTTGTGTAAACCCTTCATAATTAATGAGAACTCCTATACTCCGTGGACGTAGCCAATCTGGGTGAACCACATACATCTTGTGTTTGTTTCCCTGTCTCTATCCATTTACATACTTATCCACACTAGTGACCGGAGCAATCTAGCGAAGGTCACAAACTTAACACTTTCTGTTGTACCAAAGTCCCCACTGATTTTATGCATCAACAATATAAATTGCAAAATAAAATGACATATAGAATATAAAGTATTAGAACATATTGATAACATAGGGAATAAACATATAATGAGTGTTTATCCAACTATTCAACAAGTCTCTTCATTTTATTGAAAAAAATTAAATGCATAATGAAAGTTATCAATTTTATGTCTAAGTGAGATTCCCAGTGCCTAGGTGGGTCTAGGCAGGTCTAGGTCTAGGTGCCCTTTCTTAATTTTCTAAAACCTAAGGATTAATCGGGGTGGTGGCCAACTGCCTAGCGCCTAGGCGGTGCTGAATAGGGATTTTAGAACAGTGGTGAAAACAAAAACTAAAAACAAAATGGTTATCAAAAGGTCCCACTAAGACTAGGGTTAATAAGTATCAAATAATTGATAAAATCAATAATAAGGGTCTTTTTTATCTCACACTTCAGCAAGATGCACGCATACATTGTCTTACATTCCATTTTGATACATGATACTAATTCAATGACATATTAATTAGATCTAGAATGAACAAAATTTTCTTATTTTAGGTCTAAACTTTTATCTAAACGAGTCAAATTTGCAAAGTCTATAATGGAAGAGTTGGATTGACATATCAAAGCGGCATATGGAAGTATAATCATAAGACTGATCAAGAAAAGGATCAAATGTCAAAACGAAGTAAAAAGAAAGTGTTGCGCAAAGTCCATAAGTTACAAAGTTACAAGCATACATGTTATACAGTGTGTACAAAAGCAGAAACTCTGTCCAGATAACTTCCTGAACAGATTTATTCTTCTGTACATTTTCAATGTACCTCACAGTCATATGGACCTCTTGTCAAGCCAAGAATCTCTCTAACAAGTTCCCAAAGAAGAAGCTTGTCTTAGCCCATCCCTTAGTCTCAGGTGCCTCAGCAGAATTTGTTGGGACTTTCTTCACATTGAACATCATTGTATGCCCGATTTCTTTACGAAGTGCTTCTATTGTTTTTATGTCCACGGGATTCTCTGAAGAATCTCTAACATAAAAGATATTCATTGCTTGCTCCCCAATTGTTGTGACGCCAGCCCTTGTAACTGACAATCCATTCTCCCACAGAATTCTTGTTACTTCAGATAGCAAGCCTACTCTATCCTTTGCACACAGTTCTAGCCTTAGACCCTGAATTTCATGGCAATTGAATCGTCTAAACGGATCAAGAACTCACGTCCTCGTTGTTTCCAACATTAAGTAAAGTTTACAAATACATGTTCATATGAATTGGATGCAGTGGATTATGAAGATATGTTAATGCTTTCAACTTTAAACCAGAAAATGATCTCTTCTGTTGCAATCACTTGCCTGGTTTAATGGATGAATTTATAAATTATGTAACAGCTTTTCCATGTACTATCCTTTTTCTTTGAGAATTCCATCAGGGATTCATTCAAATAAAAAGAAATTCCATTCGGATATTGCGTGTTTAATTGGAGGAAACAATTTAGTTAAGAGGAATTTATGTACTTGATCTCCTGTATAATATTGCAGGAATACATATACAAGTTAAATGCATATCTACCTTTTATGCTGTGTAGCTGCAAGTCCAGGATTGGCTAAAAAAAAATATGTTCTTAAGTTCAAATGTGCATTAACTCGAAGCAAAAGCATTAAAACGAGTGTTAAATTCTGGCTATACTTTTCACTAACCTCGCTTACTCTTCTCCGAATTGCAGCGTCAATACATTTGACAACCCTTTCCTTCTCTCCTTCAGTATCGAGGGTGCAACCATCCATGTGACGAATAAAATACTCCTGCAGTTAACTATATGCATCAGTTAAGGTACTTTAATCATTATTCTCAAGCAGTTTCAAAATATGGTGAAGTCAACGAGATGATGGAATTAATTAGAGACTTAGCATAGAATGTATACAACAACAAAAATAACGTCGTCTTATCTCACTAAGTGAGGCCGGCTGCATGAATTCTAAAATGCCACTACGCTCGGTTTTACACCAAGTCTTTCGTTAGGTATAAGTACTCCATGTCTTTTTTTAGGGTCTCTTTCCAAATCTTCCTAGATCTTCCTTTACCCCTTTTGCCTTGATTCTCATAATGTATAAAAGAATATTTTCTTTTCATACGCCATAGAATGAATTTCAGGAAAACAGAAAAGCAACCACCTAAAATTGATCTGTTGTAGAAACATAGTTTCAAGAACTTGAAAATCGGCAAACAGATGAGCATGAGATTGAATGTACCTGTGATGCGTATGGGCCATCAGATGAAATGGAGGCATGGAAAACAACGTACTGCATATCTGTGAGTGTGCATACGATGTCAAACATGAGCTTTGCACGGTCTTTGCACCGCACACTAACCACCGAGTACCCCTTTTCTTCACAACGCTCAATGGTGATCTTTGGTTGGAAGCAGGGAGGAAAGTGATCAACTTCATTTGCCAGTCCACCACCCTCATAATCCCTATCAGCAAACAACATCTGGTGGAGCCGCCTATCAACATGGGTGAATCCCATAGAGAAGCTAGTGTGACCAACTTTCTCATCGTCCTCACACCCGCGTAGGATGTTCTTTAGCTGCTCCTCCATAGTAGATAATCTGGCTTTATCCTCCACAGGTTGGCATGCAGTATTATCATTGACATACACAACGCAAGCTATTCGTCTGTTGTGTGTCCATACTTCGGCAGCAATTACATTAAAGTGAAGGTTGGCAAGGACAGCAGAGATCTCAGATAAGAGACCTGGTCGGTCTTTGCCAATAAGCTCAATGGCTGTATGATCCCCGAAAGAGTGCACTCCAACCCGTTTTCCTGGCCAATCATTCAGCACGTCTGTGATATGGCCCTTTGGTCCCAAAGCCTATGCATGCCACGAATCATAGACAACATCGCTCTTAATATTATTACGTGAAAGAAATGCTTTATAAAAACCAAAAGAAAAAAGCGGAAACCCTTTATGCACGGTGCTATTCGGACAATTCACGAGCCTGCATTTTCTAGTAAAGCAACATTTGGAAAGGAGAGAATCTTGATGCAGATGATGATCGCATAAACACAAGAAAGCATGTGGCATTAAAAAAGCACCAAGGAGCTTACCTTCTCTATGTAGTCAATGGTTTTGCTGTCTGTAACTTTTTTTCCTTGCTGATCCGTGACGTGAAATACTGTTTATTAAAGAACACAAAATGTCAAATTCATTAGTATACACGCGCGTGCACATAATGAGTTGTTGCGGACTCCTGTTCTATGCAAGACTTGATATGGGTGGATAATCGTGTGGAATATTTATCCTATTACCGCATATAGTGCTTATGGACCTGTGGTCTCCAAGTCACTTGTGAATTGCTTGGAAATCCAGTTGGGGTTTGAAATATTAACTTAGCATATCTTGTGCCCAGTAAGTTTTAGTGAATTTGAATAATATGGGCAAAAGGGGTTTCCTATTATATTATGGATTTAATTAATAAATTATAGATGCATAAGGATTCCTAATGGGCTTATGATGCGCATACGCGGTTAGGGTTATGTATTCTATATAAGTAAGGGTCCTTATTAGTGCTATGTTACACCTAATACTCCCTACTCGGTATTGTAACCTAATGTGTAGAAACGAATAGACGAACTCTTGTTAGCACGCGTTGAGGGATTCAACAACAAACAACAAGAACAAGATGTCTTTGGAACTCAGCGATTCAGGTTAATACTCTAGCGTGTTTTAATTATATGAACACTTTAGGTTAACAAATCAAATGTTTATGCATTAACGAGTTTAAATCAACAACTGTCGATTCAACAAGGTCGACCTCGTACTTATTAAAAGAGTTTAAATCAAGAACTGTCGATTCAGCAAGGCAATTTTTTTTTTCCGCAGAGGAATACAAATAAGTAAAATATTTACCAGTTCAAAAGAGGATTTGGAGCCAAGACGACTAAGTATCAAAGAATAATCAGGCAGAAATTATGCATACCATCCATGAACCATCCACCATCTGAGGAGATATAGGCCTTGGTGATTATGAGGTCAAGGTCTGTCAAGATTTGCACGACTTCAAGCAGAATTCCCGGTTTGTTGACACTATATCAACCTACACATGCATTTCATACCCCCCACACCAATTTCAACATGATGGCTGGATTGATATATGTTTACTGAGTGTAATTTAAAAAGGAAGCAAATTAAATCCCGTCTTTGGTTGGTTTTCCGGTAGTTTGGAAGACTTGTATTGCATTCAGAGTTAAATTAACCTCTATGAATTTCATACATGACTGCGAGAATCTAGTGTCAGCAGAAAGCGTAATTCTAACGATTAAAAGGAAAAATCACCTTGACTAGAGTACAGTCACTGCAGCTAGAGTTGTCTACGGAGACCCTGCAAACAAATCGTACAGCAATGTAAAATAATTAGAAGATAATATATATGGAACTGTTATTATTACTCCAAAATATTCACGCACATTCTAAAAAATAACAATCTCGCTGAATGAAATGGTGAAACCTGAATAGAATTTTGCTTAAATCGTTCATACGCACCCAGAGAGAATACCTTGGGGGATTGATTCTTGTGCTCAGGTTCTCATACTCAGGATCAAAGTATGGCGAACAAACTCTAGCCATTTAAGTCACCACTTCTTCAATCAACCTCAAATTCTTTCCTGTGACATAGAATAGCTCAGACTACCGTGTTAACGAATTATAACTTGGTTAATAAACAATTTTATATTTGTACATTCTATTGAACTCAATGCTGATACTAATGCACGCACCAAGAAAACGAAAAGGGTTATTGTCCTCCGGCACAGCAATAATTACATCTTAATAAGGACATAAATTTTTTTAAATATTCACGGAGTGACAAAGGTTAATAAAAGAGATGAGCTTAGCACAAAACGGTATGGGACTATCTTGACCTACGTCAAAGCATACAATGAACCGAATTTTTCTAGAGAAGGAAACAGTTCATCTGTTGATTTTGACCTTGCCATTTAAGCAAGGCTTTACTGCTATACCATAACGGCCTAGATTTCTCTCCTTTTTTGTATAAGAATTTGTATTTTCAGGAAGCTGTGCATGTTAACAAATTAGACGTACATGAATCGAAATTTTGTATAAAAACAAACATTGTCCCTTCATAAATTTCATCCAATAAGATTACAGGCAAACAAGCATGGCTGTGCATATTAGAAGTGCAGTGGTGTTAACATTTCTTCTGATGCTAACAAGTACATGTTACGCCGATATCATCAATCCCATAACTCATGTCACAATTATTAACTATTTGCGTAATGGTCGCGATCTTACTGTTCACTGTAAGTCCGCGGATGATGATGTTGGTGTTCATGTGATACCCCCTAATGGGTCCTTTGAGTTCCATTTTCGACCAAATTTTTGGAATTCAACGCAATATTATTGCAAATTTGACTGGGAAGGCGGATCTTACTGGTTTGACATATACATACAACTTAGAGACAAGCCTAACTGCGTGAAGAATTGTAATTGGCTCATCATACCAAATGGTGCATGCAGGCAAATTGAAGGAAGGCCTGATTTGGTGGACAGATGCTATCCTTGGAATTCATAATTATTTTGATTAATGTATTAATCTATTAATAATTGCTTGCTTTGTTGAATAAGAGTTTCTCTGTTGGGAGATTAGTGAAGCAAACCTAGCTTCAAATATCATGTCTCTTTGTTTCTTACAAAACAAGATAAATGAGATCTTTGGTTATGAGCCTTATTATTTTTCTTATTTTTTTTTTACAATTGTATTCCAATTTATGTTTGATCATATTTTGAAGCTAACATAAATTTAAAGAGTTAATTAACACTCTAATACAAAGTCATCATCCACTCAAAACATGTAAAAATATTAGAGAATAATCACTCGAATGAGTGCAAAAAGAAAATTTTGGAATTGGAGTGTTAACAACCATGATTTATTGGAGGTTTTAATGAAAATAGCTTAAAATAACAAAAATTTAATGAAAAACACTTGGTGAATTTTTATTATAGAGACAACAAAAAAAGCGGTGGTATTTTCGTAAATAAATTGAAGTTTGGTGATAGTATCGAATAAGTTGAAGTTTGAAAAAAGAGACAGTGACAATTTTCACAAATAAGTTGAATTTTGGTGGCACCGACATTAAGGAAAACTAATGAAAAGGGTTTGAAAACTTTGAGTTTTAACGATAAGGACAAAATAAAGAGTAAAATGAATAGTACTAGGATTGACTTTTTAGTATAAAAATATGGTTTTTCGTTAAAGTGAACAGTACCAGGAGCTTTTCGTTAAAGTTCCCTTGATTTTAATTGTTAAGAACACACCTATTATTATAAAAATTAAAATTAAATTAAATGAAAAAATAAAATAAAAAACACTAATTTTACTTACCCAAGCTACCCTCATACCCCATATTATCCCCATGTATAGTAGGGATTGGCTCAAATGATTTTATAAAAAAATAAACCTTCGTTTGACCCCTTGAACTCTTATCCTAGTTGAAATCGACTCCCTGAACTATTTTTGTCAAATTAATCGCTTGAATTATTTGAAATTATCCAATTAACCCCTCACCATCAAATACTAGCACACCTTTACTCTATATTTGATGACAAAGTGAATGCAATTTTATCGAATCAAGGTTAATTGATTAATTTCAAAAAGTTCAAGGAGTTAATTTACCAAAAAGATAATTCAGAGGGTCAGTTTCAACTGGGATAATACTTTAGGAAGTCAAACGACAATGTACTCTTTTAAAAATTTAGTAGCTTAACCGAAGCAACATAAATTTTTATTAGAGATGCCAAAGTTGTTTATATTTTCGGCAAGCATCTACCGAATTAGTGATTCAGCATGTCAATAACAAAACTATGCACCCTTTTCAATAGATATCTATTGAAAATATAGTTTAGGAGGTGAAACGATAGTGTACTCTTTTAAAAGTTTAGTAGCTTTAACCGAAGCAACGTAAATTTTTATTAGAGATGCCAAAGTTTATATTTTCGGCAAGCATCTACCGAATTGGTGATTCAGCATGCCAATAACAAAACTATGCACCCTTTTCAATAGGTATCTACTGAAAATATATAAAGTTTCACCAAACTCCTACATAAGTGGTGCATATTTTCAAGGGAACTTTAACGAAAAGCTCCCGGTACTGTTCACTTTAACGAAAAACCACATTTTTACACTAAAAAGTCAATCCTGGTACTATTCACTTTACCCTTTATTTTGTCCTTATCATTAAAACTCAAAGTTTTCAAGCCATTTTCATTAGTTTTCCTTATTTTCAATAGGCTCCAACTTAAAAGTACATAACGAATGAAATGTAAAAGTTTTTAACATGAGTTTATCGAAATATCTGCACCTTTTCAGTCGAGACCTAACGAAAAACTATATCAGGATTTAGGATTTTAGAAACAGTAAGACAACATTCAAATTGAATGCAAAATGAAAAAAAAAAATATGAAGCCATACCTCATGTAAAGTATTCAGACTTTCAATTTTATATTTCATACATAAAAATGAACTTTTTTCATTAATATTCAGATTATAAAAGTTTATTTAAAAACCTACCTAAATAGTCAGTTCATATTAAGGCATACATGTCATTTTAAGTGGGATGTATTCAACGAAATTTGAGGTGTCAATAAAACAACCCATAATTTATTTAAAGTTTGAGTGATTAGACACGTGACAAGTGATTGATTGTCTTAGTAGTTAAAAACTTCCTCTTTAACCCGCTATGTTCCGAGTTTAGACCCTTCTTCTTCCACGCAATATTATTGCAAATTTGATTGGGAAGACGGATCTTAATGGTTTGATATTTACGTACAACTAAGAGACAAACCTAACTGCGTCAAGAAATATGAGTGGCTCATAATGCCGAACGGTGCATGCCGGCTAATTGAAGGAAGGCCAGATTTGGTGGACAAGTGCTATCCTTGGAATGAGAGTACAAATCTTTTACACTCAAAACCGTCTGTGGCCTATTTGTGACTTATCACATTTGTTAACACTTGATCATTTATTTAAATCTACTCATCAATATTAACTCTTCAACTTATCTTCTTAATAAAAAAAAATTAAAAAAAAATAAAGTCAAAATGACACGAGTCACTCAAATAAATAAGCCACATATAGTCTATAAAGAGTTTTGGTTATGAAAATTTGAACTCATGGAATGATGCCCCTTCATAATAACTTTGATTAATGTATCTTTATTCTATCAATAAAGTTTGCTTTGTTGTATAAGGGTTTCTCTTGGGAGATTAGTGAAGCAAGCCTAGCTTTCTTTGTTTCTCATTAGAAAAAAATTAGTGATATCATCTTTTTTATATACAATGATATTCTACATTTAAGAGAAGGGGAATTGGGTTAGATCACATAATGTGCAGGTTACTTACTAAGTATTATACTCAACATAAATAAAATAGATTATCGTCATCTATTTGCGTCGAACATGAGACTCCTCAAGTACAAGTGAAGAGAAATACCACTATAAATAGTATTAGTTGCAAAGATTAATGAGATGATTAATTCGTAATTAATGATGAGTGTTACTATTTTTCTTACGTGAATCACCTTCTAATTACTTATATAATTTCTATTCTTTCTCTTCTTTTATGGAATGAGAGATACAAACTCGATGTTAGATACCGTAGAAGTGGCAACAACACCTTGTATTAGCAGTAAATTTTAGTGTATTTGGAGTACTGTTATGAGGTTTTACAATTTTACTTAAATTATAATACTTTTTTTTTTGGAACAAACGATATTATCTATACCAAGGGAGGTAGGCTTAGCCTCACAATGTGCTAGCAATGGTTCAAATTATCCTTTGGTGATAATCGAACTTAAGATCTATCACTTACAAATGAAAATGAAGACCACCAGATCGTAGTACTAAGTGGTCTCATATTATGTTATATTATTTTGTGTATCTGATCTAACCTAATAAGTCAAAATGGAGTTTCTTTTTGTCAAGATTGGGGTTTTGGGTTGTTTTACTTTTGGTGGCCCATTTCGGCCAATCGTCATTTGTTTGATTTTTATTTTTTTTAGTACAACTGATATTCTATATTAATTCATACTTGAGGAATGAGGATTATAGGGGTTGAACTCAAGACGAAAAGGTTGAAGAGTTTGGCCCTGGTTGCAATCAAAACTTGCAAATTTCATTTCATTTTTAATTTACTGGGTGGACGGGAAAGCAACAAAATTATTTACCCAAAAAAAAAAACAAAAGCTAACTTACTAAATAGCATTGGATATATTAAGGAGAGTACCTTAGGTGAAAAAGAGATCTAAGGGATGTTGGTAGATGACAATAAAATCAGCCCAAGGAGTGCAGGTGGTCTCAAATTGTTGATAAGTACTCTCACTGCCTCACATGGTGGTTCCAAATTCTGCAAACAAAATGACAATGAATCAGTTCTGCAGCCTCAGAACTACCACTTGCAACACATAACAAAGCAAGAAATGTATTGCATTAATAATGTTCAAATAAATCTGAACTATGAGATATTATTTCATGAGATTGTCATACCATCGCTTGATGTAATCTTTATTACTTATTAATAGAATACGCTTTAGTAAAAAAAAAAGAAAAAACTAATGAAAATACTATTATACCCTTTCATGCATAATTGAAAGAAAATATCATAAAATAAATATCATGGGTATTAAGTAATTTTGCACAAAAAAAATTGTTTTTTTTCTTTTCTCACCCACATGTTATCAAAACATGTCTCTAATTTAAAAAATCTAAACTACCTACTATACCTTTTAATACAAAAATGGAAGAAGATATTAGAAAAGAAAATAATGTAGGCCTTAAAGTAATTTTGTATAAACAAGTTTTTACTGTTTTTTTTTCTAAACTTCACAGCTATATCACTTTATCCATACCCTTTCAACTCATTCGGTCTCTTTTTCTCTCTCTCTCTTTCCTAATATTCAACCCCTAATTTTTTGGGATGTCTGCCAACCTGTTAAAAACAAATAACTTCGCTCATAAAAAAGTTAAAATACAAATATTTCTCAACACATAGTGTGTGACCTTTGCTAGTAAAAATAAAAATTACTCTCCCCACCCCCATGTTATCGGTCCCTCACTCCCTCCCTCTTTAACATTTCTCTCCAACTTCTATCTTTAATGTACTTTCCAACAACAAAATAAATCTTTCATATTTATACACCTAGTGCGTGAGCTTCATCTCATATTTAATAAGAATTATGTATCGAGGTGCAACATTTGTATATTAATATTACATCGTATGGTTAAAGAGACATAAATAAACAAGGTGTACGCATAAGAAGAAAACAAGTGTGAGAAAACCATTTCTCTGTCAAATTACCCATTTCACATTTCAGGTTTGAGTAATTTTTAAAATAGGTCTTCGAAATTATCTCTCATGTTGAACCATAACATATTGAAATTTGTCACCAATCTAATTGAATGTTTGATTCTTCGTTAAATTGATGACATACTGAGTGAGATACCCATACTTGAGCTTTCGTTTAAGCCATATTTGCACTACATAGAAAGAAAGAAAAATTAACATTTTGATGGAGAATTAGACGTCAAACAAACGACAAGTGTAAACTATTACAATTTTTAAATCTCATGATGCAATGAGACAGAATTAGAATTTGTGATTCATTTTGAAAACCAAATCAACCGTGACAATTCATCATGCGATGACCTCGCCATAATAATGGGATATCAAATTCTCATGCATCCATGAGAGTTGAATTTAAGATCCTTCTCATTTATAATTAAAGAAAAACATAAATAAACCTTAGTACTCATGGGCTAAAATGAATGTTTCGTCTCTAAAGTGAAAAAAAGGGATAAAAACCCTTAAACAAGTGGTACTGCCCAAAACGTTTTGATGTGACATAAAGACTTGATTCCAAACTTTATCCACCATCATCCGAATCCCCACCGTCCAAGAGAAACAACCCACCCATGAACACATGTCAATGCATTAAGACCGTCCATTCCAAACTTTTAATTGAAAAACCAATAACTTATTTTTGAAAGAAATAATTAGAATAAGGAGAGAGAATGGTACTGAGTAAAAAAGAAAAAAAAAAGTTTTGACAAACTCCACTTGTTCTTATTCCTTTCAACATGCTGTGAGGCTGTAAGAGTGTAATTTCTTTGCACCATAACTTATCAATCCAAACTCTAAACTTAAAACTGCAAATCCTTTTATTTTAAAATAAAAAATCGTACCAGAAATGTACATTTGTATTCGCCTTTCCAACTTCAGCAGAAACAGCCTCCATATTTTGAGCCAAAACCTACAAAATGAAATTAAACAACACAAATCTACGTAAATTTTGATTCAACATCTCTATTTTCTATTAAACTCCTTTAATTGGATTATATTCGGAAACTAAAGAAAGGAAAAAAACAGAAACGGAGCACTCATGCATTAGAATTTAAATTTGTCCTTCAATTCTCAAGAATTCAATTCAAGAAGAAGAAAAAAGGGTATCTGAAGAAGTTGAAGTGCTGTTAGAATTACCTCTGATTTGAGAAGTTTCATCAAATTCCAGAATTGGAGGCAGGGAGTAATCAAAAGGCTTATCAGAAAAACATGATGAAAGTTAAGAGAGAGAGAGAGAGAGAGAGAGAGACAGCGAGAGAGATTATTAGGAGTTGAGAGTAGAATATATGAGAGAGAAATTGAGAAGTGTTTGTTTGGATGCAGTCTTTTGTTGTAAAGTTGCAGTGTCTGTATGTTATGGTGGTGTCTCTATGCTTTTCTACGTTGGATTACCACTCTCTCTCCTTCCCTCCCTCCCACTCTCTCTCTCTCTCTCTCTCTCTCTCTCTCTCTCTCTCTCTTCAAAAATAATAAAAAAGAAAGGAACACTTGGGCATGGCGTGGCGAATAGTGGGGGAAATCGCTTTAAATTCTTAAAATATGAACGAATCAATCATTTCAATTTCGTCCATAAAATGACGCGGCACCAAACGGCTCCTGCCTCTACTTCTCCTACCAGTTTTTGTAACCCTTTGCAAGTGGTTTTGGGAGTGTGCGAAGCACATCGAAAGTGCTTTTATATAGTCCGTACAAAAAAATTAACAGTTAGATTTCGATATAAGTATCTAATGCTCGTACAATTGAGCAGTACGTACTGTTTTAGGTAGATTCATAATGTGCCTAAAATGATTTTAGTAGTGACATTTTAAAGAATGGGTAATACGGTAGGATTTCTAACTTTCAAACTTCGGCGGGCGATTTTGGGGCAGGACACTATTTAATGCTAGGTCGGACTGGACCATTTCGGCCTAAGCATGAATATTTCATGTTTGCAAAATTGGACAATATACACCCTTCATTTATCGACTGTTTTTCCAGTCTCCGTAGGTATTAAAATAGTGTTGAACTCACTTTCAAGTTTTGGTAGATAAGATCAAAGCTCACCTATGGAATTGGAGAGGTAAACTTCTTTTAATGGTAAGATAACTTCAGTTGGTGCAGTATGTTTATGAAAACTTTTTTCTTCATAGTTTTTAGTTTATCAATTGTCAGCGTGCCTTTTAAAACATCTTACTGCTTGTGCATGAAATTTTCTTAGGAGACCTGGCTTCTCAAAAGTTGGTAACTATTGATTGGAGTATGGTATGTGGACCTAAGCAGGAAGGTTGGCTTGGTCTATGTGATTTAGCTTCTTTGGCTAGGATGTTTACAATCCTTTTCTTTGTGGGGCTCTTTTGCTTATCAATGTTTTCCTCTTGTGCCTTAAAAAAAAAGATATCTACTTACGATCTTCTGTGTAGCATGGATTGAAGCATGCTTTGCCTATTCTGAATAATAATAGTCGTTAGATTATTGGTGATAGGAGGTCAGTTTCCTTTTGGTTCGACAAATGGTTGGATGACCCGATTATTAACTCTTCATTATCTCCAGTCATTTCACCTATGATTCTTCCTTGGTTTTCTGATGCTATTGAATCTCAAAGTTGGTCATTGCCAAATTATTTTATAGATTTGTTCCCATCTGTGGTGCAACATATGTTACGTCTTCCTTTGCCTTTAAATGTAAAGGATGACAAATTGATTTGAAAACCTTCGCCTACTGAGATTTTTTTCTTTTTCTTTTGGATATTATCTTATTCGAAGGAAATATAATGGTTGTGCTTGGGCTAAGGTTATTTGGCGACATTTTATTCTGCCTCAACTATCTATTTTGGTTTGACGAATTTTTCATGATAAACTTCCTACTAAGGGTACTATAAATTGACGTGGTATTTCTTTGGCATCCATTTGTTGCTTATGTCATAATTTTGAGGAATCTACTTGTGAAATCCTGTTCCTAGATTTCATTGTTATAATTTACGTATTTGTATTATTGAGATTTTATATTATTTCTTGAGAATTTCTTTTAATTTGTTTGAATTTATTTTAATTTGTTTGAATTTAGATTTTAATTAAACTAGTTACGAAGTTTGAAGTTTGGAAATTAATTACTTAAAATCCGCAGACATTTCAAGGTCACAATTTATATTTTCTAATAGATCTCAAAACCACGAACCCAGAGACGAAAACCGTTTGCGAATCCATATTATAACGGTATAGTTACAAACGTTTGAAGTTGTGTTACTAACCTATAGATTTTAGAAATTATTTAAACTCCCACTTTGAGGGAAAAATCCCAATGAGGTATGTGCGTTTATGGCCAATCAGAAGTAAAGGTTGGGGGAGGACCAATCAGAAAAGAAAGAAAAGAGAGGAAAGGAGAAAAAAGGGGAAGCGGGGGATCCCTCGACTCGGTTGCGGTCCCGACCCGACCCGATCCTCTTCATCTTCTCCGGTCTTGGAAGTCTGATTGCTTACCTTGTCTGTTACCTCATTCGGCAGACCTTCTCACTCAGAGACTTGGAGGACTCCCACTATAGGGTTTGTATCGCGCTTGACCAAGCCCGAAACTACAAGTAAGCTTCAAGTGAAATTGATACATTACCTTGTGCATCTTCACCGGTTAGAGATACCACTCCTGGATGGAGGAAAAGTACTTCAAGAAAAGATGCCACATCTACCTATAACACAGATAAGGCAAGTGAAAACGATACCACACTTTGGTACTTAAAAGTTTCGTGATTACTCAATGGCTTGGATCTTGCAAGTCCCCAACCGAGAAGCTTCCCTCACTCGGGAACTTAGGGGAACACTGTTTGTATCATACTTGACCAACCCCGAAACTACTAAGCACTTGTCAACATTATACCACCAAGGACCCACAAGAGTCTCCCTCCAACCAGGAGGCCAATCACAATGCGACACATGTCAACATCAAAGGCCAATCATAACGTGACATGTGTCGACATCAGAGGCCAATCACAGCACGACACGTGTCAATATCAGAATGAAACTAGAAACTCTCTTCTATAAATAGAGATCATTCTCTCACAATATTTCCTAATATCATTTGTACTAAATCATTCACTAGTACTCACTAAAGGAGAACTTGAACCTATGTACTTATGTAAACCCTTCACAATTAATGAGAACTCCTATACTCCGTGGACGTAGCCAATCTGGGTGAACCACGTACATCTTGTGTTTGCTTCCCTGTCTCTATCCATTTACATACATATCCACACTAGTGACCGAAGCAATCTAGCGAATGTCACAAACTTGACACTTTCTGTTGTACCAAAATCCTCACTGATTTTGTGCATCAACAAACGTAATTAAATGTTAATATCCTTGTGGGTGCAAATTTCCGTCTTCTTCTTCTTGGACAAAATTGCACCTACAAAACAATTAACACCTTAGGTCAAGGCCAAGAGCCTCACGCGTCCACGATGAATGGGGGAGCTTTAGCGGAAGAACCTCTGATGCCAAAGTTAGAATTTAGAGAGAAAAATATTTGGAGAGTTTTTTGGAGTTTTGCAAGAGTGTGAACCTCCTTTTTTAGAAAAAAAAATAGGGTCATATATATAGGGAATGGAGGTGGCCGGCCCTTAGAGGTTTTTTTGTGTGAAAATGGGTGATTTAATTGGTGATTAATGGATTAATTAAGAATTAATCCATTAATTAGCCAATTAATCTCCATTTATATGGAATAATTTGTAGGTTATGATAATTACCTAAGATGAGGATGGATGAGATAATTTGGAATTGGTTACCTTTTTTGGACACTCTTGGCTTGATTAAAGAATGATTGTCCATTGCTCGCGCGTAGGACAACTGGTGTGTCTTAGGGGTAACTTTGTCCTTTTCACCAAAAATCCACATGTCGCCTTGTGATTATTTTTGGCTCCACAAATGCCCCCACACCTGCTGGGCTGTTCGTAGGAATGGGCAACATGTGTAGAGATCTTCTTGCTCTAGGAAACTTAGGAATGCTTCTGGGTGGCGTGGCGACCGGACCGGTGTTCTGGGCTTCTGGGCTTCTGGCGCGCGGGAGAAGAAGAAGCAAGAAGGCAGAAGGCAGAAGGCAGAGGTAGACGAAGGCGATCGAATTCGAAGGTATGGTATGAAAACTGAAAATCCTTACCCAAACAGCGTTGTTTTGGGTATGGATGGTTTTCAAAAAACAAAAAAAAGGGTCTGACAAGGTGCCTGGACGCCCTGAGGAGCGCCTCTGCCGCCTCTGCCGCCTCGGCGTCTCCGGCGAAGCATTTCGCCTACTCCAGCAAAACTGAGGCGTTTGCCTCACCGCCCAGCCTCAAAGGCGCCCTAGGCGCGCCCCGAGGCGAGTTCTTTAAAACATTGGTTTTGATGTAGATTCCCTCTTTAATATGAAATTAGATCCTTTTAGGAAAAAGAAATAAATTTCTCTCAAAGCCTATTTAAGTCCACGTTAAGTGGGTTATTAAATCAACTTTGGAGAGTGATTTATTCTACCCTACAAGAGAGAGAGAAAGAGCTTAGAGGATATTTGTTCCCCCTCCTCTAGCAATTTTCTACATCTTGCCCGTGTAAATGATCATTTTTCGTTGCTTTCTTTGTCTTCTATGTACCGCACCAATGTAATAAAAACTTAATTTCTTCTTGTTTTCTTCT
The DNA here is from genome assembly GCF_916048215.2 of Malus sylvestris. NCBI lineage: Eukaryota > Viridiplantae > Streptophyta > Magnoliopsida > Rosales > Rosaceae > Malus > Malus sylvestris. Next base: position 2,237,901 of record NC_062264.1, on the reverse strand, counting down.
TAGGTGGTGTTGCCACAGGGCAGTCGTCGGGGTGGTACGGCACGTCGGCTGGCAGGGGCCAAGAGTCAACTTGGCATGGGCCAAGGAGGTGATATGGCAGGGGCCATTACTTGAGCAGCTCGGCTTGATTGAAGCCAAGGATTGGTTCGGCATGGGCCGAGGAAGTGGCATGGAATAGGCAATTGTTTGGGCTGCCATGTCTAGGCCGTCTGTTGAAAATGAGGAAACTGCTTGAGTTTGATTTTTCAACTGCCATAGATAGAGCGGTCAAGGATGAAGCTACCAAGATCAGAGTTGCTGAAGATGAAGTGTCGGATGAGTGAACTGTTAAGTGTAAAAGTGGATGTTTCCCCCTAACCATTTGTTGCTTAGTTGATCTTTAAGCATTCGATCTTTTGAACTATGTGGCCTTCTCGCACTGGAGAGCTTACCCAGATGGGTGTCAGGGATTTAGTTTACCTTCTCGCACTGGATAGCAATTAGTTTTACCCTCTTGTATTGGAGAGCAATTAGTTTATCCTCTCGCACTGGAGAGCAAACTCATATGGGTGTCAGGGAATTGTTTTACCCTCTCGCACTGGAGAGCAATTAGTTTATCATCTCGCACTAGAGAGCAAACCCATATGGGTGTCGGGGAATTGGTTTACCCTCTCGCACTAGAGAGCAGACCCTTTTGGGTGTTGGGGAATTGGTTTACCTTATCGCACTAGAGAGCAATTAGTTTATCCTCTCGCACTGGAGAGCAGACCATTTTGGGTGTCGGGGAATTGGTTTACCCTCTTGCATTTGAGAGCAATTAGTTTATCCTCTCACACTGGAGAGCAATTAGTTTATCCTCTCGCACTGGAGAGCAGACCCATATAGGTGTTGGGGAATTGGTTTACCCTCTCGCACTAGAGAGCATGGAAGTCGTTGTCGTGAGTGCAGCTGAAGAAAGCTGGACTGCTGGATAACTGAAATAATCCTCAGGCTGCGAGGTCTTGTTTGGTGAACTGCTTGAGACTTCGAACTGCTTATGGAACCCACGTAAGGGTGTAAACGCAGTGAGCTACTCCTTGAATTATTGCGCCATCATTAGGTGCTTCATCTTGTGCCCTTTTGAGGCTTGGTCTGGAACCTTTCTACTTCTTCCTGAATTTTCCTTTGTTGGGGTGGCAGAGCTTTCGACTGCCTCCAATCGTGATGTGTTGGTCTAAGCTATTCTTCCATATGTTCGACTCGTCTATGCTGCGGCTGCGGTGGGTGTAGTATGTTCCTTGCAAGTGAGCGTGTAACTCACAGGCTGCTGGTTGAACTTGAGCCTGATTGAGTGACTGCTTCTTTCCATCTGCTGTGCTGCCTGCTCCGATGTGATGTGGAGGATACTCCTTACGGGCCTAGCCGCGAATGAATACTTCGTTTGGAAGGCTGCTCATGTATTATCGGAGTGTGTCCTCAACCATGAGTGTATGCTCATCCGTGGGCCTAGTCGAGAATGCACGCTACTCTGCGCGCTAAGACGAGAGTATACACTATCTCGGGGGCTCAATCTGGAGTGTACTCTGCCCAAACGCTCAGTTCGTGAATGGTCAAGTGGCTGCTTGCCGGGATGCTGCTGGAAAGGTTCTTCATCTGCTCTTGTCCTACATTGGGACACCTCATTTGGGGCACGTTACATCTTGGTGCGCTGCAAGAGCTGGTTCACCAAGGTCGTCTGATGTGCTAGGGCGCTTGTCAACTCTATGACTTGTCAAGACAAGTGTTGTTCGCCATTTGGATTGGAAGATCTTGGAAGGAATGTGCCTCCTTAAGCAGTGGAAGGGTGGTAGACTCCGAGCGCGAGATTTGAGTTAGGAAATGTCAAATCCACAGAGAAATGTGGTGAAAATGTCCCCGGCTCAATGGTAGGTCCGGATGGTTGAGTTAGTTTTTGGCCGACTTGGGCTGCTTGGAAGGCCACGGGAACAGGCTGAGCCGCGGGAGTAGGTTGGGCACAATAGCAGGCTGTGCCGTAAAAGTAGGCTGCTTTGCGGGAGCAGGTTGGGCCACGAGAGCAGGCTGCTTAGCGGGAGCAAGCTGGGCCACGAGAGTAGGCTGGGCCACGGAAGTGGGCTACTCGGCGTGTGATGCACATAGGTGCGAGGCTTGAGCTCTACTTGGCAACGCGTTGGGCTTGGAGTAACATGGCTTGGGTCATGGCCTTGGTGTCGTGGGCCTTGGATGACACGGCTTAGGCTTGCTTTGGTGGCATGGCTTGGGTCGTGGTAGTGGTGCCATGGACCTCGCCGCGGGTGGCCACCATAGTGGCCATCACGGTGATTCCCGTGGTGGAACCTCGTGGTGGTGGTGCAGCTCCCCATAGGATCACATTTAGTCTTGTGGATCGCTGCGGTCCCATTTCTTGCATATTAGAATTTTCACTCATGGAGTTTTCTAAATTTCTAGCCATTGTATTTCTCTTTTTTGTTTTATCATATAATCTTTGCAAATAAAAAATTCTAATAATAAGAACATACGAAAAATACAAGTGGACTAGAAAATAGAGAAAAAAACCTTTTTATGCGAGAGTCTTCTACGAGTGTGAATTTCAACTCTCAATGAAAGCATCAATATGTGGGTGCAAATTTCCACCTTCTTCTTCTTGGACAAAATTGCACCTACAAAACAATCAACACCTTAGGTCAAGGCCAAGAGCCTCACGCGCCTACGATGAATGGGGGGCTTTGGCCGAAGAACCTCCGATGCCAAAGTTAGAATTTAGAGAGAAAAGTATTTGGAGAGTTTTTGGGAGTTTTGCAAGAGTGTGGACCTCATTTTTTTAGAAAAATAGGGTCATATATATAGGGAATGGAGGTGGCCAGCCCTTAGAGGTTTTTTGTATGAAAATAGGTGATTTAATTGGTGATTAATGGATTAATTAAGAATTAATCCATTAATTAGCCAATTAATCTCCATTTATATGGAATAATTTATAGGTTATGAAGTAATTACCTAAGATGAGGATGGATGAGATAATTTGGAATTGGTTACCTTTTTTGGACACTCTTGGCTTGATTAAAGAATGATTGTCCACTGCTCGCGCGTAGGACAACCAGTGTGTCTCAGGGGTAACTTTGTCCTTTTTACCAAAAATCCACGTGTCGCCTTGTGATTATTTTTGGCTCTACAATCGTGTCTCCTTGATTCATGGAATGGGTTACTTAAGGTGATTGTGGAATGATGTTGAATATGATTGTTATTAATACGATTAGATCAGTGATCAATGCGACTAGAGGGTACTGTTGTGCTTTGTTGATTCTTTGATATATTACATGCTATGAATTGCGATTTTTTGTTGAAACTTAGTGATTTATATGATGGATGAAATAGAAACCTTGATTGTCATATGGGTCCGTTATGTAGCTTGAATTGAATAAATCATGCTTGTCAAGTCCAAATAATTGATTGAGAATGTTGTGTCTTTCGGCTTGAACGGACTGTGATATATGTCGAATTGTAGCGAATGTGAACTACAAATGGCTTGATCCCTATTGAGAATACGTAGACAGTCTAACGAGGAGGTTAGATGCAACCATAAAGTATACGAAAAATTATTATGCATTTGGATCTTGAATTATACTTTGTACATATCCCGGAAGCGAGGTTTGTTGGATATATGGGTATTTAGTGACGTCACGTGCTGATCCTGGACGTATGTTAGGATCAGGGCGTGACAGAAACCGTATTGAAACAAAACATGATAATTAAATTTTAAAAAATCATGATAATTATCCTCTAAAAGGTTAGCAGTTATGGAGAGGAGAGAGAGATAAAAGATAATGGCAACAAAAACAAATTAAAACAAATAGAAAAAGTGATGCGATGAAAGTTAAGCACTCAAATTAAACCCTCTTTTGACAATTGTAGTATATGTATAAGTAGGGATCGTTCTGGACCGGGGATTCGGAGGGATTGCTAATCTAAACTAAACTGACTTACAAAAAGAAACTTAAAAACACTTAACTAGACTCTATAGACTCAAAACACTTAAAAACACAAACTAAAACAGATTCTAACTAATTAGACACACTAAAGTAAAGGGGGATTGGGTTTTGGACGAAAATAAAGTAAAACAAAACAGAAACTAGAACTAAACAGATTTGCACGAAATTGATTGTTTTGGATGGATGATGGGCTAGCTAGAAGGTCTTTCTCCACACATGACACACTTGCATACAAATCAATCTCCAATTGTTTTTCAATAAACTATGATACTCAACACCCCAAATTAACCGTGATGTACAAATTAACCCTCAGATTTTCCTTTACTCATTGAATTGGATGAATGCATGCGACAACCCAAATCATTCTCTAAAAGTCCCCTATATGAATGCATAATAGAGATACAATTAAAGATCATTACGTTCCATGAAAATCATAAGCGTTGACGAGGCAATTGTAACTATGAATGCATGATACGTTTGCCAAGAATTCAATTAACGCGACTGTGACAAGCAACCTTCACTACTCATGAATATAAACTTGTAACGATTAGGTGAAACTTATTTATATCCTAGCATCAAATTCATGCATGAAAACTAAGTATACATCCTTAATAAACATACACAAATCCGTTATGAATAAAATAGATAATTGAATTGCAATCACAACTTATCAAATCACAATTGGAAGAAATCAATTCATATTGCAAATATATTCATGGTTTCGAATTCTCCTCTCGCCAAAAGAGGTTTAGTTCCTCATACTTGCAATTAAACAGAAACAATTGAAATTAAACATTGATAACCAAAGTAGAATACACCTAGAATGCTCCAGCAATCCAAATTGAATGACTAGCACAACTCCAAGCAATCCTCCTTCCTTGCAAATATGTGGCACCAAGGTGTGAGTGGTGAATGGATGGTCTCTTGTGGTGGTGGATGGATATAGGTGAGTTATGGTGAAGGGTGGAGAGTTGTGTAGATGATGTGGTGTCTTTGGATGATGGCCCCCAAATTATGGTGAAGGGTGGATGTATTTATAGGCTAGGGAGAGGAGTGTATGAAGTTGTAATAAGTGGATGTAATGGTTGTAGTGGGTGAATGTTGTGGTAATGAGTGGATGTTTGGTAATGAGTGGATGTAATGGGTGTAGTGGGTTGTGGTAATGTGGGGATGTAATGGGTGTAGTGGGTTGTGGTAATGAGTGGATGTAATGGGTGTAGTGGGTGAATGTTTGGTAATGAGTGGATGTAATGGGTGTAATGGGTGTAGTGGATGAGTGTTTGGTAATGAGTGGATGTAATGGGTGTAGTGGGTGGATGTAATGGGTGTAGTGGGTGGATTAAGTGGATGTAGTGGTAGGTGAATGGATGTGTTGGGTGAAATGAGTGTGCTAAAATGGTTATTTATAAGGAGATGATGATGTACAAACTTCAAATTTCGTCCATTCCTTTTGCTCCAAGCATATATCATTCATTCCATGCCCAAAAATGCTCCAAAATGCTCCAAAATGCACTTCTTTGCCATATTAACCCTTTGGACCTACAAACACACGAAAATAGCTTAAAATACTAAAATAACTACGAACTAACAACATAAATGCCAAGAAACAAGCTAACTAAGTCGCATAAATATGCTCCTATCAAAAAGGAGATAATCCAAACTATAAAATGGCAAAACCATTCACAAGGGGAGAGGATGAACGTTGTAACATCCCACATCGTCCAGGGTAGTGGGTCATGTAAGCCTTATATATATATTCTCATCTCTTCCTAGCACGAGACTTTTTGGGAGCTCACTAGCTTCGGGTTCCATCGGAACTTCGAAGTTAAGCAAGTTCGCACGAGAGCATTCCCAGGATGGGTGATCCATTGAGAAGTTCTCATGTGAGTTCCCAGAAACAAAACCGTGAGGGCATGGTCAGGACCCAAAACGGACTTCGTGTTACGGCGAAGTACAGCCCATGATGTGGTGGGGCCCCCGGGCCGAGATGTGACAAACATGGCATCATTTTTTGAAACTGCTATGAGCAGTTACGTTTGGGATGTATCTTTCTCCATGACACAAAAATTGACTCATCTCAGTCTATCGGATATTTAGTTTTTTATTTTTTTTACCCCATCTCTTTTGTGTTCTTGGCGTTTGATTTCATATTATTGGGAATTAATTGTTTTTGTTAATCCATTTTTTTGTCTACTTTTCCCCTCTATCTTGAGCTTTGATTTTGAAATATATACAAACCTATTGCAGGGAACGGACGAAAAGGTTAACACAGACGAGCTTATTCATGGGTTTTCATTGAACAGCCTGCCTGTTATCTAGCAGCAAGGTCCAAATCCCCACTTTGCAACCTCATCAAGTAATCAGAATCAGGCAAGTGGTGAAATGTCTTTTCTACTATTGAACATAAATACTCATCACTCTGACTTTGCAATGGTTTTTAGATTTTTCAGGGTTTATCCAGTGTTTTATTTTACCTGATTGTACTTTTGGGTTTCATTCTTCGTTGATTTTGATTGTGTTGTTTTTGGACTACACTTGTACTTTTAGTTAGATTGTTCTGTAATTTTCATTGTCGATGCTTTCAATTCTCCTCTCATCTTAATTAATGTTACTCAAGGTTATTGTACTTTTAGTTAGATTGGTCTGTAATTTTCATTGACAATGCTTTCAATTCTCCTCTCATCTTAATTAAGTTATATAGTTTGAATATATGCATTTTAAATCTTCCCTTTTATCTGGACTATGGTTAATGGTTATTTATATTTATCCATCTTTTCTAGCAGGAAGGAAAAAAGGCGGATGCTTACTTTTACTGCATTGCACACACATGAATGTGACTGCAAAATTAGTCACTACCAAGGTAAAAGACCATCAGTGTTTCTTTATTCCTGTATTGCACACACGCATGCATAAATATGCTTTTTCTTTTATTTATTTAAGCTTTTCAATTCTTTTACCAAACATCAATAACAAATTGAAGTTTATATCTTATTATTGCATCTTTCTTCTTCATGATATTTTTCATCACTTTCTTTCCACATTATCCCACTTAATTAATCATCTCTCTTTATAAAAAAAATTCAATGGTGAGATGCAAATTTGAAAAGAATATTGTAAGGGTAAGTAGCATGGAGTTTCATTTTCTTATGAACCACCAAAATAAATTTAAAACAAAAAAATAAGTAGCATGGAGTTTTATCTACCAAAATATGAAAAGAGAATAAGTAGCATGGAGTTTCCTTTTTCTTATGAATCAAATCACGGTTGTGTATATTATGCAGATGCAGGACAAGTTGCTTCTAAGTTCTGATTAATAATGGTACTAGTGGCTGGTTGTGGAGATCAAATTATTGTTTTGAAGTGTCTACCGTTAAGATGTGATAGCCAAAAGTTGATGTTGTTACCTTGCTTATTAGTTTGAAGTGTCTTTCAAAGATTCATAAATTAGACCCTCAAGACAGAATCATACAATAGTGCATGCTTATAGATGCATGTTTTTGTATTCTATCGAACATAGAGTAAATTTTCTTTTATTCTTGGTTTGGATTAAATGTAATACAAGTGTATATATGATTTTTATTTTATTTAAAATGTACTACTATTACACCCTTATTTACTAATGTATTATTGCATAAGAGTAAAACATATACTACAAAGTAACTTCTCATTCAACGTTGTCCAACACAATAAAAGGTCGTACCCAGTGCATAAGGCTCCCGCTTTACGCAGGGTCTGGGAGAGGTGAATGTCGGCTAGCCTCACCCCCATTTATGGAGAGGCTGCTCCCAAGTCTCGAACCCGAGACCTACCGCTCATGTCCAACACAATACTAAAATAAATTGTCTCTTAACATTGTATTTCTAAGTCTAATCCTAAGGTAAACCTTGAGTTGAAATCCGGTTGTGCTAAGATTTGGAGGAAGTTGTGTGATTGTTGTGAACCATTTTTCTACTTTGGAGTTTAGACTGTCGACAAAAACATCTTGCTCAGGAAAAATTTCAATATAGTCACCAAGCATTTCTTCCTTCGTTATTTTCTCCATTATAACATGCAAAATTACTATTTTATAGTGCGAATTACATATCACTTGATCGATTGAATTTCATTTAAGAACTAAAACTTCCTGCTAATAAAGGTGCAATCTTTTGTTGATTAATCTAACTTAATGCAACAACCACAAAGTCTTGGACATAATAATTTAGATTACATGCCATAAATCCCTAGAGTATATGGAGTTGTTTTTACAAAACTAGTGGAGAGTAAACTCATGATCCATTATTTAGATGAAAAAATCTTATTCTTAGAGAAGGCATCATAAGACAAACTTACTGTTTGTCTAAGCCAAACTCCACGACATGTTCAAGTTTTCAAGGCCTTACAAACAATGTCTCCTTTGTTGAAACCATGAAAAACCAATCCCCTTGGCCCGGTTGAAGGAAAATGATGAACTATGTGAGAAGCTACAGCCATCTTCAAGGAAAACAGGAAAAAAAATACGTTCAGCCGTCAGACGAAAGAATAAAGTGTGCCATTGTCTTCATCAAGGTAGAATTGCTATCCTGGCATGTAGAAATGGGCGCTTTCCCCTTCAGAAGGTAGGGCGAACTGAGACAGAATCAAATGAAGCATTAGTTAGATTGCACATGAGAAGCTAAAAACAGTGGACATAAGAATATAAACAGCAATACCATCTGCAAAAATGAAACTAAACTGCGCCGCTGGATCCTTCACTTTGTATGCTGTTCAGGTACAAAGCGCACTCCTAGGTGGTGGAAATTGTCACTTTCACCTTCAAGAACACGGACAACCTGTTGGAAGGAAATCTGTGAAGTCCATATTGAAATTTGAAATGCAGCATGGAGACATTTGTACTAAGATATACACAGATCTCAGTTTACGCAGTGGTATTTCTAACTACCAACGCCACAACATATATCTAATGTGTGTTTCAACTTTCATGAGCATGTATTTTTCATTTTTGAGAAAGGCGGTTCACATTGTTGTCATACCAGGTTAGAGTATATCATTTGATCTTGCACCAACTTCATTAACAGTTCCCACAAATAATAAGAACCACATGGGTAAAATTTTGATTACCTCTCCCATTGATGGACGCATTTCAGGACTTCTTTGTATGCATAAGTATGCGGCTTTAGCCATAAGGTACACTCCATATGTCTCATACGAATCTCCTAAACGAAGATCAATGAGTTCATGTAGTGCTAGCCTCTGGATTATTGGTTCTGCCTAAAATTTGCAGATATGGACTAATTAGTTGGAACCCGAGAATAAAGCACAGCTGTTTCTGCAACGAGTAAAAAATAGTTTTTCTTTGTGCCCTTTTGCCATAAAATAAGATGAAAAAACACATCATGAAGTCCAACATACCCACTCCCGTAGGGATTGAACTTTCCCTTCTCCATTTGAATCAATAATCTTGCGGCCGGTTATTAGTTGTAACAGAACCATACCAAAGGCATATACATCTGTCCGTACAGAAACAATACCGTTCTCCGCATACTCTGGAGCAAGGTAGCTACAAGGACCAAAAACTTGCACTAGTTTAGTGAAAGTTACCAATACCAGAGAATGTAGAGTGTGAAATCAAATGTAGGAAAAAGCGTATAGAAGTCCTCACCCTAGTGTGCCAATTATCCTTGTCGGGTCAGTGTCATCACCCGTTGTCTTCCATTTGGCTAAGCCAAAATCACCTAACTGAGTTTAGAAAATCATTCAGTTAGCTAGAATAGTTTTCGTAGTCTTCAGATCTTTGATAATAACTAGTCAGATCTTGCACTCAAAACCTATTCTTCTCAGAGACGAAAACGAAATATTATACTCCAAAGTCGAACAAAAGTAGAAGCCAGAAATGCAAAACGTAAAAATTAAATAAACAAAAGAAAAAGAAGGGAAGGAAAAAAAAAGAGAACTAGTAATATTTGTAATATACAAGTCCTCAGTATTCTGGGTCATAGGTATCTACTAGTTCCTAATTTTTACATATCAATACTCCATCTGAAACAACAAAAGTGTTTCATGCACCACAACCTACATTTTCGCATATCAAAAAAAAGGAATTATTATCAGCACTCCAAAATAGTCATTACTATGTATACTGTGAGAACTGAAAGATGACTTTTTTCAAGTGCAAAGAGCTGCTCGCTAGAAAGAAAAATAAAAATACATAATTCCTAGAAGTTTTGCAGCTCATTAGCATAGGACTATGCAGATGACTCTAGATTTTTACCACAAATCTGGAGGGCACCAAGACTACCCAACCAGATTCTTAGAGGAACTTTAATTTATTAACATCACTACCCGCTAACCAAATCTTGAGCATATTGATAAACCAGAAATTTAAATGAGCACTATGCATTTCTTCAAAGGACCTCATAAAGAGACAAACATAAAAAATATGGCAATTAATTTAGGGGACTTTAACGAAAAGCTTCCGGTACTGTTTACTTTAATGAAAAATCACATTTTTACACTAAAAATTTTATTATGATACTATTCACTTTACCCTTTATTTTGTCATTATCGTTACAATTCTAAGTTTTCAATTCATTTTCATTAGTTTTCCTATGAATTTACCATAGGAACATAATCATGTGTTAGCAGGATATTGCTTGGACGCGTGTCTCTATGAATTATAGGACCTCCACGACATTCTTCGTGTAGGAAACGCAATCCTTTTGCAGTTCCAATGGCAATAGAATGTCTTTGGTGCCACTCAAGAGCTGCTGCTTTTTCATCTACAAATATGGCCAATAAGAATTAGCGAAAGAAGATGCACTTATCATGTCCATATAGTATCAACATAAGAACTAACAGTGTTGAAAAAAGAAAAATACTGGGGAAAATTTTAACAGAAGTTTACCAAATAAGTGCCATTCAAGAGAATTGTGGCAAATATATTCATAAACCAAGATATTTAGGTTCTCCTTGCAACAATAACCCAACAGCATGACAATGTTCTTATGGCGTGCAAAACTCAAGACATAAACCTCAGAGTGAAATTCCTTAAATCCTTGTGTACTTGCTTCTTTTCGCACTTTTGCTGCAATCTGCTGTCCGTCCTTGAGCTCACCTTTATACACATGACCATATCCACCTTCTCCTAATAAGTTTTCCTTGGAAAAATCATTTGTTGCAAGCTGTATCTCTGAGTAGCTGAATGTCATGGAATCTTTGACATACATTTCAGTCCTTGTTCCGCATCTGGAACACAGAATTGGGGCATCTGAGCATCTTTCTCGTAAGGCGTTATTTTGCTTCTGGATTTTTTGAGGAACAGTGGATGGTTTATTGTCTGCTTTGGTTTGAACACCTGAAAAACATAACATATAGTCTCAAATTGTACAGTTGTGAGTGCTACAACCCTGGTCATTACTAAAGTCATACTTTGTCACTACTAACACCTTGATGCAGTGAGTTTTTTTAAGCTAAGATGAACATGAAAGAAGGCATCAAGAACTTCTTTGTTAAAAAACAGAACTATGTTCCTGTCATCCTTTCAGTGGACTAGCTTGGCATATATGTTTGATGTAAGGCTTTCACTTACTTGATGTCAAACTGAATGATGTAGATAGTTAGAAAGTCCAGTTTTTTCTAGTAACCGTATGAATCTATGTGATTCAATCGATGAAATAGAGTAACCTTATTCTTCTTCAAATGTGACATATTACCGGTCTTGACCATTTTGACGAGAGACTTATAAAAAGTGTTAACTCCAAATATTGGAGAAACCAAGAAAAAGTTCTTGCTTTGCTACCTACATAGTGAGATACTTATGCCTTAATATTCACATAAAACAAGCAAAGGATACGGACTGATAATTTTAATATTTTAAAATCTAGATAGATCATAGAGCATAAAAAACTTTCCTCATTTGAGGTTCGTATCACATGACGAAACTCCCTACCAAAAGTTCAAAGATGGCTAAGATTTAATGCATGGATATTACAGCTCAGATGAAATCCTTACAGCAGAATAAACAGTATATATCTTGTATTTGTAAAGCATTTTGTAGAAAGGAATATGACAAGATTCTGACCTGAATTTTCTTGCTTAGAGGAAGACCCTAGATTCAATAAAGTACCGTAGTCTCGTAACTTAAATGTAGGTGAAGTTACAAAGTGATTTTTCAGAATCTCAGAGCTTTCTGGTGAATCAATGGATTCAGGGCAGCTTCCGCAAGTGATGAGTGGTTCATTGTTTTCGTTACCTTGATTGGATAGAGGAACGGGCTTGGACAAAGAAAAAAACAATTTGTGTTCTATAGTGTCAGTTTCATCTGTTGTATGAGGTCTCACAACTTCCACAGCCAAGCTATCTTGAATTATTGCAACCTTGCACGGTATCTGCTTCAGGTAGAACGTCAAATCCCGTCTAAGGTGCCTGTGATAAGCTCTGTGAGTTACAATTGAAGCTAATTCGAACAGAAAAGAGAATTCAAAAAAGAAAAGGAAAATCTTTAATTTGAAAAAAAATATCACGTTCAATGATTTTTTTTTTTTTAGTAAATCGATATACACTAGGGGAGGGGGAATTCGGTTAAGCTACACAATGGGTAACCTAGTTTAGTATCAAATTCGTCATTCACGAAATTCGAACCTCTCACTTATAAGCCTAATTTGGCCCTATGCGTTTAATGATTCGTAGTTTAAGTAGGCAATTAATCTCTAAGCGATAATCTGAAGATGCCCATTTATTTTTACTAATTGGATAATGACGGTTTGCGGTTCAGCACTAATATGGAGTACTCTGAACGATTTACAACAGAGGTAAAGAATAGTGATCTTTATAGTGTAGGGCCAGATTCTATGATTTTTCACTTAACATTCCAATCACATGGCAATATAGCAGCATCATTGAAGCAAGGATCCCTTTCCCATTCATACCTACTCCAATATTTGGAGTAAAACTCAAATTTTAAGTTCTAAATTCCAACCCTTGAGGCAAATATGAGTTTTAACCCAAAACTCATTTATGAGGCAAATTTATGCCAGGATTCTCCCTAAGTTAGTAGAGCCCACCATATATGTGTATTTTATTTTAGTTTTATATTTATAAATTCATTAATTCAATGGTTAAAATCCAATATGATCAAATCCAACAATAAAACAAAAGATCTAATAGTCCAAATTTAAATTCAACGGCTAAAGTGATTAAAAAAAAATCTTTCATGCATTTCATACTCTTTCATAGTTTTCCATGAGTTTCCTGGTGTCGGTTTAATGATTTTTCAATATTTATCGAAATTTAAATATTTTTAGATTAAAATGTTCATAAAATTAAATTAGGATAGTCTACATAATTATTTTAAAAAAAAATTACTTTAAGAAAAACATTATCCTAAATTTATTTTTTAATAACCTCGGGCTAAAAATTAGTCCAGAAGGGTAGCAACAGAAAAACTATTTCTGGCTTAAAACCTAAATTTTCTGCATTAAAAATGTTAGGTTTTAACCATAGGGTAAGAGATGGTTTTAGCATCTAAAAGGGTGAAGAATAGACTTTATGGGTGGGACGTAAGTCATGAATCAGCACATACAGATCTGATATCAACTGTAACTCAAGTGAAATCTAATACACACAAGTAGAGGTAAGGAACTACCTATCAAGTACAACCCAAGCTGCATTGCAGGCCATAATCTCTTGCAAAATAACCTGCTTAACGGGAAAACCAGCAGTAACTTTGACTTCAATGCTGACCTGAATATAGCAGGGAAACTAGCAGGGTGGGCAAAAATTGAAGCAGCATTCAAATCTTAATGTTCAGCTTAACAATGACGATGATGCTCATTATAAGTAGGAAAAAGAACTGGCACATCCATAGTCACCGTGTCAATTATTATGTTACAAGTAGTACAAAACGCATGCTAACATACCCCAAATTTTCAGATATTGACACAACATTCAGCTCAAATTGTTAGATATGTCATCATATCATTGCAAGATTTGCTAATATCATGAATTCATGATAAGAAAAATGAACTTTCTGCAATCTCGGAAAGAAGATGTCTTGAGTAGAGACACATCTGGTTGAGGGAAAGCCAACACTCTGTTTAGGCAGGGACATAACGAACGCACAACTTTACAAATCATTTAATAGTAATTCTTAGCCTCAGATAAATATGTTACCCCTTGATCTTCACACTTTCCCGCACTTTGAAGAAGCATGTTAACATACATGTCAACTTTCTTTGTAACTTCTTCCTCCACTGCACGAATGCTGTTTTCCAAAAAATCCACGCATGGTTTTGTGTTATATCCCACTGCCCCAAACAAAGACAAAAGAAGCACATAGACCACATGTCAGAAAGAAGCAGACGTAGTTTTTGAACCAGTAGGTAAGATTCAAATATAGATTCACACAAACCCTTCACCTTTTACATCTTATTAACCATCCAACTAATGATATGAAATTTAAAAGTTGTTAGGCATTGATAAGAGAAGTTTCTTAAAAACCCCATCAAAGATTTCATGTCATTTTAGGAAAAAACAAGGATAAAAAGCCATTAAAAAAATTGCAGTTCAGTAAGGCCAATTCATCAAACACTTACTCGGGTGGACAACCTTATGCAAAACTCCAAGCACAATGATGGTATCCCCTGAATGTAAAACGTCACCCCTCTTCTGGAGACTGTCAATTGCGAGCGTAAGCTCATGCACGCCGCGGTCCTTGGTGGCGTCATAGGCGATAACAACATGCGATGGTGTCAGAGGGCTCGCCATTTACAGAATATCACGCACACAACACAACAATTGGAAACTGGGTCTTGAATTTGAAGCTTTCTTTTTTAATGTTATGGTGGTGAAAATCGAAAGTGCTATTTAAAGGAAGATATGTGGAATGGTTTAGCAGTTCGAAATCGAAAAAATGGCATCGAAATCCGTATACGATTAAACTTAAAAGGGATTTTGATTGGTTGGCCAATGGTAAGTGTTGGTTTGGAGTTCTAGCAAAACTTTGTTCCATTTTTTTTCTTTGTGCTTCGAAGCATTCACTTTGGAGAGCGGGAATATATGCCATGGATATTCTTGCCTATTCCAAGGAAATGGCGGGGGAAAGTTGCCGTCTTCTTCAATAGAGCCAATGGAGAAACTCTGGCACTGTATTGGAATATGCTTTTTCACGGCTGGTGTTTTAATTTTTTTTGGGTCAATTAACGGCTAGTGTTTGGACTGCTAAATCATTGAGTTGGAAATTTGAGTAGTTTGAGTAGAAATTTCTTTGTCCCACATTGACAATTTCCAAAAGATTTTATCACTTTATAAGGTTTTGTCATTTATAGAAAGTGATTGGAATAATAAGCCTGGATAACACAATTAGGCTCACCTTTGGGGTTGGACTTTGGGATGCACTAATTAATTGGTAATTAATATATATATATATAATTAATATATATTTAATTATCAAAAGATGATGGGGCTCTGAAAATTAATTTCTTTAATTAAGAATTTAATTAAATTAATTTTTTGAAGTCAATGAAATAGCACCCCATCTGAAAGAGATGTCTCCCAACAGTCACATCTCATTCTCATACTTGTTGCGAACAGGCATAATCTCACTATATATACATTCGTCTGCATGACATTTAGAACACTGAAAAACATAAATCTCCTTCTATAATCCATAGCATTCTTACTGAGAGTACCACAAAGAAATTCGCTAGAAGTTAAGCTTTCCGGTGTTGGAATTATAACTTAATCGTTGAAACCTGATGAAACAGGCGTCCGGAGAGCTATAAGCACTGAGTAGGGGCGAAATTTCTGTTTCAAGAACATTGCAGTACACAAGCCTCGATCTTCAATATTTCTATTTAATATTAGTTCATTGTTCATACACTGTTTATTTATTAGTATATATAAATTTATCATAGATTGTTGACATATATTCAACATGATCGCCAGGAAAGATTTGGGGACTCATCTTTGTGTCATTGAGTCATGTCCCGCTGTCTAAGGGCATGCAAACAATGTTGCTGTATGCATGCAGTAAAAACAAGGACAATATTTGGGTCCCTCAAGGTCCACTTCGTTGCCCTCCTAGTTTTGATTAACGAATTTTCGCTATATAATGTAATAAAAGAAATTGTTCATTTTCTTTATAATCATTTAAAGAATGTTTATGTGGAAATAACCCACCTCCATCGTCGACCCATGTCTATCGCCGTGGAGTCAGCAGCAATCCTTGTTAGTCTCTTCCTTCTCTTTCCCTCCCTTTTTCTCTTATTTTCTAACCATCTTCTTCCTCTAGTTGTCTCACTTTTTCGCTCAGGGCAAGAATAGTCTTCGTGGTTGTGGTATCTCTCTCGCTTTGTTGAGGGAAAACTTTTGTAGCGGCTATGATTTATTGTTCAAACTCGGACCTTTAAGTGCAAGTGTCGTTCAAAGTTGAGGCGGAGGAAAAAGCTCGACATTTGCTCGAAGTGATTTATACCGTAATGCTTTTATGTCGACCATTGCAAGATCATCAGAGGATGGTTCTACGACTTGGTAAATTATCTTTCTTTATGGGTTGGACATGGGTGTTAGGACTCTATTTGGACTCTCCCAAATCATGATAAAGATTAATAACGTTGAAATAAATTAGATAAAGTCAAAACCATATAGAAAGCTAATCTCCTCCGAAATAGGACATTAGTTACGTGAAAGAGTTGTGGTTTAACAACTCGATAATCATGGAGGATTATAGGGCATCAACTATCCCATGATAGCTAGGATTTAGTTGAGAGGTAAGATTTATGTCACTTGACTAGGTGTAACTTCTTTTTTTCATTATTAATAAAATTTCCTTTGTGCTGTCAAGGTTTCAAAAAAAAATTAAAAAAAATAGTGTCCTTGCTCACTAGGTATACCAGTGGGTCCTCACAGACTGAGTGATTGTGCATGTGGTCTAATATCCTAGAGAATAGAGTATTGAGTTTCTACATGCGGGTTCGAAACTTCCCCTCCCTTAAATTGTAGTAATTCAAACTCTTCCCCTTCCCCTAAAAATAATAAATTTAAATAAATAAATAAAGTGACCGAGAGATAATATTTTGTCCCTAATGTGGTTATAATTTTAATTCTTCTTCCAACACGTGTATGTTATTGATTGTAGATTTGTTGCTACAACAAAACAACATCAACAAAGTCTTTATTCTACTAAGGGTCATCAAAAGTAGATTCCGTACTAATAACAAAAAAATCGGTTACAACATTTGGCTCACTTTACCGTACAAATGTCATATATAACGAAAATTGTTCATTATCTTTATCGTTATATAAAGATGATCTCTACACATTTCAAATTAAATGAATTTGAACCATACTAAAGAGAATGAATAATTCTTATTATAGTATTTGTGCCCTAAAATAATTGTACGATGTTTACTAAAAGATGAATAACTTCTATACGTAAGGAACCCCAGCAAACAACAATACTTGTCCGTTTATTACTAAAAACTCTAAAGTTCGTGTCTCCTCCCCGTAGGAAATAGAAATAAAAATGCTTCTCTTACTATATCTTTTGTTGAAAAACAACAAAAATAGAGATGGGACCCTATATGTGTTGGTGAGCGTTCCATCTATTCGAGAGGTAATATAAATGTAGTATATAAAATGTGGTAAGTGTAGTATTACTCAAACAAAAAACCTATGCAATTTTAACCATTAAAGGCCAGTTTAGTATTGCTTTTTTCATCAAAAGCTGCTTCACTTCATAGTTAATCAGTAAAAAAGTGAGCACCACCACTACGTACCACTACAAAAGTTGCTTCGCTTTAAAGTTATGCAATTTTATCCTTCTAGACACATTTTAACCTTAAAAGTGACTACCACCACCTACCACTACAAACCTAACCTCTTACACCACCATTGTCATTACCACCATCATTCTTGCCACCACCACCAGTACCATAATCGCACCACCACCACCACAACCACCACTGCAATCATACCTGCGACCACTACCACAACTGGCACTACCATCGTTGCCACCACCACAATGACCATAAACACAACCACCACTGCTACCACCGCAACCGCCACCATCTTTGTTGTCACCACCCCGACCACCATTGTCACTTTTATAGCCCGACCACCACACCCCTTTAGTGGTATACCTCCACCACCACCATCACAACCATTCCCTCACCACCATTGTTGACGTCATCACCCACTCTATTATGTCTATTTTTGTCATTATATATGATTATATTATTTTTACATTAAAATTTACCAAATGCTTTTACACTGTTTTTCATACTTACAACACTTTATGAAATACAATTTATCAAATGCTAAACAACTTCATTTTGCAACTGATTATTCTTAAAGCACAACACGAGCATTTTTTACAAAAAAAAAAAAAAAAAAACCAAACAATTCCAAACTGGCCTAACAATCACCCTAAAAAAATAAGAAAACAAACCAAAGAATTGAATGGAGAGCCTTACTAGTAATCTCATCTCTTTTGCTGTTTAATTTTGATCCATTATTACAAGCTATTACATTTTTAATTCTTTCGAATTTAGAATCATGTTGATTCTCTTTAGAATGTTCTACAAAAGGTATATAAAATCAAGTAATCCGTATCATGAATTATATTTTAAATTATAAAAAATGTCGATTATGTGAAATGATACCCATATTTGAATTTTATCGATATTTCGGAATGGAGACTGGAGCATCAAGGTGGTTTGATACTTTGATGATTCTCTATTGTGTACACTTTTCTCTCCGAGGTGAGATATTTTCTCTCCAAGCTAAGAGTCTTTCTCAATGTTTGTGTGAGATTTATAAACCTAAGATTTTCCAATGGTATCGGCCCTAGCTTCGGCTGGGGTTTGTTGTCATGTCCTCTTCTCTTCCATTTCCTTCTTTTTTTCCTTGCCTCTACTGTTAGTTTCACCCAAATTTTAACTCCGGTCTGTCCAATTCCTCTACCCTCGAGGGTATTCCTCTTCCTGGCTCTTCCTTGGTCAGATCTTCAGCCATGTTTCCTGTTGAGATCGTGTGTAGAGTTCTAGTGTTTACACCAGGTAGGGTGTTTCCAACACCACCACTTTCTCTTTGTTGTCTGCCGGTTCTGGCAGTGTCGCTCGTGAGTCTCCACATGCTTCATACTGGTAGTTGGCTTCTCTCGCTCTGTTGCCAACTATCCATTGTTTATGGCTGTGCTCAAGTAGCATATCGAGGTTAGAGGTGGCGTCTGGTGAGGCAATACTCAGCGACGGTGGACATGAAATTGTTTTGATGGGTTGGAAAGTTGATGATGGAGATGGCAGTGGAAGCTTCTCGGCTTCTCGACTACTGTGTAGGATTTTTTGGGCCTTATTGTTTGTTGGGCTCTCTTTCTGTTTGTCCTTATTCTTAAGGCCTTTTTTGTTTGTTAATAGATGTAACTTGGGCCTTTGGTTTGCTTGTAAGTTTGTGTTGGTTGTTTAATAAAAACTCCCTTTCACCCTACTTTGATGATTCTCTAAGAATTTTAATTTTTAATTGCTCATTTGTTTCACACACACTTTGTGTGTAGTTTATTTTTACTTTTGTTTTTAAATTAAGTAGAGAGGACTTTGTCCTCCTTAATCTTTTGTTGGCAGTGGAAGGGGCAACACTTTAGCTTGGTTAATGCGTCTTTCCTTGTAACTCCTTTCGTTGCTCGATTTTATTATGCTTTGTTGTCTGCTTGCCTCGGTGTAGGCTCTCCCTGTTATATTTGACATTTTTGCCCGGGTAATGTATCCCCTAGTTTCCGAAAAAAAAAAAATAGAGAGGAAGAGAGGGAGAAAGGGAGAGATGTTTTTTTTAAATTTTTTTTTTTTTAAATTAGAGATGATTAAATCACTTGTAAGTGAGGCTCAGACAAAAAATAGCAAAATTTTGTTTTGTAAAATTACATTATTGTCCTTAACATTTTTGTTGTGATAGAAGACAAAAATGTCTTTTCACAATCTTTTGGTTGACAAGAAGAGTTCATTAATATGTGTTTAGATAAATCAGATGACAAGTAAATGAGTAAAATATATAGTAAACTATAGTTGTAAAAATGTTTTTAGAAAAAATACTCTCTTAAATTTTTTAAAATTTAATTTGTAGTTTTCAATTTTTTGTTTCCAAGCAGTTCTTTAGTCATGAGCGTAGCCACTTTCAGTAAAAAGAAACTTACATATGAGACCTGAGCATTTTGTTTCATTAGCATATTGATTCAGCCACATATTCTAGCAATAGAAAGAGATTGGTTTCAAATTTTTCGTGTTGTACAAATAACTTGAGGCTGGTTAGTCCACCATTTCCTTACTTCCTTAAACCAAATAAGTTTTTTATTCATTCTTTCTCCCACTCCTATTAGGACAAAGTTTGAAGTTTGATAACTTGCCTTAGTCTTCAATTTATTTGATCCGACAGCCAAAAATTAAGAATGGTCTGTAAAAAGTAAAAAATGGTGTTTAGACAACACATGCCCAATATTTATTGGGTGCATTTATCAAACTGGTGAGTGCATTTAGATGCCCCATGACCATTATATCTTGGGCTAAATGCACTTAAGCCGAATGCTAAAAGCTTTACAAGGCCTCCCTAAATTGGGTGAATTTGGGTTTAACATAAGCCTTACAACATCTCCAAATCTTCGCACTCTATAAATTGCAGTTTTGACGTGTTCATTCACCTTATTGTCCAATTTTAAATAACATAAATCATTATTTGTTCAATTTGCAAATGAGGATTATACACACACACACACATCATGTGGCAAATAAACACATGTCAAATAAGGACATAAGCCAAGTCATTACAAAAGTTTGGCATAAATAGGGTGGACGTATATAAACAATTAATATGTGGGGAATGAGATGGAAAAATAGGGGACTAGGGCTTGTTTGGAAGTACTTTTAAAATGACCGCAAACGTTTTTAAAAAAAATATTTTTGTGCTCTAAAAGCACTTGAAGTGCTTCTTGGAAGAAACATCAGTTTTGTGCTTCTTCCAGGAAACCTGTTATGTGATTCTTTTAGGAAGCACTTCAAGTGTTTTTCTATGATTCACTTGCGTTTTTACTAAGAATTGGTTCCAAAAACGGTTTCAGTTATTTTAAAAGCACTTTCAAACGAGACCTAGAGTTTTAGGCTGATTTATGTTTTGCAAACCAATGTGCACCAAAACGACTGTGTGTTGTGAGATAAAGACACATTTCATAAGTATTTAAATAGTATTATTTGGTCAAGCTGGTAAATATTTATTTTCTTAAGGTAAAACTTAATTTTTCTAGTTCAGTAAATTCGAGTACTGATTAAAAAAAATAAAACTAATGAAAATTGCTTGAAAACTTTGAGTTTTAACGATAAAGACAAAATAAAGGTAAAGTGAATAGTACCAAGTTTGATTTTTTAGTGTAAAAATGTGATTTTTCGTTAAAGTGAACAGTACCGCGGGTTTTTCGTTAAAACTCCCATTAAAAAATGGAAACTTTTTTAGTAATGCCTTACATATCTTCTTACGATTTGCCCTATTCCGTCAAATTGGTGGTTACTTTCCACATAATCAAGTTGAGAGAACTTACGTAAAATGGAAAACTAACTCATAGTTGGTTGAAATTGGTACGTTTTAAAACTTTAGGGTAAGAACTAAATTGAAAGTTTATCGGACAAGTCTATTATATATAAAGTCAATGGAAAAGTGAATAGTGATTTTGGAAAAAAAGTTTTGGACAAAAATGCCCCCAAGACAAAAAACTTTAAAGGCATCCCAAAATAATGCATCAAATACGGCAGAAGCATTTTCATCATTTTAACAGTGCTTTTTTTTTAATAATTTATTTTTTGGTACATTTTTTTTAAATTTTTTATAATTAGTATCTCATAATAGGCTAGTAATAAGGTGATTCAATTTCTCTATTTTTAAACACATTCAAAACATCTTACAAGGTGTGTAATGCCAGTTATAAAAAAAGATCTTTCGCATGCGAATAATAAGGTGATTAAATAAGTTGTCAAATGATTGTTTTTTTTTTAACAAAACAATATTATCTATGTCACATCTCAGTCCCCGCTCCACCGTAGCACGATATTATCCGCTCTAGGCTTACCATTTCCTCACGGTTTTATTTCTGGTAACTCAGCACAAGAACTTCCTAGTGGGTCACCCATCCTGGGAATGCTCTTGCCCAAACTCGTTTCACTTCGGAGTTCATACGGAATCTGAAGCCAGTGAGTTCCCAAAAGGCCTCGTGCTATAAGGTGGGAACATGTACATATAAGGCACATCACCCCCTCTCCGTTGGTTGATGTGAGATGTTACAGTCCACCCCCCTTGGGGGCCCGACGTCATCGTCGGCACACTCGCACCGAACGGCAGAGTGGCTTTTATACCATTTTGTCACATCCTAGTCTTGACTTCACCGTAACACGATATTGTCCGCTTTGGGCCCCGACCACGCCTTCAAAATTTTGTTTCTGGGAACTCAAGCGAGAATTTCCCAGTGGGTCACCCATCAAGGGAATGCTCTCACCCGAACTCGCTTAACTTCGGAGTTCATACAAAATTCGAAGTCAGTGAGTTCCCAAAATGCCTCGTGCTATATGGAAAGGGGTATGTACATATAAGGTACATCACCTCATTTCCGTTGGTCGATGTAGCACGAGGCCTTTTGGAAACTCACTGGCTTTGGATTTCATAGGAACTCCAAAGTTAAACAAGTTTAGGCAAGAGCATTCCCAAGATGGGTGACCCACTGAGAAGTTCTCGTGCCGAGTTCCCAGAAACAAAACCGTGAGGGAATGGTAAGCTTAGAGTGGACAATATCATGCTACGGTAGAGCCAGGATTGGGATGTGACATAATGGTATCAAAGCTACTCTGCCATTCGGTGCGAGTGTGCCGATGAGGACGTCGGGCCCCTAAAGGGGGTGGATTGTAACATCCCACATCGACTAACGGAGATGGGGTGATGTGGCTTATATGTATATGCCCACCTCTATATAGCACCAGGCTTTTTGGAAACTCACTGGCTTCGGGTTCCATCGGAACTCCGAAGTTAAGCGAGTTCGGGCGAGAGCATTCCTAGGATGGGTGACCCACTGGGAAGTTCTCGCGTGAATTTCCAGAAATAAAACCATGAAGGAATGGTAAGCTCAAAGCGAACAATATCATGCTATGGCAGAGTCGAGACTAGGATGTGACAATCTACACTAAGGGGGATGAGGTGGGCTTAACCTTACAGTGAGTCAGCAATAATGTAATTCAATCAGTTGTTTATTAAATATTGTTTTCTCTATTTTTAAACACGTTCAAAACATCTTAAGACACGTGTAATGTCGGTTATAAAAAAGGTCTTTCGCACACAGATAATGTGATTAAATTAATTGTCAAATGATTGTTTAAAAAAAAAACGATATTATCTACACTAAGGGGGATGAGGGTGGGCTTAGCCTCACAATGAGATAGCAATAATGTGATTCAATAAATTATTTATTAAATATTATTTTCTTTATTCTTAATGTAAATTCTATAGAAATCGATTTTATTATGTGTGTTGATGCACAAAATCAGCGAAGACTTTGGTACAACAGAAAGTGTCAGGTTTTATGACCTTCGCTTGGTTGCTTCGGTCACTAGTGAGGATAAGTACGTAAATGAATAGAGACAGAGAAGCAAACACAGGATGTACGTGGTTCACCCAGATTGGCTACGTCCACGGAGTAGAGGAGTTCTTATTAGTAGTGAAGGGCTTACACAAGTACAAAGGATCAAGCTCTCAATTTAGTGAGTTCTTGTGAATGATTTAACATAAATGGCCTTAGGCAATATTGTGGGGGAATGACCCCTATTTATAGAAAAACTTGTAGCTTTGTCACATTGACATGTGTCATGTTATGATTGGTTCTTGATGTTGACACGTGCTGCGCTCTGATTGGCTTCTAATCTTGACACGTGTCGAGTAGTGATTGGCCTCCTGGTCGGAGGGGAACTCTTCTGGGTCCTTGACAGTATAGCGTTGGCCGGTGCTCGGTAGTTTCGGGATTGGTCAAGTATGGTACAAACAGTGCTCCCCTAAGTTCCCGAGTGAGGGAAACTCCTCGGTTGGGGACTTGCAAGATCCAATCCCTTGAGTAATCACGAAACTTCTAAGTACCGAAGTGTGGTCTGATCTTCATCTGCCCTTCTCTGGAAGTACCTTTCCTCCATCCGGGAATGGTGTATTTAGCTGATGTTGACGCACAAGGTAATGTATCAATTTCACTTGAAGCTTAGTTGTAGTTTCGGGCTTAGTCAAGTGTGATACAAACCCTATAGTAGGAGTCCCCCAAGTCGCCGAGCTAGGAGATCTGCCGAAAGAGGTGACAGACAAGGTAAGCAGTCAAACTTCCAAGTAAGCAACCCAGGATCAGAGGTTTGACGTCGGCTTCCGGTTGATTGTTCTCATTCTCCTTGTCTCTCATTCAACTGCCAGGATAAGGAGAAGCAAATGGATAAGAGATGATATGAGATACTTTTGCTTTTGAAGAAGTAACTTTCCACAGGCTTATTCTTGAACTGTGCTGGAGGGTTTTCTGGTGCCCTTCAGAGTATAAGGCCGACTCAAAAATTTGAGGGTCAAAACAAGTCCATCAAATCTAGAGTACGTTCGACCTTGATGATATGGGATACTTTTGCTGTTGACGGAATAATGAATGTGGTATGGAAAGGTGTCGTGCTGTAGTGATCTGTTTCAGCTCACCGTTGAACCTTCTGCTTCAATCTTTTGCATGGCAGAAGTGGTGTGCAACCTTTGCATTTAAATGGTCCTTCAGAACATTCCTTCATAGTGACTCATCCACGCTTGGCAGCTTCAGTGTAAAGAGCCAATATCGGATCAACTGTCATGAGGTATTTGCCGGTGGAATTCGTGACCTTGACAGCAGTTGAGGATGAGTATTCGAGAGCAATGCTAAGTAAGCAACCAGGCAAAGGTTCAAGGCAGTCAGTTCCAAATTGGAGGTTTGATTTCAGGTTCCGACTGACTGCTCTCTTTCTCCTTGTCCTGCAGGTGTGGACAAGGACAAAGACAAAGACAGGGAGAAAGCATGATATGGGATACTCTTGCTTTCGACCCTGATGATATGAGATACTCTTGTTCTTGGTGTGGCTTATTTGCTGAGGTATTATCGGGGGGAAATAAAGCTGAGTATTTCGAGAGGTTATGTTGAGGGTGCCTTTTCGAATGCGAGAAAGGGTTGAGCATTTTTGCAGGTTTGCCTGTCCGTTGAGGAGGGAGGTCAATGTATATAGGGATTTCCCAATAACAAGTAGTAATGCTATTCCTTTACCCTTCTTGGTCACAGCAATGTAGTGGGAGCTGCCAGCTTCACGTGTTTTAATTTTGTCAGAGCACTTTGAAAAAGTGGTATGTGGTATCTGGAAAGCTGATATTACGTGTGGAGATTACAGACAAGCTTTATCTAAGGAAATCTGGCTCTCGAAGTTCTGAGAGTTGTGCCTCTTCGGTTTTCGAACAAGCAATCCCGTCGAGGATCTGACTCTCGAGATTCGGAAAGCGGTGCTACTCCGGTTTTTTAGAAAGTAATTATGTTGGGAGTCTTTTCTCGAATGTGAGTAAAGGTTGGACGTTCTTGCCAACCTGTCTTGCCGCAAAACACGGAGGTCGACACACATAGGGACTTTCCAGTTGTCAAGCAGTGGTGCTGTTCCTTTACCCTTATGGGTAATAGTAGGGTAGCTGGAACTTCGAAATTCTCGTGCCTAAACTTTGTCAGAGATCTTTGACAAAGTTATATGTGGTACCCGAGGAGTTGATGGTGCATATGGAGAGCGGTGATTGATCAGTAAGATTCACGTGCTTTCTACTTCACCAGAAATCTTCGACAGATTGCCCGTAATTTCCGCAAAGCTGATTGTGCATGTGACAGGTGCTGACGAGGCTGCAAAAGCAGGTGCTTCTTCGATTTCTGAGATCGGCCCTCGTGGTCTCTGAGCAGCCCAGCTTTTGAGAAAGCAAACGCCTCTTCGATTTCTGAGATCGGCCCTCGTGGTCTCTGAGCAGCCCAGCTTTTGAGAAAGCAAACGCCTCTTCGATTTCTGAAGCTCCGTCGAGTGCAGATTTTTATAGAGGCTGGCATTAAGTTCCACAGCACACTTGAATCTCTACCAGTAGAAGCTCATTTCTTGCACTTCTAAGATCTTGATTTGTCTGACCTCTTCCTTCTTCAACACATTTGAAAATGTCTGGACCCTCCGACCGTCGTTTTGACTTGAACCTTGGAGAAGAGACAGCCACGCCTTCTCCAGACAACATATGGCGCCCATCCTTCATATCCCCTACTGGTCCTCTTACCGTTGGGGATTCTGTGATGAAGAATGATATGACCGCTGCAGTGGTGGCCAGGAACCTTCTCACTCCCAAAGATAACAGACTACTTTCCAAACGGTCTGATGAGTTGGCTGTTAAGGACTCTCTGGCTCTTAGTGTTCAGTGTGCAGGTTCTGTGTCTAATATGGCCCAACGCCTATTTGCTAGAACCCGCCAAGTTGAATCATTGGCTGCTGAAGTGATGAGTCTCAAACAGGAGATTAGAGGGCTCAAGCATGAGAATAAGCAGTTGCACCGGCTCGCCCATGACTATGCTACAAACATGAAGAGGAAGCTTGACCAGATGAAGGAATCTGATGGTAAGGTTTTACTTGATCATCAGCGGTTTGTGGGTTTGTTCCAAAGGCATTTATTGCCTTCGTCCTCTGGGGCTGTACCTGGTAATGAAGCTTCAAATGATGAACCTCCAATGCCTCCTCCTTCTGGGGTTTTGTCAAGTACTGAGGCTCCGGATAACCACCCTCCGGTGCTTTCTCTTTCTGGGGCTCTACCGACTGCTGAGACTTCCCCTAAGCAACCTTTGTGAAGGCTCCCTTTTGTTTGTTTATTTTGACTCATGTATATGTACATATTTGTGGCTTATCGAAAATATTAATAAATAAGCTTTGCTTCATTTCAACATATTGTGTTAAATACACCAAAGCCTTCTTCATAAAGTTCTTTGAATTTTTGCTTTTGTTGAAACCTGTATTGTTGAAGCTTTGTGAGTGAAGCATGTAGTTTGAGGTAGTGTTCCCTTAATTTCCCGAGTGAGGAAAACTTCTCGGTTGGAGACTTGAAAAATCCAAGTCACTGAGTAGTCACGAACTTTTGAGTACCAAGGCGTAGTAGCATATGGTGGGAGTCCCCCAAGTCTCTAGTCGAGGGAGTTGACGAATGAGGTGTCTTGCTAATAGTCCATGTCGTAAGTACCAAAACTTCATTCTTTTGTTTTCTAAGTGGTAGCCCCGGACTTTTTCTTCATATATTTTGTTTATGAAGGTTTCTAGGCCCGAATAAGTGGAATTGCAGAAGGTGTAACGGTTGGTAGCTGTTTCATGGAAAGCCATTTGACTACGATAGTCTTGCACATGATGACTATAGGGAGATACACACACATACTGCTATGATAGAGGGTGTAACCGTTGGTGCATTACAATCATAATGGAAGCATCACAATGATGGAAGCATCACAATGATGAAAGCATCATAATGATGAAAACACCATAATGATGAAACATCATAATGATGTTTCTTTGGTGGAATTGGTTTTCATTTCCCCTAACAACCTGAATTGGTTTTCAATATAAGACCATCAGCTGTAGCTCGAATCACAAAGTTGTCTTCATGAAAGTTGTTCTTTAATTCCTTAACTACAACATATCCAAATTTGAGAGCCATCAGATCAGTACAACTCTAGAAATTCAGGTACGACGAGTGATTGTTCATCATTTGTCTGTCAACACGTCAGACCTGTTGTGAGCTTCAAAAACTCCATTTTCTCTTGCTTAGATCAACATACTTTCTTCATAGAAGTTGTTCCTTAACTTGTGAACTACAACATATCCAAAATTGAGATCCCTCGGAGCTGTATAACTCAAGAAATTCAGGTATGATGAATGACTGGTTATTATTTTTCTGTCAACCCGTCAGATTTGTTGTGAGCTTCGAAACTCCATTTTCTATTGTTCAGATCAGCATGCTTTCTTCATTGAAGTTGTTCCTCATCGTCTCTTTCATAACATATCAAAAATTCAGAATGAACTAATGGTTAAATATTTCCAGATCTTCGAAACATCACAGCAGCTTCGAAATCTGCAAGAATCCGACTGTCATGCTTGGAGCTTCAACACTTTAATTTCCGTGGCTCAAACAGAAATGGTTCCTTCTTGAAAGTTGTTCATCTGCTCAAGAACTAGAGGGTGTCCAAAATTCAGCTCCATTGGAGAAAAGCAGCAGCTGCAAAATTTTGATAGAGAAAAGGAGGCGAAGCTTTGTTGGATTTCTAGGCTGGGGAAGATTCCAGTTTTTGTAGCAACTTCAGTACTGGTGAATTGCTTGTATTTTTGTCCATAACTAAATTTTGGACTTTGAATTATTATTTGATCTATCATAATATGTTTGGGAACATATATAAGTGAATAAATAAGAAGGAAAATTTTGGGCCCTTGTGGGTGTAAAACAAAAAATGTTTATGTTGACCCAAGTGTTTTTGTACAAGTTCAAGGGCATCTTGGGTTTTGTGAACAAAATTTGTTTATTTGGAGCAAGGTTTTGTGTTGAAGCTTTGTAGGTGAAGCTTTGGAGGTGAAGCTGTTTTTTAGGTGAAGCTTTGTAGGTGAAGCTTTTTTAAGGGAAGCTTTTCGGGTGAAGGTTTTTTTGGTGAAGCTTTGTGGGTGAAGCTTTTTAGGTGAAGCTTTGTGGGTGAAGCTTTTTTAGGTGAAGCTGTTTGGGTGAAGCTTTTTGGAGGTGAAGTTTTTTTGGGTGAAGCTTTTTTAGGTGAAGCTGTTTGGGTGAAGCTTTTTGGAGGTGAAGTTTTTTTGGGTGAAGCTTTTTTAGGTGAAGCTTTTTGGGTGAAACTTTTTGGATGAAGCTGTTTGGGTGAAGTTTTTGGAGGTGAAGCTTTTCGGGTGAAGCTTTTGGAGGTGAAGCTTTTCGGGTGAAGCTTTTTGGATGAAGCTGTTTTTTTTTTTTTTTTTTTTTTTTTTTTGGCGCTTGACACGGTCTTCATTTGCTTGTTTTGTAGTGACTGTGGAAGACGGATTGCTTTCTGATTGAGAAGGGTTCCGGCATCGCTTTGCACCATCTTCATGTGGGTAACATAGGAACTTCCTTATGTTTTGATCATGCATGTAGTGATAGAATTTGTTTCTTTTTATTGTAGATGTCAGAGCCTGGAAGTTCTAGTGATGAGGGCTCTTCTAGCTTTAGCTCTAAGTCTGAGTCTGCAATGTCGGAGTCTTCAGGGTCTTTGTTAGAGTCCTGTACTAGAGAAACATTGGATGATCTTCCCAACCGTCGAACTTTAGCTATTGCTAGTTCTTCCTCCATGGCGTTGGGTGAGGGGGTTGTTTTTTATGCCATACCCATAGTTCGCTCTGAGTTCACAGTAGACCATCTAAAGAATAACTTGTTAAATAATGAGAAGCAGGTTGAGGTGCTAAGGCAGTCATGTAATATCCCTCGTAGTGTAGGGATACGTTTGGTACATGATGAAGAATGGCCTTCTGAGCCTCCCCAGGGTCATGTTATGTTCTACACCCAGATATTACTGACTTTAGGGGTGAGACTACCTTTACATCCGTGGTTGCAAAAGATGTTATCTTTGATCGGATATGCACCTGGGCAACTCAATCCTGGTTTCTGGGATACTTTGATTGGATTTTATATCATTTGGATGGAGTGTGGGTTGTGTGAGCCTTCCTTCCATCAGTGGCGTTACTGTTACAAGATGCGCCCAGCAAAATCATGCACCGGTTATGCCGAGTGTGCATGTCGGAGTGAGAGAGAGCGTATTGTGTATGGTAAGAAAAAATCATACTACACATGGAAAAACCGTTGGTGCTTTCTGTATAATGATTGGGAGTATGATAAGGGTGTCACGCCTGAGCGACGTGTGCTTACTCACTTCCAGACTGTAGGTTGTAACGTATCAACCGTTCGTACTATTTGCTATTTGTTGTGGTCTTTTCTTGCTTCTAACACTTTGCTTCATGTAGTGACGCGGGGCACCATCCAACTGTTTGGGCAGGAGCTATCTGACATAGAGAAGGTGTTGAGGGTGCCCAAAGAGGATAGACACTTAAGCAAGCTACGACCCTTATTTCGTCGGTACGGTTTCCAACCCTTAGTTTCCGAGAGCCAGGGACGATCGAGTAAGTTGTATCCTTCATGTAAACTTAGCTCAATTCCTTACTTTATTTGGAAAGTTGTATTTCTTATTTTGATTTTCCTTATGCAGTGGAGAAGGTAAGCAAGAAAACAGGGACTAGCACCCATAAAAGGAAAGCACCAGTGTTAGTTCCTTCGGAAGACATCCTACCGCATAAGAAAATTCATAAGTTCCGAGGGGAACCATCCGTTAGACCTAAGTCCCAAGATAGGGTCCTTAAGGGGCCTGCCTTTAGGAAGACTGGAGTCGAGGCCGTTGAAAATGCTGTTGCCGTAGTTGTAGGAGAAGGGAGCCGACTGTTGCCTCCTCCTCTTACTATGGAGCACACTATCCAGGAAAATGATCCCGGTTCCCGCCATGAGGGGAAAGGCAAGGAAAGAGCTGGCAGTGTCCCGTGGAAGGACTTGAGGGTTGCCACGCGGCCAAAGGATTTTGGGGATATCAACAATTGCTTGGCAGGGCGTCGATTCGCCTTCGATGAGCTCGGAGAGCCCTTAGCTAAGGATGAATCGGATTGCGACCGGATGTTGAAGCTGTCTTCATATGTGAGTGTTACTTTGTCATTTCCTTACTTTTTCCTCTTTATTATCATTATTTAGGTAGTGATGATCGTCTTTCCATGCAGGTCATGGCCGAGTATCACGACAGACTGCAAGAGGTTGAGCGGTACAAGGCAAAACTGAAGGAGAATAAGCAGCTTGTGGACGAGGCCCGAAGGAATAAGGGACTTTTGACTCAGGCTCTCCAACTGAAGGACGAAACCATGGAGAGCTTGAAAAGGCGAAATGGTGAGAACCTAAGGCTTAAGAAATTGTTTGAGGCAACTAAAAAACAGTTGGAGGTGGCTACCTTGGAGGTATCCAAGGTTAGGGGAGAATTGGATGGTGCCTTAGTTGAGATTTCTGAACTGGAGAAGAGCATTCCAACTGAAAGGGAGGCTGCTGTGCAAGAATACTTAAGTTCTTCGACCTTTCATCTTGCTATTAAACCCCACTGTGCTCAAGAAGCTCGCTTTGAAAAAAGGAAATGGATGGCCGTCCTTGATCGTTATGATGATGGGAGCATTCTTCGAAAATACCACGAAGATATAGATGAGCATCATCGAAAGGGCGAGACATTTGTCCTTGCAGTTGATCCTAGCAGCGAAGATGAGTCTGATAATGAAGGTAGTGCTGATGCACAGACTCAGCATGGTGAAGAGGATCTTGGGGATGCAGAGGATGATGGTAGGACGCGGAGTGATACTGCCAGGGGTTCGGCTTCAGATGAGAATGAATAACAGTGTCTTTACTATCTGCATGTATTCTGGATGTAGTAGTCTGATGTGTGTATAACATGTGCCCATGTTATAAGCTTGAGAGTTTTGGATTTTAGGTGTTTATGAGTGTTTGCACTATTATTAATGCATGTTTGGCTATGTATGAATAGATCTATTGTTTGGATATAAGCCCTTGTTTGGTTGTTCCTTTCTTTGTATAGTCTTGTCGACACATACTTAGATTTTGTTTCGTGTTGGATATATCTGCTTTGAGGTTTCAACACTTGAGTGTTCCATTGCTAGGAATGTAAAAGAGTGAGGGCTGAGTTGGCTAAATTACCTCTTTATTGAATTCATTGCCAAATGGCCTTCATTACATAGGATGCCGAACGGCTATAGCTCAACACTTGTACATCGTGAGTCTATTTGTAGTAGTACTTCAAGTGATCAGCGTTCCATGGATGGCCAAGGGTCTTGCCATCGGAGCTTCTAAGTGTGTAAGAGCCAGGGCGACTGATGCCAATGACTTCATACGGTCCATCCCAGTTTGGACTAAGTGTGCCTTCACTCGGGACTCTGTCGCAGAGTAATCTTTTCTTTAAGACCCAGTCTCCTATTTTGAAAGAACGAGGCTTGACCCTAGAGTCATAATAGTTGGAGATGCGCTGCTTGTAGGCGACATTCCTCAAGTGAGCTTGGTTTCTGTGTTCCTCGACTAAATCCAAGTTGAGGGTGAGTTGTTTGTCATTTTCACTTTGAATGTAGTTCTGGACTCGGAATGTTGCTTGCTCGAGCTCAACAGGGACAACCGCCTCTGTGCCAAAGGCAAGTGAGAATGGAGTTTCTCCTGTTGAAGTCCGATATGAAGTGCGATATGACCAAAGAACTTGGGGTACAAATTCTGGCCAACAGCCTTTAGCTTTGTCTAAGCTGGTTTTCAAAGTGCGCTTGATTATTTTGTTGATGGCCTCAACTTGTCCATTAGACTGGGGATGAGCTGGAGAGGCAAAGCATAAGTTGATGTTGAACTTAGAGCAGAACAACCTGAACTTCTTGTTGTCAAACTGTCGCCCATTGTCAGTGACTATCGCATTGGGAATGCCGAATCTACAAAGGATGTTCTTCCACACGAAGTCTTCTATCTTTGCCTCAGTAATGGTTGCCAAGGGTTCTACTTCGGCCCATTTTGTGAAGTAGTCCACTGCAACGACTGCGTAACAGACTTTGCCCTTCCCTGCCGGCATTGGGCCGATCAAATCAAGTCCCCACTGGGCGAAGGGCCAAGGGCTGATCATAGGAGTAAGAGGCTCTGGAGGGGAATGAGGAATAGTTGCATATCGTTGACATTTGTCACATGAGCGGGATACTTTGATGGCATCCTGGTGGAGTGTTGGCCAGTAATATCCTTGGCGAAAAGTCTTGTGTGCTAGGGACCGAGATCCAGCATGATCTCCACAGACTCCCTCATGTATTTCCCGAAGGACGATTTCCGCCTCGGCAGGCGTAAGACACCTTAAGTATGGCAGGCTAAAACCTCGCTTATAGAGTTGATCATTGATGATCAGGTAGCGGGTAGACTTGTATCGAATTTGCTTAGCCTGGACTTTATCATTTGGGAGGGTGCCATGAGCAAGGAAATTATAGATCGGGGTGATCCAACTATCCCCCTGTTGTAAGTTGCATACTTCTGCGGCCATGGTGCTTGGTGTTGCCAACAGTTCGACATGAATTTTTCTTCCAATCTTGTCTTCCACAGCCGAGGCGAGGCGAGCCAGGGCGTCTGCATGACTGTTTGCCGCTCGAGGAACTTGGGTGATCTGGTAGTGGAAGTGCTTGAGCAAAAGTTGTGTTTGCGCAAGATATGCTGCCATGGAGCTGTCCTTAGCATCAAAGTTGTTGGTAACCTGGTTGACCACCAATTGGGAGTCACTGAAAATATCAATTTGTTTAACCCCGAGGTGTTTGGCCAAACGTAATCCTGCTAGAAGGGCTTCATACTCGGCCTCATTATTTGATGCCTTGAATTTGAAACGAAGAGCATACTCCATTGCTACTTTGTCGGGTGTAGTCAAGACTAGTCCCGCTCCACAGCCCTGTTGGTTGGATGAGCCATTAACATACAGACTCCATGCTGGGGTTGTTGGTTCTATCTTCTGAGCTTCCGGGGGTAATGAAGCCACTGCTTCAGGTGTAGAAGCAATGTCAACCGGATATGTGAAGTCGGCAATGAAGTCTGCCACTGCTTGGCCCTTCTCAGCTGGCTTTGGTTGGTAGGAGATGTCAAACTCACCCAACGCTATTGCCCATTTGATCATTCGCCCTGAAGTGTCAGGACTTTGGAGTATCTGTCGAAGAGGATAATTGGTAAGCACGATGATGGAGTGCGCTTGGAAGTAAGGGCGGAGTTTTCGAGCAGACATGACCAATGCCAGAGCCAATTTCTCAATGTTAGAGTACCGTGTCTCCGCATCTTGTAAGGCTTTGCTAGCGTAGTAGACAGGTCGCTCAATATTCCCATCCTTTCGAATGAGAACGGAACTTACGGCTGAAGCTGATACCGATAGGTAGATAATGAGAATGTCTCCTACCTCGGGCTTGGAGAGTAGAGGGGCTTTACTCATGTACTCCTTGAGGTTTTTGAATGCCTCGGCACATTCATCAGTCCATGTAATGTACTTCCTACTTCCCTTAAGTGCTTTAAAAAAGGGAGCACATTTGTCTGTGGCCTTAGAAATGAACCTGGTTAAGGCTGCCACCTTGCCAGTAAGGCTCTGGATGTCCTTTGAAGTTACCGGTTCCTTCATGTCGAGGATTGCTTTGATCTTCTCGGGATTAGCTTCAATGCCTCGTTGGCTAATCATGAAACCTAAGAATTTGCCAGAGCCTACGCCGAAGGCACATTTGTTGGGGTTTAACCTCATTCGATACCTCTTCAAAATAGTGAAAGTTTCAGATAGGTTGGTGATGTGTTGGTCAGCATGTTTGCTCTTGACTAACATATCATCAACGTAAACTTCCATGCTCTTCCCAATCTGCTCGGCGAACATTGAGTTGACTAGTCTCTGATAAGTCGCTCCTGCATTCTTTAGGCCGAAAGGCATGACTTTATAGCAGTATAGTCCTCTGTCGGTAGTGAAGGCTGTGTGTTCTTGATCCGAAGGGTTCATGAGGATTTGGTTGTATCCTGAGTAAGCATCCATGAAGCTCAGGAGTTCACACCTGGCCGTAGAGTCTATAAGTCTGTCAATAAGAGGAAGAGGGAAGCTATCTTTCGGACACCCTTTGTTTAGGTCGGTGTAGTCAACACACATTCTCCACAAGACCTTTTGAAGCAAAAGACTTTCTTTGGTAGGATTTTTCTTAACAAGGACCACATTTGCTACCCATGTCGGGTAATTGACTTCGCGGACAAAGCCTATGCCTTTGATTTTTTCAACTTCTGCTTTCATTGCCTCGTATCGTTCAGCGTCATAAGATCTTCGCTTCTGTCTCACCGGCTTGATCTTGGGATCAATACTCAAACGATGACAGATGACATCGGGAGAGATGCCTGGCATGTCCTCGTATGACCAGGCGAAGACTTCAGTGTTCTCTTTCAAAAAAGATATCAATGCTAACCGAAGGGGTGGTGACAATGTGGTGCCAATCTTCACCATGCGATCTGGATAATCTCTTGAGATAGGTACCTTCTCCAACTCTTCAGCAGGTTGGGCTTGCTGGGTGAAAGAGTCATCTCGAGGATCATCGGGTTGATTGTTGCTATCAGGAAGATCTAAGTTCGCTTCATCTAGGCTGGTCTTTGTGACTTGGTCATGTACAGACAGGGTTTCCTTGGGTCCGGGCAAGTGTTGTTGCTTAACTGAAGTGTTGTAACATGATCGTGCACTAAGCTGATCTCCTCTGATGTAGCCGTTGCCATGGGGGGTTGGAAATTTCATCAACAGCATATGCGTGGATACCATAGCCTTGAGATCATTGATGCCTGTGCGCCCAAAGATGACATTGTATGCCGTTGGGCAGTCAACCACTAGGAAGTTAGTGGTAATGGTAGCCGTGTAAGGGCCTGTACCAATAGTAAAGGGTAAATGTATGCTCCCTAAGGGTTGCACGATATCACCGGAGAAGCTTATCAGAGGAGAAATCGAGCGATCGAGCAAGTGTTCAGCTACACTGAGTGCCCTGAAAGCTTCGGCAAACATGATATTGACCGAAGCCCCTGTGTCTACGAGGATTCGTCGAACATCAAAGTTGGCTATGTGAGCCTCCACGATCAATGGGTCGTTATGAGGGTAGATGATGCCTCTTTCTTCCTCAGGGTAGAAACATATCGGATCCCAGTTAGGCTTTTGATACTTCCCTCCCCTGATGTCTTCCACGTGAAACACTTGGTGACTAGGCCTCAGAATTCGTTCACTGTTTTTCAAGGCCCTATTGGAAGATTCAAATATGGGTGTGCCGCCGCTTATGGAATATATGACATTCACCTGGCGTTGGTTACGGTTATCCCTTTGAGGGTGAAGGAGGAATTGATCAATTTTTCCTTCTCGTGCCAAAGCTTCAATACGATCACGGAGGATGATACATTTCTCGCTATCATGGCCGTTATGCTCATGGTAGCAACAAAACATGCCCGCGTTATTCGGGGGCGTGTAATCTGGGTGCCTCGGCTTTGGCTTTGGTATCAGGTGAGCTATACTGGGGTAAATGGCCGCGCATGTGGCATTCAAGGGCGTGTATGTCTCATACCTTGGGGTAGGGGGTATCTTGACGCGGGTTTGACCCACTGCATTGACTGCCTGGGGGCGAGCGTTATTGTGGCGATACCCTTGGTTATCGGGATAGTGTCCCTTACTCTTTTTACTGAAATGAGAGTGGTGAGGATGGAAATCCTTCCTCTTGCCTTGAAATTGATATGTCTGTTGATTCGGCGAAGCATTATGCAAGGCATGGGGAGGTGCCACTGCTGTTTGGAAAGTCGAGGTCTTCTCATTTAGGTGAGTTTGGCTTCCACCTCCCACTTGTTGATAAAGGATGGTTGTAGGGGGTTTCTCCTGATATGTCTTTGCCTCGGCGGAGGCATGGTTATAAGCCTGCGCCATCACCTCAGAGTAAGTCTTCCAAGTATTGGCATTGATCATGTATTTAAAGAAACAATCACGTAGGCCTGCCGTGAAGGCTTTGAGGGCAGTCTTGTCGTCTGCCTCGGCACACCGGGAGTATTCATGGCTGAAGCGGCCAGCATACATACGTAATGACTCGTCTGGCTTCTGGCGGATAGTGTACAAGTCATCTGCAGAGTGCAAGCGATCGGTTTGGAAAATGTGTTGGGAAACAAATAGTTTCCTCAATTCCTCAAATGAGTCTACCGTCTCAGGTGTAAGACGACAATACCAATTTAGAGCTCCACTAGAGAGGGTGGAGGGGAAGAGAAGACATCGTTCTTCGTCGGTGTGCATCCGGTATGCCATGGTGGACTCAAAGAGGTTAAGGTGCTCAATCGGGTCCTCTTTTCCAGTATAAAGTTGCAAGCCAAGCTTTTGCTTTGTCTTCGCTTGAAGGGGGGTGTTGAGGATCCTCCTTGTAAGAGGGCTAGGCCTGGGTTGGTTCCAGTCAGGTATTTCAGCCTGACGTTCAGCC
Source organism: Malus sylvestris (assembly GCF_916048215.2). Taxonomy (NCBI): domain Eukaryota; kingdom Viridiplantae; phylum Streptophyta; class Magnoliopsida; order Rosales; family Rosaceae; genus Malus; species Malus sylvestris. The sequence continues at coordinate 2,200,817 of NC_062264.1, read as the reverse complement.
TTCAACTTGTTTACTTCCTCAAGAATTTGTAGGACAAGGGGGTCCTGAGCGGAGTTATGTGTCACTGGAGCTTTCTTTCGTAAATCTCCATCTCCTATTGGAGTTAGGAACGTTTGATCAAGGGCATGTGATTTTTCCCTGGACTCGCTGTACTGGCTTCCAGGGTATGTCTGTCGGAACACCTCTGAGTCCCCTGTACCCTCATGTCTCTCTGGGACTTGTTGCCCCTTCCCCAAATTGGTGGCCGGCTTGGGCCGTGGCAGGGGACCGAGTCTCTCAGAAATCCTTGGGTCATTAATCTTTGAGCTTATATGGATGGAATTCTCTCGACGTTGCTTCAGGAAATCCCGACAATCGCGAAAGACGGCTTTCGATCCTTCTGCCCCTTCAGCAAAGAGGTGTCTCCCTCCACTTCTCATGGTTCGGGTCGAAGCAACTGGGTTAAGAGAAGCCTCATGTTGACTATCAAGTCGAGGGGTAATCTGTTCCCTATCAGGGATATCTATGTCGAATGCATGTGACCCTCCATGTTGGAGGGCACCCAGTTGATGGTTGACTTTTACGGGGGCAACAATCTCGCGTGTCTGAGCTTGCCTAGCTTCGTGGAGTGTCTCGAAGAGCTTCTCATATTGCTCCTGGAGGACCTCATTCCTCATTGCTATCTTGTTGTTCTGAGCTTCCAACTCATCGACTTTAGCTTGAAGAAGAACTCGTTTTCCTTCCTTCTTTCGTTGTTTCGCACTATGTGCAAGGGGGGTGTCATTCTGTGTGCTGTGGCTTCCTTCGCTTCCCATGTTGGAGAGGGATGCCTGATCAAAAGAAAGTGTACGAATGATAGAAACCAGCTTGACACAGCTGAAGAGAGTAGGAAAAAGTGTCGTTTCCCACAGACGGCGCCAAATGTTGATGCACAAAATCAGCGAAGACTTTGGTACAACAGAAAGTGTCAGGTTTTATGACCTTCGCTTGGTTGCTTCGGTCACTAGTGAGGATAAGTACGTAAATGAATAGAGACAGAGAAGCAAACACAGGATGTACGTGGTTCACCCAGATTGGCTACGTCCACGGAGTAGAGGAGTTCTTATTAGTAGTGAAGGGCTTACACAAGTACAAAGGATCAAGCTCTCAATTTAGTGAGTTCTTGTGAATGATTTAACATAAATGGCCTTAGGCAATATTGTGGGGGAATGACCCCTATTTATAGAAAAACTTGTAGCTTTGTCACATTGACATGTGTCATGTTATGATTGGTTCTTGATGTTGACACGTGCTGCGCTCTGATTGGCTTCTAATCTTGACACGTGTCGAGTAGTGATTGGCCTCCTGGTCGGAGGGGAACTCTTCTGGGTCCTTGACAGTATAGCGTTGGCCGGTGCTCGGTAGTTTCGGGATTGGTCAAGTATGGTACAAACAATGTGAATTTAGTTGCTTTAAGTGGTTTATCAGAGGTTTCTTCTAGCATGATTTGAAATTATTCATTTACTTCAAATATTTGACTTTTCTTTTGTCAATTTACCCATATAAATACATTTAAAACATGTAAGTCACGCGTAACACGCCGTGATTCAAAAAATGCCTAGTTTATTTGTCTTTTGTTTTTTTTGGAAATTGTTATTGGTACTTCAAAAATCTCATTGTGCACTCTAAATTTTCTATAATTAGAAAGAAAAATACACTTGTGAGGAGTGTAGAATGAGATTTTTAGAATGCTAATAATAATTTTTTTTTTTTTTATACAATGACATTTACACTAAAAAGTAGAAGAATAAATTAGTATCAAAATTTTTATTTACAAGATTCAAGCTTATGACTTCTTATTTACAACTAAAGCAAATTATCTATTCTAAAATTGAAGGGAGGACGGCACTGTAGCTGCCTCATTCTTTGCCACTCGATTTCACCCTATTTACAACAATACCGGCCGAATTGCATGGGTTGGGAGGGTAATTCTCAAAATTTCAGAGGGTAATTTTGTCCATATGGCTTATCAGGGAGCCACTCGATTTCACGCTATTTACAACAAAACTGTGAGGTTTAGGCTGGTATTGGGGTTGCGTTGGAAGGGCAGTTTTGTCCTGTGCGTTTAAGACGGATTGGGGTGGGTTTAGGTTTGCTGTCATTCAGTGAGGGTTTCGGGGATGGGAGGCCATGCCTCCGAGAGAGAGAGAGAGAGAGAGAGAGAGAGAGAGAGAGGGATGAGTGGGGATCTCAGCGCCATTGCTGCAGATCCTTGATTACATGAGTGGGAGAGATGTTTGGAGATTTTTTTTCCCACTTTTTGAGGGACGGATGGACAGGGAGAGAAAGAGAAAGGGAGGGCAGAGAGCATGCTGTGTGTTTTTTGGGGTTAACGGGTTACCCCACGGGGTTGGTGAGCAGAAGATGTCTGAGGGAGGTATGGGAGAGGAGAGGGTTTTCGCTTTTGTCCTCTGATTCAACAGGTAAAACACTGTTCAGAAATCATTGTTTATTGTTTGTTTCCCATTTGCTTTGTTAAAACTATGATTGACATTTTTTTGTTTCAGTAAAATTGTAATGGATGTTTATAGCCTATTTAGTTGGGTGTTATGAGGATATGTCTGTTTAGTGCACTATTTTGTACACTGTTAGAGTTAGGTTTGTGTCTTTTAAACTTAGGGTGTTGCACTGTGCTCATTTCTGTTTTCTTAGTGCTTTGCTGCTGCTTCCTTCTCAACAAGTCGAATTCAGGTTCCTTTTCTACTTTTCATCCTTTGAATATCCCTCTATTGCTAGGTTGTTTCTCCATTTTTTGTTGCTTCTCTATTTGTGTGATAAGGGTGTTAGAAGGCTGTTTTATTTATTGTTTTGCTCCTCTGTTGCTAGGTAGTATAATTTTGAAACAAGTTTCTTCTCTGTGTGTTCAAATGCATCATTGTTTTTCGTTCTTCGGTTTTCTTTGTCACCATTTGCTATCTTCTGATCATTGATAGTTTAATAGCACTTGGGGATTCAGCACAATTAAATTATCTACTCTATTTATTTCTACTAAGCAATATTTCTTTGCCGAGTAATATAGTTGTCCGTTTCTCTATTTTTATTATTTTATCTGAGTAAGAACTCATAAGTTGCCTATGTTTGAATGAGTAATTCTCTTTTAACTCAAGAAGTAATCTTAGTGGTTAAGACAGGTTAACATGTAAATGTGAATGAGTAATAGGTTTGCTCTTATGATCCAATCATGCAATTTATAGAGGATGTTCGTCATACAATAGATCAAATTGAATAGGTTTGGCAGTCAAGGCAGTTATAGGTGTTGAGGGAAGATGTTACTGATTCATCAGTACGTGTTAAGCTCACCACAAACAAGAGTGAGAGGAATGCTCATAGCTTTGGACTTATTGAATTGTTTTCCTTTAGGTTTGAAAAGAGATATAGTTGATGTGCTAATTTCTATGTTTATTCTTGCTTTGCTGCTGTTTTCTTCTCAACAAGTCAAATTGAGGTTGCACTGTGCTCATTTATGTGTTTCTTCATGCTTTGCTACTGTTTCTAATATGATTTAGCTAATGCAAAACCTTTATATTGATTCCCATTGACCTTTATTTCATATTGTTTCCCTCTTTAATTTTAGGTCAATGCAGCAAGAAGGGCAGGAGCTCATGGTGTAATTGTTGGACACGCTTCGTGTAATGCGTATGTAATATGATAATTTGGATTTTGTTTTTTCCTTTTGGTAAATTCCTGCAAGAACTTTCAAATTTGGTTATACTGTACATAGTTCAGGTCTCTATGTTATGACCCTTATATTTTTGTTTCATTTTTGTGTATGCGTGAACATGTAATTCTAGCCCTTCGAGTAAAACTAGAACTCATTCAGTAGAGTTTTAGTTTATTATCAAAGAATCAAATGAAATCTTCATGTGAAAACAAGCGATTAAATAGAAGACCAAAACGTGAAAGAATAAAATTAGGGATACCTGATTTCTGTGAAATTTGAGCAGAGTGTTTGCAGGTGGGAAAAATGAAACCACTTAGGTTGAGCTTTTTTGGTCTAAGAGTCTTATCCAATAAAAGAACACATTTTCCCTCCACTATTAATTAGCTTACAACATCTCTCATCATATGTAAGTCTGTCTGCTGCCCTTGAACCAAATGCGTCTTGCATTGCCAAGTAAGAAATTTACTGGAAAGTGAAAAATCAAGAGCACATTTTGTCTGTAGTTTATGAAGCACGAGTACATTTTGTTTGGCATGATCCAATGTGGTTGGCGCAGATTTGCCTCCCTATTGCAGAAAATCCGTACTTAACAATGTCATTGTACCTTGAGTTAAAATAAAATTGTAGATTTGGATAATCACGTAGTAGAAATGGAAAAAGAAAAGGCATCGGAAAGAGAGAGTGACAGTGAGAGAAAGAGAGAGTGGTTGTCCGATTAATAGGGAGAGAAACAGAGAGGGAGGGGTTGGGATGGTGAGCAGAGCCGAGTAAATTCCCTCAGTCTATGAATCACTCTGGATCGTCCGTTCCCTTTTGCGTGTCGGATGAGTGGCTGGATTTCGAAAGCTAAGTTACATTTTTTATTAGATTCTTTGATGTTAGCATAGATTGTCATCATTTAAGCCTTTTTGCTGTGAATTATTTCCTGATTTTGTTGAACTGTTAGGTCAGGTTTTGGGGTTCCTTTATTTGTTTCGTTTTTTGTCATTTTCTCTCATTTTGGGGATGCATTTCTCTGTTTTGTGTACTGTTCTTTGTTTTAAGGTCAGTTTTTATTTTTTTTGGGTTTTTTTTGTGGATTTTCAGTTCGTTGATATATGACTCTGTGTTTAGATTTTCGTTCGTGAATGATTAAATGGGTATTGGGTTTTGGTGGTTGAGAATATGTTTTTTTTTCCTGCTTATGCTTCTTGCTCATTTTCCTGGGATTTTTTGTTTTGAGTTGTAAGGGTAAAGAGAACACTGAAATCTCAGGTCAAATGGGTATTGGGTTTTGATGGTTGAAAATATGATTTTTTTCTGCTTAAGCTTCTTGCTCATTTTTCTGCGATTTTTGTTTTTCGGTTGCAAGGGTAAAGAGAATACCAAAATCTTAGAAATCGGTATAGGCATTTGTATTAATGCATTTCTATTGTCGTTGGTTTGCAGGATAGGTGCATTGAGACCTAAAAATATTTGCGTGAACTTCATAAATTTTTCTGAGGCTCCAAACGTTGAAGGGTAAGTGTTTTTGAGCTAAGTTCAAATTTTAATTCGGTTCTCCACTGTTAGCATAGATTGTCATAATTTCTTCCCTTTTGCTGTGAATTATTTCCGGATTTTGTTGTGCTATTAGGTCAGGTTTTGGGGGTTCTTTTTTGCTGTGAATTATTTACTTTCTGTCTGAATTTAGCATGTTTGAGAGTTGCTAATGGATTTACTATGTTTCAGAATTTTGGATCGTTGGAGTGAAAACTTGGTTCTTTGCCATTTGGAGGTATATAGTCATACACTTTTTTTAGTTCTTAGCTTAATCAATGAAACATGCTTATTTATATTTTCTTCTCTATGAAAAAGTGAATTAGACCTCAATTTCTTTCAGGCTTCTCTAATTTCTGTGATCTTTGGTACGATGGTTTTAAATTTTTAATTGTGGAAATGGGGTCGAATTGATTATGATATTAATTTAGCCCAGAAAGATTGAAGACTCTGTTTATGCTTGCAAGTTTGGTTTTTGAGAGGGTTTTTGGTCAGAGAATTAATTTTGTGTTTATGGTTCATGTTGCCAATTTTGTTTTGTTTCCGGGTGATATATATATGGCTTCATAACCAAAGAGTGATAACTTCGAGTTTCTAAAAGTTTTGATGTGTTTTGTGTCCTAACGTTCACACAAGTTCTCGCTAAGATCTTTTGGTTTCTGGCTAATTTAGTTTTTCGCCATTGAATTGTAGGATTAAAGGGTTTAGGGTTTAGAGTACTTGCTATTTGTCTAGAGATAGAAGTATACAGTCTGACTGCAAATGGGTGATTAATTTATAGTTATTATAAATTAAAGGGTAGTCTAACTATACTCCCTTCACTTTTTCTTTTGCTTTGTCGAATATTCCATATTAGTCCCTGTATTTTTTTTCAGACATTGCCTCTTTAAGTTTTTAAAACTGTTTCAGTGTGGTCTATCAATCCAGATTTATACTAACATGAATGAAAGTTGCTCACATGCTTACCATGTTAACTCATATCCATGTGGTACTATTGTCCTGCTCATTTGACGACTTTATGGGTAGTGGATGTAGGTTGCATGACATTACTGTTCAATTATAGCTTTGGTCGAGGGCCCTTGCAATTTACTCAACATTTCACCTAGGCCTTGAGCTTTCGTATTCTTCGCTGAACCAAATTAGTTGTGTTGGATTCAACATATTCCTAATTTTTTTTTGTTTTATTTTTTGGTGTGTCTTTGATCATTTAGTTGAAATTTCATTAGATTTCGTCTTTAAATTTGAAAGTGTTAGGGTTGCTAATGGATTTACTTTTTGCAAATTTAAGAAATTTGGATCGTTGGAGGAAGAAGTTGATTCATTGACGTTTTCATGCTTGGATTTTTATATATATATGATTCATTTTTGTTCGTTTTAGCTTACATTGGAACTGAGTTTCTTTTTATTTTATGTGCATATCTATTATCTGTTCATTTATGTCAAGGTCGAGTAACTAAGCATGTATTTGGCGGTTTGAGCTTAAGAATGGAACTGTGCTTCTTTCTATTTTGTGCACGTATCTGTATCTGTCCATTTATGTAAAGCTTGAGAAAACTGAGTAGTCGGTGTATTTGTTCCAAACGCCCTTCAAATTGGATGGTTGGTTTATTTTCTAAACCCTATTAGAATTGTGTTTGCTTGGATGGGCTGTTAGTATAGGGATAATTAGATTAGGAATTTTGGTTTGACATTTTGTGATTGGGATCTACTTACAGGTTTTGTGTTGCATGTCTCCATGTTTCAATTTTTGTCATGTTTGTGTAGTTAGTTTAGGATCTAATTGTCCAGTGGTTGGACGATTTTTTTTTAATTTTTTAATTTTTTTTTCCTTTTAATTTTGTCTTTACGATTCTATTAGGGTTGAAGGTCCCTAGCCATCTCTGTTATTGTGGTTTAGGCCAGTGTTCTTGCTTTTTTTTATCAAATGTTATTAGGCGTTTTATCTCTGTGATTTTGTTATTGGTTGGTTGGTGTTTTAATTGGGTTTTTCCAATAGTTAACTGTCTCATCATCCCCGAATTGCTTTAACATATGGTGTTCATGACTGCACTTAATCAAATTTTTTTGGTTTTTTTTGACACAAAAAAACCCACATTTTAGAAAATGAGTTGCCTTTTAACAACGCATGAATGCATCTTAGATGTTCAGAAAAAATTGTGGGTATTTACATTCAAGGCGCAATATGCATTAACTCATGCATAGCTTCTTAATCGGTTATCACTTCAAAATTTGATCTACAACACTGTCAAAATGCTTTTTGATTGTGTTTTCTTTAATAATTATCTAACTTTCAAAAAAGGGTCTAAAAATTGTTATTGCTCATGATTCCGACATGTCTTATGGTTATACAAAAAACATAGTTTATAAAGATGTTTTAAAACATTTACATGAAGGTATAAGTTTGCTTTGTTATTTTGTCCTTTTGTTTGTTTTTCTAAACATGACTCCACCGTTACTTTGATAAATCAGCTTATTGAGTTTTCAATTTAATTTGCTTCTCAATTTTTTTTTCTATGTAGATTGATGGAGATGATGCCACTTCATCGTCTGAGGCCATACGAACCAGCAAACAAGCTCCAAATTAGGGTTTGTAGGATGTGGATCACAAAAACCATTGAAGATGATCCTCAGCCACATAGTCTCGATTGTGTGTTTGTCGATAAACAGGTGAGAATTTTGCACCTTTTTCGTTATCGTAAGATGCTTACGTTTTTATGTATCCAAGTGTACATATTGTGTTCTTGGTACAACAAATTTTATGGTGAAACATTCTCTAAAGTTCATGAACTAATTGCTCTACGCAATTCGCTGCTCAATTATACATCACATTCATGCAAATCCACATGTTGAGATTTCATATGGTGTTGCCTACGTACTACTTCTACATAGTGTAGCTTTACTTTCATCATTGTAACGAATGTGATAACGCTCTTCCATTTACATGCGTGTATCATCACATAAGGAAATAGATAAAAGAAATGAAAAAATTAAACAAAATCAACCCCAAGGAGCAACCAAATTCAACCTCAAAATAAACCTAAACAAAATCAACTCGAAGGAACAATCAAATTTAACTCCAATTTAATAAAACATAACAAAACTCTTAAGTCCACCAAAAATATAAATTGCTTACCTTGAGTACATAGGGCTTCTCAAAACAATGGTGTTCAAGCTTGAAAACAAAATGCCCAAAATCAGAAAAACGAAATTTGCATAGTAAACCCATTTCGAAATTACAGCTCTATACAGACTCAGCTGCTCCTAATCTATTAACTAACCACGCAACAGTGCTATTAGCAATGTCTTGCGAGATCGGGCACTCAAGTGGATCCACTGGCATCCTAATCAACAATAAAATTAGATACTTCTAACACACCATTCACCGCTACAATATTATTAAGTTTGTAAACTCATCATTTGACATAAAATCCTCTTATGAAATGATGCAGTTGTTGACATATAACGTTTTACTCCATTTAACTCACTCCCAAAAACAGAAATAAAGGAAGAACTTTTATTATTTCAATAAACAGAAAATCGTCCTTAGATACTTAAATAACAAATATTTGTCAGTAACCGTTGTTGCTACCATCTAACTTCTCTAAATTGTCACCTATTTCAAAAGAAAAATTCAAGAGTCCAATAACTTCCCATATTTCCATCGTTTTCCTTCTTCATTCCCAAACCAAAAAAAAAATAAAAAATCCACTGTTTACTTTACTCAAGTATTGAACTTTTATAGATTTAATAAAGAACACTAACCTCCATTGGGACCAAGAGAGTGCTCCACCATCACATCACTGAGTTTTATAAGATCATCCATGTTCACAAAACATTCATGACTAAATTCACGTAAAGGCTCAACATTCTACATTGGAATACAATGCAACACTACAAATTACAAACAACAAAACACAAAAGAAAAGAAAATGATACAGTAATGCATCATTGGCAGCATCCAAATCGACAATCGTAATTTTCCTACAAGCCGAATTGTGCTATCCTCACTGTTTTTTAGCTTCTTAAACCACGTGTTAAATATTCTCCTACTCATTTAATAATCTATATTATTTTTATTTTCTCCTTCTAACAGGGGGATGCAGTTCACGCGACTATGAATGCTCGAGACATCCAATTTTTTTTGGATCCTCTAAGAGTCGGCGATGCATACGAGATCAGCAAGTTTCGCGTTATTCACAACAGGACATCGAGCAAAGTTGTCCCTCATCCTGCCGCAGTTGAATTAAATAGGAGAACCACAATCGTTCCCATAGACAAAACAAACCAGATGATCCCCAAGCAGTGATTCAATTTGATTGACCTTAATCAACTTCATAAAAGAATCAACAACGATGTTGAGCTTACAGGTAACAAATTTGGTTTTACATGTTGCACTAACATCTGAAGTCATTATTATAATTTATTCATTGCCTTTAGTGTGAAATCATTTTCACCGCTAAATATCATTCGCAGATGTGTTTGGTTGCTTAATGGCTGTGCAGCCGATTGAAGAGGTGACTGTCCAAAACTCAAGAATTGCGAAGAAGAGGGATCTTAACCTGCAAGATATCAGGTCATTCCTGTTTTACATTAAGTTCAAATTATGCTTTATACATAAGGCGTCATATTTATGACATATAAAACAACATCACATTCTTTAAAACTTACAGGGGCGAAACAGTTAAAATCACCTTATGGGGAGAAGCTGAAACGACTTTTGAGGACAGCAGAATGCAATCTCTTCTACCACCTGTCTTCATTGCTTTAACAAGCCTCAAAGTCAAACAATACAAAGGTTGTACCTCAACGTCCTTTATTTAGCTGCTTACACCTTCAATTTGTTGATTGTTATGTTTTATATATAGGAAACCCTGTTCTTGGAAGCACTGGATCAACTGTTTTTATTTTCAATCCAGAGATTCCATAACTCACCCAATACAAACAAAAGTAAATCGAAAACCTTCCTTTAATAACTTTGTTGTTTATATTTCTTCGATTTATCTTTCTCAACCTAAACATACACGACACAGGTTTGAGCATTTGAAATTACATGTTCGAATCTTGCGCACCTCAGCTGAGATGTATGCAGACCTTACTGTTAATCCTAATTTTGAGTCCAAAACGATTGATGAGCTCCTTCTACTTGATCCTGCTTTACATAAAGTTAGTCTCTTATCACATACCTGTTAACAAAAATTACATCTTTTTAATAATAAATTTTAGCGCTTCTTGCTTGGCTATCTCTTGCTTTTTTCTTTATTCATTTGTATTTCATGTTTACAAGATGATGATTAAATGTATTTCATTATTTAAAAATTGTGTGATTCCATAACAGAATGCAAGTTTTGAATGCAAAGCAACTGTCGTTGGATTCGATTTGACTAGAGGTTGGTGGTACAAGTCGTTCCCATCCTGCCATAAAGCTGTCAAGAAAACTTTGGGATCATTTGAGTGCAATGAACATGGTTTATTAAACAAATTACCTAAACCATGGTAATTTCTTTTACGCCTACTTTACATCTAACTGTTGTATTAAGCTGCTTAGTCATTTTTAAATTTTTTACAATTATAAAATTTATGTGTCTTTCGATTTATGTTTATACTTTGTGACTCAATCTACAACCTCTTGAATTGCCTTTGATATACATATGGATGGGAATGTCCTTGGTTGACAAAAGTTTTGGAATAGTCGTGGACTTTTATTCAAAGTTGTTTTTGTAAACAAAGCATCTTTGTATTTGGATCACAAGTAATTGGTGAAATAGGGTAATTGGTGGGAAAGGTACTAGATTGATGATAAATAAATGAGAAAGTTTCATATTACATGTTGCATGTCAATTTGGGATTATTTTCTGTTTGTTTTGTTGAAGGAAATGGAATTTTCCCCTTTCATTATATCTGCAAGTTTCACAATCATGGGTATTAAATGTTGCATGTTATAGGTTGTTAATCCTTACCTAAGATAGAATATAATGCGGTGTTTTTATAGGTTCCTTGCTTTTTGGGCAGCTTCCATTCGTTTTGAACACAAATTTTTGTGTAATTTGATGCCAAAAATGATTTTATGCACATGTTTAGGCTGCAATGAAGTGCTCATTATGCCTGCTTTTCCAATAGGCAGAAGTATAGTTCCTGTGTATTTTACTTCAAGAAACACTCATATTGGGGTTTTTTTTTTTTTTTTTTTTTCATTTCAGGATTTTGTGATCATTAGCATTCTTACAGCCATTATTTGGTATCTGGTTAAATTTGTTGGCTTGATGAGATTAGTTTTGGTGGTATTCGGTACTTGAGAATGTTACAAGAAAAAAATGCATAGAAACAAACGAAATATGAATCTATGATTGCCTAATGTTTTTTAAGTGTGCTGAAATCCAAAGGCTTATTTGATTGTTCATATATTTGATTTGAAGACATGTTCTACTATTGTTTTGCATTTAATGTGGCACTCTATACTTTCAGAATGTTAATGGTAGTAATAACTGCCTAACATGAAAATATCCAACTCTTCCTTAGGTTCAAAATCAATCTTATAGTGGAAGACAGCACAAATCAGCACAATTTCCTCATGTTAGGAAGGCATGCTGAAAAGATACTTCAAGTTTCTTGCCACACTTTGGTAATAGAGGACGGATACGATGATCCCTTAATGGTGCCGCCACCTCTGGAAAAATTGGTAGGCGAGACAAAAAGATTTTTGCTATCTTTTGGCAATCAAAACAGTGACTTTCAGAAGACGGACTTCATCATTTATGGATTGGTTCAAGAGTAGCTGCCCTTCAACCCAGCGACTATCTCAATCGACCTGTAAACGCCTGTTGCTGTCGCAGGAAAACAAATTATGAGTGAAGCGACTCCTGCCCCAGTGATGCCTTCCCAGCGGCTAGATCACCAACCTCAATCGGTTGCACCTCCCAAAACTTCAAAGAGAGCATTGTTCATTGCTCAACTAGACAAACCCAACAGGTTAAGCTTTCCTCTTAATTATCGTCTTATGTGTAAATCATAATAAATATGGTTGCTTATCTTGGGTGTACATATGTGTTATGCCACTGATCAAAAACTGTTAGCCAATCTTTTTGCACCACTCTTTGACACTTTTTTGCATACCTATCACGATTCTTTCTAACCTTATAAATTATACATTCATTCACAAAAAAAAAACTCGCACCGGACAAACAGAGACAACCAATTCTGCAAGAATTGCCAGAGAATTCCACAAACTGGTTGCCCCTAAGATTGAGCCCGCCGACAAAGAGCCGATAGCTGCACTCAAAACAAAGTCTCAAGCCAAAAAAACCAAGGATAGGTAAATTATAATTTGTTTTACGCGTACACACACACCTGCATAACATCTGTTATACCTGTGTTTGCTAAACTATGATTCATGTTTTTTACTATAGTGTTGAAGATGTTCGCCTGCTGAAAAAATGAATGGCTGCAGTCTCCGTTATGAATTGCTACAAAGCTACTCTCCATTTTTTTGCCTTTAAAACATGTGTAGCTGAAAACTTAGTTGCTGAAACCTTTTTTTGAGTTTTTTTGTAACTACTTAAATGGGTGCCTGAGTTGCAGGGCATGTATTTTGCCACCTTAATTGTAGGGGCAAAATATGTGTGGACTGCATCTTCCTTTTGTAACTAATGGAAACAAGAATCGTGCATGTTTATTGCTTTGAACATTTGGGCTTGTTTTTTTGTATCTACTTAAACAGGTGCCTAGGCTATAGGGCATGTATTTTGCCACCATAACTGCAGGCGCAAAATATGTGTGGACTGCATCTTCCTTTTGTAACTTATGGAAACATGCATACTGCATCTTTGTTGCTTTGAACATTTATGCTTGAAAGATTAACTGCTGAAACAAAAACAACCTACTTTTTCACCTTTCACTCATCTATCCTTTTTATTTGTTCATGATTCTGTTTAATTTTTTTTCAAGTTACATGTATCTAATTCATGTGGTTAAGATTCATGCATTCAAGTCCCGCAGCAACGAGCATTTTTCTAGTTACTTTTAAGGCGAAAGAAAAGTTGGAGGGCAAAAGTGGAAATAAATTCAAAATAGGGAAAAAATAAAAAGTTAAACCAAAATCGAATGGCTGGACGGCACCGCTGCGCCCCTTTGGTCCTTTACAAATTTAAATTTATATTTAAAGGCATTTTCGCCTTGAACCCTAAACCCCTGCAAACCTAGTGCTAAAACCTCCGAGGCTGATAAACCCTAGCTTTTGGGAAAACCCTAATTTATCCGTTTCCTGTGAAATTGGTTTTGAGTTTTGCGCTTTCAAAACCTTGAGAATCTCTTTCTTCAATTCCAATTCTTCTGAAAACAAAAACCGGCCTTAAAAACCTTTAATTCTTCGCTGTTTTGAAAAGTTTTCCGCAGTTCATTTCTGAACGATATTATATATAAAATTTTGTTTCCTTGAGTCGGCGTTTGTATTGTGGGTTTTCGTTTCTGAAATTACTCAAAGTATATATTTTTCAAACCTAAATATATATATTGTTAGTATAGTTTAATAATCTTAATACTTGAGCTTTCAAATGGCCATTGATGGTAGTTTCAGCTTGGAATCAGCACTGGGGAGGTTTCTTGCTCGGTGCCCGGAGCTCCAATTTTCTCCAAACTTTGATTTTCTGTCCAAAAAGGTACGGAAATTTACTGTCATTTGTCAAGCTTTATAGGTTGCTGATCAATTAAAAGAAAGACAAATTCGTGGTTAGGTGTTACAGAATTAGAGTACTAGAAGGATGAATGATTTGAACTAATAATATTGCTGGTAAAATTTACTCTGTTTTTCGGCGTTTGGTTTTGCGCAGGGAGATGCTGTGACTGAAGATGAGGTGGTCAAAGCGCTAGTTGGGGTGTTCTTACATCCAAAATATACGATTCCCTTGATTGGATGTTTCCGTCCAATAGCTCAGAAGATCGTGGGCAAAGCTGTTGATTTGCTTCGGCTTGTGCCGAATTTGAGGTCTAATTTTGATGGGGGATCAGTTTCAAAATTTTGCAGAGCTACTAGTTTAAAAGAGGTTGATAATGTTATTGAGTTCTACAATGGAGCTGGGAGGGGTCTAGATCTCCATGAGCTTGCTTGTCTAGCCTTCTGTCGATCCCTTGAATTGGATCCTTTCTTGTGGGAGTACGTTCACTTCTCATGTCTATATATGTGAATACATGTATGCATATGTCTTTAATGTAATCTTATCTGTTCGTATTATGTACTTGTTCATGACATTCACCCTCCTTTTAATGGTTGGACACAGTTACATGTACTATATAGATCTTTCTTTTCGTCACTTGCAGGTCTATAGTAGGTTATTTTCAATTTTCTCCACCTCCATTTCAACGTGTTCTGCTGGGACCAAAAGTTTCGGATCTCCGTATTGAGGTTAGTAAGCTTTGTATGAATAATTTGTGTGAAATGGAATGCTCTCTCTCCCCCTTACTCTCTATCTTACTCTCTTTCCCCCTCCCCCTGGCCAGTTTTGTTGTCTGACCTTTAATGGTTCTTGATTCCACAATACCCATGGTTCGGCCCCTGTTTGGAATTTCTTTAGGCTTATATGAAGCATAAAATAACTGAACATTTTCTCATTGGTGATAAACAAAGCACCAAACAATGTTAGCAGGTGAAATATAAACTTGATAGAATGTGTGGTGAACAAATTGTTCAAAATTACACTAAAACACTTTCCACACTTTTCAAGGATACGCAATTGGAGATTTCTTAGCTGTAACTGATATTATGTAGAGATCTGAAGTTTTGTTTCGTGAGAGGGTTCTATTCTTGAACTTCTTGTAAGTGAAGTGGTGGTGCTATCAATTATGCGGAAACAAAATAGACTTTGATCTTGCAACCCCCTGCATTCATGAGTTGAGCGTTCCACATTTTTTGAGCTGCCCCTTCTCGATATTTGGCTTTAATGTCATACTTTTTCTTTTGTAGGATGGAACTAGGGTATTGCTAGCCGTAGGGGTGTCCTACCGCCTCCTCATAGTGAAGTATGACTTTTTCTCTAAACTTCTGAAATGGTCCTGTTTCCTGGACCTTGTGGAGCAGTGTGCAAAACTTGACCTGCAAGATAGTACTTCAGAAGTTGTGAAGGTTATCAAAGACATAAGATGGTGTGGGCTCCAAATAATTTCCCTCATTCTTAAGTTAAGTTGTAAAGCAACGGA
This sequence comes from Malus sylvestris, assembly GCF_916048215.2. Lineage (NCBI taxonomy): Eukaryota > Viridiplantae > Streptophyta > Magnoliopsida > Rosales > Rosaceae > Malus > Malus sylvestris. The sequence goes on along the minus strand of NC_062264.1, from coordinate 2,185,435 downwards.
GAACTTGGGTATTACAGATGAGGACGCGTTTTCATGTTTCTTGCGGTTGGTCTCGTTCACATCTTCCAGAAAGTTATTTCTTAAATAACAAATTTAATGATTCATTGTTGGTGCAATGTTTATCTTGATATTATTATTTCAGATGGGAGGAATTCTGTCAGGACGTATCATTAGAAAGCGCTGGCTGGTATGTTGAATCATCCAAACCAAATGAATCTGTGGATGGAAGCAGTATTTGCTGTCACAAAAGCAGTCTGCAGTCTTTTGGCCTTAATTCTGGGTCTGCTACTTCATATCAATGTTATGTGATTGACCCACAAGCAAAGCGCCAAAGGTGTGCTTCATAGAGTATTATCTTTTCCTTTTGATTGTAAAATGCTGTGTTATCATAATGGAAATTCACAAACTATTGTCCTTCGCTCACTCTCCTCATCAGAAAACTATGTATCTCTTTTCTCATATATTCTTATTCTACCTATTTGCATTTGCAACTGTTCTTTTATTTTCTGACATTGCCAATTAACTTTGTTGGTATATTTAGGGATGAGAGATCAACTGGTGATCCGTTTGTTGTGACATCAGCAATGAAGAGAACTGTTGAGATGGTGCTGTTAGCTGTGAAGCAAAGGTTGCCCGTTCTTCTGTATGGTTCCACTGGCAGTGGGAAATCTGCTCTCATCAGCAAGTTGTCCCAGGATAGTGGCAATCAAGGTATATACTGTTGTGTCCACTCTAGTTGAAAATCGGTTATTTAATTTGTGGTGATATATACCTGCAACAAACTGTTTCCATTGAAAATTTAGGGTGGGATTTAGGATGAAACCAGTGTTATCTAATACCTGCATTTGAAGCATATTGAAGTTAATATTGAATAAAAAAAATCAGTTTTTACACAAGATTTCATACTGTGACTATCCATACCTAATGTGCCTGCTGTATTGCAAGTGGTGGATTCCCTAGAGGTTAGGGTATTCCTCTTCAACCCACTTCGTCTCGGGTTCAAACCCTCCCCCTCTTAATGTATATTAATTGTAATGAAAAGTCCATGCTGTGTTGCATTACATGTGTAACAATTTTAAAGGTCATAAATGCCATGGTTTCTTTTTTGAAGAAAAGATTCATATTATATGCCATGGTTTCTTAAGAAGTCTCATCTTTGGAGTGTTTCCTTAGGTGTAAGCTCTTAGCCTCTTACATAATTATTGCCCTATGAAAAATCCTTGGGTGGTTGAATATTGTGTAGTTGAACATTATGGGAAAACTGGTCCTTGGGTAGTTGAACATTATGGGAAAACTGGTCTTCTGTTTTAGAGAAATTCTTATGTTGTCCATATGAGTTCTTGGGTATTTGAACATGGTTTAGCAATTAGTTTAGCTACAAAAACAAACAACCAAGCCTTATCCCACTAAGTGGGGTCGGCTGAATGGATCCTAGAAAGCTACTGTGCTCGGTTTTACGCCAATTCTTCCATTAGCTCCAAGTACTCCATATCTTTTCTTATCGTCTCTTTCAAAGTCTTCCTCAGTCTTCCTCTACCCCTTTTGCCTTGAGCCTTCATCTATAGTCTCATCTTCTAACCGTAGTATCTGTAGGTCTTCACCATAACTTCTACTACTTCCATAGATTTTCCCATTAAGGTTCCTATATTCCCCGTTTCTAAACGCATTCTACTCTATTTGAACCCTACCCTCATGTTCTAGCTTCTTTGACCTCACTCGTCCAGTAAGATTTTAGCAATTAGTTTTGCGAATTATCTATATTTTTGCAATTATATATCCCTTACTTTCTGAATAGTTTTCCTTGTTTGGGGGATGTTCCATTGTTGTTTTTTTTATTTTTTTATTTTTTCGCGTGACTCGTATCTTATCTGGTTGTTTCCCAGTTCTATCAATTCACATGGATGATCAAATTGATGGTCGAACATTAATTGGAAGTTACGTCTGTACGGAAAAACCTGGTGAATTTAGATGGCAGCCAGGGTCACTTACTCAGGTTTGAAATCCTTTAATCATATGAAAGTGTACTTGTATAGGTGCTGTTTAACCTCAGTTGCTCAAATCAATTTCTCATTTTTGCAGGCTGTTTCTAAAGGGTATTGGGTTGTCTTTGAGGATATAGACAAAGCACCATCTGATGTGCGTTCCATTATATTACCTTTACTGGAAGGTGCAAACCTGTTTGCAACTGGGAACGGACAGGTAAGAAAAGAAGGGTTAGGAGTATGTTGATTTTTTCTTGTGATAAGAAACAAACTTTTATGAACTTCAAAAATAAGTACGAAGCGTGGATAAGAAATCCACCAACTATAACAAGCCTAAATAATGTGAATTCAAGTCTTTAGGTTACTGGATTTTTATGTGAGAGCTTAAATTGAACACATTGAAATTTGTATTAAAGCTTCAAGTTCTTCAAAAACCTACTTGGAAGAGATGCTTCTTCAGGAAGCCGTAAAATTTACTTTTAAAGCCTACAAGTACTATTGAAGTTTTCTAAAATGCTTATAGAACTACTTCTCGTCTTTATCCTTTCTAAAACTGGCCAGGAGTTCTAGTACGGCACATTCTAGCAGATATTGAGACAGTTCATTAGTGTCTTTGGGATATTTTTAATATTTTCTGCTTGTTACCTCCCCTTCTGCTCTCTAGAGGTTTTGGTAGTTACGAGACGGTATCTTAAATTGATATATGTCTGTCCCTCTGCACTTCTGATGTTGAATCTTGTTTGAAGAAAACCTTTAGCATTTCAAGTTCCTATCTTTTCCAATCTATTCGTATCTTAAAAAAAAGTTCCGATCTTTTTGTAGTTGAAAGGTTCTTGTCACCATAAGAATATATATATATATATATATATATAATATAATATAATGGGAACTGTTATTAGCACTCCAAAAATCTCATTCTACACTCCTCACAAGTGTATTTTTCTTTCTAATTATAGAAAGTTTGGAGTGCCAAATGAGATTTTTGGAGTGCTAATAACAATTCCTATCGAACTCAATGAGCGGTAGGTCTCGGGTTCGAGACTTGGGAGCAGTCTCTCCATAAATGGGGGTAAGGCTAGCCGACATTCACCTCTCCCAGACCCTGCGTAAAGCGGGAGCCTTGTGCATTGGGTACGACCTTTTTTTAATAACAATTCCTTATATATATATGTGGGATTGAATTTTCCTATCTTTTTGTAATTGAACGGTTAGTCACCATAAGAATATATATATATATATATGCGGGATTGAATCTTGAGAAACTATTTTTTGTCAATTATGATCTGCCCCTGATTATTGATTTCCATGTACACTGTATCTGGTGTGCCCTTCCTGTTTTGTTTTAATTTATTATTTTCCTTTCTTGGGCTACGAAAGGGCTTTCTAGATTTTTTTTTTTTTTTTTTTTTGTGTACTTGCATTTTACTAGTGGTTGAAACATTTGTGATTATTGCAGGAGATCACGGTGGCAGAAAGTTTTCGGATTTTTTCCACTATTTCAACTCTTAATCTTGATGCTTCGTGCATTTCGGGAGGTTTGTGACCCCATACCCACTCCCAGTTTCTTTTTTGTCCTTAGGCTGAATTTACATAACACTATTTAATGTCATTTGTTTCAATATACAATATGTCAGTATTTCATAGAAGTTTGATTGGTCAATTTCCATTGGTTAATTTCTTTTGAAATAGAGTAAGTCCTGGTGTGGGAGAGATTAGTGGAACTAAAAGTCTTCAATTCAATCCTTGTAGGAGCATTGAAAAATGGTATTGAATTGATTTAAACAAGTTTTTGTATGCTGTCAACCATTGTAATTCTAGATGGCATAGTATTGAAGGTTCATCTGTAAATTAGAACAATTCTCTCGTCCTACATAAATGCCAGGCCACATGATTAATGAACTTTTTGTGGCAGGTAGGAATTCACTTTCCGTTTTTTTCAAAGTGAAGGTTCAACCCTCAACTAGCGAGGACTTGCAAAGCATAGTGAAAGAATGGCATCCAAGTTTAGAGCCTCTTGCTGCGAAACTCACAGGTGTGTCCTGACTCCGTTTCTTAAAATTAGTTCATATTGGTTGATCCTTAGTTCTTACATACTTTTGGCTGGTGACTGCTTCCAGAAACATTTGAAAGGATTAACACTGCCACATTACAACAAAATGGTGGATTTCAATCTGGAAGTTCCGCTTCTGTTTATTACCAAAGTAGATTCTCCTTAAGGTAAGTAAAGTTGGTTACTGGTTTTCATATTGGTTTGTTCTGGGTTTTTATATTTTTCTTGTTTGATTTAATGGTAGGGATCTCCTCAAATGGTGCAAACGAATAGCAGGCCTCAACTTTATATTTCAGGGAGATAATTTATCTTATAAGAACCGTTCTTGTATCTATCAGGAGGTCTTAATCGATGAACTTCCTTTTTGTCTTTTGTTTTATTGCGTGGCTAGCTTTCTGTATTAAGGTTTTGGAACATTGTATCATGATTTAGGCGGTTGACGTATTTGCGGCCTTCTCAACCTCTACGAAGAATCGCTTAGCTTTGATGCAAGAGATCTCCAGGTTGTGGTTATGGGAATCAACCATTCCAGACACCTTATACCCTTCTAATAAGCCGGAAGTCCAGGTCTAGTTGATTTCAGAATTGAGATTGCAATGTACTTTGTGTGTGATTAAGTGGAACTGTAAGTTTCTCATAATCGGAGTTCTACTGCAGGATTCAAATCCGTTGGATTTAGGAGTTGGTCGAGTTTCCCTACCTCGAGCTGAAGAAAAGACTCAAACAACTGTTAGTCAGAGCTTATAACACTGTCTATATTTAAGATAACTTCAATACAGATTTGGTGATATTCTTGTTTCTTTTGCAGTCGCGTGGCAAGAAGAAACCTTTTGTTGAGATTCGTAGTTCCATTCACTCGCTTGAAAGAATTGCTGCATCTGTAAATTGGAATGAGCCTGTTCTCTTGGTTGGTGAAACTGGGACAGGAAAGACGACACTGGTACAGGATCTGGCTATGAGGCTTGGTCAGAAGCTAACAGTTTTGGTAATATTGCTTCCGAGTCTTTCTCCATCTGACTCTTTTATTGTTTTCTTACTTATCCTCTGGTTGCTAACTACTTTATTGGTGTCTCTATCAGAGGTTGATCTACTTTTACTTTCTGTTTTGTTCCAGAACTTAAGTCAGCAGAGTGATGTTGCTGACTTAATAGGGGGATACAAGCCTATGGACATGAAATTTATATACAATCCCCTGTATAAAGAGTTTCGTGATCTATTCTCTGAATCGTTTGATTTGCAGGTAGTATTTGTCTCAAAACTTCTTTTGTTGATTGTGGATATGTAACTTGGTGTAGTAACCTGTACCGTTATTTTCTTATATGCAGGTTAATTTCAAATTTTTTTGGGAGCTGGATAATGCTCTTAAGAAGGAGAATTGGGAAAGGTTAGTGAAAGGTTTTGGGCTCGGCGCTAAAAGATTTTTCCAGAAAGTCGAAGCAGCTAGATCTGTGTCAGTTGGACAGTCTGGAAAAAAGCGCAAGAAAGCTCTAGTCGAGGATCGAATTAAAGCCTGGGAAAATTTTTCACTGAAAGTAGAGAATGCAAGTGCACATGGAATGATATTTTCATTTGTAGAAGGAGCTTTTATAACTGCACTGGAAAAAGGTGAGTGGATTTTGCTTGATGAGGTGAATTTAGCTCCTCCAGAGACCTTGCAGAGGGTTATCAGTGTGCTGGAAGGAGAGCATGGATCACTTTGTTTAGCAGAAAGAGGGGATATTCACTACATAAAACGACATCCCAACTTCCGATTATTTGCTTGTATGAATCCTGCAACTGATGCTGGCAAACGAGATTTGCCCTTCTCTTTGAGAAGCAGATTTACCGAGTATTTTGTTGATGATGTACTGGATGACGAGGATCTAATTCTATTTGTTCGCCAATTTTTGGGTGGCAAAGATTCCAAAGTAAAGAATATTGTGTCTTTCTATAAAAAATCCAGGAAACTAGCTGAAGAAAAGCTGCAGGACGGAGCTAATCAAAAACCACAATATAGCTTAAGGTCTCTCTACCGTGCTCTAGAATATACGACAAGGGCAGAAAGAGAATTTGGATTTGAAAAGGCAATATATGATGGGTTCTGTATGTTTTTTCTCACTTTGTTGGATAGCAGCAGTTCTTTGGTTATGAAAAATGAGATCTTGAGTTCTTTGTTAGATGGAAAAATTCCAGATGAAGTACGTTATATTAAGTACCTGAGTAACTCAACTATTGAAGGGAGGTCTGACAACTCTACAAAGTATACTGAAACTAAAAGTGTTGAGGAGCGTCTCAGGAATTTGGCTTGTGCTATTTGGATAAAGAAATACCCTGTTTTATTGCAGGGACCTACGTCTAGTGGCAAAACTAGCCTTGTTCAGCATCTTGCTGCAATAACAGGTCATGAATTTGTACGAATCAATAATCATGAACATACAGATTTGCAGGAATATCTCGGTTCCTACATAACAGATGCTACTGGGAAGCTTGTATTCCATGAAGGTGTACTTGTGAAAGCTGTACGAAATGGTTATTGGATAGTTCTGGATGAGCTTAACTTGGCTCCGTCTGATGTGCTGGAAGCATTGAACAGATTACTGGATGATAATAGAGAGCTTTTCGTGCCTGAATTGCAGGAAACCATTCATGCACATAAAAACTTTATGCTTTTTGCGACTCAAAATCCACCTGGTTTTTATGGTGGGCGGAAAATGCTTTCCCGAGCTTTTCGCAATCGTTTTGTAGAGATACATGTTGATGAAATTCCTGAAACTGATTTGATTGAAATCTTGCGAAAGCGGCAGCCTGATGTTACTGAAATAAGGTCTCAGAAAATGATTAAGGTGATGAGGATATTGCAAAAGAAAAGGCAAACGAGTAAAGTTTTTGCTGGGAAACATGGGTTCATTACTCCGCGTGATCTGTTCCGATGGTCTGATCGCTTCGCACAACTTGGTGGTCGTGATCAGGTGGATTTGGCCCGAGATGGTTATTATCTTTTGGCAGAGAGGCTTCGTGATGAAGGCGAGAAATGTGTTGTTAGAGAAGTTCTGGAAAAAGAAATGGGTGCTAAACTTGTTGAGGACAACTTGTATCTTCAGGTACTCATCTCTCTGTTTTTTTGGGGGGGGGGGGGGGGGGGTGGTCTATAGAGTTTGCTTTCTTGGTTCCTCACATGTTTCCTTTCGGTTGTATTTGAAATTTCTTTTGAATATGCATGTCCAGTGAATTTTTTTATGGTGACTATGTTCTGATTTTTGTTTTCCACTTTTTATAGGAATATGTTCCCAGCTTTCCTGATGGTGCTGAAATTCCCAAGAATCTTCAAAAGTATGTAGTTTAGACTGGAATTTTCGTTTGGTGTAGTAGGTTTTGATTAGCTTCTGAATACTGATGATAAAATTTGTTGGTGTTAGTTGGACTAAAAGTATGCGACGATTGTACTTCCTAGTGGAGCGTTGCTATAAAATGCGAGAACCTGTACTTCTTGTTGGTGAAACGGGGGTTGGGAAGACAACTGTCTGTCAATTGCTGAGTATTCTTCTGGGTTCAAAATTACACATTCTGAACTGTCATCAATACACCGAAACCTCTGACTTTCTCGGGGTTAGTTGTGAATTTTTATTTTATTTTGTGATTTTTCTTTTAACTCCTACTTGGGGATTCTCTGTATATATAAGGTTTTGGAATGTTACTTTATTTTTATTTCATTCAAGATCGAAATGATAATTAGTGAATGCATTGCAGGGGTTTTATCCTATTCGCGAGAGGTCAAGGTTAACATCGGATTTTAAAAAAGCAATTGAAGAATTGTTGATGACACAGGTTTTTGAGCGGTTCCATCTGGACTCTGTAAGAATCCTTTATTTGTTTACTTTTCAATCCTATTCCTTATCTGTTACACAGTACTATCCCTAAGCATACGTGGGACTAGTTTTTCTAATTTTTGTGGGATTTACTGTAGATCATGGGTAGTATGCGACTATGTGTTACATATTTGATGTGTGTGTGTGTGTGTGTCTTATAAATGCAATATACAACAGCAGCTTCAGGTCGGACCCACCCTTTTTTCCGTTCTTTCAAGAAATTGGGATCGTTAATGGCGTCTAATCCACTTTCTGTTAGATGATCTAAAACCGTCTTTTTAGATCTCATTTCGAGAGTTATGTTGCCAACGATCAATCAAATCGAAAATCAATTTATCCATTGATAATCATGTGGACTTTTGCTTATTTATTATTATTATTTTTGCATGAAGATTTTAAAAATAGATGGTTCAGTTCATTGAACTAGAATGCAAACTTGGATCACCTAGCAAGCCCTGTACAAACAATATTGATAAAGAGGGATCCTTTTCAAATGATTGAAGCTGCTCTTTTATTAGGTCTATATGTAAAGGTCATCCGTGTAGAAAATCAGCCAAGTCGGAAACAATTTGGTTGTCTAACCGTGATCAAACAGACAGAGGGACATATAATTTCTGATACATACTCAAATAGTTGTGATGATAGTCAAATGGCTAACTGCTGTTTGAATTGACTGATTTTTTCATTGGGTGAACACTTTAATTAAGACCTTAAAAATAGATTGTTAAGATTATTGGACTGTTTACAATGCTCTCTTGCATTTCCCTTTTAAAGATGGATCCATCATAAGAAGCTGAAAATGCTTCAAGACTTGTGTCAAGTGAAAAGTATTTTTTTTTTATTTTTTTATTTTAGGGAACAATAGTAAGGTTGCTTATTGTCCATTATAAATTATGATAGTGATTTTTTCTCTTCTTTGTAGACTGTCTCTTCGGACATAGGTCAAGCCTCTGCAACATTGTCTAATCTGAACAAGATGATAAAAGCTTACAAAAAGGGTCCGATTTTGAATCCTGATGTCACCAATCAAGATGTGATGACTTTGGAAGGGATAATATTGAAGCTATCTGAGATGCACCAAAAGTGGCAGAAAATGTTTGAATGGTTGGATGGGCCCCTTGTGCAGGCAATGAGGAGTGGTGATCTCTTTCTTGTGGATGAGATTTCCTTGGCTGATGATAGTGTTCTTGAGAGGTTGAATAGTGTCTTGGAAACAGAGAGAATGCTGTCTTTAGCTGAGAAAGGAGGTCCTGATCTGGAGAAAATTGTTGCTCATGAGAAGTTCTTTTTGCTTGCGACAATGAATCCTGGTGGTGATTTCGGTAAGAGGGAACTATCTCCTGCTCTTCGTAATCGGTTCACAGAGATATGGGTTCCCCCTATAGATGATAGAGGTGAGCTTAGAAGTATTGCATCTCAGAGGTTGTCACCTGAATTCTCATCCATTTTGGATCCTTTGCTGAACTTCTGGGAGTGGTTCAACCATCTAAAGTCAGGAAGAACACTTACCGTGAGAGATCTACTATCTTGGGTGGATTTTGTTAATGTGACTGGAATCAAGTTAGGACATGTGTATGCATTCCTTCATGGGGCATTCCTTGTTTTGCTTGATGGACTGAGTTTAGGTACTGAAACTTTGAAAGGGAACAGCAAAGACGTAAGGGAGCATTGCTGGTTGTTCCTTTTGGAAGAATTGAAGGTTTGTTGGGTTTCTTTCAACTTGAATTGTTGTCTGCTCGGATTGCTTGCACTTTCTAATTTTGTTCTTTTGCCTGTCCATCAATTGGCTTCCATTGTGAAACATGACTCCTAGTGGTTTTGTTGTCAATTTAATATCTCCATGCTTGCATTCATTGTAGGTAGCAGAGGAAAAACTTAGTGAATTGGAGTTCAAAAAACTTTCAAAAATGCAAAACTATGGTTGGGGCGCTCCTGAAACAATTGAACAGGATTCATCCTGTGGTAGCATGCAGTGTGACAACATTTTTGGTGTGGATCCTTTCTATGTAGAGAAAGGTAACTATGTGATGCAACATGCACTCACTGTGTTTTATTGTTTTGAAAAGGTTACCCGTAGGCACTGTAAGGAACTGTTTTCTTCTCTCACGTTTCGTGGCACTGTACTTTAAATTATTATGATGGAATCATTTTGATGTTTGGTCTTCAATTTTAGTCACTCTGTCCTCCTATGATGTACTATAGGTTCTGAAAGTTGTGACACTGAGGGGTTTGAAATGTTGGCACCTACCACCAGGAGAAATGTCTTGCGGGTACTGCGAGCTATGCAGCTTCCGAAACCTGGTATGTCTTTTCAAGTACCAATGCTGCTTTCAAGTGTCCCCTTTTTCTTTTTGCTTTTCATAGCCTATATTACACCTTGTTTAAATATCTTAATTTGTTTATGCTCTCCAGTTCTATTGGAAGGTAGTCCAGGTGTTGGGAAAACAAGTTTGATTGTTGCATTGGGCAAGTTTTCTGGTCACAAAGTTGTCAGGATAAATTTGTCCGAGCAGGTTGGTATTCTTTTCCAGCTTTCATATTTTTATATAGCATAGATATATGTTTTGCTCACTCTTTTTTGTCTCTATGCATCTGGGAATGGTTCCTATGGTTCTGATGCAGACTGATATGGCGGACTTGTTGGGCTCAGACTTACCGGTTGAAAGTGATGAAGGAATGAAGTTTGCCTGGTCTGATGGGATCCTATTACAGGTTAAAACACCTTGTGTTTGAGGTTTAATATCTGTACCTGTGACATGAATCCACCTTACTCTCATTTTCTTGTCTTACGTGTCAATTCTTGCAGGCTTTGAGAGAAGGTTCTTGGGTTTTGCTTGATGAACTTAATCTTGCTCCACAATCTGTATTGGAGGTATTATGAGGACCCCTTTTGTTTCTCTATGCAATTATATTTGTATCTCTTTCTCTATTCAATTATCTTCATTTCTCGTTTTTCTATGGAAACATATTCGTTTCAAGGACTCCCCTTATATTGTTTTGTATGTCTAATATGATTAATGGTGAAATGTGCCTTATCAGGGTTTAAATGCTATCCTGGATCATCGAGCTGAAGTTTTCATTCCAGAGTTAGGCTATACTTTTAAGTGTCCCTCGTCCTTCAGAATATTTGCTTGCCAAAACCCTTCCCATCAAGGTGGTGGCAGAAAAGGCCTTCCAAAGTCCTTTCTCAACCGTTTCACTAAGGTATTTGTCTGACTGTCATTTGAATTCTGTATATAGTTGTGTGAACCTCACTTTATTATGTATGCTTGCAATAGGTGATGATATAAATGTCTATTTCATTGTTTCAGGTGTATGTGGATGAGTTAATTGAGGATGATTATCAGTTTATCTGCAGTTCCCTTTATCCATCAATTGACAGACCTCTGCTTTCAAAACTGATTGTGTTTAATAAACGGATGTATGAAGAAACCATGGTGTATCACAAATTTGCTCTGGATGGTTCTCCTTGGGAGTTTAATCTACGAGATGTGATTCGATCGTGTCAACTCATACAGGGTTTGAACCGCTTGTTATCTTTTTTGTTTTTATTTCTTCGGAAAGTTGTATTTTGGATAGTGCTGTATTCTAATATTTTTTTTTCAATTCAGATGCACCCTTTATGTCCAAGGAGTATTGCTTCCTGGACATTGTTTATGTTCAAAGGATGCGTACAGAATCAGACCGTAGAAAAGTCCTACAGTTATATGAGCAGATTTTTGAGAGGAAGCCACATATAAATCCTTACCCACGAGTTCACCTCAGTTCTGGATACTTAATTGTTGGAAATACTTCCATAAGAAGGAATTGTGTTCAGTCATCTAAACTTCCCAGCAGCACACTTAAAATTTTGCCTGAAATCCGTCAAAGCTTGGAAGCAACTGCACAATGTGTAGAGAATAAATGGATGTGTATCCTGATTGGTCCAGCATCGTGTGGTAAGACCTCATTGGTCAGGTTACTAGCTGAGCTCACAGGAAATGTGCTGAATGAATTACATCTTTCATCTGGAACTGATATATCAGAAATACTTGGATGCTTTGAACAATATAATGCCTTCCGAAATTTTCGCTTGGTTGTTGCTCAGATTGACTCCTATGTAAAGGAGTGTTACAATTTGCGATTAGAGTCCTCAAAGGATGCAATTTCACTTAGCAAAGGTTTTATTCCCAGATGGTTTGCTTTCTTGTCGAGCGTTAATTGGGATTCTAGTTTTACTTCTACTTTTCTCGAGGATACAGGGAGATTTTCCAGTTCTCTTGCTTTGTTAATTGAGGTCATTGACAATCTAAAGTTGGTTATAACTGGGTCAAGCAAAGATCTTGATGAACTTAGGATGACAACTATCAAGTTGCAAGAGGGTTATGAGAAGGGGCCAATTTCGGCAAAGTTTGAATGGGTTACGGGAGTATTGATAAAGGCTGTAGAGCGTGGAGAGTGGATTGTTCTAGAGGATGCGAATTGTTGTAATCCCACGGTATGTAAGCTTTGCCATGCCTATGTGTTATTTACCCTCTAACATTCATGTTATTTGTCACTGTCCAGTAATGTTCACTCTCCCTATGCTTGTTTGTCATGTGACATGGTTTTTTTTTTTATTGTTAAATTAGGTACTTGATAGGATCAACTCTTTGGTTGAGCTGTCTGGATCAATTACAATTAATGAGCGCGGGGTTGTGAATGGAAAACCACTTGTTATTCAACCGCATCCTAATTTTCGAATGTTCCTGACTGTAAACCCAACTTATGGTGAAGTATCCCGAGCAATGAGGAACAGAGGAGTTGAAATATTTATGATGCAGCCGTATTGGCTACTAGGCGAGAGTAGCAGATTCAGTTGTGACCGTGAGGGCAGTGAACTAAATGATGTAAAAAGATTCATTGTTCTTTCAGGCATTCCCTTTGCCAAATTAGTGCATTCAATGGCCAAATCACATATCTATGCTAGAGGAGAAGGATTACGTTCTGGTGTTTCCATCACATATCTTGAGCTTTCTCGCTGGGTTCAGCTGTTCAAACAACTTCTAATGAATGGAAGCCAGCCTTTGTGGAGCCTTCAGACAAGCTGGGAGCATATATATCTCAGTACACTGGGCGAGGTTGTTGGAAGAAATGCGATTAGTCATGTGAAATACACATATTTACCGGTAACTGAATTGTGTGAATCTAAGTTGTCAATGCACCCATCTTTGTGTTTGCCTGGAGGATGGCCAGCGCCATTGAAGCTGAGTGATCTTGCATGGAACTCGAAAGAAGCTCATGTGAAGACTAACTGCATGTACCTCGAGTTCCTGGGGGGCAAGTACGCATCATACCAATTACAACTCGCAAGTAGTAGGTGCTCTATGTACCAGGATTCAACTGCTCGGGAACTAGTGACTTACTTGAGGGGTACAGGGATGCTAAATGAAACTATGGTTCACAGGGCTTCCCCCTTTTTGACCTTAAACTCTGTGGAGAATGCTGAAGTTGACAAGGCATTGGCAAAGGTTGAGAAAAAGCTACTTTTTGCTGCCAAATGGGCCATTGAACAAGCTACTGAAAGTGATCTCAAGCTGTACCTTCTATGGTTTAACTCATATTGTTCTCAATTACAGTGCTTCCCTCAGTTCAAGCATTTTGTGGATTCTATTATACAAAGTATGGAGCATCGTATTTGGGAATACATGTCCCTTCGATATCATGACCTTGCGTCTATTCACAAAGTAGAATTTGAAAAGCAGCTGATACCACTGCTCTCATTTGAGTTGGTGGATACAATTGAGTCAAATGACAGGTCCACTTATCAAAAGTATTTTCACAATGCGTTGAATTTTGTAATGCAACTGAGGCTCACTTATCAACAGTGGAATACTGAGAAAAGCTATGATTATAGTAAAGCTCACCTGCTAAATAAAGGTCGTTACTTAGAAGTGTTACAATCTTTGCAGAAGTTGGAGGGGGAATTCCTTTCTAAGTTTGCTGATTCATCTGTCATGCTAATTGAGTCCCCATCTTTTGATGCACTCATTCAGTTGTACACTGACCTTCTTGAGGATCATATATTATTTTGGAAAGGTTTGAAGTCGTCTGACTCAGATCTGTTGCTAATCTTTTGGCGAATGGTGTTGAAGCATGCTGCAAAATTGAAGGACTTCTTTCCTGAAGCAGTGTATAATCTGCTGGTAGGCTAATAGTGATGTACTTCTTTAGCTTTCTTGTGATGTATTTTTTGTCTTGATTTTTTTCTGTTTTTGTTTTGTCTGGAATAGAAAGAGAGCGGGAAGCTGGAAAGTTCTTCGCTTTTCCACTCAGAGAAGTCCTTGCTGTGGGTTTATGGCGGTCACCCAATTTTGCCTTCTTCTAGTAGAATATTTGAAAAGCAGCTTCAGATTTTGGAACTTTGCGAGTCAGTTTGGCCAACACGAGCAAGATTATTTGTCCATGGTAGGACATTAGCTTTCTCTGTTTCTTTGGTTACAGTGACTTTTGAGCTTCTATAATGCTGTCTATGTTTGGTTGCTGTTACAGTGAATGATCCTGTGATTGGGGTTGCATCCTCAAGTTCTGATCTCCGCTCCCTTGTGTTGGAAGGTTGGTTTTTTATTTTATTATTTTAACGTACTTCTTTGATTGTTCTCATCCTAATTGATTTGTGGCCCCGTCATTACAAGTTCTTATGATATTATTAACTTATATAGGTATTTCCATGTCATCATGTATCACGGGTAAATCTGATTCTTATGAGGATGAGGACCAAGTTGTACAACGGTTGGATGGAATTTATCAGGTGGGAGACCTTCATGTTTCCACAATCACCATTTTGAGTATTCCTATCACGTGTTAATGAAATACATATCTATACTTTTTTTTCGGCAGAGTCTTTTGCAAATGTTAAAGGAAACAGTCAAATTGAAGGAGGCTTCATGGTCAAAAAAAGTTTTGTCCAAAGTGACTGCATCTGTTTGTTGTTCTTTTGGTGACGAGGCAATAGGTCAGACATTTGGGCATGGCTGTTGGCAGGACACATATCCTCTGACTGATAGTACAAGCTTTGCCCTGGATATGAAACTACTTCAGGATCTATCATCTATCATTCTGGTCAATAGAGAAGAAAAACAGCTGGTAAGATCATCTCAGTGGTGCTTTGAAATTTATAACCATAAACTACATACGACATCATTCTAAGCTCATGAAGGAATTGCTTATAATTCATAGTCCCTCCAGTGCTTTATTTTATTTTATTTTATTTTTTTTAACTGTCGGCTTTAGTTGCTTCCAGTAGACTCATATTATTTAAGTTTTATACTTACTCTGGAAACTAAGGTGTTTAGAGTAGGTATTTTCTTGTTGTACTTGTTTAGGTAACTGGTTGAATGGATAAGTTCTGTAAGCAATTAGTGCATAATAGTTATTCATATTCATTTCTTGTTTCTACTTATCCTTTTTGAGAAATCAAAATTCCAATTTGGATGCTGTACTCCATAGTTACTTTCCTAACTTTACTAAACATAGTCATGGAAAACTGCATTCCATCCCTGTGGAGAAACATAGGATATATTTTCCTTTCCCCTTCCTATTCCTTGAACTGAACGGAGCCCAAGTTTTTTGGAAGCAAAAAGATGAGCATGGTGTTATGGAGGTGTTTTGTAAATTTTGGGTGATCTAAGTGGAAAGGAATAAGAGGTAGGAAGGGCCGATGATTTGCCACTTGTTAGGGTGTGGATTCGGCTTCCCTGTGAGTGTCACTATATTGAGAGTTGGTTTTGGATTTAGCTGTGCTCTTAGCCTCTTAGTATTTATCCTTGTTACTTTTCAAGTTGTTGTTCAGTAGATGCCTTTTCCCCTGCATTATAGCGCATAATAGTTATTCATATTGCTCCAAAAGAAAAATGAACTTGTTTTTAATGCAAGCATGTTTTTTTATGAAGAAACAAAATTTTATTGCAAAGAAACAATAAAAATACAAAAGCCCAGAAAGACACACAAAACAAGATAAATAGCACCATCACCCATACATTTAGAAACTATAGAAACAACACAAAACTAACTAATAGCCGCATTCTAGTTATGCCAAATTTCTGAAAAAGACAAATCTCTAAATTCTGTAGTAACCGAAGCCCACAGAGATGACCATTACCGAACATTATCCCACATATCCTCCCTTCTACTGCCTTCATTGTTCTAAAAAATCGGCTTGTTTCTTTCCATCCAAATGACCCAAAAAATAGCTGAAACTATACATCCCCATAAGACCTTGATTTTCTTCCCCTTTCCTGATAATTTATGTTCCTCTACCATAAGAGAATAACAATGCCTGGGTAAAACCTAACTGATACCGAACTCCTTAAACAACTTCAACCAGAGATTTAAAGCCACCGGACGGTGAAGAAACAGATGGTTAACAGACTCTGAACTTAATGCAAGCATGTTGCTACCTTAAAGGACACGTAATATGTGTTAATTTTACTTATCTTTGAATGACAGGAATTGGCCAAAGTATTGAACCATCTGAAGTATGCATTGACATTCTCAGTGAACAATTCATCTAGACCTCCTCAAATGTTTCTTCCCCATCAGAAGATTTTCTGGATACTGGATTTGTGGAGTTCAGTTGATGCAGGTCAATGAAACTTTCTGTTACATTCATTTACCTGTTATGTCATCAGTGTGCTTATCTTTTTTCTTTATGCTGCAGTGAATACAAAAATTTCCAGCTTTGTACTCGAGATGTGGTTTCGGTGGCATCAATCCTTGTGGATTTATTGCCCAGTTTCTGTCGAGGTACATATATTATCTTATGTGGTGGGATATTTGCGCTAGCAATTTTCATTCGCTGACTCATTTCCGGTTTCATGGTATTCTAATTGCATGCAGAGCTTCTTAAGCACAGCTGTTTATGATATTCAAGTACGTGATATTCCAGTACCTGATGTGCTGATTCACCCTGTGGTAACAGCAACAGTCTTCCAGATACTGTAAGATGTTTTCTTCCTTTTAAAGTATTACTTATTCTGCACGTACCTGGCCTGGGTAGAAATTCTTCATGATGGTTGTCTATATTTAATTTATAAGGAAATTTTTTCATTCATAGTACTTCTAGTTTTGTCAGTTTCAAGTTTTATTAACGAGTAACGACTATTTCTCATGATACATTTGAACCTTATCATTGAATACATTTTTACATTTATCTTTGTTAATTTTTTCATACTGAGATGCTTGTTTAGCTATTGATGTGTCTTTAACGTGTGTTCTTGTCATCGCTTTCCTCTCTCTTTCATTAATTAGGAAAAGCACATCTTCTATCAAGGATTATGTTGTGGGCTCTCTGAAGCTTAGAGGTGCATCGTCTAATCTATGGCGTAGCTCTCTCCCAGGAGCAAATTTACCTTGTTTTCTACTATCCACTGCTCGTTCTCTGTTCCAGCAGGTAGAGTACCTTTTTATGAGTTGTTGACTAAGCTTTTCACAAGTATAATACATATATATTCATATGATGCTCTGCTTGTAGATTATATATGCACACGAGAAATCTTTTGACTCTGACCAATTCGCTAAGATCAAGTCAACTTTAGAGGTATGTTGTTATAAGTTGTCTGAGTATTAAATAGTTTGTTGAACAATTAAGTGTTGCATGGAATTGGGTCATGCCATTCTGTTTTTACATTGGGTTTAGTCGTAAGATTCAGAATTTCATTACCCATATTCTCCTCCTGTAAACTCGTGATACTTTTCAGAATTTTATTACTTTGAATTGGGTTATAGTTTCATTTCATTCTCACTTCGTAACACTGGGATTTGTAAGCGGTTTATCATGAGATGATACTTTCGAATTTTTTTTACTTTGAACTGGGTTATTCTTCCTTTATGTTTTCACTCTGTAACACTAGGATTTGTAAGTGGTATACCATGAAATGATCATTATTTAGCAAGGCTAGTTACTATGTCTAGAGGAAATCAGAATTAACTTTTTCGTTAATGATGTCTAATCTTAACGATGTCTAATCACAATGAATTTCCCAAAATAATGAGATATTGACTGCTCTATTGTACTTCGCTATGGTAACAGCAAGGAACTGGTGTTGTGGGATCTCTTATTTCAGAGTCAAGTCATCATGGTCTGAAGGAGTCGGTGGATATGTTTATCGAGCCACTGCTTCGAAACCTCTATCCCCATTTCTCATCTAAAGGTATTCTTTAGAAATTCTTTGTGCATACAGTTTTGGCGCTTGTGAAACCCTCATCATTTTCATACTGTTCAAATATATTTAACATTTATTTTTAGTTCACACTGAAGTTATCTGCATCCATATCCAGATTTTGATATCATTCATTTTTGTGACATTTTTTTTTCTTTTTACTGGCAAGGCTGTTTGTTGGTTTATAAATTGATTTCAATTATATTTAATATTTACTTGAATTTTCAGAGGTTGGCTTTATTCAAGGCTGTGTTTGGCTGCGTCTTGGGATATTACGTCTTAATCTATTGCTGTGCTGTGATGATTTGGATCCTGCCATGAAATACCATTGCAAGAATTCACTGTTAGCAGAGAAAATATCGTCGCTGAAACTTGAAATTAAGGTTTCTTCCCTGAATATATTTTTCTATTGCACGAGTTGTTACAAAAGTGTACTGACATTATAATCATCTTTTACACGCAAGCACTTATTGGTATTTTAGTAGGCATATACAAATTGACATTTGTGTATTTGGCATAATCCCTTCGGTGGTTGATTTCTGTTTCTTGCATATTGCTTTGTATATATTGAATTATTTCATTTTGTTCTACTGAAAGTTTGTTGGCCCTGAAGAAACATGTTAACATGCTTGTCTATATGTGTGCATGCTTCTGCAGCAGCACTATATGTGGTTGCATCACTAATTCTGGTTTTGTTTCGATGTTTTCCCGAAGATCTAAGGTGTTGCTGCAGATTTCATGTGTCTTGTAGAAGTGTAATCCTTGTTTATTATTTTGTACTGTTTGTTTATTTTGTAAAGAGTTATTATTTTGTACTGTTTGTTTATTTTGTAAAAAGTTATGTATCTTATAAATATCTGTCGGGAGCAGTTACATCCCAAATAAGCGAAATAGTGCATCAAAAACTGTTTATAATGAATGTAAGTCAATAAAGTATCTTAACGTATTATGAAGTTACAGATGTGATCATCTATACTGACCGGTTACAAATATCATGTGCAGTTTTACGGTTTATTTCAAATAAATTATACTTACGACTGTGAAACTAGTTTTTAATGATTCAATGAGATTAAAGCTGATTTTTTTCAATGAATTCTTGTTTTCTGGGTAGGTTCGGCAAAAAAGTGAATATTTGGCTGGGCAGATTTCTACAAGATATTCTCATGAAAAAAGGTCACAGGCGTTGAACAAGCTTGAAGTGGAGCACAAAAAGCTACAGAGAAAGGTATAACAATTTTACTTTTGCTCCACACTATCAATATATTTTGAGAATTCATATACTTAGTGGAGTAGTTTTTTGTTTGAAATGCATCACTCTATTTGTTACCTTTTCCAGCGAGAAAACTATGCACATGATTAGCGATGATAGCTTTGTCTGCTTCTTCTAAAAGGCATCTTGTCTTTTTAGAATATATTAATGAAAATTATTGCAAGTCATGTATTGCCTGTTGAGCTATGTGAATGGTGAACTTATTGTTTTGGATTTTTATTTTCTGTATGTTTAAGAGTGAGCCTCTCAGTCATACTATAGACCACTTTTTTTTTTTTTCTCACTGAGGTCTTTCATGCATATGCACTTTGACCGATTAACTGGTTGTGTTTGTATTATATTCAATCATATGGTTCATAATACCTCTGTTTTTTTTAAAATTCTTTTTAAGTTTTTTTGGTGACCATCCTCAGTTTCTCTTCTCGTTGTACTTCATGTGTCTCCTGTAGTGCTTCTTTTCAGAAACCTTTAGAATGCATAGCTTATGCTTTACTGATTGTGCTTCTAGGCATAGGATACCTTTTACTGATTGTACTTGATGGATTTTGGTTTAAAATTTTGATATTATGTTCATTCCTACTGTGTGTCATAAATTTTGTCAAATGTTTTTCAAACCTTCAGTGCTATGATCATTTGCTCTTCTTTTTGTACTTCTGGTGTCTCCTTTTAGTGTAATGTTTCTTCAGGAGCAGCCCTCTCTTGAATGCATAGATTATCTTTAGTCATTAGACTCGTTACTGATGTTAGAATGTCAGGACCCTGAATTGGTAATTGGTGGAGAGGCAGTATATCTTTTAAGCTCTTTATGCTATGATCGTACCCTAGTTGTGGGACATTCTGAACTGGTTCTGCTTGAATGAATAGGGTCTTATTCATATTCTTCTTGATGGATCTTGGTGTCTGAAATTTTAGATTTTGTGGAATAGCCTCTATATATACTATATTTTCAGCTTCACTGGACTTCAGGTAGCATTTCTTCTTTAGCTGTCTTTTCTTTTTTCTGACGATAATCTTTTGTTTGGTGCTTAGATCGTGTTCCGCTCTGACTACCGGAAATTTAAGGGCTTGAAACAAGAATGTGACAAGTTTCTTGAACGTGTCACATCTGATGAATTTTTTCAGCATGTTACATCTGATATGTTTTGCAAACACATTTCATGTTCAGAAGTTTCAGTTGGTAGTGTTCATGCCATTAATTTACAACAGATTCTTGACCAAGGCATTAACTGGCAGGTGTGTCTCTAAATGGCTTGCAATATTATGCTTGATAATTGTCAGTCTATTCATTCTGTTTTAAGCTGTTATTATGTTTTCAGCTTTCCAATTGTTTTAACCCTTGATTTTAATTCTTATATTTATCTCAGAAAATGGCAACTGGTTTTATTGAACAACTATTATCAGATGAGCACCGTGAGTACACAGATTTTGTTCAACCAGTTCTGGTTGCATTATATGAAATTAAATTGGGCTTGGCACTGATTCTGTCTGGCATCACGCAAAAGATAATCCTAAGTAGAGTTGAGATGGCCAATACAGATATGCTTATGGTATTTTTTTATGCTTTTATGTTTGTGGATTTTAGCAGTGTCTTGTTGCTTTAATTACTTACTTGGAGAGTTTGACAGGGATCAATTTGCTCATTCATGAGATTCCCCCGGGTATCAGTTCCGAAGACCATTTCTATTGACTTAAACAGTGGTTCGAGCGAATTTCCCTATAACATAGAAATTCCTACAATGTTGAATGCTGATGACATAAGTCATCTTGAGAAGTTGATCACCTTTTCCAGTGGTGTTCTGAGCGATGATATGGTATGTATTGCATCTTATAATCTTTTTCTACACAGGGTATCCTGTTTAAGTGTGCTCAAAGTTTTACTTCTGGATTATTTCCTTGACTAGAATTGTTTGGCATAAAATTCAATGCTCATAATATAGTTTCCTACAGATATCTGTTTCACAACTTAAAGCTTCTCTGCACCGAAACATTGTTGTCCGTGTTGCACATTTCGTTGCTAATGCGTGGCTGATGGATTATGCATCTTTTATGGTTTGTTTCTTTCCCATTTTGAAACTGTTTGAGTGGAAATTTACTCAAAGTTATTGACATCTGATAATATATTTTCTTTGTGATTCAGGTATTGGATAAGATATTTAATGTGTTTGCAAGTCGTTGGATGAGCATGAAGATTCAATCTAAAAATGAAGAGGAAGCACATTCTCAAAAATTCAAGTTTAAGCCTCGTGCATTAAAACTTGAGAGTATAATTGATCTCAACATATCATCTCTTGGGAAGTTATTTGCAAATGAAAGCTTCTTAGAATGGAAGGAATTTCTTTCTAAAGATTTGCCTATTGAGAGGGTAGTGCTTCTGTGCTTTTTCCCGCTTCCTCTTGGAAGTAATTTTCAGAGTTTATGTATTTGTTCATTATTTGTGTTCTGGTTGCAGATTTCATGTATGCGTATTCTTCCTGGGTATTTTAATACTTCTGTGCTTTTTCCTGCTATTCTCATAAAAAAATATTACCCATTCAGGAGGAAGATTTGAAAGAACAAGAAGATTTAGATGAAGAATGGAGTTTTATGGATGATTCCATTGTTAACGACGTGGTCAATGCTCACAATCAGTTATTTGGTTCATGTAATCTCGTTCTAGCAGTAAGTTGTTTGTGAAACTTAATTCACAACTACTATTTACTGCTGAAATCAACATCTTTTTATTTTTTGCCTCTATGCTGTATTTTTTCACTCCTGATCTGTAAGTTACACATATTACCTTTGTTCTCCTCTCTTGCAAAGAATTTTGTTTGATGCCGATTTCTTTGCTATAGTGGTGTAAATTAAGTTTTAGGGGTGCCAAGGAAGACGTGTAATAGTTCCGCGGACATAGGCATAATTCACCGTAATTCTTTGTTATGTATGTTCCAGACTATGATTGACCTTAATTTTTGTGATGTATGTTCTTTTGCAAATCAAGATTGTTGTCCTTGGAGAAGTTTTTTGTGATGTAAGTTCAAGGAGGCAGGAAAATATTTGGTCCGAACTATGGGTTGGAAATGTTTTGTTTTTAGTTTTGCTTGGCTTTGGAGGGTGATGTTCTTCTGTTTTTTTTCTTGTTTAGTGGATTCTTGGTCCACTTTTATGTAATTTTGTTTTACTGAGTACTAAGGTGTTCACTTTAGAAAATAATGCTAAAGAAAACATATTTGGTGGGTCACTTTCTTTTTCTGATATCCTGTATGTGTTTACATTTGGGTGACATTGTTTATTTTTCATGCAGCCGGGTACTTTCCATGTCAGCGATCTGGACAAAACGCTTTCATTCATTGATTCGCATACGCTTGGAGTAGGGATGATCAAAGGTGAAGATTTTTTTGCGGTGGCTTTTTTTCTTTCTTGCTTTTCTGTGTTATACTATGTTTGCATAGTAATAGTCCTTTTCATTTCCAGGTTTAGGGGGCTCATTTCTTTCCAGTCTGGATGCTGCACTTGTACCAGAGAATCTGTTTCGTATTTGTTTGGAGCATGAGCAGAAGTTTGTTTCTTCTGATACGTCAGCCCACAAATATAACTTTTACAAGGTGTGTAAACATTTGTGTCCTAGTATGAATATTTTATCTTCAGTAGCATCATACCAGTAAACTGACTTCCATATCTTATTTTGTAGGATTCAAATGCTCCGAAGATGTATGAAATGGTGAAATTGCTTACTGGTCTTCAACAACGAATTCATACCCTTTTAATTGAGTATGAAGATCATCATGAACTTCAGAAAATCATGAATGCTATTCAAATGCTTATGAATATTCCACTGAACACCTGCCTAGCTAAGGTATTGATACTTCCAATTAGTACCGTAAATTTATTATGTGTAACAGGTATTTTATCAAAAAATCTCTACAAAATATCATTTCACCGTTTTTTTATGCCAAGGCTACAATTTTCATCCTTGTACATTCTTTTCCCTGCCGACCCCACTTAGTGGGAAAAGGCTTTGTTGTTGTTGTTGTTGTTGTTGTTGTACATTCTTTTCCCTGCGTAGGCCCTTTTAGGATTGCAGTTTCTAATTAACAAGCTCCATACATTACAAGAAAATGGCTCACAATTCGCGTTCTCTGGTAAGAGTTTTCATTCAATGAGCATTTCCTTCGTGGTGGAATTTGTTCATTTTTCAATCTTCACTTTTTTCTATGCCTTCTTATAGATCAAGTCAAGCCTATTCGTGAACTGGTGTTCTCGTGGCAAAAGATGGAGTTCAATTCCTGGCCTGCCTTACTTGATGAGGTGCAGGATCTGTGTGAGGTTAATGCTGGAAAGGTAAATCAAAGTTACTTGTAATTGTGAAAGTTAAATCAATAGAAAAGCAACAATAATTAACCCATAAAAAACTTGAGTAACAATAATGTTGAAGAATGGCCAAAGAAAATAAAATTAATGAAACCCGATTTATTCTTTTCCTTCTTGCACTATATCACTCATGTTTGAGAAAATATTTGAGCCTTTCTAGTTTGTGCTTTTAATGATCAAGTATTGTTCAAGTTTCAATGGCTCTTTATACCCAATCCTTCATTGAATCATAAATTTCCATTACTGCTGTAATGTAATACGACAGTAATTTTTTAATTAGGCGAAAAAGCCCACTTAAAGAAATAATACCTGTACCCACCCCAGTACTTGTCACTCATCTCCTCCCATTGAAAATCCTAAACATAAATTAGTACAAATGAATCTATTATTAAAAAATGGATAATCAAATGGTAGTTTGGGAGGCTTCAAATGCATAGCAAATGAACAATATCCATTTGTATCTTGTTTAACTTAAATCTTTTTGTAATTTCTAAAACTGGAATCACGGGATATAACCTTCGGCTCTGCATCACCTTGTAACTTCCAAGTCAACAACCAATCAACATAACAAAATTGGGTTGATTCAAGGATAGTATTTTAGGAAGATGGTCTGGTTTACTTATGAAATCAGAGATTTTTAATAAGACGGGTGTAAGATAGAATCACGTGTCAACTTACTTAAAAGTTAAGTTCAAATGAGGCTCTCTTAAGCTTAATTGATGAATGCCTTGATATTGCAAGTTCATTTCTCTAATGTAGTGAAATAAAATTTCTTAGTTATTGATTGATTTTGCATATCTAATTTTATGCTTTTGTCTTGTCATTCTTGCAGATCTGGCTTTCGCTTTATTCAGTTCTACGACCTTCTGATGCTGTTGAATACGAAGAATCTACTACCCATAGGCACGTTCAGAATATGTTTTTTTTTTTTTCTTGAATATTATTTATGGGAAACTTTGTAGTTTACTGTTAGATTGTGTGACATGTCTGCAACTTCGCAGTTTGGAAGACTTCTTACGTTTATCCAGTATTGGTGAATTTAGAAGGCGCCTTCAACTTCTTTTTGCTTTCCTTGGCCAAATAACTACCGGTACAAACCTACAGGTTTATTCAAGGTATGATAGTAAAACTTTCGTACTATTTTGCTCTACCAGACTGGTAGTAAAATTACTCTTAATAGGTTCATGTCAGAGATGTTAAAATTATAGTTCTCAGGAGCAAATGCTCCCATTTAAAATACTTTTTCCTTTGGCAAGGGATATTAACTGTTAACAATTCATGCAGTGATTGTGAGAAGAAAAATGTGAAGATTTTATACAATGCGTTTGGATATTACGTGCAATTCTTACCAGGGTGAGTTCATCAACTCAATGTGCCTTTTTTTCCCATTCTCTGTTTTCTTTCTTTTCCCATCACAATCTTTGAGTATTGCATTGTTTTCATCAGAATTTTGGCACATATGGATTCTAGTAGAAGAGATATAGAGATGGAACTCAAGAAAGAACTCAAACTATGCCAGTGGGAGCACTGTGAGAGTTTTCTGGACTTTGGGAAAGTCGAAAGCACAAGGAAGAAGCTGAAGAAGATTATAAAGAAGTACACTGTAAGTATATGTAGTTTATTCCACAAACTTGATGTTCCTTATTGCTAATTGGGTGATCTCATGACTAGGTGTATTCCACAAACTTGATGTTCTATTGTAGACTTTCTGTTATCCTAATATTTTCTATGTCAGTCAACATATATTGGTTCGGTTCTGAATCTGATAGACTAGAAAGTAATTTTTGTTACATCTGATGCTTTCCCTGAGAATTTAATTTCTTTTTAACTAATATCCAATTGTCATGTAACTTCTTTAATTTGGCTGGAATGTTATCAGAATTCTGGACACACTATTGATCATGATCATTGACCTAGTGTAATATTGTCTGTATGCATGGCCCTCGTCTGATAAAAGAACAATACTTGGTTATTTGCTTTTTCCATATTTACTTTGAAGAGGTAATGATTATATGCCTCTGTTCTTGTTTGGATAGGTCCTACTTGAACAACCTGTAATTGTTTTTCTTGAGCAAGATATTGTGAAGGGGGCTGAATGCCTGCCTCAACAAGTTCAAAAGTTCCTCATGGATAATGTGAACCCAAAAATAGGGACGGCAGATGCTGTTTTTGATTTGACTGTGTTGAATGACAAAGATAGGTGTATGTGGTACACTGATTGGATAAAAGAAGCAGATTCTGCTATGAAGAATCTGAAGAAATTACAGCCAGATAGAACTCTTGAATTTGCATATCCACAGTCTAAAGGTGCTGGAAGTTTCTTCTATCTTCATGAAGTTACTTGATTTTCTTTTATTTCACTCTTGGGTTCTTACTTTTTGAATTTACAATACAGAACTGTGCTCAGACATTGCTGGAATACTAAGGCAGTGCCCAGCTTCTCTTGTCCCTTGTCCTTCATACAAGGAGGAATGGAGTGCTGTGTGGCTCACACTTCAAAAAATATTTAAAGATGCAGTAGATTGTTGTGATTTGTGGAAGGATGAAAGCAAGATTCAAAAGAAGAGACGGGCTTTTTCTTGCCTTCTAAATCTTTTAAAAAGCAGCGGGTTGTCAAGGGACATTTTTATAGAGGTATGAACATTGGATTTTAGCTCTTGTTCTTCAGAGCATATTCTTCATATATCCATATATAACTGTGATCAACTGAGCAACTAGAAATAACCATTGTGTCGTTATAAAAAATAAACTTAATATATAAGTGTTGCCAGAACCTTAAAATAGTTCCAACGGTATATATTCTGTAGGCAGGTGAGCGATACAATCACATGTAAACTAACTTTTGCTCTTCTATTGAATGGCTTCTGATAGGACGAAGTTAAATCTTGGTGGTTTGTTCATCCGTCATATGATGTTCAGCATGTGCTGCTGACACAAAGTCGACTGCCCAGTGGAGATTCTGATGCTGTTCTTGATTTGACTAGTCAAAATCTTGTTACTGAATGGAAGACAACGAACGAATACTACTTCAGTAGCGTAGCATCTGTGCTTTTTACTCACAAACAGGTGGGAATGGCTAGATTTCAGAAGCAAGAACCTTGACAACTAAATCTTGTCATTTTGGTTTGACTACTGAGTATTTATGTTAATTTATATGCGTTACAGAATGGAAGCCAAGATCCTTTTCTTCACCAGCTCGTTGAAATACAAAAAAATCAGCAGGAAACTGCCAACAAATTTGCAGAGCAAATGCGGGACTTGAAGGAATGGATTTCTACTCTGGAGAAGTTATATTCAGATTCCACTGGTTCTGATGATGGAAGCGGTAGCAAGATCTCTATTGGTCAAAATCAACGGGCCACCTTCAAATGCATGTGGCAGCAAAAGGTAATTTGTAACTGTGGAATTCTACTTTTCATTTGAATGATCGTTGATTTTCGTCTTAATTTAAGATGCTAAGGATTTTTGTTTTGTTGCAGCAATTATTTGATAGTTTGTGTGCCACATCACATGATGAGTTGTTGTTGCTGAAGACATTCCAGAATACCCATTTAAACAATCAAACTGTCAAGAATGAAGTAAATGAGTTTCTTGCTTCTATTGAGAAATTTATTCCAGTTCTGCAGAAATCTAAGGTCTCTGTTTCTTGTTCCTTGTGTGTTCTACATTTCTATCATGCATTAGATAGCTCCTCACACTCGCACTACATTTTTGCTCAACTTTGTAACAGGAATCTTTGGACAATTACCTTCTTGGCCCTGATAGAGCTATAACGACGTTTTCTGGCTCCTCGCAATTCTTTCTTGTTTCAAAGCGTATGGAACAATTGGTGTTCCAAAACTTCAAGGTTATCAAGGCTTTTGAGGATCATCTTCTTGCTTTCCATGGGAAAGATGCAGATAGAAGCTTGGTGAAAGATATTTTGCTTGGTCATTTTGTAGACATACTTAAGAAGGTATCCCTGGCTTTTTAATTCTTTTTTGTTGCTCGATTGTTTTTTTTTTCTTTTGGTTGCAGTGTGACCCTTGTTAGCGGTAAGCTAAATATGGCAAATGATTCTTAGCTGTATAATTATAACTTTGTAAGGGATATGGAGTCTTATGTTTTTGCATTTTTCAGGGGAGGTTGATGGAAAGGGAGTTCAGTTCAGTGATAATAAATGAGAAAAATGTTTCCGTTGGTACGCATGATGATGATGGCGGTGAACTCAATTTTGCATTTTGGAAAGCTCTAAGAGCTACATTTGAACATATCGTTGGTGCGATGCAAACATTAGGTTCGCCAAGTAATAGCCATGTTCATCCAGATAAATTGGGTCATATCACGTCTTGGGAAAAGATATTTGACTCATCGGTGAAAATTTTGAGCTTGGACAGTTTGTGTGATAAGCTCCGGACAACAATCTTTTGTGCTGTGAGTTTTGTTTCATTTTGTTTTAATTTTTATTTTTAAGAATTATTGTATCCATGTGGTTTTGTTTTGTCACTTGTGTATGCATACCCATTAAATTATATAATGTCCTGTTCTCAGGAAAAACTGGTGAATCATTGTGGTGGACGTTCTCCGAATGCTTTGCTCCAAATCGAAGTGCAGTTTGAGCATCTACATTTCTGTTTGGACATATTGTGGAAGTTTGGTCATGCTCTGTTGAAAGAACTTTTAGCTATGTGCAAAACTGTAAGTGGTCTAGTCCGCATCTCAATCACACATATATTCAAATTTGCTGTTTCTCATACCCTTTTCTTTGGGCCGGTGGGGCAGGAAGTGGGAATGTGGAACTAAAGCTTCATTCAATTACTCCCTTTCCCGTCAAACCTTATTTCTATTACCCGAAAATGGTTCAAAAATTGTATGGTGATTCCAATGTTTTTTTTTTTTTTTGTTTTTTTTTTTGTTTTTTTGTTTTTGTTTTGGATCTCTCCAAGAGGTCACACTTGGTGCGATGGCAAGTGCCTTCGCCCATGAGCGGTAGGTCTCGGGTTCGAGACTTGGGAGCAGCCTCTCCATAAATGGGGGTAAGGCTAGCCGACATTCACCTCTCCCAGACCCTGCGTAAAGCGGGAGCCTTGTGCACTGGGTACGACCTTTTTTGTTTTGGATCTCTCCATGTGTGAATTTTTTCTGTGATCTTTCTTTCTGCGCTAAGATTTAACATGTTGGTGGTAATCTTACTCTCATATCTGGTTCTGCTACCTACCCAAACCGAAATAACTCACTCTGCCTTCCTGCCTTAACTCAGCCATTAAGCCTTAACTTTTACAGTCGATTTGCACTAATAAAAACACTTGCATGGTATTATATATAGCATACAATATGGAAATTATAGGCCCTGACATCTGTTATGTATGTTATCGTGAACGGAAGTTAACATTCACATGATTATGTATTGGAAACTAGATTATATTTGTCATGATTATTGAATTTTTTATTTTGAGGAGATTGATATTTATATTAATGTGCAGGTATCTTTAACCATTCACATGCTTGCAAATGTTTTGGCTTTATATTCAAAGGGATCTGGGGTCTCATCTGAAGACCAGGAGGAGGATGCTACTGGTAATACATCTCAAGATAAAACTGGAACGGGTATGGGGGAGGGTGTAGGACTGAATGATGTCAGTGATCAGATCACTGATGAAGATCAACTTCTTGGAACTGATAAGGTATTGATTTGGGCACATTGAGTTTTTAAACCAGTTTATTATTGTAGGTTTATCGTTTGGCACATCATGACAAGATGTTATTAAATTTTTCTATGCATGCATGTGCAGGCCAGCGAAGAACAAGATGCTGCAGGTGAAGTCCCAAGTAAAAATGATAAGGGGATAGAGTTTGAGGAGGACTTTCAAGCTGATGCATTTAGTGTCAGTGAGGACTCTGAAGAAGACGCAAATGAAGATGATGAAGATCAGCAGTTAGAGTCTAAAATGGGAGAAACTGGAGCTGACAGTGAAGCTGTTGATGAAAAACTATTTGATAAAGATGAGGATGAAAATCTCAATAATACTAAAGAGAAGTATGAATCTGGAAATTCAGTTAGAGATAAAGATCCAAGTTCTAGAGAGCTTAGAGCCAAAGAAGACTCTGCTGCCACCGCCGACGAACCTGGAGATCTTGATTTAAATAAACTGGATGAAGAAAATGGTGAGACTGGAAGCCAGGATGATCTAAGTGATGGAGAGAATGCAGATGATATGAACTTAGACAAACAAGAAGCAGTTGTAGATCCTACAGGATTAGAGCCCGAGGAGTTGAATCAAAATTCTGATGAAGCTGAACCTATGGAGGTTGATCCTGAAATGCATGATGAGAATGCGGAGAATGAGAACCATGAAGAAGAACAAGCAATCTCAACTGATGAAATCATGGGAGAGGCAGAGACCGAACAAACGGATGCAACTCCTGAAAGTGAGGATCATGAAGATAATACTGAGATGAATTCAGAATTAAGCAAGGATGAGTTAGAACTGGGAGTACCTGACTCACAGAGGGATATGCCCAACACAGAATCTTCAACACAACCAAATGGTAACATGAAGGCATCAGATCCAGGAGATGTAGCACCAGAGTTGAATTGGGCAAATAGCAATGATATTCATACTGAGCTTACTCCTGTGAGTGGTTTACCTCCTAGAAATACTTCAGAGCTGGATATGATGGTTTCTGAGGTGTCAAATAATGGGACAAATGTTGTTGAGCAACCAAAATGTCAACTTCCTAGGCAAGAATCTTCATCGGATAAAAAAAGCGAGCCAAACCCTTTCCGTAGCGTCGGGGATGCACTCAAGGACTGGGAGAAAAAAGTTCGAGTATCTGTCGATCTCCAGGAAAACAACATGGAGGTACAGGATGAAATTGGGAACGAAATTGAGAATGAAAATGCAGATGAGTTTGGATACGTTTCTGAGTATGAAAAGGGGACAGCTCAGGCTTTGGGACCTGCAACATCTGAGCAGATTGACAAAAATGTAGATGGTAGTAAGTCCAACGCCGATGAAGATCTTTCAACGCATAAAGATGGCCCTGTTGAGATGGAAATTGAGAAGCAAAAAGTAGAACCACAGCCTAACCAGAGTCATACTCAAGTGCTAAAGGATAAGACCGAGGACCAGATGCCTCTCTCTGGTGCAGAAGAATTGTCTGGTGATCAATCTCAAGAAATTCATAGCCATCGTGATGGTCAAAGCATGGTAGAGGACGTGGTCTCTGTCAAGAAATCCTACTTTAGTGACATAAAGCAGCTCAGTGAACTTTCCGTAAATGATGGTGACATGGGGAAAGCTCAAGATCCTGAGGAAATTTCTGATGATGTTATGGGCAATGCTACCGCTGTTTGGAGAAGATGTGAGCAGACCACGACAAGATTGTCACAGGAGTTGGCGGAACAATTGCGTCTTGTCATGGAGCCTAATCTTGCCAGCAAGCTCCAAGGGGATTATAAGACTGGCAAGCGGATTAACATGAAGAAGGTTAGACACAAGATAACTCAACCAGTGTCCAACTTCAGTTTTTCTAAAACATAGTTTAATAAGTTTTCTTTGTGGTGTAAAATTTATTAGGTCATTCCATACATAGCCAGTCATTATCGGAAAGATAAAATATGGCTGAGACGGACCCGGCCTAACAAACGTGATTATCAAGTTGTCATTGCTGTTGATGATTCCCTTAGTATGTCTGAAAGTGGCTGTGGTGATGCTGCTATCGAAGCTCTGGTGACAGTATGTCGTGCAATGTCCCAACTAGAGATGGGGAGCCTCGCTGTTGCAAGCTTTGGAAAGAAAGGTAACATAAGGGTGCTGCATGACTTCGATCAGCCTTTTACTGGAGAAACCGGAATCAAGGTGAGTGCCCTTAATGCCAGTATTATCTTGAACTGAAATACATAGCAACATAGAGGTTATTTATGTATTTTGTTAGGGCAGTAAATTGTTGGATGAAGCCCTTTCCTTTCATATTTCTGTTCAGTAGTGTTAGGGCCCATGGTATATGGCATGTAATGTGTTTTACTGATATTGTTGTGCAGATGATCTCGAGTTTGTCATTCAAGCAGGAGAATACTATTGCTGATCAACCAGTTGTTGATGTGTTGAAGTATCTGAACACCAAGCTCGATGAAGCGGTAGCAAGAGCACGCCTCCCATCAGGATGGAATCCACTACAACAGCTCATTTTGATAATTGGAGATGGCCGGTTCCACGAGAGGGTAATATATTTTTTTTCTCCCTTTCCAAGTGGCCAACGAGCCGTTATTGCTGCTTGTCCACAGTTTCATTTTTTCTTAAACAAAATCAACTTTGCAGGAGAACTTGAGGCGGTGTGTTAGGGATGCCTTAGCTAAGAAGCGTATGGTTGCATATTTGGTTCTTGATAACTCACCAGATGGTTCCATTATGGACCACAAGGTAATTATTTGTACTTTTTTCTTAATATATAGTGTCTGTTTTTTCTCTCTGTTCTTTTATTATGTCGTGAGTGGATCTCTAATTCCAGAATGCCTTTCTGCAATTCTTCCTTTAGGAATATTCTTTTGAGGGTGGCTGCAAACTGGTAAATTACATGGACTTTTTTCCATTCCCATTCTACATTGTACTGAGGAACATTGAAGCACTTCCTAGGACTCTTGCTGATTTACTGAGACAGGTAAGCATAATAGTTGACAGCGTTTTTCATGCCTAAGTGCCGCGATGTGACCAGAAAACGCATTGCCTCTCTTTCTATGTATCTGAAATCTTTGACTTGCTGTTTGCAGTGGGTTGAGCTTATGCAGTACACAAGGGACTAACCTAATCATTCGGTGTGAGCTGCAAAGATCGCTTTGAGTGGCGCAAAAGGTCATATTTTCATAGCAGGTTAACCAGGGAATGAGGATGATGCTTATTGTGTATAATGTAACTTGTA
Source organism: Malus sylvestris (assembly GCF_916048215.2). NCBI lineage: Eukaryota > Viridiplantae > Streptophyta > Magnoliopsida > Rosales > Rosaceae > Malus > Malus sylvestris. Next base: position 2,152,865 of record NC_062264.1, on the reverse strand, counting down.
TAGGAAACAATTAGAGTCATCATCACTGAAGATGAACAAATTTTTAACTTCATTCACTTTTTTTTTTTTTTTTTTTTTTTTTTTGTGGTAAAAAAGATCATTCTTCTTCATTTGAGTAATGATTTATTGGTGTTGTGTGGTAATTCTAATTCGCTTTCCATTGGACATGGAAGATACCAAATTAGAATTAGCCGTGGTTTTTGGTAATTACACAAGGATTTGGATCCTCTGCCAGACAGGCTTGGACAGCTTCCACATACACCTTCCGCTGCAAAAACCATCTCAACACTCAAACAGCCTCGGTAGAATCTGATTCCACATTTAATTGTAACCTGCCAGTTTCTGCACCATTTCGATCCATGCTTTCATCGCAGAGTTCCGTCGCAAGTTCATTACCCTTCTTATGCCAACCCATAGGTTTTGAGATACCCTTCTCATTTGCGAGCACTTGGTGTTCTTGTCGAGAGATTTTAACATGTACCGAGTGTTGCTGACATCAATAGCTAAGTAACGCATCTTGCCGAGGGATTACTGGTCCGTCTCTTCAAATATTTGACATAGTTTCAGAGCAGGTTTGATGTGGGTCATGTGGCTCTGTACTGTACCCGAGTTATCGGATTTAATATTACACCATGCTTTTGCGCTTAATGTCCAATGTAGATTGGTTGGGGCTTGTGGTCCAATATGTGGTGTTCTCACGATAGGGGGCGTGCTCCCATATTGAGGAATTGAGAAAATGAAATACAATATATAAGTATGGTTCTAGACCTAATAACATTGACGTCTTATGCGATAAAACCCAACACATAACAGTAAGCGATTAAGTTGAGATAATATCGATTTTGTTAAGGGGTGGACTAGTGGGCCATCTCTCTAAGAGAATAGGCATTTCATAATCCTTGGTGGGCCCAAAAGGTCTAATACCAAACATTTTTAGATCCTCGAAGAAATATTAAAAAAGTCTTTATATGCATCCGTCTTTGAAAATAATCTCATAAATAAACAAAGTAAACAACTAGAGATTATGAGTATATGCATCCATCTCTGAAAGTGATCTCATTAGGATCTCATAAATAAACAAAATTCTCATTAGTATATGCATGAAATTGTTAAACAAAATTCAAGGTCCAAGGCAATGTATAAATTATGAGGAAAAGAATACAAAAGATTAGCGTCCATAAACAGTATAAGTTTCAACTGTTGGCAAAACGAGATAATGTGGCCCACCACACTGCGGGATCGCTTTCTTTCTCTAGATTGAAAGCTACGGTCTTGATCGACTGTGGAATCCCACCACACTCCCTAACTATCAACGTTGCTAGTCTTTTGATTTCTTCATTCTTCATAACATCTTTATTGGAGTTTACTATTTTCCTGAACATCTTTAGGGCATCATCCTGACACATTCCCTCTATTTTGATATCCTCCTGTTTCCACGATTCACCGCGCTCACCGATCTCGTCGTCATAGTAGCAACCACTGCGTCCAAGCACGACCCTTCCGTGTTGGCCTTTACGGATGCCAATCCTCACCAAATCAATCTCAGAAGAAACTTGATCAATAAACAACAAGTAGCTCTTGTTTTCCAGCTCTTTAGCTATAATTTCTGCTCTCTCATAGTTACTCATCAACTCATCCGCTTGTAACCCTAACTGCTTTTCTAGTATGTGTTGTATGTCTCCCACGCCTTTCTCCTCCGTCATGGTTACCCAAAAAATGACGTCAAACGGTTGATCAGTGTTCGTAAGTTCACAGAATCTGTCGTGCACGTTCTCCAGCACCGTTGTCTTTCCCACCCCGGAGGGTCCCCATATGCAAACCCTAGCGCACTTGTCACGACCATCTTTTACAAGCAACTTTAGAAACAACACGTCAACATAGTTATTGAGTGATGGAAAATCATCTATCTTGAGTGCACCCCTCTTTATAAACCGATCGGGCAGTGCAGGCGCACTCTGATTCCTTATCGTGTCGAGTTTGATCTGCTTTCGCAGGTTGGCGATCCTTTTTATTTTCATGCGAATCTTTAGATCAAGGCACCAAGAAGATTGAAGGAGTCCACATGATTGGCCTTGGTTGATTGTTCTAGTCCTCTCCCTCTCTTTATACCTTTTCTCCAAATTCTCAATTTTGTGTCTCTCTTCATCGACCTTGCGAAGCCAATCCATGCACTCACTTAGCCATTCGATTCTGTAAGCGTTTGCGGCGAGCACCTTTTTGACATCGGTCTCTTCGTTTTCGAGACGCTTTCTTTCATGCTCAAGTTTCTCAAAACCTCTCTTGCCAAAAGCCATGGTATTGGAAATTTGGAATAAAAGAAAAAGGAGAATGTAGTTACAGATTAATGATTAACACGAGAGTAATAGAGGTCTATTTGTACTACTCATGCTCACGGGCTGACCAATTTCTATTAGGAAACCATTGCCTTTCCTTTCCTTTCCTAACAAGGGACGGTTTGATTTGCTTTCTTGTTATTGTTTGTTTTACCATCAAGTCTAGGTAAAATATATGCGAAAGCAACAAGAAAAGTAAGGAGTAGCAAATTTTACATTCCTAAAACACCGGGACAAATTAACTATAGAACAAGGATAGTAAGTACAATCCTAATTAAGATACAACTTGTAAACACAGAGAAATTCATTCTATATGGTTTTCAATTGGACTCTAATTAAGATACAACTCGTCAACAGAGATAAATTCATTCTTAGTGGTTTCTCCTTGGACTTGAAAATTGGATATGTAATCGCCACTAGCACTACAATTAGTGGTTGTACAACTTAGCCTGAAAATCTTTTTTTTATTAAAAAAAATAAAAAATAAAAAATAAAAAAAATAGCCTGGATATCCTATTCCATGGTGTGAATATATGATTGCACCAAATTGATTATATATATTGTGTGAGATCCCACTTCGCCCCTATATTCCCATCCCTACCTAGCATGAGGCTTTTTGGGAGCTCACTGGTTTCGGGTTTCAACGGAACTTCGAAGTTAAGCGAATAGCGCGCGAGAGCAATCCCATGATGGGTGACCCACTGGGAAGTTCTCGTGTGAGTTCCTAGAAACAAAACCGTGAGGGCGTAGTCGGGGCCCAAAGCGGACAATATCTTGCTATGTGGACGGGGTCCGAGATGTGACAATTTGGTATCAGAGCTAATCCCTGGCCGGAAGTGTGCCGACGAGGACGTCGGGCCCCTAAGGGGGGTGGATTGTGAGATCCCACATCGCCTAGGGAGTGGATATTGTAAGCCTTATATGTATATTCTCATCCCTACCTAGCATAAGGCCTTTTGGGAGCTCACTGGCTTCGGGTTTCATTGGAACTCTGAGGTTAAGCGAGTAGTGCGCGAGAGCAATACCATAATGGGTGACTCACTGGGAAGTTCTCGTGTGAGTTCCCAGAAACAAAACCGTGAGGGCGTAGTCGGGGCCCAAAGCGGACAATATCGTGCTACGGTGGTGGAGCAGGCCCGGGGTTGTAAGATCCCACATTGCCCAGGGGAGTGATCTTTATATGTATAATTCCATTCCTACCTAGCATGAGGCATTTTGGGAGCTCACTGGCTTCGGGTTCCATCGGAACTCCGAAGTTAAGCTAGTAGTGCACGAGAGCAATCTCATGATTGGTGACCCATTGGGAAGTTCTCGTGTGAGTTCCTAGAAACAAAACCATGAGGGTGTAGTTAGGGCCCAAAGCGGACAATATCATGCTACGGTGGTGGAGTGGGCCCGGGATGTGACAGATTGGTATCAGAGCCTAACCCTGGCCGTGGTGTGCTGACGAGTCGTCGGGCCCCTTAAGGGAGGTGGATTGTAAGATCCCACATTGCCCAGGGGAGTGATCCTTATATGTATATTCTCATTCCTATCTAGAATAAGGCATTTTGGGAGCTCACTGGCTTCGGGTTCCATCGGAACTCCGAAGTTAAGCGAGTAGTGCACGAGAGAAATCCCATGATGGGTGACCCACTGGGAAGTTCTCGTGTGAGTTCCCAGAAACAAAACCGTGAGGGCGTAGTCAGGGCCCAAAGCGGACAATATCGTGCTACGGTGGTGAAGCGGGCCCGGGATGTGGTGGACCCCAGGCTGGGATGTGACATATTGTATTAACTTTTTTTATTGATAAAAGTTATTTAGTTTGATTAAAAAAATAAATTATTATTTGTAGGTTTTTATCACAAATAGTCTTTGAATTAACCCACCTCATCAAGATGGTTCCTAAAGTTTAAAGTCAATCAATGTAGTCCCTGAAAATGGGTGTCACTAATCAATGTGGTCCATCCATCACAATCCTATCAAAATTCTATTATATGCTAATGTGACACATAACGGCACCTCACAAGTCTAATTAAATATTTTCATGTAGATTAAAAAGATTTAAATAATAATAAAATTTGACAGAATTGTGAGGGAAGAACCACATTGATTTGCGACACCCATTTTCATGGACTACATTGATCAATTTTCAATTTTAGGGACCATCTTGATGGGGTGGTTAATTTTAGGGACCATTTGTGATGAAAACCCCTTATATGTAATCACTTGTGGATGACATTGACACAACCTAAAGACTAGTTCTAGATGCTTTTAGAGATCCATATACTGCCTGTTATTTTCATTTATTCATTGTTCAGATGGTGGAAATAAACTTGAAATTTGAACAAAAGTCGAAATTTGTAACTTAACATGCACCAATTTCCTTATTTAGATTCATAAACCTAGAAATATAGAATTTCCTCGTGGAACAAAAAAATTGACTTTGGGACCTCCAATTCCCAGGTTTAAATTCCATGTAAATA